>NC_143131.1:114001564-116501564 GCF_059928025.1 Delphinapterus leucas | reverse complement strand
ACAAATAGCTCAATTTCGTTTCTTTTTATGGCTGAGTAATATTCCATTGTATATATGTGCCACATCTTCTTTATCCATTCATCCGATGATGGACACTTAGGTTGTTTCCATCTCCTGTAGGTTGTTTCCATCTCCTGGCTATTGTAAATAGAGCTGCAATGAACATTTTGGTACATGAATATTTTTGAATTATGGTTTTCTCAGGGTATATGCTCAGTAGTGGGATTGCTGGGTCATATGGTAGTTCTATTTGTAGTTTTTTACGGAACCTCCATACTGTTCTCCATAGTGGCTGTACCAATTCACATTCCCACCAGCAGTGCAAGAGTGTTCCCTTTTCTCCACACCCTCTCCAGCATTTATTGTTTCTAGATTTTTTGATGATGGCCATTCTGACTGGAATGGGATGATATCTCATTGTAGTTTTAACTTGAATTTCTCTAATGATTAATGATGTTGAGCATTCTTTCATGTGTTTGTTGGCAGTCTGTATAACTTCTTTGGAGAAATGTCTATTTAGGTCTTCTGCCCATTTTTGGATTGGGTTGTTTGTTTTTTTGTTATTGAGCTGCATGAGCTGCTTGTAAATTTTGGAGATTAATCCTTTGTCAGTAGCTTCATTTGCAAATATTTTCTCCCATTCTGAGGGTTGTCTTTTGGTCTTGTTTATGGTTTCCTTGCTGTGCAAAAGCTTTGAAGTTTCATTAGGTCCCATTTGTTTATTTTTGTTTTTATTTCCATTTCTCTAGGAGGTGGGTCAAAAAGGATCTTGCTGTGATTTATGTCATAGAGTGTTCTGCCTATGTTTTCCTCTAAGAGTTTGATAGTTTCTGGCCTTACATTTAGGTCTTTAATCCATTTTGAGCTTATTTGTGTGTATGGTGTTAAGGAGTGATCTAATCTCATATTTTCACATGTACCTGTCCAGTTTTCCCAGCACCACTTTTTGAAAAGGCTGTCCTTTCTCCACTGTACATTCCTGCCTCCTTTATCAAAGATAAGGTGACCATATGTGCGTGGGTTTATCTCTGGGCTTTCTATCCTCTTCCATTGATCTGTATTTCTGTTTTTGTGCCAGTACCATACTGTCTTGATTACTGTAGCTTTGTAGTATAGTCTGAAGTCAGGTAGCCTGATTCCTCCAGCTCCGTTTTTCGTTCTCAAGATTGCTTTGGCTATTCAGGGTCTTTTGTGTTTCCATACAAATTGTGAAATTTTTTGTTCTACTTCTGTGAAAAATGCCAGTGGTAGTTTGATAGGGATTGCATTGAATCTGTAGATTGCTTTGGGTAGTAGAGTCATTTTCACAACGTTGATTCTTCCAATCCAAGAGCATGGTATATCTCTCTATCTATTTGTATCATCTTTAATTTCTTTCATCAGTGTCTTATAATTTTCTGCATACAGGTCTTTTGTCTCCTTAGGTAGGTTTATTCCTAGATATTTTATTCTTTTTGTTAAAGTAGTAAATGGGAGTGTTTTCTTGATTTTACTTTCAGATTTTTCATCATTAGTGTATAAGAATGCCAGAGATTTCTGTGCATTAATTTTGTATCCTGCTACTTTACCAAATGCATTGATTAGCTCTAGTAGTTTTCAGGTAGCATCTTTAGGATTCTCTATGTATAGTATCATGTCATCTACAAACCGACAGCTTTACTTCTTCTTTTCCGATTTGAATTCCTTTTATTTCCTTTTCTTCTCTGATTGCTGTGGCTAAAACTTCCAAAACTATGTTGAATAAGAGTGGTGAGAATGGGCAACCTTGTCTTTTTCCTGATCTTAGTGGAAATGCTTTCAGTTTTTCACCATTGAGGACAATGTTGGCTGTGGGTTTGTCATATATGGCCTTTATTATGTTGAGGAAAGTTCCCTCTATGCCTACTTTCTGGAGGGTTTTTATCATAAATGGGTGTTGAATTTTGTCGAAAGCTTTCTCTGCATCTATTGAGATGACCATATGGTTTTTCTCCTTCGATTTGTTAATATGGTGTATCACATTGATTGATTTGCGTATATTGAAGAATCCTTGGATTCCTGGAATAAACCCCACTTGATCATGGTGTATGATCCGTTTAATGTGCTGTTGGATTCTGTTTGCTAGTATTTTGTTGAGGAGTTTTGCATGTATGTTCATCAGTGATATTGGCTTGTAGTTTTCCTTCTTTGTGACATCCTTGTCTGGTTTTCGTATCAGGGTGATGGTGGCCTCGTAGAATGAGTTTGGGAGTGTTTCTCCCTCTGCTATACTTTGGAAGAGTTTGAGAAGGGTAGGTGTTAGCTCTTCTCTAAATGTTTGATAGAATTCGCCTGTGAAGCCATCTGGTCCTGGGCTTTTGTTTGTTGGAAGATTTTTTAATCACAGTTTCAATTTCAGTGCTTGTGATTGGTCTGTTCATATTTTCTACTTCTTCCTGATTCAGTCTTGGCAGGTTGTGCCTTTCTAAGAATTTGTCCATTTCTTCCAGGTTGTCCATTTTATTGGCATAGAGCTGCTTGTAGTAATCTCTCATGATCTTTTGTATTTCTGCAGTGTCAGTTGTTACTTCTCCTTTTTCATTTCTAATTCTATTGATTTGAGTCTTCTCCCTTTTTTTCTTGATGAGTGTGGCTAATGGTTTATCTATTTTGTTTATCTTCTCAAAGAACCAGCTTTTAGTTTTATTGATCTTTGCTATCGTTTCCTTCATTTCTTTTTCTTATATTTCTGATTTGATTTTTATGATTTCTTTCCTTCTGCTAACTTTGGGGTTTTTTTGTTCTTCTTTTTCTAATTGCTTTAGGTGCAAGGTTAGGTTGTTTATTTGAGATGTTTCCTGTTTCTTAAGGTGGGCTTGTATTGCTATAAACTTCCCTCTTAGAACTGCTTTTGCTGCATCCCATAGGTTTTGGGTCGTCGTATCTCCATTGTCATTTGTTTCTAGATATTTTTTTATTTCCCCTTTGATTTCTTCAGTGATCACTTCGTTATTAAGTAGTGTATTGTTTAGCCTCCATGTGTTTGTATTTTTTACAGATCTTTTCCTGTAATTGATATCTAGTCTCATACCGTTGTGGTCGGAAAAGATACTTGATACAACTTCAATTTTGTTAAATTTGCCAGGGCTTGATTTGTGACCCAAGGTATGATCTATCCTGGAGAATATTCCATGAGAACTTGAGAAAAATGTGTATTCTGTTATTTTTGGATGGAATGTTGTATAAATATCAGTTAAGTCCGTCTTGTTTAATGTATCATTTAAAGCTTTTGTTTCCTTATTTATTTTCATTTTGGATGATCTGTCCATTGGTGAAAATGGGGTGTTAAAGTCCCCTACTATGAATGTGTTACTGCCGATTTCCCCTTTTATGGCTGTTAGTATTTGCCTTATGTACTGAGGTGCTCCTATGTTGGGTGCATAAATATTTACAATTGTTATATCTTCTTCTTGGATCGATCCCTTGATCATTATGTAGTGTCCTTCTTTGTCTCTTCTAGTAGTCTTTATTTTAAAGTCTATTTTGTCTGATATGAGAATTGCTACTCCAGCTTTCTTTTGGTTTCCATTTGCATGGAATATCTCTTTCCATCCCCTCACTTTCAGTCTGTATGTGTCTCTAGGTCTGAAGTGGGTCTCTTCTAGACAGCATATATATATGGGTCTTGTTTTTGTATCCATTCAGCCATTCTGTGTCTTATGGCGGGAGCATTTAATCCATTTACATTTAAGGTAGTTATCGATATGTATGTTCCTATTCCCATTTTCTTCATTGTTTTGGGTTTGTTATTGTAGGTCTTTTCCTTCTCTTGTGTTTCTTGCCTAGAGAAGATCCTTTAGCATTTGTTGTGAAGCTGGTTTGGTGGTGCTGAACTCTCTCAGCTTTTGCCTGTCTGTAAAGGTTTTAACTTCTCCATCAAATGTGAATGAGATCCTTGCTGGGTAGAGTAATCTTGGTTGTAGGTTTTTCTCTTTCATCACTTTAAATATGTCCTGCCAGTCCCTTCTGGCTTGCAGAGTTTCTGCTGAAAGATCAGCTGTTAACCTTATGGGGATTCTGTTGTGTGTTATTTGTTGTTTTTCCCTTGCTGCTTTTAATATGTTTTCTTTGTATTTAATTTTTGACAGTTTGATTAATATGTGTCTTGGCACGTTTCTCCTTGGATTTATCCTGTATGGGACTCTCTGTGCTTCCTGGACTTGATTAACTATTTCCTTTCCAATATTAGGGAAGTTTTCAACTATAATCTCTTCAAATATTTTCTCAGTCCCTTTCTTTTTCTCTTCTTCTTCTGGAACCCCTATAATGCGAATGTTGGTGCGTTTAATGTTGTCCCAGAGGTCTCTGAGACTGTCCTCAGTTCTTTTCATTCTTTTTTCTTTATTCTGCTCTGCAGTAGTTATTTCCACTATTTTATCTTCCAGGTCACTTATCCGTTCTTCTGCCTCAGTTATTCTGCTACTGATCCCTTCTAGAGTATTTTTAATTTCCTTTATTGTGTTGTTCATCATTGCTTGTTTCCTCTTTAGTTCTTCTAGGTCCTTGTTAAATGTTTCTTGCATTTTCTCTATTCTATTTCCAAGATTTTGGATCATCTTTACTATCATTATTCTGAATTCTTTTTCAGGTAGATTGCCTATTTCTTCTTCATTTGTTAGGTCTGGTGGGTTTTTATCTTGCTCCTTCATCTGCTGTGTGTTTTTCTGTCTTCTCATTTTGCTTATCTTACTGTGTTTGGGGTTTCCTTTTTGCAGGCTGCAGGTTGATAGTTCCCGTTGTTTTTGGTGTCTGTCCCCAGTGGCTAAATTTGGTTCAGTGGGTTGTGTAGGCTTCCTGGTGGAGGGGACTAGTGCCTATGTTCTCGTGGATCAGGCTTGATCTTGTCTTTCTGGTGGGCAGGTCCACGTCTGGTGGTGTGTTTTGGGGTGTCTGTGGACTTATTATGATTTTAGGCAGCCTCTCTGCTAATGGGTAGGGTTGTGTTCCTGTCTTGCTAGTTGTTTGAAATAGGGTGTCCAGCACTGTAGCTTGCTGGTCGTTGAGTGAAGCTGGGGGCTGGTGTTGAGATGGAGATCTCTGGGAGATTTTTGCCGTTGATATTATGTGGAGCTGGGAGGTCTCTTGTGGACCAGTGTCCTGAAGTTGGCTCTCCCACCTCAGAGGCACAGCACTGACTCCTGGCTGCAGCACCAAGAGCCTTTCATCCACATGGCTCAGAATAAAAGGGAGAAAAAGTAGAAAGAAAGAAAGAGAGAAAGAGAGGAAGAGAGGGAGGGAGGGAGGGAGGGTGGGAGGAAGGAAGGAAGAGGATAAAAGAAAAGAAAATAAAGTAAGATTAAAATAAAATAAAGTTATTAAAATAAAAAAATAATTATTAAGAAAAATTTTTTTAAAAAAAGTAAAAACAGACAAAGAAACGGATGGATAGAACCCTAGGACAAATGGTGAAAGCAAAGCTATACAGACAAAATCTCACACAGAAGCATACACATACACACTCACAAAAAGAGGAAAAGAGGAAAAAAATAATAAATCTTGCTCTGTAAGTCCACCTCCTCAATTTGGAATGATTCGTTGTCTATTCAGGTATTCCACAGATGCAGTGTACATCAAGTTGATTGTGGAGATTTAATCCTCTCCTACTGAGGCTGCTGGGAGAGATTTCCCTTTCTCTTCTTTGTTCGCACAGCTCCTGGGGTTCAGCTTTGGATTTGTCCCCGCCTCTGGGTGTAGGTCGACTGAGGGTGTCTGTTCTTCGCTCAGACAGGACGGGGTTAAAGGAGCTGCTGATTCGGGGGCTCCGGCTCACTCAGGCCGGGGGGAGGGAGGGGTACGGAGTGCGGGGGTGGGGAGCCTGTGGCGGCAGAGACCGGCGTGACATTGCACCAGTCTGAGGCGCACCGTGCATTCTCCCAGGGAAGTTGTCCCTGGATCCCGGGACCCTGGCAGTGGCGGGCTGCACAGTCTCCCTGGAAGGGAGGTGCGGAGAGTGACCTGTGCTCGCACACAGGATTCTTGGTGGTGGCAGCAGCAGCCTTAGCGTCTCATGCCCGTCTCTGGGGTCCGCGCTGTTAGCCGCGGCTCGCACCCGTCTCTGGAGCTCCTTTAAGCAGCGCTCTTAATCCACTCTCCTCGCGCACCAGGAAACAAAGAGGGAAGAAAAAGTCTCTTGCTTCTTCGGCAAGTCCAGACTTTTTCCCCCGGACTCCCTCCCAGCTAGCTGTGGTGCACTAACCTCCTGCAGGCTGTGTTCACGCCGCCAACCCCAGTCCTCTCCCTGCGCTCCGACTGAAGCCCGAGCCTCAGCTCCCAGCCCTGCCCGCCCTGGCAGGTGAGCAGACAAGCCTCTCGGGCTGGTGAGTGCTGGTCGGCACCGATCCTCTGTGCGGAAATCTCTCCGCTTTGCCCTCTGCACCCCTGTTGCTGCGCTCTCCTCTGCGGCTCTAAAGCTTACCCCCTCCACCACCCGCAGTCTCCGCCCGCGAAAGGGCTTCTAGTGTGTGGAAACCTTTCCTCCTTCACGGCTCCCTCCCACTGGTGCAGGTTATGTCCCTGTTCTTTTGTCTCTTGTTTTTTCTTTTGCCCTACCCAGGTACATGGGGAGCTTCTTGCCTTTTGGGAGGTCTGAGGTCTTCTGCCAGCGTTTAGTAGGTGTTCTGTAGGAGTTGTTCCACGTGTAGATGTATTTCTGATGTATCTGCAGGGAGGAAGGTGATCTCCGCGTCTTACCCTTCCGCCATCTTCCCCTAGATCCTGTTCTTTTTTTTTTGCGGTACGCGGGCCTCTCACTGCTGTGGCCTCTCCTGTTGCGGAGCACAGGCTCCAGACACGCAGGCTCAGCGGCCGTGGCTCACGGGCCCAGCCGCTCCACGGCATGTGGGATCTTCCCGGACCAGGGCACGAACCCGTGTCCCCTGCATCGGCAGGCGGACTCTCAACCACTGCGCCACCAGGGAAGCCCTAGATCCTGTTCTTTTTAAAAGCCCTGTATGTCCCAGATTTTTTCCTGAAGGACATGAGATCTTTTCATAATTATGGAAAACCCATGAACATCATTTAAAAAGTAAATTTTCACTGTCACAATTTTTAGTAGTAACGTTGTTTTTAAAATAATTTCAATAAATGTACAAAACAACCTTTTTCTAAGACATGTTTCAAAGTTTAGTTTTGTTAACACTTTTTATTCTTATTTTTTTATTTTTAAAAAATATTTATTTATTTGGCTATGCCAGGTCTTACTTGTGGCACACGGGATTTCACTGTGGCATGCCGGATCTTTAGTTGCAGCATGTGAGCTCTTAGTTGCGGCATGTGAGATCTAGTTCCCTGACCAGGGATCGAACTCGGGCTCCTTGCATTGGGAGTGTGGAGTCTTAGCCATTGGACCACCAGGGAAGTCCCTTGTTAACACTTTTTAAGATAATATACTTAATGAATGAGGAAATTTTCTTCGGCATGTTTTCATTCTAAATCATAAGCTAACATACCTGTAATAAGGAATTTATAGAGATTTGTATTCTGGCTTTGCCTGCTAATAGCAGTGTGACTTTGACCAAGTTACCTAACTTCTCTGAGTTGTTCTTTGCTTTTCTTTATATAAGTGGGAGGTAATACCTCTGTTAGAGGATTGTTATAAATATCCAAAGAAGTAAAAGTATAAAGTTATTTTATAAGCTGGAAAACATTTTACAGAAGTTAAGCTGCTGTTGTTACTTTTACTGGACTTGTATTTTACTTGTGTATTAATATTCGTACTTCCACTGGTGTATTCGATTAATCTCTTTTCATCTATTCTTGGTTATTGCTTCTGTTGTTGTCTCTTTGCTCTTTCGTGGTTTATCGGTTTCTGCCTGTCTACTGGATCATTCCCATCAGTGTAGAATATTTTGGCTGTTACTTTTCCCATGTTTAGGAAAAAACCCTCTCTTGACCCTTCTTCCCACTCTAGCCACACCACCATTTTTCTGCTTTCCTTTATAATAAAATTACTTGAATGAATTATCTGTGTCTGTTTAATTTCTCTTCTCACATTCTGGCTTGAATCCCCTCCAGGCAACCTTTACCCTTAACATTCCTCTGAAACTGTTCTTGCAAATCACTAATTATGTCTTTTGCACATTTTACTTGACCTAAGAGCACAATTTGATTCAATTAATTATGCCTACTACCTGGATACATTTTCTTCACTTGGCTTTTAGGATATCGCACTCCTCTGGGTTTTTTTTTCTCCTTGACTGGCTGCTCTATCCCTTTGCTGATTGCTTTTCATGTTCTCAAATTTAGTATGGCCCAGGGCCCAGTTCTCAGGTCACTAATTTTCATTCACTTGCTTGGTAATCTCATTTAGTCTAATGGTTTTAAATAACATACAGACAATGGAATACTGTTCAGCACTAAAAGGAAATGAGCTATCAAGCCACAAAAAAAACGTGGAGGAACCTTAAATGCACATTACTAAGTAAAAGAAGCCAATCTGAAAAGACTACATACTATGTGATTACAACTATGCTAAAGGCTCCCAGGTTTCTATCTCTAGTCCAGATCTCTCTCTTGAACTTTATAGATTCCTATACCCACCTGTTGTACCCAACATTGAATATCTTATAAACATCTTGATATCTCATAAACATCATATAAACATTTTATATCCATCTTAACATGCACCAAACTGTACTTGTAATCTTGTTGACACATGTGTTCTTCCTTTTGTCTTTAAAATCTCAGTAAACGGCAGTTTTTTCTTCCACATGCATAGGCCAAAAGCCTTGGGTCGTCCTTGATTTCTTTTACTGCACATCTCGTCCGTTACAAAGACCTATTTTTTTTTTTTTTTTTTTTGGCGGTATGCGGGCCTCTCACTGTTGTGGCCTCTCCCTTTGCGGAGCACAGGCTCCGGACGCGCAGGCTCAGCGGCCATGGCTCACGGGCCCAGCCGCTCCGCAGCATGTGGGATCTTCCTGGACCGGGGCACGAACCCGTGTCCCCTGCATCGGCAGGCGGACTCTCAACCACTACGCCACCAGGGAAGCCCACAAAGACCTATTGATTGTACCTTCGAAGTTTGTATAGAATCTGACCATTTTTAATGTTTCCGTTGCCACCACACAGGTCCAATCATTTCACTTAGATTAATACAGCCTCCTAACTGATCTGATCTTTTCTGCCCTATGGTTTGTTCTGAGCAGCAGCCAGAGTGATCCTTTTAAAATGAAAATTACATAATGTCAGTTCTCATCTCAGAACCTTCCAGTGCCATCTAGGTATAAAAATACAGCAACAGGCAGTAGGGAAACATGGACTGATGGACAGTTATGATTGAGACAATTCAGTCTTAAGGTGCTGTCTGGATTGCTGTTTGCCTAGATATCCCTATGGTTTGTTTCCTCACCTGATCCCGCAGATTTTTCCTCAATTTTACCTTCTCAGGCCAAACCTCATTACTCTGTATGTATTAACAGGCCCTCTCACTGACCTGCCTCTATCCAGTCTCTGAACTTTTTGTCCTTCACTGTCTGCCCCTCTTACCCCTTAATAGTTCTGTCACCATTGCACATATCTGTTGTTAGTTTGTTTCCCATCATTAGACTGTAAACTTCATGAGGGCTGAGATTTTCATCTGTTTTGTTTATTATTACATCCCCATTATCTAGAACACATAGTATGTATTCATTAAGTATTTGTGGAATATATGACCAAACAAATAAATGTCACCTGGCAGATAGTAGGCAACTCAGTAGATTTGCTGAATGAAGTTGGTGTATTAGTTACTTTAAGAAAGCAGGAATTCTTTTTCTTTTTTAAGAGACTATTTTTAGAGGTGTTTTAGGTTTACAAACAAAATTGAGAGGGAGGTACAGAGATTTCCCATATGTTCCCTGCCCCCACATATGCATAGCCTCCCCCATTATCAACATCACTCACCAGAATGGTACATTTCTTACCAAGAGTGAACTTACACTGACAAACCATAATCACTTAAAGTCTAGTTTACCTTAGGGTTCATTCTTGGTGTTGTCCATTTCATGGGTTTGGAAAAATATATAATATACCGGGTTTTTTAACTGTGCTCTGCCTGTTCATACCCCATCCCACCAGCAACCACTGATCTTTCTATTGTCTTTATAGTTTTGCCTTTTCCAGAATGTCATATAGTTGGAATCACATAGTACGTAGCTCCAGATTGTCTTCTTTTACTTAGTTATGTGCATTTAAGGTTCCTCTGTGTGTTTTTTGTGGCTTGATAGATCACTTCTTTTTAGTGCTGAACAGTATTCCATTGTCTGTATGTACCACAGTTTATTTCTCCATTTACCTACTGAAGGACGTCTTGGTTGCTTCCAATTTTGGCAATTATGAATAATGCTGGTATAAACATCTGTGTGCAGGTTTTTGTGTAGACTTAAGTTTTTAACTACTTTGGGTAAATACCAAGGAGCGCAATTGATGGATCATACAGTATGAATTTTGTAAGAAACTGCCAACTGTCTTCTGAAATGGCTGTACCAATTTGCATTCATACCAGCATTGTATTAGCGTACCTAATGCTCTCTAACCTCACGAGCATTTGGTGTTGTCAGTGTTCCAGATTTTGGCCATTCTGATATGTAGGTAGTTGTATCTCATTGTTTTAATTTGCATTTCCCTGATGACATATGATGTGGGGGCATCTTTTCATATGCTTCTTTGCCATCTCCTGTATAAAGAAGTGTATCTTCTTTGGTGAGAAGTCTTTTTTTTTTTTTTTTTTAATTGGGTTTTGTATTCTTGTTATTGAGTTTTAGTTCTTTCTTTCTTTTGGCTGTGCCTTGCTGCTTGCGGAATCTTAGTTCCCCAACCAGGGATCGAACCCCGGCCCCTGCAGTGAAAGTGCCAAGTCCTAACCTCTGGACCGCCAGGGAGTTCTCTGGTTGAGAAGTATTTTAAGGTCTTTGGCCCAGTTTTCAATTGGGTTGTTTCTTTTTTTTTTTTTTGAATTCTTGAATTTTATTTATTTATTTATTTATTTATTTATTTATTTTTTGCGGTACGCGGGCCTCTCACTGTTGTGGCCTCCCGCTATTGTGGCCTCTCGCGTTGCGGAGCACAGGCTCTGGACGCGCAGGCTCAGCGGCCATGGCCCACGGGCCCACGGGCCCAGCCGCTCCGCGGCATGTGGGATCTTCCCAGACCAGGGCACGAACCCGTGTCCCCTGCATCTGCAGGCGGACTCTCAATCACTGTGCCACCAGGGAAGCCCCTTATTTATTTTTTTTATACAGCAGGTTCTTACTAGTCATCCATTTTATACATATTAGTGTATATATGTCGATCCCAATCTCTCAGTTCATC
This sequence comes from Delphinapterus leucas, assembly GCF_059928025.1. NCBI lineage: Eukaryota > Metazoa > Chordata > Mammalia > Artiodactyla > Monodontidae > Delphinapterus > Delphinapterus leucas. Next base: position 116,490,257 of record NC_143131.1, on the reverse strand, counting down.
CCACCCCCCCACCTCCCCCCACCACCCACCGCTTTCCCCCCTTGGTGTCCATATGTTTATTCTCTACATCTGTGTCTCAAGGGTTGTTTCTTATTATTGAGTTTTAAGAGTCCTTTGCTTTTTTGTATAACAGTCCTTTATCAGGTGTGTCTTTTGCAAGTATTTTCTTCCAGTCTGTGGCTTATCTTCTAATTCTCTTGATATCAGATTTTGCAGAGCAGAAGATTTTAATTTTAATGAAGTCCAGCTTATCAGTTACTTGTTTTATGGATTGTGTTTTTGGAGGTGTATCTAAAAAGGCATCACCATTCCCAAGGTCATCTAGGTTTTCTCCTGTGTTATATTCTAGGAGTTTTATAGTTTGTGTTTTACATTTAGGTCTATGATCCATTTTGAATTAATTTTTGTGAAGGGTGTAAGATCTCTGCCTAGATCCATTTTTCTGCATGTGGGTGTCCATTTGTTCCAATTCCGTTTGTTGAAGAGACTATCATTGCTCCATTATATTGCCTTTGCTTTTTGGTCAAAGATCAGTTGGCTATACTTATGGGGGTCTATTTCTGGGACCTCTATTCTGTTCCATTGATCTCTTTGTCTATTCTTTCATCAGTACCACACTGTCTTGACTACTATTCCTTTATAATAAGTCTTGAAGTCAGGTAGTATCAGTCCTCCAACTTTGTGCTTCTCCTTCAGTATTGTGTTGGCTGTTCTAGGCCTTTTACCTCCCCCCATAAAGATTAGAAGCAGTTTGTTAATATCCATAAACAAATTGCTGGGATTTTGATTGGGATTGCATTGAATCTGTACATCAAATTGGGAGGAACTGACATCTCGACAATATTGAGTGTTCAATCCATGAAAATGGGATATCTCTGTATTTATTTAGTTCTTCTTTGATTTAGTGCCTCAGAGTTCTGTAGTTTTTCTCATGTAGATGTTTTTTAAAAAATTAATTAATTAAAATTTTTTTGGCTGCTTTGGGTCTTTGTTGCTGTGTGCGGGCTTTCTCTAGTTGCAGCGAGCAAGCGCTACTCTTTGTTGTGGTGCGTGTGCTGCTCGTTGCAGTGGCTTCTCTTGTTGCAGAGCACAGGCTCTAGGTGCATGGGCTTCAGTGGTTGCAGAGCGCAGGCTCAGTAGTTGTGGCACATGGGCCCTAGAGTGCTCGGGCTTCAGTAGTTGTGGCGTGTGGGCTCAGTTGTTGTGGCTCACGGGCTCTGGAGCGCAGGCTGAGTAGTTGCGGCGCATGGGCTTAGTTGCTCTGCGGCATGTGAGATCTTCCCGGACCAGGGCTCGAACCTGTGTCCCCTGCATTGGCAGGTGGATTCTTAACCACTGTACCACCAGGGAAGTCCCCCTCACATAAATGTTATACCCAAATATTTCACTTTTTTGGGTGCTAATGTAAATGGTATTGTGTTTTAATTTCAGAATGCAGTTGGTGTATAGAAAAGCAATTGACTTTTGTTTATTAACCTTGTATCCTGCGACCTAATAATCACTTATTAGTTCCAGGAGATTGTTTTTGTTAATGCTTTCAGATTTTCTACATTACATAGACAATCATGTCATATGTGAACAAAGATAGTTTTATGTCTGCCTTCCCAATCTGCTAACCTTTTTTCCCTTCTCTTGCCTTACTGTATTAGCAAGGACTTCTAATACAGTGTTGAAAGGGAGTGGTGAGAGGGGACATCCTTGCCTTGTACCTGAACTCAGAAAGTTTATAGAGTTTCTCACCAATAAGTATGATGTTAGGTGTAGGTTTTTTGTAGACAGTCATTATCAAGTTGAAAAAGTACCCTCTGTTCCTAGTTTACTAAGAGTTTTTATCATGAGTGTTAGATTTTGTCACATGCTTTTTCTGCATTTCTTGATAAGATCATGTGATTTTTCTCTTTCAGCTGTTGATGATAGCTTACACTGTATGATTTTCAAATGCTGAACCAGCCTTACATACCTGGGATAGATCCTACTTGGTTGTTGTGTATAGTTCTTTTAGTAGTTTTTTAGGTGCTTGATTAGCTAATATTTAGTTGAGGATTTTTGCATCTATATATTTTTTCTTTTTATTGGAGTATAGTTGCTTTACAATGTTGTGTTAGTTTCTGCTGTACAATGAAGTGAATCAGCTATATGTATACATATATTCCTTCACTTTGGACCTCCCTCCTACCTCTCCACCCCCATCCCCCCATTTAGGTCATCACAGAGCACTGAGCTATACAGCAGGTTCCCACTAGTTATCTATTTTATACATGGTAGTGTATATATGTCAATCCTAATCTCCCAATTCCCTCCCTGTGTCCACACCACAAGTCTGTTCTCTACGTCTGCATCTCTATTCCTGCCCTGCAATAGGTTCATCTGTACCATTTCTCTAGATTCCACATATATGTGTTAATATACGATATTTGTTTTTCTCTTTCTAACTTAATTCACTCTGTATGACAGACTCTAGGTCCATCCACATCTCTACAAATGACCCAATTTCGTTCCTTTTTATGGCTGAGTAATATTCCATTGTATATATATACCACATCTTCTTTATCCATTCATCTGTTGTTGGACATTTAGGTTGCTTCCATGTCCTGGCTATTGTAAATAGTGCTGCAGTGAACATTTGGGTACATGTGTGTTTTTGAATTATGGTTTTCTCAGGATATATGCCCAGTAGTGGGATTGCTGGGTCATATGGTAGTTCTATTTGTAGTTTTTTACGGAACCTCCATGCTGTTCTCCATAGTGGCTGTATTTACATTCCCACCAACAGTACAAGAGGGTTCCCTCTTCTCCACACCATCTCCAGCATTTATTTATTTATTTTTTTTTTTTTTTGCGGTACGCGGGCCTCTCCCCTTGCGGAGCACAGGCTCCGGATTTGCAGGCTCAGCGGCCATGGCTCACGGGCCTAGCCGCTCCACGGCATGTGGGATCTTCTCAGACCGGGGCACGAACCCGTGTCCCCTGCATCGGCAGGCGGACTCTCAACCACTGCGCCACCAGGGAAGCCCTTGCTGGAAGATTTTCAATCACAGTTTCAATTTCATTGCTTGTGATTGGTGTGTTCATATTTTCTCTTTCTTCCTGGTTCAGTCGTGGAAGGTTATACCTATCTAAGAATTTGTCCATTTCTTCCAAGTTGTCTCTTTTATTGGCATGGAGTTGCTTGTAGTAGTCTCTTAGGATACTTTGTATTTCTGTGGTGTCTGTTGTAACTTCTCCTTTTTCATTTCTAACTTTATTGATTTGAGTCCTCTCCCTCTTTTTTTTTTGCGGTACGTGGGCCTCTCACTGTTGTGGCCTCTCCCGTTGCGGAGCACAGGCTCCGGACATGCAGGCTCAGCGGCTGTGGCTCATGGGTCTAGCCGCTCTGCGACATGTGGGATCTTCCTGGACCGGGGCACGAAGCCATGTCCCCTGCATCGGCAGGCGGACTCAACCACTGCGCCACCAGGGAAGCCCCTCCCTCTTTTTCTTGATGAGTCTGGCTAATGGTTTACAAATTTTATTTGTCTTCTCAAAGAACCAGCTTTTAGTTTTATTGATGTTTGCTATTGTTTTCTTTGTTTCTGTCTCATTTATTTCTGCACTGATCTTTATGATTTCTTTCCTTCTGCTAACTTTGGGTTTTGTTTGTTCTTCTTTCTCTATTTCCTTTAGGTATAAGGTTAGATTGTTTATTTGAGATTTTTCTTGTTTCTTGAGGTAGGCTTGTATAGCTATAAACTTCCCTCTTAGAACTGCTTTTGCTGCATCCCATAGGTTTTGGATTGTCGTGTTTTCATTGTCATTTGTCTCTAGGTATTTTTTGATTTCCTCTTTGATTTCTTCAGTAATCTCTTGGTTGTTTAGTAACGTATTTTTTAGCCTTCATGTATTTGTGTTTTTTACGTTTTTTTCCCTGTAATTCATTTCTAGTCTCATAGCATTGTAGTCAGAAAAGATGCTTGATATGATTTCAATTTTCTTAAATTTACTGAGGCTTGATTTGTGGCCCAAGATATGATCTATCCTGGAGAATGTTCCGTGCGCACTTGAGAAGAAAGTGTAGTCTGCCGTTTTTGGATGGAATGTCCTATAAATATCAATTAAATCTATCTGGTCTGTTGTGTCATTTAAAGCTTCTGTTTCCTTATTTATTTTCATTTTGGATGATCTGTCCATTGGTGTAAGTGAGGTGTTAAAGTCCCCCACTATTATTGTGTTACTGTTGATTTCCTGTTATATAGCTGTTAGCAGTTGCCTTATGTGTTGAGGTGTTCCTATGTTGGGTGCATATATATTTATAATTGTTATATCTTCTTTTTGGATTGATCCCTTGATCATTATGTAGTGTCCTTCCTTGTCTCTTGTAACATTCTTTATTTTAAAGTCTATTTTATCTGATATGTGTATTGCTACTCCAGCTTTCTTTTGATTTCCATTTTCATGGAATATCTTTTTCCATCCCCTCACTTTCAGTCTGTATGTGTCCCTAGGTCTGAAGTGGGTCCCTTGTAGACAGCATATATACAGGTCTTGTGTTTGTATCCATTCAGCAAGTCTGTTTTCGTTGGAGCATTTAATCCATTCACATTTAACGTAATTATCTATATGTATGTTCCTATGACCATTTTCTTAATTGCTTTGGATTTGTTTCTGTAGGTCCTTTTCTCCTCTTGTGTTTCCCACTTAGAGAAGTTCCTTTAGCATTTGTTGTACAGCTGGTTTGGTGGTGCTGAATTCTCTTAGCTTTTGCTTGTCTGTAAAGCTTTTGATTTCTCCATCGAATCTGAATGAGATCCTTGCCGGGTAGAGTAATCTTGGTTGTAGGTTCTTCCCTTTCATCACTTTAAGTATATCATGCAACTTCCTTCTCGCTTGTAGAGTTCCTGCTGAGAAATCAGCTGTTAACCTTATGGGTGTTCCCTTGTATGTTATTTGTCATTTTTCCCTTGCTGCTTTCAATAATTTTTCTTTGTCTTTAATTTTTGCCCATTTGATTACTATGTTTCTTGGCATGTTTCTCCTTGGGTTTATCCTGTATGGAACTCTCTGCGCTTCCTGGACTTGGGTGGCTATTTCCTTTCCCATGTTAGGGAAGTTTTCAACTATAATCTCTTCAAATATTTTCCGGGTCCTTTCTCTCTCTCTTTTCTTTCTGGGACCCCTATAATGTGAATGTTGTTGCATTTAATGTTGTCCCAGAGGTCTCTTAGGCTGTCTTCATTTCTTTTCATTCTTTTTTCTTTATTTTGTTCTGCAGCAGTGAATTCCACCATTCTGTCTTCCAGGTCACTTATCTGTTCTTCTGCCTCAGTTATTCTGCTATTGATTCCTTCTAGTGTATTTTTCATTGCAGTTATTGTATTGTTCATCTCTGTTTGTTTGTTCTTTAATTCTTCTAGGTCTTTGTTAAACATTTCTTGCATCTTCTTTTTCCAGGGTCCTGGATCATCTTCACTATCATTATTCTGAATTCTTTTTCTCGAAGGTTGCCTATCTCCACTTCATTTAGTTGTTTTTCTGGGGTTTTATCTTGTTCCTTCATCTGGTACATAGTCCTCTGCCTTTTCATCTTGTCTATCTTTCTGTGAATGTGGTTTTTGTTCCACAGGCTGCAAGATTGTAGTTCTTCTTACTTCTGCTCAAAAGCAGCTATTTTTAAAAATAGTTAATTTGAGGCACGGCATTATTGTACATATCTACAAATCTGGTTAATGTCTGTCTGACTTAACAGAAGTCAGCTGGATTCTCATACCTGCTTCTGCATTCTCTCTGTTCTATAGGTTCTTTTGTTTCTAGTGCATGAGGCCAGTTTAGCTTCACAGAGATATCTAGTTGGAAAAGAGAGAAGTATTTTAATAGCTCCTTACAGACTGTCTTTCATATTAAACAAAACTGCACAAGTGGTAGTTTCTTAAGAAGAATCTGAGAAGATCAAAGCTTTTGTTGATTTCAGAGGTGATCATCAAAGACACTAAAAAGTTTACGTAGTTTGAAGTAATGCACAAGACATTTGTATTAGACTTGGGAGGTATTTATTTTAAGGGAGGAATAAGCATGGGATGATGTCATTAAGCCCATTGGAAAATGCAGGAGCCTTCTCATGTGTTTCTGAGGTTCAGAGGTGTTATTTCAATTATATGTAATAAAGGGATCTGGTGAACTACATGACTCCTCTGTTACCTGCTAGGAAGTTAACCAACCTGTATGTTCATGGCTGAGGAGAAAGAGAAGTAGCAGACCATCATTTTCAGAGGAGAGAATTCTAAGGAAGGAAAAAGAATGTGATAGTAGTAGCAGTACCTATTGCCCACTGGGGTAGCAAGAAATGCAGGGTCCTCATTTTATACACACACACGCAAACACACATAAGACTCAGGTTTTGAGGAAGATAAATTACTCTCTGTAAAAAGAGATGCTAACATCTATAGACTATTATAAGTAGTAGTTAAAGAGGGGCATTTGACTAACTTATAATCTAATATCCTAATTTAGATCGGAAACTTCGTCTCATATGTAAGTGATGGGAACTCCATTAATACAGTGGTGTGTTCTTTTTGTCAGACTGTAGGTATACTGTTAGAGCCATGCAGTGACCATGGTGATGGTGAAGATGGCTGTCTTGAGAGGTAAGCATTTTCTCTTGTTGTTGCTAATTAATTATTCATTTTGAGAATTGGAGTTCTTTACAGATTCTGGGGTGAATGTTTTAGATGAAGCTATCCATTATAACATACATTTTAGATGATCTAAAAAACCAAATGTTTTGTTTTGATGGTAAGTATAAAGCATATTAAATGTCCATAAATATTGAAAGTAGATGCAGGTTCAGACAGACATTAGTTATAACTTGGAAAACGTTCAGAAGGAAGAACACAGCCTTCTTGGAGACACTTAAAACTTTCAGCTGATTTGTAGAACAATTTGGGAGTTTATTGATATTTTGAATACATTTCAGTGAGTTAATTCATAGTCTTGGAACTATGGATAGCTAACTGAAAGTTTGTAACATAGTTGCATCAACAAATATGTAGGGATGTTTTTGTTCCCCTTCTAACCTACTCCTCCATGTGTCCCAGTACAGGCCTATGCAGTTGGTGCTTGTTTATGTCCTTGGCCAGCAGTAATGGAAGGGGGATCCCTGAGGCAATGAGTATTTCAGCCATATGTAGTCCCCATAGTTACTCGATAGATAAAGTCCCTTTAAACAGAAGCTTTCTAGAATGTTTTAAAGTAGGTTTTGGGTGTCGTTACTCTTTTTATGATTCTTTAAGACATTGCTAAGAAGTGTGTTATAATTTTCTTCAGAATGATGATTTGATATTCTAAAAACACATTAGTAATGAAGTTGGAGACTAGATTGTAAATACTGAGAAGTCCCATACAGCATTACTAATTTGGTGATAGCCTGTTGGCAGGGGTAAACTTGCATTAATGCCATTGTCTCTCTTAATTGTGGGTAGGAAACCTGTTCTCTGAGGGCACGTAAATTCTTTGGAGCCATGTCTCTGGAGCGTCCCCATACTCTGAAGGTCCACAGATTTCCTGCTTACAGCAGTTCCTTGTGCTTCCTTTCAGGAGGCAGGAATGATCTTCTTCCAGCCCAGGGAATATTGGAGCTATGGGCTGAAGATAAAAGATTAACAGCATTAACAGGCATCCCCAGAATGATGACATCTGGATTTGGTAGAACAATAAGGATCCATTTAGTGAGGACTCAATCTTTTTCAAGAAAGCTCTTTCCCTTTCAACTTATGTATAGGTTAGCAAACTTGTTTTTAGACCCAAAGATTTTCTTGGTTAAGTGGATTACATTTTGCATGTTTAACACTCAATGTTTCTCAAATTTAGGTGATTAGGTCTTTTAGTCTGTTAGGGTAGAATTTAGCTCATCCCCCCATTTGCTCCCACTCTAAGCAAAAGAGGGCTTTTGCTTCCCAGGGAATTTAGTTTGTTTCTCATGCTCAGCAAGAATCCATATTTAGATCAAGACCTGTCTTCTTGCAGTTCTTTTATGCACACTCTTTTATGGCAGGGTAGGAGCAGCACCAGTGAGTATCTTTGTAAATTGCCACAGTGTCTTTGGGGAGGAGAACTTTCCCGCAGTCGGCATATTGATAACCTACTGTGATACTAGATACTGTGTTGACTGGTCAAATAGGTAGAGATCATTTGTGACAGCTTGCTTTAACACTTGTTCTAGATGGGGGTTAGTTTTTATGGGGGAATAAGAAGTGAATTGAGATTTTATAAATTTCCTTTTTACATGTTACCATTATGTTTTTAGGAAGGAGAGGTTTAGAAGTAGTAACCTTGTTTTGATTGTAATAGAATACCATCAGATTTAAAATATAGGTACATAGGGCTTCCCTGGTGGCGCAGTGGTTGAGAGTCTGCCTGCCGATGCAGGGGACACGGGTTCGTGCCCCGGTCCGGGAAGATCCCACATGCCACGGAGCGGCTAGGCCCGTGAGCCATGGCCGCTAGGCCTGCGTGCCCGGAGCCTGTGTTCCGCAATGGGAGAGGCCACAACAGTGAGAGGCCCGCGTACCGCAAAAAAAAAAAAAAAAAAAAAAAAAAAAAAATATATATATATATATATATATATATATATAGGTACATAGCTATACCTTTAAGAAATCTTTAAAAAGGAAAAAAATGTCCCAGAGTGGGAGAGAATAAAGTTATTTGGTTAAAACTAATATTTATTTTTATAAAATCTTTTCCATTATACATTCAGTTCTTTTGGCTTTTATTTATTGTGGATTATATTTTTCCTTTTAAAGTGTTTTCTTTTGGGGGAGTGGCTGTGTAAAGGGGTGGTAAATGTTACTTAATTTTTCTACACCTGAACTGATTCTGTGGATCTTTTCAGTAGTGTGTGATTTTCAGATAATAAGGCTCCAAAGAATGGGCATATGTCCAGTTGTTGTTTTATGCTCTCACCCTGTAAATCCTAACTGTATGAGGAAGAGAGGAATCTAGGTAAGAAATATGCAATGATAGGAACCAATTTATTCTTAAAAGACTAATAACTTCACTTGATTTTTAGGAAAGAATGTTTGTCATTTGACAGTGATAAGTTGTCACACTTCATTCTGGTAAGAATTATTTTTCTCTTATGGTTCTTAAAAGTTCGACTAGGTTTAATCTACCAGTTATTGTATCTGACCTTTAACTCTTGGGTTTAATAGGTTGAAATGTAAATACTCTTACCAAATGTTTTACAGTCAAGCAGCAACTTGATTTGCCACTTTAGTTTTTTTGTTTGTTTTTGTGTTATTTGCCACTTTTGGTTACAAGAAACTTAGTTATGAAAACAGTTTTCTCAATTTGGGATCCAAACTTTGTGTTCCAGTAAGATGTATTATAAAACTGCACATTTGTATTTGAAAATAGTTTGAATGGTGGGAGTGGGACAGTTAACTGTAGGCACAGTAAACTAATGAAGACTACACAAGGATATATGCTGGTTGTCTTTAAGCTGGGTGTGAAAAGCTTCTTTGTTGTGAAATGTATTCTTTATTTTAAAATACAGGATTCTAGTAGCAAGATATGTGATTTGAATGCCAACACTGAATCAGAAGTGCCAGGAGGTCAAAGTGTTGGTGTTCAAGGGGAGGCAGCATGTGTCCAAATTCCACATTTAGATCTGAAGAATGTTTCTGACGGTGATAAATGGGAAGGTAATTTTACCCACACACATTATTTTCCTGATAATGTTATTTGTAACTGAAATTACCCAAGGCAGTAATGAGATTACTGCCCTTTTCTTAGCAACCTTATTCATTTTTATTTGATTCATGTAAGAGTGAGTGACTATTTTTACTCAAATGCACTTATGAAATTATGGGGCAACTATCTCATTTGAACTAGAAGTTCTTATTTTATCCATTAGCTCTGAAGATGGATGTTAAAACTGATGAAAAAAATAAAATCAAGGATAGGATTTTGTTAATTGTTAAACCAGGTGCTGTCTCCCAGTTTTTGAAAGTCTGGTATGTTAGGGCTTGGGCATCTCACCACTTTAAACAGAGGGCTTATATATAGCTACCTTTTCTTTATAATCATCAGGAATACATTTAAAAAGAAATTATCTTCAAGGTTATTTGTAAGCACATATTGTACTGTATCTCTGTATTAGGTTATGAAGGTATGGGAGCAGGGTCCTAACAAATTTTACAAAGGAGAGAAATTTTAATTTTAATTTAAAAAGGCAAGCCACATGGGTATATGTATTTGTCAAAACTCAGCAGATATATACTTAAGACTTGCGTTTCATTGTATGTAAGTTTTTTTTTAATCAAAAGAAGCAAAAAGTATAAATAAATACTGAACTTCAGTGAATGATTTGCATGCAGAAGTGTTTATGGGGAAGTATACAGGTATCTACAGTTTACTTTGAAATCCATGAAGAAAATAATAAATAATGGAATGGGAATGTTATAAAGCAAGTATAGTAAAATGTTAATGGTAGAATCTAGGTGATTGGTATATAGATGTCCACTTTAAAATTCTCTCAACTTTGCTGTGTGTTTGTAAACTTTCAAATAAAATGTTGCGGTTGGGAGTGGAAGTAAGAAGCAAATTTGGATCCAGGAGGCCTCTGGATCATACACCTTCCTATGTAAAGAGACAAGGAGACCACTCAGAAATCTTAAAGTTGTATATTTGTTCACTTGGATGAAGATCCCTTGGTAATCTCACCTTTGGCAAGTTAGCCAGTGACATACAGTAGCAATAACAAGACGAATTGCAATGCCAATACCACGGACTCCTTTTGCCACCTCAAGTCTATGTACCTGATCACAGTAGGAGCATTTTTATTTATTTATTTTTAAGGTATAGCCAATTTTCTAAAAGCCCCAAACAAATCATTGTGCCAATCTTTATTGCTGTCTTTCCTCCTCCCCCTCCTACCCCTTTTTTGGTCTAGGTGTTTGGCATGCCTAATGGCATATTATGTGTCTTAACTTAGACTAAATCAGGAAGTTGTCTTCCATTTACTTTGTTCTGGGGTTATTCAGGATGTTTGGAATTTATGAAGATGCTCCCCAGAGTTAGGGATATGTTAGCATTCTGGTGGCAGTGAAGATCAGATGTCCATTTTAGTTATTTATCCTGGCATGGTCACTGAAAAGGAGTGGTGGTCAATAGAGCATCCCTTGAGCTGTAGTAGGAAGAGTCTGTAAAAGATAAAGCTGGGATTCTGACAGAGGATTTAATCCTGCTTCTTTTTGGAGGATGCAGATAAATAGCCCTTTACAATCTTTGTCCTAAGGGTTCTGATCTTAAGTTTTAAGCATAGAAGACCGTTTGTTTTCCATTGTCTGAGGAGATAGGACATTCTCTGTCCAGCTTCAGCTTTCTGGAGGCTTCCCCAAAGAGACTCTGATGGTAGGCTCTCTTTTGTTGCTTTGTCAGAATCCATCCTTTACAACTTGTGGTGGTAGGGAAAGTAGGTCACTATGTACTCCTGATCCCTGATTTTCAGTGTCTGAACTGCCCTGTTAGCTACCTGGCTGTGACAAGTCCTCGTAGACCTCCTTCTGGCTCTTCCAGGAGCAAGGGTCAGTGACTTTCAGAGAGCCAAGAGCAGTAGACATCTGAGTAAACTTCTCAGTCATGAACTCTGCATGTGCTTGGGAGAGTAGCTATTAGCAGACCATGTTGTTCTTTCCAACTGTGCCCCATAATACAGAGACTGATTTTCTACAACTGGGAGTCAAGATATTCTAAATAATAGTCTTCCTTAAGAGACCAAATTACTTTAGACCCTATATACCTTGGAATCAGAGACATACCCCATTTGAAATGACTCTTAATAGAGAAGTAGGGTGACTTCAAATGGAGGACCGCCTCACTCTTCCTAAGTATGTGGGTTTTGTTTTTTTGTATTGTTCAAAGGGTAGTCAGCAGAATGCAGTTAGCAAGCAGGTAGCACATGTCTGCCACCAGTATGCATTTGTAGCAGCCATCCAAAGATCTTGGTTTTTAATGGAAGTAGACAACATCTTTACTTCAGATTCTTTCCTGCTGACTCTTGAATGAAATACAGTAGGATCTTTTCAAAGAGCAAACTAAAGGAAATATTTTTCTGTCAAATCATTTATACTGAAAAGTTTCAACAGTACCTGATTAAGTTTCCATTTCTTCAGTTTTATGTTTGAGTTTTAATAGAACAGCACTACTTTGATTTTTTTTTTTTTTTTTGCCTTGCTTGCTGAAACAGAAATGTATGTTTGTGTTTGTTTTTAAAGTTTGGTTAGTAGTAATTTCTTTGAGTAAAGTTTTTGAGCAGAATGCCTAACTGGTTTTAGGGAAATGTTTTTGGTATCTTTGGCTTTGTGTTAGTTATGTGTATGGTTTGTTCTGACTGTGCTGTGTGTTCACTTTAGTATTTTTTGCCATTTTTTCCATTTTATTAGCGTCATGCCCTATCACTTTTCCCCTCATTGATTTCAAAACAATGCATCTGCAGAGAGATGGGGAGGGTAAGTATGGTTCACCATAGTTTAGCTTTTTGCCTTTTTATGGTTCGCTTTGTTTGCCTTTTTATTAGCCCTTCTCCTGCTGTCCCCATATATTAGGAAAACTATTCTGGGTTAAAGATGATACCCAGAAAATATTGTGTTTGTTAGTTCCTTCTTTTCTTAAAACAGGAGATTTCTCATAAAATGTTTATTACCAGTTACTTATTTTCTGGGAAGCAGGTACAAGGGTTGTTTTGAAAATCACTTTATTGCTGGGTTTATTATGGGATTGCACGCTTAGTACTCAATTTTTAGTTATCAGATTGATCTGGGCTTTAAAAACTAAATTAATTATGTTATTACCCTGAAAAAAAGCAATGCTTTAAATTGCTAATGCATAAAGTTAAACTAAATTAGTAGCAATGCGTAGGTATTGTGTGAAGAAAAATAAAACATCATTCTTGATTTCTGACACTGTCAAGCCATTTTTGCATCCAGAAATACTTAACTAATTTTTGCTATTAAGAGCCACAGTATCAAAGTTTTACGCTGTAGTTATAAAGTTAACGTGTAGATGGAAAAGTCCCAATCCCCACCCTGAATCCAGTGATACTTGAAGATAATTTTGTATTTGGAGTATATTTGTGGATTGTGTGTTTATCTATATGTGTTCTGTATGTAATCAAACCTTATTTGTGCAAAGACATCAAATATCTTAACATGGCTTCATTTGAGAACATACAGGATAACTCCAATAAAATAGATGTGCTTAAGAGGGAGTAGTGCTTTTAAATTTTGTCTTGGTCATACTTTGGGGTGTTTAATTATTAAAATATGTATTATACACAGGAATCCTGTAGCAGAAAATAACCACCACAGTTTAATGTTAGAGGCCAGGTACTGTCAGGTGAGTTAGCTGCTTTTGTTTGGGAAGGTTAGAATTCTTTGGAGTCCAAGAACTCCATTGGGTAAGTGTTCTGAATAGCATGAGGAATAGCTTCCAGTTCTTAACACAGTAATTTTACAGTGAGGGATGATTTATTCACCTGGCAGCATTTGGTTAAGTTAAATTCCTAACTGATGACTGTTAAGTGTTTACTGTTTCTAAAAGAAGACTTTTCCCTACTTGAAAAATAACATTTTAATTTTAAAGAGCTTGACAGTGTCCCTTCTTACTTTGTGACTGGGTTCAGAAATTTAAAGTGTAACTCCTTATGTGAAATTAGAACTCTGAGCTGAAAAATGAAGCTCAGACAATTTTAAACTATAGTAGGCTTTATGAAGACCCTAGTAACCCATAATTATTATATGAACCACTACATAATGATAAAGGTTTAAAGAACATATAGCTGATATTGCGTGACTTTTTTTCCATGTGGAACCAAGAGACCCATGGTACTATTCTTTGTGTTTGTTTTGCAGAGCCATTTCCTGCTTTTAAGTCTTGGCAGGAAGACTCTGAGTCTGGAGAAGCTCAACTCTCTCCACAAGCTGGAAGAATGAATCATCATCCTCTGGAAGAGGACTGTCCTCCAGTATTATCACACCGGAGTTTAGATTTTGGGCAAAGCCAGCGTTTCCTACATGATCCAGAAACATTGGATTCCTCATCGAAAGCACTTTCTTTTGCTAGGTATATGACTTTTATGTTCTTATGGGAGGTGAATCCTATCACATACCCAGGTCCTTTGAGAGATTTTAATCCTCCAGACCTGCAGTTGAGAGCTTTCTCCCCTATTTCATGAAGCATGCTTTTGTAATTTTTTATTTTGGCTGCCCCTAAATTCTGAGTTCACTGAGGTATTTTGGGGGTTTGCTGTCCAATAAGACATCTTTCCATGGTGTTTTTATTCACTTGTGACTGAAATATAGAACTCTGGAAGGGAAGCTGCAAGTGGAGCTCACCAATCCTAGATGTTTTTATCATCAAAACTTAAAATTGATCCTGAAAGTTAGAACCTTTCCTTTGCAGTTTGAACACCAAAAGAGCTCTGAGCTGCTAGATGTCTTTGTTTCTCTTCTGCCTTTGCCCAAACAACTTTTGAATGATTCCCAATTGTTTTCATCGCTACTTGTGTTAGCTAATTTTGTGGTCTCTAACATAGTTTAAGTTTCTTTTTACTACCTGTCCTTTAGTGTTAGGGACTTAATTTCACTTTAAAAATATACTTCTTGGTAATAGTATCATGTTTTATCAGGATAATAAGAGAGATGGTGTCGATAACTTAAAGATTTAACTAACAGTATTTGCCTCTTGTTTTAATTCAGGACTCGAAGATCATCTTTTAGTTCAAAAGATGAAAAAAGAGAAGACAGAACACCATATCACTTAGTCAAGAAACTTCAGAAAAAAATCAGACAATTTGAGGAACAGTTTGAAAGGGAAAGAAATAGCAAAGTAAGTTTGTAGCATTGTCCACTGTGAGGTAGATCTGTTGGAACTTGGAGACTAATGCTCTCCAAGAAAGTCCTCCATCTCTTTCCTGGGAGAGAGAATGAATCTAAGATGCCCAGAGAAATAGTGATCATGTAGATCTGAGATTATATAGGTCCTTAGCCTTCTGATTCCAGACCAGTATTCTTGCCATTGCACCATTGCATTTTTATATTTCTATTGGAAAACAACTTGTTGAATTCTTAAAGCAAATACTTTACATTGACAAATCACGTTAATGCTGTGCTCTCTCAAAAACCACAGGTAGCCAGGGGATGTGGGGGTGGAGGGATGAGATATTTAATAATTAGAACATGTGAAGTGGAAAAAGCCCTATACTTGGAGTCGGAAGACCCATATTCAAATCTGGCTTCTGCCAGTTGATAGGCCCTCTTCCAAGAGAGCTTTACTTAGTATCTTGCCCTGTCTACTTAAAGTAAGATGAAATGAGGATTGAGTGAAATCTCTGCCATGAGAACTATAAAATACTATCTGGGCATAAATTAAAATAACCATTGGGACTTCCTGGCGGTCCAGTTGTTAAGACTCCACGCTTCCACTGCAGGGGGCATGGGTTCAATCCCTGGTCGGGGAACTAAGATCCTGCATGCCGTGAGGCATGGCAAAAAAAACAAAAAACAAAAACCATTGCTTACCCACAAAGGTTTAAATGGATTCTCTTTCTTTTTTTAGAATTTCATATCTTAATTTTATTGAGGTGTTAACAAATCTCTTAAAATACTATCTTTATGAAAGGACAGCGTCTATCTATGAGTAGATTTATAGTGGTAGAGTTGTTTTAGGTTGGATCATCTGGGAAACATTCTGAGACAGAGATTTCAGTGCATGTGATTTCCAAGAGAGTGTTTAGGGAGAATCGCAGCTGTAAGGAGTGAGGCCAGCATGGTTTAGTAGAGGAGGTTCCACGGGGTCTCAAGCTAGGATGGCTGCTCAGGATTGACCTGAATTGAGATGAGGGCGCCAGGCCTTTTTAATCCCACATAACCAGTCATGGATGCTGGCTGCTCTGGAGGAGGGGTTGTAACCTTGGGCCAGGCAGCTCCTTTGGGCAAAGGCAATTATCAGAGAGGGACTTAGTGCAGGTAGGGCGTTGATGAGTGCCTAATCAGTGATTCTGTTTTCTTAATTTTTCAGCCCTCCTACAGTGATATAGCAGCCAATCCAAAGGTATTAAAATGGATGACAGAGCTCACCAAACTGCGAAAGCAAATCAAAGGTATAAAATGTGCCATTTTTCTAATATAATTGCATTTTAAAATATTCTTTATAATAATATCTGAGAATTATAGTTATAATTTTTGATAATTTTAAATCTTGGACACTATCTGGCAAAATAAAAGTTCTCTTGTTCTTTTAGTAGTTATGGTCAAAGTTGCAATACTATATTACATTCTTCCAAATGTCTTTCATGTGTTTTTATTAGTAATAGTCTTTTGAAGGGTACCCTAGATTATATATTCACAGGTGGTATTGTATTATGAAGTTTATATGGAACATATTTCAAATATTAAGCAGTTTTGGGTTTGGGTAGGTATTAAGAAGTTTTGGTGGGTATTTCATCCAAGGCTAAGAATAATCATCAGCCTTTTATACTACAAAGACTAAATTGTAAGTCGTCTTGAATCAAAAACTAGGTCGTGTGTTACTGGGTGTCAGTCCAGTATAGCACCTGCTAAGGTATATTTCCTTTGTGGGTGTTCAGTGAACATGCTTTCTAATAACCGTTAATACCTAAAAAATTATCTGTACCAAGTGTGGGTTTGTAATCTGGAGCATCACATTTTGGTTTATTCATTTGAATTTATTCAACAGAAATTTTAGTGTCTGTAAATACCAAGTACTTGAAGACATCTGAGGTTGTAGCAGTGAACAAGACAAACAGGGTCCCTATTGTCATTGAGTTTATTTACATTCTTGTGGTTAAATAAGTTCTCCTACTTCTTTAGAATTTTCCCTTAAAATTCTGTCAAAAATTTCCTCGTGTAACACCAGTTTCCAACCATCAGTGAGAATCACTACCTTGAATGTATTACTAATGAGTGTCGTTAAATTATTAGCCTCCTAACTAATTTCCCAATTTTCTTCCACTCTTACTGTCCTACAGTGCCTTCTCTGCATAGCAGCCAAAATTATCTTTTATAAAAACTATGTTACTATCTTGTTCATAGTTCTTCAGTGGGCTTCCCTTTCCACTTAGAATAAAGTCCAAACCCCTTACCCAGGCTTTCAAGGCCCTTTATACTCTGCCCATTTTATCACTTTTGCCCATTTTATCACTTTTCCTCATTTTCTGTTCCTTAAATATGTCATGATTTAGGGACCTTGCCCTGGCTATTGCCTCAACTGGGGAGAAATGTTCTTCCCCTAAATCTTCTATGCTAGGTTAGCTCCTTTTAAATCCATGTTCAACTAGGACGTTACCATCTCAGAAAGGCCTTCTTTGTCAATTCCATCCGAAAGAGTTGCTCTTCCAAAAAGCACACTTCTTTAACGTTGTGACATCATTCTACTTTATCTTCTTTATAGCACTTAGCAGTCATTGAAATTATTTTGTTTATTAATCTGATTACTTAGTTTTTGTTTTTTTACTTCCTGAATACATGCTCCATGACAACAGAGACCATGTTTGTTTGTTTACTACTGTATGCTCATCAGAGCATCACTTTAGTCGGCTTTCTATGAATATTGGTTGAAAGAAAAACCATATAGTTCTCTCAGTGTATATATATAATTTAAATATTTCATGTGACTTTGAAATATCTGAGCCTGTGTGTTGTTGATGTATACTTTGCTTTTGCATCTCTTGCACCTTTTTTGACCTAGCTTCATTTTAGCTAAAATCAGTATTACTGATCTACCTTCTTGGTTCTGAAATGTAGATGCAAAACACAAAACCTCTGATGGAGAGTTTGTACCTCAGACACGTCCACGTAGTAACACTCTTCCAAAAAGCTTTGGCTCTTCTCTAGACCATGAAGATGAAGAGAATGAAGATGAATCCCGGGTCATTCAGAAGGAGAAGAAGCCATCTAAGGAAGCAACACTTGAACTTATTCTGAAAAGACTGAAAGAAAAACGTGTTGAGAGGTGTCTTCCAGAAGATATCAAAGTAATCTTGAGCTATGGTTTTTGCCCAGACTAGCCTTTAGAATACCTGAAATAAAATAATTACAATAGTGGCCTAAAGATGTCTAGGTAGTCTGCTGGCCTCAGTTTACTCTCCAGGTTTGTAGTTATAGAAGCATGTTTTTATCAGCACAACAGAAGTGCTTGAGTCGAAATAATAAAACTAAAAAAACTAGAATGTGGTCTGTTCACTTATATTGGAGGCAGTTAGCAAGATGAGTGTGTTAAGAGCATGAAATATACCAGAGTTTCAATCTTGGCCTTGTATCTTAGTAGTTGTATGTATTAAATTCTTAGCTTATGCCAGTTCCTGACTGGTTATATTATATGCATTCTGCCGCTGAGTCCCTTCAACAGCCATGTGACTGCGATTATGTCCATTAAAGTACTAACACAATATGGTTATGAGGACTAATTGAATGCATTTTTATGAAGAACCATTACTTAGTATAGCCTATGCCTAGGGCAGTCCTGGTCAAAGCACTTGGCAACCAAGATCATTTATCAGATGAAATTTGCTGGGAGACTACAGAGGTAGATGGTCTTAGGTGAACTTTTGTCCAGGCAGTGATGAATCCTGATGTGCATTCCTATCTTGACAACAGAGTATACCTCATGATCGAAATATTGGAGTCTTTCTCCCTTCAAACAGAGCTGGATTAGAAGTTCTAGTTGCTCCCCTCCCCAGTTTTTCTTTCATTCTTTCTTTCTTTATTTTTGGCTGCATTGGGTCTTCATTGCTACATGCAGGCTTTCTCTAGTTGTGGCAAGTGGGGGCTACTCTTCGTTGCAGTGCACAGGCTTCTCATTGCGGTGGCTTCTCTTGTTGCAGAGCACGGGCTTTAGGCATCTGGGCTTCAGTGGTTGTGGCTCGCGGGCTCAGTAGTTGTGGCTCACAGGCTCTAGAGCACAGGCTCAGTAGTTGTGGCACACAGGCTTAGTTGCTCTGAGGCATGTGGGACCTTCCCAGACTAGGGATCGAACCCGTGTCCCCTGCATTGGCAGGCGGATTCTTAACCACTGCACCACCAGAGAAGTTCCCCCAATTTTTCTTGGTTTTACTTTTATGTTATACCAGCCTCCTCAACCCCTTTCCTATAAATGATTTTGATTGGATTAGCTTTATTCAAATTCCTTTTCCTAGGTTTAAGGTTCAAGCTTGAGGTTGAAATCACAATGTTTTACAGAGTCTTCACCTGGCTATCCTCTACTGAACGTACATAATCTAAAATGCTTGTTATAGGAAGTACGTATCCACTGAAGTTTTTTTTGTACCCCTAGTTTTCATTCTGATGACAAACAGGGTAATTTTAATTAGTCCTAGGAGTAATTGGAGAGTTTTATTTGGGTTAAAGTGTATTCTGTGGAACATTGGTTCATTGGTATGTTAAAAGGTCGTGCTGTGGAACAAAGGGAGGAGTTATGGGCAAATAAATTTGGGATTCCTGCCTACTACCATTAGAGTACTGAAAGATGGGAGAAGAGTATCTCACTTTCAGTATAAAGAAAGTGCCAGATGAAGGGGAACTGAAGTCATAGAGTAGAAGGCTAGGGTCACAAATTGACATTGTTGAGCTTTTTTCAGGATCTTTCCACTATACTGCTGCCAGATTTTAACAGTTTAGGAGAAACACCAGGTTTAAGACCTGTGCTTGTTGTGTGCCTGTGTTTTGTGTATGTGCCCACACACAACAAAATTATAGTTATAATGCTAATAAAAGATTATGTGCAGGGCTTCCCTGGTGGTGCAGTGGTCGGGAGTCCACCTGCCAATGCGGGGGGCACAGGTTTGTGTCCCGGTCCGGGGGGATCCCACATGCCGCGGAGCGTCTGGGCCCGTGAGCCGTGGCCGCTGAGCCTGCGTGTCCGGAGCCTGTGCTCCGCAACGGGAGAGGCCGCAGCGGTGAGAGGCCCGCGTACCGCAAAAAAAAAAAAGATTATGTGCAAAATTAAATAAACTAATAGGCATTTATTTTCTTTATTGTGTGCTGAGTAGGCACTGTGTAAATGCCTTTACAACGTATTAACTCATTTAGTCCTCATTAGAGCTCTGTAAGGTAGGTGAAGTATCCCCATTTACAGATCAGGATGTTGAACAACAAGAGGCTAAGTAACTTACCCAAGGTACTAAGCTCTGGTATTCATCACTTATTCAGATAAAATATAATAAATCAAACCACCAAAGGCGGTTGGTACCTAGTTTTAGACGACCAGATTCTCCAAGAGACTGAAAAATGTTGCCTGCAAATCCATAAGCAAAAGATGTGTTCTTATTAACCTAAGCAAGAGTGGCAATGGGCTGCCCTTTCAGCCAAATTATTTACATTGTGCTGGGGAAGGGAATGATGCTGCTAATGGGAGGGTTTTTTTTGTTTTTTTGTTTTTATTCTAGAAAATGACAAAAGATCATTTGGTAGAAGAGAAAACTTCTCTCCAGAAAAGTCTTCTTTATTATGAAAGTCAACATGGAAGGCCGGTAATGTCTCTCTTGCTGAAAAGATTTGATTTTCTGTCTTAAAGAACATGAATCACTTTTGTGGCCCACATCTTCAGAGCTGTTTCATAGAGCATTGTTTCCTACATTTGGGAGATTGCCTACTTATTTAAAATTACTTTTTAAAAATTGCAGGGAAAGTCATATTGCTCAATGTTTTAGAAATTTTAGATTTCTGATGACTAGGTGATTTCCATTTTTCTTGCTTCAGGTAACCAGGGAAGAAAGGCACATTGTTAAACCTCTTTATGATAGATACAGACTTGTAAAACAGATGCTGACAAGAGCTAGCATCACTCCTGTCCTTGTAAGTAAAAC
This sequence comes from Delphinapterus leucas, assembly GCF_059928025.1. NCBI lineage: Eukaryota > Metazoa > Chordata > Mammalia > Artiodactyla > Monodontidae > Delphinapterus > Delphinapterus leucas. The sequence goes on along the minus strand of NC_143131.1, from coordinate 116,469,403 downwards.
ATGTGAATATTTATCTAGTTCATTTACCAAAACCTACTCTTTAAAAAAAAATTATTATTATGGTGGTATATTAGAGAAATACACAGCCAAGGTAACAAGAATTGTGTATGTAAGGTGAGGTTACTGCTTTAAGAGAATAGGAAGTTAATAATAAATGCCTACTATTACTTCCCAGGCACTCTTATAAGCATTTTTACTTACGATTATGTCATTAAGTCCTAACAAGTTAAGTCACAACAGGTAGAGAGGACGGTAGCCTCATTTCACAGATGATGAACCTGAAACTCAGGAGTGATGTACCCAGGGTTACCTACTTGTAGAATTAAAAACTCATATTTCAGACCCTTGCCTATTTCTTTCCATTTAAATTCATGCCTTTGAAACTACATTACTTTTGTGATGGCCATCATGATGATGTTCACTTAATTGCACAATAATGTAAACTGATTTTTTTTTCAGGTTCATCTTTTTTAACAAAAAAGTCTATTAAAATAATACTTATTCATATATATGTGCATTTTTTTTGAGAAAAAATGAAAACTCAAATGCTTACGTGCATATTAAGTGCTGTCTCCAAATTAACCATTAGATAGTATGGCCCTAGATTCTCTCAGGCTCAAATAGAAAACAGCATGTTCCCGTTCTGCATCATCTCCTAGGAATTAATTCTCTGGAGCTTATGGTTTGCTTAAGCTTGCAGGCCATTTTTATGTTGATGGCCTCTTGAAATGTTCACAGTGGCCTTCTGAGCACCTTTTATTTAGCCCTTATATAAACATTCTTTTTTAACTGGCTGTTTTTTTAGTTGGCCATCTCTTAACAGTATTTAGATATAATCAGTTTTCTTTGAACAGTGAATCCTGTATAGTTTATGTTCTTTTCACACATAAGATAGTTTAATACAGATTTTATCTTTTGATTACAAGGTATTTTTTGTGTGTCACTGACATTTTCATAATTCCATAATAGTATAAATAGTCTTTGAATTTATTTATGAAAACCATCTTAGAATTCCACACATTTGTTTTTAAAAATTGAGTCTATAGGAAGCATTTCTAGATCTTATGGATGCCTAAATATGACTGTCGTAAAGAGAAATTTGGAATCTAAAAATTAAGCCAAGACAATAGGAAAGAATCGTTTTTCCAACAGATGGCGCTAGCAGTTCCTCAAAAGTTTAAACATAGAGTTACCATATGGCCTAGCAGTTCTCTTCCTAGGTATATACCCAAGAGAATTGAAAACATGTCCGCACAAAAATTTGTAGACAGGTCTTCAGAGTAGCATTGTTCATAATAGCCAAAGTGTAAAAACAGTCCAGATGTTCAGCCAACTGATAGATAAACATAATGGGGTATATCTGTATAGTGGAATATTATTCAGCCATGCAAAGGGATGAAGTACTGGTACACACTACAACCTGGATAAACCTTAAAAACATTTATGCTAAGTGAAAAAAGCCAGACACAAAAGGCCACATATTGTATGATTCCATTTATATGAAATATCCAGAATAGACCAGCCCATTGAGACAGAAAGTAGATTGTTGTTTGCCATGGGCTGGGGAGAGAGGGCTCATGAGTACAGGGTTTCCTTTTGGGGTGATGAAATGTTCTAGAATCACATAGTGGTGATGGTTGTACAACTTTGTGCATATACTAAAAACCACTAAATTGTACACTTTAAAAGAGTGAATTTTGTGGTATATGAATTATATCTTTTTAAAAATATTTATTTATTTAGCTAGCAGTTGTGGTCCTTAGTTGTGGCACACAGGCGGGATCTACGTTGTGGCATGTGGGATCTTCTAGTTGTGGCATGCAGGATCTTTAGTTGCAGCTTGCAAACTCTTAGTTGCGGCATGTGGGATCTAGTTCCCTGATCAGAGATCGAACCCAGGCCCCCTGCATTGGGAGCATGGAGTCTTAGCTACTGAACCACCAGGGAAGTCCCTATGGTATATGAATTATATCTTAATGAAACTGTTATTTTTTAAAAAGGAGTATAAAGGGGTCCTCAGACCAAAAAAGTTGACAGCTTGGTTAAAAAGAAAAATGCTCCCAATTAAATAATATGTCACACATTATTATTTAGAATTTTAAAAACATTTATTGAATGAGCTCTTTTAGAATTACCTAGACATAAATTATCATTTGTCACTCTTATGGATACATAACAAGAAAAAAGCAAAAATAAATTTAGTAAAGAATTCCTAAAAAATTTTAAAGCATATGGTTAGAATTTTGAAAATAAAGTTTTAAGATCTATTAAACTTTATTTTAACTGTAATAGTGAAGTGAATCTTCATTGAACATTTTAAATACTTAAAATGTAACCCACTTTTATGTTTATTGTTACAGGGATCTCCATCCACCAAGCGAAGGGGTCAGATGTTACAGCCAATCATAGAAGGAGAAACTGCACATTTTTTTGAAGAAATCAAGGTAATCCTTAAGAGAAATTATTCTCTGATCTTTTTCCTAAAGGAAAAATTGAAATCATGGCATGTTTGATATTCTGTTTGGATATATTTTTAGGAAGAAGAAGAAGAAGATGGTGTTAGTTTGTCCTCTGAGTTAACTGATATCTTGAAAACTGCTGTACAGGCACAGTCTTCACTGGAAAACTCAGAATCTGATATGGAAGAAAATCAAGAAAAACTGGCTCTAGATCTCCGATTGTCAAGTACTCGAGCAGCTTCTATGTATGTATCCTGGTTTGTGATTTTAGCCTATTCATGTAATAAAATTTATATGCAAAGAAATTCAGTGTTAAATAATTGAGTAAAGAAAAGAAATGCACCCATTTTGAAAAGTGTGCTTTACAAATACATGTGGTGATTCACATTTTCTTTATTGAAAATTAGTGTGTTTTAAAAATTAAAAAAACGGGCTTCCCTGGTGGCGCAGTGGTTGAGTCCGCCTGCTGATGCAGGGGACACGGGTTTGTGCCCCGGTCTGGGAAGGTCCCACATGCTGCAGAGCGGCTGGGCCCGTGAGCCATGGCCGCTGAGCCTGCGCGTCCGGAGCCTGTGCTCCGCAATGGGAGAGGCCACAACAGTGAGAGGTCCGCGTACCGCAATAAATAAATAAATAAATAAACCCAAAATCCTACGTTTGCTGTATGACAAAGTGCTGGAACCAGCTGAGAGTCATCTGTTAGTTTGTGCTCTTTGAGCTTCTTTACCTGATGTGGCCTTTGGTTCTAGTTGTTAGCCCTGGCGTCACTTTAGGATCACGTGGAAAGTTGTTTTGTTTTTGTTTTTGTTTTAAATACTTATGCAGAGCCCTACCAGCAGCTATTCTGATTTAGTCGCTCCAAGGTGAAACCTAAGACATTGGTATATTCTAAAAGCTCCCCAGCTGGCTTGATTTTGCAGCCAGGGTTAGAAACACTGTTAAGAACATAATGAATCAAAAGTGCCCTGTCAAACGTTTTCTTCCCATTTCAATTTTAGGCCCGAATTACTGGAACAACTTTGGAAAGCCAGAGCTGAAAAAAAGAAACTACGTAAAACGTTACGGGAATTTGAAGAAGCATTTTATCAACAAAATGGAAGGTTTGTTGAGCATCACAAAATCGAATCTTCTTTCTTCTTAAACTCCCAAGTGCCCATATGTTGAAATAAAGAAATATATAAGATTAGAAATAAATTGTGCATATAAGGATGTTAGCATTGAAAATAACGGTAAAAAACATTCCTTTATACTGTGCAGCCCTGCTCTTAATGGAAAGAAAAAGTCAGAGCTGGAGTAAACAATATCTGACAAAATATTTCAGGATTGTCCTAGAGAACGCTTGGTTGAGTGGCAGTTATTTTATGTTCCTTAATTCAGTATCCTCATCCTTTTGGAAGTGTTTGTGAAACGAGATCTCCTTTTGGAAAGGGTTCCAAATATGAGTGGTATCCTAACTAGTTTGGATTCTTATACTGAGACCATTGCTGCTTAGGCTGCATGTTGGGTCATTCTAGGGCACGTATTTCCAAGGTGTGTATCAGTGTGGCAGTCATGTGGCTCCCCTATAATACAATATGGCAAGTGCCTTTATCTAACTGGGTAATACCCAGTTGACCCAGTGGGACTCTTTTAAAAGTAAGAAAAATACATTCTATTTCAGATTGTGGCCAGAAATGAGGATTATTTATCTCAGGCCTCAGAAAAGTTTTTCCATGTTACCAGATGGTCTTACCAAGCCAATAGCTCTATAGTAGTCCCCCCTCTTCACTTTCTCTTTGCAGTTTCAATTACTCCATGGTTAATTGCGGTCCAGAAATATTAAATGGAAAGTTCTAGAAATAAACAATTCATAAAGTTTAAGCTGTGCAGTGTCCTGAGTAGTGTGATGAAATCTCGTGCCGGCCCACCCAGGACGTGAAGCATCCCTTTGTCCAGCATATCCTGCCCTTCAGTCAGTTAGTATCCATCTTGTTTGTCAGATCCGTCGTCACAGTATCTCAGTGCTTGTGCTCAAGTAACCCTTACTTTACTTAATGCCCCAAAGCGCAAGAGTAGTGATGCTAGCAATTCAGATATGCCAAAGAGAAGCCACAGAGTACTTCAGGTGAAAAGGGGAAAGTTCTTTACTCAGTGAGGCTACGAAAAAAATCACGTGCTGAGGTGCTCTCCGATCTATAATAACGAATCTATCCATGAAATTTTGAAGAAGGAAAAGGAAATTCCTACTAGTTTTGCTGTCATACCTCAAACTGCAGAAGTTATGGCCACAGTGCATGATAAGTGCTTAGTTAGTACGGAAAAGGCTTTAAACTTGTACTGTAAGATGTTTTGAGAGAGCCCGCATTCACATAACTTTTATCACAGAGTATTGTTATAATTATTCTATTTTATTATTAGTTATTGTTAATCTCTTACTGTGTCTAATTTATAAATTAAACTTTATCATAGGTATGTATGTATAGTATATATAGGGTTTGGTTTCAGACATCCACTGGGGTCTTGGAATGTATCCCCACGGATAAGGAGGGGGACTACTGTGTTTGAGAGTCTTCTATGTAGGTTGGCATATATGGTTAAAAAAATCTCAAGTGTGTTTTCCAAGTACCTTCTAATTCTTTGTCTTATTGGAAAAAAACTTTGCTTGTAATTAGGATAGTTTGATGCTTTACCTGGTTATTAAACTGAATTGCTTTGGGTCAGTAATATAAAGTGAGAAAAATGATTTTTTCGCTACCACTAAGATGTTATACTTTTACATCTTAATTCACTGAAGCCAGAGTTAAGTAATGTATGGAATGTATGAAATGACTCAGCGTAGCCTCTAGCACTTAGTATACACTCACAGACCTGACAGAGTCTAGTAGCTCATGTCTTATTAAAGTATTTGATTATCTGTAGTTACCTGCAATCATCATTGATACTAATATCATCAATTAATCTGTCAATAGAGAAATACATCAAAATTAGAAGTGTTCTAGGAATATTCCATTGGGATGAAGGGAATTAGTCCAATAATCTTTTTTTTTCTTGCAGAACAGTTTTTTATTTGAGTTTGTATTGGGTAATATTCTGTCTCTCATTACGACAACTTCTGGGACTTTATTTTCCAGATGATCTCTAGGTTTTATTTTCTCCCCTAGGAATGCCCAGAAAGAGGATCGTGTTCCAGTGCTTGAGGAGTACAGGGAGTACAAGAAAATTAAAGCCAAGCTTAGGCTTCTTGAAGTTCTTATCAGCAAACAAGATTCTTCAAAATCCATATAAAATATGGTCCTTGAAAACATCATAAAATCAGTTGTATTCCCTGAAGCTATCATCATGTGTACTTGGCTGGTACTTAAGTTCATTTTGTCAGGCACTCACAGAGTCTCATTTTGTACTTGCTGGTGGTGCCACTAGAGAAATGATGGGAGGGTAAGTAGACCCTGTCTAGGGAGTGTGATGTTCCATGTTAACCACAGACTGCCCCTCTACCTTTAGCAAACATCCACTTTTCTTCATTGTTTTGTACTACAGATACATCGTGTTAGTAGAAGACTAATATTTTTATCATTTCAACTTTAAGAACTTTGGAGATAGAAGCTTTTTGTTATTACCAACTTTATTATTTTGTTTTTCATTACTCAAGAAAATTGAGAGGAAAATCTTCACATTGAATTCTTCTTCAGTTGCCTTTTTCTTACAGAATGACTGAAAATTTGAAAGAAAAGCCTATAAATGTGCACATATGCAACTATGTTCTGTGTTTTCTTAGAAAACCAAAATCAACTGAAATTTCAAGTCCTACTGTGGAACATATTTCTGTTAAATTCCCAAAGTGACACTTTCTCACAGGTAGTATGTTAGCAGAATTTTGCAATTCAGTGGTCACACAGCTCCTGGATGAAGATAACAGCGGGTAGACCAAAAAGTGACCTTGCTTATTAGTATAGTGAAAACACACAGCACACATCACACACAGAACTGAATTATATCACATGCTGCCTTTGGGACTTAAGTTACTGTTTGTTTCCTCAGTTACCGTTTATCAGTTGGTGATGATGTGATTTGTCTGGATTAGATCCTGCATTTTTTCCCCCTACCCACCTCCAGATAATGTGAGAAAATAGCCATGTCAGTATGTAGGAACTCTGATGGTGCTCAGATTTGTGTGCTCAATCAAATGGGCTTAAATTGGCAAAAGAATCATTATGCCTGAAGTAAATCTATTCTTAACAAGGGCTATACCACTGCATTTTTACATGTACCTTCAAGGGGTTGCATCATTTTTTTTTCTTTTTTAATCAGCAAAATCCATAAAGAAAACATCCTCTAAAGGGATCACCTTTTGCTCAATCACAAGCTGTTTAAAGCATCTGGTTATAGGTGTATTGTGGTATGCCCCTTGTCATACACTCTAAGCATATCTTTTTTTCTCTGGCTTTGCATGGCTTTTCTTCAGGTTCTTTCCTGGTATAATTCTGCTAATTATTTTCACAGAATGGTGACTTTATTTGTGCTAACAATATGATAGTCATTAACAGCATATTCTGATCAGGCTTAATCTAAGTGTTCTTTTTTTCCTGGTGCTTTTTTGGATTGATGAGTGTCTCACTTTGTGCCCATGTTTTGCATGCAGTGACTCATGCATGGTTTTCTTAACTAGCTAATATTCATAATTTGTTCCATACAAAAATGGACTTTTACAGTATCCTTTAATAAGGTGAGGGAAGCATGAACCTCAGACTTCTGGCACTATTACATAGCACATGAAGTAGCTTGATAATAAGTAGCATTTCTAGTACTTCACATTTCACCTGTGTGTGCAATGCCTTTTTTGGGGGGAGGGAATGTTCCTTGGTAGTGAACGTGTCATTGGGGAATAAAGCACTAAATCCAGCCCTTTTCGTGTGGTTTCCTTTTGATACAGCTAGGTTATTCATAATGTACACCTAGAAATGTGAAATTGAGAACACCAAAAGATGTTATCATTTTGATTTGAATTCATCATGCAGTGTACATTTAATTTCTTTCAGTCTCCAACAGGAGTATATCCAAACATCTTATTTAATGTGCACTGTATATTGTTTTATATGAGTGTTTTATTTTATATACCACATGCAAAAATGTCCATATGCACTATTTAAATGTTTTAAATAATATATTCCTTCTTTATAATGCTAAATCTATATGAGTACCATATTTTTATAAGTCAGTGGCCTGACTGGTTTCATTTTAGAATTAACAGCTGCTTCATGATGTTGGTTATTCACTGTTAATGTTTGGCTGTGAGTAGAATAGATAAAAAGTGGCATGGCAGCACTTATGCTATGTGACAGTATTGTGTGTCATAGTTCAGTAGTAAGTGGTAGAATTAGGCAGTTTGTGATAATTTTACTTTGGTACAAGTAAAAACTGTATATCTATATACAAACAATATATAGATATATACAACTACAAGCATAATTGCATTGCTGTGTTTGGCACTTCATTGTATAGACTTTTGTAATAAAAGAACTTTAATGTTCTAAGTCATTGTAAATGTTTTTTGTTTTTTTCACTAGATGTTTAAAAAGAAGAAATAAAACCCTCAAGTGTTCCCTTGCCTTAATGTTCTCAGGCTTTGTTTGAATTACCCCAACCAGGGACCATGTGGGGAGACAGCAAGGTTACTAAACCACGTGACTGTCTACAGCTCTAGGGAGTGGTAAGACAAGGAAAGGCCATGTTGTTGATTCTCTTTGGAAATCTAGGGAGAAGATGCAGAGAGAATAGTCAGCATTTCTTGTTGCAGTGAATTATCTTATTAAGAAAACTTGACATGCAGTCTCTAAGAGAAGAGCTTGGCTTAAGGAAGGTGGGTATATTTAACAATTCCTTTATTTGAGTTTTACAGTCCAGGGACTGTTGAGCACAATGTGGAAGTCTATGGTCAAATGATGTTACTTGGGCTAAGAGAACGTATAACATATGGCTCTTCTAGGAGGGCTTATGTAACCTATATTAGAAGAGTTTCCTTCCAATTTCCAAAATGCCAGCCATCCAAAACTTGCCAACCATCCATACAGGGCTTTTGCAACACCCTCATTTATACTTTTCAAACATAACTTCTTATAACCTTGATGCTCCTGCCTGGCTCTTTTATTTTATGTTTTAAAGGATAGTTTACTTTTAAAGTAGTCGAGGAAGCACTTTTGGGAAACTTCAAATGTGTTACTTTAGAAACTGTCTAGATGAATTTCTAGTTTGAAGATATTAGTGAAATTTCTGTAGGTGGTTGGGAAGTTTGTTCTTCTACACTTGGCCTTTTTCCAGGAGACTTCCAACTGGGAAGAGTGGAGGTGAGATTATTTTACTTGGGGTCTTATGTAATGGTTTTCTAGAATCCTAAGCAGTTATTAATTTACCTTTGGCTAGAGAAACTAGAACATGGCACATGATGAGAATACCAACAGTTCTAATACTCTGTGTAGCACTGAGAAAACTATCTTTACTGACTTATTGAACTATTAATTAGAGACCTGCCCTAAGAACTAAAAGCAATATTATTTTATACTTTCCGTTCATATTCCTAGAATTTAATAATAAATCTCATTATAAAAGTCTTCATGTGTACCTGTGTGTGTATACTGTGGAGGCATGTTGTAATACACATGGATTATATATTGGGTCCCATTCCTAGAAATCATTTGATGATTATCATCGACCCTGACGATAGTTTGATGGTAGCTAGTTTTGTGCTTTTAAAATGTACCCCAAATGGGGACAAATTTAGGAAATAATTCAGTACAGGAATAAATCGTTAGAAATGTTCCATGATTGTATCACAGATTCTCACCTCCACTTGCCTCAATATTGTAGAGCTGAAACCTTTCTCATCACTCGGTTTAGTTTTAAACTGACGTAGTGTAATTCTTTCTCCAGCTCCACAGCATATAAAAAGAGGCTAGAGGATAATTTAGAAGGAAGTAGAGAATGAGTCAGTAACATTTTTGTACATAAAGAGACAGCAGGTTATTAACACCTATTGTGAAATACTTTGAGTGGGAAGATAGTACTTTAAGCTCCCAAAATATGCCTAGTATGGCCAGTTATGGATCTAATATTCTAAAGCTGTGTGGAGCACAGTATCTGCTATGCGTGTCAAGTATAAATGGCAGTCTATTATTTAGAGATGTAAGGACAAAAGCAGTTGGTCTTGCTCTCACCTTACGTTTAAACAAATGGAGTTTTGTGCTTTCTGTGTCATTTTAAAGTTGGGTAAAAAATTGGGGGAAAAAAGTGGCATCTTAACAGAATGAGATTCTGGGTTCAGGAAAATTGTGGAATGTCCCCAGTCCCCATATCACGATATCCCATAGTACCTTGGTTAGAACAAATGCTTACTCTCGAAATTCTTGTTGAGTGACAGGCTGGTAGTCATCTTGAATTTCTGTAGAATAATACTTTTTCTCAAGCCTCTCTTTCCATTTTTTCATCTGCTCTGCACTTTGAATCTCCTGTAAAGTTAGAGGAAAAAGCATAAGCTGCAATCTTTAAATTTTTCTCTGTTGCAGGCCCATGGCACACAAGCATCACAGGGTTGAGAATCTTAAACTTTACTCTCCAGGGCTGTGATTTTGAGCCCCACTGGCTTTTTGCCCTGCCTGATTTTTGGGTCTATGCATTAGCAGAGTCACCTCAGAGAACTTGGTGTTAAAACTGTTTAGCAGAGTTAGGGGATTTTTAAATTATGAATATCGTCTTATTCCCTTTTCACTGCCTCTTCCCCTCTGCATCTCCAGCTGATAGTCTCCATTCTTCACTTGGCCAAAGCTGGGATGTTCTTTTCTGTACCTCTGTTCTATAATGAAGCAAGTGTACATCAAAGTACGTTTGTGGGTATTATTTGCCCTCCCAGCTGCTTCTCAGCCAGACTCCTAACAATTTCCGATCTCCTCTTCATAATTACTGCATCAATCTGTGTACTCCAATCTGTCTACATACCCCAGAATAAGCTCCTCATACCAGAAGATTCTTGCTGTATCCTTCTCTGATCCTAAAGAGCCCTTTCTGTGCTTTGTGCTCACTACCCACCCATTTTCCTTTTAGTGTCCAAATACCTTTTTCCCAACTTTAGAAAAAATGCTCTGTTATGTTATGGAAAATAGAAACAGCCCTAGAAAAAGAGGGAAAGAAGAGACAGTGCACCCAGATACGATGCAAAGACTTTTCAGTAGATCGGTATGCTATTGCCCTGCTCCAACAGTAATGTTAAGTAGCAAAGTGGATCCCTGTATAAGGGTTCTGATTACCTTCCTCAGAGAGAATGGTGATGCCCAAGTTCATACATTGTTTACCTGATAAATGGATGCTGTTCTGGCCAGAGGAGCTGTGCTATATATCAGAAAGTGTTTGTCTTGAAACCAACATATCCGAAGTAGGAAAGGGTGGTTTTCAATCTTTCTAGTTTTATTTCAGCCACATTACAGCACCTATGTTTTGACATATTTACCAGTACTTATAATGTGATGTTAAAAAAGTGGTGGGCCCCACAAATATTTCTAAATGACCAGGTCTATTAAAATGTGGACGCATTAGTAATATGCATTGAATAGACTGCCTGGTAAACGATGCATCCTTCAAAAAACCCATCTCAACCATCGCTTTTTCTATGAAGCCTTCCTTGACATTCACAGGAAAGTAATACCTTTCCTCATAGAGCAGCAACTATGTGGGGGCATTTGCTCAAGCTCCTAGGTTCTAGTCAACCCACCTCTTCCCTGCAGGTGGTAGCTGCTGCTTATAATTGTTTCTGGATTAATTCAGTGTTCTGCAATGGTTGTTACAGACCTCTCATGCCTCAGAAATGAATTCTGTGAAGTAAACCCCCTCTTTTTGAGCTACCTCGTGTGTTTCTGTTTTTCTGACTGGCCCCTAACTGATGACTGGTTGGTAGCAGAGAAGGTCCAAATAAACAGACCCTTATAGACAGCGTGCCTCCACCAAGGGACACAATTGACTTAAGAGTTTGAGACCGCCACCTGGCTCTTTGGGATTCCTCAGGCTACCGAACCAGCAGGCTAAGAAGTGATTGAGGTGACTGATCCCAATTACCAAGGGGAAATTGGTGCTGCTACAAAATGGGTTCAGAGAGGGCTCTGTTTGGAACCCAGGGAATTCTCTGAGGGGTGCCTCTTAATACTTCCATGTCTAAAACTCTGTAGTTTAAACATTAAATTCTTAAGGAATTGTGATTCGAGTAGAAAAGGTCTTAACGTCACCCAGAGATGGATACAATTACTCTTGGGACTTTGCTTCTCCACTTTTGGGGAGAGAATAAGAGGGCCTCCATTTTCATAGAGGATAGTTCTGTCTTATTAGATGGAAGCTAGAAATAATTACTGTCATTTTATGGAAGTACAGATGTGTACTAAACAGCCAAAGCGGGTGAATTCAGCTGACCGTTTAGCTAATATCTCTCAACTCAAAATTTGCCCTCCTAAACTCTTATGCTCTTTTATGCTCTTTATGCTGGATCTCAGGCTTCGCAAACCTCATTCCCTAGACTGTCTTGCCACCAGATTTGTTAGGTTCTGCCTCACTGGACGATGGAGGGGAGAAGGTTCTTCTTGTTTTCTTTCTATCAGCATTGCTGATAGAATGGTAGTTGGCTCCAGGCTGCAGTTGTCCAGCTTCTTTTGGCATACCCAGCACCAGCTTCATCATACTCCCTCAGAAGTATCAGGAGCAGCAGGGGTGGGAGGAGGGTGACCTCAGAGGTCTGAGCAGCAGCTTCAGGCCCCTTAAGTGTCTTAGGTTCCAATAAACCCACCTTTTGTAACTTTAGCCATGGGAGTGGTAGCATCCTCCTACAGTTATTACTTATGAGTTGCTGCAGTGTTTTTACTTTTTCTATTTTCCAATACCTGTGTAACCAATTCCCTGTAATAAATTTTCTCTGTTTGAAATGTATAGTATGGTTTCCATTTTCCTGACTAGGTCCTCATACATGTAATAAGTATGTCATTTGGTCAGGTGTATGTTTGCCTTTAAAGAATGTTTTAAATTTTTCCATATCTTGGTTTTAAACATTTAAAAATTAGTCCCTGGGCATTTTCTATTTTGTTGCTATTGTTTCTTCTATTATAATTTTTAATGAGCTGGTTGATGTTTGCATATATGACATGACTATGTAAATTATTTTTTCCTACTACTTAATCTCTTTTTGTCATAATTTTTCAGTTCATTGTATACCTGAGAAAGAGAACCATATCTCAAACAGAGGTAGTTTTTACCTCATCCTTTTCTACTTTTGTACTTCTCATGTATTTCTCTTAATTCTTTTTTTTTTTTTTTTTTTGCGGTACATGGGCCTCTCACTGTTGTGGCCTCTCCCGTTGCGGAGCACAGGCTCGGGACGCGCAGGCTCAGCGGCCATGGCTCACGGGACCAGCCGCTCCGCGGCATGTGGGATCTTCCCGGACCGGGGCACGAACCTGTGTCCCCTGCATCAGCAGGCGGACTTTCAACCACTGCGCCACCAAGGATGCCCTCTTGCTTAATTCTTCTGTCTGATCCCTCCAATACATCCTTGTCTTGTCCTTGACATGTCCAATGTTTCCCTATTAGATAAGGTGCTAGCTTTGGGGTGAGATAAATTTGTTTTTATCATGTCAAGGAGGAGTCCATTGATTCCTGTTTTGTTTTCCCCCTCAAAGTTGGATGTTGAATCTTATCAAATACCCAGCATCTATGGAAAATAATAGTTTTCCTTTTTTTGATCTATAAATAGAACGGATTATGGTAATTAGTTGATTATACAGTTTTGAATCATCTTCTCATTCTTTGAATAAGCCCTATCTGAATCATGGTATTGTGTTCTGTTGGATTCTGTTTGCTAATATTTAGGATTTTTGCTTCAAGATTTATAAGTGATATTTTGTTTTTTTAAATTAATTAATTAATTAAATTTTGGCTGCATTGGGTCTTCATTGCTGCGCATGGGCTTTCTCGAGTTGCAGTGAGTGGGGACTGCTCTTTGTTGTGGTGTGCGGGCTTCTCATTGCGGTGGCTTCTCTTGTTGCGGAGCACATGCTCCAGGGACGCTGGCTTCAGTAGTTGTGGCACACAGGCTTCGTTGCTCCACAGCACGTGGGATCTTCCCGGACCAGGGATTGAACCCTTGTCCCTTCCATTGGCAGGCGGATTCTTAACCACTGCGCCACCGGGAAAGTCCCTATAAGTGATATTTTCTTTTTCTGTTTTTTTTTTTTTTTTATTGAGGAGGATACAATCTTTACTAGGTTTTAGAATCACTATATAGTGATTCTAAAATTATTTTATAAAAATAATTTGGAAATTTTCAATTTTCTCTTTGCTCTGGAACAGCTCAAATAGCTTGAAATTATTTATTCTTTAAAAATCTGGTAAAATTTCCATATGAAACCATCTGGGCCTGATTTATTTCAGAGGTAGCTCTTTGATGACTTCATTTCTTCTACAGAATGGATTTGTTTAAGCTTTTAAAAATCTCTTTTGGGCTCAGTTTTGATAAATTTTATTTTCAGTTTATTGAGGTTTTCTTTTTGGCCCAATATATCTATTTTCATGAAGGGGTTTTGAAAAACAGGTGTATCTTCTTGGAGTACAGACTTCATTCATTATATATATATTTTTAATCCTTTCATTTTTCTTGATCTGTTCTTTACTTTAGTGTATTCTTGTATGTTTTTCCTTTTATAAGTCTAGTAGTCTTTATGGAAGTTTATGCCATATTATTTGTTGCATAGATAATCATAACTATTAAAATTGATCTTAGCCTTATAAAGTGCCCTTCATCTCATTTAGAACTTTTTTCTAGAATTCTACCTTGACTTATATTGTGTCCTCTGATAACTTTTCCTTGCCTTTTATACCTTGGCTCATGCTTTTATACTTAACTTTTCTAAATCACTTTGTTTTAGGTATATATTTTAGGCTATATCATAGAATTGGGTGTTACTCTGTGATTCAATCTGAAAATATTTTCTTTTTCTTTTTAAGTAAATTAAGCTTATTTGTCTTTACTGATATGTCAGATATATCTGGTCACAGTTATATTGTTTTAAGGTATATTTACAGTCTTCTACCATGTGGCATATTATTAGTTTTCTTTTTTGATTTGGTACTGCTTCCCTTTAAGAATGTATGTATTTTTGTTTTAGTGGTCTGTTTTTATTCACGTATCTTTTTATACATCCTCCGTCATCTCTTCTCGTTTTGGTTCCCTCAACAAGAACCAAACAAGTTCAACAAAAAAATTAGGTTATAATTTCTTCCTCCTCATTTCTTTTCCCTCTGCTACCCAAGTATATTTAATCATATTACTGTATTTTATTGTATCTGAGAGATGGAGTCTATCGTAAGACCATTACACCATTATTTTATGTACCACTTAGGGAAAAAAATGCCACCAGTTAAAATATGGCACATTGTCAAATATAAGGCACATCTTGATTTCAGAGATATTAAAATGTGGAAAAATGTGTTTTAAAATTAATAAAACAATATCTTTTTAATTTACTACTGTGCTCTTAAATATGCTAAAGTTTCTTCTTTTGGGCTATTAACTCTAAATGATAATTCTTCAACTTTTTAGCTATTACATATGAAATAATCAGTCAGCTTTTTTTACTTTATACCTTCTCTCTTCCTTCTTTTTTCTAAAATGTCTCAGTCATCTCTTGTTTGGCTGAAGACAATCCTCACATGGAATCCTCAGGAATACAGTGGTATTCCCCAAGTTCTTACATGTTCAAAACTGTTAGAGCCTTCATACTTGAAACACAGCTTTGCTGCATATAAAAAAGGCTTGGCCTACATTTTCTTTCCTTGCTATATTGTAGGTGTTGTTCTGTTGATTTATGGTGTTGAATGGTGTTATGCTAACCTAATTCTCTTTTCCTTGTAAGTAAATCCAAATTTTGCTTGGATAAGTCTCATGTTCATTTTAGGTAATTTTTCCCAGGTACATAGTATGTCTTTCAATATACATTGTCTTTTATTTCAGAAATGGTTTATTGAATTATAGTTTTGTTTTTTAAAAGAATCTCAAACTTACAGAAAAGTTATAAGAACAATACAAATAGTTTTTATCCTCTGAAGTATTTGAAGTTGCCAACATGAATGCCTTATTGTCCCTGAATACTTCAGTGTGTATTTCCTGCATACAAGGACATTCTCCTTTATATAAGCACAGTATAATCATCAGAATCAGAAAATTAATATTGATAGATTATTACCATCTAAATCCTCAGTCCCCCATTCAAATTTACCAGTGTCCCAATGATGCCCTTTATTGTAAAAAGATCCAGTCCATGATTATGCATTGTATTTGCCCATCTTTTAATCTCAGTCTGGTGTAGTTCCTCAGCTTTACCTTGACTTTCATGACCTTGAAACTTCTGAAGTCTATAGGCCAGTATTTCATAGAATGTCCCTCAGTTTCTTATTGTGTGATGGTTCGTTGCGTTATGCATCTTCGGCAGAAATTTTACTGAAGGGATCCTGTGTTCTCTTAGTGTCCTGTCAGGTGGCATATAATTTCAGCTTGTTCCAGTACTGATTAAGGTTCTGTTTTCTAGACTTTTTCACCGTAATGTTATTCTTTTTCTTTTTGTAATTAGTAAGTATTTTGTGGAGAGGTATGGAAATGTTCTGTTCTTCCTCAGACTTTTATTCATGTATATGTTTAGATCAGTGTGGACTCATGGAATCCTATTTTATTCCGTGGGTTTAAATTAATATTCATTAAGTGCTTAAAATCCCACACTTGGCCAGCGGGATCCCCACTCAAGCTGACTTTTGTGTCCTTTTAACAGATCTCCATCATTCTATATGGAGTACAGTATGAAGCACCTATACTTTCCAGTCCTGGAATTAACTGTATTTCCAAGGAGCCCTGGTTCCTTTTAGAGGAGAATGGTATTTGGAAACCAAGATCTGGACGCTCGTTGTGTCATTGCTACTAGGATGTCACTCTAGCCTTCTCAGTGGACAGAGTTAGAAGATACATTCGCGCGTGCGCACACACACACACACACACACAGCTGCAATTCTAATCCAACACCACAAGGTTCATTTTAACCTTCAGCCTTTCCATTTTTGCAATTCCATTGTCTGATAATGAGAAACCTCACTGCATTATACATACTTGTTTGCTTATTCCAATCTCTTGACCCTGCTGTCCTCTTTCTCAATATATTGGGGGGTGGGAGGCATCCAGAAGTAGAGCAATGTTCTATTTTTTCACTTGGGTGGTAGTGGTATGTGGAGGTTTGCTTCATAATTATTTATTAAACATATATGTTTAGTCATTTGAATATATGTTACAGTTTTGAAATATAAGAAAAATCATTTAAGTGATTCAGCACATTAATGATTACAAGAGAGCAATTATATAATCATCTCAATAGAGTATACTCACTAAACCCTGTGTGCTAATCCCACAGTGAAGGTACAGCTGTAGGACAAGGGTATCTGGCTAAGAGCACCAATAAGAGAGACGGAGCATCTGGAATCCAAACAATTTGTCCTAAATAAGAAAGGATCTAGATTCTGGGAGAAATTTGGAGGTGGCAACTACCGCTCTGAAAAAAGCAAATCATTCAGTTCTTAAATCAGAACTTTTTCTAATAAAGCTATCACTTCTTTACGAGAAAATTAAAATCTTACTTTTTCATCAAAGCCTTCTCTTCTGGCTTGTTCAGCCAAATCTCTGCTTTTCCTACTGAGAATATAAAATAAAAATCAGAGGTATATGACAGTAAAAAGGAAAATGACAGTATAAAATATAACCAGATCTGTATTAAGGATCTGAATTAATTTCTGTTCTTTCTAATAACACTAATTAATTGGAAAATGTGGTCATTAATAGGTTCTCTATATCATATCTCTAGCTATAAAAACATGTTTCTATTATGTCCCACTGCCAGATTTTGACACTAAAATTATGCAATAAATGTAAGCACATTCTTAAATATTTTGTTTAAAGATTTTTTTACTTTGATAGCTAAAAGCATGCACTTAATGTAGACTAAAATCATTTCCTCCTTTTTTAGAGGGACTTTACTGTCCTGTGCAGCTTTGTGTTAAACCTTTTTCTGAGTGGCATGGCATGCCTTATATTAATTTTAAATTAGCTTAGAGTTTCATGACACTCTCAGAAATTATGAGGTGCTACTGAATGTTTTGACAGTTTATTTAGAATCAGCACATTGAATGGTGGTTGTTTTGCAATCAAAACCTTACTCTCACTGTAAGTTTCTAATATAATACAGAGCTTTAAAATGGTAAGTTAAAAATTGAAGAAAATTCATCTTACCTTTTCTTGTCTTCATCTGTTTCAGGTTTCTTTAGTTTGAGTTTTTCGAGAGCATTGTGGTAACTCTGAGCATAATTTAAAAGTTCATAAAAATAATATTCTGTATTGTTAATTTTTGATCAAGGTAAAGGAAATAGGGAATGCTTGACTTTAGGGACTGCTGCCCTAAAGAAATGTAGAGGCAAATACTATGATTATCTTTTTTCACCTTGTCACTACTTATGGTTTCTGCCTGCTGGTGAAAAAGCTGGAGGGCATCACACTTGAACTTGGAAAAAAAAATCTTTAAAAAATATTATTAACATTTATTGCATTAATGATATTAACACTTTAATGCACATAACCAACATCATAATCAAGAGATAAAAGATGAAAAAACCCACAGTTAAGTTCATTGGGGGACATATTAATAGTTTACTTTTACAGATAGGTTCTTGGACAGAGTTCTTAAGCCCCATTAACCCCACAGCTTATAGGACCTTTTCTGTGTGAAATGCTATGGTTAGAGCTGTGGGTATGCAGAGATGGGCAAGATGGTACACACATGACTCTGCTACAGTTCACAGTGAGGTCGGTATTGAGAGGACAAGGAAGATTGCTCTGACAGGGAGAACAGAATGTCAGCGAAGAGGGCAGAGGGAATATTACTGGGGAGTCAGGGAATGACATGAGCAGAGGCCCAGAGGAGACAATGAGAGCAAGCATGGTAAACAGCACTGTGCTCAAAACAGCTGGGGCATACAGTGCTGTGAATGGAGGCATAGAAGGTAAAAATTGTATAGTTAGTTCAATGATAGTGAATAAAGATAGGTTGAGACTGTGAGATTAGAAAAGTCCCTTGAATGTTTGAATAAAGAATTTGGACTTATTTTGACAAGCCCAGGGAAACTTTGAAGAATTTTGAGCAGAGAAGTGATATGATCAAAACTGGGCCGGCACAGGAAGGAGGCTAGAACAGTTAAGAAGATGTTACCATACAGAAGTCCGGGTGAAAAGTACTGAGTACCTAACGTAGTGGTGGCAGTTAGAATTCAAAGTGTCTTTGAGTTCCACAAATGTGAGCAAAAACTACAGAGGTGAACTTTACACACAAGCCTTGGCAACAGACCATTATAAGGGACAAAGGAAATGTTCAAGGGTTTTGAGCCAGGGGTGACTGAGGAGAGTGTTGCCACTACACAAAGTGAGTAAGGTAAGGCAAAAGGAGTTCTGAGTTCAGATTGTTCATAGGAATTTACCAGCATCTAAATTGAAAACTTTGGGAGGGAAGAGAGTAAGTGCTTTGCACTTAGTGCTCAGTAGCTTTTTGATACATTGAACTCTGCAATAATTTTGGTCACATTTCTGAAGCCAGAGAACATTTCTCCTGGTACTGAAATAATACAAATATAAGTAACCGTGGACCAAAACAAAAAAACCCAAATGTCCTCCCTGCACTACCACTTGGGGTTTAGGTGTTATTCAAACTACAAAAGTATAAACTGAACAAGATTGGTCTTAGAATTCTGATTGGAAGAATTTGACATACCTTTTTAATCATTTTACCAAGTTCAAAATCTGGCCTTCTGCCTATTGAATAGTCAGCTTTCACTTCAGAATAGGTATCATTAATTATTGCCAAGAACATGTTCTGGGGAGAAATATTCAAATGAAGTATTTCAATAAAAATTTAGTTTAAATGTTGTCAATGACTTTGACAAGTGCTGGGATTTGTAAAATTAGATTAAAATTTTAAAAGTAACTCATGTGCTCAATAAGAGATATGGCTATGCAGACTATATATAATATAGTAGAGTGGGAAATGTGTAGTGTGTGGATATGGGCAAGTATGTTTATGGTAAATGGGAAAAGCAGAATGTAAAATAGTGCATATACATTGGTTAATTATATATATATATAAATTTATTAATGTTACATATCAGAAGAAAACTTAGAATAATATATGTTCATAAGGGTATTTCTTTTTTTTCTTTAAAATTCTATAGAGCTGTTTAAATGCACAATTTTACTAGGGCTCTTACAAATATTAATGTCCAGATAACACAAACAGAACTGTGGAGAGGGTATTCTTACTCCCAGCCCACCTCTCCACCTTTCACTGTGGCTCAGATCTGTCACTGTGAGGACTGTTGCCCACAATCAGGGGATAACTGCTGTGTGTGACAAAAAAATGTTTTCATGGAGGACAGTAGCAGTGCCTTGAGTAGAAAGGCAAGGTTCCTTGATTAGGAAGGCCAAATAGATTTGTCCTGAGCACATGTGAGAGACCCGTCCTGGGGACTCCTAAAAATTACAAGGGTGTGAGCTTTCATCCATAAGGGCCAAAAGCTGTTGCAATATGGGCAGAATATGAATGGCCTAATTCGTACCTACTGGTATGAAATGTCCCAGGCTGGAGAGACCTGGAACTTTCAAGTTATACGTGTAAAAGATTTAGTACACTCTTGGCACACAATAACTACCAAGATGGTAACTATTATGATCACATTCTCCATTGGACAGCTTGAAAACATTTGGACCCCCCTGGATTACTAGGAATCTACACCATTCTTAATAAATGTAAAGTGTTCTGACAGCTAAGCAGTGATACTATAATTTCTTCTAAATTGGTAATTATATTTTTTATTCTGAAAAATGTAAGCAAAAAAGGGGAACATATATGGTCATTCTTACCAGCAGGACAAAAAACACGAAAAAGATGAAAGTGATGAAGTAAATGGGTCCCAAGATACGACTGGCTTGCTGAATACCAGCAAAATTAAAATCTCCAAGAACAATACGAAATTGTGTGAATCTTTTATGGGAAAAAAGAAAACCATTAGAAAATACTATATCTCTTCATACATACATGACAACAGATGGGGGTTACTAATGTGCCTAGGAAAGTACCTAGCTGCATATGGCATATGTTCTCTGGCTTTAGTTTTGTTAGCACAGAGTTCTATAAAATTGGATGTAGAATATTCCCCTAAAGAAAGCCAAGACTTAATAGCTGAACAGATAGTTCAGGAAATGATGGGCTTCAGTTTATTCAATCAATATGAACCCAATGTTCACCTCCAAGATTTGAACCTTGAGATGCCTGCTTACCAGCTTGTCTTGACAGTGGCCTCCTTAGCCATTCCTGTGCCCTTATAAAACTTAGAATACTTTGACCTTTTCCAATAAATGATTTTCAACTTGTACATAGACCCAAGAGCCCTACAATTTCTAATATCAATGGTATGCTTAATTTTTGCATCTCTTCTGCTGAAATAAAAATGGCAACAATTTGTCACTTGCTAAGTCTCAAACAAGTGCTGGTAGTGATCCTCAAACATGATCCCGAGGTTTATTTTATTTTCTCCAGTAAGTATAAAAGCTTGGCTTTGAAGTGAAATAGCATTGAAAATACTATAAATCTTCATTTTATTAACTTTAAAGATAGAAAAATTAAGAAATTAAGGCTTTGAATGAGCATAGTATTAGCAGAGGTAGAATTAGGATTTCATAACCTGAAGTTTTATTTTGTTTTCTCATCATTAGTTTGCAGTGGTATTGCCATACACACCACGGATATATTATATATATATGATATATATATATATGAGTTCTTTATTTTAAGGGGAGATCTGGGAAGGAGTTTTTAATAGTATGTAGACACTTTGCATGATTGGTCAAAGGGCAGAATGTTTCTTGTTCCTTGTTGCTTTTGCCAATCACATGAAGGGGGCATAGGACTATGTACAATGAAGGAAGAAAATGTATTCAAAGAAATCAGCTATTTGGAGTCCTAGCACTCAGAGTTTTCTGGAATTTCATCCTCAGTACCTGAGACCTGACTAAATCATACATACAGTGTTTATCCAGCTTCTAATACTGGATTCTAATGCTCTTCTACACAAGATAGAAGGAGAAATGCTGAATTAGGAGAACAAAGTTTCTCAGCAAATCAAAAAAAATTTTTTTCCTCTCTGGCATAGGAGAATATGAGGTTCTGTTTTAGTGTTTTTAACTTAATTTTTTATCCTTAAGTTGTGTTTATATAAGTTCAAGTCAGCATTTCTCCTCTCCAGAAAGTGTCCACATACCGCTGCTCTGTAAATAGTGTGAATAACAAAAACCTAAGCAATTTCTGAATGGTTATAATCACATAGGAACTGGAGACGTACAAATGCCTTTCCCCTCCCCCTCCCCAAGCTAAAAGGAACACCATGACTCTTCAGGATACAGATTATACTGAATGAAAACACTGTTTTTTAACTTCTTGATACCCCTGTTAACTTTCTACAGTTCTCTCTTGTTGAATTAAAATAGCTTACAGACGGTTTCATAATAATGTACCATTTATGCTTAATCTGACTTCCCAGTCTCTCACTTGCAGGCATGACTGGGTGGTAGGTATTCCTAAGCCTTCTCCAAATATTGCCTCTATTCCACTGTGTCGTCTTCTGTAATTCAGGTTAAACATATATTAGGCCTTCTCATTCTACCCTTTCTGTCATTTTCTGAACATTTTGCCTCTCTGTGCCACTTTAAAATTTTTTCTCACCTATTTTTCATTTTACTCATTCTCTCTTCATCTATGTCTCATTTGCTATCAAACCTGTCAACTGGGCTTTTAATCTCAGTTGCTTTAATTTTCAGTTCTAGAATTCTGTTTGATACTTTTTCAAGTATGTCACTTTTTACACTATCCTGTTCTCTCTCTAAAGATATTTTCTGACTTGTGTTTTATTTCTCTAAATATAGTATTTATTGATTATTCCAATATTTGAAGTCTTTGAGTCTGTTTCTGTTGTCTGTTGTATCTGCTGGTTCTTGCTTACGAATTTTTCCTCCTTATGTACCAAGTTATCTTTGACCATGAGCAGTAAATTATACTTGAAGGGCTTAGGATGAAATATATTTCTCCAGAGAGGTATTTTTGTGTGTGTGTCTGCAGGTGCATATGGGCATTCCAGCCTGGGACCATCTTAATCCAAATTCAAGATATGAGGTTCCCTGGATACCTAGGTGACTAAACCCAGACTTCAAGTCAAGTCACTGAGGGATTTACTTTTAGCTTGAGGCTGTAGCACTTCAGGCTCCCTGCTTTATGTGTGGAGAGGTTATCAGACACTCCTCCTCTCCCCCAACCCCACTCCCCAGCACACACACACAGGCCTTGGGTTTGTCTTCTGTCTCCTCCTTGAGAGGTAACTAGAAACACAATTTCTCAACTGTTTCTTCTGGATCAACAAAAATGCCTTCATGGTGGAGGTTTTGGGGAAGATGGATTAAGAAGCACTAGGAATCTGTCTCACCACCTAGACAACAATCACTGTGGCACAATCTTTCTGATGAAACTATTTTGGAACTCTGGAGTCTGTTGAAGGCTTACAACTTCCAGGAAAGGATTGGGCAGTTTGGGTCAATTTAAACTTTTAGTTTGGCAGCAGCTACCCATCTTCTACCCCCCAGCCCATGGCAGGTAGCCCTGCATGTATTGCTAGAGCAGCTTGTACACAGCTTGTGGGAGCCAGGGTGGACAAGAAGGACCCTGTTGTCCAGACATCAGGGTCTGTGTTCTGATTGCTGATTGCTGCTTCTGATCACAGAGGCAGGCATCTCCCTGCATTGTTGCAAGCCCCTCCCTCTCCAGCTGAAGCAATGTCCTTGGGATTGAGAGGCCCAATGCTCTTCCCTCCTTCATTTTTCTCTTTTTCCCTTTTGGGAGCCAGATATTAAAGACTAGGACATTCATGGGGCTTCCCTGGTGGCGTAGTGGTTAAGAATCCGCCTGCCAATGCAGGGGGCACGGGTTTGTGCCCTGGTCCAGGAAGATCCCACATGCCACGGAGCAACTAAGCCCGTGCACCACAACTACTGAGCCTGCACTCTGGAGCCTGCGAGCCACAACTACTGAAGCCCGCATGCCTAGAGCCCGTACTCCGCAACAAGAGAAGCCACCACAATAAGAAGCCCATGCACCACAAGGAAGAGTAGCCCCCGCTCACCGCAACTAGAGAGAGCCCACGCACAGCAACAAAGAACCAACACAGCCAAAAAAAAAAAAAAAAAAGACTAGGACATTAAAAAACAACAACAACTGCATATATGAGGAAATTAGACAGTCACCATGCATGCCCAAGGAATGGCACAGGCTCAGAAAAGACCTGAGAAGACCTTAAGTTTACACCTCAGGCTGATCCTCAGAGAACTAAAAGAAGACATGAAGTAAGTCAAGAAAACTATGTATGAACAAAATGGAAAAGCAATAAAAAGATAGAAAACCTAAAAAGAAACCAAAAAAATTCTAGAGCTGCAAAGTACAATAACTGAAATGAAAATTCATTAGAGAGATTCAAAGGTAGATTTGAATAGGCGGAAGAAAAAAAATCAGTGAACTTGAAGGTAGGGCAATTGAAATTATTGAGTCTGAGGAACAGAAAGAAAAAAGTTTCAAGAAAAGTGAACAGAGCCTAAGGGACCTGTGGGATACCATCAAGTGAACCAACATATGCATAAGCACATGAAAAGATGCTCAAGATTGCTAATCAGTAGGGAGATGCAAATCAAAAACACAATGAGATATCACCTCACATCCATTAGGATGGCTACTATCAAAAAACAAAACAAACCAGAAAATAACAATTTTTGACACGGATGTGGAGAAATTGAAACACGCACCGTTAGTGGAAAGGTAAAATGGAATAGCCACTGTGGAAAACAGTATAGCAGTTCCTCAAAAATTCAAAATGCAATTACCATATGATCCTGCAATTCTACTTCTGGGTATGTACCCAAAAGAATTCAAAGTAGGATCTCAAAGAGATATTTGTACACCATGTTCTCATAGCATTATTCATAATAGCTAAAACGTGGAAGCAACCCAAGTGTCATTGAGAGATTAATGGATAAACAAAATGTGGTATGTACATACAGTGGAATATTATTCAGCTTCAAAAAGGAAATTCTGACATATCCTACAACATTGTTGAATCTTGAAGACATTATGCTAAGTGGAATAAATCAGTCACAAAAGGACAAATACTGTATGATTCCACTATGTATCTTGAGTAATCAAAATCATAGAGACAAAAAGTAGGATGATGGTTGCCAGGGGCAGGGGTAGGGAGGGAAATGGAGAGTTCCTGTTTAATGAGTATAGAGTTTCAGTTTTGCAAGATAAAAAGATTTCTGGAGATGAATGATGGTGATGATTGAACAATATGAATGTACTTCACTGTACAGTTAGAAACGGTTAAAAAAAAGGACATGGTTAAGATGGTAAATTTTATGTTTTATACACAATTTAAAATTTTTTTCAGTTTAAAAAAAAAAGCCTTCAGGGCAGAAGTAGCTTCGGATGCTGAGTGTACTTTTCCGGGTTCTTGCTTTCTGATTTTGGCCACTCAAATTTTTGTTAGTTCTTAAATGTTTCCTATATTTCATCCAGCTTTTTAAATTGTGAAGAGGTTGATTTGAATAACCTAGCACATCATTACCAAAAGCAGAAGCCCCCTCATTAATCCATTTCAAAATTTTCTATCTGTTTACTTTGTGCCTTATACTTTCTTTCCTCCCATTATCCAAAGTAACACAAATTTCCAAGGTTCTGTAAATTACTACATTTATATTTAATGTCCAATACTACTTAGTTTTATTATTAACACTTGAATTAAGATCCTAGGAAAGGACCAAGAAGTTGTTGGAACTGCAAACATTATTCACTCTGGATAAGGTAATCAGACTTTTCAAATTATAGGTCATTTGAAGTTGGAAAGGACCTTTGGGAGTGATTTAGTCCAGCCCCTTCATTTACAGATAAAGAAATTAAGGTCTAGAAAAGTTAAATAGCTAGTGGCAGAATTGGAAAGTAGAATTATATCCTCTTGGTTGCTAGTCCACTCTTTCCACTACTAATTTAGTAAAGGGTTATTCAGAAAAATATTATTAAATTCCATGCAATTAATTGGTACTTAGATAATACAGTATTTACATGTGGATGATGAAAAGAGGGCAACCTAAGAAATTTTTCAGACCAGAATTTACCCCAAATTGAGTAAAAGGGCCATGGACAAGTTTGAGGAATTCTTAACTAAAGGGAAAGTTATTGCAGTTTTTCTCAGAGCCATATGTTACCATGCACTACGAATTTCCAAGAGTGATGCAAAGTGAAGCCATTTCCCCCAGACGGTCTTTCTTGGTCTAGATTGCACAGGACACATTTTGAGAACTGATATTTTAGACTATCATTATTTTTTTACACAGACAGAACTTGTTTTACCTACTCAAAAACGAAAGTAAATTTATTAAAATTATTCACTTTTAAAGACAATATTTTTCTAGGGATTCTACCTAATCAGTTCTATAAGTTAGTTATCTGCTGATTGTTTTAAGTGTATAAAGCTATTTTTAAAATTCAGCTTTGCCAGATCAGCAAAGGATAATCAGGTCAATATCAATAAAAGGATTCTAAAGGTAGAGCCCTCTAAAGAAAACACTTAAGATTTCTTTTGCCCAGAGAATAAATACTACAGAGACATGGAGCCAGTTTCTTTTATCTTAGATAAAATTTTCACTTCTATTGAAAAGTAAAAAAATATTTTTCTAGCTTGACCTGGTAACACTTGAAAAGTGGATAACACCATCCATTTGGATCTTTCAATGCCTAACTGTACTTTGAGTGTGACAGCTATTTAGCCATCAGTGAAAATATCAAACCATTTTTTAATTTATTAAAGCTTATGTCAGTACTTATAGGCCTTTTCATGATTTTTTTGTTATAAACTGGATAAAACTGCATAAATTACATTTATGCTAAGAGCTTACATGGAATTTTGAAAAGTGGAAAAGTCGTCAACTTGTGATCCAAAAACAAGAAATCCTAACTGAGCGTAAGCAAAGAATATTATAAAAAACATGATGGCAAATCCTACTATGTCTTTGATACAGCGGGACAAGGTTGATGACAGCTGAGACATTGTCTTATTAAAGCTTATGAATTTGAATATCTGAAAAAGAACAAAGTTAATTGAAATAGGAGAATATTAAAAACTATAATGATTAGAGTAAATTAATTTCAGAAGAAATCTGCTTGAAATTAAAAGAGATGCTTCATAAAAAAAAAAAAAGAGATGCTTCATGACAGTTGGGGTGTTTGAGGATTCGCTGGCAATCATTACAAAGCCAAACTACTTTAAAATTTACTGTATAAAAAAATTACTGTATAGGTAAGAATATCCTTTTGTTTTTTCATAACTTTGTAGTTTAAGTTCCCATTTTATTATCTAATATAATAAAATATATCTAATCTGTTATATCTGATAAAATATAAATACCTTTATCCATGCAAAGAAGATGGTTATGGCAATTATATTGTTGTAATAAATGTGCCAGTGTGCAAGAAAATAGAAGTCTGAATATTTTTCAGTACTTTTTAACAGTTGTCCAAGCAAGAGAAAAGTTTGTATATTACAGTATGAGTTGAAGAAAACGGCCACAAAACACAACTAAATGGGAAAATAAGAAGGGTTAAATTAGAGATTACCTCTAAATCTCCTGCAGCTTATGAATAAACACATGAAAAAGTTCATCAAAATTCAACAAAAAGGGAGGGAGAGATAAGACAGGTTTTTACATAAATGAAAGTAAGCCTCAATTTATAGAAGTTTAACGTAGCTTAATTATCATAAAAGTAGCAAAATACTGACTGCCTGGCTATCCTAATCTATATGACTTTTTGTTTCTTTGAGTCATAAAACACAAATGTATAAAATGATTATATAATTCTGACTAGACTGTAAGAGTTTCTGCTCCATATAACTACATGATACCTAAGAGTTTAATATTTTTCACTATGTAACACTCCAAGAAAAAATTTTTTACAGCTCCAAAAAAATAAACCCCTTTAGAGCTTCTTAACAACTCTTTTAGAAGAGGATTTTAGAACCAGATTATTTTAGGTATCAGAGTTTTCTAACTGTCATGAAAATTTTCCTTTGATTTCTCTTCCCTAAAATACTCAGTTAAACATGTAATGCTATACCCTATGTTAAGCATTATTGTGCTTACCAGAGAGGTAGATGGCACACTTTCTGACTCTGAGAAACTTTCAATTTGGTTTTGAGAAACAAATATATATATATATACTGGATTGGCTATAACTAAGGGCCAATAAGAGTGAAAGATCAGGTTGTATAAGCCAGAATATTTGTTCATTGTTCCTAAAACCAAGCTCTTACGATTTGTTCCACCCTACCCACACCTCTATGTTTATTTTAGTATTTTCCAGTGATAAGAACTGGCAGTCTTTGGAGTTTCTTCAAGGATTATTTCCCCAATCCTGGTGGCATCCTCTGTGCCTACAAGCTACGCTCTGGCTGCTCAAACCTTATCCCCCCTTCAGTATTCTGCCTAGGCTTGTCTTTTGCCTATTTAAAAATTCAGTGTAAAGAGGAAAGCAGATTTAGGCAACATACAAGAGTACATTTTAAAGGACCTTGCCCCAAAAGAATCATTATTTTCAACATGAGGCCCTGAGAGGAATACATTTTTTTGAGTGGGAGTAGGGAGACCTTCTGTGCCCACTAAATCATAATACGTATGGAATCACTTATTCCTCTAGATTTATGCTAGTCCTGCCAAGGACCAAATCAGAGAGAAAAAAATAGATTTCTCCCTTTTGGAGGCACACCATTAGTATGTACTATGACAGTTCGTTTTATTATTGATACTTAAAGCTTTTAAAATAAGTCCTGGATGAGGGAGGTGCTTTTTAAACCTCTCTCACTGGTGGGCTCAGATGTGATTCCCTTCAACCATATCTGTGAATATATACTTACCACCAAAAGTAGTAATTCTAGCCAGTTCCAACTACTTTTGAAATAGGCAGATTTAAATTCTTTTATTTTTAGGACTTCTTGTGTTGTGAAGACAATAAGAAAAATACAAAATGTGATTTCACAGGAAGCAATAAAATAATCATAGTAGCTAACATATCTAAGGAGCTTCACAGAGTAAAACTGCCATGAAGTAAGTATTCCTCCAGTTGCAGGGAATTCTGCCACCAATCTGTAAAATGAGGTTTGTGAAAGTCACTGCATTTCAAGGATTTATATTTCAGTACCTAACGCGACTGATATTTCTAGTCAGTGATATTGTGTACTTTAATCACTTATTTTGTACAAAATATGTTTTCTCAGGGTTATGGGCTCAATTCATTACTATTTTTTTTAACATCTTTACTGGAGTGTAATTGCTTTACAATATTGTGTTAGTTTCTGCTGTATAACAAAGTGAATCAGCTATACATATACATATATCCCCAATTCCCCTCCTTCTGGCGTCTCCCTCCCACCCTCCCTAAACCACCCCTCTAGGTGGTCACAAAGCACCGCTTTGAAATCCCTGTGCGATGCAGCTGCTTCCCACTAGCTATTTTACATTTGGTAGTGTATATATGTCCATGCCACTCTCTCACTTCGTCCCAGCTTACCCTTCCCCCTCCCTGTGCCCTCAAGTCCATTCTCTACGTCTGCGTCCTTATTCCTGTCCTGCCCCTAGGTTCTTCAGAACAATTTTTTTTTTTTTTAGATTCCATATATATGTGTTAGCATACAGAATTTGTTTTTCTCTTTCTGACTTACTTCACTCTGTATGACAGATTCTAGGTCCATCTACTTCAATTGAATTGAATAATTCAATTTTGTTTCTTTTTATGGCTGAGTAATATTCTATTGTATATATGTGCCACATCTTTTTTTTTTTTTTTTTTTCTGTACGTGGGCCTCTCCCATTGTGGAGCACAAGCTCCGGACGCGCAGGCTCAGCGGCCATGGCTCACGGGCCTAGCCACTCTGCGGCATGTGGGATCTTCTCGGACCGGGGCACGAACCTGTGTTCCCTGCATCGGCAGGCGGACTCTCAACCACTGTGCCACCAGGGAAGCCCTGTGCCACATTTTCTTTATCCACTCATCTGTCGATGGACACTTAGGTTGCTTCCATGTCCTGGCTATTTTAAATAGAGCTGCAATGAACATTGTGGTACATGACTCTTTTTGTATTATGGTCTTCTCAGGGTATATGCCCAAGAGTGGAATTGCTGGGTCATATGGTAGTTCTGTTTTTAGTGTTTTAATGAACTTCCATACTGTTCTCCATAGTGTCTGTATCAATTTACATTCCCATCAACAGTGCAAGAGAGTTCCCCTTTCTCCACACCCTCTCCAGCATTTATTGTTTGTAGATTTTTGATGATGGCCATTCTGACTGGTGTGAGGTGATACCTCATTGTAGTTTTGATTTGCATTTCTCTAATGATTAGTGATGTTGAGCATTGTTTCATGTGTTTGTTGGCAATCTGTGTATCTTCTTTGGAGAAATGTCTATTTAGGTCTTCTGCCCATTTTTGGATTGGGTTTTTGTTTTTTTTGATATCGAGCAGCATGAGCTGCTTGTATATTTTGGAGATTAATCCTTTGTCAGTTGCTTCATTTGCAAATATTTTCTCCCATTCTGAGGGTTCTCTTTTCGTCCTGTTTATGTTTTCCTTTGCTGTGCAAAAGCTTTTAAGTTTCACTAGGTTCCATTTGTTTATTTTTGTTCTTATTTCCATCTGTCTAGGAGGTGGGTCAAAAAGGATCATGCTGTGATTTATGTCATAGAGTGTTCTGCCTATGTTTTCCTCTAAGAGTTTTACAGTGTCTGGCTTTACATTTAGGTCTTTAATCCATTTTGAGTTTATTTTTGTGTATGGTGTTAGGGAGTGTTCTAATTTCATTCTTTTACCTGTAGCTCTGCAGTTTTCCCAGCACCACTATTGAAGAGGCTGTCTTTTCTCCATTGTATATTCTTTGCTCCTTTATCAAAAATAAGGTGACCATATGTGCGTGGGTTTATTTCTGGGCTTTCTATACTGTTGCATTGATCTATATTTCTGTTTTTGTGCCAGTACCATATTATCTTGATTACTGTAGCTTTGTAGTATAGTCTGAAGTCCAGGAGCCTGATTCCTCCAGCTCCGTTTTTCTTTCTCAACATTGCTTTGGCTATTCGGGGTCTTTTGTGTTTCCATACAAATTGTGAAATTTTTTGTTCTAGTTCTGTGAAAATGCCATTGGTAGTTTGATAGGGATTGCATTGAGTCTGTAGATTGCTTTGGGTAGTATAGTCATTTTCACAGTGTTGATTCTTCCAATCCAAGAACATGGTATATCTCTCCATCTATTTGTATCATCTTTAATTTCTTTCATCAGTGTCTTATAGTTTTCTGCATACAGGTCTTTTGTCTCCTTAGGTAGGTTTATTCCTGGTATTTTATTCTTTTTGTTGCAATGGTAAATGGGAGTGTTTCCTTAATTTCTCTTTCAGATTTTTCATCATTAGTGTATAGAAATGCAAGAGATTTCTGTGCATTAATTTTGTATCCTGCTACTTTACGAAATTCATTGATTAGCTCTAGTAGTTTTCTAGTACCATCTTTAGGATTCTCTATGTATAGTATCATGTCATCTACAAACAGTGACAGCTTTACTTTTTCTTTTCTGTTTTGGATTCCTTTTATTTGTTTTTTTTCTCTGAGTGCTATCGCTAAAACTTCCAAAACTATGTTGAATAATAGTGGTGAGAGTGGACAACCTTGTCTTGTTCCTGATCTTAGAGGAAATGGTTTCAGTTTTTCACCATTGAGAACAATGTTGGCTGTGGGTTTGTCATATATGGCCTTTATTATGTTGAGGAAAGTTCCCTCTATGCCTACTTTCTGGAGGGTTTTTATCATAAATGGGTGTTGATTTTGTTGAAAGCTTTTTCTGCATCTATTGAGACGATCATATGGTTTTTCTCCTTCAATTTGTTAATATGGTGTATCACATTGATTGATTTGCATATATTGCAGAATCCTTGCATTCCTGGGATAAACCACACTTGATCATGGTGTATGATCCTTTAATGTGCTGTTGGATTCTGTTTGCTAGTATTTTGTTGAGGAGTTTTGCATCTATGTTCATCAGTGATATTGTCCTGTAGTTTTCTTTCTTTGTGACATCTTTGTCTGGTTTTGGTATTAGGGTGATGGTGGCCTCGTAGAATGAGTTTGGGAGTCTTCCTCTCTCTGCTATATTTTGGAAGAGTGTGAGAAAGATAGGTGTTAGCTCTTCTCTATGTGTTTGATAGAATTCGCCTGTAAATCATTCTGGTCCTGGGCTTTTGTTTGTTGGAAGATTTTTAATCACAGTCTCAATTTCAGTGGTTGTGAATGGTCTGTTTATATTTCCTGTTTCTTCCTGGTTCAGTCTTGGAGGTTGTGCTTTTCTAAAATTTGTCCATTTCTTCCAGGTTGTCCATTTTATTGGCATATAGTTGCTTGTAGTAATCTCTCATGATCCTTTGTATTTCTGCAGTGTCAGTTGCTACTTCTTCTTTTTCATTTCTAATTCTATTGATTTGAGTCTTCTCCCTTTTTTTCTTGATGAGTGTGGCTAATGGTTTATCAATTTTGTTTATCTTCTCAAAGAACCAACTTTTAGTTTTATTGATCTTTGCTATTGTTCCCTTCATTCCTTTTTCATTTATTTCTGATCTGATCTTTATGATTTCTTTCCTCTGCTAACTTTGGGGTTTTCTTTTTGTTGTTGCTCTTCTTTCTCTAATTGCTTTAGGTGTAAGGTTAGGTTGTTTATTTGAGATGTTTCTTGTTTCTTGAGGTAGGCTTGTATTGCTATAAACTTCCCTCTTAGAACTGCTTTTGCTGCATCCCATAGGTTTTGGGTTGTCATATTTTCACTGTCATTTGTATCTAGATATTTTTTTATTTCCTGTTTGATTTCTTCAGTGATCTCTTGGCTATTAAGTAGTGTATTGTTTATCCTCCATGTGTTTGTATTTCTTTCAGATTTTTTTCTGTAATTGATATCTACTCTCATAGCGTTGTGGTCCGAAAATATACTTGATATGCTTTCAGTTTTCTTAAATTTACCAAGGCTTGATTTGTGCCCCAAGATATAATCTATCCTAGAGAATGTTCCATGAGCACTTGAGAAGAAAGTGTATCCTGTTGTTTTTGGATGGAATGTTGTATAAATAGCAATTAAGTCCGTCTTGTTCAATGTATCATTCAAAGCTTGTGCTTCCTTATTTATTTTCACTTTGGATGATCTGTCCATTGGCAAAAGTGGGTTGTTAAAGTCCCCTACTATGATTGTGTTACTGTCAATTTCCCCTTTTATGGCTGTTAGCATTTGCGTTATGTATTGACATGCTCCTATGTTGGGTGCATAAAGATTTACAATTGTTACATCTTCTTCTTGGATTGATCCCTTGATCATTATGTAGTGTCCTTCTTTGTCTCTTGTAATAGTCTTTATTTTAAAGTCTATTTTGTCTGATATGAGAATTGCTACTTCAACTTTCTTTTGATTTCCATTTTCATGGAATATCTTTTTCCCTCCCCTCACTTTCAGTCTGTATGTGTCTCTAGGTCTGATGTGGGTCTCTTGTAGACAGCATATATATGGGTCTTGTTTTTGTATCCATTCAGCCAGTCTATTTCTTTTGGTGGAGCATTTAATCCGTTTACATTTAAGGTAGTTATCGATATGTATGTTCCTATTACCATTTTCTTAATTGTTTTGCTTTCTTATTGTAGGTCTTTTCCTTCTCTTGTGTTTCCTGCCTAGAGAAGTTCCTTTAACATTTGTTGTAAAGCTGGTTTGGTGGTGCTGAATTCTCTTAGTTTTTGCTTGTCTGTAAAAGTTTTAATTTCTCTGTTGAATCTGAATGAGATCCTTGCTGGGTAGAGTAATCTTGGTTGTAGGTTTTTCCCTTTCATCACTTTAAATATGTCATGCCACTCCCATCTGGCTTGCAGAGTTTCTGCTGAAAGATCAGCTGTTAACCTTATGGGGATTCCCTACTATGTTATTTTTCCCTTGCTGCTTTTAATATTTTTTCTTTGTATTTAATTTTTGATAGTTTGATTAATATGTGTCTTGGCGTGTTTCTCCTTGGACTTATCCTGTATGGGACTCTCTCCACTTCCTGGACCTGATTGACAATTTCCCTTCCCATATTAGGAAAGTTTTCAACTATAATCTCTTCAAATATTTTCTCAGTTCCTTCTTTTTCTCTCCTTCTTCTGGGGCCCCTATAATTTGAATGTTGTTGCATTTAATGTTGTCCCAGAGGTCTTTGAGACTGTCCTCAATTCTTTTAATTCTTTTTTCTTTATTCTGCTCTGCAGTAGTTATTTCCACTATTTTATCTTCCAGGTCACTTATCCATTCTGCCTCATTCTGCTATTCATTCCTTCTGGAGAATTTTACATTTCATTTATTGTGTTGTTCATCATTGTTTGTCTGCTCTTTAGCTCTTCTAGTTCCTTGTTAAACATTTCTTGTATGTTCTCCATTCTATTTCCAAGATTTTGGATCATCTTTTTTATCATTACTCTGAATTCTTTTTCAGGTAGACTGCCTATTTCCTCTTCCTTTGTTTGGTCTGGTGGGTTTTTGCCTTGCTCCTTCATATGCTGTGTGTTTCTCCTTCTTCTCATTTTGCTTAACTTACTGTGTTTGGGGTCTCCTTTTCGCAGGCTGCAAGTTCGTAGTTCCCGTTGTTTTTGGTGTCTACTCCCAGTGGCTAAGGTTATTTCAGTGTGTTGTATAAGCTTCCTGGTGGAGGGGACTGGTGTCTGTGTTCTGGTGGATGAGGCTAGATCTTGTCTTTCTTGTGGGCAGGACTGGGCCTGGTGGTGTGTTTTGGGGTGTCTGTGACCTTATTATGATTTTAGGCAGCCTCTCTGCTAATGGGTGGTGTTGTGTTCCTGTCTTGCTAGTTGTTTGGCACAGGGTGTCCAGTGCTATAGCTTGCTGGTCGTTGAGTGGAGCTGGGTCTTAGCATTGAGATGGAGATCTCTGGGAGGGCTCTTGCCGTTTGATATTATGTGGAGCCAGGAGGTCTCTGGTGGACCAATGTCCTGAACTCGGCTCTTCCACCCCAGAGCACCATGACCCTCTCAGCCACACACATGTTCTTTTTTTTTTTTTTGTGGAATGCGGGCCTCTCATTGTTGTGGCCTCTCCTGTTGCGGAGCACAGGCTCCGGACGCGCAGGCTCATCAGCCATGTTTCACGGGCCTAGCCACTCCGTGGCATGTGGGATCTTCCCAGACCGGGGCACAAACCCGTGTCCCCTGCATCGGCAGGTGGACTCTCAACCACTGCGCCACCAGGGAAGCTCCATATGTTCTTTTAAGAGCACTCTTAAGTAACATCCTGATTGTGTGCGGTACAACTTTACTTTCGAACTGAGAGTTGAGGTGGATGGGATTTTTGCCTTCCCCAGATGGTTGAAGGTTATGATTTTTGTTTTTGGAAACCCCACCACCTCCTTATTTATATTATTATTTTTGCAAGAAAAGTATAAAGGGAGTTGGAGTGGAGGTGAGATTTGTGATCACGAAAGCCTTGGACGCCGTCCTCTCCGTCTTCTGCCTCTCTGTCTCTCTGATTAGTTCCTATCCAGCAGCAGATTGAAGCAGGAGATGATTCTTCTCAAGGTTTGTTCAGCAGCTTCACTTCTAGGTAAAGGCTTCATGAACCAAGTGACGTCAACAAACGAGGCTTCTCTCTCTCTCCTCTCTCTAACAATGAAAGTTGCTCTAATGGAATTCTGTTCTGCCAAAGGAAAATATTGCAAATCTACTTCTAGTCTTCACCCTTTCAAATTAATCTACCATGCTCTTTGGAAGTGCAAACTAGTCCATGTGAAAATATCACATGGAGTTCCTCAGCACCCATCAGCATCAACCACTCAACTTGTGAGTGGGTGAGCCTTCAGATGACCACAGACCCAGTCTTCAAGTCTCCCAGCTGAGGCCTCAGACACACAAAACTAGTTTCAACCTAGGTGCCAAAGAGCCCTAGCCCCCCAACTCCTGCCTGCGCCTCTGGGAGCCAGTGCCCTTGGCATGACGTCACTTCCTCCCTTACTTCTTTTTTAGTGCTCCACTTTTTTTTGGTACTCTGAAAATTCCCAGTGGTCAAAGACCAATGTAAATGAGAAAGAAAGATGTGATTTTTAGCTAGACATTCATTTTACTCTGTGTTTTGATTGCTCATTCATAACTGGGATACTAATTTATCCCTACAGGAGAACAAGATGATGTTCAAGAACATGCTATACTGTTAGTTACTGTTATTAGTCAGGACTCCCCCCACAAAATACATAATTTTTTAATATTTCAGAGGAGGGAAATACACTCTCCCCTTTTAGCTTATCAGAGATACTTCTTGCTTCTAAATGTCAAGATAACATATTTTACTAAAGCAAATGTTTTCTGTTTAACTTTAGGCACTGGATGTTGGATACAAAGATCTATATGCAAATAGAAATATAAAAATTAATTCCAATACTAAATATAAAAAGATTTTGAGGCAGTTCACTGTATTTCTAGTGTTCTCCACAACTGCAGATAATTAAGAATTGACAGTAATTTAAGGAACCAGCATCTCTATCACAATGCCATGATGTAATTATTCCTACCTAAAGATATTAGCAAATCTTATTGGTACTGGAATAAGGTGTGGCCCCAAAAGCAAAAAACCATGAAAACCAAGAACAAAACAACCAGTTAACAAATAGAAAACAGGAATTTGTTTTTACACCTTGTGTATAGTATGTGCGCAATGTTGGGTAAGTGAGTGAAGTGAAAGAAACTCAGTATTTTGATCTGAAGTGTAGACTAGTAAACAAAAAGCAAAAAATGATGAGTATTCGGTTTAGTTTGCCAGATATGTGTACAAAGGGAAAATAAGTGGATAAAGTCTTAGTGTAAGCAATATGCTCCCATACAACTACTGATTAGATATACTACCAGTTAAAAGTTTCAAAATCTGCTAAAGTTTCTAAGAAATAACATTTTAAAAGGTAGCATAGATGGGACTTCCCTTGTGGTCCAGTGGGTAAGACTCTGTGCTCCCAATGCAGGGGGCCTGGGTTCGATCCCTGGTGGGAAAACTAGATCCCACATGCATGCTGCAACTAAGGAGTCTGCATGCCACAACTAAGACCCAGCAGAGACAAATAAATAAATAAATATGCAAAAAAATTAAAGGTAACATAGAATAAGCACAAAACCTAGAGATAGAAAATATGGACTTAATCTAGTATTACAAGGAGTTCTTCATACGACTTTAAGCCAATTACCCCACTGTTTCTATTCTTATTTAGGACATAGAAGTGATTCGTATTCTTCACTTTATCCCTACCAGGACTATCGGGAAGGGTGGAAATGTTGGTAAGAAGCTGATTCCCTGAAAGAAAATACTATAACATAAAAGGTAAAATGTCCATTGGCTGCTGACGGTAATTCATTTGTTTTCATTTTTACAAATTTTAAAGGCCATGATTATGTTTCACCATCACTGTTGCACAGGAGAAAAATTCCCCTATCAGAGTAAATGCCAATTCCATATTCCAGAGTAAAAATGTAAGACTCATGAGAAAAAAGTGGCTCACTGAGACTTAGTGGACACTATTGTTTGCCTGTCTAGCGTTCATTATCCCATTCCTCCTTTCTAACAGAACCCTAATTGTATCAGGCATTCACCCATTCTCAGATCCCTTTGCAGAAGCCAATTCAATCCCCAGGCAGATTCAATCACAGTAATCCTATTTGCTTTGACAGTGTTTGGTTCTAGAACCCAGGCCTAAGCCAAATAGCATGGTCCAGGTTAGGCAGATTACCTAAGGTAATCAGACCTACAGAAATAATTTTTTCTCTTTGGTTGGTTCTCTGTCCTCCTCCTTGTGAGAGGGGATGTCTGTCATCTTTTTCTTGGGTCCAACAGGTTAGCCCAGGCACGTCTTTCTCATGCAATAGCAGAAGTGCAAGAGGGCAAGTTTTAATTTACAAACCCTTTTCAAGCTTCTGCTTGTATCATATCTGCTGACATTCCATTGACCAAAGAAAGTCACCTGGTTGAACCCAGTATCAAGTTCTGGGGCAGTGCACCCTGCCCTGGGTGACAGGTCACTGCAAATTTACATGGCAAAGATGTGAAGAATTGGGGCTATTTTTGCAAATCACCATCGGCTGTAATCATTTCTAGGATGCTGGCTACTGTTATATATTGTTTGAATTTTAAATTGTTCATTCTTGAGACAAAAATGAGTAACTTAATAAAGAAGCTTATTCTGAAAGGAAATCAACAGATTTGAATGATCTGATTTAAAGGAAGAAATCATTAGGACTAAATGTTAGATATGTCCAACTGCAGAATGGCAATAAATAAGACTACATACTCTTAAGCAATATAAAACTAACCTATTGTATGTAATTCTCCATGTTCCGGAACATATCCTGAAACAATGAATATGATGTTGCTCTTTCTTCTTTACCATTATTGGAAGAATTACATTATATTTATTTTGGAGCTTATGATTTTAATCTCAGTACAAACGTGCACAAACTGGAAACCTTAATGAGGGCTCTGGGTGCCTTTTAAATTCAGTATGCTAATAAGAGGTTTTGAGTAACTCACCTGATGATGCAAAACAGATTTACATTAGCATTGTATAATGAAAAATCAATAAAAATAACTCTAGTGCTTCTTGTGATCCAGCTGTTCATCCGAAGATTAATGAACTTGTTTAGGGTTTCAGATTTTGATTTTGGTAAAGTGAAAATATATCCCCCATTTCGGTAAACACCAGTAAATCCCCAATGCCAAGGGGAGTTGATAATAGGAGCAGAGTACTTCCATCTGTTAGATATAAAAAGAATAATGGAGAGATGAGAAAGCCTGACGGAGAAGTATCTAAGAATTTAAGTTAACCTTTGGTTGAAAGTCGTAGTTAAAAAAAAAGTACTAAGTTCATAAGTATTATAGTAATTTTGAAGTAAGATGGTGAGTTAAGGATTAAGCTAAAAGGATTAAGATTGAATATGTTTTCATTGTTTAGTGCTTATTGTGGGCAACACACTGGACTACATACTATGAGAAAAAAAATTTTTTTTAATCCATCTGTTGCCTCAGGGAACTTGAAATCTAGAAAATAATGACGGATTTTTTCTTTAACATGTTGTCTCTGTTATCTGACGAGATCTTTAGTCTTTGAGTAGGACAAAAATATCCAGGGTTTTGATTCAGAAATATCTGTCTCAGTATGGGGAAAAAGATGCTTCACAGTCTGTGTTTTAACGATCATATACCATTTATAAATGCCCAATAAATAAAAACTTTGTTACAATGTCTATATTGTTATATAGGTATCTTATTTTAATGAAAGTACACAAAGTAAAATCTGTATAACTAAATTTTGTTTCCATTCTTTCTACTTTTAACTTAGTTATGCAATATCAAAAAGTAAAGCTTTGATTCTTCATTTTAGTCCCTATTCAGTCTCCTAAAACAGATCTGAACAATTATCCAAAGATGCTCTGCTTAAACTTGTTTTTCTGTTAGTAACACCATGTTTGTTTTCAGCAGAGAAGAGAAAAGTGACAACACTAAGATAAAATACTCATTTTTAATGAAAATTCCATAGTTGTATGTTTGAGCATTTTCCATATGATTGTTAAACTGAAACAAGAACATTTATTACACCAACCCTCTCCTACTTCCAATTTTTTATACTGGTTTTAATTAATGAACGTTACATTTTAGAAAGAAAAACAAGCACAAATTGATTCTTATTTTGTTTGTCAGGAAATGACACATATTAAAATTCTAAATCCGTAATGTTAATTTTGGTATTTAAATTATTTGTAGTTGTTATGAAAATTTGGAATATTAGAATACTTAACAGATTAGTCTTGAGATCAAATTTAAATGTGTAATTAATAGTTGACTTATCTTGTAATTTTTCATGAAAGGGAAATAGTGTGTAGTACTGTTATAATAGTATAATATTTAAGAGAATGTGTCGCCATACTTATGAATTTATTAGGTTTATAAGAATTATACAAGCACTTTGTTGCCCTCAAGAACACCCAAAACTCATAGAAAGAAAAAATAAGTCAACAAAACCCACGAAGCAATGATCAATCCTAGGGGTAGAGAGGTAGTTGTTCAAGAAAGGAAATGTAATCACTGTTCATATTTATAAAATAAACATCGACTAATGATTAACAAAAATTACAGTATAACTACAGGCTAAGAGGAACAGGAAGTGTGTATGTGGAGGGAGTGGCATAAGAGGGATATATGACAGACACTTTCCATGACAGAGACAATAGATATATAAAACTATAAAATCAAGTAATAGTATAATATATTCTGAATATATATTCAGAAATAGGAAGTATATACAAGAAGAAACAACTAAAAGTGGCTGCTTCTGGAGTGGGAATTATGAGTAGGAAAGGGTGGACTTTGTAAATATTTCATCACTGATAAATATCAAATTTTAAAAAAGATATATTTTTTGCCTCTATGATTTTCATATGACCTTAAAAGCAATGATACCAGCAGCTTCTGTGTTAAGGGGAGGTAGTGTCAGTGGCTTTGGGCTTTTACATTTTCAATATAAAGTGTAGACGTGAGTCTATACTAGCATTAGCCTCAGCCACTTTGGAGAACAAAGGCCATAAGATCTTTGGTGGGTATCATCAGATGCAGTGTCTGTAAAACATAACTGCCCCTTTTCAACGCTGGCAACAATAGAAGATATCACTGAAGTAAGCCAGAGTGAGAAAGCAACAGAGTACACCAAAGACACTCCCTAGGGATCCCAAGAAGCATTTGGAATGTGTTTGAGGGCATCTTGCCAGAGCCAGAAAAGCTGATTGAGTTTTGTAAAAGCAAAAATGGGCGCTTTGCCCTGTGTCCAATATGACTTAGCACTTCATTTACCACAGTTGGAAAAAAAACACTTCACATCCTTTGGTAAACAAAAAAAATAACAGGTTGTGGACTTCCCTGGTGGTGCAGTAGTTGAGAGTCTGCCTGCCGATGTAGGGGACACGGGTTTGTGCCCCGGTCCGGGAAGATCCCACATGCCGCGGAGCGGCTGGGCCCGTGACCCATGGCCACTGAGCCTGCGCGTCCCGAGCCTGTGCTCCGCAACGGGAGAGGCCACAACAGTGAGAGGCCCGCGTACCGCAAAAAAACAAAAACAAAAACCAGGTTTACTCTTCCTTTTCTAAACACTGCATCTCGGAGTCTTCCTTTGATACTATTACTGAAACAGTCTCCTTACCTGCCAGGCCCCTGTTGGTATTATTTGGAAAATAAATATGTTTTCACAATTGTTTGAAGATACAATGGTAACTGCTAGAAAAAGTTACATGGAATTTTATACTACTTACTCAGTATCATATTTAAGGCCAAAATCAGACAGATCTTCATTTTCAGAAGTGTATTTGTCATAACATTCGTTCATCAAGGACCGAAAGGATGAATGGACCTTGCACGTGTTGTTGCGGACTTTTAGTTGACGGACTCTGGGGACTCCTAAAAGTATGTTCTCATAGTAGATGCGACTGCTGTTCTTTAAGTCATACAAATTCTTGTTATTGTACCATGAGTCCCAGTACAGGCCTTCCAAAAGGGGTCCTTCCATAAACTTCATATAGAAAAATAAATGTTATGGGAAAAATATTTCATGTCAAGTGTATAACAGAATCTACACTCATAATGTTATCCATAAGAATATAAAAATCAGTGATTTTAGCCAAGCCACCATGAATAATGGTAATGGTAAATGATGATGTTGATGATGATAACGAAAATGGTTAACATTTCCTGAGCACTTACTATGTACTGCTCTAAGCACTTTACGGGTATTAACTCATTTAGTTCCATAACCCTCCTTCTCCGAGGGGTATACTGAAAACTCTCCCACAATACATGAATATCAGGACTGGTCATAGCCACAACTCATGACTTCACCTCGAAGTTATCTGTGTCCCCCCTTTCCTCTCCAACTCTGGCGGTGGTGACTGCTTCTGTCTCTGTCACTATGTGCTCCTTCTAAGAGATCCTAAGCCTAGGGTTCATTTTTTTCTTTCCTGCCTTTGTCTTATTTGCCATTGGCCACGTACATACCTCAAGACAGCACAGTAAAAAAGAAGCAGTTGGGCTCCACTTCTTGTCTCAGGGAAAATTTCCTATCATTCTTTCATATTTCACTTGGCCTAAACCAATGACTTCTAATCATTTGCCTTATCTCACACTTCTCTCACTCTCAGGAAATGACATTGTCTCCTTGATAAGTTTCAAATTCCTAGCATGGCATTCATGATTAGACCTCTGTTCAATTCATAGTTTGGTCTTTTCCACCTCATCTCCTATATGCCTATAATGCCAAACATAGCTCCACCTGATGAATTACTTATAGTACATATCGTTTTTTCTTCCTAGGATGGTCTTCTGTTACTCATCCTTTAAAACTCAACTGAATTGTGATGACCTCTGGAAAGCCTTCCCTACCTCTTCCTTGTATGTCCCAATGTTTGTGACATGGGATACCTGAAACTGCTGTTCCCTTAATTTAATTGTTCTTTCCTCATAATGTGAACATCTTGCTAAGTTAAGTGTAACAGAAAAAACAAGTCTGTTCTAATGCTAAAGGAATGATACTCTTATGCAATTAAAAACACTATAAAATTATATTTTGTAAATGTACTCTTTATTATATACTGTACATTACTGTAACACACACACAAGAGTATAGGCCTGTATACCAAAATCACATATATTTTAATTTATGGGCAATTTAAGGAATTTTTTTTTTTTTTTTTTTTTTTGCGGTACGCGGCCTCTCACTGTTGTAGCCTCTCCCGTTGTGGAGCACAGGCTCCGGATGCGCAGGCTCAGCGGCCATGGCTCACGGGCCCAGCCGCTCCACGGCATGTGGGAACTTCCCGGACCGGGGCACGAACCTGTGTCCCCTACATCGGCAGGCGTACTCTCAACCACTGAGCCACGAGGGAAGCCCAATTTAAGGAATTTTTAACGGTAATTTTCACTGTATACAATTTTAGACTGACTTTGGATCGTAACTCCCACATAAGAAATCTATTTCCCAAATGCAACAATAATGTTAAAAAAACAAATATCACTTTTTTAAAGTTATAAGAACTCTATCACACTGAGAACACAGGTTCTCAATAAACACTTAGTGGTTGATTGATTCTAATAGTTTAAAGAAATGACATTTTTATTCATTCCTTCAATAAATACGTATCAAGTGCCTACTATGTGTGCCAAGGGCTTGTTTATGCAATGCCTAAAGCTACTTCACCCACAGTCACATGACATCTTACCTTCCAAAAGTCAGTTATGCTGCGAATAGACTTAAAGTTGATTCTTTCTTCACCATGCACAGACGTGTCCAAAAATAGAGATGACATAACTTTGTTTAAGTAATACATATGTGGGTTTACCATCCCAAAAGTCACTAAGGAGAAGAATTTTTTGTTTAAAAATTTACATTTAAAAACACAATTTTTATCAGGATTAAAAATGTACTTGTAATTTGTTCTCAATTTTGTTTTGAAAATTCAATTTTATTTTTCTAATTATAAGAGCAATAATAAAAAAAACTAAAATAGAAATATACAAAACAGGAAGAAGTTTCCTGTAATCCCACTGCTAGAATTAGGTTTGGCATATATTCTTCAGATTTTTCTAAATGCATACACACTTACAGAGAAAATAACTTTATTTTTATAAAACTGAGATCACATTATACATACTATTCTGCAAGATGGGTTTTTTTTTCCAATATTGAGAGTAGGCAACATAATATAGTGAGTAGTTTAGGCTATGAACTTTAAAATCAAACAGATAATGGTTTGAGTCCCACCATAGGGATAATATCTCCTACCTCATAGTTTTGTTATGAGAAGT
This sequence comes from Delphinapterus leucas, assembly GCF_059928025.1. NCBI lineage: Eukaryota > Metazoa > Chordata > Mammalia > Artiodactyla > Monodontidae > Delphinapterus > Delphinapterus leucas. Next base: position 116,425,800 of record NC_143131.1, on the reverse strand, counting down.
AAGTGAGATAATTCATGTGGAACATTTAAAACTATGTTTTGGCACATGATAGGATTGAGAAGAACATTAACTAGTATTCTTTCTCACTCTTCCTAGGGGTGGTTGGGTGCGTTTTAGAGCAGGGTATATACTACATATGTCTTTTTTTTTTTTTTTTTTTTTTTGCTAGAAGGCCTTTATTTTTAGAAATAATATATCTTCAACATCATTCCATGGCACACATGAGCCTATGCCATTCTTTAACGTTGCATAGTATTTCACTGTATATACCGAAAATTAAACAAATCCTGTTGGAGATTTGTTTCCAATTTTTCCTAGTTATGAAAAGGTGTTTTTTAAAAAAAATCCCTGAATAATGGGATTATGAGTAATCTTTAAATATTTTTCCACTCCCCAAATGGTTTGTAATAAGCAGTTAAAAAGCAATCTAAAATATCTTAATTTATAAGATTGGCTAAAGCTGTCTTTTTAATCCAGATCTGACTCAAGCTCACCCCTACAATACCAATTAATTAGTTAACCGATATATAATTGCCACTATGTATGCTGTACCAACATAAGTCCAGTCAGTGAGCTTGCATCTACTATATGTTGGGTGCTGTAAAGACAAAATGCTCTTTAATACTGATTAAGTCAATGATATTGACCCACAGATAGGAGGAATGTAGGTTGAGATGTTTTCTTGGTTCTCCCTAAAGATCTGCATTGATTCATATCTTCTGTGACTCAGAACTAGCATATTTTACTATTAACTCTGCAACAGGCCAGGGAAAAGAACAAAGCAGACATCAAGACTAACTTCTTAGGCCTCATTTGTAGTTTGACCTATGAAACTAGAGCAAAGCTAATGTATCTGTATTGCTCTAAAAGAAATCAAGAATTGGCAACTCAAGGGAATAACTATATTCAAGACAGAACTGCCAACAGAAAGGAATAATTAATTAAATCAGTGTTGACTATGAAAGCTTTTTATTACTTTTGTGACCTAAAGTTGTGCCCCTTAAGAATTGGAAATAATGTCAACCTAAATGAATTTAAGATGTTTAAAATGTGTCACTATTTTTTGAGAGGTTTCAGTAGTCTGAAAGCCTATGGTTTTATAAAATCCATATGTTTTGTTTTTCATCTGCACATAACTTCTTTGTTCAAACAGCGTCTTCATCTACATCTGTGTACTTACATATACATAAGTTTATTAAAAAAATAAGGTAGAGTAAGAACTCCTGAAGTGTGGTTCTCATTTCTACTTCCTTTCTGTAATGCAGCTTATGTTTCGGAGTTCCTGTGAGATATAAAACAAAAATTTTCCTTAATTTATAATATATATAACTAATAGGGATGGAAAAACACAGGCGCTTTTAGCTGCTTACACTGTGTGAAGGAAAGCTCCAATGGCTTCTGGTTATGTTTTTACTCTCACTTTTATGAAGAAGGACTAATTACTAACATTTTCCCATGGTGATAGTGGGCAATCATTTTATGACCGTATATAATGAATTTTATAACCCGGATGTTTCCTCACCAGTCTTGTTTTAAACTGAAAAAGCAAAATACAAAGCAAACAAAACCCCCTCCTCTGTCCCTAATCGTTTTCTCCTCCTGTTAACTCTGCTTCTTGGGATGGCTGGCTCCTGCTGGAGGGGGTAAAAGGACTCAGCCTGGAGTTCTGCCAAGGCCACTACTCCCTAGATCAACAAAGGCCTTCTAAGGCCGGCCTAGAGAAGGCCACTATACAGCATGTGGCAGCGCCCAGCTCCAGCTTCCGGCAAGGGGCGAGATGTTCCCTCAGGGCTTCACTTTTCCTGTCTGTGAAATGGGTCCACAGTTCCTCTCCGCTTTTCAAGGGGAGGCTGCGACGGCTAACCGTTCTGGAGGTCATCTCTCACGTGAATACACGTGGGGCTACAGACTTCCTTGCAGGATACTTGCAATTGCCCATTCTGCTCTGCCCCACCCCCTCCCTAGAGGAACCCCTCACCGCCTAGGTGCCACCGGGACGCCTCAGCCATGGCAAACTTGGACGACAACGCCCGTTCCGCCTCCCCAGGCTGGCGGCGCCTGCGCGATACTCACACGGTGCGCGCCTAGCTCATGCGCCTGCGCGAGCCCCAGGCTCCAAGACGGGAAACAAGCGGCGCTAGAAGATGCCAGCGCGCCTGCGCACCGAGGCCTTTACGGAAAGGCTTTGCGTGAGGCGGGCCTGAGCGTGGTGGCGTTTGTCTCCTGCGGAGGACCGACTTCTAGGGCAAACCTGGCTTTAGGCCTGGGGTTAATCATAAAAATCGTAGTAATTAATTATAATGGGCCACCCATTCTTGACTTTTAACATCTTTTGGCTTGTTTAGTCTTCACACCGCCCTTTCCTGAAAGGTATGTGTTTTGTCCTCGTTTTAGACCTGAAGAGACTGAGGAGAATAAATTACTTACCAAAGGCCCGTTGGGGCAAGGTTTGCTCGACGCCGAAGCCCGAATTTGTAACGAAGACCCCACTCCGCCGCTGCAGCTTGCAGATACTGATTATTAGTAATCGAGAGCTGTTGCTGGAAATAGCTTCCACCCCTCTTTCCACCCAGTATGGCTTAAGAGAACGTTGAAATAGATTAAAAAAAAAAAAAAGTTCTGCAGTGTTAATGTAAAAGCGTTGCCCAAAACAGTAGTCTTTGGGAGCCCAGACTCACATCTGACCCAGCAGCTTTGCAAAAGTGAGAAGGTTTGTAAACAGCTATAGAAAAGGCCAAATTTGGTTGTAAATTAAGGCATCCATAAGCCCGCCAGAATATGAGGGGGGGAGGGGGGCAGGGATTCTTAGGTTGGTAAAAAGGAAAATGAAAAAGGAATTCAGTGGAAAGCCCCAGGGTAGCCAGGTAAGAAACCCTTCAAGCTGTTTTGAAAGTAAAAAATAAAGCCACTTTTGTTATTTCTCCGAAAGAGATGTAGGGTGATGTTGATAAATGCTGTTTCATGTCAGGTAAAAAGGAAAACTAGGCCACATAGCAGCGAGGGTCAAATACTACCAATGATAAAACGAATAGGAGAGGTGTAGCGAAAGGCCAGCAGCCAGTGGAGATGAGACCTGAGAAGAAAGGGCTACTGGCCTAGCTTAAGAATAGTTTAATACAAGGATTTGCCCTTTCCTGTACTTGGACTCTCAGAGGCTGGCCAAATTGTTTTCTAAAGTAGTAGGTTATCTGAACTAGAAATGTAGGAGGAAAAAAGCCCAAAATATAGGTATTCAAATTTACATTAAATATAAGAATTAGGTAGATGACTCTGCAGTCTATTCTTAATCCATTGAGCTCAGTAGACTCAAAGGTCTTAAAGAATTAGAAACCTATTTGGTTAAAACAAAATCACAATTTCAGGAGAGATTCTGTCATGGTTTAAGTTATTCTGGTTGCCTTCGAAGTGCAAACCGTAAAAAGTCTAGTTCCCTCTCTGGAGAAATTAGCTGTAAGTGAGCTTCACCAAGACAGGCTGTTCTAGAGTATAATATTGTTGGTCTCTTGGAACTTGTTATTCATAGGTTTTGCTGTGTGTCGCTTAATAGATACAAACCAGCAGTTTTATCTTAAAGATCTAGACTTTTGTGAAGATAAGACAGTCTGTTTTAAATATTTGAAATTTTATTCTCTTTTGACATAAAACTAAGGAACACTCAGATAATCTATACCATGTTAGTATTCCTATCAGAGAAAACGGGTAAAACAGTATTTAGAAAGCAGTACCAGTAAATCTTATTACGCATTAGATGTGTTTAAAACGTTGATATTCATTTATAAACTGTAGTTGTAAAATGTGTATGACTTAAATATTAAAATCCCACATTTTTTAAGATCTTCATCTACAAGTACAAACCCAGATTTTCTGTAGGCTTCACAAACCAGAGAGGTAAACAGAATGTGCAAGAGTCAAAGGATAAACGCATTATAAATATATATTAGTTGTATTACCTAATTAAAACCATAATCTGTTAATACAGCTATGGATTTATTTCAAAAATTTAATTGAATATATTGCTAATAGTGTAGTTGTTGTGTTTTCCAATGTTGGTAGAGTTATTAAAGTTCTTCACTTTCATAGAGTCCAGATTGAGCTGCCAGACGCTGAAACTCTCCTTCAGGGTTAAAAGCTTGTTTCACATCCAAACCTTTCCCGTTAAGTGCTAAATATTTGCTGAAAGTTGGTCGGACACGTAACTGCTTAGGAGCTGGAGGAGTTTGGTTTGGACGGGCTGAAATGGATCAAATAAACGTTAATTTAGAAAACTTGTCCTAAACAAATGGGTTGCACTAGGTAGTCATTATCGGACAGGGAGAGAAAAAAAAATCAAAACTGATTATGTATGGGGAGAATCCTTCAGAATTTATGCTATGCTTGAATTTATGTTTCTTATTAAATCTTTCCAGTTCTTTATAACACTTGACATAGCACTGTATAACAGCGTGAGATACCTGTAACATCTAATCTCGTGTTACATGTGGTCACTCCAGCTTCATTAACTGCAGACACAGTATACCACCCAGCGTCTTTCTTGTTTACATCTTTTATCAGTAAAGTAACTCTTCCAGAGTTATCATGATATAAACTGGAAAGAAACAAAAATTGAAAGTAAAGGAATTAGTTTTCCTGTGAGAATTTATTTATGATGCCTGTGACCTACAGAGTCAGACTAATAGGAAGAAAAAAAGCATTTGGAAATTCTGAGTCTGTAGCTAGTCATTGCCAAATAGCTATGGGTTTTTTTGAATTAAACATCCCCTCCCCAGTCTTGTTTGTATCATATTTCCTTGAGCCATCTTCTTTTATTGTTAGTAAAAAGGTAAATCCTAGCCTACTTTATCCCTTAAATTTCTGATTAGTGGGATCTGGCTTAATGAGGCTTATTATATTTCTATATATATATATATATTTTAAAAGTTGAAGTATAGTTGATTTACAATATTGTGTTAGTTTCATCTATATGTTTTTAAAATTAGACAAATTGAGGTCACAGATGCATGCCATTTATAATACATTTCAAAGTATAACTGGATTCACCCAAGTACAGTATAGTTAAGTCTAGAAATACTTATCCTACCTTATTCGATCAGTGTTGAATTGTACCATTTCATTATTTCTTTTCCAGAAAAGCTTTGGTGGTGGTATAGCTGAGATTTGGCATTCTAGCTTCACTGAGTCTCCCTCAAAAACTTTTTTACTCTGTGGTTTGTAGATGAACATTGGTGCTCTTCTATGTTCTTTTGCTACATATTAATAAAAAAATCACGTATTTGAAATATTATAAACAATATTAAGTCAAACCAAAGTATTACGGAGTTTGTATGCTGATATAAAAGTTTAAAAAAGTACTAACGACAGGATTGGAAGCTTTATGTTTCAGCTGTAGTTAAAATAATATGGAATACTGTTGTATATTGTATACTATTTATAGTTCTAAAACAGTAATGTAATGATGCGTTGAATTTATAATCATGTTTCATTGGAAGAATTTAAGTCAAGTTGAGATCATCTCAGCTATAGAGAGGCAGCATGAGTGGTGGAAAGAGTACCAGCAACTTGGGTTTGAATTCTGTTTGCCCCACCAGTCATGCCACATTGGGGAAAATTTTGTTTAGTTTCTCTGAGGCTAAATTTTATCTATTGTAAAATGATACCCAAGAAATAGTTACTGCTCTGCCCACCAAAGCACAAAATTATTGTGAGGATCAATTGCGATAATGAATGAAGATGCACTTTGTAAACTATAAAATAATATACAAATGCCAATAATAATTATGTCTTTAGTTTTCTTCAAATACCTGAGGGAAAAGAGGAACTGATACTATAATACTATAACCCTAACTTTTCTGAAGGAGTAAGGAGGAGATTGGACGGATGCCTGATAAGTCTTTTTCAGCTCTAACATTATAGTATTTTTGGAGCTATTGGCACAGAAAGGATTTGCCGTAAGCTTAATCACTTGGATTTTGTGTGTGTGTGTGTGTGTGTATAAATTCCCAGATCACTAGTTTTTCCCTTAGTCTGAGGGCCCTTATTATATCATAGAATAATCTTAAAGATTTTTCATTCATCTGGGTAGAATACAAACTCAAGATTGCCCATCCTTGAACTTGATTAAGTTTTTATATAATAAGCAGTGAATTATAGCAAAATATCGCTTATGCAGTATATTGTGGCTTAAGTCATTGCAAATGTGATATATTTAGAGCACTTGAATTGTAATATTTTAAGACAGGACATTAGTTTTATGAGAACTGCCCTACTAAAGACAAATTTGAGATATGAGTTTTACCATACTTGTTTTCTAAAGCAAGTAAGCATGTTTTTGTTGTCATAATTAGAGACTAGTTTCCTGGTAAACAGTGCATAGTCTAAGGCTAAAAGTTGACATTTACCCTTCAGTTTTAAACTATGTGTGATTATAGCAATTCTGTGAAAATGTGAGTCAGATTGATTATTTTAGACTGTAGACCAGATAAATGATTAGACTAAAAATTTTCATATTAAGACCCTTTAATCATATCTACAAATACTGTACATCTACTGTACATCTAGAAATATATCTAGAATATACTACCTTCTTTGGTCTGTCTGAAATTTTACCTTTATTTCTCTTCCAGAAAAGCTTTAGTGGTAGATCTGTCATTCTAGTTTCACTGAGTTTCCCTCAAGAGCACTAACCCCTGCCCACTGTGGCTTTTACATAAAAATTCGTGTTCTACTGGGTTGTATAGTATAGACATTAACCTTAAATAGAAAGTCCTTGGGGTTTTTCTTTTTTAACACTTTCTTATTTGATTCTACAAAGTTTTAAGGAGCTCTGTAGGATCTCTTTGAAAGCTTACCCAGGATGTCCAGCTGCACAGTAAAGGTGGCTTCTCCTGCTCTGTTCTTGGCAACACATGTATAAGCCCCTGCATCTGAAGCTCTGACCACTTCGAAGATGAGTGAATGAAAACCCTTTTCAGACACTATCATTTTGTGAAAATCATCTGATTGAACTGGTTGTCCATTTAGATACCATGACACATCAGGAGCTGGTAGTCCACTAACCTAGAAATGAAAGCACAAGGAGATAGAATTTTAAATTATAGATCACTGGGACCCATTTGTCCATTTATGAATTTTAACAGTTCAGTATCTGAGTGGGTTTGTGATTGAAAATGCAAAACAAGAGCTTAAAAGATATTTTCTTTCAATAATTTTTAACAAAATAGTAAAAACTATAACACTTCAAATTAATACAGTATTTTCATACTATCTGAAAACACATCTAGCTCTTATAAACAACCTCAGGCTCCTTAAGATCTCTTAATTACTATATTAAGGATGTTAAGTTATCTTATATTGGTCTCCACAAGGAATATGGAAGTCATATGGCTTTTCTGGCTAATGGCAAGTGTGAATGAAGTCCCAGAGGCCCATATATATGAGACTTGCTGATAACCTTTCCAAATAACCTTTCCAAAACTGAGTGTTCTTGAGCTCTAGTTCTGGTGTATAAATGGCATTTTGTTAAGTGTTTTCGTAAGTCTTGACAATTAAATCCATACACTGACTTTCATTCATAAGGAATCTGAAAAAACATTTATAAGAAAAAGTTCTCCAAAATGAGGATAATAAAAATGTAGGCCTTTCTAATAAGTTATTTTAGCCTGAAGACTTCTTCTAGGCCAAGAGAGAGCAGGGTGACTTGAATTTCTTTAAAGAGGCATTCTACTTTAGAAATCCTATTGCTATGAAAGCTTCATTTATATAGAGTATTAGGTGGTAGGCACTATTTTGAGTACCTTATACCTGTTTACTTAGTTAATCCTCACACAGCTTTATGAGGTAGATATATTTGTTATTCCCAAAGAAACAAAAGCATAGAGTTGTTAAGTGACTTGTCTCAGGTTACACAGCTGTAAAGTGGCAGGGCCAGGATTCTAACCCAGGTAAACTTAGCTCCAGAGTTTGTGTTATCTGTTATACGTATTTCTTGTCAAGCTGTGTAGAAAGCTATGAAGAGGAGGAGGACATTTTTCAAAACTTAGTATCCCATTGTTAATTTTTCTCCAGTATATTTGAACTTTTCTCTTACTTTGAAGTCCATTCTGCAGAATCTTCCTTCTTCAATTGACATGTTCTCTGGCACTTGAATGAAACGAGGCGGGTAAAATTTCTCCTGGATTGCATCCTGATCATTCACATCTCCCCTTGAAGATGATCTACTTCTACAAAAATATTTTAATAATCACTATGCAGAAGAGTCGTCATTGCTCTTCCTTTCATGCAAATATAGTTTAGCCATCAAATTTGAAACCCTAGAGTCTATGCTGTTTGATCTGATAGTGTAGTAACAATGGAGAGAGGCTGCAGAGCTGTATTTAGCTGTGGCATATTTGATGACTATTAGAAGTGGTAGCAATTTAGAAACACCTGATACAAATTATACATCTTTGTTTCTTTTTTCAGTGCCATGAATTGATGAAGAAACTGATCTATTAAAATGCAGAGTACCCCATGGACAATTCTAGTCACATGCAAAGATTGTATAATTAGAATCAGGTTTCCATTGTTATGAAAAAGTTGTTTAGCATGGAAACATGGTCCTGGCTTATTTCACCAAAACATTAAAAACAGTTTCCTCTGAGATAGTTGTGATAATTAACAGATAAAAATTTTTATTGTCATCTTTGACATTAGAAAATTCACATTGTTTTTTTTCAATTGGTTCTAAAGCAGTATAAACATTTTCTTTTTTTATAACCATATTTTTTTATTGCAGTATAGTTAATTTACAATGTTGTGTTAGCTTCAGGTGTACAATAAAGTGATTCAGTTATATATAACATATATATTAAATATATATAGATTCTTCAGATTCTTTTCCATTATAGGTTATTATAAGACATTGAAAATAGTTCCCTGTGCTATATGGTAGGTCCTTGTTGTTTATCTATTTTACACATAGTAGCGTGTATCTGTTAATCCCAAACTCCTGATTTATCCCTTCCAACCTGCTATCCACTCTGGTCACATTGCTTTGTATAAGAAGTATGTAAGAAGCTTGAGGGCTTTGTAAATATTACATTTTTTTAAAGCTGCAAACATTTTAGGTAGCAAAATGTATATTTCTTTAAAATTAAAAAAAAATTTTTTTTACCTTACTTGTGATGTAGGAAGTTGCAGTCGTGCATGTTCTGAATTGTGCTGCTTGAAGTTAAAACAAAGTGATAATGTTAACATGCTGTTGTTAGCTTGAAATGAAGCAGAATTTAGTAGTCGTAGTTGAAAGGAACATTTCTGTTGTGGCTGTATTTGTACTGTCATGGATAGTTCTATATATTTAGCTGTTAAGCATTTAAAATATAGTACAGTAACCTTCTAATACTCTAGCAAGAAATCCCCAGAATTAAGACTATTCAATAGATACGATTTATGAAAATTAACTAGACTTTGAATTGGTGGTGGTTCGTTTTTTAGATGACGATTTTATGACAAAGGATGATGAGTCCCCCTGGTGTATTTGAAATGGGAGCACATAGTACAGATTGTCCTTTGGTAAAACAGGAATAGTCATGAAGTCATTTGTGTTGGCAGTAGATACAGGGTATTATGCCTACTGCTCATAAGTGGCACCAACAGCAGTAAACACATATTAGACTGGAAAATACTTTTCTTTTTAGCTCATGGCACAAAATCCTGATGGACACTGTGGAAGCTATGTGTAGAGTTATGAAAAGCCTTTGAAAAACAACATTACTTACTTCCTGCCTAATAAGGGTGTATTTAATTTAAGCAGTTATCTTTTAGAATTTATATCTGAGCACCAGAAAATTATTCATATTTGAGGATAAAATCAGGAATTGATGAATTTATAATAGAATTAACTGATTAAATATTTAGTTCCTATTTCGTATATTTCATTGTGCTTGGTATAGTGAGAGATACAAAAAAGTAGAAAATATAGTCCTTACCCAAATATATGAAAAACAACATAGCAGATCAGTACAAATAATTTATTTTGGGATGAACTTTAATGTATTTTGTCATTCGAAAACAAAATTCTTACAACTCTGTAATAATTTTTGGCTGGGCTTTGAGTTTCTCTAAGCCAAATGTCAAAAGATCAGTGAATTTTTTGGTAAAAAATAAGAATAATCCACTTAAACTCATAATATCTAAATTAAGTTTTTGACCTTTTCCTGTAGTGGTTTGAACATGTATGTATTCATATTCATAGGTGTGATATTTCAGTTATATGTAATTTGATGACATTTTGTATTATTTAAGTAGACTGTTTGAAGTGTACCAAAAAACGTAAGATTTTTCTTTTCTGATTTCATAATATGTTTTGCTGCTATCTCTTTTCTTGGTACCTTCACCTTCATTTTAAAGTTTTTAAAGAATGAATGAGAAAAACAATACACCCTTGACCTTGAAATCATACACTGTGAATTTATAACATAAACCATCATCAATCTAATGTTACTTTGGGTTATTTCTTCTAATAGAGATATATTTGTGTCTTATTCTTGCTGTAATCTCCTGTACCAACTCCAGAGCCCAACACACAGTAGGTACTTCATATAAATTAGTTGAATAAATGAGTGTGTGAACTCCTCAGTAGCCGAAAGAGATTTAAGTTCTGTTCTCAGGTTCTAGTTACTTGCTGTGCTAGACCCTGCTCTATCCTTTTCAGTAGACCTAGTCACATTTAACAGAAACAGAAGTCTTATTTTCATCTTCCTATACTGTAGAAGGTTGGAATTCTTGAATGCTCGGTTTGGCTTCCAGTTTCTTGTGGAGTTTTTAGGAAGGAATGAGAGGTAACTACAGAAGGAAGATAGAAGAGCAATAGCAGTTCATTTTGCCTCTCCAGCGTACACTTCTCTTTGAGGTTAACTTGTTAAAATGAAGTTGATCAGGAACAAGCCTGTGGGATATTCACTTTATGTTCTGGATAAAGTTAATCCCTTGGAAAGGATGCTGTTGTTAATCCTGGAGCCATTACTCATAAGGTTTTTGTTGTTTATTTTGTTTTGTTTTTAATAAGAATCATTTTAAGATACAGGAACATGACAGAAGAAATTGGATGTTTCATTAGTACATGAGTTTATTTTAAAACATTGAAATGATAAACAGCTTATGAGAAAAGGTTATAATTACTTTGGTTTAGAGTTTTAACTTTTGTCCTGTGAAAGATTTACAACTCATAAATTTTCTGTCCATGTAGACATTGTAGGGAGAGTCCTCGGTTTAACTGACCCCTAAATGTCCAGATGAAAAGTGACACCATTAGTCTTCTGGTGTTTTGACTTTATAACATTTCATATGCAGATACTAGAACCACCAGAAAATGGGGTAAAATTAAAAATTTTTGTGTATATATTCAACCCATCATGGCCTCTACTTTTTATATGTAATGGAGTATGGAAGTAATTGACTTTTGCTTCAAATGCTATTTATAAGCATTTAGAAAAGCAGATATTAAAAAATCACACAAAAGAAAAGTGCTCCAGTTAGATAAAGATTATTTTAATTTACCTGTGCTGGATCTTGTGCCTCACTGTCATTTTGAGCTTGAAACACAGCAGCTGCATTCTGTGGTCCTAGTAATCTGCGAGCCATCTTCTCCTCATATGTTAGCCGCTTTAAAGAAATAAATCATAAAGGAGATAGTAATGAGATTTAATAAAAGTTATTTGTATAGCTTTACCTTAAAACTACCAAGAATTATACCAAAGTAGTTATGCCTATTGAATGATAGATACTATGTTTATAAAAAAACATTTTCTTTCATTCAAAGCATTTTCCTTTCGTTCTAGTGCCACTTCCCTCATCTGTAATAGTCATCTCTGTTTTCTTTCTTTTCCTAGTAAAGGCAAGCATAATCACCCTTAAGGCTCTCTCTCCCAAATAAAGGGAAATTCTTTGTCTTCCTCCTTGTTCTGCATGTTCCTGTTGGCTCTGTCTTTGAATATAGTACAGTATGTCCTTAGATTCAGAAATAACTTATATTAAGTGAACACTATATTTGATTTACTAACTTCTGGTTAAGAGCAGTGCAACTCGTATGTTAAATGTATTTGGATTAAAGGCATATAGTAGTACTCTTTCAGAGATCAGTGACTAATACAATGTGTATAATAAGAATTATAGCTATTTTTCCATCAATAATATATACCAAAGTACATGAAGAAGTCAGGTTGACAGCATTTCCCATTAGTTATTTGGTCATCAGACATATTTTTATGGTAATGCTTAAAACAAAATTGAATCATTCAGATTGGGTTTTTTTTTTTTTTTTTCATTTGCTTCATTCTTTTACTACTGAACTAGAGGGGATTTCATGCAGAGAAATACAGAATAGGATCCAAATATTCCCTTTTTTTAGATACTCCTCTCCCTTGCTGATTATATGGACATAGATCTGTGAGACAGAAACAACATTCTTATTGAGATTAGATTTTATAGTTTTATTGGCTTTTTTTTTTTTTAATACAAAATAGACATCTTGCTCACTTGGTTTCCATTATGAAGAAGGTTGTCCTTGCATTTTAGCTTTCTCTCCAAATCTTGAATCAGAGCTTCTTTTGATCCTTGTATTTCATGGTCAGGAGTCCTTGGTGTGGGCTTAGCATTTGCATTTTGGGATGGCTTAGCATTTACAGGTTGGCCAACTGAGGGCTGTTGATAGCTTTAAAAAGAAAAAAAGATTTTTTAAAAAGAAGATCTTTAAAGTAAGGTGTGGTATGTAAAATAGAATTGGCATCATTTTGTCAGTCACGTTTAGGTAGGTTGAATTTACCATTTAGTACTGCTGGTGTTATTAAAACACCAATTGCCCTAATAACAGTCAAGAAGGATTTTATAAGAATGGTTACTAGCTGTTTTTTGTTTTTGTTTTTGTTTCTTTTCATCTTGGCAAATGAAAATTAAGTAGCAGGAGGAGCAATTTAGATTAGACATAAGGAGAATGTCCTTCCTTGAAGATCTTCCCTAAAGAAATGAGAGTAAGTCTAGTTACTGGCAGCTTGAGAGTTCTTCCAATATTCCAACTGAATTTCCTGAGTTTGATTTATGGGTGGATAGTAAGCAGCGATGTGCTGGAGCTGACTCATACGGGCTCAAGAGAACTGATTTTTAGTGTCTCTTCCCAGCTCACTGTGATCTCATGCTGAAAGTTTGAAATTGGTGGTGGTGGGAGTATCTACACCAGGGAAATTGGTAAATACCACAAATCATGGCTCTTTCCTCCAGAGCTGATTGTTAAACGTTTATCAGCATGACCACTGGTATTTAGTGAATATTCTCTTGCGTTGAATGGAGTCTACAGTTTACATTTTAATTTCTACTTCCTATTCATATTCTAGACAATCTAAGTATGGCACTATATAACAACTTGTACAGTAATAACAGTTTCTTCAACACTGCATAAGTGATTTTTAGAGAAAGGGATGATTAGAGGAGGAAGGAGAAAGAAATGTAGACTGAGAAAAAAAGGAGTTTTGGGAAAAAAAAAGCAAATTTGATTGGCAGTTGAAGAGTTTGGTTTAAATCCTTATTTCAAATTCCAACCCTAAATTTTCTTCCAAGATGTCCTTGCCCCCTCCTGGTGTTCCCCTGCTGATTCTGATAGAGGACAGGGGTGGTGTTTAGGGAGTCCTATATTTTTAGATCTGTTAGGTAGCTCACACTTTTCACAGGGTTTATTCAGATTTTACCTAGTTTATTTATTTAGGGCTCTGAAGGTGCTAGCTTATATCTATTTAATGTGGGAAAACTGGCCACTGCCCTCAATGAATATTTTACCATTATCATAATAAATCCAGATACCCAGATGAGGCAGCCTTGGTCTGTTCTCTGACATGTCCCTGTTCAAAAATTCACAAGCATCATTAAAAGAACTTGTAAGCTAAGTGGAAATGCATTTCCTCTGAGTGGAGCCAGAGTTTTAATTTTTGCAGGCTTTGGGGTCTTGGTTAGTAATCTCTAGATTGTAAATACACTGAAGAAAAAAAGATGTTTTATTACTCACCGTTGTATTGTTTGTATCCACTAACACAAAGCCTGCAAAATAGTGAGGTAATACTCACTATCAGTTCAGTGAATGAATATTTTCCATTGTATTCAAGATGCTCTGTATTGAAAGTTGATTATATACATTTTCCCTCCTTGTATTTCAGTTATTCAGGAGTGTCTGTATCTGATTTGTTCAGTGAAGCAAATAGCCAAACCAAGTGTTTAAATAAATAGTGAGATGTTTTTGTTTTGTTTTAAGATTGAATTCCCAGGCCAAAGTGGTAAAATTTCTTTGGTTTTATAGATCTACTATGTCTCCAACTGTATGAAGTTAGAATAGCCCATTTGTTTTTTTGTTTTTCCAGCTAAAAAAAAAAAAACAGTCATATGTGTTTGGTTAAAGTGAATTAGCATTAAATAATTCTTTTGTCAGACTGTCATAATATGATGTAATATATCTGAGAAATCCTGAAGGACTATCAAAACCAAGCCTGAGAATCACTGATATATATGTAATCTCAGTCACCTTTTTATTTACTTAATATCTGCGTTATTACCAGTTTAGATGGTTTAAGTGTTAGGACTTGATATCTGTTCATAATTAGAAACTAATATTATACTTGCACAATGCTTTATAGGTTTTTTTTTCCTCCCCCTATCATTAATCACCTAAATCCTTACTTTTATTACAGATCAGAAAACTGAATCACTGAGCAGGTAAGGAAAACTTGAGGAATGTCACACAGCAAGCTTTTTGAAAGGAATAGTTAAAGAGTTCCCCTGAATTTCTAGTCTGTGGTTTGATAAACTGAATAAAACATTTGCTTAAGGGTTTTCTACTGATGAAAAGCTAAATAAAGCTTTCAGACTTCTCTAGGTCAGAATCCAAGGGATTATTATAGAAGACAGGGCAAACTTCAGCCCATCGTAAAAATGAGGGAGTTGTGCACAAATGTTCAAAGGGCCAGAGCTTTCCACCTGTGCAGCTGGACACTGAACTGGTATCAAGTGGCTGTGGGAAGATTAAAAGAGTTATCTATGGTTGCTGAAAATGGAGCAGCTAAAGCTGGATCTTTGATCTCTGGTTTGGGGTCCTTCTGTGCTTTATTTCTTATCCTCTCTGTTTTTTCCTTCCTTCCTCTCTTAGTTCTGTGCAGAGAGCTAGGTACATGGTTGAGGCTCACTAGTATTTATTTGGTGGCTTTCTTTTCTGGGCAGGAATTTGGAATAGGATTAGAGCCTTTACTAAGAAAAATATTTTAGTGAGAAAGAGTTATTTTAGATTTAAACATGCTTACACAGGAAATTTGTAAATAATTGAAAGCTAGATGGAAAAAGATTATATGGGTAAAATGTAAGTAAGAAAAAGCTACAATATGTGATAATGGGTATAATGGGAATTTGAGACAGAAGAGAAAGAGCGGGCTCTTAATTCTTGAAGGCATCTTTTAAAATCATTAGGCCAAACCTATGAGAATGCCTTTTTTGTCAGTCAAAAATTTTTAACTATCAGCCATTTCAAATGGTTCAACCTAGTATCTATAGGATTCTAACGAATGTTTTTGGCTTTCCTCGTTTTTATTTTTAAAAATATTGAAAAGGTTTCTTTGCAAGTTGAATTGCTCTGGTGAGTTCACCTAGGTTTCCAGAGTTGTCACCAAAAATAGGAATCTCTAGAAAAATTAGCCTCTAGAGAAAACTGAGAGAAATTAGCAAGAATTTCAGCAAATCTGTTGATAAGTCTGTAACCAACAAAATATATTCCATCACACAGTTTTTCAGATGCCTCTGATTAATTCTCTGATGTTCTAGCCAGCCAAGGAATAGGAAAACTGATAGCCCAGAGTTTGCATAAGCACAAAGTATTCAGTTCATGTTTTAAAAAAAGCACAACCACTTTGTCCTTCTTCATATCAGGTTCTCCTAGGACAGTTTTAGGGCTGTGGAAATAGTACATGCTTGCATAAGGCTTCAGGTATTCTTCCCTGTATTTAGGTTGGTCTAACCAATTTGAACAAAGTGTAGTTTTAATTACCAGAGGAAACCTTAAGATCATGAGCCTTTACCTATTCAGTCCTTCCTTCTGATCATAGGGAAAATTCATATACTTCAGTGTTTGAATCCCATATTTTCTTTTTAGCCAAGTGGTTGTTCAGGATCAGAGGGGAAAATGGATAGGAAGAAAAGACTAAGACTGAGAAGAAACTTAATAGCCTCTGCTTATGTGAGAGGAAATCCTATCTGAAGACGAGCAGACAGGTGTTCACCTCAGCTAAGCTCAGAACCAGAGCAATTAAATTTACAGCATGAGGAACGTAACTTAGAGGTGGGGGAATAGTTCACTGTTCCTGGGTGTGTTAGAAATATTTTTTTTGAAGATGGAAAATAGTAGGTAAGTAATTGTGTTATGTAATAGGTGATTTGGGTTCAGCTCAACCTGGACACTGGAGAATGGGTCAGATGACTTATTGCCAGTACCCTGGTTTAAGGTGTTCTAGGAGAAATACGGAATGAGACTCTGATGTCACATTGACTTTTTAGATAGTGAAGAATGACGTACATAACCTATCTCCCCTTCTCCCCCAGATACAAGCTCACGGTATACACAGTTCTATCTGTCTGTCTGTCTGTCTCTCTCTATATATATTTTAAAAATTCACTTACTTGGAGTCCACAGTGGAAGGGATGTTACTGCTATTGTAATCAGGCTGTGATGGTAATATGGAGCTGAGGAAGTTGGCTGGGGACTGGTTATAAGTGGCTGTAACCCTTTGGCCTGGGTTGGAGCCAGCAAGCTGCTGAGGAGAACCAGGGAAAGCAGAGGAGGACATAATGATGTGAGAGCTCACTGTTGAGGAGGCAGAAAATCTTTGCTCTTTGCACTGGCGGGGCTGGATTATAATAGAAGACTGTTTGGTCTGGCTAGAGTAGCTGGAGGTTTCCGGTCCAGGAGGCTGCAGTCTGGAGCCACATGGGTTTTGGGATTGGATGAAGTGTTTTGGACGTTCGTAGTTAAACATGCTTAGCTGGTTTATGGAAGTTGAAGGCAACTTATAATGATTTGCTCCTGGAAGGGTGGGGTCCCGAATCTGGGGCTGCAAGCCTGGAATTATACAAGGTTGCAGTGAATCAGAAGCAACCTTGGTCTGCACCTCGTTGTTGAGATCCTGGGAATACTGTGCTCCTGGCTTTGATAGAGTGGCCTTCTCTTGAAGAATATTGTTCCTTCAAAAGAAGAAGATGATTCAGTTACAGTATTTGCATAAAAAACAGTACTGTTTAAGATCTTTAAGAGTGTTTGTGCTTTGTTTTTTTGCTTGTTTTTTTAAAGCTTATGTGCTTTCAAAGTCACTTCAAGGTGGAACTTTCCTGGCTTCTAGACTTCCCATTCCTTTATCTGTTGTCTTTGCACAAGTGACTTTCCCCTTGAGAATAAGAAAAAAGAATTCATTAGTGTTTGTTTGCCTCTGGGTGATTCTTAAAGCACACCCAGGGCCTTCAAGATGTAGGAAAAGTTTAAGTTTGCCAAATGGTTATTTATGAAAAGAAAACCTGTGATGTTGCTCAGTGTGATAATTTTATGGTTTCATGTTTAGCTTTTGCCCAGAGGCTACAGTTTCATTAACCACAGAGAGTTAATGATTTAAAATTATTAGCAGGTAAATATATAACATGTCAGCTTCTATTCAGTCTGAATTCTTCCCCTTGCTCATCAAAACTGATGAACAGCTCTTCTGATACTCCAGTTAATTCATGCCCTGGTGATCTGTGATGAATGATGTGGTGAATCAAGGGGAGCAATGTGCTTCTTTGGTAAAGAACATTACTGTCCGTATTTGCTCCTTCACCCTTTTACAGTTTCACAAAGTAGAGCAAACATCTGTTCTTCACTGTTGTCAACCTTGAGTGGATTTTGTTTTACCTTATAATTCACTGCTTCTTTTTCTCCCTTTGATTCCCAATTGACCATAGTACCAAACTAGATGATATTAAGGAGTGACTATATTCGTGTGTCTCTGTGTGTGTATATAATATATGTTACTGACAGTATTCCAGAGCCCTTTGTAATTTTTTGTTATTTTTAGATTGTATTATCTAGTTATTGGTCTCGATGGTCTCTTAGGTATTTAGTTTCACTTTAAATTATTTTTACATGTTTAATATGTATTTTAGACTAATTTTGAAATTGCTTTAGTTCCTATATTATTTTTCCTTTTGAAATGGCAAACAGGATGTACAGAAGGGAAGTAAGGCAACTGTGAAGCTAGCCTATAGTTTCCCAAGAAGAGAAGGGTGCCATTTTTCTTACTTAGCTCTGCATTGACACTCCTGACTTCCGACAGTGGTTCCCCATTTTTCCTTTGATAAATCATTTGTCACTATAATCAACCTTAAAGAATTATATTTGCTTCTTTTTTGTTTTAATTGGGGCATAATTGTTTTACAATGTTGTGTTAGTTTCTACTATATAGCGAAGTGAGAGAATTATATTTGCTTCTGATTTCTTCCATTAGTAAGGTAAATCTGGGCAGGACTGTATATAGTCTTTACACACAAAAACTAGCGCCATAAATTCTTGTAATACTGATTCTGTCTTTATTTAAAATATCAAGTAATTTAGTTCAAAATACATTT
Source organism: Delphinapterus leucas (assembly GCF_059928025.1). NCBI lineage: Eukaryota > Metazoa > Chordata > Mammalia > Artiodactyla > Monodontidae > Delphinapterus > Delphinapterus leucas. The sequence goes on along the minus strand of NC_143131.1, from coordinate 116,407,155 downwards.
AGTTTCATATAATATAAATCAACTCTGAGGTAATGATAAATCAAACTTTTAACTAATAAAATTAACCAAATTGTTTGTCATCATTGAAGCATAGTCTTATAATTATTCAGTTTCCTATCTTGAAGAAAGTATCATTTTTAATGAAAAACTTCTAAAGCAAATAACTTGATCCTCAGGTTGTGCATGTAGTTTAGAGTTATATTAAAATTAGCAGTTTTAGGAAAGAACAAAAATGCAACTAAACAGCCAAGAGAAAGATTCTATTGAAAAAGGCACTTAAAAAGTCATACATTTCTTAATTTTGAGTTTATGAATACAAGCACATTCAACTAGAGTGCATTTTAGTAATTAACTATATTAGGCCTTTAAATTATTGGAGAAAAACATTCAGAAGGAGGCTTTAATTAGATACTCTAAAAAAAACGAAAAAAGACTCTATTTCAAGGCAAGTAGTTTTATAGTTATGGGTTTATTTTTTCCATTGCAGAATTGAATCCAGTGTTTGGTTTTAAATTCCTTTTTGGGCAGGCAAATCATTCAGATTAATTTCAAATACCAAGGAAGGAATAAACTGTTTAACAAATAGCCAGTAGATATTTTCCAGAAATATCCCTATTTTTCTTTACATATATTTTTAGAAGGTCAACTATCTTGAACATTTTGGTATCAGCCTACATAGTTAACAATTACTGTTATTTAAAAAAAATTCAATTAAAAATATGTTCTTTCAAAAGTTTCATTTTATTCATGTCTCAACAAAATTTTACACAGATGTTCACACAGGTAACTCTGAAAGGTTTTTCTTCATGTTTGTAGTAGTTACTGTTCAACAATTCAATTCTATAATGCCTTCTATTATATGACAGTGTCATTTTATTCCAAATAATGTTAAATAAATTTCAAAGATTTTATGAATAAAGTACTATTAAGTCTCCTATTTAGAAAAATCTTGACTTTCCCCCTCATGTCTAATATAGCACAGACTTGCACAAAAACCTGAGGATATTTTGAAGCTGTAGGACAGTACCACAATTACAGTTAGATCAAGTGTCCCTTTTCAAAGAAAAATGATGATTTAAAAATAATGACACACAACTATCTTTCCTTTTACCCTTTCTGTAATGCCTTCCAATTTCAGTGGAATGAACCAGTTACATTCTTTTCAAATCTTGTATAATGCCATTATGATCTTGTGGCTTTTGAACTTTTTATCTGAAGATCACCTTTTACATACTGTTCTGATTTGGACAAAAAACAAAAACAAAACCCCAAACTGAAGCAGGAATAAAGAAGGGACTTACCCGAGTTCCAGAGAGTGCCTGCTTGGTTTAACCTACTACTAAAGGGAACGAAGAGGCATCCCCTTCCCTCACAGACTAATCTAGTGGCTCTGTGCTTAGTATTATAGCACCACTGACTTTTATCAGCTGCCAAACAGTGACATCTGATGTGCTTGCCTGTCCATCTACCTATGCTGGCATGTCAAAGTAAGAGTCCACAGTCTAAACAATATCTCAGATGTCTTAGTGATATTTAAGGAGTGGGATTACATGAGCTTCTCTTGCAAGCCTCTTTATTTTAGATGTGAGCTTTGACTATGAGCTTTAGCAAGCTCATATAGGGGGAAGAGCAAAGAATTGGGAAATGGGAAAAAATATAAAGAAAACTTATTTTCTTTTTTGTGGTGGGGGCTTTGATCTTCCCTGTTGAAGAAAGGACTAAAAGGGAAGTAGTATTCTAAGACTGACATTCTAACTGCTAAGACTTCTCCAGAAATAAGACCAGTGATGGATGGGCTCCAAATTGATTTGTATTGGATAGTTGTTCATCTGAAGGCCTTTTTTTTTCTCTTGCCAAATGGGAGGGGGAATGGAGTGGGGTTCAAGCAGTTTGTTTCAAGAGAGGGAGTCTGTCTGGGCAAAGGCAGGAGAGCAGGATGATGGTGTTATGTCACTGGGAAGGTGGGGAAGTGGAAAAATGTGATTTGGTTTCTTTAGCAAGTTCTCTGAATCTGGATAGCATATGCCTCCTTGACTTTATACTTTCATTCTAAAAGCGTTTGAAACACTTCAGAAACTACCAAACGAGCAGTGTTTACAGTTGGGGCTCTGTATTGTTAGCTCTCTTTATTTCCCTTACTCCTTACAGTTACACAGCTTCCTTTCTCCTTTCATCAAGGAGACCATCTTAGCATTTAAGTTTCCATTTTTGTGCAGGGAAGTAAATAATTACAGAGGAAGAAACCTTCAAATCGACAAGAGGTGGTGAAGAGGGGTAGGTGGCATGAGGATCAGGCTAATCAGGTGGAATTATCCCTATTTAGTGGCTTTAACTTTGGTATGGTATTATTGCTTAAAGCATATCTGTTTATTCCCCTCCCTCATGCATACTCCAGTCTTGATGTCATTATCATGTACGTTAGGATCCAACAAATAGATGTTTGAGCACATGTGAGCTGTTTAAAATTCTTCACAGCTGACCATGTAGGTGTACCTTCCTTTGGTGTTCAGAGAAAGTTTGAAAACTGCCACCTGGGCACACAGCCGTTACTTAGTAGAAAAAGCCTACTAGACTTGTTGAGTGGGCATTCACTTACAAAGTCTTATTTCAGGAATCACCCAAAATATTTCTCCACATCTGCTCACTGATATTTCAGATTCCATTAATAGGGACAAAGCCTTTCAATCTAAATTAGAGAGACCTAAAATGTAAGTGCAAGTGACAATAAAAATAACAAGAATAACTGATACATATAGCGTTTACTTTGAGTATGGCCCTATTCTGAGCACTTTAAATGTGGTGTATGTGACTGATACTTAGTTCTTCCCAAGAACAGGGTTTGATTGAGATACACCCTACCAGCCAAGTAGGGAAGATGCTCAGGACAAACTGAAATCCCCAATTTTGCCTAGGCCAGATTCTAAATGTTCCATAGTTGAGGAAGAATTTTAGTTTTATTTACTCTTTATCCTTTAAGCTTTGCCTCTTCTTTTCCCTAGACTTTTGTAAGGTACAACGTTTGTTACAGTGCGGTAGCCCCATGGTACATCTAGGCTAAGGTTCTTGCTACAATTAGGGGATCAAGGGATAGTTTAGGAAAAGTAAGTAAGATCACTTGTAACACCATTCTCAAAAGTTAAGGGTCTGTATTCAGTAATTTACCATGAATCTGTTTTTCTACTTTTTAATATTTGGTTTGCTTTTTTGAGTGGTGTTTTATGTTTTCTCACAAATATGGCTATTTGAATAGTTTAGTTGCTTATTTGAGAAAAATCATCCTAAAACTGAACGAAATATTAAGATGTCAGGTGGGTGGACCATATTCCAGCCTGCCCCCCAGAGACATACTTTTTTTTTTTTTTTTTGCGGTACACGGGCCTCTCACTGTTGTGGCCTCTCCCATTGCGGAGCACAAGCTCCGGACGCGCAGGCTCCGGACGCGCAGGCTCAGCGGCCATGGCTCACGGGCCCAGCCGCTCTGCGGCCATGGCTCACGGGCCTAGCTGCTCTGCGGCATGTGGGATCTTCCCAGACCGGGGCATGAAACCGTGTCCCCTGCATCGGCAGGCGGACTCTCAAACACTGCGCCACCAGGGAAGCCCCAGAGACAGCCTTTTCCATTTCTATCTCTAAATTATCAGTAAGGGCCTCTGGTAAATCATTCTAATGCCTCACAAGATGTAGGTAACTCCCTACTATCTCACATGTTTCCTATTGAAATGTTTCTTGCTGCATGTCCAGGGAGTTCCTTCTTGTCTCATCATCAGTGGAAGGGTAGCTGTTTAACTGTCACTCATTCATCCTATGTTGTTTTTTAAAATGTGAAGTATATATGCGATTGTAAAAATGGTGCTGTGAGCTGCTTCTAAAATCAGAGGTCAGATGTGTGTGATGAGGCTAATTTCTGCTGTCTCAACTGAGAAGGAAAATGTCATATTGAAGATGAAAGGACTAAAAAATGAAGAATGTTTTATTCATTTTCAGGTTATGCATTAATCACTATGATTACTGAAGTTCTGCATAGACCTATAGCAAAAGGGAGTCCCATTGTAGTAGTTGACTCAATCTTATGCTTCTCAAGCAAGAAATAATAATGGACACTGGGTTTGGAGTCAAACAGTAAAAATCATAACATTAATTTGGTTGATCTTCTACAGCTTTCTAGACACATTAACCTTTTTATTATCCATTTTGGAGACCTGAGTGTGAGTGCCCACTCTACTACGTACTTGCTGTGTAACCTTAGACAAGTTGCTTCAACTCTCTGAGCTTTAATAATTAACTGAAAAAACAAAGATAGTATCAGTTTTACTAACCTAAATCAGGGTTGCTGAGAGACGCAAATGAAACAGGAAATCATACAGTGGACTATTATGTGGTATAATGTATCTCCTCAACTAGGTTAAGTTTTTTTTCTGAGGGAGGGATTCTTTATTGCTTATATATCTTGTCTAGGACAATTTAGCTCATGGTAGACATTCAGTAAAAAACTTGTTAACATTCATGGAACTTTTGCCCGATAAGTGTCCCCACAAATGGTTTTATTAATGAAAAAGATAGTAGTCTCATATGAAAGATATTATATTATAAATTCAAGGCCTTTTTAAGTCCTAAAGGCTCACTGATAAACACAGGTACTCATGGAGAAAAATTTTGGATATGAGTATTGGCTATTTTCCCAAGGTACAGAAACTGACAAAACACATACAATGTGCTTAATAGATGTTTGTTCAATAAATTGCAGTCTTATTTATTTTTCCACACACCCATGCTTCCTTGATCCCATGAGGAATCTTTTTAGGGGTGGCTACTGCCCAGGTGACTAGTGATCCTATAAGCTAAAGGGATTCCAGGAGACCGACTGAGAAATCACAGTCATAGGCTGTTATTGGAGATAACACTGATCTCGATAAAAGAACAATGCAGTGAAGTAATAGCCACTATTTATTGAATTTCTACTATTTACTTCATGCACTGTTCCAGGTCTGTTAGTCTTCAATAACTTAAAAAAAGAGAAATGTTTATTTATTTGTTTGTTTATTTGGCAGCGCTGGGTCTTAGTTGCGGCACGCGGGATCTTTTACTTGCGGCATGCGGGAATCTTTTAGTTGTGGCATGTGGAATCTTTAGTTGTGGCATGCGAACTCTTAGTTGCAGCATGTGGGATCTAGTTCCCTGACCAGGGATTGAACCTGGGCCCCCTGCATTGGGAATGCAGAGTCTTAGCCAATAGACCACCAGGGAAGTCCCTCCAATGACTTGGAGTCTCCAAGTATCAATTTTTAGGTTTTTTAAAAATCAGTATTTTCGTTTGATGTTTGTCTTTGGGGGCTGGGAATGGTGGTGGATTATGTTGTTTTTAAACCTAGCCTGGTTGGCAAATTCGCTTACTGAATTATCTTCCCATTTACAATTTGTCCTCTAAATGGAAGGACAATTGTGTCTGTATTCTAAGACTAACCGTGAAGAAACCTGTATCACAAAATGTTTTACCAATTTGTATTGAGATAGGACATAGAATTCTGTTTTGGGAAAAGATCCCATTCTTCAGAACCTTTTGCCATTTCAACATTGTTGGTGTTTTGTTTTTTTTTTACTATGTTTCTGTACCAAACCCTTAAACCCTTGGATCTAAGCACATGACTTACTATTTTGGCCCTGGTGAAATGCATGATGGAGGGCAAGGGAGAAATGACACAGGTAAAGTGAGTCATCTCAGAATGCAAGCTCACTGAGGGCAGGAGCTTTGTCATGTTCACTGTTCTATATATAGAGCCAAGAACATTTGTTGAATGAGTGAATGTTAGGTCTGTCTGCCCTTACCATTGTGGTTGTAGCTCAGAGGAATTTTCATTGATGGTACAGAAATCCTCCTTTGGAACCTGGATCTCATGTTCATGGTGACTGGCTGTTTCAGGAATAGTTGGCATAAGGCTTATTGGAGTATTGTCTGGATTTTTGCCCTTTGTGTAGCTCTCATTGCTCCAGGGAAAGGAGGCCAGTTTTGGAGAAAATGTCCTCATGAGTGACTTTGGAGAACTCTCTGATTTCTCTACTTCTTTTCCTTCTGAAAAATATAATTAGTCACCAGTTCAGATAGAAACAGAATCTTCCTCTTGGCTCAGGGCTGAATTTGAGCAGGGTGATCCTGAGGAGTTACCTGGAGAAACAAAGAGTCTTGCTGTGGAGACTACAGCCCCAGCCTCATTTTCTGCAATGCACTTGAATTCCCCAGAATCTTCAGGAAATGCTTCTGCGATAATTAAGGTGCACACTTCCTCTGGAAAGGGGAGAGAGTCAACTTGACCAGAGTATTTGGATCCCTCAAGTTAACAAACAGTGTGGGAGGATGTCAAGGAGAGTACGTACTAGGAATAAATACTGTATTCCTAAGATTTAAAAAAATCCATCTGATTAGTTTTTTTGTCTTTGAGTGGGCTCATGAAGATAAATCTTAAAAATACAACCTAAAATAATCCCATCCTGGTCCCTAACACCTACTTCTTAGACACATCTGTTTTCTCTACTAGACTGTGAGTTTCTTAAAAGCAGGGATTATACTTTATCTCTTGAATTCTAGATTTCTGTAGCTTTAGTGCTTAGCATAAAGGTCCTATAGAAAGATTTCCTGAACTGACCTAAAAATTATTATTGCCATGGTAGTTAGACAGTGATGGCCACTGTGTGATGGGCACCACACATACTTCTTGGACAGTCAACAATTTGGATGTATGATGTCAGGACACCTCCTTACTGCCTCTGTATGTTGCTCATGAGGCACAAATAATATCCCAAATGGAATTAGAGGAAGAATCTGTGCCCTGTGAGGGCAGGGACTCCTCAGTGTGAAGAACAGAACAGGACATAGCCTGTGTCTAGTAAATACATGTTGAATGAATGAATAAACGAATAAATACACTGATAGATCCCAGTTATCTTGCTTCTTCTGTTGTATCAGTTCAAGAGTTGGCATAGGGTAGCCTCAAAACTGCTCCTGAAGGCAAAAGTGGCTTAGGAGCCAAAGTCTTCTGATGCTAAATTTGGTTTAATTATTTATTATCAAGATGTTGAAAAATTGTGCTTACCAGGAATGGATGATAAACAAGCTTCTGAAAGATAAAACAAAAGAATAGAGAGAGAATTTAAATGATGACAATTTAGTTGGGAGAAGGAGCCATGTGTGAAATAACTTGAAGCAAATACAACGTTGACTGAAATCTTGAGTCACAGGCTGTAAATTCTCTAGAAACTCAGAAAAGGTACATAATGGAATGAATACTTGGCAAGGTGCTAGAAAAAAAAAATGTATTTTAGCCATGTTCTACCACTAGATTGCTCTGTGATTTTTTGAAAATTACTTTACTTCTCTGGGCTTTAGTTCTTCATTTCTAATAGGAAGTAAGACCAGATATATCTCTTCTCTGAATGTGAGCTGTTGCTGAAACACTAATCCTGAGGTGGCCTTTTTCTCCTGAGAAAATCCTTTTCTTTTTTACTCCTTCTAATTAAAATAAAGTTGAATATTACATCATAAAAATACTGTAGTACTACTGTAGAAAACTACACAAAAGGTTAATAGTTTTCTCTGGGTGGTAAGAATGTAACTTTAAATTTCTTGTACTTTTTTTTTGTGTGTGTGTGGTACACGGGCCTTTCACTGTTGTGGCCTCTCCTGTTGCGGAGCACAGGCTCCGGACGCGCAGGCTCAGCGGCCATGGCTCACGGGCCTAGCCGCTCTGCGGCATGTGGGATCTTCCCGGACTGGGGCACGAACCCGTGTCCCCTGTATCGGCAGGCGGACTCTCAACCACTGCGCCACCAGGGAAGCCCTTCTTGTACATTTTATATTTTTCTAGATTTATTATAATAAATATGTATTACTTTAGGTTCAGAAAATGCAATAAATGTTATTTTTAAGAGAAATACCATGTTGTGTAATAGAGGTGTTTCTTCCTAAATGTGATGTACAAATGTTCACTTGTTTTGAATTAATATTTAAGTGAGTATAGTTTCTTCACTTGATGCAAGAAATACCTTGGCTTGAACCTTGGCTGCAGCATTTACTAGCTTTGTGACCTTCAGCAAGGTGTTTAATATTTCTTATTTCAGTTTTCTTGCTTATAAAATGCAGATAACGCATACCTCAAAATATTGACGTGAGGATTAAATGAGAAATTGTTTATAAAGTATAAACTCAGTGTTTAGCATGGGGTAGATCGTCATACTTGTTACCCTTCCCTAAATTAATTATTTGGTAGGAAACTTACACAATAAAGTATTTAGAAAGTTATGCACCAGTTTTCATTTGTTTTGCTCTTTAAAAAATATGTTTATTCTCACATTTTTTTCTTGTTTGTATACTAAGAACTGTTTAGGAAGATAAGGTTAATCTCTGAAAACAAACTAGTCTTTTTTACAGCTATTAAAACTATTGTTTAATCAGAACAAAACAGTTGTTTTGTTTTCTTTTTTGGCTGTTTATGTTGAGGAATCATTTGGATTTGAAGTAATTGTTTAGCAGTAGCAATATTTGAGCCTGTAACGAATCAGCTATTAAACATTAAAACATGAATTATATTTCAAGGTTAATCAGAATGAAAAGTAAATTGAGAAGCTTATCACTGTACTTTTTCTCAGAATTCGGAAGTCATCTGAGTCTGCTATCTGCTCTTTCTCTCTGTACCAGTGAACTTGAACTGTGGCTGTGGCCTGGACTCGGCATTCAAACACGACACACTGACCTCTGGTTGTAGAGATGTCTTGAAGATGCTGAAGAATAAACACAGAATTCACAGAATCGACGAAACTGTTTCACCATATACAATGATTTGGGGTGCCAATTGCAGTAAGTGTGCATGCTGTTCATCATAATTATTGACTACTGACTGTACCTTAATCAAAATAAGGAGCTTGCTGGGCATCTTTTGTGCTTTATAGTGTGCTTTACAGTCAGGTATAAGTTTTTATCTCAGTTTCATGGAGTTTAATGAGAAAGTTGGCTCTTTACTTACCCAAGAGCCATTTTTCAAGATAGGAAACCAATTACTTGAAAAGTCTTCACTTTGTTGTGTTATTTTATTGAGTACCTGTGAAGTCACAGATTTAATCTTTATTACTGGTCAAGCAGCATGGGCAGTATTGTAATTTGTTAAGGATTCTGAATCATGACTTTGAGGAATTGGGCCAAAATCACAACTTTGCCACTAGCTGGTTGAAGCTCATCATAGGAACTTGGAAGACTCTTAACCTTTGTAGAACTCATGTTCTTTGTTTGTGAAATAGGGCTAGTAAAATGCTCAGCCAACTTGAGGTTTTGAGGCTCATTTCAGAGAAATAATCTGAAAACTTTCTTTAAAGAATGAAGAGTTATATATATATAAGAAGTGTTTATTAACAAGCTAGTATAGTCTCATAATGCATATGAACGAGTGGCATTTGTTGTAAATTTACCCCTTAAATTTAAATCCTAATCTCTCTCCTCTCCTATTCTTAGCTCCAGGGTCCTCTAGAATCTAGAATTACATTTCAGATTATAACTTGGCCCTCAGACCAGAGAGAGAGAGGATCAGAGGCCCTTCTATCAGGTGAGACCTAGTTAAGACATAATGACCACCAACCGCACCCTTGAGCCTGATGCCCAGGGCTGCATATTACAGGGAAGGAATGCAGCAGGAGACTTGTGGAAATAATAGATGCTTGTGCCTGGTGGCATCTGCTGAAAGTGGGCTTCCAGAATTGATAGTAGTGCTCCTTACTCTTAATGACATTGTTTTCTGTGTCTCCCATCCTGTATCTGGTTAAGTCCCTGCCATGCTTCTCATACCTTGGGCCAGCAATGGCAATAGTTTCAGTTCTGTTAGGTTTGGAACAGAGAGCCCAGAGAAGATATCAATCTTAGCTTGGTTTGACCTAACTGACTGAATCCTGCTGTTTCCAGTGAGTGATAGAGGAGGCTTCTCAATCCTGATCTCTGACTGTGACCGAAGCAGGAAGTAGATATGGCTTTGCTTGTTGACTATTTCAGAAGGGCATCTTATGGCCAGTTAAGAGAATCTGATGAATCTTGAGGTCAGGCAGAGCATTGTCTGCTTGGAAAGGATAGTCTAAGCATTTCCTTCCAGAGCTGGAGGACTGACACAGAGCAAAAATCTAAAGAGCGTAGGATAAACCATGAGTTGCTCTGTGACACTGAACAATAATTTTATGCTTTCTGGGACTCAGTTTTCTCATATATAAAATAATCATAATCTCTGAGGTCCTTTTCTAGTTTTCTTTCCTTCTTCTTTCACCTTTGATAATCCCCACAATTTATCTATAAAATCCAAACTGCGTCGTGCAGTGTGGATAGGTTACCTTGGTAAACACAGGGGCTACTACACAAGTGGATCCCGACAGGCTGCTGCAGGGACTCTGCATCTGGTTTAAGAAATAGAAGAGACACTATCATCCATATTGTCAAGGCCCCAAAACCTATGTGCATGGTGGGCATGGACTAACTGGATCATTTTTAGCTGTTACCGACCACACCCTAAGTTTACTTTCTGAAAAGGATGATGCTCCTAATTTAAATGTCAGTTTGGATGTCTGCTCCAATGCCACCGTTTTTTCTCTCTCCTCCAGCATTCCATTAGCTGAGATGGTGAAATACAACACTGGGAGATTACATTTGAGAAATGAGTATTTAGAGACTGTGTATTAAAGGTTTAAGTAACTTCTAAATTTTACTGATTAGATTTTTTTCCTTTCTCCATACAGTTGTTCTTGTTGTATCTTTTAGATTTTTGAAAAAGCATTTCCCCCTTTTTTTAATTAAAAGGGAATTCATTCCTTGGATAGTTGGAATATTCTATTATGGGACTGAGCTCCTAGAAACCAACTGTCCCTTATGGCCTGGCACACAGACAAATGGCCAACCCACAGAACTACCGTGGAGTTATTTTTGAGACCCATAGATTTCTCTCTTGTTCTTTCTGAGGTCATGCAGCTGGAGGCTCTGCCTATGTGTGCTTTTCAAGAAAGTTGCATTGATTCCTTCCTCTCTGGGCCTGTGTCTCCATTACTGGAACCCCTCAGAAAGCTTTTAAAACTGAACCTACCCTCTGGGGGTCAATACACAGTGGTTGAACTAAGGTAGAATAACTTGATCTGATATTGGAGGTTTCATTAACAGGGGAACTGATGGTCAGAGAAACTCTAGTGGTTTTCTTCTTTATCCTGTGGGGGAAACAAAACCAAACACAATCCAGTTAAAGAAAGGTTAGAGGTGGCTTTGATAGAAGTGCCTCACTGAAAATACATTTGAATGTTTGACATTTTTTACCTTTAGTCCTTATTTTTCTTTTGATTTGCATAATAATTCAAGTAATTTTTGTTTTTGAGCAAGTATTAGTGGATTATGCCTCCTAGTAGTTTTGCTTTAAATTTCCTTTGTCTTAGTCCCGTAATCAGTGGGCTGTCACTATTGTGCAGAAAAAATAACTTATAAAGCAAATAATCACTTTGCACTTAGGGAAGTTGATAATTGGTATATTTTTTTAAAAGTAGAATTCTCCCTATATTCATATGCAGCAAATGCACATTCACATTTTGTACTTACTCTGACATTTCTGTTGCATATTCCAAGCATAATCCCAGAGAGAAAATGTTTTCTTACTTCTCTGGGTACTTACCTAAAAGAAAGAGAAAAACGAAATTCTATCTAAATCTGATGGAAATTTAATGAAATTTAGTTCAAGTATATTGTATTCACACTAGGACCAGCAAATTAATTACAAATAGCAGATCAATCCAGAACATCTGAATTCTTGACTAAGGATGGAACTTCTTTAATGTTTGCAGTGTAAAAATTCCAGATGTTTACCTTTACGGAGTTATGCTTGCACCCAAAAGAAGTGCTGAGTTACTTCCCAAAAACATCATTTCAGAGGGCATGTGGTATTGTCTCTGAATTTGCATTTTGATTTCAAGTCTTCAGCATATTTGTTATAAGAAATCCATTGAACCTAATTAAACTTAAAAGCTTTTGCACAGCCCAGGAGACAGTTGACGAAACTAAAAGACAACCTACTGAATGGGAGAAAATATTTGCAAATGATATGACCGATAAGGGGTTAATATCCAAAATATATAAACAGCTCATACAACTCAACATCAAAAAAACAACTTGATTAAAAAATGGGCAGAAGATCTGAATAGATACTTTTCCAAAGAGGAAACGCAGATGGCCAACAGACATATGAAAAGATGCTCAACATTGCTAATCATCAAGGAAATGCAAATCAAAACCACAATGAGATATCACCTCACACCTGTCAGAATGGCTATCATCAAAAAGAACAGAAACACCAAATGTTGGCAAGGATGTGGAGAAAAGGAAACCTTTATACCCTGTTGGTGGAAATGTGAATTGGTGCAGACACTATGGAAAATAGTATGGAAATTCCTCAAAAAACTAAAAATAGAACTACCATATGACCTAGGAATTCCACTGCTGGATATGTATTTGGAAAAAAACAAAAACACTAATTCGAAAAGATACATGCAACCCAGTGTTCACAGCAGTATTATTTATAGTTACCAAGATATGGAAGCAACCAAAGTGTCCATAATAGATGAATGGATAATGATGATATGGTGTGTGTGTATATATATATATATATATATATATATATATATATATGGAATACTACTCAGCCATAAAAAGGAATGAAAGTTTACCATTTGCAACAACATGGATGGACTTGGAGGATATTATGCTAAGTGAAATAAGTCAGAGAAAGACAAATACTGTATGATATCACTTATATGTGGAATTTAAAAATTGCAACAAACTAGTGAATATAACAAAAAAGAAGCAAACTCACAGATATAGAGAACAAACTAGTGGTTACCAGTGAGGAGAGGAAGGGGGGAGGGGCAATATAGGAATAGGGGATTAAGAGATACAAACTATTATGTATAAAATAAACTACAAGTATATATTGTACAATACAGGGAATATAGCCAGTGTTTTACAATAACTATAAATGGAGTATAACCTTTAAAAATTGTGAGTCACTATATTGTACACCTATAACTTATATAATATTCTACATCACCTATAACTCAATTAAAAAAAAAGAAACCCATTGAAACACATTCCTGTGCTTACTATAAGGAAGGGATGTCAATGTTCATATTATCTCTTTGAGGCTTTAATAGAGAAATATATCTCAATTCTTAGAATCAGGAATAATTGGGCTTCTCCTGTGCTACTGATTTCGTTTTTCCTCATAGATACTGTGGATCTTAATATTGGTTGTATTTCTTTCTGTATTAGCTACTTGAAAGTCTAGTGCTCACTTCATGAAAGCCAGTAATTCAACAGAGACTAGAGTCAGGATTTCCTAAATCTGTAACCTGATGCCTTTTTTTTTTTTTCATTTTATCTATGCTGATTTATTTACAGAAACCAACATTTAGATTACATGACCCCACAAAGAACTTTTATTTCCAGATAGAAGAGGTAGTTTGGCAGATGTAGACTAGTTTGAATAACAGAATATTGTAATTTCCAGAAAGCCATTGGTTTATGGAAATGGAATGAAATTGTAACTATTCCAAAAATCCAGGCTATGTAGTCAATGAAAATAAAGTAGTTCCAACTTAAAAAGGCTTGTATTTGATACTGTCTTTAGGACAAGATTTACCTAATCTCCTTCTAATCTCAATGTATAATCCTGTAATAGTTGGTGTCTTTTTTTAGTCTTTAAAAATCCCTTTATCATCTCGAAGCTTTATAACCATTTTTAAATTTTACTTATTTATTTATTTATTGGCCGCACTGCGTGGCATGTGGGATCTTAGTTCCCTGACCAGGGATTGAACCTGTGCCCCCTGCATTGGAAGCGGGGAGTCTTAACCACTGGACTGCCAGGGCAGTCCCCTTATAACCATTTTGGACTTAGTTTGCTTTAGACTAAAATTTTGGTAATATAAAAGCTTTACTATTTCATGTTTTATTTCCTGTGATGGATAATGGCTACAGAGTGTACATTTTATTATTATTTAAATTTTACCTATATATTATGTTTACTCCTTTCTAAGCATACAGTATTTTATAATACGTTTGTAAGATTAAAATAAATCTGTGGGGACTTCCCTGGTGGTCCAGTGGGTAAGACTCCACACTCCCAATGCGGGGAGTCCGGGTTAGATCCCTGGTCGGAGAACTAGATCCTGCATGCCGCAACGAAGATCCCATGTGCCGCAACTAAGACTTGGCAACAGCCAAAATAAATAAATAAATATTAAAAAAAAAAAATCTGTGAACTGGAACTGCTTTTTTTAAAAGGGTTAGTTGGTTGTTTTTTAATTTTCAAAGAACAGATAGAATTTTTCTTTGGTAGTTCAGAAGAAGATAGCTTTAATTCTGTGACCTAAAGGGATTGAAAACATGCACAGATTACCTTTATGTCCAAAATTGGGCACAAAAAGAGTTTATAACTATGGACTCTCTAAACAGAGTAGAATCAAACCATGAAGTGTTAGCTGTATTTATTTGACTTGGATCATTTTTGTAATGAATGAAAACTTCACAAACACCTCAAACTTTTGAATTAGTGAATACTTCCTGATGTCTCCTATGCCAAGACCCCAGGAGAAACACAAAGGAGTTTAGAGTTAGCTGGTACAATGAAAGTATATGAAAAGCTCGCTACTGCAAAAGATGTATGATAATAATAATATAGGTACTATCTTAGTAATACCATAAGACATCAGAAACACTGAAGTCATAAGACATTAAATAGTGCCAGTGACATCACAAGACAGCATGTAATCACCCCACAGGCTGTTGGAAATAAGTGCTATGACTTCAAAGGAGACAGAAGCTTGACCAGCATAGGAAAACTTCCTGCCCAGGGTGGACCTTCGGTTTTGAAGAATGTTAAAATTGGAAAAGACAAAGTGTGTATGTGTGTGAGTTGGGGATGGGAGTTAGCCGGTGAATAGTGGTGGGGGATGGGTAGAAAAACGAAGTAACATTCATGGAACACTAACTGGTGTGTCAGTACTGCGCTTTTCTCTTTATCTTGTGTGGGGAAAGCATTCCATAACCATTCAATGGCATGGAATGCTGTGGGATCAGATTGCCTGGATTTGCGATTTATTAGGTATATTAGGTTTCCCTCTAAGCCTCAATTTCCCAATCTGTAAAACAGGCACAATAATAGTGTTTATTTCTAGGGTTGTTTCGAGGATTAAATGAGATAGCCTACAAAAGCACTTAACTCATATTTGTGCCACATATCAATCACTCAATAAATGTTAGCTGCTATTATTATTGTGATGGTAATTGTTATATGTAGATCCAGGGTAAGTTCCACCTTTCCTCAGGTTTCTAATCCAGCTGTCTTTGATTTTTCTTCTCTTGTGAACTTACAACCCTTATAATACACCTTTTTTGGGGGGGCCAACTGTGCGGCTTGTAGGATCTCAGTTCCCCAACCAGGGATTGAACCTGGGCCACGGCAGTGAAAGCCCGGAATCCTAACCACTTGGCCACTGGGGAACTCCTTACAATACACTTCTGTTTTTAATTATTTACTATTGCATACTTTCATCTGGAAGTTCCTTAAGATCAGGGGTCTTTTCGTATGTTTCCCATCCCCAAAGTATCTAGTCCAGATAGTAGGCGTGGAGCTGATTGATTTTATAGATTATTGCATAAGGAGATGCTGTGAATAGTTGTCCTAGGAGGTATGTGTTGGTTTGTGCCATTTCCCTCAACCCCATCCCACAAATAATAACAGTTGATATGGAAAGATTCCTCCTCTTCCAGAAAAGGGAACCCTCCTACACCATTGGTGGGAATGTAAATTGGTACAACTGCTATGGAGAACAGTATGTAGATTCCTTAAAAAACTAAAAATAGAGCTACCATATGATCAAGCAATCCCACTCCTGGGCATATATCCTGAGAAAACCATAATTTGAAAGAATACATGCACCCCAGTGTTCATTGCAGCATTATTTACAACAGCCGGGACATGGAATCAACCTAAATGTCCATCAACGGAGAAATGGATAAAGAAGATGTGGTATATTCCATATACTATGGAATATTACTCAGCCATAAAAAAGAACGAAATAATGCCATTATTTCGTTCATGCAGCGACATGAATGGACCTAGACATTGTCATACTGAGTGAATTAAGTCAGACAAAGACGGATATCATATGATATCACTTATATGTGGAATCTAGAAAAAGGTACAAATGAACCTATTTACAAAACAGAAATTGAGTCACAGATGTAGAAAACAAACTTATGGTTACCAAGGGGGAAAGGTGGGGGAGGGATAACTTGGGAGATTGGGATTGACCTATACACGCTACTGTATATAAAATTGATAACTAATAAGAGCCTACTGTGCAGCATAGGGAACTCTATTCAGTACTCTGTAATGACCTATATGGGAATAGAATCTAAAAAAGAGTGGATATATGTATATGTATAACTGATTCACTTTGCTGTACAGCAGAAACTAATACAACACTGTAAATCAACTATACTCCAATGAAAAAAATTAATTAAAAAAAGAGAAAAGAAATATTCCTCCTCTTCTAACCTTGGAAGTAAGTCCTCATACCACACCAGCCATCTTAGGTGAATTTAACCAATCACAGAATTGCAGGGAATTCCATGGTGGTCCAGTGGCTAAGACTCCGTGCTCCCAATGCAGGGGGCCTGTGTTCGATCCCTGGTCAGGGAACTAGATCCTACATGCCGCGACTAAGAGTTCGCATGCTGCAACTAAAGATTCCGCATGCCACAACTAAAGGATCCTGCATGCCACAGCTAAAGATCCTGCATGCTGCAACTAAAGATCCTGCATGCCACAAGGAAGATCCCACACACACGGCAATGAAGATCCTGCATGCTGCAACTAAGACCCGGCATGGCCAAATAAATAAATAAAAATATTTTTAAAAATTCAAAAAAGAGGGCTTCCCTGGTGGCGCAGTGGTTGAGAGTCCGCCTGCCGATGCAGGGGACGTGGGTTCATGCCCTGGTCCGGGAAGATCCCACATGCCGCAGAGCGGCTGGGCCCGTGAGCCACGGCTGCTGAGCCTGCGCGTCCGGAGCCTGCGCTCCTTAACGGGAGAGGCCACAACAGTGAGAGGCCCGCGTACCGGTTAAAAAAAAAAAAAAAAATTCGAAAAAGAATTGCAGACCAAGAGAAGACATGGGAAGTCTTGTCTAACATAACTCTAAGGGTCATAGAGGTTATGTATTAGCTCAAGGTCATGCAGTCTGTTGGTTGAAGAGTCAGGATTAGAATCAAAATCTCCTGTTTTCTAGTGCAATCCATATGGGCCTCTAGCAAATTGACTCTGTATTACCAGATAAATGTAAAACTGCAGATATTAGTCTGAGTAGTTAAAACTGTAGTGATTTTTTCTTTTATCAGGATAGAGCATTTTTACGGTTCTGAATTCACTGGGTAATGGAACAGTCTTTTTACTTTGTATATGAGCTCCTTGAGGGCAGAGACATAGTCTGTTTTGTTTACTCTTGTATCCCTAGTGCCTAGAATAGTGCCAGGCACATAGGAGATACTCAGTAAATATTGGTTGAATGAATGAATTTGTTAGCAATATTGGCTGAGACATCAGTTGAGAATGTTTGTGGCTTCTAGAGATTCTAACCTTTAAGTATCAGACCCCGGAAAGAAACCCTTTTAAACAGCAGGGAAACTCTGGCTGTGGCAGGAAAATAAAAATGAAATTCTTCCCCTTACGGGAGGAGCAGAATTAAGTAAATGTGTATATGAAACATTTGGAACTTCTTGGAAGAAACATATGTTATAAATAAATATTAAGGTCAGTTGGTTCAAGAAGCTAGAATTTCCTTTAAGCTCCTTGGCACATCTTGAAGAAGAAGCTAGAAAACATCAGCAGAATAGTTTCAGTGGTGGATGAGATTCAGGTTTTTGTCTGCCTTGAAATTGTCCTATGCCCCCAGGCTAATGAGACAAAAAAGAGAAAATCCAGTTCTTATGAAGGGAAGGCCCCCTAACATTCCATATGCTTCCTGTTCTAAGCATGAACAATCAAACTTTATGTGCAAGGCACCAGAGAGCCCATGTTGTCATTTAATCAGTGGGGTGAACAGGCCAGGCAGGATTTCCCATCCTCTGTCCATGATCATCCAGCCAATGAAAGGAGACAGTGATAACTAATAGAACCATGAAATGTCCTGAATCTTACTTTGGGATATGCCACTGGTTAGCATGAGTTAAATAGTCTCTGTCTGAAGATGATATAGAAATGGATAAAAATATAGAGAGGCCAGATAGTATGGGAGAGAGGGTACTAATTCAGGATTGAGGAAATCTAGATTTTGATTCTAGATCTATCATTAATTAGTTACATGACCTGGGCAAGACCCTTTAGAGTCTCAGTTATATCTAATGAGAAGTGAGAAGGTTTCTTTTTAAATATTTAAAATATTTGATCCTGCTTTAAAATCTCTGATTTTCATAATTACTGGAGTAGATGAACTTCCACGAGAGCATAAGGGAAAGAAAGATGAACATTGGCGCTAAAGGCAAAACCAGTCAGCACTTAGGTCTGTGGCTTAAACTGCCACTCCAGAATGCAGAGGTTTGAAAAATGAGCTGTGCTTTAGGAATTACTTAAACAGTTTAAAATGTGATTTATTTATGAAAACAAATCTTTCAGAACTCATTTGGGTTAATGATAAAACCAAACCAAACAGGAGAACATCCCTCTTCCTTCCAGAAAAGGAATATTTCTTTAAAAAGCTCACTCTTAAATATTGACTTCTCTTGCTGAAGCCACTGCAGTCATTACATTTGGTTCTCATGTATTTCCCTCTAGGGGATAGAAAAGGAGGTTTTCAGAAAGAAAAAACCCTTTTGCTTGACTGCTATGAAATAATACCACCCTCTAGAGTATCAAAATGAAAATGTGGATTCAGAATATGTGTAGGCCCTACATGTGACCTGTCCTGAAGT
Organism: Delphinapterus leucas; assembly: GCF_059928025.1. Classification (NCBI taxonomy): domain Eukaryota; kingdom Metazoa; phylum Chordata; class Mammalia; order Artiodactyla; family Monodontidae; genus Delphinapterus; species Delphinapterus leucas. The sequence continues at coordinate 116,388,133 of NC_143131.1, read as the reverse complement.
GTTCCTTCTTGACTTTAGGTAGCACTGGGGATGTCCTTGAGAGAAAAAATAGCTAGGGATTTTACTTTGGTGATGAGTTATGCTAGCAGGCTTCATGTCTCACGTAAATCGTAACCTTTGCTGAGTGTAACCCTAGCTCTTTGAAAAGAGAACAGAATTAGACTCCACCAAATGAAGAGTCTAAGACCTTGGCAGTCTTACCCTGGAAAGATGACAAGATACACAGAGATCATGAACAATGGTGAGGCCCTTATAACACTGCCTGAATAGGATGTCTGCAGAGTTATACCAGCTTCATGGATGTAATGTAGGTTCAGTGGTCTGAGAAATAGAACATCAGGTCTATTTAAAAGTGAACAACAGAAGACTCAGATAGTAGCTATATTAGGCAAAATTGGGGAAAGAGAGCGAGGTAAGGCAGGTTAGCAACATACAATATTTCAGATGTTTCAAAATGTCACCTTAGAATACTTAGTGAAAATTCACACAATAAGCCAAATTTGGTGCATTCTTTTTATTTTTAATTTTATTTTTTTACTTTTATAAATTTATTTATTTATTTTTGGCTGCATGGGTCTTTGTTGCTGTGCGTGGGCTTTCTCTAGTTGCATGGAGCGGGGGCTACTCTTCGTTGTGGTGTGCGGGCTTCTCATTGCAGTGGCTTCTCTTGTTGTGGAGCACGGGCTCTAGGCACATGGGCTTCAGTAGTTGTGGCACGTGGGCTCAGTAGTTGTGGCTCGTGAGCTCTAGAGCACAGGCTCAGTAGTTGTGGCGCACTGACTTAGTTGCTCTGCGGCATGTGGGATCTTCCCAGACCAGGGCTCGGACCCGTGTCCCCTGCATTGGCAGGCAGATTCTCAACCACTGCGCCACCAGGGAAGCCCCTGCCTTCACGTTTGATCATGTTTCTCTTCTTTTGTTCTCTCTCTATTGCTTTTTATTTATTTATATTTATTTATTTACCTATTTATTTTGGCCATGCCATGTGGCTTGCGGGATATTAGTTCCCCAACCAGGGATTGAACCTGGGCCATGGCAGTGAAAGTGCCTAGTCCTAACCATTGGACTGCCAGGGAATTCCCTCTCTCTTGCTTTTTAGAAAAAGAAACCACTTCTTTTTATTTTCAACACAGTTAAACTAATGTCAAGGGTGTGTTGCTATTTTCTAGATGACTAGAAATTTTACTTAATTTTCAATGTTTTGCCTCTTCCTAATGTTTTGTCAAATTTCTTGATTTAATACAGTGCCAAGAAGATTATCAATTATGTCTTTCCATGTTAAATACTCACTCTCCTGGTTCTCATGGTTTCTCCAGTAGCTAAATGGTGTTTTGATATAAAGCTGTTTTAAAGGATAACTATGACGCTCTAACTAGCATACACATTTCTATTTGGATATCTCTGTGGCTGAACCTATACCATACTTGTTTTCCTATTGTCAAGGTCCACATTGTTCGTGGCCTTTCTCAGACTGCTTCTCCATCAAAGGATATGATGCCTGATCATGAGTTAGGAATGTCACTACTTCCTCCCCCTGATGCTAAGATCCTAGTAGGCTTGGAAACGACTGGGACATATCTTGAAACTCTTGCTCACTGAGGGGCTCTTTGGGGCATATGATCTTCCTACCGTTACTTGATGTTTTAGGTCAGGAATTCAAGAAGCATTAGCTGGGCAGTTCATTTCCGATCCATGTGTTTTCAACTGGGGCAGCTGGGCCTAGAGAGTGCAATAATCCAAGATGGTTTCTTCACTCACAAGTGCGGCATGTTGGTGCTACTTGGCCTCTCTCTCTCTCTCTTTCCATGTGATGTCTCTTCCTCCAGGGCCTTTCCATATGGCTTGGGCTTTTCACAGCATAGTGACCTCAGGGTAATTGGATTTCTTACATGCAGGCTTAGGGCTCTAAGAGCAAGTGTTCTAAGAATCTCTCTCTCTTTTAAAGAAAAACTTTCCCCACTTTGTTTTGTTGTTATTTCTTGGACCCTCATTTATGGCAGTACAGGAACTAGTTTTTAAAAGACTCAGTTTGTAGAGTCCTTTTGTACAATAAATTCAGACCTTAGGGCTCAAATAGTAAGATAAACAGATGTTTGGTTTGAATTATATGGCAAGCTACTTTGTACTTTGTTTTGTTAGAGAACTTTCAAGTTTAGTGAAAAATTGGGTTTAAGATTTTTTTTTTCTTATTTGAGGATAAAATACTGAAACCAAACCAGCTCTGGGGCAAAGGAGCAGTGGTGGCAGAGACCTAGACTCCAGGAGAATAATCTGCAACACTTCTGGTCTCATTTTCCAGCACCCGCAGTGACTGCTGGTCAGAGATGTTAGGAGAAAAGTTGCCTAGAGTTAAGAGTCTTACTGTCTTGGAAACAGTCAGCAACTTTCAGTCCAACTTTTGGCAAGTTGACAAAGTTTGTATTTTGCAAACTCTCCTCAGCCCTGCAACCCTTTCTTGCACACACTTTATAGTGTTTTCTTCCTTTAGACGTAGCCCTCCAAAGTTATCACACCCGCGTGGCCACATCAGTACTGACTTGTTTTATACCAATCCTCTGATAGACTGGTTCAGACAAAGACACAGATTTCTCCATGAAGACATTCCAGTCCTCCGTTTGTCTTTAAACAGGAAGAGCCATTATTTTAACACAAATGACACCCTCTCCAGTGGTGACACTCTGAAGCAGACAAGCCAGTTGTCAAGTCATCTTAGAGGTGGGAGAAATTAGATTCCTTCTAATGTCTTTCACATCCTGCTAAATTCAGAAGAGACTGATATTTAACCCTAGAATTTTTATTTCCTTTGATATTTAGCCTAAAATAGAAAGAGGATGTTTGTCCTTTTTGATGCTACTGGCTTAAGTACATAAGTTTTTATGTTATAAGATCATGCTCGATTTTTAAAAGAGGCTGTTCCATTTCTGTTTGTCCTCCTCACACACATACAGAGTTATTGCCAAGAGGAATGCTATGTGCACAAGGACAGCTAAGACCACATACTGTCATTAGCTGGGAGTCAGGTTACCCAGCACATGGACAGTGGCATGTGCTAGAGCTATGTGTAACTAGAAGAGTCCTAGAGAGGGGAATCTGTAGCATTAAGCAGGCTTCGCAAATTAAAAAAAAAAAAAGAAAGATCACGTTCAACGATCCTCTCTGAGCTTGATTTTAAAAACTTATCATGAGGTTAATCACCAGCACTGTACTAATCACTTTGTATGCATTATCTCATTCACTCCCATAAAACCCCCAAGCTACAGAGATATTATTGTTCTCATTTTACAAATAAGGAAACATAAGCTTAGAGAGGTTATACAAATTGCCCAAACACACATAGCTGGTGAGTGCTGAAGCCAGGAATAAAATCTGCACAGTCCATATCTAGAGCAGAGGGCTTTTAACCTCTACTATAAGAAATATACTTCTTGACCTGTGTACTCCTTAGGAAATGGGAGGAAAGGGGATCTAAATTCCAATGAAAAGCCTAGCCTTTGTCAAAATTCAGTTAGTTACTCTTGTATGGATCTATTTCTTGATTCTGTCTTCTGTTCTGTGTTTCTATCCCTCTTCTAATACCCCACTGTCTTGCTTACTGTAGCTCTAAAGCTTTGGGCTTAGGAGGGACCTTATAAGGATATGAACAGAGATGTCCATTAATAATCTTCTCATGTACAGGACACTGGGTCAGAAACTTAATTCTGACAGTGGTCTCTGTTTATTGCTTAGATGTGTAAGAAATTAGATGTGGTGTTGAGCTAAATCAAACTGGACAGTGTGTAAAAAGCTGTTTGCAAAGTGTGAGAGAGATGTGTGGTGACTATATTGATCCCATTTTGGGGATATGAAATAGCTTTGGGTTAAAGCTCCAAAGACCCGTATCAGAGAGCTTGGGAGAGGCAGAACTGAAAATGTGTTCAGTAAATTAAAATATTGAGTCCCAAAGGGCAAATTCTTACTAGGTCCAGCCCCCCTCACTACAGAATATGGTGTAATGATACCCCACTTCATTTCTCTCAAGTTACCAAAAATATTTGCAAACAGTGCGACTGACAGGGCTTAATTTCCAAAATATACTAACAGCTCATACAACTCGACAACAAAAAAACAAGCAACCCAATCGAAAAATGGGCAGAAGACTTAAAGAGACATTTCTCCAAAGAAGAAATACAGATGGCCGATAGGCACATGAAAAGATACTCAACATTGCTAATTATTAGAGAAATGCAAATCAAAACTACAATGAGGTACCACCTCATGCTGGTCAGAATGGCCTTCATTAAAAAGTCTACAAATAATAAATGTTGGAGAGGGTGTGGAGAAGAGGGAACCCTCCTACACCATTGGAATGTAAATTGGTGCAGCCAACTGTGGAAAACAGTATGGAGGTTCCTCAGAAAACTGAAAATAGAATTACCATATGCTCCAGCAATCCCACTCCTGGGCATATATCCAGACAAAACTATAATTTTTATTTTTAATTTATTTTATTTTTGGCTGCATTGGGTCTTCGTTGCTCTGCGCGGGCTTTTCTCTGGTTGCGGCGAGCAGGGGCTACCCTCTGTTGTGGTGCACGGGCTTCTCATTGCAGTGGCTTCTCTTGTTGTGGAGCACAGGCTCTAGGCACACGGGCTTCAGTAGTTGTGGCTTGAGCACTCTAGAGTGCAGGCTCAGTAGTTGTGGTGCACGAGCTTAGTTGCTCTGCGGCATGTGAGCTCTTCCCAGACTGGGGATTGAACCCGTAACCCTTGCGCTGGCAGGCAGATTCTTAACCACTGTGCCACCAGGGAAGCCCAAAAGTATAATTAAAAAAGATACATGCACCCCTGTCTTCATAGCAGCACTATTCATAATAGCCAAGACATGGAAACAACCTAAACGTCCATCGAAAGATGCAATGGATAAAGAAGATGAGGTACATATATATAGTGGAATACTACTCAGCCATAAAAAGGAACAAAATAATGCCATTTGCAGCAACATAGATGCAAGTAGAGATGATCACACTACGTGAAGTAAGTCAGAAAGAGAAAGACAAGTACCATATTATATCACTTATGGGTGGAATTTAAAATATGACACAAATTAACCTATCTATGAAACAGAAACAGAATCAGGGACATAGAGAATAGACTGGTGGTTGCTAAGGGGGAGAGGGGTGGGAGAGGGTTGGATTTGGAGTTTGGGATTAGCTGATGCAAACTGGTATATATAGAATGGATAAACAAGGTCCTACTGTATAGCATAGGGATCTATATTCAATATCCTGTGATTCACCATAATGGAAAAGAATATGAAAAAGAAGGTATATATATGTATATCTGAGTCCTTTGCTGTACTACAGTAATTAATACAACATTGTAATTCAACTATACTTCAATAAAAAATAAATTAAAAAAAATAAAGTTACCAAAGAATACACAAGGGGAGGGAGCAAGGGTAATTAGGACAGCTTATCAGGACATCTTTCTTCCCTAACTTCCTTCTTTTAGCACAGTTTAATTAGCTCATTGTCACCTTGGCAATGTTGAACTGCGTGAGAGACCAAGAAGCTGAATACAGAGTAGGAGAGAGAAGTGTGACAGTGACAAGCTTGTAGAGGCAAGGGCAGTTGGAAGTGCCAGGAGATGGAAGTGTTATGATAGTAGACACACGTGTAGAGCAGGAGCTTTTCGAGGAGGTAATAGAGGAGCTGGGGCTTAGAGAGGACTGAGAGAGGAAGTCAGGCTTTGCAGCATCAGACTTAATCTCAGGGCTGTCCCTGGTCCCTACAGTAGCTTCTGGGACAGTACAAAAGTGATGTCCCTTGGAATCATAGAATCATGGACTCTTAGAGCTCCCTATGACCTTGGAGTCCATCAAGTAAATCTAGCCCCTCAGTTTTAGTTTAAAGGGGACTTACAGTGACTGTCTAGTTGATCTCGAAACAATTTTGATATTCATGTCAGGCTTTAACATGCCTTTCTTTTGCAGTTTCCTCTCCCGTGAAAAAGCCTGTTTATAAAAGACCCTGTGTGTGTATGTCCTTGTGTGTTTGTGTGCATACGTTGTCTATGTTGGGTCTGGTTTGTCAGACAACAGGTGAAGGATGGTGATTCTAGTTACTTTTTTAGCTGCAGAACTGAAACCAAATTAGTCGATCCATAGATATTTAGTGAGTATCTGCTCAGTGTAGTCCTTTGTTTCTGAGGGCTGGACAGCATATCTTAGGCACATAATTTGGATAACCCTTTGCTTTCTAGGTGCTTACATATTCTACAGGGAAATAAATAATGATGATAATAGTCCCTCAGGCACCACAGCGAAGCACTTGAGGGCTTCCCTAGTGGCGCAGTGGTTAAGAATCTGCCTGCTAACTCAGGGGACACGGGTTCGAGCCCTGGTCCAGGAAGATCCCACATGCTGCGGAGGAAGTAAGCCTGTGTGCCGCAACTACTGAGCCTGTGCTCTAGAGCCCACGAGCCACAAGTACTGAGCCCACGTGCCACAACTACTGAAGCCCCTGCTCCTAGAGCCCGTGCTCTGCAACAAGAGAAACCACCACAATGAGAAGCCTGCGCACTGCAAGGAAGAGTAACCCCCATTTGCCACAACTAGAAAATGCCTGTGCACAGCAATGAAGACCCAACACAGCCAAAAATAAATAAATATTTTAAAAAGCTAATAAAAAAAAAGAAAGACACTTAATAGTTTTACAGTGGTTCTCAAAATTTAATGTACATACGCAGCACCTGAAAATCTCGTTAAAATGCAGATTCTAATTAAGTAGGTCTGGGTGGGGGCCTGAGATCATGCTTTTCTCACAAGCTCCCAGATAAAGCTGATGCTGTTGGTCCACACTTTGACAAATAGCATGGCAAAGTGTCTTAACATTGGTTAAAATGTGAGGCATGCATAGGAAATACAAATAAGTCATTTTAACGGAGACAGAAAGTTGGAAAGATTGGTTAGGATCAAATCCCCAGGAGCTTTGAATGCCAGGGTAAGGTTTTAGATGATATGGGTTAAGGAATCATTGCAGGTCTGTACTGGGTATAGAGTGACCTGATAGGACTTAAGGGAGATTTATTTGTCATCATGTATAGAACATATGGGGTAGAAGTTTCGTATTAGGTATCAAGTAGCAGAGACTCAACTCCTGGCCCTTAATGCCAGGTGAGGAAACTTGCAGAAAAGAGAGAGGAGAAGATTGGCAAATAAGGAAGCTACCTGCTTAAAGACTGACCCTGGGTTTGGGGGCTGGAAGTTGTTTGGATCATAAATCTCTTTTCTCTGCCCAGATTCCAAGAGATCCCTGCCAATCCCTTGGAATTCTGGCCAGTTCTACCAAGCTATAGGAATAACCAAATTTTAGAGAAGTAGGGTACCGTAAAATACAGTCAGCGCTAAAACTATCCTGAGTATAATTTAATTCTTTGATTCATAATGTATTTTTAGGAACTTGGGATGTTCTATGCAACTGAATCTTCCAGAAAATTGAAACAAACTTTTGAGTGCCAAAAGATTAAAAAAAGTAAAAGTTGTAGATGCTTAGGGCAAAAATTCTAAAAATGCAGAGTACGGAAGGTATAAAGTGAAAAATAAAAGTTAACCCTTTCCTCCTAAAGCAACTAGAGAAAGAAGAACTAACAAGATCCAAAGTTATTAGAAGGAAAGAACTCATAAAGATCAGAGGGACTTCCCTGGTGGCACAGTGGTTAAGAATCTGCCTGCCAATGCAGGGGACATGGGTTCGAGCCCTGGTCCAGGAAGATCCCACATGCCGCGGAGCAACTAAGCCCACGTGCCACAACTACTGAGCCTGCGCTCTGGAGCCTGTGAGCCACAACTACTGAAGCCCACGCACCGCAACGAAGAGTAGCCCCCGCTCACCGCAACTAGAGAAAGCCCGCACGCAGCAGTGAAGACCCAATGCAGCCAAAAATTTAAAAAAATAAAAAAATAAAATAAAGATCAGAGCAGAAATAAATGAAATAGAGACTAAAAAAACAATAGAAAAGATCAATGAAACTAAAAGCTGGTTCTTTGAAAATATAAACAAAACTGATAAACCTTTAGTGAGACTCATTAGGCCCAAATCAATAAAATCAGAAATGAAAAAGAAGTTATAACTGACACCACAGAAATACAAAGGAACATAAAAGACTGCTATGAGCAACTATATGCCAATCAAATGGACAATCTAGAAGAAATGGACAAATTCTTAGAAAGGTGCAATGTCCCAAGACTGAACCACGAAGAAATAGAAAATATGAACAGGCCAATTACCAGTACTGGAATTGAATCAGTAATTTAAAAATTCCCAGCAAATATAAGTCCAGGATCAGATGGCTTTACAGGTGAATTCTACCAAACATTTAGAGAAGAGTTAACGCCTGTCCTTCTGAAACTGTTTCAAAAAATTGCAGAGGAAGAAACACTTCCAAACTCATTCTGTGAGGCTGCCATCACCCCAATAACAAAACCAGGCAAAGATATCAGAAAAACAGAAAATTACAGGCCAATATCACTGATGAACATAGATGCAAAAATCCTCAACAAAATACTAGGAAATCAATTCCAACAATGTATTAAAAGGATTGTACATGATAATCAAGTGGGATTTATCCCAGGGATGTGAGGATTTCTCAATACCTGCAAATCAATCAATGGGATACACCACATTAACAAACTGAAGAATAAAAACCATATGATCATCTCATTAGATGCAGAAAAAGCTTTTGAGAAAATTTAACATCTATTTATGATAGAAACTCTCCAGAAACTGGGCATAGAGGGCCTACCCCAACATAATAAAGATCATATATGACAAACCCAGAGCTAACATCATACTCAGTGGTAAAAAGCTGAAAGAATTCCCTCTAAGATCAGGAACAAGACAAGGATTCCCACTCTCGACACTTTTATTCAACATAGTTTTGGAAGTCCTAGCCACAGCAATCAGAGAAGAAAAGGAAATAAAAGGAATCCAAATTGGAAAGAAAGAAGTAAAACTGTCACTGTTTGCAGATGACATGATACTATACATAGAAAATCCTAAAGGCACCACCAGAAAACTGCTCATCAATGAATTTGGTGAAGTTGCTGAACACAAAATTAATATACAGAAATCTGTTGCATTTCTGTACTCTAACAATGAGATATCAGAAAGAGAAATTAAGGAAACAATCCCATTTACCATTGCATCAAAAAGGGTAAAGTATCTAGGAATAAACCTACCTAAGGAGGCAGAACACCTGCACTCTGAAAACTATAAGACGCTGATGAAAGAAACTGATGACCATACAAACAGATGGAAAGATATACCATGTTCACGGATTGGAAGAATCAATATTGTTAAAATGACCATACTACCCAAGGCAGTCTGTAGATTCAGTGCAATCCCTATCAAATTACCAATGGCATTTTTCACAGAACTGGAACAAAAATATTTTTAAATTTGTGTAGAAACACAAAAGACTCTGAAGAGCTGAAACAATCTTGAGAAAGAATGGAGCTGGAGGAATCATGCTCCCTGACTTCAGACTGTACTAAAAAGCTACAGTAATCAAAACAGTATGGCACTGGCACAAAAACAGACACATAGATCAATGGAACAGGATAGAAAGCCCAGAAAAAATCCACACACATATGGTCAATTAGTCTACGACAAAGAAGGCAAGAATATACAGTGAAGAAAAGACAGTCTCTTCAATAATTGGTGCTGGGAAAACTGGATAGCTACATGTAAAAGAATGAAGTTGGAACATTCTCTAATACCATATACAAAAATAAACTCAAAATGGATCAAAGACCTAAATGTAAGACTAGACACTATAAAACTTCTAGAGGAAAACATAGGCAGGATGCTCTTTGACATATATCTCAGCAATATTTTTTTTGGATCCGTCTCCTAGAGTAATGGAAACAAAACCAAAAATAAACAAATGGGACCTAATCAAACTTATAAGCCTCGGCACAGCAAAGGAAACCATAACAAAACGAAAAGACAACCTACAGAATGGGAGAAAATACTTGCAAATGATGTGACTGACAAGGGATTAATAATCCAAAATATACCAACAGCTCATACAGCTCAATATAAAAAACAAACAACCCAATCAAAAAATGGGCAGAAGATCTAAATAGACATTTCTCCAAAGAAGATACACAGATGGCCAAAGGCACATGAAAAGATGCTCAACATTGCTAATTATTAGAGAAATGCAAATCAAAACCACAATAAGGTATCACCTCACACCAGTTAGAATGGCCATCATCAAAAAGTCTACAGATAATAAATTCTGGAGAGGGTGTGGAGAAAAGGGAACCCTCCTACACTGTTGGTGGGAATGTAAATTGGTGTAGCCGTTATGGAGAATGTATGGAGGTTTCTTAAACTAAAAATAGAACTACCGTATGATCCAGTAATGCCACTCCTGGGCATACATCTGGAAAAGATGAAAACTCTAATTTGAAAAGATACATGCACTCCAGTGTTCATAGCAGCACTACTTACAATAGCCAAGACGTGGAAGCAACCTAAATGTCTGTCAACAGAGGAATGGATAAAGAAGATGTGATACACACACACACACACACACACACACACACACACACACAATGAAATATTACTCAGCTATAAAAGAATGAAATAATGCCATTTTCGGCAACATGGATGGATCTACAGATTATCATACTAAGTGAAGTAAGTCAGATACAGAAAGAGAAATATCAAGTGATACCACTTATATGTGGAATCTAAAATAATGATCCAAATGAATTTATTTACAAAACAGAAATAGACTCACAGACATACGGAACAAACTTACGGTTATCAAGGGGGAAAGTTGGGGGAGGGCTAAATTTGGAATTTGGGATTAACAGATACACACTATTACATATAAAATAGATAAACAACAAGGACCTACTATATAGCACAGGGAACTATATTCAGTATCTTATTTTGACCTATAATGAAAAAGAATCTGAAAAAGAAACTGAATCACCTTGCTGTAAACCTGAAACATTGTAAATCAACTGTACTTCAATAAAAAATAAAAATTAAAACTGACCCTTTCTAGTCTCTAATTTCTGTTATTAACAATTTTTAATATTCTTTCTGATATTTAATCATACATATATATAGCTATGTATATAATTTAATTTTCTTTTTTCATAAATGTAATCATACTATTTATATTATTCTACATCTTGCCTTTCCACTTAATATATCTGGGTCATCATTTGATAATAGCACATAAAAATCTAATTTTTTCTTCTAAATTCCTACATAGAATTTTTATATGGTTTATAATAGTTAATCAGTTCCCTATTGAAAAATATCTGGGTTGTTAAAAACAATACTTAAGTGAGCATCTTTATAAATACACCTTTGCATGCTTTTTAAAGTATATCTATAGCAGTGGAATTACAGTGGAAAAAAGCATATGCATTTTGAAGTTTAATAGTTATGGCCACATTGCCCTTTTGTAAAATGGTACATTCTCAATAATTATTTGAGAATCACTTCCTTGTAATCCTCATAATTGGGCATCTCATTGTTTTGTAGACTTGCATTTCTTTAATCTGGAATGAGGTTGTACATCTTTTGTGTGTTTATTGGTCACTTTTGCTTTCTGCTCTTGTAAAATGCCTGTTGAGAAATATGATCTTCCGAACTGCACATAGAACATTAACGATGTATTTTTTTTGTTTGTTTGTTTTTGTTTTTGTTTTTGTTTTTGCGGTACGCGGGCCTCTCACTGTTGTGGCCTCTCCCGTTGCGGAACACAGGCTCCGGACGCGCAGGCTCAGTGGCCATGGCTCACGGGCCCAGCCGCTCTGCAGCATGTGGGATCTTCCCAGACCGGGGCACGAACCCTTGTCCCCTGCATCGGCAGGCGGACTCTCAACCACTGCGCCACCAGGGAAGCCCTAACGATGTATTTTTACAGCTATACTTTTACAGTTAGACTTCATTCAGAGAAAATATTTAATAGTCTTTTAGAATCTTGAGATTATTTTTCTTTTTGTTTTTTTTTTTACACAATATATTGTCACACCAAATATTTAATATCAAGGTGATGACATTTGGTCTTTCTGTTTGATTTAATGAACAGTAGTATCTTACTCAGACTTCAGTCTAATTTGAGCCTCATACAAGTTTGGAAAATTCCTGGAGTGGAAAGCTCCAGAAAAAAAAGGGGCGGGGGTATGTGTGATAGTTGACTTCACTCCCTGCTCTGTCAAAACATTACATGCCTTCCTCCCACTTTGGTGAGAAATAACCTTGGGAATAAATTTATATATACCCATGGGTACAATTCTGAGTTTAGGGCTCATGCCTTTTTTGTGCAGTGTATACTGTTTCTACCACACTGTAGCTTCTTAGGAAATGTCCAAGAAAAACAACAATAATGCTGGTATTTGGTTTGTCATTTGTGGCTCAGGGCATCATTGGGGCATAGAGCAGAATTCTTGCTGAGGAATATGATCCTCCCTTGATTCTAATTTTATCTTTGTGGAGCAGCTTTTAAATATGAGGACAGCTGGTGTTGGATAAATCTGTCCTCACAAGCTGTATAAGATTGAAATAAAGTTAAATATTTGGGGTTAAATCCAAATGCAAAAACATGGAAAGTATTGATTAATCTTTTGATGCTTCCCTTTCTGCATCTTGGTGAACAGGCACTTATTATTCGTTGTGAACTCCTAGCAACAGTCCAATTTGAAGCTTAAGATAAGGAGAATAATGTGTGCTCTAGTTTAAGTTCTAACATTTCATAAAAGGTAAAGCACAATTCTTGCTTTTCACCCCATCTTGCACCCTGCTGATAAAAACGATAGACTGTACATACCTGTTTTTGTTAGGAACCTCTCTTTCTTTGTCTTTCTCTTTTGAGTAAAAAGTTGCTACCAATGAAATAGTGAAGCCCACATTTCCACTTTGGTTAGGATAATAATCCTCTGTGGCCTCTAAAAATTTGCAAATGATGGGACCCCAGACTCCTAGTAGATTCTCCCCCAGGTGACTGAATGTCTTGCTAGTTGCTAAGGGATAAATAAGGGTGGTGAGCTCAGAGAACAGTCTGGTTGCTAGCTTTTCTTCAGCTGACTGGATTACTAAGGTAGAAAAGCACTAAAAATAAATCAGGGCACAAATTCTCCTGCCAGGGGTTGAGTATTGAGATAACTTGTCTTCTCGTCTGGTGTTGACATCATCTATTCTAATGCACACCGCAAATCGGAGCCAGAATGAGAAACATATTTGGCCATGGACTAGTGTTAGTAAAAGTCTGTAGCCCTGTACTTGTTGCTTCTTGTCAGACTCAATTAATTAGTCCCTCCAGCTCCTGTGGGAGAGAGCTAAATACATGCAGGTGAGAACTCGAAACAAACTCAGGGCCAATCTCAGGGGAAATCTCTCGATCTCTTCTAGATTTAAATATAATTTTGCTAGGTCTCTTCCATGTCAGTTGGGTTTCAGTGTTTCCCCCAAGTGGTCAGAGTCCACCGGAGTTAGAAAAGTGGTAAGACCTCTCAGGTATTCATTTCTAGGACTTGAAGACTTCACAATCATCCAAGTCACCTGACATGGAGTAAAGAAATATTCTTATTGCTGAATTTCTGTTTCTGTTGTTGCTTTGGATGTCCTGAGCAGAGAGCCTTTGCCAGTCAGAATTATTCTGTGGATTTCGTTTGAACTCAGATGGAGGGGGAATTCATATAAATCACTACCTTCTTTATATTTATCCCTACCCTCTTTTCATTTTATAGAAAGTTGCCTTTAGCTGGAATAATACTGTGTCACACTGATTCAGTACTTGATACTCACAAAACGCTTTCACACATTTATCTTGTGACCTTCAGAACAAGTCTTTAAGGAAGGCAGATGTTATTATCCTCTTCTTAACTGCTGGACTTAGAGAACCCAACAGATTCAGATGTTGACAACAATTGGTGTTAAGAGCCCTGGGAGCTCTGGAATGTCTTGGTCCACTAAGCAATGTGCAGTCTGACCCAGGGCCCTCTCTCCAAGTCTGGAGGTTTGTTCTATTTTTATAAAATAATTTATTTAAATGTTTCTGTAAAAATGCATTTTCATTTTAGAAAACTTGGAAAATATGGCAGAGAAGTGAGAGAAAAAAATCAACCACAGACCCAGTACACAAAAACAAATTCCTTGGGTTTCCTTAGGTTTTTGACTAAATCTGTGGGCTGGAAGGAGAGATGAAATAGGTATTCAGTAATGCTCATTGTGTATCTACCCATTTCCCTGCATTTAGCATAATGTACATTATAGACATTTTAGTTAAGCTGCCTCCAGGGAGCCTTTACAGGTAGGTGTTGACTCTGGACCTTTTGAGCTGAGCTATAAAAGGTGGCATCCCTGGTAGAGACCAACTATTCACTGTCCTCCTTTCATTACTCTTTTTTTGTTTGTTTGTTTCCTCTACACAACCTTCTTCCTTTCCTTCTGGCTATATCAGTACAACCTCTCTTCATCTTTCCCAGCAAGTTGTCATTTCCAGTCTTAAAGTCACCAGCAGTATTTTTGCAGACCTTTCTTCAAATTCTGTCTGGCTTCCCCGATGTAGAGTCAAGGACCAGGTAACATTGAAACAATGGAAGGGCTGCTCTTTCTCTAGTATGCTACACCTGCACCTTGGCACTCAGAAGGTACATCTGACCAAGAGGAGTGCTGGGAAGTGCAGGGACTTTAGCAGCTCCAGATGTTTGGAGCCAGGAAATGCTGAATTCCAATATATCTTCGAACCCCCTCTTGCATTTTTCTTAGTGCTTTAATAATAGACATTAGGTAAGTGTATATTGATGACTGTGTGAGTGAGTGAGTGAGTGAGTGAATATATTTGGTCCTGTGAGTAGAGGTGGGAAGTCACTGTACTGACTTCCTATAAATTAAAAGCATCTGGATTGTATTCTCTGTCCTGAGCCCAAGGAATTAGAAATATTTGATTTTCCTCATCTGTAGGATCACTATGATATGAGAAAACCCAGACAGCAGCCTTGGTTTCAAAGGTACTCACAGCCTCCACGTTGTCTGTGTGCTTTTCTTCTCCTGTTGTCCTCACAGGAAGAGCCCCCCTCAGGGCTGGGTTTGTTTGACGTAGATCCCTGTTGTCTGTCAAGGAGGGGCATAAACTGTAACGACAGCTGTCGGCAGAGGCTAGGGTATCAACTGGAAGGACTGGGGAAGGGTCTATCTATTCCACTGTATTTGGTGCAGCCCCAACTTTGTATTAATGACACTTGGGGAGTGCACAGCCTTGCAACAGAAGACCAAAAAATATGTGACCATGAGTTAACCACTAATAGTTATACATCAAATCTGAATGGAAACCAGGAGATAAAAGGCAGGGCAGAAGACAAAGTCTCATGGTGAGCAAAGCGTTTTTAGCTGGAATGTAAAGAATTTTGGTATTGGCATTTCAAGGAAATTCAAGCTGCCCTCCCTCTCAATCCAGAAGACAGGAGATAGCTCACAGTTGCTTGGGTCAGGATTATAATTTTACTGATTTCAGAAGTGTCATATAATATCAGCATTGACTTTGGTGGTGGATCTATGCAGGGTTGTAGATCTTTGTGGAGAGGTATGTGGAACCGCACATTTTTTCTTTGAAGCTTAAGACTTCTGTTTTACATGCTGTTGGTAGAAGTGCTTTTGATTGTGCTGGATTGATCAATACACCTAAAATATAAAGAATGTAGGTCCAATAAATAGAGAAACTTCTTGTTATCATGAGTAAGCTGAAAATTTCTGTGATAAGTATAGACTTCCACTCTGTCCTAAATTATGATTTAGCAGCAAGCTTTGATTGAGGACCTACTGTGTGCCCAGTACTGAGCAGCTGGAGAGTGCTATGGAAGAGCTAACAAAAGGAAGAAACAATGTCATGCTACATTTACACTAAGTGTATCCTAAGTGCAGTCCTTAGTGTCACTGAGTAAGTAATCCATAAGTAAGTAATACAGCATTACTACAGTACAGTAAACTAAGTGCAATTGATCACAACTCCACGTACATGGTATAAAAATTTCCAAAGCCATTCCACTCAGCCAGTATTTTCTGAGCATCTCATGTAGGCCAACTACTTTCTCTTGTTTTTTTTCATAGCTCCAGACTACTTCTCTCTCTAGTTTCAGTCAGTTGCTTAAAAATTAAATGATGCTTCTTGGTCATGACAGAAGCTGGGGGAATTCAGTATAATCCTATTTCCAGTAGCAGTGCAAGAAGGCAAGTTGTTTTGGAATGATTCATTAGAAATACGGTCTCCCTCATCAAGGGATGGCATGTCCCATCAGAAGGGAAGTAATTTATGTGATGTAATGATGAGTGCTGATGGCCTAAAAGGCTCTGTTAGCTGTAGGAATCTGTGACTGAGCATCTGGCCCCTGGAAGTTGGTTCTTACCAGGCTGTCAAAGATCAAGGCAAGCTTCAGGTCATCCAAGCCAACTACTCCTTAAAAAACTTTTTTAAAACAGACAAGGACCTCAAGTCAAAGAAGAGAAGCCATTTGCCAATGTAGTGAATTACCTTGAATGCCAGAAGAATGTCAGGAAAAATTGTGAATTTGAAAAAAAAATTACTGAGAATCCTTTAGAATGCTAGGCATTGACTAGTATGTTCTTCCAGGTTATCTGTTTCTGTAGTGATCTGTACCTTTCAGTGTCTCTGAACTGTTTTAAACTCTATAAAGTTGTAGAAAACTGAGGGTAATGCAAATTATTCTTGTTTATAAAAAAGCAAACCAGTTTTGTTTTGTGGAAGTGAAATTGACCACCTCTTCCAAGAGGCTAGTTTTGCATCTGTTAACAAATTAATTTCAGCATTTCTGGCTACCTCTAGAACCAGTTTTTAACATCTTCTGATTCTGTCTTTAATTAATTAGTTAAATAAAACCTTGACATGTGTTTGTTTTATATTTATATGACAGTCATAATTTTACCTTAAATAATTATCCTTTAACAGGAAGGAACTAGGATTTTAGTAAGAGCTCTCTGTTCTTCCTTCATTGTGAATAGGTATAGGCCCTGTTTACATGGGTTTTTGAGATGGCTAAGCCATCACTTGTAATTTTTTTTTGGTCACATTTTTGTGTTTATAGGCCACGTGGATAACATCTTAAAAACTCACTGAGATGAATTTCATGTAACATAAAACTAACTTTTTTTTCTTTTTTAGAATGTTTGTTATAAAACTAACCATTTTAAAATAAAGAATTCAGGGAACTTCCCTGGTGGTGCAGTGGTTAAGACTCCGTGCTCCCAGTGTAGGGGGCCTGAGTTCGATCCCTGGTTGGGGAACTAGATCCCACATGCATGCTGCAACTAAGAGTTTGCATGCCAGAAATAAGGAGCTGTGTGCCACAACTAAGGAGCCAGCAAGCTGCAACTAAGGAGCCCACGAGCTGCAACTAAAAAAAAGGAGCCTGCCTGCTGCAACTAAGGAGCCCATGTGCCACAACTAAGAAGCTGATGAGCTGCAACTAAGGAGCCAGCCTGCCGCAACTAAGACCTGGTGCAACCAACCAACCAAATAAATATTAAAAATGAACAATTCAGTGGCATTTAGTATATTCACAGTGTTGTATAACCACACCTCTATCTAGTTCCAAAACGTTTCCATCACTCCAAGTAGAACGCCTTATCTATTAAACAGTTTCTCCCTACTCTTCCCTCCCCATTACCCCTGGCATCCACACATCTGCATTCTGTGTCTATGGATTTATCTGTTCTGGATGTTTCATATAAATGTAATCATACAATATGTGACCTTTTGTATCTAACTTCTTTCACTTAGCATAATATCTATCCATATTGTAGCATATATCTGTAATCCATTCTTTTTTATGGCTGAATAATACTCCATTGTATGTATGTACCACAGTTTGTCCATGTGTTTGTTGATGGACATCTGGGCTGTTTCTACCTTTTGGCTATTGTGAATAGTGTTACTATGAACATGCATGAACATCTACTTGTTTAAGTACCTGTGTTTTATTCTTTTGGGTATGTATCATGGAGCAAAATTGCAACATCATATGGTAATTCTCTGTTTAGCTTTTTGAGAGGAACCACCAAATTGTTTTCCACAGAGACAACTGTTTTATTATATATCCCCGTCAGCAATGTATGAGGGTTCCAATTTCTCTGCATCCTCAACGACCCTTGTTATTTTCCATTTTTAAAAGTATTGCCGGGCTTCCCTGGTGGCGCAGTGGTTGAGAGTCCACCTGCCGATGCAGGGGACGTGGGTTCGTGCCCCGGTCCAGGAGGATCCCACGTGCCGCGGAGCGGCTGGGCCCGTGAGCCATGGCCGCTGAGCCTGTGCGTCCGGAGCCTGTGCTCCGCAACAGGAGAGGCCACAACAGTGAGAGGCCTGCGTACCGCAAAAAAAAAAAAAAAAAAAGTATTGCCACCCTACTGGGTGTGAAGTGGTATCTCATTGTGGTTTTGATTTGCATTTCTCTAATGACTGAAGATGTTGCCCATCTTTTCATGTTCTTGTTAATCATGTAGAATTTTGAACAGTAACATGTTTTGAATATGCTAGGGAAGCTGGCTATTAAAAAGATATCTTTGACAACTTCCACTATAATACAAGTAATTATCCCTTAATTTATGTTTCTTAATTTAAAATTTTATACATTAAGTTTATTAAATGATTCTATAGAAAAAGTTATCTTTTTTGGACAAAATTAGGATTTTCTCCACTCCCTAAGTGATGCTCTTTACAAGGTGTTTTCACAGACCGTGCCTGAACCTTCCACAGTATCCAGCAAGTACTCTTAAGGAACTCAGAGAAATGTTTCCATGGTGATGATATCTGTCCTTGTGAAACGCTACTGTGTGAGCTGTTTCATGCATTAAAGTCTTGCTTGGAGCTGTCTCTTTGTAAGATTTATTTGCTGATTTGCTTTTTAAATGTGCATACATAGTACAGTTTTTAATAATGATAACAACAACTAACATTTGTTGAATATTTATTAGGTACCAGGCTCTCTACTAGGCATTTTATGTACATTATATCCTGTAATCCTAGTAGAATATTAGCTCCTAAGGGTAGATTCTTTTTTTTCTTGTGCATTGTATCTCCACCATCTAACAGAGTATCTGTTACAGAGCAGGTGTTCAACAAATGTCATTGAATGAATAAACAACCCTTTGAGGTAGTTTCTGTGATTACCTTCATTTTGCAAATGAGGAAGCTGAGGCTAAGAAATGTAAAGCAATTTTCCCAAGATCATACAGATGGGCCGTGGTGGAGCCTAAATCAGAACTTGGGCAGCCTACTCCAGTCTATACTAAGTTGCCTTTTAAGCCATAGTATTCAGAACACCACTTTCACCTCTTCCTTCCACATTCTACAGGGTGGCCAGGTAGTTTCGTCAAACAAAGAGAAAGCAATAATTCATTTCAGTTCAAGAAAATATTTATTAATGGCCATCTGTGTGCCCAGACATTTGTTGGGTGTAATGTTGAGAACTGGGAATTAAGAAAATGAGTTTCTATTATGGATTTTGACACTACCTTGAACAAGTCATATACTGTTTCTAGACTTTGGATTCCTCATGTGGAAAATGGAAAAGTTAGACTAAATAATCTAAGTATGCTCCTGCAATAAAATATGATAAGTTTAAGAAACAGCACCGATAAGGCCACAATGAAGTTGTTTGCTGAGGATAGTGGTGGTGGGGAATGTAATTGGTTATATAAATCTTTAATCTAGAAGGAGTGAAAAAAAAAAGGAAAGGCAACAAGGTGGTAAATATATGATGGCAGTGGTAGAGTGTGTCTTCTAGAAGAGATAATAAAGCAACTATCCAAGTAACAAGGAAGCCTCAGCTCACCCTTAATTTTAAGAAATGAGATTTGTTTCTATCCTAACCCTTACCTTTGAGAAGCATAATAGCCTACGATTATTTAGTATTTTACAGTTTCTCCATGCTTTTCTTTCCTTTGTGCCCTGTAACTTTGCTGAGAAGTAGTTTGGGGATGATAGTTGGGAAAACCAAGGGCCTAGCCAAGCTTATACAGTTGTCTAATGATTCTCAATCTTGGGTTTTTGATACTCCAGGCTGTCATCCTGGGGTTTGAAGAAAATGTGAAATTATTATTTTTTAATGATATGAATTTTTCTTTTAAATTCACTTGATTAAAAAAAATATATGCCGTGTGACGCTTTTCCCTTTGATTTCTAAAAGTAGAGGATATTGCCTAATAGAACAGGTAATAATAGGGTACCAAAACTTCCAAAACAATGTGTTAACTTTTTAAGGAAAAATATCTTATAGACAAAACACCCTTTTAAAGGCTCACTTTTTTTTTTTTTTTTTTTTTGCGGTACGCGGGCCTTTCACTGTTGTGGCCTCTCCCATTGCGGAGCACAGACTCCGGACGCGCAGGCTCAGCAGCCATGGCTCATGGGCCCAGCCGCGCCGCGGTATGTGGAATCTTCCCGGACTGGGACACGAACCCGTGTCCCCTGCATCGGCAGGCGGACTCTCAACCACTGCACCACCAGGGAAGCCCTCACTTGTTTTATACTTTAAATTGGGTCGAATGATTATATTACTTCCTCTGCAAAGTTTAGCCAGTAAATGCACTAAATGCTCATCAGATGCCTGGTGTGTACAAAGCACTACGCTGGATGCCTAAGAAATTCAAAGATGACTCTTTCCCTCAATCTTGTAAAAGTTTTGAAACCTTTACAACTAACCACAGCATATGATGTAATATTATGAGTGCCTGAAGCTAAATCTAAAGTGTTATAGGAAATCAAGAAGATATCCCTTTAAGTTGTAGTGGTTTAGAAAGGCTTCTTGGAAGGGGAGATACTGGAGCCAAGTCTTGAAGGATGCATATGTTAAGATGAGAGTGAGAGAGAGAGATGGAGAGAGAGAAATATTAACAGATGGAGGGAATAGTATGAAAATGGGCTCAGGAGGAAGAATATTCAGGGTGTATTTGGTAGTTTATGGGAGTGAAGGGAAGTTATAAAAGATGCATAGTGGAAAGTAGTGGGAAATAGGGAGAAGAAATGAATTAGAAGTTGTGAACAAGTTTGTACACCCTGACAAATACTGTTAGAAAGATTCTTCCAACAATTGGTTCTTTGTGTGCCTATCAATGTTTCTTTCCCATTCCTGTCCCACACTAAATAAAACAAAAGAATAAACAGTTAATTCTTTTATTCAGCAAATATTTGTTGAGTACTTGCTCTGTCCCAGGTGTTATGTTAGGAGCATAAGCTATAAAGATAAACTAGACACAGTCCTGCCCTCAAGGAGCTCACAGTCTGGTGGGGAAGACCAACTCTTGGTTAAAAAGGGGGTACATACAAAGTGCTCATTATATTTGAAATGGGGCCACCTTGAAAAAGAATGATCTTGGCTGCCCTGGGCTAATCGCCTGAGCTCTGTTTTTAGCCCTTGGGAGCAACCTCAGGATGTGTGGCATACCAGAAGAACAGCTGCATACTATATTCTGAAAATGATGAAAGTGACGCCTCTGTTTTTCCAGACCCAGAGCAATGCCTCTGAGGAGAGCCAAGCTCTTTCTCTCCTGGCTTGTGCTGGTGGGCACATTGTTGCAAAGATTTTAGAGGGGAAGTTTCACATTTTCCTACCTTTGTCCTAAAGAAAGGCGATATGGAGAAGGAAGGGATAAGGGAGTAATAAACTATAGAGTCCTTTCATCTATAGTATTTCTTAATGTAGCAAGAGATGGTAATAATAATGATAGATAATATTTATTGAGTGCTTACTTTGTGCCAAGCACTATGATGAGGGCTTTAACATATAGTACCCAATTTAACTCACACAGTAGTCATGAAAACCAGCTACTGTTTTCATCACTCTTTACAGATAAGGAAACAGGCTTAAAAAGATTAAGTAACTTTCCTGTGTCACATAACTCATAAGTGGATATAATGGAAAGTATATTGGAATGGGCTTTACATTTCATATTTTATAGAGAAAGCTAAAGCCTAGAGAGAAGTGGTTGGTCCATAGGTGCAGAGCAGAATGACGTCAGAGCCAGATTTAGAACTCATGTCTCAATTTTATGATCCTTAAAACAATTGTAATTCTTTTGTAATAGAAAATTTTAAACACATATATTACTCAGCTTCTTCAGTTACCTATTCATGATCAATGTTATTTCATCTGTACTTCCACTCACCTGCCCTCTACCATATTAATTTGAAGCAAATACTGAACATTATTTCATCTGTAAATATACCAGAATGTTTCTCTAAAAGATGAGTCATTTTAAAAGCATAATCATAATACCATAATCTATATTTAATAATTTAGGTGAACCAAAATTAATAATAACTCCTTAACACCATCAATTATCTAGTCTGAGTTCACATTTCCAGTTGTCTCAAAAGTGTTATAATTTTTTCTTACAGTTTGCTTGAATCAGGATCCAAGTAAGGTCTACACATTACAGTAGATTGATGTATCTTTTAAGTCTCTTTTAATCTACAGCTTTGCCTCACCTTTTAAATTTTCTTGTAATTTAAATTGTTGAAAAAACTGTTTGTCCTATAGAGCTTCCTGCAATTTTTATTTTGTTGATTGTATCCCTGTAGTTTGTGTAGTTTAAGATGTTCCTTTGTATTCTGTATTTCCTGTAAATTGGTAGTTGGATCTAGAGGTTTGATCACATTCAGGTTTGTTACATACCTTTTTGCAAAACTATAGATGACATTGTATCATTAGGAAGCACATAATGTCTAGTTATCTCTCTTTTTGTGATGTTAGGAATCACTGATGCTTAATGCCTAGATACATTAATTTCTTGGAGCTTGCAAGGCCTTCCATTTCCAGCAATGATGAGTATCAAGAAGAGAATTTACCCTCTCACTCTAAACAACTAAAAAACCCAACCAGATACAGAAAAGAATAGTTTTCAGACATTGGACAACAGGCATCACAGGACTGTGATCTGTAAAGGAAGGGAAATGACATAATGTCTGGCATCCAGTGAAAAATTACTGGATGTGCAAAGAAACACGATCATACAGTCAAAATATAAAATTTAATTAATAGAAACAGAATCCTGAAATGAGAGATCATAGAATTAGTAGGCAAGATATTAAAAGAGCTACTATGAATATGCTTCACTTGTTCAAGAAGTAGAGGAAAATATGAGTATAACAAGGAGAGGAAATGGAAGATATAAAAAAAGACACAAGTGTAGAGATGAAAAATACAGTATTTGAGATGAAAATTACATTGCATGGGATTAATAGCAGATTCGACACAGTAGAAGAAAAGGTTAGATACTTGAAGACATAACAATAGAAACTATCCAAAATAAAGCACAGAGAAAAAAGCCTGAAAAAAAAAACAAACAAAAAACATTAGTGAACTGTGAGACAATATCAAGTGGTCTAACATACATATAATTGGAATTAGAGAAGGGCAGGGACACCAGAAACATATTTGAAAAACTGATGGCTGAAAAATTGCCAAGCGCCTTAAGAGGACCTGGAGACCTCTGATTCTGTTGTAATGAAAGACAAGATTGCTTCTCTGCAGATAAAGTGATGGTTTCATGATGAGCAGGCAGAAAGCTATAATTTAGACTAAGCCTTTTAGACTATATGGTGATCTTCTGTATAACATAATGTGTTGTCTTCCTTTTAGGGTCATCCTGGAAAAAGTTACTTGTCTTTTGTTTTCCTTCTATTGTTGAATCTCCTATCCACTCTTAAAGGGAATCCTTCCCCTCCTCCACTGAAGACTCCCAAGGTGCCCCTGGTTACCCAAGGAAGGCCTGCACCTGTTTCCTAAGCATCCACCTGGGCTCCAGACTCCATCTATTCATCTGTGCAGCCATCCCAGCCTTCCCTAATGAAATTTTGACCCACTTTGGTCCTGTCAGCCCATCTTTTTATTTTATTTTATTAAATTTTTTTTTCTTTTTTAACTTTCTATTTTTTATTGGAGTATAGTTGATTAACAATGTTGTGATAGTTTCAGGTGTACAGCTGAGTGATTCAGTTATACATGTTTCTATTCTTTTTCAAATTCTTTTCCCATTTAAGTTGTTACATAATATTGAGCAGAGTTGCCTGTGCTGTACAGGTCCTTGTTGGTTATACATTTTAAAGATAGTAGTGTGTACATGTCAATCCCAAACTCCCTAACTATCCCTTCTCTCCACCCTTCCCCCCTGGTAACCATAAGTTTGTTCTCTAAGTCTGTGAGTCTGTTTCTGTTTTGTAACTAAGTTCATTTGTATCATTTCTTTTTAGATTCTGCTTATAAGTGATATCATAGGATATTTCTCTTTCTCTGACTTATTTCACTGAGTATGACTATCTTTAGGTCCATTGTGTTGCTGCAAATGGCATTATTTCATTCTTTTTTTTTTTTAAAGAAGATGTTGGGGGTAGGAGCTTATTAGTTAATTTATTTACTTTTGCTGTGTTGGTTCTTCATTTCTGTGTGAGGGCTTTCTCTAGTTGTGGTAAGCAGGGGCCACTCTTCAACGCGGTGCGCGGGCCTCTCACTATCGCGGCCTCTCTTGTTGCGGAGCACAGACTCCAGACACACAGGCTCTGTAGTTGTAGCTCACGGGCCTAGTTGCTCCGCAGCATGTGGGATCCTCCCAGACCAGGGCTCGAACCCGTGTCCCCTGCATTAGCAGGCAGATTCTCAACGACTGTGCCACCAGGGAAGCCCTATTTCATTCTTTTTAATGGCAGAGTAATATTCCATTGTATATATGTACCACATCTTCTTAATCCATTCCTCTGTTGATGGACATTTAGGTTGCTTCCATGTCTTGGCTACTGTAAACAGTGCTACAATGAACATTGGGGTGCATGTATACTTTTGGACCATGTTTTTCTCTAGATATATGCCCAGGAGTGGGATTGCAGGATCATATGGTAGCTCTATTTTTAGTTTTTTAAGGAACCTCCCTACTGTTCTCCATAGTGGCTGCACCAATTTACATTCCCACCAACAGTGTAGGAGGGTTCCCATCTGTCCACACCCTGTCCAGCATTTTATCGTTTGTGGATTTTTTGATGATGGCCATTTTGACTATTGTGAGGTGGTATCTCATTGTAGTTTTGATTTGCATTTCTCTGATAACTAGCAATGTTGAACATCTTTTCATGTGCCTGCTGGCCATCTGTATGTCTTCTTTGGAGAAATGTCTATTTAGGTCTTCTGCTTATTTTTTGATTGGGTTGTTTGTTTTGATATTAAGCTGCATGAGCTGTTTGTAAATTTTGGAGACTAATCTCTTGTCGGTCACATCATTTGCAAATATTTTCTCCCAATCTGTGGCTTGTCTTTTCGTTTTGTTTATGGTTTCCTTTGCTGTGCAAAAGCTTTTGAGTTTAATTAGGTCCCATTTGTTTATTTTTCTCTTTATTTCCATTACTTTGGGAGACGGATTGAAAAAAATATTGCTGCAGTTTATGTCAGAGAGTGTTCTGCCTGTGTTTTCCTCTAAGAGTTTTATAGTGTCTGGTCTCACACTTAGGTCTTTAATCCTAATTATTTTTGTGTATGGTGTTAAAGAATGTTCTAATTTCATTTTTTTACATGTAGCTGTCCAGTTTTCCTAGCACCATTTGTTGAAGACTGTCTTTCCACCATTGTATAGTCTGGCCTCTTTTGTTGTAGATTAATTGACTGTAGGTGCATGGGTTTATTTCTGGGCTTTCTATCCTGTTCCATTGATCTATATTTCTGTTTTTGTGCCAGTACCATACTGTTTTGATGAATATAGCTTTGCAGTATAGTCTGAAGTCAGGGCGCCTGATTCCTCCAGCTCTGTTTTTCTTTCTCAAGATTGCTTTTGGCTATTTTGTGTCTCCATACAAATTTGAAGATTTCTAATTCTGGTTCTGTGAAAAATGCCATTGGTAATTTGATAGGGATTGCATTGAATCTGTAGATTGCTTTGGGTATTATAGTCATTTTCACAATACCGATTCTTCCCATCCAAGAACATGGTATATCTCTCCATCTGTTTGTGTCATCTTTGATTTCTTTCATCAGCATCTTACAGTTTTCAGGTACAGGTCTTTTGTCTCCTCAGGTAAATTTATTCCTAGGTATTTTATTCTTTTTGTTGCAATGGTGAACGGGATTGTTTCCTTAATTTCTCTTTCTGCCCTTTCATTGTTAGTGTATAGGAGTGAAAGAGATTTCTTTGAATTAATTTTGTAACCTGCAACTTTATCAAATTCATTGATGAACTCTAGTAGTTTTCTAGTAGCATCTTTAGGATTTTCTATGTATAGCATCATGTCATCTGCAAACAGTGACAGTTTAACTTCTTTTCCAATTTGTATTCCTTTTATTTCTTTTTCTTCTCTGATTGTCATAGCTAGGACTTCCAAAACTACGTTGAATAAAAGGGGTGAGGGTGGACATCCTTGTCTTGTTCCTGGTTCTAAAGGAAATGCTTTCAGCTTGTCACTGTTGAGTATGATGTTAACTGTAGGTCTGTCATATATGGCCTTTATTATGTTGAGGTATGTTCCCTCTATGCCCACTTTCTGGAGAGTTTTTATCATAAATGGGTGCTGAATTTTGTCATAAGCTTTTTCTGCATCTGTTGAGATGATCATATGGTTTTTATTCTTCAGTTTGTTGATGTGGTGTATCACACTGATTGATTTGCGGATACTGAAAAATCCTTGTATCCCTGGGATAAATCCCACTTGACCATGGTGTATGATCCTTTTAATGTATTGTTGGGTTCAGATTGCCAGTATTTTGTTGAGGATTTTTGTGTCTATGTTCATCGGTGATATTGGCCTATAATTTTCTTTTTTTTGTGGTATCTTTGTCTGGTTTGGGTATCAGGGTGATGGTGGCCTCATAGAATGAGTTTGAAAGCTTTCCTTCCTCTGCCATTTTTTGGAACAGTTTCAGAAGGATAGGTGTTAGCTCTTCTCTAAATGTTTGATAGAATTCGCCTGTGAAGCCATCATGTCCTGATTTTTAATCATAGTTTCAATTTCAGTGCTTGTGATTGGTCTGTTCATATTTTCTATTTCTTCCTGGTTCAGTCTTGGGAGATTGTACCTTTCTAAGGATTTGTCCATTTCTTCCAGATTGCCCATTTTATTGGCATATAGTTGTTTGTAGTAGTCTCTTATGATCCTTTGTATTTCTGTGGTGTCAGTTGTCACTTCTCCTTTTTCATTTCTAATTTTATTGATTCGAGTCTTCTCCCTTTTTTTCTTGATGAGTCTGGCTATAAGTTTATCAATTTTGTTTATCTTTTCAAAGAACCAGCTTTTAGTTTCATTGATCTTTGCTCTTGTTTTCTTTGTCTCTATTTCATTTATTTCTGCTCTGATCTTTATGAGTTCTTTCCTTCTGCTAACTTTAGGTTTTGTTTGTTCTTCTTTCTCTAGTCGCTTTAGGTGTAAGTTTAGGTTGTTTGAGATTTTTCTTGTTTTCTGAGGTAAGACTATTGTTATAAAATTTCCTGTTAGAACTGCTTTTGCTGCATCCCATAGGTTTTGGTGTTGGGCTTTCATTTTCATTTGTCTCTAGGTTTTTTAAAAAATATTTATTTATTTATTTGCACCAGGTCTTAGTTGCGGCAGGCTGGCTCCTTAGTTACGGCTTGCTGGCTCCTTAGTTGTGTCTCACTGGCTTCTTAGTTGCAGCACGTAGGCTCCTTATTTGTGACATGTGAATTCTTAGTTGTAGCATGCATGTGGGATCTAGTTCCCTGACCAGGGATCAAACCCAGGCCCCCTGCATGGGGAGTGTGGAGTCTTATCCACCGTGCCACCAGGGAAGTCCCTGTCTCTAGGTATTTTTTGATTCCCTCTTTGATTTCTTAAGTAATCCATTGGTTGTTTAGTAGCATATTGTTTAGCCTCCATGTGTTTGTGTTTTTTACTGTTTTTTTTGTAGTTTATTTCTAATCTTATAGTGTTGTGGTTGGAAAAGATTCTTAATATGATTTCAATTTTCTTAAATATATAGAGGCACACTTTGTGGCCCAGCATGTGGTCAGTCCTAGAGAATATTCCATGTGCATTTGAGAAGAATGTGTATTCTGCTTTTGGATGAAATACTCTATAAATATCAATTAAGTCCATCTGCTTTAATGTGTTGTGTCATTTCAGGCCTGTGTTTCCTTATTGATTTTCTATCTGGATGATCTGTCCATTCATGAAAGTGAGGTGTTAAAGTCGCCACTATTATTATATTACTGTTGATTTCTCCCTTTATGGCTGTTAGTATTTGCCTTATATATTGAGGTGCTCCTACGTTGGGTACATAGATATTTACAATTGTTATATCTTCTTCTTGGATTGATCCCTTGATCATTATGTAGTTTCCTTCTTTGTATAACAGTCTTTATTTTAAAGTCTATTTTGTCTGATATGAGTATTGCTATTCCAGCTTTCTTTTGATTTCCATTTGCACAGAATACCTTCTTCCATCCCCTCACTTCCAGTCTGTATGTGTCCCTAGGTCGGAACTGGGTCTCTCTTTTTTTTGCAGTACGTGGGCCTCTCACTGCTGTGGCCTCTCCCGTTGCGGAGCACAGGCTCCGGATGCGCAGGCTCAGCGGCCATGGCTCACGGGCCTAGCTGCTCCGCTGCATGTGGGATCTTCCTGGACCGGGGCGCGAACCCGTGTCCCCTGCATCAGCAGGCGGACTCTCAACCACTGCGCCACCAGGGAAGCCCAGAACTGGGTCTCTTGTAGGCAGCATATATACAGGTCTTGTTTTTGTATCCATTCAGCCCGTCTGTGTCTTTTGGTTGGAGCATTTAATACATTTACTTTTAAGGTAATTATTGATATGAATGTTCCTATTGCCATTTTCTTAATTGTTTGGGGTTTGTTTTTGTAGATCTTTTTCTTCTCTTCCTCTTTTGTTGTCTTCTCTTGTGGTTTGATGACCATCTTTAGTGTTGAGGTTGGCTTGCTTTTTCTTTTTTGTGTGTGTATCTATTGTAGTTTTTGGGCTTGCTGTTCACATGAGGTTTTGATATAGCAGTCTATATGTGTACAAGGTTGTTTTAAGTTGCTGGTCTCTTCCCCACATAGGGGAGTCCCTTCAGCATTTGTTGCAAAGCTGGTCTGGTGGTGCTAAATTCTCTTAGCTTTTGCTTTTCTGTCAAGCTTTTGATTTCTCCAGCAAATTTGAATGAGAGCCTTGCTGGGTAGAATATTCTTGGTTCTAGGTTCTTCCCTTTCATCACTTTAAATATATCATGCCACTTCCTTCTGGCCTGCAGAGTTTCTGCTGAGAAATCAGCTGATAACCTTATGGGAGTTCCCTTGTATATTGTTTGTCATTTTTCCTTTGTTGCTTTTAATAATTTTTCTTTGTCTTTAATTTTTGTCAATTTGATTACTATGTGTCTTGGTGCGTTCCTCCTTGGGTTTATCCTGCCTGGGACTCTTTGCACTTCCTGGACTTGAGTGACTGTTTCCTTTCCCATTTTAGGGAAGTTTTCAGCCATTATCTCTTCAAATATTTTCTCAGGTCCTTTCTCTCTCTCTTCTCCTTCTGAGACCCCTATACTTCAAATGTTGGTGTGTTTAATGTTGTCCCAGAGGTCTCTTAGGCTGTCTTCATTCCTTTTCATTAACTTTTCTTTCTTTTTTTTGCGGTACGCGGGCCTCTCACTGTTGTGGCCTCTCCCGTTGCGGAGCACAGGTTCCAGATGCGCAGGCTCAGCGGCCATGGATCACGAGCCCAGCTGCTCTGCAGCATGTGGGATCTTCCCGGACCGGGGCACGAACCCGTGTCCCCTGCATCGGCAGGCGGACTCTCAACCACTGCGCCACCAGGGAAGCCCCATTCTTTTTTCTTAATTCTATTCCGTGGCAGTGATTTCCACCATTCTGTCTTCCACGTCACTTATCCTTTCTTCTGCCTCAGTTATTCTGCTATTGATTCCTTCTAGTGTAGTTTTCATTTCAGTTATTGTATTATTCATCTCTTTTTGTTTGTTCTTTAGTTCTTCTAGGTCTTTGTTGAATATTTCTTGCAGCTTCCCGACACCTGCCTCCATTATTTCTCTGAGATCCTGGATCATCTTCGCTGTCATTATTCTGAATTCTTTTTCTGAAGATTGCCTATCTCCACTTCAATTAGTTGTTTTTCAGGGGTTTTTATCTTGTTCCTTCATCTGGGACACAATCCTTTGCCGTTTCATTTTGTTTGACTCTCTGTGATTGTGGTTTTTGTTCCACAGCCTTCAGGATTTTAATTCTTCTTGCTTCTGCTGTCTATACTGTGGTGGATGATGCTGTCAGCCCATCTTAAGGCTAATGTTTGATATTCAGTATAGTGGGTTCCAGTGGTTTAGTGTACAACATTAATAGGTTAATATTCACATTTAAAAGGCCATTCGGAAGTATGCTTTAAATTCTACTTATTGGGGACTTCCCTGGTGGTACAGTGGTTAAGACTCTGAGCTCCCAATGCAGGGGGCCCAGGTTCAATCCCTGGTCAGGGAACTAGATCCCACATGCATTCTGCAACCAAGAGTTTGCGTGCCACGACTAAGGAGTCCATATGCCGCAACTAAGGAGCCCGCAAGCTGCAAGGAGCCTGCAAGCCGCAACTAAGGAGCCCGCCTGCTGCAACTAAGACCTGGTGCAAATAAATAAATACTAAAAAAAAAAAATAAATCCTACTTATTTAAGATCCAGTTCAAATATAATCTTATTTATTCAACAGTAATTTCTCTCGTGGTACCATGAGTCATGTATTGTGCTTAGGTGCTAGTGCATAATGAATAAGACTCAGTTGCTGCCCTCTGAAGCCTCACAGACTTAAGACAGACATAAAGAAATACAAGTTGACGTCACATAAACACAGTCATGTAGGAATGAACAAAGGTTCTGAACTCAGTGAGGGACAGCTAGCAGGACCTGGCACTGAAGAAAATAGACTTTTGTGATGGCTCTAAAAGAGAAATTGGGGTAAAACAGTCTGAGAATATGAAGAGAATCTCAGGCAAAGAAAAGATCAAAGGCACAGAGATAACTAACAATATTGATTGCTATTTACTATGTTTTTACTGTGCATCTAGCACAAAGCTAGGTGCTTTGCATACGTGACATCAGTTGACTCTTACAAAAACCTTTTAAAATGAGTATTACTGTAATCTCCACTTTGCAGATCAGGAAACTGAGGCTTGGGAAAATTCCAGCCTTGCCCAAGGTTGTATAATGTGTCAGAGCTGGGATTAGAACCAAGATCTATCTGATTCCAAAGGCTAAACTCTTAATCCTTAAATTACTGATGAAAATTTATGTTCAGAATATGGTAGGGTAAGAACAAAGTAGTAGCTGGAGAGAAGGCAGAGAAGGTTTGTAAAGGCCAGACTGCAGAGTGTTTTGTGTTCTATATCTGTGAAATAATTCTTTATCCATTTATTGCCCCCAATCCCCTGACACCCAAACCAGAAAGAATCTTATTTTTCCCTCCTAACCCCCGAGTACTTAATATATATATCTCACATGCATTTGTAATTATGTTCTTTCCTTATTTCCCTCTGTTCACCACTAGGCAACAAAATCTCAATCAAAGGGATTATAACAGTGCCCTACTCATTTGGTGAATGTGCTCTACTCACTTAGGGAATGAATGAATGAATGGACCAGAAGGAATGCCTGTGGTGGTGGAAGGTTTAGGCACTGGGCTTTGTAATTCCATATCAAAGAAGTTATGGTTGCCTTGGAGTAATTGGACACTCAGATTAATTTTAGGCCATTCCTGTATGCCAGTTGGTAAATCATGTAACCCCAGCATTGCCCCTTGTGTTTCAGTGAGCATGACATCATTATGAGACAAGCCAATTGGGCTTCCCATGAAAACTTATAAGAAGATTTTGGTTGAGCCACAAATCTTATGAGCTCTAACCCAGGGACACAGCAGTGCTCCCAGTAGTTCTTGCTGATTTCTGGATGTTGTGGCTCCCGTGCCTGGGATCTGTTTGGTGTTCAGCATTTAACTATAAGTCTTGAGCCCTGATTTATAGGCTGGGGTTGGGGAGCAGAGGGAGGGAGGCCAGCTGGAGTGGCTAGAGATGTTAACCAAGAATGTGCAAACCAGGAAGGAAGGCAGGAATCCAGGCTTATTTGAATGTCTTTTTCTATAGACATGCAGCCTGACTGTAGCCTGTGGCCAGTTGTGTCTGCACAAGAAATTGAGTTTTCCTTTTCCCAAGCTTCCCTCTCTCAAATTCCTAGGCCTAGAGCATACCTAAACCTGTTTCATCCCCACTCCTACAGAGTAGTGAATGAACTGCCTCATTTAGAGTCAGGATGTGTGTTCAAGTCCTGACTGCCAACTACTGTGACGGTAGGTAAATCACATAGTCTGTTGGTAAAATGGTGTTATTAACTCCTTCCTGCCACTCAACATAGTTGCTGAGAGAATGAAACGAGATCATAGGGTTGGAAGTGTTTTGTGAGTAATCAAGCTCTGTGTAATTGTTAAGGGAGAAAGAAGATGTGGTTTCTTGAGGGTATTTTAGACTTGGGGGCACCCAGATTGAGTAAACACTTCCTTCTAAGCTGTCCAATGTGCCACAAGGTGGCAGCAGGAGCCTATCTTTGCTCCTGTCTTTAGCACAGGGAAAAACATATGAAAGGGATTTGATGCTGCTTTGCTCTTTTCTGCAAAGTTGAAGAAGAGTTATTCCTTTTCCACTGCCTACATTCCTCCACCAAATCCTTCAAGTCCATGTTAAATAATTTCTCAAAGGACTCACATTCTGTTTTTTTTTTTGGCAGTGCCGTGCAGCTTACAGGTGACCAGGGACAGAACCTGTGCCTCCTGTAGTGGAAGCGCAGAGTCCTAACCACTGGACCATCGGGGAATTCCCAGGGCTTGCATTCTTTTTTTTTTAAGAGCATGGATTATTATTTTATTGTACACTTTATAAAAAGTCCAAACACACACATACCACCCCCCCCCATTAGGGAGGGGGTCACATCTTTCTTAATGTAGATCTGGCCACCTTCTAAATTAGGCCTTGTTACTTGTTCTTATACCCTTAAGATGCTTCTCTCCCCTACTACAAAAATGGGGCTGCAAAGGGTGTATATAAAGATATGAGATTTTTCTTGCTCTTGTTATAGTACAAACAACTCAAGGTGATTAAAGAACCAGGAGAGTAAGAAAGGGAAAATTACCTAATGAAGAGATAGAATGTCTCTTACCTGTAACAAGCGGCTGACTTATCTGTTATAATCGGCACCTGCCCTAAAGTAACCGGTTTGTAGGGGCATGGGTACATGGAACAGTGAGGCAGCATGTGCCAGGCCACTCCTTACACAGACTCCAGAAGGCAGGAGATTCCC
Organism: Delphinapterus leucas; assembly: GCF_059928025.1. Lineage (NCBI taxonomy): Eukaryota > Metazoa > Chordata > Mammalia > Artiodactyla > Monodontidae > Delphinapterus > Delphinapterus leucas. The sequence continues at coordinate 116,354,791 of NC_143131.1, read as the reverse complement.
GCACCCTTTCTTAATTATGAAAGACAAATTAGAGGAGAACCCAGTACTTAAATTCTACCCACTCTGAGGTATTAAATGCATAAAGATTAGTTGTGTCCAAGTAGCATGCAATAGAAATATTTTTAAACCAACATGGGTAAGTGTTAAGATCTTTAGAAATCAAAATATTTATTCACATAATTTTAAATTAAAGTCAAAGGTAATCTTCTGTGGTAATGATCTGAGTGCAAATGATGCTGGCTTTCTTTACATTCATATCCTTTGTAGTTGTTCTTGAACAAGTCGATGCAGCTCTGCAGGAAGGAGATGTTGTTCCTGGCATGCTTTATTTCCAATTCAGACGTTTCAATCAGATTCTTCCTAAATGCCACTCTCTTTTGTTTGAAATTGATTAGCTCTTCTTTTGCAGATTCAGAAAGCTGTTCAAATTCTGGCGGTATTCCTGCTGGTATGCCTTAGCCAGCTTGACGTCTTTGCTTTTTAACCAGGCCTTATCCAGCGCCTTGTTTGAATTCTCATAGTCAATGAGGGCTTCAGTGCGTCTGTATAAGAGATCCTTAGCAGCCTCTATGTTGAGCATGTAGTATCGGAGGAGCTCTGTCAGCTTTAAGTCTTCATCTGAGGAGACTCGACTCTCTACTTTCCTAAGTTTTTCAGATAGCTCAGCCACCTTCAGTAGGTACTTTTTGATGACCGTGGGCTCTTCTAAAGCCAGGCTATGCAAGCAGGCTGCAGTGTGGATGTAACCGTCTGCTACATTTTTATTAGCGCTGGTCATTCTGTCAGCCTTTGCAAAGGAACCCTTGATCCTATCATAATAGTTACTGAGGAAATGCTTCTCTTGTTCAAAGAAGTCATCTACCTCCATAACTCTTGAAAAAAGGACTTCATCAGTGCTTTCACCACACTTTTGAAAAAGCCACCAAACATCTCTTTGGTGTTTTTCTGCCTAACACTTAGATCTTGATCATATTCCAGGAAAATGTGAAAGTTGCAATCATTACTGAGAACAGGGTGAGAGGAGAGCCACTGAAGAGAGACATCACGGGAAGACAGTCTTCTTGAAGACCACGAGATACTCAGCTTCCAGCTCTTGCTTCATCTTGGCAAATTCTTCTTTGGTCATAAACCCTTCACCCTCTCCCAGTTTCTGCATCTTCTCTCAAGGGCCATTGAAGTCAGGCTTTGCAGGTGCGGGCAGAATAATAAGCCCAGCGTAGTCTGTAGTTTCAATAAGAGTGTCATGTAGCCACACAAAATCTTCATGTTGCCTTGTAACAGAAAACTCTGGGCTCTGAAACGTGGGCAGCGTGGTCTTGGTGTGTACTGTAAATTTGACTTTATCTCTCTCACTGAGTGCATAAGGTATGTCAGTCTGAAGCAAGGGATCAACATTCAGGTCCACCGATACAGATCTCAGCTTGCTGTGTTCCTCCTCCTGCTGCTGCAGCAACTTGGGAACTGTGGCCATGGCGACGCGGGCCTCGAGCGTGGCTGCCTGGCCTGGCTCCGAGCCACACTGAAGCCGACTGCAGGCTGCCACGGGGACGCGGTGCCCCTGACACTCTCCCAGCGAGGCGCGTCTCAAGAAAGCAGGACTTGCATTCTTTTTTTTTTTGCGGTATGCGAGCCTCTCACTGTTGTGGTCTCTCCCGTTGCGGAGCACAGGCTCCGGACGTGCAGGCTCAGCGGCCATGGCTCACGGGCCCAGCCGCTCGGCAGCATGTGGGATCTTCCCGGACCGGGGCACGAACCCGTGTCCCCTGAATCGGCAGGTGGACTCTCAACCACTGCGCCACCAGGGAAGCATAGGACTTTCATTCTTAAATCAGAATCCCAGGGCACTTTCCTTCCCTGTTGAAGTTAAACCAGCCCTGGTGGGTTTCAGTTAATGGTTGCAAATCTGTTTCTGTTAATGGTTGCAAATCTGGGCTTTGGACTTTCATACAACTGTTCCCCCCTGGGATTGCACCGCTATAGACTCCAAACTCACTTTAATTTTCATCCTTGAATCAGAGCTCTAGTGAACCTGGAAAACCATCTAATCCAGTGCCTCATCTTGTAGAAGAGGAAACTGAGGCGCAGAGAAGGGAAATAGTTTGTCCAAAATGAAGCAATCAGTTTATTCAAGAGTTAAGACTTCAATCCCAGTTTCTTCCTGTGGGTTCAGTCGCTTTATAAATGTGAGTATTTTCCAGGTGTTTTGGGAGGCTTGAAGCAGCTTTTGTTTCTCCAAGTGGTGAGAATTTTGAGGACTTTCTGAGGCAGAGAGAAATAGGAGACCTTTCTGTAGCAACCATTTGAAAAACCTTTTGAAGAAGAGTTGCCGTAAGCACCTGTTTAGGAATCCCCAAGTATCTGAAAGGTAAGCCTTAGAAACTCTCAGGTACGCATTCTCAAAGGACTACAACACATAATGCCTCGGGAGAAAGAATCATTTTAAAGGACACATTTCAGTATATGGGCTTTCATGTTGGGCTTGCCTTCCCGATTATATTCTTCTCAGAGGCACATGTTAAAATGAGACTGTCCTCAGTATCCCATGGCTTATGGGAAAAGAAGGCAAGAAAGAGGGAAGCCAGCCTTAAACATTTGTTATCTATATAGGGCATTCTCTGTACACAGAAAATCCACATAAATTTGGCAGAGTGGTAGAACAAAAGAATGTGGATTGAGAGTCTTAACAGATACTGGTTCAAAGCCTGCCCCAGTTACTTACCTTTATAGACAATTTTCTTTACATCTCTGTTTTCTTTTCTTTTCATTAAAAAAAAAATTTATTTGACTATGCTGGGTTTTAGTTGCAGCACTCGGGACCTTTGTTGCCGTGTGTGGGATCTTCCTTGTGGCATGTGGGGTCTTTAGTTGCAGCATGCGGGATCTTCATTGTGGCATGTGAGATCTTTTAGTTGTGGCATGGGGGATCTTTAGTTGTCGAATGCAGTATCTTTAGTTGTGGCCTGCAGTATCTTTAGTTGCAGCATGCAAACTCTTAGTTGCAGCATATGGGATCTATTTCCCTGACCAGGGACTGAACCCAGGCCCCCTGCATTGGGAGTGCAGAGTCTTAGCCACTGTACCACCAGGGAAGTCCCTAAGTCTCAGTTTTCTTAACTATAAAGTGAATAGAATAATGTCTACCTTATTAGCTATGTAACCTTGGACAAGTTCTTTAATCTCTGTGTATGTCAATTATATTGTCTGTAAAATGAGGATAATAGTAAAATGAAAAGCCCTACTTCATAGGTTTTATAATGTTTAATAAATTATTATCTACAGCCATGTATGGCACATAATCAGCAGTTGGAAATTATTAGCTATCATTGTTATTGTTATTAATACTACCACCATACAGGGTTGTTGTGGTGATTAAATTAAATGAGACAGTGTATGTAAAGTTTTTAAAAGAGAACAGGCACTCAGTAAAATGGTAATTATTTTTATTTATATGAAATTAATAACCACAGTAGTGTAAATAGTATTCACAGTAAATGAACCTGCTTACTTATGTTCTAGGTACAGGAGTATTGTTTTGTCATTTGTTTTATGTTTATTTCCTCTGTAATATTTGAGGATAATGCTTGGCTTTTTGAATTATAGATTCATCTTCTTTTTGGTAATCTAAAAGCAATGATAATGATTAACATTTATTGAGCCCTTACTACATGCCAGACCCTGTTCTTTATGTACATAGTCTCAGAAGGATTCAGTAACTTGTTTATGTCTATATAGATAGCAAGTGATAGAACTGGGATTTGAATTCCGGCAATCTGATTTCAGAGTCTTGCTTTCTTGACTTTTACTATTCTGCCTGCCTTAAAAAATGTTTACCATTGGGGGCTTCCATTTCTTAGCAGTAGAATTATAATATCCTAGAGCCAAAAGGTATTTAAGAATTTGTCATGGGTTTATAGTATACCTCAGGCATAATAAAAATGTTCGTAACTTTTGACCTGACAGATGCACTTTTAGGAACCTATCCTAAGGAAATAATCCAAAACACAGGCAAAGTTTTATCACAGTGTCATTTGATCACAATGTCATTTCTTATATAATGTAATGTAATATCATATCATATAATACTTTAAAGCGATCTAAACATCTAGCCACAGAAATGATCAGTAAAATATTGTGTATCTACTTGATGAATGCAGCTCTTAGTAATTGTAAACAGTGATGCTGTTTGGAACTTTGTAAGAAAACAGATGCTGAATGTGAACACATGAGAAGGTAAATAATAACTATTTTCTTTTTCCTTCTTGTATACCAATTTTTAATTTCCTTGCTCTGGCAAGGTTAATAGGACAAAGGGATTCTCAATTCTGTTATATATTAGGATTTGAGAAATTTGGGTAATTTCTAAAGGTTGAATCTTCTCTAGCTGATAGAAATTCTCTAGGTTATCTTTGCTTTACTTAGCAAGTAGATCTGGCCCCATGCTAGACACTCAGGGAGAGTCAAGAGATAAAAAGGCCTGAATCTGCTGGTGAGGTGCTCACAGTTTTGTTAGGGACAGGCTGGCAGCCTGGAAGCAGAGTACTATGTGTAGAAATAGAGAAGGGGTGGGCAGCAGGAATAGATGACTTTGTGTACAGGCACTGAGGGGGCCCAAGGACTGGAGGCACAATGTGAGTCAGGTCTGCTGAGAAAAGGCTTTTTAGGGGAGGTGAACCTTGGACTAGACCTTGAAGGAAATTATGGATCAAAACTAGTTGCTTTTCATGTGGTACACATATACAGTGGAATATTACTCAGCCATAAAAAGGAATGAAATTGGGTCATTTGTAGAGACGTGGATGGACCTAGAGACTGTCATATAGAGTGAAGTAAGTCAGAAAGCGAAAAACAAATATTGTATATTAATGCATATATGTGGAATCTAGAAAAATGGTATAGATGATCTTATTTGCAAAACAGAAATAGAGACACAGATGTAGAGAAAAAACATATGGACACCAAGAGAGGGAAGGGGGGGTGGGATGAATTGGGAGATTGTGATTGACATATATACACTATTGATACTATGTATAAAATAGATAACCAATGAGAACCTACTGTATAGCTCAGGGAACTCTACTCAGTGCTCTGTGGTGACCTAAATGGGAAGGAAATCCAAAAAAGAGGGGATATATAGCTGATTCACTTTGCTGTACAGTAGAAACTAATACAACACTGTAAAGCAACTATACTCCAATAAAAATTTAAAAGAAACAATAAAAACTAATTATAATAAAAAACTGGTTGCTTTTCAGAACAGAAGAAGAGCACCATGGGGCAAAGGCCCAGAGACTGCAGTGACCATATGTTGTGGACAAAATAAATGTCTATTTTAATTGGAATGGAAGGGCCACCTTGGGAAGATCAAGGGGTGAGTTTAGCTTTCCTTTTTAAAAATACAAGATCATTTAAGCACAAATAGTGGCTAATCATCTTGTTCTGGGCTTTCAATATCCCAGACTCAAGGATATTGAATTTTATTTTCAGTTATCTTTTTTAAAATAATTAATTAATTAATTTTTGGCTGCGTTGGGTCTTTGTTGCTGCGCACGTGCTTTCTCTAGTTGTGGTGTGCAGGCTTCTCATTGCAGTGGCTTCTCTTGTTGCAGAGCATGGGCTCTAGGCATGAGGGCTTCAGTAGTTGTGGTGCACGGGCTCAGTAGTTGTGGCGAACGGACTTTGTTGCTCCGCAGCATGTGGGATCTTCCCGGACCAGGGCTTGAACCCATGTCCCCTGCATTAGCAGGCGGATTCTTAGCCACTGCGCCACCAGGGAAGTTCCTCAGTTATCTTTTTCTTAACCATTTTTAGGAGTATGTGTTTGAGATGGGTACTGTGTCAAGAAGGTAAGAATCAGGACAAAAAGAAATAACTTAGGATGGAAAGAAGCCTTTTTATTGTACTGAGAAGAAGCTATAAGGGAATGTTTTTTGTAAATTAATAAGTGCTTCTGTGAGCACCGAAGTGAGGTCACCTGGAGCAAGTAGATATTCGTGAGAAGAGTCAAAGCTTAAGGGTCAACTGACAAACTGGTCATCCCCAGAATTTCAGAAAATGAAAGTTGGTAGAATGATAGATAATGATAAAATGATAATCATTTTCATTTAGAAAATGAAGAATGATAATCAGGAGGTATTGTAAAGCCCTTCAAGATCCTTTGTAAAGGCTATTGGCTGACCCGTTTGAATCAAGATACCAATAACCTTGGCTCCATTGTGATAGAGACTTATGGTGTCCACCCATATCTGGTTTTCTTCTGCTGGGCACACTGGAGAATTATATTTCTTCATCCCTTGCATTTAGGTAGGGACATATGAATAGTTCTGACCAATGGGCTTTGAGTGGAAGTGATGTGGATATCACTTTTAGGCCAGAGCATTTAATTGCTGGTATGAGACTCATCATCTTTCCCTCTCCTTGCCTGAGTAACTGAAAAGGTCATGTATTTCAGATAGTATAACTACAAGATGGTGGAACCTTAATATCTTGGGTCCATGAGTGATTATGTGGAGCAGAAGTCGTCCCCAGTCTCAGGCCCTGACCTGAGAGATTTGGTGTTGTTTGTTACCGTAGCATATACAAGCCTGTCCTGACAAATATATTCATCCTGCACATTTCTCTCTCTATTCTTTTTTTTTTTTTAGCATCTTTATTAGAGTAAAGTTGCTTTATATTGCTGTGTTCGTTGCTGCTGTATAACAAAGTGAATCAGCTATATGTATACATATATCCCCATATCCCCTCCCTCTCCCTCCCACCCTCCCTATCCCACCCGTCTAGGTGGTCACAAAGCACCAAGCTGATCTCCCTGTGCTATGCGGCTGCTTTCCACTAGCTATCTATTTTACTTTGGGTTGTGTATATATGTCAGTGCCACTCTCTCACTTCGTCCCAGCATACCCTTCCCCCTCCCCGTGTCCGCAAGGCCATTCTCTACGTCTGCGTCTTTATCTTGTCCTGCCCCTAGGTTCTTCAGAACTATTTTTTTTTAATTCCATAAATATGCGTTAGCATAAGGTATTTGTTTTTCTCTTTCTGACTTACTTCACTCTGTATGACAGACTCTAGGTCCATCCACCTCACTACACATAACTCAATTTCGTTTCTTTTTACGGCTGAGTAATATTCCATTGTATATATGTGCCACATCTTCTTTATCCATTCATCTGTCGATGGACACTTAGGTTGCTTCCATGTCCTGGCTATTGTAAATAGGGCTGCAATGAACATTGCGGTACATGACTCTTTTTGAATTATGGTTTTCTCAGGATATATGCTCAGTAATGGGATTCCTGGGTCATATGGTAGTTCTATTTTTTGTTTTTTAAGGAACTTCCATACTGTTCTCCATAGTGGCTGTATTTACATTCCCACCAACAATACAAGAGGGTTCCCTTTTCTCCACACCGTCTCCAGCATTTATTGTTTGTAGATTTTTTGATGATGGTCATTCTGACTGGTGTGAGGTAATACCTCATTGTAGTTTTGACTTGCATTTCTCTAATAATTAGTGATGATGAGCATCTTTTGATGTGTCTCTTGGCCATCTGTATGTCTTCTTTGGAGAAATGTCTATTTAGGTCTTCTGCCCATTTTGGATTGGGTTGTTTGTATTTTTGATATTGAACTTCATGAGCTGTTTTTATATTTTGGAGATTAATCCTTTGTCCACTGATTCATTTGCACATATTTTCTTCCATTCTGAGGGTTGTCTTTTAGTCTTGTTTATGGTTTACTTTGCTGTTCAAAAGCTTTAAGTTTCATTAGGTCCCATTTATTTATTTTTGTTTTTATTTCCATTTCTCTAGGAGGTGGGTCAGAAAGGATCTTGCTGTGATTTATGTCATAGAGTGTTCGGCCTATGTTTTCCTCTAAGAATTTTATAGTGTCTGGACTTAAATTTAGGTCTTTAATCCATTTTGAGTTTATTTTTATGTATGATGTTAGGGAGTGTTCTAATTTAATTCTTTCACATGTAGCTGTCCAGTTTTCCCAACACCACTTATTAAAGAGGCTGTCTTTTCTCCATTGTATATTATTGCCTCCTTTATCAAAGATAAGGTGACCATATGTGCATGGGCTTATCTCTGTGCTTTCTATCCTGTTCTATTGATCTATATTTCTGTTTTTGTGCCAGTACCATACTGTCTTGATTACTGTAGCTTTGTAGTATTGTCTGAAGTCAGGGAGCCTGATTCCTCCAGCTCCGTTTTTCTTTCTCATGATTGCTTTGCCTATTCGGGGTCTTTTGTGTTTCCATACAAATTGTGAAATGCTTTGTTCTATTTCTGTGAAAAATGCCAGTGGTAGTTTGATAGGGATTTCATTGAATTTGTAGATTGCTTTGGGTATCAGAGTCATTTTCACAGTGTTGTTTCTTCCAATCCAAGAACATGGTATATCTCTCCATCTATTTGTATCATCTTCAATTTCTTTCATCAGTGTCTTATATTTTTCTGCTTACAGGTCTTTTGTCTCCTTAGGTAGGTTTATTCCTAGATATTTTATTCTTTTTGTTGCAATGGTAAATGGGAGTATTTTCTTAATTTCACTTTCAGATTTTTCATCATTAGTGTATAGGAATGCAAGAGATTTCTGTGCATTAATTGTGTATCCTTCTACTTTACCAAATTCATTGATTAGCTCTAGTAGTTTTCTGGTAGCATCTTTAGGATTCTCTCTGTATAGTATCATGTCATCTACAAACAGTGACAGCTTTACTTCTTCTTTTCTGATTTGGATTCCTTTTATTTCTTTTTCTTCTCTGATTGCTGTGGCTAAAACTTCCACAACTGTGTTGAATAATAGCATTGAGAGTGAGCAACCTTTTCTTGTTCCTGATCTTAGTGGAAATGTTTCAGTTTTTCACCATTGAGAATGACGTTGGCTGTGGGTTTGTCATATATGGCCTTTATTATGTTGAGGTAAGTTCCTTCTATACCTGCTTTCTGGAGGGTTTTTATCATAAAGGGTGTTGAGTTTTGTCGAAAGCTTTTTCTGCATCTATTGAGATTATCATGTGGTTTTTATCCTTCAGTTTGTTAATATGGTGTATCCATTGATTGATTTGCATATATGGAAGAATCCTTGCATTCCTGGGCTAAACCCCACTTAATCATGGTGTATGATCCTTTAATGTGTTGCTGGATTCTGTTTGATAGCATTTTGTTGAGGATTTTTGCATCTATGTTCATCAGTGATATTGGCCTGTAGTTTTCTTTTTTTGTGACATCTTTGTCTGGTTTTGGTATCAGGATGATCGTGGCCTCATAGAATGAGTTTGGGAGTGTTTCTCCCTCTGCTATATTTTGGAAGAGTTTGAGAAGGGTAGGTGTTAGCTCTTCTCTAAATGTTTGATAGTATTTGCCTGTGAATCCATCTGGTCCTGGGCTTTTGTTTGTTGGAAGATTTTTAATCACAGTCTCAATTTCAGTGCTTGTGATTGCTCTGTTTATATTTTCTATTTCTTCCTGGTTCAGTCTTGAAAGGTTGTGCTTTTCTAAGAATTTGTCCATTTCTTCCAGGTTGTCCATTTTATTGGCATACAGTTGCTTGTAGTAATCTCTCATGATTATTTATATCTCTGCAGTGTCAGTCGTTACTTCTTTTTCATTTCTAATTCTGTTGATTTGAGTCTTCTCCCGTTTTTTCTGGATGAGCCTGGCTAGTGGTTTATCAGTTTTGTTTATCTTCTCCAAGAACCAGCTTTTAGCTTTATTGATCCTTGCTTTCGTTTCCTTCATTTCTTTTTCATTTATTTCTGATCTGATCTTTATGATTTCTTTCCTTCTGCTAACTTTGGGTTTTCTTCTGTTCTTCTTTCTCTAATGCATTAGGTGTAAGGCTAGGTTGTTTATTTGAGATTTTTCTTGTTTCTTGAGGTAGTATTGTAGTGCTATAAACTTCCCTCTTAGAACTGCTTTTGCTGCATTCCATAGGTTTTGGCCGTTGCATTTTCATTGTCATTTGTTTCTAGGTATTTTATGATTTCCTCTTTGATTTCTTCAGTGATGTCTTGGTTATTTAGTAGTGTATTGTTTAGCCTCCATGTGTTTATATTTTTTACAGTTTTTTTTTTACTGTAATTGATATCTAGTCTCATAGCATTGTGGTTCAAAAAGATACTTGATACAATTTCAGTTTTCTTAAATTCACCAAAGCTTGATTTGTGACCCAAGATATGATCTATCCTGGAGAATCTTCCATGAGCACTTGAGAAGAAAGTGTATTCTGTTGTTTTTGGATGGAATGTCCTATAAATATCAATTAAGTCCATCCTGTTTAATGTGTCATTTAAAGCTTGTGTTTCCTTATTTATTGTCATTTTGGATGATCTGTCCATTGGTGAAAGTGGGATGTTAAAGTCCCCTACTATTATCGTACTACTGTCGATTTTCCCTTTTATGGCTGTTAGCATTTGCCTTATGTATTGAAGTGCTCCTATGTTGGGTGCATAAAGATTTACAATTGTTACATCTTTTTGGATTGATCTGTTGATCATTATGTAGTGTCCTTCTTTGTCTCTTGTAATAGTCTTTATTTTAAAGTCTATTTTGTCTGATATGAGAATTGCTACTTCAGCTTTCTGTTGATTTCCATTTTCATGGAATATCTTTTTCCATCCCCTCACTTTCAGTCTGCATGTGTCTCTAAGTCTGAAGTGGGTCTCTTGTAGACAGCATATATACAGGTCTGGCTTTTGTATCCATTCCGCCAGTCTGTGTCTTTTGGTTGGAGCATTTAATCCATTTGCATTTAAGGTAGTTATCGATATGTATGTTCCTATTACCATTTTCTTAATTGTTTTAGGTTTGTTATTGTAGGTCTTTTCTTTCTCTTGTGTTTCCTGCCTAGAGAAGTTCCTTTAGCATTTGTTGTAAACCTGGTTTGGTGGTGCTGAATTCTCTTAGTTTCTGCTTGTCTGTAAAGGTTTTAATTTCTCTGTTGAATCTGAATGAGATCCTTGCTGGGTAGAGTAATCTTGTTTGTAGGTTTTTCCCTTTCATCACTTTAAATATGTCCTGACACTCCCTTCTGGCTTGCAGAGTTTCTGCTGAAAGATCAGCTGTTAACCTTATGGGGATTCCCTTGTATGTTATTTGTTGTTTTTCCCTTGCTGCTTGTAATAGTTTTTCTTTGTATTTAATTTTTGATAGCTGGATTAATATGTGTCTTGGCTTGTTTCTTCTTGGATTTATCCTGTATGGGAGTCTCTGTGCTTCCTGGACTTGATTGACTATTTTCTTTCCCATATTAGGGAAGTTTTCAACTATAATCTCTTCAAATATTTTCTCAGTCCCTTTCTTTTTCTCTTCCTCTGGGACCCCTATAATTCGAATGTTGGTGAGACATTCGAATGTTGGAGAGACCCAGAGGTCTCTGAGACTGTCCTCAATTCTTTTCATTCTTTTTTCTTTATTCTGCTCTGCGGCAGTTATTTCCCCGTTTTTATCTTCCATTTTTTATCTTCCAGGTCACTTATCTGTTCTTCTGCCTCAGTTATTCTGCTATTGATTCCTTCTCGAGAATTTTAAAATTCATTTATTGTGTTGTTCATCATTGTTTGTTTGCTCTTTAGTTCTTCTAGGTCCTTGTTAAATGTTTCTTGTATTTTCTCCATTCTATTTCCAAGATTTTGTATCATCTTTACTATCATTACTCTGAATTCTTTTTCAGGTAGACTGCCTATTTCTTCTTCATTTGTTTGGTGTGGTGGGTTTTTACCTTTCTCCTTCATCTACTGTGTATTTCTCTGTCTTCTCATTTTGCTGAACTTACTGTGTTTGGGGTCTCCTTTTCACAGGCTGCAGGTTCGTAGTTCCCATTGTTTTTGGTGTCTGCCCCCAGTGGCTATGGTTGTTTCAGTGGGTTATGTAGGCTTCCTGGTGGAGGGGACTGGTGCCTGTGTTCTGGTGGATGAGACTGGATTGTGTCTTTCTGGTGGGCAGGACTGAGTCCAGTGGTGTGTTTTGGGGTGTTTGTGAACTTATCATGATTTTAGGCAGCCTCTCTGCTAATGGGTGGGGTTGTACTCCTGTCTTGCTAGTTGTTTGGCATGGGAGGGTCCAGCACGGTAGTTTGCTTGTCATCGAGTGGAGCTGGGTCTTAGTGTTGAGACGGAGATCTCTGGGAGGGCTCTCACCGATTGAGTTTACGTCGGGCGGGGGGGTCTCTGGTGATCCAGTGTCCTGAACTTGGCTCTCCCACCTCCGAGGGTCAGGCCTGATACCCAGCTGGGGCAGCAAGACCCTGTCAGCCACATGGCTCAGAAGAAAAGGGAGAAAAGGGAGAAAAAAAAGGAAAGAAAGAAAATAAAATAAAATAATTATATTTTTATTTTAAAGAAAATTATAAAGAATTATAGAATTGTAAAAATTATAAATAAATTAGAATATAAAGAAATTATAAAGAAATAAGAATAGAGCAACCAAATCAAGAAACACTAATCCACTCATCCAACATTATCATCCACTAATGATAACAAGTGCCAGAAACTAAACTAAGATAAACATATAAATCAGAAACTAGTCAGTTGCATACAGCAAACCCCAAGTCTACAGTTGCTCCCAAAGTTCACCACCTCAATTTTGAGATGATTTGTTGTCTATTCAGGTATTCCACAGATGCAGGGTACATCAAGTTGATTGTGGAGATTTAATCCGCTGCTCCGAAGGCTGCACAGAGAAATTTCCCTTTCTCTTCTTCGTTCGCACAGCTCTCGGGGTTCAGCTTTGGATTTGGCCCCGCCTCTGTGTATAGGTTGCCCTCTGGCTTCTGTTGTTCACCCAGACAGGACGGGGTTAAAGGAGCGGCTGATTAGGGGGCTGTGGCTCACTCAGGCCAGGGGGAGGGAGGGGTATGGAATGCGGGGCGAGCCTGTGGTGGCAGAGGCCGGGGTGACGTTGCACCAGCCGGAGGTGCGCCGTGTGTTCTCCTGGGGAAGCTGTCCCTGGATCACGGGACCCTGGCAGTGGCGGACTGCACAGGCTCCCAGGAGGAGAGGTGTGGAAGTGACCTGTGGTTACACACAGGCTTCTTGGTGGCTATAGCAGCAGCATTAGCATTTCATGCCCGTCTCTGGGGTCCGCGCTGATAGCTGCAGCTCGTGCCCGTTTCTGAAGCTTGTTCAGGCAGTGCTCTGAATCCCCTCTCCTTCCGCACCCCTAAACAATGGTCTTTTGCCTCTTAGGCAGTTCCAGAATTTTTCCCTGACTCCCTCCCGGCTAGCCGTGGTGCACTAGCCCCTTCAGGCTGTGTTCACGCCGCCAACCCCAGTCCTCTCCCTGGGATCCGACCTCCGATGCCCGAGCCTCAGCTCCCAGCCCCCACCCGTCCTGGCGGGTGAGCAGACAAGCCTCTCGGGCTGGTCGGCACTGATCCTCTGTGCGGGAATCTCTCCGCTTTGCCCTCTGCACCCCTGTTGCTGTGCTCTTCTCCGTGGCTCCAAAGCTTCCCACCCCCTCGCCATCCCCCCGTCTCTGCCCGCAAAGGGGCTTCCTAGTGTGTGGAAACCTTTTCTCCTTCACAGCTCCCTCCCAGAGGTGCAGGTCCCATCCCTATTCTTTTGTCTCTGTTTTTTCTTTTGCCCTTCAGGTCCGTGGGGATTTTCTTGCCTTTGGGGAAGTCTGAGGTCTTCTGCCAGCATTCAGTAGGTGTTCTGTAGGAGTTGTTCCACGTGTAGTAGATGTATTTTTGATATATTTGTGGAGAGGAAGGTGATCTCCACGTCTTACTCCTCTGCCCTCTTGAAGGTCCCCCCTCTTCTTATTCTTTTTTTCTTTATTGGGACTTAGAAGAAGTTTGGATTCACCCTTAGGGTGTAGGGTGAAAGAGTTGTAGACGTATGTTTCAGAAGGAGAAGGAGGAAGAAGGGATAAACTGAGAGATCTGTACAATCTGTTCATCATCCCTGTTGGTATTATGCTATGTGCACAAGTTTTCCCACATCCACCTCTTGGCCTAGCTGCAGAGTCCTTCCCCTGAGAAGGCTGTGAGTGGTGACTGAGCAGAAGAAAAGTGATCTGGAAGCTTTGACACTTAAATTCATGGTCAGCTGAATTTCCGGTGACTCTGGCCCTGGTGTTCACAGAATTGCTTTGAAGGCTCACTATAGAAGAATAAAGCAGCTCATCCAGCTCCATTTCATGTGAAGTTTCTGGGTGAATTTGAGAATCCTCAATCATTAAACACTAAAGTCAGCTCAGGTAGAGAATAAATATTGTCATAATGCAATTTATCCAAAAATAAAACAGAAGTCAGTGGTCAACCTGCTCAGTTTAGTTCTGCCACTGACAAGCTTTGTGGGAGATAACAAGTCACTTTCCTTCTCTGAGCTTCATTCCTCCCTATAAGCAGTTCCAACCCTGGTGTTCTAAAGTTTTGAGATGAGGGAGTATAGAAGAATGTTCCCAATTTGGGAGTTGAGGATTCAAGGAGGAGAGAGGGAAGAGAGTTAATTCTGATCCATGCTTTACCTTTTGGTTCCTAGCACTGTCAGAGGTTGCCCTTGTTTTCTCCCCTTCTGCACAGGATGGTGACAGTGCAGTAGGTTCATGAAATTGCTTTAAAGCTTCCTTCCTGGAGGCTGTAAGTACCTTGAGAACCTGGTTTCATTTGTCTCTGCCTCTCTTGTGCCTGGCATGGTTCTTGCCACAAAGTAGATGCTTAATAAATGTTTGCTGACAAAAAATGGAATGAATACTTTGCGTTCTTTAAAAATTTTTTACAGCTTTATTGAGGTATATTAACATACAATAAACTGCACATATTTAAAGTGTGCAATTTGATACGTTTTGACATGCTCCATGCCCATGAAGGCATTACCACATTCAAGATAATTAATATATCCATCACCCCCCAAAGTTTTCTCATGTCTCTACATGTAGAACCTCCCTTTTACCCTCTATCTTCAAACAACCACTGATTTGTTCTCTGTCAGTGTAGTTTACTTTGCATTCTCTAGAATTTTATATAAATGGCATGCAGTATGTACTCTTTTGGGGGGAGGGTGTAACTTCTTTCACTCATTGTAATTATTTTGAGATCCATCCATATCGTAGCCTGTATCAATTGTTCGTTCTTCTTTATTGCCACATAGTATCCATTATATAAATATACCGTGTTTGTTCATTCATCTGTTGATGGACATTGGATTGTTTCTGATTTTTGGCTATTACACGTAAAACTGCTATGAACATTCACATATAAATCTTTGCATGGGCGTATGCTTTTATTTCTATTAGGTGAACATCTAGGAGTGGAATGGCTGCATCAAATGGTAGTTGTCTGTTTAACTTCTAAGTGGTTGTACCATTTTAGATCCCACCAACAGCTTATGAGGGGTTCAATTCCTCTGTATCCCTGCCATCTCTTTGTGTGTGTCACTCTTTTCAATTTTAGCCATTCTGACAGATATGTAGTGTTAGTATCATGTGGTTTTCATTTCAATTTCCCTAATGACTAATGAGCATTAGCATCTTTTCATGTGCTTATTTGCCATCTATATATCTTCTTTGGTGAAATGTCTCTTCAGTTTTTTTGCCCATTTAAAAAAATTGGGTTGTTTGTTCTCTTGTTATTGAATTTTGAGAGTTCTTTATATATTTTGGACAGAAAGTCTTATATCAGATATGTGCTTTGCAAATATTTTCTCCCGGTTTGGCTTGTCTTTTCATTCTCTTACCAGTGTCTTTCAAGAACAGAAGTGTTAAATTTTGATGAAGTCTAGCTTATCAATTTGTTCTTTAAAGGAACATGTTTTTGGTGTTGTAGCTAAGAAATCTGTGTCTAACCCAAGTTCTTATTTTTTTCCCCTATGTTTTCTTCTATAAGTTTTATAACTTGGTTTTTTTTTTTTTTTTTTTTTTTTTGCGGTATGCGGGCCTCTCACTGTTGTGGCCTCTCCCGTTGTGGAGCACAGGCTCCGGACGCGCAGGCTCAGCGGCCACGGCTCACGGGCCCAGCCGCTCTGCGGCATGTGGGATCTTCCTGGACCGGGGCACAAACCCGTGTCCCCTGCATCGGCAGGTGCACTCTCAATCACTGCGCCACCAGGGAAGCCCTATAACTTTAAGTTTTAAATTTAGGTCTGTGATGAATTTGACTTTTTATATGGAATGAGGTATTGAATAACAGTTCTTTTTTTTTGCATACGAATATCCAGTTGTTCCAGCCATTTGTTGAAAAATACTTTATGCACAATATAACTTTTCAGATTAAAAAATTCTCTGTTAACCAAGATCATTCCATTTTACAGATAAGAAAACAGGCTTAGAGAAGTGACTTGCCCAAGGCCACATAGCCAACTAGAGTACATATAGGCCTAAAACCTAAGTATTCTGATTCCTAGTCCATTAGATTGTTCACTATGTTGTCTTTTTACTTTACCCTTTCAAGTATGCTATTCTTGAGTATTACCATTATGTCTACTTTTCAGAAGAGAGAACTGAGGCCTAAGGGAGGACTATCACTTCAGAGACCACATGTGAAGGCCCTCCCTTCCCAGACCCCATCCTCTTATTATTCTCCCCTCACTCACTCTGCTTCAGTCTTCCTGCTGTTCCTTGAATCCACCAGACATACTCCTGCCTTAGGGCCCTTGCAACTTGATCTACCCTCTCCCTAGACTCTCTTCCCTCAGCTGTCTGCATGTCTTACTTCCTTACTTCTTTCAGGTCTTTTCTCAAATGTCACCTCGGTGAAGCCTTCCCAAACCACATGTTTAAAATTGCAAGCCCTTCCTGCAACATCCTGCGTCTCCCTTCCCTGTGGTATTCTGTAGTCAGGTTATGAAGCCAGGTCCCATGGGGTGACAAGAGATTTCTTGTCAGAGTGATACCAAGGCCATGGCTGAGTGAAGGTGGAAAGTTTCCTTCTATATGATGAGGGTTGAGGAAGGATGCTGAGAGCAGTGTGAAATTGTCTGCTTTTTTTCTCCTACCATCTTTAGGAAGTTAGATTCCTCCATAGATTTTTTTTTTTTCCTCCATAGATTTTTAACCCAACTCTCTGATCTGTGGGCTGGTTCTGACTCAGGTAAATTTATAGAAGTGTGACTTCCTCCGGGCTTACGTAGGTGTCAGAAATTTTAATATTTCTACTATTTTCAGTCCCTACTTGTGCCAGGCACCATGCATACATTATCTTGAATCCTCACAGCAGTCCTATAAGACAGGAATTATTCTCTGTCTTATTAAACTCTAGGGTCAGAGATATTAAAGAAGCTTGCCTCATTTCACACAGCTGGTAAGTGGTAGGGTCAGGATTCAAACGCAGGGCTGGATGGCTCAAAACTTGAGCTTCGTCCACTATACTTTGATAATGTATTTCCACTTTCCTTTCCATCCCTCCCGACCTGGGAGCAATATCACCACTTAACTTCTGAAGCATGGGGGTGAATATTCCAGTGTCATCTCTGTATCTCTTCCAGAAAGGAAGGCAGCAGGAGTCCCTTTCCATGCATGGCAGAACTGAGGCACAGAGGGGTAACTGACATGCTTAGGGCTGTAAAATAAGTCCTTGGAGGAGCTGGGATGAGAGTCTCAGGACTCCTGGCTTCCAGGGGCATTATTTGACAGTCCATGTCCCACCAACATCAGAGACAATTTTATTGTAGGTCTAAATGAATGAGCAAGTAGCTGCTCCTTGTGGCCTCTCAGGAGGATGAGTGAACATCTGAGATCTGTAAGCTGTTTCCCACCAGTTGCTCTGTGGAGGAATTGAAGCCCCTCTACACAATACTGTAGGTTTAGGTTCCACTGAATCATTGACTTATGAGCCATATCCCAGACTCATTTTAACAAGCTAGATATCCAACATTTTTATTAGGCTCCAAAATTAGATTTAACATCTGTTTCTGAGAGCTCCTGGCTCTTCCAGAAGCAGCTGAAATCCTGGTTTTGTAATTTCTTTCTCGATTCCCTGGAATCAGAGAGAGAGAGAGAGAGTATTTTTTAGAAGACATATGAGTATGGAGGGGCTTTGCCTGAAAACTTTCATGGAATGTTCCATGGTTATGGCAGGCATGATTAGCTTGTACCTGTCTCTCTTTAGGAGCCTGTGATGCTACTGCTGAAGTTCCTCATCAGTTTGATATGCTGAGAGCATGCTTATTCTGTGTAGTAAGGTGCATGGGCACCATTCGGACACCCATTCCCCTGGAAAATTTTCATCTGAACACTGGCAGGGCCCAATGGTATAGGAGACAGAGCTGCTGGTCAGTGCCAGTCAGGGATGCCAGGCTTCAGCTATAGCTTTGCAAAATTTCCAGTCTGTTTAGTCTTTTTGTCAGTGATCATGTACCCTCTCTCCCTCTCAGTTTCTTGGGGGAGCTGGGGAATTAGATTCTGATGAAAAGGCATAGTCCCACTCTGCCTCTTTCTAAACTCTTAACCATGTTGTAATTGTCTGGCTTACAGTGCATTCCTCAAGAATAGGGACCCAAGGCTTCCCTGATGGCTCAGTGGTTAAGAATCCACTTGCCAATGCAGGGGACACAGGTTCGAGCCCTGACCTGGGAAGATCCCACATACCATGGAGCAGTTAAGCCCGTGCACTGCAACTACTGAGCCTGTGCCCTAGAGCCCATGAGCCACAACTGCTGAGCCCTTGTAACGCAACTACTGAAGCCCATATACCTAGAGCCCATGCTCTGCAACAAGAGAAGCCACCGCAATGAGAAGCCTGCGCACCGCAACGAAGAGTAGCCCTGGCCCGCTACAACTAGAGAAAGCCCGCGCACAGCAATGAAGACCCAATGCAGCCAAAAATAAATAAATTTATAACAAAAAAAAAAGTTTTTAAATTTTCTCACCCATTTGAAAAAATTATACAAATAATGTATGTTCCTAGCAGAATAGTAGAAAATACAGATAAGCAAATAGGCCAAAAGAAAGAGAGGGGGGACTTACCCTGGTGGCACAGCGGTTAAGAATCTGCCTACCAATACAGGGGACACGGGTTCCAGCCCTGGTCCGGGAAGATCCCACATGCCGCGGAGCAACTAAATCCATGCACCACAACTACTGAGCCCACGTGCCTAGAGCCCACGAGCCACAACAAGAGAAGCCACCACAATGAGAAGCCCGTGCACCGCACCGCAATGAAGAGTAGCCCCCACTTGCTATAACTAGAGAAAGCCCGTGCGCAGCAACGAAGACCCAATGCAGCCTAAATAAATAAATAAATAACTTTATTTGAAAGAAAGAGAGAGGAAGGGAGGTTAGAAGGCAAGATGGAACAAGGAAGAAAGAAGTAAAGATAGGTCACCCAAAAGTCCTATCAGCCAGGGATAAACACGCACACACATATACACATTAAAATATTTGTCTTTGTTTTTAAATTGAGAAACTTTGCAGGGAATAGAAAGGTGTAAAACTTGAATCCTCAGGATACGATTGTCTGGTGACAGTATCTGGAAGTCAGGGACTCCTACTGCTGTAAAAAAGCAGAGGGCATCTTCTGGGATCCCGGGATGAGGAAGACTGCCTCCAAATCAGTAACACAGTAACTGTTGCTTTTGGGTGGAGAAGAAGTTGGCTCACTGAAAAAGACAAAGTTCTGCCCTGCCTCGGCCTTTTATAGAGAGTCCGGTTTTTCTTCTAGTAGAGTCATAATGAGTCCCACTCTCCTAGAGGCTGGTTGCCCTGGAAGACTGGCCTTTCATTTCTAAAATCTGTTTGCTCGAAGAACTTTGCCAACTTCATTAATTGGAAGTTAGTAGGGCATTTTCTTCCACTCTCAGGACCTGCCCAGTTAGCTGACTTTTACTGGCACAACTTGTATCTGCAAATAACATGTGAGCCATAAAAATCCACCTTACCCTTGAGGTTCCCCTAGAACCAAGGTGTTCCTATTTGTTCTCCGGCTCATGCAGATTTCCTGAGCCTTGGCTCTTATATTTCAGATAGAAGTTTGACATTCTGTTTCTTTAAGTACTGAGTTCAGGGAGTACAGGCCCCACTTACTATTCAGATCCACACACCACTTCCAAGCAAAGATTTGTTATCGCTAGATTTATTCTACATCTACAGTTTGCAAATATCGATTGAACTCCTACTTTGTGCCAGATGCTATGCTTGGAACTGGAAGCGCTGCAGTGAATAAGACCCAGTCTCTGCCTTCAAGGAGTTCATGTCTTGTGGATGTAAACAGGCCTTCATTGTTATGCATGGTAGTTATCTATACACGGGGTACTACGAGAGCAGGGGGATCGTAACAGCCCTGGGAGATTAGAGAAGATTTTTGAGAAACGTTTAAGCTGAGCCCCAAAGCACTTGGGTTTTGGTAGTTTATTGACATTACTATAATCTGTGTAATTAGGCTTATGTCTTTATATTCTCATTGGATAATTAATAAAACATAGGTTTGAGAACATTCAGGCATTCAATAATTTGTGAGTAATGACTGCCTAGCTTGTATTTTAAGAAATAACTTTTAAAATCTGTATTAAATGCTTTTCCTTGCCTAGTCCTATCTTAAATACTCTGAGTGGGTAGTGTGGGGCTGGTATAGAAGGAATAAAAGATGTAGGTTAACGTGTCTGAAAGTTCACAGTCTAGTTGAGAAGAACAGATTTCTCTACCTAAAATAGAGGATCACAGGAAACAGTCGGTGACCAGATGGAAGATGGATGTGTTCCTGTCACTGGCATCACACATCCTTTCACTTCTTCCGCAGGGCAAATACTATCCCAGCATCAACAAGGAGTTTGATTTGGACACAGTAACAGGGGAAACAGACCTGCCTTGCCTTCCTTAATGCGCACTGGAAACACTCATCGTCTCATTTCTCCAGTTTATTGCATGAGCACATTTATTGCATAGGTGACTTCAGGGAGGATTTTAGGAATTCCTGGGCTTATCAATGTTAAATACTCCTCCTTGACCCCTCTTCTAGAATACTTCCTCTTTTCTTCCCCAGTATATTCTCACTTATGGGTATAAAGAAAAAGTGAGTCCTCCTTTGATACCAACTCTGCCATCATTTACTCTTAACTTTCCTTTTGGCAGCTTTCAACCTAGCCAGAAGGAAAGCCTTCAAAACCAAGACATTGAATTACGCCTCTGGTATATTGTAAACTCTTTAAAGCCTCAGCTAGACTGTAAACTCTTAAAGCTGTGTCATACTTATTCTGTACCTAATACACTGCTAAAGACATAGTGAGAACTTAATATATTTATCTTGATTTATTATTCTACAAAAAACAAAGTTTACAGGAAGAGAGGTTGACCTTTTTACTGGGCTGACGAATTATATACTCTTCCTCCATAGCACAGAGTGAGGAACAGTTTCTTTAAATTGAAGCCTCTGTAAATCAGCTATACTCCAATATAAAATAAAAGTTAAGTTAAAAAAATAAAATAAGGGACTTCCCTGGTGGTCCAGTGGTTAAGACTCCGCCTTCCAATGCAGGGGGTGTGGGTTCAATCCCTGAGATCCCATGTGCCCTGTGGTGCGGCCAAAAATTAAAAATAAATAAATAAAGTAATGACTGTTTATTTATTATTTTGAAGCTAAAGTGGGTTTTATTGTTGCTTTTTAAAAAATTTTTTATTGGCGTATAGTTGCTTTACAATGTTGTGTTGGTTTCTACTGTACAGTAAAGTGAATCAGCTGTATGTGTACATATATCCCCCCTTTTTTGGGATGGCATTTTCTTCCTATTTAGGTCACCAAAAAAGCATTGAGTTCTCTGTGCTATAGGTAGGTTCTCATTAGTTATCTGTTTTATACATAGTATCAATAGTGTATATATGTCAATTCCAATTTCCCAATTCAAGTAATGACAATTTTTTAAAAAAGAAAGACTAAAAGCAACAAAATGAAAAGGCAACCTACAGAATGGGAGAAAATATTCACACACACAAAAAAATGAAGCGTCATGCTCATTGCTCTGTCAAGTTATTTATACCTTTTTCAGGATATTACATTTCCATTGTAGAAAAATATGCACCATATGTATTTAAACCACATTTGGGTATTTGTTATGTTGGATCATTTACGTTGTTGGTTCTCTGTTAGAAATTATCTGGGGGATCTTTAGAAACGGTCAGAGAGAAAACTTAGGGAACTCATTGCAGGATGTATTAGCATTTTCTCATTCAGCTCTGGTTCAGTAGACAGACACGTACATCCCACTAATAGTCGTCTTTTCTGGAAACTTTTAAAGATAAGAGAAATTACTCTCAATCCAAAATGATTTGAGGTCAGGAGACAGAGGAACAGATATTTGGAGCAGTGGCTAGAGGGAACTGTGTTTGCATGGCTATCAGGCAAACATCGTCAAGTTCCAGTCTCAGATAGATCCCTAGCAGGGAGAATACAGGCCCACCTGGCAACTGGGGGAGAGGCAAGTGAGAAAATGAGGCCTTATTTCATTCACCAAGTGGTTCAACAGTAGACCAATTGGTGTGCACCATCCACAAATGCTGCAGAAACAGTATGGTAGACTTTCCTGAAATCTTTCCTTGTTTACTCTCAAAAATGCATTTTACTTCCATTGGGTCCGCATGACACTTGGTTTATATTCTCATTATACCTTCCTAAGTAGCTACTTATAGACCTGTGCTCTCCCATCTGTCAGAATGAAAATCCCTTACAGGTGAAAGCATGCATTAAAACTACAGTTAATTCACTACTTTTTTGAGGAAAAAATAAACCCAAGAAAGACTACTATTTTTTTTTAATTAAAAAAATATTTCATATTGGAGTATAGTTGATTAACAATGATGTGTTAGTTACAGGCGTATAGCAAAGTGATTCAGTTATACCCAAACAAGTATCCATTCTTTTTCAAATTCTTCTCCTGCTTAGGTTATTACAGAATATTATGCCAAGTTCCCTGTGCTATACAGTAGGCCCTTGTTGGCTATCTATTTTAAATATAGTAGTGTGTACATGTCAATCCCAAACTCCCAATTTATCCCTCCCCCCCATTTCCCCTAGTAATCATAACTTCGTTCTCTAAGCCTGTGAGTGTTTCTGTTTTGTAAATAAGTTCATTTGTATCATTTTTTTTAAGATCCTGCATGTAAGTGATATCATATGATATTTGTCTTTCTCTTTCTGACTTACTTCACTTAGTATGATAATCTCCAGGTCCATCCATGTTGCTGCAAATGGCAATGCAAAAGACTATAATTGATAGTTATGTCATTAGTGACTTTTATTTCATTAAAGCTCAAGAAAAGTTCAGAAGAAAAGACAGAACAGTTTTATTGGAGAAGGAAATAGTTCTTATCATGGAGCCAGAAAGAGCACTATAATATTTAGGAACAGATTGGAGATCTCTTGTGAATGCTCGGGGTGGGGTGCCAGGGTTAGAGGAGCCCAGGTGTTTGTGTTTCAGTGAGGGTAGAGGGTGGTATCAGAGTTTGATGAAAGCCGTTTCCTGCTTTCAGTGGCTTGGTCTAAATCTGTTTAGTAATGGAAACTGGAATCATTATATCTTTACCAAGTAAGTAAAATAGCACATTGGATCTTAATTATAGTATATATTAACCACTGTCTGTCAGAAGAGATAGAAATATCTAGGGAGAGCTGTTTTCTGGGCTAAGGGGATGCAGCTGTACCTTTAGGATTCTAAACTGACACCATTTGAAGCTGGTTTTTAGATAAGAGCTTTTATTTGCAGCTAATACTGTGATACTGTTACGTTATATTTCTGTTGGGTATGCTGCAGTGCTTTTTTTGTTCATTTTCCCCAAAATGATATATCAGAGAGAATAGAAGTCCTGAAGAGAAGGAAAAGCTAGATGGAGGGAAGGAGAGAGGAGGGAGAAACAGAGACAGAGGGGGGGAAGGGGAGAGAGAGAGAGAAAAGATTTTTCAGGAGGGGAAAATATGGAGATTAATGTGGAGAAAAAACTAAACACACAATTGAAAAATCACAGGTATTCAGAGAAACATTACCCTTTATTCAAAAGAAAGAAGAAAATATGATTACATTTTTAACATACAAATAAGCTGCAGCCCCGGTTTAATAGGAAGACGTATCTGAGGAAGAGATAAAGCGGTCATCATTTAGTAAAAGTCATTGAGCTAATTTGAACAGTAGCTTAGTATTCTTTTTGAAGACAATCTAGCTGATTCTCTATTTAAGTGACTCTGTAGGGATGAGGGATATTTTTAAAATGTTTAAGTCATAAGATATGCAAGAGGTTTTAAAAAATCTGGAGCTAACTATAAGTGTTACTAATGAAGTTCATCAGACCCAATGATAGAGTCATAATAACCCCTACTTAATATACATAAAGAATTAGAGATAAAAAGTCATTTTGTAGTGAAAGCTCTATCTACATTGGCCATTAATAAGTTAGTTTATGTGATTTGAGCATAATTGGAGTGCTAAAGAGTTTGTGACCAGTTCTAGTGGCACTAATAGCGTCGTTAGTGAAGAAAATGTACTGTTGTCATAAACCAGAGAATCTGACTCAGGCATGTGAATTAATTATAATTACAATACTTAGTTTAAATGTTAACTTAAAACCATTCCTTCAACTTCCAATCCAAACTCAGTTAGCTAATTAGTAAATTATAATAGGGGTCTTTCTGACATTGCTAATTAGTTGAATAGTTACATGGTTGAAAGTTACAATTTCCATATCAGAAAGTGGAATTGCTTCAGCACTAAGGAGATATATATAGCATTGTTTTTAGTGGGCATGTCATTAGTAATAACTCTTGTGGATATTCCATTGAATAACAATATCTGGGAATTTTGTTCCCCAGCCATCAATGTTCCTTGCCTCTCTTGCTTTCTCACTGTCATTCTTTGCCACAAATGATGACAGCTAGGTGTGTGAGTTATTATTCTTCTAAGAGAAAAGGGTGATGTGCACGCACACGTGTGTGTGTGTGTGTGTGTGTGTGTGTGTTTGTATTGGGTGGATATATGAGACAGATAGGTCTGGCCTAAAGCAAAACTGGTTAGCATAAAGTTGCTTTTTAAAAAATTTTTTTAGTCCTGGCTTCTTTTGCATCTTGCCTTATCCCCAGCCATTACCTTTCCATCTCTCACATAAGAAGGGCTTTAGCACTAAGTGTTACCAGTTTTTATATACTTCTCTCTTTTTCTTTTTTTTTTTTTTTTGCGGTACGCGGGTCTCTCACTGTTGTGGCCTCTCCCGTTGCAGAGCACAGGCTCCGGACGCGCAGGCTCAGTGGCCATGGCTCACAGGCCCAGCCGCTCCGCGGCATGTGGGATCTTCCGGGAGCGGGGCGCGAACCCGTATCCCCTGCATCGGCAGGCGGACTGTCAACCACTGCGCCACCAGGGAAGCCCTTTATATACTTCCTGATGTATGAGCTAATCTTAATGATCCCTTGGATTCATCTGTGTGCATACTTGAGATGGCAGTATTTTGGTATCTTTCCCGAGGTGCAAAGCACCAGCAGTGGTGAATAAGCAATACCAGGTCCTTCTGGAAATTTTTGTTGAGAAAGCCATAAAACAGAGGATGTATACATGTAGAAACCATAGCAATCAAGTGGCAAAATACAAATACCAGGTCATGGTGGCAGCTCATCAGGACCTCATGATACCAGTCAAAGATGACCTTGAAGATGTTCAAGGGAAGCCAGCAGACCCCAAAGGTTATGACAGTAGAAATCAACATCGCGTTGATCCTCTTGTTCTCCCTGACCCAGCTCTCACTCTTCCTCTTCTTGTCTACTTTCCCATTACTCCTGCCGAGGCAGATAACAGTCTTCAGGTAGCAGATGAGGGTGAAGCTCAGAGGGACACAATATTGCAGCATAAACAGGGAGGTGGTAAAGAGGAGCCAGTTCATTTTGGAGGGCCAGTTCTCTACACAGGCCACCTGCTGGGTGTAGAGGTCGGTGGGAAGAGAGAGGTTTTGGAAGGGCTCATGGGTGAGGTGGTAGGACAGGAAGAAGGGAATAGACAACAGAAGGGAAAATAGCCAAATCAATGTGATACCCCAGTAGGCGTGAGCTACACTGCGTTTCCAGCCCCGAGGGTTCACAATCAGCTGATATCTTTCAACAGCAGTTAACACAAGTGAGAATATGGACACAGAGATGGAGACACTATGCACATAGGAGGTGCGTTTGCACATGATATCCCCAAATATCCAGTGATCCATCAGAGTGTAGATGATAGTAAAAGGGATGTACATGACACGTACCAAGATGTCAGAGAGGAAGAGATAGGCGTACAGTATGTTGGTGACATTCTGAGCTTCTCTCTGCTTCTTAAAGATGATAATAATGAGAGAGAGGTTTCCAGAAAAGTCCATGATTAAGATCACAGTATAGACTATGAGTAATAGGAGCAAGCCTAGGGAAGTGGGGTCTACAGGACTCAAAGTAGCAAAGTGCAGAGTTGTTGCTCTTTATGCTGGCTTTATTAGATGCTGGATGGTTTAGGAAAAATTCCATCATGTCAGGGTTTAAGAAGAGCTTTTCTAAGCTTATTTGTATTATGGCTGGATATTTTGGCCATCAGTTCTTGGAAGGAACTTTGCTCTGAGTCTTCCAATGAATGATTAGTAGGGTTTAGTCTTCCTCTTTGTCTGCTTGATGGAAATACATGAATGACTTGAGTAAGCTCTTGAGATCCCCCAAAATTAAACAGAACCTAGAAAATTAATGCAAGTTCTTAACAACCTGGACAATTCTATAGGTGGAACAATGTCCCTGAGAGTACATAGAGAGATATCCAGAGAGTCTCTGTATCCTTGCCTTCCTTTCATCTCAGGGTGTTTTATTTGTCCCAACAGTATAATCTTTAGAGATAATGAGAAAGGGAATGCCACAGTGTTCTGTTAACTATATAAGGTAGCTCAAAGGTATCTTTCCATCCCTATAACCTTCTGTCTTTTTTGTATATGTGTGCTGTGGAGGCCAGAGTAACTATATTTGGAGTTGGGCTCCACTTGGAGCATTACTGTTTGGTGTCTGTATGACTTTGACATAAGTTAATTACCCTTATGGCTCAGTTTTTTAAAGCTGTAAAACGGGGATAAACAATGTCTTTCTGCATTGTTGTGAGGACTAAATGAGATCACGCAACTGAATTTGTTGCTCACGCCCAATGTAGAGTATATAGTATGTATTCAGTATATGTGTGCTGAATAAAATTTGTCAGTTCCACTCCCCAGAGCTAGTCTATAGCCTTAAGTCTGGGAGCTAGACTCCCAGATCATGCCCGCTGTAGAACAGCATATGGCTTCCCCTCTTTTTCTTTCTTCCATTCTCTGGGGTTGAAGCCAGACTTGGCACAGTTTCTGGGTACATTGCTCAGATTCTAGAGATCAAGCAAAGGTAGCTAGTGCCTAGTGAGCTATTACTCAGAATTAACTTTATTTGGAAAGCATTCCCTCAGTTTTCTTTTCCTTTGGGTCTCTTCTTTTTCTGACTTCTAGAGGAAAGGGGGTCCTTGATCCTATGGCTCAGCATGGCTTAGGGTGGTCAAATTCAGTGGAGTTATTCGTACCAGGATGCACAGCAGACATGGTGAATGCCCTGCCATTCCAGGTGGTGACATTTCTGGCCCAAAGAGGACATGTTGAAAGAGAGCACAGGAAAAAAATACCCCTTATCTTGATTTATTGTTTAGGAATTTGAAGAAAACAACATAAATGGCATTGATAAAAGATAAAGAAGGACACAAGGAACTGATCTATGGTTCATATGTGCTGTGGTGATGAGTAGACATAGCAAAATTTGTAAACAGAGGTATTTGAGATGCAGTTTAGGGCTTGGATGATTCAGGGGTTCAACAAAATTAGAGTTCAGAGATATTGGCTGAAGGGAAATGTCAAGATAGATTTAAGCCCTTTATGACAGTCAGTGGACTAGAACTATAAATGAGAAATAGAAAATTGTTTACTTACCACCAAACAAGCTTTACTTGGAGGAGAAAAGGGATGAAAAGGAAATAGGCAGTGTACAGATGTACAGATACATATGGGTATGCTAGCATGAGCACTATACTTCCTGTCAGGAGACATGTCCTGCTGCTAACTAGCTTTTTTAAAAAAAATTTACTTATTTTATTTAGTTTTGGCTGCGTTGGGTCTTCGTTGCTGCACGCGGGCTTTCTCTAGTTGTGGCGAGTGGGGGGCTACTCTTTGTTGCGGTGTGCGGGCTTCTCATTGTGGTGGCTTCTCTCGTTGCGGAGCACGGGCTCTAGGCGTGTGGGATTCAGTAGTTGTGGCACTCAGGCTCAGTAGTGGTGGCGCAAGGGCTTAGTTGCTCCGAGGCATGTGGGATCTTCCCGGACCAGGGCTCGAACCCGTGTCCCCTGCCTTGACAGGCAGATTCTTAACCACTGTGCCACCAGGGAAGCCCTAACTAGCTTTTTGACCTTGGGCAAATCATTCCCCTTCTCTAGGCCTCAATTTCTTTATCTGTCAGATGAAATTTTTAAAATGGCCTATTTTACAAAACCAGCAAAATCTTGTGCTTCCCAGCTCTTACTGTCTACAATAAAGAAAAGCTTCATGTGAACCTTGCAAAATTAGGTCTGAGTAACAGTTTTCTGTTTACAGATTTAGAAATTCATACAGCTTTGCACATTTCCTAGCAGTTTGGTAATAGAGATGGGAATAAACATCGGAAATGCTTGTGTTGCCCATTCTTGTTGATCTGGGCTGTCTGGGCCGAGTGAATGAGTATCACTCACCCCCCTGCAACAGCAGGTCTAAAACTTAGTAGAAACCCCTCTACTCTCTTCTATAATGATTAGTAGCAAAGTACAAATTAGTTCCCCAGTCTATAAATTCCTACGGAGGCTTGAAGCTCAGAAGGTCAGATGGGCCTCATCTGGGAGGGAATCAAAGGGGAGTGCTGGAGTTACCTTATCCAGTGCCCTCTTTACAATTCAGAGAAGATTAACAAGTAAATCCCCAATATGGACTTTGAATGGCAGTGTGGGATTTACACTTTCCATAATTGGTAACTATTAAGTTAAAATATTTAAATCTTGCCTATCTGGAAGCAAAGTAATGCTAAGCCTTGATTCATAAAAAAATTCTTGGGATACATTTCTATTTTAGGAAAGTTCATCTTTGGCTTGTTTGGTTGCAAATGACCCCCAAAGATGTGAGATCTCAAATTACCAAGTGATATTTTGCCCCAAAATATGAGTAGCATATGGCAGAGGTAGGTAGTTTTCAGTCTTTCAACTCGATTGTATCTAGATATGCTCATGAGGCACATGCCTTGAACTGGCTCTGTTTATACCTTTTAATGCAAAAGTACAGCATTACATTACACATTTTTTGGTAGTTTTGTGTTTAAAAGTTTCAAGATGAATAAAATAAAAGCTTTACTTTGCCAAAGTCTGCATATGCATATTTATTTCTGTATCTGAATGTCTTTTTTTGTGTGTGTGTCTTTCTTTCTGTCTCTATTCTTACAATTCTTTTTTTGGGTTGGGGGGAGGTGTTGGGGGTAGAGTTTGTGTGTCTGCTCCTTGGTCTATGTGTGTTTTCTCCTTACCTCTCATTGTCTTCCTCCCTTTCTGCCTATCTGTCTTGTTCTCTGTTTCCTCCTTTCCCTTAATTATCCATAACAGAAAAACTAAAGAATATTTCAGATTATCTCTTATATTTCATTTGATGCTATGGTGTTTTGACCTGGAAGAAACTCTATACCCCTCCTATTTGACAGATGTTGTGGCTTTGCAGTTAATTACTGGCAGAACAGGGACCAGAGCCTTAGTCTCCTGCTTCTTGGAGAGTTCCATGCTCTTTCCACTATTTTCTGCTACCTCCTGTTTTATATTTCTTGAAGAAACTTCTGTATTTGTTGTTCTTAATTTTAAAAGCAGGTGAGCAGAACATTTTCTTTTATATTAAAAATTTTCCTTATGTAATTTCAAAGAGCCTGTGGCCTTGGGCAAAGTGAAGTTTTGCATCCCCACCCTCCAAGTATGTATGTGAGGGTCCCAAAATAGTGCAGGATCACACTGCAAGAACTCTCTCTCCTTTTCCTTAAGCCTCTAGGAATATAGATTCTATGGCTTTGTTGGTGCAAATAACATCTCACACTTGTTTAGAGCTTAATTTGTCTAAAGTACTACCCCATTTATTTATTCACTCAAGAATTTAAGTGCTATGAAAAGATGCTCAACATCACTAATTATTAGAGAAATGCAAATCAAAACCACAATGAGGTATCACCTCACACTGGTCAGAATGGCCATCATCAAAATATCTACAAATGATAAATGCAGGAGAGGGTGTGGAGAAAAGGAAACCCTCTTGCACTGTTGGTGGGAATGTAAATTGATACAGCCACTATGGAAAACAGTATGGAGGTTCCTTAAAAAACGAACAATAGAGCTACCATATTATCCAGTAATCCCATTCCTGGGCATATATCCAGAAAAGATGAAAACTCTATTTGAAAAGACACATGCACCCCAGTGTTCATAGCAGCACTATTAACGGTAGCCAAGGAATGGAAACAAGCCAAGTGCCCATCAACAGACGATTGGTTTAAGAAGATGCGGTATATCTATATATATATACAATGGAATATTACTCAGCCATAAGAAAGCATGAAATAGTGTCATTTGCAGCAACATGGATGGACCTAGAGAATATCATACGAAGTGTAGCAAGTCAGAGAAAGATAAATGTTATATGATATCACTTACATGTGAAATCTAAAAAATAATACAAATGAATCTATATACAAAACAGAAACAGACTCACAGACGTAGAAAACAAACTTAGGGTTAACAAAGGGAAAGGGAGAGGGGGACAGATAAATTAGGAGTGTAGAATTAACAAATTAACTAGTATAGGAGTATAATATAAACTACTATACATAAAATAGGTAAGCAACAAGGATTTACTGTATAGCACAGGGAACTCTATTCAATATCTTGTAATAACCTATAATGGAAAAGAATCTGAAAAAAATGTATATATGACAAGATTTCACTTTGCTGTACAGCTGAAACTAACACAATATTGTAAATCAACTCTACTTCAATTACAATTTTTGAAAACGAATTTAAGTACTGACAAAGTGGGTTCTCTTATTTGATCGCAACAGCAGTCCTGTACTCTACTTTAATTCTGACTTTACAAACATGGCAACTAAGACCCAGTGACTTGCTCATGGTTGCATAGTTAATAGCAAAGCCAGGAATAGGACTTCTACTTTCTAAACCATACACAAAGTAATATTTCTAGTTTATTTGGGTCATTTCATAGAATCAATCAAATTAATCATTTGTGTTCCATGAAAACAAGTAGAACTTGAATCTCTGTAAAGACACATCTTATAGTTTTCCCTAAGAACAAACTACTATGTTAAGTAACCATAAGAAGCATCAAGAAACAAATGCTTACTCTTTCACAGCCTTATAAAAGTGTAATTGGCCTGGTTATTCTATACTGTGCAAACTCCTTATCCTACTCAACTATTCACCCATTCCCCCCAAATCAGATTTTACATTTTACATTTATCTATTGGAGAAATGTGTGCTTTTAAGATTTGGGGGTAACATTAGAGTTTTATTACATGTACTTTGATTTTCTCTGCTGGAGATGGTTTATCTGTTTTTCCTTGAATTTGACAGTTGCCTGAGTCCATATAAAATGTCAGTAGAAAATGTACACATTTCATTTTCCAGATCCTAACAGTTACTTTTAAAATCAAGCCAATACAGATTGTTTGAATCTTTAATTTTCCGTGGAGGTTAATGACTGAACTTTTCATTATTGGGAATGTTGAGGCTTTTAATTCTTAAAATAACAACACATTAAATGTATCGAGAAAGGAGAGCTAAACTCTGCCAATGAATATAAGTATACCAGGTTTTTAAGTTTATTTACAAACAGGTAAACAAAAAGTAATGAAAACTCCATTTTGCCAATACTAGCATTTGGTGATTTGTTTTGATAATTTCTTTACAATGGTGCATTTTAAAGCTGTGGGGTTGTTTTTCAGGTTACATAAGCAAAAGACATCTGGTATAATTAGGCCTGAACATACAACAGTTCTACAGCAGTTCTAATTTGTAATGATCTTCACATATTTAAAAACTGGATTTTTTGTGTGTGTGTGTGGTACGCGGGCCTCTCACCGTCGCGGCCTCTCCCGCCGCGGAGCACAAGCTCCGGACGCGCAGGCCCAGCGGCCATGGCTCACGGGCCCAGCCGCTCCGCGGCATGCGGGATCCTCCCGGACCGGGGCACAAACCCGTGTCCCCTGCATCGGCAGGCGGACTCTCAACCACTGTGCCACCAGGGAAGCCCTAAAAACAGGATTATTTTAACATGAAAAGAATATTTGAAAAACATACTTGCAAGATTTTTATTTAGCATTTTAGAGCTTTGTTTCCCAGTTTCTTACCTGTTGGAAATTTCTGGCTCTGTTGCTATTCTTTTCATCTTCTACATGTTTTCTTTCATCATTTCCATGATTATTTTTCTAAGTTTATTTTTATGTCAAAAGATGACATGTCAGCCACCTGTCCAAGCCATAACACGCCCCTCTCCCTTTTTGGCTTATTTATCCACTAAACAATCTATAGCTTCAGAAGCTGCTTCCAGAGTTGAAATCATTGCACAGAAGATCAAGCTCAGGAATCCATTAGGATCTGAAGGCCACTGAAGAGCCAGAGGGAGGAGTCAGGAGTCACAGCAGCGGTGATGTTAGATGGAACTATTTACAAGATGTGTTCAAAATGTTACTTTCAGTCATCTTATAGAGATGATAATAAGAGTGCATGTGAAAATCTGTGGCATTTTATGGCATGTATACATATGTTTTGTACTTAAAAAAATAGCTTTGCCAAAATCATACATTTAATTTAAATATTCCTGGAAAATTATTCATAAGCATTAGTGGTTGTTCTTAGAGAATTTACTGTCAGTTAAGAGATGGGTTTTATTCCTGATTTTGTTATAATTTATGAGACTAATAAAAATGCTTTTAAAATTAAAGTTAACCTAAGTTCCCCAGGAAAGTTGTGTATTATTAAATAAGATTTTCATCAAGCACTTTGAAACTGACAACAACTAAGCTTCTTAAATAAAAGTGGGGACTGAAAATCCCTCTTCTATATTTGAAAGATTATTACAAGAGGGGGCTGTTCCTCACTGTTACAAAAGACTGAAAAGTGAGATTTCAATGAAATATAAGACGTATTTCCTTATAGTGAGTGTGTTCAAAGACTTTGAGAAGCAGGGCTATGGAATA
Organism: Delphinapterus leucas; assembly: GCF_059928025.1. Classification (NCBI taxonomy): domain Eukaryota; kingdom Metazoa; phylum Chordata; class Mammalia; order Artiodactyla; family Monodontidae; genus Delphinapterus; species Delphinapterus leucas. Next base: position 116,321,608 of record NC_143131.1, on the reverse strand, counting down.
TCAAGTGTGGCTGAAGATCTTTCTGACATAGCCTAGTGGATAGACTAGCAACATTTTGAAATATTTCCTAACTCAAGGATTCATTGATGGAGCCCAAATTTTAGAACTAAGCCATGCAAATCAGTTCTATTTCTCTACCCAATACACCAGACTAACTAATTAAAAACTCAAAATTACCAGGCAGTCAACAACACTGAAATTATGTATCTGTGTTTTATAGAACCCTGCCAGGTCACTGGCCTGGTGGAGTATGTGGCAGGGGGTTGGGATGTGCGCTACAGGAGTGGAAGCCAATCTCCTCCTCTGTGGAAACTTGGAGAGTCAGAGTAGTTCAGGGCCCATACCTCGTCTTCCCTCAGTCATCTTTTACTGGTATCCCCACTACTTATTTATCTGTTTGTACTTGAAATATAGAGTAGCAAACTTTGGAGGGCTTATTAAAAAACAAATATATTTTCTGTACATAGAACAGTGGCAATAACTAGCAGTGAGGTATTAGCATACTGATAACTTAGTATTGCATACTAAGAAATCATCTTAGTTGTCTGTGATGTTGGTGAAGATTTTGAGAGGCAGCTTGAGTGAGACAGAGCTGGCTTTGAACCCAGATTGTCCCATGTTACCTAACCTGGGTCACCTTGAGCTTCTCTGTGAGCTTTTGATTTCTTTTCCGTAAGGTGAGTATTGCCATCTGTCTGGCAGGATTATTTTGAAGGTAAATGGTAGCACATAGTAGATATTCAGTAAGTGGCAGTTACTGTTGTGTTTTAGAGTTTGCCTTAGTAGAAGTATATAATCCATGTTAAGAGCAAAGTTAATTGTTTTCTGTTTTGCATCCCTTCCCAAAGAAAGCCTAGAGTGAGCATGAGATATTGGGAAATGGTGAAAGCAGTTGTTTTTAAATTTTTAAGGGGATGTTTGATATAATCCTTTGCTGTCTTTATTGGTGATAAAGTTTAGCAAGCATTTGAGTTTTGTTTGCCTCAGTTAAAATTCACTGTTTTAATTGCAAAAGGTAGTTTTTAGGCTAACAGCCTTGGACAACAAGCAAAGTATCCAAAGAAAGAACTTAAGCCGCTGATTATTTCTCCCATCTTTCTGAAGCTCTTGCCGCTTTGTTACTTTCTCTCTCATTATATTATAAGCTTTATATTTGGTTATAAAACACATTTTATTGTCTTTAATCTGCTGTGCCTTGATAAGTGTAAACTAAACCATTAGGTGATTCTCTGAGCCCATACTTTTACATAGTAGAGAAAGTCAAGATTGAGGAGCATCTTGAAAAATGTAAGTAGTGTCTAAACTCAAAGTCTCAGTCATCTGTGTTATAATTGATTATACTAAAAGCTTGGTAAAGAAAGGCTTTCTGTTTTTTTTTTTCTCACCCTGCTGAAGTTGTCTTTACCTCTGTCTTTGTTAAGAGCTGTCTCATTATAAGCATTTTTAAAAAGAAAAGCTGTTAGGATTAACCTGCTTGAATTGATTGTTTTTTCCTTAGATTTCAGTAGATCCTAGAGGACCTATTTACTTACTAAAGCTTTAGAGTACTACCTTAAGACTTAGGGCAGAGGACAACCTGCCCTGGGTCTTGTACTTAGAGGACCCACATGTTAAAAAAAAAAAATGGGGCTTCCCTGGTGGCGTAGTGGTTGAGAATCTGCCTGCTAATGCAGGGGACATGGGTTCGAGCCCTGGTCTGGGAGGATCCCACATGCCGCGGAGCAACTAGGCCCGTGAGCCACAACTACTGAGCCTGCGCGTCTGGCTCAGCCTGTGCATCTGGAGCCTGTGCTCCGCAACAAGAGAGGCCGTGATAATGAGAGGCCCGCGCACCGCGATGAAGAGTGGCCCCCGCTTGCCACAACTAGAGAAAGCCCTCGCACAGAAACGAAGACCCAACACAGCATAAATAAATATCCTTTTTTTTAAAAAAAAGTGTCATCTTGGTTCCAGCACTCAGCACTGGCAGAGCACAACTTGTAATTCTAAACATTTAAAAGACTAAGACTGTTCAGGCCCAAGGTACACTTCTCTCCATCACTTGCCCCATGCCCTCAAAAAATAAAGGTGATTATGTCCAAATATCATGAAGGTTATGGGCTGTTGATGTTATGGATACTGCTTTGTAGTATGGGGATGCCTTGAGTGACAGAAGTTCTTAGGTGAGAGGAAAGACTAATTAACTTAGCATAAATGAAATAGATTCTTGTGTAATGAATTACTGTTTTCCAGTACTACTATCCATTTTCTTGTTTTTCATTGTATTCCAATTTGTGGTTCTACTCACAAATTAAGGTGATATTTGTAACAGTGGTCCATGGCAGCTGAGGAATATTTTATAATAATAAGCAATTCATATTACTCTGAAATGTTGTACATGAAAGTCCAAGCATAATATATGTGATGCCAGTTGTTGACAGTGACAATGGATGAGCCTTGAATCCTAGAATTGAGAGTAGTTCTAGTTTTTAAAATATATATAATAGGATTTAATTAGTTTTTTAAAAAATTACATGAGTTTCCATTTATTATAATAATCTTACTTAAAATTTGGTATTTGTTAATTACAATTTGTATACTGCTTTTTAATTTTATAGATAATTTTGAGCAGTTTGGAAAAAAGATAATATTTGAAAACAAATGTGAAAATAATTTTAATTTTTGATTTTTCACATTTAGTATATATTTTTTATGACAGTATCTTCAAATTTTATACATTTTGAATAAACCACATTTTCCCCCTCCAAGTGCTTTATTTATTTAAATATTTTTATACAGCAGGTTCTTATTAGTTATCCATTTTATTTTATACATATTAGTATATATATGTCAATCCCAATCTCTCAATTCATCGCACCCCCCCATCCCCCCCACCCCCCCACCCCCCGCCGCTTTCCCCCCTTGGTGTCCATACGTTTGTTCTCTACATCTGTGTCTCTATTTCTGCCCTGCAAGCAGGTTCATCTGTAGCATTTTTCTAGGTTCCACATATATGCGTTAATATACGATATTTGTTTTTCTCTTTCTGACTTACTTCACTCTGTATGCCAGTCTGTAGATTCATCCACATCTCAACAAATGACCCAATTTCGTTCCTTTTTATGGCTGAGTAATATTCCATTGTATATATGTACCACGTCTTCTTTATCCATTTGTCTGTTGATGGGCATTTAGATTGCTTCCATGACCTGGCTATTGTAAATTGTGCTGCAATGAACATTGAGGTGCATGTGTCATTTTGAATTATGGTTTTCTCTGGGTATATGTCCAGTAGTGGGATGGCTGGGTCATATGGTAATTCTATTTTTAGTTTTTTAAGGAACCTCCCTACTCTTCTCCATAGTGGCTGTACCAATTCACATTCCCACCAACAGTGCAAGAGGGTTCCCTTTTCTCCACACCCTCTCCAGCATTTGTTGTTTGTAGATTTTCTGATGATGCCCATTCTAACTGGTGTGAGGTGATACCTCATTGTGGTTTTGATTTGCATTTCTCTAATAACTAGTGATGTTGAGCAGCTTTTCATGTGCTTCTTGGCCATCTGTATGTCTTCTTTGGAGAAATGTCTATTTAGGTCTTCTGTCCATTTTTGGATTGGGTTGTTTGTTTTTTTAATATTGAGCTGCATGAGCTGTTTATATATTTTGGAGATTAATCCTTTGTCCATTGATTCGTTTGCAAATATTTTCTCCCATTCTGAGGGTTGTTTTTTCGTCTTGTTTGTAGTTTCCTTTGCTTTGCAAAGGTAAGTTTCATTAGGTCCCATTTGTTTATTTTTGTTTTTATTTCCATTACTCTAGGAGGTGGATTAAAAAAGATCTTGCTGCAATTTATGTCAAAGAGTGTTCTTCCTATATTTTCATATAAGGGTTGTATAGTGTCCGGTCTTACATTTAGGTCTCTAATCCATTTTGAGTTTATTTTTCTGTATGGTGTTAGGGAGTGTTCTAATTTCATTCTTTTACATGTCGCTGTCCAGTTTTCCCAGCACCACTTATTGAAGAGGCTGTCTTTTCTCCATTGTATATCCTTGCCTCCTTTGTCATAGATTAGTTGACCATAGGTGCGTGGATTTATCTCCAGGCTTTCTATCCTGTTCTGTTGATCTATATTTCTGTTTTTGTGCCAGTACCATATTGTCTTGATTACTGTAGCTTTGTAGTATAGCCTGAAGTCAGGGCGTATGATTCCTCCAGCTCCGTTTTTTTCCCTCATGACTGTTTTGGCTATTCGGGGTCTTTTGTGTCTCCATACACATTTTAAGATTTTTTGTTCTAGTTCTGTAAAAAATGCCATTGGTAATTTGATAGGGATTGCATTGAATCTGTAGATTGCTTTGGGTAGTATCGTCATTTTCACAATATTGATTCTTCCAATCCAAGAACATGGTATACTCTCCATCTATTTGTATTATCTTTAATTTTTTTCATCAGTGTCTTATAGTTTTCTGCATACAGGTCTTTTGTCTCCCTAGGTAGGTTTCTTCCTAGGTATTTTATTCTTTTTGTTGCAATGGTAAATGGGAGTGTTTCCTTAATTTCTCTTTCAGATTTTTCATCATTAGTGTATAGGAATGCAAGAGATTTCTGTGCATTAATTTTGTGTCCTGCAACTTGACCAAACTCATAGTAGTTTTCTGGTGACATCTTTAGGATTCTCTATGTATAGTATCATGTCATCTGCAAACAGTGACAGTTTTACTTCTTCTTTTACAATTTTTATTCCTTTTATTTCTTTTTCTTCTCTGCTTGCCATGGCTAGGACTTCCAAACTATGTTGAATAATAGTGGTGAGAGTGGACATCCTTTTCTTGTTCCTGATCTTAGAGGAAATGCTTTCAGTTTTTCACCATAGAGAATGATGTTTGCTGTGGGTTTGTCGTATATGGGCTTTATTATGTTGAGGTATGTTCCCTCAATGCCCACTTTCTGGAGAGGGTTTATCATAAATGGGTGTTGGATTTTGTCAAAAGCTTTTTCTGCATTTATTGACATGATAATATGGTTTTTATTCTTCAATTTGTTAATATGGTGTATCACATTGATTGATTTGCGTATATTGAAGAATGCTTGCATCCCTGGGATAAATCCCACTTGATCATGGTGTATGATCCTTTAATGTGTTGTTTGATTCTGTTTGCTAGTATTTTGTTGAGGATTTCTGCATCTATATTCACCAGTGATATTGGTCTGTAATTTTCGTTTTTTGTAGTAACTTTGTCTGGTTTTGGTGTCAGGGTGATGGTGGCCTCATAGAATGAGTTTGGGAATGTTCCTTCCTCTGCAATTTTTTGGAAGAGTTTGAGAAGGATGAGTGTTAGCTCTTTTCTAAATGTTTGATAGAGTTTACCTTTGAAGCCATCTGGACCTGGACTTTTGTTTGTTGGAAGATTTTTAATCACAGTTTCAGTTTCATTACTTGTGATTAGTCTGTTCATATTTTCTTTTTCTCCTGGTTCAGTCTTGGAAGGTTATACCTATCTAAGAATTTGTCTGTTTCTTCCAGGTTGTCCATTTTATTGGCATAGAGTTGCTTGTAGTAGTCTCTTAGGTTGCTTTGTATTTCTGCAGTGTCTGTTGTAACTTCTCCTTTTTCATTTCTAATTGTATTGATTTGAGTCCTCTCCCTCTCTCTCTTGATGAGTTTGGCTAATGGTTTATCAATTTTGTTTATCTTCTCAAAGAACCAGCTTTTAGTTTTATTGATGTTTGCTCTTGTTTTCTTTCTTTCTATTTCATTTATTTTTGCTCTGATCTTTATGATTTCTTTCCTTCTGCTAACTTTGGGTTTTGTTTGTTCTTCTTTCTCTAGTTCCTTTAGGTGTAAGGTTAGTTTGTGTATTTGAGATTTTTCTTGTTTCTTGAGGTAGGCTTGTATTGCTATAAACTTCCCTGTTAGAACTGCTTTTGCTGCATCCCATAGGTTTTGGATCGTCATGTTTTCATTGTCATTTGTCTCTAGGTATTTTTTGATTTCCTCTTTGATTTCTTCAGTGATCTCTTGGTTATTTAGTAATGTATTTTTTAGCCTCCATGTGTTTGTGTTTTTTACGTTTTTTTCCCTGTAATTGATTTCTAATCTCATAGCGTTGTGTTCAGAAAAGATGCTTGATATGATTTCAATTTTCTTAAATTTACTGAGGCTTGATTTGTGACCCAAGATATGATCTATCCTGGAGAATGTTCCATGTGCACTTGAGAAGAAAGTGTAATCTGCTGTTTTTGGTTGGAATGTCCTATAAATATCAATTAAATCTATCTGCTTTATTGTGTCATTTAAAGCTTGTGTTTCCTTATTAATTATCTGTTTCGATGATCTGTCCATTGGTGTAAGTCAGGTGTTAAAGTCCCCTACTATTATTGTATTACTGTCGATTTCCCCTTTTATGGTTGTTAGCATTTGCCTTATGTATTGAGGTGCTCCTATGTTGGATGCATAAAGATTTACAATTGTTATATCTTCTGCTTGGATTGATCTGTTGATCATTATGTAGTGTCCTTCTTTGTCTCTTGTAATAGTCTTTATTTTTTATTTATTTATTTATTTTATGGTGTGTGGGCCTCTCACTGTTGTGGCCTCTCCCGTTGCGGAGCACAGGCTCCGGACGCGCAGGCTCAGCGGCAATGGCTCACGGGCCCAGCCGCTCTGTGGCATGTGGGATCTTCCCGGACTGGGGCACGAACCCGTGTCCCCTGCATCGGCAGACGGACTCTCAACCACTGCACCACCAGGGAAGCCCTAATAGTCTTTATTTTAAAGTCTATTTTGTCTGATATGAGAATTGCTACTTCAGCTTTCTTTTGACTTCCATTTGCATGGAATATCTTTTTCTATCCCATCACTTTCAGCCTATATGTGTCCCTAGGTCTGAAGTGGCTCTCTTGTAGACAGCATATATATGGGCCTTGTTTTTGGATCCATTCAGCGAGCCTGTGTGTTTTGGTTGGAGCATTTAATCCGTTCACATTTAAGGTAATTATCAATATGTATGTTCCTATGACCATTTTCTTAATTGCTTTGGGTTTGTTTTTGTAGGTCCTTTTCTTCTCTGTGTTTCCCACTTACAGAAGTTCCTGTAGCATTTGTTGTACAGCTGGTTTGGTGGTGCTGAATTCTCTTAGCTTTTGCTTGTCTGTAAAGCTTTTGATTTCTCCGTCGAATCTGAATGAGATCCTTGCCGGGTAGAGTAATCTTGGTTGTAGGTTCTTCCCTTTCACTTTAAGTATGTCATGTCACTCCCTTCTGGCTTGTAGAGTTTCTGCTGAGAAATCAGTTGTTAACCTTATGGGAGTTCCCTTGTATGTTATTTGTCATTTTTCCCTTGCTGCTTTCAATAATTTCTCTTTGTCTTTAATTTTTGCCAGTTTGATTACTATGTTTCTTGGCGTGTTTCTCCTTGGGTTTATCCTGTATGGGACTCTCTGTGCTTCCTGGACTTGGGTGGCTATTTCCTTTCCCATGTTAGGGAAGTCTTTGATTATAATCTCTTCAAATATTTTCTCGGGTCCTTTCTCTCTCTCTTCTCCTTCTGGGACCCCTATAATGTGAATGTTGCTGCGTTTAATGTTGTCCCAGAGGTCTCTTAGGCTGTCTTCATTTCTTTTCATTCTTTTTTCTTTATTCTGTTCCACAGCAGTGAATTCCACCATTCTGTCTTCCAGGTCACTTGTCTGTTCTTCTGCCTCAGTTATTCTGTTTTTGATTCCTTCTAGTGTATTTCTCATTTCAGTTATTGTATCGTTCATCTCTGTTTGTTCTTTAATTCTTCTAGGTCTTTGTTAAACATTTCTTGCATCTTCTCGATTTTTGCCTCCATTCTTTTTCCGAGGTCCTGGATCATCTTCACTATCATTATTCTGAATTATTTTTCTGGAAGGTTGCCTATCTCCGCTTCATTTAGTTGTTTTTCTGGGGTTTTATCTTGTTCCTTCATCTGGTACATAGCCCTCTGCCTTTTCGTCTTGTCTGTCTTTCTGTGAATGTGGTTTTTGTTTCACAGGCTGAAGGATTGTAGTTCTTTTCGCTTCTGCTGTCTGCCCTCTGGAGGATTAGGCTATCTAAGAGGCTTGTCCAAGTTTCCTGATGGGAGGGACTGGTGGTGGGTAGAGCTGGCTGTTACTCTGATGGGCAGAGCTCAGTAACACTTTAATCCGCTTGTCTCCTGATGGGTGGGACTAGGTTCCCTCCCTGTTGGTTGTTTGGTCTGAGGCGACCCAACACTGGAGCCTACCCAAGCTCTTTGGTGGGGCTAATGGCGGACTCTGGGAGGGCTCACACCAAGGAGTACTTCCTAGAACTTCTGCTGCCAGTGTCCTTGTCCTCATGTGAGACACAGCCCCCCGCTCCCGCCTCTGCAGGAGACCCTCCAACACTAGCAGGTAGGTCTAGTTCAGTCTCCTATGGGGTCACTGCTCCTTACCCTGGGTCCCATTGTGCACACTACTTTGTGTGTGCCCTCCAAGAGTAGAGTCCCTGTTTCCCCCAGTCCTGTAATCAAATTCCACTAGCCTTCAAAGTCTGATTCTCTAGGAATTCTTCCTCCCATTGCTAGACCCCCAGGTTGGGAAGCCTGACGTGGGGCTCAGAACCTTCACTCCAGTGGGTATACTTCTGTGGTATAAGTGTTCTCCAGTTTGTGAGTCACCCACCCATCAGTTATGGGATTTGATTTTATTGTGATTGCGCCCCTCCTTCCGTCTCATTGTGGCTTCTCCTTTGTCTTTGGATGTGGGGTATCTTTTTTGGTGAGTTTCAGTGTCTTCCTGTCGATGATTCTAAACCGCATTTTATTTTTAATCCTGTGGATCCTTATTGGCAATATGACACAGATTATGAGAAAATCTTGTTTATAACAACATAACTAGTGATTTTGATTATATTAAAGTAAGAAAAATAAATTTATGGAATATATTACAATTTATGAATTAAATATGTCTTTATTAATTCATTCGTACATTGCCAGCTCATCATTATATCCAGACATGTGCAATAATACTTAAATTCAATTGTCTTTGATATTTTGTCAACTTTGAGTTATATAAAAATTATTGATTTACACATTTTTAATCTTATCAAGTTAAGTAGGTTAAACATTTTATTTAATAGATTGTTTTATAACTTTTGAATTTTTAGAGATATGGTATGAGCTTCCATTTATAATCTTGCCCTGGACCCTGCAAGTATTAGGCATGAGTCTGTTTAGATGTATCTTACTTTATTTGTTTATTTCAAGGTTTAATTATTTTAGAGTAAATGTATTTAATTTAATTTATTTATTTTTTTAAAATTTAATTAATTAATTTATTTATTTTTGGCTGTGTTGGGTCTTCGTTTCTGTGCGAGGGCTTTCTCTAGTTGCGGCGAGTGGGGGCCACTCTTCATCGCGGTGCGTGGGCCTCTCAGTCGCGGCCTCTCTTGTTGCGGAGCACAAGCTCGGATGTGCAGGCTCAGTAGTGTGGCTCACGGGCCTAGTTGTTCCGCGGCACGTGGGACCTTCCCAGACCAGGGCTCGAGCCCATGTCCCCTGCATTGGCAGGCAGATTCTCAACCACTGCGCCACCAGGGAAGCCCATGTGTTTTTTATTTTAAATGTAAGAACATTATTTTTAAAAACTTGGGAAATAACTTGAGGGGGAAAATAATCTTAATATCACCACTGTAGTGCAATCAATTTTAGCATTTTAGAGGATTATTTTCTCCAAAATGTGTCTTAAATCCATCCTCTTCTCTTCATTACTATTGTGTTCATCCTATCCAAGCCATCATCATTTCTCACCAAGACTAAAGCAATAGTATAATTACTTGTTGCTCAACATTTTCTTTTACTTCCTCCAATCCTTTCTCCACAATGTATCAGAGTGAATTTTGATAAAATATAAATTAGGTCATGTCACTTCTTTACCTAAAGCCTTTCATCAGTGTTTAATTGCTATTGTAAGAAAATCCAAATTCTTTACTATTCCTGACAAAGTCTTATATGAGGTAGTTCCTGTCTACCTCTTCAACTTTATCTCATATCTCTCTCCTTCCCCACAATCCATCAAGTCCTTCCCAACTCCAATTTTAAGAAGTTTTAATGGGGGACACGGTATCTTCTTCACTCTATAGGAAGAACTCTGTGAGCTGGTGGGTAGCTTGATTGTTGAATGGCAGCTAAAATAATCCTTTATTTTTATTTTTTTGACAATGCCTACTTTTATACCTATCTTGTTATAGAATCCCACCTTCTCCTATCTCTTTTTTTTTTTTTTTGTGGTATGAAGGCCTCTCACGGTTGTGGCCTCTCCCGTTACGGAGCACAGGCTCCGGACGCGCAGGCTCAGCGGTCATGGCTCATGGGCCTAGCCGCTCCGCGGCATGTGGGATCTTCCCGGACCGGGGCACGAACCCGTATCCCCTGCATCGGTAGGCAGACTGTCAACCACTGCGCCACCAGGGAAGCCCTCCTATCTCTCTTTGATGATGGTTGATCAGGTTTGGAGGGGGAGAGTAGAGGTAAGGGTGGGAATTGGTAATACAAATCAGGACATACTCCTGATAATACCCTTTTAACAGTAATAATCCATTTTATGGGTAGACCATAATTTAACAAGTTTCCTATTGATGGTCCCCCCCATTACAAACAACACCAAATTATAAACAGCAACTTTATTTGTGGCTAAATATTAGCCCACATTCATTTTTAGAGATTATCCCAAGGAAGTAACAGTCTGGGATACAGTGATATTTGAACATGTTGAATATATCCATATATCCAGGCCTAATCAGTGTCCTGTGATGCTGTGGCAGACAGATATGTCAAAGCATAATAAAAACCTCCCAAAGAACTTTTTATTAGAGTTTCATTTGAAATTTTGGGGTCTGTTAATTCCAAATATTTCTTTCATCTCTATCATCCTTAGGTATTCTCAAAATATAAGCCCCTCCAGGCAGTGTGCCCCTCCTGCACCCTCTTGCCCATTTAATTCAGAGCTTCACATGGTGGTTCTCAGAGAATATATATATTCAGTTGATCCTCAGTCAAGGATTACATATTTACAAATTCACCTACTCACTAAAATTTATTCGTAACCCCCAAATCAATACTCACAGTGCTTTCAAGGTCATTTGTAGACATGTGCAGAGTGGTGAAAGTTTGCATCATACAAGGAGCACATTGAGTTTGAATAAGGCAGCTGTTCTCCCTTCTTGTTTTAGCTTTCATACTGTAAACAGATGTCCTTTTTTTAGTTTATTTAGTGCCATATTTTTCACACTTTTATGCTTTTTGATAGTGATTTCACTGTTTAAAATGGTCCCCCAAGTGTAGTGCTGAAGTGCTATCTACTGTCCTTAAGTGCAAGAAGGCTATGATGGGCCTTACAGAGAAAACGTATGTGTTAGATGAGCTTTGTTCAAACATGAGTTATATGGCTGTTGCCATGAGTATATTAAATAAAGTATCTTTTAAACAGAAACATTCAAAACAAGGTTATGTGTTGATCAGTTGATGAAAACGTGACTAGAGGCTCACAGAAACCTAACCCCATATTTCCCCTAGGAACAATGTTTTAGTATTCACTAACTTAGCATTCATGGCAACTTTATAGACCATAAGTACAACATATAATAAGAATCAGCTTTATTGATTTATCTCTCTATTTGTTTATTTCTAGTTCCCCATTGCCATTTTAAATGACGTCTTTTCCAACTTTGTGGAATTTCAGTCAATTTGGGTGTACCCCTCTAACCTTTTACTTTGCTATCATTTTCTGATCCAGTTTATTATCTTCTTTCTCACCCCAGAGTTCAACAAAGATTAATGGAGTTGAATTTATAAATCTTCAGTGTTTTTTGCATCTTATTTAAGAAATTCTTCCCTATCTTGAGGTCATGAAGATACTCTCCTATATAATCTTTTAAAAGCTTTTCAGTTTGACTTTCACATTTAGGTTTATAATCTACTTGGAACTGATCTTTGATGGTTTAAAGTAGAAGTACAGTTTAATTTTGTTCTCATAGATACTTGATTGTTCCAGAGCCATTTATTGAAAAGGCAGTATTTCCCCCTAGTACTTTACAGTGCCATCTCTGTCATTTATCAAGGGACAAATAGGTATAGGTCTATTTTTGGCTATTTTGTTCTGTTTGTCTTTTTAACCACTCATGTCAGTATAACACTATATTAATTACTGTATTTTATTAGACTTGATATCATAGAATAAGTCCTTCCAGCTTGTTTTGCTTTTCAAAAGCATCATGACTATTTTATTTATTTTTATTTATTTATTTTTTAAGAATCTGAAAAATTATATTTCAATTTCAGTATTCTCATTAATCACATCTTTTTTTTTTTTAAACATCATTATTGGAGTATAATTGCTTTACAATGCTGTGTTAGTTTCTGGTTTATAACAAAGTGAATGAGTTATACATATACATATGTTCCCTTTTCTCTTCCCTCTTGCGTCTCCCTCCCTCCCACCCTCCCTATCCCACCCCTCTAGGTGGGCACAAAGCACCCAGCTGATCTCCCTGTGCTATGTGGCTGCTTCCCACTAACTATCTGATTTACGTTTGGTAGTGTATATATGTCCATGCCACTCTCTCACTTTGTCACAGCTTACCCTTCCCCCTCCCCATATCCTCAAGTCCATTCTCTAGTAGGTCTGTGTCTTTATTCCCGTCTTGCCCCTAGGTTCTTCATGACCTTTTTTTTTTTCTTTCTTAGATTCCATATGTATGTGTTAGCATACAATATTTGTTTTTCTCTTTCTAACTTCACTCTGTATGACAGACTCTAGGTCCATCATGGCTATTTTGGATCCTCTGTGTTTCCTTATAAATTTTAGCATCAGCTTTTAAATCCTACGAAGAAACTGCTAGTGACTTTTATAGGGATTGCATTGAATCTGTACTTCATTTTGGAAGAGCTGAAATGTTTCCAGTGTTGAGTCTTCCAAATTCCATAGATGTGGTATATCTTTCTATGTATTCAGGTCTGTAAATTCTCTCAATAAAGTTTATAATTTCCATATAGAGGTTGGCATATCTTTAAAGATTTATTTGTAGATATTTCATATATGTTATGCTAGCGTAGTTGGTATTTAAAATTTTGTTCATTTTTTAAATTGTTGCTGATATATAGGAATAAAATGGATTTTGCAAATTCATTTTATATTCAGTCATCTTACTAAAATGTCTTAATAATTTGTCTTTAGATAGTCTTAAATTTTCCACATTTGTGATCCTATCATCTACAAATAATGATAGTTTTGTTTCTCTCTTTCCAAGCCCAGCTTTAAAATTTCATATACTTGCTTTACTGGACTGGCTCTTCAGTACAGTGTTGAATAAAAAGTGGTTTCAACAGGCATCCTTTAAAGGCAAAACTTTGAACATTTCACCATTAAGTGTGTTGTTTATTGTAAGTTTTTTGTAAATGCTGCTTTCAGGATACGAAAATTCTTTTCTCAGTACACTAAGATTTATTTTTTAAAAATCTTGACTAGGTGCTAACTTTTATCAAATACATTTTCTGTCATTATTAAGATAATCATAGTTTCTCCTCTATTCTGTTGTTTGGTTAATAAGATTGATATTTTATTGCTTAATCGACTTTGTATAATTTCTGTAAACACAAATTAATCATGATGCCTTATCCTCTTTATACATTGCAGTTTTCTGTGTAATATTTTGTTTAGGAAGTTTGCATTTATGTTCTTCAGTGAGCTTACCTGTAAGTTCTCCTTTTTCTTACTGTTCTTAGTGGAGTTATGTTAGAGTATCAGAGTTACGTTAGCTTCATAAAATAAATTGGAAAAAAACACTTTTTTTAAAGTGTCTAAAAGAATTTGGATGTTATTAGACTTGTTTCTCCCTTGAATATTTATAGGCACTGATGGTGAAGTCATCTGGGCCTATAGTTTTCTTTATGGGAAGATTTTTGGGAAAAATAGAATGTTTGTAGTGTGAGTTAGTTAATATTGGTTGCATTTGATAAGCTATGACAGGAAGGAGATGGGCTTGAAAAAGAATTGGCTGATTTGCAAGTCAAAAAAGAATTTAATTCCTTAATTTGAGAGGAAATTAAGAGAGCATAGAAGTTCAGAACTTGCAGGTTTGGAAGATATAAGTGATTCCATTTCTCATTTCCATCTAGTAAAAGATAAAACTAAGACCTTTGAATGATAAAGTTTGATTAAAAATGCTTAGCCTCGGGCTTTCGTGGTGGCGCAGTGGTTGAGAGCCCGCCTGCCGATGCAGGGGACACGGGTTCGTGCCCCGGTCCGGGAAGATCCCACATGCTGCGGAGCGGCTGGGCCCGTGAGCCATGGCCGCTGAGCCTGCGCGTCCGGAGCCTGTGCTCCGCAACGGGAGAGGCCACAGCAGTGAGAGGCCCACGTACCGCAAAAAAAAAAAAAAAAAAATGCTTAGCCTCTAAAGCAAGGATCACGTCAAGGATGTGAACATACACTCATTGTTAAAACCTATGAATGGGGACTTCCCTAGTGGTCCAGTGGATAAGCCTCTGCGCTCCCAATGCAGGGGCCCCGGGTTCGATCCCTGGTCAGGGAGCTAGATCCCACACGCTTCAACTAAAGATCCCGCATCTTGCATGCCTCAATGAAGATCCCACGTGCCGCGCAACTAAAAAAGAAAAGTATGAGTGGATCAAAGTGATGTTTATTAAGTTCTTTTTAGTTTGACAGAATGATCAAGGAAAAGAGACTAGAGGTGTGTCTATCCCAACAGAAGCTTGATAAGCTCAAGTATCTGAATGGATTCTAATGAGGGGGGATTGTCTTAAAAAGAACTGTGGGTGTGGCAATTAGTATAGGGAACTGATTAAAATAAAATAAATAAAAATCAAACATATTTTTGAGAAAGAATTGTACATCAAAAATACCACCAGACTGGATTAAAAGAGTCTGCTACTGTTTGCCCCAATGTTCTATAGGAAGGAAACATGCAAAGAAAGATGCTAAGTCCCCAAGGAGGGCATATTTTCCAATGCCCTCTTCACAGTGACTAAGAATAACTGAATAGGATGTTCTGCCAAAGGGCAGAACCAAGGGCCATGTGAACAGTGGATTAGGGAGTGGAACAATGGATTATGGAAATCAGGACCTATTCAAGAAATATCCACCCCACCCCACCCCCCCCGCCCCCGCCTCAGAGTAGGACCCCTTATAATTGTCTGCCCAGTGGGATTTTAGAATTGTTTCTTTTATCTTTCTTCTTTCCAAGTGGAAGTATTTATTGCAATTATCCTGACCCTGTTCCACTATTGTATATATATCGGGGTGGGGTGGAACAGATAATGTGTATTATTAATTCAAATGAACCTCATCTAGACCTTATATAGCAATGAACACATATCACTCAGAGATCTTGCACTTTAGGCTCAAAGTAGTGACTGTGTGGAATTTTAGGGTTTTCTCCCTTGGGGAGGAGATAAGTTTATTAGTATGTGACAGATGGTGGGAAATGAATATTTAATGATAAGGTGTGCTGTGATAGACTTTTTATTACTCATGAGATTTGGTGCCCTTCCTTACAAGAGGATTGTACTTGAAATGTGAGCAGAAGTGACATGTGTCACTTTCTAGCAGAAGATTTAAGAGTCAGCATGTGCTTGGCCATAATCTCTTTCACCTCTTCCATGACAAGCATTAATATTTCAGATAATGGCTTATCTGTCAGTCTTGGTCCCACAGCAGAGAAGATGTGGGTCAATACTGCAGCTGACCTACACTGAACATAGGGAGAAAGCAAAAAATACATGGTTGTGGTCGTAAGCCATTGTGATTTTGGAACCACTTATTACTGTCACATAACTTAGCCTTCTATGACTAATACAAGTATGTTTACAATGTTAAAAGAGATAAAATACAAGCCTAAACTGTCTGCAGGGAATAGAAAATTTATAAAAGGAGAAGAAAATATTTGAAAAAGAACCAAATAGAGCTTCCAGAAATGATGAATAAATCATCCAATAAAAACTCATTTGAAGGGTCTGACAGAAGATTGAGCAAAGCCAAAGAGAGAATTAATGAACTAGAGGATACATCAGAAGATATTATCAATGCTTTGAAGAGAGACAAAAAGACCAAAAATGTGGAAGAGAAATTAAGATGTGTTGTGGATAGAGTAAGAGGGTTTATCATTCATTTAGTTGGGGTTTTATAAGGAAAGGAGAGAAAGAATGAGGCAGAGGCAATATTTGAAGATGTAAGGACTGAAAGTATTTTGGAATGAATTGAAGAAGCTCTACAATCTCAAGTAGGATAAATAAAAAGAAATCCACCCAAGACACATCATAGAAATTACAGCAAACAATAGGCAAACAGTATTAGCAGCACCAGAGGAAAATAGTAGATCATTTTCAAAGGAGCAACAGTTGGATTAACAGTTGGCTTCTTAACTGCAACAGTGGAAACCAGGTGATAGTGGAATGGCATCTTTATTTTATTTATCTATTTTTTAAATTTATTTTTTATTGAGGTAGCATTGATTTATAACGTTATATGTTTCATGTGTACAGCATTATATTTCTACTTCTGTATACCCTATAATGTGCTCACCACCAAAAATCTAGTTTTCATCTGTCACCAAACAGTTGATTCCCTTTACCCATTTTGCCCTCTCCCCACCCCTCTTCTTGTCCCCTGTTAACCACTGTTCTGTTCTCTGTATCTACATGTTTATTTTTGTTTGGTTTGGTTTGTTCATTTATTTTGTGTGTGTGTGTGTGTTTTATATTCTGTATATGAGTGAAATCATACGGTATTTGTTTTCTCCATCTGACTTTCAATTAGCATAAACCCTCAAGGTCCATCTATGTTGTTGCAAATGGTAAGTTTTACCTTTTTTTTTATGGCTGAGTAGTATACCATTTTGTGTGTGTGTTTCTGCATGCGTATGTGTATCACATCTTCTTTATCCATGGAATGATTATCTTTAAAGGGCTGACAAAATATCTGCCAATCTAGAACTTATACTAGACAAAAATATCTTTCAATAAAGAGTGCAAAGGAAAGACATTTTTGCAGACAAACAAAAGGTAAGAGAGTTCATCTGTAGCAGATGCTCACTATAGAAAATTGCAAAAGG
Organism: Delphinapterus leucas; assembly: GCF_059928025.1. Classification (NCBI taxonomy): domain Eukaryota; kingdom Metazoa; phylum Chordata; class Mammalia; order Artiodactyla; family Monodontidae; genus Delphinapterus; species Delphinapterus leucas. Next base: position 116,304,514 of record NC_143131.1, on the reverse strand, counting down.
TGCCCTTCAGAGAGAAGGAAAGTGATGCCAAGGGAAGGTCTGAGATGAAGAAGGGAAGAAGAAGAAAGAAAGAAGGTAGCAAACATAGGGGTAAATCTAACAAACACTAATTATAGAAAACAGTAATAATAATGTCCCAGTAGGGTTAAAAAATTAAAATATACAACAGTAACAACAGTAATGTCATCCAGGAGGGGGGTAATGCATTTTAAATGATACTCATATCACCTAAGCATAGGATAAAGAGATTCATTAATTTTAGTTTTGATAAGTTAAGTATGCATGCAGTAATTTCTGGGATAACTGCTAAAAAAAATAAAAGCAGTGCATTATTTCCAAACCAGTAGATGAAGAAAAAGGGATAATAAAATATTCATTCTTTACAGTGTGAGGGTTATGGAAGTAACAAGGATGACCTGAGGATTTCTGGCTTTGGCAACCAGATGGATGATAGTATTCTTAACTGAAACAGGGACTAGGAGGAAGAGAGAGTATGGAAGAGGGTGAGTTCAGTGTAGGACAAGTTGAATTTGAGGGTCAGCCACATGGGATTGATCAGGAGGCAACCATTAAGTTTCCTCAAGGAGGTCAGGGCCAAGACAGTGGGTTTTGGTTTTTTGAAATATTTTTGGTTTGGGTAGGTTCTTTTTAAGCTACTGTGATTCTTAGTTTTTTCTGAACTTAGAACTTGCCTACTAGTCTGAGGTCATCTTGGCTATATTGTCTTGATACACATTTTTAACAGGTTGTCCAAATATCAATTAGAGGAAAATTGTGAAATTCATGTCTCTTCAAGCCTTTAAAAATAAGGTGCTTTTCCAGCAGAAGAAACCATAAACAAAATGAAAAGACAGCCCACAGAATGGGAGAAAATATTTGCAAATGATGTGACCAACAAGGGATTAGTCTCCAAAATTTACAAACAGCTCATACAGCTTAATATCATCAAAACAAACAACCCAATCAAAAAATGGGCAGAAGACCTAAATAGACATTTCTCCAAAGAAGACATCCAGATGGCCAACAAGCACATGAAAAGCTGTTCAACATCACTAATTATCAGAGAAATGCAAATCAAAACTACAATGAGATATCACTTCACACCATTCAAAATGGCCATCATCAAAAAACCTACAAGCAATAAATGCTGGAGAGGGTGTGGAGAGAAGGGAACCCTCCTGCACGGTTGGTGGGAATGTAAATTGGTACAGCCACAGTGGAGAACAGTATGCGTGTTCCTTAAAAAACTAAACACAGAGCTGCTATATGATCCTGCAATCCCACTCTGGCCTACATCCAGAGAAAAAACATGGTCCAAAAGGATACGTGCACCCCAGTGTTCATTGCAGCACTGTTTACAGTAGCCAAGACATGGAAGCAACCTAAATGTCCATTGACAGAGGAATGGATAAAGAAGTTGTGGTGCATATATACAATGGAATATTACTCAGCCATTAAAAAGAATGAAATAATGCCATTTGCAGCAACATGGATGGACCTAGAGATTATCATATTGAGTGAAGTAAGTCAGACAGAGAAAGAGAAATATTGTATGATATTGCTTATATGCAGAATCTAACAAAAATTATACAAATGAACTTATTTACAAAACAGAAACAGACTCACAGACTCCCTGGAGGGGAGGGATAGTTAGGGAGTTTGGGATTGACATGTACACACTGCTATATTAAAATAAATAACCAACAAGGACCTACTGTATAAGAAAAATTGAGAGAGGACAAGAGAATGATATAGATGAGATGAGATTGGCCATGTGTTGATAATTCTTGAAGCTAATTTATGGATTCATGGGGATTTATTACACTACTCCTTCCACTTTTGTGTATGTTTGAAATAATTAAAAAGTTAAAAAAAAATAAGGTGTTTTTCTATTCTAAGAGGTTTGGGTTTGCCACCTAACCAGAGGGCTGGGCTTCTTCAAGTATAAGAAAATGGTTTTTTGTTTTGTGTTTTGGGTTTGTCTCTTTGGTATTTTAGAATTTATTCTTTGCTCTTCTCTGCCATCTGGTGGTATGTGAATGGAACATTGCATTTGGAGGGAAAATAAGGAATTTCAACTATTTTGAAATATATACTGAATATGTATTATATTATACTGAAAACATATATAATATATAATATACTAAAAAAATATATAACATATATATTATACTGAGAATTGTAATATAATATACTGAAGAGAAGCAATAAATGGTTGTGTGTGTTTGTGATTCCAAATATTGAAACCACCAAATCACAGCAATTGTTTGAGGGCATGGAGATTTGTCTGCCTGTGGTATTTTATGGCTTCTCTACCTACCTTTTTCTTACCTTCCTTGCGCTGCTTCAGCATCTGGCATTTTCAACCTCATATGTGGTGCTAAGTAGACTGAGTAATCAAAGTTAAAATTTTCCTTCAGCGCTTCTCTTAATTAAATCAGTGTTGGCTTTATGACCCGTACAAATGCATGGCCTCCTTTACTCCTCCCTGTGCTTCTTCTTCTCTTCTGTGTCTGTAACCCTGTGGTAGGCAGGATAACGACCCTTCACAGGTGTCCACATCCTGATCCCCAAAGCTACAAATGTGTTACCTTACAAGGCAAAAAGTACTTTATAGATGTGATAAGGTTAAGGACCTTGAGATAGGGAGACTGTTTTGTCTTATCTGAGTGGGTACAGTCTAATCATGTGAGCCCCTTTGCTGGTTGTAGTCAGAGAGCCAGAGGGAGAGAGAGAACGAGATAGATAGATAGATAGGACAATGAAAGAAGGAGCAAGAAAAATTTGAAGTGTGAAAGCAAATAGACTCACTGATGCTGGCTTTGAAGATGGAGGGGGATGGGGAGCATGAGCCAAGGAATGTGAACAAAGGAAACAGTTTCTCCTCTTGAGCCTCCAGAAGGGAATGCAGCCCTGCTAACACTTTTAATTTTAGCCCAGTGTCATCAGACTTCTGACATACAGGACAGTAAGATAATAAGTTGTGTTATTTTAAACCACTAGATTTGAGGTAATTTGTTACGGCAAGAATAGAAAACTAATATAAGCCTCCACCCCATGTTTTGATTAGAATTGGGTCTGGAAGCTCAGATTGGGAGGAGTGTAGAGCTAGCTTGAATTTGGGCTAGTGGCAAACCTAAAGAACTGGAGGTAAGGTGGTAATAAACTAGTTTCTTTGGCAAATTAAATGTTGTTCCTCTCTTTCCAGGTTATGTTATGACCCTTCAAGTGCTCATTACCCTATTATTTTCACCCTTCTCTTCGAGGTTATGTTGTAGCTTCCTTTTTCATCCTTTTCCTCTATTCTTGCCTAAAGGCAAGCGTTTGGAACAGATTAAATTATATTACCAATAGTCATTGCATACCTATCATGTGAGGACTATTTCACAGTCCTTGACCTTGAAAGATTAATCATTTAGTTGGGGGAAACAGATAAGTAAACAGACACTGCAGATCTTCCTGATAAAAGATATAATACAGGTAAGCATAGGATGGTGGAGGAGCATGTGAAAGAGACACCTAACCCAGCCAATGAATTCAGGGGGCTGACTATTTATTTGGCCGCACTGCACGGCATGTGGGAATTCCCTGACCAGGGATCGAATCCGTGCCTCCTGAAGTGGAAGCTCGGAGTCTTAACCACTGGACCACCAGGGAAGTCCCCTGACTAGTTATTTAAATTCATTATCACAGATCTTAAATGGGAACTCAAAATTTTCTGGAAATCTATTCAATTTTCCAGTAATCTTATATTCATTTTCTTACTCTCAGAAACAGGTATTTCTCACCTTCTCTCTTTGCACGCTTTCTCCATTCCTCCTTTAGGTAGTTTAACATATGTCCACAAATTCTTTGGTTATCTTCTTTTCAAGTCATGGAGCTTCATTCCCCTCCCCTTGAGTATGGGCTAGACCTAGTGACTCATTTCAAACAAACTAATATGGCAGAAGTGACTGGGTATATGTACGCATATCAAAACAGCACATTGCACACTTTATATTACAATTTTATTTGTCAGTTATACCCCAGTGAAGCTGAAAATAAAGTGACTATATATGACTTCTGAGACTAGGTCATAAAAAGCATGTGGCTTCCGTTGCTCTCCCTGTCTCTCGAATTGCTCACTCCAGGGGAAGCCAACCGCCATGTCAAAGCATCTCTATGGAGAGGGCCACATGGCAAGGAACTGAGGCCAGCTGCCAAAAGCTATGTGAGTGAGCCCTCCTGGAAGCAGATCCTCCAGTCCTGGCTGACATCTTGATGACAACCTCTCGTGAGACCCTGAACCAAAATCACCCAGCTCAGTACCTCACAAATTCCTGACTCAAAGAAACTGTGAGATAATAAATATTTGTCATTTTAAGCTGTGGAGTTTGGGTAATTTGTCATAGGGAGCTAATACAGACTTGGCACTTGGAAGTAGAATTCCTCTATAACAAAAACCTAAAAATATGGGAGTAGTTTAGGAACTAAGCAGTAGGCAGAAGCCAAACAGACTTTGAAGAGAATGTTAGAGAAAAGTTTAAGTGGCTTAAATAGTTTGTTAGGAGATGCATTATGGCCTTTCAGGAGACTATGGGTGAAGTGAGGAAAATATTAGTGGAAACTGAAGGAAAGGGGATCACATATATGTAGAGGCAGAAAGTTTAGCAACACTGTCACCTGTGTTAATGTGGAAGGTAGCAAATGTACATAAAGAACTTGTTGATTTAGCTAAGGAAATTTCCAGGCAGACTGTTGAAGATATTTCCTGGTTTCTTCTTGCTGCTTATAGTGAAATGTTAAGAGAGATGCTAAAGAAAAGCTGGTTAAACACAAAGAAGCCAGGACTTACTGGTCTTAAAATTGTTTCTAGCATCTCCAAAAAGCAATGATTCTAAGGTTAAGAATTGGCTTCTAGGCAAAGATCAAATCTAGGAAACTGGAGAAAACATGACCTCATGAGCTGCTAAGTTTGGGGGAGTAATTTTGTTATACAGCAATATAATCAATACACTTTTACATCCTTACCCTAAGTTGGTCACCTTGCTTCAGGCCTCATGTAGAAAATAGCAGCACCTCTCTCGATTTCCTAACACTATCTACAGTCTACTGACATGTATGCCTCGGCTCTCTGCCTTCTCCCTGTTGAAGTGAAGGCATGCCAGCCTTTTCATTTGTGCTTTTTAATCATCCCTTTTTCAAGGACTTTGATTCAACAGCAAACATTTTCTCTCTTTCACTGTCAAGTTCTGCCTCCACATCGATTCATTCTCATCAACAAACATGCTGTATTATCTCCCATCTTATGAAACATCTTATGAAAACAAACCCTCCCTTTATTCCATATCCCTCTGTTTCATTACCCTGTTTCTCTGCAACCCTTAACAGCAAAACTTCTTTGACTCTACTTCCTCACTTATTCCCTCTCAGTCCACCCTATTTGCCTTCTGTCTCCATCACTCCACTAAACATTTGTCAAGGTTACACATGACTTTGATGCTAACCGATAGAGTGGTCTCTATTCGAATCTTAACTGATCTCTCAGCAGTATTTGCTTTAGGTGACCTTTCCCTAATTTACATACCATGCTATTCACCTATTTAAATTGTACAGCTCAATGTTTGTAGTATATTCACAGGGTTGTGCAACCATCACCCACTCTAATGTTAGAACATTTTTGTCTCCTCTGAATGAAACCCTGTACCCATTAGCATTCACTCCTTATTTCCCCCTCCTTCCCTGTTCCAGCCATAGGCAGCCATTAATCTACTGTTTCTGTAGACTTGCTTATTCTGAACATGTCATATAAATGGAATCATATAATATGTGGCCTTGTGTCTGACTTCTTTCACTTAGCAAAATGTTTTCAAAGTTCATCCATGTTGTACCATGTATAAGTACTACTTCATTCTTTTTTATTGCCAAATAATATTCATTTGTAAGAATCAGTTGGTAGATAGATTGCTTTCATTTTGGGGTTCTTATGAATACTGCTGCTCTGAACAATTTGTGTTCAAGTTTTCATGTGGACATATGTTTTCATTTCTCTTGGATTTATACCTAGGAGTGGGGTTTCTGGGTCATATGGTAACTGTACGTTTAACCTTTTAAAGAACCACCAGACTTTTCCACAGTGGTTGTACCATTTTATTTTACATTTCCATCAGCAATGCATGAAGATTCCAATTTTTCTACATCTTCACCAATACTCGTTATTGTCTATCTTTTAGATTATAGCAATCTTGTATAGACTGAATGTTTGTGTCCTCCCCCAAATTCGTATGTGGAAACCCTAATTCCCAATGTGATGGTATTTAGAAGTAGGGCCTTTGGGAGATAGTTAGGGTTATATAGGTCATGAGGTTGGAGACCCCATGATGTGATTGGTGCCCTTGTAAGGGGTTGAAGAGATCAGAGTACATGCTGTCTCTGTCTCTGTCTGTCTGTCTCTCTTCTCTTTCGCTCTCTCATTCAGCCATGTGAGGAAACAGTTAAAGACTATACCAGAGTGCTCTAACCAGAAGTCAACCATGCTGGCACTCTGATCTCGGACTTCCAGCCTCCAGAACTGTGAGAAATAAATTTCTGTTATTTAAGCCACCCAGTCTATGGTGTTCTGTTATAGCAGACCTTATTCTTGAAACACTTTCTTGTTTTGGCTTCCAAGATTATACTATCCTGGGTTTTTTCTCCTATCTCACTTGCTGCTCTTTCTTGTACGCATTTGTGTGTTTACCTCTTCTTCTTCCTCTTTATTCTCCTTTACTTCCGCTAACCTTCTAAATGTTGGGGTACCCTAGGTCTGTGTCTTGAGATATCTTCTCTGTCTACACACTCTTGCTGTGTCATCTTGTCTCATGTCTTTAAATACTATGTGCAGATTGCTTCATCTTTAGCCCTGACCCTTCCCTCATCTCCAGAGCCCTATATCCATTTGCTTACTTAACAACTCTTCTTAGATGTCTAATAGGAATTTCAGATAACGTGTCCAAAACAGAACTCATGATTTCATTCACAGACCTGCATCCTCTCCCATTCTTCCAAATTTCAGTAGGTGGGATTCTGTCCACCTGCTTGCTCAAGCCAGAAGCCTATGAGCCATTCTTTTTTTAAAAAATTAATTTATTATATTTATTTATTTTTGGCTGTGTTGGGTCTTTGTTGCTGTGCGCGGGCTTTCTCTAGCTGCGGTGAGCGGGGGCTACCCTTCATTGCAGCGCGCGGGCTTCTCATTGAGGTGGCTTCTCTTGTTGTGGAGCATGGGCTCTAGGCGCACGGGCTTCAGTAGTTGTGGCTCGCAGGCTCTGGAGTGCAGGCTCAGTAGTTGTGGTGCACGGGCTTAGTTGCTCCGCGGCATGTGGGATCTTCCCGGACCAGGGCTCCAACCCGTGTCCCCTGCATTGGCAGGTGGATTCTTAACCACTGCGCCACCAGGGAAGCCCCTATGAGCCATTCTTGATGACTCTTATTCTCTTATACCCTATATCAAGTCCATCAGCAAGTTTCTTTTGACTCTGTTGTCATAGTATATTTCAATTCAACTCTTTCTTTTTCTGTCTCCTAGTCTAGTCCCAGACTAGCCTAGTCCCAGACATCGTTGTCTCTTCCTTGGATTACTATAGTAGACTCCTACTAGTTTCCCTGCTTCTATTCTACAGTTCATAATTCATATAGCCACCAGTCATCTTTTACATTTTAAGACATCACATCATGTACCTTCCTTGTTTAAAATCCTTCAGTGGTTTCTATTGCTCTTAAAATCTAAACTTGTTTGCCTGACTTAAGACCCTGCATGATCTAGCCCTTGCTAGATCTCTATCCACATTTCCTACCACTCTTCTGTCAGTAATATCCAGCCCACTGGCCTTCTTTCTTCCTTGGGACCTTTACACTAGCTGTTTCCTCTGTCTGGAAGGTTCTTCCCTTGTTCTTCACATGACTGGCTTCTTCTTGTCATTTGTGTTTCAGCACCTGTCGTTTCTAATTTTTGTGTGTGTGTTTATTTATTGTCTGTCTGCTCTCCCAACACCTGCTTTACCAGCTGTAAAATCCTTGCAATCAGGGCTTTGTCTATCTTGTTCAGGGCTGCATTCCCAGAATTTAACAGGGTGCCTGGTAGACACTTTTAAAATGTCTTCTTTTTTAAAAAATTTTTTATTGAGATATAATTGACATAAAACATTATATTAGTTTTAGGTGTACGATATATATTTATATATTGTGAAATGATTACCACAGTAAGTTTAGTTAATATCCATCACCACCCATAGTTACAACTTTTTTTCTTGTGATGAGAACTTTTAAGATCTACTCTCTTATAACTTTCAAATATACAATACAGTATTGTTAACTGTAGTCACCATGCTATACTTTATACCCCCAGCACCTATTTATCTTATAACTGGAAGCTTGTACCTTTTGACCACTTTTACCTATTCCACTCTCCCCCTACCCCCTGCTTCTTTTTTCTCTTTTCTTTAAAACAAATTAATTAATTAATTTATTTTTGGCTGCATTGGGTCTTTGTTGCTGCGTGTGGGCTTTCTTTAGTGAGCGGGGGCTACTCTTCGTTGCAGTGTGCAGGCTTCTCATTGCAGTGTCTTCTCTTGTTGTGGAGCACGGTCTCTAGGCGCGTGGGCTTCAGTAGTTGTGGCGCGTGGGCTTCAGTAGTTGTGGCACGTGGGCTCAGTAGTTGTGGCCCACGGACTTAGTTCCTCCGTGGCATGTGGGATCTTCCCAGACCAGGGCTCGAACCCATGTCCTCTGCATTGGCAGGCAGATTCTTAACCACTGTGCCACCAGGGAAGCCCCTACCCCCTGCTTCTGGCAACCACTAATCTCTTCTTTGTATCTATAAGTTTGTTTTTTTCTGTTAAATTCCATATATAGATGAGATCATACAGTATTTGTTTTTCTCTGACTTGTTTCACGTAGCATATATTCCCTCAAGGTCCATCTGTGTTGTCTCAAATGACACAATGTAATTCTTTTTTATGGCTAAAAAATATTCCACTGTGTGTATATATATATCACATTTTTTTTATCCATTCATCTATTTACTGACACTTAGTTGTTTCCATGTCTTGGCTATTGTGAATAATGCTGCAGTGAATATGGGAGTACACATATCTTTCTTTCCTTTTTTTTTTAACATCTTTATTGGAGTATAATTGCTTTATAATGTTCTGTTAGTTTCTGCTGTATAACAAAGTGAATCAGCTATATGTATCCATATATCCCCATATCCCCTTCCTCTTGGGCCTCCCTTCCACCCTCCCTATCCCACCCCTCTAGGTGGTCACAAAGCGGGAGTGCACATATCTTTCTGAGATAGTGATTTTGTTTCTTGCAGAAGTGGAATTGCTGGATCATATGGTAGTTCTATTTTTAATTTTTTAAGGAATTGCCATACTGTTTTCTGTATTGGTTGCACCAATTTACATTCCTACCAACAGTGCACAAGAGTTCCTTTTTCTGTACCTACTTGCCAACACTTATTTCTTTTCTTTGTGATAACAGCCATTCTAACAGGTATGAGATGATAGCTCATTGTGGTTTTGATTTGCAGTTCCCTGATGATTAGTGATGTTGAGCATCTTTTAATGTACCTGTTGGCTATTTGTGTGTCTTCTATGGAAAATTGTCTACTCAGATCCTATGCCCTTTTAAAAATTGAATAGTTTGGTTTATTTCTGTTGAGTTGTATAAATTCTTTATATATTTCAGACCTTAACCCCTTATCATATATATGATTTTGCAAATATTTTCTCCCATACTGTAGGTTGCCTCTTCATTTTGTTGATGGTTTTCTTTGCTGTGCAGAAGCTTTTTAGTTTGATATAGTTCCACTTATTTACTTTTGCTTTCTGGTGTCAAATCCAAAAAATTATTACCAAGACTGATGTCAAGGAGCTTACTCCATGTGCTTTCTTTTTATAGTTTCAGGTCTTATTTTCAAGTCTTTAATCCATTTTGAGTTGATTTTTGTGTATGACGTTAGATAGTGGTCCAGTTTCATTCTTTCACATATGGCTACCCAGTTTTCCCAGTACCATTTATTGAAGAGACTGTACTTTCTTCATTCTATATTCTTGGCTCCTTTATTGTAAGTCAACTAACCATATATGCATGGGTTTATTTCTGAACTCTATTCTGCTCCATTCATCTGTGTGTCTGTTTTTATGCCACCACCTTACCTTTTTGATTACTATAGCTTTGTAATATAGTTTGAAACCATGAATTGTGATGCCTCCAGCTTTGTTCTTCTTTCTCCAGATTGCTTTGGTTATTCAGGACCTTTTGTGGTTTCATTGAAATTTTAGGATTATGTATTCTATTTCTGTGAAAAATGCCATTGGAATTTTGATAGGGATTTCATTGAATATGTAGATTGCTTTGGGGAGTGTAGACGTTTTAACAATATCAATTCTTCCAATCCATGAGCACAGAATATATTTCCATTTATTTGTGTCTTCAATTTCTTTCATCAATAGCTTATAGTTTTCAGTGTACAGGTCTTTTACCTCCTTGGTTATATTTATTCCTAGGTATTTTATTCTTTTTATGCAATTAAAAATAGGATTGTTTTCTTCATTTCTCTTTCTAAATATTTGTTAATTGAATGAATGAATGATTTTGAACTTCTAAACTGAGTTCTGAATCAGAATAAGACTTATCTAGGCACAGAAGGGAAGAAAAAAGAGCCAGAAATATCCAATCAGAAAGAAGTCCAGTGGGCTGGAGATTACTAACAGAGCAGGAGAGTGATAGGATGGATTATAGGCATGCAGTAGATTTTAATCCCCTCAGTCTTTGATATACTCAGGTACAACCTGGGAACAGTGTCAAGAGCATCCCTGTGCTGAACTCCTTAGAGGGCATTTATGATGGAGCAGTATTTGACCATAAGACCCATCATCCCTGCAACTAGCAAATATTTTTAAGGATATCTGGCATTTGCTGTCACAATGCAAGGTACTGAGTGCAGCCCAAGGATGTCATCTACCAGTTGGACATCTGTTTAGGAGCCAGCTGCTGCCTGTTAAGGACAAGAGACAATGGAGTCAATGGAACACATAGTGATCCAAGAGTCCAATGAGTATAGTGTATAGCTGGTCTGGAATATGAAGCAGAGGGGCACAGCAGAGGATCCTGGTGGGCACAGCTTGGGATGGTGGCCCTTAATTATTGTGTTTATATATAAATGAGATACTTTTGTCTCTACACTTGGGATATACTTTTGGTGGGATCTGAGGGTAACTACAAGGTAACTATTCTATTGTTTATAGTATAGACTGCAAATAAGAGCTTCTTCATTACTTTAAAAGCCTTGATAAAAGTTTGATTGAATTTGAAATCCTTTTGCATTTGCACAAGAAATCTCCCCTATCACTCTCCTGCTCTGTCAATAATCTCCAGCCCACCCGACTTCTTTCTTCCTTGGGATCTTTACACTAGTTGTTCCCTCTGCCTGGAATGCTTTCATTTGCCAGTGAAGGGAAATGAAGAAGTACTAGATTTTTTAAAGTATAATTTCAGTTGTGGTTCATTTTAGAATGGTTATAAAAACTGTTTTATATTTTCATCTACCTACCCATGAATAAAGTTTCTTGTGGATGGCGATTGTCAAAAATTGGAGAGATTATCATTAAATAAATGATCAGGAATTACACCTGGCCATTTCAATTATAAAACCAGTTTTCTCCCCTCCCCTCCCCTCCTGTCCCCTTCCCTGTTTTTCTACCTTATGGTTTTCCTACCTTCTTTTCATCCTTCCTAAATAATCCAATTAAAAAACCATTAGGTAAGGTTGGCAAGGTAGGCATCTGCATTGGAGTGTGGTGGGCTGTTGGCTGCCTGGCATGGTGTATCAGAGTCCGAGTGAAGTGAGGAGGGTGCTTATGAGGAGGAGGGTGGTAGCAGCTTGTGTGGTTGTTGGGAGCTTGAGAGAGGTGAGGAGGTTGTCTGCACAGGATAGTGGTGACAGCGGCAAGTCTGGCACAAGGTGTTGGAGCTTGACTGAAGTGAAGGGGGCATCTGGGTAGCATGGGCACTGGGGTATCCGTGTTGGTAATTTACTCTCAAGGGGAAAAAAGTTATTTATAGTGTTATCATTGAAACTCTTTTGTAAGTTCGGAATTATTTTAACATGAAAAGAATAAAGTTATGTTTAAATGAGGAAACTAAAGTTTCTCGTTAAAATGTTTTGATATCTTATTAAATATTTTCTCTGTTGAATTTTCTTCCAACAAGGCCCATATAGATAATTCCACATTCCTTCTAGTTTATCTCTGTGTGTCGTATAAATATTATCCTTTTTGTTTGCAACAAATTATGTAAAAGGCTGTGAAACATTATTTTAGGCAGAGGGAGTCACATATGCAAAGGCCTGGAGCTCAGAGAACATGACTTTTATGAGAATTACAATTAGTTCTGCACATCTGGAAAGTGTGAAATTGGTCGTGGGGCAGCTGTCAAAGGAAAAGACCTCTAACAACCTCAGCTGGACGGTGGTACCATTCACTGACATAGGGGATATATTCACTTCTATGACCCTAAAACTGACAACCAAGAGCATAATGTCAAAGAAGATGCTCCCCAACTGGTACAGATAATCATTTGTCTAAAAACTGCATGTAAGGCCAACTGGCCCGAGGCAGGGGAACACAATCAGATTCACAGGTTGCATCAGACCGAAATTCTCCCAGACCACCCAGTTCCAGAAACTGCCCTGGAGACATTCCGGACCACCCAGTTCCAGGAACTGACCTGGGGACTTTGAACCCAGCCCAGCCTTCCCGCCTTTCGAGGGGCGGGACCAACGGTCCCCCAGGATACCCGAAAAGACCACCAAATAAGGAATACCCTGCGCCCTCCCAGATTCACCACACCCCTTTCCCTTCTTCCCCTATAAAATCTTGCCCAACCCTCGCCCGGGTGCGACTTCTCTGGCCCGTTTCTCTCGGAGCAGTGAACCTCGCCCGGGAGCGCTCCCTAATAAAGCTCACTTGAAGCTTTCCTCTGTTTCGCGGTGCCGTTTGTTAAGATCCGACCTTACACTGCACACGATGCTTCTTGAGCTGAGAATTCAATCACAAATTGCCCTAAACTTGTGCCTGCAGGAGGCACTCCTCAGAAACATGAATAGGGATGGAGAATGTAGCCTCTGTCATATCATACCCGCTTTCAAATAATTTAGCAAAAAGGACACCTTACAATAGACACATACGGTAAGATAATTTATTGAAATATTAATTTGCTTTTTATTCTGTTTTCCTGCCCTACTTCAAGAATACTTTTCTACTTTCTTTGTTTGAGCTTTTGTTCAACTGGACCGATGCAGAATTACAATTGCCTTTTGTTTTTTAAAGCCTGCAGGGACATACTGTGTAGCACAAGGAGCTCTGCTCAATATTACATGGCAACCTAGACGGGAGCGGAATTTGAAAAAGAATGGATGTATGTATGTGTATGGCTGAATCACTTTGCTGTACACCTGAGACTAGCAGAATATTGTTAATCAACTGTACGCCAATATAAAATGAAAAGTTAAAAAAAAATCTCATCCTCTAGTTCTGCCTTAAAGGAAAGAAAACAGTCAAGTCTTGATGTTTATTCTCAGACTTAGTGATATTATGATTTCATCTATTTTTATTTTTCATTTGCTGGAATAAAGAGAAGAAAATTTAAAAAAAGAAAACCTAAACTCATCGAAGGGCATATGCCAGGTGCTCCCAGAGGAGAGGAGAGAGAGGCAAGAGCCTAAGAGGGAGAGTCTACTATGGAGACCTCAAAGAGCGATTTTTTCGGGGAGGGAGGGCTCCATGAGTATCAGCGACCAGCATCCAGTTCCTCTGAGCTGCTCTTTTATAATCCCCTGGGGATGCAGCCTGTCCTCAGTGTGGAATGGCTTTGTGGTACAGTGGGAAGCTGAACCTTTGGTGTTGGGGTTCCTAGCCTTGGTAAAAAGGAGTCCCGGCTTGAGCTGGGCGGCAAGTTTCAGGAAACAGCAGAGTCACTTTCCTGCAAGGGACCCTGTAGTCTTATCAGGAGGGACCAATCTGGACCAAAGATCAGGGGTATTCTGGACTGTGTACAACCTGAAGTCTTTATCCTAGGGGTGGGACTTGACCCTAGTAGTGACTGAGGTTAAATTTCTATCAACTTGAGGAGTGGTGGCTTAAGATGAGATTTGATAATAGAAAAAGAGTATGATGTTTCCTTCGCCTAGACTGTGAAGTAACTTTCATACTCAACATACACATTTATAGCTCGCAAGATCTGGGGGAAATTACTTACACATGAAAAGACTTTTTTCCCCAGAAAAATTGGGCATAAGTCTAATTGTACCTTTTCTGTGAAACAGCTGAGATATTTCAGTTTGATATGTGCCTCCAGAAATTAATGCCAGATGGACTCAATATACCTCAACAAGCTTGGTTTTGTATTATTTTTTCTAACCCAAAAGCTGAAGTGGTGGGAAGGAAGGAACAAGCCAGCTCAACATTTGGTAGACTCAGATGTTCTCTTCGCTTTCCCAGTGCTCCTGCAGCTGACTTGGGGCTGGGAGCAGGTATGGGGTGAATACTGGTTTAATTCCAGTTTTCTTACAGCTTTATCTTCCAGGTACAAGTTGTCATTCAAATACCCAAACCTCGTATTTCTTTTAATCTTAATTTGAGCCAGGAGAAATTGAGCTCTGAATTGAGTCTACTTCAGTAGACTTCAGATAAATGATGGCTAGAAGGATAGAATGACAACCCAACTCCTTCTTTAATGATGTTTTTATTTTCCAAATAAGGAAGCCGATACAGAAACTATACGAGGAAGACTGTCATAGGCTTAGCCATGTGTGAAAAAGCCAGTTGACTGCAGATTAGAAGTTGTGACTCTGCCGCTACCTGTCTGTGTGGCCCTGGGCGTGTCATTTTAACTCTCTGGGCCACATGTGCACATGAAAGTTTTGGACTGGATGACCAATAAAAGGTCTCTTCATGCTCTATTCTTCTTGTGATTCTAGAATGTAGAGTAAGAAGATTCTTTTAAAATAGAAATACAAGGTAATAAAGGAGCCTTACTGACATTACATGCTTAGATATAATGGGACTTACTATTTTTGGTAGAACTTTTGAATGTGCCAGTAAGATCAGATCAGTGTTTTTACAAAACCATGATCAAAACCTTGTGATGAAACTTAGAAATTGTATTACTGTATATTTTGGCTGTATGCAGTAGATAATCATATCAGAGCTTGGTGAAACATAAACTCCTCAAAACCAATGATGGGAATTAACAAATTATTAGAATTTGAACTGAATTATATGCACTTTTAATCCTTGAAAGAAATCGCTTTATTTGATTCCTATGAATGAAAAGTGCTTTATATGTTATTTCAGAAGCTGGAAAATTGACCATATTTAGAATCCTGGGCAGCAAAGTAAAACAGATTTTAGGTAAATTATGCTGTACAAATAGTCAATCCCAAACAAACAAATCACTGCTAAATACATTGAGAGGTCTCAGTCAGTGATTATCATATGGAATAGGTTCCTCAGGAAGCATTTGATTCTTGATTTCATAGCTGCTAGTCATTAGTATACTGTTGTTGCTTGTATAAATCTTGGCTAATTATTTTTATTTTTTTCCACTGTTTTCCTAGTTTTATTTGAAAAAAAAGCGTGTAATTTCCTTTCTCATATTAATGTGCTGAAATTATGATAATAAATATCATTTGACTAAAAATGTTTAGATCCCGAATGATCCAGAAGGGCTCTGTACATAATCTGAACTCACTGAACAACTACAACTAAATACCACTCTTACAGCTTATTACTGAGTAGACTAACCTGTTCTTTGCACTGTTCAGTGTATATTTAGAAATTAGGAAGGACCAGATTCCTGATGACTCAAAATGTATATGGTAGTATGAATATTACTTTATTCACAGGTTTGAGTATAGAATACTTCACAAATTAAATCTTACCCTGATTTGCCACTCTTTAGGTTGATGGAAATTTGATCTCAATCAGTGCACATTATTTCCCTTTTCTGTGTGAGGAAAAGAAGCTTTATTAAGCTGTTATACACATTTTGAACTATACTATAGGCTAAAACTAGAAGTTGAAATGGACTTAACAGGTAAGATTAAAAAACTTCATTTTCACATGGATCCGATACATGTCTCCTGGAGAGGAAAATATTCTGTATAAAATTTGCTGAAGAAAATAAATATTAAAAAAATTGAAGTTCTTACTGGACTAAGTAAAACAGTGCACTAAAAAAATAAACTTTGGGCTTTCCTGGTGGCGCAGTGGTTGAGAGTCTGCCTGCCGATGCAGGGGATACGGGTTCGTGCCCCGGTCCGGGAAGATCCCACATGCCGCGGAGCGGCTAGGCCCGTGAGTCATGGCCGCTGAGCCTGCGCGTCTGGAGCCTGTGCTCCGCTATGGGAGAGGCCACAACAGTGACAGGCCCGCGTACCATTAAACTTTAAGAGAAATATAATTGAAAGTCGTAAAATTCAAAACCAAAAGATGAATAATTTATGTAATTTTTAAGGAATGTAATTTTGTGACCTTGTTATGGAATTCATAGGTAGAACACTAAATCTGGTGTAATCTTTTTTTTTTTTTTTCCACGGTACGTGGGCCTCTCACTGTTGTGGCCTCTCCCGTTGCGGAGCACAGGCTCCGGACGCGCAGGCTCAGCGGCCATGGCTCACAGGCCCAGCCGCTCCGCGGCATGTGGGATCTTCTCGGACCGGGGCACAAACCCGTGTCTCCTGCATCAGCAGGCGGACTCTCAACCACTGCGCCACCAGGGAAGCCCTGGTGTAATCTTATCTAGGCAAGATGTGTACAGGAAGCTTTGCATGAACAGATGAGTGAGGTCTGACTCCCTGAATAATGGACGTTGAGAGCACTTCTTTTCTAGGTGGGTGTAGTAGTTTGCTAGGACTGCCATCACAGAGTACCACATACTGGGTGGCTTCAACAACAGAATTTTATTTTCTCACAATTCTGGAGGCTAGAAGTCCAAGATCAAGGTGCCGTCAGGATTGGTTTCTTGTGAAAACTCTCTTTCTGGTTTGCAGACTGCTGCCTTCTCACTCCTAGAGCTTGCAGAAAGGAACACAGCCCTGCCAGCACCTTGATTTTAGCCTAGTGAGATGTCTGTTTGATTTCCTTACTACAGGATAATAAATTTGTGTTTTTTAAGGCACTGAGTTTGTGGTAATTTGTTACAGCAGCAACAAGCCAATATACCGTACAGCGTCATACCCTTGATCATCTACTGTGTGACTCCAAACACAGCGTGTACACACACTGTTTCCTGTACTTGAAACGCCATTACCTTCTTGTAGGCCTAACTAACTCTTAAACCTACTTCTGAAGTTACCTTCTATTAGAAGAATTTACTGAACTTTGGGTTTCTGCCCATTTCTATCTCAACACACTATATTTACAACATCTGTCTGTCTTCTCAACGTATTACTGTTGTTGATTTTCCCTCTTTTCCAAGACTGTTGAGCTCCTGGAGGCCAGGGACTTTTATTCACAGCATTTAGCCTATGAATGATGAATAAATGAAAATAGAATGTTCTAAATACTTTTAATTTAGAAGGCTCATATTCTGTGTGTGAGTCTGTGGATATGTTTGTACTTAGGTGTGTGTTTTTTAGGGAAGAGGTAGCCTGAGAAATGTCAATTTGTTAAGTCCTCTGTTTTAGTCTGTTTGGGCTGAGATAACAAAAATACCATAGACTTGGTGACTTATAAACAACCAAAATTTATTTCTCATATTTCTGGAGGCTGGGAAATCTAAGATCAAGGTGCTGGCAGATTGAGTATCTGGTGAGGGCCTGCTTCCCAGTTCATAAGTGGCTGTCTTCTTGCTGTGTCCCCACATGATGGAAGGAGAGCTAGAAAGCTCTTTGGTTCTCTTTATAAGGGCACTAATCCCATTCATGAGGGCTCCACTCTCATGACTTACCTCCCAAAGTCCCTACCTCCAAATACCAGCACATTGGGGATTAGGCCTCAACATATGAATTTGGGGGGACACACTCAGTCCATAACATCCTTTAATTCTGGTAATCTTCCCCAACCTCCCACCCAAGTGGTTGGCAATTAAATATCCATTATTTTTGGAGTTTTACATGTAAGAATTCCAGGTTGATTTGGGGCTACAGATGTGGATCTGGTCCCAAGACTAAGGTGATATCCCTTGCTTTCAAGATAGTGTTCAGCCTGCACTGTTATCTCTCTCTCTCTCTCTCTCTCTCTCTGTGTGTGTGTGTGTGTGTGTGTGTGTAGCGGGGGAGGGTAAAGTAGAATGATGGGCTGTACACTGGCTGGGCCACTGTTTCCTCCCATGGACAAAAACCCAGAAGCTTCTGGTCATGTCTTTTGTTTCAAAATTAATGTTAAAAACTGAGGTATAATTGATAGAAAATATTGTATTAGTTTTAGCTGTACATCTTAATGATTTGCAATATGTATATACTGCAAAAATGATCACCACAATAAGTTTAGTTAACATCCTTCACTACATATAGTTAGTTTTTTCTTGAGATAAGAACTTTTCAGATCTACTCTCTTAGCAACTTTCAAATATACAATATAGTGCTGTTAACTATAGTCACCGTGCTGTACATGATATCCCCAGGACTTATAATTGGAAGTTTGTACCTTTTGTGTGGTCATTTGTCCTAGACTTGGGAAACTGTCTTTTTCCAAGCCCTCCTCCTTTGACATCCCCTCCCATGTGGAGGAAACAAATACAAATTCCTTCTAAAAGCCTAGATTTTGCACCTGAGGCAAGAAAATATATAGGCACTGGAACAAGATACAGTTAATATATACACAGATTGAATATGTCTGTGTATGTTTTTGCCTTAGGAGAGTCTTTTAAGTTCAGTCCTCATTGTCCCCCCCACCTTTCTTTTTTTTAAACAAAAAGCATTTTATCAAGGGTATTGCTCTTAGATTGCCCAAGAGGGGACGGGGAGAGAGGCAAGTGCCTTTGAGTGGAAAAAAATGAGAGGAGCCCCAATAATGACATGTTGACATTATTGCCATTCTGTCAAGTATGTGGTTTAAAGTTAGACTTAATTTGATTTGGTAAAATAAGTAATGTGACCTTTCACACATCATCATAATGGTGTAAGATTCATACCCAAGTACCAGTCACTTTTTTTCCTATATAGTATCAATTTAACTGCTTCATAATATTCTTACCTGAACTATTTACTTAATTATTTCCTTATTTGTTTAATTAGTTAGCTATTTGGAGGCATTTAGATAGTTTCCTTTTTTTTTTCTAGTTTAAACAGTATTGAGATGT
Source organism: Delphinapterus leucas (assembly GCF_059928025.1). NCBI lineage: Eukaryota > Metazoa > Chordata > Mammalia > Artiodactyla > Monodontidae > Delphinapterus > Delphinapterus leucas. The sequence continues at coordinate 116,285,188 of NC_143131.1, read as the reverse complement.
TGTAGCTGAACTCTTACACAGATCCTCAATTATTTCCTTAGGATAAATTTCCAGAAGCATCATTACTGGTTCAGAAGAATGGGTCAGATTTTAAGGCTGTTGATGTGAGTTGCTAAAGAGTCCATTAGAAAGACTGTACCTCATCACAAATGGCAGACTGCCCTTTTGGAAAGTACCTTGAGTAAATAAAAATGGAACATGTATTGGTTTGCTAGGGCTGCCATAACAAAATACCAAAGAATATGTGGTTTAAACAACAGAAATTTTTTCTCCAACTTTTGGAGGCTGGAGGTCCAAGATCAAGGTGCCAGCAGGGTTGAATTCTTCTGAGATCTTTCTCCCTGGCTTGCAGATGACCACCCTCTCGCTGCCTCTTCACATGGTCATTGCTCTGTGCACATATGCCCCTGGTGTCTCTTCCTTTTCTAATAAGGACACTAACCATATGGATTAGGGCTCCATCCTAAGAGCCTCATTTTAAATTAATCACCTCTTTAAATACCTTATCTTCAATTATAGTTACACTCAGAAGTACTGGGGGCTAGGGCTTCAAAATATGAATATAGAGGGGAGGGTGGGGACACAGTTCAGGCCACAACAGAACTCTTAACTGCAAAAAGAAACTCTTGGATATAATAAAAAGTTGACTTAAAAAAAAAAAAAGCAGAGTTGCTGCTTTCTGAAAATATAGCTGGCCATAGTTTCCCCCCTCTTCTTCAGCTCATTCTTTTTCCTTTTCTCTAGTTCTCTTTTTCTTTTTCTGGGTATATTTAGGTACAGTAAAATATGCCTTTTTTTTTTTTTTTTTTTTTTTTGCGGTACGCGGGCCTCTCACTGTTGTGGCCTCTCCCGTTGTGGAGCAACAGGCTCCGGACGCGCAGGCTCAGCGGCCATGGCTCACGGGCCCAGCCGCTCCGCGGCATGTGGGATCTTCCCGGACCAGGGCACGAACCCGTGTCCCCTGCATCGGCAGGCGGACTCTCAACCACTGTGCTACCAGGGAAGCCCAAATATGCCCTTTTTATTGTGCATTTCTATGAGTTGTTTAAACACCATATTCAGTTAGGTTTTTGTAATCACATTTGTAGGAGGGATGGAAAACAAAGGTGGTCTAAATTTCAGTTATATTTTTAAACTTTTTTGTTTTGGAAGGCTGACATACCTGTAAGCAAGGTAAAGCCAAGAACCATACTCAGGCAATGATCTAAAAGGTAAAGTAGAAAAAAAAATGTTTTTCTCCTGAATGATCTGAGGGGTAGGAAAGCGACAGCATCATTTAAGTGTTTATATAACACTGCTTATTCACTGTCCCTACCTTTACCAATGTAATCTCTGAAAAGAATCTAACATCCCAATTATCTTGCATTTATCCTGGTTTTCTAAATGTCTCTCAAACATGCTTGTGTTGTCTCCCACCATCCCTATCCTCCTTCTATATGTAAGGCTTATACTAGACATACATTTCTTTGAAGCTTTCCTAGTCAATAGAAATTAAACCAATAATGGGTCCTCAATAAGGTGGTATGGAGGATTATTTCAAAACAATGTAGGAAAAAACTGTTACTTTAGAATTTACAGTTTAGATGGAAAAATAAGTTATGGTCTTATTCTCTTTCAGAAATTCACCTTTTACTATTTTACATTTATTTGGATGACTCTGAATTCCTTCAGGTCTAATCTCTCATCTGACCTATAGTCTTGGGCATCCCAGAAAACAGTGCCACATGAATATCCCAGTATCACCTTAAACATTAACAACTATGTTCATCATCTCCCCCACTTCCTCCAAAATAGTTTCTTTTGTTAGATTTTTCTAGTTCTATTTGTAAGGTCGGATCTTAACAAACGGCACCGCGAAACAGAGGAAAGCTTCAAGAGAGCTTTATTAGGGAGCGCTCCCGGGCGAGGTTCACTGGTCCGAGAGAAACGGGCCAGAGAAGTCGCACCCGGGCGAGGGTTGGGCAAGATTTTATAGGGGAAGAAGGGAAAGGGGTGTGGTGAATCTGGGAGGGCGCAGGGTATTCCTTATTTGGTGGTCTTTTCGGGTATCCTGGGGGACCGTTGGTCCCGCCCCTCGAAAGGCGGGAAGGCTGGGCTGGGTTCAAAGTCCCCAGGTCAGTTCCTGGAACTGGGTGGTCCGGAAAGTCTCCAGGTCAGTTTTTGGAACTGGGTGGTCCGGAGAGTTTCGGTCTGATGCAACCTGTGAATCTGATTGTGTTCCCCTGCCTCGGGCCAGTTGGCCTTACACTATTATGCTGCAGTTTTTGGCTTCCAGATTTCAAACACTGGAATGCTTTTATTTTCCTCATTCTTTATCAATTGGTTAGCAAATCCTGACTTACCTGAATTGTGTTTTGTAATGACAAGGTAGTAGTTTCCTATTGTCCTTCTCTTTTAATTTTTTCAATGGCACTTATCACTATCAAACATGCTGTATACCATTCTTATTTATTGTCTGCTTCTCCCCACAAGAATATAAGTTCCATGAGGGCAGAGATTTTTGTCTATTGTTTACTGCCCTGTTCCCAGCACTCGGTACAGTATTTATTGGATAAATTGAGCACTTACTATGTGCCAGGCACTGTGCTCTGCGTTTACATGCAGAATCTCATTTAATTTTTATCACAGTGGGTAGATGTTTTATGTTCTGATTTTCAGATAATAAAACTTATAATAATTTAATTTTAAAAAGGTTAGGTGACCTGTCTGAAGTCACACAACTTGATGGTCACATGGTTAGTAGGTGTTAGAGCCAGACTATAGATTGTCCCCAAACTTGGAAGCCTATCTGTATGCCTCTGAAATAATATTCATACTCCTTAATCTAAATTTCAAAACATTCCATAATACCAAGACCCTTATTTTACTTTTTAATGTCAAAAACCTCCTGATCCAGTCAAACTGGTCTACTCATTGTCCCTGGGAGCTTATAAATTTCCTCCAGATTTTGTTCAGATAAACTCCCTATAGAAATCTTATCTAGCCTTTGACTCTGCGATTCAGTGCAACTTCTACCTCTTTAATCATTTCTGAATACATTCCATTCCAGGATACAGTGAGGAATTCCTCTTCTAATTTACCACATGGTTTTTGGGCTTTCGGTCACATGTCTTACACCGTGTCGCACTCCTTGTATCTTGCTTGGCACACAAAAGGTTCAATAAATGGAAGCCACTGTAACTTTCTTGCATTCCCATCTGGGTCCGTAAGGCAGTTCTCAGGGGTGCGTAATACTTAACATACAGTGTTCATGTGTTTAACTCTCTCGGCTCCCAGTCCTATTGGAAACTCCTTTAAAAACCTAACGTCTGGGCTTCCCTGGTGGCGCAGTGGTTGCGAGTCCGCCTGCCGATGCGGGGGCCACGGATTCGTGCCCCGGTCTGGGAAGATCCCACATGCCGCGGAGCGGCTGGGCCCGTGAGCCACGGCCGGAGCCTGCGCGTCTGGAGCCTGTGCTCCGCAACGGGAGAGGCCACAACAGTGAGAGACCCGCGTACCGCAAAAAAAAACCACCCCAAAACCTAACGTTTTAGTTGGGAAGGAAGCTCGCACAGATAACGTAAACATATAAAAATATGTGTACCGGGCTTCTTTGGTGGCGCAGTGGTTGAGAGTCCGCCTGCCGATGCGGGGGACACGGGTTCGTGCCCCGGTCCGGGAAGATCCCACATGCCGTGGAGCGGCTGGGCCCGTGAGCCATGGCCGCTGAGACTGCGCGTCCGGAGCCTGTGCTCCGCAGCGGGAGGGGCCGCAACAGTGAAAGGTCCGCGTACCGCGAGAAAAAAAAAAAAGAAAAAAATATGTGTACACTGGGGTAATATGAAAATGTCCTCTGTCTGAATGCGCGAAGGGAGACCGAGAGGAGTGTCGCGGGAGGGCTTCACGGACGGCCTAGGGGTGGCGGGGGTTTCGCGCCACGCCTTGGTCGGCAAGTCTGGAGGCGCGCTGCTGTCCTTCACATGGCCTCGGGCTCTCTTTTGCGCAGGGCCACGTGCCGGCGTTTTAGTCTAATCGCCGCTCTGGCCCACTATAAACGGTTAATAACTGCCTTCCCCGACTAGGCCTCTTCCCTCCATCTTTGTGCGGACGGGAGGGGCGAGGACGCCAGGTGTAGCGGCCCGACCGAAACACGGCAAATAAATCCGGACCCCCAACCCCAACAGTCAAGTTTTCAAAAAGCCCGCGCGTGCCGCCCCAGGCCGCATCCGTTGGGAACGTCCCCCAGCGCGTCCCCTGTTCGACCCCTCCCCCATTTCCCACCCCGCGGCCAGCCCAGCGCGGGAGGAGGCGTGGGGGTGGCAAGCGAGCTCTGCACGCTAGGGGCGCCGGGGCCAGCGCGCACCGGGGAGCGCGCCCGTCCAGCAGCTGCCGCAAACGGAAGTGGGTGCGAGCGGATCGCCGTGATTGGCTGAGCTGACACGTCTCTCAAGGGGCTGGCGCGAACGCCACTGCGGAGTTTGGCGAGGGGACACGGCTAGGGGAGGGGGAAAATCACCGGGAACAGCCGCGGGGCTGGGGGCAAATGAATCGCAAAGGTTCGCTAAGTGCAGGGAGAGTCCCTAGTCAGGGCGAACTGAGGATCCTGGGGTTGAAAACGGGGCGGTAGAGGCGGTGGTGGGAGCAGCGTAGGCCGAGGGCTTGAATAGACCGCGGAGGGCGGGGAGTCCGTGACCTAGAGCGGCGCGGCAGCGCGGTAGGCGGGACTAATGAGAGCGAGGCGGGGATTGGCGGGCAGCCCTGGGCTGTCGTACGTCCGCGGTGACGCACGCCTCGGCGAGGGTGCGCGCGCGTTCAGCGGCCTCTTTGTGTGGTGCCCAGATAAGGGAGCGGAGGTGGCGGTAGCGGCGTCCTCGCTTGCCTTCAACTCTCCTCGGCTCGCCCTCTAGCCGGCACCTTTCCCCTTCCCTTCCCCTTCCTCTCTTCCTCTTTCCCTTCCCTTCCCTTCTTCCCTTCCCCGTCGGTGACCGGCGGGGGCGGCTCCAGCGACGGCTGGGCCCAAGCTGTGAAGAAGCCTTAGCTAACGATAACGGCGACGGCGAAACCTCGGAGCTCGCAGGGCGGGGGGAAGGCCCGGGCCGTGGAGATGGAGAATTCCCAGCTGTGTAAGCTGTTCATCGGCGGCCTCAACGTGCAGACGAGTGAGTCGGGCCTGCGCGGCCACTTTGAGGCCTTTGGGACCCTGACGGACTGCGTGGTGGTGGTGAACCCCCAGACCAAGCGCTCCCGTTGCTTTGGCTTCGTGACCTACTCCAATGTGGAGGAGGCCGATGCCGCCATGGCCGCCTCGCCCCATGCCGTGGACGGCAACACGGTGGAGCTGAAGCGGGCGGTGTCCCGGGAGGATTCGGCGCGGCCCGGTGCCCACGCCAAGGTGAAGAAGCTCTTTGTCGGGGGCCTTAAGGGAGACGTGGCCGAGGGCGACCTGATAGAGCACTTCTCGCAGTTTGGCACCGTGGAAAAGGCCGAGATTATTGCCGACAAGCAGTCTGGCAAGAAGCGTGGTTTCGGCTTCGTGTATTTTCAGAATCACGACGCGGCAGACAAGGCCGCGGTGGTCAAGTTCCATCCGATCCAGGGCCATCGCGTGGAGGTGAAGAAGGCTGTCCCCAAGGAGGATATCCACTCCGGTGGGGGCGGAGGCGGCTCCCGCTCCTCCCGGGGTGGCCGGGGCGGTCGGGGTCGGGGCGGTGGTCGTGACCAGAACGGCCTGTCTAAGGGCGGCGGCGGCTACAACAGCTACGGTGGTTACGGCGGCGGCGGTGGCTACAACGCCTACGGAGGCGGCGGAGGCGGTTCGTCCTACGGTGGAAGCGACTACGGTAACGGCTTCGGCGGCTTCGGTAGCTACAGCCAGCACCAGTCGTCCTATGGGCCCATGAAGAGCGGTGGCGGCGGCGGTGGAGGAGGCAGCAGCTGGGGAGGTCGCAGTAACAGTGGACCTTACAGAGGTGGCTATGGCGGTGGGGGTGGGTATGGAGGCAGCTCCTTCTAAAATTTTTTTAATGCCTGGGAGTGGCTATAGGGGTAGCTGTTTTCAACCGCCCAACTAGGGTCGACTCCTAAGTCCTTTCCCCTCCCACCGCCTTCCCCGTTTTGCCCTTGGGGAAGCCACTTCTTAGGCTGTTCACCCTTGGGGGTGTTGCCCTGTTTGCCTGCCACCTCCCTTGTCTCCCTCTGAAGATGGACTTGGCCCCACATACACATTTTTGTGTTACAGTCATTGATGGACTCTATTTTTTTATTATTACTTGGACCTTGGTCGTTTTTATACTAGCAAGATGTCTTGTTTTAATTTGTGTTTTTTTTGGGGGGAGGGAGTGAACTTGCTGATTCTGTAGCAAAACCTGGGCGGGGGTTGGGCGGGTTAGTTTACTTTGTTGTAAGGACTTGATATCTGGCTACAGCGTTTTCTATGAAATCTCCTTGGATCCCATGCCCGAAATTTGGAAGCATATGTACAAAAATCATTTTTACGTTTTATTTTTAATAAATCATTGTGTTTGACCGTACATGTCTAACATTTTTTTTAGGATCCATTCCGTACCGTTTTAAGGGATGTTAGTTGAAAAATTTTCTTGTTAATTCTTAATTCTTGATGTGTACTTCGAGAAACTTTTAAAAGGTCCTGTGGGTTTTTTTTTTCTTCTTGCTGTTGCCCTGGTAGTGATGTGTTGAATTTTATCCCTTACAGGTAAAACTTTTGAAGTGGTGGATGTGGCTTTTTAAAATCTTTAGTTTCTTTGCATCCATCTCTTGTACTAAGTAATTTGCTTATCATCTTGACATGGTCACTTCTTTCTATGAGAATTTACCTCAAAGTATGTACCGTGTAGTTCTAAAGAAATAGTTTGTATTAAGCATGTGTTTTCATTCATATGAACTGTTTAAAAAAATTTCAGATGGACTAGTTTCATCCCTCTTACTGGTTTGTCTGTAATGAATGGTTACAAATAAGGGTTATATTTTATCCTCAAACTAAAAGCGTTTTTGTATTTTCAGAGCAGGTTTAGACGTTTTTCTTTTTCCCCTCTAGCTGAACTGTTGTCCTTATGGAAATCCTTCCCCCAACCTTTGTGGCACCATCTACTGGCAGAATGGCAGTATATCTGCAAAACAATTCGTTTAAAAACTTGTTTAGGACAGTTGCGTCAGATTTAGAAGTTTTGCCATCAAAAATCTGTGCAGACTTTGGTTATACATTTACTTGTAACTAAGATGGGATTTACAGGAATGTAGTTAACAGTCAATATCACAATTGCCCTTTCTACATGAGATTTGAAAATGTAAACTGCTATGCATAGCTTGGGCAGTGGCCCCATATTGCTATGGCGACTAATGAACCAGCTTCGTGTACTGGTATCTTAGGTGCAAGTTGTAAAGCAAAATATCTGTGTTTTCTGCTTGGTTAACAAATGTGTATTTGTAGCCCTTTCATGCAATAGAATTCAAGTTGTTGTTTATAAAAAGCAAAACAGAACAGTGATACCAGAGAAAATTGCCTTCCTGGATAGACATACAGAATAGCAACGTTTATGGATATCACAAATAAAGAATTCAATCCTTTACATGATTGAGTGAGAGTATGTATAACCTGGTGGGTGGGTTCAGAGTACCTATTAATCCAGTACCTACATTTTGATTTAATGTTATGGTAAAATATTTGACTGGAGTTTTGTGGTTGAAAGCCCAAAGCTAGCTGTATTAAGCTTTCTGAAGGGAGATTACTGGGCTTTAAAGTAAAAAAATATATTGACCCTTTTCCTCTTAATTCTTGTTGCTGTATATTAGGATTTAATTCTTGCCAAAAGTTTTTTTTTTTCTAATTGCTAGGGTTCTGCTTTCAGGAGACAGGAAGTACGGTCAAGATTGCTAGGCTGCTTAGTAGTCACTTTGACAAAGGGTAGCTGATACTTGGTACAAATACTTAAGTACCTCTACAACAAATGGGGTAGATATTTTTGCCTATTGAATAAATAAGCAACGTAGTCAAATTTTGCACTCACATGGTTTTACAATTTGCTTAAATTTCTGTTTTTTACTCAGTAAAATGCATCATACTGCCTTTCTTTATGTGGTGATTTGGTTCAGCTTTTTTGGGGGGTCCTCTAAGATATAGAAAATGATATGTGTAAATTTTTTATCATAATTATTACTCTGCTTGTATTTTACTCAGTTTTAAGGGGAAGATCTGTTTCTTCTGGTTCAATTGGAATAGTCCACCTCTTGGAGGGTTTTCATAGTGTAATAAGGTTACTGTCATTTTGTATTTCCAACGTAGTGACTTGTAAAAAAATTATGTTAAAGGATTTTCTCTTAATTAGAAAAATGACAGCGTTCTGTTCATGGTATATTACCATTTCATTGTCATGTATATACCTTTACAAATTTATACTCTGGATTGGTATTTAGTGAAGGTAAAAGTAGTGGTATTTAGTCTTCCCAGAATTCCTCTTGTCAATTTTATGCAAGCATTTTTGGCATGTGGGACTTATTTAGTCTTATGTTTTGATTTCTTTCACCTGTAAGAACTGTCTGACCATTACTACTTCAAATTTAATTAAGACTTCATGGGAGGAGGTGGCACAGAACCTAATCAGTATTGAATATAATTTTTGTGCTATGCTTGAATTTAATTTGAAAGATTAGAAAAATAAAAATGAACCTTTTTTTTCTCTCCCTATCGTGAAGAACTTTGCATTTACAGTGTTTTTAGTATAAAGTCAATGGTAGTCATTAGTTGGAAGTGGTTTAAAAGATTGATAGTAATTTCAGATATTAAAAAGCTTGCAAATGGTTAACGTTCATAGTGATAACAAAACAGGATGATATACTGATTGTTTCCTCCTATAACAGTGATTTAGAACACAGATTTCATATTTAAACCTTCACAATGAACTTTTGTTTTTAAGCAAGGTTAAAGGATTGAGGATACTTAAGAATTTGCTATTTATGATTATTTCCCTCAAGACCAGAAATGGCAGTGTCAGTTATTTGATTTGTAGGCTTATATATCTTTTAAGTGTGCTTAATTTTCTCAAATTCGAGAATTTGCATTTTAAACTTATCTCTTTGCTGATTGAAAGTGGGCATTTGGATGTTGAATTGATTTAAGCAAAATTGCATCTGGGTAATGTAAGGATTATTCCCCAAAAGACAGTATTTGCACTTAGAAAAGGTAAGTCTCTTTCTTCCATTTTAACCAACTTACTGAGTCAGTGTTAAGATTTTGGTCACTGGGAAAAATTATTTCTTTTCCCTGTTTTAGAAGGCTTTATTTTTTTCCTGAAGCAGGGCAACAAAGATTGCCTCTAAACCAGTGTAAGACAATGCCTTTTCCTTAGTGTCTTATTGCAGATTACATTGCTGTGCCTTTGTCTAATGCTTTCTATTAAAAGTGAACATAAATTGTAAATTTTTTTCCAATAAAAAGTCCCTTCTGTGTTATTTTAAAAAGTATAATACTGCATATTTGGATTGTACTTGAAGTCACAGAAAATACCAGTATTACTAGGAAATAGAAGAAACAGATGTTACTGAATCTTCTTGAGGCTGGTGTATTTTCAAAAATTAGAATTAAATACTTAACTGCTTGTAAACCAAACTAAACAAAGAATGAGTAAAAACCCTGCCAATATGAGCAAACTCTCTTCTGAAGGATAATCCTTGTTAATAGGCATATGTTCAGCTAGATCTTTTTTGTATGTACCTACATTAGTTTTTTTTTAATACATCTTTATTGGAGTATAATTGCTTTACAATGGTGTGTTAGTTTCTGCTTTATAACAAAGTGAATCAGTTATACATATGTCCCCATATTTCTTACATCTTGCATCTCCCTCCCACCCTCCCTTTCTCACCCCTCCAGGCGGTCACAAAGCACCGAGCTGATCTCCCTGTGCTATGCGGCTGCTTCCCACTAGCTATCTACCTTATGTTTGGTAGTGTATATATGTCCATGCCTCTCTCTTGCTTTGTCACAGCTTACCCTTCCCCCTCCCCATATCCTCAAGTCCATTCTCTAGTAGGTCTGTGTATTTATTCCTATCTTACTCCTAGGTTCTTCATGACTTTTTTTTCTAAAATTCCATATATATGTGTTAGCATACGGTATTTGTCTTTCTCTTTCTGACTTAACTTCACTCTGTATGACAGACTCTAGGTCTATCCACCTCATTACAAATAGCTCAATTTCGTTTCTTTTTATGGCTGAGTAATATTCCATTGTATTTATGTGCCACATCTTCTTTATCCATTCATACGATAATGGACACTTAGGTTGTTTCCATTTCCGGGCTATTGTAAATAGAGCTGCAATGAACGTTTTGGTACATGACTCTTTGAATTATGGTTTTTTCAGGGTATATGCTCAGTAGTGGGATTGCTGGGTCATATGGTACTTCTATTTGTAGTTTTTTAAGGAACCTCCATACTGTTCTCCATAGTGGCTATACCAATTCACATTCCCACCAGCAGTGCAAGAGTGTTCCGTTTTCTCCACACCCTCTCCAGCATTTATTGTTTCCAGATTTTTTGATGATGGCCATTCCCTGGTGGTGCAGTGGTTGAGAGTCCGCCTGCCGATGCAGGGGACACGGGTTAGTGCCCGGGTCCGGGAAGATTCCACATTTCTTGGAGCGGCTGGGCCTGTGAGCCATGGCTGCTGAGCCTGCGCGTCCGGAGCCTGTGCTCCGCAACGGAAGAGGCCACAACAGTGAGAGGCCCGCGTATCGCAAAAAAACAAAAGCAAACACATTAGTTTTTAAAAGTAGGATTATATAGTTTTGCAGTTTGTATGTATATCATTGACATTATATCAGGGCAGATAGACCTTCCTCATCCTTTTTAATGCCTGTATAATGTTCCATAGCATAGCTGTTAATGGACATGAGGCTTCTTCCTTCTCTTGCTGTTACAAATAATGCAGTGATTGTTCTTGTTGCACATCATGTTCTTGCTCATCACATATACACTTAGTTGATGAGATGGCTACCTTAGAGTTAAATGCGCTAGATAATGAGAATGCAGCAGTTCTCTGGTATCATGTATTTTTTAGTTCTCGTGTATATTCAGGGAGGATACATGCTCATTGGCAGCATTGTTAAAGACTTAGGGTATATTCAACTAAAAGACTTTACTGAAAAACTTCAAAGCTATATTATACATGATAAAACAGTTAATTGCCTATGAAGACCATTGTATTGTTCTTTCCTGTTTTCTCCCAGTACCTGTAGATAACCTATGTTAACAGTTTGTCTACTTCTAGTTCTTTTTATTTGCAGGGAGGTACATTTATCTTTTTTTAGGAACAAGAATTGAGTCATTTTATATATACATACATATATATATATTAACTTCAAAGACACCCATATCTGTACATATAGCTCTGTCTCATATAACTGGTATTCTATAGTAGAGATGCACTATAATTTATTGATTAACATGTTTCCATATTTCCTCTGATTATAATTTAAAACTACTTTTGCAGGACTTGTGTTGCAATTTGCAATGTACCAAGGAGGATCAGCCCATGCTCACAAGGTACCCATAGGTTTTGTTTGAGTAGGGGGAATTTAAATAATCATGATAGAGTGTGAACATTTTAGTCAGAGATAGGTATGAGCAGTAGTGATGACTTTTTGTGGGTCAAGAAAATTGTTAACCTTTGGACTAGTCTTGACATTAGGACTAGGTAGATGAAGTTGGCAAAGGGTGTTCCACAACTTATGCCAAAACACAGAGCACGATGTATTGGGCTCCTTAACAGTTTTTTCTTAGATTGCTGGACCACGAAGACTTTAGAAGCACGTCGTCCATTTTTATTTTGCATTATTTTATGACTCACGATTTTTGCTAAGCATTAATAGAATCAGCTTAAGGGAGATGGGACATATTCAGTGATAGAAACACAAATCAGTTGAGATCTTAAATGGCAAGTGATGATCACTATATATTAATGAATATTTCCATAAGGAGTGTAAGTTCTTTTACCACTTTTACCATAAGTTCTTTTACCACTTTGTAAGGTTTGCTTAAAAAATAAAAATAAAAATTCTACCTGTGATGGGTTTGTGTCATGGTCTCCTGCTCTAAAATTATCTGATGTGAACTTGTACCATTTGGACAGTATGCTTATTTCCCAGTGTTTACTGTCAATTTCATTAGGTATTGATTACCTTCTTTGTGCAAAACACATCTAGGATCTGGAGATAGACAGCTGTAAGACTAACAGGGTTCCTGTCTTCATGTAACTTGCATTCTGTTGGGAATTCTATTTCTTTTGAAATCTTGCATCTTTTTCAGCATCGTGGCATCATCTCAGATTGTTCACACCATACAAACAAATTGGAGTTAGTCCCATTGTCATTTAGTATATATCCTCTGATGAAAATTGTCTCACTCCTTTATTGGTTACTTGTTATTTGGATACCATATGAAAGGTATATTTTTTTCTTTGATGCTTATGTTGCAAATGTAATTTGCCTCAGTAGGCATCTGATTTAGTATTTCATAGTCCTTAAGGACATACATTTTGGTATCAGGTAGAACAGGTTCTTTTCTTGACCCGGTCACCTTGTTCCATGATCTTGAGCTAATTGGCCTGAATCTCAGTTTCCTTGTCTTTAAAAAGGAGAGACTACTATTAATACCTGTCTCACAGAGTTGTTGAAGGAATTCAGTGAAAGAATACACGTAAAGGGCATACTGTCATCTCTGGTATATAGTAATTTTAATATTATACTTCTGATAAGGGATGTGACAGGCAGAAGGTGTACTTTTTTTCACCCCCACCTCAACCACAAGGTATTTGCACAGTTAACGAGGTGAATGAATAACTCTCTTAAAAAAAGTAGTGACATGTGTATGTAATCTGTAGAGCACTCAGTATCTGAGGTTTGGTTTTTAACCTAGGCCTTTCTCTTGATTTGCTGGGTGAGCTTGGATGTGGGAACCCTCTATACCTCTGCTGCTTCAGCTCTAGTAGGAGAGATATGAACCGTGTTAGCTATGTGTGTTTATTTGTTATTATAAGAAAGATATAAATAATGTGTTGAGAGTGACTTCCAGGTAGGAAGAAAGATCAAGAAAAGCATTGAGGAAGATGCGGTATTTCACTTAAAAACTGGCCACATAGAGAAGGTGAGGGGAGAAAGAGGTAATTTCAGGTAGAGGAACAAATAGGCAGAGATATGGGCATGCCTACTCTGTGCTAAACATTGTACTGAGTACATTTGCAAATGTTCTCACTGGATCCATTCAGTAACCTGCTTCACAGGTAAGGTAGCTGAAGCTCATCTCAGAAAGGTTAAGAAACTTTCCCAAGGCCACCCAGCTGGTGAAATGATTGAGCTGGGAGTTGAATCCAAGTCTGATTCCAATGGCCATAGTCTGCACAAAACTTCCTTTACAATTGAAGCTTCCAAATACAAGCGGCTAATCTGTATTAAGGGTAAAGGAGAGTTGTGGGAAATAAATTGGAAAAAGTTGGGACCATATTACTGAGGTCTTTGAGTAGTCTATCTGGCGGTCGGTGGAAGTCCCTAAAGGTTTTTGAGAAACAATAGTGGTAGTAGAACTGTAATTTAGAAAGATTAATCAATAACACTGGGTATAATAGATGGCATTTGAGTGATGTTTCAGGTGGTAAGGCCTTTAAGACAGCTGATGTTAACCAGGTAAGAAAATGAGAGCATGAACAAAGAAGTAGTACTGGCAATAGAGTGAAAGGGAATTTGAGGGAAGTTGTGAAAGTATAATTGGCAAATGATCAGATATGGGGGGGGGATAAGGAAGAGGGAGTAGTTGAATCAGAATTACTGTGTGAGTAGGAGGATGGTGATGTCACCGAAAATGGGAAGAGGAGATTTAGAAGGAAGGTTTGAACGTAGCAAGTTGAGGATGCTGGTAAACACATTGAAGCATTGTGTGTTTTGCAGATAGCTTTACAAAATGGTTATCTCTGCTGGATATTCTCTTTTTGCCCTTCCTGATTCACTCCATACCTTTCTATTTCTCGCTTTGTGTTCTTGGAAGGTTGATTCTTAAGGAACTGTATACTCTCTTCTTTGGCTTCATGTTGAGTTTGGACAGTGGGAGAAACCAACAGGTCTGGAGAGTGACAGAAAGGTGAGGTCAAGATATTTGTTCCCCCTGTCTCCCAAGTACACATACTCAGCAAACAGGTTATCGGGGGCTACAGGTCTGCTCCAGTGGCCCTCCCTTACAGCTCTGGGTCTTTTCTGGCTTCTGGTAACCACTCCTATTGCTACTTCAGGCTCCCTTTGTCTAGCCCCAAGATGGTTCACCAAACCTTGTTGGTTTTCCTTAACTGTGCCCACATCCTTGTAAATAGTTCCTTTTATTAAAACTCTTTAATAACCCTGTTTGAATGTGCCATCTGTTATCATCCTTTCAGTGAAAAAAAATTTAATCCCTTCCACGTTTTCTAGTGACTTGATCTCCCAGGCACCACCAAACTTGAAGATCTAGCTATTTGCACTAAGTTACTCTCCCCACCGGTCATGAGTTTTCCCACATTGTTTGAAATTCAGTGTTTCCCTGTCTCCTACTATGTCAGGTTAAATGTATGACTTCTCTCCTTCGTGATTCAGCTGGAAATGCAGCAGTGAACAAGAGACAAAAATCCTTGCTCTCAGTAGAGCTTATATTTTAGTGGTGGTGGTGGGGGAGACAGATAATGAAGCATAATAAATTATATGGCATTTAGAAAATGATGTGTGGTCTAGAAAAATTAGGCTAAGGAGCTGGGAGTGCTGCAGGGCAGGATGTTTGTGAAGGTAGTGCAATTTAAAATGGGGTGGTATGGGTAGTTCTCTCTGAGAAAGTGGTATTTGAACAGAGACTTGAAGGAAATGTGGGAGTGAGCAGTGTAGATATTTAGGGGAACAGCATTCCAGGGAGAGGCTTAGGAAGAGCAAAAACCCTGAGGCAGGATTGTGCCTGGACTTTGTGAGGAAGAGCAAGTTGGTCAGGGTGGCTGGAGTTGAGGGAAGAGAAGCAAAGGAGTAGCTGATCACAAAAGAAAGGGCTTTGTAAACTGTTGTAAGGATTTTGGCTTTTACCGCATGATTGGTGAACCATTTCACGGTTTTGAGCAGAGGAGGATCATGATCTGCCTTGAATTTTAAAAGATTCTCTCTGATTTTCTTAGAACAAAATTTCTATTCCTTTAGTTGTTATGGTTGGTTTCGATGAGGGTTTATGAGAAAAGCAATCAGAACAATTTGGATTAAGGTGTAAAAAGACCCACAGTCTCTTTAATTCTATTATAGGCATCTGCTTTTTTGAGAGATTATTCTTTTTGGCTGAAATGAAGCTTTAATTGTGATGTGCTGTCTTTAGAAGGAACTACTTGCAAGATTGGCCCTTGCCTGGGCACTTGGATTTAGGGAGTGTTCCCACTGTTCCCTAACTGATGAAGGTGGTTCACAGTGTCTAGACTGTGCAAGCAGTATGATTTATGCTAAATACCGCCTTCCTTCTGGGACTCTAGAGTTTTGATAGGTGCTAGGCAGCGGGTACCTATAAAACTTGGGAGGACTTAGTCCTTGGGCAGAAACATGACACACAAGTGTATTCTGTGTGACCCCTCATGGTCAGAGAGACCATAAAGAGGCCTGCACTTGGGTTCCTCCAGACTGTGTCTTTTCTCCAAATGATCCTACTGTGTATCTTCACTGTGTGTCTAGTAAACTTTATCTGTGAGTGTAAGACTTAGCAGTACTGAGTTCTGTGAGTTCTTTTTAGTTCATCTCTGAACCTGGTGTTGTACTTGGGAACCCCTGAAACAGCTAACTTTTTTTTTTTTTTTTGGTGTGTGTGTGTGTGTGTGTAACCAAGTTAAGTGGAAAACATCAGGTTGCGGGTAGAAGTTGCAGTTTTGGAAAACCTATCACATAGGTCAGTCAGCTCTGTGTCTAGTGGAGAGCTCTTTTGAGCACTTTCTGCTTTGTTAATTCCTTTTGTTTTTCCAAAAGCTCTAGGTCTTTTCATTATTGCAGCTTCTAGCAGTTTTGAGCATGTGCAGACTCACTGCCACCATGTAAATCCTTTGTAAGCAAGTTTATAAAAAGGACTGCCTTGTAAAGTTCTTTAAAGTAATCTTAGTGAAGGCAGTTGTTGACATAGGCACCATAAATAATTCCTTAGGGAGGCAGGAAGTACAGCTACTAGAAGCAACAGCATCTGACAACAGGTGTAGGTATGTCAGTATGTTAGAAGGATCACACTTTGCCTGTATACACTGCAATGAAATGTGTAACAAGATGGTCTGATTTAACTGCTTTGTATTACTCCCCTTGGAAGGAAGTTATTCTGTTCTCATCATGAAGTAAGATTTTGGTATGGAGAATATGAAACGTGGGTCACAGAAGGGAGATTGTGGCAAAAATGCCCATTTGACATAGCTCTTCTGAATTTCTATTTATTGCTGACTTCAGAGTCACAACCAGTTCCCTTCAAATCTCTGGATCCATATATTCATGAGCTTGAAAGCTTTTATTGTCATTTGGTGGAACTGTTTGTTTGCTTGTCTTCAGTTGAGTTTAATCACAGTTTTGTACTTTTATAACTGAAATTGCAGACAGTAACTTCTCCATCAGGCTGGAAAAGATGATGAGTGAGGAGGGTAAATATGGATTTATTTGGTAGGAACCACTAAAGTATCCATATCTTTTCTCTAGCCCTCCAATACTAGGAATTTAACCTAAGAAAACAATTCAGTGAAAGAAAAAGTCATTGCACAAAAATGGTCATTATAACATCTATAGCAAGAGATTGGAAACTGATGTAAATGTCAAACATTAGGGAAATGTTTACTAAATTGTGCTCTGTGAAAATGTGGGATATTAAAAATCCATTGGCCATCAACAGGTGAATGGATAAACAAAATGTGGTATCTACATACAGTGAAATATTATTCGGCCATAAAAAGGAATGAAATTCTGATACATGCTACAACATGGATGAACCTTGAAAACATTATGCTAAGTGAAATAAGCCAGACACAAAAGGACAAGTATGACTGCACTTATCTGAGGGATCTAGAACAGGCAAATTCATAGAGACAGTAAAATAGAGGTTACCTGGGGCTTGGGGAAGGAGGGAATGGAAAGTTACTGTTCACTGGGTACAGAGTTTCTTTGGGGATGATGAAGTTCTGGAGATGGATAGTGGTAATGGTTGCATAACATTGCGATTGTACTTAATGCCACTGAATTGTGCCCTTAAAAATGTTGGTGTAAGCAACTATACTCCAATAAAAATTAATTAAAAAAATACCTGCAAAAAATGAATAATCTTGTTGGCCAAAAAAAAAAAAGGTTGACATGGTAAATTTTATGTATATTCTACCACAATAAAAATTATAATAAAATATGCAATAATAATATGTATTTAGTGTAATATAGTATGTCAGTGTATTAAAGTAGTGAGATTAAACAATTAACCCTTTAAAATTATTTTTAAAAATTTTAAGTGAAATCATGAGAAATTGAACTTATCCAGTTGAAACTATTTACACTTACGAATACTCTTTTTAAAGCCCCATGGAATTATTTACTAAATTCACAACTTTATATCTACTCCTTGTGTCCTACTCCCTCCTTCCTCAAACTGGAAGCTGTCTCTTACTCCACTGAGTTCCCATAGTACCTTTTCTTCATTTCTCTTTGAGTCTCTTGTTTTCTACCATTATTTATATGTGTCCATGTGCAGTTTCCCCAATCAGTTTGTAAGCTCTCTGGCGTTCTATTCTTGTAGAATTTATGTGGCAGCTTCCTGGTACAACCCATCACATAGACAGAGTAAGATATTCAGGGAGACTGAATTATAAGCGTGCAGTCATATGAAGGCAGAGAGTGACCAGAATGTCTGAGCATACTTTCTCATGGGTTTTACATTACTTTAACCATGTGCCTGCCTCAGTTCTCTGTACCTGCTAGATGGGCAGACCTGACCTCACCCACATACGCATCCCTGTATTCTTGACTTTGGGGCTATGTCTCATCTGTATTTTACCTCTTCTGTAAAAAACAGCTCAGCTTTCTTTGTAACCAGAATGGAAAGGACTAGAGAGATGAGACAGGGGCAGCAGATAGAGGACCGATGCAGTCAATTTAAAGTTGCAAGTACCTATGAAAAAGTTGTAAGTAGGAATTAATACTCATTCTTGAAGGAAGCAGATTTTTGAACCTTGCCTAAGCCTTTGATGTAGTCATTAGGTTTTGCTTTTCTCATAAAGATATGCACATATTTACCAGCAGAGGGCACCAGTTGCAGGTTGAAGATTAGCGAGAGGATGGAATTCTTAGGGAGACCCGGAAAGACAAGTGTTTGCAATGTGCTGGCCTGTGTGAAGCACCCTGCTTGCTGCTATAGTTGGTCTGGCTTTTCTTTGACTCACCCGGGGTCCAGTGATGTGCCTCCAGCTTTCCTCAAGAGCAATCTTTGGCTAGGCCTGCTTGGTAAGCTAAGGGACCAGAGGAATCCAGGGTTAAGGACTTTGTAATAGTAGGTGTTGGGAGCCTTGGATGCCAGCTTGTGTTAATATCTTTAGGGGTTCAAATGCTGTTGTTCCCCATCTTCAGATGAGGTGGAGAGGGCATCAGGCCAGGCATCTGAGGATTTCGTCCCACGCCCCACTTGGCCACCAACTCACTGAGTGATCTTGAGCCAGTTGCTTTCTCTCTCTCAGCCTCAGCTGGCTTTTCTCTAAAATGAAGGTAGTAAGATAGGGGTAGTGCCTGCCAAGCACAGTAGTTAGTAATGGTCTCTGAGGTCAGGGAGACCTGGGCTCAAACCTATAGGGCTGTGGTCAAGTCCTTATAAGTCTCAGAACCTCAGTTTCCTCACATTTATTTGTTTATTTATGTTCCAGTCGAGCTTATATTTACTGCATTACTTTTGAAAAGAAAAACATTTTTCTTTTTACCTTTTGACCCCCTTCAGCCATTTCTCCCTCCCCCAACCCCCTGCCTCTATCTCTTTTTTTTTTTTTTTGCAGTACGCGGGCCTCTCACTGTTGTGACCTCTCCCGTTGCGGAGCACAGGCTCCGGACGCTCAGGCTCAGTGGCCGTGGCTCACGGGCCCAGCCACTCCGCGGCATGTGGGATCTTCCCGGACCGGGGCACAAACCCGTGTCCCCTGCAGCGGCAGGCGGACTCTCAACCACTGCACTACCAGGGAAGCCCCCAATCTCTTTTCTGTATCTGTGAGATTTTTTTTTAATTAAAAAAATTTTCTAGATTCCACATATGAGAGATCATACAGTATTTGTCTTTCTCTAACTTATTACACTTAGCATAATGCCCTTGATGTCCATCCATGTTGTCACAAATGGCAGCATTTTAATGTTCTTTATGGTTATATAATATCGCTCTGGGTGTGTATATGTGTGTGTGTGTGTGTGTGTGTGTGTATCATCTATCCATTCATCCATAGATGGACACTTAAGTTGTTTCCATATCTGGGCTATTGTAAATAATGCTGCAATGATCATGGGGGTACATACATCTTTTTGAGTTAGTGTTTTCGTTTTGTTTTTTTTTTAAAGAATCAATTTTATTTATTTTTGGTTGCGCTGGGTCTTCGTTGCTTTCTCTGGTTGCGGCGAGCAGGGGCTACTCTTCATTGAGGTGTGTGCGCTTCTCATGCGGTGGCTTCTCTTGTTGTGGAGCACGGTCTCTAGGCGCGCGGGCTTCAGTGGTTGTGACACGTGGGCTCAGTAGTTGTGGCTCGTGGGGTCTAGAGCGCAGTCTCAGTAGTTGTGGCGCACGGACTTAGTTGCTCTGCGGCATGTGGGATCTTCCCAGACCAGGGTTCGAACCCGTGTCCCCTGCATTGGCAGGCGGATTCTTAACCACTGCGCCACCAGGGAAATCCCTCATTTTCTTCAGATATATACCCAGAAGTGGAATTACTGGAGCATGTGGTAGTTCCATTTTTAATTTTTTGATAAACCTCCATACTGTTTTCCATATTGGCTGCACCAGTTTAAATTCCCACCATCAGTGTACAAGTGTTCCCTTTTTTCCATCTCCTCACCAACACTTGCTTCTTATCTTTTTAAAAAAAATTTTTAATAGATCTTTATTATATAATTGCTTCACAATACTGTATTAGTTGATGTTGCACAACAAAGCAAATCAGCCATATGCATACACATGTCCCCATATCCCCGCCCTGTTGAGCCTCCCTCCCACCCTCCCTATCCCACCCCTCTAGGTCATCGCAAAGCACTGAGCCGATCTTCCTGTGCTATGCTGCTGCTTCCCACCAGCCAACTGTTTTACACTCGGTAGTGTATATATGTCAATGCTACTCTCACTTCACCCTTCGCCTTCCTACCCCATGTCCTCAAGTCCATTTTCTATGTCTACCTCTTTATTCCTGCCCTGCAACTAGGTTCATCAGTACCATTCTTATCTTTTTGATATAGCTTTTCTGATCGGTGTGAGGTGGTATCTCATTGTGGCTTTGATTTGCATTTTCACGATGATGCATGATTTCCATGATGTTGAGCATCTTTTCATGTGCCTGTTGGTCATCTGTATGTTTTCTTTGGAAAAACATCTATTCATATGTTCTGCCTATCTTTTTTTTTTTCAGTACGCGGGCCTCTCACTGTTATGGCCTCTCCCATTGCGGAGCACAGGCTCTGGATGCGCAGGCTCAGTGGCCATGGCTCACGGGCCCAGCCACTCCGTGGCATGTGGGATCTTCCCAGACTGGGGCACGAACCCGTGTCCCCTGTGTCGGCAGGTGGACTCTCAACCACTGCGCCACCAGGGAAGCCCCATACTGTTTTAATTAGTATAGCTTTGTAATATAGTTTGAAATCAAGGAGTGTGATGGCTTGGCTTTGTTCTTCCTTCTCAAGATAGCTTTGGATATTTGGGGATTTTTTGCAGTTCCATACAAATTTTAGGATAATTTGTTCTATTTCAAATATTAGGATAATTTGTTCTATTTCTGTAAAAAATGCCATTGAAATTTTGATAGAGAGTGCATAAAATCTGTGGATTACTTTGGGTAGTATGAACATTTTAACAATATTGATTCTTCCAGTCTACGAGCATGGAATATCTTTCCATTCATTTGTGTCTTCTCCAATTTTTTTCATTAATGTCTTGTAGTTTTCAATATACAGGTCTTTCACCTCCTTGGTTAAATTCATTCCTAGGTATTTTGGGTTTTTTTGGATGCAACTGTAAATGTGGTATTTTTCCATATTTCTCTTTCTGATACTTCGTTATTAGTGTATAGAAATGCAATAGAGTTTTGTGTACCGATTTTGTATCCTGCAACTTTACTGAATTTATTAATTCTAACAGAGGAGGGAACTCTACTAAACTCATTTTAGGAGGCCAGCGTTAACCTCTTACCAAAACCAGACAAGGACACCACAAGAAAAATATTATAGGCCAATATTCCTGATGAACATAGATGTAAAAATTCTCAACAAAATAATAACACATTGAATGCAGCAATATATTTAAAGGATCATGCACCATAATCAAGTGGGATTTATTCCAGGATTGCAAGGATGGTTCAACATCTTCAAATCAATCATTGTGGAACACCACATTAACAACATGAAGGATAAAAATCATATGATCATTTCAATAGAAGCAGAAAAAGCATTTGACAAAATTCAGTATCCATTTATGATAATAAGTTTTAACAGAGTGGGTATAGAGAGAACGTACCTCAATATAATAAAGGCCATATATTTTCATATTCAAAGGTGAAAAGCTGGAAGTTTTTCCTCTAAGATCAGGAACGAGACAAGGATGCCCACTCTCACCACTTTTATTCAACATAGTATTGGAAGTCTTAGCCAAAGCAATTAGGCAAGAAAAAAGTAAAAAGCATCCAAATTGGAAAGGAAGAATTAAAACTATCATTATTTGCAGATGACATGATATTTTATATAGAAAACCCTAAAGACTCTATCAAAAAATTGTCACAACTAATAAAATTCGGTGAAGTTTTAGGATAAAAAGTCAATATACAAAAATCTGTTTCATTTCTGTACACCTCACATTTAAAATAGGGATAATAGTCCCTTCTCACAGGGTTGTTGTGAGGATTAAATGAGAGGGGTATATGTAAAGTCTTGAGTACAGAGTCCGGCCCAGAGTAAAATGTTAAGGGATGGGAGCTGTTATTACTATTCGGGGGATGTTATCTTAAGTCCAAGGAGATGAGGGACATGAAGAACTTTGTGAGCTTTAAAGTTCAACACAGATGCCACGGGTAATTATTGTCTTGAATATGTTCAGGGCATGGGTTCTTCTACTTCACAGGAGGAGTCCTGAGGGAAGCCAAGCATCTCTCTGGATAATATGCTGTTCTCTTTACCTTTTGACTTTTTTGGACCTCAAATTCCTTTTCATTTTCTGCCTGGCTTCCTGTGCTGGGGGCGTGCTAAGCAGCTACAGGGGGAGTCTACTCTCATCAAGTGGTCCAGAATCTGAGGGAAAGTTTTGGTGATACAGGTGTGGGTGGGTCTTGATTTAGCTTTGGTCTTGCCTGGCTCTTGGTGAGCTGTTGGTAATAGTGACCACTGAATGGCTCTAGGAGAGGCCCAGGGCTGGGCTTCCTGGCACAAGTTACCCTGGTTGACTTTCTTCTTGACCTCAAAACTAAGGACTCACAGAGCTATAGTTTGGTAGCATTGGCATAGGCAATGCAAATAATAGCTGCTAATGGTTACTCAGTGCCTATTACAGGCCAGGCTCTCTGCTAAGTGCTTTATAGTCTTGAAACCTAACAACACTGTGAGGTAGGTACTATTATTATCTTCTTTTTACAGATGAGGAAATTGAGACTTGTAAAGTACATTGCTAAGGGTCATGTTTCTGGTAAGTATATTCAGACCCTGGTCTGTCTGATTCTATTGGTCTGAGCTCTTTTCTTTGTGGTCTTTCCATTTAGCTGTGTATTAGAGTCACCTATGAAGTTCACTAAAATTCCTGCTCCTTGGGCCCCAATTCTGTAGGTGTGTGGTAGAGCCTGGTACTGTAGTATTTTCTTTCTCCCAGATTTATTGAGGTATAATTTGCGTAAAATAAAATTCACCCACTTAAGTGTCTAGTTTGATAAAATGTAGTAGTTGTATACAATTGTGTAAGTATCATCACAGTCAAGATATGGAACACTTCCATAACCCTGAAAAGTTTCCTTGCATCTTTTGATCCTTTGATGCCTACAATTTTAACCCGCTGGGCAGATGGTTCTGATGCAGGTGTGGGGCTACTGTATGTGTTATGGTGCCTGCACATGTGAGGAACTGAGGCTCTGGAGAAGCAGGATAAAAGCAAGAAAAGAAGAAAAAGACACTTGGAAGAATGATGGGCCTTGCTACCTCCAGATAAGCTGTGCTGTACAGGCTCCTTGTAGAGAGATGGGGTGTGGAGAAGAGAACTCTCTAGACCAAACCCACTTAAAAGTTTTTTCTCCTCACATGGCTTCTTCCTCAGCCACATAGAGCTGGAGGATGCTGAACAAAGTTGGTGTACATGGCTGGGTAAATTGCTCTGGGATGGAGAGGTGGGTACTATTGGTAAGCTGTGGGAGAAGCTTTGGGTATGGGGAGGAGGGCTAGCAAGGAGGTGAGACATTACATCTGGGAATTCAACGATGGGACCTCTTCCTCCAGGTAGAGATTACTTTGGTTCCTCTGACTTTCCTCTACTGCAAGAATCCAATAGTGACTCTCCTTAATCTGAAGTCCAGTTAGGAAAGTTAGCCTAGAGCAAGCAGGTTCAGGCTGTGGCCCAGAGAACACTTGGATAATAATGTAGAAAGTGTAAAGTGTAGCTCTGATAGTAGAGAAGATTTAGGTGGCAACTTTGTGCCAGGAGTCTGGAGGCTTTGATTCTTGGTTCAGCTCTGACCCTGGTTTTGCCTTTCTTTTCTCAATGTCCTTCTCTAGGTAGTCTCTGTTCAGCTTACTTCTCATGGATAGAATGGGGAATAAAGTGAGCAGGTGGTAGCACTATGGTTTCAACACATACGTTGTAGTGATGTTGTTTAGCTTGGCAAAAGTAGGTTGCAAAGGAAATTGTGTAAAAATTTTATACTGGCTCTCAATAGTTGTATGTTAAAACCTGAATAGGCTCAGCCTTTCAGTATTTTCTGATCTTTAAAAATTTTCTCTCTGGTTTGTTAGATGTGACAGTTCTCCCTTTTTTTTTTTTTTTTTAATAAACAGGATTATTTATTTATTTAAAAAATATTTATTTGTTTTATTTATTTATTTATTTATTGGCTGCGTCGGGTCTTAGTTGCCGCACATGGGGTCTTTATTGAGGCATGTGGGATCTTTTTTCCTTATAGCCCGTGGTCTGCTTGGTTGTCTCTCTAGTTGTGGTGCACACAGGCTTCTCTCTAGTTGTGGTGTGAGGGTTTTCTCTCTCCAGCTGTGGCGCGCAGGCTCCAGGGCACGTGGGCTCTCTCGTTGAGGCGCGCAAGCTCAGTAGTTGTGGCATGTGGGCTTAGTTGCCCTGCAGCATGTGGGATCTTAGTTCCCTGGCTAGGGATTGAACCTGCATCCCCTGCATTGGAAGGCGGATTCTTTACCACTGGACACCAGGGGAGTCTCCCCCCGTCCTTTCCTATATGGTGAAGTTGTGAAAGAGGGTATGAAGTTGTGAGAGACTCATTCTCATGTCCCTTTTATGAATCACCCACTCGTCTTCCTGGTGGATGTCTGCACTCTGGCACGGATTCTGGGATTCAGTTTCCTTATTTGTGATGTTCAGCTTCTGGTCCCTGTGATTCACCTCAAGAGGAAATATCTGGAGCAGCGCCACAAAGCTGATTAGAAGAGGCAGGGGCAGAGGGAGAAAGATAGGAGGGGTATTGTTGCGAAAGGAAGAAGTTGTGATACAGGGCTGTAGGTTGTAAATAAAATCACCCGAGCCTCTTCTCACTTGAGAAAGAATGAGTTTGGGTAGTGGCCTAATGGCCTCATCTAAGAGGACATTGCGGTGTCAAGGGCAGGGGGTTATTTTTAAGAGTAACACATTAGCCACTTTGAGTTCCAGAGGCTGTATAAAGTTTAAGTTACTCTTAGTTTCTGTTACCTCAGTGTCCAGCCTCCCTCCCTGGTTTCAGGGCTTTCTGGCAGTGAAGACATTTATCAGGTCAAAATTATAACTATAATAGGTTTACTAAGCATCCCACATACTTTCACATACATCACGTTATCCTCCCTGAAGCCCTCTCAAAACATTGGAGTCCAGTAAAACTTTCTTCTTAAACAATCTTACAGATTACTCTAATGAGAAAAATGGAACATTTAAGACATTTTTAGCATCATGTGATTTTAGAGCCAAAAGGGACTCTAGAGTCTGACCCTATGTTATGGATGAGGGGCTGAGATCCAGAGTGGAGAAAAGACTTACTGAAAGTCGCTCAACCAGCTAGTGGCAGTACGGGTCCTGAAAAGCACAGATGTGACCCAGAGAATTCCCAGAATATAGATGCTCATGTATGATTTTTCTGAGGCATCAAGGAAACTTCTTAACCCATTTTTGTGGCTAACCAAACACCAGTGGCTGATTGCCCCCATTTCCTCTGTGTCCCTTGACTGTGGCTATGAGGTACAGACTGGCCTCCAGCGTGCCCCAGGATTATGTGTTTGCATTAGGTGGGCCAAAATTGAGGCTCAGCAACTAGAGATTACAGGGTGCGAGAGATCTTTGGCTGCAGATAGGGATTCAGTGGGAGACTTACTGGTTGGAGCCACAGCTTAAGTTAAATTTCAACACGACAGACTTTAAGAAGGTATTTTAGGGCTGTGCTATAGAACTTGTGGTCTTTTGGTATGGCCTGGGGAAATAAATGTACGTGGTACCATTGTGGTGGTTTTACTGGAGTTTAGCCTCTTGTAGTAAAATAGTATTTGTTTCAGTTCCCTTTTTCTAATTTCTCTCTGCGTTCTTCTCAGTTCTATCAGGCTCTTTTGCCCTAACTTCTCTCCATCCATCAGACTCTCAGAGCTGCTGTAGATTTTGGGAGGAGGAATTGGAAAATGAGATGTGACCTACAAGTCAATTTCCCCAGGTGGATAAAGTCCACTGTAAGCCACAGAGGGGCCTCCTCATTCCAGCAATCTGACCAGGCTGACGAAGTCGTAGTCTATGGGGGCAGGGGAGGAGGTGGGGGCCCGTATTTCTTGGGCTAGTGAGGAACTGCCTGAGTCTTTCCAGTCTAGGCAGAGGAGGCAGGAGGCACTGGGGTGGGCTAGTCGCCTGGGCTGGGGATGCCTGGGCAGATGTGGAAGCGGCTGGAAAGGTGGCACTGTACTTGGGTTGCTGGCGCTGCGCTGTTCCTAGGAGACGGAGGAGCAGCAAGCCTGTGGGGGAGGGGGAGCAAGTGGGTTGCTGCTTTTAGCAGCTGAAAGGGCTGCAGGGAGCTCTGGGTAAGACATTTTCTGCTGCTGCTGCTTCTGCGGTAGAAGCTGCCGCGAGTAAGTCAGAGGAAGGAGGATCAAGAGGGGAGGAGGCTTCATTTGCAGCCATGCTGAATCACTGTTGCTGATCAGATCTCCCGCTGGTTGGCTGGGAGAAACGAGAACAGGGCTAGGATCCTCCAGTGCATGCACAGCTCAGCGGCTGCCACCCTGGCTGGGCCTCACACAATGGACGGTGAAAGGTATGTTATGTATAAGTGTGTGCGTGCACGCACGCGCGGGCGTGCGCGCGCCTGAGTGTGTACGTGTGTGTGTGTGTGTGTGTGTGTGTGTGCGCTCGCGGTGCAGCCACCAGCTTTGCGTTGGCATTGGTTAGACAGGGTTGGAAGACCTGGTCACTGATGGATCCCAGCGGGCAGCAGAGTCAGAGCAGGAAAGCCCCTTTCCCCAGAGATCTGGCTTCCACAGAGGCGGGTCTGGGTTTGCTGGGCAGCGGAGCACCCTGAAAGAAGGGACTTCCTGGCTGGTGTTCGGGAATAGTTTCAGCATGGGCTGAATCAGGCTGTTTCAAGGAGGCGTTTCCCTTTCCTGGCTGCCTTCCCGGGGTGGTTTTTCTTGGGTGGGGGGTTTTTGGTATCATAGCAGGTCTGGCCTGACATAGAGTGCTTGCATTTTCACTCTGAAGTGCTCAAGTTGTCAACACGCATGCCAAGCTGATGTCTTTCCTTACAGTGTGTGTGTGTGTGTACCTGTATACACACACAAGTTCAAGTGAGAAGGAGAGAAATCCATTCAGGTGACACTTGCTCTGAACTGACTTCCATTTGCATTGAAAAGTTTACAAATTATACTGGAAGTTATATTCTTTAGAGAAACTCTTGCTCCTTCTGTCAGGGGTTTCTTTATGAAATAGAAGTTAACAGATGGGAATTTAAGTATTTGTGTTGAGCTGGCTCTAACTAGCGAGGGATTGTTTCCTGGCAGGCACATGCATTTTAATAAATTTTAAGCTGTTATCTGAGGATCTGATTCTTTCATCGTGAAGGTGCTCAGTGTGGTGCAGGGGCGGGTCATTCCTCTGTGTGCTAAAACGTCCCCTCTTCATTCTGTGGGTCTGCGGCTGGTAGAGAACAAGGCTTGCCATTTTCCTTGAGGTGAGAAGACTGCAAGAGTGGTGAGGCCATGGCAGTGGACAGCCGAGGAGGGAGGGCTGCTGCTCTGAGTTGCCAGTTTGATTCAGATGGTAACCAGCTGGTTAAATGATAACAGGTTCCACTAAGTCAACACTGGAGAGCACCTCAGTACACTTTCTTTTGCATGGATTGTCCCAAATCTTGCCCCATCTCATGGGGCAGAATGATGTCATTAAACATCTCTAGACCCCATTAGAACTGGCATGATTGTTTGGTGTCCTCTTGTCTGAAGAGGCCCCCAGGGATTGTGTTTCTTGATGTGACTCCCAGGAAGAGATTGGGACATTTTAGACTGAGTGTGGTGCTGGTACAGCCTCTCCTTGAGTGCCCTTTGCAACAGGACCTTAGTGTTGGACTCTGTGTGGCCACTGGCCGACAGAGCATCTGAAAGCCTGCTTCCTTGGGACAGAGGTGCGCAGTGTCCCCACCTTCTCTTATTGGTCTGGTAGCCAACAGAGGGCAGCAGTGATGTGAATGGAGGTTTAGAGATTCTTGATTTGCTTACATATTGGGGCTGAAAGGTCCATTTCAAACTAGCAGCAGCAGATCAAAGTACTGCTTCCCAAGCATTTTGGGGTACTTATTGTGTTCTCAGTTTTGTGTTCAGAAATGTAATGAGTCCTTGCCCCCAGGAGCTCTCTTGTTCTTCAACACTCTGGTGCCTCTCAACTGGGATGGCTGATGTCTTTGGCATTACAACACCTAGTTTTCACACATGTTCTTTTAGTTTTTCCTATCAAAGGCAGAGAAATCTAAACCTTGCAGCTTCCAGTGTTCACCAGGTCACCAAGCTCACTACCTTTTGTTCCCACTCCAAGACCAGCTTACCCTGCCAGGCATTCAAGTCTTGTGAAATCTGGCTCCAGTCTCCATTCCCAGTGCTCACCCATATACCGCTACCAAGAGATCTGTGGGTCTCTTTTGTGATCACCCATCCTGTACAGTACTCCATCCAGTCTCAGATCCTTAGCTTCCAGAGTTTGTTTTTGCCTGGAATGCCTTTTGCTTCTACTTTTCCAAAAGTTATTCATCTATCAAGGCTGTTTTAAAATTCCACTTTGTCTTGGAAACCTAAGCTTTTCTGGTTCTGGCAGATGTTCTTCCTAATTCCAATTCCATAGTTGGGTACTGAATAATAGGCCCACCCACAAGATGTTTCTGTGCTTTTGTTTCCTATAAGTCCCCAAACTGGGAGATAGGTCCTCAAGGGCAAGGATGCTGCCTATATCTCTGAATACTCCACATTAAGTACTGTGTGGCTGCACACATAGTAGGCGTTAGATAATTATTTGCTGATTAGCTGATAACTTTTGTGGGAAGCTCTGATAACTAAAAAGGAAGCTCATGAGAGAGGTGATTGAAACCTTTGGCCAATAGGTTCATCCTTGGATATCAGCCTTATTATCTCAGCACGGGTAATTGACCCCATGGAATGCTTTGAGGTGGGGGCAGAAGAGGGGGAAGTAGCCTTGTTTCACAAGTTCCCTGGGAAACTCAGGGCCAGAGAAGCTGAGTGACTGGCCTCAGGATCACATGTCAGACCTCTGGGGACTGGAGGGATCCTGAGTCTGGTTCTTCCACACTGAACCCGCTGAAGCTTAATTGGGGCTGTTTTTAAGCATTAAAAATGTTCAGCCTAGAGATTTCTAATGAACAATTTTCTTTCTTTGTCATAAGGGTACGAAAATCATGGGCTTTGGGGTAACACAGAGCTTGCAGTAAATCTATTTCATAAACTGTATGACCTTGAGTGTGTCACATTTTTTCAGCATTAATTTTTCTTTTCAGTGTAGAGGGACAGTTTCCATATCTCATAGAGTTGTTGTGAAGATCAAAGGAGGCAATTTAGTAAGTTTTTCAGGCACAGCGTGAGTACTCAGTAAATGGTAGTTGCTGTTATTGTTGGTGTTCATCTATTGCCCTGTTGTACTCCATGGTTTGTGCTTGGATAGTACCCAGGGCTTATTTTAGGGCCTTCCTATATTCATAATCCAAAGAAGATTTTGTGGGACCGTTCCCATGAGAAAATTAGAGAGATCTTATCAGGTCATCATCTCCCATCCACCTAAACTTGTCTCCTCACAGTAAGATACCACACAAGGGCGTGGCACTTCCTCTTGTAGGATTCACCAGCACCTACCTTTGTCCTCCTTTTTATAGACACCCTGAGGCATCTGGATGCTTTAGTGGTTTGGAACCATGAACTGGATACTCCTTTGTTCAGGCCAAAATCTTAAGAAGAAACTGAATTTACACTCACCTTTGCAGTATCCCCTAAGCACTCTAGCTCTCTACAGGACCTTCTGATGCCAAGTTTCCCATCTCCCTCTGTGAAGAATCATTGTGCCTTGATCAGTCAGAGGAAGATGACTTTGTCTTCTGTTTTGCATAGGAAAAGGGTCTCCAGCTCTCAGCCACTACAGTGATAAATTGTGTGTGTGTGTGTGTATAGAGCAGATAGACATTGAAAATGACAGTAGCTCTGGCTACTGGGACGTAAGTTCTGGAAATCAGCCTTTTGGATGGATTACAATAAATTCCCAACTTATATGAGGTACCTAGAATGGTCAAATTCATAGAGGCAGAAAGTAGAATGGTGGTTGCCAGGGGCTGGGGAGAGAGAAAAATGGGGAGTTATTGCTTAATAGGCATGGAGTTTCAACTTGGGGAAATGAAAAAGTTCTGGAAATGCATGGTTGCACAAGAACATAAATGTACATAAAGCCTCTGAATTACACTCTTAAAGATGGTTAAAATGGTAAATTTCAAGTTACATATATTTTACCCCAGTTACAAAAATTTACAGGCAAAGTCTCTGGCATATCCACAAGAATTGCAGAGAACCACAACTTTTGGAAGAAACATCACAAAAAGGGGAAGTTGGTTGTCCATTTTTCTTAAAATTGTGGTGGTTTTCTTCATCAGAAGCATCGGGATGCCCGAGATTGTGAGGGGCATTGTGCGCCCAGCAGTGTGCTGTGAACTTGTGTGAGCAGTCCTCAGAGGGAGAATGGCTCATCCTTATGGAGGAGAGCCTGCTCCTGGAACTCCAAGAACTTATCTTTCCATTCTTGATCAGGAACAGATAGAGCATATTTTTTGAAAGAACATGACATACACAGCCAATGCTCTCCAAATGCTGAGTTTTGCAGTGCCAGGTGTAACACTGGCAAGACCTAGGGAAGAGCAAATGTTCAGTGTCCTAGCCTTTCTCTTTTCCTCTCAGCCCTCTCCCACCCCTAGAAGGCATGGGTGGAAACTTCTGTAGAAATTTTTCGGCATCACTGCTTCCTGAAGCATATGTGCATTTCAACCATGATAAATGAAACCAAATTTTCCATTTTGGAAATACCTTTTGGTGAAGCAAGGTTTTCAACTGCAAGAAAACAAAGTCAGTTGAAAGAAACCTCTTGATTTCCCCACACCCAGATTTGGGTTTTTAGGCTTCTGCTTCTTGCTACGTTTTAGATTGTTAAGACACATCCAGACAAGAATATTTTGGGGTAAGTTTTCTAAAGCAAGTGTTTTATTTGATGAAATTTGCCATTGTAGAATGACCTAATTTTTTTCAAATTCTGGATAAACCCTAAAACTAGGTTAGACTTAAAAAAGCATTAATGCACTATGTAAAAAATAACTTGAACATGTTTTGTTCTTAGATATTTTTTTCCCTATCAAATAAGTTCAATGGTTGTCAAGTTAGAAATCTGTAACTTTTTATAATTTAAAAGGATTTTCAGACTCTCGGCCCAACTTTCCTGGACTTTTCTTTTTAACTTGTGAAAGTCTGTTGTAGCCTCTATCAAAACCACACACATGGAAGAGCTCTGCTCTCCTAGTCAAACCAAATAGAAGCTTAGCTTCCAAAAATGCCACATAATGAGGCTGTGTTTTCTTTTAGCCTTTCTCTCTCCTTGTCTCATTCTATCTGTCCGAACTCAAGCGTTTCTCTTACGTTTTACATTTTTTATGCAGCCCGCTTAAGAGATTTCCCCCTTGGTTTTGAAGGAAGCTATCTGTGAATTGGACTCTTAGGAATGTGATTAGTAACATACCTGTTCTTGAGCTTGTTTATGAAGGAGCACATTATAAGAATGGCAGCAGCTGCTGGCCAGCTTTGATGCATCATGACGGGCTTGTGTGGAAATTCTAAGTTCCGTATAATTAATAATATCAACTCCCGTACGTAATGCAGTTCCCCACAATCAGTGGAGTGAAACAGTGCTATGTCACAGGTCCTAGGAGATTCAGTCTTTTTCATTTAGCCTGGTTTGGCCATACCATGAAGAACCTCAGAGAGTAGATCATAAGGATTGAGCTCCCATTGGCCGATGGGCTGTGGACATTATCCCAAGTCAGTGGACATTGCTATTAAGAGCATAGGCCCTGGAGTCAGACCTGGGTTTGAGTGTCAGTTCTCTACTTAGTAGTTCTGTGGGACTTTTGGACAAGTTTTATCTCAGTGCCTCGGGAGATAATACCTCATAGGGTTGTTCTGAAGAGAAAATGAGATGGTAGAGGTAAAGTAAGCCTTCAGTAAATGTTAACTGTTACTGTTACCCAGGAGCTGCAGCTTACTGATACGTATCTTCTCTGTGTCCATGTGTCCCGTTGCAGGGAATCAGCTGATGCTGTGAACTGAGGTGGCACTGTGAAAGTGCAGGAGAATATGGAGCTCTGTAGCAGCCTGTGTGTAGGGGGTGTTTCTTGATGACAGGACTGCACCATCACACCCTGAATCCTGCAGCCTGGGTATCTTCAAGTGCCAGGTCCTTCATTCATCCAGATGCAGAAATCTAAATTTGGTCATTTTGGCCTTGAACTTTAGGATTGAGAAATAAGCTAGATCTGCAGTTTGCCCAGAGCCTGGTAGGTTCTGAAATCCTCTCTTGTCAGTTTCCTTTGCTGCCCAGACTTGGAGAAGTGGAGTCATGCTGATGAACTCATCATGACTGAGGTACAGCAGTCAGAGTGTCACTTTATTAATTTGTGATGAACAGTATTACTGGCACAATGTTCCTGAGAGCCTGCTACCACTTTCTTGCTTCCTGAAGGAGAACCATGAGGGAGGCCAACTTCATCAAGAGGCTCCATTGCGAGCTGGGGACTGAGTTAGGGCATTTGAGTGTTTATAGGTTTCAAGTTCCACAACAGGGATCTGACCTGAGGCTGAACCAAATGATTGTCTGATGATTAAATCATGTCTTTCATAGATAGTGTTGGATGAGCTGGACCAAGGGCTTTCTCAGTCTGATTCTTTTTTTTCAATTTCCCTTTCTAAAGGACATTTTTGTTGAGGGATTTTAATGCATTCGGCAGTCTTAACTCTGACTTAGAGTTGTGCTGCCCTCTTTAGGTGACTTTGACTCTCTTTATTCTGTCTCATCTATAGCCTGACCATAAAGTGCTTGGGCTCTGTGTGTGTGGCCCACGCTGCCTGAACTTTATTTGCATCTCTTGAAGACTTGTAGTGGGGATGCTGTCTTTAACCCTCAGCAGCGTTTCTTAGACTCCCATTTCCTCTCCTCCCCATTCTCTCACACCCTGGATGCTCTGGAGCTCCTCGTTTGGCACATCCCCCAAACACTTCTGCACAATTGGATGCTCAGAGGTTTTTATGTCTCCTGCTTTGCTGACATGGCTTCTACTGTCCTTTCCTTTCCATTTATTGCCTGGATTTTCCTTAGTGATGGAAAGAGCCTGAGAACTGACACAGTAAGCGGCAACCCTTCTTGCTTTCTTCCTTCTACTCTAGTTGAGTCTGGCTTTCTCTTCTCCACCCTCCTCCACATCCTCCTGATACTGTATCACCAATGCAGGGGACTAGACTGGCTAAGAATGCCCCTCCCCTCCCCCCAGTACCTCCTATGGGGAGGAGGGTGGGGGAAGTTGAGAGCGATAAAGCTATAATTATTTTAATGAGGGGACGTGAGGAAAGATGGAATAATTGACTGTTATACCTCATTTACTTATCCATCCATTCAGTTACTCAGTAATCATTTATTGAGCACTTGTCATGTGCCAGAGGCTAAGACTATAGAGGGAAATAAGGCACCATCCTGGTTCTCATGGAGCTCAAAATCTAGGGTGGGCAGTGGTGTGCAAGAGCCAGCACTCACCCACTTGCCGGAGCTGCTTGTTAAATTTTTAAGAATTTTGTGAGTCAGTTATTAAATACAGCCCTTATTAAAAATTAAATTATGTAACTTACTAATAAATTATATTAAAAACAAGTGTAGTACAGACTCATCACTTTCTAATTATTTTGCTAATATCTATGCCCTTTAGATTATGTCTATTATACTTGTGTAGTGGAAGTACTATATGGTGGTATAATGCACATCTCTTCCCAACTCCATGTGTTCAGTGAGGTCCCATTGGTGGCTTGAAATCTGCCATGGTGGAGGTACTTACACCAAGGAAATTGGCAAATGTTACAAATCAGGGCTCCCTTCTTTGTAACCAGCTGTTACACATTTACCAGCACACACTCTGTGGGGGAGAGAAGAAGTAAGAGGAGACAGAGAAGTAAGAGGTCACTACAGTATAATACAGAGGGAAGTACAGAGTACTGCGGGAACACAGAAGAGGGGAAGTTAGTCCAGGGTAGTGGAGGATGATAGAGAAGGCCTTCAGCAAGAAGTCTGAAGTGCTGGTGGGAATGAGCTAGACATAGGGGACAGTGGGTGGGGATAGGGCAAAAGAGCCTGGTTTATTAAGGCAATTGTGAGTATTTTAGTACCTCAGTAACAAGAAGTCTTCAGGACAACGATGAGATTATGGAGGGCCAGGATGGGTCTCTGAGGCTTATTCTGGATGCAGTGAAGAACCAGTGAGAGGTTTCACATAGAATGTGCCATGCGCACAATGACATTCTGTAAAGATCATTCTGGAGTCTGTGAGGAAGTTACTGTAGTAGCCCAGGTGAGAGATCTTGATGGCCTGGACTGAAGTCGTGGTAGCAGTGACCGTGAGAAGGGAATGGGGTGGAGAGATAGTAAAGGACCTAGGACCGATGGGACTTGTGGTTATATGTGAAGTGAGAGAGAGAGAGGGAGGGAAGAAGATATCAAGGATGATATCCCAGTTTCTTGGATAGGTGAGTGGGTAGTTGGTTATACCTCTGGGATCGAGAATATAGATAGAAGAGTAGGCTTGAGGGAGGGTGGGGAGCATAAGTTGAGTATAAGTTACTGTGAATATCTAAGTAGGGGAGTCGATTCAGACACTGGATATATGGCTCTGGACTTTAGAGGAGAGGGGAGGGTGGGAGAAAAGGCTGTGGGAGGTGGCGTGCCATGAAGAGGGCCTGATGTTTAGAGTTTATGTATTTTTATGTATAACTTCTATAATTAATAGTTTGTGTGTATTGATTTGTAGTTTAACTCTGAAGACCAGCTCTACTTTCATTTTTTTAAATTGTTGGGTTGGGGGCAGTGGTTGGGGCAGACCATCCCTTTCTGCTGTGCTCTCTACCACTGTGGGGACAGTGAGAGGTCTTCAGATCAGAGTTCATTGATGAGAACGATGTAATGAAGACCTGCTGTGGGCATGGCCCTATGCTGGGAAGGCTAGGCCGTATGAGAGTCCTTGGACACACAGTCCTTGCTCACGAGGAATGTCGAATCTAGCATGAGGGGGCTGGATGGCTAAATATGTGCTATGAAAAGGTACTCAAACACAGGTCAGTGTCCTATGTGCCAACTGAGTTACAGGCCAGAAATACTACAGTGGTTTAGGGAAGGCAGAGATCACTTAGGACTGAAGTATTCAAAGGGCTTCATAGAGGAGGCAAAACTTAACTCACTGGACCATTCTGGAAGTCTGGAAAGTGCAAAGTCCAACACAACAAGGGAGAGCAAGCTTCCCAGTTACTAGTCACAGTGGAGGTTGTTGTCAGTGCTTCCAAAATGGCTCTGTTTGGTCTACATCTCTTCCATATATGTAAAATAGAACTAATAATTTCTGTCCCCTGGGCTTTTATGAGCTCTAATCTTATTAGTTCTCTGTCAGAAACCTTCAGTTGTTCCTGATCAGTACTAGATTATATTTTCTCTTCCTGTCTTTTAAGTCTCTCTACAGTTTGAAGACAACATTTGTAATGAATATTTGTGCAGTGTTTTACAGTTTCTAAGTTTACTCCAGGAATGCAAGTATAGTGTAGTATTAGAAAATATATGTCATATACGACATTGAAAGATTAAAGGGAAAAATGCGTATGATCATCTCATTAGATTCACAAAAACATTTGATAAAATTCAGTTTAACTTTATGATTAAAAAATAAAACACAAGGGAGTTTTCTTAATTTGATAAAGGCCATCTGCAGAAATCCTAAAATTAACACACAGTGAGGAAACACCACAAACATCTTTTTTAAAAGCAGGAAGACGACAGGAATATTCATTAGCACACTTTATGTTCAACATTCTGTGATATATGACTAAAGGTGGCATAACAGGTGAGTGGGAAAAAGAAGTATTCAATAAATGGAACTTAAAGGAAAAAATTAGATCCATTTAATATAGTGACATAAAAATCAACATCAGATAAAGTAAGGGCTTAAATATCAAAAGCAAAAATGTTAAACCTTTGGTATAAAATAGAAATTTATATCTGTCTGGCATGGAGTAGGGAAGGACACTAACTACAAAAGAAATTATACTTGTGGGATTTTTTTTTTTTTTTTTTTTTGCGGTACGCGGGCCTCTCACTGTTGTGGCCTCTCCCGTTGCGGAGCACAGGCTCCGGACGCGCAGGCCCAGCAGCCATGGCTCACGGGCCCAGCCGCTCCACGGCATGCGGGATCTTCCCGGACCGGGGCACGAACCCGTGTCCCCCGCATCGGCAGGTGGACTCTCAACCACTGCGCCACCAGGGAAGCCCAACTTGTGGGATTTTTAATATGAAGTTTTTTTATCTTTACTGGGTTCTCCCCTTCCTTGATAACATTCTCTGTTTTGAGATTTTCTTCACCTTTTAAACACATGATTCTAATCATCTGTCTTGATATTTGTCATACTGTGCTCAGCACCCTGAATGCAGGCAGTCCCCAAGTTCAGAGGTCTGTAGCTTACATTTTCATGCTGAAGTGAAAGTGGGAAGGAAGCCAGAAGAGGCATCTGTCCTGGTCAGACAAGCTGTGGGTCTGGCATGCTGGTTATATTGGAATGTTCTAGTGGTTACCAATCCCAGTGTGAAATTGAGAGAGACTCTCAGGTCTCCGGAACTTTTTCTTAACCATAGCAACGCCTATCTTGAGCCAGTTTGCAAGACTAGGTGGTAGCATCAACGGAGGCCCACTAGGGGAAGGCAAAGGAAGCTACTCTCAGTGTCTTAGAGTTGGAGTGAACTGTGGGTCCCCAAATCTACACAAGTGGAGAAGATTCTGTTTTTCTACTAGCAAAGCAGAGCTTAACCTGGTCCAAAGAGACCTAACTCCAATGTCCTGGACTTGACTTGGAGCTGAATAGTTTTACCAGTTTGGGGAGAAGGTCCTTTCCTTGCTCATTTTTTGGATTCTTCTTTCCCACCCACCATCAAGTTGAGACTTGTTGCTCAGGAGTGATTGGGCATCTAGCTGGCATCCCATAGGAATGAGTGTTTTGTCTTTGGTATAGAGGGCTTTGAGATTATGGGTGGCTCTTGCTAGTCACCACCTGCTCATTTAGGCCACATAGCTAGTCTTTATATAACAGTTACAATCCCTTGTCTTTCTATGGGATTATGGTTTCACCAAAGCTTTCACTCTTGTGCCACTGTTCTCCACGCTGTAGCCAATGTGATCTTTCTAAAGCACAAATGTGTTTACCCACTTCCTGCTCCACTTCTTTGCTTAAAACTCTGATGGCTTCTCATTGTTTTAGAATGAAATCCAAACTCCTTAGCTTTGTTTATGACACTTAAAAGACTGCTCAGTCTTCTAGGCTTTTCTCTTGATACTCTTCTTTAGTTTTACTGAACTTCCAGTGCTTTGAACATACTTGACTCCTTTTCTCTGGGTCTTTGTTCATATTGTTTCCTCTGCTGTTTCCCATCGTCCTTTTTACCTGGCTAATTTCTGCTCTTCCTTAAGACTTCTGTTTTTCCTCAGCTTCTAGTAAGTTTTTCCTTAACCTGCCAGCACTGGGATAGTTGCCTATCCTTTGTGCTTCTGAGAAATGTTTTCCTGGCTTTCTCTGTCACTGAACTCTAAGCTTTGTGAAAGCAAGGTCTGTGATTTCCTTATTGTTGTGTTTCTCTTGAATTTAAATACAGTGCTTGGCACATAGTAAACTCCTTTAAATGTTCGTTGAATGAACCAACATCCCTGTGAAGTGAGTGGTATAGTGCTTAATCTCTCCTCACCCCCTACCCTTTTAGGGATGGAGAGATGGAGGATAAGGACCTCCCACAAAGTTACACCTGTGCTTGATGGAAGAAGCTGAGCTCGGATCTGAGGGGTACATTTTCTGAGGGGTGCATTTTGCACTGGAAGATCCTGAAGAAATTCCTGACCCAGTGATTTCCTTCCCTGCTGGGTCTGTGGTGAAGAGAACAGGCTGACAGAGATGCCCCTGGTGGGTGGGCAAATGCATGGGTTTGTGGCAGTTGGATGAACGAGTTTACCAACATGTGATCCTCTCTTTCCCTTCCCACTCCCTTCCTGTTCACAGCATCAAGCTGAGCTCCCAGCCCCCAATACAGGCTGGGGATGACGAAAAGAACCAGAGGACGATTACTGTCAACCCTGCCCACATGGGGAAGGCGTTCAAGGTTATGAATGAACTGCGGAGGTACTTTTCCTATTTTGCTCGTGCCCTTTTGGAAGGAACTTGCTGGGTGAGCGTCATCAGGGACTGAGAACAGAGGTCAGAGCACCACCAACTAGTGAAGTCTGACTCTTCCTCACCCACACTTGTCACTTGGCTTTCCCTTTCAAACTCTGATAGAGACAGAATGGCTTCCTCAAATTTCTCTCTTTCCTTTGTATTTATTTAACACCTATTGTTTCAGTGCTTAATCACTGGGGAAAAAAGTCCATTATGGTTACAGCAGTTCTGTTCATAAACTTGATTTCCAACTGAACCAGCTGCATGAAGGCCAGTAATAGAATGATTGCAAGACCTACACACAATTGCAGATTAAAGATTGTGGATGCCAGGCTTTCTTTGGGCCTCCCTTTCTCATGCTTTGGCCTGAACTTTTGTCTTTGTCAAGACAACCACGTGAATGGAAGAATACCTAGCTTCTAAAATGCAGTTTAACTCTATAAAGAAAGAAATGAAATGCAGAAGCACTCATCCTCACTGAGCTAAACAGTGAGGGGTGTGCAGGCTATTTGTAAGACCAATGTGCATGTTTGCTGAGCTTTTTTGCAAGACAGGTTCAGGGCACTGAACATGTTTTTCTGTACGAAGGCTGTGCATACAATCTCTTCTTTATCAGAGAGCTCAGAAGCTTCCTTTGCCCATGGCGTTATTTGTTATCTTTTTTATTGAAATACAATAAATTATTGATTTACAATGTTGTGAT
Source organism: Delphinapterus leucas (assembly GCF_059928025.1). Lineage (NCBI taxonomy): Eukaryota > Metazoa > Chordata > Mammalia > Artiodactyla > Monodontidae > Delphinapterus > Delphinapterus leucas. The sequence goes on along the minus strand of NC_143131.1, from coordinate 116,246,041 downwards.
AGTTTCAGGTGTACAGCAAAGTGATTCAGTTATATATATATATTCTTTTTCAGATTCTTTTCCATTATAGATTATTACAAGATATTGAATATAGTTCCATGTGCTGTACAGTAAATCTTGTTTATCTATTTTATATATAGTAGTATGTATCTGTTAATCCCAAACTCCTAATTTGTCTCTCCCCCACCCTTTGCCCTTTGGTAAACATAAGTTTGTTTTCTATGTCTGTGAGTCTATTTCTCTTTTGTAAATAAGTTCATGTGGATCATTAGTTTAGAGTCCACATATAAGTGATATCATGTGATATTTATCTTTCTCTGTCTGACTTACTTCACTTAGTATGATAATCTCTAGGTCCATCCATGTTGCTGCAAATGGCATTATTTCATTCTTTTTTATGGTTGAGTAGTATTCCGTTATATATATATATATGTAAAAAACGATGGTGTATATATGTATCTATATCTATATCATATATATATGGTATATATATACCATATCTTCTTTATCCCTTCATCTGTCAATGGACATTTAGGTTGCTTCCATATCTTGGCTATTGTAAATAGTGCTGCAATGAACATTGGGGTGCATGTATCTTTTTGAATTAGAGTTTTCATCTTTTCCATATATATGCCCAGGAGTGGGATTGCTGGATCATATGGTAGCTCTATTTTTATTTTTTTAAGGAAATTTCATACTGTTCTCCATAGTGGCTGCACCAGTTTACATTCCCACCAACAGTGTAGGAGGGTTCCCTTTTCTCCACACCCTCTCCAGCATTTATTATTTGTAGATTATTTGATGATGGCCATTTTGACTGGTGTGAGGTGATGCCTCATTGTAGTTTTGATTTGCATTTCTCTAATAATTAGTGATGTTGAGCATCTTTTCATGTTTCTGTTGTGCCCATGCCATTATTTACCACATATTTCATCCTATTGTGAGTTGTAACTGTTTATACCCTCTTTGTAGTTCATGCGCTCCCTGAGGGCAGGGGCAACTTCTGAATCATTTTAGTCTCTAGCACCTTGTACTTCATAGGAGCTTTGAGTTATCCACCAAAGATGCCCAGACATACTGGCTAGGCTCTGGGATGCGTGGGTGGGGGTACAAGGTAAAAAATAATAATAAGTCAATGAAAATGGTCTTTCTACAGTGCAACTAGGTGTTATGAAGGAAAACTGCATCAGGTGCCTGCCAGGTGGTAGGTATGCAATAATTGTTAGTTTCTTAAAGGGTGTCGTGAAAGCAAGCATGTCAAACCGCAACTTTGGAGGACACTTCCTAAAAGGGAAGGTGCTTGAGCTAAATTCTGAAGAACAAGTAAGAGTTAGAGAAATGAAAAGTGGTAAGGTTAGGGGGAAGTCTTCCAGCCAGAGAAAATGGCATGAGCAAAAGCACATATAGCTGAAGATGTGTGTTTTGGGTAGAGGCTTAAACTACTTGTAAACAAAAATTCTATATTCATTTACTCATTTCTCCTTTCTGCAAGGCCTAGTCTTTGGCATTAAAAACCAAGTTAAATTAAATTTGTCTTATGCCCTACTGATCAAAAAATTTTTAATTAATTAATTTTATTTTTGGCTGCATTGGGTCTTCGTTGCTGTGCACAGGCTTTCTCTAGTTGTGGCAAGCGGGGGCTGCTCTTCGTTGTGGTGCATGGGCTTCTCCTTGCGGTGGCTTCTCTTGTTGCGGAGGACAGGCTCTAGAGCACAGGCTCAGTAGTTGTGGCACACGAGCATAGTTCCTGTGCGGCATGTGGGATCTTCCCGGACCAGGGCTCGAACCCGTGTCCTCTGCATTGGCAGGCAGATTCTTAACCATTGTGCAACCAGGGAAGCCTTACTGATCAATTTTTATTAGGCTTCCTGCCAGATTTCCTAGAAGCTCCATCCATAGTTGTTTTAGGCAGTGGGCAGTGCTAACATTCAATCCTAATTCTCTTTTGTCACTAAAGAATTTGTGTTGTGTTCCCTAGACACTGTTGAAGTTCCTCATTTAGTTCCCTTGAGTATGGCTTGTGTCCTTTGTCTGATTTAAGACTTCAGGTCTCCAAATAAACAACCTAACTTTACACCTCGAGGAATTAGAAAAAGAAGTTCAATCTAAGCTCAAATTTAGCAGAAGGAAAGAAGTAATAAAGATTAGATAAAATGAAATAGAGACTAGACAGACAATAGAAAAAAACCAATGAAACTAAGAGCTGTTTCTTTGAAAAGATAAACAAAATTGACAAATCTTTAGCTAAACTAACCAAGATAAAAAGAGAGAGGACTCACAATTATAAATGAAAAAGGAGACGTTACAACTGTTATCACAGAAAGACTAATCATTACAAGAGGCCACTATGAAGAATTATATACCAACAAATTGGATAACCTAGAAGAAATGGATAAATTCCTTGAAACATATAAACTATGAAGACTGGATCAAGAAGTAGAAAATCTGAACAAACCAGTAATGATTAAGGAGATTGGATTGGTAATCAAAAATCTCTCACAAAGAAAAGCATGACCAGATGGTTTCACTGGTGAATTCTACCAAACTTTCAAAGAATAATTAACACTAGTCCTTCTCATACTCTTACCAAAACTTGAGGAGGAGGGAATAATCCCAAACTCATTACCAGCATTACCCTGATACCAAAGCCAGCTAAGGACACTACAAGAAAAGAGAACTGTAGGCCAATATCCCTGATAAATATTGATGCAAAAATTCTCAACAAAATACTAGCAAACGGTATATGTATGATTTGGTAAAATACGATCTGATAAAAGGATCATATACCATGATCAAGTGAGATTTATCTCTGGGATTCAGGGGTGGTTCAAGATAATGAAATCAATAAATGTGATACACCACATTCATAGAATGAAGGATAAAAATCATAAGATCCTTTCAATAGATGCAGAAAAGCTGTTTGACAAAATTCAACATCCTTTCATAATAAAAGACTCCCAACAAATTGGGTATAGAAGGATCATACCTCAACATGTTAAAAGCCCTGTATGACAAACCCACAGCTAACATCATAATGTTGAAAGTTTGAAAGCTTTTTCTCTGAGGTCAGGAAAAAGACAAGGGTGCCCACTTTCACCATTCTTTTTGAACATAGTACTGGAAGTTCTCGCCAGAGCAGTTAGGCAAGAAAAAGAAATAAAAGGCATCCAAATTAGAAAAGAAGAAGTAAAATCATCTCTGTTTGCAGATAACATGATCCTATATATAAAAAACCCTAAAAGACTCCACCAAAAAGCTGTTAGAACTTAAAAACAAATTTGGTAAAGTTGCAGGATACAAAATCAACATACAAAAGTCAGTTTCATTTCTATACAATAACAAACTATCTGAAAAAGAAATAAAGCAATCTCATTTACAATAGTGTCAAAGCAATAAAATATTAGGAATAAATTTAACCAAGAAGGTGAAAGATCTGTACACTGAAAACCATAAGACATTGATGAAAGACATTGAAAAAGAGACACAGATAAATGGAAAGATATCCCATACTCATGGATTGAGAGAATTAATATTGTTAAAATGTCCATACTCCCCAAAGCCATCTGTAGATTCAGTGCAATCCCTATAAAAATTCCAATGGCATTTTTCACAGAAATAGAAGAAACAATCCTAAAATCTGTATGGAACCACAAAAGAACCTAAACAGCCAAAGCAATCTTGTAAAAGAAGAGCAAAGTTTGGAGACATCACACTCTCTGATTTCAAACTACAGTTGGCCCTTGAACAGCATGGGTTTGAACTGCAAGGGTCTACTTACTTGGATTTTTTTCATTAACTGCTACTGTACTACACTATCTGTGGTTGGTTGAATCCTGGATGTGGAAGTGTGGATATGGAAAAGTTATATGTGGATTTTCAACTGCATGGGGAAGGAGGAGTTTGCTCCCCTAACCCCCATGTTGTTCAAGGCTCAACTGTATATGACAAAACTATGGTAATCAGAACAGTATGGTATAGACATGTAGACCAGTGGAACAGAATTGAGAGCCCAGAAATAAACCCACATGTATATGGTCAACTACTCTTTGACAGAGGAGCCAAGAATACTTAATGGGGAAAGGACAGTCTTTCATCAAATGGTGTTAGGATAACTGGACATCCACATGTGAAAGAATGACTTTGGACTCCTGTCTTACACCACTCACAAAAATTAACTCAAAATGGATTAAAGACCTAAATGTTAAGACCTGAAACCATAAAACTCCTGGAAGAAAACAGGGGAAAAAAATAAGTGGGACTTCATCAAACTGAAAAGCTCCTTCACAGTAAAGGAAATCATCAACAAAATGAAAAGGCAACCTATGAAAGGGAGAAAATACTGGCAAACCATAAATCTTATGAAGGGTTAATATCCAAAACATATAAGGAATGCTTAGAACTCAGTAGAAAAAAATGATTAAAAATGGGCAAAGAACCTCAATAAACATTTTTGCAAAGAAGATACCCAAATGGCCAACAGGTGCATGGAAAGGGGATCAACATCACTAATCATCAGGGAAATTCAAATCAAAATCACAATGAGGTATCACCTCACACCTGTTAGAATGGCTATTATCAAACAAACAAACAAAAACAGACAAATAAAAAACACACAAGAGGGCTTCCCTGGTGGCGCAGTGGTTGAGAGTCTGCCTGCCGATGCAGGGGACGTGGGTTCGTGCCCCGGTCCAGGAAGATCCCACATGCCGCAGAGCGGCTAGGCCCATGAGCCATGGCCGCTGAGCCTGCGCGTCCGGAGCCTGTGCTCTGCAACAGGAGAGGCCACAACAGTGAGAGGCCCACGTACTGCAAAACAAAACAAAATAAAACAAAACAAAACAAAAAAACACACAAGAGATAACAAGCGCTTGTGAGGCTGTGGAGAAAAGGGAACACTTGTGCGCTATTGGTAGGAATGTAAATTGGTACAGCCACTATGGAAAACAATATGGAGATTCCTCAAAAAATTAAAAATTGATCTGTGGGCTTCCCTGGTGGCGCAGTGGTTAAGAATCTGCCTGCTACCGCAGGGGACATGGGTTCGAGCCCTGGTCTGGGAAGATCCCACATGCCGCGGAGCAACTGAGCCCGTGTACCACAACTACTGAGCCTGCGCTCTAGAGCCTGTGAGCCACAACTACTGAAGCCCGTGTGCCAAAACTACTGAAGCCCGTGCGCCTAGAGCCCATGCTCTGCAACAAGAGAAGCCACCATATTGAGAAGCCTGCACACCACAACAAAGAGTAGCCCCCGCTCTCAGCAACTAGAGAAAACCTGCATGCAGCAGTGAAGATACAATGCAGCCAAAAATTAAATAAACGAATTTAAAAATTTGATCTGCTATACAATGTAGCAGTCACACGTCTGGGCATATATCTGAAGGAAATGAAATCACCATCTCGAAGAGATATTTGCACTCCCATGTTCATTGCAGCATTATTCACAGTAGCCAAGACATGAACACAACCTAACTGTTGGTCAGTGGATGAATGGATAAAGAAGATGTGGTATATATACATACTGGAATATTATTCAGCCACAAAAAAGAGGAAATCCTGTCATTTGCAACAACATGGATGAACCTCGAGGGCATTGTATTCAGTGAAGTAAGTCAGACAGAGAAAGACAAAGACTGTATGATCTCATTTATATGTGAAATCTAAAAAAGCCGAACTCACAGAAAGAGAATAGGTTAGTGGTTGTCAGGGACTGGGGGTTGTGGGAAATGGGAGATGTTGGTCAGAGGGTACAAACCTCCAGTTTTAAGAGGAATAAGTTCTGGGGATCTAATGTACGATGTGGTGACTATAGTTAGCAGTACTGTATTGCATACTTGAAAGTTGCTAAGAGAGTACATCTTAAATGTTCTCACCACAAAAAATAAATGGTAACTATGTGAGATGATAGATGTATTACCTTATTGTGGTAATTATTTCACAATATATATCAAATCATCACATTATACGCTTTAAACTTACACAATGTTATATGTCAATTATAGCTCAATAAAACTGGGTGAAAAAGACTGCCTGCTTTAGCCAACTGTAGTAACTGCTTAAAGGTAGAGCTCAGGAAATAGACATGCACACAGAATTCCCCGAACCCTCACTTTATATTATTAGCATTTTTTCTTTTTCTTAAATACCTAAAAAAATCCTGTTATGTCTGTTCCTTCTTTTGCAAGTTACCACATTTTGCATCTTTCCTCAAAAGCATCAACTTGGATTTAACCTCCTCCAACAGTCCTGCTGCTTCTCTTTTGTATAAGTCAGCGTTTGCCAAGGCTGTTCTGAGGAACATTTCCTCAAGATGCTCTGTGGGGAAAAAGAGATCTGTAACAAAATGAGTTTGAAAAATGTTATATAAAACTGCTATACCCACCCCCTGAGATTCATAATATATATAGGCATATTAAAATCTCTGAGAAGTCATACAATAAACTTGTCTAACAGGGTTTCCCACATGGTTTTGAATCCTCTTTAGTTGTTGTTGTTATGGATAGACCGAGTGTTCTGTGAAACTTATTTTGGAAAACACTGGTCCTTTGCTGAAATTTAAGTGAATCATCTTTGTATGAGTCAGGGTTTTTCAGAGAAACAGAACCAATAATATATCTATTTATATATCTATTATTATTATATTATTTATATATATGTATTGCTTCTGTTTCTCTGGAAAACCAGATATATAGACACAGATATGTAAGAGGAGATTTATTATAGGAGTTTAACTCACATGATTGTGGAGGACGAGAATTGCCACAATCCGCTGTCTACAAGCTGGAGAACCAGGAGAGCCAGTGGTATAATTCAGTCCAAATCTGAAGGCCTGAGAAACAAGAGCCAGTGGAGTATGTCTTGCGGTCCAAAGGCCCAAGAACCAAGAGCCTCGATGTCTGAGGGCAGGAGAAGATGGCCAGTATAGCTCAAGAAGAGAAAGAGAGAATTCATCCTTCCTCCACCTTTTTGTTCTATTCAAGCCCTCTGTGGATTGGATGATGCCCACCTAAATTGGTGAAAGAGATCTTCTTTTCTCAGTCTACCAGTTCAAAGGCTAATCTCTTCTAGGGAAACCTTTGCAGACGCACCCACAAATAATATTTTATCAGCTATCTGGGCATCACTTACCCTGGTTAAGTTGACATATAATATTAACCATCACAGTCTTGTTCTGCCTTTTGATTTTTTCAAATTGATTTTGATTTTTTCAAATGGACCACAATCTGTTTATGTTTTGGTTGGGAAAATTTTAGTTCAGGTTTAGGCATGGATTTCCCTTTCGTTTTTAAATTAAAACCTTTAAATTTTTCTTTAAAAATTTGTAAATTTTGTAAATTTTTTGTAAAAAGAATATATTATAGAACATTTAGAAAATACAGGTGAGCAAAAAGTCACAGTGCTAACCATTGTTAACCCTTAGGAGATCTTTTTTTTCTTTAATATATACGTCTCAACCAGATTTTTTTTCCTATGGGTGACTTTTATTTTATTTATTTAAAAAATATTTTAATTTTATTGGAGTACAGTTGATTTACAATGTTGTGTTAGTTTCATGTGTACAGCGAAGTGATTCAGTTATACATATACATATATTCATTCTTTTTAGATTCTTTTCTCATATAGGTTATCACAGAATATTAGGTAGAGTGCCCTGTGCTATACAGTAGGTCCTTGTTTATCTGTCTTATATACAGTAGTGTATGTGTTCAACCAGATTTTTATTCTTAACATTATGTTGAACAAATTTTTTGTGTTACTGTTCTACAACTTCATTTTAAGTGGATGAATGATATTCTATTTTTGTTTTTTTTAAAAACACTTCCCTGTTGTTGGGTGTCTAGGTTTTCCAATCCCTCAAATAAATAATACCTGCAGTGGTTATGTGTGGAGCAGGATAGCACAGTGGTCACAAGCATAGACTCTGGAGCCAGGCAGCCTGGTTTCAAATCTTGGCTCCAGTGCTGACTAGCTGTGAACCTGGGCAAGTTCCTTAATATCCCCAACCTCACTTTTGTCAACCATAAAATGGGGCTAATAATAGTTCCAGTCTTGCTGGCTTGTTAAGAGGATTAATAAGTTAAGTGCTTAGAACAGTGACAGCACATATATTACTGTTGTTAAGTACTTGTGCATATTTACAATTATTTCTATAGAATTAATTCCTAGAAGTAGAATTGCTAATTTAAACAGCCTGTTGCATAATAAAAATAGCAATAGCTTATTCCTTAGATATTTTATGAGTCCTTGCAACATAGTGAACATTCTGTGTTAGCTGTTATTATGATGGCGATTTTTTTAAAAAGATGTCTTTATTTATTTATTTAATTTATTTTTGGCTGCGTTGGATCTTAGTTGCGGCACGCGGGATCTTTTGTTGCGGTTGTGGTGCGTGGGCTTCTCTCTAGTTGTGGTGTGCAGGTTTTCTCTTCTCTAGTTTTGGCACGCAGGCTCCAGGATGCCTGGGCTCTGTAGTTTGTGGAACGTTGGCTCTAGTTGAGGCGCGTGAGCTCAGTAGTTCTGACACGCAGGCCTAGTTGCCCTGCGGCATGTGGGATCCTAGTTCCCCGACCAGGGATCGACCCTGTGTCCCCTGCATAGCAAGGCAGATTCTTTACCACTGGACCACCAGGGAAGTCCCCTGATGGCAATTTTTTGCTTCAGGCATATGGCAGTAGGTGAGACAAAGTCTTGCCCTCAATCTTGCTTGTATTCTAGTGGTGTTCAAAGACTATATCAAATTCTAAGGTATTTAAATGGCTAACTTAAAAAAGTAGCATGGAATGGGGGAGGCAGGGAGAGAAAGGGGGCCTGAATAGACACTTTATTGATTTGGGTGAGTTTAATGGGAACCGGCGAGAGGCATACTTTGTTTTGATGAAGACCAGGGTGAAGCACCTTGCCATTCAGGGGTCAGGCTAATGAAATGTTACCTGATATTCCAGGGACCTAGGGTTATTTCTTGCATTATTTTCACATTCCCCTCCCTCAATTTTAAGCTATTTTAGTTCAAGCACATATATTCTTTGCAATTTATGAATCACACAATTCACGTGTTTCCTGTTCTTTATACTTGCATTGTAGAAAATGGGCTGCTGACATGGTAACCAGCCAGCTTTCCTCCTCCTTTTGCACTTCCTCGCTCTGCTCTGGTCAGACCAACAGCTGCTTCTGGGCAGCAGAGCCCTAATGGCTCTTTGTCTCCTGACTTACCAGCCAACCAGCAAGTGGGCACGTGGTCCTTGTTGGAATAGCAACCCCTCATCAGGCCTGAAAAGGAGCAACAATCTTCTATCTTATCTTTACAATTTGAATCTCTCATTTCTCCATTGCAAAAAGTTCTCTGCTTCATCTTTTTTTTTAGATTGTTTTCCAGTATGGCTTTATTACTAGTAACGAGCCATTTTAGCACACTGCTTTTTGTTTTTCTTTTCTTTTGAAGTGTATCATTTTTTTAGCCTTTAAAATTTTTATTCCTTCTTGCTTTTAGTATAACTTTTTAAAATTGAAGCATAGTTGATTTACAATATTGTGTTAGCTTCAAGTGTACAGCATACTGATTCATTTTTTTTTCAGATTATATTCCATTATAGGTTATTACAGGATATTGAGTATAATTTCCTGTGCTGTACAGTAAATGTTTGTTGCTTATCTCTTTTATGTATAGTAGTTTATATCTTTTAATACCATACTCCTAATTTCCCCCTCCCCCTCCCCTTTGGTAACCATAAATTTGTTTTCTATGTCTGTGAGTCTGTTTCTGTTTTGTATATACATCCATTTGTATTATTTTTTAGATTTCATATGTAAGCGATATAGTATTTGTCTTTCTCTGTCTGACTTATTTCACTAAGCATAGTATTCTCTAGGTCCATCCATGTTGCTGCAAATGGAGATTTTTCATTCTTTTTTATTGCTGGGCAGTATTCCATCTTGTGTGTGTGTGTGTGTGTGTGTGTGTGTGTATCACATCTTCTTAAGCCAGTCATCTGGACACTTGGGTTGCTTCCACGTCTTGGCTAGTGTGAATACTGCTGCTATGAACATTGGGGTGCATATATCTTTTCGATTTAGAATTTTCATTTTTTGCAGATGTATATGCTGTTTTTCTTTTTTTGGTAACAGCTTCATCAAGATATAATTCATATACCATACAATTCACCCATTTAAAGTGTACAATTTAATGGCTTTTATTATATTCACAGAACTGGGCAACCATCAATCAATTTTAGAATATTTTCATCACCCTGTATACTTTAGCAGTAATCCCCCTGTTATCCCTATTCACTCACCTCCCAGTACTAGACAGCCACTAGTCTACTTTCCGTCTTTATGATTTACCTATTTTGGAATCATATAATGTGTCTTTTGTGACTAACAGTTTTTACTTAGCATAATGTTTTCAAGGTTCATTCATGCTGTAGCATGTCTCAGTATTTCATTCCTTTTTATTGCTGAATAATATTTCATTGTATGGATATACAGATTTGAGGCCATTTGGCTATTATGAATAATGCTGCTGTGAACATTCAGGTACAAGTTTTTGTGTGGATGTATGTTTTATTTCTCTTGGGAGTGGGATTCCTGGGTCAAATAACAACTCTGTGTTTAACCTTTTGAGGAACCGTCAGACTGTTTTCCACAGCAGCTGTACCACTTTACATTTCTATCAGCAGTGTATGAAGCTCCCAATTTCTCCATATTCTCATCAACACTTGTTATTTTCTGTGTTTTTGATTATAACCATCCTAGTATGTGTGAGAAGTTATCTCATTGTGGTTTTGATTTACGTTTCTCTGATGACTAATGATGTTGAGCACCTTTTCATGTGATCACTGGCCATTTCTGTATCTTATTTGGAGAATGTCTATTAAGATACTTTGCCTATTTTAAATTGGGTTATATGTCTACTTATTATTGAGTTGTAAAGTTTTTATGTATTCTAGATACAAGCTTCTTATCAGACATATGATTTACAAAGGTTTTCTTTCATTATGTAGGTTTTCTTCTCATTTTCCTGATGTCCTAAAGCACAAAAGTTGTAAACTTTGATGTCTAATGTATCTTTTTTTTTGTTTGTGCTTTTGGTGTCCTAACAAACCACTGCCTAATCCAAAGTCATGAAGATTTACCCCAATGTCTCTTCTAAGAGTTTTATAGTTTTAACTCTTACATTTAGGTCTTTGATCCATTTTGAGTTAATTTTTGTGTATGGTGTGAGGTAAGGGTCCAACTTCATTCTTCTGCATGTGGATATCCAGTTATCCTAGCAGCATTTGTTGAAAAGATTATTCTCTCCCGGTTGAATGGTCTTAGCATCCTTTTCAGAAATCAGTTAACTGTGAATGTGAGGGTTTATTTTAAACTCTCAATTCTATTCTGTTGACCTATGTATCTATCCTTGTGCTATTACTACACTGTCTTTAGCTTTGTAGAGTTTTGAAATTGGGAAACCTGAGTTCTTCAACTCTGTTCTTTTTCAAGATTGTTTTGGCCATTCTAGGTCCCTTGCATTTACATTTGAATTTTAGGCTCAGCTTGTCACTTTCTGCAAAGAAGCCAACTGGGAGTTTGATAGAAATTGTATTGCATCTGTAGAACATTTTGGGGGAGAATTGCCATCTTAACAGTATTAATCTTCCAATTCATGAACACTGGAGATCTTTCCACTTATTTAAGTCTTTAATTTACTTCAACTGTGTTTTATAGTTTTAGGGTATAGGTTTTGAATTTTTTTGTTAAATTTATTCCTAAAGTATTTTATTCTTTTTGATGCTATTGTAAATGGGATTTTAAAAATATCATTTTTGGATTGTTCACCGCAAGTGTACAGAAACACAGTTGATTTTTGTATATTGATCTTGTATTCTGCAACCTCCTTATACTCATTTATTTATTTTAGTAGTTTTTTAGTGGATTCCTTGGGATTTTATATGTACAAGATCATGTCATTTGTGAATAGAGATAGTTTTATTTCTTTCTTTCCAATTTGGATGCCCTTTATTTCATTTCCTTGCCTAATTGCCCTGGCTAGCCACCCTAATGTTATCTTACTTATCAGCAGTATTTGGTACAATTGATCATTCCTTCCTTTTTGTATCCCTGTCTTTACTTGGCTTCTTGGACATCACACTCTTTTGGTTTTCCTCCTATCCCACTGGCTGGTTTCTCATCTCTTTTGTTGGTTCTTCCCCTTTCCCCCAACTTCTTAACCATTTCCCACCTCTGAACTCCAGACCCTAGTATCCACTTGCCTACTTCACAGCCCCACTTAGATGTCCAAAAGGCAGCTCAAATTTACCATGTCCAAAACTTACTCTAGTCTTGACTGAAGTATTTTGTGGAAAAAAGGAAGAAAAGAAATACATATTTACTGAATGTTTACTATTAGCGCTATTCATTATCTTGTTTACAACACATATCAGTTCTATGATACTCAGGGGACATGAACCCTGGTCAGTTTGATTCCAGGGCCTGAGCTCCTTCCTCACAGCTCTACTCTATTTCCTACAAATCACAGTGTGTATAGCCCTACTTTTCTCTCCTCAAGACTGTCCTTTGGAGTAGTGTCTGATACTTCAGAAAAAAGGATCTCACAGGATCTCTGGTAATTGGAATTAGAAGTGCTTGTGAGCCATGCAGTGCTTGTAGAGCTGCCTCTTCCCTTTTCCCTGCATAGTGGAGACTGAGATGTCTCCAGTGTGTAGACAGGCTTTCCCACCACCTGGGAAAGCCTACCCTGACTTTGTGGCAAGTTTTTCTTGGTCACTCTCCCAGGTTAGAGTTTCTCTGGCCTTGAGATACACTTCCCACCTGTCAGAGCTGCTCTCATTTATTTGTTTGACTGGATTCTCCATCTTTACTCCTCATTCCTTCTGGTCTCTTTCCCATTTGTTCAAGAATTATCAGCTCTTCTGGGTTTGTGTAAGATATCCTACTTTGACATTTGCTTGCCCATCACCTGGCACTGAAAATTTGCTCAGCATTTCTGACCCATCTGTGTCAACACTTTCCTTATTAAAATACTGGTTACCAAAAAAAATTACTTGTACTTTTAAATAGCAGTGATAACTCTGTTTTCTCCCCAGAATCTTTAATAGAAATGAAAATGTCCAAGCGGAGTCTATACTGTTGGGAATACATTTTTACAATATATTTTAATCATATTTAAACAAGCCTATTCTCAAGTAGCATCTGCAATCTCATTTGGTCCCCACAGTATATGTCCCAAGGCAGCTAAGAAAGATGAGAAAACTGATGGGGTCAATTTGTCCATGTTCTTGTAGCCTGTTGGGGCAGAGCCAGTTCTGTTCCCAGTTGAGCTGGTTTATTCTGATAAAGTTCGTGTGTAAGGTGTGCTGTTCACTGCAGGATGAGGTCCCACCCCCAGGTTTTGCCTCTTGGTGCTCAGGGGTCTCACCCTTCCCAGAAGCCCCCTCACTGGTACCTTATTCTATATGCTGAACCTTTCCTGGTCACCGTTCCCCACTGGAGATAACCTAGCTACTGTTTTTTCCCATTCTAAGTGTCAACCAATCGTGAGGCATTATGGTACTGTACCTGGAGTCAGAACTAGGTTCAAGACTAAGGCTTCTGTGGCTTTGGGCCACCTCTCTGAGCTTCATACATAGGGTGATCTCTAAGGGCATTTGTGGTTCTAGCCTTCCCAGGCTGTATGACTCTATTTCTCTGAAAAGTGAACCTGGACTAATGTCTGAATAGTTGGCAAGGGTTTAATATGCTATACCAGGGAGAGCAAATATGTAGCTTCTCTTCCATCTATTAACCATGACATACTCATTATATTTATCTCATCCCTGTCACGTGGAACCCAGTCATGACCTCAGACTTCTCAATCCAGTATAGTGCGCTAAGTAACCACTACCAGTGGATCACAGTTGAAATGTGTTTATCCTCCCTGTCTTCCCTCCCACTTCTAGTGCTTTAATCTAAAGCAAGGACTAGTGGTGACCAGGATACTATAGAAGTTAAGAGCATGGGTTCTTGGGTTCAGCTGCTTATATTCAAATCCTGAATCCACTGCTCCCTTTCTGTATGACCTTGGGAAAGTTACTTAACTTCTCTGGGCCTCAGTTTCCTTTTTTAGTAATATGGGGCATAACAGTAGTCATACTTCATAGAGTTGTAGAGAGGGTTAAATGAAATAATATGTATTAAAAAAAGTGCTTAGAACAGTGCCTGGCACATGTAACTCAAGAAATGTTGACTATTGTATTGATAATAGCCAGGATAAGAACTTGAAAGGCTGGTAGAGGAAAAATTCTTGGATTGATAGGGCTTGTGGTACCCTTTCAGTCTTCAAAGTAGTCAAATATTCATTCTGTTTCTGAGTGTAGATTGATCCTATTTAAAATTTCATTCCTTTATTAATTTATTTAGTAAAAGTTTAGGGCCTACTGTGTGCTATGCATGCAACTGGGTGTCTAGGATATAACAGTGAACAAGTCCTTTTTAAAGTTCATAGTGTATGGGGGTGACAAACAAGTAAAAATGTAGTTACAGTTTTCTTAATAATTGCAGTAATTGGAGTTTGCCCAGGGTCTTTAGGGAGCACTGTGTGTACCAGCGGAGTCTTTTTGATGTTAGTGTTAAACCTGAGTGGGAAGAAACATACCTGAGTCCTCCAGATCTGGCTGGCCTCTTACCAGTGTTTCACAGGCAGTGGACTCCTTGGGGAAGAGTTAATACCTGTTCTAGCTGGTGGCACACCTCAGTGGCATGCTCATGCTCCTTGGCATTCATTCAGTTACTCAGCTAACAGCCCAAAGCTTTTCCCACTGCTCCTTGAACTGCTGTCCCCCTTTCTCAGTCATAGCCTGTAGAGTTGCGGAGCAGAGATGTGAAGACAAATGAAGGAGCCCTGAATTTGCAGCTACACAGTAGTTAGATCTCTACAGAGTTGAGTGCCTTAGGAAAGCCTGAATGTGGGGCTTATTAGGGACTTGGAAAAGTTGATGAGTCCATCTCCCTGCCTAACTTAAGATATGGTAGGTCTGTATGACAACCGTGGTGATAGTATGGAATGTGGAGGGTGGGGGAGAAAAAATACCCTTGTGTGGCTGGGGGTGGGAGTTGGTGCTGTGACCCATCCTTTCTTCCACTGGTGTCTTGCAGCAAACAGCTATTGTGTGACGTGGTAATTGTGGCAGAAGATGTTGAGATAGAAGCCCACCGTGTGGTCCTGGCAGCCTGCAGCCCCTACTTCTGTGCGATGTTCACAGGTATGGTGAGGGGCAAACAATAACCCATGGTTGTGGGGCTGCAGCCCCACTGGGAGAATATTGAGGGTGGTGGCGTGAGAGGGGGGAGGAAAGAAGGCTGTGACGCCCACCCTGCGGAGCTCCTGTGTGCCAGATTCTTTGCTTTGCACCGTGGAGATGCAAAGCACTGTGACAGGCCCTCAGCCAGGCGAGTCAAGCATGCAGCCCCTATTGCAGTTAACTCTGTAGCATCATATAGTCTATGAATTCTCAGACTTTGTCATGCATCATAATCATGCCAGGGAGCTGGTTAGGCATGTAGACTCTTGGCTTCATCCCCAGGCTTCTGAGCTGTCATTTTGCAGATGGGGGACCTTGAGGCTGAGAGAAAGGAAGGGACTTGCCTGAGGTCACATGGTGAATGAGTGGAACTTGGCTTCTGGATGCCTGGCCCAGGGCTGGCTGGCCTAGCTGGCCCACGTCTTGTTATTCCTTAGCTGTTCTTTCCAGGCAGGGACCTTGAGTCTCCTCTAACCTTCATAGGAATGCGGTAGAGTTGGCAGAAGTGATGGTGGGGCTTGGGGTGGGGAGAGTAAGACAGAGGTATATTCACCATCTGCATTCAGTTTCAGTACCTTTGCCAACTTTCCAGGGAGTCCCTGTTTCCTGAACATGCCAAATAGCCTTGTCCAACTATTGCACGTGTATTATTTCTAAGACTGAATTCCCTGAAACGCACGGGCTGAGCTTCTTGTCTGCAGTACCTCACAGCACCTCCCCTGAGCCAGGTGCAGGCAGTGCTGTATCCATCACTGCTGACTGAAAGCCAGCTGGATGAGGTCAGGTGTCTCTTCCACACACTTATCTGTACCCTGTGCTTCCTCTGAGTGTGGTCACTATCACTCTAAATGCTCATCTGTTTCCTGGGGTTTGAGGTGGTCATGCTCTGGGGTCTCATGTACCTGCTGCTTCTCACCCTGTATCAAATGTTGCCTCCTCTCTGACCACCTGAGCCGTAGTTCCCCACTAGGTCTCTTTCTATTCCATAACCTGACTCTATTTTTTTCATAACATTTATCACTGTCTGAAAATCATATTGGTTGGTTGTTTATATATTTTTTACCTGTGTCTCCTTACTGGAGTATCAGTTCCATGAAGACAGGGATCTTGTTAGATTTGTTTGTTTCTGTACCCTGAGTACCTGGTACATAATAGGACTAAAATATTGTTTTAATGAACAAAATGTCTCCTACCCTTGATTGTGAGCTTTGGGTGCTTGCGGATTATGTCTTATGTCTTGTCACTGTTGAATCCTTAGCGCCCACCCCAGGGCCTGATGTTTAGGAGACTGAATAAGTGAAGGTTAAATGAATGAATGTGGTGTTGCTAAGGATGGGTGAGTGCAGGCACATCTTTGCTGAATAGGCTCTTGCCCTTTTCCTAATATAGTACAAAGCCTGTGCTGGGCAGGAGTGGTTCTTGGTGGGGCGGGGAGTACTTAGCACTTGGCGTTTGGAGAATTCCTCACATGTATGTCCCCCTTGGCTCGTCATGTGAAGGACCTGGCCTCAACTTGGAGCAGTGCTTTTGCTAAGTGGACCAAGCCACACTTACCTCACTTTGAGCCTTGGGCCAGGAATTCCACAGTGCAGCCTGGAAAACCAGCTAATTTCACTACCTGGAAATTTTGAGCCACATTCTCTTTGGAGTAGCCTCAAACTCTAGTAGTAAGGTTTTTATTTCTTTTTTTGTCCTTGTCCTTCATCCGTCTCTTTCTTTTAAAATAATTTATCTTGTCTACAATAGTTATTTAGCTGCAACTTCAGTAAATAGTTCTGCCAGTCATTCTTCTCTGTTTGTGTGGTTTGGAAAGTCCAGTGTTGAGAGAGGAGTCTATTTGGAATTACAATAAATTGTACTGTTGGCTCCACTTTTTGCTCATGAACTTGCCTCTGGGGGTAGTGGAAGTGCCTAGCAAAACAAGGTGATTTTAAAAAGGGAGAGAAAAGGTGCTTCTGGATCAGGTCTTGGATTCTAGTAATTGAAGGGAAGAGGAATCAAGAGAAGAAAGCAGTCTAATATGTTGCCTACCCCAAGCTTTCCACTGAATCTGGTTACCATCCATTCTTCCATCCTTCCTTCCATCCATCCATCCCTCCATTCATCCATCATCTGTCTGTCTGTGCATCCATCCACCCACCCACCTACCTATCCATCTACTCATCCAAACACTATTCACATATGTTCATTGCAGAATAAAAATTAGAAAATGTGAGCAAGCAAAAAAAATACATGTAATACATTTACTCTTGTGATAGCTTATGGTTCTCTTTACTATTACTACGTATCTCATTACTTCCTCACTGTCTGATTTGCCTGGTCAGTCATAAACTTTATGAGGGTAAAAACTGTACCTTTTAAATTCACTGCTATGTCCCTGCTGCCTAGCGTGGTCTTACGTACAGTAGGTGCTCAATGAAAATTTGCTTAATTGAACTTAGCGCTATATTGTCAATATATTTTCATGGCAATGAAATCACATCTACATCATTATTTTAATGGCCTCATAAGATTCCATCATATGTATCCGAATTGAAAATCCATTTCCTTATTGGTTGGAAATTATAGTTCTTTCTAATATTTTGCTATTGTAAATAATGCTAAAATGGGCATCCTTGCAACTTAGTCTTTACTTACATTCCTGATTATTTCCTTAGATCCCTAGAATAAAAAATACTTGGTTAAAGTGTGTGCACATTTTGAATTCTTGTGAGACACGTGCCTCAGTTCCACAACACTTAGAACAGTTGTACCAGCTTATGCTTCCATCGGCAGTACATCAGATTCATGTATTTTCTGAGGCCCGTTGGTTTTGCTTAAACCTTGGTAAACAGATACAAAAAAAAAAGTAACATGGCAAAATTTTGTTCTAATTATCAGGTTCAGCTTCAAAATGCGTAAAATTAGTGATGAAAAGGCCCAGCTGACTCTTGTTGAGCCCATTTCTATCAGCATGTCTAAGGCCCCAAAGAAAAGGAAATGCATGTGACTTTCTTCTGACTTGAGTGTAGGATTAAGATCTTTTACTGAGGCTTAAAGTGTTTTTATTTTTTTGTCCTCTGAGTTCATATTGCCCAAATGTCCTGTGATGGTTCCAAATACCAGCTCCACTCCTTGACCATATCCTTCCCAGAATAACTTGTAATAAGTGTGGAACTGAGGTCTGAGTGCCCACAGAAGAGTGTCCAAAGGCAGCCAACCTGTGAGAAGGTCTGGGATGGGCAGTCACCTGAGTTGCTCTCCACTCCTTCAGCGTAGTGTGACTGGAGAGGCCAGAAGGGCTGGTCTTGTCCTCCTTCTCTCTGTGAGTATGGAATACTTAAAATTCCCCTTGGTCCCATCCCCCCATCAAGCACCTCCATCCCAGGGGAAGATAAGTTCCCCAAAATAGCCCAGTCAGTTTTTTTTCCCTCTTTCTGTCATGCCCTTTTCTATGTGTTCTGTGTACTATAGTGTTTGTACTCCATATGGATCCCTTCATGTCATCCAAAACTTTGAAAACAATCCCATTTTTTGGTGTTAAAAGAACCAAGTTCTAAAGAATATGTGGACTAAGTGCCTTAGGCTCATCACCATGGCTAAAAGACATTTGAACTCCATCCCAAAAGAAGCCCTGGAAGTGAGCTGTCCCATCTTCTGGCTCTGTTGTGCTACACGCAGTGGCTGATTAAATTGGCTTTGTTTTTTTTATTTGTTTTTATTTTTCTATTTATTTAGGCTCCACTGGGTCTTCGTTGTGGCACGTGGGATCTTCGTTGTGGCATATGGATCTTTTAGTTGTGGCATGCAGACTTTTAGTTGTGACATGGGAACTTCTTAGTTGCAGCATGCGGACTCTTAGCTGCAGCATGTGAACTCTTAGTTGTGGCATGCATGCCACATCTAGTTCCCCGACTAGGGATTGAACCCGGGCCCCTTGCATTGGGAGTGCAGAGTCTTACCCACTGGACTACCAGGCAAGCCCCGGCTTTGTTTTTTTAAAGAAAAGTTACTGTCCAGTTTTTATTAGATGTAGGCTGATATTCAACTGGTGTCTTCGAACATATGGTGAACAGAAATAGGGGGGAGAGTCAGGAATGTGCTGGAGGTAAGAGGCAAGGGGCTTGGAATGTAAGCACCAACTAGCCTCAAGCAGAAAAATTAGGGCCTGGCCCTCTTACCTCCAGGCATGCACTCATCCCATAGAACCATTGTTTCACCCTTTCTTTATGCCTGACTCTGCCAGGCCCTGGCCTATGTCTGTGTTCTGAGTGTTTGTATGATGTATTGATGTTTTTGAAGATCTTTGCATAACATGCAGTTTAGCAAGACTTAATCCAAGGCAGTGGGGCAGGGAGGGAGGGAGCACTAGGGAGTAGAATCCTTTCTTTGTATAAAGAGGGCCTTGAGAGATTAGCCGGAGTAGATAGGGTCTGGTTTCTGAGGGTTTTGCCTCTAAGGAAATGGTGAGTTTTTCAGGAATTGATTTGGATGTAGTTCAACATAGGCCTCTGTAGTGTCTAGGAAAAGAGACCACTATTCAGACACCCACCAGCACCCATTAAGGTGCAACTGATTTGACCAAGATGATCTGCGGTAGACTTGTCTGGACTTGGAGTAGCTCAGCCTTGAAACTTAGATCATCATTGGAGAGGATCACTGGTAAGAAATGTTTTATGAATGTTCATAGAGGAGGTTTGGAGTTATTGATGCAGAGGCCTCTTTGCTAAGGATTAAACACAGGGGTGGTAATGCCACCTTGCATTGGGAGATGGTGTGGTGTCTTGGAAAGGGCTTTGGAGCCATCGTGACCTGACTCCAGCACCTGATCGGTTTGTAGGGAATTCACGTAACCTCTATGATCCTGTTTGCTTATTTATGAGACTGGAATAACAACAATAAAACAATAATAACAATAACCAGGGAACAGATACAGGTAAGGGAAATAAGGCACCCAATACAGAATACGTACTTAATAAAGTTTACTCTTATTATGTGTAGAGCACATCATAGTTTACAGAGCTCATGTGGATGTGTGGGGTGGCTCTGATACCAGCCGCCCTGATGGTGGTTAGGGTTGATATGAAACATCTCTGTTTCATATCAGGAAGGCATTTCCTTCCTGACTTGGTGCTCCATGTGCCTCTGGCTGAGCAGAAAGACCTTTCCAAGTGGAGGAAGGATGAGATTCCAGGGAGGTTGAGTGCTGGGGTGATATCCATCATTGCCGCTCTGTTGAATCCTGCTGCCACAGTTCTCAGACTCTCATTATCTCCTTTGACTCTCACATAGCCTTGGCTTAAAGGCAGGGCCGGGAATGTCCTTACTTTACAGGAGACAGAGGTCAGCCTTTTGCAGTTAAATGGCATAGGCTGCTCACCTGCAGGAAGTTTAGCTGGGATTCAGGGACATGACAGGGTATTTCTTTTTCTCATGTGATGTTAACATGTGACATAGGTCTCAGCTTTAGGCAAATGAGTTGGCAACCCAGATATTAGGACTTAGACAGATTTAGGTTAGTGGTAAGAGAGTTTAATAACCATCTTAACACCCATGCAGGATCACTGTGCAAAGGATAAGGACCTTCTGTTTTCTTTTTACCCAGATCATGAAATTAAATTAAAACAGTAAGGATTCAGCTGAGGAGTGAGGAAGAGTTCCATAACACAAGGCTTCCTGAATGCACTTTTTCTTCCCTTTGCCATACAGCTTTGTAGGGGTGGTTGGTGGTCTATGTCTGGTCCTTCAGAAAGACTTCGCAGCCACTCTACCATTCCTTTCTCACTCTTGAGACTTCTTTGGCTGAATAATAGGGTTGGGTTTATATCAGTGATCTAGAGGATGAGCCAGTGATTTCATAGCCTTCCTAAGTCTTCTGTGATGGTGAAAGGTTTTCCCTCCTGGCTCCTCAAGATGTACCTCCTCCCTCCTGTTCCCCCTTGGGCAGTCTTCCACCTAAAAAGAGCTCTGTTGCGCATGTGGTGTGCTTGCTATGTCGAGAACCATGACTTGCTTTCCTGGGCTCTTTATGGTTCTTGGAGACTTCTAGGTGCAAGGTCTTAAAGTAGAGCCTGAGGATTTAAAGAAGTTCAAGACACAGACCCTTAGTCCAGGCTGCCATCATCTAATTTACTGCAGCAGCCTTCTAATTGGTCAACCTGCCTCCTATTTTGTTCCCTCACCCCCAACCCATTTTCTATGCTGTAGCTTTAGTGATCTTTCCAAAATAAAAAATATGATGTATCCCTTACTTGCTTAAAGTCTGTCAAGGGCTCCCCATTGCCCTTAGAATGCAGTCTAAACTTCTCAGCATGGCCCACAAGACCCTCAAGTGGTCCAGACCCTGCTTATATCTCCAGCTCCTCTCCCCCTTCCTCCCTTTTCATGCTGTGCTTCTGCCAGACTCAACTTCTTATGGTCCCAGAATAGGTCATGTTCTTTCTTACCTCCGAACCTTTATATACACTATTCTATCTGCCTGGAATATTCTTCCCTCATACTCACTGCTCTTCTGAACAACCATGACTCCTCCAGATCTCATGTTAGATCAGTGGTTCTTAACCATTATGAATCAGTCTGATGAAAACAATGGATTCTTTCCACAAAAAATAGTAAATGTGTGCTCCTGTGTGCTCATCATTTTGCATACAGTTCAGGGTATAGGCTTCCCTGCTTAAGAACCTTTTAAGCTGAACCTCCTTTTCTAGCATTTAACATACTTTGTAATTGTTGGTTTACTTATCCCTCTTTCTACTAGACTGAGCTCCATGAGGGCAGGGAACATGACTTGTTCACCACTGTGTCCTCTGGGCCTTGCCCATGGGGACTGTTTGATACATGTTTGTTGAGTGAATGAATGAACAAATATCTGCCCTTGAGTAGATCATGATCTATCTGGAAGAACAGGATATGTTGTTAACAGAGGACAAAAGATGTGCAACAAACAGACATTTTCTTTTTTTTTCTTTCTTTAATTCAAGTATAGTTGCTGTACAATATTATATAAGTTACAGGTGTACAATATAGTGATTCACAATCTTTAAAGTTTATACTCCATTTATAGTTATTATAAAATATTGACTGGGCTTCCCTGGTGGCGCAGTGGTTAAGCATACACCTGCCAGTGCAGGGGACATGGGTTCGAGCCCTGGTCCGGGAAGATCCCACATGTTACGGAGCAACTAAGCCCGTGCGCCACAACCACTGAGCCTGTGCTCTAGGGCCCGCATGCTACAACTACTGAAGCCCACGTGCCCAGAGCCCGTGCTCTGCAACAAGAGAAGCCACTGCAATGAGAAGCCCGCACACCACACCGAAAGTAGCCCCTGCTTGTTGCAACTAGAGAAAGCCCACGCGCAGCAACAAAGACCCAATGCAGCCAAAATAAATAAATAAATACATAAATAAATAAAATATTGACTGTATTCCCTGTGTTGTACAATATATCCTTGTAGCTTATTTTATACCTAATAGTTTGTACCTCTTCATCTCCTACCCTATATTGCCCCTCCCCACTTCCTTCTCCGCAGTAGTAACCACTAGTTTGTTCTCTATATCTGTGAGTCTGCTTCTTTTTTGTTGTATTCACTAATTTGTTGTATGTTTTAGATTTCACATATAAGTGATGTCAAACAGAATTTGTCTTTGTCTGACTTATTTTGCTTATTATAATACCCTCCAAGTCCATCCATGTTGCTGCAAATGGCAAAATTTCATTCTTTTTAATGGCTGAGTAGTATTCCATTGTGTATATAAACCACATCTTCTTTATCTACTCATCTGTTGATTGACGCTTTGGTTGCTTCCATATCTTGGCAATTGTAAATAATGTTGCTGTGAACATTGAGATGCACGTATCTTTTCAAATTAGTGTTTTGGGTTTTTTTTTTTTTTTTTTTGATGTATACCAAGGAATGGAATTCCTGGGTCATATGGTAGTTCTATTTTTAGTTTTTTGAGAAACCTCCATACTGTTTTCCACAGTGGCTGCACCAATTTACATTCCCACCAACAGTGGTAGGAGGCTTCCCTTTTCTCCGCATTCTCACCAGCATTTGTTATTTGTGTTCTTTTTGATGATAGCCATCCTGACAGGTGTGAGATGATACCTCATTGTGGTTTTGATTTGCATTTCACTGATGAATAGTGATGTTGAACATCTTTTCATGTGTCTGTTGGCCATCTGCATTTCCTCTTTTCTGAAAGTTCAGAGTCTGAAGTGGCTGGGCTGGGCCTCTTGAGAAAAACCAGCAGAACAGGTCTCTTGGGTTGACCTTGAATAGAGAAGGACTTATTGGGCTTATGTTCTGTTCTCTAGAAATATTTGTCAAAGTAGTGGAGGTGAGTGAAGTAGTAAGAATGACCAAGCCTTTGATGATTTCTCCCTCTTTAGAATTATCAGAGTCTGTGGATTTATGAGATGTCAAAAGAAAGCCTCTCTTCTTTCTTTCTTTCCCTGTACCAACAAATATTTTTTCAGTGCTTGTTATATGTCATGCACTTTGTTAGGTGTTGAGGACAAGATCCCATCTCTCTTCTTTCTTGCTTACTGGGTAATAAGTATAAGTTGGCTCAGAATTTGGACATAGGCTTTGTTTGGGAATACTTTTATCAAAGCCATTAGTTAGGGCCAGGTTTAAATTATGGAGGGATTTATTAGAAATGACATGAGGTCTAGAGTTAGGCCACGGTTCAGATCCCAGCCCTGCCTCTTACTAGCTGTGTGCAAGTGCCTCTTGATATGCCAGTTCTATAATTTGTAAAATGGAAGTAATATCTAGTACCTCCTGGGGTCATTGCAAGGACTAAATGAAATAATGTGTGTAAACCCTGAGGGCCTGCATGTAGTAGCAACTATTATTACTGCCACTTTCAGGATTTGTTTAAACTGATGTCTTAGTTTGGTGCAGTGATTTCTACTGCTTCATAGAGATATTAAATTGCATTTTATGAGTGCTTATGATTTATATAGGTCTCCTATTTCCTATAAGGTAAATTTCTCAGAAAATACATGTCTTTGAGGCCCTAGGTTTTCTTTTTATTTTTTTCATTTTTTCCTTCCTTGTTGGAGTTTTAAGTACTTAATGTAGAAATTAGAAACTTTTGATTCACATAAAGAAGCAAGAAAAAAAATCTCCTAAAGTCCCACCATCTAGAAAACTGTGTCTTAATGTTTTTTGGACATTTGAGACTGATGAAAATGATTTGTTCATCCCCTCAGAAAATCAGACTTTTGCCCACATATACAAATGTTTTCATGCAATTTCAGGAGTTTCCATTTGTTTACCCCCAAGTTACAAAACCCTAAGCAGACTCCCAAGCTCTAATTCCATAGAGAGAAAGCAATCAGGCCAGGCTCTGATTTCACACTCACTAAGGGCCTTCTGAGTCTCTTGGTTCTTGCAGTCAGGTTGCTGGTTGCTCGTTTTTCTAAGGTCCAAGTTTTTTTTTTATTATTTATTTATATATTTATTTATTTTTTGGGTGTTGGGTCTACGTTGCTGTGCGTGGGCTTTCTCTAGTTGCGGTGGGCGGGGGCTACTCTTGGTTGCCATGTGCGGGCTTTTCATTGCAGTGACTTCTCTTGTAGAGGAGCACGGGCTCTAGAGCGCAGGCTCAGTAGCTGAGGTGCACGGGCTTAGTTGCCCCGCGGCTTGGGACATCTTCCCGGATCAGGGCTTGAGCCCGCGTCCTCTGCGTTGGCAGGCGGATTCTTAACCACTGCGTCACCAGGGAAGTCCCTTTAAGGTCCAAGTTCTTAAACTAATAATTGGCTATCTTTGATGATCTTTTGCAATATAATTACCAACTGGACCTTTATTTGTGAATGTCTTAGTAGCTGTTTGGAGAGATGAATTTAACTTCTGATTTCCTTGCGTGTATGTTCTTTTTTTTTTTTTTTTTTTTTTCTTCTTTTTTGTGGTACGCGGGCCTCTCACTGTTGTGGCCTCTCCCGTTGCGGAGCACAGCCTCCGGACGCGCAGGCTCAGTGGCCATGGCTCACGGGCCTAGCCGCTCCACGGCATGTGGGATCTTCCCGGACCGGGGTACAAACCCGTGTCCCCTGCATCGGCAGGCGGACTCTCAACCACTGCGCCACCAGGGAAACCCGCGTGTATGTTCTTGTTTGCCTTAGAGTAAATTCAAGAAAGAGATTGTGAGAGCCTGTTTTATAGGTAGAGGAGAAACCCACCGTCTTTTCCTGTTTCCTCTTTGCCTCTTCGTCCTGTCTCAGGTCTCTTTGTGCTGAAGACTTTTCACTGGCTTCTACTACAGTCAGAGAGAAGAGAGGACCAACTGGAGGTCTCTGGGCTACCTGATCTGGCAGCAGTGGGAGCCAGCAACGTCTGGAATAGGTCCCCCGCCCCCACCTTTCCTCCCTGTTCAGAGTCATTCATATCTAGAACTGTGTCAGGGTGGGAACTGGGGATTGGTGGAGGAATCATGTGCAGTCCATGCAGCTTGGAGGTGGGCGTCTGCAGCCCACATGCTGTATTGTACTTTATTTTCTTGGCTCCAGTGCACAGATTCCACAGAGAGAAAACAACCGCCCAGGCTCAGTTTTCACACTCACAGAAGGACTTCTGAATCCCTGTTTCTAGTAGTCATGTTGCCCTTCATTTCAGTCTACAAAGACACATGTCTTGCCTGTCTTTTCCTTCTGAAATCAGCAGCCCTTGTTGAAGGAGCCTGGCTCTAGACAGAACTGTGCACTGTATAGAGAGGGCAGGCTGAAGTCAGGGGCCTCGTGACTGCACATGTGGTGCCACTGCTGCCCTAGTTCACAGGCCTCTGTCTTCTCTTTTTTGGATTATTGTCAGGGCCTCCCATCTGTTCTCCCTGCCTCTGATCCAGCTTCCACCAGTACATCCAAAATTTCATTCAAAGACACCCATCTGTTGATGTCATTCCCTCGTTTAAAACCTTTCAGTGGTGCTACTCTTAGGATAAAGTGCAAACTCATTTGCATGGTTTGCTGGGCTCTGCAAGTCCTGGCCCCTATCTGCCTCTCCAGCCTCCTTCCTCTCACTGTCACCCCATGTACCAGCCGTGCTGCCCTCTCACTGTTCCCCACATTTATACTTTTGGCACTTTTCTGTCTTTGCACTGATGATTCCTGCATCCAGCTCGTCCTTCCTCACCTCTGCTGCATGTGGAATACCCAGCTCAAATGTGACCTCCTATTAGGATGCCTTCCTGGATTCCCCAGACAGGATTTGTTGCTCTATCGTCTGCATTCTTGGGATTCAATACACCATAGTGATTACAAGTGTGGGGCTCTAGAGTCAGACTCCCTGCTTTCAATCCCAGCCTGGCCCCTTCCTAGATGTATGACTGTAGGCAAAATGAATTACCTACACTCCTGTGCCTCAGTTTCTTCATCTGTAATATGGGGATGATATTAATAACACTCATAGGTTGTTGATTAAAATAGGCAACAGTTTAAAGTGCTTAGCACAGTGCTTGGCCAGAGTTAGCACTCAATAATTGTTTTTTTAAGAAATTGTTGTTCTACTGGTACTTTGCATATACCTCTATTAAGCTCTTATCATCTCATGTATTTTTATATATATGCCCTACTAGAACAGGTGCTCCTTCTTGAGGACAGGTGCATATCTCATTCACTTTCCCTGGCCCCCGTGTACAAGTTTGTAGTAACTTGGTTGAATGCTTTATCACGTATAGATTTGCCTTCAGAGTGGAAATGGGCAACAGGTAGAGTGGGGAATGCTTGAAATTGAGTTTGTGGATGATCACAGACCCAGAGTTGTTGTGACCTTGATGTCAGCTGGTCTATCTTCCTCTGTGCCTGAGCCCTTCTGCTGCCTCCGGGAGCACAGACAGTGCTTTTATGTTGCCAAGACAGGGCAGGAGGCCATGTGAAAGTTAAGCACACCCTAGGCACCAAGTTCATGTCCATTTTGTTTTTGTTTTGAACTGTAGGTGACATGTCTGAGAGTAAAGCCAAGAAGATAGAAATCAAGGATGTGGATGGGCAGACCCTGAGTAAGCTGATTGACTACATCTATACGGCCGAGATTGAGGTGACTGAAGAGAACGTCCAGGTAAACTCGGCTCCAACTAATAGCTCAGTGTATTGTATATTCAGGGCCCACTGTTTTACATCATCATTTCATTTAACCCTCACAACAACTCAGTTGGTAACTGGAGAGGAAACTGAAGCTCCAGAGAGAGTAGGTGACTTGCCCTGGGTCACATGGCCAGGGTGAACGACCGTCAAACTCCTGCCTGCCTGACCATGGGACCCACGTTCTTAACCACTAGGCCAAAATCCCTCTGAATGAGCTTGGGCTCCAGAGCAGAAAGTCTTTAACTCATGCTGGTTTAAAGTGTTGGTAAAGGAAGAATTAGAAGCCTGGGTGACCCCTCTTCTCCTCAGTCATTATCTCATCTCAGGGATTTTGAGTATTGGCTTGTTAGGCTGTTAAAAGTTTTTCTTCTCTCACTGTTCGTCAGCGAAATGCCTCTGAGCCTGTGGAGGTGCCAAGCACCAGGCTTGAGTGTCAGTAGGGGCATGTTGCTCTGAGACATGTTGTCTGTGCCTTTTCCTCCTTTCGCCGCCCTGCCCTCATCCCAAGCCATCTGGAGCCTTGAAATAGGAGCCAGTGAAGACACTGCTTCACCCAAAGGTGTGGATCTTTACTGTGGGGACGTGAGACATCAGCGTCATGCTTCAGAAGGGAAGATGGTTGAGGGTGTGGCCCACGCTGGAACCCTATGAGTCACCAGGCCAAACACAGACGCAGGATACACTATTTCTTGTCATTAAGGATTTTACTGTTTAATTAAAGTAATGGAAATTGTGTGGGATATGGAGGTTTTTTCTTCCTTCTTTTTTTTTTTAAAGCAAAATTTCACCTTATTTAGGTGAATAGGCCGATACCTCTCTGGTGACCAAAATACCTATTTCCCTTATCCAGAACACCATCCCCTTTTCTAGGATTGAGGTATTTGGGAGGCCGAATTGATAATCGTGTATTGATTCCATTTGGCCCAGATGTGAGTGCCTCTTACATGCCAGACACTTTATTGGGCACTGTGTTTGTACCAGTGAGCAGAGGTCATTCCATTGTCTGCTTTCATGGAATTTGTGGTCTAGGGGTGAAGATGGACACTCATCAAATAAGCACACAAGTAATGTTTATGCACAAATTGTGGTAAGTCCTTTGAAGGAAAGGAACAATTTGGATGAAGGAGGGAATCTAGGAAGGGCTCTTTCAGGAGATAAGATTTGAGCTGAGGACTGCAGGATGAGTGGAAGTTAGCTTGGTGTGGTGAACGGTACTCTGCTGGGGGTGTCAGGGCACAGGCAGACTGATGGTCTGAGGCACCCTGCATTTGGGCCTGCAGAGCCTGCCCCAAGGTACAGACTGCTTTTGTCTCTGGACCCTAGACAGACTTTTGGGTGGCATAGTTTCTACAGTGATCTGGTATAATCCTCCCCTGCCCTTTTAAAATTGAGGTTTATTTTATACACAATAAAATGCATAGCCATTCCATTATTTCTGGTCTTTCCCATCCAGAGTAGAGTGGGCGAGGTCATGGTTACATACTAGGTCTAGCAGCGGAATTTAAACAGCTGAATGACTTTTGGGCAGTAACAGTAAGTGCAAAGTAATTTAGTATAAAATATGTATAGGGCATGTATGGCAAAAATTTTTTTTAATGGGTGATAGTGATTTCAAATCACCATGACATTTAAATTCATTTAGGTACTTTTGAGACTGATATAAATATTGAGATTCACAAAATGCCAGAAATTACATCCTTTCAACTCTAATGAATAATGCTAGATGTCAACCTAAAAATATGCAGGGGTATAAATAATTTTTAAAAATCTTGCATTAGGGTATATCAGTAACTCATTAATCATACAGTGTGGTAGGCAGAATAGTAGCCCCCAGAGATGTTCGTGTCCTAACCCCTGGAATTTTGTGAATGTGTTAGGGTGAATGTCAGAGGAATTAATATTGCAGATGGAATTAATGTTGCTAATCAGCTGAACATGTGATGGGAGATTAGCTTGGATTATCCAGGTGGGCTCAGTGTAATAGCTAGGGGTATTTAAATCGAAGAGGGAGGTGGAATGAGAGAACTAGAGCGATGTGACCTGGCAAGGATTCAGTTTGATGTTTCTGGCCTTGAAGATAGGGAGGCCATGAGCCAAGGAATGTGGGTGCCTCTAGAAGCCTGAAGGGCAAGGAAACGTATTCTCCCTCAGAACCTCCAGAAGGAGCTCACCTCTGCTGACACCTTGATTTTAGCCTGGTGAAACCCATTTGGGACTTCTGACTTCCAGATGTAAGAAAATAAATTTGTTTGTTGTTTTAGGTCACTAAAACAAAACAAAAACAAACAAACTTAAAACACTGTTTAGGGGAGATTGTAGAATTGTATAATTGGAATCAGCTTTTTTCTCCCCTTTCTACATGTGTTTATTTAATAAACTTTTTTTCCCTGTGAAGTACAAAGTGTTTAAAAAGCTTAGGTAGTTAGAAGATGTTCCATTCTGGATCCTTTTTGCCTGGCTGGGTATTTATCTTTGCAACTTTGGTCTAACCCAGCGGTGGTCTCTACAACACCAGTTACCTTAAGGCAGGTAGCAACAGATAGGGTAATCGGAGGATTCTGGAGAAAATGGCGTCGCCATTACTTTTAAAAACTACTTTGTAGGGGTCGTGGGGAGGGAGCCAGCGTGAAGACGTGCAGCTTCAGAGGGCATGCAGAACTAAAGATGAGGCAGGAATCAAGTCTGAATGGAGACCTGGGTCCAGGCCTCAGCTTTGATGTTCATTCACACAGTACTCTTATTCTTGCCTTTTCCCACTGCAGGGGGTCAGTCTTCTGACTGTAAAGTGAGGGCATGGGACTCAGTGACCTCTGATCAGAGAAGACTCTTACTCTGCCAGCCTCTGGTTTGTTCTGCTTCCTTTCTACTAGAGCTTCTCTGATACCCTCCCTGACATGCTGCCTCAAGGATCAGTTTTCTCATCTGTAAAACAGGACTCATAATAGTACCCATTCTGTTGGGTGGTCATGAGTTAGACTGTCTGCCTTCAAACCTTGACTCCACCATTTTCTAGCTGTGTGACCCCAAGAAGGTCCTTAACCTCTCTGTGCCTCAGTATTCTTGTCTGTATTATGGGCATAATAATCGTACTTAACCTCATAGGGTTGGCATGAAGGTTAAATGAATTACTATAGGTAAAGCACTTAGAGGAGTGCCACCCTGTGCCAACAGACAGTATGGGCACAGAGAGCACTGTGAACACGGAAGCTTTTTCATCAAGGAGCACATAGTCTGAAGGTGGAGACAGGTGGCCAGGCAAATGCATGCCCTCCAGTGTGGTAGGGGCCAGGGTGGAGGTCCCCAGGAAGCAGGCAATGGTCATCACCCCCTTGATGAGGATGGTCAGGGCAGGCCTCACTGAGGAAGTGTTGTGTGTGCTGGGTCTTGAAGGAAGGTCTGGGAGGTCAGGCCTGCCTCCTCTTCCACCTGTCTGTGTCCCTGCTGGCGTGTGAGCCCCTGGAGGGGCCTGTTGCATTCATTTGTATGTGGGAGTAGGGAGGGGGCTGCATGTTCAGGGGCTCCCCTGAGAAGCACAATGTGGAACCTTCAGCAAACTGCATTGTTTGGAATCAGTCAGATATATCAACTATTTTCCTTTTTATACCTCACTTTAAACTATGGTTTGGTCAGGGGTGACCTTGGGGGAGAACAAAACAAAAAAAGTTGAGAAGAGAAAGTTTAGATCAAAATGTGGTTGCTTCTTATGCTGTGATGTACCTGCTGAGAGTTGCTCACAAGCTGTGAGGACAGTGTGTGTTGAGGATTTGGTGCACTGAGGCGGTGAGCATGGAGGCACCTGGGGAAACAAGGGTCAGAGACTTGGGGCTTGGTTAAGTGACCGGGAGATGATGCCCTAAATCTCTTCCCAGCCACACATACCTTGGAGAGTCTGAGCTGCCCTTCTATGGTGGAGGTAACAAGTCGTAACTGTTACTTATTGATACTCATTGTAAGACAAACATGTGTTGATTATTTCACATGCATTATTTCATTTAATTATCGTAACCATCACTAGAAGGTTGTACTATGATTCTTCTCTTACAGTTGAAGGAACTGATGCTCCAAGGGGTTAAGTGGGTAGTACCCACGGTCACACAGGTAGTAAGGGGTGGAGTTGGGGTTTGAATCCAGCTCTCTCCAGCTCACTGTGCCCTGTTGATGTGGTCAACTCGAGTTTCTTGTTAAATGAATGATCAGAATCTTGACTTCAGCTCGTAATAATTAGTAATAATAAAAACCAGTTTAACTGACGAATTCCTATGCACCAAACACTGGGTTAGCTGCTTTAAATGTATTTTCTCATTTGAGCCCAACAACAAGCCTTTAAGGCAGTACTATTATTTTCATTTTACTGTTGAGGAGTCAGAGGTACAGAGAGGTTAAGTAATTTGCCTTTAGTCACATGGCTGGTAAGTGGAGAAGTCAATATTCTAAGTGACACTATACTTCAATAAAAAAATTTAAAAAATATTCTAAGTGACACATTTAATCACAGTACTGTTTTGCTAGCTCTCCTGTTCATCTATCTGTACACCTCTCTCTCCCTGTCTTCTTTCTCTCAGTAGATTTTTATTTAGCACTATTTCTGTGCCAGGCCTCATGCCTGGTGCTGGCAGAGGCAGACCCCCTGCTGTGTGGTGTGGGCAGAGGCCCTGGGCAGCCTTGCCACCTGGCCCTCTGGCTGGTACCCTCCCTTTGTGCATGGCCCTGCCTCTCTGAAATTCCAGGAGTAGGTGCATTCTGAGGCAGGGCATTTCCTTTTGTTTTTGTTAAAGGAAACTAAACTCTGTGACGGGATATCCTCTGCTGTGTTTTCATGTTATCCGAGGGAGAGGAAAAGAAACAAAACAGCGCCTGCATGTGAAAAATGGAGGGAAGCCATTTGCAAGCTGGAGGGGAACCTGTAAACTCTCTGCTGAGGGTCATTCCAGGGCCTTTTTTCCCAGAACCAAAATGCTGAGACGGCGAGAGGCAAGCTGAAAGCTTTTAACCCAGGGTCGTCTTCTCTTCCTGCGGCGATTCCAGCCAACTGCTCCTTCTCAGGTCTCAACCTCCTTCCAGGGGGCAAGCAGAACGGCCCTAGTGATTCCACCAGGACAGTCTTGCTTCCAAGCTGAGGACCTGAGTTTGGCCTCTTGTTCCTAATCTTGTTACTGCTGCCGCTTGAGGGAGTCGAGTTGCAGGCAAGATAAGAGAAGAGGAAATCCTCTTTTAGCCCTTGTTGTGGGAGAGGGAAGCAAAGACCACCTCCTGGACGTTTTTCTCTCTCTTTTCTTTTGCAGCCTCTGGGGATTTGTGTTGACCCACCTTGTGTGCAGCCCCCAGAGCCCTACTGGACCAGGCCCCTGTTTATCCCTGAGACTCAGCATTTGAGCAGTGATACATCCTCCAGCCTCTAAACCCTCCTCAGCATTCTGAATCCCTTTGCTTTTCTTCATGCCTTCCTGTATGAAGCAAGTGGATCGCAGCATAAGATCAAAGAGAAAGGAGGGAAGGGGCAATTAGAGAAACCACCAGCCCCGCTCATTTTGGGAAGTCACCTTGGGAATGCTTTCGGGCAGAAGTGGACCCAAAGAGGATGGGAGGAGGGTGTGTGGAGAGGTGGAAAGCCTGATCATTTTTGTCTGTGAAGTGGGTTTTGTGAACAGTAGGAAAGTTGAAAGCTGTGTGGGTAGCTCTATCCAGGGAGGTTCTAAAAACTGAAAGTATAATCTAAGGAATGTGTTCAGAAAGTATTTATTATTTCATTTCTTTGGATGGTTGTCATGAGCTTGAAAAATTAAGCCCCAAACTGTGGCTGTCGTTGTGGGGGAGAAGAGGACAGGGAGGCGGAGGAGGCGTGTGTCCCTGGCGTGATCGCATCTTGGCTTGGCGGGTATGCAATCTGGGGGCGGATTGGAGTCTCAGAAATTCCTCCTCTGCGGACCTAAAGGGCTGCTGTCCATTTCGGCCTCTAATCACACCTGACCCTTGGGATCTTGCCACGCCCGAAGTAGGGTGTATGCTGGACAGCATTGGATTACTCCTCTCCACCAGGGTTTCTTAGTGTAACTGGATGCAAGTTTCTGGTCTCTGGGGTGAACAACCAGCCCAGTTTGCCCAGGATTGAGGGCTCTCCTGGGACACAGGACTTTGAGTGCTAAAACTGGCAAAGTTTGAGCAAACCAGGATGGCTGGTTAACCTATGGCCCTAACTCTAGGGTTTATAGCTGGTGCTGGTCAGGGCGGGTGTCATGGAGGTCATTTGGGGGTTTGGAACACGACTTTCCATTCCTGGTATGTATTCAGCAAGAATGGTTAATGGTTCTCCACTTAACTCTCAGGGAGAGACTAATCTGGTCCTGGAATCTGTTTGGCTAGGCTGAGCAAGCTCACAGGTTAATTGAGTTTCCCAGTTTATGGCTGCTCCGTGGGGACGTGGCTGTCTAGTGGGGATGGAGCTCAGGTGGTCAGATTTGGAGCCTGGCTATGTTCACTTACGGTCTCAAAGTCTCCAGAACGGGTGATCTTATCTTTTTCCTTCTCTGGAATGAATCAGTGGTTCAGAAAATACCAAGGACAGGATGGTAATTTACTGTTGTATTGCTGGGGATATAGGGTAGTGGAAGAGAGAGGGCAGAGGAAGGAGAGAGGAGATGTTTTCTAGAATTTGGCTATCGTGAGGGAGAGGTTTAAGCCTGCAGGTAGGAAGAGCTTCCCTTTGAGAGCAGGATTTTAAGCTTGGGAGCAGGACCACTGTTAGTGGAGGCTCTTGGTGGCATCTGTGTGTGGGCAGGAATGAGGAAGGGTGGCTAACTGCCCCAGTTTTTGCACTGAAAGCCCTGTGTCCTGGGAAACTCTTCAGTCTGGGGCAAACCTGGATGGCTGGTTACCCTAGTGGTGGGACAAGGCCCAAGAATGGGCAGTGGGGCAGAGATTTTGGCCTTAGCCCATGGAGGTGAGGAGGGCTAGAGATGAGGCTCAGAGCTGTTTTGGGAGACCGTCAGCCTCCAGAATTTAAATCACTCAAAAAAAACAAAACAAAACAAAAAAAACTTTTGTAGTGCCCTGAGTCAAGAAATCAAATGCATCTGCAGCCCTTGTCTTCCCGGGCAAGCCCGTGTGGATGGGAATACCTGGAGTCTGGCTGGCCCAGACACTCTCCCTGAGAGTCAGGGGGGCAGCTGAGAGCAAAGGCCCAGGACACGGGGGTTGTTTTGGGGTGAAATGGATGCTGGGGGTCCCTGAGCGATGCAGTCTCAAGCCAAACTGTTCTGCTCTGATTTTTTTTTTTCTGAATTTCTTTTTGTTAAGTCACTCTCAGAACATCTACCCCTCCCACAGGGTCGGGAGGGAGGGGTAGCAGAGCTGGTGTCAAGAAGGACTCTGACAACGATCATGGTTTTTGATCCGAGGGCAGGCTTTGGCAGCTGTGGCAAAGTCCTAGGGAGCTTGACCAGGGTTGACAGTCTGAGCACCCATCTGGCCTGTTCAAGCTAGTCTTCCCTGGCTTTTAGGAAAAACACATGCACACACACCTGAGCAGGAACTATTTCTGTCTTCCAGGATACAGTATAAATACTCATGTGTCTCATGACCTTTTAAAAGGAAACTTAGCTCTCCTTTTGCTGAGAATGTACTCAGAAATGTTCTTTATTATTTATCTGTTGGATGGGAGAGTAGAGTGTGTCTGTTTGAGTCCCAGTGGATTTGGGGATGATGCTCTTGTTCCAGTAAATGATAAACTCTGTAAGATCAGGGGTTCGATTTCTCTTGCTTACCTACCACTGAATCACAAAGGCGGGCCCACAGGTGCTCAGTAATTAAATGGTGAATGAGCTTGTGAACAAGTCAATAAAGATCTTTGAGTGAAGACAGTAGCTAAAGGCTGTAGGGCAGTGGTTCTAAACTTGGCTATATATTAAAAGCACCTGGGGAACTTTAGCAATATCTCACTGTCCAGGCTACACCCCATTCCTATTACGTTGAATCTTTGGGGGTGAGACCCAGGCATCAGTATTTTAAAAATTCTCCAGGTGAATCTCCAGGTAGGAGGACCAGTTTGTCTTAGCTTGGGCTGCTGTAATAAAATACCACAGAGTGGATGGCTTATACAACAGAAACTAATTTTCTCACAGTGTTAGAAGTT
Source organism: Delphinapterus leucas (assembly GCF_059928025.1). NCBI lineage: Eukaryota > Metazoa > Chordata > Mammalia > Artiodactyla > Monodontidae > Delphinapterus > Delphinapterus leucas. The sequence continues at coordinate 116,210,566 of NC_143131.1, read as the reverse complement.
AGAAGTACAAGATCAAGGTTCCAGCTGATTGAGTTTCTGGTGAGGGCTTTCTTACTAGCTTGCAGAAGGCCACCTTCTCCTTGTGTCCTTGTGTGGTAGAGAGAGAGAGAGAGAGAGAGAGAACTCTGGTATCTATTTCTCTTCTTATAAGGGCACCAGCCCTGATGGATTAGGGCCCCACCCTTCTGACCTCCTTTAACCTATCTCCAAATACCGCCCAAATTTGGGGTTAGGGCTTCAATGTATAAACTTTTGCGGGGGACACAAACACTCAGCCTATAAGGGTCTTGTTACTCAAAGTGTGGTTCATGGACCAGCAGCTGCAAGCATAGCCTGGGTACTCACTCAAAATGGAGGCTCTTGGGCCCCACCCTAAACCTACTGAGTCAGAATCTGCATGTTAATAAGATCCCAAGGGGAATTCATATACACATTAGCCACTGGGAGGCACTGCTGGTCTGTAGGGAGACAGAGAATCTGTTGGTGCTTAGGGTCCATGAAGTGGAGAGTAGTGGGGACTAAGGCTGGGCTTGCCTCAAAGTCCAGGCCGAGAAGTTTGGACTTACTTGGGCAGGCAGTGGAGAGCCGTGCAAAGACCTTGAGCTTGGGTGTGGTTTGATTAGAACACTGCTTTGGGGAGATGAGACCCTGGCGGTGGGATCCTGTAAGTCAGAATGTCACCTTCTCTTCCAGGTGCTGCTCCCAGCAGCCAGCTTGCTGCAGCTCATGGATGTTCGCCAGAACTGCTGTGACTTCCTGCAATCTCAGTTGCATCCCACCAATTGCCTGGGTATCCGCGCGTTTGCAGACGTGCACACCTGTACCGACCTCCTGCAGCAGGCCAACGCTTACGCAGGTAATGGGGAGCGGGGTGGCTGTACCTCTCTGAACTTGTGGATTTAATAACCTGGTCTGTGGTGTACTCCTCAAAGATGATGAGAAGTGCGCTCTGCTATGAACAAGTTATAATTTAGTCAGGGAGACAAGACACAGGTGGAAAGATAATTAACAATAGAAGCGTTCAGCTCATTGCCAAGTGGAATGTGATTAATTGTCGGGTGAATGGTGCAGACAGTGATTTTCACGAGAGAAGAGGAAGGAGATCTGAGAAGACTTCGTGGGGGAAGAGTAATTTGGCCTAGGTCTTGAAATAAATCTTTGTCATTTAGGAAAATTTCTATTTTGACCAATGTGTTCTATGACCGTGATTTGGAAAAGTCAAGTACTATTGCAAGGCTTATAATGATAAGAGTCTCCTGCTCTGCTTTTCCACATGAAGTCTTGCTCTCTAGAACCACTCACTTGCAATTCTAAAAGAATTAAAATACATGTGCTGATTTAGCTAAAAGCTGCTTTGTCTGATATTTACCTCTATTTACCTAAATAAAACGTTTGTACCACTATTTTTGGACTTACTAGCTTTAGATGTTATCTGTTGACTTCTCACAGGAGAATAATTGTGCTTTCATAGACGTCCCCCTCAATATACATACACTGTTCCCCTCTCTTTATTCTTCTAACATCATTTCTACAGCTGAGATAAGTTATAATTAGTTTTTTATCAGAAAACTTTTTGTTCAGTAAGGCAGTTAATAAAATGCTTTTTCTTTTACACAGTGACTGCTACAACTGCTAACTCTTGTAAGACAGATACACTGAACAGTCTTCTCAGTATATCAGATAATCTGTTGAGTCCATTTTATTTTTCTTGGAGACATTCTCCCGGCTAGAGCTTGTCATCTTGCTATTTTAATGGGGTTTTCAGAGGGAGTAGTGATGAACATGAATGTTCAGCCCACCATGTTTAGCTGGAAAGAAGTCTTCATTGGTATTTATTTCAACTTGAGGACGAAGGTCATGAGTGACCTAGGAAACAGATCTGGTCATATGAATCAATAGATTCAGTCATGGCCACGTCCTTCTCTTGCAGTAAAGCCTCTCATTCTTCCCCCTGCCCAAACAAACGCCAGCATAGCTGCTGTCTGTTCTGTGTCTCATGTCCAGCTAATGTCTGGAAGTTAACTGAGGACCTGCTGGCTGCCCACCTGCCAGCTCCCTGTGCTGTGTTAGCCCCTTGATCCACAAGTCAACAAGCATTTCTTCTGTTTTTCAGCATCCTTTTTTGCTCTCATCAAGCCCCAGAGCCCAGGAGCCTACACAGACTCTCATTTCTTCCTGAGGTCTGTTTCTGAGGACACAAATGGGACCAGTTGTTAGGATGATGTCAGTGATGATGATTTTTGTGAAGGACGTTCCCCAGTCACCCCAATTCTGAATTCCTCTGACTCTTCCTGGCCCTAATCCTTGACTCTCCTGCTTCTCTGCTGTCCCTCCTGTGTCTGCCTTTCCCAGCATTGTATCCCACTTCCTTTCTGTTCTCAGGGAGCCGTAGCTAGTCCGGCCCTCTCTAGTCCAGCCACTTTCTTGAGGGATGTGTTCAGACTTTGCTTCAGCAGGAGCTGAGAGCTTGGCCAAGGCCCAGGTCAGCTTGTGGACATCTGCTGGTGCAGCGGCAAAGGGACAGTGCTTAGACACCAGAAGGTCTCTGTCTCTCTTCCTGGTCTCCCCTCCCCAGCCCTCTCCTTCTATAGAGTGCACGTGCTTGCATGCACACAGCAGGTATCACATCCTTTTGTAGTTGGCTTACAAGGTCGTCTGAGGTTTGGGCCGTGTACTGAACCCCACCTTTAACAAAGGCTCCCAGGTTCTTCTGGCTTGGCTCTCCCCTACTTTCAAAATCTGTGTTTTCTCCCTTTGCCCTTTTCACTGTCTGATGGTGAGACTCACCTGTGGGAGAGTGGGGAGGATGCAGTTGGGAACATATCGTGGTCTTGGTGCTCCTAGGTCCTGATCTGGGCGTGGTGATTGGGTTCTGCAGCATTGTGGGTGTGTGTAGGCAGTGTCCTGGTGAATTACTTTTAGCTAGCATTTACTGAGCTCTACTTTGGGTCACATCCTGGGCTAAGCATTTTATGTGCACTTAATGCATACAACAGCTGAGGAAACTAAGGCACAGAGGGGTGAAGTAATTTGTTGAGGTCATTTGGAAGAGACAGACAGGATTCAAACCCAGACAGTGTTTACTCCAGAGCCATGTTTTTAACTGCTACATTCTGTGGCTTCCAGGCCCAGTTTGGACGTAGGGTGGCTCCGTGAATCAGTAACTGTGGAGTGTTGGTGGCTAGAGCTGGCATCTTCCATCGGAATTGTGAGCCTTGAAGTCTGTGCCATGCAATTACCAAATCCCAACAACCAAGTAGTGTTGACAGACGGCCAGCTGTCTCTGCTAGATGTGGGGTGTTTAGTCATCTTGGGGTGGAGAAGTGAGACGTGGATATCTTCTCCTCCCCCTTGGGAGGCTGCCTCCCAGGAGCACGTGGAGGCAGCCCCCTCACTGCACGCATGAGTCCTCCTCCTTTCCCTGTCTCGGTCAGCGTGACTTAGGGCTGAGAGCCTTCTGCCTGTCGTTCAGGCCTTCTGTGGAGCCTGGGACCAGCTCCTGGATAGTTTTCTTTGCAGCCGTCAGCTGTGCACAGCAGGGAAAATAAAAATCGTATTTTTAAGGTAGTGTGGTAACGCAGAGGTTGATGAGACCGTGATGAGAAGACAGAAGAAGCAGTGTGAAGGTAAGACTTCACACGGTGCAGTGCTTGGAGAAGGAAATACAAAATGATTATCTGTGCTCACTCCCTTGCACCCACCCGCTGCTGTGGGCCTGCTTTGTGTCTTTGATCTTGCACCGATTGACTTGAGATGGAACCTGGCGGCTCTGCCATTGCTGCCTGCTGAGACAGAGCAGCCACCTCGTCCCATTTTAACTGTGGGGGTGTGGGTACCGGCCAGAGTCACACACAAGGGGCAGCATCAGCCCCTGCGGTCAGAGGCTTCCCTGGCCCAATGCCTCGAGTTAGGAGGTATTTTAGCCCACAGACTACGAGGAGACCTTCCAGATCAGAACCAGGGGTCACACCAGCCAACACTTTGGAGCTGAGTGGCCCTAGGCCTGTTTTCTTCTCTCTCTGATGGGGGTAGTTCATCCTGCCTTGTTTCCAGGATGGTTTCGGGGTCAGGGGGACCGGGAGGTGAGCCCCCTGCAGAAGTAGGTGCCACCCAGGGCCGTGCTCTGGAGCCTCCCTGCCATTCACGCCATCTGTAGTAAGAGAGCCTCAGAGCTGGGACCTGGTGGAGAGATGGGACTCCTCGGGTCACCACCACTGCCCCTGCTGCAGACTGCTTGCACTTTGGGGGAGGAGGACCATTTCCAGAACTTCTGATTGTGGTTTCTCTGTATGCAGATACACAGCTGGGTATGTCCTGCCTCCCCCTCTTCCCTAGTCTCTGGCCAGCTGGCCTCTGCCTTAGCCTGTCCATAGCCCCAAGCTGTGCCTCAATTCTGTTCCTCTTCCTTCTCTAAGATGAGCTTTCTTTTTGTTATTATTGCTATTGTTATTGCTATCTTAATACAAAGCCACCTGTGATTATTACAGAAGCAGCCGACAGGCAGAAAGAGCAGGAAAAGCACCACAATCCTACCCAGTGGGAGTCACGGGCAGCGCCCTGGTATATAGCTTTCCCAGTCTTTTTCATTCCACGTGTATGTTTTCCAGCCTAAAAAAATCTTAGCAGTATATTCTGAACAACTTTCCGTGTCAGCAGACATATTTCTATACCATTATTTTAAAACTTTAGAGAATGTATTCAATAAAAGCAACTTGTACCCGTGATAAAAGTTTCAAACAGGACACAAGGTATAAAATGCTCAGCTGATCTTCTCCCAGGCCCTCTTAAGGGAGCAGGGCACTCTCTTGGGTATCCCTACAAAATATGTATATATTACACTTTTTAACTTACACAAATAGAAGCCTTCTGTACTCATTATACTAAAAAAAAATTTTTTTTTTACTTAGTACAATATCTTGGAGTTCTTGGCAGACCCTTGTGTACGGCTACATCTTACTCTTTGTCTACTGCATCATAGGGATGAACTGTAATGAACTACAATTTATTTAAGTAGTCCTCTCTTGATGAACATTAATGTTACCAGTTTTTTTCTTTTACATAAAATGCTTTAGCAAGAATTACTTTATGTAATATTTTGGAGTAAACTTGCTGCTTTGTAAGTAATAGTGAGCTTGTACCTGTAGGGTACCATCTTAGCAGCATAAAGTAGCTGAAAGAGAGTGAGCATTAAAAAAAGATACTGCCAAATTGCTGTCTAAAAGAGGAACTACTTTTAAGGTCGACGATGGCCTTCTGATAAGTCTTCATACCCCTGGCGAAGGTGGACACAGCATGCCTCTGCCGGGCTGGAGCACGACCTCTTTCCACCCTATTTGATTTCCTGTTTGGAATGGGCCTTTTTCTTCCTGCTGTGGCAGTCCCTTCTGCTTCCTCTGGGTCCAGTTTCCCCTTCAGGGTTATGCCCCCAGATTTTTGCTGTGATATATGTTATTCTGGGCTGGGGGAGGGTGAGTCCCATAGTTAGAAGCTGACTGCTCAGACCCTTGCCCCCAGCTGATGGTATCATAGTTCTCCTAGGTAACTGGGAAAAGGACCCTAGTGTTTTGCACAGCCTGTTTCTTTTTCTTTTTAAAAAATTTTTTATGGGAGTATAGTTGCTTTACAATGTTGTGTTAGTTTCTACTGTACAGCAAAGTGAATCAGCTATATGTATACACATATCCCCTCTTTTTTGGACTTCCTTCCCACTTAGGTCACCACAGAGCATTGAGTAGAGGTCCCTGTGCTATACAGCAGGTTCTCATTGGTTATCTATTTTATACATAGTATCAATAGTGTATATATGTCAATTCCAATCTCCCAATTCCTCCCACCCCCTCCCCCTTGGTATCCATATGTTTGTTCTCTACATCTGTGTCTCTATTTCTGCTTTGTAAATAAGATTATCTATACCAATTTTTTCAGATTCCAAGTATGCATTAATATACGATATTTGTTTTTCTCTTTCTGACTGACTTCACTCTGTATGACAGTCTCTAGGTCCCTCCACGTCTCTACAAATGACCCAATTTCGTTCCTTTTTATGGCTGTGTGATATTCCATTGTATATATATGTACCACATCTATCGATGGACATTTAGGTTGTTTCCATGTCCTGGCTATTATAAATAGTACTGCAATGTACACTGGGGTGCATGTGTCTTTTTGAATTATGGTTTTCTCTGGGTATATGCCCAGTTGTGGGATTGCTGGGTCGTATGGTAATTCTATTTTTAGCTTTTTAAGGAAGCTCCATACTGTTTGCCACAATGGTTGTATCAATTTACATTCCCACCAACAGTGAAAGAAGGTTCCTTTTTCTCCACACCCTCTCCAGCATTTATTGTTTGTAGATTTTGTGATGATGGCCATTCTGACCAGTGTGAGGTGATATCTCATTGTAGCTTTTTTTTTTTTTTTTTTTTTTTTTGCGGTACGTGGGTCTCTCACTGTTGTGGCCTCTCCCGTTGTGGAGCACAGGCTCCAGACGCGCAGGCTCAGCAGCCATGGCTCATGGGCCCAGCCGCTCTCCGGCATGTGGGATCCTCCCAGACCGGGGCACAAACCCATGTCCCCTGCATCGGCAGGGGGACTCTCAACCACTGCGCCCTCAGGGAAGCCCCTCATTATAGTTTTGATTTGCATTTCTCTAATAATTAGTGATGTTGAGCATCTTTTCATGTGCCTCTTGGCCATCTGTATGTCTTCTTTGGAGAAATGTCTGTCTCGATCTTATGCCCATTTTTTGATTGGGTTGCTTGTTTTTTTGATATTGAACTGCATAAGCTGTTTGTATATTTTTGGAGATTAATCCTTTGTCACTTGCTTCATTTACAAATGTTTTCTCCCATTCTGAAGGTTGTCTTTTCATCTTGTTTATGATTTCCTTTGCTGTGCAAAAGCTTTTAAGTTTAATTAGCTCCCATTTGTTTGTTTTTATTCTCATTAGTCTAGGAGGTGGGTCAAAAAAGATCTTGCTGCAATTTATGTCATAGAGTGTTCTGCCTGTGTTTTCCTCTAAGAGTTTTATAGTGTCTGGCCTTCCATTTAGGTCTTTAATCCATTTTGAGTGTATTTTTGTGTGTGGTGTTAGGGAGTGTTCTAATTTCATTCTTTTACATGTAGCTGTTCAGTTTTCCCAGCACCACTTATTGAAGAGGCTGTCTTTGCTCCATTGTATATTCTGGCCTCCTTTGTCATAAATTAGGCGACCATATGTGTGTGGGTTTATCTCTGGACTTTCTATCCTGTTCCATTGATCTGTATTTTTATTTTTGTGCCAGTACCATATTGTCTTGATTACTGTAGTTTTGTAGTATAGTCTGAAGTCAGGGAGCCTGATTCTTCCAGCTCTGTTTTCCTTTCTCAAGATTGCTTTGGCTATTCGGAGTCTTCTGTGTTTCCATACAAATTGTAAAATTTTTTGTTCTAGTTCTATGAAAAATGCCATTGGTAATTTGATAGGGATTGCATTTGAATCTGTAAATTGCTTTGGGTGGTGTAGTCATTTTCACAGTATTGATTCTTCCAATCCAAGAACATGGCATATCTCGCCATCTGTTTGTGTCATCTTTGATTTCTTTCATCAGTATCTTATAGTTTTCTGCATAAGAAAACTTTTTGTCTCCCTAGGTAGGTTTATTCCTAGATATTTTGGTCTTTTTGTTGCAATGGTAAATGGGATTGTTTCCTTAATTTGTCTTTCTGATCTTTTGTTGTTAGTGTATAAGAATGCAGGAGATTTCTGTGTATTAATATTGTATCCTGCGACTTCTTATATCTCACTGTTATTGTTTCCAGGGACTGCTTAATATTTAACTTCAGAGGCTTGGGCCCAGGTTTATGGGGACTTTGTTATTTGGTAATTGGATGGCCATGCACTGGACCATCAGCAGAGCTGGTTGGGAGGGATATTAATGGGACCCTGTTAATAAAATGGCAATTAAAATTCTTTGGACATTTTGTTCACATCAGTCTGCCAAAGCTGAGCTGAAACCCTCCAGCCATGGGATGGAAAAGCCATCGAATTTCACGTGTTTGTGGAGAGAAATGGCCTGTTTTTTCGATTGATGGAGTCATTTGAGACCGTGGAATGAAGTAATTAAACTAAGGGCAGCAAAAAACTTTGACAAAGCATTTTAAAACACACGAACCTCTGACTCACTGAGGGTCATCTTGTGAAATTGCTGCCTCCAACTTGGCATCATAAAGTAATAATGATGGTGATGATCATGGTGGGAGTTTCTACCATTTCTGAACACTTGCAAGGTGCCAGGCATGGTGCTACACACTTCATAACTATAAGAGGCCACATAACTATCAGAAGTAGTTATTACTTTCCCAACTTATAGATGAAGAAATGGAAGCCCCAGAGAAGTTTAGTAACTTGCTCCAGATCACATAGTTTGTGAGTGGCAATGCCAAGATTCATGATGAGGCTGTCTCCAGGCCCTGTGCTCTGAGCCCACTGTTTATTTTCACATCTTCCCAGGCCAGTTCAGCCTCTCTGTCCATGGCGGTTGCCTCACTTCTACCTCTGCTTCTACCTTGAAGGTGGCAAGTGAAGTATTAGTGCAGATGCAGGTATTTTTTGTTGTTAGTTGTTCTCCTTGTTGGGATTTTAGGAAACTTCCCTGTTCCTTCCATACTCTGGAGAACAGGGAACTTTGTTGTTGTTGAATCAGTAGCACTGATAACTGGGTAGGTTTGATATAGCCCTTTGCTCTGTGTGTGTGTGATAGAGAGAAAGGGGAGGTACAACATATATACTTCTGGAATTAGGTCGACGTGGAAAGAGAGCTTGTATCCCACCATCCCTGGGAGAGTGGAGTCAGTGAAATTTAGAGTCTGAGGGCTGGTGGTCGTGACCCCTTGTGGGAAGAGGTCAAGGTAGATCTGTGTTACTTCTCTGTGGGAGCTGAGCCTTCTCCCTGGAGCAAGGAAACTGTGGGCCTTGAAAGCCAAATATTGATTCAAGAAAGCTTACCTCTGCCCTCCCAAAATAGGATAATGGAGAGAGAAATTTAAATCAGCTGTTTTCTTTTTTTACCCTGCTAAAATGTTTTGATTCTGTTTGTGTGTCCACCTGTGTCAGCCATTCATTCCTGGGAGCATGATCAGTGGTTCCATTCGAAGGGACTCATACCTTTTATGCTGGGGCCACTGGCCCTGGAATAACTGGGTTCATTTCGTCCCTGCAGGTCAAAGAAGTCATAGATGGGTTATTGTCTGGGCTTGTAGTTTAGTTGAACCTGATCAAAGGCTTAGGTTTATTTCATCCCATCAAGAGGGAGAAATGGACTTGGGACTTGATTGAGAGGTTGCCTGAGCCCTAGGCAGTCCTGAAGAATGGACAAGGGAGCACAGTAATTGCAGAGCTCAGTATCTGCAGACATTGTCCTGGACACTGAGGATTCACCTTCACACAGACAGATTCAAATGAGACAGACCCTGCCCTCATGGGACTCATAGTCCCAGTATGAGAGGAAGACCTCAGGTGGTAAGACAGGTTGACTAGCAGTATGAACATTTTAACTTCCTATTTGGGTGGCTTTGGGAACACAGAAGAATATCACGGCATCTAGCCTGGAAGACAGGTGGATTAGAGAAAGATTTCAATCCAAGGGCTGGGTCTGAGATTTGAATCCAGGCCTGATGCCAAAATGTTTAGAACACTACTACTCTAAGATTTTTTTTTAAAGAAATATCTTTAGGTTCCTGTTTCTTTCTCTCTCTGCAGTATCCCTAAGAGGGATTCTTAGGGTGCTCTGATGTCTATATTGAATTTTACCAAAATGGCCTGCTCAGGACAAGTTTTTATTATCTTGAGGACTATAATACTTATCAGAATGTTTGTTATTATATTCAGATAGCCTTAATTTCAAAACCTGGCTCTACCACTTTACTGCCGTATGATACTAAGCTCATAACTTAGGCTTTCCAAGCCTCCATTTCTCCATCTGTAAAATGGAGATATTGATATTCACTTCAGCTGGGCTTTTGGAAGATATAAGTGACATAATATATATAAAATACCTAGTACAGTGTCAGCTGTTTTTAGGAAGAGCCATTAACTTTCTCCAGGCCTGCTTCCTTGAAAAGACCCAAATATGCCCCCTTTCCTAGGAATGTGCCACCCAATTTCCTCATCCTTTCAACATTGGGAAGATATGCGTGTGTTGCTTGCCAGGGAAAGGATTTGCAGTTGTCTGGTGCCCCTCCCCTTCTCCAAAATTTCTCATCCAAATGGACAGGTACAGATCCATTAATGTTTCATTAATCAAAACTTGGATTTTTTTTTTTTTTTTTTTTTTTTGGAGAAGGAAGGCTTTATTATTATTTGCAGCAAGTAGGGAGAACCCTGGAGATCTTTCCCAAAGCAGTGTTTCCAAAACTTGGATTTTTAAAATATTTATAATGATACTTTTTATTTGAGTACAGAGGGGAAATAAAGAGCTATCTTTTAATCCTGAAATTCTAGACTTACATATTTGTGACCAAACAGTATCTATAAATTTGTATTCTGCATTTTCTCTTAATGTTATGATTTTTTGTTATTATTATAATCTCTTAAATCATGTTTTCCCTTTATATTCCATAAGCAAAAACTTAGTCAAATGAAGAGAAAAATTAAATACCTAATAACTTAAACAACTCACTATTTCCATTCCAAAACTTGGATCCTAAACAGTGTTTGCTACTTATAGTGAAGCCTGGTTAATTGGGACTCTCAGTCAGAATGGTTAATTAATTGACTGTTTTTTTTTCCTGTTTACACTCCTCCCTAAAGGAAAAAAAAGCAAAAAGACAAGAAAAGTTAGAGTTTATTTTGGAGAGTCCCCCTTCAAGGGGCTAGCCCATGGTTGAAAGATACTACGCCCCTGCATATTTCACCCGTCCCCCAAGATTGAGCCTTGCCTGTCTCTCCTGCATCTCTGGGAGCCTGGCACAGGATGCTCTATACATATTAGTTAGATGAATGAAGACACAGCCTACCCTCTAGCTAGACTGAGCTATTGCTGTTCTCTAGTCATGCTCTGAATTTGCCTGCTTTTATTTAACTTGGAGTGCCTCTCCCAGTCATGGCCCTGTGGACTTTGGGTTGAAGTTGCTGGTGCCTTGTTTTACCCTTTTGTAAGCCAGTGGCCTCCTTGTAGGCATCGGCTCTGCTTTCTTCATTTTTTGAAGAAACACTGTATTTGGCACATCATGTATGAACAGTTATTGAGCACTTACAATGGTCTCAGGAAATGTGAGTTACATATATTTGCTTATCTAATGCCCATAACACCTCTATGAGATAGGTGCTATTATTCTCTCTATTTAATAGATGAGAATACTGAAGGCTTCAGTATTCTCATCTGAAGAAATTGAGTAACTTATATCACTAGAAAGTTTGTGGAACTCAGTGGAATAAAGTAGGTCTCTTAAGACCTTTGAGGTCCACAGCCTTGCCTGCAGGACCTGCAGTCTCAAAGGATGACTCTGATGCTGCGGAAACGCTTCTCTGTTGGAGAGCAGTCCTGCCCACAGAACTGGACTTCGTGACTCAGGAACATGGGCGCATAATATTCCTCCTTCATTTCTAAAGAGTTTCTTATAGATCTCAAAATGGGCTAATACATAGTATCATTTTTGAACTTCAAAACAACCTGGAGACTGAGGTCAGGCATTACCATCCCATTTTATGATTCATGAAGCCAAAGCCTGGAAAGAAGTGACTGTAAGAGGTGGAGCTGGGACTTGAACCCAGGTCTTCTGATTGTTAGCCACAGTTTGTCACTACATTCTCCCTTAATACATTCACAGCAAAGCAAAACAAATTAAAAAAAATCTCCAAACAAACAAACAAGTGTTAAAGGTAGAAGCTGATTCTCAGGGTGGTATCTTCTGGTAGCATAGTGGGTTCTTTCCAGGAAGAGGCTGGGAAGAGCGCTGACTTGAGTACAGAGTCTTCTGGGGAGCTCCTGTCTCCCAGGAAACTGAGTTAGCCAGAGTATCCTGTTCCTGTTTTTTCTGCCCTGTTGTGTCTTGAGTGTTGCTAACAGAAAGGGGCCTCTGGTCCCCAGACTCTGGGCCCTGTGTCCTCAGACCAAAGGGGGAAGGGAAGGAGTTTTTGTCTGGGCCCCTTCTTTGTGTCCCCCTGTTCATGCCTCGCAAATCTCCTGGATCTCGGGGTGCCAGCCCTGGGTGAGAAGCTCCTGCCCAATACCTCCCTTGTTGCCTCCTCCCCACCAGATGCTCCTTCCTGGGAGGATTTCTGAAGGTTTTCAGTGGGAGGTTCATGATGGGCAAATAAGCAGCTGACTTCAGAGAGAAGGGACCCAGATTCACATCCTGCAATGCCCCAGAGTGTGAGAGATGGGGAGGTGTGGGGGGCTGACTACTTCCTGCCTTGGTTTATCTTTGAGGACTTCTGGTTTGTTCACCAAGTCACCTAGGGTACACATCACTGCACTTCTATTTTCCTCCTTTTCAAAACCCAAGCTCATCTACTTTTGGCTTTCTGAGCTCTGAGGAAGAATTCCTTACAGCTCAGAATTTTACTTTCTCACCTCCTCCTGTTCTTTTCACTCCTCCAAATGTTAGGTTTTTCAGTCAACCAAAGATAAAGGTGGGAAGACCAGGTATGGCTCTGGGCCACAGGGATGTAGGCACTGGTTTTCCTGACTCACCTGCTGAGCTCAGCCGAGGCTGGTCCACAGAGCCTCCCTGTCCTATACTTTGTCAGTTTTCTCTCTGCTGTTTCTTGGGTGTTGCCAACACATTGGGAGACTCTGGTCCAAAGTCTTCTTGGGCTAGAAAGAGTGTATAGGGAGAATCCTGTTACTTTCCAAGCCTCCAGGCCAAGAATGAATTCCCATTGTCCAAAAAAAATTGTTTACTTGCTTTTATTTAAAAATCTTTAGGAATGGACACTTTAAAAATAACTATCTAGTCTTAAATATTCCCATAGTTAGGGAGGTGTTTTGAATGTCATACTTAAAATCTATCCTTTAACTAAAGGCTTTTTTCTGTTGACATATAGAGAAGTAAGGCTAGCTTCTTACGTTTTGACAGCTGCTTCCGTTTGTAAAAGATCTGACTTTTAAATTTGTCTTGTCTTGTACAAGCATCCCTGAGCCTCAGGACGGGTGAGCTTTAATAGTGGCTTCAGTTATATCCTTAGGCTGGTGGGGAGAAAGTGGGGAGCCCTCTTTGTCCAGTGAAAGATGGAAAAGATTATTTATAACTCAGTCATTGAGAGTAAAGTATTAACATTTAGGGAATCTGGATGAAAGGCATATGGGAATTCTTTGGATCTGAAATTCTTACAACATAAAAAGTTAAAAATGATTTTTGCAAGAAAAGTATTTAAACCTTAAGTTCTTCATTTGTTTGGTTTTTAAGAAGTTGATGAGTGTGATTAGCATGCTCTGATTTTCCTTTTCATTGTGCAGCTGCAGTAGAGTTGATGTTTCAGCAGCCTCCCAGGCATGGAGGGACTCAGAATCTCACTCCAGGAGCCAGCCAGGCCAAGTGGGGGGTGGGGAGCTTCTGGAATTATCCAAGAAGCTCTCAGGGCAGAGCGGGGCCACCACAGAAGGAAGGGGAGAGGCCTGGAGGGCAAGGAGCACAGATGCTCCTGGGGCGATGGTGCAGGGTTGTGAGAACCGAGGAGGGAGCAAGGTGTGGGGCAAATGACAAAGGACGCTGTGACCTCCAGAGTCTGCTACACCAGGAATTGTCAGCCCTTGGGCTGGTTCACTTTGAAGGAGCTTGCAAAACACGTTCTCAATTCCTCTCTCATCAGAGCATGGGAGGGAGTGAGACGTGGTTTTTACCTCCATTGTACAGATGGGGATAATGAGACCCAGGGAAGTGATGCCATTGGCTCAAAGACACAACTCATAAATGACAAAGCCGGGACTTGAATCTAGGTCCTTCTTTCTGAAGTGCACGCTCTTTCACTGGCAAATGCCTCTGTAATAGCAGGATGGCGGCCTGGGCGAATGTCAGGGTAGGAATTGTCCTTGGCATTTCCCTTGTGTGGTCCTCGGGCCTGTGGGTTTTATCTTGTTCGAGTTGTCCCCGAACTCCCCTCCATCTTATAGCCTCTATAGGCTCAGCTGCTGTGGACTGTTCCCAGTGGTGGTGGTGCCAGCTGTGTTGGTGCCACACCTGGACAAAAGCTTAGTTGAGCCTTCTTGTGAACCAGATTCTCACTATAGCAGGCTTGACTTGGGCAAGATGGGATGAACCCTTCTGCCAGCCTTCTAATGTTGACTTCCTACCAGAACCCCCGGAGACTTTGAGCCACACAGCAGTTCTGACCCACTTTTGTTTGGCTGAGCTGCAGGGGGCACCGTCTGCAACTCTGCCAGCCTGTGCCTTGAGGGGAAATGAGCTCAATTAAGTAGGCAGGCCCCTGTGAGGCTTCTCTGCAACACCATTATTAATCTCATGGAGCATGGAAAAAATATAACCGCGCATCTCTCTGCCCCATTTTCCTCTGTGATGATGTTCAGGACAGAGGGTCACACAGGGGGATGCCTTTGCTGCTGAATTAAGAGGCTGGTTTCCCTCCAGCCAGGATGTCTGCCTTTCTCTCTGCCTCCTGCCTCCCCCAGAGCTCCCAGGACTCTGCTCTGAATCCCACAGATTGTCATGGCCTTGGTTCATGGAAGGGCAGGAGTGTGTTATAACTTTGTTTTCTGAACTTCTGCTTTTTTTGGAACAGAGCAGCACTTTCCAGAGGTGATGCTGGGGGAAGAATTTCTTAGCCTAAGTCTGGACCAGGTGTGCAGCTTGATATCCAGTGACAAGCTGACCGTTTCTTCAGAAGAGAAGGTATGACATGGCCCTTCTTTGAAACAGGAGCCCCTCTCGTGAGGTGGTCATGGGAAGGACTTGTGGTTCAATGAGACCTTTTCTCTTTTTCAAATAAAAAAAAAGATCTTATTTTTTTGTCCTTTTTTTTTTTTTTTAAAAAAAGGCTTTCTGGCCCACGACTGCTACATTCACTTTATGGACCCTTTAAAGAAGGAGTGATGGTGATGATGATGTTGATAGCGACAAAGCTGCCTCCCTTTTTTTTTTTTTTTGCCTCCCTTTCTTAAGCGTTTATAGTTTGCCAAGCCCTGTGCTAAGTGCTTGATGTTCTTCAGTTCACTCAGCCTTCACCTCAGCCCTGTGAAGCAGGCATCGCTGTTGTCCTCACATTACAGATGAGGAAACAGACTCAGAGGATTTAATTAGCTTGTTCAAGGTCACTCAGCTGGTTTGCATGTCACCTGGTCTTAACCACAGTCCCACACAGCCTCTTGTGAGTATCACTGAGCATTTAAGCCAGAGCATACCTTTGGGGAACATCTACTCCGATAGGGAATTGGAATTTTTACTGATGAGGAAACCGAGCCCCAGAGAGGGGATAGAAACTGCTGAAGGTCACACACAGTTTTTCGGTGGCCAAGCCAGGACTAGAACCCAGGTCTCCTGACCCCAGTCCCCTGACTCACTGACCACACACCTCTTCCTCTGTGCTAGAAGCTTGACTTCTGCCCCTGCTGTAGCTGATCTGTGACTGCTGATCTATCCTACTTCCCAGCCTTCCTCATCTCTGACCCTATGCTAGGAATATTCTCTACTTCCCTCTTCACCTGGTTGAATTCCCAAACAGTTCAGATTTTTCTTCTACCAGGAAGAATTTCTTTACTCCAGGAGATTCAGTCTACTGTACTGGAAATAACATACGCTTCCATGTTGGCCACTGGGGTCCAAATCTCATCTCTAGTATTTACAAATCAGCTATGTGACCTTGGGCAAGATATTTTGCTTCTCCATCTACTTCCTCATTTTGTAAAGTGTGGGTAGTAATAGAACATGTTCCACAGGTTGGTTGTGGGGATTGAATGGGATAAGGTATATAAAATGCCTAGTATAGTACCTGCTGCCTAGTGGGTGCCTAGTCAGTGTTAGCTGAATTGATTATTGACTGTGCATCTGGAATTAATCCCTTTTTCCTCTGGGATAACACTTAACCTTGTTCTGCTTTATATTGTAGTTAGTTCTGAGCTGGTCTTACCTCCTCCACTCACTTGTGAGTTCCCTGATGGTGGGGACCACACCTTACTCACCTCTGCAGCCTCAGAGATACTCAGTAAATGTTTCTTGAATTGTCCTAGTCCAATCTCAGCATCCAAGCTTGAGGCCCTTTCCTGAGGGAATATTCAAGGAAAAGCCCTTGAGAAGGATTTTATGTTGGAGATGAGACTGCATCCAAAGGTACATGTCCAGAGAATGGGTGTGAAATTCACAAGCCCCTGCCTGTTGTCCTGCAAAAGTCTGATCAAGAAGAAAAGCAGTTGTCAGTTGGAACTATGGGCTGTCCTGAGACTTCAGGGGGATCCCCAGAAGGTGACTGGCACAAGCTGGACTCTTCCGTAGGCTTAGGGAGGTCTCTGCTTCCATTAGCTGATGTGAAACAGCACCTCCAGGGGAAAGAATGCTTCTGGCCAGGCCACAGGCCCCTTCCTGCCCCAGCCTCAGAAATGGAGAGGCTTTCCTCGCTTCTTGCTAAGCTTGTGTACTTTCTTCTCTGGACTGTGCTACCAAATTGGCACAATTTGATGGAATGAACCAGTCATTTGGCTCTGTGAATGTTGGGCTGTTGGCCAGTTTAGGGTCTGCTTGATCATGTCCTCAAGTGTAGTTTGAGAAAATGGAAGCAGGCACATAAGTAGCAGGATTTGAATCAACTTAGGGTGTTGGATTGAGAGGGAGACCCTTCGATCTTAAATTCATCCTGGCCCACCCTCTGAGATCATAGTAAGTTTTAGGTGAGGGCTTATCTATGCGTGCTATGCCAGGACAGGGGTGGAGGTGGGTTGTTAGTAGGGAGGAGCAGTATAGTGCCCTGGAAACCACTTGGGTTTTGGACTTGGGCAGGACTGGTTCCACACTCAGCTTACTGACCGTATGACCTTGAGAAGTCACTGGTTTCTTTGAACCATAATTTACTTACATGTAAAACTGAAATACTAAGAGTGCCTCCCTTATAGAGTTGTCACGAGGATTAGAGATAATGGGTGAAAAAAAATCGAATACGGTGTTTGATAGGTGCTCAATAAATGGCAGCTATCATTGTAATGATCACAGTTCTCTCTTTGGAGGTACCAGTGATAATGGTAATTGTATTGATTTGCCATTGGTAATGGTGAAACAAAACATGGTGTTAATTGCATCTTTCCAGAAACAAAAAAACATGACAATAGATGTACACTCTTAAAACTTGTTTATAGTGACTTTCATTTATTCATATGCTTACATATGGGTTCCTCTTTCTGTAGAATCAGTTTGGAGTGTAGGTATTTTTCACATTATTGATGTTGTGTATCATATTTGGTTCTCAGAAGTTATGTGTAACTTCAGAGTTATGTGATGCTTTTCAGAAAGTATATTACTCATGATCTTGAACCCTTTGGTATGTTTAAGGTTAGCTATGTAATTTTGAGTCTTATTAATGAATAGTAGGGTTTGGCCTGCATTTTCTCTTTGGCAAAACCCATATGTTTTTTTTCCCCTTAATTGCTCACATATTGCTGGAAGTTAAATAGCTGGAAGCTTTTGACAATTAGGTGTTTGTCATTTGAACGCTAGCCCTTAAGGCTTTGAAAATTCTGTGATCTGTTCCAAGAGGTTTGGTGATTTCTACTCCCTTTAATTACATTGCGTGTGATAGGCATAATCGCTTGCATGCATAATAGCTTTTTCTTGCAATATAGTGAAAATTTTTGAGTGTATTTGAAGTAGTATCAGGGATCTTCATTTAAGTTAAAATCCAACTGATTTAATGTTAACATTTGCAGAAAATTCAATTGCGTCGGCAGTCAAACGACCTGTGTTCAGCGAAATTTACACTTGAACCACAGTATCAGTTATATTATGACTTACTTCTCTACCAGCAGCCCACAGGTTTCTTTCAATGTATATTATAAAATGCAGCCAGGTTTCAGATGCATCTTAAAACTATGCATCTTAAAATAGAGGAAATGTGGTATCTCACTGTTAATGATGACTTCAAGTTTCTGTGGCTGGGCCCAGGCAGCTTGCTTGTTGGAAGTTTGAAAGTATAGGTTCTACAGCCAGAATAACTGAATTCAATGCTGGCTCCACTACTTTAACAAGCTGAGTGATCTTGGGCCAGTTATTCATCGCCTACCAGAATGTATACACCATGTATAGTCAGGAATTTTGACTATCTTATGGTTGCTTCTAGAGTGGTGTCAGGTCCATGGTAGATACCAAAAAATATTTGTTGAAGGAATGAATAAAAGAACCTAAGTCTCAGTTTTCTCATCTGTGAAGGCGGGTAATGATAGTGTAGTATCTATCTTATAGAGCTCTTCTGAGGATGAAATGAGGTGATACATGTAACCATTGACTGGGGCCTTTCTCAAGGGGAAGCTCTTCCCGGGTCCCATATTGGTCTGGGTGGTTGGCGTGACCTGCGGCTCTGTGCCAGGCAGGAGCTGGGGGTGGTAGCTGTCTCTGGGTCGCCAGCACCCCCAGCACCATCTGGGCCTCTCTGAGGGCTCAGGTGCTGTTCTTCCTCCAAGAGCACTTGCTTTTGCCCACGACTCATCCCCTTCACTACGCTCAAGCTCCTTGAGGGCTGTGAGGGTACCTTAGCCATCTCTGTGTCACGCACAGTCCTGACACGGAGCCCTGGGAGGCACTAGGAGGTGCTCAGCAGACGTTCCCCGAGGGAGTGAAGAGGCAGACTGGGGCTGGGCTCTGCCCTGAGCCAGCAGATATTATGGGGATAATTTTAATATTTTTCCAGAGAATAAGGAGAAATGTGGGAACTAGAGGTCGGAGGGAGGCATGGATCTTTGCCATTTTCTCTCCTGTTTTTCCTCCGTGTGGTTTTTGTTTTAAAATTCCTGTTATTTGAGAGAGGACAAGCGGATGTGGTAGGAATCACAAAATCACTAGTTCTTTGGTTAGGACTTTCCTCCCCTCTCCCCTGCTTACCCCTGCCCAGTGAGAGGGAAAACACAGAGAAGCAAGCCCCTCTCAGGCACCTGATTCTTTCCTATGGGAGGTGTCGCAGGGTTAGAGCTAACCCTGTGAGCAGAAAGCCTGTTTTTTGCATACCCTTTGAGACACGAAGTTCAGCTGTCACCATGGGCAGCCTCATTGACCCAGGGGCAGGATAAGCAACCTTCCAGGACAAACACACTGCAGGGAGAAGAGATATGACTCCTGCGTTCTACTGCAGTTTTGCCCCCGAGTTGCTGGTTATTGGACTTTTCGGAATCTTTGCTTTCCTAGCTGGTAAATATCTTTCTACTTCTCAAGAATTCCATGCCTTCTTATGAAACACTATTGAGGCTTCTCAGAGTAAGAACTAACGGGGAAATGGCCACATGTTAGATACAGGTCAGGAAGAAATTGGTTGAGTTTCTTCAAAAAATTAAATTAGTGCCAAGTATGTGTTATGAGAAGAACAGGTTAGTTTCTCTCTGCATGATCACATTTTTATGTACTTTTATCTCCTAAAACTCTCATCAGGGGACAGATTCTGATATTTTATCTCCTGGAAGGGCTTGGACCTTGTCTCCTGGGATCATTAGTGTTGCAGGCTCTCCTGTCTGAATTCCTAGCCTCTCCCGCCAGCACCGGTGGTCGGTCTGGGGTGTGGGCAGGAGCTCCTCAGCCAGTAGGCTGGGCTTCAGTGCTTGCTGCTGAGGTATCATCCAGCGCCCAAAGAAGTACATCCTGTGCTTAGGCCGAGCTGTTGGCAGCCCTGCCACACTCTGAGGTCAGCATTCGAGTTGCCAAATCCTTAGCCTGCAGACAATGATGTGGCCTGGGCCCCCGAGTCAGTGTTACCCTTCTTACTGCTCTCCTTTGGAGAGCGCAGTTCAGTAAGTGCCTATGGCGGGAGTACCACCACGCTAGGACCAAAAATCTATCTTGGCTGCTCACTGTGACTATTTCACACATCGCTGAGAAAAAGCTCAGAGTAAGTGAGCTTGGAGTAAGCTCAGAGACATGAGCAAATGCAAAGTGCACAGTTCAACTTTTTACAAAGTGCAACACCCACAAAGCCAGCATCCAGATCAAGGAACAGAGCTCCAGGCCTTCCTCCCAGTCACTGCCCCCCATCCCGAGAAGCCAAGCTACTGTTCTGACTTCTCAGTAGATCAGTTTTGCCAGTTTTTGAACTCTGTATAAATGGAATCCTGGTGTGTGCATGCTTTTGTGCCTGACTTCTTTTAAGCAGCATACTGTTTTGCATATCATTTCTAATGCTTACAACGGCTCTCAAGGCCATTTGGAGAGGAGGAGACTAAGGCTTATTGACAATAGACAGCTCTGTGATTTGAAGCTGGCTGTGTCTGCCACCCAGGCCCCTGGTCTTTATTAATGAACCCCCACCCCGATGGGGAGACCCTTACTCATTACTATTCAAGAGCTTGTTGGGAGTTCCCTGGTGGCCTAGTGGTTAGGACTCTGGCCTTTCACTGCCATGGCCCGGGTTGAATCCCTGGTTGGGATCCCGTGAGCTGTTGGACCTTTCCCCTTGCCAGTGAAGGGCTCCCCCCTTTACTCAGTGTGCAGGAACATCTGGCTTGGCTGTCTCAGTGACTTAGGGGGTGGGGTAGAAGGATCGGGTTCATCTGGTATTTTCTGGCCAAGGCTTGTGCTTATGTTGGAGGTGTGAGCCGAGGACGATGAAATCCAATTTCCTCCATCTCCTTTCCACATAGCAACCTCGTAGCACTCAAGAAATTGGTTCTGGAACATGAAGCAGTGAGGAAATGATGCTATTTCTTTGTCTAAAAGTGAAACCCTAAGCGTGCCGTGTGGGCAGCCAATTATTTCATCGTGGGGCCCATGAAAAGTATTTTCATCCGAGTAGACATCACCCTGTCTCATGATTGAGGCCACAGGGTCTCTGCTTAGATTTTACAGACCAGGGGTTGACACAGTTTTCCTTTAAAGGGCCAGACAGTAAATATTTTAGGCTTTTGTGGGCCACAGAGCCTCAGTTCAGCTCTGCTGTTGAAGTGTGAAAGCAGCCATAGATGGTTTGTCATGAGTGAGTGTGGCTGTGTTCCAGGGAAATTTTATTTACAAAAACAGGTGCATGTGGCCTGTTGGCTGAGGTTTGCCAGCTGGGTAGCTGCTGAGAATAACGGGTAAGAGCCTGAGCCCTGGAGATGGGCTTGTGTGGGCCCAGCCCTGCTGCTTTCTGCCTCTGGACTTGGATGAGTCAGTCAATAAGGGGCAGGAGTGTCTACTCAGTGCCCGTCAGGAGAGTCCATGGTTACAGTGTCTCTGGGGAGTGTGGCTCAGGGCCTGACACAGCATGGACATGAGCTGCTGCTGCTGCTACCTGTTGCCCCTTTGCCTTGGCCAGTCCTTTGATGGCAGGGGCCGTTGGGAGTGATTTTAGGCACATAGGCTACTTGGAAGTTTATTTGCTTATTTTCCAAGCATGATGTCTAAATGAAAAAAATATGCGGCCTTCTCTAGCTGCTGAGAAGGTCACCGTTGCTGCCGAGTGCTGTGGCTTTCACAGCTGAGTAGGTAAACAGTGCAACTGAGTGGAACCAGTTAGACAAGTCAAGCCAAAAATAAAGATAAGGTTAAATATCAACGTCATTAGACTCAGCCTGCTTTGCAGCTTTTATAACAAAGACTAAGCTGGTTGACAGGGAAGGGCGTGATCAGTAAATCCTACCTACTCAAGGCCTTGCAGTTCATTCTTCATGAAAGCTTTCTCAACCAGTCACCTGGCATTGTGCTCAGCGGCAGGAAGTGCAGAGACAGAGCTGGTATACTTCTCACCCTGCAAGAGTTACAGTCCAGTAAA
The DNA here is from genome assembly GCF_059928025.1 of Delphinapterus leucas. Taxonomy (NCBI): domain Eukaryota; kingdom Metazoa; phylum Chordata; class Mammalia; order Artiodactyla; family Monodontidae; genus Delphinapterus; species Delphinapterus leucas. The sequence goes on along the minus strand of NC_143131.1, from coordinate 116,188,701 downwards.
GGGAAGTGGAAGGAAGTGTGGGTAACCACAGTGCAGGGCAGAACAGAACCATGGCTGCTCACCTCCTAACGCAGCAAAAGCAAGGAGTCTCCAGCATCCTTTGGTCTGTGGCCTGGCTCTGCCCTCCCCACCAAGATACCAGCCTCTGCTTCCCCAGTCCTGCTGTCTGTTCCAGCCTGCTTACATGCTTATTCTGAACTCATTTGTCCATTCATTCATTAAAACATATTTGAGTATGTGTTATGCGCCAGCAAGTAAGACAAGGTCCCTGTTTCAGGGATCTTAAGGGCTACTTGAAGAAACACACAACTGTTTACAAAATAATGTGATAAGGGTGAGACACATAGCTCTGTGACAGTTAATAATTTTAAAAAAATGAACTAGACAAGGAGAATTTCCATGGTGTGTGTGTGTGTCTATGTTTGTACACATATAGGTTATTTTATATAGAAATGGTAGCAAACTATACATACATACTGCTCCTTCCCTTCTGTTCCATTCCACTCATCTCTCTTCCCTTCCCTTCCCTTTCTGACGGATTCCTTCCTGATACCTTGTTCAATCTGAGTATGCTTAGCCTGACTTAAGTATATGTTTAGGAAATAGGGCCAAAGCATTATTAACATATCAATACACACAAAAATATAGTTAGGGTAAGAAAAATTGGAGGTTTTTTACGCACCCTGGGAGATATAGCTTTCAACTTTGAATTTTGAAATTGTAAATTTTGTTGTAGGATTGAGATCAAATTGAGAAATTAATTGAGAACAATCAACATTATACCACGCGGGAGATAGCTGACATAGCTCAAAATATCCAAATCAAGCACTGAAAATCATTTACACCAGTTTGGTTGTGTCCTTTTCTTCTCCCTTCCACTTTTTATTTTGAAAAATTCCAAACCTATACTAAAGTTGGAAAGAATGAACATTCATATACTCTTTACCTAGATTCACCATTTGTTAACGTTGTGCTTCACTTACTTTCTCTTTCTATCTATTTAATCTTTTATTTTGCTGAACCATTTGACAGTAAATTGCAGACATCATGATACTTTACCCCTAAGTATTTTAGCTTGCACCTCCTAAGAACAAGGAAATTCCCTTTTCTAGCCATAAACCATTATCATACCAAAGAAATATCTAGTCAGCATTCAAATTTCCTAACAGTCTCAGAAAAAGTCTTTCACGGTTGTTTCTTTTTAATCCATGATTCAAACAAGGATCATGCCTCCCATTTAGTTCTCATGTCTCTAAATCCCCTTAATCTAGAACTATCTCCCTGCCTTTTTTTTTTTAAGTGGTTTTCATAATGCTAACAGTTTCGAAGAATCCAGGACACCTGTGTTGTAGAGTGTCCCACACATGGAGTTGTCTCATTGTTTCCTCACTATAAGATTCAGGTTAAACATTTTAGAAAGAATACTACCTAGGGGATGCTGTTTCCCTCTCATTAAATGACATTCAGGAATGTATTGGGTTGGCCAAAAGGTTCGTTCGGTTTTTTCCATAAGATGGCTCTAGTAGCACTTAGTTTTTTGTTTTTCTTAAGATTTATTATTTATTTATTTTTAAAATTTATTTTTGGCTGCATCGGGTCTTGGTTGTGGCATATGGCATGTTTGTTGAGGTATGCGGGATCTTTCATTGCAGCATGTGGGCTCTTTGCTGTGGCGCGTGGGCTTCTCTCTAGTTGTGGCATGTGGGGTTTTTTCTCCCTCTTTAGTTGTGGCACGCGGGCTCCAAGGTGCGTGGGCTCTGTAGTTGTAGCGTTCGGGCTCCAGAACATGTGGGCTCTGTAGTTTGTGGCACGCAGGCTCTCCAGTTGAGGCGCACAAACTCGGTAGTTGTGACACGCAGGCTTAGTTGCCCTGCAGCATGTGGAATCTTGGTTCCCTGACCAGGGATCGAACCCGCATTCCCTGCATTGGAAGGCGGATTCTTTACCACTGGACCACCAGGGAAGTCCCACTTAGTTGTCTTTAACTTCATTTGAAACAATTTTGTTAGATTGTATTGTGACAGCTGTCATATTTGCATGCATTAAAAAAAGAAGACATCAAAATTGGTGAATTTTTGTGTAGCCATTTTAATATTGAAGATGGAAGGAGAAAAGCAACATTTTCGGCATATTATGCTTTCTTATTTCAAGAAAGGTAAAAACCAACTGAAACGCAAAAAAAAAGTTTGTGCAGTGTATGGAGAAGGTGCTATGACTGATCGAACATGTCAAAAGTGGTTTGTGAAGTTTTGTGCTGGAGATTTCTCGCTGGATGATGCTCCACGGTGGGGTAGACCAGTTGAAGTTGATAGCGATCAAATTGAGACATTAATTGAGAACAATCAACGTTGTATTACATGGGAGAGAGCTGACTTATTCAAATACCCAAATCAAGTGTTGAAAATCATTTGCATGAGCTTGGTTGTGTTCATCGCTTTGATGTTTGGGTTCCACATAAATTAAGTGAAAAAAACCTTCTTGACCACATTTCTGCGTGTGATTCTCCACTCCAATGTAATGAAAACGTTCTGTTTTTAAAGCAAATTGTGATGGGCAATGAAAAGTGGATACTGTACAATAATGTGGAATGGAAATGATCGTGGGGCAAGCGAAATGAACCACCACCAACCACACCAAAGGCCGGTCTTCATCCAAAGAAGGTGATGTTGTGTATATGGTGGGATTGGAAGGGAGTCCTCTATTATGAGCTCCTTCCGGAAAACCAAACAATTCTCACAAGTACTGCTCCCAATTAGACCAACTGAAAGCAGCATTCAACGAAAAGCCTCCAGAATCAGTCAACAGAAAATGCATAATCTTCCATCAGGATAACGCAAGACCACATGTTTCTTTGATGACAAGGCAGAAACTGTTACAGCTTGTCTGGCAAGTTCTGATTCATCAGCCGTATTCACCAGACAGTGCGCCTTTGGATTTCCATTTATTTAGGTCTTTACAAAATTCTGTTAATGGAAAAAAATTCAATTTCCTGGAAGACTGTGAAAGGCATCTGGGACAGTTCTTTGCTCAAAAAGATACAAAGTTTTGGGAAGATGCAATTATGAAGTTGCCTAAAAAATGTCGGAAGGTAGTGAAACAAAACGGTGAATATGTTGTTCAATAAAGTTATTGGTGAAAATGAAAAATGTGTCTTTTATTTTTACTTAAAAACCGAAGGCACTTTTTGGCTAACACAATAATATAAATTTGTCCTATTTATTAGTGGTGCTGACTTTGACCACTTGTTTTTTTGTTTTTTTGTTTTTTTGTTTTTTTGTTTTTTGTGCGGTACGCAGGCCTCTCACTGTTGTGGCCTCTCCCGTTGTGGAGCACAGGCTCCGGACACGCAGGCTCAGCGGCCATGGCTCACAGGCCCAGTTGCTCCACGGCATGTGGGATCTTCCCGGACCGGGGCACGAACCCGTGTCGCCTGCATCGGCAAGCGGACTCTCAACCACTGCGCCACCAGGGAAGCCCTGACCACTTGTTAAAGGTGGTATTTGTCAGATATACCCGTTTGAAGCACCCCCACTCTCCCCATGTAGTGAATAAGTAATCTGTCAGGTGACACTTTGAGAACCATGAATATCTTTTTTCCCAACAACTTTTCACCCAATGATTTCAGCATCTATGGACGATCTTTGCTGAATCAGTTATTACATTGGTGGTTGCAAAACAATGTTTTTCTTATTCTGTCATCCCTTTTACCTTATTAGAAGACATTTTGCTGGGAAGAGCAGCCCTTCCCACACTTTTTAAAGTGTCCTTACGGACTCATGGACTCTTTTTTTATTCTTTGGGTTACGATTCATTACTATCCTCTTCTTTTAACTAAAAGTATTTTAAATTGAGGTACGATTTACACACAGTGAAATGTATAGATATTAAGTGTAAAATTAAATTCCTTTTGACAGATGCCTATGCTTACATAGCTCCTGCCCTATCAAGATAAAGAACATATCCATTACCAGAAGAAATTTCCTTTGGCCCCTTCCCAGTCAGCGCAGAACTGATTTCTTCATTATTCTTTTTGATGTTTGAATTGTCCCAGACGTCGGCAATGAAAAAGCGCCATCTAGCTCGCTCTGTGTCTGTTCGTTGTGTCCCCCTTAATCTTTGAGCACTTTCTTGCTTTCTGGCGCAAGAAAGTGTTTTGTCTTATTACTACTTGTTATTGTTATTATTGTTTTTTAAGAGCTGAAAATATCCCATGGTATCGATACTAGTTTAATAATTTCTCCACTAGTGGATTTTGGATTGTTTCCTTTTTTATCCTGTTACAAAAACGCTGCAGCAAACATCTTGGAACACATATTCTTGCACCACTTTTGTGAATGTTTTTGTTGACTAGAGCTCTAGAAGTGATATTTCTAGGTCAAAGATATGCACATTTGAATTTTTGATTGATATTGCCAAATTCTTCCTTCCCTTCTTAAGCCGCGTTAGTTAAGTTTCCATTAACAGTGGTGGTTTCCCCGCTGTCTTACCAACATTGAAGTTTACCTGTCTCTGTGTATATGGTGGTGCAGAGTTTGAATTTGAACTTAACCTTGAGTAAGGCAAACATCCAAACCATAGATTCCCCTTTTTGCTTCGAAGCCCCATTTTGATTTGTATAGAAATGAAATCTCTCCTCAAAGGAGAGGGTTGACCCAAGGAGAAATTTTTGCCATTTTCTGTCATTCAGTGTCACATTCACCATTACAGCCAGCTTTTGCAGAGGATATCTTTATTGTTTTTGTTCTGCATTAAATGAACATGGGAGATAGATGAAGAGACGGGGGTGTGTGATGGGGATGATGATATTGCCCCCAGGGCTTCTGGTCCTCTTGGACAGTCTTCGTAAAATTTGGTTCAGTTACTGCTCTGTATTTCTACCCTGAGGTAACTATTGGAATTTATTTTTATTTTGCGATGAACCTTGATGATTCTGTGTTTGGGGTAGCAGGTTTTTCTTAGCGTACCTGTGTGTGTGTGTGAGAGAGAGAGCACTCTCTGACGTCAGATAGTAGAGACTTTGTGTTTTTGTTTTATTTTAAGTATTAAATTTAAAGGTGTTTACATTAGCCTAAACACCTTTGTGGATGACTTGTAACTTTTCTTTCTTTTTTCAGGTTGAGGAAGTTGTTTGAAAGCTGTTTAAAGTTAATGCCTCTTTGCAAAAGTTACCTATGTTGATTTTCCTTACAGGTATTTGAAGCTGTGATTTCATGGATCAATTACGAGAAAGAAACCCGTTTAGAGCACATGGCAAAGCTGATGGAACACGTCCGTCTCCCTCTCTTACCGAGGGATTACCTTGTCCAGGTGAGTGCTATGTGAAGAGCCAAGCACTTCCCTGCTCACCCAAGCCTCCTAGGAGTAGCAGTGGGCAACCCCGGTTGTATGGAGTGGTGAGTTTCCTGGGTCCTTTCTGTGGAGTGAGGGCACCAACCCACTGGGTTCAGTGTGAGGCATGGTAGTGTAAGGTTTAAGAGCATAGGTTTGGGAATGAGACACTAAGGTTTAGTTCCTCCTCTTCTACTTCTTAGCTTTAAGCCTCAGTTTCTTTTTCTCTAGAAGAGAAAATTATACTAGAGCCCAGCAGGGTTGTTGTGAGGACCAAAGGAGCTGTAAGGATGCGGTTCAGGTGTTAGCATGGAGCTGGGGATGACACATGTTCAACAGAAGTTATTAGCTGTTTTTGTTGTACAGAACTGAAGCAAGAAGGGTCATTTCCATCATGTTTCTATGTTCCCTTTTTGCCTTCGTGTTAGGCAACTTGGGGCCCAATTCAGGACTGTAAAAACCAGCTCTTCTCAAGTGCCTGGAATACATACTGCATCTGCTTCCTCTAAAACATGGCGCCACATATTTTCTCATTTAATCCTTGTAACAACCCTGTGAGCAGAGGTTAAAATCCCCTTTTTACAAATGTGGGCTGTGAGGCTTATGGAGGTTGGGATTTATCTGGAGTCACCAGCTAGTAAGTGGCAGGGTTAGGATTCAAATCCAAGTCTGTCTGGCTCTAGACCACCCACCTTCCCTAAGCAGGCCCCACCTTTAATACTTTCTCTTCTGTTTGTATATTTTACATGACTTAACTTTGTAGTGTCAGTGGCATTAGATGTTTTCCAGGCAGGCAGAGGATAAAACTTAAATAGACAAATAACAAGTGCCAAGGCAGTAGGCCAGCCCTCAGCCGTCCTCAAGAAGTCCCTGGGAGGAATGGCAGATGTGAAGCCGGGATAAGAGTAGGTTCAGCAGCCCAGCAGCTGAGCTCTGTCACTTCTTGACTGTAAGACACTGGGCGAATCCTCAGCCTTGCTAAGCCTCTGTCTTCTCATCTGGTGAAAATAGCCCCTGCCCTTATAGGGTCATTTGGGGATAGAATGAGATAAACCATGTAAAGCCTACAACCCTGTGTTCAGTGATATCTCTATGGTCTTCACGACCACTGCTACCGTTGGTAGTAGCGGGAGAGAGTATCCTTACCAGCACTTATAAAGTCTTCATCTTGTGGTGCTGTTGATCACAGGCCTCAGGAGTCAGTGGAATGGTCTCTGAATCTCTGAACCTTAGCCCTCTTCTCAGGGGCCGGGGCGTATATTCTCAGGCCTTCATACATGCCCTGCGTTTTACACTTTGGATGGCACCACTGCCACCTGGTGGCCGCACATCCTTCGTGTAGGAGAGGCCCCCTCAGCAGAGGCACTGAACCCACCTGAGCTCCCCGTGTCAGAGCCAAACCTCCCACTATCCTGAGTGGGGCCTAACCACCGGTGAAGGCGGACACCTGGCCTCCAGCACAGTCTCACTTTCACAAGGAGGAAGGGCGGTTTGTGGACTTGGGTTCCGGAGAAAGCTAAAGGGGCTTTAGATACCCCTACGCACAACCTCCGTCAGGTACCCACAATGGAAATTTAATGAAGACTTTAGGAAATAGTTCCTGGGTTATTAGGGCAAGGTCAGGTTTAGATCTGGAGAAGGAGGAGCTCAGAGACAATGTGCATGAGAACTGTTGTGTGGGACTTTTTTTTTTTTTTCAGAACACCTCTGGAAGGAGATGTTTCATTAACACTCATTTTCTCCAATAAAAATGTTAAAGAAAAACCAACCCCCCCCCCGCCCCCCGCAAAACACTCATTTGACCTTGAAATGTCAAACTAGTCTAACCACTGGGGATGGCTGATGGTAGAGGAGGAGGCTGAGAGAAAGGAAAGCTCTGGGCAGACCTGTACCAACACTGACTTCTGGGGGAGTTGTTTTGTTGTTGTTGTTGCTGTTTTCTTTTAATAGCTAACCTTTATTAGGCTTTTATTAAATATTTACAAATATTGTGCCAAATGTATAACATGCCATATCTTATTTAAAAATTTGTCCTTGTGATAAAATATGTACAATATAAACTTCATCATGGTAACCATTTTAAGTGTACAGTTCAGTGGCATTAATTGCATTCACTGTGCTGTACAACCATCACCATACCCATTTCTAAAACTTTTTCATCATCCCAAATTGAAACTCTGTACCCATGAAGTACTAACTCTCTCAGGGAGCTTTTCATTCAAGCCGAATGAGTTCTTTGGGAGCAGTAGCTACTCATGCATTTTTCCTTCTTCCCAAGCTTTTAAAGAGATCCTCTCCCACCCTTTTTCATTTTTAACCGACCCCAAACGTTTATGATTTGTCCCTACCTGCCTCAATCCCTCAGTAGGAGGGAAAAAAAAACTTCCAAGAAAACGGAGTGTCCCTGGGGATAGTCTGTGGGGAAGGAGGTGTCCAGAGATAACACAGGCGCCCTCACTGATCCTTCTTTTCCTGCCAACTCCAACACTACCCAGCAGGTGATGGCCCTGGCCGCATTCCCATTCCTAGTTACAGGTGGGGGACCCAGGAGCGGCTCAGCCAGGCCTGTGCATGACAGCTTGAGGGCTGAGATAATTGAGGTGGGGAGGCCCTTCTCATTCTCTGACTGGACCTGAGGGCCTCTGGGTCAGAACCCTTGTCTTGTGCATCATTTTCTCCCCCGGGTCCAGCACTGAGCTGCCCAACCAGGAGACATTCAATCACTGTTAGCTGCTGAATGGAACTGACCTTGCCAACAGCTCCCAAACACTCCAGCAAAGAAGACATGGAGTAGCCTCTGAAGACCACACTACCCCTTACAGATATGCCACGTAGCAATCTGACCTGTGCCCAAGGGTGGAGATTTGAGAGTCAGAGTACCAGCGTGGTTCATCCTTAGCTTTGCTTGTGAAATATTTAGGCCCACACTTGCTGAGCACCTGCTTAAGTCCTTGGCTCCAGAATAAGGCATGAGGAAGCCACAGCCCCAGCTTAGATGCAGTCCAAGTGGAGGTCAGTTGGTGGGACTTTTGTGCAGGACACTCTTTCTGCTCTGATACCACTGCTCTGTTGGAGAGTGCCTCACTGGACACTTCTCCCTGAGGCTTGCACTGTAAGATAATGAATATGAATTCTTCTTCTTGAATATCACCTTATTATACCCAGTGCCTCCAAAGGTTGGCCGATGCATCCCACTGTTTTCCTCTTTCCCTCCCTCTCCTTCTCTCAAATATCTGGCCATTTGCCTTAAACATTATAATACATTCCAACCAGAAGGCATGTGGAAAGAAGCTTTAGGGACAATCAGTTGTCTTTGTTTTGCATAATCTTGTTAAGCCTATAAACAAACAAACAAACACAACCTGTGAGGTTGTGGGGGACTTTAATATGCCCATCTTACAGATGAGGAAACTGAGGATCAGAGGAGTTAAATGGTAGAGCTGGGATTTGTATCCCTGTCTGCTTGATGCCAGAGCTTAATCACCTACTCCATTGTTCTCTTGAGATGCAGGAGGTGGGCACTAAGCTGTAACTCTGTGGACCTTTGTCTTAGGGTCTGAGATGGTGCGGTATGGGAACGAATGAGTGTGAGAGTACAGGAATGACTCAGCCCAGGGAGATGGCTTGGGAAATGGGGCCGAGTTCTGCACCAGGATCACCTATGGGTTATTACCTCTAGACAGTTGAAGAAGAAGCTTTGATAAAGAATAACAACACCTGTAAGGACTTCCTCATCGAGGCCATGAAATATCATCTTCTCCCTCTGGATCAGAGGCTCTTGATTAAAAACCCAAGGACGAAGCCCAGGACTCCAGTTAGCCTGCCCAAGGTAAGCCCCAGCCCAGTCACTGCCAAGAGTTGGAACTGTGATCTGGGAAAATGGCCTTGTACTCCTGTCTCCAAGTCTCTCCTCACACATGGCTGCCCTGCATCTCGGTTGTATTTACCACCTAGGAGATGGAGTCTGCTGGTTCCTCGTGAATCTGCTGGTACCTCTCTCTTCCGGGGTCTTCCTTTCCTAAGGGTTTCAAGGTAACCTTCACTGTCACCAGGAAGGATTGTGAATAACTCAGGTCTCTTTCTTCTTCCCTTCCTGTTTTACACCATGGTATGGGCTCTGTTTCTTTTGGAAGCAGAGGAGTAGCTGGGTGGGTCTTGACGTAGTGTTGGCCACAGCAGTCCTCTTTCTAGGCCATTCTTTGAGTCAGAACAGTCCTAGTCTGGTTTCTCCCCTCACCACAGAGCCATAAAGGACAATTAGGGCTGCCAGAGGAGAAAGGGGCCCTTAAGGAGTCCTACAGGTAAGGAAGTGGGGGAAAGATATGGGGGAGATGAGAGCATGTGAGGGGGCAGGCAGGGGGAGGGAAGGATGAGCGTAGGAGGGGACACCATGATGGAAGGTCTGTGCTGGGTACTGGCTCTCTGGTTCCCTGCAAGTCCCCACCCCTCCGTGGTCCTCAGGTTCCTCACATGTAGAGTGAAGGATGCTGCACTAGATGGTCTCTCAAGGCCTTTCTACCTTGGCATTCGAGTCGTCTTTCCAGGATCCTAACATGAAGTCTAGGGGGAGGTCCCAGCCAACCCAGGAGGAAGGGTAGAGGAGAGGAATGAGTCGTGTTGGCTCATCCACTACAAGTAGGCAGCACCCAGGGATTCCTTGCCTTGTCCTTCTCTTCCTCTTTGCGGTTGGCTGCCTTACTCCTCGCCTGCTGCTTCCAGGAAGGGTTTCATGGGGCTAGAGAAGCATGTTGTCCAAGACCAGATATTTGGATTTTCTGAGGTTTGCTTCTCTCCACTCTGCTCTGTGACCCCAGATCATGGAGAACATAGTGGTTGCAATGTGAACAAAGGTTACAAATGTCCCAGATAGTATAAGCAGCTGACATTTATTGAGTACTTACTGTGTGCCAAGCAGTGAGCTGAAGATATCGCATAGAAAGTAGAGGCAGTTATCCTAGTTCAGGAAGGAGGAAACTGAGGGTCAGAGAGATTAACTGACTTGCCCAAAGTCAACACAGCTAATGTGGTGGAACCAGGTTTTTTTTGGTTTTGTTTTAATACATTTATTTATTTATTTTTGGCTGCGTTGTGTCTTCATTGCTGCGCGTGGGCTTTCTCTAGTTGCGGTGAGCGGGGGCTACTCTTTGTTGTGGTGCATGAGCTTCTCATTGTGGTGGCTTCTCTGGTTGCAGAGCATGGGCTCTAGGTGCTTGTGCTTCAGTAGTTGTGGCACGTGGGCTCAGTAGTTGTGATGCATGGGCTTAGTTGCTCCGCGGCATGTGGGATCTTCCCAGACCAGGGCTCGAACCCCTGTCCCCTACATTGGCAGGCGGATTCTTACCCGCTGTGCTACCAGGGAAACCCCCTGGAATCAGGTTTTGAATTGAGTCTTTCTCCCGCTGCAAACCTGTTCTTGAACCCTTACCATCCTGTACCTGCTCCACCTTTGTAAACCTGATTTTTACCTACCTGTCTGCCTCCTGTTGCACAGTGCCAGCTAGGAGGGACAGCCACAGGGCATGGGTCTCAGCCTTGGGACCATTTGCCTTATTGCATGTTGATGCGTTTTGTTTTGTTGGAACATTGCATCAAAACTTCTTCATATTTTTCAAAATGAAAATAACTTAGCTTTCTTTGATTATAGAAATGTATGCTCATTGTAGATTATTAAAAGGATTTCAAAATAAAGTAAAAATCACCTGAAATCCTTCCACCCAGGGACAGTCACTGCTATCATTTTGATGAATTTTCTTCCAGACGTATCTCTGTGCACTTATTCACAAATAGGTCAAACTGTACACTTTTAGATAAATGGACTCTTGCTACACAGATTGAAATCTTTTTCTCCTACTCAACCAGATGTTACAGACTGCATTCAATGTTATCACTATGGGTAAAAACAGTATTTAAATTGTAATAGGTGCATGGCATTTAATTATATTTATGTGCTATTATTTATGTAACTGTCATCTATTGATGGGCCTTGCAATAATTTCCATTTTTTAAAATATCTAAACATATATGTGTCAAATATCCTTTAGAAGATGGCATCTTGTTTTGGTTTGCATTTCTTTAATTGTGAGTAAGATTAATCTTGGTTTCAAAGGATTATTGGCATTTGTATATTTGGGGGGTGTGGAAATTCCCTGTTCATGTCCTCTGCCCATTTTTCTGTTAGACTGTATTTTTTTAATTAATGGTTTTTACATGCTCTTTTTAAAGAGTTTAGGCCCTTGTATGTGTTTTACATATTTTTTTCTTAGTTTGTAGTTTGTCTCTAAACTTGTTTGTAACATTTTGAATCCCGAAAAATAATAAGTAGTCAAATTAATCTATCTTCTGCTTTATAGCTTAGGTTTTGCTTAGAAATGTTTTCCCTGCTCTGAGATTTAAAAAAAAAATACTCTGTGTTTTCTTCAAGTACTTTTATGATTTCTGTTTTACGTTTGAATCTTTGATGCACTTAGAATTTGTTTTGGTGTAAAGAGTGAGGGTAGGAATTCAGGTTTATTTGTATTGCAGATCATGAGGCTGTTGCCTCAAAGTTATCTTATTAAATAATCTCTCTCTCCCATGGACTTGAATATCACCCTCATTATGATCTAAATTTCTACCAGCTTTGTGTCTGGAGAATATTGATTCTAAGGTGCACTGTTGTTTTGTGTGCAGGCGGTTTTTTTATATCCCGGGTTTTCAGCTGGCCTTATTGCTTGTCTGTGACTTTTCTCTTTGAAAACTGAGGTTCTCATCCTATCTAATATCAGGTTAATGACGTCTTTTCCTGGGGAGTGTATTCTGGAACTAAGGAAATGGTGCAGAGCTGGCCCATTTTCTTTGTGTGGTGACCCTACCCAGTGGCCTCTCCTTTTCTAGGCTCCATGTCTGGCTTTTACAGCATACACCCATGAAAAGACAGTTTTGAAAATCAAAGCCAAGTTTGTATCTGAGCCTGGACTAAGCATGCTTGAGACAACCCTCCCCCCGCCCCCCCCCCCCCGCTCCCCACCTCTGCAACATACCTTGTGTCCCTTCCCAGATATTGATTCTATAATTGAGAAGAGTCCACCCCCTGTTTCAGGAGGCCAAAGTTGTCCCCCTGTCGCCTCTACTCCTTAGGAACCATTTATTTTCCAAATGAAAATGTTTAGGTTTCTGAGCACGTGGCCTTCTGCAGGCGACTGGCACCGTGACTTCCTTTGAATCTGTTGAAGGAATTTAAAAAAAGGCGTTGCTGCTCTTTGCCTCATTGTTCCCCCAGCTTTAGTCCTTAAATGATTTAAGGTTATATTGTCCATGCTGCTTCTCAACCTCTACTCCTTTCACCATTGTGTGGGCACTTGAGTTAACAAGATCTCCACTTTGGGTTTGAGGAGTGGGGTGTGCTGGGGGGAGCTGTCACTTTGAGGATTATGGACTGTGCCTTATCTCATTAAATCATGATAATAATAGGTCAGTGCTAGTCATATCCCTACTTTACAGAGTTTAATCAGAGAGGTTAAGTAACTTGCCCAGTAATACAGCTAGTAAGTGCAGAGCTGGGGTTTGAACAAGGTCTGTTCCACTCCAAAGTCTTGTACCAAACTGCCTTCAGGGACAGGTTTTCACGTTTTGGTGGCAGATAAAAAAAGATTCTTTTCTTTCTCTTCCTTTTCTTTTCTCTTTTCTTTCTTTTCGCTTCCCTCTCCCTATTTTTCCTTCCTCCCTCCCTCCCTCCCTCCCTTCCTTCCTTCTCTTCATCTTTCTTTTTTTTCTTTCACATCAAAATATTCTTTAATTAAAGCTCTATAATATCTCATTCATCTCATTGAGATGCATTTCTAATACATTTACTTCTTCTTTTTTAAGTTAGTGCTTTATATTTTTAGAGCAGTTTTAGATTCATAGCAAAATTGAGGGGGGGACTTCCCTGGTGATCCAGTGGTTAAGACTCTATGCTCCCAGTGCAGGGGGCCTGGGTTCAATCCCTGGTCAGGGACTAAGATCCTGCATGCTGCAACTAAAGATCTCCTGTGCCACAATGAAGATCCTGCATGCAGCAACAAAGATCCTGTGGGCTGCAACTAAGATGTGGCACAGCCAAATGCATTTTTTTTTTTTTTTTCTGGTACACGGGCCTCTCACTGTTGTAGCCTCTCCCGTTGTGGAGCACAGGCTCCGGACGCGCAGGCTCAGCGGCCATGGCTCACGGGCCTAGCCACTCCGCGGCATGTGAGATCTTCCCGGACCGGGGCACGAACCTGTGTCCCCTGCGTCGGCAGGTGGACTCTCAACCACTGCGCCACCAGGGAAGCCCCAATAAATACTTTTTTAAAAATTGAGGGGAAGGTACAGAGATTCCCCATATACCTTCTGCCCCCACACATGTGTAGCTTTCCTCATTATCAACATCCCATATTTTTAAAAATTCCTATTTATTGAGGTACAATAATTTATTCACAGTAAAATTTGCTCTTTTTAAAAAGGGATGCAGTTTGATGAATTTTGACAAATGCACGCAGTCATATACCCACCATCCTCATCAAAATATAGAATATTTTAATCACTCCAAAAACTTCCCTTGTGCTGCTTTGTAGTCAAGCGCCTTCTCCCAGCCCCAGCTCCTGACAGCTACTGATCTGATTTCTGTCCTTACAGTCTTCTCTTTTCTAGAATGTCATAAATGTATCGTAATTATGCCATATGTAGCCTTTTGATCTTGCCTTATTTCTCTTTGCATCATGTTTTTGAGATTCATCCATGTTGTTGCACGTATTAAGAGTTAATTCCTTTATATTGCTAAGGAATATTCCATTGTATGGATGGACTGTAATTTGTTTATCCATTTACTGGCTGATGGACATTTGGGTGTTCAGTTTTTGGCTATTACAAATAAAGCTGCTTTGAACATTCACTTACAGATTTTTGTGTGGACGAGTATTTTAATTTCTCTTGGGTAAATACTTTAAATTCTCTTGGGAGTACGATTGTTGGGCTGAATGGTAACTGTAAGTTTAACTTTTTAAGAAATTGCTAAACTGTCTTTCAAGATGACTGTGCCATTGTGCTTTCCCATCAGCAATGTATGAGAGTTCTTGTTACTCAACTGTCTCACCACTCCTTGTATTATCTATTTAAAAACAATTTGGCCATTCTAGTAGGTATGTGGTCGTATCTCATTGTGGTTTTAATGTGCATTTCTCTAATGATTAATGATGTTGAGCATCTTTTCATGTGCTTATTTGCCATTTATTTGTCTTCTCTGGTGAAGTCTTTGTTCAAATCTTTCCCCATTTAAAAAATTATTTTCTAATTATTGAGTTGTAAGAGTTCTTTATAGGTCTGGCCAACTCAAAGTCTTTGCTTTTGACCATGACATGATACTAACCCCACAAAGATGATAGTAGCAGGTCTAATTGCTGAGCACGTGCTAAGCGCTGAGCTGAGTGACTTACATTTATTATCTAATAAGATTTTCAAAATTGTCGTTATCCCCCTTTTACACATGGGGAAGTTGGATCTCGGGTTATGTCACCTACTCGCTGTGTATTAGTTTCTGCATTTCAGATTACCCTAACCTTGGTGGCTTAACACAGCAAACGTTTGTTATCTTAGTTTCTGTGGGCAGGGATCCTGGAGAGGCTTAGCTGGGTCATCCTGGCCCAGGGCCTCTCGTGGGGTTGTAGTCGAGCTGCTGGTTGGGACTGCAATCACCCCCAGGCTTGTTTGGGGAGGATCTGATTCTAAGCTTACTCTTGTGCTTGCTTGTAGGTATCAGTTCCCCACCCCACAGGCCTCTCCATAAGCTCCTCGGGTGTCCTCATGACACGGCAGCTGGCTTCCCCAGAGTGAGTGATTCTACAGCAAAAGAATGAGAGAGCACGCCCATGACAGAAGCTGTAGTCTTTAAATAACCTTCTCTCAAAGTGATGTCCCATCACATCTGCTGTATTTTATTTCCTGGGTGTGAGTCAGCAAGTCTACCCCACACTCAAGGGAGGGGGTGGTGATTAAGTTCCATGTCTTGAGTGGAGGAATATCAAAGAATTTGCGATGTATCTGGAAGCACAGCTAGTAAATAGCTAAGCTGAGATTTAAGTCCAGGGTGACTGACTTCAGACCTTGCCTCCACATTTCACAAAAGCATTTTAGCTTTTGTGTACTTTGAGTACATTCTTTGAGTACTGGGTAGAAAGAAACCTGATTCCTACCCTCTGAGGACTTTTAAGAAGTCCCTCTGAGAAAGTAAGGTAGAAATATACAAGTGGCCAAATAAAAGGAGGAAGAAGAGAAGTTGAGAGACAATGGGGCTACTTGGAGGAGTGGCCACAGGAATTCCAAGGGCCAGCTGGCTTGTGCTTTCATGAATTCAGTCCAAGTTGGCTTTCTGACAGAGCTGACTTTGAGAAACAAAGGGGTGGAGAGAGATTTGCACATTGTTCTCAGCAATTCTCAGCAGAGAATCTGTTTGCCAGCCAAACCTCCTCCCTGAAAGAAACAAGACTCTGCCTTGAGATAGCTGCAGAGGCTAAGAAGGGTGTTTTTTTCTTGTGCCATATATGCATTGATCATACTGACATATTCAAGCCAGAACAGCTAATAGCATCATCTGGGCTCCCACAAGTTCACCACCCAGCACTTTCCCTGAGGCTGGGTTGCCATGGACAACCAGGGGCTGACTCCCAGCCGCTCAACGATACTCCTGCGTTACCTTGTGCTGCAGATGGCAGCAGAGAAATGAGGTTCCAGGAAGATGCAAATAAACCCTTTGGAGATGTACTGAATCTGGCACTTTTCACTGTCATTTCAGTGCAGTTGACATCTTTATTCAACTCTTTACAATGACACCAAAAAGCCATTTGGGCTGGAAGTGGGTGGCTTCCTCCTGAGTTGGTCTGTCCTGCCTTCAGAAGACAGTGTTGGAAACAAGGCTGTTGGCAGGGTGGGTAGGATGACTTCTCACCTGGGCCGGGCCCACGGATGGACACTGCTCCTCCCTCATCTCGGTCCTTTAAATGGACCCAGGCAAGACCCTGGGAAACACCCTGGGGTCCTGAAAACCCCCCGTCATTATCCCTGGAATTACTGGCGCTCACTTTCCCGTTCACAGATCATAAGCGTCCTTTTCTACCGTTTGTTGGGAATCTGTTTTAGCAGCTGCTTTAAACGGTAGCAATGATGCTGGTGTTGATCTAATAATAGAAGTTAACATTTAGTATGTGCTGTTTACCGAACGCTGTGCTAAATGCTTTATATCATTTAAGCCTCCTGACACCCATGGGAGAAACATCTTATTATCCTGATATTTTAGGTGATGGAAGCGAGCTTGGCAAGGTTAAGTGCCTGCCCAGGTTCACACAGCTAGTTAGTGACGGGGCTGGTATTTGAGCGCAGATGTGTCTGACTCCAAAGTCCGTTTCCCACTCCCGCTCTCCTCCCTGGGTCTTGCTCCCGCGCTGCTGCTTCTTCACCCCTCGTGGTCCGTGCACCTTGGCTGTCAGTCCTTGCCTGGAGCACCTGTTGCTCAGAACCTGCTGGGACAAGTCTTCTGCCTCGACCTCGACATGCTCCTTTGGATGAATTTTTGGTGTTAGCCCTGCGGCCCCACGCACCAGGGTAAGAGAGACTCTTGCTTCCTGCCCTGGCCCGAGGGACCGACTGGCTGGGCCTGCCTTCTGCCCAGCTCACCGGTCATGGAAGAGAGTTTGGACACACACTCTACTCTTGCCTGATGAACAAGGTGTACAGAGCCTGGGTCATTCCACTCCCCTGAGTGCAGAGTCTAATGACTTAGGGTTGGGGTCCTGATGCACAAATGGGCTGGGAAGCTCTGCGCTGTTCACTTCGTGCCCTTCCCCTGGCTAGTCTCTGCTACCTGATGGCTCTCAGACACAGAGCAGTTGTCATGTTGTGAGGAGGGACCAACATGCCTGCACTGACACAGTCACACTGGTGGAGTTCAGACTCATCCAAGTGAAAGAAACAGTGTTAAATGTTTTTTTAAAAAAACCGTCTTGTTATGCTGGGAGTGAAATTTCCTTCCCAAGGATTCAGGTAGTCTTTACATGGTCTCACTAATGTCCCTAAAGTAAATGGCCATTTGACTTTCTAAAATGAGGGTGTTTTCCTTGGGAGTGGTCCAGTAGCCATGTCCCGCACAGTCGAGTCTGGCTCACCAGTGTTGTGTCACCCAGAACTCTCCACTCACCAAGAGGTCTGCAGCCTTTAACACAGTGATGACTGAGACTTGGGGTCAGGACCCTGGGTGCCCTGCAGGGCTCCCAAGTACATTGCTGTCCTTGAGTGTGATGAGGTTATGTTTGGTCTAGCATAATTGTTAGCCTGGAACTAGTTCTTTAGTATTTTATGATTCCCATATGATCACTGGTAGTTCTTACTCAGAGTTACCTTGAAGGATAAATGTTAAACATAGTGATCATTTAATAAGCTGATTTGACTCAGTAATTTCTATTAAAGACATTACACATCTTTAGTAAAGTGGGACTTAGGGGTGTCAGGGGAAGAAAGAAATATGCCTATTGAAGTCTTTGGGCCTGAGTTTTTCTGGAAATGTCAAATGTGGGCTTGCAAGAAAGAACGGTTCAAGTCTCTTCTTGCCCTGACAAGAAGAGACTTGAGTAGCTGGAGGTTTACAGTTTCAGAGGTGTAATACATGTAGACTTTGGGGAATATTCGTTTTTGTCTAATTGGTTGCTAAAATCAGGTATCTATGGAAACAACCATCTGTTAGTAGTCAAGATAGGAAATGTATTCTTTTTATGCTGTACAATTACACATTGATGACCGTATTGCTCCTTGTATGATGGCTTTTTGTAAGACCTGCCATAGAAATTGGACTTCTCATGTCTACGAGAGAAGGAGAAAGTATACCTACTCCTCCCTCTGCCTTGAGCTACCTCCACATTTTCAGAAACCAATGGTCCTACCCCCACGAAACCTCATAATTGCTCTTCCTAGATTATTGTACAAGTTTGGAATTTTAGAAGTCGTCTCTCACCAGTGGTTTTATAAGCTCAAAGGCAAGTTTATTTTGAAAACCTTGTTCTGTATCTTTTTTGTCTTTCTATGCAGGTGTTACTTTAACATTAAATTTTTTGCATTTCTATAATATCGCTTCTGTGTTATTATGAAAATTCTCAGAGATGAGTGCTGGATTTTCTCCAGTATGAATGTACTTCCCTACCCTGGTGGAAGATGGTTTCTGGGACATGGTTAAGTCCCCTGAAGCTTTGCCTTTTTTGTTTATAGAAGAGGTCTTGATAGCTTATGCAAAGAATAAACAGCCTTCTGGTGGTTGAGTCAAAAGATGGGAAAAGCTCTCTTTCTCTCTTTGTTTGTTTTCCTCAAATTCTGTCCCCAGAATTGTAATCTGGTGTCTAACATGTTTTAACCCAAGAAAGAGACATTCTAGCTTGTGGTTTTTTTTTTTTTATTTAACTGTATTTTTTTTAATTAAAAAAATTATTTATTTATTTTTGGCTGTGTTGGGTCTTTGTTGCTGCATGCGGGCTTTCTCTAGTTGCAGCGAGTGGGGGCCACTCTTCGTTGAGGTGTGCAGGCTTCTCATTGCGGTGGCTACTCTTGTTGCGGAGCACGGGCTCTAGGCACGCGGGCTTCAGTAGTTGTGGCACGTGAGTTCAGTAGTTGTGGCTCATGGGCTCTAGAGCACAGGCTCAGTGGTTGTGGCGCACGGGCTTAGTTGCTTCACGGCATGTGTGATCTTCCTGGACCAGGGCTTGAACCCGAGTCCCCTGCGTTGGCAGGCAGATTTTTAACCACTGTGTCACCAGGGAAGCCCTGTAACTGTGTATTTTTTCATTTAACTCTTTGCATGTGGTCTTTACTATTCATTTATTCTTTATTCCAAATAAATATTTGAGTCATCACTTTTACCTGGTACCCTAGGGCCCTAAGGTTATCTTGGTGATTGAGGCAGGTACATTTTTCTGCGCTGGCAGGGCTCACTGTCTAGAAGGGAGACAAGGTTACTGGACAGTTACAGCACAGTGTGGGGCACTTTTAATGGGAGAACCCAGGGCATATGTGCTCTCAGAAAAGGACCTGTAACTCAGCTTTGGAGGTCAGAGAGGTCCTCTTGGAGGAAGTGACGTGTAAACTGAGACCTGAAAGATAAGCAGGTGTTGGGGGGGGGGATCAGATGGGGGAAGAGTGTTTC
Source organism: Delphinapterus leucas (assembly GCF_059928025.1). Classification (NCBI taxonomy): domain Eukaryota; kingdom Metazoa; phylum Chordata; class Mammalia; order Artiodactyla; family Monodontidae; genus Delphinapterus; species Delphinapterus leucas. The sequence continues at coordinate 116,169,200 of NC_143131.1, read as the reverse complement.
AAGGAGAGGGTGTTGGGTACTTGATGTCACTGCAGAAAGAAAACTAAAAATTAGTTTTATTCCCAGTTAGCCACAAAATCAGATTTCAAAGAAAATCCTTGTAATGTTTTGACTTCATTTCAACTTTACCAACTCAAAACCAGAAAGACAGTACAAGTTCTAGGTATGTTTATGAATGCGGGTCATTCAGCCCTGGAGGAATAAGTTGGGCATTGTCTGAAGTTTGCCAAGAGGCTGTGTTCATTAACATCCCCCTTGAACTGTTCATGGATGCCTATCTAAGCAAAGAATTACAGATGGGAAGGAATGTTGAATTCTGCATCTCTCTGAAAAGGGCTGCTCTTGACACAGGGCAGTGGACCTTCTGAGCAGAGGAAAGTCAAATGCAGAACATTTATTTATGGAGGCACCAACGGCTCTAAGTCTGGACTATGTGTCCTGGGTTCCTTTGGCATGTTCCAGAAGTCAGAACGGAATTCTGAGTTTTTGAACATTGGTCACTTACATTCGGTCACAGAAGTGCTATAGACTAACTCTGATGACTAGTGACCACCCACATGGGCAGTAGGTGAGCCTGAATCTAGAATCTTGGGTCATAAATAATTGATCTTGAGCAATGATTGTCAGCCCTATACCTGTCTCCCTATATGGTGGATAATGTTCAGCTGCACTCACAGATTTTGATCATCACTTTTCTCCCCAAAAATGCTTTGCAGGGAAGCAAAGATCACTATGATAATTATAACGGCAGAAATGGTTGATGGCACATCATCAGGAAATCTCTATGTTTGTGGGTTAAAACAGGGGTTGTCAAAGTATGACTCTTGGAAATGCAGCATCAGCATCAACTGGGAACTTGTTAGAAATGCATATTTTCAGTCCCACTTCAGACCTACTGACTCAGAAACTCTGTGGGGTAGGGCCCAGCAATTTGTGTCTCAGCAAGCCCTCAAGGAGATTCTGATGCACATTGAAGTTTGAGAACCATTGTGGTAAATAAGACAAGCCACAGATAATGAGAAGATCCTGTGACTTATGTTGATTGTCTGCCTGTGACTTTATCCCGTTCTCTCCACTTAAGGCAACTTGGAATGAGTGAGTGAGAGTGAAGTCATTGTGGGGACAGCCATGAATCTGTAGACTTACCGACATATGTAAACTATTGTTAACTTTGGTGCTTTAATTTTTATTTATTAATAACACATGACAAAAGTCACAGCAATGGGGATACCACAGTAAACTGCTGAAGTTCTGTTGCTGCAGGCAGAACAGTGGCTTTCATTGTTTTTTAAAATACTACATCCTACGCTAAGAAATATGTTTAAATTGCTCTCTAGGAGATACATACATGTGTGTATAACCAGAACAAATATTTCATGAAATAACATCCTTACTATATTTTCTGTGCTGTTCTATTAAAAAGTATGCTGGTTGAAACCCGTTAAATTCATCTAGTGACCCACCAATGAAATGTGACCTGCAGTTTGAAAAACACGGTGTAGTGAGCTGTCCTGGCATAGACCCTGTCTCTGGAGCAGGAGAGAGGTGGGGCTGCACTCACTCCTGTGTTAGGTGCACTTGGCTCTCAAGTCTCTCTTCTGCTGCTCTTAGCTGTGTGACCTTGGGCAATTTACCTATGTTCTCTGAGCTTTACTTTCCTGACCTGTCAATGTGGACGATAATATCTACCTTGCAGAGTTGTGGTGACAAACAAATGACAATATACTTCACAAGATGACTGGCAGTGGTAGCTACTACCTTACCTGTGGAAATAATACTATAGCACTGTTTTTTCAGAACATCATCAGTTACATGCATTTTTGTGGTGACCACCACAAAGCGGTGTTTTACAAATTTTTTTCCCATACTGCAGTGAATAAGTGTTCCCTATAATCTATGCATTCAGAAATATTTTTGAATAAATTTTATCTTAGCATCCAAATTCTGTACTCTATTCCAAAATATATGCATATTTTGATATATATATGGTAATATTTTATTTTGATTTAAAATTTAGTCCCCTTGCCCCCAATGCTTAAGGACACTCAGATTGCAAAAGATGCCCCAAGTGGCTATACCCCCAACACAGCCCTGAGCAGGGGCACTTGGGAAGTGTAGACTTTATGGTTGTGTTTCTGTGGGAAGATGCTCTTTAGGCTTTTCTTGAATGTTCAGACCTGTTGGTGATTAGGGGCAGCACCTTCACGTATGTAGCTCTGTAAACTGGCATCTCAGATCATCCACGGACCCTGGGCAGTGAGCATGTGGACGTAACAGGGATTGATGACCCATGAATCTGGATGTTGGGGAGACCCAGCTAATGTCCACTTGTCTTTCTGGAGGTCATGATCGTGGTTGGCGGCCAGGCACCCAAGGCCATCCGCAGTGTGGAGTGCTATGATTTTGAGGAGGACCGGTGGGATCAGATTGCTGAGCTCCCCTCCAGGAGATGCAGAGCAGGTGAGCCGCACTGCCTCCCGGTGTGCAGGCTGCCTTTCCACTCCGCCCCACCCCTGCCACCACCGCAGGTCTCTACTGGGTGCCACAGTCCTGCTCCTTGTTTCCAAAAACATCTGTGCATTCCACACTCCCTTCCTTTCCCTTCCCCACCTGCACAGTTCCTAGCTGCACCTTCTGGGGTCAGTTCTCATGTGCTTAGGAACTTCAGGCTAATCCAAGTACTTGCTTGAATCAAACAAAACTAGAAATGCAAATGTGAGAAGAAATCCAGTGAGTCCCATAGTGACTTCCAAATATCTAAAGTTGGAGATCACCTTCTATGGTGAATTATTTACATGCCTGCCTCGTTCCCCCATTGTCACTCATTAACGTGAGTCATCAGCCGTCTGAGATGACCTTGATGCCTTGGTTTCCTGTGCCTCAGGTGTGGTGTTCATGGCTGGCCACGTGTACGCCGTGGGCGGGTTCAATGGTTCACTGCGTGTGCGGACAGTGGACGTGTATGACGGGGTGAAGGACCAGTGGACCTCCATCGCCAGTATGCAGGAGCGCCGGAGCACGCTGGGAGCAGCTGTGCTCAATGACCTGCTCTACGCCGTCGGGGGCTTTGATGGCAGTACTGGTAGGTCCCGGACTCAGTCCCCATCCAGCCTAGGACACACCTTCCATGCAACCCTGGCTTGGTCAGCCATTTCTTGGGCCAACTGCTGGTCCCTCTGTAGCTACTGCCCCAAGAACATACCCATCCTTCCTCCTCTCCCAGCTTGCGTGTCAGAGGCACACCTTCCTACACATAGAATATGTAACTGCCCACGTGCTGTCATTTCTAGGGCTCTAGGAAGGACCCCACCCTCAGAAGAGGCCCTTTTCTCCTTTCCAGTGTCTGTTAACCCATTTATTCCGGAGTTGAGCCTTAGAGCAAGCTCAGCTGGAGGGTGTCTTAGAACTGTGGTCTGAACCCTCCTCTGAACAGATGAGGGAGCTATGGTTCAGCTATGGGAAGAGACCTGGCTCAGGTCACACAGTCTTTGCCCATTGCCCTTTCTACTGCCCCACCAAAGCTGTGCAAGGTTGTGCCACTGCAGAAGCGTCCCCTTGCTCCTGGCTTTCATCTAGCTCCAAAGTGAGAATCAGAAACTACTAGTGGACATGGACTTGGAGAGATTATCTCCAGGTGGATGTCTCTGTTGACAGCAACTCTGTTAAACTAAAGTGATATCTTTTGGCCCCCAGTGACAGGAAAAACAATATATTTTACCTCCCTGAAATTTCATTTGTGTCTTCACCAATTGGTAACCTTTTTCAGCCTTCTCTTTGCCTGTTTCATTAATTCCAAGATCTGTAGCCCCTCCAGAGGCTGCTTCTAGTGAGTGGGAACTGGGAATAAAGAGAACAAAGGATAGTGGGGCATTGTTTCTTTTAGGCATTGCTTTTGGCTGCTAGTAGAAAACCTGATTAAACTGTGGGTTAAACAAATGAGAGCTTTTGCTTTGTTCATGAAACAAGAAATTCAGAGGTTGGCAGTTGCCACCTTCGTCCAGTTGCTCAAGGATACTGGGGCCAAGTTCCTGAAGAGTCTTTTGGACTTATCCTCATGGTCACAAGGTGGCTGTTATATCCAGCCAACACATTTGTGTTCTAGGTAGCAAGAAGCAGGAAGGGGGGTGGGGGCTTATCAGAAAAGCAAAGGCTGTTTCAGAGATCCTGCTTAGATTGCATTGACTTGGTCACCCACAGCTCCAAGGGATTCTGGAAAGGCAAGTTTTCAGATTTCCAGCCTCTAAAATAGAGGAAGACAAGGGAAAAGAGGGATCGAATAGGTGTTCAGCGAGGCAACCTCAGGTATTTATTCCATTCTGTCGGTTTTATGGTTTACGTTATACCCCTGGGCCTCTCACAGCCCACCCTCTAGGTCAGGTCTTAGTGGTCCCCTCAGGCAGACACAGTGCAGATGTGTTTAGGGAGGTGCCACGGGCTGCCCAGTGAGGCAGAGATAGTGCTGAGTCATACACCCAGGTTTCCAGCCCCCGGGTCTGCACTGTTCCCCCATCCTCACTGTTCGCACAGCAGGGTGAGGCCTGGCACCATAGAAACCTCATGAGTCTCTTGTCTCCCAGGCCTGGCGTCAGTGGAAGCCTATAGCTACAAGACCAACGAGTGGTTCTTCGTGGCCCCAATGAACACACGGCGGAGCAGTGTGGGCGTGGGTGTCGTAGAGGGTAAGGAGCGGCAGTGGGTGGTGGCCTGTTCCTGCCCTGGCCCCTGGGCCTTCTCCTGGCGTCCTGACTCTATTCCTCCCGTTACTGCTGAGTCTGGTACTAGTATCCTGATGAGCGGATGAGAAGAATTGAGACTCAGAAAGGTGAAGCTACGGGCCCAAGGCTAGAAAGTGGGTGAGCTGGGTTGGGGGGCGTGGGAGGAGCCTAGAGGGGAGATGCTGGCCTGTTGCTTTGGCCACTTGTCTCTATTACGAGTTGGAGAATCCGGAGTCAAGATATAACCCAGGAGTATAATGTGGAGGGGGTGAGAGTCAATTGTTTGTTTAATTTTGTCCTCATGTTCACATGTTAAGCATTAACAGAGCCCCGAGTGAGGTGGGCACCTTTCCCCAGTCCTGATTAGTCACTACAAGGCAGGTTGGTGGGTCCTGCTCTAGTCAGGAAAGGTGTGTGCGGTGAGACAGGAGCGAATGGTGAGGTCTGGGGCCTGTTTAGACAGTGCACTGTAGTTTTTAAATGGTTTTCATCTCCAATTTCTCATTTTGTTCCTAAAACTCTCCTGAAGGAGATGGGCAGGACTTAGCTTTTCTCCGTTCTCCAGAAGGGGAAACTGGTCCCAGAGGGGTAATCAATGTGCCCCGTGCTAGTAAATAGCACAGCCACTCCTTGAACCCAGGTCTTCTAACTCCCAACTCAGACCATTAGCAAATGCTAATAGAGAGACATTTTAGAAATATGTATGAATTCAACGTATTAAAGCATAGAGTATTATTTGGACTAAAATGCTGTACTTTGCAGGACAACACTGATTCATTAGCCTGTCCTGAAGTGGGAATTTAGCTGGAAATCTGTGCATTCACACATGTACACAGGCATTTTCTATGTCACGTGCACACACAACACATACACATGCTTCGGGGAGAGTGTAATGTGCGGTGAGTTAGACATTAATATAAGGATTCTTTTCTCTCGCTGCATTTCTTGGTCCATACCAGTATTATGTGGTTTAAATTTTAATTTAAAAGTATATTGTTCTAACATACTGAATGAGTCATCTTAGTGAGTGCAAGGATTTTTGTCCTCCTACTGAGATAAAATTGTTTCTTGCAATCTCATCCTCCCATTGGAACAGAAGTTGATTTGTCTGCCAAATGCAAGTGCTTTGTCTAGCCACCTTCCCATTTCCCCCCTTTTTCCTTAGCCAGGAATATCAAACAATAGAGTTGGGGTTAAAAATAGCGTATGCTTGAAAGGAGAAACATTGAGTGGGTATTTTTTCAGCTGACGGCAGAGTTGGAATGGTTGATGGGGGTTAGAGGAGATACCTTCCTGGTACTCATTTGAAATACTCCCCTTGACAGAGCCTTCTGCGAGCATGTTCTGTGTGGCAGAAGTGCTGTGTGGTAGCATGCCCTGTTGACCCGGAGGACAGACTGGGGATTTATTGATCTTGTCCAACCTGAATCTGAAGCTCTTTCGGCTGAGAGTCACCCTGGGGCAGCAGAGTCTAATGGACAGCTTTGGTGAGAATGTCCAGGGAGGATCTTAAGTGGACGCTCCTTCCTCGTGGCCCTGAAGATACAGCTCCGCACGCTGTCTGCACAGAACCTGCCTCCCTCTCATCGTCTCCTTACCGTGGCTACATAGCCTAAATAACACTGGGGAAAAAAGGAAGAAAATCAGGGTCATCTGCTACTGGCTGCCTTGAAGAGTCTCTACGTGGGAAGAGGGACAGTGAGGCTGGGAGATGAGGCAGAAGCTCCCCGCAGAGCGGAGGTCGTGTGTTACAGAGACTGGGGTTGCCCTCAGGAGCTTCTCTTCTCCTCCCCGCCCCAGGCCTGTCTCCTCCCTAGTGATGGACAGCTGGCTGGGCAGGTGGTTACCTCTGAGCCAGCACACACCATGAGAGTAGCCTGGGTCCTGGGGGAGCTCTGAGTCAGGATTTTGCCCTCCAGCTTAGGCAAGGGCAGAGTCAGGAGGAGGTGTCCCTTTCTTCTAGAAGGGCTGGTTGAGAGGGCTGTGGGGGCAGAACACAAACCCAGGCTCAATGATAGAAGAAGAAATAATTTTACATCTGATGCAGCAAACGTCCTGATGGTACAACATAGTTCTGAGCCTGAGAATCTCTTTCTAACTTAAAATGATTGTAGATTTTTCACATACTGGTTGTACTCTTGGTACCTCTCCATTAAGAAAGCACATAGTGACCATAAAAATCTTTTGATTGAGTAACCCTGTTAAGTAGATTTGCATCTGGTGGTGTTTATTTAGTCTGTAGCTAGTGTTTAAGATCCTTATTATAATTCCAGCGTCCCCCCATAGGACTGAGACCCCAGGTGAGGTAGGACACCCACACCCAACACACACATACACCCCACACACACACGAGACCTTCCCACTGTATTCTAAGACTACATGTTAAACCCAAATGTTTGAATCTCTCTCTGAGATCATTCAAATACCAATTTCCTTCCCCCTTGCCCGACCTCACCGCCATCCTCAGAACAAACTGTTGCTCTTTGATAGCCGTTTATGGTATTTTATTTTTAAAATAGGTGATGGTGCTTCAGGGGTCTTGTGCATGGCTCAGAGATTGCAAGGGGGTCTGCAGATAAGTTCCAGCCAACCCATCCCACAGTGCACACAGAGCACTCCATTCACACGTTCTGCCTGCCTGGGTTGTGGACAGAGTACAAAACATGGAGGAGACAATGTTTGGGTTCTTGTTGGAGAATATTTTTCCTTATTTGTTCTGTCTGCTGTTGTGAGCCTTTACCCAGAAAGTCTGCCTGTCTGGCTGCACCTGGGGCCCTCAAGCTTTCCATCTCTCTGGTGCCTTGTTCTGGAGAAGATCTAATGAGTTCACTAGGAAGAATATGTTGAGCCCCAGTGACAGCAGGCCATCGCTTTGCACTGGCTGTTTGGGGTGTGCTTTTTGAGAAAGAGGTTCAGTCAGTACTGCTTTGAGGAGGAACTCAGGGCTTAAGAGGAAGTAGGAGACAGAGTCGTGAAGCATGCTTACCCTGGTTGGGGAGGGAGTCGTGGTCTTCCTGGGGGAGGGGGTCCTGAACCCTGATGGAGGTGAGGGTGCCCCGGTGGGTTACAAGTGGAGTTTCCGCCACACTCCAGTTCTGTGCGAGTCTGAAGCACCACCCTCAGCCACTTTGTCTGTTCCAGGGAAGCTATATGCCGTTGGGGGTTATGATGGGGCTTCCCGCCAGTGCCTGAGCACCGTGGAGCAGTACAACCCAGCGACCAATGAGTGGACATACGTGGCAGACATGAGCACTCGTCGCAGCGGCGCAGGTATGGTGTGTGTGGGGGGGGCGAGGTCAGGGGGCAAGCTGTGTCTGATCTCACAGGTGGGTCTGGAGGCCAAGAGCTTAACATTCTACCTTATTTTCCCTCCCTCTTCTCTCCATTCAGTGTATATAATCCCACTTGCATCTTTGCAACTGACAGAAGCACTTAGGAGTTAACCCTTCTCGGGGGGGGGGTCCCTTTGGTAGAGAATAGATGAGACCATATTCCCTTCATCGTCATCTCTTCCATTTCTTTGGAGGTGTCTGCATCTCTTGAAAAGTGAAGCTTGCTATGTGCCAGGTGCTGTCCTAATAAGCACTTTCTATGCCTCATTTTATTTAATCCTCTTCACAGCCCTGCAAGGTAGACACGACATAACTCCACTTAACAGATTTAGAAAGTATGTCAACCAGGGGCTGAGTAATTAGCCCAAGGTCGTATCATTAGTCACTGGCAAAGTTGGGATTCCTACTCAGGTTTGTTGCATTTTAAAGTTAGATTTTTTGGACCCCAGATTATCAGAGTCTCATTCTCATGAAGTAGTGTGACAAGCATGGCTGTCCCAGTCTTCCTTGGAAAAGCTAAACTTGCCTGTCTCTGTCTTGGGGGCTGAAAGCCAAGCTATTCGTGTTAATATCTGGGGATAAACTTATGTCTCCCCCCAACTTTTCTTCACTTCAGCCCCCTCCCCCGCATGGGAGGAGAATAAATCCCCACATGGGGCCCACTTCCGCCTCCTGTGGGAAGGCCAGGAGCTGTGTGGTCGTTTGGGATTTTCCAGGAAGTGGAGCAACAGCCCCTTCTTCCCTGCTTTGCCTGCCCCATCATCTAGGGGCCCAGAGGAAAGGGTCTGGGAGGGCAGATGGAGGCGCTGGAGGCCGGGCATTGGCTCTCTGCCCCCGGTTCCTGTGGGAGTGGTGACTGATGACCAACCTGGCTGGCAGGAAGGCCATGTGACTTCTGGGAAGGGAAGCCACAACTGGGAGCTTTTCCCCACCATGTTATTACTTTATCTTTCTTTTTGTATTTTTGAAGATTGAGTTGTGATCTCATTTTATACAACCAAACACATGACCACTTCCTTAGTATTCCTTAAAAATTATGCTATTTTAATATTTTCCAAGAACCACTGTATGCTCACTGGTTAGAAAAGAAAATGCTCTATGATTCCATTTAAGAAACATTTGTGTTTGGAAGGCTATTTTTAGGGAGCTTGTCTCTGCTGATCCCAGCAGGTTGGCCCTTCCTGAACGTGCAGCAAATGCATGGAAGTCAGGAGGGCTGGATCTTGGTTCTGGGTCTGCTCGAATGTCCCTGTGGTCTTGGCCTCTGATTCCTCAGATGTGAAATGAGTGGGTTGCAATAGGTGTTACCTAGGGCCCAGTTCAATTCACAGATCCTCTGGTTCTCCTGCCATCATAGGGCTCTTTTAGTAGTTTTGGTTTACAGTACTGGTAGAGTCTTCTTTGTATTTCCTGGAAATCCTGTGTGTGACTTGAGGTGTGCAAGAAAGTGTTCAAAGCCCAAGGAGGCAGGGACAGCTCAGCGGGAGTGGAGCAGCACACTGAGGTCTGTGGCTGTTTCTAGGAGTGCCTCAAGCAGAAAGTGTGGAGGGCCAGCTCCGGACAGAGCCACGAGCACAGACCCACCTTAGAAAGTTCAGGCTCATCTTGTGGACGGAGCTGCCTTTGGAGGCCTTGCTGCTCTGTCTCTGTCAGGCTGCCCAGGGGTTATTGCTGAGTGGAGATCACTGGGGCTGCTCATGCCTCTCACGAGGCACAGTGACCTTGATTTAAGGGGTGGTATCTCTCCCGGAGGTGGGTTCTTTCCTCAGGTCACTGTCAGTGCTCTGGCCTCAGGCTCCCAGGGCAGCCTTTCTTTAGTGCTTCACATCCCTAAGATTTGGAGAAGCCTCACATATGGGGTTGGGAACCCACATACTCGTCCTGGTAGGTGTTCTTTGGTGGCTAAAGACCCAGAGACCCTGGCAGCAGGGACTCCCGTGGCTCTAGGTCCAGGAAAGCTCTGTGTGAACATTGGCAGAGGAGGCTGCAGAAGGGCACTGGTGCCCCTGAATGCCTGGAAGGCTGCTTGCTTCCTCAGCAGGGTGTGGGCAGTGCTAGCAGATGGCTGTGAGGAAAAGAGGCCATTTCTGGGTCCCAGCATGTGCTAGTTCCTCCTGCACATGGAGGTGAGGAAGGTGAGGCAGCTTGGGAACACACTGAATTTTATTTAACTCAGGTCCGTAAGATAGCCACTGTCGATACACCACCACCATCTGCTGTTAGTTTAGGGCAACTGCGAGGAGCCATTTGCACACCTGCATAATTGCTGGTGGGATTTTACACATCTTGTCATTCAGACAGTATTTGTTGAGAACCTACTACGTACCGTCACGCACAGGGAAACAGTCATGATAAGACAAACATGGTTCTTGTCCATAGGAAGTTTATATTCTGGAAATCTAGTCCTTGGGTCTGAAACCTGGCTGCACATTCCAATCACCTGAGGTACCTTTTCTGATTCCTGACCAGTGTCTCTGGGAGTGAGGTTGTGGAATCTGTGTTTTCAAAAATTCCCCAGCTAATTGAGCTGTCCACGCAGTGGAGTAGTCTGTGGTCCAATGGAACTACCGATCTAGTCCAGCTCCCTCACTATGCAGTTGGAATACTGAGGCCCCGAAAGGGAAGCACCGCCTGGCGGGCAGGTTAGAGACACAGGTCCAGAACCCAGGTGTCCCGGCCACCACATCAGCTGCTCTTTTTAGGCCCTCGGGCTTTCTGGATTTTATTTCCTTGACATCCTCTAGATGTTAAAAGGTTATGGTAAAACCTGTAAATGATGCAGTCCTGGCCCTCAGCTCAGGCTTACCACCATCGTGAGTGATTCAGTGCCCCTCTGCCATCTAAGGAGGAGAGCACGGGGGCAGAAAGAACAGCTTCTGCTTCAAGACAAGCAGGGAGGCCTCAGCAATAATGATCTCAGCACACCTGCTGTGTAGTTTCCATTTCAACTCTTTTTACTGCACGCACACACAAACACACACCTATATATATTATATATATAATATTTATTTTTATGTGTCTGAATAGAAATGAGGTTATATTTGCTTTATATTTGGCGGTTTTCAAGTTGATTTTATGAGGCAGGTAGGTGTCATTATATTTGTTTTATAGACGAGGACCCTGAGTTCCAGGGAGACAAAACAGCACTCCCCCTGTCACCCTGCCGGTGATGGCTGCCCAAGGCTGGACTCTAGGCCTCCTGGTTTCTGGTCGCTGCAGCCAGCCTGAGACTGGAACTCTGTGCTCTGCCTTTCAGGCGTTGGGGTCCTCAGCGGGCAGCTGTATGCCACAGGTGGGCACGATGGGCCCTTGGTGAGGAAGAGTGTCGAGGTTTACGATCCTGGAACAAACACCTGGAAGCAGGTGGCAGACATGAACATGTGCCGGCGCAATGCAGGTAATATGACTGCTCCCTCCTTCTCTCCTTCCGGGGGAGGTTGTGGGTGTTTTCTCCCTGCAAACACTAGCTCTAAAAGAGTGCCAGAGGGGAGAGGCTCCCAGGGCCTGGGGCTGAGCTTGTACCCTGAATAGGGAGTGTCCATTTGCTGGGCAGGGGAGAGCTTGGAACCCACAAAGCTAGCCACGAGGCGCCTCACAGGGCGCCCTCTTAGATGCAGAGGGTTCCTTCCCTCCCAGTGGAGGATGATGACTTTCACTGCACATAGATGGACACAGACCCAGAAGAGCCTCTGGTTGCCATCTGTGCCCCCAGCCCAGTGGCTTTGTTGGGTAGCTAAGCATAGGGCTGTGTGGACAGTGTCAGACAATCATACTTGGTTCTATCTTTTCTTTGCCAGTGTCTGGCTATGGGAACCTCTCACCTCCCACCAGAAACCAATTTCCTTCCTTTCAAGGGTATCCATGAAAGGATTCATGATCCATTCTCCAATAGGACCACTTTCCTTATTCCCTTCTTTGTATTTTCTGTCTCTCCTTCCCTTCCCTTCCCTCCCCCTTTTCCTTCCTGTAGGAGTGGTTTTCCTTAGAGTGTTTAGGTTTTTTATGCCTGGAGCCTGACATCCCTATTAAACCATTTCCTTTTAGAACTTTGCCCTATGGGTTGTGTCCTATGTTGGTATATCTTGCTTTATGCCTTCTTACTCTATCATAGTGTTGGCTTAGCCCAATTTCCCAGGCTGGAAATACAAGCAGGTGACTTTCAGGCAGACTTATTTCCTTTATACTCAAATTACCTGCTTGCTAAACCCATTTGCAGCTGACTTGTTGAAAACGTAAACAAGAAAAAGAGGGGAGTTTATTAATTTGCTCATTGTCTAAGCCTGCTGTGGTATAACCTGGCATTTGGCCTTGAGCCACACGAGTGAGGAATTACAGAACCTTCAAGCAGCTAATTCAAGAAGTAGGTTTAGATGTAAATGCATGTGTATACACACATTCACATATAGATATTTCTATTTTTTATAACAAAAATGGAATCATACTGTAATACTGGTTTATAACCTGCCTTTTTAATCCACTTTACAATCTTTTATGAATATCTTATTATAACACTAAACATATTTACATAATATTATTCTAAATGGCTATAACATAATTTAAATAACCGAGCTACTATTGGACTTTTAGGTCATTTCCATTTTTTCTCTAAGTAATGCTTTGGTTATTATAAATAGTCTTTATAGCTAATTAATGCACACATTTAAAATTATTTCTTTAGAATAAAAGGCCAGAAGTGAAACTTTTGAATCAGAGGGAGTGTATGTACTTTTGACACCACCCAGGAAGGTGATGCATTTTATACTCACCAGTATTTGAGAGTATGTTCACCAACACTGATAATTTCTACTTTTTGAGCATCGTTAATCCCTGAGTCTAATTTTGAAAAAATACACAGTATATTGGACTACGGCCTTTTAAATCTTGATGAGCAGTACTTACATTTTCCTACTCTTGAGTCCCTGCTACATGAGACCGTGCCTCCAAACCAGCTCACTCTGAGATCAGAGTGGGTAGGAAGCCTTTTCCCTGGGAACTGTATGTGGATTCAGACCCCAGTTGTGTAAAGGGATCACAGACACAACCATTAGTGCCCCACAGTGTGGATAAAATGGTTTATCAGGGAACAGCTAACAAGCAGAGTAGAAGTAGTGTACGTGAAATCCCCTGAGTTGTCTCCTTCCACACGTAGCTCAGACTGGGCGTGGGAGGCCTGCATGCACCAGTGGGCAGTGCTGCAGTAGAATGGGGTCTGTACCTACAGTGCTCTGCCTATTCTTAGGGTCAAGGGCAGGGAACATCTGTGGGGCTATGTCGTCGTGAAAGCTCCCTCGTCAGAGACATGACCTTGTTAGGAAGGGGGATCCTCAGATCCCAGTGGCTGTTGTGTGTTCCTCCGTTGAGCAAACTTAAACCCCAGGAGCCAATTGTCTGTTATTCTAGCAGGAAGGGGAGGAAGAGAGCCTCCAGGGCCATCCAGACTTGTCTCTGGTCCATCCCCTTGCTGCTCCTGCTGTCATGCCTTCTCTGGCCTCTGTTTGATCCCCAGGGGTCTGTGCAGTGAATGGGCTCCTGTATGTGGTTGGAGGGGATGATGGATCCTGTAACCTGGCTTCGGTGGAGTACTACAATCCTGTCGCTGACAAGTGGACGCTGCTGCCAAGCAACATGAGCACAGGGCGGAGCTACGCAGGTCAGTGTGCTCCACCCCCATCCTGGGGCCCAGGTGGGGTGGGGCAGGTGGGGGCTAGGTTAGCTTGCTTAACTTGGGGCTGAGTGCCTCCTTCAGGCATGGCAGATGATTGTCACATGTCACCACTCCTTCATTCTGCGCCCACGGCAGATACCCATAATTAGCACTCGTTTCCCCAGCGAAGCTGAATGTAGCCATAGAATTCTTCTTGACACAGTGTTCCAGGGAGCCACTTCCGACTGATCCGAATTGTCATAAGAGGTTTTAGAATTTCATTGCCCTTCCTGATTTGTTTTGTGCTGGGCCCCTAGGTGGAATAAGATACAGTTCTTGCTTTCCAGAAATTAAATTGGAAAGATAAGACCTACCTACAAAAATAGGAAATACAAGATGATGTACATGTAAGTTCTAAATGAAATGTACTGCACAGGCTTTAGGACATGACATGTCAGGGAACACTTCCTGGAAGAGGTGGAGCCTGATTAAACTTTGAGGGTGGGTCACAGTCATAGAGGTAGCTGCCCTTTGCCAGCTGCCCACTCCCTGGGCCACAAAGCAGTCTGTTAGGTACAGTGTATACACACACTCTTATCTTTTCAGCAACCCTCTGGTTGAATGAGACTCCATTCCATTTTATAGATGATGAAACGGAGGTTTGGAATGTTTAAGTAATCTGCCCAAGACCACGTGGCTAAAAAAATGTCAGGGTCAGAATTGAAACCCAGGTCTGAGTCCCAAGCCCATGCCTTTTGTGCTACTCTAGCTCAGGGTTGGGGGAAAAAGCGTTCTAAGCAAGAGGCTGGAGGGAAGAAGGAGGAATGAGGCGGCTATAGAGACTTATTCCTGGTGGGGTGTGTGATGGTTTTGATGAGGTGTGGGGGACAGGATCAGAGTCAGTGGGGCTGAGGTTGAGGGTCTATAGGGAGACAAGCAAACATAGGTATCTATGAGGTATTGGTTTGGCCAAAAAGTTTGTTCGTCTCTTCCATAAGATGGCTCTAGTAGCAGTTAGTTGTCTTTAATATCATTTGAAACAATTTTGTTAGATTGTATTGTGACAGCTGTCATATCAGTGTGTAGTTTTAAAAAAACTTATCAAAACTGGGGAATTTTTGTGTAGCCATTTTACAATATTGATGGAAGAAAAAAAGCAACATTTTTGGCATGTTATGCTTTATTATTTAAAGAAAGGTAAAAACACAACTGAAATGCAAAAAAAGATGTGTGCAGTGTATGGAGAAGGTGCTGTGACTCATCGAATGTGTCAAAAGTGGTTTGCGAAGTTTCGTGCTGGAGATTTCTCACTGGACAATGCTCCATGGCCGGATAGACAAGTTGAAGCTGATAGCAATCAAATCGAGACATTAACTGAGAACAAGCAATGTTATACCACGTGGGAGATAGCTGACATACTCAAAATACCCAAATCAAGCGCTGAAAATCATTTGCACCAGCTTGGTTATGTAAATCGCTTTGATGTTTGGGTTCCACATAAATTAAGCGGAAAAAAAACCCCTTCTTGACTGTATTTCCGTGTGCGATTCTCTACTTAAACATAACGAAAACATTCTGTTTTTAAAACAAATAGTGATGGGTGATGAAAAGTGGATACTTACAATAATGTGGAATGGAAGAGCTCGTGGGGCAAGCGAAATGAATACCACCAACCACACCACAGGCCGGTCTTCATCCAAAGAAGGTGATGTTGTGCATATGGTGGGATTGGAAGGGAGTCCTCTATTATGAGCGCTTTCTGGAAAACCAAACAATTAATTCTAACAAGTACTGCTCCCAATTAGACCAACTGAAAGCAGCACTCGATGAAAAGCGTCCGGAATTAGTCAACAGAAAATGCATAATCTTCCATCAGGATAACGCAAGACCGCATGTTTCTTTGGTGACCAGGCAAAAACTGTTACAGCTTGGCTGGGAGATTCTGATTCATCCGCTATATTCACCAGACGTTGCACCTTCAGATTTCCATTTATTTAGGTCTTTACAAAATTCTTTTAATGGAAAAAAATTCAACTCCCTGGAAGACTGTAAAAGGCACCTGGAGCAGTTCTTTGCTCAAAAGATACAAGGTTTTGGGAAGGTGGAATTATGAAGTTGCCGGAAAAATGTCAGAAGGTAGTGGAACAAAACGGTGAATACGTTGTTCAATAAAGTTCTTGGTAAAAATGAAAAATGTGTCTTTTATTTATACTTAGAAACTAAAGGAACTCTTTGGCCAACCCAAGAACTCAGCTCCTTGTATTTGGTTCTCCAGAAACTGGAAGAATTAGAGCTAACGTTTACTTATTGAGCATGGACAATGGGCCAGGCATCATCCTAGGTATTTATGACCATTATCATGTATAATCTCCGTCATAACTCCAATGGTACTCTTATCCCGTTTTCCATCTTGTTTGGATTTCAGTGCAAAGGAAGATTATGCCATGCAGGCTCAAAGGGGTTTGTATCGCATTCTGTCTGCCCAAGGCTTCAATTAATGAACTTATTTAAAAATTTTTTTCTCGTTTAGGAGTTTTCTCAATTAAATAGAAAAGATTTTAGAGGCATTTTGGTCCTAGAGTGATTCTGTTCTCATGGTTAATTATTAAAAACCAGCACTGTCATTTTCTCTCCAAAGCTGAAGTGGGAAGTACAGGGCATTTTCCTGTATGAGGCAGTGAGGCCAGTGAGCGATCCCACCTTGCCTCCACGTGAGCCTTAATGAGAGGGGAAGGTGCAGGTGTGAGTAGTTAGAATTTTGTGTAAGTGCTGAATATTTCATGTCCATTTCTTTACTGTTTGCCCACCCCATAAGTAGGTGGGAAGGAGATGAGCAGAGGTGCGATTTGTGTTCAAATCCATTGACTGAGTGAATCTCTTTTCTTAGAATCTATGGATATGGCCTAAAATGCAAAGATTTATGGACAAAGTTATTTACTGGAGCAAAAAACTGAGAATTACTTAATGTCTGACATGAGGGAAATAGCTAAATAAGTTGTGGAATATTTATACAGTGGACGTGTTTTTAATATGAGAAGATGTTTGTGACAGACTGGTTGAGAAAAGGATGATGCAAAATGTATGTACCGCGTGAGCTCAGTCGAGCAGTCCTGGGTCATGGGGGTTAGAGTAGCTCCTGCTTACAGAAATGGATACTGGAGTCACATCTGAATTTGAGTCCCAGCTCTGCCACTAGCCCTGGAACTCTGGGCAAGGTAGTCAGTCTGACCGAACCTCTGTTTTCTCATTTGTAAAATGAGAATAAAATCATATCAAGCCTCTTAGGGCTGTTGTGAGAATGAAACGTGATAATACGTGGAAGGCACTTAGCACGGTGCCTGCCTGGCAGGTAGAAACCACTCAGTCAATGATTGTGGTTATTATTAGTAAGCCAGAAAATATTCCAGAAAAGCTAACGGTGACTCTCTTTGTATGTAGGGATTAAAGTTCTTTTTCTTGGTGTTCTTCTGTGTTTTCCAAAATTTCCATAATGAGAATATTTTAGTTTTAGAATCAGAAGAGAAAGTTTATATAAGAACCAATACAGGAGCCTGCTTTTTAAAGACATGCTCCCTTGAGAAAGAGGAGCCTCAGGTGCAGGCAAGATGTTCTCCAGGTCAGGCAGCACATCTGGGTCTGAGGACTTGGGTTCTCCCCACTTCTAATCTTTTACGTCTGTGGCTTTATCCAGGAATTAACATGAAATGCATGTCTTAGCAGAATGTCACCATTGGGGTGTCCTGGGCTTTCTTTTAGCAATGTTCTCTCAATCTCATCTTCAACCAGAAGATTTGATAGTGGTGGTAATATGTTAAAATAAGGCTCCTAGCTACACCTTAACTATAAGTTAGAATTTGGTTCAGCTGCAGGTACCAGAAAAACTGACAGATACTTGCTTAGATAAGGAAGTATCTTTTTTTGTATGTATGTATTTGTCCCAGGCAGAAAGGAGTCCAGGGCTGGCCTGGTGCCTCAAGAGTGTCATCGAAGAATCAGGTCTCTCTTGTGTTTTCTGTTCTGCCAGCTTTATGAATAGCTGCTGCGGCTGCCCCTTGCACCCTGCGTGAGCTTCTTCCAGGCAGCACGAGGAAGAAAACCAAAGTTGCAGCACTGGCACACTTGTAGTTACAGTCTCACGGGCCAGGATTGGGTCACATAGCACCTCCAGCTGCAAGGTAGTCTAGGAAGCTGAGCTCATAACTTGCTGGTCTCGATAGCAGAGGACAGCAAGTAGAGGGGATGTTGGATGAATCAGCCTATAGTATCTGCTGCATAACTGTAACCCCTTACAAGCAAGATTTTAGGCTCATAAGTTAGCTGTTGAGTATGGTTCAGCCTGGCCAAAACAGTAACACATACAGACATGTCTAGAATGTTTATCCAAGTATAGAATTTAGCATTGGAGGGGTCTTTCAGTTAGAAAACATTGAATATATGGGAATGGAGCCTGAAGAGGTACATGGACTTGCCTGAAGCCACAATGCAGTTTGACTGGTGGCAGAGCTAGGATGGGAATTCAGTTGTTCTTGCTACCATGAAGTCAGCCTATTGTTCTTTCTACTTCATGTCAGTGTCTTCTAAAAGGAGACATGTATCACTCATCGCTTCTCTTAAAGTGATACAGATCTAGAGCTGTGAGGTTTCCAGTGCAGGTGCCGAGTGTCATTACAGCGAGTGCTGGGGTTGGGAAGGGGAGTCACTACGATACGATGTGAGTCGGTGTGATGATGTGGGGTGAGATCACTCACCTGTGGTGTTGAGGGACTGTGCTCTGTGTTTAAACATCTTGTGGAGACTGGGCTGTTAGAGCGGGAAACAGCCAGCTGCTGGCAGCCTGAGTCCACAGGCCCTTCAGTATTTGGGTACAAATCGTGCCCATTTCCCTTGGTTATGGCTTGGGATGTTGTGGGTCATGAACTCCTTGTGACTCTGAATAAGTTCGGAGAAGCTAAGATGGTAACCTTCTCCCCCTTTCATCTTAGGTGTTGCTGTGATTCACAAGCCCTTGTGACCCCAACTCCCGCTGCCAGGAGGTGGAGGAAGGGAGGGGTGCTGCCTGTGACTTGGCACAGTGGGACCACGCTGGCTGGGTGCCACTCGCTGCCGGAGTCTGCAGAGGAGCGGGGACCGCCCTCCTCCAACTTGGCAGTGTCGTCAGGGTGGGACGACAGTGACCCACCTCCTGCTCCCGCAAGGTGTTTCGTCCTCTGCCCTGAGCAGTGGGTTCCTGATAGCTCCAGCTGCACCTTTGAACGTTCTTTTGTGTGTTTCTACAGGGACATCAGAGAACCTGGGACCTGTGTGTGTGTGTGTGTGCACAGAACGTGGTGATTCACTAAATTGGGGGGTGGTGATGGTCTGCTCCATTTCTATACTACTGATCCTTCCTCTATGCTAAAAATCAAATCACAGAAACCTCTCTTATGGATTTGCCCCATGGGGACCTTGAGACTACTAGAGCTGTTGTCTACTGGAAGTGCAGTTGGACATACCAGGAATGTCCAGAAATGACCAGGCCCATGTACCGGCCTAGACTACTGGCATTGTCTGCAGAAGAGTGGGGTGTTCTCGAAGCTGCCCCATGTCCTCTGTGTGCTAGAACTAGGACCACAGGTTCTCTAGCCCCTCAGCTGGGTGCTCTTCCTTGGGCTCTTCTCCTGGAACTTCTTATCAGAACTGCCCAGTCTCTGGGCTACTGGTCTTTGAGGTCAAGGATTCCAGGTTTGGGAGATTTCGTGTCTCTTCAGCTGGGAAAACTAGCTCTTCAGAGAAGCACTGAGTAACACACTGGAGGAAAAAAATACATGAAAAACAAAAACATAAGAAAACAAAGTGTTAAGGCTTCAGTCCTTGTCCATAGTGGTCCCAGAGAGGATCCTACTTCTGGGTTTTCCTGGGATAGGACAGTCCCTGTTTATACTTATTATCCAGGTTTAATTTTTCAGAGCATCCCGTTTTACTCTCAAAAGTGTTCTGGTTTGGAGGCTAAGTAAAAGATCACCATACCTCCAAACCCAAAGATAGGTTTGTCCCTGCGCTGGATGGGGTCACATGTGATTTACATGGACATGGATGAATTCAAAGGGGTGTATACTTGGCACCGTGGGCCTGGCCCTCGGCAGTCGGTCCAGTCTGTCTCACATCCTTGTCTTCCTTTCCTTGTGCTCTTCCCCCATTCCAGGCCTGTACCCTCTCGCCAATCCTCAGAACTTCCCCCTCCTAGCTTCCCCCGTGGGGGAGGACATGGTGGTGGGCCCTGAATGTGTGATCTCTCTCAGGAGTACTTGCATTTTGAGAGAGGAGCTTGAAGAAAGCTTTGCTAATTCACAGGTAAAAATGATTAATGACAGACCTTCAGGCATCCGGAGGAGGGTATTTGAGGGCTCAGGGAGTCGTTTGCATTTAAAAAAAAAAAAAGAAAGAACCTTAAAGCTGTACTGTCCCTGAACTAGCAAGTTGCTTATATTGGAATTTCCAGCATAAGGAGGGGAAGTCTTGTGTCTGGAGAAGAGTCTCACAACTTGGGGGCTGGAATTGACCCTTCCTGATGTCAAGGTCCACCTTTAGGGAGCCAAGGGGCTTTATGAACTCTGATGGTGGACTTCTCATACAACTGGGCAACTTCCAAGCCGGTTTTATAGGAGACTGTCATTCTCCCCACTTCACCCTGAAGTTATAAACCCAGGACTTTCCCCAGCGAGTTGGACACTTTGTGTATTTACTGTATATTTATTGTGCGTGAACCACTCAACTCCCCTGAAGGGGAAACATCTTCTGATGTTGAGCAGATGTTATTTCAGTGAGACATTTGGAGAATACCAAGGTACCCAGAATTTTTAGTAACCTTGGGCAGAGGCTGAAATATCCAGCTTTGGTGGACCTGGAAGAACAGCTCCAAAGGGATCAAGACATGCTGTTAGCTGGTTTGTTCTGCTCTTACCTGGCATGGAGGTGACTGTGGTCTCAAAGCTCTGCCTGCCTCTGGATCGGAAGCTGATGGAATGCGCTTTCTGTTCCAAATGTTCTTCCTCCCTCTCCGAGGAAGGTTTGGGACTTTGTTTCAGGGTGTGTGTGGGGGGGGTGGGGTGGGGGATGAGGTTGGGGTCTGATGTGTGCCATCACACAGCTCCTGATTTCAGACGAAAGGTGAAGTTCCCCCCCAACACCTGGAAGCTGAACTTCCAGGCTTATCATGCTTATGTGGGGGGAGGCTGTTTGTGTGTCATCTTCCCAGAAAGGATCCCCTCCCTGAGAGCTAGCCAGCTGTGTTTCCTGCTTTTGGATTTTTGCTATTGACCCCACCTCACGTCCGCTTTCCCAGGAAGCACTGCCCCTGCTGGTAGTGCTGCTGAGGCCATGTTCGTTTTATCCTCATGTGTCCTTTCTCACGGGGACTAGAACACTGGTACGTCATCACCAAATAGCCAATCTGCTCTAGCTGCCCACAGATGCCATCCAAAACCTGCTGTCCCTTTATCACCAGGTACAATTCTCTCTCCACAGTGGGCACAACAGACTTATTTTCACGTCTGTGCTGGTCATGTGGTAGGTGAACCCCCCTGCATCCCCTCTTCTGGTGGCCACACCTGCTTGTGAATGCAGCTTTGCCTGTGGGATATCTGAAGTCTGATCACAGCGATGAAATGGAATTGCAGCCCAAGGTTAGAAGCAGCTTAGACACCATTTGGATTCTGATTTGGACAACAGAGAAGTCAGACTCTGAATTCCAAAGTTCTTTCTCATAAGTACCCAATGGCATCTCTCCATCTAATAAGTTGCAGTATTATGCAAATGAAAGTGACCTCATTTTCTGCTATGCAATAAGAATACTTAATTCTATTTCATGACAGACCAGTTGCAATATCCCCTAAGATGCTTTTTGAGCTGTCTTACTTTGATATCTGTTGTATAATGTTTGTATATTCCTGAGCCAGATCCTTTCAAAGATTGCCTTTTTATAAAACTGAAGCTACAGCTTTCAGGCTAAAATTTTAATGTAGATATTTTTATAAAGTAATTTTTCACGATATTTGAATTGCTTTTTATTGTCCATGATAATGAAATGTTATGTTCTATGCATCATTCACTCTCAAACATCGTTCATGCCTGTAGCTATCTTCCCTTTGTTTCTCACCCTCCCCAAACTTCAGTAGCTCCAGGTTGACTTGGAAGCTTCTTTCTTACACCACATTCAAGGGAGATTGCTGAAAAAACACAATCACTGGTGTTTACTGAATTGTTTAGGGACTAACATTAAGCCTGACTCAGCACTTACACATCTATGTTGCCGATCTGCTTTTCTTGGAGTCTGTTTTTGGCAGGGTGAGGCAGGGGGGACTCTGGTTGGCCCATCTCCTGGCATCTCTCACGGCCTGGCACAGAGCCTGGCATGCTGTGGCATGGAGAAGCCCAGGGAGAGTCCTGCCCTTCAGCGCATAGTCCCGGGAGTTTTCCTAGATCGAGCTGACTAGCCTTCATTCTTTTCTGTCTCCTTATTCTTCGGAGCTTCAGGCTTAAGGCTTTTGCTGCTGGATGATGTCCCTTCTGGAAGCATCTTGTCGATGAACTTTAAAAGAGGGCTCATTCCTCATGATCCCCACTAAGAATGTGATCAGCATGTGCTTTGCAGATGTTCATACTACACTTACAGCTTACTTGTTTCTTGAGCTGTGTCTACACTCCAGGCTCTGTTTTGTGTATTTATCTGCCAATTAGTCTCATTTTAAGAAATCTTTATTTTTATTATTATTGGGACAGGTGCCATTTGAATTGCCTCCACGCTTGCTCCCCATTTGCACCTTGACAGATCAAATTGGGAAGTTGAGCAAATTCATAATCCAGTTAGCTGGAGGTTCTCTGTTTGCCTGGAGAAGCGAGGAGGTTGGAATGTGTTTTTTTTGTTTTTGTTTTTGTTTTTTTTTTAAGTGTTTGCACTATTTAGAGTCCTAAGCCCCTCATACTCAACTGTGCTGTGTATCTACTGACCAAGCAGGAGAGCCGGCAGCACTTCTGACGTTTGGGAGTGCCTGAGGCCTCTTCTGTAGTGGCTAATCACAACCTCAGAGCCCCTGTGCATCCTCCATCATGGGGCTCAGTGACTTGTAGCTACAGCATCTGCCAAGGCAGTAATGCATGGGACAGTGGCATTTGGAGCAACAAAGTGCCCTAGTGCGGTGTTCTTGCCTTTGGTTATGAGATTTCAAATTATTTTCCCCCCTTTTTAGTGGCAATAAGGACCCTTGTTGGACTTCTTGTTTAATTCGTATGTGATGTGTAAAATACTTTCTTTGAAAGAAGATTCAAGACACTGAATTTGTATGTCTGTGTGGGTGCCATGTCCATGTGGTTGTCCGTAGGCAGGCAGAATTGATCCCTGACACCCTGTACACCACACTGCATAGGTTGGGTCCTTGATCTGGTGGTCTCTGCTTGGGCGGTAGGGAGCAGAGTTTGTAAAAGAAGACTTGTCACATGCTCCATCAGTTACGGCGCTAGCTGAAGACACAGTTCCTCACATGTATTCTTTTAACAGGAATTGTGTTCTAGGTTCCCATACTTTATGTTCCTTTAACTTTAATAAAAGCTGAACTGTGAGAACCTTTCTCAGTATTTCATTTCTGTAGTCCAGTCTCTTTACTCGGTCTCAGACATGAAAAGGGCAGACTTAACTCCTGCATATCTTCAGATTCAAAAGATTTTCTCTTCAAGATCTGCTGGACAGAGTCTGGGTTCCTTTGGTCTCTATTATCTGACACAGTGCCAGACTCACAAAGATCTTCAGTGAGGCCCAGAGAGGCCAGTCTCTCCAGTGGGTGTTCGGTTGTGTGGACAACTGCCTGGTGATCACCGTGAGGTGGGTGAGATGGTACCGACACGGGAGGAGGAGGTAGAGATTTGGCTGTAAATAAACATTGATTTTTAAATGTTTGTTACAATACCTAGAGATTTTTATAGATATGTTGTTATGTTTGAACCATTAAAAATGCAAATATTAGTTACATTTATTAAATATATACAACTATTAAATATGCTGACTTCTAAAATATCAACACATATGAAATAATAATAATAGCTAACATTTATTGAGTGTTTACTATGTGCCAGCACTCTTCTAAGTGCTTTACTTATATCAATACATTTAACCCTTATCATGGTCTTCTGAGTTACTATTATTATCTTTGTTTTACAGATGAAGATACGAGATGCACAGGGGTTAAGCAACTTGCCTGTGGTAGCAGTGCTGCAGGGTATTGGTTGCGCTCCAGAGTCTGTGTCCTTAGCCTCCTCACTCCAGCAGTGAGGCGGTGATGACGGGAGCAGGGCATGCTGAGAAGCACCAAGGAGAGGGAGGCCCTAAGGGTCGCTGGGAAGTGCAAACTTCGCTCAAGAAGAATACTGAAGCCCAAGTTTTCAGGCCAGTTGGACCAACAATGTCCCAATCTTACACTATTGGCAAATAATCACATTTGTTACCGTGGTGATAGTAGCAGTAACCACCATTCATTGCATCCGTACTGAGACAGAGGAGGCCCAGAGAGGTGAATCCGTTTGTCTGAGGGTGTGTTATAAGTGAGCAGCGGAGCAGACCCGGATGGAAACTACTAGCTCTTTTGGCTCATGACTGAGTTTGAGAATCAGCCTGAGAAGAGGGCTTAGGATGCACTTGTTTCCATCATCACACTGGCTAGCGTTTATTGTGCATTTACCGTGCACCAGGCCCTGTGCTTTAATGCCCACAACACCTCATAGAGGCAGATGGTGCCCAATTCGCAGGATCGCAGGGCCTAATTAACTGGCTCAACGTCATACATAACCTTGAGAAACGATGCAGTCCCCATCCTTCTGCCGAGGCTGATTGTTGAACTGTGGCACGCCCGATCCCAGAGGGGCTGTACCTCGTGGGCACATTCTAGAGTGAAGAGGTTGCCAGTGTCTGGTCCTCCAGGGCAGGCAGTGAGGCAGAGCCCAGCGCCAGGCCAGCAACCTGCTCCGCCGCCACCCTGCCGTGGGCCCACCCACTTGGGCCCTTGTCACTCCCGCTGAGAGGGCCCTGGGGAGGGACAGATGAGCAAAGGAGTGCTTGTCCGAGCACACACACCTTTCCCTCCCCTTGACCCTTTGGCCTGGTTTCCCCTTACCTTACCCAGAAGTTCCAGAGTGAAATCCTGTTTGGTGGTTTTTCTACCAACTTATCCTTCTACAGTTTACAAATAGGGTCTTTCGACCCTACCTAGCTAGTCTATTTTGATACGAAATCTGTTGTTCTGCCTGCCTCATGAGGTTTTCTATGAGCAGTCTGCGTCCCACACTGGCCATTCCTTTCTGCCCAGGTGGCTTTCCCTGTAATGCTCTCTATCAGGGCCCAGGGGGTGGGGCACCTGGCTGGGACCCTCGACATCGTCCACTCCAGCGCCTGTGTTTGCAGAATTGGGGACTGGGGCTTGGAGCTGCAGACAGGCCAGGGCACCTGCGGCAGAGCCGGGTACCCCAGGAGGCCAGCGGAGGCTCCAGGGCCTGTGTCTGCCTGCCTGAACCTGAGGTTGTGCTGGGGCTGAGGAAAGGGAGTGACCGCAAGCTTGAGAGCCACCACCCTTTCTGGGGTGGACAGAGGAGAGGTGGTCCTGTTGCAGTGGGCCTGGTCTTTCTGAGACTCCTGTCCTGTGGTCACTCCAGCTTCGAGGGCTGCTCCAAACTCCCAGGTGGATGGAGGGCCCAACTCCTCCTCAGGTGTCTGAGTCCTCCCCCAGCCTCAGGTGGGAGGAGGCCTTGTTCACAGCTGTGTGGCCTGCGGGGAACCCCTCCCCCTCTCTGGAGCTCTGTTCCTCATCTGTAAACAGGGCTCTTGTATCCGTGGGAGCATTTACTCTACTTGCAGGGTCTTGTTCTTGCCCCCACCTGATCGGGGAGGAGATGAGGTTCAGGAGGCCCAGTGACAGTGGGGAGCTATGTTCTGAACCCACATCTTCCGTGGAAGTAGTTTTGGACGACTATGCCCCACATGCTTTTAAGCTCTTAGGCCACTGGGCCCTGCCAGTAATCACGCATGATCAAGATGGTTTGATGAGTCCTCTAACTGTGAGTTTTGTAAGGACTGGAAAAGTTGGCTTTAGACCTCTTTCCTTCCCTTTGTTTTCCTTCCCTTCCTATTCTCAGTTCCCAGCTGCCTCTGAGAGACCCTCCCTCCATCTTTCCAGTGTTGGGGATCTTTTATTCTCCCTTCACAGTATGTTCAACGAACAGTTATTCATTCAACGGAAATACATTCGGCATCTACGCTGCACATTGTGGTGGGTACTTGAAACGCAACTGCCAACGATGTAGATGGTCCCTGTGGACCTGGAGGTTGGAGTTCCATGAGGGACACAGTTGGAAAACAGCAGATACTGTATGATGTGCTAGTGGGGGGTGGGTGTGGGGAGGACAGAGAAACGCACCCAGAGAGAGAGGGACAAGCTCACAGAGACCTGGGGAAAGGGTGTGAGATGCACACAAAGCAAGAGAGACAGAGACCAAGAGAGAGACTGAGACATGCAGAGACAGAATCAGAGGGAGACAGAAACACAATGAGCAAGACACACACACACACACACACACACAGAGATGCACCTGTAGCAGACAAGGTGCCACTCATATAGAAATACATAGGCAGAGACCTAGAGCAAGCCAGACAGAGCCAGTGTTATTTCTTTAAGTGGCAGGAGACAGGTCAGCCTAGAGCTTCAGATCAGAAGCTTCCGAGTCCGGAGATGCGGGTTCAAATGTGACCTCAGTCAGGTGGTCTTGTGGTTTTGAGCCAGTCTCTTTGCCTCTCAGCAACAGTGCCCTCAATTTTGTGAGCTTATGCAGAAGACTGCATGAGAAGACCCTAAAACGTAGAAGGCAGCCACTCAAGGCCCCGGGGAGGCTGGGCCCAGCAGAACAACCTCTGGAATGAGAAACCTAATCTCTGCAGTGACAGCGCAGAGAACATCCTGACTGCATATGGTCACCGCACCAGGCATATGAGCAGAGGGAAGACAGACATGAGAAAGGAGGCAAGCTCTCTGCCCAGGGTCTTGTCTGGGCTGGGGATTCACCCAGGGCTTAATTTCTGAAGGAGGTCACTAAGGGAAGCAATGCACTTGGGGCCTGCTTTCACCCGGCAGCCATGTGGCTTCTTTCTATTTGACACAACTGTGTTTCAATCCCTTTTGTTTTCTCCTTTCCTCTGGGTGGTGATGGGGGCTTGTCTCATGAGTTTACTTCCTGTTCCAGGAGTAGAGCATCTCCCTGGATTTGATCCCATCGACTGCAGAGAATGTGGGATTTAGTAGGCACTTGTATAACTCTTTATTGCTAAGGAATTTCAAACGTGGTCTCATTTGATTCTCAAAAAAGCTCAGTGAGGCAGCCAAGGCAGGTATTATTTTGTGCAGCGTGTCTCTACCTATTATATACGATGGTCACTTTCTCAATGCAGTGGGTGGGGCATTTGAAACACTGCATGGTGCCTGCACATAGTGGGTGGTTTATTAGTGGTAGCAATTATTACTCTTATTGTTCCCTTTATACAGATGGGGAAACTGAGGCTAGAAACAGGTGAAGCAACTCACTCAAATTCCCAGTCAGTAAGAGCTTGGACTTTATCACCAAGATTGTGTTTGGCTCCGTGTGACAGCAAAATGACAATAGTGGCTTTAACCAAAGAGTGGGTTTTTTTACCCAGATAACCACAAGTCTACAGGTAGGCATTCCAGAGCTGGCACAAGCAGTTCCATGGTGTCATTGGGATCCTAGGTCCTTCTGTCTTTCTGCTCTTCCATCCTTAGCATGTTGCAAGGTAGAGGCTTCACAGCTGTTTTCACATCCGCAAAAGGCATGAAAAAGAAGGGAGGGGGAGGCAGAAGGAGCACTACCTGTAATAGGAAAGTAAAACCTTTCCAGAAACTCCTAACAGAATTCCTTGCGGTGCCACCAGCTGCAAGAGAGTCAGAGGAGGTGAATGCTTTTAACTGAGCACATTGCTGCTCCAAACAAACTCAGAGTTCTGCCTGGGAAAAAGAAGGGGAGAAAGGACATTGGGTGGGCAATTAGCAATGTTGGCCCCAGTCAAGGCTCCTATTAGCCTCCTGACTCCAAGTGCCATGTGGCTCCCTCTCCAGGGGTCAGCCTTCTTGGATCCAAAGTACACATCATTTTGGTCCATAGTCTAGCATCTGTCCCTGCAATTAGTTTGGCTGGATACTGACCATATGCAGGGCCCCTTGTCAGTTAGGGATAATGATGCTCCCTGTGTGCTTGGCATCTGCTGAGGAGGTACAGAGTTGGGGCTCTGGGACAGGGCTGGGTGGGGAAGTCTTCCTCTCCAGCCTCACTCAGCCATCTTCCTTGCTGTGTTGGCATCAAGAGCGGATGTCCCTCTTGCAGGATGAATGAGACATTATCTAAACAATGGAGACCTTTAGGAGCCTGTCGCTGAGGCTTTGGGGACAGCTCCTTTAACCGCCGTGGATGCTCTCCTGAAGCTCTCTGATTGAGGAGGCCTGTCAGCTGCAAGATCTATGACCTTTATTGCAAGAATGACCCATGTGTGCAGCACCATAAGTCTTTCTGAGCCGCAAACTGGGAGGTGGAGGTGGGTGAGATTTGGTGTTGGCTTTTTGGAGGCATTTCCCCAACTCCCTTGTCATCCTGTACTCCAGGACATCCTCACATTTAATGGTGGCCCATCGAGTGGTGTCTGAGCTGTGCTAAGTTAAAGGAGGTCAAGAAAATGATGTGCACGGTCTGGCTGCCAAGGGGCTGTCCTAGGGCTGTTCTTGCCAAGTGAGGCTGCTGCTTCAGCCCTGGCCATGGAGTGGGAGGGGTCCTGTCTGAGCTGGAGAGGCCTGGGCCTTCCCTGAACCTGTGAGGAGGTTGTGTGGCAGCATGGAGAGGGGCATGGAAGAACTGGATGATCTAGTCGCAAAGTAGAGTTTGACAATGTAGCATAGTGGTTAAGAGCTAAGGCTCTGAGCTGGACAGTGTGGGTTTAAACCCATGCCCACCAATTGCTAGCAGGGGGACCCTGGTAATAAAACCAGGCCCAGCCGCAGGGCCTCTGAGGTCAAGGACAGACAAGGCATTGCACCCCAGTCTGGAGGGAGCCTGCACTCTTGGGAGTTAATGGTCCCCTTGAGGGCCTTCCTCTGGTTCTGGGCCTCATCTTCACCTTCAAGCTGCAGCCTGGACCTGGGAGGAGGGGATATTGGGGGGAAAGGCTGAGGCTACAGAGAGCATTCCAAATGTATTTCTCAGGCACAGATCTGTCATTTTAATGTACCCCAGCCTCTTATTGAATGATTAACTAAAGAATGGTCTGTCCTGGTGCCTGTAACTTCTGCAGTGCCCTGATAAGGCAACCCATAAAACCCTCTCCAGGCAGCCAGAGGAGGTTTTATGCATGCCTCAGAAAGGGTGGTTTGATTTCTAGCAGCTTCTAGTAGAATTTTTTTGTGTGGACTTGTGAAAATGCTAGGCACCGGGATCCTGTGAATGCAGGAGGGCTTACCCTGGGGGAATTCAGGAGGCCCGGGTAGAGACTGTGGGATGAGCAAGAGAACTGGGGTCTGCTGTGGTGCTGACTACACAATACAGGGATGCCCAGTGGGCTGCAGACTCTGGAGTGGCTTCACTGCAGCCCTCCCACTATTGGCCTGGGGGCTCCTGTGCCCTCTGAACCCTGTGCAGGAGCTTCCCTGTCCCTTCGTGAGACAGTCCCTAGTTACTCACTGCATTCTCTGGGCTGCTTCTGTACTTTGTGTGTATTCAATACGTAATTATTCATTCAAGGCATGTCTACTGAGCTCTTCTTGGATGTTAGGCTCTACACCAGGGGGTAAATGAGAGGGTCCCTGCCCTTGTGGGGTTCATGTTGGTCATGCAGACAAAGTAATAAAGAAGGCATTAGAATCAGTGTGGTACGCATAAGGGTGGGGTGAGTAAAGGGGCCTGTGGATGTACACAGAAGGGTCAGGGAAATCGTCCTGGTGGAAGTGATGGGCAGCTAAGGTTCTACTTTGAATGGATGATGGATGATAGCCAGGTGAAAGGATAGATGGAGGTGTGGGGGAGGGAGGAAGAAGGAATAGCAAGTGTAGAGGCCCAGAGGCTACAGAGATGGCCTTTCTGAGAAAGCATAAGTAGTTCAGTATGGCTGGATCACAGCGGGTAAGGGGAACACACAAGAATGGGGCTGGAGAGGTGGGTAGGAGCCATGTCACAAAGGACTTGAAACCATGGGGAGGAGGTAATTGTCTTTCTTGAGGTCAGTGGAAAAACATCGGAAGTATTATCCCCAAAACATACTCCTAGATGCTGAGATATTCATGCAGAATGTTTTTGGCGAGTGCTCTTAGCTATAACCTCCGTGAAGGAGAGAGGGAAGCAGGAAGAGGTAGAGGGAGAGTTGAACTATAATGCAGTTGCAGCAGAGGCCTCAGTCCATCACCTGGGGAACTCTGGAGCTGGGATAGCCTTTCAGTACTGTCCTGAGTTGACACAAGGGGACTACTTTTTGAATCTTTGCAAAAATCAGTCATTGAAAGAAAAAAAGAAGGCAAATTGGACTTCATCAAAATTTAAAACTTTTATCCTTCAAATGATACCATCAAGAAAGTGAAGAGACAACCCACAGAATGGGAGAACATATTTGCAAATTATATATCAGATAAGGACTTAGCATCCAGAATATATAAAGAATTCTTACAACTCAACAATGGAAAGATAACCCAATTAAAAAATGGGCAAAGAATTTGAATAGACAGTTCTTCAAAAAGATATACAAATGGCCAATAAGCACATGAAAGGATGTTCAACATCATTAGCCATCAGGAAAACGCAAATCAAAACTTCCCTGGTGGCGCAGTGGTTGAGAGTCCGCCTGCCGATGCAGGGGACACGGGTTCGTGCCCCGGTCCGGGAAGATCCCACATGCCACGGAGCGGCTGGGCCCGTGAACCATGGCCGCTGAGCCTGCGCGTCCGGAGCCTGTGCTCCGCAATGGGAGAGGCCACAACAGTGAGAGGCCCACGTACCGCAAAAAAAAAAAAAAAAAAAAACCCACAGTGAGACACCACTTCACACCCACTAGCGTGACTATTATAAAAAAGACAATAACAAGTATTGGCCAGGATGTGGAGAAATTGGAATACTCATACATTGCTGGTGGGAATGTAAAATGGTGTAGCCTCTTTGCAAAATAGTCTGGCAGTTCCTCAGGAAGTTAAACATATGACCCAGCAATTCCACTACCTGGTATACATCCAAGAGAACTGAAAACATATGTCTACACAAAAACTTGTACACAAATGTTCATAGCAGCTTTATTCCTAATAGTCAAAAAGTGGAACGCTAAATGTCCATTACCTGATGAATGGATAAACATAGAAAGGAATGAAGCAGTGATACATGCTACAACATGCGTGAACCTTGAAAACATTATGCTAAGTGAAAGAAGCCAGACATAAAAGACCATATATTGTATGGTTTCATTTGTATGAAATGTCCAAAATAGGCAATTCCATAGAGACAAAAACTAGATTGGTGGTTGCACGAGGCAGGGGGAGAGGGGAACAGGGAGTGACTGCTAATGGGCATGAAGTTATCTGGAGTATTTTTGAGGAGATGGAATGTTCTGGAATTAGTGATGATGGTTATACAATTTTGTGAATATATTAAATGCTACTGAACTAAACTTTAAAAGGGCAAGTTTTTAGAGAGTGTGAATTATAACTCATTGAAAAAGGTCATTTTATATGTATACTCTCACCTCCCACCCCTGCAGGTCATATAACCTTGGGTGAGGCAGCTCTCCTGGGCAGACAGCGATTTCTGGTGAGGGGCTCGGCTGTGAGCCATTGGCACATGACACTATAGGAGGCTGGGGGAATGCGTGCCTCCAGGGAGCTGGGTTATGCACCAGTACGTCCACCATAGGAGGCTTTAAGGGTGGAAGCGGCACAGAGTTTTGCTTTCGTGGGTGACCTTCATGACAACCATGAGAGGTGGGCATCATTTTCCCCCCTTTTCAGTTGAGTGAACTGAAACTCAAAGAGGTTAAACCACTTGCACAGGGTCTCCATAACTAGTGGAAATTTGCACAGGATTGTGACGTCACATCTATCTGAGTCTGAAGGCCATGTTCTTTGCTATGATTCCATGCTATTTTGCACTCACTCATTCACAGCTTTGTTTCTCCTGAAAAATTAATTGGTTTGAAGGCAGGGACCAGGTCTGAATGTGTCCTTAGCACCCAGTACAGGGCATAAATAAGGTGCTAAAAAATGTTTGTCAAACTGAAGTAAGCAGTTCCCTTTCCAACTACTTAAAGATGCCATGCCATGGCTGATGTTCAGGAAGAGCAGTTTTCTCCAAGTTACAGGAAAAAAGGAATGGCATGAACAGAATTTCCTCATTGTTAATCCTTTTTCTTGGGTGCAAATTTTTGCTCATACTTTGACAGAATCAAAGTACTAAAATCTAGTATCGGAAGGCATGTTATTTATCAAAAATTATAGGCTTATCTTCATCAGTATTTCAGTTTCCTATCAGATGCTCCCACACCTAAACACATTCCCTTGAAGACATGGAGAGAGTTATGGATTTCAATAAATTGAAGTCAGGGCTGACGAAGATGCAATTTGACTGCTGTTTTCCCCTAGGCTTCCCCAGGAAGCTGCTTCCTGGAGGCTGATGGAGGATCAAGGGCATTATCCTTGACATGTACGCCACATATGCCCGCTGTCAGGCCTGCTGCTGCTGAGGCCCCAAGTTGCTGCCTCTTGGATGCATCCTGGCTAGTGGTGGGTAGGTATCAGTAGGTGCAGCTCGGTTGCCTTTGGTAGATTCTTCTCCCTACGGGGGAGATTGGGAGGAGGTGTGCAGGCATGGAGAGATTAGCTGGGAGACAGTATGAGTGCTTGGAGAGACTAGGTGACTGTGGGGTGGTTTTCCAGAACCCACACACATCTCACTCTGCTTACTTTACTCTGAAGTTTTATCCTTCAAGCTCAGAGGATCTTGATGCTGTTAAAGTGATAACGCCCCTGCCTGTCAAAGTTAATAGCTCAACAGTTGTTCCTCTCTGAGTGTGAATACCTAAGTACATTTTGAAAGGTGAGGGAAGCAGAGGGCACTGGGGACCTGAGTGGAGGCCAAGCAGGCAGGGAGGGGAAACTGGGGCCAGAAGAGCATAGCAGTGAAGAGTGGGGCTCCAGGGATATGCTGTCTAGGTTATATTCCTGGCCCTACTGCTTATAGGCTGCGTGACCTTGGGAACTATCTCTCTGAGTTTGTTACTTCATCTTTGAAGTGGGAGCAATAATAGTCCTGAACTCAGAGGGTTATTGGAGGGACTAAATGAGATAATACGCACATGATGGGTATAATGGAAAGACAGTCATATGAACAGAGAAAATGCAGTCTTGGTTTCTCTAATAGTGCTCTGATTTTCCTCACAAGTCACCCACTTTCTGGCTAGCAGGAGGGAAAAACCCTTCAATTTTTAGTCCAATCTGGTAAATTTAGTCTTACTCAAAATTTTTAACAGTCCCTTTTTAGGTAGTTCTTAGCCTCTTACATTTGTCTGGTCCCCTTTTCTTTTACCCAGAATGGCATCTAAGAATGTGAGGGGTTGGATTCTCGTGCCAGTGGAGAATTGGTCCTTGTCTAGTCAGGGTTCAGTTGTAGAGAGAGCGACATGTAGCAGGATATTTAATGGTTTATGGAATTGTTGGGAGAGGTAAAGAAAGAGGCTCGAGGCTGCTGTGGCTCTCAGAGCTGTGCTGCACAGCTAGGCTGCCAGAGCCCAGCTGCCTCTGCCCCAGGTGGGGGAACTGCAGAATCAGAGACGGCTGTCGCAGCTCCTGGCTGGATGCCTCCCACCTCGGCCACACCCACACCAGGAACATGGGTGCCCACCTCTCTCCCCATTCCCTTAGATCCCAACCCCTGTTTTGCTTTAGTGCATCTCATTAGCAGAACCTAAATCATATCTAGAAACATTAGTTGTAAAGTGAGTCTGGGGAATGTAGTTTATTTTTTATTTTTAAAATTTTTTATTGAAGTACAGTTGATTACAATTTTGTGTTAATTTCTGCTGTACAGCAAAGTGATTCAGTTATACACACACACACACACGCACACATACACACATTCTTTTTTATATTCTTTTCCATTATGGTTTATCACATGATATTGAATATAGTCCCCTGTGTGGGAAATGTCGTTTTTTTGCTTTCCAGCCTCTGCAATGTAGGAGGGGACAAGAAGGCCTATTGAGCTTTCAGTCCTCATGATCTGCCACATTCCTTCCATCTGCTACTCAATATCCATACATACCCTTCTTCCCACCTGTCTAAACAGCCACAGCAATAACAACTTGCTCTTTTCTAACTTAACGCAACTATCCTCTCCAAAAATTGCAATGTCCTTACCCTGTTTCCCCAAAGGGAAAGCAAATTTCATCAGTCACTGCCTCTCTAAGTGATATTATTCCTTTTCTAGTTCAGTGACAGTTCTGCCTTGATAGCATATAATCTGAAGCCTAAATATCCACTTAACAACCACAATGTATACCAGCGCCTTTATAAAGTAGAAAAAAGGAGAGAAAAGGGATACTTGGGGCGTGTGTGCTTCTATGTATGTATATATGTATGTGTGTACTGTGTGTTATGTAACATGCATATATACACTTGTGTCAGTTTCTGCTGCATAACAAACACTTCAAAACTAAGTGGCTGAGAATAACTGCTATTTATAATTTCTCACTATTCTATGGATTGGTCAGCCTGTTCTTCTGGTCTGATGCAGACTGTCTGGTCTCTGCTGGGATTGCTCCTGTGCCTGGGGTCAGTGACAGGTCAGCCAGTGGCTCGAGGATCTAGGATGGCTGCACTCAAATATCTGGTGGTTGGCAGGTTGTTGGGATGGGGCTACTTCAGGCTTGTTCACATGGTGATCTCTTCAGGCACAGCAAGAGGTCCAAGCCCCAAGTGGCAAATTCTTTTTTTTTTTTTACATCTTTATTGGAGTATAATTGCTTTACAGTGGTATGTTAGTTTCAGCTTCACAACAAAATGAATCAGCTATACATATACATATGTTCCTATATCTCTTCCCGCTGACGTCTCCCTCCCTCCCACCCTCCTATCCCACCTCTCCAGGCGGTCACAAAGCGCCGAGCTGATCTCCCTGTGCTATGCGGCTGCTTCCCACTAGCTATCTACCTTACGTTTGGTAGTGTATATATGTCCATGCCTCTCTCTCGCTTTGTCACAGTTTATGCTTCCCCCTCCCCATAGCCTCAAGTCCATTCTCTAGTAAGTCTGTGTCTTTATTACTGTTTCACCCATAGGTTTTTCATGACATTTTTTTTCTTAAATTCCATATATATGTGTTAGCATACGGTATTTGTCTCTCTCTTTCTGACTTACTTCACTCTGTATGACAGACTCTAGGTCTATCCACCTCATTACAAATAGCTCAATTTCGTTTCTTTTTGTGGCTGAGTAATATTCCATTGTATGTATGTGCCACATCTTCTTTATCCATTCATCCGATGATGGACACTTAGGTTGTTTCCATCTCTGGGCTATTGTAAATAGAGCTGCATTGAACATTTTGGTACATGACTCTTTTTGAATTATGGTTTTCTCAGGGTATATGCCCAGTAGTGGGATTGCTGGCTCATATGGTAGTTCCATTTGTAGTTTTTTAAGGAACCTCCATACTGTTCTCCACAGTGGCTGTATCAATTTACATTCCCACCAACAGTGTAAGAGGGTTCCCTTTTCTCCACACCCTCTCCAGCATTTATTGTTTCTAGATTTTTTGAAGATGGCCATTCTGACTGGTGTGAGATGATAATCTCATTGTAGTTTTGATTTGCATTTCTCTAATGATTCGTGATGTTGAGCATTCTTTCATGTGTTTGTTGGCAGTCTGTATATCTTCCTTGGAGAAATGTCTATTTAGGTCTTCTGCCCATTTTTGGATTCGGTTGTTTGTTTTTTGTTATTAAGCTGCATGAGCTGCTTATAAATTTTGGAGATTAATCCTTTGTCAGTTTCTTCATTTGCAAATATTTTCTCCCATTCTGAGGGTTGTCTTTTGGTCTTGTTTATGGTTTCCTTTGCTGTGCAAAAGCTTTTAAGTTTCATTAGGTCCCATTTGTTTATTTTTGTTTTTATTTCCATTTCTCTAGGAGGTGGGTCAAAAAGGACCTTGCTGTGATTTATGTCATAGAGTGTCCTGCCTATGTTTTCCTCTAAGAGTTTGATAGTTTCTGGACTTACATTTAGGTCTTTAATCCATTTTGAGCTTATTTTTGTGTATGGTGTTAGGGAGTGATCTAATCTCATACTTTTACATGTAGCTGTCCAGTTTTCCAAGCACCACTTATTGAAGAGGCTGTCCTTTCTCCACTGTACATTCCTGCCTCCTTTATCAAAGATACGGTGACCATATGTGCGTGGGTTTATCTCTGGGCTTTCTATCCTGTTCCATTGATCTATATTTCTGTTTTTGTGCCAGTACCATACCGTCTTGATTACTGTAGCTTTGTAGTATAGTCTGAAGTCAGGAAGCCTGATTCCTCCAGCTCCGTTTTTCGTTCTCAAGATTGCTTTGGCTATTCGGGGTCTTTTGTGTTTCCATAAAAATTGTGAAATTTTTTGTTCTGTTTCTTTGAAAAATGCCAGTGGTAGTTTGATAGGGATTGCATTGAGTCTGTAGATTGCTTTGGGTAGTAGAGTCATTTTCACAATGTTGATTCTTCCAATCCAAGAACATGGTATATCTCTCCATCTATTTGTATCATCTTTAATTTCTTTCATCAGTGTCTTATAATTTTCTGCATACAGGTGTTTTGTCTCCTTAGGTAGGTTTATTCCTAGATATTTTATTCTTTTTGTTGCAATGGTAAATGGGAGTGTTTTCTTGATTTCACTTTCAGAATTTTCATCCTTAGTGTATAGGAATGCCAGAGATTTCTGTGCATTAATTTTGTATCCTGCTACTTTACCAAATTCATTGATTAGCTCTAGTAGTTTTCTGGTAGCATCTTTAGGATTCTCTATGTATAGTATCATGTCATCTGCCAAGAGTGACAGCTTTACTTCTTCTTTTCTGATTTGGATTCCTTTTATTTCCTTTTCTTCTCTGATTGCTGTGGCTAAAACTTCCAAAACTATGTTGAATAAGAGCGGTGAGAGTGGGCAACCTTGTCTTCTTCCTGATCTTAGTGGAAATGCTTTCAGTTTTTCACCATTGAGGACGATGTTGGCTGTGGGTTTGTCATATATGGCCTTTATTATGTTGAGGAAAGTTCCCTCTATGCCTACTTTCTGCAGGGTTTTTATCATAAATGGGTGTTGAATTTTGTCAAAAGCTTTCTCTGCATCTATTGAGATGATCATATGGTTTTTCTCCTTCAATTTGTTAATATGGTGTATCACGTTGATTGATTTGCGTATATTGAAGAATCCTTGCATTCCTGGAATAAACCCCACTTGATCATGTTGTATGATCCGTTTAATGTGCTGTTGGATTCTGTTTGCTAGTATTTTGTTGAGGATTTTTGCATCTATGTTCATCAGTGATATTGGCCTATAGTTTTCTTTCTTTGTGACATCCTTGTCTGGTTTTGGTATCAGGGTGATGGTGGCCTCGAAGAATAAGTTTGGGAGGGTTCCTCCCTCTGCTATATTTTGGAAGAGTTTGAGAAGGATAGGTGTTAGCTCTTCTCTAAATGTTTGATAGAATTCGCCTGTGAAGCCATCTGGTCCTGGGCTTTTGTTTGTTGGAAGATTTTTAATCACAGTTTCAATTTCAGTGCTTGTGATTGGTCTGTTCATATTTTCTATTTCTTCCTGATTCAGTCTTGGCAGGTTGTGCCTTTCTAAGAATTTGTCCATTTTTCCAGGTTGTCCATTTTATTGGCATAGAGTTGCTTGTAGTAATCTCTCATGATCTTTTGTATTTCTGCAGTGTCAGTTGTTACTTCTCCTTTTTCGTTTCTAATTCTATTGATTTCAGTCTTCTCCCTTTTTTTCTTGATGAGTCTGGCTAATGGTTTATCAATTTTGTTTATCCTTTCAAAGAACCAGCTTTTAGTTTTATTGATCTTTGCTATCGTTTCCTTCATTTCTTTTTCATTTTTTTCTGATCTGATTTTTATGATTTCTTTCCTTCTGCTACCTTTGGGGTTTTTTTGTTCTTCTTTCTCTAATTGCTTTAGGTGCAAGGTTAGGTTGTTTATTCGAGATGTTTCCTGTTTCTTAAGGTAGGATTGTATTGCTATAAACTTCCCTCTTAGAACTGCTTTTGCTGTATCCCATAGATTTTGAGTCGTCGTGTCTCCATTGTCATTTGTTTCTAGATATTTTTTGATTTCCTCTTTGATTTCTTCAGTGATCACTTCGTTATTAAGTAGTGTATTGTTTAGCCTCCATGTGTTTGTATTTTTTACGGATCTCTTCCTGTAATTGATATCTAGTCTTATAGCGTTGTGGTCGGAAAAGATACTTGATACAATTTCAATTTTCTTAAATTTACCAAGGCTTGATTTGTGACCCAAGATATGATCTATCCTGGAGAATGTTCCATGAGAACTTGAGAAAAATGTGTATTCTGTTGTTTTTGGATGGAATGTCCTATAAATATCAATTAAGTCCGTCTTGTTTAATGTATCATTTAAAGCTTGTGTTTCCTTATTTATTTTCATTTTGGATGATCTGTCCATTGGTGAAAGTGGGGTGTTAAAGTCCCCTACTATGAATGTGTTACTGTCGATTTCCCCTTTTATGGCTGTTAGTATTTGCCTTATGTATTGAGGTGCTCCTATGTTGGGTGCATAAATATTTACAATTGTTATATCTTCTTCTTGGATCGATCCCTTGATCCCTTGATCATTATGTGTCCTTCTTTGTCTCTTGTAATAGTCTTTATTTTAAAGTCTATTTTGTCTGATATGAGAATTGCTACTCCAGCTTTCTTTTGGTTTCCATTTGCATGAAATACCTTTGTCCATCCCCTTACTTTCAGTCTGTATGTGTCTCTAGGTCTGAAGTGGGTCTCTTGTAGACAGCAAATATATGCGTCTTGTTTTTGTATCCATTCAGCCAATCTGTGTCTTTTGGTGGGAGCATTTAGTCCATTTACATTTAAGGTAATTATCGATATGTATGTTCCCATTCCCATTTTCTTAATTGTTTTGGGTTCGTTATTGTAGGTCTTTTCCTTCTTCTGTGTTTC
Source organism: Delphinapterus leucas (assembly GCF_059928025.1). NCBI lineage: Eukaryota > Metazoa > Chordata > Mammalia > Artiodactyla > Monodontidae > Delphinapterus > Delphinapterus leucas. The sequence goes on along the minus strand of NC_143131.1, from coordinate 116,130,237 downwards.
TTGCCTAGAGAAGTTCCTTTAGCAGTTGTTGTAGAGCTGGTTTGGTGGTGCTGAACTCTCTCAGCTTTTGCTTGTCTGTAAAGGTTTTAATTTCTCCATCAAATCTGAATGAGATCCTTGCTGGGTAGAGTAATCTTGGTTGCAGGTTTTTCTCCTTCATCACTTTCAATATGTCCTGCCACTCCCTTCTGGCTTGCAGAGTTTCTGCTGAAAGATCAGCTGTTAACCTTATGGGGATTCCCTTGTGTGTTATTTGTTGTTTTTCCCTTGATGCTTTTAATATGCTTTCTTTGTATTTAATTTTTGACAGTTCGATTAATATGTGTCTTGGCGTATTTCTCCTTGGATCTATCCTGTATGGGACTCTCTGTGCTTCCTGGACTTGATTAACTATTTCCTTTCCCATATTAGGGAAGTTTTCAACTATAATCTCTTGAAATATTTTCTCAGTCCCTTTCTTTTCCTCTTCTTCTTCTGGAACCCCTATAATTCGAATGTTGGTGCATTTAATGTTGTCCCAGAGGTTTCTGAGACTGTCCTCAGTTCTTTTCATTCTTTTTTCTTTATTCTGCTCTGCAGTAGTTATTTCCACTATTTTATCTTCCAGGTCACTTATCCGTTCTTCTGCCTCAGTTATTCTGTTATTGATCCCATCTAGAGTATTTTTCATTTCATTTATTGTGTTGTTCATCATTGTTTGTTTCATCTTTAGTTCTTCTAGGTCCTTGTTAAATGTTTCTTGCATTTTGTCTATTCTATTTCCAAGATTTTGGATCATCTTTACTATCATTATTCTGAATTCTTTTTCAGGTAGACTGCCTATTTCCTCTTCATTTGTTAGGTCTGGTGGGTTTTTATCTTGCTCCTTCATCTGCTGTGTGTTTTTCTGTCTTCTCATTTTGCTTATCTTACTGTGTTTGGGGTTTCCTTTTTGCAGGCTGAAGGTTCGTAGTTCCTGTTGTTTTTAGTGTCTGTCCTCAGTGGCTAAGGTTGATTCAGTGGGTTGTGTAGGCTTCCTGGTGGAGGGTACTAGTGCCTGTGTTCTGGTGGATGAGGCTGGATCTTGTCTTTCTGGTGGGCAGGTCCACGTCTGGTGGTGTGTTTTGGGGTGTCTGTAGACTTATTATGATTTTGGGCAGCCTCTCTTCTAATGGGTGGGGTTGTGTTCCTGTCTTGCTAGTTGTTTGGCGTAGGATGTCCAGCACTGTAGCTTGCTGGTCGTTGAGTGAAGCTGGGTGCTGGTGTTGAGATGGAGATCTCTGGGAGATTTTTGCTGTTTGATATTATGTGCAGCTGGGAGGCCTCTTGTGGACCAGTGTCTTGAACTTGGCTCTCCCACCTCAGAGGCACAGCACTAACTCCTGGCTGCAGGACCAAGAGCCTTTCATCCACACGACTCCTTAATTTGGGATGATTTGTTGTCTATTCATGTATTCCACAGATGCAGGGTTCATCAAGTTGATTGTGGAGCTTTAATCCGCTGCTTCTGAGGCTGCTGGGAGAGATTTCCCTTTCTCTTCTTTGTTCTCACAGCTCCCAGGGGCTCAGCTTTGGATTTGGCCCCGACTGTGCGTGTAGGTCGCCGGAGGGCATCTGTTCTTTGCTCAGACAGGACGGGGTTAAAGGAGCCGCTGATTCGGAGGCTCTGGCTCACTCAGCCCGGGGTGGGGCGGGGGGAGGAGGGGCACGGAGTGCGGGGCGGGCCTGCGGCGGCAGAGGCCGGCGTGACGTTGCGCCAGCCTGAGGTGCGCCGTGCGTTCTCCCGGGGAAGTTGTCCCTGGATCCCGGGACCCTGGCAGTGGCGGGCTGCACAGGCTCCCCGGAAGGGGGGTGTGGATAGTGACCTGTGTTCGTACACAGGCTTCTTGGTGGCGGCAGCAGCGGCCTTAGCGTCTCATGTCTGTCTCTGGGGTCCGCACTTTTAGCCGCGGCTCGCGCCCGTCTCTGGAGCTCCTTTAAGCAGCGTTCTTAATCCCCTCTCCTCGCGCACCAGGAAATAAAGAGGGAAGAAGAAGTCTCTTGCCTCTTCGGCAGGTCCAGACTTTTCCCCGGACTCCCTCCCGGCTAGCTGCGGTGCACTAACGCCCTGCAGGCTGTGTTCACGCCGCCAACCCCAGTCCTCTCCAGGCGCTCCGAATGAAGCCGGAGCCTCAGCTCCCAGCCCCGCCCGCCCCGGCCGGGGAGCAGACAAGCCTCTCGGTCTGGTGAGTGCCGGTCCTCTGCGCTGGAATCTCTCTGCTTTGCCCTCCGCACCCGTTGCTGTGCTCTCCTCCGCGGTTCCGAAGCTCCCCCACTCCGCCACCCGCAGTCTCCGCCCGTGAAGGGGCTTCCTAGTGTGTGGACACTCTTCCTCCTTCACAGCTCCCTCCCGCTGGTGCAGGACCCGTCCCTATCCTTTTGTCTCTGTTTATTTTTTTCTTTTGCCCTAACCAGGTACGTGGGGGGTTTCTTGCCTTTTGGGAGGTCTGAGGTCTTCTGCCAGCGTTCAGTAGGTGTTCTGTAGGAGTTGTTCCACGTGTAGATGTATTTCTGGTGTATCTGTGGGGAGGAAGGTGATCTCCGCGTCTTACTCTTCCGCCATCTTCCCGGAAGTCTCCCAAGTGGCAAACTCTTCTCTCACATTTTCTGATGTTCCATGGCCAACCCTGACTCAGAGAATGGAAAAAGTAGACGCCACCTTTTCCTGGGCCATTGCTGGGTAAATGGCTTTTGCTATTTACCACAGCATATCTGTACACCAAGGCCAACCACGTGCAGACCATAAAACAAGTCTCAGTACATTTAAAGTACTGAAATCAGACCACAATCCTGCAGCCTGTAGAACAAAAACCACATTCACAGACAGATAGATAAGATGAAAAGGCAGAGGGCTATGTAGCCGATGAAGGAACAAGATAAAACAGCAGAAAAACAGCTAAATGAAGTGGAGATAGGCAACCTTCCAGAAAAAGAATTCAGAATATGATAGTGAAAATGATCTAGGATCTCAGAAAAAGAATGGAGGCAGAGATCGAGAAGATGCAAGAAATGTTTAACAAAGACCTAGAAGAATTAGAGAACAAAGAAACAGAGATGAACAATACAATAACTGAAATGAAAACTACACTAGAAGGAATCAATAGCAGAATAACTGAAGCAGAAGAACAATGAGTGACCTGGAAGTGACCTGCTGTGGAACAGAATAAAGAAAAAAGAATGAAAAGAAATGAAGACAGCCTAAGAGACCTCTGGGACAACATTAAACACAACAACATTCACATTATAGGGGTCCCAGAAGGAGAAGAGAGAGAGAAAGGACCTGAGAAAATATTTGAAGAGATTATAGTCAAAAACTTCCCTAACATGGGAAAGGAAATAGCCACCTAAGTCCAGGAAGCACAGAGAGTCCCATACAGGATAAACCCAAGGAGAAACACACCGAGACACATAGTAATCAAATTGGCAAAAATTAAAGACAAAGAAAAATTATTGAAAGCAGCAAGGGAAAAAAGACAAATAACATACAAGGGAACCCCCATAAGGTTAACAGCTGATTTCTCAGCAGAAACTCTACAAGCCAGAGGGAGTGGCATGATATACTTAAAGTGATGAAAGGGAAGAACCTACAACCAAGATTACTCTACCCGGCAAGGATCTCATTCAGATTTGATGGAGAAATCAAAAGCTTTACAGACAAGCAAAAGCTAGGAGAATTCAGCACCACCAAACCAGCTCTACAACAAATGCCAAAGGAACTTCTCTAAGTGGGAAATACAAGAGAAGAAAAAGGCCTACAAAAACAAACCCAAAACAATTAAGAAAATGGTCATAGGAACATGCATATCAATAATTACCTTAAACGTGAATGGATTAAATGCTCCAACCAAAAGACACAGGCTTGCTGAATGGATCCAAAAACAAGACCCATATATATGCTGTCTACAAGAGACCCACTTCAGACCTAGGGACACATTCAGACTGAAAGTGAGGGGATGGAAAAAGATATTCCATGCAAATGGAAATCAAAAGAAAGCTGCAGTAGCAATACTCATATCAGATAAAATAGACTTAAAAAAAAGAATGTTACAAGAGACAGGAAGGACACTACATAATGATCAAGGGATCAATCCGAGAAAATATAACAATTATATATGCACCCAACATAGGAGCACCTCAATGCATAAGGCAACTGCTAACAGCTCTAAAAGAGGAAATCGACAGTAACACAATAATAGTGAGGGACTTTAACACCTCACTTAACACCAATGGACAGATCATCCAGACAGAAAATAAATTAGGAAACGGAAGCTTTAAATGACACAATAGACCAGATAGATTTAATTGATATTTATAGGACATTGCATCCCCAAACAGCAGACTACACTTTCTTCTCAAGTGTGCACGGAACATTCTCCAGGATAGATCACATCTTGGGTCACAAATCAAGCCTCAGTAAATTTAAGAAAATTAGAATCATATCAAGCATCTTTTCTGACCACAACGTTATGAGATTAGAAATGAATTACAGGGAAAAAAATGTAAAAAACACAAACACATGGAGGCTAAACAATACGTTACTAAACAACCAAGAGATCACTGAAGAAATCAAAGAGGAAATAAAAAAATACCTAGAGACAAATGACATTGAAAACACGACGATCCAAAACCTATGGGGTGCAGCAAAAGCAGTTCTAAGAGGGAAGTTTATAGCTATACAAGCCTACCTCAAGAAACAATAAAAATCTCAAATAAAGAATCTAACCTTACACTGAAAGGAACTAGAGAAAGAAGAACAAACAAAACCCAAAAGTTAGCAGAAGGAAAGAGATCATAAAGATCAGAGCAGAAATAAATGAAATAGAAACAAAGAAAACAGTAGCAAAGATCAATAAAACTAAAAGCTGGTTCTTTGAGAAGATAAACAAAATTGATGAACCATTAGCCAGACTCATGAAGAAAAGAGGGTGAGGACTCAAATTAAAATTTGTATGGAGACACAAAAGACCCCAAATAGCCAAAGCAGTCTTGAGGGAAAAAAACGGAGCAAAAGGAATCAGACTGCCTGACTTCAGACTATACTACAAAGCTACAGTAATCAAGACAATATGGTACTGGCACAAAAACAGAAACATAGATCAGTGGAACAAGATAGAAAGCCCAGAGATAAACCCACGCACCTATGGTCAACTAATCTATGACAAAGGAGACAAGGATATACAATGGAGAAAAGACAGTCTCTTCAATAAGTGGTGCTGGGAAAACTCAACAGCTACACGTAAAAGAATGAAATTAGAATACTCCCTAACACCATAGACAAAAATAAACTCAAAATGGATTCGAGACCTAAATGTAAGACTGGACACTATAAAACTCTGAGAGGAAAACATAGGAAGAACACTCTTTGACATAAATCACAGCAAGATCTTTTTTGATCCACCTCCTAGAGTAATGGAAATAAAAACAAAAATAAACAAATGGGACCTAATGAAACTTAAAAGCTTTTGCACAGCAAAGGAAACCATAAGACGAAAAGACAACCCTCAGAATGGGAGAAAATATTTGCAAACGATTCAACGGACAAAGGATTAATCTCCAAAATATATAAACAGCTCATGCAGCTCAATATTAAAAAAACAAACAACCGAATCCAAAAATGGGCAGAAGACCTAAATAGACATTTCTCCAAAGAAGACATACAGATGGCCAAGAAGCACATGAAAAGCTGCTCAACGTCACTAATTATTAGAGAAATGCAAATGAAAACTACAATGAGGTATCACCTCACACCAGTTAGAATGGGAGTCATCAGAAAATCTACAAACAACAAATGCTGAAGAGGGTGTGGAGAAAAGGGAACACTCTTGCACCATTGGTGGGAAATTGATACAGCCACTATGGAGAACAGTATGGAGGTTCCTTAAAAAACTAAAAATAGAATTACCATATGAGCCAGCAATCCCACTACTGGGCATATACCCAGAGAAAACCATAATTCAAAACGACACATGTACCACAATGTTCATTGCAGCACTATTTACAATAGCCAGGTCAGGGATGCAACCTAAATGCCCATCGACAGATGAATGGATAAAGAAGTTGTGGTATGTATATACAATGGAATATTACTCAGCCATAAAAAGGAACGAAATTGGTTAATTTGTAGAGATGTGGATGGATCTAGAGACTGTCATACAGAGTGAAGTCAGTCAGAAAGAAAAAAACAAATATCGTATATTAACTCATATATGTGGAACGTAGAAAAATGGTACAGATGAACCAGCTTGCAGGGCAGAAATTGAGACACAGATGTAGAGAGCAAATGTATGGACACCAAGGGGGGAAAGCGGCGGGGGAGTGGGGGTGGTGGTGTGATGAATTGGGCGATTGGGATTGACATGTATACACTGATGTGTATAAAATTGATGACTAATAAGAACCTGTTGTATAAAAAAATAAAATAAAATTCAAAATAAAAGTACTGAAATCATACAGAGTACATTCTCTGATCATAGTGGAATTAAGTTGGAAATCAATAACTATAGTATATCCAGGGGGAAAAAACCCCAAATATGTAGAAACTAAACCAAAGTCCTCATCAGTTTTGGAGGAGGCTGACAGGAGTCTATCTTCATTTTTCTTCATCCCCATTTGGTTTTAATTTTTCCACAATTTTGGAAAGATTCAGGAAATTCATCAGCTAAGGGTTCTTTATGCTCTTGAGCACAACCCGTTGCTTCATTTGCTCTTTTTTTCCCCCCAAATTTTCTGTTGACTAATGTGATCAAACAGCTATTTGTTAAGATGTTGTATTAAGATTCTCCAGAGAAACAGAGCCAAATAAATCCAACATATATATATGGAAATTTATCATAGAAATTGGCTTCTGTTGATATGGAGGCTGAGAAGTCCCACCATTTGCCATCCGCAAGGTGGAGAAGCAGGAAAACTGCTGGTGTAATTCAGTCGCAGTCTGAAGGCCTGAAAACTGGGGGTGGGTGGGTGGGTGGGCAATGGTGTTAAGTCCCAGTCTGAGTCCCAAAGTCTGAGAACCAGGAGCACCAAAGTGCAAGGGCAAGAGAAGATGGATGTCTCAGCTCAAGCAGAGAGCAAATTTCCCTTCCCTCACCTTTTCTATTCAGGCCCTCAGTGGATTGGATGACACCCAACCACATTGGTGAGGGCGATCTTCTTTACCAAGTCTACCAATTCAACTGCTAATCTCTTCCAGAGACACCCTCACAGATTCACCCAGAAATAATGTTTTACCAGCTATCTGGGCATCCCTTAATCTGGTCAAGTTAACATAAAATTAACCATCACAGATGCCTCTCATCATGACCCAATTGACTAAGTTTGGTTCTTCCACTTCCTTCTGAAAAGTGGTACATTTTCACCAAGCACTAAGCATTGGTCCATCCTCCTCCTGAGTAGTGCCTCTCCTTGGGGCACTCCCCTGCCTGCTTTAGCAACTGTTGAGCAGAATCTGGTCCTTATTATTCATCTTCCTAAGTAGCTGGAGAATTAGCACAGAATCTAGTGATGTCAAAAACATATCACTAGAGTCCTAGGTACCCTATTCTGCGTCCAAGGCAGACATCACTAATCAATTATGACACCTTCTCACTGACCCCTGCAAGACAAGGCACCAGGCAGCCTCTTGCTAATCAATGAGAGTTGGCACCAGTGATGAACCTGATTTGTCTTCTCAGTTTTGAGTACTTGTCCTTGTGTTCTTTTGCCTGGGGCAACCCTAATATATCGTTTTTATATTCCATGTATGGGAGCAGGGGAAGAGAATCATATCTTAGAGATATGCTACAGTTGTCAAAAATGCATGAAATTGGCTATATAAAAAAGTGAAACAAGACATGACTCTTCTCCCCCTTCCCCCCACCCCCTGAGATAGTATAAAATTTGCAATGTTTCTCACAGTGGAAGAATTTTTTAAAGTTACCATAAACAATGTTATGCGGAGGCTTACCGGGTTGTCTGTGACCTCCCCAAAGCATTTTTTTCCTAAAAGCTCTTTTCCAGCCTTATTCCTTATTATATCTTTGAGAGGTCCTAGAAGCTTTTTCCTTTTGTGTGAAGAGAATCTCAAAGATTTTAAAAGCCAGTTCTGTCCTATAACTTAAGAAAATACCTTCCTTGCACACCAGAGGCCCCTCTTTGATTTAGAAATACAAATTGTTTAACAGCTACTGGCCCTTGAATTTCTTTTGTGTGCCAGGCACTCCCCTGAATGACTTATCTACATCAGCTCATTTACTCCAGCAGTCCTGAGAGCCTAGTGTTAGCATCCCCCTTCTACTGATGATGAGATGGCTCAGGATCGTCAAGTAATTTGTCCCAAATTGCACAGCTAGGAAAGGGCAGAGTTAGGATTCAAATCCAGATCTCTCTGGCATCAAGGCCTTAACTAACACTTTCCCTGGACTCTCTTTTAGGGGGCATGGTCCTCTGGGTTTGGTGGCATATAGACGCCCTCTGCCTTTCCTCTTGCCTTCCAGCTTCTTTTGCTTGAACTAAGTCAAACACTTTTCAATCTCTTTCTCTCCCCCTTTCTCTCTTCCTGCTTTCCTCTCTCCTTCCCTCCTTCCAGCCTCCCTCGTTCCCTTCTCTGTTAAGCTTGACATTGTTCAAATAGGGACAATGCCTTTCATCCCAGGGACACAGCTTAAAATGCAGGAGTCCCAGGGCAGAGAAAACAGCTAAGAGCTAGGTAAGTGATGGCTTCAGGTCCTTCTGGGGGAGCAGAATTTGAGAGAGGTAGGAGGAAACTCAATGGGGTAGGGGAGGAATGGGAATGGAGGGGGTAGGAATAGCAAAGTGCCTCTTTCAGTTAACCTCACAGGCTTCAGGCCTTAGACCTAGTGACTTGGTCATTGTTTATCCAGTCCCAAGCCCTCAGTGGAGCACCCGTTGTGTGCTAAGCCCTGCGCAGGACTCTGGGCACATCAGGGTGATGCAGCCCTGCTCTAGGCAGTTGCATTCAGAAGAGAGAGAAGGACAGGTACACGTGGAAGCCTGCCACGCTGGAAAGGTGCATTTAGGGTAGGAAGGCAGGCAGAGGCCACAGGAGGAGAGAGCCTTTCCTTGGAGGCAGGTCCTGTTGGTACCAGGCCATACTGAAACTTCAGGCCATGCTCTGCATCTTTCCTCTCTGCTCTCTGCTCAGCTAGTTGTGAAGACCAGTTGGCTCCCCTTTGAGGCTCAGGTGAGTCATTAAACACCATGAAATAAGTAAATCCCTGGTACTACTCGCTGCCCAGTAAGAAACTGCCCCATCACAAACCATATCCTGAGGGCCAGGCAGTCTGTGTTTGAGACTTTCAGTTGAAGACCCACACTGAACACTCCTGTTGTTTTCTCTGCCTCTATTGTCTTAATATGAATGTAACTATTTCACTGAGGACCTGGCCTGTGGGCGCCAATAGATGCTTTGGAGGAGGAGGAGTTACCCCTCGGTGCTTTTAAAGTGACGAGTCTATGTCCCTGTGTTTTAAGTCAAACTGTCTCAAACACACCCTTAATTAGAAGGAAAGGTATCGCCAGCCTTTTTGGTGTGCTGTGCTAAGACAGAAAGGGAATTGTCCTTATGTATGCGCTTAAATACATTCTCTGCCCAGCTTCTCCCACTCTAGCCTTTGGAGGAGACTTGCACATGATTTGCTCGAATCCCTGATTCCAGCAGAATTCGATTCTACAGGCACCTCTGCAAGTCCCATCTGCTGCCTTTCTCCGCTCTCAGCCCACTGGGTTCCAGTCATACACAGATTTGCCTCTGGGCCCACTCCATTTACAGACCCCAAACCAAATGGGAAAGCTTCAACCCACCGGACCGGACCCAACTGGAGAGGACAGAAGAGTGGCTGGTTCTGATTTCCTCCAGGTCTGACACAGCTTGGTTTTGACTCCTTGGTGTTGGCCAGGCTTTCTCTCTTCTCCTGTTGTGTGCTTACTCACTTAGCACTTGATATTGGACCTGGTCCCCATGTTATCCTGCGGGACTGGGTAGGGTGGGCATTTGCAACCCCCCAGCCTCCGCCTCCTGTGTAAGCCCTGTGCTGACAATTCCAGCACCGTTTTTGCAGAAGTGCCCTCTTGGAATGGCGGGAGAGCGGCAGAGTACTCCCGAGGTCTCAGCATAATTTGGTTTTATTACAAGGGTTTTCATTTTGATGGCAACATTATTCTTTTCATGGAAGAAATTATCTTCAAATTATTTAATCTTACTCTTTTATCTCTGGGGATACTTTGAGGTATATTGCTGCTGTCTTTACAGATTGCTGGAGAATAACAGGCCTGTCTATCATTTTATTCTCACAGGCCCACATTTGGAGGGGGGAGAAAGGATCTTGTTACCACTTAGGCATTTGGTCCCTGAAATAATCTTGAAATATCCATACTTTCTGGAGTAGAGCCGTTTAGGTAGGTTATCACTCCAAAGGAAAATATGATTAGCCTATAAAAAGTTAAATTTCCTCTCAAGGAAAGTTCTGAAGGAGATAGACTCAACTGTCTTTCTTGGGTAGCATGTGTTAACCATGAATTGCAGATCCTGGACAGAATATTCATTTTAACTAAAAAAGTTGTTTTTCTTGGCCTGGAATGTAGTAAACATTAAAAATTAGTAGTAGTTGTTGTTGCTAATAATAAAGCAGCTAGATGAGCTGGCGCAGTGAGGCCTGGGGAGGACCCTGGAGCTGGGAGTGGGAGAAGACCCCTCGGGAATGAAAGATGTGACTCAACCTGGCCACGCCAGCTCAGGTGGCACTTTGGTCCCCAGCTCCTGGCCCAGAAGCAGCCCTAGAGGGAGGAGCAAGGCGAGGGTATCGAGTGGACCTGAGACCAAGGCTGTCTGAACCTTGGTGGCTTCTCCTGCCACTGTCGAGAGCTGAGCAATGGCTGGACCACAGTGGCCTCCCGGAGAGCAGCACTTTGTGGGATATCATGCCTACTGGTTGGGAGAGTATTAGGTGATCTAAGGAGCAGCTTCTGGGGATTAACCAGGGGGAATTCTAGGAGAGTGGACCAGGGCAGCACACAGACACAGGGAGACAGGAGCACAAGGTGTAGGTGACTGCACCAGGCTCAGACCTTTGAAGTAGTTCTCTAATGCCTGGGTCTGGATTGTCCTCCCCAGCCTTGCTTGTCTTCCTGGCTGTGGTGTCTCTCCTCATGGCAGCCTTTGCTTTCTATCTTCCTCTCCCCAGCAGGGTTGATTGCCACCTCCTGTGTGTCTCTAAGGGACCTTGTGCAGACACCCACGCCATAAATTGCAGTCATCCATTTACACTGGTTGTTCATCTTTGAGGGCAGAGCATAGCACAGTGTCTGGCCCAGACTGTGTTCTCCATAAACGAATGGTAAGATACTCATTGGCATGCTTTACACAGGAAGAACAAACGATGATGTGAAATGATGGACCATGCGCTGGATCAGGGTTCACTTCTTCCTGGAGCACCGCTCCCTGGCTGTGTAGCTCTGGGTAAATCACTTTGCCTCTCTGAGCCTCCATTTTCCACATCAGTTGCATAGAAAGGGTGGTTTCAGAGGGCTCTGGTGAGGCTCCAATGGGCTCCTGGTCGTGCTGGCCAGATGGAGGGCTGGTGCTTCGCCCTGCTCTCCCACACATGGATGTGTGCACACCCACAGCCAGAAGGGCTTCTTGGCAGAGCTAACATGATCAGTGTCATTCTCGCCGGATGCATGAGCCCTTTCCGGGGATGGAAGGTGGGATGACGGCTAACACAACCTGCCATGTGCCAGGCCTCACCTACATTGTCCCACCCAGCACTCACAGCAACCCCCACCCAGTGAGGGCTATTACTGTCATTCCCATTTTGCAGATGGGGAAACTGTGACCTCAAAAAGGGAAAGTCATTTTCTCAAGGTTCCCAAGATTAGAATCCCAGTGGTCTGACTCCAGGGCCCTGCTCTTAACCACCACACTCCACTGCCTCTCTGTACCTGGGAGGAATCTGAGGGCAGTAGGACAATGTCCGGTTAGACCTCCCCGCCAAAGGCCCTGGGGGATAATAGTGTCTGCCATCAGCTCTGGATTTGGAGTTCCAGGGCCATCCTTTCTGGGAGCTGCAATCCAATGTCCTCTGACTACCCAGCGCCCAGGCCCTTGGCTTTCAGCTCTGAGGTTGTCTCTCCTTGTTTCAGCCCAGCAGGCAACAGGGGGCTGACTGTCTGGCAGAGGACAGAGTGAGGACCATCATTCTCATTCTCATTACAGAAGAGGACACTGCCAGCCCTTTCTCCACTCTCGGGCCCCAGGTGATTTATGCAAAAGTACCTGGAGGGGTGGCCCAGGGCGCCCAGTGGGAGATATAGCAAAGCGGTTAAGTGTGGCTCAGAAGTCAGACAGACCTGGGGTTTGAGTCCTAGTTACATCACTTACTAGTTGCTTAACCTTTCTGAGCCTCAGATCCTTTGTCTGTATAACTGCGATAACACAATCTGAAATGTGGGTCTGGCTCCCAATAGATGCTCCATAAATTGTAGCTATTATTCTCATTAGTAGGGTTATGATGGAACCACCAGCCCTGGGGTGGGTGTGGGGTGATATTGAAAAGGGAGCTGTTCGCTCGGTGCTTTGTGTCCACCTGGAGGGCTGGGATAGGGAAGGTGGGAAGGAGATGCAAGAGGGAGGAGATATGGGGGTATATGTATACGTATAGCTGATTCACTTTGTTATACAGTAGAAACCAACACAATATTGTAAAGCAATTATACTACAATAAAGATGTTAAAAAAATAAAATAAAATAAATAAAAACAATCCAATAAGACAACACCCCCCCCCAAAAAAAAGAAAAGGGAACTGTTCTGTGAACTGTTAGTGGGGACGGCTGTGTAGGGGTCTGGCTGGTCTGAAAGTGGGGAGTGACCTGGGACCTCACCGTGGTCTCTGCCAGGCATGGAGCCTCCCTGGATGGAGTCATCGTCTCTGCTCCTCTTTCTGGAATCAAGAGTTTGATAAGGGCAAATGTGTCTATTGATCCTCCCTAGAAAAGTTGAGATGATATAAAGGATGGCATTTAGAAATGACTGGGTATATATTTGTAATCGTATCAGGATTTTTCTTCAATTAGAAAGCATTTATTTGGAGCTGGGCTGGGTTTGGGTTGGGTCTCCCTGCCTCTTGATATCTGAAGCTTCTCTGTTTTGTGAGGCATATTGGCAACTTCTTGTCCTCTCATCTGCTTTTTATCTGTTTTCCTCTCAGGAGTGCGACCCCTTCCCGCTGCTCCAGGGAGCCCTGGTTGGGGACTGCCACTTAGCTCTCAGTGGGAAGGGTCCCACATGAGACTGAAAGCTGGGGGAGCAGGTACCCAGACTATGCTTAGCTTCCTGCACATGTGAGGGAGTAGTGTCGGAGGGGCTGAGACCCCCATCTCCTGATGCCTGGAGCTTCTGCGAGGTGGAGATGGGAAGGTATGTGGCTCCAGCACTTTCCAGTCTTATTTGTTACCCCCATCCCAGTCCCTGCCAAAAATGTCACCTGACTCACTGCATGTCTCACCACAGTAATCTGCTACCCTTTCGCTTTCACCTGGATGGAAGCATTAGCCTCATAACTCATCTCCCTGCTTCCAGCTCCCCCGAGCCCCCATCCATCCTCTGCACAACAGCCAGCGTGGCTTTTCCAAAACGAGAAACTGCCCTTGTCTCTTGCCAGCTTACTAACTTCCCATGGTGCTTGCAAAGTGACAGAACACTCTGAGCATAGCCTTCAGAACTTGGTATGATCAGGTCCTGCGGGACTCTCCAGGCCCGTCCCTTCTGACTCACCTCATCACAGTCTTCCACACTGGCCTTCCTCCAGTGCCTCAGACTTCAGGGCTTTGCATATGCTGTTCCCTTATCCTGTAATGCTTATCCCACCTTCACCCTCCCTTTCTCTACACTTGGCTTACCCCACCCCTTTTCCCTCTTAAGACCTTCTCTGGAGATGATTCCCTTGTATGCTTTGAAATTTGTAAATTTTGACTGTGCAGTGAATGGACACTCAGGAAAAAAGAAGCTCCTCTAAACATAAACACCAGGTCCCACCCACCCTATGTCCCTATTCGCCTCCAGTCTTTGGCGAGGGCATGGCTCGTCTCCCCAGGGTTGTGTACAGGGTCTCCCTCATGTTTTGAGCACTGCTTTGCTTGCAGCCTGTTTGCAGCCCTGTGTGTTTCCTCCCAAAGCCCAGGCACTCTTCCCTTGTAGGGCTCCTGTCCTTCTACCATATGGACACCCCCGCTTTCCAGCAGGTGCTTGGTGAGCACCGGGCCCGCTGCCAGCCGCTAAGAGTATAGGCTGTCAGGTCAGAAAAACCTAGATGCAACTCCCAAGTCCTTTATTTCCTAGTGGTGTGACTTTAACCAGTTAACCTCTGAGCCTCAGTTTTCAAACCCATAAAACAGTGATAACAAGCATTGCCCCCAGCACAGAGTCATGGAAAGGACTGACTGGGGCGGGCTGTGCAAGACAAAGCACTGGGGGCCATGGGTGGGACGAGGTAAGAGAGCACAGATGGCGGCAGCTGCTGGTCTTATTAATATCAGGAAAGGGAAGTTAACCTTGGTTGGGCCAGACACTTCCATAAATGCCCTCTGCGGTGTGGCTTGATTTCTGGGGCTGTGACTCTTGCTGTGAGGAGTGGAGGGCCGAGACAAGTGGGCTGTGGGGAGACGCACAGAAAGTGGGTGTCTCCATGGGGCTCTCAGGAAGTTTGTTTCGGTTGTGTGTATGTGGGCCTCCCACTCAGCATATGGGGCTGCCCAGCTGGGAGCCGCATTTCCATGGGAATCCGTGGGCTTGTGGGTCCGGGCTGCGTGCTGAGCATCATGGAGATCTTTCACCTGGAGAGGGACAAAAGAAATTTCCACGGGGCTTCTTACTTCTCAGAGGAGCCCTCTCCCCCTCTGGCCTAGGAGGGCTTCAGGCAATGGGGGTTGGCCCCTGCACACCAGGGAGAGAGGCAATGAGCGTGGAAGATGAGGCCCAGGTGTTCCTTCCACTGCCTGGGGAAGGTGGCTTCTTTACTTGTCTTGGACTCACAGATCTTAGAGATGGAAAAGACCTTATAGATCCTCAAGTTCCATCCTACAATTTCACAGATGAGGAAACTGAAGCCCATGCAAGTCATTTTGCTTTTCTGTGACCCAGTTTCCTCATTTGTAAAATGGGGCCATCTCCCCATAAAATAGTATCTCCATTGCAGAGCCTCTGTTGTGAGAGTGTGGTGCATGGAACAGGCCCAGCATAGTGCTTGGCTTGCAGCAGGTGCTCAGCAAACTTAATTTCTTTCTGCTAGATTTCTCTTACTGAATTCAAGTGACAGGGAATTTTCTGGGGGTATTTCCAATATAATTTGTGTGTGTGTGTGTGTGTGTGTGTGTGTGTGTGTGTAATGAAGAGCTTTAGTACTGGGACCACAAAGCTTGAATTTGAATCCTTCCCCTATTAATATTATGGAAAAAACCCCACAAACTTGGGTAAGTCACAGAACTTCTTGGGAATGCAGCTTCTTCATCTGTAGGGCTGGTACAAAGCTTGAACAGAATCATGTACACTAAAGAGCTTCAAAATATACAAAATCTCTGGCAAGTGGCAGGCACCATCCTTCCCTCTTAGTCTATGTTGTCTCTTGCCTGCCCTAAAGTGACTTTTTCTGCGAGAGGAATATGAGGTCTTAGGGAATGAGTGATGAGTGGGAGTATGAGTTGGAGTTGGATCTGGTCCTTTGAATGAGTCTTAAGAGTATGCAAAGGCTGTGAGCTAGTCTAACTGATTCCCACCTGCAGGTTTTCTCCCCTTTTCTCTTCCCTCTCCCCTGATTTGTGTGAAAGCTGGTTCTTCTTCCCTATATTTTAATTTTGTTAATGATCTAAATAACTGAAAGTGAACAGCTTCTGAATTGGCTGGAAATAATTCCACACTTATTGGACAAGAATGTTACAATCTGGTCCTGATTCATAAGAGCCGAGGGTTGAATTCCATTACAGAGGAGACAAGTCTCTATTTTATTTTCAGGAAAAAGGAGCAATTTAATCTGATGCATGTGATGAGTTTTTTTGTTTTTTTTTGAAAACAACAATGGTAACTGCATCTTTCTCATGTATAGGTAATCACATCCTTTAATATTTTTCCTCTATCAGCTTTCATTCTTTTATCTTCCAGTCATCCTTGGTAAATTCATCTCTTTTTTTCTTATTAACATGTTCATTAATCCTCAAACATTTATTGTGCTTCATTAAGCAGGTTAGAGGATTAACAAAAATTGGGATTTTGAGCAATGAAATTTACAGGCAGGTCAGATATAGAATTTCAGTCTGCTGATGGCTTTATTCCCAGCCTGGGTTTTGAGGACGAGGAAACTGAAAGTGAAGGGCAGTTTGAGTTTAGTTTTCTTTCTGGATATTAGAGCTCTCAGCCCAGCCCTTGTGGGCACTGGGGGTATGCAAGGTACAATCTTGCTGGCTTCAAAACATGTTTGTCCCAAAAAACATATCCCTGAGAGTAGTCATCTCAAGGGTCCATAACAAGTTAGGGTTTAGAGTTCAAAATCAATTATTTTGAAATCTTTTTCTCTTGTCAATCTTCTCGAGGCTCTAATACTTAGTTTCTTCACATGTAAGGTGGAAATTTTAATAATAACATTAGTAATAATGAGAGTTCTCATTTGTTGAATATTTACTATGTACCAGACACTGTGCTATGCATTTTACATGAATGATCTCATTTTATCCTCACATGAACCCAAAGAGAGAGAGGGGTTAATTATGTCTCCATTCAACAGATGAGAAAACTAGGGCCCAGAGGAGGTCATTAGCTTACTCAGACTCATAGACAGTGAGCGGTAGAGCCCGAGTGACCATAATGTTATAAAGAAGGCACTGCATTGGGATCAGGGCCGTGGATTCCAGCCTTGATTATCTCACTAATTCTGTGACCTTAGAAGTCACCCAACCTCTCGGGGTTTCAAGGTTTTATTGTTGTTTGCTTGTAAATGAGAACATTGGAAAACGTGGAGTATATTTAAGCCCTTTCTATCTCTGACATTCTGGAATACTGAAAAATGACACTGAGAATAAAAACAGCCACCAAAATGGACTGAATAGAATTATCTCCCATGCGGAACACTCTAGCTGACCTTGATTTCTAGCTGTGATCCCTCTGTGCTGGTGCCCATGATTACTTTGCAGAGAAGTCCTTGCCAGGCTCTGAGCAGTTCTCAGGCCATCTCATACTCCAAGCCCCTTGAATACTGCCCTCAATTTTGCAGTTTCTCCTCATACGCCCTGAAGCCCAGATGACATGTAAACGAACGAACAATAATTCTGCTTTATGATATTGAGGAGCACATCAATTTTCTGTGATTCCTTGTAGCAGAGTGAGCATACATTATAGAGTTCAAATGTTTTGAAAACGGGCTATGAAGAATTGTTATCTGCTGAAAGAACTGGCCATTTGTCGCCTTCCAGTGGCTGAGTGGCTGAGTAAGCTCTATGTGGTGCATGCTGTCAGTGCTGGTCTCAGAGAGGTATGGGTATGGGAGAGGGGGGACAGGGAGGGCACTGCCTCTTAACCTCTCAAAGAGAAAAACAATTTAGCTGTTGGAGACGTGATGGAAAGAAGCTATGAAGATATAAAATAAAAGTAAAGAAAACCTGTAAAAACTTTGGTACAACACAACTCAATCATATCATCGCTACCTACCTGCTGTTCTCATCCAGCCCCAAGAACTTATTTACTGGTGTCAACGCCATCAAATCTTAGCATCACTTGGTACTCTTGATAAATTTACTACTTTCCTTCAGTAATTTTGTTATTCATTGTTCAGTTATGATTAGTCATGCCTTCTTGGTAACTACAATTGTTTGAAAAATAAAACAAAAATATTCTTCTTTTTCACTTGGCTATTTATCTTTCAGTGGTCTCTACATTTGCAACTGTCTTTGCTTTTTTCCTTTCTCTTTCTCCCTCTCCCCCTTTTTCTCCCTTTCTTTGTCTCTCACCACTGCCTTTTCCCTCATATTTTAAAAGAATTCTTGGAAGAGGTTGCTCAATGATCACATTGTCCCAGATTAGAAGAAAAAAAGGCACTTTAGCAGGCAGGGTCAGAACCATGGACAGCACCACACGTGCACATATATCTCCCCAGATTCATCATTCTTTAAATTTTTACTGACATTTGGTTGATTTATAATATATTCATTTCAGGTGTACAGCATAGTGATTTCAGGTGTACAGCATAGTGATTCAGTATTTTTACAGATTATGCTTCATTAAAAGTTACAAGATAATGGCTGTAATTCCCTGTGCTATACCACATAACCTTGTTGCTTATGTATTTTATACATAGTTTGTACCTCTTAATCCTACACCCCTATCTTGCCCCTCCCTACTTCCTTCTCCTCACTGGTAACCACTAGTTTGTTTTCTATATCTGTGAGTCTGTTTCGTTTTTGTTTTTTTCTTTTTGAAGTATAGTTCATTTACAATGTTTCAGCTGTATAGCAAAGTGATTCGGTTACATATATGTGTACGTATATGTGTGTGTATATATATATATATATATATATATATATATGAAGAGAGAGATTATTTTTTAGAAAAATTTCCATTATAGGTTATTACAAGATGTTGAATATAGTTCCCTGTGCTATACAGTAGGTCCTCATTGTTTATTTTGTATATATTAATGTATATCCGTTAATCCCAAATTCCCAATTTATCCCTCCCCTGCCTTTCTCCTTTGATAACCATAAGGTTATTTTCTTTGGATGTGAGTCTATTTCTGTTTTGTAAATAAGTTCATTTGTATCATTTTTTTAGATTCCATATGTAAGTGATATCACGTGATATTTGTATTTCTCTGTCTGACTTACCTCACTTAGTATGGTAATCGCCATCCATGTCGCTGCAAATGGCATTATTTCATTCTTTTTTATCACTGAGTAATATTCCATTGTATATATACCACATCTTCTTTATCCATTCTTCTGTCAGTGGTCACCGAGTCTCCTTTCATGTCTTGGCTATTGTAAATCATGCTGCTATGAACATTGGGGCGTATGTATCTGTTTGAATTAGAGTTTTTGTCTTTTCTGGATATATGCCCAGGAGTGGGATTGCTGGATCATATGGTAACTCTGTTTTTAGTTGTTTAAGGAACCTCCATACTGTTCTCCACAATGGCTGCACCAATTTACATTCCCATCAATAGTGTAGGAGTGTTCCCTTTTCTCCACACCCTCTCCAGCATTTATTATTTGTAGACCTTTTAATGATGACCATTCTGACCTATGTGGTTTTGATGTGCAATTTCTGTATTATTTAGTGATGTTGAACATTTTCCATTTGCCCGTTTGCCATCTGTATGTCTTCTTTGGATGAATGTCTACTTAGATCTTCTGCCCAGTTTTTGATTAGGTTGTTGTTGTTGTTTTTTATTATTATTGACCTGTATGAGCTGTTTGTATATTTTGGGAATGAATCCCTTGTTGGTTTCATTGTTTGCAGATATTTTCTCCATTCCATAGGTTGTCTTTTCGGTTTTTTTTGTTTGTTTGTTTGTTTGTTTTTGCGGTACGCGGGCCTCTCACTGCTGTGGCCTCTTCTGTTGTGGAGCATAGGCTCTGGACTCACAGGCTCAGTGGCCATGGCCCATGGGCCCAGCCACTCTGCGGCATGTGGAATCCTCCCGGACCGGGTCACGAACCAGTGTCCCCTGCATTGACAGGAGGACTCTCAACTACTGTGCCACCAGGGAAGCCCTGTCTTTTCATTTTGTTTATGGTTTCCCTTGCTGTGCAAAAGGTTTTAAGTTTACCACCACCAGTCCCTCCCATCAGGAAGCTTGCACAAGAATCTTAGATAGCCTCATCCATCAGAGGGCAGACAGCAGAAACAAGAAGAACTACAATCCTGTAGCCTGTGGAATGAAAACCACATTCACAGAAAGACAGACAAAATGAAAAGGCAGAGGACTATGTACCAGATGAAGTAACAAGATAAAACCCCAGAAAAACAACAAAATGAAGTGGAGATAGTCAACCTTCCAAAAACAGAATTCAGAATAATGATAGTGGAGATGATCCAGGACCTCGGAAAAAGAAAGGAGGCAAAGATCAAGAAGATGCAAGAAATGTTTAACAAAGACCTAGAAGAATTAAAGAACAAACACCTAGAAGATTTAAAGAACAAACAAACAGAGATGACCAATACAATAACTGAAATGAAAAATACACTGGAAAGAATCAACAGCAGAATAACTGGGGCAGAAGAACAGATAAGTGACCTGGAAGACAGAATGGTGGAATTCACAGCTTCAGAATGAATAAAGAAAAAAGAATGAAAAGAAAAGAAGACAGCCTAAGAGACTTTTGGGACAATATTAAATGCACCAACATTCACATTATAGGGGTCCCACAGGAGAAGAGAGAGAGAAAGGACATGAGAAAATAATTGAAGAGATTATAGTCGAAAATTTCCCTAACATGGGAAAGGAAATAGCCACCCAAGTCCAGGAAGTGCAGAGAGTCCCAGGCAGGATAAACCCAAGAAGAAACACACAGTAATCAAATTGACAAAAATTAAAGGCAAAGAAAAATTATTGAAAGCGACAAGGGAAAAACAAGAAATGACATACAAGGGAGCTCCCATAAGGTTAACAGCTGATTTCTCAGCAGAAACTCTACAATCCAGAAGAGAGTGGCACGATATATTTAAGTGATGAAGGGGAAGAACCTACAACCAAGATTACTCTACCTGGCAAGGATCTCATTCAGATTTGATGGAGAAATCAAAAGCTAAGAGAATTCAGCACCACCAAACCAGCTCTACAACAAATGCTAAAGGAACTTCTCTAACTGAGAAACACAAGAGAAGAAAAGGACCTACAAAAACAAACCCAAAACAATTAAGAAAATGGTAGTAGGAACGTGCATATCGATAATTGCCTTAAACGTGAAAGGGTTAAATGCTCCAACAGAAAGACATAGGCTCGCTGAATGGATACAAAAACAAGACCCATATATATGCTGTCTACAAGAGACCCACTTCAGACCTAGGGACACATATAGACTGAAAGTAAGGGGAGAGAAAAAGATATTCCATGCAAATGGAAATTAAAAGACAGCTGGAGTAGCAATACTCCTATCAGATAAAATAGACTTTAGTTTTTATTCTTATTTTTATTTATTTATTTATTTACTTTTTTGTGGTACGTGGGCCTCTCACTATTGTGGCCTCTCCCATTGCGGAGCACAGGCTCCGGATGCGCAGGCTCAGCGACCATGGCTCACGGGCCTAGCTGCTCTGCAGCATGTGGGATATTCCCGGACCGGGGCACGAATACATGTCCCCTGCATCGGCAGGCAGACTCTCAACCACTGCACCACCAGGGAAGCCCTAAAATAGACTTTAAAATAAAGAATGTTACAAGAGACAAGGAAGGACAGTATATAATGATCAAGGGATCAATCCAAGAAGAAGATATAACAATTATAAATATATATGCATGCAACATAGGAGCACCTCAATACATAAGACAAATGTTAAGAGCTATAAAAGAGCAAATCGACAGTAGCAAAATAATTGTGGGGGACTTTAACACCTCACTTAACACCAATGGACAGATCATCCAGACAGAAAATAAATAAGGAAACACAAGCATTAAATGACACAATAAACCAGATAGATTTAACTGATATTTATAGGACATTCCATCCAAAAACAGCAGATTACACTTTCTTCTCATGTGCACATGGAACATTCTCCAGGATAGATCACATCTTGGGTCACAAATCAAGCCTCAGTAAATTTAAGAAAATTGAAATCATATCAAGCATCTTTTCTGACCACAATGCTATGAGATTAGAAATGAAGTACAGGGAAAAAACCGTAGAAAACACAAACACATGGAGGCTAAACAATACATTACTAAATAATCAAGAGACTACTGAAGAAATCAAAAAATACCTAGAAACAAATGACAATGAAAACACGACAATCCAAAACCTATGGGATGCAGCAAAAGCAGTTCTAAGAGGGAAGTTTATAGCAATACAAGCCTACCTCAAGAAACAAGAAAAATCTCAAATAAACAATCTAACCTTACACTGAAAGGAACTAGAGAAAGAAGAACAAACAAAACCCAAAGTTAGCAGAAGGAAAGAAATCATAAAGATCAGAGCAGAAATAAATGAAATAGAAACAAAGAAAACAATAGCAAAGATCAATAAAACTAAAAGCTGGGTCTTTGAGAAGATAAACAAAATTGATAAACCATTAGCCGAACTCATCAAGGAAAAGAGGGAGAGGACTCAAATCAATAAAATTACAAATGAAAAAGGAGAAGTTACAACAGACACTACAGAAATACAAAGCATCCTAAGAGACTACTACAAGCAACTCTATGCCAACAAAATGGACAACCTGGAAGAAACAGACAAATTCTTAGAAAGGTATAACCTTCCAAGACTGAACCAGGAGAAATAGAAAATATGAACAGACCAGTCACAAGTAATGAAACTGAACTGTGATTAAAAATCTCCCAACAAACAAAAGTCCAGGACCAGATGGCTTCACAGGTGAATTCTATCAAACATTTAGAGAAGAGCTAACACCATCCTTCTCAAACTCTTCCAAAAAATTGCAGAGGAAGGAACACTCCCAAACTCATTCTGTGAGGCCACCATCACCCTGATACCAAAACCAGACAAATATACTACAAAAATAGAAAATTACAGACCAATATCACTGATGAATATAGATGCAAATCCTCAACAAAATCTAGCAAACAGAATCCAACAACACATTAAAAGGATCATACACCACAATCAAGTGGGATTTATTCCAGGGATGCAAGCATTCTGCAGTATACGCAAATCAATCAGTGTGATACACCATATTAACAAATTGAAGAATAAAAACTATATGATCATCGCAATAGATGCAGAAAAAGCTTTTGACAAAATTCAACAGCCATTTATGATAAACCCTCTCCAGAAAGTGGGCATAGAGGGAACATACCTCAACATAATAAAGACCATATATGACAAACCCACAGCAAACATCATTCTCAATGGTGAAAAACTGAAAGCATTTCCTCTAAGATCAGGAAAAGACAAGGATGTCCACTCTCGCCACTGTTATTCAACATAGTTTTGGAAGTCCTAGCCATGGCAATCAGAGAAGAAAAAGAAATAAAAGGAATACAAATTGGAAAAGAAGAAGTAAAAGTGTCACTGTTTGCAGATGACATGATACTATACAGGAAGAATCCTAAAGATGCCACCAGAAAACTACTAGAGCTCATCAATGAGTTTGGTCAAGTTGCAGGATACAAAATTAATGCACAGAAATCTCTTGCATTCCTATACACTAATGATGAAAAATCTGAAAGATAAATTAAGGAAACACTCCCATTTACTATTGCAACAAAAAGAATAAAATACCTAGGAATAAACCTACCTAGGGAGACAAAAGACCTGTATGCAGAAAACTATAAGACACTATTGAAAGAAATCAAAGATGACACAAACAGATGGAGAGATATACCATGTTCTTGGATTGGAAGAATCAATATTGTGAAAGTGACTATACTACCCAAAGCAATCTACAGATTCAATGCAATCCCTGTCATTATTACCAATGGCATGTTTTACAGAAGAACAAACAAATTTAAAAATTTTAAAATTTGTATTGAGACACAAAAGACCCCGAATAGCCAAAACAATCTTGAGGGAAAAAAATTGAGCTGGAGGAATCAGACTCCCTGACTTCGGACTATACTACAAAGGTACGGTAATCAAGACAATACGGTACTGGCACAAAAACAGAAATATAGATCAATGGAACAGGATAGAAAGCCCAGAGACAAACCCACACACCTATGGTCAACTAATCTAGGACAAAGGAGGCAAGGATATACAATGGAGAAAAGACAGTCTCTTCAATAAGTGGTGCTAGGAGAACTGGACAGCTACATGTAAAAAATGAAATTAGAACACTCCATAACACCATACACAAAAAAATAAACTCCAAGTGAATTAGAGACCTAAATGTAAGACAGAACAGTATAAAACTCTTATATGAAAACATAGGAAGATCACTCTTTGACATTAATCATGGCAAGATCTTTTTTGACCCACCTCCTGGAGTAATGGGAATAAAAACAAAAACAAATGGGACTTAATGAAACTTAAAAGCTGTTGCACAGCAAAGGAGAGTATAAACAAGATGAAAAGACAACCCTCAGAATGGGAGAAAATATTTGCCAATGAATGAACAGACAAAGGATTAATCTCCAAAATATATAAACAGCTCATGCAGCTCAATATTAAAAAACAAACAACCCAATCCAAAAATGGGCAGAAGACCTAAATAGATATTACTCCAGAGAAGACATTACAGATGGCCAAAAAGCACATGAAAAGCTTCTCAACATCACTAATTATTAGAGAAATGCAAATGAAAACTACAATGAGGTATCACCTCACACCAGTTAGAATGGGAGTCATCAGAAAATCTACAAACAACAAATGCTGAAGAGGGTGTGAAGAAAAGGAAACCCTTTTGCACTGTTGGTGGGAATGTAAATTAATACAGCCACTATGGAGAACAGTATGGAGGTTCCTTATAAAACTAAAAATAGAATTACCATATGATCCAGCAATCCCACTACTGGGCATATACCCAGAGAAAACCATAATTCAACAAACACATGCACCACAATGTTCATTGCAGCACTATTTGCAATAGCCAGGTCATGGAAGCAACCTAAATGCCCATCGTCAGACGAATGGATAAAGAAGATGTGGTACATATATACAAGGGAATATTACTCAGCCATAAAAAGGAACGAAATTGGGTCATTTGTAGAGATATGGGTGGACCTAGAGACTGTCATACAGAGTGAAGTAAGTCAGAAAGAGGAAAACAAATATTGTATATTAACACATATATGTGGAATCTAGAAAAATGGTACAGATGAAGCATTTTGCAGGGAAGAAATAGAGACACAGATGTAGAGAACAAACATATGGACACCAAGGGGGGAAAGCTGGGGGTGGTGGTGGTGTTGGTGGTGGTGGGATGAATTGGGAGATTGGAATTGACATATGTACACTAATATGTATAAAAGAGATAACTAATAAGAGCCTGCTGTATAAAAAAATAATAAAATAAAAAAAACCCCTACCCTCTGTCTAATGTCACATTTCCTTCTTAATCTGAATTCAGTCAGTCCTCATGTATGTCATACAACGTATACTTAATAATTAAAAAATAAAAGCTTTTAAATTTAATTAGGTCCCATTTTTAAATTTAAAACATTTAAAATTTATATATAGATATATATTTAATATATATATTTTAACATCTTTATTGGGGTATAACTGCTTTACAATGGTGTGTTAGTTTCTGCTTTATAACAAAGTGAATCAGCTATACATACACATATATCCCCATATCCCCTCCCTCTTGTGTCTCCCTCCCACCCTCCCTATCCCACCCCTCTAAGTGGTCACAAAGCACTGAGCTGATCTCCCTGTGCTATGCAACTGCTTCCCACTAGCTATCTATTTTATATTTGGTAGTGTGTATATGTCAGTGCTATGCTTTTATTTCCATTACTTTACTCTAGGATGTGGATCCGGAAAAACTACTGCTGTGATTTATGTAAAATGGTATTCTGCTTATGTTTTCCTCTAAGAATTTTATAGTATCCAGTCCTACATTCAGGTCTTTAATCCATTTTCAGTTTATTTTTGTATGTGGTGTTAGAGAATGTTCTAATTTCATTCCTTTACATGTGTCTGTCCAGTTTTCCCAGCTTCAGTTATTGAAGAGACTGCCTTTTCTGCATTGTATATTCTTGCCTCCTCTGTTGTATGTTAATTGACTGTAAGTGCATGGGTTTATTTATGGGCTTTCTATCCTGATGCGTTGATCTATGTGTCTGTTTTTGTGCCAGTATTATACCATTTTGATTACTGTAGCTTTGTAGTATAGTCTGAAGTCAGGGATCTTTTTTGCTGTATAAATTGGTTTGTTTTATTTTTTAGCTTCCTACAAATAAAAAATGTTGAAATTTTGCAATTTTCAGGAATGTGGATGGACCTAGAGAATGTTATGCATAGTGAAATAAATGAGACAAAGACAAATACTATATGATATCATTTATATATGGAATGTAAAAGATTTGTCATTCTTTTTAATCAAAATGTGTTTTGGGGGAGGGTTAAATTAGGAGTTTGGGATTAACAGATACACACTACTATATATAAAATAGATAAACAACAAGGATGTACTGTATAGCACAGGGAGCTATATTCAATATCTTGTAATAACCTATAATGGAAAAGAATCTGCAAAAGAATATATATATAAATGAATATATATGTATTTATATGTATATATATAAATGAATCACTTTGCTGTACACCTGAAACTAACATAACATTGTAAATCAAGTATACTTAAATTTTAAAAATGTTAATACAATATACTTAAAAAATGCATTTAACTGTATCATCATAGGGCACGACTGAACTTATAGAAAAAATTTATATATTCATTTAGAAGCTACAGTGCTGAAACTGGACTACTAGGTCCTCTGTTGTTCTAGGAAAGAAAATATTTTATGCTTAGGAGCCTGACAGCCAAAATTTGTGGCAGAAAGTTAATTGTTTCTGGTTTTGAGTGGGGAGGGAGGATGTGACGCTTGATGAGATTGAAAAAGGAAAAAAATCTAGAGTTGATTGTGGATTGTTTTCTCTTACATATTTTCTTTTCTCCTACTTTTGGAACTCTGATTAAGCATGTTATATATATTTTTTCTACCCCCCTTGTGTCTTTGTTTTTGAAATAGCTTTATAGAGATATAGTTCACATACCATTTAATTCACTAAAGTATAGAATTCAATGGTTTCTTAGTATATCCACAAAATTGTGAAACCATCACTGAATCAATTTTAGAACTTTTAATCACCCCAGAAGTAAAGTACATGTCCTTTAGCTGTGATCTCTCAACCCACCATTCCAACAGGTATGGTCTGAATTTTTGTTTTCCTCTAAAATTCGTATGTTCAAATCTAATTCTCAATGTGATGGTATTTAGAGGTGGGGCCTTTAGGAGGTGAGGAGGTCATGAGGATGGAGAGCCTCATGAATGGGATTAGTGCCATTATGATAAGAGACCAGAGAGCTAACTCTCTGTTTTTCAGCCGTATGAGGATAAAACAAGAAATCAACAGTCTGTAACCCAGAAGAGGGTCCTTAGACCCCAGTCT
Source organism: Delphinapterus leucas (assembly GCF_059928025.1). Lineage (NCBI taxonomy): Eukaryota > Metazoa > Chordata > Mammalia > Artiodactyla > Monodontidae > Delphinapterus > Delphinapterus leucas. Next base: position 116,102,954 of record NC_143131.1, on the reverse strand, counting down.
TGCTGGCACCCTGATCTCAGACTTCCATCCTCTAGAACTATGAGAAATAAATGTCAATTTATAAGCCATCTAGTCTATGGTACTTTGTTATAGTAGCCTGAACTAAGAAACTGTCCAATCTTAAGCAACCACTCATCTACTTTCTGTCTCTATATATTTGTCTGTTCTGACATTTCTTATAAATAATATTATATAATATGTGGTCTTTTGTGAGTAACTTCTTTAACTTAGCATAATGTCTTCAAGGTTAATCCATGTTGTAGCTTGTATCCATATTTCATTCTTTTTTATGGCTGAATAATATTCCGTTGTATAGATATACCACATTTTGCTTATCTCTTTATCAATTGGTGGACTTTTGGGTTGTTTCCACCTTTTGGCTAGTATAAATAATGCTGCTATAAACATTCATGTACAAGTTTTTGTATGGACACGTGTTTTCAGTTCTCTTAGGTATACAGCTAGTACTAGAATTGCTGAGTAACTCCATGTATAACTTTTTGAGGAACTTCTAGTTTGTTTTCCAAAGTGGCCGTGCCATTTTACATTCCTACCAGCAGTGTGTGAGAGTTCCAATTTCTCCACATCCTCACCAGCACTTGTTTTTTCTGACTTTTTGTTTATATCCATTCTACTGGGTTTGAAGTAATATCCCATTCTGGTTTCAGTTTCCATTTCCCTGATACTAGTGATGTTGAGCATCTTTTAAATGTGCTTACTGGCCATTTGTATATCTTCCTTGGGGAAATGTCTATTCAGATTTTTTTTACCATTTGAAAGTTGTTATCTGTTTTTATTAATGAATGTGTTTTTTAGATTTTAGACACGGCTCCATTGTCAGGCATGGTTTGGAAATATTTCATACTATTCTGTGGTCTGTCTTTCACTTTCTTGATAGTGTCCTTTGAAGCAAAAAGTTTTTAATTTTGATGAAGTCCAATTTATCTACTTTTTCTTTTATTCCTTGGGCTTTTGGTGTCATATCTAAGAAAATCCATTGCCTAATCCAAGGTAATGAAGATTTCCTGCTATGTTTTCCTCTAAGAGTTTTATAGTGTTGGCTCTTACATTTAGGTCTTTGATCCATTTTGAGTTAATTTTTTTTATATGTTGCTAGGTAAAACTACAACTTCATTCTTATGCATTGGCTTATCCAGTTGTCCCAGCACAATTTGTTGACAATACTATTCTTTGCCCCATTGAATGATCTTAGATCCTTGTTGAAAAATCAACTGACCATGAATTATGGATTTATTTTCAAATTCTCAGTTCTAATCCATTGATGGCACATGTCTGTCTTTATGCCAGTACTACAGGGTCTTGATTACTGTAGATGTGTAGTAAGTTTTGTTAAACTTATTCAAACTGTTTTACTCTTTATGATGCTGTTGTAAATTGAACTGTGTTCTTAATTTAATTTTCAGATTGTTTATTGCTAGTGTATAGAAATACAATAAAATTTTAAATTAGTCTTATATTCTGAAAACTTGCTGCACTCATTTATTCATTCCAATGTATATATATATTTTTTTGTGGTACGTAGGCCTCTCACTGTTGTGGCCTCTCCCGTTGCGGAGCACAGGCTCCGGACGCGCACGCTCAGCGGCCATGGCTCACGGGCCCAGCTGCTCCGCAGCATGTGGGATCTTCCCAGACCAGGGCACGAACCAGTGGCCCCTGCATCGGCAGGCAGACTCTCAATCACTGTGCCACCTGGGAAGCTCCATTCCAATAATTTTTTAGTGGACTTCTTAGGATTTTGTACATACAAGATTATGTCATCTGTGAATAGAGATTATTTTATTTCATCCTTTCCAATATGGATGTCATTTATTTATTTCATTTTTTTGCCCAGGCCAGAACATCTGGTAAAATGTTAAATAAAAGTGGCAGAGTGTACATACTTCTGTTGTTCCTTATCTTAGGAGGAAAGCATCTACTTTTGGTACTATTAATATGATGTTAACTGTATGTTTCTTCTAGATACACTTTATCATGCTGAGGAGATTCCCTTCTGTTCCTGGTTTGTTGAGGTTTTTTTTTTTTTTTTTTTTTTAATCATGAAAGGGTATTGGATTTTGCCAAGGGCTTTTTCTTCATCTATTGAGATAATCATTTTTTTGAATTCTATTGATATGGTATATAACAGTAATTGATTTTCATATGTTAAATATCCTCCTTATTTCTCTTCCATATTTCCACCTTATTATAGCACTTATATTTTATTATAGTCTGTGTCTCCCCAATAGAATATGAGCCTGATGAAGGTAGATACTGCATCTACAATAGACTCTTGACTTTCAGGAGGGAGATCTTTGTGGATCCTGAAATATCTGAATCCCTCTGCCAAATGCCACTGAGGAAAAAGAGAAAAACAAATTGGATAGAGTTTGTATTCTGGGTAGTCGTGGGGCCCAGTCACTAGACAAGTGTCTTTTTCTTGTATACCAATCTTCAGGCAAGTAATCTGAATTTGTGCTTCAGCGAAACAACAAACCAGGGACCTTCAGGATCACTCTTGATATCATAAACATTCATTGCTACATTCTCTAAGGCCATAGACCACTGGTGTTCATCCCTACAGTACCTGGCATGAAAGTTTGTTCATTTTATTAGGACTGTGTATTCTGTGCTAGGCACTGGGTTAGTTGCTGAGATTATAGAAATGCATAAAATAGGGTTCTTACCTCTAGGAGCTCAGAGTCAGTGGAGGGAAAGAGACAATTAAAATACAGGGTGAAAGTGGTATGACGGTGCAAGCAGCACAGAAGGGGAGAGAATGAGGCTTCCTATAATAAGTGGGGTGTGAGCTCTCCTCTCACCACCTTCAGTGGCATTTCTGGCCCACTCTCTCCTAGAATAATGTAGGAACCTCCTAACTGACCTCTCTGCTCCTACCTTGCTACCCATGCAGTCCGCTCTCAGTACACCACCCAGAGTGATCCTTTAAAAGCTTAAGTGAGCTTATGTCTCTCTTCTACTCACAGTTCAGACTGACTGCCTATCTTTCCAGAGTTAAAGACCAAGCTGCCATCTTGGTTCACAAGTTCTGCCTGATCTGACCTTTCACTCTCTCTCTGACCTCTTCTCCTTCTTTTGCTCTTGATAACTCCACTGCATGAACTCTGATCTCCTGCTGGTCTTCCAACATATCAGACTCACTCTGCTCCAGCTTGGGGCCCTTGTATTTGTGGGCTCCTCTTCCAGAATGCTCTTCCCAGATATCATTTCCTCACTTTCTGCAGGCCTCTGATCAAAGCCTTTGGGAGAAAGTCCTACAACTACTCTACAGAAACTGATGGACTCCTTTCCTGCTGCCTTCTCACCTGAACGTGCTTCATTTTTCTCTATACCACTCACTCATTTAGTTGTTTATTGTCTGTATTCCCTAAGAATATAAGTTCCATGAAGTCAGAGATATTTTTGCCCATTTTGTTCATTGTTGTTACTCCCATTGCCTAGCATGCTTCCTGACACATAGTAGGTACTCATTAAATATTTGCTGACCCAGCTAATGTACTGCCATTACAGAGGGTGAGTGGGAGTGACTTAGTAAGAAGAAATGAGCTGGGATAGGAGGTAGATTGGGTGTTTATTGAATTGAATGATTTAATTTCCCCATGTGTGGGGTTTGGGTTTTGGACTAGAGGGTTGCTGATGCCCACTTTCATCCAATCAACCCTGAAATAACCCCCCAAAATGGCAATTTTGCAGCTCAGAGTGGACGAAGAGTCTGTGTGAAGGCCACTGACAGCTTTAAGCAATCTGAAGGTGTAGGGGTGCCTGAAGTTTGGTGGCACCAAAACCTATTACCAGGCAGTGAAGATGGTTCCTGAGATCATAGCTGAATTATGGATGCTACCCAGCACTACTTAGGAAGGCACCTGGTTCTCTCATCCCAAGAACAGCCCCTGCACCAAATCACAAAGTTTATAAAAGACGTCCCCAATATAATGTATAAATAATAACTGTTGTTTATTGAGTGCTTCCCTTATGCCTTGCTCAGTGCTGGGAGCTTTATAATGTTCTCTCTTATAACCCTGTGAGATAGGTACTGTTGTCATCTTCATTTTATGGATTAAAAAAACAGGTGCTGAAAAAATTCATAACTTGCCTAGGGCCATGGGGCTGGTAAGTGGGTAAGCTAGTAAATTTTAATTCCAGTCTGATGGAGTCTAAAACCCATGTTCTTGGCCATATTGTGTATTCTCCAGATCAGCCACCTGCAACAAATATTTTACCTCTGAGGGCAAGAACACATCCCTCTGTACTTTTCTGCTTTCAGAAATGAGGTTTGGGATGTTCCAGAAGCTGCAGGTGTGTATTTACCCAACAGCTTTGATAGGACAAGGGCAGAGGACAGTAGAGGCCTGGACACTGCCCTAACTGTATTAGTTATGATTTAATATATAGTATTGTCAAAACTCAATTAGGGAAGTCATTAGGAGTGCAAAGGGCAAGGCAGATTAAGAAGGTAATGCTTCTTAGAGTAAATATATTCTTGTCTAGGAAATGTGTTTTCTATAATTATTTTGGGAGTCCAGGCTCCATAAACTTTATTGAAGGGAACCTGAGATAGACTGGGGAGAGAGTTTGGAATAGCCCAAGTTCCCTTAGGGAAAGAGCAGGAGGTGTGTATTGAAGTGTGATGGTGAGTTTCTGTAATTCTCCTGCAGAGAATTAGGGGGCTAGACGGGAGGGTGTGAGCTTGAGAAAAAGAAATGCAGACCGCAAGTGATTGTAGGTTTTTCAGAGGGTTTATAGACATTGTTTGCAGTTCAGATGATAAAAAGATTCTTCCTTTTGGGGGTTGGTGGTTCTTTTCATAGGCAGCTGGCGGGGGGGCTCACCCCACGGAGACTGTTCTTGGGATTCAGGAACCCAGTATTTTCAGAAGAAGTAGTGCTGCAGTTTCTGGTTATATCATGGGCAATGTTGTGACATCTCTGGATTATGTTAAGGGACAGTGTTGCGACACCCCTGGATTACATCATGGGCAGTGCTGTGAGGCCCCTTGGTTTTCAGCACAGTGTGAAGCATTGTGGAAAGAGTTGTGGCATTTGAAGTTAGAGAAGAACCGCTCATGGGGGACCTAACATATCTGAGCCCTGGTGCAAATCCCTCTACGTGTATTATCCTTCGATAACATCTGCCTCCTGGGGTGATCCTTAGAGTCCTGGCCAAGGCTGGAGGGGAACCCTGGGAATATTGAGAAAGCTATGACTTTGTCCAGCTTTCAGGGAGTTGCCTCTAAGCCTCTTTTTAAAAAATTAATTAATTAATTTATTTTTGGCTGCGTTGGGTCTTTGTTGCGGTGCGCGGGCTTCTCACTGCAGTGGCTTCTCTTGTTGCGGAGCACAGGCTCTAGGCGCGCGCGGGCTTCAGTAGTTGTGGCACGTGGGCTCAGTAGTGGTGGCACGTGGGCTCTAGAGTGAAGGCTCAGTAGTTGTGGCACACGGGCTTAGTTGCTCCGCGGCATGTGGGATCTTCCCGGCCCAGAACTCGAACCCGTGTCCCCTGCATTGGCAGGCGGATTCTCAACCACTGCGCCACCAGGGAAGCCCTAAGCCTCTTTAAGATGAGAAAAATACTCAGGATTGTCATGAGGCTAAAATGAGTTTTTGTAGGCTAGTTTTTGTAGTTTTTGTAGAAAGCCCCATTGTGTAGGAGATGCCATTGTGCAGAGTATGTTGGGCTCTGTGTATGTATCACAAGCTAATTAGGAGAATAGATTAAGCTGCTTTGGTGTCAAAATAGCTGTGGGGAAAACAACCTTAATAGCAGGATGCAGATGAAAGAAAATGAAATGGTAGAGAAATGAGGAGCATTTAAAAGAAAACAATCAGGCTGGAGGGAATGGAGAGAGGAGGACAAAGCAGAGCGTTTAAAATATTAAAGAAGTTGGTATGGGGTGGCATATGCATTTCTGATGAGCACCAGGGGAAGAGAGCCTAGTCCCACATTTCCTCAGCCTCAGTGTTTGTCATGTTCAAAGCCTCAAAGTTCCTAGGGGACAGGAGACAGGAGAAGGGAGGTGGTAAGAAACTTTTGGGGCTCAGCCAGGAAGAGTAGCTTTAGGTGGCCAGGCTGTGCTCTGTTCCCGCTGCGTCTCAGCTCTGCTACTCCCTGTGATTCTGTGCCCAGTTTTCCTCTTTTCATTCCTCACAGTGAGATCCCTGGTCCTTCCACCCCCTCAGGGCTTTCATCACCATCCCTTGGTGCATGACTCTCAAATCTGGGTTTCCAGTCCAGGTGGATCTCCTGAGTTCTCCAGCTGCTACCCACCCCATCCTGCATTATCTTACCTCACACATCTAAGATGGACTCACTTCTCTCCCCATGATGCCCATACGTGCTTCTCCTCCAAACTTCCCCATCGCAGCAATGGTACTGCCATCCACCCAGTCACCCAAGCCAGAATACTAGGAATCTTTCTTGACTCTCCTCTCTCCCATCAGTCACTGCGTTCTGTTGACTCTACCTTCTATATGTACCTCAAGTCAGCTCAGCATTTCTCTTCACCTCACTGCCAGTCTCTTGGTCATCACCTACCTGTACAGCTGCAGTAGCCCAAAGAATTGTTCTGCTCCATTCTCCCTCCTCCCCAAACCATTCCCCACATAGCTCCTGCTGTAACAAATCTAATCATGTTACTCTCCTTTCTAAAAACCTTCATCACTCCTTTGCTGTTCTGGATACTTATCGCTGCATAAAAATACTACTCCAAAACTTAGTAGCTTAAGACAATAGTCATTTTATTATATCTCATAAATTGTGGGTCAGGAATTCAGGCAGGGTTCAGCTGGGCAATTCTTCTGTTCCATGGGGCATCAACAGAGGTCATTTGGTCATATTCAGCTGGTAATGGGCTAGTCTAAATCCAAGATGGCTCCACTTACATATATGGCACTTTAGTGGGGAGGACCAAAAGGCTGGGCTTAGATGGGACTGTCAGCTGGAGCACCCACATGTGGCCCCTCCAGCATGGTGGTCTTAGGGTAGTCGGTCTTCTTACACAGCGGTTCATGGTCCAAGAGTGAGAGTTCCAGTGAAGAAGGTTGAAGCTATGTGGTGTTTCATGATTCAGCCTCATAAGTCATATGCCATCATTTCCATAGTACTGTATTGGTTGAAGGAGTTACAAACCTGCCAAGATTCAAGGAGGACAGACAAAGACCCTACCTCTCAGAGGGAGGAGTGCAGCCATGTCTTTAGAGGAAGGCCTTGGTGTCATGGCGTGCATGGCCCTTCATGGGCTGGCTGCTGCTGGCCTCCTCTCTGCTCACCATTCCCTAACTTACCGGATTTTATGCTCCAAGGGTCCAGCCATCCTTAGCAACTTCTAACTCCTTGAGTAGTCTGAGCTCTCTCGCACTGTTGGATTCCTCCCTCTTTTTAGAGTGGCTTTCTTACCCCTTCTTCATCTGATAAACTCCTGTTTCCCTTCAAGTCTCAGCTTAAGTGCTATTTCCTGTAGGAGGCCTTCCATGAATCTGTTAGTCTAGGTTAGGTGGTTTCCCATGTGGCCAAATAAGACTCATCAGTGTTGTAATTACAGTCTACATGTCTCACCAAACTGAAAGTCATTAGAGCACAAGACTGTGTCACATTGATCTTCTTATCTTCAGGATCTAACACAAGACCTGGCATGTATTAATTGCCCAATATATGTTTATTGAATTCCATAGTTGCTCTGGGTCTCAGTTTCCTCATTTGTAAATTTGGAAAGCAAATAGATTTATCCAATATGCTGTTGTCTCACTCACTTGCTTCCTCAGCATAGAATTGAAAAGGATCCTGAAGCTACAACTGGGCTCAGCCAGAAGGAGGATTGTGATCCATTAGTGATATCTGCCATGGGCACAGCAGAGGGAAGAGGTAGCTTGTATGCTGTGCATTTGACATACCTAGATTAGATCATCTCCAACTTTCAATGTCTGTCCATAGCACTGTCTATATCACATCCACCTAGAATCCTAGACCAAGAGCTTGAAGTTTCCCATGAGATCACTTAGTCCAATATTCTCATTGCATAGATGAGAATACTAACACTCAGAGAGAAAGTGATTCACCTGAAGTCTGAACCGGACTCCAGGGTGAGATCTATTATAATTTACAGTCATGTAAACAGGGCAGGAATTGAGGTTTAGTATCTAACATAGTAGATGTTAACCCCAGCTCAGTATTAATTTCCTCTCTTGTCAATTCTGAAGTTTCAGACAACTTGGCAATAGAACAGACTGGGTTTGAATTCTGAGCACAGTCACTTCCTAGCTGCATGTTCTTGAGAAAACTACTTGACTTTACTAAACTTCAGCTTTCTCTTCTGCAAAATGTGGGTAATAGTAATACCTACCATATAAGTGAGATAATACAGGGAGAGCCCTTTTTAATTGTTTCTGGAACATAGTTAGGACTCAACTGTTAACTATTATTAGTAACAGTTTAGTATCATGACCACCTGTACTATCATCACAAGGCTTTGACCTGGCTTACTGCCTCGAGTAAGCCCCCCTCGAGGCCTGGGCGGCATGGGTCGCAAGGCACAGGGCACATGTCATCTGAATTCTCAGGGCTGACTTGAGACTTGTTAAGGAAAATTTAAAGAGTCCCATTTCCCCCAACCAGAAAGCTTTGCAGCTGAACCCAGTGACAAATTGTGGCTTGCACCTGGGAACTCTCTATCCCACTATCAGAGCAGAGGCATTTTCAATCAGGATTTCTATAAGGGAGAAAGGAAAGCTTATCTAACAGGCCAGATGCTTTATCAGATCTAAATACTTTTGTCTTTGGGGAAGAGAAGGAAGAAATGGTCAAAGTCAACAGAAAACAATTGACTTCAGACAAGTTTTACATACATACACATACACACAAGCAAATATATACACATACACACACACACATACACACATATATATATTTTCCCCACCTATTAGGGGACAGGATCAGAGTTCCCTGGGGTTTGGAAGTTTGTTCCTAAATGTTGAATAGTAATCAATTAAGGTAAGCTGGTTATGAAGTTTAAAAAATAAATAATTTGGGAAAAAGATCAATAGAGGGTTATAACTGCAGAGGCTGGCACTGTGGTGAGGACTTGGGGAGCAGCAGGAATGGTTAGGTGTTGATCTAATTTCTGGAGGGCTAATGAGTGAAGCTCTCCAGGCAACAATGGCAAATGCACTTCTAATCATCTCCATATTAAATTTAGCATCAAGGAGAGGGGCACTTCTCTCTCTTCAATTTCATGGCAATGTGATTAACATGGATATAAAAAAAAAGTTGAAGGAAACAGAATTCGATTTGAACTACATAGTCTATTTCAGAGTGAAAATTAAGATGTATTTGTAGGGTTTTCGTGGATAAGTTTCCAGGGACTCTAAACTGTGATTGAACCAAGTTCATCTTGTACTTTTCCTCCCTTCCTTTCCCCTTTCCAGGAGGCTTAAGTCTGCTGGTAATGAAGCAAGAGGGAGAAGAAAATAAAGCAGTGGAGTGTGAGGAGGATGCCATGCTGAGAGTTCGGAGGAAAGGTGCTTTAGCAACACTGCAGTGTAAAGGATTTCAGGCTGGTGTAACAGGGGAAGTGAGCCCCTTGGTTGGCGATGCACCCTCTGTCAGCCTGCGAATGGGGCTCTGTGATTTTGGAACAAGCAAGTTGGACACAACCAAAAAGGAGTATCTCTAAATTGTAAATCTGGTGGTCAGAAGTTGGCTTTAGTGCTGACATGTAATAGGCTGCAATTCCATTGATAGTCATCCAGGCTGGGGACAACTCCAAATCCTCTTCTTTCTCTGGTCCCTCTCCCTCACCTTTTGACTAAAATGTTTTGTATTCAGACACAGAGAATTTGAAAAGTTCTATGGGCGTCTGCACCTGGAAAGGTCTCTTCTCTCCTAAGATTCTTTCTCAATAATTTGGAGGAATAGTGAAGGAAAATAAAAGGGGGAGAAATAGGGCACCTCTGGCTTTGACAGTGAAAGTGCCTGTAGTTTTCCTGTCTTACATCATGTAAACAGGCTGTGCTTTGTAGCTCTCGCCCTGTGGTATTTGAGATTTATTTTTTATAACAGAGATGCTTTTTTTGGAATATGCTTACAAATTTATCTCCTTCTGTAGGGAGGGGCCTTCTTTGAACATGCTCTTACCTTTAGTAAGTAATTTAAGAAATATACTCCCTTGGTCTGGCTAAACATTAGATAACAGTGTAATTCAAGGGATGTATTTAATTGCGAAATTGACCCAGAGCCCCATTTAGCATCATCGTCTAGGCCAGACAGGGCCAGGCTGACGTCAGCAGGAGTCTGGCTGACTGAGGAGTTAGGACAGAGCTTGCTTGATTAAGGTGTTTCTTGGGAAATGGAATTAAGCCTAATGATTTCCAGTGGAAGGGACTGCTAATTGGGGAGGCAATGCTGCTTAATTGGGACACTGGCACGTAATTAAAGGCTCCCTCCTGATGGTCTTCTCTGTACTTACGACTCTGGGAGGTTAAGATGATGTGGAGAATATGGGTGTTCTCAGCCCCTGTGCTGCGTCTTGGCCTTGACCCTCTGTCCAAGGCCTCTCAACTAGGCCACTCTTCTACTCTTTGGCAAACAGTGCTTTACGTGAGGCCTTCTATGGACTTTTAGGAGCTTGAGTGAGTTTAGGTCTCTGACGCTAATCTGCTTCTGGGGGTCTAGTGAGCTCCCTGGAGGTGGGTGAAAAAGGCAGTGAGGTAACATGGCAGTGCCCGGGAGGGGCCCTGTGTTTTGATCTTGACACCAGACCCCAGAGACTTCTGTATCAAGTGACTCTGGCTGAATGGGACTTAAGGTTGAAGATGTCACCTTCGGCAGAGATGGGCAGGCCCAGCCCCATGTGGGAAGGGAGCCCTGGTGGAAAATCCTCTGGATTAAGAGTTGGATAAATTGATTTCTAGAGCCAAGTCTATTGCCAATAGGCATTGTGACTCACCTCTTTAGGCCTCACTTTTTTCAACTGTAAAATGGGAATGATTCTATCTAATTATGGACAATAAAAAGATCCTTTCATTCTAGGTGCTGGGTAAGGGACTGGAGAAGGATGAACTTTTAATCTATGTTCTAAGGAACTCAGTCTGGTGAGGTAGACAAACCTGTAAATCAACACTTGCCATTTGGTGTTACAGGTCGTACTAGACAATAGAGGAGCAGACCAGTTATCAGAGAAGAACAGAGAAGGCTTCAGAGGGAGGTAACATTTAACTGAGTGTTTATGAACAGATAAGGCAGAGAGAGAAAGCATCCCAGGCAGAGACAAGAGCATACGCAAAGGCACAGGCATGCAAACCCTACGGCACACCCAGGAGTTGTCTCTGGTGGTGCATTTCTGTTGAGGGGGAAGGATGTGCATTTTGGGGAAAGAGAAAGAGAAGAGTGAGGGGAATACGAGACAGTGAATGTCACAGGAGATGGATCACGAAAGGCCATATACATTACTCTAGGGAGATTGGTTGGACTTTTTCTAATAGGCAGTGGATGGTTGTTGAAATGTTCAGTGTGGGAGTGACAGAGTCACAACCGAGTCTGGGGAAAGTCACTCTGATAGAAGTGACTATGGGGGAGCTGGATTGGAGAGGCCAGGTTGGAGGCAGGGAGACTGCTACGATAGTCCAGAAGATGGGTGGCAAGTCCCTGACTTCAGGCAAAGCCAGTGGGAAGTGAGAGGAGAGAACGATTTGAGTTTGTATCATGGGTTGCTTTGTGTGCTGGTATTTACGTTTTTAAGCTTTTGAGAACTCTGCAATCACAGCCCCATTATAGCTCTTGCTTCCCTTTCAGCCAAAGACACCTTGTTCATACTCCTTTACCTGCTCTAACCCTTTGCTCTGCAGAGAGGCTCCTGGACCCGACTTTCCAAAGGTGCCTTTGGCAAGGCTTGGGACTCCCCACTCAATGTCCCGAGACAAGAGGAGTGAGATAGGACAAGAATTTGAGGCCTCTGGCTTTCCTAGGGGGCTTAGGAAAGAGAGCTCTGGCAACCCACAGGAACGCAGCCCAGCGCTTGAGTTTCAGTAGGTTTGGAAAAAACACCTGATTGAAATCAGCAGCGGAGATGGGGAAGCTCAAAGGTGAGCTGGAGCTGTCGGTAATTGCAGCTTTCACTGTGACAGTCATCTCATGTTCTCTCCTTTCATAGCTGGCAGTTTGGGTGATAGGCACAGTATTCATGCCTCAATGGATAAGGTAGGGGCCCATTTCCAATTTTTTTTTTGAAAAGCTGTTCCCAAGGATTGGGTCACCTTAAAAGCTCTGTATAGGCTGTTGATGCCAGTGCAAACTCTTGGGAATAAAGCTATTACCTTCTAGGCCCCATCAAAAAGCATCTTCAGTGTTGAAGCTTTTTGAAGTGTTCAGCTATGATTCTCTATAAAGTGCTTCTTTGAATAGCCCATGTGCAGAGTGTGAGTTAATGGGGATGAGGTAAGCTAGATGGGGGATTTTCCTGCTTTTCCATCTGAAGAAGCAGAGACCTATCCCTCCCCCTCTTAACTCTTATAGCACTGACTATCGGGACCACCCTTTAGCTGAGAATGCCTTAGAATGAGATTGGAACGTGTGTGTCCACGTGACAGTATTGCTTGGTACATTTTCAGAATTCTCATTCCTAAGTGAAGTTTAGTTCCTTTCAACTTGTTTTATTTCCTTCTGAAGTCCTAAGTTAAAAGAACCCCATTAGGGCTTCCCTGGTGGCGCAGTGGTTGAGAGTCCGCCTGCCGATGCAGGGGACACGGGTTCGTGCCCCGATCCGGGAAGATCCCACATGCCGCGGAGCGGCTGGGCCTGTGAGCCATGGCCGCTAAGCCTGCGCGTCCAGAGCCTGTGCTCCGCAACGGGAAAAAGAACCCCATTAGAGCAGGTGTCTAAAAAGGCCTTTCTTGTTTGGGGAACCACAGGCTGACCTGCCTTTTCTCCCCAGCCCCTTGAGATCAGGAGCCTGTGTTTCCTGCTGTGGCCTCCATGGGCCCAGGCAGTGAAGCACCTAGAATTTCTTTAGGACAGGCTCTTCCACTGACCATATGACACTGATTTCACCCATGGTGTGGGAGAGTCAGTCTTATTACCTTGGTATATACTTGCTGGATGAATGAATGAATGAATTTACTTTATTCTGGTAAAGTGTTTTCCAAACGGGAAAAGTAGGGACGGTGCTATAAAGTTTATGCCCAGACATCTTGCCAAAACCACAGTAAGGGCTGTCCTGCTGAAGTAAGTAACTTCCCATTGTGCCTACCCAGTGTGCCATAATCAAGCCTCCGTGGACTTCTGTGGCCTCTTCTTGCTTTGCTGTCCCCTTTGCTGGCTCTGTGTCAGCTGTACTAACCACCTGTCATAGTCCTGCCCCAGGGACACAGCACAGACTGTTCCTCTGACTGGGATGCTCTTTTTCTCCATATCCAGCTAATTCTCACTCATCCTTCAGTTGGCCCTACGGAGGTCTTGTCTGACCCCTAATCTAAATTAGGTTCCCTCTCTTCACTCCACCATCCACCCCCCACTCTCACTTCACAGCCCTTATTAAAATTTGTTGGTCCATGTCTACATGTTGAGATTATTGACTTAGTCTGTCTGCCTAGACTCTAAACTCCCGAGGGCAAGCACCTTGTCTATCTTATTCTCCAGTAAATTCTAGTTTGCAGCTCAGTGCCTGGAACATAGTAGGTGCTTAACAAATATCTTTTGAGGAAATGAATGACTTTTAGTCTAGCACGGCAGCCAATGTGGGCAGAGCTAGAAAGCATTAAGCCACAGTGCAGATGGTCTAGGTCTGGCCCATCTCAGAAACAACGATGGCCACACTGCTTCTAGAACCTTCCTGTGTCTACCCTATAGGGGCCATTAGAGTGGGGCAAAGAGGCTCGCTCATTTCTGATATTTCTGACTCAGTAGTAGTTCTGCTTTGACTTCTCCCATCTTCTTTGAGTCCTGACAGTGCCCTTGGTGTTTTCCTCTGTTCCTGCAGGGTTGGGTGGTCTGATGGGCTGGGAGCCAGGGTGGGGAAGGAGGAGGGCAGAAATTGTTTGGCCAGATTGGAGGCTGGCAGAACTGTTTCCTTAGCAGGATGTCTGTTGATGAAATACTTAAGAGTCCGTTGTGAGAGGTTATTAATCTCACTTAAGCCTGATTGGGATGTGATTGGATTTGGGCTGAGACTGTCCAAGTCAAGCCTGGCCCACTTGATAGTCAACAGCAGGCTTGTATCACACAGACTGGCTTTCACATCGGGACAGAAGGAGAGCTTCTGGCACCTCTGGGAAGGAGGGTCCAGATGCAGTGACTATTCAGGACCCCAGCCCCAGGGAGCTTCACAGATTGTAGGGACCTAACGTCTGCTGACTTCTTGGGAAGATGTGACATTCACAATAGGGAGATTATTAGTCGTCACAATTATGGGATTATTACCTTTGCAAAAAGATACTTTCATCATCTTCCTACTGAGGAGGTATTGGGAGAGGACTTGGTACTCGGTTTTGAGCCAGGGGAGCAAGTTGGCACGAGCAGCTTCCTGGCTCTTACTGAGGGGCAGGTAGATGCCTTAACAGGCAGGAGTATTGGCCAGTCCTGGCAGGCTGCTCAGGGCTCCAGCTGTTGAAAATCATGGCTCAGCTGTTGTTATCATAGGGAACAATGAACGAAGTCATTAGCATGTGAGCCAGACAGGCTGGGCCAACCATGAAACTATGGGTCCAAGCCTGGACTCAGAGCTGCAGAGCCCTGGGGAGCCTTTAGCTGCTGAGTGGTAGGAAAATGTTAGCAGTCATACCCCTGCTTTTGTCCATAACATGTGCCTGAACGTACAGGTGAAAGTCAGACGTGATTAGGTGGATGTTGAATGATGGATGTTGAACGATAGACATGTGTTATAAGAGTGTGTCTGTTCTCAGAGAACTGAAAATGTAACAAAATCCTTAAAGCCTCTTACCATTTAAACATACTCTTAAATGGTATGGTCATGTTTCATGTGTGTTATTTTAAAAAATAAAATTTACTTTTATGAGGGTAATATATGCACAGTCATTAAATACTTACAATGGAAAGTAGCAGTCAAATGTCCCCCCTCTCCTTACCTTGTCCCTTTTCAGTTCTCTGTCCCCCAGAGTCGACTGCTTTCCACATCTTTAATATTTCTTTGGGAACGTAACTCTGTATTTATAGATAATATGCTAATACTGCCATTTCTTTCTGTTTATTTATTTACTGAGATAGAGCTGATGTACAATGTTATATGTTACAGATGTACAACATCGTGATTCACAACTTTTAAAGCTTGTATTCCATTTATAGTCATTATAAAATGTTGGCTGTAGTCCCTGTGTTGTACAATATGTCCTGTAGCTTATTTATTTTGCCATTTCTTAATTTATCCACTTTGGACATTATTGAATTCTAATTTGAGTGGGTCTAGAATGCTTACACACAATCCTCTACTCACCTTCCACTCCTTACCACATTGCCGCTTCCCCATTCCAGTATGATTAGGTAGTGTATTTTGCTTGAATTTGAAGTCAGTGGTTACATGATTATGCTTAATTTATGGACAAGCCAAGTTCAGTACTATAGTTGTTTTCTGTTATTTTTGAGGACTTTTTATTTATTTATTTTTTCTAGAGTTAACGTCTCCACCCACCCCCACTTTTACTTGAAGAGTTTTCTTTTTACGTAACCTTTATTTCTTTTTTGTCAGCAACCTCCACACTCCTATCAAAAATTTTTTCTCAGCACACACATAGATATTCTGTCAATTCTGTGATGTTGTTTTCCTCCTAGAGTCCTCCTTCCTGGGAGCTTCCATTGTCCTGCTTCTAAATTGGACTGATTTTAGGTCTGTGGCAGTGTCACCCAGAGGTACTACAGCTTTCCTGCTTCAGAACCCCTGCTTAAGTTTCGAGTTATTTCAAGTCTGAAAATGAATTTATTTACTCTCACATGAATGGTAGTTAAGCTGGTTATGAAATCTCAGGTTAAAAACTCATTTGAAAGTGTTGCTCCATTATGTTCTGCACCCCAGGTTCAATTCTGTACCTTTGTTTGGTCTCTCTTTCTAGAAAAAAGGAAAGTAGGTGAAAACTCTACTTTTTTTGTTGTTGTTGTTTTTGTTTTTGCGGTACGCGGGCCTCTCACTGTTGTGGCCTCTCCCATTGCGGAGCACAGGCTCCGGACGCGCAGGCTCTCCGGACGCGCAGGCTCCGGACGCGCAGGCTCAGCGGCCATAGCGCACGAGCCCAGCTGCTCTGTGGCATGTGGTATCTTCCCGGATTGGGGCACAAACACGCGTCCCCCGCATCGGCAGGCGGGCTCTCAACCACTGCGCCACTAGGGAAGCCCGAAAACTCTACTTTTGAGGTAAATTCTTTATCTTTGTTTACCAGGCCTTCCATTGAATTTTTTATTTCTGCTATTTTATTTTTAATTTTAGATTTCTTTTTTTCAATTCGGTACACTTAACAAAGAGAATCCTAGTTTTTTCTTGGATGCAGTATCCATTTTTAATTAAGATTTTGACAATTATTTCTCTTGATTACCTCAGTTTACCTGTTTTTACTTTTTTGTTTGTTTTGATCTATCTTTCGTATCAGAAGAATTCCTCAGATGTTAGATGATCTTTGGTTGGCTGTTAATGTTTCACAATAGAGTCCTAAAAAGCTGTTTGCTCTGTGTGTGTGTGTGTGTGTGTGTGTGTGTGTGTGTGTGTGTGATTGGTCAAGTAGTATACTTCACTGCAGTGATATGTAGGAATCTGGCTATCTTTTCTCTGAATATGAATCCTCTAGTCTCCAGCCTGGGAGGAGAATGGCCTGTTTCCAGATTTCTGGGAATAGAGAGGAGGAATTAAGACTGCAGACTTTAAGTTAACCTATGTTATATCTCTAATATGCCTGATGTTCTTGAGTCCAGAGCCTGTCTGGATGGAATGGATTTCTGCAGAGAATAAACCTTTGGGAATAGGGTCGGTGGGGCTAGTCACCTGGTTGTTTGGGGCTGTGGAGGCAAAATAATTCTGTGTTCACTTTCCACGAGTCCTCCTTCTTTCAGCTTTGTGTCTCACGCTCCTCACCCACTGCCTTTGACGGCACCTAGAACCTTAAGTTCTCAGTCTTTCTGAGGTCTGTGTTGGGGTGGATGAGGGAAGAAGGGATTACTTTGTATATCACAGATATCTCTATTTTGTGGGCACATTGGTGGTGGTTTTTTTCACCTAGCTGTGTGGTTTACCAACCCTGCATCCACTTTCTGTCTTCCCAAAATCTGTGGAAAATATTTATTCCCTGCTATCTTCTTTCTCATTCTCCTTTCCCTTGGTAGTTATACTTAAAAAATTACTTTGCTATGATTTTAATGAGTTTTTCAGAGGGAGAAGACATAAGTGCTTGTTGTCAGTTGGTCATATTTAACTGCAAGTCTTACATGTTCATGTTTTTGTTCTTTTTCAAAATTGAATACGTAGTGGATTGGCTTAAGCCCATTGAGTACTATTGGGACTAAAGATGTACTACTCTGGGCTCACAAAATAGTTCTCCTCTTTTTCTAAATTGTACAGAGTTTATGTGCTTTTTTCCCTCTAGTTATAGGCCTTTGTTTTTTTCTCCCATAAGCTAATATCAAAGTATTTGTAAAAATAAGGAACTACACACAAATGTAGTAAAGCTAACAAAACTGGACTGTTGTTAGGGAGCAAGGCCACCCAGTAATAGTTTGAAGCGTTTGTCCTTTAGTTAGGAAAGTCCAGCTTTGGGGTGTAAGGAGAGTCTAGCGATAACAGTATCTAAGGTACAAAAGTCACAGACATGGACAATAAGGGCTGTTGGTAGATACAAGAGTTTTCAAAAAATGAGGTTGGCACTGTGCTTCTCACCAACTGCCTTCCCTTCCAGTGTGTCTGTAGGATTCTATCAACCACACTGATGGGAGCTCTTTTCATCCTTCAGCACTCAGCCTGGGTAGCTCCTCCACTGGGAAACCTTCCTTTTTCTGTCCTGGGCAGGGTTAATTCCTTCTTATACAATCAGCCCTTGAACAGCAAGGGTCTGAACTGTGCAGGGTCCCTTACACAGATTTTTTTTTTTGATAGTAAATACTAGGGTACTATGTGATCCATGGTCGGGTGAATCTGCAGATGCAGAACCGCAGATGCGGAGGCACCCTGTAAACGGGGCACTGTGTGTAAAGAGGGTGGACTATACATTTTACCTGGATTTTACATTGTGTGGAGGGTTGGTGCTCCTGACCCTGCATTGTTCAAGGGTCAATTGTATACTTTGATCGTGTTTTATTTTTCAAACCCCTTATGTGGTAGTTTCTAAATTCTCTTCTGTGACCTGTAGGTCTCTTCTGGACTCTAAGGTCCGTAGAGAATACTCGGTACATGGATGAACTGGTCACATTCTCTGGCCACTGGGTCAGGCTCAAGGGCTTGCCTGCAAGGGGTCAACATTCCTAGCATGGGATTCAGGTTTTGGCATTAGTGCCATTGTTGCATGTCTGTGCTGAGGCATTTCCCTGCCCTCCCACCCCAGCTGCAGCTTTGTTATGGCAGCAAGGCCAAGCGTGGCAGCATCACAGGGACCAGCATTCTTCCAGTGCTTCCTCCCCCTTCCTTCTCACTATAACATGTGTCCTACCCTTGCCTCTCCCACTGAGCTGTGAGTTCCTTAAGGGACCCTATCTGATTCATCACCACAGCCTAGCGCTCTTGTGGCAAGGAGCTCAGTGCCTGAAACATAGTAGGCGCTTAGCCATTGTTTGTAGAATGAATTGTAAATAATTATGCCTAAAAATTTCATAGTGCCTGTATGAAAAACCCGAATGAAATTTTTGGCCAACCCAATAACTTACAAGTACCTCTATGCTTTAGCCATTTACTAGAAACAAACAAATGAACATTGAGAAGCTTGCAAATCATAAGTCTTAAGGAATTCATGGATGGCTTTATTGAACTTGTGAGCCTCTTAAGATTGGATGCAAAATCTTAGGTGTATTTGGTATATGTGCCTTTTTCTGGAGACGAGTTTTCATAGCTTTATCTTTAAAAGGTTAAGAACCACCAGAGAAAATGAGGCTTGGAGCTATGCACTAATACATCTGAAAAAAATATATATATAAAGTGTTCTATCAGTGTAAGGAATTATTTTTTCTGTAGGTGACTCCTGCTTTCAAATAGTCATCCTTTCTTGGAAAAACCGTAGTGTTTGGGTCTATGGACCCAAAGTATCTTTGGGTCTATGGTTACCGGAAACTAACTCTAGGATCTTAGATTCAGAGTCTCTGAGCCTAGTGCATGTGAAGCTCCAGGTGACTCAAGGAGATTTTTAGGTTAATAACTAACTGGATTGGATAGAGCATTTTGTTTCACAAACGTGAACATAATTTGTTATTGTTTACTTTTAAATTACAAATGATTATTCAGTAGTTTTTTTCCTTCCTTTAAAACAGGCTCTTGAAAACATTGCTTTAATGAAAAATAAAACTTAAAAGCAGCTGTGGTGTTGGTATGTAATGATTGAAGTATAACTGAGTTGTAATTATTCCCAATTAGGCATTTGGAATGCCAAAGTAGGGACTCCAATCAACTTAACCCAGGCAAGGGAGCATCAGGCCTGAGCCAGGGACAGGGTGCAGGGTAGGAAGGGGTTGACTTGGGGACCCTCTGGGATGGGACACGTTGGGATTGATTCCCCTTGTGTGATGGGATGGAAGAGGCATGATCTCAACCTTCCCAGTCTCTGGAAGGAAAGAAACCTCTGCCAAGGGGAAGACGTTTCTGAATAATATTTCCCTGAAGACTTCTGAGTCTTATCTACTCGAGAACAGACAGATACCCTGGCAGAACCTCCTCCCCTTATGAAAATGTAACTCACTTGAGGGCATACCAGGGGCCAATATCCCCTTCCCCTATTGCCCACAGAGGCCCCGTGACCTGGTGCAATTTCCAGGCTGCCAGCCCTCCTACTCCCATAATTTTGTGCTACCTTACTCACAGCCACCTTCCCCATGGCCCCACTAGAAACCATTATGATCACCACCTTCTTTTTTTCACAGTTAACATGACCAAGATTCCATGACCCCATGACCCTACTTTTAGCTTATGAATGAACTCAAGCTATGACCCGATGTCATGGGCCTAACATGGAGAGCAGGGGGTTAACGTCTGAATCATCTGGTTTATTGGCCTGGTCCTCCTGAGGTATTATTTCCCCTTGAGCCCTTCTCCTGCAATTGGGTGATACTGGTGCCTAGACGGGGTGGGAGTAGAAGGCATATCTGAGAAATGACATACCTGGCAGACCTGTTAGTTAGTGGCACAGGCACCTGTGGCAGAGCCATGGTGATATGTGGCTGGAAAGGTCCCGTACTACCAGGTCACAGCAGTGGACTTTGACACTGGGGTTTTATCTACCAGTATAGGCTAGTATGGGCTCACTGGAGGATTTTGAATGAAGAAGAGATCTGGCCAGAATTGGGATTTGGAAGATTTGTCAGGTATCCTATTTGTGGGGGGTCAATAGGTGGGGAGAACCTGGAAGCAGAAAGATGTATGGAGACCACTTCTGCAGTCCAGGGGAAGGTGGGGATGAACTGGGAGCAGGTTGGCTGTGGGCCACTGGAATGGTGGAGTTAAGAAGTGGAGTGTGGGAAGTGGCAAGAGAGGAGGCCGGGTGCCTGGCAGGATGGTATGGTGTGGGGGGCTGGGAGGAGGGGGCTGTCAGCCATGTTGGGGTTAGGATATTTTGAACTTAGTTAATTGGAAGCATTAAGAGAGAGAGGAGGAAGTGAGACTGGGTGAGAGGAGGGAGAACATGAGTTTGGGATAAGTCATTATCTGAGAATGTCCATTTGCAAGTGTCCAGCTGGCATTACCAGTATGGGGTCTGGGTTGGGGCATCCTTGGTGAGAGGGCAGAGTGGAAATATAAGAGGACTGGGGACCAAGTCCCTGGGGGATGCTTTGTGAACCCAGGGCCGGAAAAGGGCCAGTGGGAAACAGCCCTGCTATGTGACCTAATGGCTTTCTTTGGATCTTCATCCTTATGGACCAACAACAGCTGGGAGTTGGGCCTGTGGACTTAGTGTGACTCTTATCTATCAGACCACGACAGGGAGCTCTGTGCTGGTTAGCAGGCTCTGACCTTGGAACTGGGCAGATCTGAGTTCTCATCCCACCTCTACCACTTCTAGCTGTACAATACTGGCTAATTTATTTAACATTCTGAACATCAGTTTCCTTATCTGTAAAATGGGATCATAATACGACCTTCCTCACAGGTTTATGTAGCAAATATTTCCTGAGCACTTTTTGTGTGCTGAGCACCATGGGTTTACGGGGATGACATGTGACACAGTCCCTGCCCTCAAACCACTCACCACCTAAAGGGAGACAGACAGAATACCAAGTACAGTAGCACGTGGTGGGTGCTACAGAGACTGGGCCAGGGAGTTTTAGAAGCTCATGAGAGGGTCACCTAGACATGTGTGTGCATGTGTGTGTGTGTGTGTGTCTGTCCATCTGGAGGGGCTGTTTCAGATGAACTTGAAGACTGAGCAGGAGTGAGTCCAGGGCTTTTCAACCCCTGGCTAAGAGTGAGAATCATCTGGGGGTCAGGGCCCCACCGTGACCAATTACATCAGAATCTGGGGGACTGGGGGCCAAGCATTGGCATATTTTTAAGGCATCCTATGTGAATCTAATGGGCAGCCCGAGACTGGAAACAACTGAATTAGCAAAAGAAAGGGCGAATAGGGAAGAGAAAGGGAATTCCACCAGAAAGAGCTGTGTGTATGAAATCTCAGAGGGACAAGAGGGAGAGATGACTCAAATCGACTACAAAATCAGTTTTGTATATTGTTTTACAAACTGTGGTTCATGACTTGTTAGTGGGTCATGAGGTCAATTTAGTGTGTCATGACCAGCTTCAAAAGCAAATAGAATGATCTGGAATCAAAAACATCAGGGCTTGTATATGGTAAGGACCAGTGTTTCTTGAAACCTGTGTCTCACGAGCCTGTGTGGGTATGTGCACTGGGTCTCCCGCAAAACCTACTTCTTGCCGTGAGCACAGTCCCAGGTTTGTGGGAAATGCTGGCTGAGCTGGGCTGAGTGTAGGACTGGGTGGTGGGAGGGAGGCTGGATGGACTGTGAAAGGTGCTTGGGCTCTATCCCTAGGGCAGTGGCAACCTCTGAAAGGTTGTAAACAGAGAGCAGCAAGGTCACGGCTGGGCCTTCGGTCTGGGCAGTGTGACGTGGGAGGTGAGGCTGCCACTGTGGTGATGCTCCACGTGAGAGGTGGTCAGCAGCTGGGGAAGGAGCGGAGGGGCTGGGAGATGGGGGAGAACCCCAGGGCCGCACTGATGGCCTCTGCCCTGGCCTTTTCTCTTATTTGCTCCTTCTGGGGCAGGTCCGTGGTCTCTAGCGTAGGTGCAAACTGCCCCTGCTTGGCCCAGTCATAGGGCTGATCAAGGACCATCTGTCCACCCTTGATGTTTCCATCTGGGGAGCTCAGCGTCCCTTCAGTGATCCGAATAGGGGAGAGAGAAGCCTCTGGAATCTTCTTTAAACCGAGGCACTGTTTCCCCAGATGTAGAAATAGCAGAACAGAGGTAACTGACGCTTTGAGACAAAATTTCCTTTGAGCTGGTGTCAAACATAAATGTTGGGCCCAAAGGGGATGTTCAGAAAGTTCTGGGTCGGAAAGTACTCCATTTTATCTCGTTGAAGGATGGGTGCTCTGTAGGTCTTCTCTCTGAACAGGATTTGTGGGGTCTTAGTGGTGCTGGAGGCTCAGGGCGGGAGTAGGAGCCTTGCCCTCACATTTCCCTCCGGGGCTGGCACTGCCGGTAGAAAGATGAGTAGCAGGTGGTTCTGTTCCCGGAGCAGGTGTGCATGATAAACCGGGCCGCGGTGCAGCCCCTCCTCCCACGCTCCTGCTTCCGCGACTGGCCTTCCCTCTCTTCCTGCTGGACTCACTCCAGCCTTAGGCCTTTTGTGTCTGCTCTTGCCCCTGCTTGGAACACTCATCCTGGATCTTCACAAAGCCTCTGCTCAAATGTCACCCTTCCTGCAGGTGACCATCTAGACGCTTGCTCTTCCAACATTTTAAAATTCTTTCTTGCTTTACTTCTCTTTATTTGCCCGGATCCCTACCTGAAATGGTTCATTTGTCAGTTTTGGGTGGTCTTCTCCCCCATCTAGAGGGCAAACCTCATGAAGGGCGGGGGCTGTGTCTGTCCATGTCTCCCTGGATCCTGCTGTATGTCTTGTGGCAGAGCAGTTGCAGGGTGTGTGGCAAGTGGCAACGGGTGCAGATTGAATACTTCTTCAATGGATGAGAGGAACAGGTAGGCCTCACTGATGGATTGACTCATTCATTCATTGTTTTTTATTGTTGTTCTTTGTGAATTTTCCTATTTATTTGCATGTTATGGGGAAATTATATACATATGTTTATTGAGGTATAGTTGATTTACAATATTATATGTTTCATATGTACAATAGTGTGATTCATAATTTTTCAAGGTTATGTTTCATCTATAGTTATTATAAAATATTGGCAATATTCCCTGTGCTGTACAATCTATACTTGTAGCTTATTTATTGTATACATAGTAATTTGTACCTTTTAATCCTCTACCCCTATCTTGCCCCCCTCCGCTTCCCTCTCCCCGCTGGTAACCACTAGTTTGTTTTCTATGTCTGAGTCTGTTTCTATTTTATGTTCATTTGTTTGTTTTATTTTTTAGATTCCACATACGTGATATCATACAGTATTTGTCTTTGTCTGACTTATTTTACTTAGCATAATACCCTCCAAGTTCATCCATGTTGCTGCAAATGACAGAACTTCACTCTTTTTTATGGCTGAGTAGTATTCCATTGTGTGTGTGTGTGTGTGTATATATATATATATATATACACACACCACTCTTCTTTTTTTTTTTGATAATTAAACCAAAATTATTTATTAGGTAATACATAAATTAGGTAAAATACTTAGCATGGTGTTGGGAATACAGGTAGTGTTTAATAAATTGTGGAAATTATTATTTTTATAATTCTTATTATTATAATCATCTAGCAATTTTTGATCATACAGAAAAGAATACTTAGGCAAATTTTTATTCTCTCCAAGTGGTAAGAGTATATGTGCTAGATTTTTGAACATATTTTCTTAATGGAATAAACACAAAACATGTATCTGAGACTACTTATAGTGTATAGATATAAACATATTTTCAGTTCAGTTAACAGGTCAAAATACATCCAAATTGGGAAGCACACAGAATTGCTGATTATGTGAAAAATCTAAAAATTACCCCTTGAATACATTGGCTAACTTATGTCTCTTTATGGCATTCTTTTTTTTTTTTTAACATCTTTATTGGGGTATAATTGCTTTACAATGGTGTGTTAGTTTCTGCTTTATAACAAAGTGAATCAGCTATACATATACATATATCCCCATATCTCCTCCCACTGCGTCTCCCTCCCACCCTCCCTATCGTCCCCCCCAGGTGGTCACAAAGCACTGAGTTGATCTCCCTGTGCTATGCAGCTGCTTCCTTTCTTCTTTATCCATTCAACTGTTGATGGTCACCCAGGTTGCTTCCATGTCTTGGCTATTGTAAATAGTGCTGCTGTGAACATTGGGGTACATGTATCTTTTCCAACTAGTGTTTTTGGTTTTTCCGAATATAAGCCCAGGAGTGGAATTGCTGGATCATATGATAGCTTTATTTTTAGTTTTTAAAGGAACCTCCATATTGTTTTCCATAGTGGCTGCACCAATTTACATTCCCACTGAAAGTGTATGAGGGTTTCCTTCTCTCCACACCATCTCCCGCATTTGTTATCTGTGGACATCCATTCATTCTTCATTCAACCATGTGCCAGGCATGCTTCTTGCTGGTGAAGGGGGTTTGGGGAAACTGCAGCTTTTGTGGCGGGACAGCCACTTGCAGTGTGACATGGCACGGTTTTGCACCCCGGTGTCTTCCCTGAGATCAGAACTCTGTGCTCAGAAGGTGCCCTACTTCCTTGGGGGCCTCCAGGTGGCCTTTAAGGTTTGTCCCGGGGGACAGAAAATAGGGTTCTGGGTACCTACTGAGACCAGTAGAGAAATTACATACAAATAGGCACTGTGGTTCCATAAGCGAACCTATTCCGCTGGTCCCAGACTTGGGGCACACTCATGCCCTATGCTCTGCTCCTAGAGCCTGTGCTGCAACTTCCTCCCACACGTTCTCAATCCCTCCCTCCACTGCATTGAGGATGAAAACCTACACTTCATTTCTCGTGTCTCTGTCATTCGCTCAATTAGATTTGAGGCCAGTGGGACTCTCTGGTCACAAACTCAGATGTGTAACATGTTTCATTTCTGTAAATCTGAGTCCTCATCCTACCAGGTGGTAGAAACTCAGCCTCGGTCATTCCTGGGTCCTGCCTCTCCTCTGGGGAGTGCCAGGGTGCCAGGTCTTGGGCAGCCAAAGGGTTGGGAAAGCCCTGGCCCTTGGCCACTGAGATGCCCATCCTCCCAGCCACATGGTCCTCCAGGCCTGGGCTTCTGCTGTTTATTTGCCACCCTTGGAGCCCCTAAATCTCATGTCCAGAATGCCTTCTGCATAAGAGTGGCCATTCCGGCATCTATCCAGGTTTTTACAAAGAGAAGTAGGAGGCCCTATTCTGCCTTGAGGGGCCAGCCTGTTTAGCTGCCAGTCACAAAGATCCACATGTAGAAAAGATAATTAATAATTCAAGGAAGCAGACCAAGTGTTAAAAAGACCAAAGACTCCAGCAGTTGGGAGGAGAGTGAGAGTGGGGAAGGTTGAAGAGATGGTGGAGGGCTCCCGGGAGGAGACAACGGTGAACCTGAACCTGGAAGGCAGGCTGACTTGAGAGTTCGCTTTGGGGAGAAATTATTTCCCATACCCGTGCAATGCCCAGCCGACCAACTCCACAGCCGGAGTGAGGTGAATTTACTCAATACTCAAGAGCCAACTTGAACTATTGAACTCTGAAGGACTTGCAAAAGTGTGATTGGCGATTTCTGCATCAGTATTCTCCTCCCGGTGCCAGCCAGACCTGATAAAGTTGGGACTGAGAGGCTGCTGCCCGGGATGGAATTGCTTCTCTTTAATATAGTGTGTGGCTTTGAAATGTAATGTGATAAGTTCGCCTGTCACATGCCTGAGAAGTTCCTCAGCTGTCGCTCCCAGCTCTGCTCCTGCTGCAAAGGGGCCACATTAGAATCCAACCCCAGAGCAAACGAATCTGGAGTTCACTGAGACAGCAGGTGCTTTTCATAGCTTTCGATGGGTTTTGAGTGGTACACAGAGCTGACAAAACACCTCTCAAGGCAATGGCTTCGCTGGACACAGTGTTTTGTAATGGATTCAATTACATTTAAATGATGGCACTTTGAGTATTTTTCACATTCTGTACCCTCTGTCTTCCTTTTTACTTTCTATAGGGAAAGCTCACATGTGAATTAAAATCACCCAGGAAAGTCTAGGCACAAATATGAAAACGTTTGGCTGCTGGGTGAAGGGAATTTATGTCTGCTTTTTCTTTGTTGCAGAAACTTGCTTTTAGTTTTGGCAGAGGTTGTTCTTCCAGACCTCAGAAGATGTCCTTCTCGGTGCTTTCTCCCTCTTTCTTTCGCTGTCCCCGTGTCCCTCCATTCTGCCCCCACCTCTGAGTCTTGTGGTCTTGGGAACAGGACCATCATCTACAAAGCAGGAGGTCAAACTTCAGTGCCCACAATGCCCAGAGGGTAAATAAATGAGTGATACAGGCTGGGGGCCCTGGGATGAGCTGGAGGGGTCGTGCCTGTCCAGAATGACAGAGAGTACTGTGCCACTGATGCTGGCCACAGGAATGCAGTCCCCAGGTGGCCAGGCCTCCGGAGTTGATTTTAGAATGCAGGCAGCTAAGAAACAACACCACTATTTAGACTGAACAAAACCCACTAGATTCAGCTCAGAGGTTACCTGTTTGCAGCCTCTGCCGTTGATGTGTTGGGCTCTCCCGGCCCATGGTGAGCTGGGGTTGTCTCCTTGTGTAAGGGAATTCTCTCTGCTAGCAGACCTGTTTGGGCCAGAAGCTGTCTCTTCTGGAAGAGTCTTAGTTTGAAAGAGTGACCTCGTCTTGTAGAGGGAAGAGCCTCGGCCAGAGAGGCATAGGATCTGTCCTTTAGTTCATGCTCTGTAACTGCAGGGGCTGAGTGACTTTGAGCAAGTCACTCACACTGCATGGGTCTCAGTGCCTCTATTCTTTCAAATAAGGAAAATTATATCTGAATTACCTACTGGGTTTCTTGTGAGACAAAAAGGACAACATCAGTAATGTGATTTGAAAAGTGTAAATGCCAATTGCTGTTCTTATTTTGTGTGGCCAGCATGTGATATAAAGGAATCGTGAACTTGAAAAGGACAGTGTTCCAGGTCTGTGCAGGTTCCAGCCTGGTTCTTAGTCCTGATTTAAACCCAAGGGAAGTGAGCCTGGGGCATTCTGTCTACATCTATCAGCATGTTTTTTTTCGAACCCGGCACAGACCATGGACGGAAGGGCAGGGATGGGGCAGGTAGGAGTCAGAGCCTGGGAACAGAAGATCCTTCACACCCCACTGTTACGGCTCAGAGCATTCTTGAAAAATTGCAGGTTCCCCAGTTTGTTTAAATAGGATATTTAAAAACAGAAACGTTACCCAGGATAGTGTTTCCCAAACTGGTATTCTATGGCACGCTATTCTCTCTAGGATATTGAGAGGAATGAGAAAAGGATTTCACACTCAGGTAAATTGGGAAACATTGGATTAAAGTTGACTGAGTTTCTTTCTTGCAGGACCCCTCAGAGTTTTAAAAATAACATGCTGACGTGTATTGTGAGGTGAGAGCACTCTGTTGCTCAAACCGTTGTTTATTGAGCACGTGGTATCATTTCCTTACGACTCAGTTTAGGTAAGGCACACCTAGGTCAGCCGATCATTTCCTCACTCTGCAGACTTCTGTTGTGCGCCACCCAAGTGCCAGGCACAGGGGACAAAATGGCGCGTGGAAGCAGACCTAGGCTTGCCCCTGCCCTCAGGATGTTGACGGTCTAGTGAGGGAAAACGGCATTAATCAAGTAAGCACACCCTGGATGTAAAATGACAACAGGAGAAAGTGAGCGCAGGAGAGGATTGTGGTGTCCTCCGGGGCTTTGCCCATCTTTGTGGCTGAGGGAGCTGTGAAGGATGCAGAGGCACCAGCCAAGCCAGGAGGCCCTGAGCCAGGGGTGGGCACTTCCTAGAGGTGGGGAGAAGCCAGTGTGGCCAGAGCTCTGGGGGTGAGGGCTTGTGAGGGTCTGATGGAGTGGGGTGGGGTTGGGGGGGAGGTACTAAATCTTCCCTCCCGCCGTGACTTGGTGCAGCTATTGCCCGGCTGGGCCGGGAAGGGAATGTCAGCACAAGGCGAGCTCCGGATCCCGCCCCAGGTGCAGGGGGCCTCTGTGGGCTGGGCACACAGAATAACAAATACACCATGGCTGCCTGGGGCCGTTCTGAGTTTCTCCCTGCTGTGTCTGGTGCCTTGACCTGTGGGTGCAGTCAGCTTTCCATGCAGTCGGAATGTTTCCCCGGGAAGGATGCAGCTGCCTGCTGGGAAACTTGTGCTGGGGCCTCCGACTGGTGACTCACTTCACAGTTAAGGTCTTCTTGCTCCCGTTTGCTCTGGAATCAAGAATTTTGTTGATTGTGCCTCCCTGGGGACTAATATTCTCCTGAATTTCATGTTACTTGGAGCGCAAAGCAGCAGAGCATCAGCTAGCAAATAGCAATGCCCTCTGTGTGTTCAAAGTTTACTGAGTAAAGATTTATTGAGTGTTGTTCGGGACACGGGAGGTAGAGGGGATGAGCAAGGCCGTTGGGATCCCTGCTCCACTGGGCTCTCCTTTGGTGGGGAAGGGGGTAGGTTGGGGTGAAACAAGGCTGGTGAGACTGAGGGCTGTGGGAGGACCTGACCTCTTCCAGCAGCTTCAGGGAAGCCTTGGCGGGCAGCGCTGGCTAAAGGGAGACCTGGAGATGGATGTGCCAGCAGGGGTGAGGTCAGGGAGAAGAGAACAGGAGAACGGTTGTAGTTCTAGAGCAAGGAGACTATGGCTCAGTTGTGTGGCTGGAGCTCGTGTGCAGGGTTGGCCAGGGCACTGAGATTTCTACTTTTGCTTGGTCTCCTGAAGACGCTTCCCTGAACTTCGTTGGGGGTCCTGAGAGTCTTGGTCACAATCATCTAATGCAATTGTATTTTTTCTTCTGAGCATATCAGGTCCCAGACACACCAAACCAGGCTATGTTTCTCAGCTACTGCCTGTATGAGGGGTTTGCCACAGTTGTGATGTCAGAGGTCGCAGGAAGTAATCATTGCAAACTCCTGGAGCATGCTTCCCTCTGAGAAGCCTTTGTATGGGTACTCTGAGCCCAGCACCAAAGAACTGACAGAACTGCAGTGACAAGGGACAGCTTTTTTCATTGAACGAGAGGGATGGGGGTGGTGGGAATATATCGGCTGCAGTGACCTTTCACGGTAGGCAGAGATATGCCAGTGTGGAAACAATTATCTCAAGTGCCCGTGGGTACCAGCTTCCTGTTGGTAACATGTGGTGGTAATTATCTTGAAGTATTCAGGGCAGATGTTGGTGCTTGGAGTTAACTGGCCAGCAGAAGGGCTCAGCCTGGCTCAGGACCAGGAGCCAAGGTGGGGAAGCTCCACCTTCTTACATCCCCCTTTCACGACTACAGATGTGCTTCCTCTCCCCCTCCAGACACTGTGCTTTATTGCAGTCTCTTAACCTTTTCAGCGAACTAAAAATGTGATTGACTGACCAGTCACCTGCTCTCTGCTGATAGCCTTTTAGACCTGCAGGGGAGGAACAGGATGGCCAGTTAATCAAAATATTCTGTGTGGAAAAGGTCGGCATGGTGGGGCTCCTACTATATATTTTCCCAGAATGAGAGATATTAACATTCTGCCGTCTCCTTCCTTTCAGTATTGCCCAAGTTGAACTGTGTGGTCTGGAAATTGCAGCAATGCTGTGCATCCTCAATGGAAACGATTTTAATGAAAGAGAGTGATGGTGCCACATCTGATGACATTTTCCCTTTTTCCTATTGAACCACTTTTCTCTGGAAAGGTGGGCAGCGACCCGGCTCCTAGCTCCTCAGCTCTGTTCTCTGCGTTCTCTTCATTTACACAGCTCACTAAGCGTGCAAGCGCTTGTGACCATGGTAATTAACCTTCACCTGGGGCTGCTTCATGTCAGGCTCTGTGCCAAGCGTTTCACCTCATTTAATCCCCTCGCAACTCAATGAGGTTTATTACACCCCTTTAACGGACAGGGAAGCTGAAGCCCAGAAAGGTTAAGCCACATCCCCACGTGACCCAGCTGGTCAGTGGGATCCCAGGACTTAAACACAGGGAGTTTGACTCCAGAGTCACCTTTGTTTCAGCCCCCTCTCCCACCAGGTCCTGACCACGAGGATGGAGACAATACCTGTCTTGTTCATCTCTACACCTCAGTTCCTGACAGAAGCCGAGCACACAGCGGAGGCTCAGTATGTGTTTGTTAAGTGAATCAATGACCCTAAACCCCCAACCTTGCTTGGGTGTGAGAGCAGGAAAGGCGGATCCGAGGCAGAGGATCTGGGCTGAGTGGATTTGCTGGGTGCTTTGTAGACATACTCCAGAGGGCTGGAGTGCATGAGGGGCTGGCCAGAATGGTGGAGGCGGGGTTTGTTACTCTTGTAGAATCAAATGAAAGCTGCTCAGTTAGTCAAGGGAAGCTCACTTTTGCAGAATGGGGAACTTGTTGCCATTGTCGGTAGTGAATGCTGCAGGCCATTTGGTATCATTTCTTATTTTCCAAAATCTTTAGCTTTTTTTAAAAAAAATTAATTTAATTTTTTTATACAGCAGGTTCTTATTAGTTATATATGTCAGTCCCAATCTCCCAGTTCAAAATCTTTAGCTTTGAAAACTCTGGTCCATATAGCTAGCTAGCTAACGAAAAATGGAAGAAAACTCTAGACACAGTCATTCACCCTTCACATATCCTTAGAGAATCTTGCACTCCAAGTGAGTTGGGTGTGTACAGGTGCAGAGAATCTTGCACTCCAAGTGAGTTGGGTGTGTACGGGTGCGTGTGTGTCTGTGTGTGGGAGTATCTCCATTACTGAATTTAGCACGTTGAATTTTCTGCTGTGAGTGCCTCTCATTTTTACCATAAAAGAGGTTTCCTTTTGAAAAATTTACATTGTATAAATATAACGGAAAAGCATGAAGGATAAAGTAAAAATCACTTGAAAACATACCACCCAGAGCTAACTGGTAGTTTGGTGAACATCCTTTCAATATTGGTGTGTGTGTAAAATATAATTTTACAGAGAGCAAAATACTGTAAATACTGTTTTGCAATCTGCTTTTTCTCCTCCACTTAATATACTGAGATCTTTCCCTATCAATAAATATGGTGCTTCATCATTCTTTTTATTTTTTAATAAATTTATTTATTTATTTATTTTTGGCTGCGTTGGGTCTTCGTTGCTGCGTGCGGGCTTTCTCTAGTTGAGAGTGCAGGCTCAGTAGTTGTGGCGCATGGGCTTAGTTGCTCTGCGGCATGTGGGGTCTTCCTGGACCAGGGTTCGAGCCCGTGTCTCCTGCATTGGCAGGCGGATTCGTAACCACTGCACGACCAGGGAAGCCCCTGCATCATTCTTTTTAATGGCTACATAGGACTCTAGTGTATGGCTCTTTCATGATTAATTTAACCTGTCCCTCGTGATGTACGTTTATCCACACTCAGACGACACTATAATTATCCATTTAATCATCTGTCTCTCACTGTAGGCTGTGAGCTCTTTGAAAGCAGGGACATTTCTGAATCCACAAGCATCCAATAGGTGACTAATAAATTTTGGATGGATGGAGAGGAGAGTGAGAAGGAGAGGAAGAGGTTTTGTTTTGTCATTGCTGTGGTTTGTTTCTGGCTAAACCTGTGTTCGGAATGACAGCCTATTAACCTGGGGCTGGCAAGGGCATTTTAGCGATTATAAAGCTGGACATTCACTGTTTTTTTGGTGTCATGAGTTTAAATCTTGGTGCCATAAGGAAGTATTTCTGACACCAATCAGATTAAATTCTGATCTTCTTGAAGGAAAGTGCTTGGTTTCTTAACCCTGTGGGTTACCTTCCATTCAGTTACACCTCTGTTCTGCTCATCTCTTCCAAAGCCACACTGGCTGCCCAGGGGAAATGCCTCTCACACATTTAGGGAAACACATTTAGGAATTGGCTTTTCGAGGGGAATTGGGGTGTAATGGCTTACCCTCTTGTCTTTCCTTAGAGTTATGAGCTGGGTGCCTTAGCCTCATTCCAGGGGAGTAGAATGTGCTAAAAAATAAAGATTGAAAAAAAACCTAACCATTCAAGACCATTAGCTTAAAATTCTACATGCCTGCTTCTGGGGAGGGTGAAAGACATTGTTAAGTTGGGATTCTTCACCTGGGATACACCAATAGGAGGCATGTGGATTCCTTCATGGTATCTGCTAATCCCTTGAAACAGTATGCAGGACTTTGCATTGCATGCATATATGCATTATATATAATATATAGTATATTATACATATACATATGTAATATAGTTCTAATATAATTCTTAAGCACATATATTTTTCTGGGCGAGGGGGTCCATAGCTTTTGTTAGATTCTCACAGGTTTTTGAGACCTCAAATAGGTTTAGAACCTCTATTTTGGAGGAAAAGTAATTTAAGTGTATGAACCTCATTTTTCTTATCTGTAAAATGGAGCAATACCTCCTATCTTACAGAGTTGTGTGAAGATTGGTAAAATAAAGTATTCAAAGTGCCTGGCTCAGGTGTACAGTAAATGGACACTACTGCTGATGCTCATGGGGTAATAGAGCATGACTCTTCTCTGTTCATGGGTGACTGTCTACCCCAGCATTGCAGTGGGCATGTGGAATGGGCTGTGACCAGAGAGGTGCTTTAGCAGCTTTGCTCTCACTGAGCTGTGGTCCAGCTATGGACCAGAGGGAGAGAGAGAGAGGAAGGCTGGAAACCAGTGAGGGACTGTCTCATTGTCTGGGCATGAGGTTGGCAGAGCTGGGGCTGGAGGAAGAGAGAAGCAAGCAGGAAAGACACATTAGGACTTGGTGACTGGGGGTGGAGTTGAGAGACGGGAGTCAAGAGAACTCTGAGAGTCTGGTTCCCTCTGGGGAGAATGAAAATTTTGTTAACAGACACAGAAAGGGGGTAGTGGTAGGGAAGAGGTTATGCTTGCAGGAAGGGTTCAGTTTACCCATACTGAACCTGAGGAGAGATGGGCCATATGACTGAAAATATCTAGCAGGAAATATAGGTCTTGGACCCCTTTAGTTCTTTATTTGCAGGAGTTACAATTTATGCATCTTTTTGGATTTTGCCTAAAGGATGAGAGCTGACTTCTAGCGGCCAGAGCACCTGGAGCAGAGTAAGGAGAGGACAAGTGTGGTGGAGAGGATGCTCTGGGGTCTGGTCTCAGCCCAGTCCCTAAATTTGATGGCAAGAGGGCTTAGGGTTGGAAGCTGAAGTTGCTGTTTTCACAAAGGACCCCATAAGCCATGGCAGTGCTGGAGGATGCTCTGGTGCCCACAGGATACAGAGACTCATGGTCAGGGAGGGGGTATTCTCCCACATGGTTATGGAAGGCGGGTGGCTCTGTAGGCTCTGGGGGTGTCAGGAGAGAGCACATCTGGCATGGATGTTGGCATGGATCTGTGAGGTTTTTTTTAATAACTTTTTTTTAAAATTTATTTTTGGCTGTGTTGGGTCTTCATTTGCTGCACTCTGGCTTTCTCTAGTTGCAGTGAGAGGGGGCTACTGTTCATTGTGGTGCATGGGCTTCTCATTGTGGTGGCTTCTCTTGTTGCGGAGCACAGGCTCTAGGTGCTCAGGCTTCAGTAGTTGTGGCACGTGGGCTCAGTAGTTGTGGCTTGCGGGCTCTCAAGCGCAGGCTCAGTAGTTGTGGCGCACGGGCTTAGTTGCTCCACGGCATGTGGGATCTTCCTGGACCAGGGCTCGAACCCGTGTCCCCTGCATTGGCAGGTGGATTCTTAACCACTGCACCACCAGGGAAGCCTCGATCGGTGAGTTCTGATGGGCGCCGTCAGAAGCAACAAGGGTAAGGCTGTCTTTTGTTGCAGCTCATGGGGAGGACATAGATAGGCAGAGGAGGGATGTGACGGGTCCCGCACAGTGGCTGCAGGTGATAGATGGGCCTATGAGCCTATACGGGACACTTCTCGGGGACTGTTTGGTGATGGAGGATCTCCAAGAACTGAAGGGCTTTTGTAAGTGTGTGGGGTAAGAGTAGGGAATCTGAGTTTTTGAGGTCAATGTGCCTTCATCTCCATCTGCAGGCTGGAGAGGTCAGGGGATTTTTTTTTCATAGTGAAAGTAGCACTCTGAATGTTGAATTCAAGGAAACTCAATTCAAGAGTTTGGGGACTCAACTGATAACTTTATTCCTTTTTCTTAGTATCAGTGAGTCCTTTGTGAAATGCTTTCTCTCTAAGCAAAAATCTGCACTTCAGAGCTGTGTCTTGGCAGCAAAAGCTCATTGCTGGGGAGCCTCCCAGTCTTTCTGGCCCACGGATGCAGACCTATCTCTTGGGGCTTTATCACCTCACAGTCTTCCTCAGGTGTGTGTGTGTGTGTGTGTGTGTGTGTGTGTGTTCCCCTGGAATGTGACCCGGTGGGTAGAAATGTCTGGAAGCCCTCTGTTGAGAAGGTGTATTCCTATCCCAACCAGCCACGTGAGACTTGAGCTCCAAAAGACCTACTAGGCAGCGGTGTCCCATCAGCTCTGAAATCCACTGATTCTGTTTACACTGTGGGCAAACTCCCAACAAGCCTGCGGGTCTTGTGAGATTACTAGATCAGATTGTAGAGTTGTTGTTTTAAAGTTCTTGATACATATGGCCACATGTCTTTCACGGACAATACCAGTTGTTGGTGATGGAGGAACTGGAACTCTATGTTGCTTGTGAGAATGTAAAATTGTATAACCTCTTTAAACATGTGGTGCATATATACAATGGAATATTACTCAGCCATAAAAAGGAATGAAATTGGGTCATTTGTAGAGATATGGATGGACCTAGAGACTGTCATACAGAGTGAAGTAAGTCAGAAAGAGAAAAACAAAATATCACATATTAACGCATATATGTGGAATCTAGAAAAATGGTACAGATGAACCGGTTTGCAAGGCAGAAATAGAGACACAGATGTAGAGAACAAACGTATGGACACCAAAGGAGGAAAGCAGGGTTGGGGTGGTGGTGGTGCTGGGATGAACTGGGAGATTGGGATTGACA
Source organism: Delphinapterus leucas (assembly GCF_059928025.1). Lineage (NCBI taxonomy): Eukaryota > Metazoa > Chordata > Mammalia > Artiodactyla > Monodontidae > Delphinapterus > Delphinapterus leucas. Next base: position 116,067,537 of record NC_143131.1, on the reverse strand, counting down.
TGTATACACTAATATGTATAAAATAGATAACTAATAAGCACCTGCTGTATAAAAAATAAAATTCAAAAAAAATAAAATAAAATTGTACAACCTGTTTAGAAAATAGGTTGTCAGTTTCTTAAAAATTTAAATATGCACCCACCATATGACCCAGCCATTCCACTCCTAGGTTTTTACTCAAGAAAAAAGGAAATATATGTCCATACAAAGACTTGTATATGAATGTCAATAGCAGCTTTATTTACAGTAGCCCAAATTTGGAAATATCGCAAATCCCTTCAATTGGAAAATAGATAAACAAATTGTGAAATATCCATACAATGGAATACTACTTAGCAATAAAAAGAAAGAAACTATTTCTACCTGCAACAACATGGATGAATCTTTTTTTAATTGAAGTATAGTTGATTTACAATGTTTCAGGTGTACAGCAAAGTGATTCTGTTATACATGTATGTGTGTATATATATATATTCTTTTTCAGAGTCTTTTCCATTATAGGCTATTACAAGATATCGAATATAGCGCCTTGTGCTATACAGTAGGTCCTTGTTGTTTATCTATTTCATATATAGCAATATGTATCTGTTAATCCCAAATTCCCAATTTATCCTTCCCCCAATATCTCCTTTTGTAACCATAAATTTGTTTTCTATGTCTGTGAGTCTCCTTCTGTTTTGTAAATAAGTTCATGTGGATCATTTTTTTAGATGTGATATCATATGATATTTGTCTTTCTCTGTCTGACTTACTTCACTAAGTATGGTAATCTCTAGGTCCATCCATATTGCTGCAAATAGCATTATTTCATTCTTTTTTGTGGCTGAGTAATATTCCATTATATATATATATATATATATATATATATATATACCACATCTTCATTATCCATTCATCTGTCGATGGGCATTTAGGTTGCTTCCATGTCTTGGCTATTGTAAATAGTGGTGTTATGAACATTGGGGTACATGTATCTTTTTTGAGTTAGCGTTTTCATCTTTTCCAAATATATGCCCAGGTCTGGGACTGCTGGATCATATGGTAAGTCTATTGTTAGTTTATTAAGGAATCTCCATGCTGTTCTCCACAGTGGCTGCTCCAATTTACATTCCCACCAGTAGAGTAGGAGGATTCCCTTTTCTCGTGGATGAATCTTAAAATTACTATGCTGAGTAAAAGAAGCCAACCAAAAAAAGAGCACATTCTATATGATTCCATTTACATAAAATTCTAAAAAGTAAAAACTAATCTAGCATAGACAGAAAGCATTTCAATGGTTGACTGGGAATGGGGGGGCAGGAAGAAGTGGTAAGGAGGGTTTACAAAGGGACACAAGGAAACTTCTGGTGGGTGATGCATATGTTTGCTATCTTGATTGTGGTGATGATTTCACAGGCATACATGTATGCCAGATTTTATCAATAGTACACTTCAAATATGTGTAGTTTATTGTATGTTGCTTATACCTTGATGAAGCTATTTTTTAAAGAAGGTCTTGTTACACATGGCCAAATTTCTTTCTAGAACACAGTACCAGTTTATATTGCAACTAAAAGTATGTAAATATCTTTCTCATTAGGTTCTTGACATTATTAGGTATTACTTTAAAGTATCTCTGACCAGGTTGATAGGTAAGAAGCGATATCTAATTGTTTAATTTTGTACACGTTTGATTTCTGGTGAGTTTGAATTTTAAAAAGTGTTTATTGGTCATTTGTACTTCTATGCATTTTATTCATGTCCTTTATTACTTTGGGGTTCTCTGCTGTCTTATACATTAAGACGTATGTGTGTGTGTGTGTGTGTGTGTGTGTGTATATATATATATATATATATATATATATATAAAAATGTTAAGGTTATTAAACCTTTTGCTTATATTTATTTTCCCAGTTGGTGATTTAAATTTTTATAGAGAATTTTTGACTCACAGGAATTTTTTAAAGTTCTATAGTCAGATCAATTGTTTTGAGTGTCCTTTATGTTTTCCCACATTACTAATTCATAAATTTTATCTCTGGAAAAATAGGTAATCAAGCTTCTTAAGATTTCTTTCTAAACAAGAGTCACTGAGGCTGTAGCACAGGCCTGTGATTTTCTTCCTACATAGTAATGCATGTGAGTTTGGTGACAGCTGTTCCACCCATTTTGAGGTCACCAGTTTCCAAGTTTATTGCATTTGGGAAGTCTTTTTAAGGTGAAAAACACTGTGGACCCCCACGGGATAGTGATTATACTTTTAGAGTCTGTTGATGGAGAATATATTGGGCTGGCCAAAAAGTTCGTTCAGGTTTTTCCGTAAGATGTTATGGAAAAACCTGAACGAACTTTTTGACCAACCCAATATAATGACCGAAGCCTACACATTCAGATACTTTGAAATATGAATCTGCATTGTATTAATCACCACAGCAGTGACACACATTTGAGAAACAGTGCACCTAAGTGTGAAGCATGCATTCTGTCTACAGACAAATTTGGCGTGCATGTGGATGCTGGATCCCTCTGTAATAATTTTAAGACCCCAGGTTTGGGAACCTCTGTTGGGAATCACATCTTAGTAGGTGAAGAGACTCAGAACGTTTGCTGATGCTGAAGCCTGCCTCTTCCTCTAAACTGTTTAGCTGGGAGTCGTGAGGACGTGGGCTCGGGGCTTCTGGGAAGCCTGAATTTGGGATGAGTGGCAGTCTTAGTAGGCTTCTAAAAATTTTGTCTTCAACCCACCTTTTTCAGCTTTGAAGCACTAACTTGTGCAGGTGTCCAGGGAGCAGGTGAGAAAGACATGAATTCTTTTCAGCCATTTTCTTTCCAAAGGGAAGTGTCTTTACCCAGAATGATCGGCTTGTGGCTTTTCCTGGGCCCTTTGTCATTTTCTCTGAGGGAATTCAGAGCATGCTTGTTGCAAGGGGCTAACACATGCGAAGTGCCTAGCACAGGGCTTGGCCCACCTTCCAAATGGCCCAGTTCACGCTGGAGGAATCTTAGTTCTCCTCCTCCTTCTGTGTTTGAGAGCAGGTTTCAAGCTCATGTGCAAATGTAGCATTGATCCCACTGCAAATATGTTTTGGCTTAGCGATGAGCCCACTCAAAAGAAGGGAGAGAATTGTTTAAATTATTGAAACACCTTAATCCATAAGCTCACATAAATATTGTTTTGAGCTAATAGAGTCATGCACTTTGCCTTCTGTTCCATCTTACGGGTGGTTAATGTCTCTTGCTGTCACCTACTTAAAAAATTCAGGCTTTTGAAATTTTCTTTTGTGTTAAACTTGCAGTGGAGTACTGGATTCCTTGATTTTTTGAAAAAAAAAACGCCCTTATCAAAATGTTAAGCTTGGTTAATTTGCATAAAACATTTCCTCCGCAATGTACTCTCTCTTACTTTTGAAACGCACATTGCCTGGGCTGCAGTGTGGAGTGGTTGCAGTGGCATGCAGGCTATTAGAGCTCTCAGTTCCAGGGAATGAACAAGTCTCAGGTTTGGAGCGCAAAGAAATACATTGGAATCTGGCCTCACCTCACTCCCTTGGGGTATCTGAGCTCATCCGGAGAAGAAAAGGAAGAAGAAGAACCCAGGGTTGCCAAAGAAGGGTTCAAAGCATGTAGAAGTGTGTGGTGGGGAGCTGGGTGTGGCTGTGTGCTCAGGGAGTGCAGGTGGGAGGAGGGGAGGCCTTGGGCTCTTTCCAGGAAGAGGCTCGGTGAGGCAAATCTAATGGACACACACAGCCAGGTTCTTCTGCCTAAGACACAGCTCCCGCCCCACAATTCCTCTGCCTTTACTGCCTCCCCACCAACCCAGAATCAACTCTACATTCAGACAGGGAATCAGAGTAGCTGGTGGATGTCAATGCTGCAGAGAGTAAGCTCCAGCGCACCCAGCAGGTTTTGGGAAGCCAGTGGCTGAGAGATTTTCCTGGGGACAGGGATCAGGGTGGTCCTACTTTGCCCAGAGACATCGACTTCCAGCCTGGGTCTCAACACTTCCCATGCAGGGCTGTGGAATGGAGCCTTTTTGCACTTAGTAACAACCTCCAACTAAGGCAAAGCTTCTCAGCCTGAAAAAAACCGCTGATATTCACAAACAACAGATGGACAGGTCAGGCTGCAATTGGGCAGCTGCTGGCTCCTCTCACCCTCCCTTCTCCTAGAAAGGGGAAGACTCACAGAAGAGAGGGAGGGCTTCCTTGTTGAGGAGGGGTCTTTCCTTTGCACATAAGAAGCTCCTTCCCTGAGTCACCCTAGGCTTTTCTCTGAAAGCTCAGAAAGAGCTAATGTTAGTAGGAGCGAATGAATGTATCCGGTGAAAGGTGGGGTTGTGTGCAAGGAGGTGGGGTTATATTTAGACCCTGTAATTAAAGATCCATTTATGTCTGAGCATCCTTAAACAGATAAATATAAAACTCAGGAATACCAAATTCTATTTGGGTAACTGGCTGGAAGCACACATACTCACACATACATACTCTAAGCCTGTCTCTATTCAAATAGAAGAAAAAACCACCATGAGTCTCGACTCAGGTCTGATGAATTTCCAGCCTCACTCCTTAGGGCTACAATAAAGAATTTTGTATTTCTGCTCTCTCTGATTTTGCAAGTGTGATTCCCTGTTGCAGCATGAAACACTAGATGATTCTAGATTGATACTGACAAGGGAGAGACCAACGTTTCTTCTGAGTTGCTTTTCACTTGGGACCCAAGTAGATGTGATGTTTAAAATTTTAAAAATGGATGTCAATGATGTGTACTTGTGATAAAATAAACAATATAACTGTCTTTGTGCCTGGTTCCATCACAGAGCTCTTAAAACCCTTGGATTTTCCTGAGTGATAGGAGTGTCTTTTGTTATTTATAACGAGCCCCTGTCAACCATACTTAAGTTTATGCTACTGAGGTGACTAGCTAGTTGGTGGACTTCAGGATGGGGCTGGTAGCCAGAAGAACCAGCGATTCAAGGGCTGGAACTTTCCGGTCAGCCCCTGAGCAGGAAGAGTGGCTGGAGGTTGACTTAAGTAACTAATGGCCAATGACTTAATTCTGCTTACTTAATAAACCTTCATAAAAACTCCTGAACAACAATGTTCAGAGAGCTTCTGGGTTGGTGAATACACTGCAGTGCTGGAGAGTGGTACGCCTGGAGAGGGCGTGGAAGCTCTGTGCCCTTTCCCCATCCCTTGCCCTACGTATCTCGTCCATTTGGCTGTTCCTGAATTGTATCCTTTATAACAAACCACAAATAGTAAGTTAAGCATTTTCCTGAGTCCTGTGAGTTGTTCTAGTGAATTCTTGAACGTGAGGAAAGGGTCATGGGAATCCCCAGTTTACAGCCAGTTGGTCAGCAGTACGGATGGTCTGAAACTTGCACCTGGCATCTGAAGTGGGGGCAGTCTTGTGGGACTGAGCCCTGTGGGATGTGATGCTAATTCCAGGTGGTTAGTGTCAATTGAACTGAATTGTAGGGCAACCCAGCTGGTGTCTGGAGAGTTGGAGAATTGGTTGGTGTGAGGGAAAAAACACCAAACTTGGTGTCAGAAGTGCGGTGAGTAAAAATAACTTAGCACCTAATGAAAAACAATTATTTTTTTTCTCTTAAAAATACTTCAAAAAGAAGAAAAAAACCACATTTACCTGATCTTTAAAAAGCCCAGCCGGCCTAGAAACTGGACAAAAGTTTCCATTTTCAATGCCTTAGTGGTAGTGAGAGATAAAACACTGATAGCTGATTTTCTCCATCCAATATCACATCAGAGAGAATCATGGGAAATTACTGCAGTCGTGTTGACTCCCTAAAAAGTAGGCACAGGCACATCTTTGGATTTTAAATGTGCTGGAGTGTGATGGCTGTATCCCAGCAGGGGCTCTTCTCCCTCCCTTCCCCCACCCTCCGAGGGCCACTGACATGGGGACGCGTTGCGTACAGTTCTATCCTATTCTGCCTGGTGTTTACACCCCCTGTGATGCAGGATCTGAAGGAGAGAAAAAGCAGCCAGGGGAATCATGACTCTGGGTGTCATTCTGAACCACAGAAGGGGCTGCATGGGAGAGTAGGAGTGCCAGAGAATGTAGGGGCAAGTGGCCATGTCCTCCTAGAGATTTCTTATCAAGGACTTGGGTGAAGATAGAGAGGGTCTGCTCATCAATTTGTAGATGGCATAGATGGGAGGGTGATCAGTATACTCAGTGACAGATGTAGGAGTCAGAGAGATCTTGACTGGGTGGAGCCAAAGCCTGAAATCTGATGAGGTAAAAGCTAAGGGGGCAAAGGTCAGGCCTAAAATACCAAGGGCACAAACATGGCCAGGGGAGGGACTTGGCCCGAGTGGATATAATTCGGGGTTTTAGCTGATGGTGAGTGCGTTCTGAATCAACAGTGGGATGTGGGATGCGGGGAAGCACGTGACCTGTGGCCATGTTATTAGAGGCATGATGGCTGGAGTGAAGGAGCTGATGGGCCCTCTGTAGTGCAGCCTGGTCCCGCTGGGGCATCCTATTCAGTGTAGGACCCCCACTGAGAACTACACAGACAAATGGGTGTTAGAGGAGGGTTCCAATGGAGCAGCTGGAGACCATACCAGCGAGAAAGGAAGAAATTGGACTTTTTTGATCCAGAGAATAGAGAGGTTATTAAATTTATCTTACAGTATCTGTAGGACTGACCTGTGAAAGACAGACTTGACTTATTCTGGGTGGTCTAATGCAGTGATTGACAAACTTAAGGTCTGCTGGCTGCCTTTGTAAATAAAGCTTTATTTGAAACAGCTATACCCATTCCTTTATGTATTGTCTGTGGCTGCTTTTGTGCTCCAATAGCAGAGTTGAATAGTTCCCAAAGAGAACATATGGTCCACAAAGTCTATTTACTATCTGGTCCTTTCCAAAAAAAAACATGTGCTGACTTCTGGTCTATGAAAGAAGGTCTAATTTGGAGGATTTGATGGTGGACACTTATTTTTATACAATAAAAGGAAGAAAAGTTAAGTTTAAGGTATTAATTGAAGAGTTACCTTCTTGGTGGGATTGATGTAGAGGCGATTTAAACATTGGTGGGTGTTTGGACTCAGGTGGCCCTTGATCCCTTTCCCGTTTTAGAAGTGTCTGACTTATTGCCTTGTGGCATTACTTATATTACTTCTGGGTTTATATTCTACATATTTCAAACATGTCTCACCTCTGCTCTTCCCTGCACTGCCCCCTCTCCTTGTGCAGAGGGTCCACATCTCACTCTGCTCCTTAGTTCCTGCTGTGGCTAAGCTAAATCTGCCCTGGATTCTCTCCATGTGTGTTTATAATGGGAGTTCCAAGAGAGCTTCTTCTTAGGAGGTTTAACCTACAAGGATGTCCAAAGGCAGGTACTTCAAGGGTAGTATTGTAACAAGAATCTAGGGTGGTGGCATGGATTAAAAATAAAGGCCTTAGAGCCAGGCAGCCTTGGGTTTGAATATCAGCTCTACTATGATATTAGGAAAGTTTTTCTTTCTTCCCTTCCTCCCTCCCTCTTTCTTTCCTTCTTTCTCTTCCTTTTCTTTTCTTTTCCTTTCTTCCCCTTTCTTTTTCTTTCTTTCCTTTATTTTCTTTTCCTTCTTTCTTTTTCTCCCCTCCCTCCCTCCCTCATTCCTTCCTTCCTTCCTTCCTTCCTTCTTTCCTTCCTTCTTCCTTCCTTCCTCTCTTCCTTCCTTCCTCTCTTTCTTTCTCTTTTCAGAAGCTACTATGGTCAAGCACTATTTAAGGCACTTATGATATATCAGTGAACAAAGGCGTAAAAATTGCTGCCACCCTGGAGCTTATAGTTTTTTGGAGGAGACAGGTAATAAATAGTAAACATGATAAATATAGAAATTATATGTTAGGAGGTGACAAGCGCTATAGAAAAAGAAAAAGCTGAGCAGGGTAAGGGTATTTGGGAGCTGGGGCTTACAATCTTAAAAACAATGGTCAGGTAGGCCTCATTGAGAAAGTGAAATTGAATCAAAGTGTAGAAGGAAGGGAAGGAATGGCCATCCAGATCTCTGCAGAGGGCCCTGTTGTGGGAGTGTCCCTGGTGCATTCAACGTAGAGAGAGGAGGTCCTTGCGGCTGGAGTGGAGGGGCAGGAGGGAGAGCAGAGGGGAGGGTGTCAGAGGAGTAATGAGGTGGGAGAGGTGGGGAGCAGAGCCTCTGGGGATCCAGAAGATCATGAGGGACATGGGAAGCCACTGTAGAACTCCCCTCATGAGCACAGGAGTGATCAGATCTGATTTGTGATTTAAATGGATCCTCTGGCTGCTCGTTGAGATCAGACTATAGGGGAATATATTAGTTTCCTGTGTCTGCTACAACAAATTACTACACATTTGGTGCCTTAAAACAACAGGAACGTATTTTCTCACAGTTCTGCAGGCTGGAGGTCTGAAATCAAGGTGTTGGCCGGCTGCACTTCCCTAGGGTTCCAGGGCAGTATCTGTTCTTTGCCTCTTCTGGCTTCTGGTGGGTCCAGGTCTTCCTTGGCTTCTGGTTGCATGATTCCAGTCTCTGCCTCTGTCTTCACATGGCCTTCTCTTCTCTGTCTCTCAAATCTTCCTCTGTATTACTCTTACAAGGACATTTGTCTTTGGATTTAGGGCATACCTAGATAATCCAGCATGATCTCATCTAGAGACCTTAACTCAATTATATCTTCAAAGACCCCTTTGTCACATAAGGTCACATTCCCAGGTTCTGGGGATTGGGACACAGACATATCTTTTGGGGGATGGGAGGGACATTCAACCCACTACAGGGGGCATGGGCAGAAGCAGGGAGACTGGTTAGATGGCTACTGCAGCAACCCAGGCAGGAGATGATAATGGTTTAGGCCATAGTGGTACCAGGAGAAATGGTGAACAGCCAAAAAGATTTGTTGACAGATGGGATGTGGGTGTGAGAGAATAAGGAGTCAGGATGACTTCAAGTTCTTCATGTGAAGAGTTGAAAGGACAGGATCGTTTTCCTCTGGGCTAAGGAAGGCTGGTGGTGAAGAAGCTTTTTGTTTGTTTGATTAGCTGTTTTAATATTTTTTGGTGGCGGTAGATCCGGAGTTTAGTTTTTGACACGTAAGTCTGAACTGTCTATTGGACATTTATATGGAGATAATAGGCAGTGGTATTTACAAATCTGGAACTGAGGGGAGACATCTAGACTGGAGGTATGATTTGGGGAATTGTCAGTGTATGGAAGGTATCTAAACCATGAGATGAAGTTTCTAAATCTCAAGGAATAAGGCTCCAACTATGGAAAATTGTGTGGGATCCAGTTTGTCTGTGAAGGATGAATTTCGAGTCCATGGGATGAGACCGTTAAGTCCTTGTTACTCCTCAGACCAGCAGCATTGCCAACACCTGGGAGCTTGTTAGGACTGCAGACTCTCAGACCCCACCCTGACCCACTGAATCAGAACCTGCATTTTATAAGCTCCCAGGTAATTTGAATGCACCTTGACGTTCGAGAAGCTGCTCTTATCTGTGGAATTACCTCATTTTAGGGGTTCTGGGAACACTCAGCATGCCTCCTGGAATGAAACAAAGAATCAGGGAATGTTCTTTAGGAAAGGGCCAACCTCTCATTTTAGTGACATTTGGGCCCCTTCATCACTTCAGTCTAAAAGGCCCCCAACCCTGTGGCCCAGCAAGGTGCATTAGCTTCAAAGGAAAGCAGGTGTGTGGAACAAACCTGGGAGAGGAGAAGTGACCCTCACTCCTTATACCAGTCTTTTCCCGGCAAGGAGTCCTTGTGCCCATTCTTCTCTTCCTCCAGTCCCCTTTCTCCACTTCCCCACATGACAATTACAACCTGCACAGCCCTTAAGGTCTGCGGGCCCTCAGGGGAGTGGAGTAAGTTTCTTAATAGATAAAATGTGATTTCTCTAAAAGTCTTAAAATATGTATTTTAGAAGGCAAGTTTACCTCCCCCCCCAATAGTTCAGTGATGTGTATGCCAGAATAATCCATAAATCCTTGTGTGTGGAGGTGAAAGGACTTATTTTAGATGCTGTCTTCTGAGAGGCTGGCTTACAGCCTAAGGACAAAATTCATTTTGACCTGTGATTTAAGAAATCCACTTTCAAATATTTGATTTATGGGCATTGTTAATAGGTATGTCTTGCTTTACGTAGGAGACCCATTTCAGAAGATTTCTCCTCAACTATAACTTTTAGACATATTTCCCCATTAACCTCTGTGATCATTACAGAGACACTTCGCCCCCATTTCTGAGTAAGGCACAAGCAGAACTCATCCTAGCTGCTATCTGTTGGATCAATAACGCATAAGAAAAATAGAAGTTTTGAAGTTTACAATTTTGTATTCTTTCTCCAATACTCTTCCTTTCTTCATGTAGTTAAGAATTTTTGGCCTGTATCATTTTCCTTCACTTTCAAGAATTTCTTTTTAACATTTTCTGCAAGGCAGATCTAATAGTAATAAATGCTCTCAATTTTTGTTTATTTGAGAAAGTCTTTTACCTTTACTTTTGAAGGATAATTTTGTAGGATACAGAATTCTAGGTTGGTGTTTTTTTTCCCCTCTCAACACTAAATATTTCACTCCATTCTCTTCTTGTTTGAACGGTTTTTGAGGAGAAGTCACATTTAATTCTTATCCTTGTTCCTCTATAGTTAAGGTGATTTTTCCTCTGGATTCTTTCAAGATTTTTTTTTCAGTTTGAATATGATATACTTAGGTGTAGTTTTTTTTGGCATTTATTCTGCTTGGTTGTCTCTGAGTTTCCTGGATTTGTGGTTTGGCATCTGACATTAATTTGAGGCAACTTACCAATCTATATTGCTTGATATATGACTTCTCTTCATTTCTCTGTTTCTTTTCCTTTTGGTATTACCCATTACATGTCTGCTATACCTTTTGTAGCTGTCCTACAGCTCTTGGATATTCTGTTCCATTTTTTTCAGTCTTTTATTCTTTTGACTTTTTCAGTTTTAGAAGTTTCTATTGACATATCCTCAAGCTCAAAGATTCTTTCCTAAGCCTTATCCAGTCTACTAGTAACCCATAAAAGAAATTCTCTATTTTTGTTACAGTGTTTTTGATCTCTAACATTTCTTTTGGATTCTTGGAATTACCACCTTTCTGTTTATATTATCCATCTGTTCCTGTATGTTGTTTACTTTTTCCAGTAGAGTCCTTAGCATATACATCATAGTTTAAAAAAATCCTTGGCCTGATAATTTCAGCATTCCTGCCATATCTGACTTTGGTTCTAGTGCTTGTTCAACCTCTTAAAACTGTGTTTTATTTGCATTTTAGTATGCCTTGCAATTTTTTCTTGATAGCCAGACATGATGTACTGGGTAAAAGGAACTGTGATAAATAGGCCTTCAGTGGTATGGTGGTGAGGTATAAGGGAAGAGAAGTATTCTATGGTCATAGGATTAGGTCCCAATCTTTTAGTTAACATGTGTCCCTGAACTGTGAATGTCCCAATTTTTCTTGGAATTTTTTCCCCCTTGTGTGAGACAGGATGGTTATTTCCCCTCTTCCATGTGGAAGGCTAGAGCAGGTTGGAATTGGGTGTTTCCCTCCCGCAGGTCAGTTGGGCTCTGATAAAACCCCAGTAAAATAGTTTCTCTTGTGGGTAGGCCTTGTCCCAAAGAGAACAATGCTCTGGTGTATTTCAAAATGGCTACTTCCCCCTCCTCCTGCTTGAAGCATGAGGGAATTTCTCTTCTATCCTCACTGTGACTTACCTGGAGGGAAATCTCACAAATGTCAGGACCTCCCTGTGACTGGGCCCTGCCAGTATTTTTAACTCTCAGACTTGTCCACGATGAACCTTCAGTAATTTATCAGTTATATTTCAGGTTTTCCTATCCTAGTACTGGTTTCTGCTTGTGGGTTTCTCCTCTAGTAAGTTATAATTTTCTGTAACTGCTTGTGTGTTTCCCCAATTTGGGGGGCAGTGGTTTGCCCTGTGACCTCTCTTCTCTGACGGATCTAAGAAAAGTTGTTGATTTTTCAGCTTGTTCAGCTTTTCACTTGTTGTTAGGATAGGAGTGAAGACTCCAAACTCCTTACATGCCAACCAGAAACTGGAAGTCAGATGAGGGAATTGCAATATTAAAATAAGTACAGTTCTAGGCAAACCAGGATGGTTGCTTACCCTACTTGGGAGTAAAGAGAACTGAGATCTTGTCTGGACTCTGGAAAGTCCCCTTGGGCATGGTGTTCAATGTCTTGAAGCCTCTGTTTCCTTTTGTGTGAAATGAGAGAGGGTTGACTTCGGGCTTATTTTCAATCCATAGGACCCGATTTTCTTTATGTTGGGTATTTTTAAGGCAAGGCATTTTTGGGCCTAAACTAATGGAGTCTCCTTGCTAGGAGATGAATCGTAAATTCTCTTGTTAAACATCTTTTTTTTTTTTTTTTGACTTGGAATAATCTTGGTTTGGAAGGCACAGTGACCCTTTGCTCACAGAGAAAGGGCTTCCCTGCTGCTTTTACCCATTATGAGGTTTGTCACACAGCAGGGTTTTTTTTCCCCTTTGACACCGTCTATTTGAAAACAGAACAATCCCTGTTAAGAATGGACTTAGGATCTTCTGTCCCTTTCGGTTGAATTTGACTTAAAGGAGCCAAAGTAGAAGTAGGAGTGAGGTGGGGGGATGGTGTGAAGGTCTGGCCCAAGCTGTGAGCTGAAGACACAAGTCTTAGAGGATGGCCTCTGGTTTATTTCTTTCCAAATACCTTTCAGTCTCTGCTTCTCCAATTATTCCATGGTCCCCGATTTGCCCAGCAACATAATCAGGAACATTAAACACATCATTATCGTCCCAAGTCCACATCAGAGAAAGAGCTAAGACAATTTTTATGAAATTGTAATGTGCCCACTTGAACACAAACCCTAATTTCCTGAAGTCTATCTCTAGTTTGAAGAATTGCCTGATTTATTTTGAATTTTGCTGTCAGGGAAGCTGCCAATACTTACCGCCAGCTTTGTTATTTTTCTTTACATATTTTAGTCTTAGCTCCTGAGTATAAAAAGCTCTCTTCCTCCTTCTCTTCCAAGAGTTGAGTTTCAACTGCGTGACCAGATTGTACAATTCTGCATGGGTTTCACATGCGTCTTCTACTTCACAGGGAAGTAGAAGATGCTGCTGGCTCATTGTCTCTTCTCACAAATGACAGACTTTCCAGGGGCAAAGAGACATAGGGGGAGGCAAAACAATTCTAAAAAGTAGAAAGGGCCTGAAGAGGTGTCCTGCTCCAACCCTCTGTCCACTGGCAAGACAGTCTTCAAGCCATTCCAGGTAGGAAAGGGGATGTCACAATGTCCTTTAGGAATCATTTCATTCTCAAGAGGGTCTTGTCCAAGGTCTTTAATTTCAAGCCAATTCAGTCAACACCTGTAGAGGACAGCACTGTGTAACAAATATGGTTTCAAGTACTTGGGATATAGCAGTGAGTAGGACAGGGGAATAAATAAGAAAACCAGGGATTTGTGCTATCAAGAAAATGAAACAGGGACATGTGGTAGAGAGACCTAGGGGTTGATACAACTTGCAAGGGAATAGGCAAGGAAGGGGTGGGTTACATAAGTGCTGAGATTTAGGATGCAATCTGGATGACAGTCATTTAGCTTCTATTCTATAGACAACTGGGAACCTGCTGAGCTTTCTCAGTTGGGTGACCACAGTGCAGTGTAGTCAGTAATCTATAACCACACCTAGATGAGTGTATGTGTCTCATCTTCTTAAAAGAAACTCTGTGAGGTAACCATTATTCCCATTTTACACATAAGAACACTGAGATTCGGGGGCCCCCAGTGACCTTATGCCTGAGGGGTCCTAAGTCCCTTATTTCTTTTGATTTCAAACATTGAGATTCCTTTTCCTTTGCCAATTCCTTTCCTTTGCCCAAAGTTGTACAGGTCGTTAAAGGAATCGGCCCTTTCACACACGTTGTGATTTGACCTTAGGTCAGTCGCCTTTGGGACCAGTTTGCCCATTTATAGATGGATGAGGTGCCCTTAAAAGACCTCACAGCCTTTAGATATTTTGAGTTTGAAATTCAGTCTTACACTGTGCCCCGTTTAGGCCCACCTAATCAGATCATGTCACTCCTTGCTCATAACTCTCCTGAAGTGGTTCCTGTTTCATAAAATTCAAAGGCCTTACAATGGCCCGAGAAGTCCTTCAGGATCTTGGCCTCCTTCTGAGCTCACCTCCCATCACCCCTTCTTCCTGTAGCCACACTGACATTCTTGCTTCTTGCTCTTGTTCTTGTTCTTTGGGTGCATGCGTAAATCCTTCCTCAGCGCCTTCACACTTAATGTTTCTTTCCCATGGAGCACCCTCCCCTTCCCCACTGACCCCGACTCCAGCTGCATGGCTTGGTCCCTCCTTTTCTTTCTCTGCTCCAATGTCACCTTCTCAAAAAGGCCTTTCTGGATGACCCTATTCAAACCTTTAATCTAGCACCCTCCCCATCAGTCCCCATCCTCCTACTCACTCTACAATTTCTTCAGAGTCCATGACTCCATCCTCACATTTGTCTGTCTTCTGCCTCCCCCAGAATCTCAGCTCCATGAGATCTGCAACCTTCTCTGTTTTGTTAATTCTGTATCTCAGAACACTAAAAGTGCTGGGCATACGTGGGCATTCCTATCCATTGTTCTTGAATACGTGTTTATATCTGTGTTATCATATAGCAGTGATAAACACTTAAAAGAGAAGGCTCTGGAGTAAAGTTTCCCTAGCTTCTAAAATGAGTTCCAGTTTAATTACTTTGGGCACTGTACTTAACCTGAGCCTCAGTTTCCTCATCTGAAAAGTGGGGAGGAATAATAATACCTACTTCATAGCGTTACAGTTGAGGATTCGGTGAGATAATCCAAGTAATGTGCCAGTCACTATATCCGCACATACTATATGATCAAAAAAAGTTATTTTATTTAACTGATGCTTTTATTCTTTTGGTTCCTGCTTTTCTTTTTCTTTTCCCTTGATCTTGTTTCATGTACACAATAGCAAATATCATTTTTTAGGGCTACAGGGTCTCTGTCCTCGTGATCTATGGCACTTGGCTTAGCCATTTCCCAGGTGATGGTTCCAGATTTTTTTTCTTCATTATAGTGTTGTGATTTGCCCCTTGGTACGCGTTGGAAAGTTGCACCTTTTCTTCATCGTTGCTAATCTAAAGCGCTGGGTGAAAGTGTGGAGGTGGTTGTCGGGTCCTCTCTCCATTTGGCAGACCCAGCTCTCCCAGCCCACCTCCAAAGACACCAGCTTAACACACACCATCCCGCCTGTGGCTCTTCTGCTTAGACTGGAAGCTGATATAGAGCGACATGTAGAGGAAAGGGAGAGGCTCTGTGGCGAGACGGACCCGGATTTGACCAATGGTGCTGACATTTCCTCGCTGTGGGATCTCAGTCAAGTTATTTAACCTCTTTGAACTTCAGTTTTCCTGTTTAAAAAAGGAGACTAAAATGACTTATCTCAAAGGGATGCTGCGAGGATTGGAGATACAGTTAGAAGTGTGTCTAGTGTAGTGCCTGGCGCGTAGTAGGTATGCAGAAAGTGTTTGCTACCAATGTTGCTATTCTTTGCTTGCGAGAAGATGGTCTCTGCCCTTTTGGAGGCTGGCTAATGGGGGAAGGTGGGTAAAATGCTAAGGCTGAATAAGAACATCGGGACTCAGGGAGTAAAAGTTTGTCTAGTTTCTTGGTACACTAGAAGATTATTTTCCTCCCTGCAACTTCCCATCTGGAGGATGATCTGACTTGATGAAAAGCATATTGGTGGAAAAAGCGCCCTCTCCCATCTAGTGTAACCCTTCCTTTCATGGCCTAAGACCTGGAGCCTATGCCTTTAGGTGTCTTGTCCAAGACTTCTGAACTGGTTAGTGACTGCCATGAAAACACAGGCCGTGGCAACTTCCAGTCTGGCTGCCTCTCCTGTTAGAATAAACTTCCACGTTTAACCCCAGGATGACCATGCAAGTCTTACTCTTTTCCCCATCTCCCTTCCTTCCTTCCTTCCTTCTTTCCTTCCTTCCTTCCTTCCTTCCTTCCTTCCTTCCTTCCTTCCTCCCTCCCTCCCTCCCTCCCTCCCTTCACTCCCTTCCTTCCTCTCTCTCTGTCTCTCTCCTTTTTACTATTGATTTTAGAGCTTAGAGAAAATTCAGTCTGAGTTACAGAGATTTCAAATGTGTGACCCTTGGGGAAATGGGCAGGCGAGATGCTTGATTGCTCTGGGGAGAGAGAAAATTCGAAGTCTGAGTTACAGAGATTTCAAATGTGTGACCCTTGGGGAAATGGGCAGGTGGGATGCTTGATTGTTCTGGGGTGAAGTGAGATTCATAAGTGTTGTTGAGGTGTGAGGTGAGAGGGAAGACCAGGAAAGTGAAGGAGTGGATAATTAAAAGAATTAGAAAGATAGGATTGCTTATAATGGTATAATATAACAGAGTGAGTGAATTCAGAGATAGATCTGGGTGCTGAGGTTTCAAATAAATAATATTTTTTTGGCTTGGACATCTTTCTTTTTAATTACTCTGTAAGTATTAGAAACCAAACTAAAGCTGGCTTACAGAAAGAAAAAAATAAGGAAAGAAAGGAAGAAAGAGAAAGGGAGAAAGAAAGAAAGAAAAGAAACATGACAAATGTACCTGGTTGGTCACCATCTCTCTTAGCTCTGCTTTCCCCCCGTTGGCCTCATTCAGCATCTCTTCTAAGATACCAGCAAGATGGGCACCCCTGACTCTGGGTCTACCCCCTATCATCTTAGTACCACCTGGAAAGGAGGAGTCCTTCTCTTTCCTAACAGTTCCAACAAAAGCTCTAGAAGGGAGCCTTGTTGGCCAGGCTGGGGTCCTGGGCCCATGTCTGGAACTAGGGTGTGACACCTGCCCTCCTGAATTATATGGGCTACAAGAAGGGAGGAGGTGGTTCCTCAAAGGTAAATCAGGGTAAATTTAGCAGAAGAAAGAGAAAAAAATACTGGGCTGGCAAAAGCTGCAGGCCTCTGCTCCATGGATTGTGTGCTGATGTTTACTCAACTGAACATTTTCCTCTGTGCAAATGAAAGGGTGCCCCATGAATGGCTTGTGTCAATGACAACACCCAACTGTCATAGGAGTATAATGATAATGTATCACCTTTTATAATTTTCCTACAACCTTTGTACATAGCACAAATAGGGGATTTGTACATGACTATTGAATTTGAGTTCAATAAAGGATTTGTACCACCTGAATTACACCTCTACACACAAGGTAGGATACATTAACTTAATTACTGCTGGATTCAATAACATAGGCCACTGCCCTGGGAATTTATCTTGTGTTGTACCTAGAGAGAGAAACTGGGCATCATTTCTAAAGGTAGTCAGTTTCCAATGATCCATGCTAATGGAAGAACACAGCATGTGGAGACTCTAAGTAGAGTTTCTGTTTGGTTAGGGAGTAAACATAATTTTTATTTTTTCTACCTGAGTTGTTTGTTTTACTTGGGCTTCGATAACACTAAAAAGAATTTGCATTACCTGGGCCTACACTTTCTTTTCCTTTTTCCTTGGTTTATAAAATGTGAAGTGTATTTTATTTTATTTTTGGATGTTTATTTTTTTTAACATTTTCATTTTGAATTAATTTGAGACATAAAGGATTGCTGTGAAATGAGTATAGAAAGTGCCCTTATGTCCTTTACCCAGTTCACCCTAATGTTAACAGCACATATAACCATAGCACAAAACCAGGAAAGGAACATTGGTACAATACTCAACCAAACTATACACTTTATTTGAATTTTACCAGTTTTCCACCAATGTCCTTTTTGTGTTCCAGAATCTCACATTTATTTATTGTTTATCTTTAGTCTTGACAATTCTTCAGTTAAAAAGATTTTTTTTCATGATCTTGACATTTCTGAAAAGTACCGGTCATTATCATATGGAATATCCCTCAATTTGGTTTGTTTTTTCCTGTTTGGAATGAGGATATGTATGCCTTTTGGGGGCAAGAATACCAAAGAACTTAGTTATGTCCTTCTCGTGCACCAAATCAAGAGGTTCATAATGTCAAAATGTCTTGTTACTGGTGATGCTGACTTTCATCGCTTGGTTAAGGTGGTTTCCCCTAGGTTTCTCCGCTGTAAAGTTACTATCTTCCTTTTTTACTTAATATCTAGAGGAAGATACTTTGAAACTACTCACATCCTATTTCTCTTCAAACTTTCACCCACTAATTTTACCACAAACTGGTAGATATTGTCTACAAAAATTATTACTGTAGTGTTTGAGTAATGATGATTTTCTACTTCCCTCTTTATTCTGCCTTTATTAATTAGAATCTACTGCAAGAAAGCTGTCCTTCTCCCTCCCTCCCTCCCTCTTCCCCTCCCTCCCTCTCCAGGTTTTTCCTTTCTTCGTTCACTCATATCAGTATGGACTCATAGATATTTATTTTATTCTATGGGTTAAATTGAGCACTGTCGTTTTTTTTTTCCCCAAATTTCCCAGCTTTGGCCATTAAAAGCCCCTTCAGGTTGTACTCTGTTCTTTGGACAAGCCCACATCTTTTCGAGCACTTTCTTACTTTCTCGCACTACAACACGTTCCAAGCTCATCTTTTATTTTCCCTGCAGTAGCCCTACTATCGACCACTTCATAAGGAGCCCTAGTTTCTTTTATTGGAGAATAGCGTTTATTTTATTTTTTTTTATTTTTGGCCACACTGCATGGGGCATGCGGCGATCTTAGTTCCCCCGACCAGGGATCAAACCCTTGCCCCCTGCAGTGGAAGCGAGGAGTCTTAACCACTGGACCGCCAGGGAGGTCCCAAGAATAGTGTTTAGAAACCAAGACCTGGCATTAGGTCTGCTCATTGCTACTGAGGTGTGATTGTTCTAACCCTCTCAGTAGACAGGACTAGGAAATATATGTATGAGCACTAACCCACACATGTACATATATTTATGTTACTTGCACAATGGGCTGTTGTATGGAGTGGCCTTGGTGGCGAAGATGAAGGCTATTCATAGTCTCAACAACATGGGTTTTCTTTCCCTAAGGTTGATTTAGCTACTGTCATAGCTGAATGTTTGACCTGCGAAAACCAGAAATCATGGCTGAATCCTTTACATATCAGACCTCTTCCAGCTTGGGGTGGGCAACATTTCATTCTGACTGGGACTGACACATTCTGAGTTCAGGTTTACCTTTTCTGCCTGCAGTGTCTCAGCCAGCACCACCAACAAATGTAAGAATCAAATCATTGTTAATGTACTGACACGGGATACCATACAACATTGCCTTGGACCAGGGACCCATTTTATGGCAAAGGAGGTATGGCAGTGAGCACATAACCATGGGATCCACTGATCCTTTGATATATTGCACCATCTGGAAGCTGCTGGCCTGGCTGAGGATTGGAATGGCCTCTTAAAGATGTTGCCGAGGTATCAGTTTAGAGATGACACCCTGCAAGGTTGGGGCAACATCCTTCAGGCTGAGTATACATCTTAAACCAATGGCCATTATATGGTACTATGTCCCCAGTAGACAGATGACACAGGTCTGAGAATCAAGGGGTGTAAAAAGGAGCATCCCTGCTCTTCATCTCTCTCTCTGACCCACCCAGAGAATTTGTGCTTCCTGTTTGCAACTTCAGTCTGTCCATCTAGAGATCCTGGGTCTCAGAAGGGAGATGCTTCCACCAAGGTACATAGTAGGTGTTCCACTAAAGCTATGGCTGTTGCCTCGTCACTTTGGATTTCTGGCCTCACACCAGAAGACCAGCAAACACAGAAAGGAGTGATTGGTCCTCATCATCATGAGGAGGTAGGATTGCTGCTCTGTGACAGTGGTGAGAAGAAATGTTTTACATCACATGATCCTCTGTTGCCCCTTGGTACTTTCATGGTCCACTGTAACTGTAAATGGTTACGTACAGCAGCCATAGCCTGGTAAGAGCATGGTCATCAGGGGCTCGGACTCCTCAGGGATAAGGACCTGGGTTGCTCCACCAGGCAGGTCACCTAGGCTAGCAGAAGTGCTCGCCAAGGGGAAGGAAAGGACAAGGGTGAGCCATGACTTCAACGTCACGTGCAGCAGCAACTAAATACTTCTCCCCACTTGACTTCCCAGAGAGTGTAACCTGTCAGAATCCTGAAGACACCCTGGGTGGATGGGGTGATCTTCACATGAAGAGCAAATGGACAGGAGTGGTGCCCCTTCTCAGGAGATGTGCCCTTGGCAGAGGTATCTGGGGAAGTTACACACCCTCATCACCACCCTGCTGCCTGTGGTTAGCAGCCAATGCTGTGGGGACGCAAAAGACCAGCTTCACAAGGGGCACCAACAAGGGGGTACAAGTCTGTTCCAGAGCTCCTGAGGGACCACACCCATGCCTGGCTCTCTTCCCCTGCCATCTCTCATTCCCTTTACTCCCTTCTCCCCACAGCATGCTCTCAACAAATCACTTTCTCAAGAATCCTTGTCTCAGGCTCTGATTCTAGAGAACCACCCTCAGGTAATACTGATTGGTTATTTTTATTCAATAACGTCATATGTTCCAGGCTGTTAGATATTCCCCCAAAACATGACTTTTAATGGTCACATAATGTTCTATTATATAAATGTACTTTATTTAACTAGTCCTGTTTCTAGACATTAAGATTGTTTCCAAGTTTTCACTATTATAAATAATGCGGAGAAGAATAATATTGTTGATAAATCTTTGTAAACATTCTTAATTATCTTATTAGGTTAAATTGTTATGGGCGAAGTTGTGAAGTCCAAGGTCACAAATATTTTATGGCTTTTAATGTAAATATCATGAACTTGGCCTCCAGCAGGATTGTGCCAGTTTATGAGCCCACAAACGGTATAGGAGGGTGACTTTTCCCCATATCTGCCAACTAGAGAATAATGAGTTTTAAAAATGTACAAATTTGATAGGTGACATTATTTTAATGTACTTTTTTGGTTATGAGGCAGTTGACTGGTATATAGTTTGACATTGTGTTTCTTGGTGAATTGCCTGCTCAAGGCCTTTGCCTGTTTTCCCATTGATGTGTATTCTTTCCCTCACTGATTTGTTTGACTCTTTTAATTGATTCAAAGTATATGGAGCTTTCAATTGTTAATGTCAAGGGCGCCTCACATTTCCTCAAAGAGGAACGCTGGGGTAGAGGCGCTGTGGCCCTCTCCCCTCATTTTAGAGAGGAGAAATGGAGCCCTAGGGACAGCCAGGAAAATATGGCATGAATTGGGCCTCACAACTCCCAACCTAATTCTCTCTACCACCTTCATCAGAAGTGAGGACTGAGAAGAACTGACAGAATAGCAGCCACTATTGGCCAATCCCCACTGACAAGGAGGAAAGAGGCTCCACTTCTTATGCCTACTCATTTAATAGTAATCGAGAACTTAATACATGTCAGGTGTGGTGCAAACACTGTATATATTATATATATATATGGTATTATCATCTCAAAATCATGATGGGTATGTGCTATCATTACCCCCCATCTTTTTTTTTATAATATATACATTTATTTATTTATTTATTTATGGCTGTGTTTGGTCTTCGTTGCTGTGCGCAGGCTTCTCACCGCGATGTCTTCTCTTGTTGCGGAGCACGGGCTCTAGGCACGCAGGCTTCAGTAGTTGTGGCTCGCGGGCTCTAGAGTGCAGGCTCAGTAGTGTGGCACACAGGCTTAGTTGCTCCGCAGCAGGTGAGATCTCCCCGGACCAGGGCTTGAACCCGTGTCCCCTGCATTGGCAGGCAGATTCTTAACCGCTGCGCCACCAGGGAAGCCCCATTACCCCCATCTTACAGATAAGGAAACTGAAGCTCCCAGAGAGTGAAAAAGTTATGGAAATCACACAGGCATTAGGTGATGGAGCTGAGATCCAAATCCCAGTCTCTCTAACTCCAGAGTATATGTTCTTCACAAAGGTTATACTGTTTATGTTACACTTCCATGCTGAGATATCTTTGGAAGAAGGAAAAGGACATTATGCACAGTTCACCCCTAACATAGTCACTGCCAGTCCCGGCGTGTTTTCTTTCACTCTTCCCTCCTTCCTGCTGAAATCATTCTGTACATCCAATTCTGTAACTTGACTTTTCCCACTCTTTCTCCATATCGCTTCACAGATTTTATAGCCATCATTTTAATGACGTGCATAATATTCCTTTGTTGGGCAGATGTTAACTTCCTGAATTTAGTGTTCTCCCACTGCAGATCTGGGGAGAACTGGGGACCCCCCTGCCTTGTCTATAGTCCTCCCTGACTTGATAGCTCCCTTTTCACTTCATGCCTTGAATGAGATGATACAGATTTAACTTGCAAATTGCCTGAGTATGTCTTTCATAGTTGTAGGCATCTGTAAATTATATACGAATATGTGTGTAGTCAGGCAAATTCTTGCTAACACTTTGACTTTAAGAAACAGCTAGTGGAGAGGAGTGTGTAAGTGATTAAAATTTCTTCCCTGAGTTTAAGTTTCTCAGTTTTTAAAGGGGTGACTGACCTGCTTATGTGAGCCTCATATGTGAAACTTTAATAAGACATTGCTGGGTAAGTTGTTAAGCATCTTATGGGAATGGCAGTGACACTCCTGCATCATATTTATAGTGCTTCTCGTGTGCAGACACTAGGCACTGGGAGTTTTACATACCTCTTAATCCTCCCCATAGCCCTGTAAAGAAGGCACCACATTATTATCCCCATTTTACAAGCAAGCAAATTGGTCTAGAGGGGTTAATTGACTAGTCTGAGAGTCCATAGCTAGTAAGAGGCTGAGCTGATGTTTGAACCAAGGTCCCCAGAGCCTCTACTCCAGGCAGGTAGCACAGTGATGAAGATTTGGGTCTTCTTATCGAGCTGTCCAGGCCTCCGAGACTGTCTTGCCTTTATATGATGCCTTCTTAGAGTTCTTCATTCTTGGGGGTTTAAGCTGGTTCAGTTGAGTGTATAGGACTTGGTGACCCATCTGTATTCCATTTTGGAAGTTGTGGTAGGAAATATTTACAGGTTTCTTTTTGGTTCAAGCTAGTTTGCTGGGTGGTTTTAGAAATCCTTTTGAGTTAGTTCATGTGCCATTCAATAAGACTGTTAATGCTTGGGCATTTCTGGGGGCTGGGCAAACCAGTCGGGCTCATTGTGTTGTGTTTCCAAGGCTCACCTGGCTCTGTGTGGCTTCTCCAGCTCCAAGTTTGCTCTCTTGTTTCCATCCCAGCTGGAGAGCTGCTTTCACGAGGAACCCCGTTTTGTTCTCAGTCTTGGGATCATTGCTGGGTCGGGGCCTCTTTCGTAAGCCTTGCTCTCTGGAGGCACAAACTCTCCATGGGCCCGGCATTCCCCAGCCTCCATCTCCCAGAGGTGTGAACCTACATCATCCCAAAACGGCAGCCCTTCTAAAGGCAGAGACATGGCGTTGACCCTGAGAGGGAAGGAGGCCCGTGCTGGTCTATTTTGAATCTTTGTAGTATCGTGTGGAGGCTGATGCCAACCCCAGGGGTGCAATTCTCTTCTTGAAACGAACATAAAAATGAGAGTGGGAAAAGGAAAAGGAGCTTGGATAGCTTTTCTGGGAGAGGAAAAGAAAATTGTCTTCAAGTCTCCGAGGGTGTGTTCTTTAGTCAACAGAGAGCGGCTATCTTCATATTTTCCGTCACAGAACATAGTGTACGGGGAAGAGGGTGAGGCAGCCCCACATCGAGATGTAGACATGGACTCAGGAGCCAGAATGCCTGGGTTCAGATCCCTCATAATCTTGAGCAAGTCATTCAACCTCTCCCGACCTCAGAGTCCTTAACCACAAAGTGGGAGGACTGTGGCATTTGTTTCACAGGGTTGGGTGAGGAACTTTTAATTTAACAAACAAGCACTTACGTGGCATTTATTATGTGTAAGGAACTGTTCTAAGCACATCAAAAATATGAAATACTTTAATCTTCTTGATACCCCGCTGAGGTAAGGCATTACACTATTCTATTGATTCTAAGATGTGTGCTGTGCTAACTTCTCTGAAATGGGATGCAGCTGACTCCAAGGATCGTTTTAATTGTTGGAGAATTGGGAGACGGTTCCAGGCAGAAGGATGTCCTAGCTTTTGGGGAACCTGCAGGAGCACAGAGGAATCAAACAAAGAAGAGCTCTTTCCAGTGGGACCAGGCACATTTGCTTCCAGTGCTGCAAACAGCTGCTGAGGCTCTCCCTGCTAGAGGGAGCTCCATGAGGGCAGGGGCTGTTGTGTCCCCAACATCATCTAGCCTGGCATGAAGGGCCTTCTCCACAGCTGATTGTTGAATGAGTAAATGAAGACTCTGAGGTTGCCTTCCCCAGAGTAACCCAGGCCCTCCATTCCCACCCCCAGAGACTTTTCACAAATGCATCAGTCCCTGGAAGTCTCTTTCCCATGATCCCTGGCCACCTCATTAGACTCTGCCTGGAGGACCATAGAGGTGGGTCAAGACACCACCTCACCTTGTTTCACCAGGCATCTTGTAAGCAGCCATCACTATTAGAGGTAGAGAGCGCCTCCGTATTCCTGGGTGAGGACGAAACGTGTGGCCCCCACCAGCCAAATACTATTTTACACTTAATATGACCCTGTGTCATATTAAGTATTTTGGTACCATATTCAATGAGCCACAGTTGCCGGTGCCTTTTGAAGCATATACGATCACAATCGTAAATAATTAGTATGATTTTCCGTTTAAATCTTGCCGACTGGACCCTACATTCCATGGGAACAGACACTAAACTTCATGACGACAACATATACTGTGTATAAATGAACTAGTAACAGCACATGTGCATCAAAAGGTACCTTTCCAGTGGTGTGAAATTTATCGTGGGAGGTGAAGGAAACAGGATGCAGTGAAGGAGATGGCAGCTGTGAGGTGAGGGCTGTGGTGGGTCATAGTGGGACTTTTGACATCAGGTAGCAGCCAGTTTAAATCCTGGCTCTTCCATTTCTTCACCAAGGGATACTGAATGGGCAATAATATAACTCTGGGACTCAGTGTTTCCATCTGTGAAATGGGGCTTATCTTGGTGCCTGCTTCCTAGGGGGTTGTCGTGAGGATTACATTAGATAACACACAGGACTGCGGTATCTGATACATCATAAGTGCTCCTTGCACATCAGCAAATGTTACTGGTATTGTCACCCTCATGATTTTCTCTCTGTGGTCAGGACTTCAACCCCCTCTGCTCTGTCCCTGGGTAGTTACTTGGCCATTAGGCTTTTCTGCCAGTTATTTTCATTTATTTGTGAGGTATTCATTTGCTTAAAATCAATTCCACCCAAGCTAAGTTGCCCACCTGCCATGGCTCTGCATGGGGGGAAGAAAGCAAGAAGGTATGTGTGTATGTGGGGGATGGCGATGGCGATGGGGGATGCGGGGAGATGGAGTGAGCCTGGCTCTGCTGAATACATATAATCAATAGGTGAAGTTGACATGTTCATAAAAGTTACAGGCCCTGCTGGGTGAGCTGTTTTCGGTGGTGTCAAGAAATGCATCTGTTTCATTGTTCTCTTCTTGGGGCCAGGAGAGTTTCCAGCATCACCCTCAAATCAGCAGAACAGCCTGTGAGTGGAGAGCTCAAGTCATTCCCCACTGTCACCACCTTCCATCAACGGAGTGTTTGGGGGTTAAGATATCAACATAAACCTGGGAGCTTCTTTGCTTCCAAGAAGAAAAGGAACTAAATTCACTAAGCCGTGAGCATTCATTGATTCACACAATATTTATTGTGTACCTGTCATGTACCAGATGCTTTTTTAAGCACTATGGGTTCAGCAGCAAATAAGACAGATGCACAGCTGGACCCTGCCCTTGTGCCCTGAGTGTCTGGTGGGAGATGGACATTATACAGCTGTGATGAGTGCCATGAGGTTGTTGGGGTCAGGGGAGCCTTTCCTGACGACTTGGAGTGAAGCTGTGACCTGAAGGGTGAGTGGATCCTGGCTAGGAAAAGGCAGGCAGGGAGGAGAGCATCCAGGCTGTAGCAAGCCCCCCACAAAAAGGCCCTCAGGTGGAGGGGGCAGGGTGCAGGTGATCAGAAGGGGAGGGCGAGGGACGTGTGGGATGGAGGGGGCTGGCAGCATCCAGGCTTAGCAGGTGCATGGGTAGTTACAGTGGGGTGCCTGATCTTCACCTTGAGAGCACAGGGAAGTCAGTGAAGAGAGAGAAGGGATCACATTTATACTGAGATAGGACCACTCTGGCGCCTGTATGGAGAATGAATTACACCTGGCCAACTGAGAGGCAGAGACCCTTGTAAGGGGCCCTGTGGAGTGGCGGTGAGACGTGGTGGGAAAGTGGACTCTAGAAGTACAGCAATGGAGAGGAGTGGGTGGAACTGGAAATACTGCAAAGCTAGACTTGACAGATGGGTGATTCATTAAAGGGGGTAGCTGAGAAGGAGGTCAGAATGACGCTAGCGTTCGGGCTAGTAGTGGTCGCTTTTCCGAGGCGGGGTTGTGGGAAGGGGAGCAGGTTTGGCTGGAGGATGCAGCGTAAGCATTCAGTTTTGGACACAATGAGTTCAAAATGCCAGTGAGACAGCTGCCAAATGGAGATGCCATGTAGCAGGTAGGTATATGAGTTTGCAGCTAAAAATAAATCTGGATTGATGACAATGTACGTATCATAGGCACCTCTTTTATCAGATGGAGTCCAACGGGTGCTTCTCATTCTAGCCAGCATAGTGTCATGAAGTGGGGGCTAAACCTAGAAGTTTCCACTGCGAGATCCATCTTTCTCTCTTTCTGCGACCTTCAGCAATTCATCTAACCTTTCTGGGCGCCCCTGTCCCCAGCATAAAATGGTGATGGTTATGTCTGCTTCAGAATACCAACAGCACATGTCTGAGGATCCATTAAACTGAAAATAAAACATGTGGGGCTCTTTGGAAATAAGAACTATGTTAAAACAAGGAGTTATTATAGTTGTGTGTAAGCCAATGACAAGCAGAAATACAGCCCCAAGGCTCAGTATTGATTTTGGTCCCGGTCCTTCCCGAAGCCAAATAAATCTGACATTCCTCCCCTCAGGTGCTGTCTGATCGGATGGCAGGTCTCCAGCTCCTAGCTCCTTGCCCCTGCTCCAAGGTTACGTCCTTTCTCGGCTCAGGCCATATCCAGCACCCCTACACCTGCCTGGGCTGCTCTGGCTGCCCTTCCCACCCCAGTAGGTGGTTACAGGGAAGATTCCAGTTGTGAAGTTGGAGCTTGGCCAAGAGCAGATGCCCTCTGATTAAACTGGGGATGGCCTGCCAGAAAAGCAGAACTTGGATCTGCAGAGCAAGGGGTTTAAGGGCAACCAAAGGAAACATCTCCAGACACTTTTCAAACGTTAGGGTAAATTGAGGTTTATGCAGTTTGCTTCAGTCATTCATGCAGGGAATCCCCTGGTGGTGCAATGGTTGAGAATCTGCCTGCCAATGCAGGGGATGTGGGTTCGATCCCTGGTCTGGGAAGATCCCACATGCTGCGGAGCAGCTAAGCCCATGCACCACACCTATTGAGCCTTCGATCTACAGCGTGTGAGCCAAAACTACTGAGCTTGTGTGCTGCAACTACTGAAGCTTGCGTGCCTACAGCACGTGCTCCGCAACAAGAGAAGCCACCGCAATGAGAAGCCCATGCGCAGCAACAAAGACCCAACACATGCAAAGAAAAAAAAATCATTAATTCAATTATTGGATATTTATTGAATGGCCACTGGATGTCAGGCTGTGAGTTAAGCCTGGGGATACAGGAGTGAAAAAGACATTATTTTTGTCTTCCTGGAATTAATATTTGAATTGGAAGAGAGAGAATCAAAGGGACAAAATACTCTTAAGGGAACAACCAAATGCAAGGATGGAGAGTAGTGATGTGGTTGGGATGGGGAGGGCCTATTTTAGATGGGTGGTCAGGGAAGGCTTCAATGAGGTGGTGTCATTTGAGCTGAGATCTGATGCCCAAGGAGCTGAGCTTTGAAGAGCAGTGAGAGGACCGTTCAGGCAGAGGGTGCAGTCAGTGCAGGGGACCCAAGGTGAGAACATGCTTGGTGTGTGTGCAAAGCCATGAGCAGGAGTGTGGCTAGAATCCAGGGAATCACGGCACGAGGGAAGGGGCCAGATGGTGCAGGGCTTTATTGATCACGGGAAGGAGTTTGGAGATTTGTTTCAGTGTCATGGTGAGCCACTGAGCAGTTTTATGCAAAGGAGTAATTTCTGTGTTAAAGATTGCTCTGACCCTGAGTGGATATGGGTTGGAAGGGAAAGAAAAGAGTCAATGAAACGAGCCAAGAAGACACTCTTCCAGGTGGGAGGTGACAGCCAAGTGGACCTGGTGGTGCCCGTGGATGTGGAGGATGAGGATGGACTGGAGGGGAGTCTGGAAGTGGAGGGGATCGGCTTGGTGATAGATGGGCAGTGAGGGGACTGGGATATGGAAGGACTGAAGATGATTTGTAGGTTTCTGACTTTAGCAGCCACATGGGTGGGGAGAATGTTATAGGGAGGACTCAGAGCACAGGTTCATGGAGGGAAATCTAGACTTCTGATTTGACCTGGTAAAGTTTGACATACCCATGGGGCACCCAGAGGAGATGTTGAGTATGAAGTTGGACATACAGCTGGAAGTTATCAGATACTTCTGGGCTAGAAATGCAACTGGACCATCTCAGCACAGGACAGGATGGGAACACCCAGGGAAAGGGTTTAGACAGAAAGGGCAGAGAGCTTTGGCTTGAGCCCTGGGAACTTCTGGTATATACGTGGGAGCGCCCAGCGGGAAGTAGGAAAGCCGGGAGGGATGGGTGCCACGAGAGCCTGAAGGAACCTCTCAGAGGTTAAGGCGGGGTGTGGGGGACCGAGGGCTGCCCACGCGGAGGAAGTTGCTGATGGTGACAAGTCATGTCTGTTAGTTAGTGAGGCTGAAAGACAGAGTGGGTGGAAAAATAAATTGGAGCGGAGAAGGCAGAAACGACACCTGGGGATGACTCTCTGGAGGAGTTTTGCCATCAAACTGGGCAGAGAAATGGGGCAGTAGCTGCTTACTTGGGTTTCTATGGGAAAGTAAGAAATGTACTCTCCATCACTTCTAAACCTCTCTCCTGCTCTGATACCCCCAGGATATGATATTGAAATCCCTAAAACATTCCCATGATAAAATAAACTGTGGATGACGTGCAGTCCCCAATATAATAGTTGTGACTCCACTCCTTTTCTCCCTTTTAAGAAAGCGTCTAGGATGTGAATCAGTGAGAGTAATGCTGGGATAAGCATCCGCTACTCTTTAGGAAAAAACTCATAATCCAACTTCTACACATTAAAGTACGTGCAACCAAGTTATCTGCAGTACAACTGACAGCTGACCGTATCGCACACGCTGGGGCATGTGGGCTGAGAAGCGTGTGGTTCCAGACTATGGTTGGGTACCATTCATTCATTCATCAAGTATTTTCTGAGCAGTTGCTTCATGTCATGAGTTTGGCTCTGGGCACGGGGGACAGTGGTGAACAAGCCAAACTTGACCCCTGCCCTCACAGAGCTCCAGGCAGCCAGGGACACAGACATGGAGTGAATGATTTCAAGCGCAGTAAGCTTACCGCTGAGAAGCATTGTGTTCTCAAGGAGAAAGTCACCAGCATCCTGGCCTCAGCCACAGGTTCAGCAAGTCTGCCTGGAGAAGCCAGGGTGACTAAGCCAAGGGGTGAAATCAGTGAGGCCAGTGTTGGGGGTGGGTGTGGTCAATGGCCCAGGCAGAGGTCAACACCCAGTGATGGATGGAACCCATCTCCACGGAGGCCCATACCAAGGTCAGCCTGTCCAGGAAGTCAAGGAAGGAGGAGGGGGTGGCATGAGAGGCAGCTGGAGAGGTGGGCAGAGCCAGCTGTGCAGGGCCTGGAGCCCTAGTCTTGAGTTTAGTCTTTATCAGAAAGCAACGTGAAGAGATTTAAGAGTGTGCTGAGGGGAGATGGGTGACTACATCAGCCCTGTGCTAAAAGAGCACCCAGCTGTCTGCGGAATGGGTTGAGATTGTACAGGAGAAAGGCAGCAGGTAGGTGTCCCCTGCACCCAGGCAGGGGCTGCACGAATGCCTTCCAGCCCTTTTGATCAGACTTGTCCGAGGATCTGGAAAGCCGATGGGGGTTGGGTCTCCTGCCTCTGTGTCCTGTCCCTGAAGCCTGGCCTGGTTCTTCTCCGTCCCCTCCCTCCCCTCTAGGAAAACCCAATAGGCTGGTGCTGGGGCTAGTTCCCAAGGGGGAGGGGACAGAAGTAGATACGGGCTTCTCTGTATAAGAACACCAAGGGATGACCACAGGGTCAATGTGGTGACACAAAGCTGTGGAAATGATAGAAGTGGAGGCCAGAAGGACTGTCTTTAAGAGACTGACAGCAGGTGGCATGGTATAGGGCATGGACGTACAGAAATGCGGGTGGGTGCATGACCTGGGATGGGCAGTGCAGAAATTCACTCACCTCGGGGAGGCTCTCCTAAGGAATGCTGATTCAGCAAGTCTGGGGCGTGGGCCAGGAATTCCCATTTTTAAGAAGCCCTCCCCTCCCCCCAACAAGGTGATTCTGACTTAAGTGGCCCTACGACCTTGCTTTTGAGAATGCCTCAAACGTTGGCCCGCTTCTTGGCCTTGATCCTCAGTCTCCTCAGCTGTCTCTCACCAGCTTGGGCCTGAAAGCTTATTTCATCCCTGCATTGAGATGTGGCTAACCAGATCCCTGGCAGCTGGACCAGGGGCGGCGGGGCTTTCAGGCGCGCCCCACAGCAGCGCGCAGCCGCCAGGGGTCGCCAGAGGCCTCGGCTCGTGCGCTCGGGCTCCTCCGCCCGCGGACGCCGCGCCCGAGCGAGCCTGCGAGCGAGCGGAGCCAGAGCGCTGCGGGCTCACAAAGCGTCAGGACTCTGGGCGGCGGGTAGCAGGAGCGCAGGGGAGCGAGCCCGCCGATCAGCTTTCTCGGCGACCGCGCCACAGGAGCTTGAGCAACTCGGACGCGGGGACCCGGGCCGGGCCCCAAGGTACGTGTCCCACAGAACCCCGCGCCCCAACTTGGCGTACTTGGGACCTCCCCGCGGCCACCTGGGGGCTGGCGGGTCAGGGCCTGGGGCTATCTCCGCGCGCCCCTCTTTCCCCGAGGCGGCAGGGCGGGCGAGGGGAGACCCCCCCACCCCACCCCATTCAACCGGAGCCCGGACTGCTGCTCGGAGCCCTCTTCCCTGTCTCCCTACCCCGGGGCTCTGTGCACCGTCTCTGGGAGTGCCGCTTGCGGATCGAGGGCTCTCCGTTTTTTGGGGAGGGTTACTGAAGCCCCTATCCGAGAGTGGCGGCCAGTGGGGTACCCGGAGAATAGATGACAAGGTCCTCTGTAGTTTGATAGCGGCCCCTAATTTGTGACGCAGCCTCTTCATTTGTAACTGAGCCCCCCATTCATGAGCGGGGTCCCTAGGTCTGTAGATCCGCCCCCGGTGTGCGAGGGCTGACCCTGTCCCTGCTGGGAGATCCCCCCACGCCGACAGCGGGGGCCGGTGGCGGAGGCGCTCAGTCCTGGGCGCCCGGTGCGGGGCTCGTCACCGCCCTGGCCTCCCGCTCACCGCCCCCGCTTGCCCCTGCCCCGCAGATGCCAGCGATCGTGGTGCTCGCGGCGGCCGCCGCGGCGTGGTGCTTCCTCCAGGTCGAGAGCCGGCACCTGGACGCGCTCGCAGGAGGCGCGGGCCCCAACAACGGCAATTTCCTGGACAATGACCAGTGGCTGAGCACAGTCTCCCAGTACGACCGGGACAAGTACTGGAACCGCTTTCGAGACGTGAGTACAGCCGCCGCCGGGCCCTGCGGGGGGCGGGGGAGCCTCTCAGAGGGGGCCTCTGAAGTAGGTGGGGAGGGCACTGGGGCAGACTTCGCCGGCAGCTTGTCGGTTCGGGGTTCCTGGGCTTCATCTTGCCTGAGAGGAACTTTAAAGAGAACTTCGAAGGCTTGATGCTCTCCGCCTGTTACCTGTGGCCCAGGTGTGTGTATTTGTCGGACTGGGGGAGGTGACTGTACTAAACATGGTGTAAATAGCGAGCAGCTGCGGAGGGAGAGGCTCCTTAAGCTTCTGAGATCTCCTAACGCTGATGGTTGACTTTGCCAAGCCCCCTGGAAGACCTCCCTGGGCAGAGGCTATTTAGACCATCTCTAGGGTGTTCCAGAAGAATGCCTGCTGCAGAGGTTAGGTTTGGGGTGAGCCCAGCTCACTGAGTAGGGAGGCAGGTGTCCCAGGAGGTTCGGAGAGTCATGGCCACAGGCCTGATGAAATGTTGGGTGGGAGCATGGTGGTTTTGACCCTTGGCGTCTTTAGGGGAAGAGAAAAGGAGGAGGCACCTCGTGGAGTTGGTCCACCGCCATGAGGGGGAGCCTGGGTGGCAGAGGATTGCTCCTCTGAGGGAGCTGTAGGAGGGGAGAAAGTTATTCCTGGGCACCCAGAGGCAATCTGCTGCCTGTTTCTGCCTCAGGCTGACTGCGGCTCCCCAGGTACGCCCCAGAGGATGCTGGACGAGAGGTACCTGACACAGTCTTTCCAGCAGATGGCATTCCCTCTGTGCTGTGGGAGCTGCTGCCAGCTCTTTCAAAGGCCGCCCCAGGTGGCTGGGGCTTCTCGCTTCTAGGGGACTAGGAAAAACTTTGATGATACTTAACATCGGGAACTCCTGCCTTTGGGAGAGACCCATACCACCGAGCCCCTGTTCTTGGCACAGGGCTCCCTGAGGTGGGAGATGTGTGCAAGTCACCTCCTACACTGGATTCCTCTTAGCCCCATGCCCGGCATGCCCAGTCCTTGCAGAGGGAGGGCCTGAGGAATCCAGTGAATCCAGGTGTCTTCTAGGACTTTCTAAAGAGCACCTCTCCAGGTCCCATTCCACAGGAGCCTAGGCCTTGAGCGGGGGCTTACTTATCTCTCTTCTCTCTGTTCCTCTTCCCTCTCCCTCTAGTTGATGGTCTTTTCCTTGAAAGAGGCTATTAAACACTTTCATTGAACAAGTTATTTGAGGGCTTATTGCTCCCCCCACCACCCTGCACCATGAGATCCCTGCCACACGTCCTCCTGTCCCTGATCTAGTCTGTTAACCATCTTCGATCCCCTTTTGGTTCCGCTCCAAGGAGCCCTGCACTGACTGCCTTTGCCTGCAGCTGAAAAAGATGGCCAAGATGCCCAAAAGATGCCCCAAGGAAGCTTCCATTCCCAGACTCATATAGGATAGGAACTATCTTGCTTTTTTCTTTCTTTTGCCATTACATTTTAGATAGAGTTGAGGAACAGGGCGGATGCTTAACTCGGCTGGAGCTGGAGAATTGGGCCAGGTGTGGAGGACAAGGGCCCCTTTGCACACGCCTTGGTTTGCGTGGCAGCTGGGTCAGATGGAAAGCGGCTGTGCTTGTTGGTCTTTGGGTATGGAAAGGTTTACTCTGCTTTTGTGTCTGTTCAAGGTTTTCTAGTCTTGGTGCATCATAAATATGGAATTATTCTTGTTTCCCATTCAGATTTAAATTTTGAAAGATTGGGCTTTTCTTCACTTCTCATCTTCCTTGCAAATGGTGACATTTTAAATTCTTGGATCAGTGTTTTTATTGATACAAACCCGGCTGATCATGAAGCTCTCACCTGGGGTGCTTGTTAAATTGTAGCACCCACACTCACCCCTTCCTCCTCAGAAATTCTGATTCTATAGTTCTGGGATAAGTGCTGGGAATCCATATTTTAAATGAACATTCTAGGTAATTCTTAGAATGATTAGGAAGTTCCGCCTTGTAAAAATGTCCAAAGCTTAACAGAAAGAGAAAAGCCTCTATGTTCAAATGCACTGCTTTTTTGTTTCTGGAGCAATTTTAGGTGTTAAACTAATATTTTTAGCAGCATATATTCTTTTAAAATGATAACTTAATCCAGCATACTATTTTAAAAACATCCATAATGCTTCAAAATCACAAATATCTTCAATCATCAACCATTTTATATGCTTCCTGGAGTCTTCTGTTGCTAGCTGTGGGTCAGACATAATTTAATGCCATTAGCCTCTTTAAAGTGTTGTGAAATGCAAACTAGATGCTCTTTTAGGCCAAGTCTAAGTGTCTTCAGTTGGGCCTTTTACTTGAAATGAACACAGAGCCTCGGTCCCCTGGGACCAAGGACTAAAATTTGCTTCCTACAGGAGCCAGTAGTTCAGTGGACAGTGTAAAGCCCCAGCTAATGGTGTCATTGCTCAGCCAGCCTGGTCATTTTTCACTGAGCCAGGCCTTACTTGAGGTTAGCAAAGCTCAGCTTCTCTGCTGTTGTTTTTGAGTTTTGTGGAAACCACTGATAACTTTGAAAGACCAAGCCCTGAGGTTGTTACGATGCTTGGTTTTGAAAGTCACCGTGAAAGAAAACTTCTTGCCTTTCCCCTGACTTGTCACTTTTTTTGCATTTGGGGGAGAGATATTTAGAAGGGATTTTTGAACTTGTGAAACTGAAAACTAAGGGCTCCTTTTAGAGAGTTGATGATACCCATTGGCGGTGGTTATTGGCTAAATTTGAAATGGAAATGGTGGCGGGCCGTGTGCTCCGTGTTCCCCTGCCTGTTGAGTGTGCCAGAGATGACCTGATAGCCCCTACTTAATGCTTTGAAGAGGTCCTGTTGTTCTAGATACACAAATAATCTGTCGCCTTCTTTCTAGAAGTCAGACTTTCACAACTACTCTGTGGCTTGTTGCCTGGAGCAATGGAGCCAGGAGGAATATAACAACATACAGGTGCTTGCTCCTAAGTGTACTGGTGGCCTGTTAGTTTGGTCATTATTCTTTTATAAAGACTAGCAGTTGGGATGTTTTGGCCAGATGGATACCCAAACTTTTGCACAGATATAGTATTAAGAAGGAGAAGATAAAGAAGGCAGGTGTTTGTTTTAAGTTGTACAGTAATTTCCCACCTCCAGCTGCTCCAACTGGCGTGCAGAGTTAAAATCCTCTGTGGTTTGAGGTTGAGGGGTCAGGATGCCACAACCATTTTCCTGACTTTTTTCTGAATCTCATTTGGCTTTGCATAACCATTACTATAAGGAAATTTCCTCTGTTAATTCCTACATTCATTTGTACGTCCATTCATTCCAGCAAATATTTGACTGTCTACCATGTGCTAGGCAGTGGCCAAAAGGGTGAGCAAGTTAAATAAATGTGATCTCTTCTCTCAGGTAACCACTTGTCTACTGGATGAAATCCTTTAACTTACGCTGTCAATATTTCTTTCTTATTGTTATTTTTTTAAAGTTTTTTTCTTATAAAGGTAATATGTGCTGGTTGAAATTAAAAAAAAAAGAAAACATTGCAGAAATAGATGATACCTAACATTTATCCAGCACTTAGTGTGCCAGGCATTGTTTAAGGTACTTTACATATAGTATCTCATTTAATATTCATAACGATTCTGGGAGAGAAGTACTGTTGTTCTTATTTACTGGGAGGTGAAGTCTCTTGCCCACAGAGCTAGGCTGTGGAGCAGCTGGACTGGACCCAGGCAGTCTGACTCTAGACTCTTGCGAGATTGTTGCACTGCAGCCCACCAAGAGCGGAGTGGGTTTTGGCTGTGAGCCTCCACTGGTATCACACTGCAAGTCTTTGCTGCTTTATGTCTGAGGGAAATCAGTGAAGAGCCTTAGGTTGAGACAGAGTGGAGTGGGAAGCCAGGCGCTGGACACAGCTTATTGTCGGGGTCACATCAGGCCTTATCTTCTGCTAATAATGAGCTTCTGATTTGATTAAAATAATATTGTTGCTTACACCAAACATGACATTTTCTTTCTTTTGCACTCATGAAACTAGCCCTGACATTTAACTCCGGGATAATTACCTTTAGCAGGCCCGAAGACTCAAGTGTTGCCTTGGCTGGCATTTATCTTACTCCGGAGTGACCTGAGTTTGTAATTCTAATGAGATCGCAGGACCAGCCCACGTGCTTTTTCCTTCTTGTGCACACGCTGTGGGATTTGGTGGTCTCTGTAGCAGAACTGGGGTGGCAGTGAGCATCTGATCTGCTCATTTGATCTTAACGTCTCAGCTATAATGAGTTTCAAGGGCAAGTGAGGCTTGTTGACAGAATGGTGGCTGGCTTAGTCGGTGGGGTTGGTGACAAGAGAGGTGATGTGGCTTAGTGGATCAGTCATTAATCTGTCACCACAGAAACTTGGCTTGTAATAGAGAGTAGCAGAAAATCATTTTGATTAAACAGGTTCAAGGAGAATTAAATGAGTTTGTCATCCTGACTTTCTTTAATGAACCCACTATCTTAAATCCCCTGTACTAGACGACCACTGATAGAAATAATTATTTCACAGGAATCATTATAAAGGGACAGTTTAAAAGTTGATAGCCCTAAGACCATTCTTGTATTTTCTGTCCTAACCTTCAGTTTGCCCTTGTAGACAGAACCTAGTTTTTGCCTGGCAAGGATGGCAGAGCTTTTGCCCCAGTTGACCCTCCCAGGCTGAGTTCCCCTGTGTCTCCTGGGCCTCCCAACCCTGCCTCCACAGTGCTTCAGCAGAGCTGGATTGCTAGGAGGATAAGTACTCTCCTGTATACTGATGAGATTATTGTCAAAAGCAAGAACTGGTCCCAAATGGATCATCAGACCTGTACCCCTCCCCTGGAAGAGTGGGACATAAACATTAGCTCAACTATTTGATCTCGCTTGGGGAGACACAGTAATGTTAGTAGTTAAATATTTTATAATAAATCATTTCTTACTCGTTTACTCATTGTATATTTCAAACCAAACACACTCAATATCTAAACATGAACACCTTCAGGATGGCTCATTTTACCTTTCCTCTGGGGAGGTGACTTTTTTTTTTTTTTTTTTTTTTGCACGGTACGCGGGCCTCTCACTGTTGTGGCCTCTCCCGTTGCGGAGCACAGGCTCCGGATGTGCAGGCTCAGCAGCCATGGCTCACCGGCCCAGCCGCTCCGCGGTATGTGGGATCTTCCCGGACTGGGGCACGAACCCGTGTCCCCTGCATCGGCAGGCGGACTCTCAACCACTGCGCCACCAGGGAAGCCCTGGGGAGGTGACTTTATATTCCTTAGGAAATTCCTCAGACCCAAGCTCATGCTTGGTCTCATCTCCCCAGGTGAGATCATTACAAATGGAAGAAATTTCCTGTAAGACATTGAATAATTTGCGCAAGGTTACACGTATTTGTTTTTGGTCATGTTTCCTCCAATATAAGATGCCGTCGATTGTAGGGTGTACCATTTTTGTGCACTACTAAGAAAGAAGACAGTGTCCAGAAGGAAGAGTTTAATAGACCCCTGGATGGAGCCGGGACCCTAGAGGACTACTCCCTCTGGGTAGAGGTAAACAAGAAATAAACTCACAATGCAGAAAAGGGACCAGAGCCGGGCGACTCATGTGTCTCCACCTTGGAACTGGTGGATGAAGGGGAAAAATAGGCCCTGAGCAATTGACAGGCTGACTCTTTTGCAGGTTTCTGGTCTCAGTGCACACAATCATTGTGCCCTCCCAACCCCCGAAAAAAAAACCTTAGACAGTTAATTTAGTTTCAGGCTGTTTGTCCTCTCTGAATCCCTGACTTCTCATTTAGTAAGTGGGGGACGACCACTTTATATTGGTGAGGACTCCAAACTGTAAGTGACTGAAATCTAGTCCAAGCTGGCTTAAATGGAAAAGAAAACTTACTCACTTGTGTAACTGAAAATTCCACTGATAAACTATGCATCTAGATAAGGCTGGATCCATGGGCTCGGGTTGCACCACCGGATTTGTGTGTGTATGTTTATCATTTTCTTGCCACTTCCCCATCTCCCCACCCCCATCTTTGGGCTTTATTTCCCCATGTTGGTTGTGTTCTCAGGCTGATTAGTTCCATGTGGTGACTCATGGCAACTACACGTTTATAACATACTGTAGTTTTTATGTCTCCATATTGCCACAAAAATCCCAGAATTGAGACTTGTCAGATTTACCTATATTCACCCATTCTCCAGTAAATCACTGTGGCCAAGTTGGTAGAATATATGCTAATTGGCTGGGTCTGGGTACATGCCTAGTCCTGGGGCGGGGCCTGGGACCTGGGCATAGAATGGTGCTGGGAACTGCATTGGATTACATGGTTAAAGGAAGGTTAAAGGGTAGTTTCTTAAGGGGAAATGGATGCCTTGTGGGCAAACATTACAGGAGTCCACTGTGTTGATCAGCCTCCCTGGGTTGGCATGGAGAGTAAACTGGCTAATATAAGTGAAGCTGTTAGCAGTGCCTGGCTTAATACTCAATTAAGTGTTAAGTATTAAGTGGGGGCTATTATTTTTATTAATATTAACAACTCTTATTACACTTTCATGCATTATTCCTCAACTTATGGGTGTATGTATTTATATTTTAGCTTCTTTAATAGTTGTCTTCTTCCTGAAGTAAGAGCCTGAGTCTTATCATGCCTTGCACACAGTAGGTGGTCTGTTAGCATTTTACTGATTTGAATGATTACTTAAGCACATCTCTCGATGAATCCCTGGGAAAGGAAAGCCTGAAGAATTACTGGCACATGTGCGATTATAGTGTTTGGTAGGAGGAAATTCTAGGTTACACACACATTGAAAAACAGACCTTACAACTTCATAACTCCTTTTAGTTATAGCTCTGATGTACAGAGCTCATTGTCCCCAGACCTTTACCACTGAGCCCAGCCCAGAAATCTGCTCAGTGAATGTTTGATTGAATCTGAGTGAATGAATGAACGAAGGAGTGAACTATTCCGTACCAGGATTTTGCACACCTCCAGACTGAGGAGGACCTGTTCCTTGTAGAGGGCTGGCCCCAGTAAGTCATGCTGGCTTTTGACACGTGTCTTTCATTCTGTTAGCAATTGACTGATTATGGTTACCAACAGATGGGCCGTGCTGTTGAGAGGCAGGGTGAGCCTGATAGAGAAGCTCACCCCCTTCACAATTCAGGTACAGTCCCTGAACCTGTGCAAAGCTCTTCCTGGTGAAGAGGCCCCTCTTAACCTGTGCTCACCGTCCAGTCTTGTCATGAATAAGCTTGGGTCTTGGCTACAGCACCACTTTCCTCATCTGTAAAACTGGAGTAATCAAAACAAACAAACAAACAAAACTGGAGTGATCACACCTGCTTTGTGGGGTTTTCGTGATCTTTCAGTGACTGGCGTACCTGTGATTCTGATAACAATTTCTGAGGGTCACTTCTCTTACCTTGGGCCCTGGGAGCATGGGTGAGTTGCTGACGCACAGCTATACATGTTGCTTTCTGTCTCATGTCTTGGAGAAATGTTGGGGAAATTGGTTCCATTTTCCTTGAGCCTGTCTTTATTCCTTGCTGGCTGGAAGGCTGTCTGCGGTTCTCTGTGGTTCGTATTTTAAATTTTCTGGTTGTAGGTCCTGGCACAGACATCTCTGTCGTGTAAATAGCCCTCGCCCTGCCTCCCCCTTTAAAAAAGACTTCCTGCTCCTCTGGTGTCTGGGGCCCATGAGTTTCTCCTTCCCTCTGTGGTCAAGTGTCCTGGGCCTTAGAGCTCCTACAGTTCCCACTACTCTTTAGAAATCAGGGTACCATAGAATTTCTTGGACAGAGTGATTTGTGAAGTTTCTGTTTCAGAAACGAGACTAGTATATATGGACTGCTCCTTGCCCTCATCCCCACCCCGCTCTGTCCACTCCCATTTCTGAGAACCAGCTGGATGCCAGGCTTGGAAGCTAAAGATGGAAACCAAGATTTCCACACACAAGGCTCAGAGTTTAGACATGCATGCAGTTGGAGGGCTGGACAGTATGTGGCATCATAGCCCCTGGGTCTGGGTCCTTCCAGTGTCCTTGTGACAGACGTCAGGACGTTGATTTATTTTGAGGGAGGAGGTAAGGTGCATTCACAGACTAGTGATGTGAATTACTGGGGACTCTCCTGGAAGGATAACACTGATGTCCAAATTAACTTCACTGGGTTCCCTTCTTAGGGTTCTATGCAAATACGTCCCTCAGGAGACCCTCTCCCTTGATCCTTTAGGACAAAGTTTTCTTTGGTGCAGTGGGGAAGGAAGGAAGGAAGGACATATTATATAATTATTTGTAATAATTTGCAAACTCTTCCTGTGTGATCTGTGACATGTCACACTACAGAAGACACCATCAACATTCCCCAGCATAATTATGTGGTGTGTGAGCAGGAATTTATGCCAAGTCCATTGGCGCCTATGATTGGAGCAGGGAAGTAGAACTTATTGCAGGTGTTCCAGGCAGTCTTTGCAGAGATGAAGCGTGGAGAAAACAAACAGGCAGAGAGCAAATGACTCCACTTTGTATTTTAGCTCTGCCCTTCCTTTTCCACCATGTAAATGGAATCACTTTAACTCAGTTCTAAGAAAGGCCAGGCCAAGTTGCTGATGACCCTTCATGGCCAAAACAAAAGGGAAGATGCCCAGAGAAAGGTGCTAGAGCAGCAGTTCTCAGGCTTTCACCTTTATAATATTGAAAAAAAAATCACTGGTGGGGCTTGTTTAAAATGCAGATCTCAGCCCCCTAGTCCAGAGCAGTCTTGAATAGGTCAAGGGTGGCACCCAGGAACCTGCATTTTAAATAAGCAATCCAGGTGATTCTGATGCAGGTGGTTCTCAGACTGTATTTTCAGAAAAACCCTGGAGAATGATTATTCATCCCTAATAGCCAACACCGTTAGCGCCAATGAATAATACAAGTTTAGACAAAATGAGCATTTGAAGATGTGGAGTAAACTACGAGTGCTGTATTTCCCCCTTATGTCAACAGGGCTACCACTGACATCAATAGAAAGAAAGGGCTTGCTTTCCAGTGTGTGTATGTGCACAGGTCTCGGCAGCAGCCATTGTCATGAAATGTTCCTGGAGTAGAATGACTTTTGACTTGTCACTGCTTCTAGGGCATCAGGGCTGCTTATGCACATGAGCTTGGTGGAATTGATGTGGGACCTTCTCCATGGCAAACTCCCAGGTGGTCATCTCAGCAAATTTCCTGTCTCCAAAGGGGCCTGATCACAGCCGACTCTGGTCTGACTTTGCATCTTCTCTAGCAGGATTGATAATGTTTTGTGCACAGATGAACTGAAGGACATTGACTCCATTGACTCTGACATTGGCTTTGGTTTATGGAGAAGTGGGTATTGAGGATGGTGGATGTAGTAAACAGTGTTTACTCTCACAGGAGGTGGGCACAGAGATGCAGATCACAGTCGTCCCTTGGTATCAGCGTGGGATTGGTTCCAGGCCCCCCTGTGGATACCTAACCCCACAGATGCTCAAGTTCCTTATATAAAATGGCATAGTACGGGTGGCCCTCCATATGCATGGGCTCTGTATCCATGGATATAGAGGGAAGACTGTACTATCAGTTGGAAACACAGAGAAGGTCTGAGGGATATGGGCTGGACAGTGGTACTACCTGCAGCTCTCTTCTTGGTATAGTAAATCTTCATGCTTGGTTGGCCAGATCATTTTGGAAAGATCAGGGAACGATAAAAGCAAAGACTTGTCAAAGTTTAGAAAATTTATGAGGATCAACAGGACATGGCAGCATTCCTTGTTGCCCACTGAACAAACTCTCAAACTTTGCTTTACTCTATGTTGCTGAATTTCCTCTAATTAATGGTAC
Source organism: Delphinapterus leucas (assembly GCF_059928025.1). Taxonomy (NCBI): domain Eukaryota; kingdom Metazoa; phylum Chordata; class Mammalia; order Artiodactyla; family Monodontidae; genus Delphinapterus; species Delphinapterus leucas. The sequence goes on along the minus strand of NC_143131.1, from coordinate 116,025,896 downwards.
CTACAATTGACAAAACTATTGCCAAGAGGAAGAAAGTAGTTAAGTGTATTGAACAGACTTGTGTGGTTATTTGGAGTGTTTCAATAGCCCCATTGTTAAGGGATAATTGGGACGTTTCCAGGTCTTTCTGTGCTCATGGGACATGCTGATTCCTCTGTGACTTTGGTGGGGTTGGTGTGTCCAGTACTTCCGTCAGGCCAAGGCATTGCTTCCCATCTGAGCTGGCCGGCCTTGCTGTGACTCTGCACCTGGTCTGTAACCTTTGACCAGCTATCTTGAATGAGATGAAATGAGTGAAAGAGTGAAAATGCTATCCCTGGTAAAGGTAAAATAATGCTGTCTTTCCTGGTGTTAGATAAATTGTGTGATTTATTATATTTTTTATAAGATTAAGTTGGTGGTTGAAAAGTTCCTCCTACCTCAGAAAGACCTTTGCATGTGTTTTAAAAAATATTTCTTTGTTTCCACGGTCATCCTGAACCTAGATCCTCACCTTTCTAGTAACCAGAGCCTGGTGCACAGATTCAGTAGTTTTGTTTGTTTGTTCATGTATTCATATGTTCATATCACAGATACTCATTGGCCAGACTACTATGTACCAGGCACTGTGCTGGGCAAGTAAGATGTAGCAGGGAGCAAAACATCCTCCCTGTCCTCTGGAGTCTACAGCCCTCTTGTCCAAGACCAAGAGAAGAAACAGAGGTGCTTGGTGTCTATTGAGGGTTCCTCTGCAAAGGGAAAGGCATGGTCTACAAAGGGACGAGAGCAGTCCCGGCAAGCTGGATGTCCAGAGGCCTTGGGACCTGGGCTATGTTTCTGGGAGAAAGTCACATAAGCCTTCATCTCTGAATCTGTCTGGTGGTCAAGCCACATGAGCTTAATTCAACTCTTAGTGACATACATGAGCGGCCCCTGCTATTTTGCCTGAGTTTAGGACCCAGACGCTGGCAACAAAAGGGTGTCGGTCAATACAGTCGAGGTGGAGCATTTGGGTGAGACAGGACTTGATGTGTATAAATGCTGAAACGTGATGTGTTGAGCCTTGTCCTGGCTCCAGGTCAAGGCCTGTAGCGAGTGGAGAGGGAATCGCAGAAGAGTCCGGGTCCTCAGCAGCCCTGCACAGGTAGGGAGTATGTTTCGCTGGAGTGGAAGATGTGCAGGGTGAGGGTACCAGTCATGCATGTGCCGCCTGATGTGCTCTCACGCAGTGAACACACCATACATCCAGCTGCCCAGTCAGGGGACAGAATGTTACCAGCATCTGAGAAGTCTGTCTTGTGAGCCCCATACTCACTGCCTGTTCCCCTCCCAGGGAAGAGCTCTCCTGAGTTACAACACTACAGATTATTTTCCTGTTTTTATACTTTTATAGATGGCATTATAAGGATGTGTTTTTGTGTGTGTGGCTGGATTCTTTTGCTCAGCATTAAGTTTGTGATACATTGTTATGTGTGGCTGTAGTTTGTTCATTCTCAGTGCTGTGTAAATACTCCACAACTTAATTTACCTATTCTTTTGTGGAGGGACACTTTGGTAGTTTCTGGGTTTTGGCTGTTATGGAATAGCAGTTTCTTGGGCATGTCTTCTGGTGCATCTACGTGTACATTTTTTCGGGTGCATACCTAGCTGTGGAATCCATTGCTCATAAGGTAGGTGAATGTTCAGTGTTCAGAGATGTGGTTAAATAGTTTTCCAAAAATGGTTCTGCCAGTTACTCTCCCTCCATTAGTGTATGAAAGTTCACTGGGAGCAACATTTTTGTTTTACTGATTGTAGACTTTAAAAACAAATTTCACAATCTAATTCATAATCCATTTCATCTATTACGTATCAGGTACTTGCCTACCCTTGTGGAGCCTATGTTCTAGTCGAGAGAGAAAAACAATACACAGATTAAGATACAACAGTTGGTTGCAAGTGCTAAGGACAAAAATAAACTAGGGTAGCTCAGTTGGGAAAAAATAGTCTCTTCCATGAATGGTGTTGGGAAAACTGGGTATTTGCATGCAAAAAAATGAAATTGGACCCCTATCTTATACCACTCACAAAAATTAACTAGGAATGGATTGAGGACTTAAACATAAGACCTGAAACTGTAAAACTCCTGGAAGAAAACATAGGGGGGAAAACTCCTTGACATTGGTCTTGGCAGTGAGTTTTAGAATATGACACCAAAAGCATAAGCGACAAAAGTGAAAGTCAACAAATGGGACTACATCAAACTAAAACGATTCTGTAGCAAAAGAAACGATCAACAAAATGAAAAAGCAGCCTACAGAATGGGAGAAAATATTTGTAGACAATCTATCTGATAAGGGGTTAATATCCAAAATATATAAGGAACTCATATAACTCAATAGCCAAAAAAAAAAAATTCAGTTGAAAAATGAACAGACATTTTTCCAAAGAAGATACACAAATGGCCAACAGGTACATGAAAAGATGCTCAGTCTCACTAATTATCAGGGAAATGTAAATCAAAGCCACAATGTGCTTTCACCTCACACCTGTTAGAATGGCTACCATCAAAACACCGAGCGATAACAAGTGTTGGTGAGGATGTGGAGAAAAGGGAGCCCTTGTGCAGTGTTGGTGGAATTGTAAATTGGTGCAGCCACTATGGAGAACATGAAGGTTCCTCAAAAAAATTAAAAGTTGAACTACCACATGATCCAGCAATCCCACTTTTGATAATATATCTGAAGGACATGAAATTACTGTCTTTTTTTCCTGTTTATGTGCACTTTTTAAAAATTGAGATACAGTTGACATGTAACATTATGTAAGTTTAAGATGTCCAAAGTGTTGATTTGATACATGTATATATTGCAATATGATGACTACTGTAGCTTTAGCTAACACCTCTATCATGTCACATACTTATCATTATTTTTTTTGTGGTGAGAACATTTAAGATCTAGGCTCTTAGCAACTTCAAACTATATAATACAGTTGGTTATATCACTATGCTGTGCATTAGATCCCCAGAACTTATTCATCTTTTAGTTGCAAGTTTGTACCCTTTGATGACATCTCCCAAATTCCCCCACCCCCCAGCTCCTAGTAACCACCATTCTACTCTCTGTTTCTGTGAGTTTAGTTTTCTTAGATTCTACATGTAAGTGACATTTTATGGTATTTGTCTTTCTCTTTCTGACATCTCAGTATAATGCCCTCAAGTTCCACCTATGTTGTCACGAATTGAAGGATTCCCTTATTTTTCATGGTTGAATATATTCCATTGCATATATACACCGCATCTTCTTTATCCATTCATCTGTTGATGGACACTTAGGTTGTTTCCATATCTTGGCTATTGTGAATAATGCTGTAAGAAACATAGGAATGCAGATATCTTTTTTAACTCCTGTTTTCATTTCCTTTGGCTGTATACCCAGAAGTGAGAGTGCTAGATCATATGGTAGTTTTATTTTGAATTTTTTGAGGAACCATTCACACTGTTTTCCATAGTGGCAGAATCAGTGTACATTCCCACTAACAATGAGCAAGGGTTCCCTTTTTTCCACATCCTCGCCAACACTTGCTATTTCTTGTTTTTTTTCTTTTTGCTTTTTTTGATAATAGCCACTCTAACAGGTGTGCAGTAATATCTCACTATGGTTTTGATTTGCGTTTCCCTGATGATTACTGTTGTTGAGCGTCTTTTCATGAACCTGTTGGGTATTTAGATGTTTTCTTTGGAAAAATGTCTATTCAGTTCCTCAGCCTATTTTTTTATTTTTATTTTTTTTGCGGTACGTGGGCCTCTCACTGTGGTGGCCTATCCTGTTGCGGAGCACAGCCTCCGGACGCGCAGGCTTAGCGGCCATGGCTCACGGGCCTAGCCGCTCTGGGGCATGTGGGATCTTCCCGGACCAGGGCACGAACCCGTGTCCCCTGCATCGGCAGGCGGACTCCCAACCACTGTGCCACCAGGGAAGCCCCTCAGCCTATTTTTTAATCAGGTTTTGTTTTGTCATTGAGTTGTATGAGTTTCTTATATATTTTGAATATTAACCCCTTATCCAGTACAAGGTTTGCAAGTATTTTCTCCCATTTCATGGGTTGCCTTTCCATTTTGTTGATGGTTTCTTTTGCTGTGCAGAAGCTTTTTAGTTTGATGTAGTCCCACTTGTTTTGTTGCTTGTGTTTTTGGTGTCATATCCAAAAAATTCCTGCCAAGATCAATGTCAAGGAGCTTCTTCCCTGTAGAGAGGTGGATGGACCTAGAGTCTGTCATACAGAATGAAGTAAGTCAGAAAGAGAAAAACAAATATTGTATTTTAATGCATGTATGTGGAATCTAGAAAAATGGTACAGATGAACCTATCTGCAGGGCAGGAATAGAGATGCAGATGTAAAGAATGCACATGTGGACGTGGCGGTGGGGGGAGAGGGGGTGAGATGAATTGGGAGATTGGGATTGACAAATATACACTACCATGTGTAAAACAGATAGCTAGTGGGAACCTGATGTATAGTGCAGGGAGCTCAACTCGGTGCTCTGTGGTGACCTAGATGGTTGGGATGGGGGTAGGTGGGAGGGAGGGAGGGAGGTCCAAGAGGGAGGGGATATGTGTATATACATAGCTGATTCACTTTGTTGTACATCAGAAACTAACCCAACATTGTAAAGCAACTATAACCCCCCCCAAAATAAAAGACCCGATACCATAAAACTCCTACGTGAAAACACAGGAAATTACTGTCTTGAAGAGATATCTGCACTTCTACGTTCATTGTAGCATTATTTGCAACAGCCAAGACACAGAAACAACTTTAGTGCCCCTAGATACATGAATGAATAAAGAAAATATGGGATATGTGCACGATGGAATATTATTCAACCATGAAAAAGAAGGAAATTCTGCAATTTGTGAGAATATGGATGAACCTTGAGGGTGTTATGCTAAATGACGTAAAAGTCAGAGAAAGAAAATTGCTGTATGGTATCATTTATGTGGAGTCTAGAAAAACCAAACTCATAGAAACAGAGAGTAGAGTGGTATTTGCCAGGGGGTGGAGGAAATAAGGAGATGTTGGTCAGAGGGTACAAATTTCCAGTTATAAGGCAAGTAAGTTCTGGGAATCTAATGTGTAGCATGGTGACTATAGGTAAAAATACTGTATTGTATACTTGAAACTTGTTAGGAGAGTAGATCTTAAATGTTCTCACCATAACAACTACATCAAAGTGGTAATTATATGAGGTGATGGATGTGTTAACTAATTTTATTATGGTTGGTAATCATTTCACAGTACATACGTGAATCAAATAATCACTTGTGTACCTTAAACTTACACAATGTTATTTTGTAACCTTGGGGGGAAAACTAGGTTAAAGGGAATATGGAAGGGATATATTTATGCTCTATTGTGAGTTTTGTTCTTTTGACTTTAAATTGTTCTTTTCCTAGTTGAAAGACAGAGCTAATTTGGAAAGAGGATTTAGATGATACAGAAAAAGAGAAATAATCTACTTCCTTCCCATATGCAGTCACTGTTAAAATTTGTGTGTGTGTGTGGGGGAGGTCTATTTGCTTCCCAAAGTCTTAATGTCAGAGTTTTAATGTTCATGGTTGATATCATGCTGTTAATATGATTTGGTTTCTTTTCTTTCTCTGTCTCTTTTTCATTTAATGACACAGCATAAACATTTTAGTATAGCATGATACTGTTGTTTGTAAATGACATTTTAATGGTATATATTAGTCCATTGACTGTACATACTGCAATATACCAGACTAAAATATCTGACAGTAAACAATTGGTTGCTTCCATTTCTCCTTAATGTAAATAATTATATGATGAACATTTGGGCATATGAACCTTTCAACAGTTAGATTTCCTTACCATATATTCCCAGAAGTAGAGATACATGGTGTACTGGCATTGCATTTTAAAGGCCATTGGTGTATGTTACCATGTTGAATTGATTCTACTCCCAGAATTATGGAAGGTACGTTTTATTGCACCCTTGCCAGCATTGGCTATTAGTGATTTTTTTGGTAAAGAAGGAGAATGTGATAGAAGCTTGACATGCCAAGATATGTGCAGGTACTGAGTTAATACAGGTGAGATGATGCCTGCAAGAGTCCCAAGTCGGAGGAATGTTTCTCTGATTCCTCCTGAGTTTGTTGTGGAGACATTAAACTTGTGGAGATATTAACAAATCCCAGCCTTGTTCATAATTAGGGGCAGGAGCAGATGCTCCAAGTCTGATTCTAAGTGAAATTGATTCTAAGTGAAATTGCTACCGACAGATCCCCTGCTACTGCTACAACTGTAGAGGTTTTTATACCCTTGTGTTGGACAAGGGTGAGAGGAGACCATTAGAAACCCACTTCATTCCCAGCCTGATGGTAAAATGGTTTCTCCTGTTGAATACAGACAAAGCTGGGGTCCCCATCTCAGTCTTCATTTGTGTTCAAGACATCTGCCTGACTTTCATTAGCCAGTATTTCCTCCTACCTCAGGCCTTCCGGTGCACTCACCTCAGAAGAGGCAGGGAGAAGGGTTTCCCCTGGCTGCTGTCTCAGCATCGTGCAGGAGATGGGAAACATGAGTTCTCTGCATCTGTCAGCTCTTTGGGAGCTGTCTGCAGGCCTAGAGCAGTGATTCCCAACTAGGGAAGAGTTTGCCCCCAGGGGACGTTTGGCAATGTCTGGGGACCTTTTTTTTTTTTTTTTTTTTTTTGCGGTACGCGAGCCTCTCACTGTTGTGGCCTCTCCCATTGCGGAGCACAGGCTCCGGACGCACAGGCTCAGCGGCCATGGCTCACGGGCCTAGCTGCTCTGCGGCCTGTGGGATCCTCCCGGATCGGGGCACGAACCCATGTCCCCTGCATCGACAGGTGGACTCTCAACCACTGCGCCACCAGGGAAGCCCCTGGGGATATTTTTGATTGCCACAACTGGGGGTGGGGTGCAAGGGGGGACGGTGCTACTGGCATCTAGTGAGTAGAGGCCAGGAATGTTGCTAAATGTCCTACCATGCACATGACTCCCTGCACGCCCCCCTACCCTGCAGTGTCAACAGTACCAAGGTTGCGAAATGCTGGCCTTAGAGATATGGTTGTTTCTTTTATGAGGATGATTTTTTAATGTGAGGTGTAGTCCAGGTGGATGAGGTGGAGGGTGAGGGGCATATGCGGGGGTCATTTAAGGAATCAGTGTGACAGGGACTGTCTGAAGCCTTGGGACAGAGAAAAAATTCTCTGCCCCAGTGGAGCTTACATTCTAGGACATGAGCACCTCAGGTTCTAGATACTTGACTTTGCCAGTGCCAAGAGAAGGAAGAATGAATCAAACACATACATTATTTTTTACATCTTGAGGAAATCTGATGCATCATCACAGCCAATCAGGTATATTAAAAAACCATACGATTTTAATTATTTTTTGCCAAGATAAATGGCCACAGGGAGTTTTTGTGTGAGATGTTGTGCATTTACCTGTGAATCAGGGTAAATTGCCTGCACTGTGAGTCAGAGACACTGTTTGATTTTGTTTCCCTGAGGAGCAGGAAAATGCAGCATAAAAATATTTCCGTTCCGCCAAAGAACTGACGGTCTCCAGATGGCTGGGCTGGTGACTCTCCCTTGAATCTCGTTTTGCCACACATCTTGGGTAGTAGCCGTTACTTCCAACAAGATAATCCTTGTTCACAGCTCACTTCTTTCTCATAGGCTGCACAGCAGATTTTAACGACCTGCTCCTCTGAATTCTGTAGCAGTGACAGCCCGCACCACACAGCTTCGTACTAGAGAGCGTATTCCTCCCCCTGGGTTCTTGTTTTGCCTGTTGGAGGCACAGCTGGCTTGTGAGCTTCTGTATTCCATGGACCTTGGCTCTTTTTTAAAAAAAAATTTTTTTTTAGCATCTTTATTGGAGTATAATTGCTTTACAATGGTGTGTCAGTTTCTGCTGTAAAACAAAGTGAATCAGCTATATGCATACATATATCCCCATATCCCCTCCCTCTTGCGTCTCCCTCCCTCCCACCCTCCCTATCCCACCCCTCTAGGTGGTCCCAAAGCACCGAGCTGATCTCCCTGTGCTATGCGGCTGCTTCCCACTAGCTGTCTGTTTTACATTCGGTAGTGTATATATGTCCATGCCACTCTCTCACTTTGCAGGGCCTTGGCTCTTGAATTCTGGTCTCTCTGAGGCTGCCAGATGTTCGTTACATGTTTGAGGATGTACTGGGAGGCCTTTTCTCTTTCCCTGTGTAATTGTAGCACTTTGGGATGGGAAAGGGAGCAGAACCCATAAGAAAGTGATCAGGCCCACTCAGCCTCCCAGAGGCTAGCTGATCAAGCCTTTACTTCTGGCTTGCGTAGCCCGCCAGTCTGCGCTGAGTCCATAAGGTAGCGGAGATGAGGAGAGTAGTTTGTTTCGCCTATTTGCATGTTTCCCTGGCTTCTTTTCATGGATGTGAAGCCTTAGGTCAGGATGACGGTGTACCATGCATGTGCCCTGTACCATTGGGCATTTCCATCGTGTCCCCTTTCCCCATTAAAAAGTGCTCTGCTTTTTCTCCTTTATTCTGCATCCTCCTCAAGGCCCATCAATTTCTGTCCTTTACATCCCCCATGAGTTGCTATCTCTACCCTGCCTGGTCTCACCCCTGGGGAAGGTTGGATGTTTTAGGCATCGGTAGGAGTGTGGAGAAAGATCTTCTTTTTGGTCTGGTCTGAAAGACCCTTTCCACTTTGAAGATTAACTTGCCTCCAACGTAAGTTGTGTGGATCATTCTCCTTTCTAGCCTTGAGTTAACGTCAAAAGGCTCATTGAGTTCTTGGGCGTACTTTTGGGGACAAGGAGCAAAGAGAAGAAAACCCGTGTTGCCCACCTCTGCTCCCCTTTCCACAACTCTGGAGGACCCCTTCTGTTGTGGCTTTTATACAGACCTGTGGCAGGCTTGGCCACTCTGTTACTAGTTATCTAAAGTGGGACCTTGACACACAAACCAATCTGCAGTCACTTTTTAGATGCTTTTCGTCGGTCATAATTTTTAAATCGCACACACTCTCCACTCTCCTCCCCGCTCCACAGAGTATTCATGTGAGATGTTTTCATAGCGTACAAGACTGACACGCAGAGTAGCTGAGGCTCTGCAGAGGTAGCAGAGATGCTGGTGCACAGGCAAGAAACTCAGCTTGTGTTAAGAATCATTTTCCTCTCATTATTTTGAAGTAAATTTTTGAGCTTGAGGGAGACTAGATCATCTTAATTATTGAATATGTGTGTGCTAGACATGGTGCCAGGCTCACAAATGTGGAAATTCAATACTAAATCTTGGCCCTAAGGAGCTGATGCTCTACTTGGATAAACAGAAAAATAAACAGTCATAACACAGGCGATGTGAGTGAACGCAGGGGAGCGCAGGATGCTCTGGGAACCCCAGCAAGGATCATCCAATCCCATAAGAGAGGTCAGGGAGGCTTGTGGGGAGAAGGATGTTCTGAATTGTGCCGTGCCTTTTGGGGAGGATCGGATAAAGAGGGCAAGGGGAAGGATGTTGTGAGCAGAGAAGTTTCTGTAGCAGGATCTGTCACCCAAATAGATCCCAGGGCCCCACACAGTCAAGGCTTTGTTTAAAATTCTGCTCACAGATGCACAGTCCAAAGGATTTCAGAAAGAATTCCAGTTTTTCTTTCTGTCTTTCAAAGTATGTTAGGGAAGATCCAATTCATAACCCACAACTACATTCTCAAAACCTCTGTTCTCTGTGTTCTTTTGGTCCCTATGTTACTCAGGAGTCTTTTACATGACAGCCCCATAAACCCTTCCTCTTCTCTCCCTTCCTTTTCTTCCAATAGCTTGTTACGTAGTGTGACTTTGTCTCTCTTGGCTGAAGACATAGAGTAGAAAGTCAGAGAACCTTTACATGTTAATGGGTCTCCTCCCTGTAACACCTCATGTCCACACTCCGGCTGTTCAGTGCACACCCTTCTCAATAGCATGGTTGGGCTCTAAGCCCGCTTCTCTTGGACACATTATTTCATGATATCCTAATCGTTTCTCTCTCCCTGTGGGGTGTAACTTCTTTGTGCAAAGGAAAACAACTCTGTCTCTAAAAGAAGCAGGAAGGCCACATAATAGGATTAGTACACTATGGCTGGTAGGGCCAACTAGAGCTGATTGTCTTGCGGCAATATTGATTGTCTTTTTAGGATTATTTCAGTAATGTGTGTGTGTGTGTGTGTGTGTGTTTTAAGGAAACGGTGAACAGCTGCAGTTTTCTGAGATCAGTCATAAACACATGTCCCTGTTTGCCAAACATGTATGGGCAACCAGCTTATTGAGGAGCTTCAATTTAGGAAATAAACATGAGACAATTTTGTTTATTTTTAATCACCACTTTCCCTTAATAACATCTTGGGCACGTTCCATAGTTTTCCATCATTTTTAGCTTTAAAACTAAGGCCAGTTGAGTTTAAAACTTGCATCTCGTGAACAGATTTGGAGTTTTCTCTTTCACTTCGCCTGCGTGGTCTAGACTTGTGGCTCGAGGAGCTGGTGTGGTGGTGAATATATAATTTATTGTTTAATCCTTTTCCTCCCAGGATTGGCATCAAGGTGGGTTCTCTGGAGAGTCAGGCAGGGGACCTGCCTACTACCTAATTCCTTGGTGGGGTTGTTTGACTTCACATCAGCCTTTTCCTTCATTTTGCTTTTTTATCAGTCAGGATAGGCTAGGTTATGCCATGGTAACAAAGAACTCCAAAAATGATATTTATGGCTTAAAACAAGGGCTTATTTCTCCCTGGTGCACCCATCTCTCATGGGTTGGTAGGACTCTGATCTGTCTTGTCCACAGGACAGCAGGCTGATGAAGACTGCATCTCTGTGGGTTCACAATCACCATGGCAGGAGGAAGTGTGTGCTGCAGGGCCTTGCACTAGAAGCTCAGTGCTTTGTCTTAAATGAGGCATTCTTTTGAATAAAGCAAGTCATGTGGCCAGATTCCACATCAGTGGGGCAGTTAAGGGTGATCCTGCCATGTACCTGGAAGGAGGGGAAATCACCTGTTTGGCCAGTGGCATTAACAACATCCTTAGAGCACCCTCTCCCAGATGTCTGTCCCATAGCCTTATGCTAATAAGGTCCTCTCACCTGGTCCCCATGCAGAGATGCACATAAAATGGCTTCACTTGAGCTGCCTTCTATGTTCTTTTGTTCTCTAAGCTCTCATCTCCTTGTTCTACTAAATAATCTGGACAGATGCTCCCCCAATGCTGCCTGTTCTCTGTTTGGCCAGTCCTCTTGAATTCTCTTTCCTGTTCAATTAGTCATGGGACAGATGAGCAAGTCCATTGTTTGAGAAGATTTCCAACTGGGGAAACAAATCTTCTCCCCTTGCAGGTGCCCCCAGTTTTTAAGCTGTTCTGTAATACTCTCTTAAATTGCACTTGAAAGGGGAAATACACCTCACTGGGGGAACCTGGTCAACACTGCATGTTCCAGTGACCACCTTCTCCCCACTCTGGTCCTCTTCTCATACAGACTGGGGAGAAGGTGAGGGCCAGAGTGGGGTAATGGTGGGATCAGTTCTGCCCCGTTTTCGGAAGCCCTGTAGGTAAGAAGCATTCCTCAACATCTGGATGCCTGTTGCTTGACACTTTTCTTTTTTTTTTTGTAAAAGGAATATGTAGGAATTTAGCGCTCAGCTTTGGTATTAATCATATTTTTGGAGGGCATCAGAAATCCCAGTCACTCAACACACTCCTTATTTAAGGGGCCTAATTCTCTGCTTGGCAAAATAGTAGTTCATTGATGAATAGGAAGTCCTACTAATATATTTACTTACTAATTTAAACAACCTCTAGACTTGCAACCTAGCTTATGTTGGTCAACATGGGAAGCTTTGCTGAATGCAATTTTTTTTTTTTTTTTTTTTGGTTGTACGCAGGCCTCTCACTGTTGTGGCCTCTCCCGTTGAGGAGCACAGGCTCCGGACGCGCAGGCTCAGCGGCCATGGCTCACGGGCCCAGCCGCTCCGCGGCATGTGGGATCCTCCCGGACCGGGGCACGAACCCGTGTCCCCTGCATCGGCAGGCGGACTCTCAACCACTGCGCCACCAGGGAAGCCCTGCAATTGTTTTTTTTTCTGTTCAAATTAACTAGGGACATGAGAGAGAGTTTAATTTCTTTTTTTTTAAATAACATCTTTATTGGAGTATAATTACTTTACAATGGTGTGTTAGTTTCTGCTTTATAACAAAGTGAATCAGCTATACATATACATATATCCCCATATCTCCTCCGTCTTGTGTCTCCCTCCCACCCTCCCTATCCCACCCCTCTATGTGGTCACAAAGCACCGAGCTGATCTCCCTGTGCTATGCGGCTGCTTCCCACTAGCTATCTGTTTTACATTTGGTAGTGTATATATGTCCATGTCACTTTTTATTGGGTCATTTAGTTTATGTTCCATTTAAAGTAAAACCAGTGGTTATTTCAGATCTTATGTTCCTGATATATGTGGGACTTGGATGTGATTTTTTTTTTTAATCCAGTAACTTCTTCCCTTTTTGAGATACCAGTGCCAGTCTTATGTCCTGGAGACTTTGACTATAGCCACAGGGGATTGTGTCTCAAGCCCTCATGTTTGGTTTCTGGTCTGTTGGTGGATGACTCTAGCTCACTAATCTTTGTTCTAGCGATAGGAATAATTTATATTTACTGAGATTTAGTATCTAACAGGTGCTTTTCTAATTTAGCTCTGTCACCATTTTGCTTTCTGTTTATCCATTCTCTTTCTGTGCACGTGCATGCCCACGCATAAACTAAACTTCTCTACCACGTGCTTTGCACATAGTTTGTTTCATCTTCATAGCTCTCCTGAAGATCCCCGAGGAGCCTGAGGCTCAGGACGGGTAAGACACTTGCCAGACAGAACAGCTAAAGAAAAGAAGGGGAGGTTCAAATCTGGGTTGAACTTCGAACTTCCATTCTCAAGCATGGTGTGCTGCTGGTGGAAATAAGCCTCATTCTATTAACCGGCTCGGCAGCCAGCAAGTTGATGGAAACTGGGGCTTTTTCAGCTTCATTACATGAAGCCAAGCGTCCCTGTTTCCAGAGCCACGAGGCTATGCTGATGTGTGGGAGCTGCTTCTGTCAGCTTATTACAGGAGTCCTTAGCTTCAGGTGCTGTCTGAGCTGACATGCCGAGCTTAGCAAGGGGCCCATGGTTGAAATGAGGCCATGTTTCCCCCCTCCAGTGTGATCATCCCCTGGGGGGGCGGGGTTAGCGGGAAACCGTTGTCATGGTCCAGTGGACGTTGACCTACTCTTGTGGCAGAGCTGCTCTTAGAGGTTGTTGGCAGGCTGACAGGTTTGTTTTGATATCCTAGCCAGTGTGTTGGTTCCCCTCCCTTTTCCCCTTCCGCAAGTTATACTGAGAAACATTACAGGTGCTAAGAGACATGAGTTGGCAGTCCCCAAACTCTGAGTGATGTGCAGGTCTCTTCCTGACCTTGAAGTTAGTGGGAAAGGTGTCTGGATATACCTCTGCAGAAGCTTTCCGCACAAGGCTTTTCCAGTCCTATTTACAAAAATAAATTCACTTCTTAAAAATTATAGTTATTAAAATGTCACTTTTTTGAGAAAATTAAAAAATAGAAGGAAGAAAAAGTATCTGTAATCCCATCACCCTAAGATAGCTATATTGGTTTATGCATTTATTATACCTACCTACATGTATATAATTTTAAATGAAATGATGTAATGCATATGCTCTTTACACTTTAAAATGCTACATAAACATCTTTCTATGTCATGGCATATACTTTGATCACGTCTTCCTAGTATTGCTTTGGGTAGATACTCTATAATTTATTTAAATAAGGCTTTTTTTTTACTTTTATTTTTTTGCGGTATGCGGGCCTCTCACTGTTGTGGCCTCTCCTGTTGCGGAGCACAGGGTCCAGACGCGCAGGCTCAGCGGCCATGGCTCACGGGCCCAGCCACTCCACGGCATGTGGGATCCTCCCGGACCGGGGCACGAACCCATGTCCCCTGCACCGGCAGGCGGACTCTCAACCACTGCACCACCAGGGAAGCCCAAGGCTTTTTTTTTTTTTTTTTTTAACATTTGGGCTTTTTCAGGTTGTCCCTATTATGATAATGTTGTGATGAATATTTTTTGGTGATTAAATCTTTGTTCATCTTTATAATTATTTTCTTATGATAAGTTTTTAGGAAAAGAATTGCTGAATTGCCAGGGAACAAGAATATGCAAACATCTAAGACTCTGGATGCATTTTGTTGCCCTGCACACCTGCTTTCCCCTACTCAGACTGGGAAGACCATGTTTTCCAAAACCAAGGACATAGTGACACCTCTCCTTAAAGGTCCCTAAGTTCTTCCACTGACCTAGTCCTTCCACTTTCTAGGTCTTTTTGTTCCTTTTCTAAAAAACAATGTTCACTGGTATTTTTTTGAGTAGATAATACCTACTCATGGTTCCAAATATTTTAAAAAGTACACGGTGGGTATACTTGCTCGCACCTCTATCTCTTGTCTCCCTTGTTCTATTCCCTGCTCCTCTTTGCCACAGGTAACCACTGTTATTCATTTCTTGTATATTCATCTAGAAATTTCATGTGCACATACAAGCAAATAAAACTGTGTATTGTACCCCCTACCCCACTTTTAAAACCAAGGTAGGATTCTTTATACACTGTTATGTGTCTTGCCTTTTTAATGTAGAATAGTCTGGAGAGACTTTTAAAAATATTAGAACATAGGGAACTTCCTTGTTCTTTATTTTTAAGACACATTATCTGAGACGTTTTCTAAGAAACCCACATTTTAAATAATAAAATTATCAGAGCCAAGAAACTTACCTTTAATACAATAATGTTATCTGGTCTACATTAAAATTTCTCCTTCTTTCTAAAAATACTGTTAGAACTTTTTTTTCCCCCATTCTAGGAACTAGTCAAAATTGACTATTGAATTTAGTTGTCGTGTCACATTTTGTCTAGAAAAGAGGAATACCTCCACATTTTTTGGGGGCAGGGAGTCTTTCAGGACATTGAAATATTTAAAGTTGTTCTTGTGAATGTTTCACAATCTGTATTTATCTGATTGCTTCTTCTCAATTAGATTCAGATTAGACATTTGGGCAGGAAGACCACACGGGTGATGTTATGTACTTAGCACTATATCGCATAAGATACCTAATACCAATCTGTTTCGCTATTGGGGATGCTCAGTTTGATCATTTGGTCAAGGTGGTGTCTGCCAGGTCCCTCATTGTAAAGGTATTCTATGCCCTTTGTATTTAATAAACAATCTGTGGGGTGGAATTTTGAGACCGTGTGAATATTCTGTTCTTAAAAATCTTTTACCCAGTGGTTTTAGCATGCATTGATGGTCCTTGCCTGTATCAGTTACTACATTGGGGATTGCAAAGTGACGATTTTCCAATTATATTCTTTCTATATTTTGTAGCTTGTATTTTTTTTAATTTTTAGCAAAGAAGTATTACTTTTTAGTAACACTGGACACATGGATTTTAAAAAAAATTGAATATGTTACCATTCAGTGTGTTGTCATTATTCCTCCTGATGCTCACATTGTCCCAGGTTTGACTGTGGGAACCCATTCAAGCTTCCTTTTGTGTCCTTTTGGGCACTCTCTTGCTTTCGGGCATAGTAAGATGTTGTAGGATTATCTCATGTCTTTCCCTCTGCAGTCCTGGAATCAGACATTTATTCAGAGGCTGGTTCTTTCTAATGAGAACCGATATTTAGAAACCAAGATCTGGGTACTGGGTGTGCTTGTCAGTACTGGAACTTGTCATTACTTTTAGGCTCTGTAAGTGCGTGAAGGTAGGGATTGTGTAAGTTGTGTGCTCATACCAATACTTTCAGTGTAAATTGAACACCACACTGCTAGATGCCATAAATTTGTTTTTCCTGCACTGAGAGCCCTGATTCCTAATATCAATACAGTTACTCATGTTTTTTATTCTCCTTTGTACACAGGAGTCTAGGAACTACAGCATTAATGCTGCTACTCACAGCAAACCTGCTAAGTAAAGTTCAAGATTTGTTTGCAGTTCTTTTTGCCCTTAAAATGTGTCCCACTAAGGGCTTGTAGTCAGAGTAGTGTGTGTCCAAAATTGCTTGAATAAATTCTTCTTCCTAAGTGATTTTGTTACCACTTTAACAGATGTTTGGGTTCGTTTATTACTGTTTGTATTCAACTTTAGAGTTTGATTTCTTGTCATTAAAAATTTTTGTTATTGAAAATGTGAAATATCTACATGTTCAAAATCAAAACTATATAAAAAGGATTATTTAGAAATCTTACTCCCTGTAGCTGTGCATTGCTGTCTGTTACACCCACCTACTATAGGTAACTGTTTTTATTAGCTTATAGTTTTTATTTCTCTGTTTCTTTCTATAAGTACACACATGTGTATGTTTTTATTTCCTCTTTTTTTAGTGCGTGTGGGTATATGGATATATATCATATGTACTTTTGCGCCTTGCTTTTTTCACTTAACAATATATCCTGGAAAGAGTCCCATAGCAGTTGATTGAAATCTTTCTCATTTTTGAGTATGGCTGCAGAGTTTTTCCACCACGTGGGTTTATAGTAGTTTATTCAGCCAGTCTTCTATGGAAGGGCATATAGGTTTTTTCATTGTTTTCTGGCAAATTCATGAAGGCAAGTGAATAACTATGTGCATCTGTTGTTTTGTGTTTGTGAAGTTCCATCTTGGGGGTAAATTCCTAGAAGTGGGATTGCTAGGTCAGAGTAGAAGCATATGCAGTTTTGTTAGGTGTTGCTAAATCCCCCTCCATGGGGTTGAATCATTTTGCACTCCTACCAGAGATGTATGACAGAACTGGTTTCCCCACAACCTCACAGACAGAATATGTGATAAAGCTTTTGAATTTTTGCAAATATGATAGCTAAGAAATGGTATCACAATGTAGTTTTCATTTCCATTCCTCTTGTAACAAATGAAGTAGAGCATCTTTTAATATATTTTGCGTGTCTTTTCTTGTGGATTGTTTATAAATTTTGCCCATTTTTCTCTTGGGTTCTAATTATTTTTTTAAAGTTACATAGTATTCCATTGTCTGGATATATGTACTTTAGTTACTTAGTTTCCTGTTGGTGGAAATTGGATTCATTCCTGTATTTTGCTGTTAAAAAACAATGCTGCAATGAATGATTTATGGAAACGGCGTTTCACTCATGTGCAGCTGTATCTGTAGGTTAAATTTCGGAAGTAGATTTGCTTGGTCAAAGGGTGTATGCATTAATAATGTTAATAGGTCTTGCCAAATTATTCTCCTCTCCCATGGGTTGCCCCAATTAACACTCTCACCAGCGATGTACGTGAGTGCCTGTTTCCTCCCAGACTGGGTTATAGCCTTTGCATTTTTGTCCTGATAGGTGAAACTTGAAATCTCAGTGACGTGTTCATTTGCGTTGAGCATTTTTCATGTACTTCAGATATTTGTATTTCTTTTCCTGCATTATATCACCTACGTTCCAAGGTTTGCTCACCCTTTTTTCCTGGCAGATCGCCCTTCTACCTGGACAAGGGGGCTAGGGGTGTCGAAGGGAAGATAGTGACAGGGATAGCTCCTGTCTGACCAGGAACTCTGCCTCTGGAGAATTGCAGCCCCAGACCAAACCATTCCTGAAGTGTCTCCATGCCTAAGGTCCAGTGTGAGTGTGCACGTGGTCTGCTGGCAGTGCTTGACCCAGGTCTGCCTGATGGTGTGTCCTTGCATGAACTCATGGCAGCGAGTCCCCGGCGAGCTGCTCTCCAGATGAATTCCTTGGTGGAGAGAGTGCCCGCCACCAGGACCGCAGCTTGCAACTTGGGCATTTTCATCACCCCTCTCTCTGCTCACCTTGTCAACTGCTTGCTTCTCTCCTCCTGCCCAATCTACCTGGGCTAAATCGCTCTGCCGCATTATTTTCCATGCCCTCAGGGCCCGTGGACATCAGTGCTGATTGCCAGGCTGCAGAGTTCCCTGATGACCTTGTTCTCAGCCTCTCATTTCCCCGCTGAGAGGTGGAGAGAGGGCCAAGGCCCCTCCCGCTCTGAGGAGGTGCTCCTTTTCTCACTGCTGTGACTCTCCCCTCCTGCTTGGCTGCATTTGCGCTGGGTCTGATCTACTGACTGCTGGTCCCCAGGAGCCATCATTATGCTTGGTGGCAATGGGACTGCTTCTGGGTTTTCACATGAACTCAGAACAGCCACCAAGGCCCTGCAGTTTCCAACCATCTTTGTTAACCATGCTATGGCAGCAAAAGCCATGGTGGTGGATCTTTCTCTTGATTCTGGAAAATGTAGCCACACGAATAGTAATAGCAACTCCCCTCGATTGCGAATTTCCTATGTGATGACCACTTGATGCGTATTTCCATTTAACCTTTGCAGCAGCAGAACAAAGTAGGTGCTGTTATCATCTGTGTTTTTACAGATGAGGAAGCTGCCCAAGCCCTCACAGCTATTAAATGTCAAAGCAAGAAAGTACACAGGTACTTTGCCTTTGGGGAGTATTAGCATCTGGTGGGGAGGGCAGCAAAATTTGACAATCTAATTATGCAAAATATAATTTTCATTTCTTAAGCATATGTCATCTGAACACATCAGGCCTGGATCACCCCCTGTGGCCGTGGGGACCTCAGCTTGGGCTGGAGAGTTGATCAGAGCTGAGTCTTGCATCAAGCAGACCATGGTTAGGGGAAGTGGTGATTAGTAAGAAGGGCCAGTGTTCAATGAGCATTTACTGTGTGCCCAGTGTGGGCTGAGCACTCTGTGCAATTGTCATATATTCTCACAACTTTATAAAAAAGGAACTGTTTTCACCCCAATTTACATATGAGGAGACTGAAGCTCAGAACATTAACTGAATTGCCCAAGGACACTGGTAAGTCACAAGAGAGCCATGATTCAGACCTAGGTGGCCTGTCTCCAGACACCCATGCTCCTATCATGTCACACCACCTCCCACTGGGGCCCGAGAAGTTCCCCCAGACCTTTGGGCGGCACCTCCAGTTGGACCCTCCCTTTGGGTAGTGGAGAGAGGGAAGCCAGGATCTGTTGCTGTTCTTTGTTGGTGAATTCCTTTCTGCCTCTGGAGAGTCTGTACCAAGGTGGTCTCCAGGCACTGCAGAGGGCATGGCTCTAGGGCAGCATGAGCCACCAGACTGGGTTTGGAGACGGCTAACCCCCGTCAGGCCCTGCTGGGGTCTTGGAGGCACCATGCTCGGCAGCCACCACTTCGGAAGCCTTTTCCAGATGTGCCTGTGGCCTCCTCCACCTCTGTTTGGATTTGGCCTTCTTACTGCTAACTGCATCACAGCAGGGGGGCTGGCCTCCCACACTGTACCCAAGGATAAGACAAATAGCACAGCTCTTAGGAGGGCCAGTGCTGGGCTGGCAGACTTCTTTTCATAACAACACCTTGCATTTTTCTTTCAACTTTTCTTGGTCAATCACGAAAAATTGAAAGCCTATGTTCGCTGTGCTGCAGGGAGAGACAAAGTCTCTGTCCTTGTGGAATGCATTGTTTAGTTGAGGATGTGCCTACAAATCCTTCCACAAAGAAACTGTCCAAGAGGACAGCAGTCATAAAAGGAAACATAGGAAGTGTCATAAGGCAATGCCCGGGTAAGTGCCAAGAACATCTTGCAGGCCGTCTGTGCTCTGAGTGGAGCAGGAAAAGGGCAATGTGGTCTGGAATCTTCCTAAAGGAGCTGGGACTTTGAGGGCAGGCGATACCTTGCACTGGAGTTTCATATGGGGGGTGGGGTATTCTAGGTCCTGAAAGGTTGTCATAGCCCGCCTCTGGGTTCCAGATCAGAGTATGAAGGTTGTGCTGCCCAGAAAGCCCACCCCCGCAGCACAGTCAGTCGTGCAGCCTGACTAGGGGGTGTCCAGCGCTGCCACCAGGACCCAGCTCCTTGCTCAGGGTGGCCAGTGGCAGGAAGGCACTTTCTGTACAGCAGTTCATTCTCCTCACCAGCCCGTCGCAATGACTCAGGCCCGTGGTAAGACAATTCTGAGCTATCAGGAGTGTTTATTTAAGGTGAAAGGGAAGTGTACAGCACAGTCTTTCCAAAGTACATGGTACAAAACCTTAATCCCATGAGAAAAATGATTCCCTGGAGAAATATGTCATGTCTCCTTTTAGATGCTCACAATACACATTTATTTTTTAAAAGGCTCTGAGAAGTCTTATAGTAAAGAATCCTATTTAATTTTCAACCCATTGTTTCTAAAACTTATTGACTGTGAGATGACCCAACTTTTTTAGGCAATAATTAATATACAGCAGAATGTGTGTGTGTGTGTGTGTGTGTTTAAACACTTTGGAAATGCTGAGATAGTGTATTTCTGAAAGATTTCCATATTAAAAGCACTTAAATGTTAAAAGCTCTTATACTTAAAGCTTTAACTCTCAACTCATGGAAGACTGAGTAACAAAGAGTCAATCCTGGCAGGTTCCGGAAGGTTGAGGTTCTATTGCATATATGGTTTTCATCCTGAGTTAAAAAGTGAAGTTCCTTGAGGGCAGCGATGGAGCCTTAACTCCCCTGGTGTCAACCGCGAAGCCTGCTCAGTACTGACCACATAGCATCTACTCAATAATTACTTGCTAATTGCTTGGTTGAAGATGTTTGCTAATGGCCAAAAAGTTAGTTAGTTGAGGTTGGAATCCAGTTCTTTCAACTTCTAGCCAGAGGCTTGTTTTGCCAGCCAACAAACTCTAAATTTAGGGGCCTCCAGTCTTCCGCTGTTTCCCAAAGCTGCTCTAAAAGCTTACTGAACTCTCTCATTAAGTAGTTTTCTCCTGGTCCATCATTCTTGACTCCCTTTCTCCACCGTATCATGGCTGAAGCTGTCATGATGCAGGTGACTAGACAACCTGTTTTTTGTTTGTTTGTTTGTTTTTTATGGGCAGCCTTTCTTCCCCAGTTTTATCCCACTACACCTTCTTGCCCCAGAAAAGCATGCAACTTTGATCTGGTCTGCTTTGTTCTGACTGTGAGTTTTACCTTGGGAATTCCATCCTGGTGTTAGGTGTGAGGGAAGTGTGGCTACAGGCGTGCTGTTCCAAGAGCTGGCTTACCGTCGACACTCAATTTTTGAGCATAAGAAACGTGTCACCTTAATTGCATAATTATGTGTGGATTGACTACTGACAGTGTACTAGGGGTTTTCACAGCCTCAGTAGGAAAGATGGACCTTTGTCAATAGGATTACAATGTAGGCCATTTATCGTTAAGTATCTCAGCCCAGGTTAACAAGAATATAGTGAGGAGCTACAAATTTCTTTTCCTGTACAAATGTATTGGGTTTCAGATACATTGAGATGTGTCCTTGTGTGGCTGTTTGACACCTGAACCCGCAGCTTGCTGGCAAGCAAGAGAGGGCATTGGGAAGAATTTGAGTGCCTTGAAGGAAAGTTCTTTTAACTCCCACTGGGCTGCATCTGTTTTGGGTCTGTTCTCTAACCTTGAGAACCAACAGAAAGCAGCTTTATTTTGAGCGTTTCGGTCTCCCTTGATTCCCGTGTTCTCTTTAACTCCGGGAGTCAGTTAGCCTCATTATGGAAAAATGGATTGCACTTAATGAAACGGAATGAGAAGGAGTCGTCATGGTTCTAAGTGAGCGCTTTTGGTTAGCGATAATTCATCGGAATGAGATCTGCTTGTGGTTAGAGGTAGTGTGTCCTTTATGGAAGCCTGTCTTCATGGACACATTATTAAAATACAAGACATTGGAGGTTTGAAGGTCTGGAAAATTGAGACCAAAGTAGGTTTATTAATTGTCTCTGCGGTAGTTTATTGGTGGATAAAACCCAAATCCTGGAGGGGCCGAACTATCTGAATTGTACTTCGTGAATTTAATTTAGTTGAGAACAGTGGCCGGTTAGAAACTTTAATGCTGCTGGGCCCTGTCCTGCCTCCACCCCTCTGTCGGTGAGCCCGCCATGTGCAGGGTGTGCTGACCTCACAGCCTTCCTGTTGTCGTTCTGTTGTGTCTGGACCTCTTTCCTGGCCCTGCCCTTTACCAGGTTGACTCTTGCCCACCCTTTTGGTCTCAGCCTGGCTCTCTTCCTCTGGGAAGCCTTACATGAATCGGAGCGGCTCACATTCTTCCTGCGATATTACGTGATGTATTTTTTTCTTCATGGCGCTTGTCACAACTTAAATTCCATAGTAATATGTCTTATTTCTTTAATGTCTCCTGCTAGATTATCAGCTTCCTGAGAACAAAGGCATGTCTCTGTTCTTCAGTATATTCTCAGGGCCTTTGTGCAGAGCTTGGTACAAAGTAGGTACTCAAATATTTGTTGAAGGATGGAAAGAAGGAGTTGGATGCTCATTGCGAGGAGTTTGGCTTTTCACGTTATAACTGGCAGGGCTCTAAGGTGTCCCTCAACGATCCCCACCTCCCGGTGTTCATGCCCTTGTGTGAGCTTTTCCCCTTGAATGAACCTAGTGACTCACTTCTGACAAACAGAATATGGCAAGAGTATAGGGTGTCACTGGTGAAATTAGGTTACAGACAGAATGTAGCTTCCATCTTGTGTGCCCTTTTGTGCTCTGTTTGCTTGCTCTGATGGAAGCCAGCTGCCGTGTTTTGAGCTGCACAATGAGAGGCCTAGGCCATGTGGCAAGGAACTGAGGGAGGCTTCTGGTCGCCAGCCAGCTAAGACCCTCAGCCCAGTAGCCTGGGAGGAACTGGATCCTGCCAACAACCCCGTGTGTGAACTTTGAAGCGGTTCTCCCTCAGCTGAGCCTTCAGATGAGACCCTGGCCCATAACTTGATTGCAGCCTGTGAGGATCCTTGAGGCAGAGGCATTGAGCTAAACTGTGCTGAGATTCCTGATGCACAGAAACTGAGATAATAAATGCTCGTGGATTGAATCCGCTGAGTTTTGGAGTAATTTGTTATAGAGTCAGATCATGAATACACAGATTTTTCTCTGTGAGGTTACTAGATAATAGTAATGATGATAATGGGAACTTAATCTAGGCCAGGTCTTGTGCTAAACACTTAATATGTGCACTCTTATCTGTTCCTCACATGAGCTCTCTGATGTAGGTTCTATTATAATCTCCAATTTACAGATGAGAAAAATGAGGCAAAGAGAAGTGGAGTAACTTGTCCAAGGGTCTTGGCAGAGCACAGGGAGCGTGATCCTGGAGCCTGTGCTAAAGGCAGGATAGAACCTGAAGTGCTTTGGGGCTCCTTCCTCACCTAAAGACCAGGGCTCCTGACTCTGTGGACTTCCAGGACTTAGTGCAGTGGGGTGTGCCACCATTCGGGATGAGGATTTGGGCAGTGGCTCAGCTTGGACCCTGTCTCTTTAAGGAGCTGCAGCAAGCCCATCCAGGAGCGATCCAGCTGTCGCCCGATTTAGGCCCGGCCTCGTAATGCCCTGTGAGTTAGCATGCTTAGTGTGGAAGCCCACTCCTCCTGTGTCCAAGAATAAAATCCAATCAGGAAAATAAAAGATAGTGTGGCTTTTGGAATAAAATGCACAGCATCCACCATGATTACAGCTTGTTTTTCAACTTCTGCAAGATGAAATTAAATTGAGTAACTGTTTGCACATTTAACCACATGACTCGGATCTGTCTGCGGCAGACTGTGGCATTGTGAATATTTAAACCAGTAATAAAGCCCTTTAAGCTTATGTCCCATTTTATCTCATTTATCTGTAGACCTAAAATGCAACGGAACAGAAGATGTTTTGGGGGAAAGGCTAATGTGGTGTAAGATCACTATGGAGTGAGGTTATGCAATTCCAAGGCTTTGTGTTGGAAATGAATTTTGTATGCAGAATGATTCTGAGCCTGGGATTCTGGAATATACGTTCTTTCAGGGAAATTTTGGAAGACCAAGGCTCCGTTGTTGTCCGTTTTTCTGCCCTGTGGTGTGCTTGTATATCTCCCGCCTCAGAATTGATTTCTGTGCGCTTCTTGAGTACTGCGGCGTTGCATCGTAATTGCTCACTCAAATAGATTCACTTCGAGTGATGGACAAATAACCAGGCATGTATAGATTGCAAATAAGTGTTGGGTAAAAAAGTATATTGAATGTGTAACTCTTTGAAATGTTGCTTCAGAGAAGACCTTATATTCTGCAAGCATACCTGTATGTCTGATGGTAAAACCCTCTGACAGTTCAACAGAGCTTTTCTAGATAAACAGTGATCAAGTTTGGGCTCTCATGAAAAGATCAGTTTACAATTTGTCAAGAGTATATGCTTGTACGTTGGTCTTAATGTTGTTATGCGAGGGAGTTTGGATGGAACTTGGATTTTATATTCCAAGGCTCTGCTTGGCCTACAGTGTTCAGCTGTCATGATTTTGGCAGCCTTTTGACACTGGAGTTGTTTTCTAATCTGAGTGAGATCACAAGTGAATCAAAGGAGTGTTTGATTTGGTATTCTGTTCAAGTATCTACATTTGGAGAAATGTGTTTTTATATTGGTAACTTATATTTTCCTCATGGAAGGAAATATATTTTATGAATATAACCAGAATGAATGGCCTAGGTGCTTAACAGTTGCTTCTTCCCATTCAGCCATGACCCTGGATTCTAGGATCACCTGGTATCACCCTCTTTTCCTTTAGCTTCTGCAGCACTGTTCTCTCATGGTTTTCTGATGTGACCTCCCTGATATCTCTGGCTCTGGCTTTTTGTCTGGGTCCAGTTCTTCCTCTAAGCCTTTAAATATTAATGATTACCTGGGGTTTTATCCTCAGGCCTCTTCTCACTTTATTAATCTCTCCTGGATCATTTCATTCACTAGCGAAGTTTTTACAACCACATACCTGCTCACGCTCTAAATAGATATCTCCAGCCCAGGTTGGAGGTTCACAACACTGCTCATCCAGTTGCCTAGGGACATCACCACATGCATGGCCTCTCTGCCACGGCAGTTCGAACTCAGCATGTGCAAAACTGAGCTCATCTTCCTCCTGCTTCTTGTCACTGTGAGTGGCATTGCCATCCATGCAGTCACCCAGGCCTGTGGGCTGGTGTTATCCCTGGGTCCTCCATCCCCACGCCTGGCCATTGTATCTCCAGTGCTCTCAAATAAATTTTTCTTCCCTGGCTTCCTGCGAGTCTCTCAAATTAGTACCACCTGCCCCCCCCGCCACCCGCCCCCGCCCCCGCTTGCTGCACCATCTTTAAGCCAGGTGGCTTCCAGCTCCATATTTCTGAAACCCACATCTGATCTTGTCGTGTCCCTGCTTAAAGCGCCTCAGTGGCTCTCCACTGTCCTCTAGGTAAAGTCCAGATTCTTACTGTGGGCTGTGACACGTCTCTATGATTTAGTTCCTGCTCACCCCTTTAACCTCATTCTTTGCCATTCCCTGAATTGCCCCAGCTCCCAGCCACATCACGCTGCGTGTACGTAGTTCCCCAGACCTGCCATGCCACTGCCTGCCAGGGCGCCGTGGGCATGCCCTTCCTTTATCCCAGTGGTTCTCAGCTGGAGTTGGTTTTCCCCTCCAGGGGACATTGGGGAATGTCTGATGACATTTTTGTTTGTCATAACAGGAGTTGGCGGGGAGGAGGTTGCTGCTGGCATCTGGAGGCCAGGGATACTGCGAAATTTCCTACAATTCACAGGCCAGCCGCACAACAAAGAATAACTGGCCCCAAGTGCCAGTAGTGCCGAAGTTGAGAAACACTATTACACTGCTTGGTGACTTCTTTTACTTTGTCCCAGGTCAAGCACAGTCCATTCCTGCAGTCTTTGACTAGCTCTGTGACCTTGAGCAAGTGAGCTAACTTCTCTGTGTCTCAGTTTCCTCATATATAAAATGCAAGTAATAATAATTCGACCTCATATGTGTGTTGTGAGGATTAAATGAGTGAAGTGTGTTAGGACAGTGTGTGGGAGGTAGTTAATTGCTCAATAAATGTTAGTTGCTGATATTATCATTATTATTGTTTGATCTATTCTTTAATTAAAAAATTTTTTTTAACCTACTCAAGTAGAAATGATCACTCCTTCTTTATATCACACACAGACTGGGAGCATCATGAGGAAATGATCTGTGACTCTTTTAGCTATATCTCAGTGCCTGGCACAGACGAGGCACCTAATAAACGTTTGCTGAATGAATGATTTCATTTGCATATATTTTTATATTATAAATTCAGAGTTCTCTGATGTGAATCAACAAAACTTTTAAGCAGGGGCTTAATAAATGTTAAGTATTGCCATGAATATTTGATTGTGAACATAATTTTAGCTATGTATTATTAGATAAAATATAGTTCTCTCCTAATATAATTCTTAATTTTCAAACACTTGAAGTATTTTGATGTCAACACTTCATTACAAGTGAATTTTCCCCATGAAGGCTGTGGCTGGGGACACAGTCTCTGAGTGGACCGTGAGTCCCTTGAGATCTTGGCAGTTTGCTGGAGGAGGCCCCTGGCATGAGGTTGTCACATGCACTTACATGCTCCTTTCCTCAAGGAGGTGGATGAAGACCCAGGTTTTTCCTTCTCACATGGCAGATGCCCACTGGGTGCTGGTGTGCCCCTGCCCCCTGCTGTGATGGGGGTTATTGGGATAGGGGGTTAGAGTTGCCTGGCTGAACTGTATGAATGCTAGGCTCTAGAAAGACTGAGTGAAGGTTCAGAGCTTAAAGAGAGTTTTATCACACTGTGGAGCCCATGTCATGGTAGGTCATCTAATTTGACATTAGACAGTCCTCTGGGACTTTTACTGTGGGCAGCACTTCAAGTCAGATATACATTTGTCCTCACGGTTCCCTCCCGGGCACATCCTTTCTCAACCTGAGAAGTTCCCACTCATTCTTCATGGCTCAGTTCAGTGTCCAGTTATTGGTTCAGCCAAATTTTTTGGTGCCTCTGCTATGTGTTAGGCATTCTTATGGGCCCTGGTGAAGCAATAGTGAGCAAAACACTCAAAGTTCCTGGCTTCATACAGCTAATACTCTGGTGGAGGAATTGGGCACTAAGCAAGTGAACATGTTAAGATCATTTCAGAGAGTGACAAATACTGTGAAGATAGTGCAAGAGGGTGATGTGATGGAGGGTAGTGGGGAGGTCCCTTCAGATGGGTGGTCGGTGAAGCCCCTCTGAGAAGGGGACAAGGGAGCCAGCCATGGGAGGGTGGGGGCATAGACCTTGCCAAGCAAGTGCAAAGACCTTGAAGCTGGAATGAGCTTGATGTTCTCAGGGAAGCTTTCTCTGTCTCATCCAGTGAGTTTTTGGTTTTGTATTTGGCTTCCAGTCTGCTTTGTTCTTCTTTCTGCAGTATTACTAAGCACGCTGCATCCTAACATGTGTACATGTTTCTTCCCAGCTCTCATGCTTTGTAGCTTCTCTTAACCTTTCAAGAACATTGTATCTGAATGAGAGCAATTGATGGCAACAGCTAACATTTCTTAAGCCCCTGCTTGACAGTGCTAGACACTAAGTGCTTTTGCAGGTGTTTTCTCCCTTAATACTCACAGTAGGCCCCTGACATCTGTACTGTTATAAGCCTCATTTTTCAGAGGAAACTGAGGCACCAGCTAAATAACTTGCCCTGGGTCGTATAGCTGGGAGGTGGCCCAGCCGGGGCTCCGAGCCAGGCAGTCTGACCGCAAATCTGCCCTCTGAGCAGTGCATCCTGCACTTGCCAGGGCTGTGGCCCACAGGAGTCCGTCAGATCCAAGGAGGTTTTTGTCACCTAAGTGTGTGAGCTGGAGCCTTTTCTGCATCTAGTCACAGCGTCCCCAACGACCTGACAGCCTGGAGGTGCGGGTCTCTGGCTGCTGCCAGGGGAACAGCAGGCACGGTGGACATGGCTGTGCCTCTGGGCCTCTCCGTGTTGTGGTTGTTGAGGAGAAATGAGCGCTCTAGAAAAAAATTGGAGGAAGTTACGAAACAGCAAATCCCAGCAGTGGGAGATAGGAGAAAATGAATGTGTCTGTGAGGACTCAGGGGCGGTCCAGGTGCGAGGTTCCCGGTGCTGGCCCAGGGGACCGAGATCGGGGCCCTGCGGGACCGTCTCAGGTGCTCTCACGCCCCCCATCAGGGAGGAGTGTGGTCCAGGTGGGGAGTTAATCCGTCAGCAGGCACAGGGTCTTGCCCCTTGTTCTGCCTCCTGTCTAGGACTCAGGTACGTCTCCTGTCTGGCTGAGCCTCAGTGTCTTCATCTGTAAAATGCCGATGATGCTAACAATGGCCTCGCGGGGAGTTTGAGAATCACAAGAGATGGTGGGATGTGAAAGTGCTTTGTGAGTGATCCCACGCTACAGAAATGACAGAAGTTTTTATTATTCGATCATAGAGGGTTTTGCTGGAAGGTATTTCTGAATTATCTGAAGGTTTCATTTATTGTTTCTCCACCTCGTTAGTCCAGTAGTTGAGACTTGGCTGCATTTTGCTGTTTCCAGGTTAGGATGAAATTTTCTTAAAAGGCAGCTCTGCTTTTCATGAAGCCTCATTAGAGCCGAGACACAGGAGCAGAACAAGGTGTGGGCCCGGGACCATGCCGGGACTCAGGGCCTAAGTCTTCCAGACTCTCTCCTTTCAATCGTGGTGGAATGCCACCCTTCTTACCCCTCTCCCTGCCCTTAAGTCCACAGTTAGAGGAGTTTTATTACTGACAATGACAGCATTTCAAGGGGCTGCCCCACAAGCCGCTTCGTTAATGAAGACATTTCTGGAAGTTTCTTTTTTTTTTTTCACTGACCGTGTGTTCAGCACGTTGCCATTACTTTCCCCCCATTTGATGTGAACACATATATTACCCAGCTGCCGACATTTTGGATGCAGATGGTTTAAAAGAAACTCTAGAGCTCTAGTCTCTTTAACATCTGCCTGAGCAGCACATTCTCTTAACCAGGTTTTCATCCATGGCCCTTCAGGGAGGTGAAGGGTCATGCATCTCCCAAGACATGGATTGATTAATTAATTATTTCACTTATTTGACAAATATTTATTGAGTACTAATATGGGCCAGGGACTTTTATAGACACTGGGGAGGCAGAATTGGGCATGAGTGAAAAAGTCCCCGCTCGTCTAGGTTTCAGATTCTAATAGGAACATAGACAACACACCAGCCATTTAGGTAAGTTAGGATTTCTGATAGAGCTGAGTGCAATTCAGAAGCCATCACAGGGTGATGAGATAGGTGTGCTGGTGTGGACTACTTCTGTGGACACAAAACTTAAGTGAGAGTGGTCAGGAAGGTCTCAAGAAATGAAAATCGGGTGGAGGCGGCTGGGTTAAATCTGGGGAAACGCATTCTAGGTGGAGGGAACAGCAAGCGCGGAGGCCCAGAGGTGGGAATGAAATTGCCTGTTTGAGGAACAGAAAGTGGTACGTCTGGAGTAAGTTCAGTGAGCAGCAGTGTGGCAGAATAGGTAGGCAGGGTTCTGTAGACCATGCAGGGCCTTGTAGACAGTATAAGGATTTAGATCAGAGTTTGCTTGAAATTAGAGATCACCTTCTCTACCCTTCAAGTTCAAGAGTAACAGGTAGAATCCCACAGAGTGAACTTGCCTTGGAGAGGCTTTGCGACCCTGCATCACCTGCCTGTCTACTGGGGACGGTCACCATGGTCCTCCCTCTGTGTGCAGGATGTGCCTGGAGCCTGGCCTAAGTCTGTTGGCTGACTGGACAAACTGGCCTTGTCTCCTGTGGGGTTGGGGCACAAGGGGAGGATCCTAGGCTCTTCTGTGTCCCCTAAACTGACCGGTCCTTGCCTTGTGCCTTGACCTAGAAGATTCTGCCTGGGGGCCTCACCTCCTAGGGGCTTGCTCCCCTGCCAGGAAGATGGTTAAGCTGATGGGACTGCTACCGAAACTCAGGTCTGGCTGCTTGATGCTCAAAAGGCAGTACTCGAGAGGCAGGTGTTGGTCGAAGGGCAAGTTCGCTTTATTCCGGAGGCCAGCAATCGGGGGGGGGGGGAGGGCAGACTCGTGTCCACAGGCCAACTGCCCACCGCTGATCAGCGGGCAAGAGCTTTTAGAGGGGAGTCTCGGGGGTGTATTGGTGGGGGGGAGGGGGCTACATGCAGAACAGCACAGACAGCTCTGACAGTCATCTTGAAATTGGTCATGCAGTGGTCTGACCAGCGTCATTGTGATTGTTTTAAGTACAGTTAGTCTTCAGTTCCAGAGTTCGTTTGTTCCCATTTCTTTGAGGCCTGTTGTCGGAATTGTGGCAGCTTATGGCACGGATACAGTCTGGTCATCATGTGGTTAATGTCTTCCACCTGCTGGGAGTTTCAGTATCTAAAAATTAGCTCAAAGGATATGGCTCAGACTATTATCTATAGCCCTTGAGGAGGAACAAAGGTCCTTGACTTTGTTTAATAGCTAAACTATTATTATTTGGTCTTGACTGTTTTCCTTTGCTTCTGCATTTTATCACTTCTCTGATTAAATTTATTCTTCGGCTAAAGTTGTTCTAGTCAAAAGGCAGGTGGAGGACACTGGGGGCGGGGGTCCTTCCTGGGAAGGCCCCATAGGGTCCTGCTCCGTTTCAGGGCAGGAAGGTTCAGAAGGATAATGGTCGGTAACCTCCTCGGCCCTGCAGATGCAGGAGCCAGGTATCGGACCTCTGGAGCCTTTCCCTATCCTCCAGCACAGGCTTTCCCCACCCCAGACCATGTTGTGGGCTGCTCCGTATTAATCTTCCATATGGTGTTTAAACGTACCTGCTTGGGTGCTTTCACAACCAGCCCACTGTTGATGAATTAAATCCACACTCTTCGCCGGGCCTTTAAGGCCCTTTACAGTTTCGTCCTATTTACTGCCCCATCCTTCTCACTCTTCTCCTACACAGATTTGCCCACACCCCAGACTAATTTATTACTTGCGGTCTCTAAATACCACTTGTACTTTCTGGCCTCATGACTTTGTGCAGGCCAAGCCTCTCTCCTAACACACCTTTCTATTGTCCTAACACCCCAGGTGCACCTTGAATTTCTAGTTCAGACCTGCCCCTCCAGGAAGCTTCTCCTGATTGCTTTAGTTGATGAAGATCTTTCATGTACCTCTGAACAACTCAAGTGCTTACAGTTGTAAACCTCATGAGGTAGTTACTTTTTCTTTGTGTCTCCCCCAATATACCATCAGCTCCTGAAGGAAGCAGGTGCCTTATTGATGACGATGATGGTAAAAACCTCAGGGATGGTAAACATCTTGTGAGCTCCCTGGAAACCACATGCCCCTCCTTCAGGTCACGCTGGGAGTCTCTTCCACATGAAACAGTTCAGAAAGAGAGAGCAGCATTGTTTAAATTTCTAGGCAGTCCTGGTCAGCTTTATAGATAGTTTCCAAAAGGAGTCCCTTGCTGAAATCTCTCTCCAGAACTCCAGCTGTGAGGAAAGATGTTTTATCTCACCATAGCCTTGAATTAATTTCCATCCCTTGTAGAGTGCAAGGACATCTTACTCTTGGAACCAGCTCTTCACTGATGGAAAAATCCCCTGAAGGCTTGGAGTTGAAGGTGCCCTTTTTAAGAAGTCTGGGGAGGAAGGTCAATTGTAGAGTTGGTTGAGCCTGGTCACAGGGACCGTCTTGTCGCTTCTGGCAATGATTTGATAAATGTTCTTGTCTCAGACCTCAGGGGGCTTCCCCTGCCCTTGAGTTCAGTAATGAGCCTTGTTCTTAGGGGACCACATGACACATACATCCCGCACCCACGCATCTTGTTCACCCTTCCTGTCCACCATGCAGTCTCCAACACGCTCACTTGATACAGGGCGTTTAACCTGGGCTGCCTGTTCACGGAGCTGCTTACCCACGCCTAGTTGTGTGTGTGGCTTCAGTGAGGAGTGGCATGGTGTGGCCAGAATGTGAGGAACACACACTCTTCCCTCCTTGTGTGTATTCTGTTTCTCTGTTCGTAAACGTCATTTCAAATAGCACAACCAAGTTGGTGGTCTATGCATATGGGCTAAGAAGATAGTAAAACCATCCAAATCAGCTTTTCCCTAATGTTCATTTTGGCATAAATGTTTCTAAGTGTTAGAAATAAGTATTTTATGTTACTTGGGGGCTG
Source organism: Delphinapterus leucas (assembly GCF_059928025.1). Lineage (NCBI taxonomy): Eukaryota > Metazoa > Chordata > Mammalia > Artiodactyla > Monodontidae > Delphinapterus > Delphinapterus leucas. The sequence goes on along the minus strand of NC_143131.1, from coordinate 115,993,834 downwards.
ATAGGTATGCTTTTGTTGGTGGTCAAGTATTTCTCGCGGATCGCATGTGTTTTCTCAAAGGTACGATAAGATATACTCAAGAATATTAGATGTTTTCCTGTCTTTATTGGTAAAAGCTAAAAAAAAAACAAGAAATGAAACTCTTACCCCAGGAGAAATTTAGGTGGAGGAAAATAAGATAATTGCATCACAGAAATGTTTCGCAAATTTCATAGCACACAAGTTCTTACTATAAAAACTTGACTGAAGGCCAAGACTCACTGACTTTTTCGTGAAGAATGGCTTATTTTGAAAAGTTAAGGCAGCTAGGGGCCAAAGATGTTGCTCCAGGCAATATTTGGTACTTTTCTGTTTTTTTTTTTACATTGTTTTTCTTATTATAAAAGTAATAAGTATTCACTGTATGAAATTTAGAAAACAGAGTTAACTCTTGGTTTCTTTCTGAGACTCTCCCAGTGTGGTCGGGATAACCTGATCTTGGAGCCATTTTTGGCAATGACGACCAATGCTTGTAGCTGCTTCAGGAACATTTTGCTGGCTCAGTGTCTGTGTCTTGAACCTTACAGAAAAGTGTGTTTATTTATATAAGTCCTTTGCCAGGTTCAGCTCACCCGTGTTCTCTTCCCTTTGAAATGTGCTTCTCTGCTTTATCAAGGAGAATTCAGCCTAATCCAGAATGAGTCGTCACTGGAATGATGGTGCTTAGTCCTCAAAGAAAGAGTCTTTTTTAAGAAGACACCTCAACATTTCTCTACGTACCTGCTTGTATGTCCTGGCAGTGAACTGACTGCCACTGTTTTATTTTCAGTAACCACTGAACAGGAGTGAGTCACTTCTGTGGATTTTCTCATTTTGAGTCCTTTGGTTTATCCTCCACACGCAGCTCCCACTTTGGTTTGAACTGAAGGAGATTTATCTCGTTCGAGGAACAGATTTCTCTTTTTGTTTCTTCTTTGAGATAATTAGAAAAACCAGCACATTTTTGTTGAAATATAAGGGACCTGGTAAGTGCGTTGTAAGCTTTGCATCCCCAGTGCCTTTCACACTTTTTAGCACATAGTAGGTACTCAAACATGGCTAGTTGAATTACTGAATCAAACATCAACACATCCTTATTGGTTTATTTCCTTGATATAGGGCTGTCTCGCTGCATAACCCCTGGGACATCTTTCACACGCGTTGTCCTGCCTGTGTGGCTGAGTGTAGTAGACCTGTCTAGAAACTGTAGTCAATCCGGGGTATGAGATTTGATTAGCTTCTTGATTCTTGGTATGGTTTTAACAATCTCTGTGAGTGGCATTAGGTTGGAATAGTTGGGAACCGCTCATACTCTCCTCCCACTGTCCCACACTGATATGACCCATTTGTCTCCTTCAGCCTCGGAACATTGTATTCTGCTCAAGCTCACCCTGCATGGATAGACTTTATCTAAATTCCAATCCATGCCAGCACTGCTTCTACTTCATACCATTCTGCTCCAACCCATTCATGTCTATTTTCTCTTTGATCTTCCTCTGAAAAATTCATAAGGACCTCTGCAGGTATCTGCTTATGTGTGGGTTTCTGCTCAGAACCAGCCATATGTGAAACTCCTCCTTGATAGTGAAGCCTCATCTTACCTAGTGATTTCCCCATGGGATGAGTTGCTCTCAAATTTCAATTTTCTCTCTCCTAGATATCAAGCTAAACTGAAAAGCCCTAGACCATTAGGTGGAATGAGTAGGAGAAGACACTAGTAACTCAACAGCTTGCAGACTTTATTTCAGATTTATTGAATAGTCTCTTGAAACAAAGGTTAGTATACCCACTACCAGATGTGTAGTAGTTGGTAGTGGGTTAACAATGAATTTCTTCTGTAGATGTGAGGCTATCCTATGTGGAAGTAGAACATTTGGCATAATGATTATAGTCTCATAGATGAAATAAAATTTATACAGATTTTCCATTGAATTTAGGTGGCCAGTTATTGTTTGGGTCCACCATCACATCCATGACAGACTTCTGTTGTAGTTCCTATAGATCATCATTTTACTGGCGATGGGTTCTTGCCCCATCATTAATTGTTTTCTCCTTGAGGACAAGAATAGTCTCTTTTTGTATACATTCCCAGTGGTGATAATTATGCCAGGACAATTCTGTTCAGTAAGTGTTGGTCGATTGAATAAATATATCAAAAGTCTTAAGCTGGTGGGTCAGAACACCTTTGGGTAGTTGGGTATGAAGATACCATCGGGGATCAGGGGTTACTGAGATTCTTTAGCATTTAATATTTAGATTCTTTAGCATTTAATATTCCCTTCAGAGTGAAGGCATGAGGGGCACATTGCCTCTCGATGTATGGAAAGGGGAGAAGAAATCATCATATTAGTAAATAGTGAAAGATGTGTAAGCAGCTACATAAATTGTGATGCCTGAGTTATTGGTGATGTTAGTTTCGGGGTACCATAAAATCATAGTTTTCACTCCTCTTAAAATGAGAACTATATGAACACTGACTTGGGCAGGAATCACCAGTGTCTGAGGATTAGAAGAAGCAACTGACTGAGTGCCAGAGATCAGTGCAGGTAAGGACTCCGGACAGCTACAGAGGTTTCTCCGGCCCATCCTGTGGCCCCTCATGTGACCAGTATGGCGTATTAAATTAGACTGGGAACATAAATTGGTCTCTGAATTCTAAGCCACGAAGAAAGTTGGTGGCTGCCAGGAAGGAATGATCCCATTTTAAGAGCAGATCCTCTGAGTATCTCTGATTTCTGGGGCTGCAGGTACTAGAGCCAAGGAGCAACCTGTTGTTGTGGACCACGTCACCCCACAAACTTGAGAGTGGTTTCTACTGTTCCAGGCCATCTCAGGGTTGTGACTTTGACCACTGTCTCTGTAGCATTGTCTTCATTTAGGAACCACAAAGCAGCCCTTCATCTCATATACCCTTTTAGGCCAACATGGCCCTGTCTCCTAGGAGACATGCTCAGTATTCTGAGAGCAGCTACCTTTGTTTGATTCAGGCAGGCTGGTGTCTATAGGGCTGCCCTGGAAACAAAACCATCTGTAAGGAAGGATCCTTCCTTCTTGATGAGTTACCGTGGGACTCCGGGCAAGTCCCTTAACCTATTCTGGCCTCACATCCCTCTCAGGTGGAGAAAATAACTTCTGTATTGTCCTTATAATAAGATCCAAATCCTTTGAGGAAATATGCTCTGGAAGATGACAGCGAAGCAGTGTCATCATGATGAAAGATGGGTGTGTTCTCTGGCGTAAGACACAAAATCTGTTGTTAATGCCTCAAAACTTGGCTTCATTTCTCCACAGTTTCTAGCTGAATGAACTCATCAAAGGTTTAAGAACTGAGTATGAATCTGGAGAAGCTCTTTAAGACAGTGGAGGTCTGGTTTGGTGATACATTTAATTTGGAAAGAAGAGATTGTTTTCTAGTATATTATTTTATCTGGGTTAAAAAAAGAAATAGATTTATGCTTTATCTTCAAAAGCTGTGTGACAGCTTTTCAATAAGCTGGTGTCTGAAGGGAAAAAACCAGCCTCTTTGCATATATATGATTTGACAGCATTCTTGGCCTGGGATTGTAGAAGAGCTGTCATTTATTGGTGTAATTCAGCAATTGTGATGAATTGTTCAAGGGCCTTCGTTGTACTTTGCCAAAACAAAATTAAGGGAAAACAACATTCTCATCATGCAAATCATGTAACTTTCATGTTTATTAATTCTTCCATGGAGGAATCAACATCCACTCTTAAATGAGAGTACTAATCACTGTGAACCCTTCTCAAACATTGCTGGGAGAAATCATTTTGAATTTTTCTAGGGGACTCACCTCATTATCCCAACAAGTTAGAACTCTTTGTGTACCTCTCCCATATCACAGGATTGTGAGGTGTTCTGTGGATTTACAGGCATGTGACATTTGCTTCAGGGTCTACTGGCCATGTGAAAGAGATTTTATTTTATTTATTTATTTATTTTTTGCGGTACACGGGCCTCTCACTGTTGTGGCCCCTCCCATTGCGGAGCACAGGCTCCGGACGCGCAGGCTCAGCAGCCATGGCTCACGGGCCCAGCCGCTCCGCGGCATGTGGGATCCTCCCGGACCGGGGCACGAAACCCTGTCCCCTGCATCGGCAGGTGGACTCTCAACCACTGCGCCACCAGGGAAGCCCGTGAAAGAGATTTTACATGTTCCTTCATGTGATTGTTATTAACCCACATCTAAGAAGCAGCTCAGTGACCCTCTGAATGTGTTTTCCACTCTCCTAGGTATTTTAGAGGGTCCTTGTAGTTGAATTCACCTTGGTGATTCCATTGATGGTGTTCCTATCTCTTGTTGAATTCTCGTGAACACCCATCCAGGCCCAGGTTTTGCTTGTCATATAAGCCAGCCTCAAGTTGTACGCACTGGACCACCCTAAAAGGGACAAATATCCTATTTTATCCTTCACTTTTCTCACCTACTCTATCCTTGAATACAGTGGATGGACTCAGAGATTTTGTTTCTCCTACATTTTCTTTTCCTGATCCCAAATAATATCTGTCTTCTATTACAGCTTGTGACATCCTTATGAACCATAATGTTTACCATTAGGGAACATGGTATATGTTTGCATTAATCCGTGTGCAAAGAGCTAAATTTAGCTTGGAGAAGTGAAACCCAGGGGTCACGTTAGAATTCTAAGACCTTGATTTTTCATCATTTATTTTTTCACTCCCTTCCTCCATGTCCTCTTCCAACAAAACAGGGCAAAATAAAGCACACAGGGACATCATTATCCCTTGTCAGTCTACTTCCTAATTGCGTCACGGTCATGATGTGGATATCTGTGGTGCAGTGGTTAATATTTATTTCTCAGTAACGCTACTCTGAACTGTCCATGGTGCTGGTAGGCTTCAAAGGAAACTAACTCTTCTTGAGTGAGAACAGCCTCAGATGGAATCAAACCTTTTGCTCCTTGCACTTAGGGCTTTAGAGTCCCATGGCTGGGTTTTGCCATACTGAAAGAAGTGGGGAATTGAGGATAATTATTTCACTGGTTTGAGCCAAACTAATGGTTTTTTTCTTTGAGTACATTGATTTTTTGGTTTTAAGTTCTCTTCGTCCTAGATATTGGGAGAGTTTCTCACTTCTGGACTGTTTCTGGTAGACACAGCTTATGTTTTCATTTTTCCTTTCTTGTACCTCCCCCAGAGGATCACTGAGAGCACACAGGGAATTGACAATTATTTTTAATGAGAGGTGTATGTGAAGCGGCTTCTCATTTTGAATTCCCTGCACTGCTTTTTAGTGGAATCAGGGGGTTTGGGATGTGCTTCTAGTGCTGTTTGCATTGACAGTGAGTTCCCCAGTCATAGTCATTTTCTGGCAGCACCAAATGGGCTTTGGTTTTGAGTTTTATTTCAGGAGCATGTCTTCCTTTCCTAAACAAACCAACTAGTTGTGACATTTGAGGAAAACACAAGCTGTCTAATATTCGTCTTTGGTTTGAATGAAGGTGAAGAACACTGTATGGTGGAAAGGGATTTAAAAAAATTAAATAACCTCCAACTTCTCTTTTCCTAGAAGTCAGATTCATAGGCTTGAAGGTGTCCTCGATTCATAGGCTACTAGTGCCCTAGAAGATTCTCAGGAAACAAGGGAAGGCTTTCTTTTTCACCTACATAGCTGTGCTACGTTGATACCAACACCAGGATCAAAAGTGATATTCAATTATATGTAATTTTTGTAGCTGGTCCCTCATATAGCCAACAGTGCAGTAGAAAAAACAGACATAAGGTAAATGTCCATGTACTAAGGATGCCGTATAAGCAAAGAGTGAAGCTATATGTTTGCAACTGAAAAGCTAGTCATAACAATACAAATACCACTGTCAGAACTGTGTCCTGGGAATTTTTTCCCAATAAGAATTATTATATGAGTGTCAGTTGGAGCATTTAACATTACAATCTCAATTATTATGATGTCTCCTAGACACACCCAAAGTAAAAAGGGGGAGTTCTTCCAAAACTATTGTGTTTAAACCTTGACTCAGATCCACTTTTATTATGTTCTTAAGTGGCAGTAGGCTGTAGCCAACTCAAATGGAAGAATAGATAACTAAATCACATGGGGCTCCATAAGCCCCACCCTTTCAAAATGACTGCTTCATAATAACTAGGCAAAGCACTCTATTTTTCTTCATTTTTTTTTACTCTGTGTAACAATAAAACAGCAGAAATGCTACAAAAATAAACTTCCTTGGCAAAAGGTTGTCTAATCAGGATTCCATTGTAGTGATAGGAAAAACACAGCATAGTGTGGTGAGATTACTGCAAATGTAGATCATTAGATCTTGGTTTGTTTTACAAACCACATCTGCAAGCTTCTCTATTAACCAGTGATCTAAACTAAGCAATTATTATCATGTCTGAAATTATCCTAATCTGTAGAGTTAGAAAACATACATACATATTTACTTAGCTAAAAAGTTATAGGACTCACTGAAGGAAACTCATATCAACGGATGAAGCAAATCAATGGATTCTGCCGGCAGCATTTCACATAAACCAGAATTAATGTGCTGCAATAGGATTAAGATTTCAAATGGAGGCATAAAGTGTACGTGCAGGGCCAAACACAGCCTGAATGAGCTAAATACATTTTTTATTTCTACGTAGATCAAAGGAAAGAGGTTTTCCAAGATGATGCTTGTGAAGTATTCAGATGAGAACTAGATTTCAGTGGGTGTTGGAAGGAAAGCACATTAGCTGGATTAGTAAAGATCTTTCATATTACTTTGAGGTACATTTCAACAGTCTGTTGATGCTTAATGTAATTCCCCTGTGTTTAATGTCACGAGAAAAAGGAAGAAGAAAAGGAGATGACAGATGTCCTGCAAAATTGAGTACCGTGTAAAAAGTACCGTGATAGCATTGAGTTCACCCCTGCTGAGGCTGAAACGTGAGCTTGGGGCAACACTGAAAATGTGTATTATGAGAAGTCACTTTTAAAAAATTCTGCATTGTGCTGGAGTGCTTGGCGTAAGCAGAGATGGAGTGGTTCAAGCATGGGTTCTGACCACAGGGTGCGTACAGTATAGTAAGGATGGTATGTAGATCAGAAAGAGGGTGCTGTTCTCTTGTAGAATAAGGATCAAGGAGGGAGAGGGGACCTTGCCCCTAGCCTGTGGCTTTCCTAAAATGTTGCAGAGTTCTGGTTAGGGTGGGTCTGTTGCTAGTCTGGGCCAGGGATGGGGTTTCCAGTAGCTTCAGAACCACAGAACTGCTGCACTGGGAGAGAGCGAGGCACTGGGCAGGAGATGCTGTGGCTACTCTCGCCTGGGTGAGGTCCATCTGGCATGGGCAGGCAGGGTGGTTGAGTGAGAGAAGAGCCTGGAGGAGAGGAGAGGAGTTGGGAGGGTACTTTAATAATCCAGGTGAAAGAGAGAGCAGTAGAGCAACCATAATGGGGATGGAGAGGAAGATGTGGATGCAAGGCTGGACCAGAACTGACAGTACCTGGCAGCTTTCATTGTTGCAGGGGGATGGTGCTGGTGGGGGTGGCAGGGCTTGTGGCTACAGAGTGTCTATGATTTTCAGCCCATGTTCTGGGGAAGAGAGTGGTGCCATTATCAGGAGCAGGAGAGTAGGTTTGGGAGAAAAGGTAAATGCTGTGAAGATGGAGCTCAAGACTGGGCTCAAAGCATGGGCTTTCTGTGAATGCACAGGTGCTCTCCCATGAAGTCGGCCGTGATAGAACCAGAGGTACTGAAAGGCGCGCCCACCCCACGCTCTTCCTGGGCACCTGCCCGCCTGCCTGGGAATGTCCAGTAAGGGGACAGAGCAGGATTGCGTGCACTGGTGCGGGATGCCGCAGGGCTGGAACTGTGGCTGAGGACAAGAATCACAGGCATCGCTGAGTGGAACAGAACCCATTCTATCCCAGTCGTTGGTGATAAGCTCATTATCAGATGTGATTAATTCCTCAGAATGGGTGGGGACCCAGAAGTTCTCTGACATTTGTCTCAGTTGAAATTTGAATGAAAACTATGAAAGCTGAAGAGCTTTTAGAGGGTTCCCCATCTTTTTTGCCCTTTCTCCACGCCAGTATCTCACACTCTCACATGTATTGCCTGAAGATTCTCTGGGCATCCTTGTGTTGAGGAAAGAAGATACTAACCTTTTCTTCTGGATATCTACCATATCTGTGTCAGACACACTCTTCTGGAAAGCATTTATGAATGCTACCTTATTTAAATTTTTTCCCCCTTGATGCCTTTTTAAGAAAATTATTTTTTATACAGCAGGTTCTTATTAGTTATCTGTTAGATACATATTACTGTATATATGTCAATCCCAATCTCCCAGTTCATCCCACCACCACCACCACCACCACCACCACCCCCACCCCACCCGTGCTTTCCCCCCTTGGTGTCCATACATTTGTTCTCTACATCTGTGTCTCTATTTCTGCCTTGCAAACCGGTTCATCTGTACCATTTTTCTAGATTGCACATATATGTGTTAATATACGATATTTGTTTTCCTCTTTCTGACTTACTTCACTCTGTATGACAGTCTCTAGGTCCATCCGCGTCTCCACAAACGACCCAATTTCGTTGCTTTTTATTGCTGAGTAATATTCCATTGTATATATGCGCCACATCTTTATCCATTCATCTGTCGATGGGCACCTAGGTTGCTTCCATGTCCTGGCTATTGTAAATAGTGCTGCAGTGAACATTGTGGTACATGTGTCTTTTTGAGTTATGGTTTTCTCAGGGTATATGCCCAGTAGTGGTATTGCTGGGTCATATGGTAATTCTATTTTTAGTTTTTTAAGGAACCTGCATACTGTTCTCCATAGTGACTATATCAATTTACATTCCCACCAACAGTGCAAGAGTGTTCCCTTTTCTCCACACCCTCTCCAGCATTTGTTGTTTGTAGATTTTCCGATGACTCCCATTCTAACTGGTGTGAGGTGATACCTCATTGTAGTTTTGATTTGCATTTCTCTAATAATTAGTGATGTTGAGCAGCTTTTCATGTGCTTCTTGGCCATCTGTATGTCTTCTTTGGAGAAATGTCTATTTAGGTCCTTTGCCCATTTTTGGATTGGGCTGTTTGCTTTTTTAATATTGAGGTGCATGAGCTGTTTATATATTTTGGAGATTAATCCTTTGTTGATTCGTTTGCAAATATTTTCTCCCATTCTGAGGGATGTCTTTTCATCTTGTTTATAGTTTCCTTTGCCGTGCAAAAGCTTTTAAGGTTCATTAGGTCCCATTTGTTTATTTTTGTTTTTATTTCCATTACTCCAGGAGGTGGGTCAAAAAAGATCTTGCTGTGATTTATGTCAAAGAGTGTTCTTCCTATGTTTTCCTCTAAGAGTTTTATAGTGTCTGACCTTACATTTAGGTCTTTAATCCATTCTGAGTTTATTTTTGTGTATGGTGTTAGGGAGTGTTCTAATTTCATTCTTTTACATGTAGCTGTCCAGTTTTCCCAGCACCACTTACTGAAGACACTGTCTTTTTTCCATTGTATATCCTTGCCTCCTTTGTCATAGATTAGTTGACCATAGGTGCATGGGTTTATCTCCAGGCTTGCTACCCTGTTCCATTGATCTATATTTCTTTCTTTGTGCCAGTATCATATTGTCTTGACTACTGTACCTTTGTAGTGTAGTCTGAAGTCAGGGAGTCTGATTCCTCCAGCTCCATGTTTTTCCCTCAAGAGTGTTTTGGCTATTTGGGGTCCCTTGTGTCTCCATACAAATTTTAAGTTTTTTTGTTCTAGTTCTGTAAAAACTGCCATTGGTAATTTGATAGGGATTGCATTGAATCTGTAGATTGCTTTGGGTAGTATAGTCATTTTCACAATATTGATTCTTCCAATCCAATAACATGGTATATCTCTCCATCTGTTTGTGTCATCTTTGATTTCTTTCATCAGTGTCTTGTAGTTCTCTGAGTACAGGTCTTTTACCTCCTTAGGCAACTTTATTCCTAGGTATTTTATTCTTTTTGTTGCAATGGTGAATGGGATTGTTTCCATAATTTCTCTTTCTGATCTTTTGTTGTTGGTGTATAGGAATGCAAGAGTTTTCTGTGCATTAATTTTGTATCCTGCAACTTTACCAAAGTTATTGATTAGCTCTAGTAGTTTTCTGATGGCATCTTTAGGATTATCTATCCATAGTATCATGTCATCGGCAAACAGTGACAGTTTTACTTCTTGTTTTCCGATTTGGATTCCTCTTATTTCTTTTTCTTCTCTGATTGCTGTGGCTAAAACTTCCAAATCTATGTTGAATAATAGTGGTGAGACTGGGCAACCTTGTCTTGTTCCTGATCTTAGTGGAAATGGTTTCAGTTTTTCACCATTGAAGACAATGTTGGCTGTGGGTTTGTCATATATGGCCTTTATTATGTTGAGGTAGTTTCCCTCAATGCCCACTTTCTGGAGAGTTTTTAACATAAATGGGTGTTCAATTTTGTCAAAAGCTTTTTCTGCGTCTATTGAGATGATCATACAGTTTTTTTTCTTCAGTTTGTTAATATGGTATATCACATTGATTGATTTGCATATATTGAAGAATCCTTGCATCTCTGGGATAAATCCGACTTGATCATGGTGTATGATTCTTTTTAATGTGTTGCTGGATTCTGTTTGCTAGTATTTTGTTGAGGATTTTTGCATCTATATTCATCAGTGATATTGGTCTGTAATTTTCTTTTTTTGTAGTATCTTTGTCTGGTTTTGGTATCAGGGTGATGGTGGCCTCGTAGAATGAGTTTGGGAGTGTTCCTTCCTCTGCAATATTTTGAAAGAGTTTGAGAAGTATGGGTGTTAGCTTTTCTGTAAATGTTTGATAGAACTCATCTGTGAAGCCATCTGGTCCTGGACTGTTGTTTGTTGGAAGATTTTTAATCACAGTTTCAATTTCATTACTTGTGATTGGTCTGTTAATATTTTCTATTTCTTTGTGGTTCAGTCTTGGAAGGTTATACCTTTCTAAGAATTTATCCATTTCTTCCAGGTTGTCCATTTTATTGGCATGGAGTTGCTTGTACTAGTCTCTTATTATGCTTTGTATTTCTGTGGTGTCCGTTGTAACTGCTCCTTTTTCATTTCAAATTTTATTGATTTGAGTCCTCTGCCTCTTTTTCTTGAGGAGTCTGGCTAGAGGTTTATCAATTTGGCTTATCTTCTCAAAGAACCAGCTTTTTGTTTTATTGATCTTTGCTATTGTTTTCTTTGTTTCTATTTCACTTATTTCTGCACTGATCTTTATGATTTCTTTCCTTCTGCTAACTTTGGGTTTTGTTTATTCTTCTTTTGCTAGTTCCTTTAGGTGTAAGGTTAGATGATTTGAGTTTTTTCTTGTTTCTTGAGGTAGGCTTGTATTGCTATAAACTTCCCTCTTAGAACTGCTTTTGCTGCCTCCCATAGGTTTTATATTCTTGTGTTTTCATTGTCATTTGTCTCTAGGTAGTTTTTAATTTCCTCTTTGATTTCTTCAGTGATCTCTTGGTTATTTAGTAACATATTGTTTAGCCTCCATGTGTTTGTGTTTTTTTACATTTTTCCCCTTATAATTTATTTCTAATCTCATAGTGTTGTGGTTGGAAAAGATGCTTGATATGATCTCAGTTTTCTTAAATTTACTGAGGCTTGATTTGTGACCCAAGATGTGATCTGTCCTGGAGAATGTTCCATGTGTACTTGAGAAGAAAGTGTATTCTGCTGTTTTTGGATGGAAAGTCTTATAAATATGAATTAAATCTATCTGGTCTATTGTGTTATTTAAAGCTTGTGTTTCCCTATTAACTTTCTGTCTGGATGATCTGTCCATTGGTGTAAGTGAGGTGTTAAAGTCCCCTACTAATACCATGTTACTGTCGTTTCTTCTTTTATAGTTGTTAGCATTTGCCTTGTGTATTGAGGTGCTCCTGTGTTGGGTGCATATGTATTTATAATTGTTATATCTTCTTCTTGGATTGATCCCTGGATCATTATGTAGTATCCTTTCTTGTTTCTTGTAACATTCTTTATTTTAAAGTCTATTTTATCTGATATGAGAATTGCTACTCCAGCTTTCTTTTGATTTCCATTTGCGTGGAATATCTTTTTCCCTCTCCTCAGTTTCAGTTTGTAAGTGTCCCTAAGTCTGAAGTGGGTCTCTTCTAGACAGCTTATGTATGGGTCTTGTTTTTGTATCCATGCAGCGAGCCTGTGTCTTTTGGTGGGAGCACTTAATCCATTCACGTTTAAGGTAATTATCAATATGTATGTTCCTATGACCATTTTCTTAATTGTTTGGGTTTGTTTTTGTAAGTCCTTTTCTTCTCTTCTGTGTTGCACTTAGAGAAGTTCCTTTAGCATTTTGTTGTACAGCTGGTTTTGTGGTGCTGAATTCTCTTAGCTTTTGCTTGTCTGTAAAGCTTTTGATTTCTCTGTTGAATCTGAATGAGATCCTTCCTGTAGAGTAATTTGGTTGTAGGTTCTTCCCTTTCATCACTTTAAGTATATTGTGCCACTCCCTTCTGGGTTGTAGAGTTTCTGCTGAGACATCAGCTGTTAACCTTATGCAAGTTCCCTTGTATGTTATTTGTCATTTTTCCCTTGGTGCTTTTAATAATTTTTGTTTGTCTTTAATTTTTGTCAGTTTGATTACTGTGTGTCTGGGTGTGTTTCTCCTTGGGTTTATCCTGCATGGGACTCTCTGCACTTCCTGAACTTGGATGGGTATTTACTTTCCCATGTTAGGGAAGTTATCGTGTATAATCTCTTCAGATATTTTCTTGGGTCCTTTCTATCTTCTCCTTCTGGGACCCCTTTAATGCAAATGTTGCTGCGTTTAATGTCCCAGAGATCTCTTAGGCTGTCTTCATTTCTTTTCATTCTTTTTTCTTTACTCTGTTCCATGGCAGTGAATTCCACCGTTCTGTCTTCCAGTCACTTATCCGTTCTTCTGCCTCAGTTTTTCTGTTATTGATTCCTTCTAGTGTATTTTTCATTTCAGTTATTGTATTGTTCATCTCTGTTTGTTTGTTCTTTAAATCCTCTAAGTGTTTGTTCTTTAATTCTTCTAGGTCTTTGTTAAACATTTCTTGCATCTTCTTGATCTTTGCCTCCATACTTTTTCCGAGGCCCTGGATCATCTTCACTATCATTTTTCTGAAATCTCTTCCTGGAAGGTTGCCTGTCTCCATTCATTTAGTTATTTTTCTGGGGTTTTATCTTGTTCCTTCATCTGGTACAAAGTCCTCTACCTTTTCATTTTGTCTATCTTTCTTTCTAATTTTTTGATATGGCTATCCTTACCATATTTTACAGATAAAACTGAGATTTAGAGAGGCAAGAGTGTCTAAAACCTCACAGCTCCCAGTTGGCAGGATCCGTCTCTCCTCGTGATGCTGTCCTCCTTTCCTGGTCATGAAAACACACATAGGCTGCTCAAGATTTTTAAAAAAGTTGTGGCAGAACTATTGTTAAAACTATTTTCTGAGGGAATCAACTGGAAGATGGATGCAGGGCCTAGAGAGAGGAGAGTCTGAGTATGTTCTGGGGTGAAAATTGTGGTCAGGTGGCATCACCTCTGACACAGTGGCCCAGGAGGCCGGTGGTCTGCTGGAGGACATGGCTCTTTTTTTGTCTCACTGGACAGAAGTGTTTGGCCCTTGGGTCAGTTGAAGAGAAATCATCTTCCAGTTTGTGGATTGTGACCAGCCAGCAGGCTGGAGGGGGCATCAGGACAACTGGTCCTCCAGACATGTTGGAGGCCCAGACGAGGATTTTTCCTGGCTTTTTGGCTGCTCCACTGCCTGGGAGCAGGGCCCGAGGGAGGGAGATCATTGGGAGCTTGTGGAGAAGAAATCAGCACTTGAGTAGAAATGGCTGTCTCACCTCCCTTGGTGCCCAACTGAAAACTCAGGGGATATCAACTCTCAGGCCAAATTGCTGCTGCACATCAAACCTTCCTCCTAAGGCCACAGCTTTCCCAAAGAGGGACCCTGCCTAGAGCTGAAGCAGGAACACTGGGAGGGGGTGGAAAGCAGAGCTGCTGCCAAATGCTGGGTGTGTTTGTACAAAGTGTCTGCTAAATCTATGAATGTCAGAACAACAGAGAACCTGATTGTTCTGGAATCTGAAATCCATCATTGAATTAATTCTAAATTAGCGGTTCACATTGACTGATGGGAAAAATAGGTCCTTCAGTGTACTGCTGTTTGAAAACTTAAAGTTCAAGGATATCTCACTAGGAAAATGTAAAAACATGTCTGATTTTTTTCACTCGCACATAACTTAGCTGTATTTGGGTTCTGTATGGTGGCTGTGCCTGGTGGGAAGGGGTGTGCAGACTCCCAGCGGCACTGACCCAGGTGTGGAGGGGCTCAGGTGGCCTCTGCAGGGGTTCGGGGATCACAGGCTGCACTTCACAGTGGAATTCATCTATCCAAGTTTCCTCATCCCAGGGGACCTGAAGAAACTGCCAGGTTTCAAATCAAATGACGTTTGGACGGTGCCTCGCTCTGAGTGAGTGCCTCTCCATTAGTGCAAACGTGAGGTCAGGTGTGGTTCTGATTGTGATGCCAGTGAGCTTGTATTTGTTTTTTCAGTACTAGTGCTTAAACCCTACTTGATGTGAGACTGAAGGTGAATATTAAGGAAAACCAGGCATTAGGCCCTTGGCTTTTGAAAAGAGCCAGATTATGTCATATAACTCAGAGTTATTAATGTTTCTGGCTGGCCTTACAGAGGTGGGTTAAGTTTATTTAGGAATTTTTTGCAGGCCTAGATGGAACGCTGGTCATTTCTCTTACAGGTATGGGTGAAAGATGTCAGACCTGGTGGATAAGGGTGGTGCAGGGAGACATTTCCCACCCCTGGACCTCAGATCCCTGGCTGGGGTGGTGGCTGTCGTGATGGTGGTGTGTATCATCGGTGGGGTGGTTTCAAGTCTGTGACCCCTTATCCTGCCAAACTTTGCTTATATTATTTATATATATTAGAGGATGCCATTGAGGTAATACAACACCAATTAATTTTAAACATCTCTGAATTACTAGTAGCTTTTTGTCACTGTGTACTTTTTTAAAAGCTTTTTTTTTTTTTTAATGTTTAAATGCGTCTCTGTTGACTGAAACAAATACACACCCTAAAACCTGAGAGTTACATTTTATTCAGCAGACAAAACGGAGGACTTAAGCCTGGGACACAGCATCTCAGCCAACTCTGAGAGACTGCCCTGAAGAGGTAAGGGAGGGAGCCAGGATATATAAGAGTTTCTGTAACAAAGACCAGGTAGTTGGAACATCAAAAGATTACTGTTAATGAAGGAAAACTAAATATCTCAAGTTAAGGAATTTACTGCTTCTCTTTTCTTTTTGTTTTTTTTGAACATTGGGGTGCATTTATTTATTTTATTTTTTAACATCTTTATTGGAGTATAATTGCTTCACATCTTTGTGTTAGCTTCTGCTGTATAACAAAATGAATCAGCTATATGTATACATATATCCCCATATCCCCTCCCTCTTGCATCTCCCTCCCACCCTCCCTATCCCACCCCTCTAGGTGGTCACAGAGCACCGAGCTGATCTCCGTATGCAATGTAGCTGCTTCCCACTAGCTACGGATTTTACATTTGGCAGTGTATATATGTCAGTGCTACTCTCTCACTTCGTCCAAGCGTACCCTTCCCTCTCCCCGTGTCCTCATGTCCATTCTCTATGTCTGTGTCTTTATTCCTGTCCTGCCCCTAGGTTCTTCAGAACCATTTTTATTTTTTTTTAAGATTCCATGTATATGTGTTAGCATACAGTATTTGTTTTTCTCTTTCTGACTTACTTCACTCTGTATGACAGACTGTAGGTCAATCTACCTCACTACACATAACTCAATTTCGTTTCTTTTTATGGCTGAGTAATATTCCATTGTATATATGTGCAACATCTTCTTTATCCATTCATTTCTCAATGGACATTTAGGTTGCTTCCACGTCCTGGCTATTGTAAATAGAGCTGCAATGAACATTGTGGTACATAACTCTGTTTGAATTGTGGTTTTCTCAGGGTATATGCCCAGTAGTGGGATTGCTGGGTCATATGGTAGTTCTATTTTTTTTCTTTAAGGAACCTCCATATTGTTCTCCATAGTGGCTGTATCAATTTACATTCCCACCAACAGTGCAAGAGGGTTCCCTTTTCTCCACACCCTCTCCAGCATTTATTGTTTGTAGATTTTTTTTTTTTTTTTTTTTTTTTGCTGTACACGGGCCTCTCACTGTTGTGGCCTCTCCCGTTGTGGAGCACAGGCTCTGGGCACGCAGGCTCAGTGGCCATGGCTCACGGGCCTAGCCGCTCTGTGGCATGTGGGATCCTCCTGGACTGGGGCACGAACCCGTGTCCCCAGCATCGGCAGGCGGACTCGCAACCACTGTGCCACCAGGGAAGCCCTGTTTGTAGATTTTTTGATGATGGCCATTCTGACCGGTGTGAGGTGATACCTCATTGTAGTTTTGATTTGCATTTCTCTAATGATTAGTGATGTTGAGCATCCTTTCATGTGTTTGTTGGCAATCTGTATATCTTCTTTGGAGAAATGTCTATTTAGGTGTTCTGCCCATTTTTGGATTGGGTTGTTTGTTTTTTGGATATTGAGCTGCATGAGCTGCTTGTATATTTTGGGAATTAATCCTTTGTCAGTTGCTTTATTTGCAAGTATTTTCTCCCATTCTGAGGGTTGTCTTTTCATCTTGTCTATAGTTTCCTTTGCTGTGCAAAAGCTTTTAAGTTTCATTAGGTCCCAACTGTTTATTTCTTTTTTTGTTTCCATTACTCTAGGAGGTGGGTCAAAATGGACCTTGCTGTGATTTATATCATAGAGTGTTCTGCCTATGGTTTCTTGTAAGAGTTTTACAGTGTCTGTCCTTACATTTAGGACTTTAATCCATTTTGAGTTTATTTGTGTATGGTGTTAGGGAGTGTTCTAATGTCATTCGTTTATATGTAGCTATCCAGTTTTCCCAGCACCACTTATTGAAGAGGCTGTCTTTACTCCATTGTATATTTCTGCCTCCTTTATCAAAGATATGGTGATCAGCTGTGTGTGGATTTATCTCTGGGCTATGTATCCTGTTCCATTGATCTGTATTTCTGTTTTTGTGCCAGTACCATACTGTCTTGATTACTGTAGCTTTGTAGTATAGTCTGAAGTCTGGGAGCCTGATTCCGCCAGCTCCGTTTTTCTTAAGATTGCTTTGGCTATTCGGGGTCTTTTGTGTTTCCATACAAATTGTGAAATTTTTTATTCTAGTTCTGTAAAAAATGCCATTGGTAGTGTGATAGGGATTGCAGTGAATATATAGATTGCTTTGGGTAGTATAGTCATTTTCACAATGTTGATTCTTCCAATCCAAGAACATGGTATATCTCGCCATCTGTTTGTATCATCTTTACTGTCTTTCATCAGTGTCTTACAGTTTTCTGCGTACAGGTCTTTTGTCTCCTTAGGTAGGTTTATTCCTAGGTATTTTATTCCTTTTGTTGCAGTGGTAAATGGGAGTGTTTCCTTAATTTCTGTTTCAGAGTTTTCATCATTAGTGTATATGAATGCAAGAGATTTCTGTGCATTAATTTCGTATCCTGCTACTTTACCAAATTCATTGATTAGCTCTAGTGGTTTTCTGGTAGCATCTTTAGGATCCTCTATGTATAGTATCTGCAAACAATGACAGTTTTACTTCTTCTTTTCTGATTTTATTCCTTTTATTTCTTTTTCTTCTCTGATTGCTGTGGCTAAAACTTCCAAAACTATGTTGAATAATAGTGGTGAGAGTGGGCAACCTTGTCTTGTTCCTGATCTCAGAGGAAATGGTTTCAGTTTTTCACCATTGAGAACGATGTTGGCTGTGGGTTTGTCATATATGACCTTTATTATGTTGAGGTAGGCTCACTCTATGCCTACTTTCTGGAGGGTTTTTATCATAAATGGGTGCTCAATTTTATTGAAAGCTTTTTCTGCATCTATTTAGATGATCATGTGGTTTTTATCCTTCAATTTGTTAATATCGTGTATCACATTGATTGATTTGCGTATATTGAAGAATCCTTGCATTCCTGGGATAAACCCCACTTGATCATGGTGTATGATCCTTTTAATGTCCTGTCGGATTCTGTTTGCTAGTATTTTGTTGAGGATTTTTGCATCTATGTTCATCAGTGATATTGGCCTGTGGTTTCTTTTTTTGTGACATCTTTGTCTGGTTTTGGTATCAGGGTGATGGTGGCCTCGTAGAATGAGTTTGGGAGTGTTCCTCCCTCTGCTATATTTTGGTAGAGTTTGAGATGGATAGGTGTTAGTTATTCTCTAAATGTTTGATAGAATTTGCCTGTGAAGCCATTGGGTCCTAGGCTTTTGTTTGTTGGAAGATTTTTAATCACAGTTTCAATTTCAGTGCTTGTGATTGGTCTGTCTCTATTTTCTATTTCCTCCTGCTTCAGTCTCAAAAGGTTGTGCTTTTCTACGAATTTGTCCATTTCTCTCAGGTTGTCCATTTTATTGGCATTTAGTTGCTGTAGTAATCTCTCATGATCCTTTGCATTTCTGCATTGTTAGTTGTTACTTCTCCTTTTTCATTTCTAATTCTGTTTATCTGAGTCTCCTCCCTTTTTTCTTGATGAGTCTAATGGTTTGTCAATTTTGTTTGTCTTCTCAATGAACCAGGTTTTAGATTTATTGATCTTTGCTATTGTTTCCTTTATTTCTTTTCCTTTATTTCTGATCTGATCTTTATGATTTCTTTCCGTCTGCTAACTTTTTTTTTCCTTTCTCCAGTTGCTTTAAGTGTAAGGTTAGGTTGTTTATTTGAGATTTTTCTGGTTTCTTGAGGTAGGATTGTTTGCTATGAACTTCCCTCTTAGAACTACTTTTGCAGCATCCCACAGGTTTTGGATTGTCATGTTTTCATTGTCATTTGTTTCTAACTGATTTTTGTTTTCCTCTTTGATTTATTGAGTGATCTCTTGGTTATTTAGTAGCATATTGTGTAGCCTCCATGTGTTTGTATTTTTTTTACAGTTTTTTCCTGTAATTGTTATCTAGTCTCATAGTGTTGTGGTTGGAAAAGATACTTGGTATAATTTCAATTTTCTTAAATTTACCACGGCTTGATTTGTGACCCAAGATATGATGTATCCTGGAGAACCTTCCATGAGCACTTGAGAAGAAAGTGTGTTCTGTTGTTTTTGAATGGAATGTCCTATAAATATCAGTTAAGTCCATCTTCTTTAATGTATCATTTAAAGCTTGTGTTTCCTTATTTATTTTCATTTTGGATGTTCTGTCCATTGGTGAAAGTGGGGTGTTAAAGTCCCCTACTGTGATTGTGTTACTGTCGATTTCCCCTTTTTTGGCTGTTGGCATTTGCCTTATGTTTTGAGGTGCTCCTATGTTGGGTGCATGAATATTTACAATTGTTATATATTCTTCTTGGTTGCTCCCTTGATCGTTATGTAGTGCCCTTCTTTGTCTCTTGTAATTGTCTTTATTTTAAAGTCTATTTTGTCTGATATGAGAATTGCTACTCCATCTTTCTTTTGATTTCCATTTGCATGGAATATCTTTTTCCATCCCCTCACTTTCAGTCTGTATGTGTCCCTAGGTCTCAAGTGGGTCTCCTGTAGACAGCATATACGCGGGTCTTGTTTTCATATCCATTCAGCCAGTCTATGTCTTTTGGTAGGAGCATTTAATCTCTTTACATTTAAGGTAATTATTAATACGTACATTCCTACTGCCATTTTCTTAATTGTTTTGGGCTTGTTTTTGTAGATCTTTTCCTTCTCTTGTGTTTCCTGCCTAGACAAGTTCCTTTAGCCATTGTTGTAAAGCTGGTTTGGTGGTGCTGAATTCTCTTAGCTTTTGTTTGTCTGTAAGGTTTTAATTTCTCCATCGAATCTCAGTGAAATTCTGGCTGGGTATATTAATCTTGGTTGTAGGTTTTTTCCTTTCATACTTTAAATGTGTCCTGCCACTCCCTTCTGGCTTGCAGAGTTTCTGCTGAAAGGTCAGCTGTTAACCTTATGGGGATTCCCTTGTATGTTATTTGTTGCTTTTCCCTTGCTGCTTTTAATATTTTTTCTTTGTATTTAATTTTTGATAGTTTGATTAATATGTGTCTTGGCTTGTTTCTCCTTGGATTTATCCTGTATGGGACTCTCTGTGCTTCCTGAACTTGATTATTTCCTTTCCCATGTTAGGGAAATTTTCAACTATAATCTCTTCAAATATTTTCTCAGTCCCTTTCTTTTTCTCTTCTTCTGGGACCTGTATAATTCAAATGCTGGTCCATTTAATGTTGTCCCAGGGGCGTCTGAGACTGTCCTCAATTCTTTTCATTCTGTTGCCTTTATTCTGCTCTGTGGTAGTTATTTCCCTGTTTTATCTTCCTGGTCACTTATCTGTTCTTTTGTGTCAGTTATTCTGCTATTGATTCCTTCTAGAGTATTTTTAATTTCATTTATTGTGTTGTTCATCATTGTTTGCTCTTTAGTTCTTCTAGATCCTGGTTAAATGTTTCTTGTATTTTCTCTGTTCTATTTCCAAGATTTTGGATCGTCTTTACTATCATTACTCTGAATTCTTTTTCAGGTAGACTGCCTCTTTCCTCTTCATTTGTTTGGTCTGGTGGGTTTTTACTTTTCTACTTCATCTGCTGCATATTTCTCTGTCTTCTCATTTCGTTTAACTTACTCTGTTTGAAGTTTCCTTTTCGCAGGCTGCAGGTTGTTCAGTGGCTTGTGTACGCTTCCTGGTGGAGGGGACTGGTGCCTGTGTTCTAGTGTGTGGGGCTGGATCTTGTCTTTCTGGTGGCCAGGAGTGAGTCTGGTAGTGTGTTTTGGGATGTCTGTGAACTTAGTGTGATTTTAGGCAGCCTCTCTGCTAATGGGTGGGGTTGTGTTCCTGTCTTTCTAGTTGTTTGGCATGGGGCGTCCAGTGCTGGAGTCTGCTGGTCGTTGGGTGGAGCTGGGTCTTACTGTTGAGACAGAGATCTGTGGGAGAACTCTTGCCAATTGATATTATGTGGGACCGGGAGGTCTCTAGTAGTCCAGTGTCCTGAACTCGCCTCTCCCACTTTAGAGGCGCAGGTGTGACGCCAGGCTGGAGTGCCAAGACCCTGTCCGCTACACAGCTCAGAAGAAAAGGGAGAAAAAGTAAAGAAAAAAAAAACAACGAATAAAATAGTTATTAAAAATATAATAGAGGGCCTCCCTGGTGGCGCAGTGGTTGAGAGTCCGCCTGCCGATGCAGTGGACACGGGTTCGTGCCCCGGTCCGGGAAGATCCCACATGCCGTGGAGTGGCTGGGCCCGTGAGCTATGGCCGCTGGGCCTGCGCGTCCGGAGCCTGTGCTCCACAATGGGAGAGGCCACAACAGTGAGAGGCCCACGTACCGCAAAAAAAAAAAAAAAAATATATATATATATATATAATAGTAATAAAAAAGGGGAGAGCAACCAAACCAATAAACAAATCCACCAGTGATAACAAGTGCTAAAAACTATACTAAGATAAACTTAAAAATCAGAAACAAATCAGTTGCTGACAACAAACCCCACGTCTACAGTTGCTCCCAAAGTCCACCACCTCAATTTGGGATGATTCATTGTCTATTCAGGTATTCCACAGATGCAGGGTACATCATGGGATCATGGGATTTAATCTGCTGCTCCTGAGGCTGGTGAGAGAAATTTCCCTTTTTCTTCTTTGTTCGCACAGCTCCTGGGGTGCAGCTTTGGTTTTGGCCCCGCCTCTGCGTGTAGGTTGCCGGCAGGCATCTGTTCCCACCCAGACAGGAGGGGGTTAAAGCAGTAGCCGATTAGGGGGCTCTGGCTCACTCATGCTGCGGTGAGGGTGGCGTACGGTAGTTGTAATTGGAATGCAGGGCGAGCCTGTGGCGGCAGAGGCCTGCATGACGTTGCACCAGCCTGAGGGTCGCCATGTGTTCTCCCATTGAAGTTGTCCCTGGATCACGGGACCCTGGCAGTGGCGGGCTGCACAGGCTCCTGGGGGTGTCTGGATAGTGACCTGTGCTTGCACACAGGATTTTTGTTGACTGCAGCAACAGTGTTAGTGTTTCATGCCCATCTCTGGGGTCTGAGCTGATAGCTGTGGCTTGTGCCCATCTCTGGAGCTCATTTAGGTGGTGCTCTGCCTTCTGTGGGCAGGCAGGGAAGCAATGCCCTCTCCTCGCTCACCCCGACACAATGGTCTCTTGACTCTTAGGCAGTTCCAGACTTTTTTCTGGACTCCCTCCCGGCTAGCAGTGGCACACTAGCCCCCTTGAGGCTGTGTTCATGTAGCCAACCCCAGTCCTCTCCCTGGGATCTGTCCTCCGAAGCCCGAGCCTCAGCTCCCAGCCCCTGCCCACCCCGGCGGGTGAGCATACAAGACTCTCAGGCTGGTGAGTGCTGGTCAGCACCTGTCCTCTGTGCGGGAATCTCTCCGCTTTGCCCTCTGCACTCTCGTTGCTGCGCTCTCCTCCATGGCTCTGAAGCTTCTCCCCCACCCACCCCCTGTCTCCACCAGTGAAGGGGCTTCCTAGTGTGTGGAAACTTTTCCTCCTTCACAGCTCCCTCCCAGAGGTGCAGGTCCCGTCCCTGTTCTTTTGTCTCTATTTTTTCTTTTTTTCTTTTGCCCTACCCAGGTACGTGACTGCCTTTTGTGAGGTCTGAGGTCTTCTGCCAGCGTTCAGTAGGTGTCCTGTAGGAGTTGTTCCACATGTAGATGTGTTTTTGATATATCTGTGGGGAGGAAGGTGATCTCCACGTCTTACTCATCTGCCATCCTGAAGGTCCCCCCCTGCCCCGCCCCCAGTGCTTTTCTATGTATGGGAAGATGCAAGAGTCTGGGCTCACTGAAATCATTCCTTTGATACGCACCTCAGCTCTCTGGGGCCAGTATTCTGTGTTTTCTCATCCTGAGTCTCCTTTGAGCCATACAGCACTCACTACTGGGGCAGCTGTAATTTGATGGCTTGATGGCTGCAACATCCTTTGTTTACTGATATGGCAGATAATATTTTTCATCCACATCTCCTTATACAAACAAACAAACAAAAACACCAAATAGGGAACCACTGGTTTAGGGCCCTGATGCTGGGCCATGATGGCACATTTTAGGAAGCACCATGACGTTCTTCCAGGGCAGGCAGTCTTCTCTTTGCTGCTGAAGGTCTTTATCAGCTCTTTCCCACCTTAGGCAAGAAGGAGTGATAGTTTATGTTAGGAATCAGTAAAAAAAAAAAAAAAAAAAATTAGGCTGACTTTCTGGGTCAAAACGGGCATTTTGAGGGAATTCCCTGGCAGTCCAGTGATTAAGACTCACATTGTCACTGCTGAGGGCCCAGGTTCGATCCCTGGCTGGGGAACTGAGATCTTGCAAGCCCCGCGGTGTGGCCAAAAGAAAAAACAAAAGACAAAAAACAGGCATTTTGATTTATGAAAATCTATTTACAAGTAGATTGCCACATTCATACTGCCAGGATGTAATCAGGGATTATTCATAGTGGCTAAGAGGTGAAAGGTACCCACGTGTCCATTGATAGATGATTGGATAAACAAAATGTGGTATATACACAATGGAATAGTATACAGCCTTAATAAAGAAGGAAATACTGACATGTGCTACAACCTGGATGAACCTTGAGGATGTTATGCTAAGTGAAATAAGCCACTCACAAAAAAGACAAGTGCTAGGTGATCCACTTACGTGAAGTCCCTAGTGTAGTCAAAATCATACAGACAGAAAGTTGAATGGTGGTGTCAGGAACTGAGGAGGGAGGGAGGAATGGGGAGTTGTTGTTTAATGGGTACAGAGTTTCAGTTTTGCAAGATGAGAGAGTTCTGCAGATCTGTTGCACCAAAATGTGTATGTATGTAGCATCACTGTACTGTATGCTTAAAAATGGTTAAAACGGTAAATTTTATTGACTTTTTTTTTTTTACCCTGGTTAAACAAAAACAATCTTTTTTCCTTTTTTCAGTCTCTAAGCCATGTTTATCTGTGCCTTTCTTTTGTCTTTTCCATGGTGCTGGCACATTTCCAATCTTCTCTAACTTTGCATCTTATATACCTTTTCCCTGTGGCAATACCTCAGAATCCAGGTTGGACTTATTTTGGGATTGCCCACCTGTGGCCTCCTACAGAGACCAAAGGGAAGACTGCCTTCCCCTCTGGGGCCCTCCTGTGATGGTTTCTACTCTTCGTCACTGGGTACCACCTATGATCTGTTTCTTCCTGGCCCAATGACTCTCCGGAGGTCCAAATGCTGTGTTATTTTCTCTAGCTGTGTTGATTAATTGTATCACTGGGGTTGGTTTAATTGAAGTGACTCTGCTGTTAACAAATGTATACAAGGTTCATGAAGAAAAAAGTCTTTGGGTACTTCCATTGCCCCCAGAGAGAAAATGTAGCCTTTTTCCTGCATCTTTTGAATTTTTACTGCTAATAAATGCCTGGCACTGCTTGTTGATGTGATGTTTAGGTCCAAAGGGATATTGTGGAGCCTGCGTGTACATGATTTAACGTAGAACATAGAATTTTAGTGTTGGGAGGGATCTCGGAGGGTTTTCATTTCAACCTCCTTGTTTTATCGAGGAGGAATTTGGGGTTTTAACTAGGGGAGTGGTCATGGCAGAGCCAGAACTAGGCCAGGGTTCCAGTTTGTATTGTGGGCTCCTTCTATTCCTTGATGCACCCTCTTGGTATTTATAAAACTGTATTTAATTCCGGTTATCCAAACACCATCCAGTTCAGAGCACAATATATCTATTAGCTTGAAGTGAGTGTGCGCTGAGTCTGAGAGCTATGAGAAGTGACTTTGCACCATGTTTGAAGCCCTCCACGGGTTGCCCTCCCTTTACCCAAAAGATGTACTTCTGATGTCATGTATTGAAGAGGAAGTCAAGACTAAGCCATGGGGATGGCAGTGTTTAAGGGGAAGTTAAAAAAAGATGAGTCTACAAAGGACACTGAGAAGGACTAGCTGGAGAGGGAGGAGGAAATCTGTAATCATTAATTGAAGATCTAGTATGATTGAGGCACCACGCTGGGCACTTCATGTACCTCACTCTTGAAACCTGCAACAGCCTTCAAGTGGGTATTAGTCATGATTTATGGGCTCAGAGTTTAAGTAACAAGCCCAAGGTTAGCTGTCTAGCCAACATGGTAGACCTGACTTTTTTCAAAGACCATGTTCTTTTCCACCCCATGGGAAGGGTGGCTGCAGTAGAGATGGAGGCACCAGAGTCCAGAAAACCCTCCTTCTTCAGGTGACCTCAGCAACTTGCACAGATGTCAAGTTCCAGGAACTTAACCATTGCACATACAAGTCAGAGACGGGGACCACTGACCTCCTTCCTCACTGACTAGGTCATGTAATGGTGACCTGGACCAGGAGGCTGTTTAAAATGGAACATGGAAAAGAATGACAGTGATGTAATTGCATCATGAATTGTGGCCAGAAAAGAAGCCTGGCAACCAACTCATTTTCTGTTGGGCACAAGGCACAGAGGACCTACTATAATTAATTCTGTTTTTTTTCCTTCTTGTTCGCAAGTGCCTCTTTATTTTTTCTTCCTTGAGTGTACCTGATGGATTAGCTTTCACCTACAGTCTTGGTGTTGACATTGTCTCGCTGGGCTCTGAAGTGTCTGGTGATGGTGGTGGTGGGGTGGTCCTCAGGTTGCATGAGCGTGGCCACACACCGCAGTGTGACATTTATGGAGCGCTTAGTGTGTGCAAGGGAATGTACTTGAGTGTTGTCCCTGTGTTCTGGTATTTATCTCTTGTCACAACCCTGTGAGTTAGGTAATACAATGATCATTTGCTGGTGGAGAAACTCTGCTGAAGGAAGTTTGCAACTTGCCCAAGACCCCTTGACAAATAATGGTGAATTAGTGATTTGAACTCAGCTCTCTGACCTTCCCCTTATTCTCTACATCTTCCCTCATTTGTTGTGGGCTGGCATCTTGTCCACTCAGAGTCTCCTTGGCCTGAATCTATTTTTTTTTTTTTTTTGGCCCTCAACTATGATCGTCCTGGAAGACCCTGCAGGGCTAGCAAGGTTGTTGAAGAGGTAACTGGTTGAGTGAACTGGAAGAGTTAAAGTAACTTATGCAGAGGCCTTCCTCTGCAGCTGGAGTAGCTGACGCCTGGGGAGTAGGTGGAAGCCCAGGAGAAGTGGGCCACTTTCTGCAGGACCATCACCAGTAAGTGAGCACTGCAGGCCCATCACCAATGAAGCTTTGTTCTTCTGCTTCTTTAGAAGTGGAACGAGGCTCTTGCTGAGACTCTGGAAATTGTGATGTGACTGAACACCCTGGGCCTTTAGGGGCGGTTCTAGGGGCCCCTCATTCCTGCAGCGAGCATGCTTTCTGGTTCTGCCAGCAGCTCTGCCCCTGCCTGGTTGTGAATGGGTAACTGCTCATCCCCAGGGACCTGTCCTGAATGTCTTATTGAGAGCCAGTGTCTTAATACTTAGAAACATTTCCTCTATTTGAGGCCTATTGCTTATGGACTTCCATCTGTCACCAGGGTGGTTCTGTGCTCTCTTGCTAATGAACTGTTGGGGAGTCAACGGCCTGGGCACAGTGGATGGGTATTACTATCCGTGTGGCATAAGACACAGCTGCCAGCCCTGTGTGACTGGAACCTGGGGTCAGAGCCTCTGAGGTAATTAAAAAGCTGCACCATTAGCCACTTTCCCATACCCTTCCTATATACAGGGAGTCCTGCAAACACGCCTTTGCTCACTAGCCTGTTGTGAGAAGAGGTTTAGGCCTGGCAGACGGCCAAGACTTCTGATTGGATTTATCTTCCTAAGTAGTGTGATTTGATAAATGTTGGAATTGCAGACTTGGGGAGCTGAAAGAAGCTTGGTTCAGTCCCTTTATTTTGCAACTGAGAAAAGAAAGGCAGGAGACAGGAGGTCATTTCCTTCGCTAGGTCTGGTGGGAGACAGGGGTGAAAGCTGAGGCAACCCCCTGCCTTGTGCCCCCAATTTTTCTGGGCTGACACTTCACATATCTCAGGGGCAAATGCTTCTAAGGCTGATCCTGTTGCCTGAGAAAATGGGAAAAGAAGATGATAAAGAGTTTGGAGAAACCTCAGCGGTCTTCCAGTAGACATTGGGTAGGCTTCTTCTCAGGTGCTCTGATGTTGAACGTTTGATTTTGCCTCACTTATTTCTATCCAGAATCACAGGAATAGTGGTGATGAATGCTCAGCCACTCCCTGCCAAGTGAACAAGGGTCAGCTGTCATGTTAGAACACTCCCTTGTTCTTCAGGTTATTAAAGAACTATTAGTGCCCTCTGACAGGCATGTAATAAATGAAGCCTCCCAAGGCTTCAGTAGCAGTCATAAGTGCCTCATTTGCACCCAAGGATTCACTTGCTCACTCAGCAGGATCTGGGTCAACAGACATCATTTTCATAAGACACTTATCTATCTTTTTCATATTAGACAGGCTTCTTTTTTTCCTGAATTTGCTTTTGGGGCAGTAGGCTTCTGGGAAAAACATAAAACTGGCAGATTATAAGAATAAAGCTTGAATAAAATTTAGGTATGAGAAATAAAATGTAGGAGGAGGACCTTCAAAATGGCAGAGGAGTAAGACGTGGAGATCACCTTCCTCCCCACAAATACATCAGAAATACATCTACATGTGGAACAACCCCTACAGAACACCTACTGAACGCTGGCAGAAGACCTCAGACTTCCCAAAAGGCAAGAAACTCCCCACGTACCTGGGTAGGACAAAATGAAAAAGAAAAAACAGAGACAAAAGAATAGGGACGGGACCTGTTCCTCTGGGAGGGAGCTGTAAAGGAGGAAAGGTTTCCACACACTAGGAAGCCCCTTCACTGGTGGAGACTGTGGGTGGGTGGGGGGGAAGCTTCAGAGCCATGGAGGAGAGCACAGCAACAGGGGTGCGGAGGGCACAGCGGAGAGATTCCCACACAGAGGATCAGTGCTGACCAGCACTCACCAGCCTGAGAGACTCGTTTGCTCACCCGCCGGGGCGGGCGGGTGGGTGCTGGGAGCTGAGGCTTGGGCTTCGGAGGTCAGATCCCAGGGAGGGGACTGGGGTTAGCTGCGTGAATACAGCCTGAAGGGGGCTAGTGTGCCATAGCTAGCGGGGAGGGATTCCAGGAAAAAGTCTGGAGCTGCCCAAGAGTCAAGAGACCATTGTTCTGGGGTGCGCGAGGAGAGAAGATTCAGAGCACTGCCTAAATGAGCTCCAGAGACGGGCGTGAGCCACGGCTATCAGCGAGGACTCTAGAGATGGGCATGTAATGCTAAGGCTGCTGCTGCAGCAGCCACCAAAAAGCCTGTGTGCAAGCACAGGTCACTATCCACACCTCTCCTCCTGGGAGCCTGTGCAGCCCGCCACTGCCAGGGTCCTGTGATCCAGGGACAACTTCCCCAGGAGAACACACAGTGCGCCTCAGGCTGTTGCAACGTCATGCCAACCTCTGCGGCTGCAAGCTCGCTCCGCATTGTGGACCCCTCCCTCCCCCCGGCTTGAGTGAGCCAGCGCCCCCTAATCAGCAGGTGCTTTAACCCCGTCCTGTCAGGGCAAAGGACAGACACAGAGGGTGACCTACACGCAGAGGCGGGGCCAAATCCAAAGCTGAACCCCAGGAGCTGTGCGAACAAAGAAGAGAAAGGGAAATTTCTGCCAGCAGCATCCGGACCAGTGGATTAAATGCCCACAATCAACTCTGCATCTGTGGAATACCTGAACAGACAATGATTCATCCCAAAATTGAGACAGTGGACTTTGGGAGCAACTGTAGACTTGGGGTTTCCTGTATGTGACTGACTAGTTTATGATTTTTATGTTTATTTTAGTATAGATTTTAGTGCTTGTTATCATTGGTGGATTTGTTTATTGGTTTGGTTGCTCTCTTCTTTTTATTACATTTTAATTTTAATAATATATTTTAAATTTTTTATTTTAATAACTTTATTTTATTTTTCTTTCTTTCTTTTTTTTTCTCCCTTTCCTTCTGAACTGTGTGGCTGATATTATCTTGGTGCTCCAGTCTTGTGTCAGGCCTGAGCCTCTGAGGTGGGAGAGCTGAGTGCAGGACATTGGACCACCAGAGACCTCCCAGCCCCATGTAATATCCATTGGCAAGAGCTCTCCCAGAGTTCTCTGTCTCAACACTATGACCTAGCTCCAGACAATGGCCAGCAGACTAGAGCGCTGGACACCCCATGCCAAATAACTAGATAGACAGGAACACAACCCCACCCATTAGCAGAGAGGCTGCCTAAAATCATGCTAAGTTCACAGACACCCCAAAATATACCACCAGATGTGGTCCTACCCACCAGAAGGACAAGATCCAGCCTCACCCACCAGAACACAGGCACCAGTCCCCTCCGCCAGGAAGCCTACACAAGCCACTGAACAACCTGCAGCCTGCGAAAAGGAGATCCCAAACACTGTAGGTTAAACAAAATGAGAAGACAGAGAAATATGCAGCAGATGAAGGAGCAAAGTAAAAACCCACCAGACCAAGCAAATGAAGAGGAAAGAGGCAGTCTACCTGAAAAAGAATTCAGAGTAATGATAGTAAAGATGATCCAAAATCTTGGAAATAGAACAGAGAATATACAAGAAACGTTTAACCAGGACCTAGAAGAACTAAAGAGCAAACAATGATGAACAACACAATAAATGAAATTAAAAATTCTCTAGAAGAAATCAATAGCATAATAACTGAGGCAGAAGGATGGATAAGTGACCTGGAAGATAAAACAGGGGAAATAACTACCGCAGAGCATAATAAAGAAAACAGAATGAAAAGAATTGAGAACAGTCTCAGACACCTCTGGGACAACATTAAATGCACTGGCATTCGAATTATGTGGGTCCCAGAAGAAGAAGAGAAAATGAAAGGGACTGAGAAAATATTTGAAGAGATTATAGTTGAAAACTTCCCTAACATGGGAAAGGAAATAGTCAAGTCCAGGAAGCACAGAGAGTCCCATACAGGATAAATCCAAGGAGAAACAGGCCAATCACACATACTAATCAAACTATCAAAAATAAAATACAAAGAAAAAATATTAAAAGCAGCAAGGGAAAAGCAACAAATAACATACAAGGGAATCCACATAAGGTTAACAGCTGACCTTTCAGCAGAAACTCTGCAAGCCAGAAGGGAGTGGCAGGACACATTTAAGGTGATGAAAGGGAAAAACCTACAAGTAAGATTACCCAGCAAGGATCTCATTCAGATTCGACAGAGAAATGAAAACCTTTACAGACAGGCAAAAGCTAAGAGAATTCAGCACCACCACAGCAGCTTTACAATAAAGGCTAAAGGAACTTGTCTAGGCAGGAAACACAAGAGAAGGAAAAGACCTACAAAAACAAACCCAAAACAATTAAGAAAATGGTGGTAGGAATGTACGTATCGATAATTACCTTAAATGTAAAGGGATTAAATGCTCCTACCAAAAGACATAGACTGGCTGAATGGATACAAAAACAAGACCTGTATATATGCTGTCTACAAGAGACCCACTTCAGACCTAGGGAAACATATAGACTGAAAGTGAGGGGAGGGAAAAACATATTCCATGCAAATGGAAATCAAAAGAAAGCTGGAGTAGCAATTCTCATATCAGACAAAATAGACTTTAAAATAAAGGCTATTACAAGAGACAAAGAAGGACACTACATAATGATCAAGGGATCAATCCAAGAAGATATAAGAATTGTAAATATTTATGCACCCAACATAGGAGCACCTCAGTACATAAGGCAAATGCTAACAACCATAAAAGGGGAAATTGACAGTAACACAATTATAGTAGGGAACTTTAATACCCCACTCTCACCAATGGACAGATTATCCAAAATGAAATTAAATAAGGAAACACAAGCTTTAAATGACACATTAAACAAGGTGGACTTAATTGCTATTTACAGGACATTCCATCTGAAAACAACAGAATACGCTTTCTTCTCAAGTGCTCATGGAACATTCTCCAGGATAGATCATATCTTGGGTCACAAATCAAGCCTTGGTAAATTTAAGATAATTGAAATTGTATGAAGTAGTTTTTCCGATCACAACACTATGAGACTAGATATCAATTACAGGAAAAAAAACTGTAAAAAATACAAACACATGGAGGCTAAACAATATGCTATTAAATAACCAAGAGATCACAGAACAAATCAAAAAGGAAATCAAAAATACCTAGAAATAAATGACAGTGAAAACCTATGGGATGCTGCAAAGGCAATTCTAAGAGAGAAGTTCCTAGCAAACAATCCTACCTCAAGAAACAAAAATCTCAAACAACCTAACCTTACACCTAAAGCAATTAGAGAAAGAAGAAAAACAACAACAACAACAAAACTCCCAAAGTTAGCAGGAGGAAAGAAATCATAAAGGTCGTTCAGAAATAAATGAAAAAGAAATGAAGGAAATGATAGCAAAGATCAATAAATCTAAAACCTGGTTCTTTGAGAAAATAAATAAAATTGATAAGCCATTAGCCAGACTCATAAAGAAAAGAAGGGAGAAGACTCAAGTCAATACAATTAGAAATGAAAAAGGAGAAGTAACAACTGACACTGAAGAAGTACAAAGGATCTCATGAGAGATTACTACAAGCAACTATATGCCAATAAAATGGACAACCTAGAAGAAATGGACAAATTCTTAGAAAAGCACAACCTTCTGAGACTAAACCAAGAAGAAATAGAAAATATAAACAGACCAATCAGAAGCACTGAAATTGTAACTGTGATTGAAAATCTTCCAACAAACAAAAGCCCAGGACAAGATGGCTTCACAGGCAAATTCTTTCAAACATTTAGAGAAGAGCTAACATCTATCCTTCTCAAATGCTGCCAAAATATAGCAGAGGGAGGAGCACTCCCAAACTCATTCAACAAGGCCACCATCACCCTGATACGAAAACCAGACAAAGATGTCACAAAAAAAGAAAATTACAGGCCGATATCACTGATAAACATAGATGCAAAAATCCTCAACAAAATACTACCAAACAGAATCCAACAGCACATTACAACGATCATACACCATACTTAAGTGGGGTTTATCCCAGGAATGCCAGGATTCTTCAGTATATTCAAATCAATCAATGTAATACACCATATTAACATATTGAAGGAGAAAAACCACATGATCATCTCAATAGATGCAGAAAAAGCTTTCAACAAAATTCAACACCCATTTATGATAAAAACCCTGCAGAAAGTAGACATAGAGGGAACTTTCCTCAACATAATAAAGGCCATATATGACAAACCCACAGCCAACATCGCTCTTGATGATGAAAAACTGAAACCATTTCCACTAAGTTCAGGAACAAGACAAGGTTGCCCGCTCTCACTGCTATTATTCAACATAGTTTTGGAAGTTATACCCACAGCAATCAGAGGAGAAAAAGAAATAAAGGGAATCCAAGTCGGAAAAGAAGAATTAAAGCTGTCACTGTTTTGCAGAGGACATGATACTATACATAGAGAACCCTAAAGATGCTACCAGAAAACTACTAGAGATAATCAATCAATTTGGTAAAGCAGCAAGATACAAAATTAACGCACAGAAATCTCTTGCATTCCTATACACTAATGATGAAAACTCTGAAAGAGAAATTAAGGAAACACTCCCATTTACCACTGCAACAAAAAGAATAAAATACGTAGGAATAAACCTACCTAAGGAGACGAAAGACCTGTATGCAGAAGACTATAAGACACTGATGAAAGAAATTAAAGATGATATAAACAGATGGAGAGATATACCATGTTCTTGGATTGGAAGAATCAACATTGTGAAAATGACTATACTACCCAAAGCAATCTACAGATTCAATGCAATCCCTATCAAACTGCCACTGGCATTTTTTACAGAACTAGAGCAACAAATTTCACAATTTGTATGGAAACACAAAAGACCCCGAATAGCCAAAGCAATCTTGAGAAGAAAAACAGAGCTGGAGAAATCAGCCTCCCTGACTTCAGCCTATACTACAAAGCTACAGTAATCAAGACAGTATGGTACTGGCACAATAACAGAAATATAGATCAGTTGAACAAGATAGAAAGCCTAGACATGAACCCACACACATATGGTCACCTTATCTTTGATAAAGGAGACAAGAATATACAATGGAGAAAAGACAGCTTCTTCAATAAGTGGTACTGGGAAAACTGGACAGCTACATGTAAAAGACTGAAATTAGAACACTCCCTAACATCATACACAAAAATAAACTCAAAATGGATTAAAGACCTAAATGTAAGGCTAGACACTATAAAACTCTTAGAGGAAAACATAGGCAGAACACTCTGTTTCATCAATCACAGCAAGATCCTTTTTGACTCTCCTCCTAGAGAAATGGAAATAAAAACAAAAATGAACAAATTGGACCTAATGAAACTTAAAAGCTTTTGCACAGCAAAGGAAACCATAAACAAGACAAAAAGACAACCCTCAGAATGGGAGAAAATATTTGCAAATGAAGCAACTGACAATGTATTAATCTCCAAAATATATAAGCTGCTCATGCAGCTCAATATCAAAAAAACCAAACAACCCAATCTAAAAATGGGCAGAAAACCCAAATAGACATTTCTCCAAAGAAGATATACAGATTGCCAACAAACACATGAAAGGATGCTCAACATCACTAATCATTAGAGAAATGCAAATCAAAACTACAATGAGGTATCACCTTACACCAGTCAGAATGGCCATCATCAAAAAATCTACAAACAGTAAATGCTGGAGAGGGTGTGGAGAAAAGGGAACCCTCGTGCACTGTTGGTGAGAATGTAAATTGATACAGCCACTATGGAGAACAGTGTGGAGGTTTCTTAAAAACTAAAAATAGAACTACCATATGACTACTGGGCATATACCCATAAAAAGCCATAACTCAAAGAGAGACATGTAGCACAATGTTCATTGCAGCACTATTTACAGTAGCCAGGACATGGAAGCAATCTAAGTGTCCACTGACAGATGAATGGATCAAGAAGATGTGGGACATATACAATGGAATATTACTCGTCCATAAAAAAAAACGAAATTGAGTTATGTGTAGTGAGGTAGGTGGACCTAGAGACTGTCACACAGAGTGAAGTAAGTCAGAAAGAGACAAATAAACACCGTATGCTAACACGTATTTATGGAATCTAGAAAAAAAAATCGTTCTGAAGAACCTAGGGGCAGGACAGGATGCAGACCTAGAGAATGGACTTGAGGACCCGGGGAGGGGGAAATGTAAGCTGGGACAAAGTGAGAGTGTGGCATTGACATATATACACTACCAAATGTAAAATAGATAGCTAGTGGGAAGCCGCCACATTGCACGGGGAGATCAGCTCTGTGCTTTGTGACCGCCTAGAGGGGTGGGGTAGGGAGGGTGGGAGGGAGACGAAAGAGGGAGGGGATATGGGAACATATGTATATGTATAACTGATTCACTTTGTTATACAGCAGAAAGTAACACAAGATTGTAAAGAAATTATACTCCAATAAAAATGTAAAAAAAAAAAAAAAGTAACTTTCAGGGAACCAAAGCACTATGCCATTTCCATTCATATCAGCACTGCAGCATAATGAGGTTTAGAATCAAAATTGAATTCTGAGTTCTGTAAGATGATTGCTCATAAGGAAGGGTGCAGATAGGCCCACTAATAATAGTGCTCAGGGAGGTTGGAGAGAGTGTGTAAGGCAGGTGATGAACAGCAAGTGGTAGAGGTTAACCCCTGACACAATCAGAAGATTCCACAGGTGAGCCTCCCAGTTACTTGTTCATTCCTGTTGATCTTGGTTTTGGTCTTTTTTTAAAAAAAAATTTTATTGGAGTATAGTTGACTTACAATGTTGTGTGTTTCAGGTGTACATCAAAGTTTATCAGTTATATATATCTATATCTATATAGGTATATATATCCATTCTTTTTCAGATTCTTTTCCCATATAGGTTATTATGGAAAATTGAGTAGAGTTCCCAGTGATACAGAGTAGGTCCTTATTAGTTACTTATTTTATATATAGTAGTGTATATATGCTATTCCCAATTTCCTAATTTGTCACTTCCCCCCACATTTCCCCTTGGATAACCATAAGTTTGATTTTGAGATCTACGAGTCTGTTTCTGTTTTGTATGGGTTTTGCTCTTTGATGAATGTCCTTCCAAGGTAGGCGTAAATACTCTGCCCTAGAGTTACATTCTTGGGCCATGTAAACTCTATTCCATCTGCATGAAATGAATAGTGTCTCCCCAAAATCCAGGTGTTGAAGCCCTAACCCCCAATGTGACTATGTTTGGAGACAGGGCTCTTAGAAGCTAATTAAAGTAAAAGGGGGGGTTCGATAGCATTTCAGAGGTTTCCTTCTCTCTCTGCCACATGAGTACACAGTGAGAAGACAGCCATCTTCAAGCCAGAAAGAGAATCTGACCAGTGCTCACCCATGCTGGCACCCTGATCTTGGACCTTTGGCTTCTAGAACTGTGAGAAAATTAATTCCTGTTGTTTGAGCCACCCAGGCTATTGTAGATTATTATGGCAGCCCAGGCTGACCTATATCCGTCCTTCCTCCCTCCCTTCTTCCTTCCTCCTTCCCTCCCTTCTTTCCTTCCTTCCTTCTTATTTCATGTCAGCTTTTCCAACTTACATCTATAAATTTTGTTTGTTTGTTTATAAGTGAATCATTATGTGGCTTTGGATGCATTTTGCTCTGGAAATAATGTTCTAGGTTATGACTGGGTTACCAAATGGCCCTGAAAAATCTGTGAAAGCCATCATGTACCTAAATGGCATGTTATGAGATGTCACATGGTGTTTAGACACCATTAAAGAAAAAAATGGATAACACATTCACATTGTTCAAAAAGGTCTAAATGGAGAGTTTCATTTTTATCCCATCCACCATCCATCCCATTTCCAATGCTGCCTCCCCAGGTAACCATTTGTACTAGTTTGAATACACACATGTACATAAATTTAACTTCCCAAGACCTTTTTTTTAAAAAAATCTTTATTGGAGTATAATTGCTTTACAATGGTGTGTTAGTTTCTGCTTTATAACAAAGTGAATCAGCTATAGATATATCCCCATATCTCCTCCCTCTTTCGTCCCCCTCCCACCCTCCCTATCCCACCCCTCTAGGTGGTCACAGAGCACGGAGCTGATCTCCCTTTGCTATGCGGCTGCCTCCCACTAGCTATCTGTTTTACATTTGGCAGTATGTATATGTCCATGCCACTCTCTCACTTGATCCCAGCTTACCCTTCCACCTCCCCATGTCCTCAAGTCCATTCTCTATATTTGCGTCTTTATTCCTGTTCTGCCTCTAGGTTCTTCAGAACCATTTTTATTTTTTAGATTCCATACATATGTGTTAGCATACGGTATTTATTTTTCACTTTCTGACTTACTTCACTCTGTATGACTGACTCTAGGTCCATCCACCTTACTACATATGAATTTGGTAAAGCAGCAGGATACAAAATTAATGCATAGAAATCTCTTGTATTCCTGTAATGATGAAAAATCTGAAAGAGAAATTAAGGAAACACTCCCATTTACCACTGCAACAAAAAGAATAAAATACGTAGGAATAAACCTACCTAAGGAGACAAAAGACCTGTATGCAGAAAACATTAAGACACTGATGAAAGAAATTAAAGGTGATATAAACAGAAGGAGAAATATACCATGTTTTTGGATTGGAAGAATCAACATTGTGAAAATGACTATACTATCCAAAGCAATCTATAGATTCAATGCAATCCCTATCAAACTGCCACTGGCATTTTTCACAGAACTAGAACAAAAAATTTCACAATTTGTAGGGAAACACAAAAGACCCCAAATAGCCAAAGCAATCTTGAGAAGAAAAATGGAGCTGGAGAAATCAGGCTCCCTGACTTCAGCCTATACTACAAGGCTACAGTAATCAAGACAGTATGGTGCTGGCATAATAACAGAAATATAGATCAATGGAACAGGATAGAAAGCCCCGAGATAAACCCATGCACATATGGTCACCTTATTTTTGATAAAGGAGGCAGGAATATACAATGGAGAAAAGACAGAAAAATAAAGGATTTCCTTTATTTCTTTTTCTTCTCTGATTGCCGTGGATATAACTTCCAAAACTGAATAATTGAATAATACTGGTGAGAGTGGACAACCTTGTCTTGTTTCTGATCTCAGAGGAAATGGTTTCAGTTTTTCACCATTGAGAATGATGTTGGCTGTGGGTTTGTCATATATGGCCTTTATTATGTTGAGGTAAGTCCCCTCTATGCCTGTTTTCTGGAGGGTTTTTTTCATAAGTGGGTGTTGAATTTTGTCTAAAGTTTCCTCCTTATCTATTGAGATGATCATATGGTTTTTCTCCTTCAGTTTGTTAATATGGTGTATCACATTGATTGTTTTGCATATATTGAAGAATCTTTGCATTCCTGGGATAAACCCACTTGAGCATGGTGTATGATCCTTGTAATGTGCTGTTGGATTCTGTTTGGTAGTATTTTGTTGAGGATTTTTGCATCTATGTTCATCAGTAATATTGGCCTGTAGTTTTCTTTTTATGTGACATCTTTGTCTGGTTTTGGTATCAGGGTGATGCTGGCCTCGAAGAATAAGTTTGGGAGTGTTCCTCCCTCTGCTATATTTTGGCAGAGTTTGAGAAGGATAGGTGTTAGCTCTTCTTTAAATGTTTGATAGAATTTGCCTTTGAAGCCATTGGGTCCTAGGCTTTTGTTTGTTGGAAGGTTTGTAATCACAGTTTCAATTTCAGTGCTTGTGATTGGTCTGTTTATATTTTCTATTTCTTCCTGCTTCAGTCTCGGAAGGTTGTGCTTTTCTAAGAATT
Source organism: Delphinapterus leucas (assembly GCF_059928025.1). Classification (NCBI taxonomy): domain Eukaryota; kingdom Metazoa; phylum Chordata; class Mammalia; order Artiodactyla; family Monodontidae; genus Delphinapterus; species Delphinapterus leucas. The sequence continues at coordinate 115,955,883 of NC_143131.1, read as the reverse complement.
TGTCCATTTTTCCAGGTTGTCCATTTTATTGGTATATAGTTACTCATAGTACTCTCTCATGATGCTTTGTATTTCTGCAGTGTCAGTTGTTACTTCTCCTTTTTCATTTCTAAGTGTATTGATTTGTGTGTTCTCCCTTTTTTTCTTGATGAGTCTGGCTAATGGTTTATCAGTTTTGTTTATCTTCTCAGAGAACCAGGTTTCAGATTTATTGGTCTTTGCTATTGTTTCCTTCATTTCATTTTCATTTATTTCTGATCGATCTTTGCAATATCTTTCCTTCTGCTAACTTTTGGTTTTTTTTGTTCTTCTTTCTCTAATTGCTTTAGATGTAAGGTTAGGTTTTTTATTTGTGATGTTTCTTGTTTCTTGAGGTAGGTTTGTATTGCTATAAACTTCCCCCTTACAACTGCTTTTACTGCATCCCATAGGTTTTGGGTCATCATGTTTACATTGTCATCTGTTTCTAGGTATTTTTTGATTTCTTCAGTGATCTCTTGGTTATTAAGTCCTGTGTTGTTTAGCCTCCATGTGTTTGTATTTTTTACAGATATTTTTCCTCTAATTGATATCTATTCTCATAGCATATCGCTCAGAAAAGACATTTGATATGATGTCAGTTTTCTTAAATTTACAAAGCCTTGATTTGTGACCCAAGATGTGATCTATCCTAGAGAATGCTCCATGAGCAATTGAGAAGAAATTGTATTCTGTTGTTTTGGATGGAATGTCCTATAAATATCAGTTAAGTCCATCTTGTTTAATGTGTCATTTAAAGCTTGGTTTCCTTATTTATTTTCATTTTGGATGATCTGTCCATTGGTGAAAGTGGGGTGTTATAAAGTCCCCTACTATTATGGTCTTACTGTCAATTTCCCCTTTTATGGCTGTTAGCATTTGCCTTATGTTTTGAGGTCCTCCTATGATGGGTGCATAAATATTTACAATTCTTATATCTTCTTTCTGGTTGCTCCCTTGATTGTTATGTAGTGTCCTTCTTTGTCTCTTGTAATAGTCTTTATTTTAAAGTCTATTTTGTCTGATATGAGAATTGCTACTCCAGCTTTCTTTTGATTTCCATTTGCATGGAATATCTTTTTCCCTCCCCTCACTTTCAGTCTGTATGTGTCCCTAGGTCTGAAGTGGGTCTGTTGTAGACAGCATATAGATGGGTCTTGTTCTTTTATCCATTCAGCCAGTCTGTGTCTTTTGGTTGGAGCATTTAATCCCTTTACATTTAAGGTAATTATCGATATGTATGTTCCTATTACCATTTTCTTAATTGTTTTGGGTTTGTTTTTGTAGGTCTTTTCCTTCTCTTGTGTTTCCTGCCTAGACAAGTTCCTTTAGCCATTGTTGTAAAGCTGCTGTGGTGGTGCTGAATTCTCTTAGCTTTTGTTGTCTGTAAGGTTTTAATTTCTCCATCGAATCTCAGTGAGATTCTTGCTGGGTATATTAATTTTGGTTGTAGGTTTTTCCCTTTCATACTTTAAATGTGTCCTGCCACTCCCTTCTGGCTTGCAGAGTTTCTGCTGAAAGATCAGCTGTTAACCTTATGGGGATTCCCCTTGTATGTTATTTGTTGCTTTTCCCTTGCTGCTTTTAATATTTTTTCTTTGTATTTAATTTTTGATAGTTTGATTAATATGTGTCTTGGCTTGTTTCTCCTTGGATTTATCCTGTATGGGACTCTCTGCACTTCCTGGAGTTGATTGACTTTTTCCTCTCCCATGTTAGGGAGTTTTCAACTATAATCTCTTGAAGTATTTTCCCAGTCCCTTTCTTTTTCTCTTCTTCTCTGGGACCCGTATAATTCAAATGCTGGTGCGTTTAATGTTGTCCCAGGGGTGTTTGAGACTGTCCTCAATTCTTTTCATTCTGTTGTCTTTATTCTGCTCTGTGGTAGTTATTTCCCCATTTTATCTTCCTGGTCACTTATTCATTCTTTTGCATCAGTTATTCTGCTGTTGATTCCTTTTAGAGTATTTTCAATTTCATGTATTGTGGTGTTTATCATTGTTTGCTCTTAATTCTTCCAGGTCCTGGTTAAATGTTTCTTGTATTTTCTCCATTCAATTTCCAAGTTTTTGGATTATCTTTACTATCATTACTGTGAATTCTTTTTCAGGTAGACTGCCTATTTCCTCTTCATTTGTTTGGTCTGGTGGGTTTTTACCTTGCTCCTTCATCTGCTGTGTGTTTCTCCTTTTGCTTAACTTACTGTGTTTGGGGTCTCCTTTTCACAGGCTGCTGGTTCGTAGTTCCCGTTGTGTTTGGTGTCTGCCCCCAGTGGCTAAGGTTGGTTCAGTGTGTTGTGTAGGCTTCCTGGTTGAGGGGACTAGTGTCTGTGTTCTGGTGGATGAGGCTGGATCTTGTCTTTCTGGTGGGCAGTACCACGTCCGGTGGTGTGTTTTTGGGTGTTTGTGACCTTTTTATGATTTTAGGCCTCCTCTCTGCTAATGGGTGGGGTTGTGTTCCTGTCTTGCTAGTTGTTTGGCATAGTTGTTCAGCACTGTAGCTTGCTGGATTTTGAATGGAGCTGGGTCTTAGCATTGAGATGGACATCTCTGGGAGAGCTTTTGCCATTACTTGGAACTGGGGGGTCTCTGGTGGACCAGTGTCCTGAACTTGGCTCTTCCACCTCAGAGGCACAGGCCTGACACCCAGCCGGAGCACCACAACCCTTTTGGGAAGTGTGAGTTCTTCTGCCAGCATTCAGTAAGTGTTCTGTATGAGTTGCTCCACATTTAGATGTATTTCTGATGTATTTGTGGGGAGGAAGGTGAGCTCCACGTCTTACTCCTCCACCATCTTGAAGGTCTTCCCCTTCCCAAGACATTAAAAAATTTTTTTCCAGATGGTCTTTTATTGTACAATGCTGTTCATGTTTTATGGTTACAGTGTCTTTTTTTTCCTTCTGAGGATGTTAATCGTAATTATTTTTGCTTTTTTCCCTCCCTGTAGAGTCTTTTTTCTTCCAAGCTTCTCACTTTACTTTCCGCTCTATTTTGATCTCTCTCTCTCATGTTCATGGTTTTCCTCCAGTGTCTGATAATATTCAGTTGTTGGTTTGTCTGTAAGAGGGACTGTGAAGCTGTTTGGAGGCTCTGGTGTGTGGGTGGGGCTTGTTGATACTGAGTCTCCCTGTAGGGTGATCTGGGTGGGATGTCTGAGTCTCCCCGTAGGGTGATCTGGCTGGGATGTCTGAATCAGTGTTGGCTGAGTAGTATTCCATTGTCTTTATATAGACCACATCTTCTTTATCCCTTCCTCCATCAGTGGGCACTGAGGTTTTTTCCATATCTTGACTATTGTAAATAATGCTGCAATGTACAAAGGGATGCATGTATCTTGTTGAGTTAGTGTCTTCGCGTTCTTTAGATAAAGACCCAGAATTGGAATAGCTGGGTCATGCGATAGTTCTATTCCTATTTTTGAGCAGTCTTCGTACTGTTTTCCTTAGTACCTGTTGGGTGGTGGTGATGCATACGTATGTGAGCACGCGTATCCAGAAGTTGAAATGTCACATTGTACACATGAAATTTATATAATGTTATAAACCAGTGTAACCAAAGAATCAGTGCTGATATCTTCTGGTCTTTTCTCTTGGGCTGCTCAGACTCTCCAGAGAAGACTGTTACCATCTCTTCCCTGGAGTGTGAAGGTCAGACTGTCATGGTTACTGGTGGCCAGTGGAGAGGAGAGGGCTGGGGTGTGTGTATGTGTGAGAATATCTCAGCATCCTTCTTTGTTTGCTTAACCCTGTATTCTATGTGAGTTATCGTAGCCTTCAACCTGTGCTAGGGTCCCTCAGTGAAGAAACCCTGTAATAATAGCCCGTCTCCTGTGATAAACCTCATGTGTTTTGCCTTGGTAGAGAAAGTGCAGTACTGAGCTCTGCAGAGTGGCGGAGGGCATCTAGCGGCCCCAATTGCTTCTTGATCGGAATTTTAATTAACCCTTCTTACTTTAGGCCCTTACCCCATAACTCAGGAGGAACCCAAAAGGATGAATTCCTCAGCCTTTTGGGATTGAAGTGATTATGGGTTGGTTCTTAGCTTTCCCTGATGCTAGTTTGTAAGTCTGTTTATCAGGTCAGTGAGACTTTAATGAGTGAGGAAGCCCAAGGCAAGAGAAGGAAGTAACTTGTTTGTTGTCACATGGCTAGTTAGTACAGAGCTAGAGGAGAAACTAGGTCTTTTGACTCCCTGTCTAGCGCTGAAACCACCCAGTGTACTTGACCACCCTGTAATGCACACACACACATACACACACATACACACTCTCACACACACACTCTCACACTCACACACACACTCTCTCTCTCTCTCTCATTTATTCACTCACTCACTCATACTCTTCCTCCTCCCCTCTGTTTCATGTTAACTCTCCCACCAGTCCTTAAAGGTAAGCTTGATTATCTTGATTTTATAAATAAGGAAACTGAAAATCAGATAAATGATAGGATTTGCCCGTGACCACAGAGCTATTTGGTGGTAGAGCCAGTGTCAAATTCCAAAGTGCACACTCTTTTTCGGTACACGCGCCTCTCACTGTTGTGGCCTCTCCCGTTGCGGAGCACAGGCTCCGGACGTGCAGGCTCAGTGGCCATAGCTCACGGGACCAGCTGCTCCGCGGCACGTGGGATCTTCCTGGACCGGGGCACGAACCCGTGTCCCCTGCCTCGGCAGGTGGACTCTCAACCACTGCGCCACCAGGGAAGCCCCAAAGTGCACACTCTTAACCATTGCATTGAACGCTTTTAAGTCCTGTGTTGGGCATTGACTGAAAGACTAAATTATCTGTATACCTTATTCACTCTTGTGATGGCTTTGATAGCCAGCCTTGACTTGGGAAACCTAAGGAATGATTCTTTTTCCTATGATTGAGTGTGATTGTCCGGTCTACTTTTTACTACTCCTTCTGTAAGGCGGCAGCTTGCCCTTCAACTCCTTTTGGCTAAGAGAAGACTCTTTATCTTCCTTTTTTAATCTTTTGGTGAGAATTCAGACACATATTCAGGTGAGCTTTGTGGCTTCTGTGTATGCATGTTTGTATGAGTGTGTGCATACACACTCATGTGTAAACACCTGGAAAGGAAATCTGATGAATAAAGTTTTCTTATAAAGCAAATAGTGGTGGTAAATTGGCCAACACATTTTAGGGAAGTCAACTATAGACACTCCCTCCCAGGGCAGCCTTGATTTCACTGAGACGAGGCACTTGTACTTCTTCTTGGGCTTGTTTAGGTGTGGCTCCTGGGGGCTGCTTGGCTCTGTATTTCCCTTCCCTCCTTTATCTGTCCCCTGCAGTCTTCCCTCTCTCAGGTACTCAAGGTATTATTTTGGAGTATTCCTCTCCCTTAGTCCCACATCACATCCATCAGCAAGTCCTGTCATTCCTATCTTGAAGTATATTTCATTAATCCAAAATATATCTGAATTCACCTATACTGTCCATCTCCCCATCTCCGCTGTAGGACAGACCACTATCATCTCCTGTCATGACCAGTGCAGGAGCCTCCCAACTCCTGGTCTCTGCCCTTGATCCCTATATCTCTCCTTGCTTCTCCCTCCCTCCCTTCTCTTCCCTTTAAAAAAGCTTATAATTTATTCAGCCTTAAAAAGGAAGGAAATCCTGACACGTGCAACAATATGGATAAACCTCAAAGACATTTTGCTAAGTGATGTAAGCCAGTCACAAAATGACAAATACTGTATGATTCCACTTACATGAGGTATCTAGCGTAGGCAAACTCATAGCAACAGAAAATAGAATAGTGGTTGCCAGGGGCTGGGAGGGAGGGGGAAATAGGGAGTTGTTGAATGAATTTCTGTTTTGCCGGGTGAAGTGGTTCCAGAGATTGGTTGCAGAGCAGTGTGGAAGTATGTAACACTACTGAACTGGACAGTTAAAAATAGTTAACATGATAACTATTATGTGTGTACTTTACCACAATTAAAAAAAATAGTTTAAAATGCCTACAGGGTTTCTTTTTGGGGTGATGGTTGTACAATTCTGTGTACTACAAACCATAAAATCATACACTTCAAGTGGATGAGTTATATGGCATGTGGATGGTATCTCAATAAAATTATCCCTTTTATTTCAAACCACCTTTTTATAATATTCATCAGGACTGATACCACCCTCAGTTCCAAAGGCCAGTGTCCTTCCTTTCAAAACTGAAGTTTCCTAGAAAGACCTTGGCTTGCTTGTGCCCACCCCTTGGGATAGAGTTGAAGATCAGGAATCTTGGGGAGAGTGTAACATGATGGACAGAGCTACCAGAGGTAGTTCTGTGAATATTTTAAGATGATTTCTTTTTTTGTGAAAATATGAAGGGGGATATTGATCATGATAGAACCGTCATGAGTCTGCTGTGCGGTCTAGCCAACCCAGTTCTTCAGCACCAGGGCTTTGGACCCATTTGTCATCCATTCGCTGTTCGTCCATTCGTTCATTTCTGAAAAGGTGAGACTCTCTGTCAGGGCCTGGAGAGACAAGCATATCCTTCATGATGTGGTGTTGAAATTTAGGCCTATTATTTCAGACCATCCTTGCTTGGTGTAGTTTATTTATGAGTAAAAATAAGTAAGACACACAGGAATAACATAACAAGAAATGTTGCAGAATCCGTATGAAGAAAATCACAAAAACCTATTGACTGACAAAAAAGAAGACTTGAATAAATGGGGATGAGGGATGCCAGTTTCTCCCAGTATGATAAAGATGTCAGTTCTTTCCAAATAATGTATCGTTTCACCCCAGTCCAATCAACATCTCAGCTGAGGGTTTCTTTCTTTCTTTTTTTGGAATGTGTCAGATTATTCTCAAATTCTTGAAGAATCAGCCAGCTGGAATTGCTAAGAAAGTTTTGAAAATGATGTATAATCAGAGGAGATTTGCATTTCCAGATATAAAATGTACTCAAACTATGCTAATTAAGACCATGTGATTATTAGTGCAGGAACATACTGTTGAATGGAACAGAATAGTCTAGAAATGGAGCCTAATGTGAGAGAGGGTTTAGTGCATGATGAAGGGAAAGGAGGAATTGTTTAATACATCCTAAATTAACTACTTGGAAAAATATGATTATAGCCTTTCCTCACACAATATACCAAAATAAATTTTGGTTGGATTGAAGAGTTAAATGGGGAAAAAAAATACCATCATAGAAAACAAAAACAAAGAAAAATTGTATTTGATGCTGATATTGGAGTTAACAGAATGAAAATTTCAAAGGAGGAAAATTATTACTTTACATAAAATTGACATTTCTAGAAGTCGAAAAACTTCCCCAAGAAAACAAAATTCCAGTAAAAAAAATCTTGGAAAAACATACCCGATAAAGGATTAATTTGGTTAATGTATAAATAAATAAGAACAACCCTAAAACCCTAGTAGGAAAATTGGCAAGGGCTATAACCAGGCAGTTCACAGAAAAGGAGATACATATAGCTAATAAACATGAAAAAAATTTTCAACCTGTTAAAAATCCCTCCCCTTACTTAAAGAAATACATTTTATATGATGGTCAAAAAGTACTCACTAAGAGAATCATGTTTTCAAAGAACCTTTAAGGTCCCAGTGTTAATTGTAATATTAATTGAAAACAGGACAAAATAGTATATCAAGATTTGTAAAACAAAGAGAAGCGTACAGGAAAAAATTGGCAAGGCATTCACTGAAAGTTTAATAATGCTGTTGGAAAGAAAAAAAAATAGTTCTCAATTTGGGCTATTCATTACTCTGTTGGTAGAAATGTAGATTGATATAACTTTTAGTTAAAGCAATTAGGCTCTTCTTATTAGGAACCTTAAAAAGTTAATGAACATTGTCCCAGGAGTTTGTTTCTGAGAATCCCTGCTAGGAATGAATCAGAGCTGCAGATACAGGTTTATGTAAGTGGATGTGAATCAGTTTACTGATAAAAGCTTAAAACTTGGGAACAAACGATAAATGCAGAAATAGGGGATTGTTTAAAAAATTATGTTAAATGTGCTTGAAATAATGTTTAATGATACAGTGGTATATAAGACTATAAATATATTGATAACATGTTTACATTGTGATGAAAAATATGTATGCTTAGAAAATAACATTGGAAGGAAAGAGACCAAAATGTTAATTGTGGTTAAATATGGTGGTTGGTGGGATTGTTGGCGATTTTAATTTTCTTTTTTGTACCTTTATGTGTTTTCTATGTTTTTTCTTTGAGCATTTACTAGTTTCCTAATCAGAATCTTGTCCTCATGGATTACTTAGTACCTAAACAAGCAATTCATTGAGATTTCAGGAATTACAGAACTTCTTGAGGCTCTTAATGTTTGACTGTTACCATTCTTAAGAATTTGAAGAAGGAAATCTTTTTTTCAACCACTTAATGATTTGAACCTTTTTCCTTGAGACCTGAGATAGTTTGGATGTAAGACCTGAAAGGTAAGTAGTGGGGGAGTTTCCACTTATCCTGGTCATCTATCGAAAATCATTAGAATGAGGGATGTGTTTTCGAAGTTGAAGTAAATTCTATTGTGAAGGACTGAAGATCAATAGAGAAATGTCTCTTTTTTTTTTTTGAAATGGCAGTCGAGCCAGAAAGATAGATCATTACTGACTGCCTATTTGGAGGCTGTTCACGAACTGCTTTTAAAAACCAGCGCACGGTTCAGCAAGTTTGCTATTTCTTCAGCTGGCCGGTTTCTGTGGATCTATTTAATTAGATTTCAACACGGCATCTGTAGCCCCAGTAAATTCAAAAAATTAAGCTTCATGATTTCTTGTGTGTTATAAATGTCACTAAAATTGCCGTTGCAGAACAGATCATTTCTTTGGTAATTGCAATTTCTGTCATGAATTGTTTCATCACTTATAGCAATTAGAACTTTGAAATAATTTCTTAAAATTGGACTCACTTGAATTTTTTTTTGGCATTGGATCTCCTTATCCATTTTTCTTCTTTTTTCTCTCAGTTATTTGCAGTATTTTACTTGCCTTCAATATAGAGAAGGACAAGGGCCAGTGCTCTCAAGGAGCCAGATGCCCAGATTTGGTGTTGAGCTGGGAGGAAGGTGGGCCAGTCTCCATTTAGAAAGGAAGCCCTGCTCTGTCTGGTGAGGTTGACCCCATCTGGGAACATGCATGTTAAAGGCTTTTGGGGGGCTTGGACTGGCCCGTGGTGTCCATTAGTAACCGAGGTCTTTGGAGGTGATTGTAGTGGCTCCTCATTCTTTGTGGAAGTAGCCCAGGTACCACTGTAGGAGGTGTGTTGGCAGCTGAGTGGGGCCTGCCCACTCTCATAACCAATGCTAGTCATTTGGAGCATCTCTTCAGATGCTGCAGTCCACTGAATGAGTTGACAGTTTTTGAGGACTCGAGTTGTGCTTAGAATAGTCTAAAGTGCTGGGGGTACAAACACACATCTTTGTCTCAGGCGTCCTCTATTGAAATAAAGCTATGACTACCTTCCTGGTGCTTGGGGCTTTGTCTGGCTCTTATCTTTCCTGTTCATCCTAATGCACGATTACCTCCAAACAGACGAATGCTCTCCTACGTCTGCTCACATTGCCATTATTGCTAGCAGGAAACATCTTTAAAACGTCTTCTGTTTCAGCAATAAACGCTCTTAATCTCCCAAGTCTAGCTCCAGTGCCATCTCTTCTTTGGAACTTTCCTCGAACTCCAAAGCCATGAGCATTGGCTCCGACCTCTGAAAACTGCATCGTTTCTACCTCTCTGGGAGACAGGTGTATTCTCCCTTACGGGTGGCTATTTGTGGATATCTTTTTGACTTCCTCAGGGCAGGAAACCATTTGACTCCATGTCTGGTGTCCTAGAGAGGCAAGTAGTTGTCTTTATTTGCTGCATGAATGAAATACCTTTTAGATCCTTTGGTCTGGGACAAATCCATAAGGAGGCAAGCATTGCTGGACTTCACCCAGGATGGTGGTCAGCCGGTGGTGTGGTCTGACAAACTATGAATTCATTAAGATGGCTTCTGCATTTTATTTTCTAAAGTTATTTTTTATTATTATTAATTTAAAAATTGTGGTAAAATCAATATAACGTAAAATTACCATGGTAGCCATTTTTAGGTGTGCTGCTTAGTGACATTGAGTAGAACCACACTAAGAGGACCCATCACCAGCACCCAGCTCCAGAACTTCTACCATCTGGCAAAATGGAGACACCATTCCTCTCCCCACGTCTAGTTCCTGACAACCACCGTTCCACTTTGTGTCTCATGAGTTTGGTTACTCTAAGTACCTCATATGAATAGGATCACATAGTATTTGTCCTTTTGTGACTGGCTTATTTCACTTAGCATAAAGAACTTTGAGGTTCATCTATATTGTAGCATGCGTCAAAATGTCCTTCCTTTTTAAGGCTGAATAATACTCCCTGGTATGTATACTACATTTTGTTGGTCCATTCATCTGTTGATGGACACTTGGGTTGCACAAGGCTATTGTGATAATGCTGCTGTGAGCATGGGTGTACAAATATCTCTTTGAGTTCCTGCTTTCAGTTTTTTTTTTTTAAATATATACCCAGAAGTGGAACTGTGGGATCTCATGGTTATCTTATGTTTAATTTTTTGAGGAACCGCCATACTGTTTTCCATAGTGGCTGCACCCTTTTACATTCTCGCCAGCAGTTGTAGTATTTTCATTTATAGAAGGTGGAAACTGAACTCTGAGGAATTAAGTAACTGTCCAGACTCATGTAGGTTGTAAGTGACTGAGGTGGTACTTAAACCCAAGTGTGTCTAGTTCGAAGGCATGTGCTCAGTCGTGCCCTGAACTATGTATTCCAGGACTGTATGGCTGCGGGTTAACAGAAATCCTCTGCTACAGTGGTTTACAATCAGGGCTTGGTTTTTCTTACTTCATAAATAGTGTGCAGGGATAGAGCTGCTGTCATTGTCTCAGCAGCTCAACAATAGCAACAAGAATGACTCTGATTCTCTGGGTTTTTCCCTTCTGACTTGTTGCCTCTTGTTGGCAAGTTGGCTCTTACAGCTCCAAGCATCACATCCCTGTGTTGTGAACACAGTGATGAGGATTAGGGCCAACCTAGCTGGGACTGTTTGTTCTTAAAATCAGACCAAAAGCTTTCCTAGAAGCCTCAGAACAGATTCCTACAAATGTTGCAGTGGCTGGAACTAGGTGACCCCTCAGTGAAAAGGAGGCGGGCAAGTGTCTGACTATTCAACCTCTATTGTGAGAGGTAGCAAAGGAAAAGGGGGTTTGCAATGGCTTTTGGACAGCCACTCAACAGTCTGCCACACTGTACATTTTTAGAGGAATCTATCGATTTTTTTCTTCCCTACTTAGATTTCTTTAGCCAAAAATGAGGGTAATTAAGCTCTCCTGCCTGATTTTAATCAGAAACAAATTTGACGTCAAATTGTTCTCAGACCAGGGAAGCCATAACAATAATAATAAAAATACAAGGAAAGATGGATAAAGGGTTAAGTGCAATCACTTAGTAGATTGTAAAGTACTGTGTAAATATAGTTCACAGGACTGTGAGCTTCCTGGAGCAGAGGCTATATCTCATCATGGCTGAATCCCCAAGGCCTAGCACAGGGCCTGAAACATGAGAAAAAACTAGATGATTATAGAATTGGCTGAAACATCATTTTAATATGCCAGTGGTGAAAAAGCTTCCAGGACACTGATTCTCCTGCAAGAGGCTGAGGCTGTCTGGGTGTTGACTAAGTATGACCTGGGGTGATGGATGGTCTTGTTTGTCCATGTGGAAATCGAGCCTTTGGTATATTCAATGATAATGCTATGAGTACATTTGAATCACAATTTAAATTCCTCCTAAATACATGGCTGGCAGAAATCAGTTAGCTGGCAATGCCATCTTTTTAAGATGGATCACCTGCCACGTGGCTCTGTGTGCCCGCTGTTGAACACACATCTGTGTGGTAAGATCGGTATCCTGTGTTTATCATCTTCATCCAACACTGTTTGCTGGCTGCCTGGTGGGGGAACAGTGACTGCTCGTTTGGAGATGCTTTTCTGCCTTCCTAAGGACTTGGCTCTTCTGGCCTGATCAAGACGATGTGTGGGAATTGAAGAACACACTTCACAAGTTGTTCCAGGAACAGCTGGTCTCTAGAGAGGTTATATGAGCTTGAACCTATGCCGATCACAGTATACACATCACCTCATTTAATTCCTGCCACAGCCTTGTAAGGTTTAAGTGGCAAATCTAGGATTGGAATACAGATCTTTGGTCTCTGTAGTTTAGGTTTTATTCTCTCCTTTGGATTATGGGTGGATCGATCTCTTGGTGCTAGAGCGACTTAGGTGTCAGTATGGGCTAAGGATTGCAGAGTCCGGGGTTCAAACTATGGCTCTGACAAAGATAGCAAGATTTTGGAAAAGCCCCTTCCCTTCTCTGGGCCTCGTATTTTTTCATCTATGACATGGGGGCGCTGAATCGACTAAGCCAAATTAGACTTACTGAGTGTCTACCCTGTGTGGAGGTGCTGGGCACCGGGGACATAGCACAGAATAAGTTGAACACATTCCTCCGTTCATGGGGCTTAGATTCTAGCAGAGGAGACAGCTGTTTAAAGATTACCCAAATAAGTATTTAATTACGATTGTGATCAGTGCCACAGAGGATAAGTACAATATAATGGGTTTATATGTATTTTTCTTCCATGTAATTATTTCCATTACATTATATGTGATCTATTTACATGCATTATATTGTATTCAAAGCACAATATAATGTATATTATATGTAATATGTAATGAGAAAACTGAGGCAGTGAGGGTGGGGTGTGGGCTGGGAAAGCTTCTCTGAGAAGCTGGCACTGTCTGCCACACACAGCTGTAGTGTAGTACCACCTCTGGGTTGGTGGTCTTGGAAGCCCTTGGAGACTGTATCCTTCGTGGAGATAATCAATGCTCTTGAGGTGCTGCTTGGGTAGAACGTTGCAGTAGAGGGGAGCCAGACAGGGAAGTATTGTGTGTGAGCTTGTGTGTTTTTCTCCCAGAGATTCCTAGGAATAACTGGACAAGACTTCTGGAAGCCAGAGGTCTTACGTCTCGTTGGGACAGGCCCTGGGGAAAGGCTCCTATGTTGATGAGGTTTGAGGAAACTCATATTTCATGTAATGAGAGTTCTCCAGTGTTTTGCTAGGGGAGACGCTCCACATTCTTTAAGTAGAAGCATCCTTGAAATGTAGGAGAATAACTCATCAGGCTGCCATTGTTAGAAATATCCTTTGAAAGTATGCCATTACCTTGGCTCTCATTCTGTACTTATAAGGCAGACTTCTGCTGGGTGCTTTTGGTCTCCTGGGAAGCCCCATTCAGCATGAAGGGGCCTCTTTGGTGAATGGCTGGCTCTTGATCATAGATATTCCTGTTGCATATGAATAAGTAAGTGGGCATTCTGAGTTATAAATTGGTCTTATGTTTGTTCAGAAGGATTGATTTAGGATTTAGGATTGACCAAAGCTCGCTTCAGGTCACCTTTTGAAGCTCAGCCAGGAAGAGTCCTTATTTCTTTTGCGGATGTCAGCTGCTTTCCAGGGAGCATACTATGTCTGAGCAAGAGTTCCTGAAAGACTGCGCTTCCAGATTGGGTGTCCAGAATTCCCTCTGCATTTGAGAGTGAAGAGTCAGTCATCTATTACTGAATGGATTGCAGCTGATATAAAAAAGTTGTGCTGTGGTATATAGAAATTAAAAACCATAATAAAACAGCAGTGACGATAAGGCAGCTAACATTGGTTGATCACTCACTGTAGGCCAGGCAGTTGAACTGCACAATGCTTTATAAACTAGGTACTACTGGCATCTCTATTTTATGGATGCAGGAACCCTGGTAGTTCTCCCAAGATGGTAATGTAGGTTTGTGGCCAAGCCAGAGTTGGTGTCCTGGCTGTTGGGCCTGGCACCTGCCCCTGCACGGGCACTGGGTTAGACTGAGTTGGTGGGAGACTAGGAATGTGCCAGGACCTGGGTTTTCAGATCTTTATTAGTTTAATTGCTTTGATCACACTCTGGTTCTTCTGGCAGCCGTTTTGTTTGTTTTTTTTCTGGACAATATAGAAGAGGGAACGTATGCCCTAAAAAGATTTGGGGATTTTGGAACTGAACCTGAAGCACCTATTGAACGTAGGAAATGTCTTGGAAGTGTCTTTTAAAAAATCTTAACCAATTATGTGAGTATTGCTTTTTATTCTGTAATACTGCATGACGGTTGTACCATAAAAACATCTTCTCAGGGCTTCCCTGGTGGCGCAGTGGTTGAGAGTCCGCCTGCCGATGCAGGGCACACGGGTTCGTGCCCCGGTCTGGGAAGATCCCACATGCCGTGGAGCGGCTGGGCCCGTGAGCCATGGCCACTGAGCCCGCGCGTCCGGAGCCTGTGCTCTGCAATGGAAGAGGCCACAACAGTGAGAGGCCTGCGTACCGCAAAAAAAAAAAAAACAAAAAGCTTCTCTGTTCTAAATTTCCATGTAAATTTGATGCTCCAGAGAAGATGCACCATGTTATTTAGTGGTTTTCTGTCCTCTCTAATAAAATGCTGGACACTGCTTGGGGTAAGCACTTCCCAGCTTGAGTACCTTCAATACATGTTTGGCTAAACTAGAGGTACAAGATGTATCATCAGGGGCTTCCCTGGTGGTGCAGTGGTTAAGAATCTGCCTGCCAAAGCAGGTAACTTGGGTTGGAGCTCTGGTCTGGGAAGATCCCACATGCCGCAGAGCAACTAAGCCCGTGCACCACAACTACTGAGCCTGTGCTCTAGACCCCATGTGCCACAACTACTGAAGCCCGTGTGTCTAGAGCCCGTGCTCCACAACGAGAGAAGGCACCGCAATGAGAAGCCCACGCACCACAACGAAGAGTAGCTCCAGCTTGCCACAACTAGAGGAAGCCCGCCTGCAGCAATGAAGACCCAACGCAGTCAAAAATAAAATAAATAAATTTATAAAACGATATGACTCTTAAAAAACATGTTCTTCAGGCTGTGCTACAAAGCTATGACACTCTGAGCAAACAGCTGTGGGAAATAAATCAGAATCACCCAAGGCAATTTCCTAACTCATGCAGTCATAGGGTCATAACAAAGTCTTAAAAAAACAAAGGATGTGTCATCAGCCTTTAGGAACTGGGGTGTGAACATGGCAGCCTGGGCAAACCTGTACTCTGCAGAGCTGAGTTGTATTTGTGATTCATCAACATCATTATGGATGCTGTTTGCTTCAGAAAATGCAAACCATATTTCTTTTTTTGGGAAGTGAATTTGGTAGCAAAATTCCAGGTCATTCTCTTTTGCAGGGCAGGTTGGGAAGGATGTTTGCATGGTGACACAGACCGGAAGATACACATGTGAGCAGAAGATGTTATGCAGTGGGATGTATTTGTGTTGAATATTTCTGCTGTGTCTCTAGCATCATAGTCTTTTGCCATACCAATGGCATTATGGAACTCTTGAAAATAAACCACCAGGGCAGATCAATAAGTGCATTAGTAATAAATGTTTCTCCACTAGGTAAGGCCATCCAGTGTGCTAAGTCCAATCTTAAGTGTGAGTTCAAAATATTAGCCTCGTGAAAGCATTCTAAAAATAGTTGCTAGAAATGAGGGGTAGCCCAGAATCTTTATAAATGTGATCTTTGATACTTATGAATATAGACAGACTCTTGGGTAAACTTTTAGAATAGAAAGCCCATACTGATAACAGTGAAGACTGCTTTTTGAAAATCAATTTTATTGAGGAAAAATTTGCCTGCAATACAATGCACCCATTTTAAGTGTTCAGTTTCAGTTTTAACAAATGTACACACCCATGTAAATACCACCACAATTTAGATTTAGAACACTTCCATTACTGTAAGTTTCCTCTGGCCCCTTTGTAATCAGTCCCCTAGCCCCAGGAGACCTGATCTACTTTCTGTCACTGTAGATAAGTTTGCCCTGTAAATGAAATCATACAGTGTTTAGTCTTTTGTGTCTGGCTTCTTTCTGTTAGCATAATATTTTTAAGATTTCTTTATGTTATTGTGTGTATCAGTGATACATTATATTTAATTGCTAACTGCTATTCCATTGCATGGATATATCATGATTTGTTTATCCATTCACCTGTCGGTGGGCATTTGGGTTATTTCTAGCTTGGGACTATTATGAATAAGGTTGCCATGAACATTTACGTACAAAGCTGTTGTGGACATACCTTTTAATTTGGGGGGGTAAATACCTAATAGTGGAATTGCTGAGTCATACTTATAGATCAGTGGAACAGAGTAGAAAGTCCAGAGACAGGCCTCTACATATATGGTCAGTTGGTTTTTTAAAAACAAAAGTGCCAAGGTAATTCACTGGAAGAAGGGCAGACTTTTCAACAAACGGTGCTGGAACAACCAGATAGCTATATGGAAAAAAATGAACATACCTCATAAATAAACTTTAAATGGATTGCACAATTAAACATTAAAGTAAAATGTAAAACTGTAAAGCTTTTAGAAGGAACATAGGAGAAAGTCTTCATTACCTTGAGGTAGGCAAAGATTTTTTAGGTAGGATACAAAAAACACTTATCATAAAAGAAAAAAAATGGATGGGACCTTGTCACCGTTAAAAACTCATGTCAGGAAATGGGCAAAAGGTTTGAATAAAAACTTCACCAAAGGACATGTACAGATGGCCAGTGAGCACATGCAAAGGTATTCATTGACGAAGATATTCAGTACTTTAAAGATGTTGTTCCTTTGCATTGTTTCCATCAAGAAGTTTTTTCTTTTCCTTTCCCCCTGTTCCTCTGTATGACACCATTAGTCATCAGGGAAATGCAAATTAAAGCCATAATAATATACTGTTTCACATCCACTGTACTTGGTAACATTCAAAAGGCTGACAATACCAGAGTGCTGGCGAGGGTGTGTAACACCTGGAACGCTCATAGCTTGCTGCCGAGAGTGTGAAATGGTGCAATCATTTTCAAAAAGTGTTTCGCAGTTTCTCATTCATGTTGTCATTGATAGCCTTCTGATTTTTTTCAGTGTGTTAATGGCTCCTTCTGTCACTGTATGTTTTATTTAATTTCCCCCAATTTTATAGCTCTTTAGAGAGAGTAGTACATTTTCTCAAGTCCTGACATGTTATCTTTGATCAAGATGATATGAAGTTACTACTGCTCTTCTGCTTAACCCAAGGCAATGTCAAAGAAAGCCATACTGTACAGGCAGGAGTTAAAAGGTTAAAACATATGTTCAGGGCTTCCCTGGTGGCGCAGTGGTTGAGAGTCCGCCTGCCGATGCAGGGGACACGGGTTCATGCCCCGGTCTGGGAGGATCCCGCATGCCGCGGAGCGGCTGGGCCCGTGAGACATGGCCGCTGAGCCTGCGCGTCCGGAGCCTGTGCTCCTCAGCGGGAGGGGCCGCAACAGTGAGAGGCCCGCGTACTGCAAAAAAAAATCAAAAACAAAACCATATGTTCAATAACATAATTACTGTAAAAAAAAAGCAGTTAATATATATATGACAGTGCTGATTCTGATAACCCATGTAGTTTCCTTTTCCAGAGCTCTTTATATCTTTGTGTAGATCCATATTTCCATCTACCGTAGTTTTCCTTCTGCCTGAAGTGTGTAACATTTATTGTAATAGTTCCCGTCTGCTGGTGAGGAATTCTCTCATCTTTTGTTTGTTGGAAAAAGTCTTGATTACAACTTCATTTTCAAAAGCCATTTTTGCTGGGTATAGGATTCTAGGTTGACAGTTTCTTCTTTCAGTATCTTTAAAGATACTGCTCCTTTGCCTTCTGTTTGCATTGTTTCAATCAAGAAATTTGTTGGTTTCCTTTGCCCTTGTTTCTCTGTGTGTGACATATCCTTCCCCCCCACCACCACCACCCCCGGCCATTCTAACAATTTTCTCTTTACCACTTGTTTTGAGCAATTGATTAAGATGTGAGTTCAGATAATCTTCTTCATGTTTCTTGTGCTTGAGGTTCATGAGCTTCTGGGATCTGTGGGTTTATGGTCTTTATCTGCTAAGATTTCTGTGAGTTAACGAGATGACCTGAGATTTTAGAATATTTAGGAATATGTGATTTTTCAGGGTTGCCAAGGTAACAGTCAAGTGTGCTGGGTAATGAATTTTCATTCAGTTGAATTATCAGGGAAGCAAGTATGGTGGTTCAGTGTCTTTGTTTGTTTTTGTTTTGTTGTTTGTTTTTTTCCAGAAGCAAGGTGGGCTTGCTGCCAGAATTTGGGCTCAGAAAATGAATTTCCTTAATGAATGAAATGAAAATAAATTAAAATTTTGATTCATTTGGGTAACTGACTAGTTAGAGATTTCCCATTTGTGGCTTTATGGCTTGATGATCCTTGGGCTAGAGCTTCTGGGATGTAATGAATGGCTTGTCTGGACCCAGGAATGACTGCCTATTTACCCCATGAGGGGGATCCAGGTGGTTTCCACTATTCTTTATAGTGGAGGGAGAAGGCAAGATCTAGCTGTCACCTTGATCCCATCCTAGAGGACCTTTCCCCCTACCTGTGGTGTAAGTCACTCCACCCTGGACCTGTAGAGATCACAATTTTTCCCTCTGTCAGGAGCCTTCAACAGCTGCACAAACGCACAGGTTGGATGATTTCTTCTTGTCTCGCGAATTGTATTTCAAAAGTCAGCCCAGGGGCTTACCAGTAGCACTGATTCAACTCAGAAGTATCTGTGTGCTTGTAGTAGGAAAGGACTGCCTTTTATGGTAGGAATCTTAAAACATTTGGGACCTTGTTTATCTGTCTTGCCTTTTTCTCTAATCCAGGAATTAGTCATAAATACCTATTTATCCTGAAATGCCTTTTTTCCTTATCTACTTGAAATTTGACCCCCCAAATGGCTCATGTCCTCAAATTAGGACTTAAAAATGTCAGCGTATATTTTCTGGTTTACTTATAATTGTGCTAGTTCCTAAATCTGAATGCTTCTCTGCCCCGAATTGAATGCTAATTTGTGGGTTCAGGCCAAATTCAGAATCAGGGAGGTCTGTGGTCAAGCAATCGTTGACCAGCAAAGCTGTAGCACACGGGGCACGAGATGTAATGTCCTCCAGTTAGTAAGGCTTTGGTGGGGAGGATACTGGGGGTCACCTGTGTCTCCTTTTAGCACCAGAATATGCAGCATTTGAAGCTCTGCACCTTAGGGGTTAAAATATGAGGTCTTTGAAAATATTTTCTAACATCTCCCAGGAACACAGAGCGCTTATTGCAGGAGTTACTGAAAATGTAAATTTCTGTTGCTTTCTTTTTCCAGTGATGTAATTGATAGCTAGACACATAGTCACATCCCAATTTAATAAAATTTCTCTAGCAATAAATCATGACCAGAAGGGTATTTTCGATGTTTTGCCACCAGCAAGAGAATGTCTTGAGTTTAATATAGGGAAATGTAAACAGAGCAAGCATTCCTGTTTCTTCAGGTTTTAAAATCATTAATAAAGATGTCTTTACCCTCGAAGGGAAGGGTGGTGAGCAGTCACATTTTTATTATTCTACTGAATAAGTGAATTTACCCGGCATATAAATTAGCAAATGCATTTTCTCCCTGCAGCACATGTTGACATTTTCCTGCAGATGGCTCAGCAGAAGAGGAATGAGAAAGGTGGTTAGGGACAAAGGACAGGCATGTTTGGTCACTGTCTTTTTTTTTTTTTGTGGTACGCGGGCCTCTCACTGCCATGGCCTCTCCCATTGCGGAGCACAGGCTCCGAACGTGCAGGCTCAGCGGCCGTGGCTCACGGGCCCAGCCGCTCCGCAGCATGTGGGATCCTCCCGGACCGTGGCACGAACCCATGTCCCCTGCATCGGCAGGCGGACTCGCAACCACCGCGCCACCAGGGAAGCCCAGTCACTGTCTTTTACTGCCCAGGGACACTGGCCTGCTCGCCCCTCTCACCCGGCTGGGGGGCTTGCTGGACGGGGAAGGGCCTGAGATTGCAGGTACTGTGAAGGACAGAGTGGGGGTAGGGAGGAAGTCAGACCTGCCTTTCCCCTTAGAATGAACTTTCGTATATTAAATTTGTTCATACTGTTATGAGTTGGACAGAGCATTTTCTGTGTTTTCTTTCCATTTGGAATCATTTCTCATACTTTGTTTACAGATGATCTTTTCTTGAACCATTAGTTGGAAACAGGCTATTTGACCTGCAGAGTGCTCAAATTTTGCTCTCAGGAGAATCGGAGGCAGGATTTAGGGATAACAGGTGGGTGGACAGGGCATGATCTCTGTAAAAACCAAATGGGTGCAGAGATGAGTAAATACAGCCTGTTGACATCACACACGTGTTGGACCCTGGTGATTGACGAACTGGTTGTTTATGGGAACAGGTAGGGGCTCTGTTTGAGTTGTTCGGTATTTCAGGATTGTGAGGGGTAAAGGTTTATTCAGGTATTTGGGACTGAAGTTTGTCTAGAGGCAGCAGATTTCCATATAAGACTGTGAAATCTGGGTGTGGCACAGCTCCCTCCAAAGGTTGTGGTTTCAGAGAAGTCAAGAATGTAGCTCAGATCTTGGCTGGAGGGCTATGATTTATGCCCAGGGGGGTTAAAGCTCATTCCAGGAGCTAGGAGTGAGTAGGTGTGGCAAAGAGGAACCTTCAGGAAGGTGGGAAAAGATCAGCTGGGGCTACCCAGATGTGTGAATAGAAATTCCAACCATCTAACCACTCACCCATTGACTTATTTAAAACGTTTAATAGCAAAGTCACTTTAAAAAAATAAATTTATTTATTTATTTTTGACTATGTTTCATCTTTGTTGCTGCACATGGGCATTCTCTAATTGTGGTGAGCAGTGGCTACTCTTCATTGTGGCGCATGGGCTTCTCATTGCGTTGGCTTCTCTTGTTGCGGAGCATGTGCTCTAGGCATGTGGGCTCAGTAGTTGTGGCTCGTGGGCTCTAGAGCACAGGCTCAGTAGTTGTGGCGCACGGGCTTAGTTGCTCTGCTGCATGTGGGATCTTCCCGGACCAGGGCTCAAGCTCATGTCCCCTGTATTGGCAGGCGGATTCTCAACCACTGCACCACCAGGGAAGTCCCCAAAGTCACTTTTGAAATAAGGGAAGTTAGTAAAATCATGGATTATGGTGTATATGTGTTTGTTTTTTTGCTTGTGTGTGTGGGTGTTTTTTCTACAAGCAAAAGAGAATCAGTGTATGTACACTTTGAATGAAGTGTATACATACAGTGTATATGTACTTTTTGAATGAAGAATAATCCTGGGGGAAGAAGATAGAATAAAATTGCTTGCACTGATCTGTGGGAAGCAGTTCTGTATTCAGCAAACTAAGAGTTTTCAACTCATGTTCTCAATTATAAAATGAATTACTAGTAGATACCTGTCCCATAAAGGATTAAATGAGATGATGCCTATAAGTTCTTGGTACAGCACCCCAAAAAGTGAACTCTTAAGATTTTATAAAAATAGGGTCTGACTAATACACATTGTGTTCAAAAGTACCTTTTTTTTTTTTTGCCCCCCACTTAACGTTAGATTTTGGCCAGCTTTCTATGCTAGAACACAGAGATCTAATCAGAGTGTGCTTGGACTCTTTTATTTTCCAACGTTTTTGTTGAAATTTAGGTCTCCTGCACTTGTCTCCCCTCACGGGATGGCAGAGACCATTCTTGCACGTGTGTCTTGGTGTCCTTGTCACACTCTTCTCTGGGGTGACATCTCTACCTCTCGTGCTTGAAGCCTGTGAAAAGGCAACACACACTCCCTGCCTTGGATCACAGGCCCCAGTGGAGAGTCCACGGATGTTCCCAGGCTTCCTCTGATGTGGGGAAGTCGGGAGGGGCGGGGGGGAGTCTATCCTCTTTCTGTGCCTGGGCGGGGGTCTTAGTGTCAGTGCTGTTTCTTCCTGTTGGTCTGGGAATGATGCTTTCCAGGAGGAGACCTTGTGCTTCCCCTGTGTTCCTCCTTAAAGTAAAATGGGCAGCCATACTGTTGCTCTCTAACTGCTTCATGTCAGGGTGGCGTATTTTGTTTGGGGAATATCTCCCCACACCTAGCTGTCTCCCACGGGTCCCCTTCTTCAGGCTCGTCAGCTGTAGAGTGGAAGTCCAGCTAGTGTCTCGCTCTGGCCCAGCTTCTTCAACAGGGCTGCCAGATGTTCAGATTGGAGCAAGGCACTGCAGCTGGCAGCATCAGCTCCACACCAGCCACTTGTCAGTGAGGTCCTGAGGCAGAACGGGCCTTCAGGGTGCGCATCTGTGCTCTGATGAATGCACCATTTCATCCGAGCTGAGGGAGACTCGGTGGTCCTGGAAAATGACTGTCTGGTGAGAGAAGGAGTATAGGAGGGCACTGTTGCATTGGGCTTACACACTCCATCTTCATGACATTTGGGTATTTCCCTCAACACTTGGCTGTTGGGGTGGATGGTTCATCTTGGGGGTGACCTGGAGTCCAAGGACTCTGCTTCACTGAGCCCTCGAGTGCCTCTTGTCCCACATTCCTCTTTCTCCTCGGTGGCTGCATTAGCCACTCAAACCTCCTCTTCCTTGTGGACACAAGGGCTGGAGAGAGCAATGGCAACTCCCATTCAACACTTGTTTCTGTTTTTAGGTGTAAATAGGTTTTTTTCCTGGAGACGGCTAGAGCCGTGGGATGAAGTGAGACTTGGGTGTTCTGGGGACTGTCATCACCGGTTGCATTGGTTTGACCCGTTGCAGTTCATGCTGCTCTCATTTGGTGCCTGGAGCCTCATATGCCCTGGTGAGGGCATCAGGGCCTGGTTGTGCTTAGCCCCATTTTACAGATGGTAAAGTGAGGCTCATGAGGGGAGGCAAGTCATCCAAAACCGCACAGCTGGCAAGCGGTAGAGGGGTAGAAGTCTGGGCCTCCTTGCTGTGCATTCCAGAACTTCATATTAGTTAGCCAGAAGGATGTCTTAAAATGCCAGTCTAATTGCCTTTATCGTTCTTCAAATCCTTCAGGGCTCCTTGTTGCATTCAGAAGAGAGCCCAGATTCTTATCGAGCCAGGCAAGGCCCTGGGTGACTGGGCCTCACCTCTCTTTCCACCTCCATCACTGTCACTTTCCCCTTCTCACAGGCTTGCTCCAGCCCTATCAGTGCGCTCAACCTTGGCTTCTGCCCCAGGAACATGCTCGTCTCCCTGCTCTGCCCTGTTTCTGTGGATGCTCACGACCCTTCCTTCAGGCCCCGGCTTAGAGGCTCCTTGGTCTGGGAAACCTTGGCTAAATCCTGATCTGGGTTAATTAGGTCTCCCAGCTTCTCGCACAGCGCCCTATTGTGCTGTGCTGGTGCGTGTCCCCAGCAGGGCCCTATAAGGCCTTCTCAGGACAGACTCCTCCCCCATATCCTCTACTGTAGCTCCTCCCTGAAGTACCTAGATAACCGTGTCTGATGCACATTTCCTCAGTTGTTCTACAGATACTAAGACCCCCACCAAACGGAAGAAATTAACTACTTGATGCCCATGAGCACACATCCTGCAGACCTACTGGCACCTGAGGATTGATAATGTTAAATTAACCACCCTGTTATCTCACCATCAACCAATCAGAGAATTGTGCACGAGCTGATCACAGACCCTGGGACGCCCATCCCTCACCTGGCCTTTAAAAATGCTTTGCTGAAATCCTTTGGGGAGATCAGGGTTTTTGAGGCACGAGTCACCTGTTCTCATTGCATGACCCTGCAGTAAACCTTTCTCTGCTCCAGACCCCGACGCTTTGGTTTGTTTGGGCTCACTGTGCATCGGGCACTCAAACTTGTGTTCGGTAACAGCTGGACTTTGAGGGCAGGGACCTTGCTGTCCTGTTCTCCCCTGAATACTCAGTAGCCCCCAGCACTGTGCCCGGTCTATAAGAAGGGGCCGGGTAGGGACCTTCCTGCTGGAATCCGTGCTGCCACTGGTACCAGGAGCAAGGGAATATGTGACTTGACTCTGGCTTCTATTCAAAGCACGATGGTAGGAAACATCCTTTCCTGTGGTCCCTGAACTTGATGTGCTCATCTGGGAGTATGGTGTCCTTCTCAGGCGGCATTTCTGCCTCTGCTGCCATGTGCACCCCTTCTCCCTCCCTCCTCCGGCTGCTTCCTCTCCATCCTGGCCTCTGAGGGGAGAAGAGCACCTTCCTTTGTGCCTGGGGTGTCTCTTTGCCCCTCAGAGTGTGGGCCTGGCACACACCCCTCCTAACGCGAACTCATGCTCAGGGCCATGGACTGCAGAGGCAGTGCCCATTCTGCTTGCCGTCTCTTTGTGATGTGCTCTAGACTAAGTGGGACTCAGTCTCTAATACTTGTTGGCTCCATTAAAAAGCAGTGATGTTTTTGTGGCCCATTATCCAACGGGCACAAAACTGAACTTGTCTGGGGTAATGAAACTAATAACAGAGCCTGATGGCCATGACCCCACAGCCACCGAGGCAGTGATCAA
Organism: Delphinapterus leucas; assembly: GCF_059928025.1. NCBI lineage: Eukaryota > Metazoa > Chordata > Mammalia > Artiodactyla > Monodontidae > Delphinapterus > Delphinapterus leucas. The sequence goes on along the minus strand of NC_143131.1, from coordinate 115,931,428 downwards.
AGCAGCCTTTTGTAAATAGGTTCATTTGTACCATTTTTTTAGATTCCAAATATAAGTGATATCATATGATATTTGTCTTTCTCTGTCTAACTTCACTCAGCATGATAATCTCTAGGTACACCCATGTTACTGCAAACGGCATTATTTTGTTCTTTTTTATGGCTGAGTAATATTCCATTGTATATATGTGCTACATCTTCTTTATCCATTCCTCTGCTGATGGAAATTTAGGTTGTTTCCATGTCCTGCATGTAAATAGTGCTGCAATGAACATTGGGGTGCACGGAACCTATTTACAGAACAGAAATAGAGTCACAGATGTAGAAACAAACTTATGGTTACCAAGGGGGAAAGGTAGAGGGGAGGGATAAATTGGGAGACTGGGATCGACACATACAAACTACTATGTATAAAATAGATAACTAATAAGAACCGACTGTATAGCACAGGGGACTCTACTCAATACTCTGTAAGGACCTATATGGGAATAGGATCTAAAAAGGTGGATATATGTATATGTATAACTGATTCACTTTGCTGTACAGCAGAAACTAACACAACACTGTAAATCAACTATACTCCAATAAAAATTAATTAAAGGGCTTCCCTGGTGGCGCAGTTGTTGGGAGTCCGCCTGCCGATGCAGGGGACACGGGTTCGTGCCCCGGTCTGGGAAGATCCCACATGCCGCGGAGCGGCTGGGCCCGTGAGCCATGGCCGCTGAGCCTGCGCGTCCGGAGCCTGTGCTCCGCAACGGGAGAGGCCACAACAGTGAGAGGCCCACGTACCGCAAAAAGAAAAAAATTTAAAAAAATTAAAAAAGCAGCCTTTTCCCCACCTCCCGCAGCCGGCCTGCTCATACCATCTTAAAAAGGCCCTGTTGTCACGATAAACCTCCATGGTCACCAATTTCCAAAGGCTGGTTCCCGCTAACATCTCGATCAGTTATTAAAGTTAATCATCGTCAGAAACAAGCGAATGACACCTCGGAAAGGTCTTTTTTTTTTTTTTTTTTTGCGGTACGCGGGCCTCTCACTGTCGTGGCCTCTCCCGTTGCGGAGCACAGTCTCTGGACGCGCAGGCTCAGCGGCCATGGCTCACGGGCCCAGCCGCTCCGCGGCATGTGGGATCCTCCCGGACTGGGGCACAAACCCGTGTCCCCTGCATCGGCAGGCGGACTCTCAACCACTGCGCCACCAGGGAAGCCCCGGAAAGGTCTTTTTAAACACTAACAGGCGTGGCGGTGGAGTTCCCAGATAAGGGGAAATATGTCAGCTGGAAGATGTAGTAATGAACCAGTCCAGCCCCTTGATTAAGTGCCTGTGAATGCCGTATCTCAGGAGCATGATAATAAGGGTATAAAATGGGAAGACTTGAAAAGGTAGTAATGTGTTGGCGTGATGATTTCAGGTGTGATGGCACCCAGGGGGACAGTGAAGGTTACAGGGTGAGAGAAGGCAGCTCACCAGGGTCCACTGCAAGACCATCCGGATCTGATTCAGCTTGGCGTCTCTTCCCCAACCCCCTTTCTTGGCCCTGGCCTGAAACATACAAGGTGCCTGGTAAATGTTGAACTGAGCTAAACTTCATTTCCGTTCACCCATAAGCTCCCCAAGGGCCAGACATCTCTTTTGCTCAGCACTTCCTAATGAGCCTAGAACTTCATAGATGTTGAATCATTGAGTGAATGTGGGACTTGCATGTGTATCCTTTCAGACTGACAGAGAGACAGAAGAACCTCGGAAAGCAAAACAAAACTAGTGTTACCAACCCAATGACTGCTAACACGACAGCTAGTCTTCCATGAGTAGCTGCTATACGCCTCTTGTCCACGTAGTTATTTATTGTGTGCTGAGTGTTGTACGTGCATCACCTCAACCCTTTCAATGACCATATGGGGTGGGCACTATTGTGCCATTTTGCAGAAAGGAAAACAGAGGCACACACAGCGAGGACATGGCAGATTTGGGATCTGAGGCTAGCGGTGCTCTGAATCACTTGGCCAGACTGCTTCCCCCAATGTCCTCTGGCTTTTAGTTCAATCCCATGCAGGTTTAGGAGCCTCAAGCCAGTGTATTCAGTGCAGCCTCGCCCCCTGTACATTGCTCGTGGATCTAGATTTCCCTGAACCCATGCTTTTGTTCAGCCCTTCTCCTCAGGCTCTGAAGCACATACCTCCTGTGAAGGGGATGACAAATAGAACTTGAACGCACCCTCTCGGTGTTTCAACAGTACTGTCTCCTTCCAGGCTTTGAATGAAGAAAGGGAAATCCTCTTGAAGGATGGGGAGGTGGGGGACCATGTCCGGCATTTCCTGGATGGTGTTGGGGTGGGTTGTCATGACACTTTGGGGGTATGGAGTTGGCCTGGGTCCCCTCAGACTTGGAAGTTCCTGCTCAGGAGTCTGATGGGCTGTATTCTAAGGTACATATTTGGAGAAGGGGTTGGGAAGGAGATGGGACTGACCTTCATGGACCATAAGTTGTGTGTCAGGCACAGTGCTGGGCCCTATCCACCCACCCCCCTGCACCTACCCACCCCCACCCAGAGAGGAGGGTGGACTTATCCTCCCATTTTGCAGTTGAGGACTCTGAGGCTCAGAGGGTCTAAGAAGCATGGCCAAGGCCACACAGCTAGTGGGTAGTAGAGATGGTATGTCCCACAGTCTGTTTCATGCCAGGATTCACGTTCTTTCCTTGACATCTTGTTCCACTTTCCAGGGGAATCCGTCCTTGGTGGATTCACCTGGTGTCCTTTACCACGACACAAAATCAGAGAGTGTACGAGCTGCAAGTGACCTTAAAAGTCATGCAGTCTCACGTAGCACAGGGAGATCAGCTCAGTGCTTTGTGACCACCTAGAGGGGTGGGATAGGGAGGGTGGGAGGGAGACGCAAGAGGGAAGAGATATGGGAACATATGTATATGTATAGCTGATTCACTTTGTTATGAAGCAGAAACTAACACACCATTGTAAAGCAATTATACTCCAATAAAGATGTTAAAAAAAAAAAAGTCATGCAGTCTAAAAAATAAAGTAAGTGGGGTCCGGAGAGTCTCTTCCTTATGTGCTGGCCACAGCTGGGAGCTCCAGGCTTTTCCCCTCTTCCTTTTCTTTCTTTTTTCTAAGGGTAGATTGGAGTCAACTATAAACTCTTTATCCTTGAGGAGGAGGGTGAGGAATGATGTGTCTCAAGGTCAAGAACACTTAGGAGGTATTGGTTTCCAGAGGTGGAGCTTACAGGGTGATGACGGTCCCAGCAAAGGGGCGTGGTCTCTCTTCCCTCTTCTTGGACATCAGTGGACTTAGGATACGGTTGAGCCATATGAGAAGCCCAGATATCTATCCATGTGTCCCTGTCTGTCTGTGTTGTCTCCTCACCCCACTCTCTTGCATCTGGTAGCCAGCCCCTGTCGTCATGGTGGAGCTGGGGGAGACTAGCCACTCTGCCTTCTGTAATATCTTCTGAGTGCTACAGACACTGCAGTGAATGACACAGACAGGTTGTAGTCCTTGTGGGACTTACAGTCTAGGAGGGCAAATAGACAATAAGCCAGAAAACAAATCATATGTTTTCAGAAAGTGGTCAGTGCCAGGAAGGAAATAAATCAGGATGAAGTGAAATAACCTTCCAGGGAGATGAAACGGCATTTGTGAAGGCTCCAAGCTGGCGGGAGCTGGGCCTGGTGTGGGGGGATAGCAAGGAGGCCTGTGTGGTTGGAATAAAGGAAGAGGGAGACGTGGGAGAAGGGGCGAGCAGCACAGACTCTGCAGAGCCTGTGTCTTGGTAGCGGGACTTTGGATGTCATTTGATGCATGGGGGCCGCTGCTTATGGGTTTTAAGCTGGCGAGTGATCTGTGTTTCAGATGTTTTCGTAATCTCTGTCTCCCTTTTCTCTGATACTGGTAGGTGTACAATGGGTTGTTTTCTTGCAGAGCAGAAGGACTTGAGATCCAGTTTCAGGTTAGGGAGAGAACGTGGCTTTTCGTAGCCCAGGTGATATAAATTCTCTATGTGGTCTAACCTGGGTCACTGGTATTTTATGTTGGGGTTTGGACACAAGAAAGCAGTTTGTGCTTTTTTGGTCATATTTTTTCCCCAGGGACCTTGAAGAGGAGGGCAAGGTGGGCTTGGACAGGATTTAGGTATCCCTGGGTCACTACCTAATGGGATCACTGCATTGTTCTCTAAAGTAATCACCACTTCCCCTTGTCAGCTGCACCACCTGAGAAATGCCTGCGAGAACCCCAGGGGCTTGGGTCCCAGGCAGGTGTAATCTTTACTATAACATCCTGCCCTTTGGGTTAAGCCTGTCACTGCTGCCCTTTCTCTGGCTACTGTCTCTTCCTAAGTTTCTCCCCAGTTGTGAAATGTAGTTTAAAGTAGAAAAGCACAGTGTTGTCACTTTTCCCCAGAGAAAAAAAGATCAATTGCTCTGAAATGGCCCATTCTCCTTGGAAGAGAGCTGGTTTAAAGTGACAGCCGTGGAGTTGAAGTAAAGATCTTATATCTCTTTTTCCAGACCATGAAATTTTGTCCTATACCAGTACATATTTCACTGCTATAATTAAGCTGTTAGTTCTCCCTGAGTTTATTTCAACCATGTTTCAGCAGCATCCCGGGATGCCGTTAGTGTTTCACAGTGGTTAAGGGTGAGACCTCAGTTCAAGACCCAGCTCTGCCACTTACTAGCTTTTTGGCCTTAGGCAAATTACTTTTTTCCCATGAGCTTCTGTTTCCTCAATGTAAAATTGATATAACAGCAGGAGCTAGTGGTAGCTAACATTCATACTTAGGCTATTGAAGCACTTACTTGAATAATTGACTTAATCCTCTTAACAACCCGACGTGGCAAGTACTATAATTATTTCCATTTTACAGGTGTGAACACTGAGGCATAGTTCAGTCATTGGCCCAAAGTCACTCAGCTAGAAAGTAGAAGAGCTGGGATATGAAGTCAGAGCCTGTGTTCTTAGCAGCTAACTAAACCTCTTCGCGGGTCCTCCCTTGGAGACATCAGTGGAAAATGCGAGCTCTGCCCTTATCACAGTGCCCGGCAGGTATTCTGTGCCCTTTTGGTGTTTTCCTCTAATTCTGAAGAGTTGTCCTGTTGGAAGCCTTCTAAGGAGAAGGGCAGAGGCCTTGAATCCAGATGGGCTTCCTGCTTGTGGCAGCAGTCCCTTGGCTCCCGGTGTTCAAGATGGACTGTGTGCTCAGCCGGCAGGCACTGACACGGCAGAGCTGTCAGGAAAGTGGTGATCTGCTGGGACCCCCAGCCATGTCGGCAGCCTTCGGGATGGTGGGCAGGTGTCCACTCCTGCCTGGCTTGGCTGCTACTGTTGGAGTCTGGCATGCTCCTCAGCCCCAGAATTAATACCTCCCTGCAGACGTCCTCAGCACCCACGCAGGCTGGCACAGGCGTGGGGCACCAGGGCCGACGCCACTTCTATATGTTCCTGAGCGTGACTGCCCTGGTAAGAGGCTGTGTTGGTGAGGACGCCTGGCCCTGGGCTACAGGTTCCTGTCTGTGGAGAGTCTCCTCCGTAGGATACTGGGCCCCTCCAGTGGGGAGACTGCATCTTCTCATTTTGCCTCCTGGAACTGTGGCTGTCGTCTCAGCAGGAGTGGGGCAGGACCCTGGAGGGCAGCGGCTTGCCTGGGGCACTGAACTGAGGGGTGATGGAGTCAGGCTACCGCCCGGCCATATATAAGCTTCTGTTTTCTCTCTCCTCTCAGTTGGCGGGGCCAGATTGGTGGGGCTTGGCCCTTGCAGGAAGCCTGTGGGTGACTCTGCTCGCCTGGTCTGTGTTCCCAGAGGCGTGGTGAGGCTTCACGGTTGATCCACAGCACAGCTGCGGGTTCCTTGCTTCCTTTTCTAGCCATGAGTAAATACGTGTCCTCTCAAATTAGGAATTTTACTGTATTTGGCTAAACTGGGAAGGGAATTAGCCAGACTCGTCTCTGTCCTTTGTCTCTGCAGTGTTAGCCTTGTCAGCAGGCTTGTCCCTGTGGTCCTTCTCCCTTGGTTGCTGGGAGGAAATCTGGAGCCTCGGAGAGCCCCAGATTGTGGGAACAGGAGGAATCTCCTTTGGCCCAGCGGGGATCAGGGCAGCTCCTTGGCTTGTTCCCGGTGAGAGGGACGGGACTGGGGTGGGAGTGTGACACTTGCCCCTACGCTGCCGTTGGGAAGATCCTCGTTGCTGCCTGGAGGGCAGGACATGGGAGAAACAGTTGCCGTCTTTGCCTTCTGCCTCCCGCCTCTGGCCCTTCTCCCACAGTGCACACCTCAAGCTTCTCTCCCCTTTCAGAGACATAGTAACTTACAGCTCAGCTGATTTATGGGACTAAAATAAGCTCATTCTGTGAGTTGTCAGTAATTATATGAATTGATGAGGGGATTTCCCTCTTCCTTCCCTTGGATGCTTGCAGAATCATTGCAGGTTGACTTTGCATTTTTGACCTTAACAGTGATGGATTTAGACATTTAGACATTAGCTTCTTTCCGTTCAGGATAACTTCTGAGCTCCGCATCCACCGCTTTGTAACAAACTTGTCTTAGGTGAGGTTTCTGATGATGTTTCCCAGCACCACAGGTGACAGAGGCTCCCGGCATCTTTTATGAGGTTGTGATGTCTTTATTTTCCTAATTATCAAATATTTATTAAGAGCATTACCTCAAAGAACTTCGGCCTTCTTGTTCCTGTTGTCAGTGCTTCTTGCATTTACAGTCAGGTTCAACGTGACTGATGGGGTATTCATGAAGATAAAAACCATAGCACCTGGAAATGTAGCTTTGTGGAGAGTGTGGATGCAGTGTAAGTCTCCAGATGTTAGTTGGCCAGTGTTTCAATGATTACTTACACTGGTTGCATCAGTACATCGGAGGTGACAAACCCGTGGGTTGAGTCCAGCTCTCAGATGTGTTTTGTTTGGACGGTATGTTAAAAAAAAAAAAGTTTTTTGAATCAGTTGTTAACATTAAAAAATTAGAAGATATCATCCAAAACCCCACATATCTGGATTTCCTATTTCTCTTGGGAAACCCTCAGACACGGCCACAGGGGCTCGTGGTCACATTAAGGAGACAGTTGGCTGGCGGACAGTGGCTGCCCCTTCCGATGGGGCACGCGCACCTTCTCTGTCAGCGCACCTCCGTTTGCACCTGATCTACTTTATTTAATTCATCAGTTTGGCCCTACTTGGCATTTGAGTTTGCAACTCTACAACCAGAGTGAGTGTGGGTATAAATGCCCAGTGGTTGACTGCCCATCAGCTCTTGCTGCACCTGTCCTGGCTTGAGCTAACATCTTGCTTCTGGATTAGTGCAGATGCCTGCCCGCAGTTCTGCCTGCTTCCTCTTCCTTTGCATCGTCAGTGCTCCGCAGGCTGTGCTCAGCACAGGAGTCAGACTGGTCCTTTGAAAACATGTCAGACCATGTTACTCCTCTTGCTATGGTTCCCCATTTCTCTCAGAGGAAGGGCCAACCGTGCCCACTATCCTACAGGCCCATCATGTCCTACAGGCCTCCTGCTGCCTCTCTGAGCTGGTCTTCTCTCTCCCTCTCTCATTCTGTTCCAGCCTTACTGGCCTCCTTGCGGTTCCCTGAATGTGCCAGACCTCAGGGGCTTTGCTCAGTCTCCCTGGGAGCTCTTCTCCTAGATACCTGCTTGGTTAATTCCCTCACTTCCTACAGGTCTTGGCTCAGATCTCACCTTATCAATGAGATCTCCCTTCACCATGTTATTTAGTATTGCATCCCACCCCTGCCCACCTTCTGTATTTTTTCACCACATACCTGGCTCTACATTTTCATTTTTCTATAGTATTTATTCCCTTTAAGCACACTAGATGCTTTCTCTAACGCACTTAGTGTTTGCCTCCTCTCTCTGTTAGGATGTGAATTCCACAATGACAAGGCTCTTTGTTTTGTTCATCATTTTATCCTAAGCATCTAGAACAATGCCTGGCACTGTTTTTGGATGTTGCTGAAGTCATGGAGTGTTTTCTGAGAGCTCCAAGGTGCTTGAAACTAAGAATGGTGGAAAGGGGGAGTTGTTTTTCCATCTCAGTGGATGCCGCCTGGAAGGTGAGCTCACCAGAGGAAGTGGCAGCATGGGTGCAGTGGAGCCTGAGACGAGAAGGCCGGGACTCCAGGGCTTTCCCTGGGTCTTGTTTCCTATGTGGTCTTCTCACTCCTGTATCTTTTCCTCTGTAACTGAAGATGAAGGAGGCGGCATCCTTGTCAAACAGAGCAAAGGGGGAAAGGGGAAGGAGAGGGGAAGGGACACAGGTAGGTGGCTCCAGTTCTGAGTTTATCCAGCTGTGTCACCATTAGCACACTTTTCTGGGCTTCAGTATCAGCATCTATGAAATGAGCCTGTGGCTTTAGACCCTCTCCGAGGCCATCTCAGCTCTTTATTGCTGTGGATCAATAGTTTTGATGAGGTCTCTGTCCACACTGACCGTATTTCCCACTTTAAAGGAGAACCTCCAGGTAAAATTATTTGGGCCTCTCGACCTGCAATGTAACGTTCCGAATTGTTTCCTAAATCTGGATCGATACTATTAAAAATACACTTTTTCTTATTTTTTCAGATTTCCATTAGCAATTCCTCTTGGGGTCAGACACTTTTTCCTTCCGCTCAGTGAAATACAACATGATTCCCATGTGCTGCCTTATTCAGTGTGGTTTCCTATCCTCTCTCTTGGAGACAAGCTGAGTTCTGACCCCTGGGGTTGCTTTGGGAGCCCAGCATTCACACTGCGGTGTCTAATATAGTTGTGTGGCTTTTCACCTCCATTCCTACTTACTGATAGAAAATTAATTAGTCAAATATGAAATAATATGGGTCAATCATCACCTTGGCCAAGTGGCATAAAACACACCTCATCCCCACCCCAGATGGTTGTCAATAAAAAGTGGCATTTAAAAATGCTGACTAAATTGAAACCTGTGAAGTGCTTTCTTCCATAATTTAAATTCATTTTGGGGGAGATGTGCAAGTCTGTTTTGTTTTAATGCCCACAAGCAGATTCGTCTCACAAGAACTGGAATATTTGCAGTGGTCGTACGTTTTCCTAAAAGCTTTTCCAAGAGAAACCTAACAGTTTCTCCTGAAACAAATGCACACCCCTTCTGACTCAGGGGAACTGAAATAAATGGGTCTATTTTCTCCCAGACACGACGACGTGGCACTCGTAACCTGTCTTCCCTGGCTTTTCGGTGCTAGCCTCAAGGTGAAATCTTCGTGAACAGATGGGGCTCCTTGGAGCTCCTCTGGCAGGAGATAGACATGCTTCTGAGATAACACTAGTAAATGTGCTTTCTCAAAGTGCCCCTTTCTTCCCAGAGAAACCTAAGGCTCAAATCTTAAGATCTCAGATGGATATAAGCCTTTGTTATGCGGCCTTGAGCAAGTCATATAATCTCGAAACCTCTGTTTCCCAACTTTAAGAAAAGAATGTTAACAGTACCTGCTGCACTGGGTCATTCTGAGGACTAAATAAGGTGACGTAGGTAGAGCCAGCATGTGGCTAGCACTGGATACATCTTGTTTTTATTAGCTATCATTTTGCCAACTTTCCCCTGCCCCTTGCATTAGATTATTTCTTAACCATCTTAGAATAATGAAAATGTATAAACTCCCTTAGCACTACTGCTTTTTCTCCAGCTGTAGTGTTTCCATGAGTAGGACTTGGTATGTACCTCCCCTGATGACCAGGTCTACTAGAACCACCCGGGATGGCCCCTGGCTCTGTGTCGGGTGTGGCGCAAGGGTGCTCTGTGGCCTCTTCTGGGAGACAGATTCTCTCTTCCCTCTGCCCTGCCCCATCCACTGACTCTTTCTAGGAAAGGCAGGACACCAGGGGATGGGCTGGGAAGGCGTTTCCTGCAGATGCTCTGCTGGTTAGGTCTGTAAGCAGCTGTGGAAGGATCTCCCTCTGGGCAGCGGGAGCACCCCTGATTTATCTGGGGCTGGACTTTCTTTCTTCTCTTTGATCCACTCTTTTCCTCCCTCTTTGCCAGCTTTTCTTGGGACTATCTGTGCTTGTGTGTTTACCCACACAGCGCCCAGCTCCTCGGCTGGGAGCAGAGCTTAAGTCTTCTCAAGGGCCCTCTGAAGCTGTGAGCGCTGTGCTAAGGGGCCCTGGCCACTATGGTGCTCACCCCACACGCTATCTGTGAAACCCTAGAGACCAGTTATGGTAAAAGCTCTTCCTCTTGATCCCTCCAAGTAGGAATAATAGGTTGTAAGTCAAAGGTCCTCCTTTCTAGGAAATGCAGTGTTTCTTGGAGATTGGCTGTTGTGGCCGGATAGGGTGGACAAGGCAGGACAAGGCATCTCCTGGGCACAGGCGGGGGTCAAGACTCCACGTAGGTTCCCTGCAGACCTCGGTGGTCTCCTTGTCCGTTTGTGAATCTTCTCACACAGAGCTGGCCTGAGCCTTTTCTCAGTGGAAGCTCCGGTAGTAATGAGGATCTTTCCGTGAGTCATTTGCACATGTCATGGGGACCTGCGGGCTGGCTGGGGTTACAGTAGGCTCCTAGGTACAGCCTCTGCCTGTGGGGACAGGCTGCATGTGGAACACTGTGCTCTTCCACCCTGCAGCCTGGCGACCGCCTGAGCTGGCTAGAGGTTGCCGGGTCCATGGCCACAGCTGCCAACAGAGAGGTGAGAAGACCACGGTCATCATAAAGTCCATGTGTGGAAATCAGGCCTTTGCAGAGGAGCCAGCTTATTTGTAGTTCAGTGGATAAGACTTGCTTCAGGACAGACAATTTTGAGAGATCGAAAAGTAATTCTGTTCATTTTGGGGGATTTTGACCTCAGAGATAGTGAGTCAGAAAAGAAGTTAAACTCCCCCAGAGTTAGCAAGTATTGTGATCTCTTTATTCTTTATTAAAAATAATTTTTAAAATAACATATTAATTTGAAAAATACGGTTTGGAAAAGTCGACTGTTAATCTCTACACAAAGCTTTCCTCTGTTGCTGGTGGGGTCTTCCCTTTCCAGTGCAAATGGTCTGGTCTTCACCCCGGACCTCAGCCGGTTGGGAGCTGCTATGGTGGTGGGCTTCTGCACGGAATCATTTTTCAATGCTGTAGACAAAATCACAAGTTTCCTTTCTTTCTTTCTTTCTTTCTTTCTTTCTTTCTTTCTTTCTTTCTTTCTTTCTTTCCTCCTTCCTTCCTTCCTTCCTTCCTTCCTTCCTTCCTTCCTTCCTTCCTTCCTTCCTTCCTTCCTTCCTTCCTTCCTTCCTTCCTTCCTTCCTTCCTTCCTTCCTTCCTTCCTTCCTTCCTTCCTTTCTTTTCTTTTCTTTCTTTCTTTCTTTCTTTCTTTCTTTCTTTCTTTCTTTCTTTCTTTCTTTCTTTCTTTCTTTCTTTCTTTCTTTCTTTCTTTCTTTCTTTCTTTCCTTTTCTTTCTTTTCTTTCTTTTCTTTCTTTCTTTCTTTCTTTCTTTCCTTTCTTTTCTTCTTTCCTTTCCCTTTCCCTTTTTTCTTTTCTTTTCTTTTCATACTTAAAGAGGCACTATAGCCCAGCAGTGAAGAACCTGGACTCTGGATACTCCCTGGTAGGTTTGCTAGAATTAAAAGAGCTCTTGCTTGCCGCACACAATGCCCGACTCTCAATAACTCTTAGTTATCATGGTTATGTTATGCAGTCTTTCCTTGACATCTCCACCCCTGGTATATTTCAAACACTTTTGGGCATCACTTTCAGCATTCTTCGTGGGCTGCTGTGTCTCAGAAAAATAGAACTTTTAGGAAAAATAAGAAACTTACTGAAATGTTGATGATAAGTGCACATCTCCCAGGTGACATGCATCCTCTCCCTGCCTTCCAAGGTGTACCCTTTGGGATGGTGTCATTGGTACACAGATGGCCCTCCCCCACCCATTCATTTGGCTAAAACCTCTGGCTGTCTTAGGTTTTCCCAGCTGCCTGCAGTGTCAGTTTGTTGGGAGAGCCACATGGTTTGGTGCACGATGTACCCACCAGGTTGGTCTCTCTTTCCTGCTGTGGTCTCCAGGTTACCGCAGGTTGGTGCATTTGGAATCCATCATTAGGTGTTTTTCATGCTGCTTGTTCATTTTCAAGAATAAACAGGTGCTATAGTATTAGATTTTATCGATCACTTAACCAGCAAGAAATTGTGGAAATAATATCCATAAAATCGCCGTAAAACCCTGTTAATCTGCCAGATTTCCAAATTAGAGAATCAGTTAGATTTGTTGGGTATTTGTTTAGCTGTGGTCTCCAGGTGACTCCAGCTCTATTTACTCTCATAATTTCCCCAAAGATTTGTTTCTGTCGTCCTGAGAGAATGATGTGTTCTGCATATCCTATCAGAAACTGCTAGAAGGGATAGGGGCACAAAGATAAACTAAGCAAATATTTCAGATTTGTTACTGTACTTTTGTGAGCCATATAAGTTAATGATCCAAGGCCAGAGACATTGCTTAATGCCAGATACAGTCACGCTATGTTCTGCTTTTCCTGGGGGAGCTAGGGATGGATGGCAGTTCAGGTTTCTCTGGCCTGTCTCCTGGGGTGACAGGGACCTGCCTCGTGCCACTTTATCTTGGACCGAACACTTGGTCTCCAAGCACCAGTTATTTCAAAGGCACGAGTTAGTCATGGTGCCACCTTGTCACGACCCATCAGCTAACGAGACTGCCTCGTGTAGGTTTGCACATACCCGGAAACCGCAGGCAGGTCTCACTGAAAGTGTCATCAGGTAGCAGAACGGGCCCACGTGTGGGTGAGAGAGGCAGCCCCCTGCCCCGTGTGAGCTGGTGGGGAGAGGGTCTCCTGGGCAGGCTCCCTGGGCTCCCAAAGATCGACCCTCCCACTACCCTTGCAGTAGTTCCTCTTCCTTCTTTTAGGCTCTGAGGATTCTCTTCTCTTTTGGAAATTCTCATTAAACATTCACTTGCTAAATATTGAGCCTTCACTGTATGCCTGGTGTGGTACTAGCCTCTGTGGGCAGGAGAGTGTGTGTGTCTAAAACTGCTTTGTGGAGGAGGTGATTGATGTCTGGGATGAGTCCTGAAGAACGATTCCTGCCGATTTTCTCAGCTGGACCCCTTACAGTTGTGGGTAGGCATTGATGTTATTTCTACTTGATGGAGGAGGAACTGAATCTCAGAGAGGGTGAGTGACTTGCCGGAGGTCAAGAATGGGTACCTGGACTCGGAAGTCTCTCTCGAGAGCCCACTTGTTCAGTCGCTATAACTTCACACTGGACAGACAGGCAAGATCCACCATTTGACTCTGGGTTGGCAAAGGACAAGAAGGAGGCATTGTGATGAGTGAGTAAACCTCACTTCCTTCAGGGCTGACTGTGTGAAAGGAGGGCAGCTTGAGGCGGCAAGAATGGCTTGATCCCCATCCTTAGGAGCTCATGATCTAGTTAGAAAGATAGGGGTGAGGAAGCTCGAGGTGAAACCTCATTTCTGCTCCTGCCTCTGTTGCTCACTTTACTGGGTCACCTTGGGCAACCTGCTCACCATCTCTGGGCCTGTTTTCTCTTTCCGTTAAATGAAAGTAATACTTAGGTAAGGGGATGTTGATGGATGTGAACATGGTTTGAAAACTCAAAGTATAAAAGTGGAAGGCTCTTTGCAGAGCACATTCTTTATTTTTTATTTTTATTTTTCTTTTGTGGTATGTGGGCCTCTCGCTGTTGTGGCCTCTCTCGTTGTGGAGCACAGGTTCCGGACGCACAGGCTCAGCGGCCATGGCTCACGGGCCCAGCCGCTCCACGGCATGTGGGATCTTCCTGGACCGGGGCACAAACCCGTGTCCCCTGCATCGGCAGGCGGACCCTCAACCACTGTGCCACCAGGGAAGCCCCAGCAGAGCCCATTCTTAATGTTATATAATACTTACTTACTCTGCCGGGTGGAAGGGGGTAACTCACTGCTGACGTGCCCTCTCTTGTGTGGCAGTGCATTGGTCCAGCCACATTTCCAGGCCAGGTGACCCACTTCATACTCTTGGGATTAATAAGTGTGTTACTTTGGATGACTGCCTAACCTCTCTGTGTTTCTCCTCTGAGTATCCAGTGAGGAGACTTGATCCTTGCAGGATCATTATGAATGATAAATGAGATGACACATGAAAGGCTTCTGAAGCAGAGTAGGTGCTCAGAGAATGTTGGTTGCCCTTCCTCATCACACCTGAGCTGTTGTGTGTGCTCATAGGCGGCTGCAGGTGCAGCGGGTGTGGATCTCCCATCTCACGTCCAGTGCTGTGTCTCCCAGACTTGTGGGTACAACTGTCCTGATTTCTGCCCCATCTCCAAATACTTGAATTTATTTAAAAATATATTTTTCTTTAAAGCAATTCTCCTTTCCCTCCAATTTAGTCTTAAGTGATAATACATGTGAAACCACAGGTTTAATGCACATAACAAATTATACAAATAAAAAAATTTGGATACTTCTTAAAATCCTCGGTGATGTATGTGCCATACTTAGAAAAACACAGTATAAGTTGGATTTGTTTATGGTAACTTCATGCCTATTCCAAGTATTCTCTCTGTTACTTCTCAAGAATAAATACTGGGGTCATGTTGGAGGTTGGTTGGTGGAGGGAACACTTTTTTTTTTAAACATCTTTATTGGAGTATAATTGCTTTACAATGGTGTGTTAGTTTCTGCTTTATAACAAAGTGAATCAGTTATACATATACATATGTTCCCATATCTCTTCCCTCTTGCGTCTCCCTCCCTCCCACCCTCCCTATCCCACCCCTCTACGTGGTCACAAACCACCGAGCTGATCTCTCTGTGCTATGGGGCTGCTTCCCACTAGCTATCTATTTTATGTTTGGTAGTGTATATATGTCCATGCCTCTCTCTCACTTTGTCACAGCTTACCCTTCCCCCTCCCCATATCCTCACGTCCATTCTCTAGTAGGTCTGTGTCTTTACTCCCTTCTTAACCCTAGGTTCTTCATGACCTTTTTTTTTTTTTCTTAGATTCCATATATATGTGTTAGCATATGGTATTTGTTTTTCTCTTTCTGACTTACTTCACTCTGTATGACAGAGTCTAGGTCCATCCACCTCACCACAAATAACTCAGTTTCGTTTCTTTTTATGGCTGAGTCATATTCCATTGTATAGAAGATATACAGATTGCCAACAAACACATGAAAGGATGCTCGACATCATTAATCATTAGAGAAATGCAAATCAAAACTACAATGAGGTATCATCTCACACCGGTCAGAATGGCCATCATCAAAAAATCTAGAAAGAATAAATGCTGGAGAGGGTGTGGAGAAAAGGGAACCCTCCTACACTGTTGGTGGGGATGTAAATTGATACAGCCACTATGGAGAACAGTATGGAGGTTCCTTTAAAAACTACAAATAGAACTACCATACGACCCAGCAATCCCACTACTGGGCATATACCCTGAGAAAACCATAACTCAAAAAGAGGGAACACTTTAATCTGAGGGAGTTTAAGGAATAGAACTGGCTGAATTGCAGTGGGGAACCCCAAATCCATTTGGGCATTTGGGTCCTGAGGTTTGAAATCTCCGTCTCTTTCTGGATAGTGGAACCCAAAAGTCTCATCCGAGGTAGTCCTTGACAAAGCTGCAAAAAATTGAGGAGTACTACGGGCTGCAAAGAAATGTAACTTGTATTGGGGACACTTTCAGAGCTCTGAATGGGCACCACTAACAGGAAATCATAGCCGTCACGTGGTGGTGTGGGGTGTGGGATCCTTTTGGAAGCAAACTAAGTGGTTGGCCTCTGGTTGACATCCCTCTCCAGGCTTTTCTCAGGGTACAAGTGCACCCCCAGGATAGAATCCTACCAGGCTAGCAACATGCCTTTGGACTAGCCCCCTAGGCTTACCTCCTCACCTCCCGAGAATTTAGCCCCGAGGCTTTGCTGGGGCTGAGCTTGTGTCTCTGTCAAGCTGCATCGTAGGAACGTTATTTCTGCTTCGTCAGCCACCTCAGCGCGTCATAGCCCTGCCTTCTCCTGTTTTCCAGTGCACATGGTGTTGCAGCTGCCTGCAGTTTGGCCGTAGATGGGTGATGGTTGTCATTGTTAAATGTCAGCCCTGGGAAGGAGTCACCAGGCATTGGGTGCCAGACATGGTGTTGTGGGATGTGGGGAGATGGCAGCCCTGGATGGAGTGCCCTCCTGTTTACCACTTTGCTTCCTGACAGAGGCCTGCTTATCCCAGACTGATGAAAATGCATCCTCTTTGTCAAGACTGCACATTCATTCTCTTCTGAAGAGAAATGTGGTTTGAATTTCAGAGATCAGATGGGCTGACTTGTGTTCATATGGCTGATAAATCATTTTAAAGAAAATTACTTTGGCATGCTTGACATTTCCATGGATGGCTGATGAATGAAGGGAATGGATCCAGATCACGTCAGAAATATTTTACCATTACAAAAAATTGCGGTCTGCTGAAAACAGAATCCAATAAAGCCATAAACCTGTCTGACCATCCTTCTAAGCTGTAGAAATGCAGCATTCGGGGACCATGACATTGGCATAAATATGCCACATGGAGAGCAGTTCGTAGGAAAGAGAATACCCCATGATAGAAGTGAGGAGGCCTGGGTTCTGGCCCCAGCTCTGCCCACCAACCACAGCTGCCATTGGGCAGAAGTCATTGCATCTGGCTGGGCCTCAGCTTTGCGGGGTTGGTGACTCCCCTTGACCGTCAGATGAATGCTTTGCCCTCTCCCTGAAAAACACGCACACATCCAAAAAGTACTTATCACACAACACCATGGCTTGGTGGACCTCTCAAAGCCCATCCATGGGCCTCAAGTTAAGGGCTCCCAGACCCAGTGAGCCCTACAGTCTCCCTCTGCTCTAGAGACCATCTTGAATCCACCTGACTTGCTAACACCCTTCTCTAGAGGAGGAGACGAGGAGAGCTGACCTCCTCAGTTCCCTGGGCTCAGCTGCCTGGTTCAGTGCAGGGAACATATATTGAGCACCTTTTGTATGTGAGGCAGTGGGCCAGGTGAGGGGGTGCCAGGATGGATGCGATACATACCCGATCTCCTAAGGGAGGTTGTTCTCGTGGTCACGAGCTTTGTGGTGGGTGAAGACGGTGAGGGTGCTGAACCAACAGTGGGGAGTGAGTCAGGATTTGAGGTCCAGTTCTCGTCTTGTGATGAGTTCTAATTCTGTCCTTCGTGATCATAGACAATCCACTGGGCCTCGGTTTCTTCATAAGTACGGTAGGGTCAGTAATTCTAGAACCTTCTGCCTCTCAGCATTGTTGTGAGAATCCAGTATGCTCATGTGTTAATTTAAATAAAATTGATTGATAACTGCTCTGGGACTGTAGTGTTTAAACAGGTTAAAGTATAAACTGTTATTATTAAGAGTTTTGCTATATACCCATGGAAACAAGATCTTTGCCAATAAAAAAGCAAATTAAAAACGTGAGAATGGATGACAGCAGAAACAGAGTTGGGAGAAGGAGGGCGTCACCTGGGGGGTCGGTCAGCTGACTGAGGCGGCCTCTACCCTGAATCCTTGAAGGATTTTATTTGAACTCTTAGTCCTTTTTTATAGAAATCATCATGTTAATTGTAGAAGAATAGAGAATACTTTTTACTAAAAACCAGAAAACACACCTAAAACACATACCACCAATTGTGTAAGCAGTTGGAGATAACCACGTTCGATCATTTGGTGTAAAAACCTCTGGACCTTTGAATGCATGCACATACATGGAAATTCACTCACTTATTCATTTAACAATATTTATTCAGAGTATACTAGTTTTCCTGGCCTGGAGTTAGGCACTTCAGTCTATAATGGTAAACATAGTGAATGTGGTTCCTCCAGGACATAGTCGTCTAGGCTGAGAGACAGTTAAGTAAATAAATATTGCAATTGTGTCACTTCCTGTGAATGTAAGCACAGGCACACACTCACTCTCTCAGCTGCCACTGTGCTCTCCGTTATTGCTTTGCTGTCAGTCACTTTCCCTCTGTAACGTGCTATGATCTTTTCTCCATGCTGGTTAATACATGTATCAGTTATCTGTTGCCTGTCAAACAACCACAGAGCATTATTGCATCAATGAGCATTGATGCCTGCCGTTAGCTGGGCTAGGCTCATCTTGGCCGGTGTTGCTTGCTGTGGGTCCTCTGGCTGTCCGCTGATCTCAGATGGCCTTGGCTGGGACAACTCCACGTGTCTCACCTCCCAGCAGCTAGGTCAAGCATGTTCTCATGGTCATGGCCAAGGCACAAGAGCAGAAACTGAAATGCTCAAGTGCTGTGTCAAGCCTCTGCTTGTGTCATGTCTGCTAACAAGTCACATGGCTGCGTCAAGGGGCAGAGTGTGAGGGAAACCACTACAAGATTGTGTGATCAAGGGTGTGGATGTAGGGAGCAGAGAGGAATTGGGGTCTTTAGTGCAGCTGATGTACTGCAGCCTCCATCCTCATTACCCGTCTTAGTTGCTGCACGGGATTCTGTCATGCGCCTGTAGGTGAGTGAGGTTTTAAACACAGGTTGTTTTTGGCAAAGGTGTGGAGGGAGCATGGGGTTTCTGGGGGCTGGGTCTGCCTGTGTGCCAGGAACAGCGTGTGGAGAGCATGGCGTGCTGGGAGGAGGTTGAACTTTATCTTGTCGGTAACTGGGGATGAGACGATAACAGCGCGACCTCAGAAGGTAAATCTGAAAGAGGTATTTGGCATGTATTTAGGTGAAAAGAGGCTGGAGAAAGGGAGACAAGTCAGTATGTATTGGAATAATCCGAGTATGGGCCTAGAGGTAGGAGGAAATGGAAAGGAAGGGATGGACCAGGACAACTGAGTTAGTAACTGCGGCTTTCATTAGTTGAATTCTTCCTGTGTGCTACCACATGCCGTGCCACATGCTTTGTGTTATCACCTGGAACCCTCAGAACAATCCTATGAACTCAGTACTTACATTACCCTCCTTTAACAGACCAGGAAACTGAGGCATAGCAATGAGGCAGCTGGTCTACCTAAGGTCTCACAGCTCTTTAGTGGCAGTACCAGGATGTGACCCGGTGCAGTCTGTCTCCAGAGCCTGCAGCCTTTGCTGTAACTCCAGGAATCATCCTGGTAGCTGTTGAGGGAGATTTGCTAAGACTTGGTAACAGTTTATAGAGAAAAAGAGGAAAGTTCAGGAAAGAACTGAGTGTTCTAGTCATAGGGCTAGTATTCTTGACAGAAGTAGGAAAACTTGACGAAAGGCATTTTGTGTGCTGGGGTTTGGGTTTTTTTTGTTTCGTTTTGTTTTTGTTTTGTTTTTTTGTTTTTTGCGGTACGCGGGCCTCTCACTGCTGTGGCCTCTCCCGCCGGGGAGCAAAGGCTCTGGACGCGCAGCCTCAGCGGCCATGGCTCATGGGCCCAGCCGCTCCGCGGCACGTGGAATCCTCCCGGACCGGGGCACGAACCCGTGTGCCCTGCGTCGGCAGGCAGACTCCCAACCACTGCGCCACCAGGGAAGCCCTGTTTTGTTTTCTAAAGATGTTTGTGATGTGGACCATTTTTACAGTCTTTATTGAATTTGTCACACCATTGCTTCTGTTTTATGTTTTGGGTTTTTTGGCCCCGAGGCCTGTGGGATCTTAGCTCCCCAGCCAGGGATCAAACCCACAGCCCTTGCATTGGAAGGCGAAGTCTTAACCACTGGGGCGCCAGGGAGGTCTTGGAGTTGGGGTTTTTGAAGTTGCTGAGGTCAAGATGGAGGTGGATGTCTGTGGATGGTGAGTGGAAGCAGTGGTGAAGCTGTGCTCCTACAGGGTCTGGCTGAGAACAGGGAAATGTAAAGGGCCGTGGAGCCTGGAAGCCAGTTTGCATTGGGCAGTAGGAAGAGGAAGTAGAGCCAGTGAAGGGGTGATCTGAAAGGTAGATGGAAAACACGGGTAGAATCCGTGTTTTCCATTCAGTTGTTCCGTTCAGACTGATGGAGGAGAGTTTCAAGAGGGAGGGCTGGTCTGTGGTCTGGAGTGGGGAAGGCCATTAGGAGGAAGAAAACTGAGAAGAGTGACAGAATTTGGCAACGCAGAGGTCATTGCGGGTGCTGAGCAGAGCGCCTTTCAGGCAAACTGTGGGAGCAGAGGGCAGGTCGCATTGCCGCCCGGGTGGAATGACTGAGAAGGACAGGACTCGCGTGTCCACTTCACAGCCTGTGCTGAGGGCGTTTGGCAAGCCAGCCAGGACCGCTGTAGGTGGCAGTGCCAGGGGCTCCTGTACATCGCGGAGTTGGGGGGCGGTCAGGAGGAGACGGTTGGGGGTGATGGAGGATGCCTGAGAAAGGGGAACTAATCGAGGGTGCAAATTCCAGGGAGGGACACCTGAGGGATGGAGATCTGGGACAGGCAGAGGAGGGGGGATTAGCCGCAGAGAGAAGCAGGGAGAGATCGGTGGAAACGATCTGGGAGGACCGTGCCTGGGTTTGAGGTTAGGTGGGGCTGGGAGGAAAGGGAACCCCGTTCAGACGCAGGGCAGCAGCATCATTGCTGCATCTTCGCTTTGCTTAAACTCTCTCACGGTTGCTCACCTCCCGCACAGCAACCAGTGGATCTTCTGAAAAGAAAACCAGTGATGGTCCGCATGCCCTCAGCGTGAAGCCTTCGCACGCTGGCTGCCCTTCACATTGTGGTTGCTGCCGGCCCTTCCCCCAGTGTTCCCACCAACCCTGTTCCTTCTGCCTGGAGTGCTCGAACCCCCTCTCCCACCTGCTCCTTCCTTTCTAACTCCAGGCTTCTGTTCAGGCAGTTGACCTCTGGCTTCTCTCCTGCATTTCTTCTCTGGAAAGTGCCCTGATCTTTGCTGAATCCCCAGCACTCAGCACCATGCCTGGCACGCAGAAGGGGCTCAGTACAGCTTTGCCAAAGGAAATCAAGACCGTCAGCATGAACACACAAGAAGCCCTTGCTGCCTCTGGCGGCTGAGAACATCCCTGGAAGCAGGATTTGTCGGGTGCTGGCCCTTTGTGGTGCTCACCAGGAGAACTACTGTGTGTTTTTCAAGGCTGACCAACTGCCCTCTGCCCTCTGATGCCCATGTTCTCTTTTCTTTTTAAAAATGGAAACAGAACAGGCAAAGCAGACCTCACAAGGACTTTTTTCCTTAGACAAATAGCTGGTCTTCCTATTAAAATGGTAATTTCCTTGGTTTAAAAAAGGCAGATGTGGTCAAATTAAGCTAATCTAATTTGCAATTTTTCATTAAAAATATATAAGAGTTAGGCTGGGAGGCTCTTTTGGTTCCAGGGGTCATTGTGTTAGCAGCCACGGGAACAAATGTCCTTTATTTGCTTAGAGATACATACAGCTTCCAGCAAGCATCATTTCCTCACGGTGACTTCTCCGTGACCTTGTTTCAGTCCACAGGGGATTTCTGTCTGCCAGCTTGTCTTCTACTTTGCCCTTTTTATTAAATAGAAAATCCCTAAGTACCCCCAGGTTGCAGAGTTCCTTGTACAGAGAAGAGGAGGAAGGGTCTCCTCTAACTTTAGGGAACGCAGGACAAAGACGTGGGGTTTTATATGAGAGCAAGAAAGAATGCAGAATGCTGTGTGAAGCCAAGGGGATGTACAGGTGCCCTGGACTCATATGCGTGGATCTGGGTGGGCAGGACCCTAGAGGGTGGAGTAGGGCAGGGGTGGTGGTATCCCTGCGTGTTGAGAGGGCCCGTTAACATTCTCACAAATCCCAGAATTTGTTGGTACCACTTATAGCCTAGGGCTTCCCCCACAAAAGGCCATCAAGCATGCCTGAAACCTACATGCCCCATCTGAACCCTGATGGCAGTTCATGTGCTCGTGGCAATCGGGACAGCCCAGCTAAGCTGTGTGGAGCCCATGATGTTGTGCTCAACCAAGGTGATGCAGCTTTTCTTCCACACTCCAGCCCTGAGAAGCTTGAGTCAAATGCATTCCTTAGCCGTAGTCGTAAACGGTGGCTCTCACCACCAGCACCAGCTTTGGGATTGCTTGTCAAGTGTTGGGACCAAGCAGGTTAAGTCTTCAAAGCCAGGGGTCCCTCCTGCTTCTGTTTCACCTTGGCAGTGACCCCTTGAATCCTGATGAAGGGTGTGGTCCAGCATTTCCCTGGGCGGTCAGAACTTAAAACAATTCAAAGTAGTATTAGAGCACAGGGATGGAAACGTTTGGGGTCCACAGAGGCAGGCATCGCCTAACAGAGGAGAGGCTGTAGGCTTCTGAGGGGCAGACAGGACCTGGGCAGAGTATTCTGGGAAGCATAGAAAGCCCGTGACCCTTCTCCTAGTCCAGTGTGACTCTGAGCACGTGAGAAATTGGCGGTGCTTCTATACTATTTTAAAGAGGGCTGATATACCTGGAAGTACAAGTTCTACTTGGGTTATCATTTGCAAGCCTGTGATAAAAATCATCTCTCAGGAAGTGTTTGGCGGTGTGCTTTATCAGTACCTCTTACATCCTGTCTTGATTGGTCTTTGGGACGAGCCTGTGGAATTTTGCTGTAGTTGGCCTATTTTCTCGCCTCCCTAAATTATGCCAATCTGTGCAAAGTACGGTGTATGATGACAAGTGAATGGTGTGAGGCGAATTCTCTGCTCTGCAGCCCTTTTCTTGTCAGTGTCACAGCTGTGAGTGTTGGCAAGTCCTCCAGATAGATTTTCTTTTCCTCTTAAATGTTTGTCTAAAATTAATTTTGCCTGTTTTGAAGAGGTTGTCGAGCAGTCAGAGGGCTTTGCAGAGCAGACTCTGCAGCCCTGGCAGAGGAGCTGAAAGCTGCAAATTCAGTGGGATATGTGTCAGTGCCCCACCGAGATGGAAACTGGGTCCACATCCGTGTGGAGCTGGCAGGTCAGAGCAGCCCTCGTGTCATCGAGCAGACCTGGGCGGGGAGCCCTTGAGGTTGGAGCCTTAAACCCATCACACCGTGTGGACTTCAAGGGCAGGAGATGGCATGGGTTAGCATAGGCCTACAAACTCTGGGCACCAGGCTGCATATCAGGAAAAATAGTTTTTGAAGCATGCAATTTTGTGACCTTGCCTTTTCTCTACAGTATCTTGTGAATTGAACGGCAACTCTCTCCATGTCCCTGCCCCCCAGAGATCACATCAGAGAACACAGGAAGAACTTAGCTCAACATTTGGAAAGGATGTCAGTGTTCAGTGGGTTTCTTTGTATTCTATGGGTTTGTATAATTTGTGTGCCTTCCAGTAGCGTTTAGCTCAGTGCTTTCACCCACAAGACGAAGCTCTCATCCACTGGGTTGTGGGCCCCCTGAGGAGCTGGGTCTGCTTTCCTTGTTGTTATACCTCTACTGTCTAGCAGAGGCTTGGCACACAGTAGGAACTCACTAAATACCTGTTGAATGTCTGTATGAACAGACTCTTCTGATTTGTTGGTTGGATTTTATATTACAAATATTTCCTCTGTGCCATTGACAAATAGTTTTGGTTTAGCTGTTACTATTTTTCTCCCTGGTTTAAGTGTACTTAACTTTTTAAAATTTAACAATTTTAAAGTAAAACTTTTAATTACTATACAATATTTTAAAGGTTACTTTCCATTTACAGTTATTACAAAATATTGGCCCTATTCCCCGTGTTGTACAATACATCCTTGAGCCCATCTTTTTTTTTTTTTTTTTTTTTTTTGTGGTACGTGGGCCTCTCACTATTGTGGCCTCTCCCGTTGCGGAGCACAGGCTCTGGACGCACAGGCTCAGTGGCCATGGCTCACGGGCCCAGCTGCTCCGCGGCATGTGGGACCTTCCCGCACTGGGGCACGAACCCATGTCCACTGCATCGGCAGGCGGACTCTCAACCACTGTGCCACCAGGGAAGCCCCCTTGAGCCCATCTTATACCCAGTAGTTTGTACCCGCCCCTACCCACCTCTATATTGGCCCTCCCCCTACTGGTAACAACCACTTTGTTCTCTATATCTGTGAGTCTGCATTGAAGTGTACTTTTCATCGATCCTGGGTGGACAAGGTAGGACATAGTTCAATAGCCTGACGTGGGGATGAGACACCTGGATTCCGTCCTCCGCTTGTCCTTTCCTCTCCGTGTGGATGCTGAGTCTTACTCGTTTATATATCCTCAAAAGCAGCGGTCACAACCCATGGCCCAACACTTGTTTTTGTAAATAAAATTGTTCTGGAGCCTAGCCTTGCTCATTTGTGTGCACATTGTCTATGGCAGCTTTCATGCCATGACACAGAATTGAGTAGTTGCAGGGAGAATCCGTACAGCTCAGAAAGCCTAAAATATTTACTCTCTGACCCTTTCCAGAAAAAGTTTGCTGATCCCTGCTCAAAATCATCCAAGAGGTGCTTGGTATGTGGTAGGTACCTACCTGGCAGAGCCTGAAGGACGGATGAAGGAAGTGGTTTATCAGTCTGGGTGTGTGGGGCGGGGTTCATTCCTAGGGCTGTGGAGGAGGTGAGGTAGTGGGCTCAGTGCCGGCCCTGCCTGTGAGGTCTATGCAAGGATGTAGATTGGCTTAGTGTGATCTGGTGCCTTGATTGGAGGAGTGGCTGGTGGCATCCACTTATTTTGTGATCAGATATTTATTGAACCGGACAGTTGCTGAGCACGAACAGTGCATCATGACTCTAGTTACAGAGCACATACTGTTTGTGTCACTCTGGACTATGTGTTATCTGAGGCGCTCATAACATTCCTGAAGGGTTGTAATATTCCTGTTCCTCAGATGGTAGTGACTGATAGCAGACATTGATACACATGTCTAAGGTCATATCATTAGAAGTTGGCAGAGCCAAGTTCCAGACATGGGTCTGTCTGACCTGAGAGTCCGTGATCTTGCTGTTGAGACCATGTTCCCCTACAGTCTTACGGGTGCTTGGGAAAATGTCAACAAGCACGGTCCCTGATCTTAAGGAGGTTGTCATCTAGAGGGGGAGTCTGAATTGTCTCGGATTCTTTTTGGAATGATGCATCAGGAAGGCTTCCTGGAGAGGGAGATAATGATGATGACTGTGATAATAGTAACTTATAATTTGTTTTTGTTTGTTTTTTTGCTTTTGTCTGAGTTGGGTCTTTGTTGCTGCGCACGGGCTTTTCTCTAGTTGCGGCGAGCGGGGGCCGTTCTTCATTGCGGTGTGTGGGCTTCTCATTGCGGTGGCTTCTTTTGTTGCGGAACTCGGGCTTTAGGCATGTGGGCTTCAGTAGTTGCAGCTTTTGGACCCTAGAGTGCACGGGCTTCAGTAGTTGTGGCTTGCGGGCTTAGTTGCTCCACGGCATGTGGGATCTTTCTGGACCAGGGATAGATCCCATGTCCCCTGCATTGGCAGGCGGATTCTTAACCATTGCGCCACCAGGGAAGTCCCACTTATAATGTTTATTGTTTACCTTGTGCCTGATCTCATGCAAAATATGTTACAGACGTTATCTCTTTTAATCTGAGCCACCCTGTGTGATAGGCGCTATAGGGTTGACTCATGTCTCCCCAAAGGATATGTCCAAGTCCTAACCTCTAGTACCAGTGGATGTGACCTTATTTGGAGATAGGGTCTTTGCAGATGTCATTAATTTAAGGATCTTGAGATGAGATCATCCTAGATTTAACGTGGGCCCTAAATCCGGTGACTGGTGTCCTTATGAAAGAAAGAATGAGGGGATTTGATACCCAGAGATGCAGAGAGGACAGTCATATGAAGACAGACCAGAAGGTGGAGGAGGAAAGGAAGGGCTGTCCGTGAAAGCCTGTGGAGGGAGCGTGGCCCTGTCAACACCTTGGGTTTTTGATTTCTGGCCTCTAAAAAGGTGAAAAAAAAATTTAAGCCACCACCTCTGTGGTAGTCTGTGATGGCAGCCACAAGAAACAAATACAGGCCCAATTACCATCCTGCTGGGAGACGCTGAGTTAGTTGCCCAGGGCCACGCAGCTGGCGAGTGCTGGAGCTTGGACTCAAACCCAAGTTAGTCTGCTTCAGCCGCTGGGCAGGGTTTGGGCTCAAGGTGGGGCAGAGCCCGACTAGCAGACCGCTGTGGTGGGCAGAGCCCCACTGGTGAGCTCTGCCCTCCTCTCTAAGTGACCATCTGTGGTTATTTCTGAGAGACCCCTGAGACGCTCCCAGCCCGAAAGAGAAGGCACCTCTCTGCCCCTTGTGACCCCATGTGAGCTCGCCAGGCCATATGTCCCTGCTGTGCTGACAGCCTCGGCCCCAGCCCTCATGCCTGGCACAGAGAAAGGGCAGGGTGATGCCTGGGGTCTGGCCTCAGGGGCTTCAGATGCCCCCAGTCTTGTTAAGTCATCTCTATCTGAGTCAGGGCTGACCTGACTTCGGGATGCTTCCATCTGCCCTGAGCCTGTGCGCTGCCGTCTTGGGTCCTGGCCTGTGTTCCCTCCCTGGCCGGAGGGAAGGAGTCAAGTCACCCTGACTGGCTGGCTGGCCTTGCGAAGGCAGCTTGCATCCTTGGGCGTGAGGCGTGTGATGAGGGAGATGTCAGAGGCTGCTCCTACCCTCCCCTCCCTTCCCCTCTCGGGGAAGAGGAGTAGGTAAAACTCAGCTGCTAGGGCTTCCCTGGTGGCGCAGTGGTTGAGAGTCCGCCTGCCGATGCAGGGGACACGGGTTCGCGCCCCGGTCCGGGAAGATCCCACATGCCGCAGAGCGGCTGGGCCCGTGAGCCATGGCCGCTGAGCCTGCGCGTCCGCAACGGGAGAGGCCACAACAGTGAGAGGCCCGCGTACTGCAAAAAAAAAAAAACAAACGAAAAACTCAGCTGCTGGTATTGACAGGAAAAAAAGTCATCAGGTCAGCTGTGGAAATCGAGGGCTGGGAGGGTGGGAGACAGACAGTTGGGGCTGCCGTTTGTGGAGTCCTCTGTGGGCCAGGCAGTGTGCTGAGGTTTTTTTAAAATTTCTGCATGTTTTTATATAACTTGAGCTTCACAGCAGCTCCTTGAGAAGTTCTTATATCCCCATTTTACAGATGGGAGGAGAAGGCTTGGAGGCTTAAGTGACTGACTCAAGGACTCACAGTAAGTGGCAGTGCTGGGATTTGAGCCCAGGGTCTTTCTGACTCCAAAGGCCATGCTCTTCACTGTATTTCTGGAGCCCGAGTTGCTGTCTTGGAGGGGCAGGCCTGGTGGGTAGTCTATGTGGAGACTGTGGAAGAGGGAAAGAAAGACAAGGGGACAATCTTTACCTGTTTCACAAGTTTAACCAGTCCTGGCCCAGCAGCTAATCAAACTTCTGAGACCTAGTCATGTATTATATGCTTCCATTTTGAGGTGAACATATATAAGCTACTTTCTACCACTGGGCAGTTCTACCTACTCTCTTCCCTGGGGTCTCTCTTCCTAAGCCTCAGCTTCTTTTGGAAGGTCACGCTCACATATTAGATACACACAGACCGTTTCATTACCTGCTTAGGGAAATGCACTCAGATGACTACACCAATAAAGTAATTACATGAATGCATCTTCCATTGAGTTCCATCCATTTTTGGCTTTGATTGTTGTCTAATATGTCATATTACCTCTCTGCATATTTTCCCCTCCCCCAGTGCCCCACCCTCTCAATCCCACTTCTCTGCCCTTAGTGAGTCCTGCTGGTAGAAGGTGGCTCTCTTACACTGCAGACGGAGCGTGATTCACACATGCGACGCTTGCTCTGTCAAGCTGTCGGTCTGGTGAGTTTATTTGGTGTGGGTCTTAGGGGGTTGTTATATGAATATCTTAGAGGAAAAAGAGGGGAATGATGAATGCCTGGAGAGCTCTTCCCCGACATTCTAATTCTTACTAAGTGTTAAAGCGGCAGTATTTAGTCTGATGATTCAGTCTGTGCAGGGGAACTGGTTTTAGTCCTCTCACCATTGGGGCTCGTGAAGTGATCCACCACTAAGGTCTGAAGTACCTGAGAGATGAGTTTATTTGGACTCTGGAAAGAGAAGATAGTTTTCTTTAAAAATTAATTTATTTTTATACAGCAGGTTCTTATTATCTATTTTATACATATTAGTGTATACATGTCAATCACAATCTCCCAATTTATCCCCCCCCCCCCGCTTTCCCCTCTTGGTGTCCATATGTTTGTTCTCTACATCTGTGTCTCTATTTCTGCCTTGCAAACCGGTTCATCTGTACCATTTTTCTAGATTCCACATATATGCGTTAATATATGATATTTGTTTTTCTCCTTCTGACTTACTTCACTCTGTATGACAGTCTCTAGATGCATCCACGAAGAGAAGATAGTTTTCAACCATACTCATTCCACAGCCTCAGACGGTCAAGCCCTGGCTGGCGACTTGCATGATGGTACTGCCAGATGTGTCTTGGCTTATGGAAGGAAGATTTCACGTTCCGGTCAGACGCTGACTTGATGTATGATTTATAGCTATTAAGCCAAAGCAGTGAGTAAAAAGTTTAAAATCATGAGCTTGTCTTATGTGATTTTTAAGTAGCACCAGTACCCTCCAGTGGGCAATGGATGCCGTTCAACAGTGTTTACAGCTTGCTTGGGAAGCAGCAAAAGTCTTAAGAGACCTTGTCATTTAGCAGTATGTTTTTGAACACGAAACCCTCCTTTTTTGTTAGGTAAAGCCACAGGATAGCACAGAAACACATTCGCATATTACCCAGGATTTTTTTTTTTTTCCTTTTGCAGTAAAGATAAATCTGTGTGTGTTTGATCTCTCTTGTGTTTGAAGGAGATTAAAATAGATTCATTATGATGAAACTCTTCAGATGGTTAGTCTGTCTTTGTTGTGCTGGAAAGGCAGAATGAGTTTTCATGCTAGTGGCTTCAAAACAGGATCCTGACACCATCAGTCCCCGGGGTGGGGGAGGGTTGGCAGGTGTTCCCTGTCCACCGACCACCATGCAATGCCTTGTGTAGCACCCCCTGGAGGTAGGCCTCTACGTTAGATGGTGCAGGGAGCCGGTGCTGGGTTCTTTCAGGCTTGCTCAGGGCGCTGCAGGAGCGCGGGGTGTAGCGCCTGTCTTGGGGGGGAGGGGAGAGGCTCAGGAAATAGTTGTGCAAAAGCCAAACCCCTCCAACAGCCAAGCCTGCTGAGAGCTGGGAGGTGGCTCAGGATACAGCAGCGGCCTCTGTGGGTGCCTCAGAGTGTACCAGGCTGCCTTTCTGCCCCTCTACTGCCTCTCTCTTCTCTCCACCCTGCTGGGCCGGAGAGGACTCATATTCCAGCTCCCCAAGAGGGAACTGCGTTCCTTCTCGAGCTCACCGTTGCTGTCTGTTCTGTGGAGGAGAGCCTTTGCCTCAGGCACTGAGCCCAGTGTGGCCTGCCAAGGCCCTGGAGCTGCGTGCCACAGACATGCTGACCTGGGTCCTGGAACCCGTCTGGCCACTTTGCTCAGTAAGGGGCCATCTGCGCGGAACTGTGGGCAGCATCTTAGTCTCCTCTCCGGCTCACTGGGGTGTCCGACCTCATCTGCGTGAAGGGCCTTTGGGTTCATTTGTGTTTCCAGCTCAGATACGGAAGCCATCCACGTCTGAGACAAATTGCTGCTGTTTAGCTCAACCTTCAAGCCTGGCTTTGATCATCAGCCGGCCCATCTACATCTTACGGAGCTGGCGTGGCTGTGCCTGTCCCTCCTGTACTCCCAATGCTGCCTTGTTCTCCCCTCCCCGTCCCTGGTCTCTCCCCTTCCTCCTCCAGCCCCATAGCCCAAGCATCTGCCTAGGTCTCTCCTGGGATTGGTGTCCCTCAGGCCACAATTCCCACGCAGGACGAAGCTAAGAAACGGCAGGGAGGAGGTGATGGTGCTGCATTTCTTCTAGCTCTGCCTCCTGGTTTTCTCATTTATTTAGTCTTGCATGATTTCTTTCAGACCCGGGCTAATTTCTCTTTGGGACAAGGACTGCCTTTCAGGATTGATCTGGTTAATTTGTTGCCTTTGGAATCTGTCCAGGTTAGAGAACATCAAGGGGTTTCTTCTGAACACATTCTGAAGAGAATCCTGAGTTCTGCTACAGTCGGTGACCATGCGGAAGCATAAGAAGTAGCCCCCGCTCCCACGGTTGATCTGTCAGCTTATTTAATTGCTGATGTCTTGCCTTGTTGCAAAAGTGTACTTGATTATTCCACGAGTAATACATGTTCCTTGTAGAGAATTTAAAAAAAAAAAAAAAAAAAAAGTAACAGGACCAAATTGTTTTTTGATGCTCGGAGAGCAAGACATCACACATTAAATTTTTTTCCTAAAGTTGAATCAACTTGAGGCACAACCTGCTGAGATAGACGAGAGGCCTGGTGTCAGGAATTTCTCAAGGCTCCTTCCCTTGAGAGAGACTTGGGAGGCTGAGAAGGGAGGGAGGCTGGCCCTGAGGGCCTGGCTCGCACAGGTGCCTCCCCGACCAGGGCCCTGTGGCCCAGAGGAGTCAAGCTCCCCCAACCCACCCTTGGAGGCCTCCATTTGCTCATCGCTGCCCAAGACAGCCACCTGTGTGAGGCCGTGCCCTGATTCAGTGCTTGAGCCCAGACCAGCATCTCCACTGGCCATGTGGAGATGCTCATACAGGTAATTTTCCTCATTGGGGCAAGAAATGGAAAACACAGAAATTGGAGGAGGCCTTGTCCTCTGCCTCTCAGTTCCTCCCCCCTCATTCTGAAACCCACAAATAATAGCATTTACTCTTCTGTGGAGCAGGGAGAACCCAGATCTTTAGAAGTTCAAGCTGGACTCCTCTTCATGGGTCAGGGAAGTGAGGTGCCATATTGGTGAGAATACTGCAGCAAAAACAAAGGGGCGAGCAAAAAGACACCAATACAGCTCTTAATAATGTGCCCTTTTATGTGCAGTTACGTACAAAGAGGAGGGCACAAGTCACCCTTGAGTCTGTTACCCTGCTTCACAGCTGTTAACATTTTGTTGTCGACCTAGTCTTTTTTCTAGGCACATATAGAGAGGTACACCAGAAAGGGTGGGGACAGAGATCCAGTATACAGCAGCATCTAAGAAAGAAGAAACTGATAGGAAAGGAAAACAAGGGCATGAAAATAACATGAGTCCACGACTTACTTTTCCCGTGAGGCTTACCCAGCGCCAGAAGGGGGTTTCTGCGAAAAAGACTCTTCCCCAAGGAGCTTGGAAGGGAAACCTGTTTGTTTGGTGGGTCAAATTTCCTTTTGAGAAGCCCCCTTCCCTCCCTGCTAATCCCAAGGGCCTCTACTGGCTGAGGACCTTGTAATTGCTGAACCATAATTCAAATCAGAGTGTGATCGTGATCAGACTCAGCGACCCTCATTACTCCTTAGCCTCTTGCATCAAAACCATTCACAATGACGGCAGCAAAGGCCAGCACCCTGGCCTGTGATTCTCCGCAAGCCGGCTTTGTGTGTTGAGTAAGCGGCGGGGGGTGGGGGTGGGGGGGGCGGAGCAGGAGGGAGAGGGGCTTTGCTGGCTGCCAGGGGAGGCCAGGCTGTATCTGTGCTGCTCTCTTCCTGGGACCAGGAGTGCCTGGGGCCCTGGGTTGCTTTCAGGGGCTGTGACTGGGTGGGCCCCTAGCTTTTAAGAGTGCTTTTGAGTTTCTTGCAGTGCCTTCTGAAAAGGCCTGATGCTCCTGGGTGCAGAGGAAGGGAATATTCTTCTAAGCCCCTTTGAAGTGGTGGGCGTGGGCTTTGTTCTCTGCAGACACATCTTTCCAGAATCAAACTGTTCATCTCCCCAGCGGGGCAGGCTGGGGGGTCGCTGGAGGTCACGTGTGACCTGTGCAGACCTGGAGCGTGAGGCTTCCCCTGGCTAATTCCACTGCTGAGTGTTTGATTGTTGCGGCTGGATTTCTGTTTTGGGGTTTAAAAAAAATCTTTATTTTTACCTTAACAACCAAGATAGTCAGTTGCCTTCTTTCTTAAAGGAGTCTGGGTCCATTCTTCCCTAAAGGCAGGATCCTGGATTAAATAACTTATCGAGATTTTCTTGGACTTTTATTTTATATTTTTATTGAGGTATAATACAGAAAAGTACACAGATCTTAAGTGTACAGCTCAATAAATGTTTATCTCTAATATTGCTCTGAAGCCCAGTCTAGATTAAGACATAAGATCATTTGCAACACCTGCAAAGGCTCACGCCCTTCCCAGCCAATGCTCCCTTACCAAGGGTAACCACCATTCTGACCTTTATCACCATTGATTAGTTTTGTCTGTTTTTGAACTTGATATAGAATGAATTCATCCAGTGTGTATTCTTCTGTGTGTCTTCTTTCATTCATCATGTCTGTGAGATTGCCATGTTGTATCTAGAAGTACAACATTGCTTGTACTTCTACAAGCAAAGTACTTCTACATCATTGCTGTGTTGTAGTCCATTGTATGAATTTATTACCACGATTCAGCTCTTCTCCTGTTGATGGGCATTTGGCTTCTTGACAGTTTTAAACACTGGGCGTATAAGCCATCCTTCGGTACTGGTCATCATTTATTCGAATGATGTTTTACAAATTAGCAATGGAGCTTTCTTTTTTCCCGAGTGAAATTCCACATGGAATTTGTACCTAGGAGCTAGATTGAATGTGACTGCTGCGGGTTGGTGGCTCGGCCTCTTTGCCTTCCCTTTCCCCTGGGGTGACCTCAGGTGGGGAGGTTTCGCTCATTGTGTCAGGATCTGGCCTCTGGAGTTAGACCACCTGCCTGGTTTCCCTTGCTGTGCATCCTTGGACAAATCACTTAATCTCAGTTTCCTTATTTACAAACTGGAGGTTGAAAAAAGTACTGCCATCATAGGGTCATTGAAAATGTTAAGGCAATAAATGCAAAGCAGCGTTGACACTTAGCGAGTGCCTAGTAAGTGGTATGCTAAGTGCTTCTGCCATCCTTGCCGGCATCCTCATTTCCAACTCGTAGGGTCCTAGTGCTCCCTGGGGTGCCACTGCAAAGCCATGAATTCACACCACTGGCAGGATCGCAGCCCTTACTATCCTTCCAGCCTCATGAAGATGCCATATGCCACAGAGCCTTGGAGTAGCTCTGAGGCTCTTCTCCCTGCTGGTGTGTGAGCTCCTTGGAGGCAGGTACATGGCTCCTCGTGGAGCCTGGCAGAAAGCTGGCCCTTCCCTGGGTAGTGGAAATATATCCCCCAGAGCCCTATCCCAGACTCACCTTTTGCTGTGAACCAGGGCTTGATGGGAGTGTTGCGCTTGCTAAATGAAGGCTGTCTGGGGCTCCATCCTTGTGGCAGGATGTCCTTGTGGTGCGAATCCAGAAAGATGTTAGGATGGGGAGAAGGGAGCCCCGCCTGTCCGGCTTTTATCCCACTCTGGCTTCCAGCCAAATTGGATTTTTGGAGCCAGGCCCAGGTGTAGCTGAAAGGATTAGCTATAACTGTTATTACTATTCATAATAACAATAGCTTACATTTATTTAGTGCGTGCAGTCTGTGTTAGATGTGCTGTTTCATGGAATCTTCACAACAGCCCTGTGAGAGAGGCCCTGGGGTTATATTTGTGGATACATGTTGATCTGCCCACTGGGTACCTCCTTCTCCAACTAGGATTAAGTTCCAGGTGGGAGGCTTTGCTTTTTTCTTTTCTTCACCCTTGTATCCCCCAGAAACTAGGAAGGGCCAGCCTCAATAAATATTTGTTAAATGAATAAATGATTCTCTCTATTAAAGAAGAAGAAATGGAAGCTCAGAGAAGTTAAGTAACTCAACCAAGGTCACTGTGTGAGTAAGAGGCAAGCTGGGTGTGTGTGATGCTGAGCTCCTGCTGGTAACGGCTGCCTGTGCAGGAGTTGGGGGCCCCTCCCAGACGGACAGAGGTCCAGGTTTGGGATGGGATGGAGAGATGTTACCCTGAGCTCAGCATTGGCATACATCCCTGTGGTAATGAAGCCAGTGTGCATCAGGGAGGACACGTCACCCACCACCCAGCTGGGGTCGTTCAGGACTCTCATCTGTCGGGGGTTGAGGCCTTGGCCACCCTCACATGGCCTGGCAGGGCAGAGGCTTGGTGGTGGGCCTCAGGCTTGGCCCGTCACTCCTGTGCTGTAGGCCCTGGGCAGATGTTTCTGTCCTGGACCGTTCTACGGGGATGCTGATGGGGTGCTGGGGGGGCAGGAGGTGAAACCCACCCTTGCCTGACGGGGACCTTGGGTCAGTTTTGTGCTTAGTTCCAGACAAAGCAGTTCACTCTCGGGGGTTTTCACCCTCTTTGTCTTTAAGCTCTGGGTGTTCCCAGCAGCTGTCTCTGGGCTGGAAACTCTGCTGGGCTTGCCGGTCTCATGGAGGCCTTTCAAGCCATGTTGGTCCTTGAGTGCAGCTTTCCTCACAGCACAGTAGGCAGCAAGTAATTACCATGATGCCATTACATCACACATTACAACTGCCGAGGGTTTCTGGGCTGAATGATCTCCATGTCTGTGAGGGGGCAGCTCAAGATTCTGAGGTGAGATGGAGGCCGGGGAAGGGCCTTCTTCACCTGCAGCTTATCCCTTCCGCTCTATCTCCAGGGAAATATGCACTTACCTGTTCCCGGTTAAGTGTGTGTTACTTCTTTGTTGACTCCGTATTTTTCTGGGCTGAGCGTTGTCGTTTTCCGGTATTTTACTTTGGGACCCTTACCCAATCGTAACTAGTCTCTAACACTCACTCTCGCCTCCCTCTCTAGGAAGTTCGGACACAGATTTGGACATTTTTGGGACCGTTGTGAAACTACCGTCTGACGTCAGTTGGGTGCTGCTAAAAAATGCGTGTCTCCCCTTCTTATCTGTTTCTCACCCTGGGGTCATTTTTAGCAGGTTTTAGAGATGGTGCCTTGTCAGGATCTTTCCAAGTGAAATCGCAGGTGTCTCCCTCCGTGCATTTTCAAACCTCAGCACGCAGGAAGGGATCTGCATCCAGTGCTTGGAATGAAGGATGAAGCCCCTATTTCTCGGTACACGTGGTGGGCTGCAGAATGTGGGGTTTAATGGATTCAGCAAACAGGAGGCAGGAGAGCATCTGAGCTAAGAGCTTGGCTCTGGATGCACTGCTTGGGTCCATGTGGGACCCTGGCCAAGTTTCTTCATGTAGTTTCCTCATTGTCTAGACCCGCATGGTCCACCATGGTGACCACCAGCCACCTGTGTCTACTGAGCATTTGAATCGAGATATGCTGTGAGCGTAGAATATGCACCAGATTTTTTTTTTTTTTTTTGGAGTATAGTTGCTTTACAATGTTGTGTCAGTTTCTGCTGTACAGCAAAGTGAATCAGTTATACATATGTGTATATCCCCTCTTTTTTAGATTTCCTTCCCATTTAGTTCACCACAGATCATTGAGTAGAGTTCCCTGTGCTGTACAGTAGGTTCTCATTAGTTATCTATCTTATACATAGTAGTGTATGTATGTTAATCCCAATCTCCCAATTCCCCCCTTACCCACTTGGTAACCATAAGTTTGTTCTCTATATCTGATGCACCAGATTGCGAAGCCTTAGTATTAAAAAAAGGTAAAACATATCATTAATATTTAAAAATACTGATGACATGTTGAAATAATATTTTGGATATGTTAGGTTAAATAAAACACTCAACTTAATTCCACCTGTTTCTTTTTACTTTTTAATGTGGCTGCTAGAAAAGTTAAGTGACATACATGGCTCATGTTTGTGTTCACATTATAGTTCTGTTGGACAGCGCTGACCTGGACTGATAGTCAGAGCCCTTCCTTCATGAGTTCTTGTGAGGATTAAATGGGCAAATAGATGAAAGTGTTTAGTTTGGAACTTGGCATGTAGTAAGCATTCAGGGAACCTTAGAGGCTGTCACAGTCACCATGGTCGTCATCTTGTCATCAAGGGTGGAAATCTAAGCTAAGAGGAGAGAATTTGGAGACATCTGGATTATGGTTCGAGGTGAACTCCTCTCCTTCCTTCAAAGAGATAATATATGATTGGGGGGTGCTCTAGTGATATAGAGAATCCTGCTCCCCTCGGCTTCCCATTTGTGTTTTTAATGGAAGGTTGTTTGTATAATCCATGGTGAACCCTGTTACCTAAAGGGATGGCCTCTCACTGCAAAGTGCTTTGTCGAGCCCCCTGAGGCTTCCTTATTTACCCAGCTACTTTGACTGTTGTATTGGAGTGAAAAACCCATTTCTATGAAACCAGTTATAAGAGCTACCCTTTATGAAGTGCTCATCACACGCCTAGCCCTGTGTGCTCAGTGCTTTCCATAGTACAGGCCTCCCTAGTTTGCACAGGAGTAAAGCAGGGTTGAGGATAAGACTGTGCTCAAAGTTTCATATCCAGCAAGTGAGGCAGCGGGGCCTGGAATCCAGGTCTGTCTGATTGGGGAGTCACTGCACTCTTTACTCTGCATCATTAGCACTCAGAGCAGGTCTGTCTTAATCAGGAAATCCAAGGCAGCCACAGACTGGGTGTTTCAGGATGTCTGGGAGTCTGAAGGCATAGGAAGTCCAGAAAATGGCTGAGAATCCTCAGGCCACGTCTGCGCTGGGTTCTGGAACCAGAGTGAAGTGCAGGGTTGTGGCCAGGTACGATGACCAGCAGTCAGAGCAATGCCCACAGCAGTCAGAGCAAACCAGACAGGCCTGGTCTTGGGCTGTCCCTTCCTCCCAGCCTGGTAGATGTTCTGTGATTCTTCTGTGGATGTGAAGTCCATCCACGAGCAAGGCTTTCCTGCGACCCCGCAGAGGGAGAGAAATACGCAGCCCCACACACTTGACACACGCATTAATTTTGTCAGTGCTTTCCTGCAGGAGGCATTTGCTATGACGTTTGCAAGGCCACAGTGTTTTCCCGGAGAAATTTCACCACAGCTAAAACTCTAATGACCGCCTGTGTCAAGAAAGGACCTTATCTTTCGTTGAGGCCTGGTGTAAATTTGCTGGTGACTTTACCGCGCGTTAGCTAAATGCCAGGAAAGGTACAAGTCACAAATCTGGGTGTTTCTGTTGCTGCGGGACGCCGAGCGGCACATTCTTTAATGAGTGAGTATCACTGATTGGAGCAGCTGCCTTTCAGGGAAGCCGTTCCTCTTGAACAAAAGATTTCTGTTTAGTATCCCGGTTATTTCCTCTTTGACCCTCTTTCAGTCAGAATATGCAAGGCTCATTCCTCACCTCTTGACCTCCAATGCCTGTTAAAGCCTTATTAGCATTTGTTCTCATTGATGTTCAGTGCATTTTAAATCCGGCAAGGACGTGATTAAGAGGAGGAAAATTGCCAGACTTGGTCGGCATGCGACTGTCAGATCCCGGCACGATGACCAGCTCAGTCAGCATTTAATCACATCTCTTATGTGTTCCATTTCCTTTCATACACCTGGAGGGAAAAAGTTCAATTCCAAGTCACTCTCTGGTTTGGCAGAAGGAGGGAGGAGGGGTCGGGAGGGGGTGTGGAATCTGTTGGTTCTGGGTGTCCGGAGCGGAGAGGCAGGCTTGGGCCCGGGAGACAAATTCCACCCGCCGCCCGCCCGAGGCACCAGACCCGTGTCGATCACAAGACCAAGCAAGTCTCAGGGCGTTTCCATGGGCTCGGGGCTGGTCTAAGTTGGTGACTCCATGGGATCCTAGTTAGTCCCCATGCTAATTCTACCAAGCCAGGCCCTCATGGTGGGATGACTGTCCTTTTAAGAAGGGACACCAGAGAGCTTGCCGCTTCTCTCTCTGCCCTGTGAGGACACAGTGAGAAGGCAGCCATCTATTGATACAAGTCAAGAAGAGAGTCCTCACCGGGGAAGCTTGATCTTGGACTTGTAGCCTCCAGGACTGTGAGATAGAAGTTTCCATTCTTCAAGCCACCTAGTCTGCGGTAATCTGTTACAGCAGCCCGAGCTGACTAAGTCAGTGGTCCTGGTTGCTTTTACCACTTGGAGGAGCTTACCCGAGTTGCCTGGTCAGTCTGGGTAATGACCTGCCGTGTGACCTCCCTGGCTCCTCTTCCCCTCTGGGAAGTGCCTGGGGATGGTGCCGGTGGGCGTTTTGCTATTTGTATTCTCCTTGGGAGGATTTCTCATGGTTCTGTCGTTTACCTCTGGGTCCCTCATAGAGCCTGTGCAGAGTAGCCACCGAGGAGATACCAGCAGAGGGAATGAATGACTGGGATGAATGAATGAATGAATCAATGAGTACGACAGCCTGGGATGGAAGCCAGCTAAGAAAAGAGACAGATGGAGGGAACCACGAGGCCCTCGCCTCCCTTCACTCATGTCGTGGGCACCGCTCTCCATGAAAAAAGGTCTCCAGAAAAGTTTCCCCTGCTGCATCTGGCCTCCCCAGAGACACCCACCTGGCAGGGGGCATTGCCCTGGTCATCTGGAACGGTCCTGAGTGGTCTCACATTGTCCTGTCCCAGCTCAGCTGACACCTTCCTGTGGGTGCCCAGACCTCTGCTCCCACCTGGGCACCGGGCTGATGGGAAGGAAGGGGTTAAAGCCTGCAAGTGTGAGTCTGTGAGTCTGTTGTACAGAGCAGCATCTAGGTCATTCCTCCAACACAAAAGAAATGAAATGCAGCTCGCCCAGCTGCCACTTGCCGCGTGAACCCCGCTGCTCTGTGCAGAAGAACACCAGGCGGGCACCAGGCCATTTTAATAAGATACAGCAAGATTAATAAGGGAGCAGAGCGTGCCCTCCCAGGGAACAAGCTGTCCTGTGTGCAGGAGAAGCAGAAGCATCAGGGACTGAGGGCCTGGGGGTGGGAGAGGGCAGCGCCCGCCTAGGGCAGCAGCCCCAGAGGAGGTTGGCCTAGAAAACTTCCTGGGAGGAAGAGTAGCCTAGGCAGGGCTCCCAAACCTGGGTGTGTCCTGTGTTTCTCATGGTGCGTGGACGCCCTGGGGTGGTTGCAGAGTGCTCTGTGTGCCCCCGCAGCCCTGCCTCCCGCCAGGCTGGCTTCGTGTGGGTGGCGTGGGGCCTTTGCACGTGCTGTTCCTCCTGCCTGGGGCATCCTGTCCCTCTCCTTCTGGGGAGTCCCGCTCTTCAGATCTCCTTTCTTGGGGGGAAGCTTCCCTGACCCCCAGACTGGGTCCCAGGTGCCCATTGTTCACTCTCAGGGGCCCATGCTCTCCTTTGTGGCACTTTGCACTGTTGTAATTTTACCTTAAAGTATAACCCCTGGCCCCCATTTTCTTGGCTTGTCTAGATTATTTTCACACGTCACTAGGTAAACTGGAATCCTCTTCTGGTTCGTTAGTATGTGCGTGTCTGAAAACAGTTCTCCCAGCCCTCGCTCAACATCGTCTTCTGGTTCAAAAGCCCATCATTAGCTAACCACACTTTTTTTTTTTTCTAAAAGAAGATGTTGGGGGTAGGAGTTTATTAATTAATTAATTAATTTTTGCTGTGTTGGGTCTTCGTTTCTGTGCGAGGGCTTTCTCTAGTTGTGGCAAGCGGGGGCCACTCTTCATCGCGGTGCACGGACCTCTCACTATCGCGGCCTCTCTTGTTGCGGAGCACAGGCTCCAGACGCGCAGGCTCAGTAGTTGTGGCTCACGGGCCTAGTTGCTCCGCAGCATGTGGGATCTTCCCAGACCGGGGCACGAACCTGTGTCCTCTGCATTGGCAGGCGGACTCTCAACCATTGCGCCACCAGGGAAGCCCTATTTTTAGCTTTTAAGTAACCTCCATTCTGTTTTTCATAGTGACTGTACCAATTTACATTCCCACCAACAGTGTAGGAGGGTTCCTTTTTCTCCACACCTTCTCCAGTGTCTATTACTTGTAGACATTTTGATGGTAGCCATTCTGACCGGTGTGAGGTGATACCTCTTTGTGATTTTGATTTGCATTTCTCTAGTAATTAGCGATGTTGAGAATCTTTTTGTGTGCCTGTTGTTCATTTGTATGTCTTCTTTGGAGAAATGTTTATTTAGGTCTTCTGCTCATTTTCTGATTGGGTTGTTTGTTATTTTGGTATTCAGTTGTATGAGCTGTTTACATATGTTGGACGTTAACCCTTTGTTGGTTGCATGGCTTGCAAATATTTTCTCCCTTTTTGTAGGTTGTCTGTTTGTTTTACTGATGATTCCCCTTGCTGTGCAGAAGCCTTTCAGTTTGATTAAGTCCTATTTGTTTACTTCTGCTTTTATTTGTTTTGCCTTGAGAGACTGATCTAAGGAAATGTTGCTGTGATTGATGTCTGAGAATGTTTTGATCCTGTGTTCTCTTCTAGAAGTTTTATGGTGTCATGTCTTATATTTAGGTATTTAAACCATTTTGAGTTTATTTTTGTGTGTGGTGGGAGGGAGTGATCTAACTTCATTGATTTACATGCTGCTGTCCAGCTTTCCCAGCACCACTTGTTGAAGAGACTGTCTTTTCTCCATTACATATTCTTGCCTTCTTTGTCATAGATTGACTGTAGGTGTGTGGGTTTATTTCTGGGCTCTCTGTTCTGTTCCATTGATCTATATGTCTATTTTTGTGCCAACACCACACGATTTTGATTACTGTAACTTTGCAGTATTGTCTGAAGTCTGGAAGGGTGATGCGTCTAGCTTTGTTTGTTCATTTTTTCCTCAAGATTGCTTTGGCAATTCAGGGTCTTTTGAGTTTCCATGTACATTTGAGTATTATTCGTTTTAGTTCCGTGAAAAATGTCATCGGTATTTTGATAGGGGTCGCATTAAATCTGTAGATTACTTTGGGTAGTATGGTCATTTTAACAATATTAAGTATTCCAATCTCAGAGCATGGTATATATCTTTCCATTTCTTTGAATCATCTTCATTTTCCTTTATCAGTGTTTTATAGTTGTCAGTGTATAGGTCTTTTACCTCCTTGATTAAGTTTATTACTAGGTTTTTCTTTTTCTTTTGATACGATTTTAAATGGAATTTTTTGTTTCACTTTCTCTCATTTTTAAAAATTATTTATTTATTTATTTTTTGCGGTACGTGGGCCTCTCACTGTTGTGGCCTCTCCCGTTGCGGAGCATAGGTTCTGGACGCGCAGCCTCCGTGGCCACGGCTCACGGGCCCAGCTGCTCCGCAGCATGTGGGATCTTCCCGGACTGGGGCATGAACCCATGTCCCCTGCATCGGCAGGCGGACTCTCAACCACTACGCCACCAGGGAAGCCCTCTCATTTTTTTTTTATATTTCATTGTTACTGTAAAGAAATGCAACAGATTTCTGTATATAAACCTTGTATCCTGCTACTTTGCTGAATTCATTTATTAATTCTAATAGATTTATGTGGAGTCTTTTGGATTATTTATATAGAGTATCATGTCATCTGAAAAGAGTGACAGTTTTACCACTTCCCTTCCAGTTTTGGATACCTTTTAGTTCTTTTTCATGTCTGATTATTGTGGCTAGGACTTCTAATACTATGTTGAATAGAAGTGGTGAGAGTGGGCATCTTTGTCTTATTTCTGAACTTAGCAGGAAGGCTTTCAGCTTTTCCCTGTTGAGTATTATGTTGGCTGTGGGTTTGTTGTAAATGGCTTTTTATTATGCTGAGGTGTGTTCCCTTTATACCCAGTTTGGTGAGAGTTCTTATCATGGGTGGATGTTGAATTTCATCAAATGCTTTTTCTGCTTTATGTTAACATCCCAACAGTTCAGCAGAGTTCCTGACAGGTAGTTGGTGCCTAACAGGTTTTGGTTCAAACAGTATGAAAGAGAGGAGAAGATGTATAGAGAGATTTCCAAACTTTTTGTGCTGAAAAACTTTGTTGGGATGTGTGGTTTATGTGGGACGGCGTGAAGGACTGTGAGCAGATAAAACTGGGGAGCAAGAGGAGCTTAACATGGGGGTAGTAATGGTAATAATAGGTCCCACGTGTTGGCGCTTCTGACATTCTGCTCACTGTATGCCCGTGATCTTATTTAATGTTCTTAGGCACGTCTCTAGTGGAGTTACTGATATTTTTTTCCATTAAGCTGTAAACTTCTTCAGCAAAAGTGTCTCTCACGTGTTTCATCCGGGGCCACGATCTGTTTGGAGCTGCTCTAGAAATGCCCAGAGACTTGATTTCTTTAAAATTCAGCTTTATTTTCTTTCCTGCACAGTGCTCAAGTGCTGCTTCCTGCTGACTGTTGACCACAGCATTGGGTGTGATGGTTCAGGGATGTTGGAGGCTTAAGGGGGATCCAGGAGAGGCCAGGCTTCTCCTCTGCATCATACATTTTTCACCAGTTGTTGCTGACTAGTGATTGTCAGTGGTTCACTTTGGGGAACCAAGGAGGGGACCCTCGGTCAGGGAAGCCTAGAGCGGGACAAACTCTAGGAAGTACAGGCAAACTCCCTCCCCTGTATCCAGGTTGATGTGAAGTCAATGTAATCCAAGTAGTTTTATTTCATCTACTCCAAAACATATTGAATAGGCGAACAAAGGAAACACCACCACTCAGAGCACAGAATCACTGCTATTTGACTCAGTTGTCACAGCTTGTACTCTCTCCCCTCCCTCTCCCCCTCCCCTCCCCCCCCCCTCCCCCTCCCCTCCCCCCCTCCCTCTCCCCTCCCCTCCCTCTCCCCTCCCTCTCCCCTCCCCTCCCCTCCCTCTCCCCTCCCCTCCCCTCCCCTCCCCTCCCTCTCCCCTCCCTCTCCCCTCCCCTCCCCTCCCCTCCCCTCCCCTCCCCTCCCCTCCCCTCCCCTCCCCTCCCCTCCCCTCCCTCTCCCCTCCCCTCCCCTCCCCTCCCCTCCCTCTCCCCTCCCCTCCCCTCCCCTCCCCTCCCTCTCCCCTCCCCTCCCCTCCCTCTCCCCTCCCCTCCCCTCCCCTCCCCTCCCTCTCCCCTCCCCTCCCCTCCCCTCCCTCTCCCCTCCCCTCCCCTCCCCTCCCCTCCCCTCCCCTCCCTCTCCCCTCCCTCTCCCCTCCCCTCCCCTCCCTCTCCCCTCCCCTCCCTCTCCCCTCCCCTCCCCTCCCTCTCCCCTCCCCTCCCCTCCCTCTCCCCTCCCCTCCCCTCCCTCTCCCCTCCCCTCCCCTCCCCTCCCCTCCCCCTCCCTCTCCCCCTCCCCTCCCTCTCCCCTCCCCTCCCCTCCCTCTCCCCTCCCCTCCCTCTCCCCTCCCCTCCCTCTCCCCTCCCTCTCCCCTCCCCTCCCCCTCCCCCTCCCCTCCCCCTCCCCTCCCCCTCCCCCTCCCTCCCCCTCCCCCTCCCTCCCCCTCCCCCTCCCCTCCCCCTCCCTCCCCCTCCCCCTCCCTCCCCCTCCCCTCCCCCTCCCCCTCCCCTCCCCCTCCCCCTCCCTCCCCCTCCCCCTCCCCTCCCCCTCCCCCTCCCCTCCCCCTCCCCCTCCCCTCCCCCTCCCCCTCCCCTCCCCCTCCCCCTCCCCTCCCCCTCCCCCTCCCCTCCCCCTCCCCCTCCCCTCCCCCTCCCCCTCCCCCTCCCCCTCCCCCTCCCCCTCCCCCTCCCCCTCCCCTCCCCCTCCCCCTCCCCTCCCCCTCCCTCCCCCCTCCCCCTCCCTCTCCCCTCCCCCTCCCTCCCCCTCCCCCTCCCTCCCCCCTCCCCCCTCCCCCTCCCCCTCCCCCCTCCCCCCTCCCCCCTCCCCCCTCCCCCCTCCCCCCTCCCCCCTCCCCCCTCCCCCCTCCCCCCTCCCTCTCCCCTCCCCCCTCCTTTTCCCTCTTCCTTAACAATTGCAGCCATGGTTGTTTGCTGTTCTCTTCATTCACTTGGTCTGATTTGGTTTTATTTTGCTGCCAACTGGTTCACACTTAGCTGGAGCATCTATCTCCCTTTCTCTCACCTTTACTTAGAGCCATGCTCCTTCTCCTCTGGTTCCTTTCTGATTTCACTGGAAGCTGGAGATGGGTTCCCTGCCCCAACTGTTTCTAATTAAACTCCTGCTCAATCATGGAGGTCTCAGCCTTACTCAAGGGCCTGCCCGTTCAAAGGAGCTGAACTATTTTGACAGATACTGATAGTTGACTGGTGGTTAATGGCAATGACTCTTCACCTGAACATAGTCCCATATGGTGGAGGTGGGAGTGGGGTGGGACTCTAGCTTTGACCTTCTAGGCTGGTCTGGAGTAAGGATTTAGTGCCTGGGTGTTGGGGTTGAACAGCCCTGTGCTTCCAGCCTGGCTCTGCCACTCTCTGGTGTGGTGGCCATGGGCTAGTTGCTAATATCTCTGGCTGTCTTTTCTTGTCTGAAAAATGAAGATGATAATGCCTGTCT
Organism: Delphinapterus leucas; assembly: GCF_059928025.1. Taxonomy (NCBI): domain Eukaryota; kingdom Metazoa; phylum Chordata; class Mammalia; order Artiodactyla; family Monodontidae; genus Delphinapterus; species Delphinapterus leucas. Next base: position 115,887,393 of record NC_143131.1, on the reverse strand, counting down.
CATAGGGATATCGTGAGGATTAAGGGAGATCTTAATCTCTGCGTCATTTAGCGCAATGCTTGGTAGTGAGTGATCAGTAAATGGCAGCTGCTTGTGGTATTACTATCTGGTTTATAGATTTTGATGAGAGGTTGTTCCAAGTTTTCCATTTTGAAAACATCACATTGTCCTGTTACCCCCTTGACATTCTGGACCTTAATAAGATTGAAAAATACTGTCTTGTCCTTGGAGCGCTTGGAGAGTGTTCTTGGAGAGAATTCAGTGAAATTCTTGATGAAAGGAGAGTAAAGCAGATGTTTGTCTGCTTGCCTACCCACGGAACTTCTGCGCAAAGAGTTCTCCTGGGAACCCGTCCCCTGTCTCTGCCTCCCACGGCATCTCGTGGGAGTCCATGCCCTGCTCAGAGCCTTTGATGCTCCCCTTGGACGATATATGAGGAGTCCCTTTATCCCATTGCTGCCCAAAGTTTTGGGACTGTACTTTTGTGTGCCATGATGTGTAAGTGGCACTACAGAATATTTAATAAGGTCAACCGTAATACAGGTTTGAAAACTGTGTAAGTTGACTTAGGAAAACAGCTTTGATTGCATGAGTAATATTTAAAGTGCCTGTTAAAAATGCAGTAACTTTTCTGTCAATAATAGAAAATCTTGTGAGCTCTGGAGAGATTTTTGAAGCAAGATCCAGTGGCTCTTGCCTGTCTTGGTAAAGGTTTCCTTTAAACAGATGATTCATGTTACGAGAGTGGAATGATTAACATGAATTATGGGGAAATTATTCTAAGACTCAGATGTCTGATTTATGAAGGCATTAGGTGGCCAATTGTTCCACAATTAGCTCTTTCAAAGGGAGAGTTTAGCTTACTAAAATGTTGAAGACACTCATAAAGGAGGTTTGCCCCAATATTGGTGTTACTTTTAAGGGGCTATCTCAGGGTCCTTTACTCAAAGAGGGAAAATTTGTTTGCAGGGGAGAGAGGCTACTCACTTCTGTCACTGCCAGAGTAGACTCTAGAATTCCTCCCACACCTGACTTAATTAGTAAGGTTGAGGTGGGAACTCCCCCTTGAGTTGTGAACCTTTGAGTCCAAGGCCCGTGTGGAGGGCTGGGAAGAACCCAAGATTCATTTATGTTGGCCAGAGACTCCCATGCTGATGAAGGAAAAGACTGAGGCTCTTCTTCTGCTCACCAGCCACAGCACTGCGCTCAGGAGGTTCTTAGCGGAGACCCCTGGGCTGAGCACTGCAACCGGAAGGAGAGGGGAGGCTGAGCAGGGGGCAGCTGCGGAGAGCTGGGTGTTCTGCAGATGCAGCCTATGAGCTTGTGTGAGTGTCCTCATCAAAAGCATGACCTGTGCTGAGCGCTTGGATGCTAAGTGGAACGTCTCACGATTGCTCCCTGGGGGGAGCTACATTCCTTCAGGGACCACAGATGATGGGGTGACAGTCGTCACGCAGGGAGCACTAAGAAGCAGTTTGCCTGCATCTAAGTCACCTGGTCCTGACAGCACCTCTTGGAAGGAGGCACTAGTGTTAGCCTCATTTTGCAGACGAGGAGACTTAGGGCCACGCAGACAGTGGTAAGTCATGGAGTCATGCTTTTTGCCCAACTCCAACCTTGGCTCTTAAGTCCTGTCTGGTCCTAAGTGTAAAGTGTTGGGCACAGTTCCAACAATATAGGCCCCAGGAGCAGGGGGAAGGGAGGGGGGTCAAGATCCTTCCCTTTTTATCCTCATCATTGTAGGTGTTAGTTGAGTGAGTGAGTGAATTTGCTCCATTGTCTCTTTGCCAGGTATCATCAGGGCTGGGGGACCTTTGTGTAAAAGCTCTTCATGTTCTGTAGCCTTTTGTGTATCCATTCCTCACCCAAGTGCTTTATAAAAATAAGTCCACTTTTCTTTCTTTTTCAAAAAATTTTTTAATTGAAGTATGGTTGATTTACAATATCATGTAAGTTTCAGGTGTACAGCATGGCAATTCAGTTATACATTATATATACAGTCTTTTTCAGATTCTTTTCCCTTATAGGTTATTATAAAATATTGAGTATGGTTCCCCGTGCTATACAGTAGGTCCTTGTTGTTCATCTATTTTATATGTACAGTAGTGTGTATCCGTTAATCCCAAACTCCTAGTTTATCCCTCCCCCACCCCCCTTTTCCCTTTGGTAACCATAAGTTTGTTTTCTATGTCTGTGAGTCTCTTTCTGTTTTTGAAATAAGTTCATTTGTGTCTTTTTTTTCTTTTAGATTCCACATATAAGCAATATCATATGATATTTGTCTTTCTCTGTCTGACTTACTTCACTTAGTATGATAATCTCTAGGTCCATCTATGTTGCTGCAAATGGCATTATTTCACTCTTTTTTATGGCTGAGTAGTATTCCATTGTATATATGTACCACATCTTCTTTATCCGTTCATCTGTCGATGGACATTTAGGTTTTTTCCATGTCTTGGCTATTGTAAATAGTGCTGCAGTGAACATTAGGGTGCATGTATCTTTTTGAATTATGATTTTCTCCACATATATGCCCAGGAGTGAGATTGCAGGATCATATATGGTAGTTCTATTTTCAGTTTTTTAAAGAACCTCCATTCTGTTATCCATAGTGGCTGCACCAATTTACCTTCCCACCAACAGTGTAGGAGGGTTCCTATTTCTCCACACCCTTTCCAGTGTTTATTGCTTGTAGACTTTTTGATGATGGCCATTCTGACCAGTGTGAGGTAGTACCTCATTGTAGTTTTGATTTGCATTTCTCTAATAATTAGCGATGTTGAGCATCTTTTCATGTACCTTTTGGCCATCTGTATGTCTTCTTTGGAGAAGAAGGTCTTCTGCCCGTTTTTTGATTGGGTTGTTTGTTTTTTGGATATTGAGCTGTATGAGCTGTTTGTATACTTTGGAAATTAATCCCTTGTCATTCACATTATTTGCAAATATTTTCTCCCCATCTGTAGGTTGTCTTTTGCTTATTGTTTCCTTTGCTGTGAAAAAGCTTTTTTTTTTTTTTTAGATTATTTTTGATGTGGACCATTTCTAAAGTCTTTATTGAATTTGTCACAATATCGCTTCTGTTTTATGTCTTTGGGTTTTTTGGCTGCGAGGCATGTGGGATCCTAGCTCCCTGACCAGGGATCGAACCCTCACCCACTGTTTATTTTTGTTTTTATTTCAGTTACTGTAGGAGGTGGATACAAAAAGATATTGCTACAGTTTATGAAAAATGACTCCACTTTTCTCTGGCATTGTGTGAATTCTTCTTTCAGGTCATTTGAGTAGCAATGGCAGATAAACTGAAGTGGCAGTAGCACCTAGAAATGACACGTACAGGGTTCAGTATGGAAACTGCAGGTTGGGACTATGCTATAATTTGAAAAGACTGGTGGGTGATTTGTAATCTTGCTTTTCAAGAACTTAACATGGGTGGTAGATTGTGTGGATGTGTGCACGTGTGATTAATGCTTGTGCTAAATTCAAGGAAGATGATGTTTGGGCCTCCTGTCCTGGGAATATGTATAGATGGTAGTTCGTTTGTTCATTCATCAGATTCAGTTGACCACCTGCTATGTGCCAAGCACCATGGGAAGTGCTTGGGTTTAGTAGCGTAGAAGTCAGGCATAGTTACTCCATTCCTGGAATCCACTGTCTTGTTTGGTAGGCAAACCACAAGAAAATATTCATCCACCTTGCCATTGGATTATGAATGCTATGAAGGAAAGACCCAGGGCCCCAGTGGAGGAGAGAGTGGTGAGGGTGGAGGGTTAAGCTGGACTTTTGTCAGGGGTGGTGGCCAGGAAGACTTTCCTGAGCAAGTGATAGCTGAGCTGAGAGCCACAGGTTGAACAGGTATTAACCAGGTAAAGAGAAGGGGGAAGAACATTCCAGGGAAGGGGAGCAGCAGATTCTTAGAACAGAAAGGAGACCACTGTGGCTGGTGTACAGTGGACACGGGGGAAGTAGGGCAAGATGGGCATTGAGTGAAGGTGAGCTGCAGAGCCTTTGGGCTTAGATGGACCTAGATTTGCCACCTACAAGCTGTGTGACCTTGGGCTGATGACATAACCCCTCTGTGCTACAGCCCCCTCTTAAACATGTGGGTGAAAACACTCTCAGGGTTGCCATACAGAAACCATCACAGAATTTGTGTATTTAGCCCCATGGTCCCTGGCATGCTGCAGATGCAGAAAATGTCACTTTTCTTGCCCATTCCCTTGTCTCTGGCTTTGGGTTGATGAAACAGCCACAGGTGGTTCAGCATTAGGGAAAAATGCTTGCAAATCTTCCAATTTGGCAGCTTCCCAGAAAGGCTTGTGGAAGGGGCGTGGGGGGAGGGTCAGGCTGGGTGTTCACTCCCCTGCTTGCTGGAGGTTAATAAGGTCAGAGTTTATTCTAGAGTGGGAAACAGGAGGCGGGCAGCTTAGGGAAATAAACCAGCGGCAGGGGTTGGAGGCAGGGCCAGGGCCGTGGAACCTCAGGCTGTGTTGAGATGGGTAAGCAAAAGCCATGCTGTACCCTCACTGCTTGCTTTAACTGCCATCCACACCTGCCTCCGGGAGAGAGAGAGAACTCCTGGGCTCACTCAGAGGGCATATTTGTGTATCTCCAGGCTGGTACCCGGCCCTACAAGGCAGCTGTGCCTTGCTTCCCGTGCTAGTCCTATTTTCCTGCTGACTTAATTTATTTCAGAAAGTCTCCATTTTAATTTCTCTTACTTCCCTTTATTTTGTACTTCCTGTTGATCCTGGTGTTGTGGATATGATGATGGACAAGATAAACACAGTCCCTGGCCCCCATCTTGTGTCCTAACATCCCCAAGACAGTAAGGATTCCTAACCTCGGCTTAACAGGGGAGATGGCTGAGGCTTGGCTCATTTGCTCAAGGTCACGCAGAGCTGGGTTTCCCATCCAGGTCTACCTGACCTCAGGTACTGCGCTGTTAACCATGAAGTGAAACTGTGACCTGGTACAGTGAATTTCTGGTAAGGATTCCTCATGCTCTATCTTTTTGTTTCTTGGCTTCTGCCCTCATGACTTACAGACGTATAAACCAGTGTTTAAAAGCCCCAAGTGAGCTCACTTCCTGGCAATATCCTTTGTGGAGAGCGTGAAACCCTTTTGCAGAGGAATTGGCACACTCAGTGTGTGTCTGGGCTGTGGGTGTTAGTGTTCCTGACGCCTGTTTTCTTCTGTTGGGACATACTTGTATTGGCGAGCGGGTGCCAGGTAGGTACTTGTGGGGCAGATGCCCATCTTAAATTCTGAACCTCAGAAGGCAAGGTCTGGGTCTTGCTCGCCCCTGGGTCCCCACCCTGAGCATGATGCTGGCACGAGGACCTCCTGGTAAAGAGTGAGCTCTTTGGAGTCAAACTGACGTGGAGTTGAGTCACACCCTGCCACTTTCTGGTGACGTAGCTCGGGCAAGCGACTTATTTCTGAGTTTGTTTTCCCCATCCTAGGGTTGTGGGAATGAAATTAGAGGTTTGATAATGCCTGCCTTGTGAAGTCAGAGGTTGGCAAACTATAGCCCTCGGGCCAAATCTGGTCTGCTGCCTGTTTTTGTGTATAGAGTGTTATTTGAACACAGCGATGCTCATCCTTTTATGTGTTATCTGTGGCTGCTTTGCACAACAACAGTGGAGTTGAGTAGTTGTCACAGAGACTCTATGGCCCTCAGAGCCGAATATATTTTCTACCTGGCTCTTTACTGTCGGAGTTTGCCGACCTTTGTGTTAAGCTCTGTACAGATGGTAGCTGTACTTGTCAAAATTATTATTGTTACCTATAACTTCAGCCCCTCCTACTCCATAAAAAATCACCTTTAGAGCAATGACCTTCCTCTGTTCCTTAGAGCTTTGGGAGGATCTCTTCAATTGCTTGGTGAACAGATTTGTGATTCCTTTAGTCTTGGTCTTCACGGTTCTCGAGATTTGGGTCAGCTTCCTTCCCCATCTTTTTCTGCTGGTCTGATGATTCCTTACAGTTTTTGGTCTGTTCTCAGAGGTGGCCCTTCCTTCACCTCCATCTCTGAACGGCTGAAGCTGAAAGAACGCTTAACAGGGAAGTCCTCTGTGAAAAGACGAAGGCTGCGTGTGAGGATCCTTCATGCTTCCGGGAGACCTGGAGAGGTGTGGGCACCTGACCTCTGGGCACACGAATCTACCAGTGTCTGGGCTTCCCCACCCCAAGGGTCTCTGATTTTAGAGGAGAAAATCTCCTAAAATGCGGAGGCATTTGGTGTTTTTTCTCTTAGTAATTTCCTTTTTAAAAATGTAATCTTATTTTGGATAACAAATGTAATACATGCAATTTATGGAAACATGGGAAATGGAGAGAAGGGCAACAATCAATCCTAATCTTACCACCCAGAGACAACCACTATTAGCATTTTTAGCTTATTTCCTTCCAGATCCCTAATCATGTGTAAATGTTCACATAATTGAAATCACATTGTTTATATAATTTTGTTTCCTGCATTTTACTTATTATGTCATAGCCATTTCCTCCAGCATTGTATGTTCTTCAAAACCATAATTTTCATCTATGCTCGTACACATAAATCCACTCACCCACCCACGCACCCACCCACCCCTGCATGCACCCATCCATCCATCTAACGGATATTTCTTTAGTGTCTCTTAACATCCCAAACCCTGTACTAGGTGCCAGGGATGCAGTGGAGCGCACACATAGACCTTATCACTCCCTTTACAGAGATCGTGGTGTAAAATAGGGAGTAGAGAGAGAGAATTAATCATTGTAACATTGTCTTGTTAGCTTGGGCTGCTGTAACATAATACCATAGACCAGGTGGGTTAAACAACAGACATTTATTTCTCACTGTTCTGGAGGCTAGAAGTCTGAGATAAGGGTGCCAGAATGGTTGGGTTCTGATGAGGACTCTCTTCCTGGCTTACAGATGGCTGCCTTCTGACTTGTGTCCTAACTTGGAAGAGTGAAGAAGCTCTGATGTCTCTTCCTCTGCTTATAAGGGCACTAATCTCATCATGGGGCCCCACCCTCACAACTTCCTCTAAACTGGCCCCACCCCCTACACACCATCACTGAGGGGTTAGGGTTTCAACATATGAATTGTGGGGAACACAGACATTCAGCCCATAACTAACACCATATGATAATGCTTTAATGTGGGGAAATAAAGGATCTGTAGGAATATGTATAGAAGGGACCTATCATTGAAATCGGAGTGGTGCAGAAAGGCTTTCCACAGGAAGTTAATCCTAGTTATCTCTTGGAAGGAAGCTTGAGGAATCCAGATAAACAGCTCTCTTTGGAATGATAGAGAGCCTTCTGAGAAATGTGCACCTGAATGGGATGGAAGGAAAGGAAATTAGTAGTTACCATTAGTGGTGGAACCCACCTCCCCCCCCCAAATTGCTATACTATGTTATTATCAAGACTACCTTCCCAGCATGGGGCACTTTAGAAATCAAGTGAGGCACTGCAGAGATAAAAGCAGGCAGACTTATTTGGAGATGCTGAACTTACTACTGAGACAGGAGGCAATGTTCCAAAGAGAATGCCCTCCATAGACTCAAGAGCACATGTGAGGATGGGTAGTATTTGGAGAGGCTCTTGTGTTGTGAAGATTCCGCAGCACTGTGGAGAAATCCTGGTTCCCCTCTGCTTCCTGGTGACTTTGGAGATGCCCCAGACCCATGTGGTCCTGAGGACCATGGGTTTACTGTGGAAAAGGCTGCATGCCTTGTAAAAGGCGAAGGGACACACGACATTATTGCAAGGTCAGAGCTCAGACCCAGTGCTCTTCCAGAGTTCTGAGCAGCCACATGCCGCTGCCTTCTGCCTTTTGTCTTGAGTCTTGCATGTGTGTTTGTTTTTACACTATTTCCCCTTAGGAACGGCGGAGTGAGAGATGGCTGTTGTGACAAACTGATTGCAGATTGAATCTTGCACATTTGTGTTTGCCAGCTGAGCTGGGCCCTGGAGTGATGCATCTGCTGAGGGAGTGGTGGAACCAATTGCTATTTTTCTTAAATCCTCTCCGAGTTATTGAAATGGAAGTTGGCCCTCTTTGTTCCTTAGACATTCAGGGGATGAAATTGGCCAGGGAGGGCCTGGTGGGTACTTAGTCAGTAGTGCATTTGTCACCACGAGGATCTCAGAAGTTGTGGCAGGGTGAGTCTCTGGGTCATAGCCACCTCCCAGCAGTGGACAGGACAGCCACATGGATGTGTAAGTGATGTGAGGAAAGCTCAGTGCTACAGTAAGTCCATCACAGAGGGGAAAAATCCACTTCAGGAAATGTATCAGTCTAGGTGTTTCCTCCTGGCTTTTTGTCTTTATCCAAGTTGGGCAATGATGTAAAAATGCTGGCTGCATTTGCTTCTTAGTATGGAATGCAGTGTTTTATAAAAAAAAATAAATAAAAATGACTTTTCATTAACAAAGGCCTGCAAACAAGGCAGAAACTAACAAAATTTGCGTTTCCTCACCTTCATCTGTACAGTGTGGGAGTTATCACTACCCTGTAGGGTTTGCTCTTAGATCAAATTAGAGAGCACCTGTCCTGGTGTATGGTAGGTACTCAGGAAATGGAAGTTATTATTTCTATTGATATAGTAGCTAATTTTCATTCAGGGTTCAAAGTGCTTTCTGTGTAGTAACTCTTCATTGATCTTATATGCTCTGGATCACCTGTATTTTGGTTTTGAATCAGAGATGGAGCTGTGCATGAGAATGGCATGACCATGCCTTGCTTACCTTTCTGGGGGTTGCTGCTGTCCTGATGATGAAAACTCAGAAAAATATTTTGTAGTCAAATGAGAGTATCGTCCAAATGCAGATTTCCAGTTCAATCCTTAGGTTGCTTTCTAAGATACAGTAACATACTATAACATAATCCAAAGTTTCATTCCTAAGAGGGTCCTGTGCCCTAGTTAGAGGGAGAATTCTTGCCTCATATGGACACGATGCTCAGAAGATTGCTCCTGATATAGGCCTTATATTCCACTGGCTCCCCAGTGGGCTTGATTTATTTAGGCTTCCTTTGAGGCTAACTGGCTGTGATAGACAATTTTTAGCCTTCATCCTAGAAATGATACCTTAAGAAGCTGTCCTCTGTTCTCCCATACTGCAGGCTTTGTGATGCGTTCATACCTTCAGTGCCATCCGAAAGTGCCTATTATATTGGAGTTCAGGGTATCTAGGTTCTTGATTTGATCATGGAAGTCTTGAAATTTTGTCCAGGAGGCATAGAAAAACCCTTCAAAGTTTTGAGCGTTTAATCTATTTGAACAGAGTCTCAGAAAGGGTTTAGCCAAAGAATATCAAACTGTGATATAAACAGTTTATCAAAAACCAATAGAGAATTTCCCTTAAATACACTACCACCTGGAGCACTCAAGTTTTGGAGGAAACAGATGAAGAACTGTTGGATGGATTCAATTTCTTATCCTGGTTGGTGGAAAGTTATGGCTGTCTGGGGAGATATTGTTGGGGGAGAGAGCAGGTCTTCGTCTGTCTGTCTATTCCACTGTCTATTGACATCGTTGCATGAAAGTGAACAGACCCAAATGCGCTGACAGATGAAGGGCCAAAGAGCCATGCCCTGGGTCAGTACTGTGTCCCTTTCTGTCGAGGGGGCAATGGTGTTGGCCGAACCTCACCTGGACACAGCGCCTTGTGCTGGGCGCAGTTGGCAGGTATGAAGGAGGATAATGAGATGTTTTACTGGGGGGAAAGCGACTGGGCTTATTCTGTCCTTGTCTGGTGATGTCTTGCAGGGACACACAGCATGCAGCCACAAAGCCCCTTCACCATTTCCCTCCCTACTAAGCAGGCCTAATTGGGTCACCTGTTGCTTGCTGCCTAGAAAACCCATCAGATTTTCAGTAACTGGTATAGTCTTCAGGGAAGAAACAGGGCTCCAGAAGTCCTTGTTGGAAGGCAAAGCTTCCATTCTTTCGTTCACATTTGTATCTCAGGATGGGGTGAGTTTGGCAATGATCTCTTAGTTGCCAGGAAGATCCATAAGGTTTAAATGGAATGGTACCTTAGAGTTATAATATTTTACTCTGGTGAAGGGTGGGTTATTAACAGAGGGTGAGAAGAGGGGGCTGCATGGGTTCCAGTTATTCTGTTACGAAAGAATGAGAAAAATTCTGTTTCTTTCCACCTTCACAAAGATTCTGTGAGAATCATTAGTCACAGATGAAGTGGAAACACACTGACCTCTTGAAGAGCATATATCTCGCCTCCCCCCCGCAACTCCCCCCGACAGCAGCACCCTCAAGGCTGCATCTCACCCTTAAAGTGTTCATGTATGCAAGCCCACCTGCAGTTCCGTCTGTGTGCTGCAGTTACCTGACTGCAGCCTTTGCGTATGTCGGGCCTTCTTCCCAGAATGCTCTCTCTCCTTGTCTGCCTGGCAAACTCCTAGCCATCCCTCAGGACCCAGCTCAGGCATCTCTTTCTTTGTGCAGCCTTCTTTCACCCTTTCCCCATGCGAGCAGAGCTGATCACAGAATCTTTTGCATCCCCACTGACCTTGAATATAAATGTATTACATACAGTTCTCATCGCCTCAGATTGTGCCTAGAACAAAGTGGACCTCAGATCTCATTTGTTTTGTAGTGCTGTGTTTGCATAAGCATCTTAGCCTCTGGTCTGTGAACTTCCTAACAGGGAACGTATTCTGTTCATGACTTAGCAAATAGTACAGTACCTGCATCATAGTAGTAGACATTCAGTTATGATTACTCAAATGGGTGGATTTGGCACAGTGGCCTAAGAGAAGGATGCGCTAGTGTCGAATGGCAAACTCGATGAATGGTACCCTCACTGGGTTCCATTGCAAGCTCTTATCCCCTTTTTAGGGGAGCTTCTATTGCAAATACTGAGCTGTGGGTGAGTGAAAATCAGTTCTTTTTATCAACTTGAGGGCAAGAGAGGAGAAGTCTCTGATAATTACCAGGTCAGCAGTAGGTGATGGTTCTCTTTATGTTCTTGGGAGACGAGACAGGCTCCTGTGATACATGTGCCTGTAGCTGTCGTGAAGGTGGAGCAAGGGAGGGACTTGGGGAGGGAGAGGGACTGGGCGAGTGGCCGCCCTCAGGATGGGCAGCACACAGCTCTCCAGTGGCTTTAGGTGGAGGGGAGTGGGGTCCATCTGCTCGGGTTCCTAGCAAATAAAATGGCAGCAACAACAACCAAGTCGAGTACTCTTTGCTTACTGAGACGATGCTGGGCAAATGCCTGCTTCCCTTTCAAATGTCCCCCCAAGTTCCCTAAACGTCCAGATGGCAATTTGAGGTGAATAATTTATAATAAGATATCTTATGCATTATGCAGTGAAGTTTTAAATTATGAATGGACCTCGCCTGGCAGTGTACCTTAGTTGATATGTGGACTTGGTGGGGGGTGGCCTTGAAAGGGCAAATCAGGCCTGAGTTACCGTTAGTGAGATGGAAACGGGACGCCTAGCCTCATCCAACTGCAGCAACAAGGTTGAGCAGGTGGGAGGAGGGCCAGAGCTTGGGGTGCTTTGGCTCAGAGGAGCCTCTTCTCTGAGGGTGAGCTCGGGGCTCACTAGGCCCGGCACCTCAGTTGTGGTTCCATAGCAGAAGCAGTGCACAGCTCCCTTCCCATGGGAGGATGGGGGGAGAATGGAGCCGTTCCACCAGACTGCTTCCTTCTCAGGGGAGCTTGCTGCCCCCCAGGCCGAGTTCCAGGGGGGCGAGTTCCCAGAGCCCGGCTCTGATCCGCATGGCCTGCCGTGTTCTAGACTCTCTCTGAGCGAGGCGTGCAGGACCCCACCTGGGGGATGGGCGTGAGCTGGGCCCAGGGGAGCAGAGAGGAGGGTGGAGTGTGCTGGGGGCACAGCCCAGAGTGCTTCGAGCTGCATTGAACTGCTCAGACCTTTAAAGCAAACCGGAATGAAAGAGGTGTGGCGGGAACACTGTGACAGTGTCACTGCAGACGTTTCTGGTGTCCAGCCCCACCCCAAGCCCTGGACCTGCATCACTTCACTGGGGCCTCATGACAGCTCTTGGAGAGGATGCTGCACCGTTCTCCTGTTTTACCGAGATGGGAACTGAGGCTTAGAGCGAGTCCCTGACCCAAGGTGACACAGCTAATATAACCGGCAGAGCCGGGACTTGAGAGTAGATCACTGAATTAGTAAAACATTCCCTAAGTGCCTCCTGGGGGCCGGCTCCTCCCCTGGTGCAGGGTGGGGGGGACCAGGCAGACCGAGAGGCCTGTCTCCTCAGGCAGGATACCTTCTAGAGGTGGAGACACAAAATAAAGCTGTCAGAAGGCAAGTACCGGATATCTGCGCTGCTGCCAGGGCCCTCATTCTAGACATTATGCTGTATCGATGGATTAGGTAGTATGTTCAGCAAGTATCGATCAAAACCTTGTGGTGTGTAAAACTCTCGGCACCTCGAGAGGTGTATGCAGAGGTGATGAGGACTAAGCCGTACCTTCAACGAGCTCCGAGCTGCGGGTGGTGGGGAGAAGCAGGGCACGCGGTGAGGGCTGAATGGAGGTCGGCTTCCAGGCAGCCCTTGGGGAGTGTGGAGAGGATGGGACGGGGGCGGGGGCTGCGTGGCTGGAGTGAAGGGTGTACGTGGAGGAGTGCAGGAGCCTGGGTGGGCGGAGGCCAGGGTCAGGGATTTGTGCTCAGGATGGCAAAGCGGGAAGGCTCCGGGCCGTTGGGTTTCCTCCGGCGGTGGGCTGGAGGCCCATTTGGGACGAGTTTGGGGATGGCGTTGGGAGGCGGGGGCAGGGTGTGGATTCAGGGAGACCTGATGCCGGAGCGCCTGAAGATCTGGATGTGAGGGAGGGTGCTGGTCGTGCAGAGAAAAGGGCTGCAGGAGCTTCCTGCGGGCAGCCTCCCTGGGGCTTTTTAAGGACTGTGAGTGACTTGGGGGGATACTCACAAAAGGACCCCAAGGGCACCTTTAACACACACATTGAGAAGTCCAGCTGGCTGTGCCTCTTGGAGGGAAGAGATGGTGTTCAGCTTTGCCTTGTGGTGCTGGAGAGGCCGGCAGGTATCTGTGGAGTGAGGATGTGGTCCAGGAATTAAAGCCTGGAAGGAGATGGGCCTGCCGGGGAGCAAGACGTGGGACAGAGAGCCGAGCAGGGGCCGTCTCTGCTTGCCTCTGCTGGGCCTCCTGTCCAGGAAGGGGTTTTAGGTCACGAACTTGTGCTCGCCGAGTGTGCTATGTTTTAGGGACATGTGATTCATACGTGGCTACCGTGCCTGCTGGTGGGATCATAATGTGGTGCCCAGGAGGGATCTGGCAGTGTTACAGAGTTCTGACGGACTGAATAATCTGTATCTGTTTAAGGGGCTGCCCTATCTGATCCAGAGCCCGGTGTTACCTGATCAGAGACGTTTGTTTCCGATGTGCAGAGATAACCCCACCGCTGAGGTGGTCGGTGGCCCGTGTGGGCCCAGCAGAAGGCTTTGTGATCAGGTTGCCTTCTGGTTTATTGGGAAGAAGCCAATGGGTCCACTTCTCATCCTGTGTCACTTTCAGGAGAGTGTTCCCTGAAGCTCTGCGTATTTGTCCTCTGTCAGTCTGTCTGCTCTGAGTTGACCAGAACGGTGGTGGTCCTGGATAAATCCAGAGCTACAAAGCTGGGTGCTGTGTAAATGCCAGAAAACGGCCTTCAGGAGGACTTTGTACATTTTTTGCAAATACAGAAAATAACGTGTGTATGTGTGAAGAGAGAAGAGAACGTGGAGGTAGGTCACTACCAAGCCCACGTCCTCCAACCCACGCGTGAAAAATCACGCATTCTACCTTCCCCGTCTTTATTTTGAACTAGAGAAGTTGCTTCACTAGCCTTTACAGGAAGTGCCGAGTTCTCCTTGACTACAGCCTGTCAGTGTCTGTCAGTAAGTGGTGTGGCTGGTTTTTTTTTTTTTTTTTCAGGGAGTTTCTGACTTGAGTGTCTCCCCACCCTCACCCCCATCCCCATTTCTCCTTGCTGAGCTCCTTCTATGAGGGCTGTGCTGGGCACTCTCCCAGCTCTGTGACAGATGTGGTCTGGTCCTTCCAGGGGTTTCCCTTTAGTGGATGCCACAGTTACATACATAAAAAGATTGTTCACGACTTCATGAAAAATACAGAAAATTCTTTACAAATCATGTGACCAAGAATGGAGCATCTTCAGCTGTCATGACATTATAACTACCTTGAGGTGAGACATCGTGCATCTTGTTTGTTTTTCTCCTCCACAGTATTTGACTATATTAGGGGCTCATTAAATATTTAATGTGTGATTAACAGAGATGTCTTTTTAGATGAAATTTAGTTCTCTGCCTTGAAGAAAAAAAATCTATTAAAATATTTACTAGCACAATAACAATAATAGTAGCTGCTGTTCATTGGGGCCTACCTTTTCTCAAACCTTCTCAACAATCTGGCAAGGCTGGATTTTAACTCATGAGGAAGAGAGGCGGCACAGAGGAGTTGAGAGACTTACTTCAGGACACACAGCCAATAAATTGCAGAGAGGGTTCCAACGTTGTTCTGATTCCAGAACCTGAGCCCGTCATGTCTCTCCACATGGCCTTGCTGGTGATTGGCCTTCAGGTCTTCCAGAGCCTCAAATAAGGAAGCTTCTCATGCAGCATCTCTGCTATGCCTTCTAGAGCAAGGCTGATTAGATGCTAAGTTATGACTGGTAGTTCCCTATTGCTGTCATATAATTTTGGTTTAGACGGGCCCTACTTATATCGGGGTTTTGTAGATATTCTGATCTACATGACAAAATTACGTGTCCTTTAAGTGTTTTAAAAGGTGCTGCTGTAAAGGGTGGTGACACTTGACATGTTGGGGAGACATTTTATTTCCATATGATTACAGCAATGTATGTGAAATTACTGTCCTCTGATGTAGTCGTCCCATGTCATGGCTGTGCGTTCATACCGCCGAACGTCGGGCCTTTTTGCACAGAGGGTGGCTGGTGGTGACACAGAACTGGGAGGGCCCGGAGGGCGTGATGCTGGGGTTTCTTCCTCTCAGGGAAGATGGATAATTCTCAAGCTGGATTCTGGCCCAGCTTGTGTTCTCCTGTCGGGAGGAGGTGGACAACAAGTGGATTGAGGAAGACCACTGGCCCATGACAATGAGAGTATCTTGCATAGAGGGTGCTTTCCACCAATCAGCCTGTTGTCACGACCTCCTGGTGAGAAGCTGTGTTGTGTTTCTATGTGATCGGTGGGGAGGCTGGGAGCTGAGCGCCTTGTTGCAGCCGTGGCGGTGAGCGACAGCGTCAGCCATCTGGCCGAGCTCTTTCTACAGCCCCCTGCTCTGCTGGGAGGGGGCATTGCATCCTCGATGTTCTACCTTTCCTGGCCATCCTGTTTCCACCCCAGCATTTCTGTTTCTTTGATGCTCTTGTCTTCATCCAGATTCTTCTCCATCTGGGCTCACTCACCTCAAGTGCAGTGATATTTGATGGATCAGGGCTGTTTTCATTCCTGTTTTCTGGAACAGGTGTGGCCACTTGTTGAACCTGCTGCTCAGTCCTAGTTGGAAATTATGACCATCTGCACTCTGCTGGGTCCTGATGGGATCAGCTGTCTTGACCTAGAATGAAATATGTCCTTCATATGGCACTTATGGGAAGCATGCCTATTGGTAAGATAGAAACTCACATCCCAACCAAATGCCATGAAAACGGATCAGATTTAATGCTTTTAGTGTAGTGGTACTTTCATGAGAACTTTAATACCAAGGTTTACATTTTTTCACTTTTGATTTTTTTAAAAAATTTGATATTTGACAACATAAAATGGCATCAAATATATTTAAGTATGAAACATGTAACTGCATTGTCTCAATCACATTTTAAACCAACATGTTTAAGTAACTTGGATGCCGTCAATAATAGTCATGCCTGAATAAATTAACTTGCATGCCTCCGATTCACTCAGCAGCAATGCTGTTCTCATTGTGAGAGCTTTTCTTTTCAGGGAGAGTGTACCGTCTTCTAGTTAACTGGAAATGTGCAGATTTTCCTTAAGTTTTTTTTTCTTTTCTTTTCAGGGAGAGTGTACCGTCTTCTAGTTAACTGGAAATGTGCAGATTTTCCTTAAGTTTTTTTTCTTTTCTTTTCAGGGAGAGTGTACCGTCTTCTAGTTAACTGGAAATGTGCAGATTTTCCTTAAGTTTTTTTTTTCTTTTCTTTTCAGGGAGAGTGTACCATCTTCTAGTTAACTGGAAATGTGCAGATTTTCCTTAAGTTTTTTTTTCTTTTCTTTTCAGGGAGGGTGTACCATCTTCTAGTTAACTGGAAATGTGCAGATTTTCCTTAAGCTTTTTTGTTTTTTCTTTTTTAAGTCTTAACCATTTTTAAAGCTTTATCATTTTTGAATTTGAACAGGCTTATTCCCTAAATCCCTTCATGCCCAGCCCAGCCCTCCAAAAGATAATGCTGGATTATAAAAATAGCTACCAAAATGCCTCTGGAGAGAGGGAAATGGACGTGTATA
This sequence comes from Delphinapterus leucas, assembly GCF_059928025.1. Taxonomy (NCBI): domain Eukaryota; kingdom Metazoa; phylum Chordata; class Mammalia; order Artiodactyla; family Monodontidae; genus Delphinapterus; species Delphinapterus leucas. The sequence continues at coordinate 115,870,895 of NC_143131.1, read as the reverse complement.
TTGCTTTTCATAATAAGCCTTCTAGAACTGGTTACATCATGGCAACCGTATAATGGATGATTAATGTGTGCCAGACCCTGTACCTGGTCTTTACCTGGTTATCTCATTTAATCCTTTTCTTTTCATTGTGGTAAAAACCCTTAACATGAGATCTATCCTCTTAACAAGTTTTTAAGTGTACATTATTTTTCTTACTTTGAATGACACTTTTTCCTTTTTGTACAAGAAATCCCACGGTTTCATTTTGCACCTGAAGATTGATTCCGCTGGGACCAGAAGGATAAAGAGGCACAAACCAGATAGAGCCCGGCCCTGAGACCACAGGCTGCCGAGGCCATGGGTGGGCGCTCTGCAGGACACGTGCAGCTGAGCCCAGCCATTTCCCCTGCCCATCTCCCACCCCCAGGTGCCAGACATGAGAGGGATCAATATCGGACCCTCCAGACCAGTTCATCCCCCAGGTGAATACCACCCAGTGACCCCAGTTAGTGCCACGTGGTGCAAGAGCGTTGCTCCAAGCCCTGCTTAGACTCCTGCCCACGGAACTGAGAGATAACAGGTGATGGTTGTGTTAAGCTGCCAAGGTTGGGGAAGCTCGTCATACCGTCATAGACAACTGGGATTCCTTAATGGAAGCAGTGACCCTTCCCTTCAGACCTTCTTTTCCCTGGGCCTCAGCGATGTCACCCTCCTGGGTCTTCCCACACCTCCACAGCAGCCCCTCCTCCCTCGTCTACCTCTGAAGTGCCGATGTGCTGAGGGTTCCCTGCTTGGTGCCCCTTCTCTCCGAAGCACTGTAACTCCTCTCGGGGCAATCTCATTCATGTCACAGCTTTAGCCACACCATCCTCACCGAGAACCTGACCTTCAAACATCTGTTTCCGTTTGACCCGATACATGAACATATGTCTCTCAACTCTGTCTCTCGTTCAAATTTTTCTCCTGGTCTGAGGACCCACGCATGCACAGATAGCTCACCCTCACCAGGCTGAGAACCCGGCTTACCATCTTCCCTCGCTTCCGTGTTAGACGGTGAATTTTGTCCCTCAAAAAAGATGCATTGAAGTTCTAACCCTTGGGACCTCAGAATGGGCCCGTGTGTGGAAACAGGGTCTTGGCAGAGGTTAAAATCAAGTTAAAATGAGCTCATTAGCCCTTAATCCAATATAACTGATGTCCTTATTATGAAAAGAGTAAATTTGGACACCGAGACAGATGTGCACAGAGGGAAGATTATGGGAGAATACACAGGGAGAATGCCATGTGAAGATGAAGGTGAAAGTGGGGGTGGTGGATCTACAGGTCAAGGAATGCCAACGATGGCCAGCAAACCATAGGAATCTAGGAGAGAGACCTAGAACAGATTGTCCCTCAGAGCCCTGGGAAGGAACCAACCCTGCCAACACCTTGACTTGGACATTTAGCCTCCAGAACTGCGAGGCAGTATGTTTCTGTTGTTTAAGCCACCTAGTTTGAGGTGATTTGTTACGGCAGCCCTAGGAAGCTAATATACTCCTCTATGCCATCCGTGCTTCCAGATTACCCTTCCTCTTGTATTCCCGGTCTTGGCAAATGGCTCCTCCACTTGATCAAGCCAGAAACCTGAATTCTCAGCACAGAGAACCGGGCCAGCTTGAAGTTAGGCACTCAATAATATCGACTATTTAAATAGATGCCCTCAACTATTGCAGGTCTTGGGCAATTATAGATATTAGCCCGAGGATGTGCAGAATTGGAATTAAAAAGAGATACAAACCCCAAACCCCTTTTAGTTCCATCCTATCCCTCTGTACTTCAGGTTTTCTGTGAGAAATTATTGATTTCTTCTTTCTGCCATGGAGCAGGCATATATTGAGAGCCACATGTATGTAAATAAGCACTCAGCAGCATGCCTGCCTTTCTATTCTTCAGAGAAATATCGATTTTGACTTGGGAGAGTTACCTAAAATTTCCCTTTTCACCAGCTCCTTCTTCACTGTGTACGAGCTGAACCAGTGTGTTGGGTTCTACAATGTGATCTTTGTAAGGAACCGTGCAAGTCGGGCTGAGTTCTTTGGAAGGCTTAGGGCGAGGAGGGCAGCTTTCTAGCTGTATTGATCTGCTGCCGGTTATTGAAGTTGTTGCAGGTGCTTACCTCCATTTTTCCCGTTCAGTGATACTGAAATCATTGGTCTGCAGAATTAAGAGCCTGGCTGCCAAAGAGATGTTGTGCTACTTTTCTCCTTTTCTCTTGATAGTGATTTAAACAAGCCCCAGTGCTTCATCCTTTCAGATTACCCTCGGAAGGAGGCACAATATAATTGTTGCAATTTCGTTTTATATTGAAACAACTTCAATACATTTTCTATACTAGGTCTATGCAAATTGTTTTTGTTTTTTTTTTTGCAAAGAAATTATAGTTGTGTGTGTGGAAGCCCTAAGCAGGGCGCAAAGACATCAAAGTCAGCCATAATCATAAAAAGCACATGCAAATCTTTCGCATTAATAATTCACAGTTAGGCACAGGCACTGCGGCCCTCTGTCTGAGATTGCAGCAAGTAGCAATTTGTTTAGCTTTGGTAAAAGGCACAAAATCACCAAGTTCAGATGTTCTGTTTTGGGTTTATACTTGCTCTGGGAATTGGATTCAGGTGGAAAATGAACTTTATAAATGGATACTTGCGTATTCCTCAGGAAGGTCTGATCTGTAAAGGACAGTATTAATTTTGTGGACATTGTCAGCATCACTGCCCCCTGTGGCTCTAATGAAACTATTATCTGAACCCCAAACTGCCGAGTGTATGTCTCCATCCCCTCCACCTTCCTCGTTTATTCATTCTGTCACAGTTTACTGAGTGTCAACACGTGCTAGGTTAGGACCTGGTGCTAGGGATATACGGTGAACAAGACGAGCCTGGCCCCGCCTGGTCCATCGTGGACCATCCGTGGTCCACAGCCCAGCAGCATCAACATCACCTGGGAGCTGGTTAGATGTGCAGCATCATGGGCCCCACCCCAGACCTACTGAATCCAGTTAACAAGATCTACAGGTGATGCCTATTCCTTAAAGAAGAGGCTATCACATTAAATGAGTAATTATAATAGGATGTGAAAACACTCAGGTGTGAATTGCTTACCTGTAGGGCAGACTGACAGGGCAGAGCAAGTAAGGCCTCTGCTAGAATGGGACGGGCTCGGGGAAGGCTTCAGAAGGAAGAAATCTAAGGATACAGAAGCATGATCCAGGCAGAGATTGAGTGGGTGTGTGACATACTAGGTCCCAGGTAAGCCACTGGGCTTCAATTCTGAGGGAAGAGATTCCAGCCTGCTGGAGGAGCTCAGAGCACAATAGGAGGCTGGGAGAAGAGAGGCAGTGAACTTTTTAGAGGGCTTCAGACAAGAAGTTTAAACTTTCCCCAGAAAGTTACAAGGAGCCATTGAGCTGTTTAAGTGGGGTTGGATTTCGAAACATGATGGATTGTAGAAAGATGACTGTCTCTGCGATGTGGGAGATGGATTGGTGCAGGGGAGGTTGGAGCACTGTCCAGGCAACAGATGATGGGCTCGGACCGAGGTAAGACAGTACGGGGAGGTAAGTGGATGCCTGGGAGACAGGCCTAGGGGCCAGAAGTGGAAGGTCTGGGTAACCTCTTCTGACTCTCACCTCCTGTAGACATGTGCCCTGAGGGTTGGGGTATTTCTCTCCTCCGCTGTTCCTTAGATCATGAGCTTCTTGAAGCCAAGGCCGTGTCTCACACATGTTGGTTTTCCTTAATGGCGCTTAGCAACAGAACCTGGTACTGGGTGCTGTGTGGGGTCCTCATCTGGAGCTGTGACCCACTTTTCTGAAGAACTTGCCCTTCTTCGGTTGAAGAAGGTGATTCTCAGAGAATTGGCTGGAAAAAGCTGTGTTTCCCTCTTTGTTTCTCTTTAATGTGAATGATAACTCCTCTTTGTGTGGCGCTTTCCAGATCAGGCAGCATTTTTCCTAATGCCGTCTCATTTGCATTCCTCCCATCAGCCCTCCCTGCAGCTTTGGAAAAGGTGGTGCTTTCACAGCTCAATGTTAATCAAGGGCTGATTATCTCAGTCCTTCTCTCCTCCCTGTTCTGACTTCCCGCCTTTTGACTTGGGAGTTGCAGCTGGAAGCAGGTAGTGGGTCAAACAATGCAGAGTTGAGGCAGATGCATTCTCTGCATGTGAATCAGCCATGCAGGAGACAGGACAGGGCAAAGAAGAGGCTGAGTGGGGAGGGAACGGGTTCCTGCTCGATTTGTGGTTCAGGCTCCCATGGGACTGGTAGCCGAATCTGAGGACCGGAGGAGGAGGAGGAGATGGCAGGGAAATGTGAGCTCCCAGCCTTCCTGGGCTTTGCATTCTTTGCGGGGGTGGGGTGGGGCGTGGAGGGGGGCGGTGTCTCTTCTGTTGTGCCCTGGGAGAGGAAGCTGAAAGGAATTGAATGCAGGGAAAGGGAAAGTCAAGGCCTTAGTGAAATTGCCTCTCACCTGTCAAATGAAGAACGGGGCTTTGGGTGCAACAGACCTGAGTTTGAATCCTGGCTCTGCCACTCACTAGCCCTGTGGTCTTGGGCAGCTACTTAAGTCTGTTCTTCATAATGAAATGGTGGTGAGAATCTCTTTTGCACAGGTGTGTGAGGACCAGATGAGGCAGAGATGAATGCTAACAAGCAAGGTGTTGCCCCCAGTGTGGGTGGAGTGCGTGCAACAATCTGATACATTTGTGTCTCCCCAGCTTCCCCCAGCCCCTTGCTCGAGATGATACTCCCATCAGACAAGGGAGGGCATCATGCTCTAAGTGGTTTCCATAGAGAATGTAGGGGTCCTTCCTCAACCTTATTGTGCAAAAGGATCACCCAGGAGTTTGTTAAAATAGTCCTGGGCCCAGCCCCCAGAGGGTCCAATCCATCTGACATGGTGCCCAGGTGATTCTCATAGGGACCACATTGTGGGAAACTTGGGAATGAAGCCGGAGGTGGAGCGTCCTCTAGCCTTAGCGTTTGCTCAAAGGTATTCTCAGCCCTGCTCCGGACCTGCTGCAAGGGGTTCTCCAGAGGGAGGTCCTACATTTTCACCAAGTCCCAGGCGAGTCTTAGGATAAGGCAAGTTTGGCTAACACTGGGCTGTGGGATCCAGGTAAGGCCCACCTCTGTGGGGGTATTTTGTGCAAGAGGTTCAGGCAGCTGGGGATATGTTTTTAAGGCATGCAGGTTCAGCCCATAAATGGGAAGAGCCCCTCAGAGGCGGGACTCTGTGGTCTTCCCTGAAGCGCTGACGGCTGGGACTCTCGGTGGGCACAGCCTGGCAAGGTCACAGGCTGTAGAAACCAGCATGTCCTTGTCTGTTCAAATGAGGCTGTAGGACTGGATGACTTCAGTCCTTCCATTTCTGAAGTTGCTTGACTCTGAAAGATTCGGTTTAAGTTAATTTAGGCAGAGGAGAATATTTGCCTCCAGCGTTTGACGTTTGCATTCCTTTTGCCCTTGGTGTTGCACTGTATTATGTGGGTTTATTCAGTTTCTGTATTTAGTCCATATTGCTCCTTAACTGTGGTATGAAACAGAGCATATGTGGTTCTATGAGATTCTCCCCAAGAACTTTGGGTGAAGTGTTTGTTGCCCAAGCTGAGAGCACTGCTCCCTGGTGGCAACTCCTGGAATTGCAAGCCCGTGCTTTTGAGGCATCAGTGAAAACAAACCCCTTGGGGAAAGGGGAGCGGTTTCTGTTGTTTTATTTAAGAGCACATTCCCACCCTAGACGACCTGAAAGAGAGTCTCTTGGGGGTGGGATCCAGAAACCTGCATGTAAAGTCTTCATGTAGACCTTATGCCCAGTGTGGTTTGAAACGTGTTGCTCTGCATCAGGGTTTCTTAACCTCAGCATGGTTGACTTTTGGGGCTGGAAAATTCCTTGTTGTGGGAGGCTGTCCTGTGCAGTTAGGATGTTCAGCAGCATCCCTGGCCTCTCCCCAGTAAATGTCAGGAGCCCCTCCCACTTCCCATTTGTGACAATCAAAACTGTCTCCGGACATTGCCAGTGCCCCCAGGGGCAAAATTGCTCCTGCTTAAGCACCACTGCTCTGAAGCATGCTGTGAACATCCAGACCATTTCAGTGACAGCACGTGTCACGGGGTCACTAAAAGCTAAGCTATGTCAGCTGTCTTTACAGGAGGTTATTAATGCAAATGTGAAATGACTTCTGACTGGTAGTAGAATAAACATGCTGGCTTTATGACCCTTGTTTTGATTCTGAAATAGTCATAGAGGAGAGTCATTCGTGAAGGATGGACTGGCATTAATGACTCGGCACACTTGGATGGGGACATCTGGCCATTCTCTCGGAGGCCACCCGTGCACTTTCCCAGGTTCACATGTTGGCTTCACACTGCTGGTGCCTGGAACACTTGGAGGAGGGAGTGAGGAAAGTGTAACTTCATTTCTCTCTCAAGTAATTAAATTCCATTAGCTTTTTCAGTTGCAAGAGAGGGCTATTTATTGTGTGAAATATCTTTCTGTACTGCAAACACATATTCCAAGAGGGTTGCAGACCAGATTCATTGTGAGGCAGAGAATGGCTGGGCATCCATGTGGACCACAGTCTGGTTAAGTGAACGTTGCTAAGCCTGCTCTGGGAGCTAGAGCTGAATTCTCCACTGGGTACCTGTTGCGTCCAGAGATGAACACCTGGACTTAACACCTTCAGTGAGAATCAGCTAGCCAGGGAGGGCACCTCCATAGCATGGATAGCCGAGCCTTCTGGTCTTCTCCTACTGGGACAGAGGGTCTTGTTAGCAGCCTGATGCTCAGGGACCTGTCACAGGATGAGTCCTTGGTATTGCAGAAGGGATTGACACCTTGCTGTCTAAAAGCAGAGGAGACCCTAAAGAGGATCTGTGTGCATATGCCTCCTGTTGCAGGTGGGATTTCACACAACAGGGCTGAGAGCCCGGAGCCTCCCGGGTGGCTGTGATGGGGAGTTTGAGTAGATGCCGCTGACGGGGTTGGAAGCAACAAGGTGCTTTTTGTAAGGCTCTTCTGCCAGTCCTCTGAGTGAACCTGGGAAGCCCCTTCCCTTTGGTCCCCGTTTCTTCCCCTGTTGGATGGGAGTGTTGAACTTGGACATCTCCAGGGCACTTACAACTCCACTGTGTGTGGCTCTTGTGCAGAGAAAGATGGTGGCCTTTGCATCTCTTGTGCTGTGGGTGAGCCTGGACTAGAGGGTCCTGAGCAGGCAGGGGAAGGAGATGCTGTGGGGTTTCTCATCTCAATCTGCCCTGCTCTTCCCCCTCGACTCCTCTTCCTCTCCCAAAGCTCTGCAGATACAGCTGGTCTCTGCCTCAGCGTGGACATGGAGGCTTGACCTGGACCAGGTGTGTCAAGCCCTGCCCCCCTCTGCCCTCCGCCCCCGGTGACTGGTGCTCCTCCAGCATCTTTCTCTGACACCTATGGGAGCGGATAAGTTTCGCAATGTACTTAGACTTGATCAACGGTGCTTCTGCTCAAAGAAACTTACCCACCAGCTCTCTGATGTCCAAAACACTGCTTGGGCAGTTGCGGTTCTTTTGCTTTAATACTGAATCTAGGACACATCGTTTATCTGGTATTAGTCATTACATTCTGGTGTGAATGAAGCTGAGCGTATTTCCTGAGATGAGATGAGATGGTGCTGGGAGAGGAGGATATAGATATTGCACTCCCGGGCGGGTCAGGTCAGCTCAAGGAGTGGAACAGAAAAGCCAGGAGGAGCTAAAAGGGCACAGACTTTGGAGACCAGAGTTGGTAAAAGAAACTTCCACTGCCCAGTGTTGCCAAGGGGCAAGGTTCTTGGACTCCTTCGTCAGTCACGGGCCATGGACTGTGAATAGCCGAGCATCTTCCATTTCAACCTGCTCTGCTCTTCTGGTCTGAAACTGTAGCCCGAACTTATTTTATTTTAAATAATCCATGAAGATCCTCATTCTCTTGCAGGACGTACAGTTTCTGTTGCTCTACAGCACTCTTGTTCACCACTTTCGCTGGGCACTCTTCACTGGAAAGCCACTCTTTTTGGTCCTGAATGGGCAGGAAGGAGGTCACAAAGATGCCTCTTGAGATAACAACAATTTCCACCTTCAGCGGACACCATAGAGATTGGCTGGACCGCTAAATGTATTTATTTGTATTGTCACTTACTCACGGTGATGAATTTTGTGAGGTGAGCTGACAGAAGTACCCAAGATAAGATACTTCTTAGTAACTTAAGGAATAAAATGCCTTTCAGATGGCTTTATTCAATTTAATTTTCTCCCATGGAAAGAAATTCTTGTTCTGAGAGGAACATAGGAGTGAATCTTGGCGTATCGAGGAGATGGCATAGACAGGTGAGCAGGGACCAGGTGGTGCAGTTTTCTTGCCACAGTGGGTCTACTTCAGCCACCTCCTTGATGGCAGTGTTTGTACAAAGTGCTTTCTGTGGAATGCTCGTCTATCAAAACACCCCATGGATAAGAGTTTGCCTGATCACATACGTTTTTGCAAACCTTTGCTGGCCTCGTAGGGTTGGGCGGGCCCTGTGTGCCCACACGCTGCAGCCCTGGTGCCCTGTTGGCACGTGACCAAGCACATTCCCGAGGTAAAGGATGGGAGACATCCTTCAGTAAAGAAACTGGTGTGCCGGCTTTAAAACCAGTCCTTCTAGGACTTCCCTGGTGGCGCAGTGGTTAAGAATCCGCCTGCCAGTGCAGGGGACACGGGTTCGAGCCCTGGTCCGGGAGGATCCCACAAGCCGTGGGGCAACTAAGCCCGTGCACCACAGCTACTGAGCCTGTGCTCTAGAGCCCACGTGCCACAACTACTGAGCCTGTGTGCCACAACTACTGAGCCCGTGTGCCACAACTCCTGAGCCTTTGTGCCACACCTACTGAAGCCTGTGTGCCTAGAGCCCGTGCTCCACAATGAGAGAAGCCACTGCAATGAGAAGCCAGTGCACCGCAACAAAGAGTAGCCCCCGCTCACTGCAACTAGAGAAAGCCTGCATGCAGCAACAAAGACCCAATACAGCCATAAATAAATAAATAAACGGACAAACAAACCAGTCCTTCTTAACTAATTTGGCCACAAAGCTTTTTGTTTTCTTCCCTTGACACCTTATTAGAAGGAACAAGTTTTTTGAAATGTTGCTGCATGAAAGGATTTTCTCTTGGGATTAGCTGTTCGCCACATCACTGCGAACACGCAGTTTTTGCAAACCTGTTTGAGCCACTGGCAGGGAATGCAGGGCCCTGGGAGGTGTTGGCTCTGCTCCCTATGGGAGGGCAAGGGCCATACCTGGCACATTTGGGGTTATAACCTGAGGGTCTCCTGTAGTGCCTGACATGTAGGGTCTCAGTGAAAATTCTTGGAAGAAATGAACACAAGAAGGTATGTTAAAAATTTGGTAGTTCTGGGGAACTCTTATGGTTTATGTAAATGTCCTCTGTGCTAGTAGGCACAGCCTCAAAATTCAGAGTTGACACTTTTTTTTTTTTTTTTTTTTGGCCACGATTTTTTTCAAGCCTGAGACAGAACAGTTGCATCCTTCAGGCCTCAGGCATCTGCCCTGGCAGCATCCTAATTTCCTTTGTATGTCAATAAACCTGTTTGATTACTGGGGCACCTTGACATTTAGGAAGAGTAAAGGCTCCGGGAACAGGTTTTCTTTATTCTGAGCAGACCTTAAAATACAGCTACATTTATAATATGCCTGCAGGCACCCCGAGCAAGCACACACATTAGGAATTAGAACTTGCTTCTCATCTCTGAGACCTTGCTTCCTAGAACATAAAGTTGCTTCCAAGTGTGTGCAGAACAGTAATGTTTGAAGCTGTCCCCCCTTGAGAGACTGCAGGCTGGATGCCACAAAAAGTGCATGTGTAGAGCCAGTCAGGGGAGCATCACATGTATGTGCACTGACTGTCAGAGTTATGGGATGCCAGAGAAACAGCCTTGCAGACATGGAGAAGGATGCAGAGGGTCGGGGCTCTGATGTCAGACTGAGATGCAAGTCCAAAATCCTGAAATCCTTACCTCCAGGACCGTGGCAAGTCACTTATCTACTCTGACCTCCGCTGTCTTTTTTTTTTTTTTTTTTTTGGGGGGTGGGTATGCGGGCCTCTCACTGTTGTGGCCTCTCCCGTTGCGGAGCACAGGCTCCGGACGCGCAGGCCCAGCGGCCATGGCTCACGGGCCCAGCCGCTCCGCGGCATGTGGGATCTTCCTGGACCGGGGCACGAACCCGCGTCCCCTGCATCGGCAGGTGGACTCTCAACCACTGTGCCACCAGGGAAGCCCTCCGTTGTCTCTTGATAGAACTAAGTTAAGACCTGCTCCCCACTCAGCCTGTAAGTCACTCCTCATTTCATCCTCGCAACAACCTTGCGAGAGGGTAGGATTAGTAGCCTTGTTTTACAGATGCAGAACCTGGGGCTCGGAGAGGTAAAGTGACGTAGCAGGGTCAGGAATCCAGTGCCAGCAGTGCTGAAGCTCCAGAATGTGGCACTAACCGCTCTCCCACATGGCCTCTTGGTAAAGACCAGCTTGTGGGGAGCTGGCTGGGGCCAGAAGGGGCCGACAAGAGTTCAAACAGCCTTGAGGTCAGCATGACGATGCACTGCACCTGTGCCGTGGGGTAGGGCGCTTCACCCCAGGTGTTTGGAGTTCCTTGTCACAATCCAGGATCAAGCTGTCCTCTAGGGATGACAGCTAGAGATCCTAAGTCCCTTAACGGTCCACCTTCTCCTGAGTGCATTTTAACCACGTGTTTGGTTTTTTTTCCTTAAAGCAGTCAGTAAAGTAGAATTTATGAGACGCTCCCAAGCTGTGCTGCAGGGATCATGGCCCTGGGAAATGTCCCGGTGCCTCCCACCCAAAGGATGGGATGGAGAGGAAGCCAAGTGCTGTTCTGTGCAGGGGCACCTACACATCAAACCTGGGCTGGACCCCACGGCTGGCCTCGGGTTTGTGGGCTAGAGGGTGGTGTCCTCAGGTTAGGAGCATGCCTCCCAGGGTTTTGGGTTTGCTGGGTCAGGTCTGGCAGCCTCTCCACAGTCCACAGTGAATCTGGGCCTCTCTGCTTGCTCCCTCACCTCTAACCAGCCCCACATCCTTTCACTCTGTGTATCAGTCGGGACTCTCCCAGTGTCGGGAGACACAATTCTGACTTACAGTTGATTGGGGGGAAAAAACCCATTAAGACAAAACCAAGAATTCAGCAGGTAGCTGTGACTTGGCGATTTAGCTTGATGCAGGCTCGTAGGTGTCCCCAGGGCCTGGTTTCCCACCTTCTGTCTCCGAGCTCTGTTCTCTTCTGTGCGTTGCATCTGTTCTCAGGTGTGTGGTGTCCTCACGGGGGTGAGCTGGCAGCAGTGGCTCCAGGCTCCTAGCCTCGCACACTCACGTGTCATAGCAAATGCCTTCCAGCCATCCCGGCAAACATCTCATTGCCTTTCATTGGCTCTGACTGTATCATGTGCCCATCCAGATGACCAGAAAAATTCAGTGCATTGAGGCGCTTAGGTTTGGGTCCCATGCTCTGTCCTTAGCTGGGGTGACCCAAAGCCAAGAACTATATGAGGGGAGAGCTTGTTCTCCAAAGGAACCCAGAGAAGGGGAGGTAGATGCTGGTGGCCATGATGTGAAAAACCACTCACTGCACTTGCTGTTCTGTGAGCTCTCTTTGATCCCCAGTCACTGGCCATTTCTGGGTTCTGTGTGCGCTTGTGACTATATTCCACAGGCAGGTATGTGGTTGTACCCTGGCCACTGCTTAAACTGACATGATAGTTCACACTAGGTAAAATCAGTACTTATGGTCACAGATGCCATTTGTTGAGTCCCTGCCACGTGACAGGCACTGCTAGACTCTCTGATGTGCATTCTCTGACTTAATCTTTGAAATAGCACTGTAAAGGAGTATTATTAGCCCCACTTTACAGATGGAGAAACAGACTCTGGGCGATGAAATGCCTTGGAAAGTCACATAGTTACCTGGGTTAATTAGCCGAGAGGCTACAGTGAAAACTTATTCTGGTCTAGTGGCCAGTACTCTTTCTATCGTATCACTCACCCCCTCCTCTAGACATACTTACTGAAAAGATAATTGGATATTTATTCATGCTTCTTGCTGGACAAAAACTGGAAAGTGTCTTCATTTAGGAGGGCCAGGATTCCATGCAGTTATCGACTGAGTTCTCTGTGTGTGTATGTTAGTGTACAGGTGTGTGTCAGTGTGCTGTTGTAGAACGGAGGGAGTTGAACCACTGGTCTTCGGGTGAACTGATGCTTGTTCTCTGCCTTGAGCTGGATGGTTGCTGAAGCTGATGGGGCCTCTCCTCTCCTGTCACGTGAGCTGCTAGGTGCCTGTGGTCAGAGCATCCAGAGGTGGAGGGTGCTGGCGAGTCTGAGACCATATAGGTCTCGGTACACTTAGGAGCTTCATGGTACATGATACAGAAAGAGAAGATGCCTCCAAATCTTCCTGGTAAGTAGGCATATCTAGAAGGTAGAGTGACGAAGCAAAGTAGGAAGCGTGATTTAAGGAACTGCAGTGGAAATGACTTCTGTTCCATAGATATTTTAGCTGTGGTGTGTGTGATCTGACCTGCATGTGAGTCAACTTGAAGATGACTTCTGTAGCTTGATACTCAAGGCTTTCTCTCTTGTAGTTGCAATCTGTAGCTCTGCAAACATGCTTGTTATTTCCCCCAGATGGGGCTGTTTCCTGCTTCCTGGAAAGACCCTATCTTGGGATATGGAACTTCTGGATCCTCTACCTGGAATGGATTTTTGCACAAAGTAGATGCTCACTAAGTGTTTAGGCATCTGTTGGTTAATTCAGAGGGTACTGGTTGAGCCCCTTCTACGCTGCTGATGCTGTTCTAGGTGCATGAGTTCCGACGGTGAGCGAGGCAGGCGCTGTCCCTAGTCCTTGCCCTTGGGGAGTCTCATTCTGATCCATTGAGTGAATCGATCACTCTGGAGGCTCCACTGGGCTTCCAGCGTGGACACCTGACCTGGGAGCCCTTTTCTGAGGAAGCTTGCCTTCAGTCCTGGGGAGGAGAACATTCATTTTTCTGCCTCTCCCTTTGTTAATGAGTCCTGGCAGAGAGCCAAGGGAAGTATTTCCTGTTCTCAGAGTGGACTGTATTTTGTACATTCTTTACTGAAGGCTCCTTTGGATGCAAGTCACAAAAACTAAGGCTAGTTTAAGCCAAAACAAGGAATAAAGGAATAGTTTGTCCAACCTGTGAGCTGACCTCACAGGGACTGTCACGAGGACCTAGCAAACTATTGGAGACTGAGAAGGCCACACTCACCTTCTCACAGCTATGTTCTCCGCATTACCACGCTGTCTCCTGAGCCTGGCTTTACCTGCTTCACCAGGTGCAGTGGTGGGACATGGCTGCTCTGGAATTTATAGATCCATGTTTCAAAGGACCAGTGGAGAGAATAGTGTTGCAAATCTTGGTTCTAATGTCAGGAGAGAGGATAATTGGGCCAGGGTTTTGCCCACAGCCCCGGCAGCTGTGGTCTGAGAGGGGATGTGGGTTCTGTGGTACAAACCAGGCTGCAGGGCCTGTCCATGTGATAAGCGGGGGGCAGTTTTTGGAGAACTGCTGACGGGCTGAGGATTCTACCAAGATTCCCTACTGGGCCAGGTCAAGGAAACATGGTGTTTGCCTCAGTTGAGGACACTTTTCCAAACGAGCAAATGGCAGGAATGGCCTCGGGTGACCCTTGTCCTCAAGCTTAACAGCCCTGATGGAGAAACTCCTGTGTTAGCATGGTCCAAAGTGTTTACTGTTTTAGAAAATTCTGTATCAGCAAAGTACCTAGAGATCCAGTGTGTGATATTAATCCTGAAGGATAGGAACTCATTAGTTGGGGCCAGTAAATCTTCTGTTACAGTAAGCCTGTGTATTCCAAGAAAATAAAGAGCCCTTCTCATGGGGGAAAAAAAGCCTTTGTACAGATAGGCTGTGTTGTGGGTTAGGGATGGGCACCTCAGGGCTCACGCTTGCTAATGTCATTCCAGCTACTCTCGTCCACATTTAATTGAATTGAACACATTGAAATGTGTTCCAGTGTATTAACAGGGAGCTGCTGAATGCGTGTGCAGTCCATGGCTTAATTGCTGTTTGCTTTCCCTGTGCTGACCCCCTTCTGGGAACACACACTGTAGACCCACTGAGGAGAGAGGGATGTGCTTGACTCGAAGAGAGAGGCCTTAACTCTTTCAAGCCCCTGAATTTCAGCAACAGCTAGGGAATTAAGAATGTACTCAGGTGTTGGGGCCCAAAGTGGTATCTTCTCAAATATTGCTGTTAACCCTTCCAGTTATGTACACTGGGCTGATGACTTCATATATGCATTATTGAATAAATTCATTTCTTAATTATGAGAGTAGAACATGTTCATGATCAAAATTTGGAACATACAGAAATTGTAAAGAAGAAAATTAAAATCTAATAATATATCTATAATTGTATATAAAATAACCACTTTAAATGTTTTGGTTTATCTTTTTAACTGAAATACAGTTGATTTACATTATTAGTTTCAGGTATATAGCATAGTGATTCAATATTTTTATAGATTATGCTCCCTTTAAAGTTATTAAAATATCATGGTTATAGTTCCCTGTGCTGTACAGTATATCCTTGCTCTTATCTGTTTTATACGTAGTAGTTTGTACCTTTTAATCCAATACCCCTGTCTTGCCCCTCTCTCCTTCCCTCTCTTCATTGGTATCCACTGGTTTTCTATATCATGAGTCTGTTTCTATTTCGTTGTGTAGATTTGTTTATTTTTCTAGATACCACATATAAGCGATAACACACTTTGTGTGTTTGACAGAGTTCACATACATTTGTCTGTTCTTTCACTATGCATAATACTCTCTAGGTCCATCCACACTGTTGCAAGTGAATGGCAGAAATTCACTCTTTATGGCTGAGTAATATTCCATTGTGTGTGTGTGTGTGTGTGTGTGTGTGTATCACATTTTCTTTATCCATTCATCTGCTGATGGACACTTGGGTTGCTTCCGTATCTTGGCTATTGTAAATAACACTGCTGTGAACATTGGGGTGCATGTATCTTTTGAATTAGTATATTTCTTTCTCTTATTTCTCTTATGCCCTTGTGTGTGCCAATATGTAGTTTTAGCAAATTAACATGTGATTTGATAGCTGGTGTTCTGTTTTGTTGTTGTTGTTTTTTTTTACTTATCACACTTTCCATATCTTTAACTACTCAACGAATGCACTTTTTAATGGTTTTATTGAAGTATTATTTAATATCATAACTTTAACCCATTTAAGTGTACAGTTCAATGAATTTTAGTAAACTTTTAGTGTGCAGCCCACCACCACAATCCAGTTTGAGAACCTTTCCAGCATCCTCCCAAGTCCCCCGAGTTCCCGCTTTCACCCCCGTCTCTCTGTCTCTATAAATGCACCTTTTAGGAACATGCCACATGAATGGACTCATACACATGCAGTCTTTTGCATCTGGCTTCTTTCCTGGAGCATGATTATGGCATCTGCATCACTGAGGAAGGGCCTCGGAGGCAGCACTGGCGTGCCAGCCGCGTATATGCCAGTGTTTGGTTTAATGGGCAGTGCAATCTGAATGGTGTGGGCATCTCTCTCTTTAGAGAAAGGCAGGACAGCACAGGTGTCTTTCTTCAGGATTGGGCTGGATTCTTGCCTAAGTGCCAAGGCAAATGTTGACATGATTGTGAGAAAAAAATGAGGTGTCTGTGTCAGCATCCCCTTGGCTTCGACAGGGAACCTCATCTTTGGGCCAGGGCAATTGCTTCATTCTGAACCAAAGACTGCGTTACAGCTATTGATTCTCACCATGAAGGTTATCTTTGAAGCCAGAAGGGCCAGAAAAGCATTGTCTTCTTTGGAGAGAATGTGGGGCGACAGGGCAGGAAGCACAGGGACCTGATTTCATGACAGAATTCTTTCTGGAAGATTTGCCTGGAATCGAAATATTTTTGCTCTCTCTTTGCCCTCAGTGAACTGGAGAGACGTTTCTCAAACCATTTCCTTTCTTATGTGGACCTTAAAGGACTCCCCCCAAATCTTGCTGGAATGTTTACAACCTGTCTGCTTTCAGAGAAATGGAAACAAATGTCAGTTCTTTTGGCTGGAACCTTGTTCATGCATTCCAAAGAGGGAAGCTTTTAAAAAGTCACCTGTTCTGTTTATCTCAGCACAAAAGTAAGTTGTTTGCATGTTCATACACTTCATCCTTCGGAGTCCAAGTTATGTAACTACATTGTTTTGAGGCAAGTCTATCTCACAGAATCCGTGTACTCTTGTAAAGATAGTCAGTAGCAATACAGTATGAGAGCCATGTAGACGTGGGATGGAGGGAGGGAGGGAGGGAGGGAAGAAGAGATGGCTCCCTTGACAGAGACTCGAAACGAAGCTCTGCTGGGCTCTAATGGGGCCTCTTTTAAATTCCCCAGTTGGGATAGAGACTACCCACTGTGCTTCACTTTAATAGTGATGCTTTGGATGTGATGTTTCTATATGCACCCTCTTCTGATTTTTCTTTCTTTCTTTCTTCCTTCCTTCCTTCCTTCCTTCCTTCCTTCCTTCCTTTCTTCCTTTCTTCCTTCCTTCTTTCCTTCCTTCTTTCCTTCCTTCCTTCCTCCCTCCCTCTCTCTCTCTCTCTCTTTCTTTCTTTCTTTCTTTATTAAATAGTAGAGGCCATTGAGATTCACCTCCCAACAAACAGATGCATCTGTTTAGAAAATAACACTCTTACATTTAGTGTTCACGAAACTCTGCTCATTTATAGATGCAACAGGCACGTGCCGGCTCTCCCCCAAAAAGCAGGTTCTTGGCTTTGACTGGATTACTGTTACTATTTGTCTCCAGGAACTTGGGCTCCTGGCATACCGCCCATCTCTGCCAAATACCAGTGCTTGAGCACTTGAATTCTGAAGAATCTCTTACTCTCTTGGCCTGCAAATAAGATTTTCTCACTTGTGCCTTGAGATCCTGTGTGTTTCCTCTGTCAGAGCATCCTCAGGCCTGGACTTATCAGGAAGGCCAGAGAAGATGCCTGTGAAGGAGACTTGATGTCTGTGTTTGGTGGTGGCCAGTGGTAGCCACCCTCGTGAAATCCTTCATGGGGCCCTGGGACACAGGGGAGGGCTCTGCCGACCCAGTGTCTGCTGGAGCCTTCTGTGACTCCCTGACCATCTCCTCTGTTCTCATCCAGCTCTCTCCCCCATCATCCTTCCTGAGCTGTTTTCCCCTCTTTCCAGAATATTGCAGTTACCATGTCATTACTTTGCCCCCAAGTCCTTTCCCTCTAGAATCCAGACCTAGCTCTTGAACCTGACATTCAAAGCCCCTCATTATTAGCCCTAACATGTATTTCCAACTTTTAATTCCCTTTATGCTAGATTTTTCCAAGTTACTGTCCTACCAACACCGCTGGGTACCATCAGGCCCTTTTGCATGGTGGGCTGCCGTTCAGCTGGGTGATTACTTTTCTTTAATCAGCATCAGAATCACTTAGGGATGCGCTGAAGCGTACGGATGCCCAGAGCTGAAGCCAGTGAGTCGGGGGTGAGGCCCGGGATCTGTGCTCTTAACCAACGCCTCCGGTGATCACTCCTGCACTGGGTAGGGGCCACACTTCAGCTCTTCCACCTGTTGATGTGTCCCGGGCTGTGCCTCTTTTAGGGCCTGGCTGAGTTCTTTTTCCCTGGGAAACCTCACCTGCTCCCTCTTGCACACTCTCACCCTCGTTTGTGATGCTCGCTTTGCATATTCTGCCTTGGACTGCGATTTAAGTGTTTGTCGTAGATATATTTTCACACCACTTATGTATATCTAAAAGAACCGCCTCATATTTGCATGGCAGTTTATAGTCTGGAAACACTGTCGCGTGCGTGACTTTGCTCCTACAGAGCAGGGAGCTTGCTTTGCTGCACGGATCTCGGCACCATCACCCCCTTCCTCCAGGCAGCCTGCAGCTGCTGAGGAGGACCCTTGAGATTGGCCGGCCGTTTGCTACAGCAAGCGGACAGGGTTGACCAAGATAAGCAATGTCGTTCTTTCTGACGTTCAGCTCGTCTTTACTGAGGCAGGTATTGTGCTGGGCACTCTGCTGGGTGCAGATGGCAGGTGAAGCAGAGTCCTCAGTGGGGGAGTCTCAGTAGAAAAATGACTGATTGTGGTATCTGCTGTGAGGAACCAGGTGGGCTGAGATAGCGAATACCCAGTGGGATGGCCTCTCACAGGAGGGGACCTGTAAGCCCAGGCCTAAAGGACAGGGGGGACGTGCCGTGGAAAGAGAGGGGAAGAGTGTTGCAAACACAGAAGGGCAAGAGCACCTGGTGAGATTGGAGGAGGAGCCGGGGCTGTGGGCCCAGGTGAGGCCAGGGGCCAGAGTGAGCCCCTGGGGCTTGCAGACCGTGCCCAGGGGTTTCTGTCACCACCGACTGGGGAATATTACCTTTAATGCAGGGGAGAGATGTGATCTGAGTTTGCTAAAATTCTAATATAAACTACACAGCACTCCGTCGGCAAGTGCAGTGAACTAGGGGAGGAGCACGAAAGGCAGCCTTGGCTTTATGTGTGACAGGGATGTGGCTGGGCAGTTTTTCTGGAGCCGGCTCATCTCTGGGTGGCTGCCTGTCAAGGCCTGGCTGTGGGACTGCGTGCCCTGGGAATGGGCTAGAACCTCTTGGCCACACCTTGGCAGGTCCTCCAATTACAGGGATCCAGAAGACCCTGAGGCAGGAAGACATCCTTTGGATCCCCTTATTCCACTTGCTTATTTGATAGATGACAAGGCTGACTCAAGGAAGGGGAAGCAACACGTCTGGGGCCCCGCCACTCACATAGCTGTTCTCAGAGGAGTCAACGGTCCCTCAGCCTCAGGGGCGAAGTGGTGTGAAGGTGATCGTATGGCTGAGTGAGAAGCAGGCCTATTTTGAACCCCTTGGGAGTCATAGCGGTTGCCCGGGAAGACCAGAGCTTTACCAGCAGACAGGGAAGGAGTTTGAATCCTAGCTCCACCACCGTTTGCTGGCTCCATGACTTTGGGCAAGTCATTTAACCTCTCTGGCCCTCAGCTGTAAGCTAGTAGTGCTCATACCTACCTTGCAGAGATGTCAGGTGGATTAAAGGGTATAATGTGCATAGTGCATACTTATCACAGTGCCCGACTCAGGTGCTCCATAAACAGAATGACAATTACGTATGGCTGCGTTCTGCTTGTCACGCGACTCCCTTAGATAAAAGCTCTAAAATTATCAGGGTGAATATTGGGCCGGGCAGGTCTCTGCCGAGATTCCCAGAACCCTTTCTTGGCAAATGGAGGGGGTTTGGCAGGGTCCATGAGTGGATGGGGACCCTTGCATACCTCCCCTGTCCATCTCTGTGTCTCCATGGCCTGTGCCTGGCACGTAGTCAGTCCTCAACCTGTGTTCATTGAAGCGTTGCGTGGATGAATATTTTTACCATCGAGAACTTAAAACAGACTGCATAACCAAGTACCAACCCTGCATTTACATCCATTTTTAAATTTCTGCTTCTAGCTCTCTATGTGATTTTTCAAAATGCATCTGGTGATAGATTTAGAGCAGGTTCATGTCTTGAGATGTGAGAGATAGGTGGCTTTAAAATAAGTGCTGATGTATTTAAAAAGTGAGTTCAGCTGGCTTTATCCCAATATAACTATGGAGGTAGTGTCAGTTTGCATTTTGGTTGAATTTGGTGGAAGGAGCTGGGAAATGTTAGGAGCATTGTAGATACATAGCCCTCACCCTAAAAGTTGCCCACAGTTGGGAATTGCAGTTAAAATTTCCATGGCCACAATGTCTGGGGACCTCTGATTCAGCCAGCCAGAGGTACTGAGCAGAGATAGAAGGCAGGGAAGTGGCAGGACCATAAGTGTTGTGAATTGGGCCCATAGGTCAGCTCTTAACTTCTGAGCTTTGGGCAGCTTGTCATGATGAAGGAGCTAATTTTCAGAAGCAGAGCCCTGGCGGGAGGCCTAGCAGGGCAGAGGTGGGGTCCCAGGTCTGTTTTCTGTGCAATATGCAATAATGGCTGATCTGACTCCAGCCCCATGACAGATGAATCCCCACTGAGCCTAGCTGGAGGGCCAGGGGAGTCTGTCTCGTACCTGGAAGAGAGACAGGAACTGCAGAAGAGGTTCTGACCCAGCCATGACTTGTTCAGGCTCTTCCAGACCCTTCGGTAGACTCAGTAAGATGAGGAGACCTGTGGGTGATATGCTGCTCAAGCCTGCTCTGTGGGGTAGTGTTTGCGCTCAAAGGGATGTGCTGTGTTAGAGGAGCTGATGAAACAACAGTAACGTGGAAAGGTACTGAGTAGGGCCACAGGAGCACGACTCTCTTGTATCCCCCTTCCTCTCCCCCTGGAGCTCCCTCTTCAAATCACTTCCCATTTTATTTTCAAAACAGCATTTCTTCCGGTTGGACATTTACTTAAGGTTCAATTTTAAAACTGGGCTGTTGGATGCTTAATGTGTAAACAGCCCATAAGAAGGCTCCACTGTTAACAAAGTGGAGCCTTAGGTGATACTTGGCATCTGTTATTATCCAGGATTCTCCAGAGAAAGAGGACCAACAGTATGGAGACAGATAAATCCATGCAACATGCAGTAATAGCTGATCTGACTAGGCTGATGACAGATGAATTCCCACCGAGCCTAGTTTGAGGACCAGGGGAGTAAATATAAATATAAGAATAAATAAAACAGAAATTGGCTTATGTAGTTATGGAGGCTGAGAAGTCCCAAGATCTGCAGTCGGTAAGCTGGAGACCCAGGAGAGCAGATGGTGTAGGTAAGTTCCAGTCCAAAAGCTGGCAGGCTTGAGCTCCGGGGAGAATCAGTTTTTCCATTTAGGTACTAAGGCAAGAAGAGCCCAGAGGCCCAGCTCAATTAGGCAGAAGGAATTTCGTCTTAGAGAACTCAGCCTTTTGTTCTATTCAGATCTTCAGTTGATTAGATGGAGACCACCCATGTTAGGGAGGGCAATCTGCTTTACTCAGTCTACTGATTCAAAGGTTCCTTTCATCCCGAAACACCCTCACAGACACACCCAGAATAATGTTGGGTCAAATGTCTGGGTATTCCATGGCCCAGTCAAGTTGACACACAAAATTAACCACCACAGCTTCCAGAGTCTGGCATGGGGGAAGCCTGCCAGTTGAGAGGGGCCATTTATGACTTCATATATCATTTCCAAGTCCCCAAAGACTTTGACATAGCAAAACTATTGTTCAAAAATCACGTGGTCTATGGAGACGATACAGTTTAGAGGGAGTGTTGCAGAAGGCTTGGCTTGGTGCTGTAACTCTGCCATGAACTAATTATGTGATCCAGCAAGTCTCCTGGCCTCTCTAAGCTTTAGTTATCTCGGCTGGAATGTGTAAATGATAATAGCACCTGCTCTTCAGCGCTGTTCTGAGGAGTGAATAAACAAGGCATGAAAGCACTTAGCATCACGCCTTGGCCTGCGGCATGCTGGCTGTTGTTGTAGCTGTCTTCTGCACTGAGGAGAGTCAATGTTTATAAAGTGAGCACTGTGTGCTTGGTACTGTGTTAAATGCTTTCTCTGCCAGGACTCCCTTGTGGCCTGTCTGCTCGGGAACTAGGTTCAGGTCTTAGTATCTGATCTGTTCTCTTCCCTGCAAACCATGTGGATTATTTTTTCTTTTCTGGAAACTTTCTTTTGTCATTAAAAAAAATTTTTTTTAAAGTTTTGGCTGCATTGGGTCTTCGTTGCTGCGCACGGGCTTTCTCTAGTTGTGGCGAGCGGGGGCTACTCTTCGTTGTGTTGTGCGGGCTCCTTATTGCGGTGGCTTCTCTTGTTGTGGAGCACGGGCTCTAGGCACACGGGATTCAGTAGTTGTGGCATGTGGGCTCAGTAGTTGTGGCTCGTGGGCTCTAGAGTGCAGGCTCAGTAGTTGTGGCTCACGGGCTTAGTTGCTTCACGGCATGTGGAATCTTCCCAGATCAGAGCTCGAACCCGTGTCCCCTGCCTTGGCAGGCTGTTTCTTAATCACTGCGCCACCAGGGAAGCTCTCTTTTGTCATTTTAACAAGATATTTATTTCTTTGGGGAGGAGGTAAGTCATCCTTTGGATGGCCTTGGCCAACGGTCACTGTTCCCGGGCCCCGTCCTCATGCTGCTCTCCCTCTCTCTAGAGTGCAGAGGAGGATGGGGGGGGTGGTTGGAGACAGGGCCCTGATGGGGACATGGCCTAGGGATCGAGGTCCCTGACCTAGGGACTCCAGCACATTTGCCATCCAGCTGGGTAGTATTCACAGATTCTGTAAAATCACAAGTTTGTCCTTCAAGAGGGTTCCTGGCACATATTCACTGATCCGTCCAATCATGTCTCATGATTGGTTCCCCAGTTACCAGGAAAGAGTAGTTCAGCGATCAGTTGGATGTCAGGAAGCACAAAAGGCTACGATGAGCTGCTGCTGTTTTCACCTGAAATGGTATCACAGGTGGGCATGGATAGTGGACAGTTAAATCCAAGGTGTGATCTTTCAGGATCTGAGGGGTTGCTACTGGAATCGTACATTCACGTTCTTTTTTTCTTGCCAAGACATTTTCCTCCTGTTTCTTTAGCTTGGGAATCTGGATTATTTCCCGAGTTATGAAGACTCACTCCAGAAAAGGCAGGGGGATGTATCTTCCCTGCAGTTCATCAAGCTGGCCAACACCACGTGTGGGTGGCAGGACTTATCTACGCTGATATACTAGTTCATTTTCTTCACAGCAACTCTGGCAATGGTGTATTCTTATTATTCCCCACTTTACAGATGGGGACTTTGAGGCACAGACCGGTTATTTGCTTTGCGCAAGGTTACACAGCTTGAATGTAAAATTAAGGGTTATATTTAAAGAATGTACTGGCCTATGGGGTTAGGAAGCCCCGAGGCACCATACAGAGAGTGGTGGAAGGCTGGGCATCTTCCTCTGTGTCCCCTTCCTTTCCTCTGGGATGTTAAGAACCAGTTTCTTTTTTTTTTTACATCTTTATTGCAGTATAATTGCAATACAATGATGCGTTAGTTTCTGCTTCATAACAAAGTGAATCAGTTATACATATACATATGTTTCCATATCTCTTACCTCTTGCGTCTCCCACCCTCCCACCTTCCCTATCCCACCCCTCCAGGCGGTCACAAAGCACCAAGTTTCTCAACCACTAGTATCTTAATTTTCCTGAGGGCAAAATGAATGTAGTTGTGTTAGCTTTTGCCAGTGTCATAGGGATATTTAAGACTTCATTATGTTATATTTAAGACTTATTTTTAAAATTATTCTTGTAGGTTAAGACTATGAAAATAAACTATTATTTTTATATCAGAAAAATAAAGTTATTAAAATCTGATAGTTACATGTTTTGACTAATATCAGTCTGCATTATTGGGGTGCACCAAACCATAATAATTGCAGCTGACACTTACTAAGCACTTTCTATAGGGCGGGCAGCGCATTAGGTGATTTACTCATGGATTCTTTAAAACCACGCTGTCCTCATTTTACTGTTGGGAAGTGGTGGAGCTGAGGCAGGGACTCAGTACGACTCAAGATTTTCTGCCCTTAGCCATGGTGCTCCACGCCTCCTGCAACAGAAAGCACAATGCTTGGGCTCTTAGAAAGGTTCTATTTAGGTCAGTGATGAACGCAAATGATTACTTTTCAGAATTTAGGTGAAGTGGGCTTCCCTGGTGGCGCAGTGGTTGAGAGTCCACCTGCCGATGCAGGGGACATGGGTTCGTGCCCCGGTCCGGGAGGATCCCACATGCCGCAGAGCGGCTGGGCCCGTGAGCCATGGCCGCTGAGCCTGTGCGTCCGGAGCCTGTGCTCCGAAACGGGAGAGGCCACAGCAGTGAGAGGCCCGCGTAACACAAAACAAAAACAAAAACAGAATTTAGGTGAAGTGTATTTAGAGTGAGGCTCTTTGAGATAGCGTCTCATCCCAAATAATGAGGTTTAATGTAATATGTATTGAGATGCCCTCTGTTTGAGGATGTCCCAAGACAGATTACTTGGTTGATTCTTACAATGGGCATAAACACAATGGAATGATAGACAATGCGAATTTAGGTAATGTCTGGATTAAAATTCTGAGCAGTCAAAGAGCATCTTTTGCAAAAGGTTGAATCTCCTGATAAGCTCCAAATTATATTCCCACCTTATTTAAGAATATGTGTTGGCAGGTTTAACAAGATCTTGGCACATTCTATCTAATTTGAGATTTATTACAAGATGTGTGCATGTTTAATAGGGGCTTAATTATTCATATCCACATCTTCCTGACAGTAACTTACTTCAGCTGTAGATAAATTCCTGGTGCATTGGGAAATACTGGCTTCAACTGTTGAAAAAATCCAGTGAAAGGAAAATTAAATGCATATGCAAGAAATTACCCAGGGCAATGAGCTCCACTCAGGCGGGGAGCTTTGAGTAGGTCCCCATGTCCCTTGTATAGCATTGCCTAGGGCGCTTCTGTACCTCTGGCTGGGAAGCCCAGTGTCACAGAAAGAGTCCAGGCTCTGGAGTCAGGCTTACTGGAGGTCAATTCCAGTTTTGTCCTAAGAGTTGAGTGCCCTTGGGCTGATTTCCCAAAGTCTCTAGGCCTCAGCTCTTTTGCATGCAAAAGAAGGTACCTATGCTTCTCTCTTGAATGGTTGATGTGAGGATGAATTGAAACACCTGTAAAGTAAGGAGCAAAG
Source organism: Delphinapterus leucas (assembly GCF_059928025.1). NCBI lineage: Eukaryota > Metazoa > Chordata > Mammalia > Artiodactyla > Monodontidae > Delphinapterus > Delphinapterus leucas. The sequence goes on along the minus strand of NC_143131.1, from coordinate 115,846,117 downwards.
TGCATGGTATGGGAAGCACCAGATGGAAGCTGCCTTCCTTTCCTGTCCTCTGCTCCCGTCATCCGTTCCTTTGAGTCCATCTAGCCGAAGCTCTTGAAGAAAACACAGTGGTCATTGTTTTCTATAGAAAATTAAAAAAAAAAAAAGTTAAATGAGTTGCTCGTGAAAGTGTAGGGAAAGAGGCACTCCCGGATACTGCTGGTGAGTGTGAGCTGGTGCAGCCCTTTTAGAGGTCAACTTGTTGATACCAATCAAAATAAAAGGCCCCAGGGCCTTAGCACTTGCTGTTCCCTCTCTCTGCAGTGCTTTACTCACAATTGTTTGCATGGCTGGCTCACTGTTTATTTCAGGCCTTGGCTCTGGCATGACTTTCTCAGAGAGGTGGTACCTAACTATCCCATGTAGACTAGCACCACTCATCACTCTATATGTTATTATTATTATTTTTAAAATTTTTATTTTTTTAATTATTTGTGGCTGCGTTTGGGTCTTTGTTGCTGCGCACGGGCTTTCTCTAGTTGTGGTGAGCGGGGGCTACTCTTCACTGAAGTGTGCGGGCTTCTCATCATGGTGGCTTCTGTTGTTGCGGAGCACGGGCTCTAGATGCATGGGATTCAGTAGTTGTGGTGCGTGGGCTTCAGTAGTTGTGGCACGTGGGCTCAGTAGTTGTGGCTCGAGGGCTCTAGAGCGCAGGCTCAGTAGTCGTGGTACATGGGCTTTGTTGCTCTGTGGCATGTGGGATCTTCCCAGACCAGGGCACGAATGTGTGTCCCCTGCACTGGCAGGCGGATTCTTAATCACTGTGCTACCAGGGAAGTCCCTCTGTAGATTACTTACCCCTCCTTGTTTTCTCCATAGCTCTTAACTCTCTGTGACATTGTTACACAACATGTGTGAATTGGTGTGCCCATCTCCACACCACTCACAAAGGTGAGTTCCAAGAAGGCAGTGTCTTTTGATTTGTTCTCAGTGCTGTGTATCCAGCACTGAGAGCAGTGAAGTGTCTGGCACAAAGTGGGTACTTGATAAATAATTGTTGAATAATATAATCACAAGTTATTGCCTTCGAGTTCTGTTTGGACAAATATTCCATAAAGCTGGGCTGTTAGTTCTTGGGAACTGCATATGTGCTGTTAGTCTGAACAAAGACAGGGGTGCTGAGAAGAAGTGTCTGTACATGAGGTCTGGCTCCCTTGATAAAGGGTGGATGGGATACTTTGTCCTGGTCTCAAGGAACAAGGACAGTGAACTCAGTGGCCAGAAACAGTGTGGATTGTCACTGACATAAAGGTGAAATTTCCCTGTCTTGAAAAGGGATGTCATGCAAGAGAGGGCTTAGGTGTTTTTATGTATCAACGACATATATTGAGAGATAATACTACAACTGATCGGTAAATAGTGTTTGTAATCAAGAAATTTTACTTTCGTTTTAAATTACACAATTAAGTCATTACCATTTTTCTTTTTAAAGATTCTCTTACTACTCACAAGGCTAAAGTATCCTAACCATCTCTTGTCTCAGTTGTCCCCACCTTCTCCCTCTCCCCCTCAGCATTCTGTTATCAGTTTGTCACCTCTATTTCCAAGCATACTTTCGTGTGACTAGCTTATCTCACTTAGCGTAATGTCCTTAAGGTTCACCTCACTAGAGATGGTCATGTGATTTTTATCCTTCGTTCTGTCAGTCACATTGATTGGTTTTCATTTGTTGAACCATTCTTGCATCTGAGGGATAAATCTCGCTTGGTGTATGGTCCTTTTAATGTGCTGTTAAATTCAGGTTGCTAGTATTTTGTTTAGGATTATTGCATCTATATTCATCAGGAATATTGGCCTATAGTTTCACTTTCTTGTATTGTCTTTGTGTGATATTGGTATCAGGATAATGCTGGCCTCATTAAATAAGTTTGGAAGTGTTCCTGTTCAATATTTTGGAAGAGTTTAAGAAGGATTGGTGTTAATTCTTCTTTAAATGTTTAGCACTCTCTAGTGAAACCATCTGGTTCTGAGGTTTTCTTTTTGGGTAGGTTTTTGATTACTGATTCAATCTTCCTATTCATTATAGGTCTGTTCAGATTTTCTGTTTCTTCATGACTCAATCTTGGTAGGTTGTGTGTTTCTAAGAATTTTTCTACTTCATCTAAGTTATCCAACTCGTTGGCTGATAACTGATCACAGCACTCCCTTATAATCCTTTTTGTTTCTATAAAATTAGTGGTAATGTTCCCCCATTTTTATTTCTGATTTTAGTAACTGAGTCTTTTTTTTAAGTCTAGCTAAAGGCTCGTCAATGTTGTGTATCTTTTCAGAAAACCAACTCTTAGTTTCATTGATTTTTTTTCAATTGTTTTCCTCTTCTCTGTTTTGTTTATTTCTGCTCTAATGCTTATTTCCTTCCTTCTGCTAACTTTGAGCTTAGTTTTTTTCCTAGTTCCCTGTGGTATAATGTTCAGTTGTTTATTTGAGCTCTTTCTTCTTTTTAAATACAGGCATTTGCTGCTGTAAACTTTGCTCTTAGTATTACTTTTGCCATATCCCATAAGTTTTGGTATGTATTTTTGGATCTCAAGGTGTCTTCTGATTTCCCTTTTGATTTCTTTGACCCATTGTTTGTGTTGTTTAGTTTTCACATATTAAATTTTTTTCCATTTTCTTTCTACTCTTGACTTCTCGTTTAACTCCGTTGTGATCAAAAAAGACACTTGATATGATTTCAGACTTCTTAAATTTGTTGACTTGTTTTATGCCATAACATGTGATCTATCCTTGAGAATATTTCATGTACTCTTGAGAAGAATGTGTATTCTGTTCTTGTTGGGTAGGATGTTCTGTATAGATCTGTTATGTTCATTTGGTCTGTAGTGTTGTTCAGTTCTTTCACTTCCTTATTGATATTCATTCTGGATGACTTATCCATTATTTAAAGTGGAGTATTGAGATCTCTTCCTATTACCATGTTGCTACTTTTTCCTTCAATTCTATCAATGTTTGCTTCATATATTTGATTGCTCTGATGTTGGATGCATATAAAATCATCCCTCAGTATCCAAGAGCTCCTGCTTATTCCAAAATTGATGGATGCTCAAGTCCCTTATATAAGATGGCATAGCACAATGAATACAGTCTGCCCTTCGTATTCACAGGTTTCACATCTGTAGATTCAACCAGCTGCGGACAGAAATTTCCGTATTGGGTTGGTTGAATCCATGGATGCAAACAAGGAGGGCCTGCTGTATGTTTATTGAAAAAAAATCCCTGTGTAAGTGGACTCACGTGGTTCAAATCCGTGTTGTTCAAGGGTCGACTGTATATTTGTAACTGTTATATCTTCCTGGTGAATTGACCTTTTTAATCATCATATAATGTCCCTTTGTCCCTTGTGACAGCTTTTATCTTAATGTCTATTTTGTGTGATATAATTATGATCATCCCTGCTCTCTTTTGGTTGCTATTTGCATAGAATATCTTTTTCCGTCCTTTCGCCTTCAGCCTATGTGTGTCCTTAAATCTTGAGTGAGTCTCTTTTAGACAGCATGTTGTTGGATTAAAAAAAAAATCCATTTAGAGACTGTCTGTTGATCGGGGAGTAATTACTCAGAGGGGAGGGCTTAATATTGTCATTTAAAAAAATTGTTTTTTAAAAATGTTTTATTTCTTTCTTGTAGCCTTTTCATCCCTATTTTCCTCTCCCGCTGTATCCTCTTTTCTTTTCTTTTCTGGTAGTGATATGCTTTGATTCCCTTCTCAGATAATCTCTTTGTGATTATCATGAGACTTAAATAAAACATAATTATAACAATCTATTTTGAGCTGATAACTTCCATTACGTACAGAAACTCTGTTCTTTTACTTCTCCCGCCATGCACTTTGTATTATTGATGTTACAAATTATATCTTTTTATATTGTGCATCCACTAATTAATTTTTAGTTATTTTTGTTCTATTGTCTTCTAACTCCTATACCAGAACTAAAGATGATTTATGCACCATCATTACAGTATTATAGTATTCTGTATTTGTGTATATATTTACTCTTGCTGGTGAGCTTTATACTTTGATTTGCTTTCTTGTTGCTCTGTAGCATCCTTTCATTTTAACTCAAAGGACTCCCTTTATCATTTTTTGTAACACAGGTCTAGTGGTGATAAGCTCCCTTAGCTTTTGTTTGTCTCAAAGTCTTTATTTCTCCTTTGTTTCTGAAGGACAGTTTTGCTTGTTACATTATTGGTTGGTACAGTATTGGCAGTTTTATTCTTTCAGTTTCTGAAATATGTCATCCAACTGCCTTCTGGCCTGCAAGGTTTCTACTGAGAAATCCACTGATATTGTCTCAGCAGCTCCTCTTTACACCATGAGCCACTTTTCTCTTGATGTTTTCAAACTTACTTCTTTGACTTTTGACAATTTTATTATGTGTCTCATTGTGGATTCCTCTGGATATGTCTTTCTGGGATCTGTTGGACTTCTTGCATGTGCATGTTCATTTTCTTCCCCTTTTGGGAAGTTTTCAGGCATTGTTTCTTCAAATAAGCTTTCTGCTTTTTCTCTTTTATTTTGGGAATCCTATAATGTGTATATTAATCTTCTTCTTGGTGTCCCATAACTTCTTCAGGCTTTCTTCGCTCTTTTTCAAAAAAATTTTTTTTTGTTTTAATTTGTTCCTCTAACTGGATAATTTCAAATGACTTCTCTTTAAGTTCTCAGATCTTTCCTCTGCTTGATCAGGTCTGTTATTGAACTCTTTTAGTGACTTTTTCAATTCATTTATTTTGTCCTTCAGCTGCAGAATTTTGACTTGGTTTTTCTTAAATTCTCTGTCTCTTTGTTGATATTCTTATTTTGTTCATGAATAATTTTCCTGAGCTTGTTGAGCATCTTTATGATGGTTGTATCGAATTTCTTGTTAGGTAATTCATATATCTCTGTTTTTTGAGGGTTGGTTTCTGGAGGTTTATTTTGTTCCTTTGATTGCGCCATGTTTCTTTTTTTCTTCATGAGACTTGTAACTTTGTGTTGGGATGTGTGCATTTGAAAAAATAGTCATTTCTTTCAGTCTTTACAGATTTGCCTCATTCAGGGAAAGAACTTCATCAATCAGCCAGGCTAGAGATTTGGGGAGCCTCTCAAATATTTTCTGGGGAAGTGTAATCTCTGGGCTTGTGCAATCGCTGGGCTCGTGCATGTGATTTCCCAGTTAGAGAGGTTTACCAGTTTCTTTTTCAGGAGTTTCTTGTCTCTTGATCCCTCTGGTGTCTGTCTGTGGCACTGCAAGTTCTCTGGCACTGCCACAAGCCACTGAGCTCTGTTTTGTTCTCTGTGGCTCCCAGGTACCCAAAGTATGCCATTTCTGTCAGTGCTCTGAGTCATGTGAGACAGAAACCCATCCCTTGGGCAGCTCTCCAAAAAGCTAGCATGTTTGATGCACGTTTCAGTGTTCTTTTCTTCTCCCAAGGGAGGAGCCACAGCTGGGCACTTTCTCCCAGTTGCAGCGAGCTGTGTCCATTTCTTTCTGCAGTATTACAAGTTCTCTGGTGTTGCCATAAGCTGCTGAACTCTTTTTGTTCTCTGCTGCCCCCAGGCATCCAAGGAATGATGTTCCTCATCAGTGCTCTGAGTTGGGCAAGACAGAAACCACTCTCTTGGGCAACCCCCCAAAAAGCCAGCGCACCGATGTACGTTCCACTGTTCTCTCTCCCTTCCAAGGGAAAAGCTACAAGTAGGGCTTTTCCTCCCAATCATGAGCATTGCCAAGTTGAGGGAGGGGCTGACATGGTTGCAAAGAAATGATTTTTATTACCTCCTTTAATGCATTTGGCTTTGAGCTTGCCTAGGCTATGACGACTTTCTGATTGATTTATGGAGTTCTTATAAAGGGTTTTTGAACCATATGTTGTTCTTCACTTGGATTTTCTGCAGGGGAATGAAGTCTGGGGCTTTCTGTTTTGCCATCTTTGCTGATGTCACTTGAACACAAAGTATTGTTTTATGGGATTTCCTAAAATTGTAATGCAGCATTACTCAAGTGGTGTCATAGCTAGTTTTATAATTGCTGCCTTCCAAGAAACCATTTTACAAGTATTAAAAAGACTTTCTCTTCAAGGGATGTCAATCTGTTACTTATAATGAGCAATAAACATATTGGAAAAATGTGCTGGCTGAAAGAAAGTGGTAATAAATGGCTTTAAATTAACAGGTATTTCATCCAACACTAGGCACAGAGTGTTGCTTACAAATCAATTAAAGACCAAAGGAGAGCTGAATCATTGAACTCTCTCTGGATTTTTACTCACAGATTTTCCTCCAAATGTAGTTTATCTGGAAATCCATGAGTCCTCAGTTCTCTGGGGAGAAGCAGCTTAAAATTCAGCTGGGTAGTTCTCATGATGTCTCAAACAGGCTTCATAGCCTTCATGATGTACAGCCTTGGAATTTGGGTGCATCTCCTCTTTTCTCTGAGGCAGAGATTCAACAAACTGGAACTGCTGAGGTGGAGAAAGTGACTGATTACATTTCTTCGCTTACAACTGCATCCGTGGGCAAATTTTAGGGACAGAAATGTGACTTGTTTGCCCTAGGTAAAATGGTGTTCACGAACCCTCCTCAGTGACTGAGCAAGTCTGTAAACGAATGAAGTTTTATTTCCTGCAGAGAAGCAGGTGAATCGGTCAGCAGATCCACATCACTGAGTGTCTCTGCCTTCAGTGGCATGTCTTGGAGTTAGGAAGAAATTTTATCTTGACTAGGTGAAATGTCCAAAATGGGCCTTCTCTGTGCTTTCCCATACATGCTCTGGTTTTCACAGTCCCAGCTTTCCCCCTGTGTACCTTGTGTATAATGGAGGGAATATTCACAGATAGGCAATACTTGTTTCATCTTTGATTTCCCTTTTCGTCAGAGGGTGGTTTTCTCTCTTCTTCTTTTTTTTTTTTAATTATTTTATTTTATCTATTTATTTTTGGCTGAGTTGGGTCTTCATTGCTGAGTGCAGGCTTTCTCTGGTTCTGGTGAGTGGGGGACTACTCTTCCTTACGGTGCACGGGCTTCTCATTGCGGTGGCTTCTTTTGTTGTGGAACACAGGCTCTAGGCAGGTGGGCTTCAGTAATTGTGGCTCGCAGGCTCTAGAGTACAGACTCAGTAGTTGTGGTGCACAGGCTTAGTTGCTCCGTGGCATGTGGGATCTTCCTGGACCAGGTATCGAACCCATGTCCCTTACATTGGCAGGCAGATTCTTAACCACTGCGCCACCAGGGAAGCCAGAGGCTTCCTTTTTTTTTTTTTTTAAAGGGACTCAATTTTATTTATTTTGTATTACTGTTATTTTTAGGTATCCAGTGGTTCATGGGTTGCTGTTTTATTTATATGGATGCTTTCCATAATTTTCTTAAAATCCATTTTTTAAACATCTTTATTGGAGTATATTGCTTTACAATGGCGTGTTAGTTTCTGCTTTATAACAAAGTGAATCAGCTATATATATACATATATCCCCATATCGCCTTCCTCTGGCGTATCTCTACCACCTTCCCTATCCCACCCCTCTAGGTGGTCACAAAGCACCGAGCTGATCTCCCTGTGCTATGCGGCTGTTTCCCATTAGCTGTTTTACATTTGGTAGTGTATACATGTCCATGCCACTCTCTCACTTCGTCCCAGCATACCCTTCCCCCTCCCCACGTCCTCAAGTCCATTCTCTATGTCTGTGTCTTTATTCCTATCCTGCCCTTAGGTTCTACAGAACCGTTGTTTTTTTAGATTCCGTATATATATATGTGTTAGCATACGGTATTTGTTTTTCTCTTTCTGACTTACTACACTCTGTATGACAGACTCTAGGTCCACCCACCTCAAAACAAATAATTCAATTTTGTTTTTTTATGGCTGAGTAATATTCCATCATTGTATATATGTGCCACATCTTCTTTATCCATTCATCTGTCAGTGGGCACTTAGGTTGCTTCCATGTCCTGGCTACTGTAAACAGAGCTGCAATGAACATTGTGGTACATGACTCTTTTTGAATTATGGTTTTCTCAGGGTATATGCCCAGTAGTGGGATTGCTGGGTCGTATGGTAGTTCTAATTTTAGTTTTTTAAGGAACCTCCATACTGTTCTCCATAGTGGCTGTATCAATTTACATTCCCACCAACAGTGCAAGAGGGTTCCATCTCCACACCCTCTCCAGCATTTATTGTTTGTAGATTTTTTTAATGATGGCCATTCTGACTGGTGTGAGGTGATACCTCATTGTAGTTTTGATTTGCATTGCTCTAATGATTAGTGATGTTGAGCATCCTTTCATGTGGTTGTTGACAATCTGTATATCTTCTTTGGAGAAATGTCTATTTAGATCTTCTGCCCATTTTTGGATTGGGTTGTTTTTTTGATATTGAGCTGCATGAGCTGCTTGTCACATTTGGAGATTAATTAATTAATTAATTAATCCTTTGTCAGTTGATTTGTTTGCAAATATTTTCTCCCATTCTAAGGGTTGTCCTTTTTGTCTTGTTTATGTTTTCCTTTGCTGTGCAAAAGTTTTTAAGTTTCATTAGGTCTCTTTTTCTGCATCTATTGAAATGATCATATGGTTTTTCTCCTTCAGTTTGTTAATATTGTTTATCACATTGATTGTTTTGCATATATTGAAGATTCCTTGCATTCCTGGGATAAACCCCACTTGATCATGGTGTATGATCTTTTTAATGTGCTGTCGGATTCTGTTTGCTCGTATTTTGTTGAGGATTTTTGCATCTTTGTTCGGCAGTGATATTGGCCTGTAGTCTTCTTTCTTTGTGACATCTTTGTCTGGTTTTGGTATCAGGGTGATGGTGGCCTTGTAGATGAGTTTGGGAGTGTTCCTCCCTCTGCTATATTTTGGAAGAGTTTGAGAAAGATAGTTGTTAGCTGTTGTCTAAATGTTTGATAGAATATGCCTGTGAAGCCATCTGGTCCTGGGCTTTTGTTTGTTGTAAGATTTTTAATCACAGTCTCAATTTCAGTGCTTGTGATTGGTCTGTTTATATTTTCTGTTTCTTCCTGGTTCAGTCTCGGAGAGTTGTGCTTTATAGAGGTTTTGTCCATTTCTTCCAGGTTGTCCATTTTATTGGCATAGGGTTGCTTGTAGTAATCTGTTATGATCCTTTGTATTTCTGCAGTGTCAGTTGTTACTTCTTCTTTTTCATTTCTAATTCTATTGATTTGAGTCTTCTCCCTTTTTTTCTTGATGAGTCTGGCTAATGGGTTATCAATTTTCTTTATCTTCTCAAAGAACCAGCCTCTAGTTTTATTACTCTTTGCTATTGTTTCCCTCATTTCCTTTTCATTTATTTCTGATGTGATCTTTATGATTTCTTTCCTTCTGCTAACTTTGGGGAGTTTTGTTCTTCTTTCTCTAATTGCTTTAGGTATAAGGTTAGGTTGTTTGAGATGTTTCTTGTTTCTTAAGGTAGGATTGTATTGCTATAAAATTCCCTGTTAGAACTGCTTTTGCTGCATCCCATAGGTTTTGGGCCATCGTGTTTTCACTGTCAATTTTTTCTAGGTAATTTTTGATTTCCTCTTTGATTTCTTCAGTGATCTCTTGGTCATTAAATAGTGTATTGTTTAACGTCCATGTGTCTGTGTTTTTTATAGATATTTTCCTGTAATTGATATCTAGTCTCAGAACGTTGTGGTTGGAAAAGCTACTTGATACGATTTCAGTTTTCTTAAATTTACCAAGGCTTGTCTTGTGACCCAAGATATGATCTATCCTGGAGAATGTTCCATGAGCACTTGAGAAGAAACTGTGTTCTGTTGTTTTTGGAGGGAATGTCCTATAAATATCAATTAAGTCCATCTTGTTTAATGTGTCATTTAAAGTTTGTGTTTCCTTATTTATTTTCACTTTGGATGATCTGTCCATTGGTGAAAGTGGGGTGTTAAAGTCCCCTACTATGATTGTGTTACTGTCGATTTCCCCTTTTATGGCTGTTAGCATTTGCCTTATGTATTGTGGTCCTCCTATGTTGGGTGCATAAATATTTACAATTGTTATATCTTCTTCTTGGATTGATCCCTTGATCATTATGTAGTGTTCTTCTTTGTCTCTTGTAGTACTCTTTATTTTAAAGTCTATTTTGTCTCATATGAGCATTGCTACTCCAGCTTTCTTTTGATTTCCATTTGCATGGAATATCTTTTTCCATCCCCTCACTTTCAGTCTCTATGTGTCCCTAGGTCTGAAGTGAGTCTCTTGTAGATAGCATGTATATGAATCTTGTTTTTGTATCCATTCAGCCAGTCTATATCTTTTGGTTGGAGCATTTAATCCATTTACATTTAAGTTAGTTATTGATATGTATGTTCGTATTACCATTGTCTTAATTGTTTTGTGATAGTTTTGGTAGGTCTTTTCCTTTTCTTGTGTTTCCTGCCTAGACAAGTTCCTTTAGCATTTGTTGTAAAGCTGGTTTGGTGGTATTGAATTCTCTCAGCTTTTGCTTGTCTGTAAAGGTTTTAATTTCTCCATCAAATCTGAATGAGATCTTTGCTGTGTAGAGTAATCTTGGTTGTAGGTTTTTCCCTTTCATCACTTTAAATGTATCCTGCCACTCCCTTCTGGCTTCTAGAGTTTCTGCTGAAAGATCAGCTGTTAACCTTATGGGGATTCCCTTGTATGATATTTGTTGTTTTTCCCTTATTGCTTTTAATATTTTTTCTTTGTATTTAATTTTTGATGGTTTGATTAGTACGTGTCTTGGCATGTTTCTCCTTGGACTTATCCTGTAAGGGACTCTCTGTGCTTCCTGGACTTGATTAACTATTTCGTTTCCCATGTTAGGGAAGTTTACAACTATAATCTCTTCAAATATTTTCTCAGTCCCTTTCTTTTTCTTTTATTCTTCTTGGGCCCCTATAATTCAAATGTTGGTGTGTTTAATGTTGTCCCAGAGGTCTTTGAGTCTGTCCTCAATTCTTTTCATTCTTTTTTCTCTACTCTGCTCTGCAGTAGTTATTTCCACTATTTTATCTTCTAGCTCACTTATCCGTTCTTCTGCCTCAGTTATTCTGCTATTGATCCTTGTAGAGAATTTTTAATTTCATTTATCATTGTTTGTCATTGTTTGTTTGCTTTTTAGTTTTTCTAGGTTCTTGTTAAACATTTCTTGTATTTTCTCCATTTTATTTCCAAGATTTTGGATCACCTTTACTGTCATTGCTCTGAATTCTTTTTCAGGTAGACTGCCTATTTCCTCTCCATTTGTTAGGTCTGGTGGGTTTTTACCTTCCTCCTTCATCTGCTGTGTGTTTCTCTGTCTTCTCCTTTTGCTTAACTTACTGTGTTTGAGGTCTCCTTTTCGCAGGCTGCAGGTTTGTAGTTCCCATTGTTTTTGGTCTCTGCCCCCAGTGGCTTAGATTGGTTCAGTGGGTTGTGTAGGCTTCCTGGTGGAGAGGACTGGTGCCTTTGTTCTGGTGGATGAGGCTGGATCTTGTCTTTCTGGTGGACAGGACTGTGTCTGGTGGTGTGTTTTGGCGTGTCTGTGACCTTATTATGATTTTCGGCATCCTCTCTGCTAATGGGTGGGGTTGTGTTCCTATCTTGGTAGTCGTTTGGCATAGGGTGTCCAGCAGTGTAGGTTGCTGGTCTTTGAATGGAGCTGTGTCTTAGTGTTGAGATGGACATCTCTGGGAGAGCTTTTGCTATTTGATATTATGTGGAACTGGGAGGTCTCTGGTGGACCAGTGTCCTGAACTTGGCTCTCCCACCTCAGAGGCACAGGCCTGACACCTGGCCGGAGCACCTAGACCCTGTCAGCCACACGGCGAGTTACATGGGGAGTTCCTTGCCTTTTGGGAAGCCTGAGGTCTTCTGCCAGCGTTCAGTAGGTGTTTTGTAGGAGCTGTTCCACATGTAGATGTATTTCTGATGTATTTTGGGGGAGGAAGGTGATCTCCATGTCTTACTCCTCTGCCATCTTGAAGGTCTCTCCAGAGGGTGGTTTTCTTAGTGACATCCTGAATCTATTTCTTTTCGCACTTCAGATCCACTTGGCCATGTAAACAGTTATCTGGTTCATCACTCAGCAGAAATCTAGTTATGGGGAGAGGCACCTCTTCTCAAGGCACTTGAGAGTGGTCCTGGGGAAGAGAGCTGAGAAGACAAAGCCCCTCATGATGAGTAGGTGGTCGTTCACTCTTGCTGTATGGAAATAGGAACTCCGCTTGCATTTGAGACAACAGAGCCAAACTTTTTTTTATTTTAATAATTTAAAGACAGCTGTTTCTTTCTTCTCAGGTTGACAGCTAGCAATTTAAATGAGTTAGGTTTGTGGATAGCTGCAGAAATCATCCTCCCTCAAACCCAGTATCTATGCATCAGGCACCATGCAGCCCTTTACTGGGGAGGCATCAGGGCAGGGGGACAGCTCTTCCGAATTGCCCCAGTGGAATGTAATGATAGAAAAAGGGAGGAATAGATTACATAATTATGTGGTCTTCGACAATGCAGTGGGACAGGACGATTGCTTGTAACGTCTGCAGTTACATTAAGTGACTATTAACCTTCACTGGCTGCAAATGTCTGGCAAATATGTTTGTACCTGTGTGTGTTGTGTGGCTTGAAAAATTAATGAGACTTTTCTAATAAATTAAAAGTACTTGTTACCCTAGGTTTTGGTGAGCTATCAAAACAGAACTGGGTACAGCTCTCAAAAATAAAGTGTCTCCCAAGAGAAGGAAAAATGTAAATTGCTGGGGAGGTGGGGTAGGAAATTATAGCTGTTCAGATCTTGGAAGCTGGCTTCATCTGATGGAGTAAAAGAAGAGAAAATATGCCTATTGTAATTTGGTTTCACTTGCGGATCATGGTTGGTGAATTCCTTCTTTTGTCATAAATGCATCACACTGGTGGAAGGAGGAAGCCTTTGCAGTAATGTTTTATTTCTCTGGGTGTCAGACTTTTCTGTAGCCTGCTGACTTGTCCGGTTGGTTTGCCAGACACGATGAAGAATAGTACCTGCTGAGCCGAACCTTCACTTCCTGAAGCAGGATGTTTCGAAGATGCTCTTCAGATAAAGACAGTTTGAATCTGCTGTTGGTTCAGTCATACCAGTAAACTTCTAATTTTTTACACATTCTCACCTGACTTTCATAAAACCACCCTCCATCCGTTTTTGGAACTCATGCATTCCTGATAAGCTGAAGGCTATGTTCTCCCTAGTATCCTGAACTGCACCAAAGCAGCAGCAGTATAGGTCAGGGACGAATTCCTGGAGCCTCTGAAGGTCGGAGACCATGAGTTCTCTCTGCCCTCATTCTATGGCTGTGAGATGGGAGGAGTGAGAAGGTAAGGGATTCCAGCAGTTTCACTGGAGGGGCCAGCAATAGAGGCCCTTTCTGTTTTGATTTTAACATTTTTCACAAAGCCTTTTAATTTACCTAGCTGTAGTGGAAGCCGAGGAAGGAGACAAGGGCTGTAGATTGGTGACTGGGGACTGCCTGTAGGACATCATCATTGACTCTGCCTGAGGAGCTGCCCCTCTGCCTCATCCATGCAGCACAGGGAGGGAGCAGGTGGGTTGTACCCAGAGCCCTCGGAAGACAGGTGGGCTGCCTGTTCTGCCGGACCCAGTGACCATTCAAACCTCTTATCAATGAGGAGAAAAGCATAATCCTCAGAAGTGTCCCCCGTCTTCTGCGACAAGGCAGTGTGAGGGCTGTGGCTCTTTCATGCATCTCCTCCGAAGGCAGGTGGATTTGCTCTCTAGTGGGACACAGCAGGCACATGCCCAACACAGAAACCATGTCATTCCAATTGCGAAATGAGAAAAAGGACACATTGTGAGTTAGGCTAATTGATCTGCAGAGTTCCGGTTTCCTGCAATTTAAGACGCAGTCCTGGGCATGAATGAAATATGCAGAGGGCAGAGAGGCTAGAGATGAAACCTGCAGGGGAAAAAAAGTTGTTACAGTGAGGCTCCGCGTCTACAGTTCTGAATTCTGGGGATTCGAAAGCAGAAGCACCTGCTCACGCCCCTGTGGCCGTGGCTGGCTTGTTAGGAATAAGCTGTGTGAGCCCTGGGTCCTGGCCATGGGCGTGGAACCTGCAGAGAGGGGAGTAAGCCCGGGGACTCCCGGCCTTTCAGGACTGAAGCTTCACGCTCTGATTTTTTGGAATCGCAATAGCAAGCATCAGGAGGGTGTTCTCATGACAGAGCTGAGAGAAGGGACAGCTCCAAGTGCCTGGGAATGAAAAACAAGTTTGTTTGTTTGTTTTTTTTTTCGGTACGCGGGCCTCTCACTGTTGTGGCCTCTCCTGTTGCGGAGCACAGGCTCCGGATGCACAGGCTCAGCGGCCATGGCTCACGGGCCCAGCCGCTCTGCGGCATGTTGGATCCTCCCGGACCGGGGCACGAACCCGTGTCCCCCTCATCGGCAGGCGGACTCTCAACCACTGCGCCACCAGGGAAGCCCCAACAAGTTGTTTTTTTGAAAAGAAGAGGATTAGCTCAAGCTAGCTGAGCCTCCAGTGATGCTACCCTCACCTTTCAGAGTGTGCCCTGCTTTCCAGCCGCCTTCATATCACCCGGGGCTTATTAGAAATACAGACCGACTCTCGGGCTCCACCCCAGCCCTAGTGAATCAAAAATCTGTGTTTTAACCAGCTCCCCCTGGGATTTGAAGGCCCCGTAAAGTCTGACAGGTGCTGAGGGACTGGTAAGCCATTGCCTTCTGGCAGCAGGTTTTATGGGAGCCCAGCCTAGCCACCCCGATAGGGCTGGATGCCGTGAGAGGAGATAGACTGATGCCGGGTACTAGGGAGTATACCGTCTAGAAGGAGGAAGCAAGTAATTATGAAACAGGATAAACCGATATCATAGGTGTGTTCTGAGAGCCTCAAGTCTTCAGGGCCGCAGGGGGCCGCCCAGTGTGCCCTGGTGGCAGGTGTCCTGGCGTGCAGGACATCTTTCCCTCCTGTGTGGAGCAGAGGGATCCCAGGTGAAGTGCTAAGCCCCTCTCAGCTTCAGTTTTCTTGTGTACAAAATGCAGGGGAAAAGCAGTATCAGCTTCACAGGCTAAGATCATTCAATAAAAGTTCGTTGAATGTCTGCTGTGTACCGGAAACCTTACTTGGTGTAGAGCTGAAGACACATCACAGCTCACGGCTTTGTGGGGGGTGACATATGGGTTGCAGAGGGAATTACAGTCCTGTGGAAACTGAATTGGGCGGGGCCCCTGAGGAGCAGCATCGAATTCTGTCTGGGTGGATCTGGGAAGGCTTCCTAGTGGAGAGAGATGGATTTTTAGCTGAGACGACGCAACTGTTCATGGGCATGGTTCCAGCTCCAGCTTGTGAGATTCTTTGCTCCTCTCAGAGTGGTGCGGCCTGACAGAATTGGCAGGGGTAAGCAGACAGAGGAGGGTTCTGATTTTAGAGAAGCTGCACGATTTCTCACGTAATTGGATGTGGTGCCTCACAGCAACTTTCCCCAATGTTCCCGAGGACAACTCATTTTTGCTGGTGTTGAGACCGAGCCGGTGCATGTTGATGGACAGACAGCTTTCAGTGCTGCTGGCCTCGCTCAGGCCAATTCAACACGTGAGACTGACTGGGGTTCTCCTGGGAACCTCGTTTGTGGAGCATCTGCTCGGTGCTGAGCTCAGGAGGAGGTAGGGTTCGGGGAGTGAAGAGGGAAGAGGCGGTCCACGCACTCTAAAAACTTTAACCGTGATAGGATTTGTATGTCTTTTTAAATAAAGCCAGGATATAAATCAATAGCCAAGGATTCCACCTGGGCAGAAACAATGGACACATGACAAATATTAGTCCCAACTGTCTTTCATAGAGGATGGGGTGTTATCTCCATACCTTTTGTGCGGTATTTAATTTTTTAAAATCCCCAAAGCAGCTTTGATTATCTTTGATGTATAGGTGAGGAAAGTGAGGCTCAGAAAAGTTATGAGGGGCAGAGCTGGGATTTGAGCACAGCTTCGTCCTATGGCAGGTCCTGTCTTCCTTCTGGTGTACCATATGTCAGTTTTTAATCAAGCCGGGAGGAGTTGGCAGGGTTACTATGGTGCAAAAGTGAGAGTGTTGGTGACGCTGGATTTTGGAGCTCTTTGAACCGTTACCAGGGAAGTTAGGATTTTCCCGACATTGTATGAGGGAATGATGTTTCTGTGTCCTTTAGTCACCAGTGAGCAGTGATGGGACTGTGTGCCTCGCTCAATGAAATAAGCCCGGGGGGGAATGAGGTGGGTCCCGCTTGTCAGGAGCAGAGAGGTCCTTCCAGGCCTCCTGATGGCAAGCTTAGGATCAAAAGGATCAAACACAAGGGCAGGGAAGCCTGAGGGGTAGGGCTCCAAGCCTGAGCCCAGACCAAATTGAGAAGATGCAGGGACCAGGAGCTCCTACTGAGAGAGAGGCTGGGTGTCTACAGGTGGGGCAGGGGACGGGGGCAGGACCCATCTGGAAGGACAAACAGCCAGCTTCACATTTCCCAGTGAGGAGCTTCTGTCAGTTCTGCTGCTCCTCTCTTCCACAAGGAGCACTTGCCACGGGGTTGGTCTTCATTTCCCTCAAGATGCGGAGCACCTGAGTCCTGCAGTAAATGTACTCAAGTTAGGAGAACCGTCCTTTTTCCTGTCCTGCCTGAACACAGCCCCTTGGTCCAAGGAGCTCTGAGAGAACTGTGGGGACAGCCCATGGGGCAGGGTGGGCTCCTGGCCAAGGGGTGAATCGTAGCTTGGATAGATTTGAACTCTTCTTTCCCAGCGCATCAGTAGGTGTGCAATGTGGCAGTGTATTCTGGGAGTTTAGAGGAATGGGGTCCGGTTCCTTTTGAGGGGATGGAAGGGAGGCTGGAGCTGGGATTCTCCTTCTGAGGTAGTTGGTGACCCTCCGACCCTCCATTGTTTGGGTGACCCAGGTACCCAGCCTGCTCTCCAGTTATTCTGGAACCACCACTTGCAGCAGGCGAAGCACCTTCAACAGCTAGATGCCACGCTGGGCTCTGCCCTTTCTCTCTTCCACCTCGTCCTCCTGTGAAAGCTTGCCCCTTGGGTGTGGCCATACCTCATCCCTGCTGCCAGCCAGATGGTGGGAGTATCCTACGATGCTCTGAGTGAACTAGTTTAGTGGGGACTAGTTGATGCGTTACCCCTTCAATTTCGCAAAAGCATAATGCTTTATACTTATTAAAACTCACACATTCCCACTGGGTGCTTAGCAGAGAATCTAACTTTGGGGTTTTTAGGTGCTTCAGGGAACAGGTGGTCAGACGCGTTTGGGTTCAGTATACCTAAGCCCCACCCTCTGCGACCCCATGTAGTTGAACCACGTTCCTCTGCTGGTCCAGGCTTGCTCTAATCCAGGATGAGGTAGAGGAGAGCAGTCACGCAGGGTCCTCAGGATTGGGATTTATGTCCACCTGGTGATGGACAAACAGGCCTGGCCCAGGAGCCACCGTTGTCTGTGCAGCTCCAGTTATTATTCATTTCCAGTCATAAGTGGGCGTTTCACTTCCAAGGGTATTTGAAATCCTTCTACCACAGAGGAACCTCCTGTTGGTGGAATATTTACCAGATGGGGATGGGAGAGAGTGGGATGGGGAGTGAAGAAGGTTTGGAGCCAAGAAAGCATTTGTTCTCAGATGCTCAAGGCTTGAGCCCCAGTGGGCCTCTGTGATGCTTCCTGTGCACCGTCCCCTGGCTGCTGGACCACGGGGCTGGCTGCTTCTCGAAGAGCCTGGGTTTCCGACCTGAACCATCCTAGGCTCCTGGTGGCTGCGGGCTACTGTGCTGGTGCTTCTTGGCATAGCCTATTTTATAACTTGATTTCTGAATTTGGATTAAGAAAAAGAATAGCAACAACAAATCATGCTGGTGTAGTGATAAAGGGCCTTGAATGTTTACAGCCTGGTTTTCCCGAGGGGTTCGGCAACTTCTGCTTTATTCTCAAACCCTCCTGGAGGAGAGAGATTCATTGGTTGAGGGATGCTGCTTTCATCTGAGAGCCGCAGGGATGAAACTGCCTGGATCTGTGACCCTCTGAGATCACCTGGGCCTGAACCCGGTCTCTGGAACCTGCAGTGTTGCTTTTCTCACCACTTCACACCTCTCCGAAAGGAGGCTGTCCTGAGCCTGGCATTGGGAGCCCTTTCAGTGCTGTCTTCCTGCTGACAATTTAAGGGAGCTGAGTTCTGAATATGGAGCCACATCCTAGGGGGTTTCCAGGCAGTTTTTGCCATGAGATGTGTCTCGGATCCCTTTGAAAAAGAAGTACCCTAAAGAAATGGCATGTTAATGCAGTGACATGCCAAGCAATGAAAGGGTCTCCACACCTTTCAAATACCTGAGTATGTGCTTCTTCTGGTTCGGGTATAGAAATGGAACACTGACTTTTGTCAGACAGTAACACCTGGTTAATTCAGACGGGCTAAGAAAATGAGGGCACACACATACACTGCGATCCTAGACAGCCACTCAGATGATGCTGTAGAATATTTAATGATATGGGGAAAAGTTCATGCTCGATTAAGTGTAAAAAGCAGGTTACAAAAGAGTGGGTACAGAATTATCCTATTTTCTTGTAATGTAAAATAATATGTAGAAAAAACTGACAAGGCGGCATCAGACGTGCACAGTGGCCCTTCCTGGAGTTCACTTTGCAGGTGATGATTGTTTTTTCTTATTTCTACATGTTGGTTATTTTTAGTATACATGCGATAGTTCTCAAATAAGAGGAGGAAAAAGCAATAAAAGTGTGTGTATAAAGATTGGACTTGAGAAAAGAGGAAGGGAGCTGACACTTGGAACTTATTTAAAAGTATGTTGGACAAATGACTTCTGCTTACAGATGAAGAAACTGAGAGATTCAGCAGAATGGGAGTAACCTTATCTGTTATACAGGCTTGTTGGAATTATCAAATGGGAATGTCTCTGAGGAATCTAAGACATTAGTATTTTTTAATACTTTCCAGGTGCTTTTGATATATAGACAGGATTGAAAGACAACCAATAGCATGGAGCTCAGGAATAGACATCACTTTGGCCAATCTTCTGTCCCCACTGCCAACCCCACCCCAAAAAAATCTAAGACAGTGGCTGATACCTAGTAAGTACATAGAAAATTGGCTTCCCTGGTGGCGCAGTGGTTAAGAATCCGCCTGCCAATGCAAGGGACACAGGTTTGAGCCCCGGTCCGGGAATATCCCACGTGCCGCGGAGCAACTAAGCCCGTGCGCCACAACTACTGAGCCTGTGCTCTAGAGCCCTGAGCCACAACTACTGAGCCTGCGTGCCACAACTACTGAAGCCTGTGCGCCTAGAGCCCGTGCTCCGCAACAAGAGAGGCCACCACAATGAGAAGCCCGCGTACCGCAACTGGAGGAAGCCCGCGCACAGCAATGAAGACCCAGCCCAGCCATAAATAAATAAAAATTTTAAAAGACGAAAGAAAATGGTCAGCCATCATTTTCTGAAGTCAGGGTTTTACCTCTGATTACAGTAAAGCCATGATATTCTGCAGCAAATGGGAAAAAGGAATGACTTTGAATTTATCCCTTTGGGTTTGCTGTGTTTGTTAAACCAACACCGGAGGCTCTGCCTTATGGCCTGAGAGTTTAATACCTGCTTTGAAACATGTGCTTTTTAAGATGAAAACAACAGAGATTTCTAAAGCAGCCTGTAGGAGGTTTGTTCTTGAATGAGCGGAGGGTTCCGTGAGGCCTGTCCTCTCTCAAGGAGTGCCTGTGTTTGGGAACACAGTAATCCTGTTACCTTCTAATAAGCACCAAATTGATTTTAATGCCGTGTCTTACCTGCGTCTGGGAGAAGCAGCTTGTTCTCGTGTTCAGTGTCACAGCTTCTCATTTCCTGGGTTGCTTTTGCAGTATTTCATGGACAGTACTCAGTAGAAAATAGCAAGTAATGTTTGCTCTGTTATTAATTCATTAATAA
This sequence comes from Delphinapterus leucas, assembly GCF_059928025.1. NCBI lineage: Eukaryota > Metazoa > Chordata > Mammalia > Artiodactyla > Monodontidae > Delphinapterus > Delphinapterus leucas. The sequence continues at coordinate 115,826,177 of NC_143131.1, read as the reverse complement.
ACGCATTAGAATCTTGCTGCTTTGCAGTGGTTAATGATGGAGGCCCATCCTCCCCTGGAACTGTCATTCCCAGGCACAGAGTCCCACTCCTGTGGAGTGAAGCAGGGCAGGGCCGGGAGAAATGCTGATGAATTGTTTGATGACAGGGCTATAGCGTAGATTTTTGTGCAAATTCTCCTTTCATCACAGAAAGAAAGCCCCATGGAGGCCTTCTCATCAAATGTATGTTACTGTTTTGATGATTAATGATTCCGGCGCGTTGATCCACCCGGTTTTCTTCAAAACAGTTATTTCAACTGTAATCTCCCCTGAGGAATTGCTTCTTATGGTTAATAAATCAGTTGACAAGATAAAATTCTTAAATGAAGATGACACTAGCGTGTTCCACCTGGGTGCCATTATGCTGTGGTGTTTATAACTGCAGCAAGGTTAGCTTGCTTTTCTTCATGAGTTGCAAAAAGACTTGGTGTCATCCATTTAAATGGGAGGGATTCAGGCTAATATTTGTAGAGCCCTCCCATGCCAGGAGCTATGTGATGCACTTGGTATACATTTTCTTCTTTAATCTTTATGAGAATTCTTTTCAGGAAGTTAGTATCATCCCCCTTGTACAGAAGTGGCTCAGAGAGGTTCAGTCACTTGTTTTGAGGCACACAGCTAGTGAGTGGCACAATCTGAATTTGAACAAAAGGGCCTTGTATCCAAAGTGTATACCCTTTCTAGGCTTTTGTGGGATTATTGTGCAAAGAGGCAGGCATTTTTATGTGAGGGTTCCTTGATGACAAGATGAATGACGACTGTGTGTACAAAGGGACATTGGACAACTGTTTACAGAATGCCTGCAGTGATGTCAGCCCTGTTCGTGAAGCCTGGACCTGTGAATGATGGGGGAGCCCAATGTCTGAGTCCCTGCTACGTGGCAGCTTTAATACCAGATACTTCCCCTGAGTTCTCTCTCTCTTTTTTTTTTGTTTGTGGTACGCGGGCCTCTCATTGTTGTGGCCTCTCCCGTTGCGGAGCACAGGCTCCGGACGCGCAGGCTCAGCGGCCACGGCTCACGGGCCCAGCCGCTCTGCGGCATGTGGGATCTTCCTGGACCGGGACATGAACCCGTGTCCCCTGCATTGGCAGGCGGACTTCTAACCACTGCGGCGCCAGGGAAGCCCCTGAGTTCTCTTATTTTAAACTTCGTGATAATCCTATGTGATAACTGTTTGAAGTCACAGCTCAGTGACGAAGAATGATCTACTAGAGGGCACACAGATTTGAAATGGCAGAACTAGGACTTGGACTCAGGTTTGAGCTTCTTATGAACACATAAGTTATAGTCAGTGGGAATCATGCCATAACATGCTCAACCCACAGAAGAGGATCAATGTATTTAGCAAACATTTATGTTGTGCCTTCTGCTTGTGCCGAGAAGAAAGGGAGCTGGCACGCTTGGGAAAAGTAATAGCATTGGCTGAGAAGGGCGGGGAAGGCTTCCGGAGGAGGAGCTGTTTGATTTGGTTTGTAGGAGGGACCTGGAGGGAGCCGGTGGAGAAGTGGCTGGTGAAGACAGTGTCCTCAAGACCAGTCTGGGGTGATGGGGAGGGGCCCACAGAGGGGGTACATGGTACCCGTTACTGAGCGGGAATTCTGGTGACTCTCTGCCACCCTTTCCCATGGCCCATACCATCTTCCTGTGGGCTCCCTGCTTCCCCCCTCCTCCTGCCAGGAGCAAGGTTGGAACGCCATCTCCATTAGGAGTCTTAAGTTAGGCCCAGGAGACAGATGGCAATGGGATATGTGACCCTTCACTTCTTCCTGAAGATCAGTCTCCTTTTAGGTGATATTTTCCCCCAAAGTAGAATTCCCTTTTTTTTTGTTTTTTTTGGTGTTCTGATAGAAAAGTAATTCCTGCTTATTACAAAAGAATGAAACTCCAGAGAAGCACAAGGAAGTTAAAAAGAAAATCATCATCTCACCACCTGGAGATAGTCAAAATTTCATATATACTTAGTTTTTTGGTTTTTTTAAAGTGCATTTTTTTCAGTGCCTAAATGAACTTGCCTCTCACTGTCTGTCTTTCCCTAAGTACAATACTGTTTCACATCTTCTTCTTCTCTTAACCATAGCCCGCAGTCATCTTTATATGTCTGTACGTTGAAGTATGTATCGTTGTTGCTAAGTGCTCCATTGAATGGTTGTGTAAAAGTTCTTTGAAGATGGTGCATCGGTCAGGGTCCAGTTAGGAAAGCAGAAACTATTGGGTGTTCTCAGTGCGGAAAACTGAATACAGAGAGTTGGTTACATGGGAGTTGGAAAGGCTGAGAAGAGCAGGAAGTTGTTCCACTCCTGGGCTGGGGGGCGTATGGGAGGAGGTGGTGGTACCAGAGGTCAGGAGCCAGGACCAGGGTGAGGGCGGCCCTGCCTGAGCTGGGACCGCAAGGAGCTGGGTCATGGTGGAGACGCAGTGACTGCTGAGATGCCCCTGGAGTCAGGGGAAGGTGGGGGGAGACACCCTGGCTTCTCCCGTCCCCTGCCGTTCATCCCACCTGTCGCTGGACAGCCTTGCTGCAGCCAGTGGTCAAAGGAGTCAGAAATGCCTCTGCCTCTGATACAGAGCAGAGGAAGAGCAAGGAATTGTTCTGAGCCTGGCATGTATGGGAACTGGGCGGCTTAGTCTAAAGGCTGTTTTTGTGTGTCTGAAAAAACTTGGTGGAATTAATCAGGTGCTATCTTCTTAGTGCTACTGTATGCCCTGCACTGGCAGCAGTCCAGTTGGGAGTACAAACAACTATAGGCCGTTACCCTGCCCTGTAGCGAAGTTGAGCAGGGGGCATAATAAGAATTGCTAACAGCTGCTGTTTGTTGAGCATTTACTAACTGCCAGGCACTGTGCTCAGTAGTTTATGGATATTATCATTTTAATCTTCATGGCTCACAGACCAGCATTCCATTTCTTCTTAACGCTGATCTCATTCTGTCACTATATAAACGCAGACCTTGTTCAGTGCAGGATGTGTTCCTGGAGAAGAAAGTGCTCACTGAATCAGCACTCGGCAAGGTCGCCGTACATGAGCCCCTGTAGCGCTGCGTTCTAGGCTTCAGACACCTGCGGTCACCCTTCAGCTCAGACTCCCTGAGGTCGTGCCAGACGTCCATCTGCTCTCACTCCCCTGCCCGTTCCTGACAGTTGTGGGCTGGTCCACCCAGCTGCAGTGGCTTTTATGATGCCTCGCCGAGTCCTCAAGGTGGTCACCAATCCCGAAGGGTGTGCTTCTCTTTGCTCCCTGTGTCCTATAGTTTTCATCTGTAAATTTTGCATTTTTATCACCACATGCCAGATTCTTCCTTTGCTACCTATCTTTTGTCAGCTGTTATGGGTGTAAGCCACAATGAGTAAAAGTTGTTGACCAGAACACAAACTCCGTGGTGAAAAAGAGGCCACAGCAGAGTAAACACACCACAGAGTAGGATCAACTCAGGGTCGTGTGGCAGAGCATGGGCTGCCCAAGGGGCTCAGCCGTCCCGTGAGCTGTGCTTGTTCTCCCTGCCTGGGAGCAAAAGTAGGTCTTGGAGAAAAATAGATGCATATTAAATCTGTAGTAATATGGCTTGTGTGTATGCATGTTTTGGGTTGTTAGGAAAAGATTTCAGAGGCAGGGGTTAAGTGGATGGGCGTTAACAAAGGCCTACTTCCCCTCCAGTCTCTATGCCTCATGACAACAAGGACCATGCCTTTATGTCCGTTTTTGCTCATGATTTTATCTCTAGCTCCTAGCGCAGTACTTGAAAAAGCAATATATATGTATATATATTGCAATAAAATGGGGATACTTTATATGGCAGCTTACATATTCAGACCCATATATGGGGCTGAATATGTAAGCTGCCATATAAAGTATCCCCATTTTATTGCAAAAAATCTAGTCTCAAAGAGGTTGGATAAACATCCACCAAGGGATAGAGTTAGATAAGGATGGGGTCTGTCTTGACCCCTGAGTTGTCCTGTTGGAGGATCTGTGTGTGCACAGTGTGTTCTGAGACCACTTGATTTTCTAGCGAGAGTAACCTCAGAGATCCACAGTAGTGTGAGCCTGGGTGAATCCAGGTTTTGTGGGGTCTGAAGTTTATATAGGGGACCCTCTTTATGAAAAAGAACACAGATACACACACACATACACACACACACACACACACACGCACACACAAATTTAGGAGTAAAATTATTTGTTGTTTAGGTTGAGAAAATAAATCATCACAAATTTACAAATTCCAGAAAGCCTAGATGACTCAGCCCAGAAAATAACAGATTTACATTGTAAGTTAACTGCCTGACACACCTCTACAGTATACTTTCCCTGTATGTTTTTTGCTGCTGTTCATATGACATTAATTTTGTAATATTTGCTACAGAGAGATTAGAAAGAATTCAGTCTTTCCTCCAGCATGGCTGGTGAAATTTGTTTTTAATTTAATTTAATTTAATTTAATTTTTTTGTGTGTGTGTGGTACACGGGCCTCTCACTGTTGTGGCCTCTCCCGCTGCAGAGCACAGGCTCCGGACGCACAGGCTCAGCGGCCATGGCTCACGGGCCCAGCCGCTCCGCAGCATGTGGGATCTTCCCGGACCGGGGCACAAACCCGTGTCCCCTGCATCGGCAGGCGGACTCTCAACCACTGCGCCACCAGGGAAGCCCCTTGTTTTTTATTTTTGATGACTGGATGCACAAAGCACACAACATCTCCCATAGACCTCTTCTGCCCACTGTTCATAATGTTGTACCCCTGAAGCACAGGGATTCTAATTAATCTGATGTCATCTGACCCCCACCAAGAAAGAAAGGAATTAAGCTTGAACATTTGCAGTCGTGTGTGCTCCATTACCTGGGATCCTCCTGTTGGGAGAGAGCTTCCATTTCGAATAGGCCTTAACAAGCGCCGTTGTACGCGTCTGATTTCTTACTGGAAGATTGTTCCATGGCCTGGATTCTGTCTCTGTAAGTTTCGGACCTTGGCTTTTCTCCACCCACATACTTCCAGTGCTGGGCCCTGGAGGATGTGTTCCTATCTTGGTGTGACTTCCAACCCTGTTCTTATGTGTCACCATGACAGTGGGTGAACGGGATCATTCCTAAAAACCATTCCCATACCTTGACGGCTGGTGGTAATTTTGCCTCTACATAGAGGTGCCCACAAACTACATAATCCATCCCACTGAATTTTCCCTGCATGTATGTCCACCTGATTCCTCTTGGCTGGATTCCGGTGCTAGCTGGAACCAGCTGGGGTGTGACAGAGTGTGCTGTGACATGGAAGGAGACGGGTCTTAACGGTGGTTAAAAGATCTTACTTTGGTACATTTTATGCAAACACGTATCTATGTGAGCACATTGCTAGGCTGATCTCAAGGTCTTGGAAGGAGTATGTGCCAGGAGGGTCCTGAGGCTTATTACTTTCACAGCAAGCCTGGCAGTCACTGGAGCTGCTGACCTTCACTGAGTACTTCCTGTGGCCAGGACCTGTGCTAACAGCTCCTCCAACCCGATCTCGTTGAATTTTCCTGTTGAATCGTGGCCTCCAGAAAGCTCTGCTGAAGTCCCAACCCCTGGTATCGGCGAGTATGACCTGATGTAGAAAAGTGCCTTTGCAGATGTGATCAAGTTAAGGTGAGGTCATTAGAGTGGACCCTAGTCCAGTCTGACTGGTGACCTTATAAGAAGAGAGACACAAAGACACACCTGAGGCAGAAGCTGTGTGACAACAGAGGCAGAGGTTGAAGTGCCGTCCCTGTAAGCTGAAGAATGCCAGCTACTGCTGGCAGCCACCAGGAGAGGCAAGGAGGGATCCCCCCCTGCAGGTTTCAGGGGCAGTGTGGCGCTGCCAGCACCTTGATTTTGGATTTCTATTGTTTCTGTTGTTTCCCGCCCCTCAGTTGGTGATGCCCTGTTACAGCAGCCCTAGGAAACCAATACCCTGCCCTCTCCAACAACCGTATGAGGGCTATAACATCATAACCCCCACTGGCAGATGAGGAAGCTGAGGCACAGAAAGGTAAAGTTGCTCGTCGAGGGCACACAGCCAGTCATGGTAGTGTCTGATCAGCTCTCTCCCCTCTTCTCTGGGAGAGGCTATCCTGGTGGTATTTGTGCAGCAGGTGGATCACTGGCTCAGAGAAGCATATGGATTTTGCTCCTCTTTGGACCGGGACGACCTGCCCACTCACCCATCAGGATGGGAGCTGCTCCCTTGTCAGCCCTGCTGGTTCCCAGTGGCACAGACCCCACCACAGTGCCTTCTGGGGGACATTCATATTCCTGCCACTATAAAAATCCTATTCCTGACTGTTCCATACATTCTGCAGTTTCTGCCTGCAGCCCTGCACAGCTACACTTATATTTCATTGGTCACACTTGAAACTGTTAAACTTGACAAATCACATGCCTTCCCTTTGAGAACCCTGGAAGGCTGTGGAGGCCAGAGTGTTGGGAGGCCTGGGAGGAGATGTGCTGGAATGGGGTTTGTGTATGGCTGTTAACAGGGGTTTATTGGCAAACCTGCTGTGTGCAAGGGCCTGTGTGAGGGGCAGAGATAAACAGGACATTGTTCTTTTTCTGCTTTCAGTGTTAGGTGTGCATTCAGGCCTTAGAACATCAAAATCGAATTGCTCATGGATGAAAATATTTCAGTCACTTTTTATTATCAGCAATGCTGTCTTTCGTGTTTTCAGTAGATAAAGGCTATTTAACGTTTCACTGTTTATTTGTTTGTTTGTTTATGCTCTCCTTGTTTGAAGTTTCTGTTTGCTGATTTATCAACAGTATTTTCAACCATCTGTGTTTAGGGAGCACCTACCTTGTACAAGCCCTGTACCTGTTCAAGGCTCTGAAAATAGGGTGCTGAAAGTGACTGCAACTCCCCTAGCCTTACAACTCCCATCTTTATGCACCAGGATGGAGTGACAGGGTGGGAAAGGAGAGATGCACTGTTGAGCTTCTTAACCTTGAGTTATGAACTTCTAATGAATGTGAACATTCATGGGCACTTTCAAGTGTGTACCAACCCCCTGAAATTATTTGTAATGTGTGTGTGTGAATGTATGCTTTTTAGAAAACTTATAATGTAAATAGACTTTCAGTGGGATCTAAAACAGATTTAAAGGAACCCCAAGGTTAACTCCTTTTGTAAAGGAAAGGAGTCTCCTACGATATGTATGCCCTCCCACAAGTTATTTGTTCAGAGCAATTTAAAATCTAATTTGATTTTTGTCTTTGCCTTTACACTCTGATTCTAAAAAGTCCATGAAGGAGGGCTGGACTTGGTAAGATTTTTCTGTGGCTTTTTGCTTGAGGGTACACTCCAGTTACTGCAGCATGGGTAGTTAGAGGTCAAGCAGAGAGCTGTGATGCTACTGAGTTGAATAGTTGGAGGGCAGAGTTCAGAGCTGCCAGAACAGCTGGAAAGTGAGGGGAGATATTTCAGAAAGGAGGGAGCTAGAGAAGGAGGATCATGGACATCCTTGTAAACTTTGCCCGAATCATTGGCTGATGCCTGAGCTCATGTGAATGGGGGAGACTTCAAGGTTCCCAACAAAAAGTAACAGCTTAAAGGCTGAAGAAACTGAGAAGTTTTAGCTGCTACCCACTGCAGGGGATACTGAATTTGCAGTTTGAGTCTAGCCAAATTAACTGCTTGCCAGAACATAAAACTAAATATTTTTAAAAGAGATAAAAGATTTTATACCCTCTGCAATGTATCCTACACAATATCCGCTATACAGTAAAAGTTACTAGAGGAAACAGGAATGTATAAGCTATGGCTAAGAGACAAAGCAATTAAAGCTGACTAAGATGATCCAGATATTGGAATTAAGAGAGAAACACTTTAAAGCGACCATTATAAATATGTTCAAAGACTTAAAGGACACTTAGGTTGTTAACTGATTCACTTTGTTATAAAGCAGAAACTAACACACCATTGTAAAGCAATTATACTCCAATAAAGAGGTTAAAAAAAAAAAAAGACTTAAAGGAAAGAGTCTTAATGAATAAACAAATGAGGAATCTAAGTAGAGAAATGAAAACTATTTAAAAAATGAAAATTCTAACATTGAAAAGTATAGTATCTGAAATAGTTTATTAGATGGGGTTAAGAGCAGATTGGAAATGGCAGAAGAAAGAGCCGCTGAAGCTGGAGTTAGATCAATAAAACGTTATCCAATTTGAAAAACAGAAGAAAAAAAAAGCTAGAAAAAAAATTAACAGAGCATCAGGGAACAGTGGAACAATATAAAGTCGAATATGCATGTAATTGGAATCTTGGAAGGAGAAAGGAAGAGAAAATGAGGCAGAAAAAATATTTGAAGAAATAAAGGCCTAGCATTTCCTAAAATTGGAGAAAAAGTCAACTTAAAGATAGAGCAAGCTCAACAAACCCAAAGCAGGACAAATACAAAGAAAGCTGCCTTTTAGGTACATTACAGTCAGAGTGTTAAAAACCAAAGAAAGAGAAACCTTGAAAGCAGCCACAGTGAGGAAAAAGACACATTATATACAGTGATAATGATACTAAAAAACTGACTCTTTATTAGAAGGAATGGAAGACAGATGAAAATGAAACATTTAAAATAGTAAAAGAACACTAAAAAAATCTGTCACTTCTTGAATCTGTATCCAGCAAAAATATCCATCAAAAATGAAAGTGCAATATTTTCAGAGAAGTAAAAGCAGAAAATTTGTTACCAGCATAACTGCACTGCAGAATATGCTGAAGGAAGTTATTAAAGCTGAGGGAAAGTGACACTGGATGACAATACGGATCGACAGGAATGAATGAATTTTATATATATATATATATATATATATATATATATATATATATATATATATAGGACTGTTTATATATTTTTCTTCTCTTTATTTAAAATCTCTATTTAAGACATATAACTATTAAAAACAAAATATACCACTGTATTTGGTTTATGATGTATGTAGATGATGTGTATAAAATATATGTGCATATATTCATATGTATGAACATCAACAATAGTTCATAGGAAGAGAATGGGGGAGGGGGAAATGTGAGATCTGAGTCCAACTGTATCCATTATTACATTAAATGTAAATAAACATTAATTTAAGAGGTAGACATTGTCAGACTGGATAGAAAGGAAACACAACTCAATTCTGTTTACAAGAGGCCCACTTTAAATATAGAAGTTTGGATAGGTTGAAAGTAAAAGCATGGAGAAAGGCATACCATGAAAAAAATAAGCATAAGAAAACTGGAGTGACGATATTAACATCAGAAAAAGTACCCCTCGAGACCAGGAGTATTATCTGAGATAAAGAGGAACATTCCTTAATAATAAAAGGGTCAGTTCACCTAGAAGACCTGGCAATCATGAATGTGTATGTGCCTAATAACATAGCTTCAGCATACTTGAACAGAAACATACAGCTGAAGAGAGAAATAGATTCTTCATTGTAGCTGGAAATCTTAACACTGCTTTCTCAGTAATTGGCAGAACAACCAGACCAAAAAATCAGAATACAGAAGATCTGACAAACACTACCTGCCCTCTTGGCCTAATAGATTTTTATAGAACACTTCACCTAACGGAAGGGTATACTTAACTTTTCAGGGGCATGTGGAAATATGCTGAGGAAGACCATCCTGTGTCATAAAATAAGACTCAAATTTCAAAGGATTGAAATCTTAGAGTTCTCTGACCACAGTGGAATTGAATTAGAAATCAATATCAACCAAATCCCAAATAAATGGAAATTAAATCATGCCATGTGTACAGTTCCCACAGGACCTCTGGGAAGACCCCATTCTGGTGTCCAAAAGGACACCCTGTACTCGGGGTTGGGTATGGTCAGCCCACCACAGTGAGAGGGGAAGGCAGTGACACTCTATAAGTCCTCACTGCACACATGGCTCTGTGTTAAGACGTGCTTTAGACGCAGTAATTCATGTCATCCTCACACAGCTATCCCTGTTGGAGGGCTGAGACTGAAGTGACTTGCCCAAAGTTTCATAGCCAGTGGTTGGGACAGCTGAGGTCGGGGCTGGGTCTCTCTGACTCCAGAGGCCCTCCTCTGGACCACATTAGTATGGTCTCTTAATCACGTTTGTATAGTTGCATTTCCTTTCCTGATGAGATTTTTGGAACTATGGTCTTGTCTGATGAAAATGTGTCCATTGTCAACCCTTATAGTTTATAGCTGTACTTTTTCTATTTCATGTAATTATTGTTTCTATTAAAATTAAGTGTGCACAGAAGTTACCCTTTTGCACCTCAATTGAAGGTACCACTGACCTCCCTAGTTGTTGGTAAGATAACCTCTGACACATATGCACACACACGTGTATGTATATATGTGTACGTGTATATGTACCCACACACATATGTATGTATACAGGTGTATATATGTATCATACGAATAATGTACACAAATTATGTATATATGTAGTCTCTTCTGTCATTTCTTGAGGTTCACTCAAACTAAATTTCTGTAAGCAAATGTATTACAGTTTATTGGGGTTAGCTGTGCCACTCATTGTTTTGCTGGAGGACTCGGGAAACCTGCTGTGCAGGTCTGTGCTCTTCTGTCTGTGTGCCTTATCAAATCCCAGGTCCCCAGTCCCTGCTGTATGAGCTTGTGTTGAGATTCTACGTGGTGTTGAGTGCAACTTTTAACCTGTTTCCCTGGGATGATGAATTGTCCTAGTGGAGTGTCAGGACACCTCCACTAGCCCTTCCAGAGGAGAGCCCTAAACTGGGATTTATCTGTACTTGTCACAGATGAGTGCTATTTACTTACCTGGCCTGCATTAGTGTCAGGCCAGTGGGAAATCCTTTCCATCTACCGATTCACTGGGCTGCACTTGTCAAACACTAATGTTCATAGGCAGAGCCCGGAGCACAATTTCACAGTCTGGATGCTGCTTTAGTTCGTATTCAGTCAGCCATGCCACACTTTGTAGCTGCCCATCACGTCTTCTCTATTGTCTGGACATCCTTCCTTGCTACTTTGCTCATAACTCTCATAACTAGAGATTATGTCCTTTAACTCAGCTCCACCTACATGACTGTCTACCTACATGACTTGGGACATGTGAGAAGTCATATTGCTTTTCTGTGCTTTAGTTTCCTCAACTTCTTAACAGGAATACAAATAAAACCCACCTTACTGATTTGTTGATAAGACTCAATAAGGTAATGCATGAGGAAAAGCCTTTTGTAAAATGAAGGGATACACCATGTGCCTTTATTGTTTTACATATGATGCAACTCCACTGATACTTGATTGATATTAATCAGAGACCACATCCAACAATGCTTTTTTCTTTTTCCAGTAAAACAGGCGTCATCTAAGCATGCTTGGTTAGTGAAGTTGAGTGTACCCCCAGCTTCCTAATGCTAGCATTATAGAGTGTTTAGAGTTGACCTTTAGTGGGAGAACATTGTGTAGCTATTTCAGCAAGTATGGAGCCTTTTAATTCTTAGCCTCTGATGCAATTGTAAAATTGTCAGAAATGATGGAGTTATATTTTTTAAATGAATTTTGATTTTCGAGTATGATTTGTTGGCTGGCCTCTGTGGTTAAGCTCCTTGGATCCAGCAGTTATGATGAAATACAGACGTGACCATCTCTGTCTCCAGGGGCTAGTAGCTCTGTGCTGCTGTTAGTGGAGCTCAGAGGAGGAAGGGTGGAGAGTAGGGGTAGGTATGAGATAAGACTTCATGGAGGGGGTGGCATTAGGGCAACACAATGACAACTGAGTAGGATTATGTGAAGAATATTTATTGATTGAATTATTTATCGATTTATGACCGCAAGGGACATAGATGTTTATTGTGGAATATTGGGGAAGTATAGAATTGTGTGAAGAACAAAAGAATAATACCTATATTGCAGCCATGCAAGAAAATTTCTGTTGTAAATTTATATATTTATCCAGAGTGTTTACTGAGTGCCTCCTGTAGGCCAGGTGGTGGGATACATTAGTGAACAAGACAGAATTACTATCCCCATTGCAGCTTATATCCCAACGGGAGTGGGAGTGGAAAGAGGAATTTAAAAGATAATAATAGTGAAGGAAGGACTCATTTTTAAGGGACAGTCGAACAGAGTTCTCAGGAAAGAGAGAGTAAGCCATGTGGATATCTGAAGACAGAACATTTCAGGTGAGCAAACAGCTAGTGCAAAGGTCCTGAGGCAGGAGAGTGCCTGCTATGTTCCTGCAGCAATGTGGCTGGAGCATAGGGGAGAACTGGAGAGGAAGGGGATCAATGAGGGCCAAATCTTGCAGTGTGTGGTTGGCCCTGGAATCATTTCCTTTCTCAGTGTAATGCTGTGTTTGTTTATTCATAGAACCCTGCATAGGAATACCAATTGATAGGTGGAAAAACAATGAAAATTTTCAGGAGTTTAGGATAAGGGAGGTGACAGTTCCATTACTCTTCCTTTTGTGTTTTAGGTTGAGCTCATATATGTGGAGGCAGCATGTTGTAATGGAAGCATCATGGTGCTGGAATTGCACGACTTGGGTTCACATCTTGTCTCTGCTATATCCAGCTGTGTGACTTCATTTAGCTTCTTTGAGCCTCAGTTTCTTCATTTGTAAAACTTACCTGATAAGAGGTTTTGAGAATAGCAGGTACTCAGATCATGCCATTTTGCATATGTTAAAGAAATAGCTGACAATTTGCTGAAGATAGAAAGGAATATGTTCTAATACAGTTAACTTCCATCTTTTTTCTTAAATGCTGCTGTTTTATCGAGAGCTACATCGTTCAATAACTAAGCCAATAGACACATGGGACCATTTAAGTTAAAATTAATTGAAATGAAATGAAATGAAGCCTTCAGTTCCTCAGTCCTACTACTTATATTTCAAATGCTCATTACCCACATGTGGCTCCTGTACGGGCCATGCTGACTACAGAACCTTTCCGTCATCACCGGAAGTTCTACTGGACAGCGCCGCTCTAGAGCAAGTGGAACACCTCTGGTCATTCTGAGCTCTGGTCCGTGTGTGTGGTGAGAGCAATAATACCTTTCTTTGTAGTGGCATTTCAGAATACTGTCCCTGCACCTCCACGATAACAGTCACTTGGGAGAGGAAGTGGGATGGGATTTCTAAGCCCTGTGACAGATTTCCTGAATCAGAATTTCTGAGGGTAAGGCCCAGGGATCTGCCTCTTCATCGTGTCCTCTGTGATTCCAGTGCAGGGTAAAGTGTGCGATTTGGGGCTCTAACGGGCACTGTCAGAATTAATTGAGGCGTGTTGCACATCCTAATATGCTCTGATGGTGCGAGCTACAGCACTGAACAATATTATTACTAATTGCAAATTGATTTGATGAATCAGTTCCCTTCCTCCTGGTCCACTTGAGATTAGACTAATTCGTCAGGCTCTGTTAACTCCCTGCAGATAGCATTTCATGTGTTCTCATAAAAGCTACCTGTTTCTTATTGGTACTTTCAAAATATTCCTGAAATAAATGGTACTCAGTATTGGTTTATTAGAGTTATTTAAAAAAAGAAAAAAACCAATACCCAATGGCCTATAGTATACATTGAAAAAAAATCCACAAACCAATCATCAAGTTGAATTACACAATAGTGGCCACAGTTTTCTTCTAGGAACATGCCAGATGGGCAGTGGCCACAGGGCATTACTAGACCAAGAAGATAAAAAAGATTAAAATGGAATTCTTTCTCATTCCAAATCAGGATTTTCCACTGTGTTTGCAGTGGTGACTCTGGGGGAAATACTGCCTGCAAAGAGTTTACTGTCATGGTGCCTGTTGTGTGTTTGTGCAGTGATAAATCAGTGGATTTATGGATTTAATTTCCTCTTACTGCTAACCCCCTTTCTATCTGAAGATATGAATTTAAAAGGTAAAGTGTGTATCTGCAGGTAGTAAAATACCATTTTGATCGTTCTCACTGGCTGAATCTTGTATGGAATTAAAATCGCAAAAAAATTCTCATTAAAGGTGGGTCGATTGATTGCACCAGAGAGATTCATTTGTTGGAGACAAGCCTGGCTGTGCATTTAGTTCTGCCACAGAAGAGCTTAGTTCTGACATCTGTTTGCGCTGGAAGATGATGGGTGACTCAGCTGTTTCAGATCACATCTGCGTCCCTGGTAGCTGCCCCAGCATTTTGGTCTGCCTCCCTTTCACTTTTTCTTTTTTGTAAACTACCAGTGAGTGGGGACAGCATAGAGTTCCCTCATGACACCATGCTGCCTTCCTTTCTTGGAAGCTGAGTAAGGATTTTGGGGGTTCAGCCTAGGGTGGTTCCAATTTGAAAACCTCCTTGGAGGTAACTCAGCTTGGCTTCATCCCATCCAGTTTGCCACCTCTTGTTTCGAAAAAATGTCCATACTCTACATCATACCTTATTCAGAGACCTCCGCTATGTTAGGACCTTTAGGGTTGCAAGCAAATGAAACCTGATTTAGACGAGCTTAAGTAGAGAGCCAGGTTGATGGTCCACATAATTTGAAAGTCCAGCTGTGGACTTCAGGCAGGGCTGCATCCAGGGATTGCTCTCACTCTCTCCTCATCTCTCTGCTGCACCAGCTTTGGCACATTGGCTTTATTCTTAGACACGCTCTTCCCAGTGACTAGAAAGATGTTCTCTGGCAGTTCCAAGATAACTCTTCCTAATGGAGAACGCTGTCTTTCCCACATCCATATGCAAATTCTAGGAAGACTCTTAGTAACCTGTGGGATCACGTACCCCTTCCTGGGTGAATCCCTGTGGTGTGGCAAGGAGGGAGAACTCACATTGGCCATGCCTGAGTCATGTGGTTCTCTGTGTGGTTGGGGAGTGTGGTCAGCTAGGCCTCAACCAAAAGTAAAGGGTTGTCTTAGAGGAAAAGGGGGACCCTGTGGGCCAGATGAAACAGTTGTCTCCTCCACCATGCTGGGTGGGGCATCTTCAGATCTCACTCCAGCTTTTGTCTGTGTGGGAATCCTTATGCCTTCATTCACCCCTCTCCCAGCTCCATTCTTACCAGCTGGGTTTGGCTCTGGCCTGGGTCTGTGAAGCAACTATGCAGGCATGAGCTTCCCCTCCCATATGCCATTTCAATGGGGTGGCCTCCTGGAGTTGCCGTGGAAACACCATGATGCCAGGACCTTATTCTGGCTTGTAGGATCTGGGAGACTACTGACCTTTTAGGTGGGGGAGTTTTGGGTTCAGATCCTGCCTGTGCCCGTCACTGGCTGTGTGAAGTTAGTTCAATTTTCTCAGCCCATGTTCGTCATCTCCCACATAGGGATAATACTACTGGCTACTTCATAGGGCTGTTGTGAAAATTAAACCAGATTTGGCATGAAGAGGGTATTTAGCCCATTGCTTGGCACATAGGCGCTCTGTGAATGGTGGCTCTTCTCCTCCTGGCCTCTGTCTTCACTCTCCCCATCAATGGCATGAATGCCTCTGCCGAGGCAAGGGGTTGGATTTCCTGTCCTTCCTCAGATTGTCAGGTAGTTTAGGGAGATGGCACAGCGTGTGGCTAAGTGTGTGGGGTTCTGGAGCAAGAACACCTGGCCTGGATGCACACTCTGGCTCTTGCTAGCTGTGTGACTTTGGGTTGGCCACTTAACTACTCTGTGCTTAGTTAGCTTGTTTGAAAAATGAAATGGGGACTTAGGAGGATTACATGAGTTAATACATTTTAAGTGTTTAAAACAATACCAGGACTTTAATAAGTGATTAATACATTTGTTGTTACTTGTGCCATTATTAGGTTTTCTGTGTACCTTTCTGGCTTCCCATGTGCCTTTCTGTCAGGGTTGAGACTAGGACAGTGCCCCTCCCTTGCAGTGACTGTGGGGTGTACCCATCCACCAGTGCCCCGGGTGTCAGAAGAACACATTCTTCCATGTGAATGTTTCCCTGGAAATGGCTGTTTCTCATTCAGAGTACACTTGACCCTTGAACACTGTGGGAGTTGGAGCGTCGACCCTCTATGCAGTCGAAAATCCACATATAATTCATAGTCTGTAGATGTGGTTTCTCTGTATCCACAGTTCCTCATGCATGGATTCAACCAACCCTTGACCATGTAGTACCGTAATGTATGTATTTATTGAAAAAAAAATCCACATATAAACGGACCTGCACAGTTCAAACCGGTGTTGTTCAAGGGTCAACTGCATCTCTTTATTTCCAACTAAGCAATGACCCAGCCAGATCACATAAATACAACAGAATATACTGTATCTGTTTCACTCATTTCTTAAACTTTTGTATTGGAGTGTAATATGCATATAAGGTGCACAAATAGAATAGACCTATTACCAAGTACGCAGACCCGTGCGACCAGCCCCTAGATCAAGAAACAGGACATGAGCAGCACCCCGAAAGTCTCACTTATCCTCCCCTAATCTTATTTCCTTTCTGCCTTACTTCTGCTCCCTTCTTCCCAGAGGTTACCATTAGTCTAACTTTGCAGTGAATGCTAGTTTTGCCCTTTTCTGAATGTCATGTAAATGACATCCTACAGTTTGTTGGTGTCTGGCCCGTTTTTACTCCGTATTATATATATATGCACGTGGTCTCACTCAGGCTGGAATGTATAGTATAGTTCGCCGGTTTTCATTGCTGTCTAGTATTCGGTTGTGTGAACAGACCCCAGTTTATCCATGTTGCTACTGATGGGTTTTTGAGTTGTTTCAAGTGCAGATTGCTTTGAGCACTGCTGCTTATCAACATTCTTGTATCCATCTTTTTCTATACCTGTACTCAATTCTGTTGGATATATTCCCAGGGGTGGGGTTGCTGGGTCACAGGGCCGATAGGAATATCTTCCGTTCACACTGTCCAGTGGTTTTCTGAAGTGGCTGTACCACTGTAGGGCTCCACTCCAGCCAGTGGGGCAGGAGAGTCCCGGTTGCGCTACATCTTATCTTATACTTGGTGTGGTCAGAGTTCCCTGTTTCAGCCCTTATGGTATATTTTGGCCTAGGGGTATCCTATGATGTAAAGTGCCTATTCACATCTCTTGCCCTTTACTTTTAACTGGGTTGTCTGTCTTCTTTTTAATTGATTTGTATAAGCTCTTTATATATTCTGGATGCAAGCCATTTGTTGGTTTTAAATGATGCCAATATCTTCTCTCACTCTGTGGCTTGTTTTTTTTCACCCTCCTTTTGGTGTTTTTTGATGAGAAAGATTGCTTTATGAGTTTTTGTCTTTGCATACCATTTCCCTTACAAATTTTAAAGAAGCATCTAGGAAAATGTGGTTGCCTGCTCTTGTTCAGCAGAATGTACAGCTCTCTGTGGGTTTATTCTGGCTTCAACCAACACAGAGACATGTGGGTCTTTCCTCCTGAATTCTTTTTCTTGATTGTAAAACAGAACCACTTTCCCTCACCTTTGCCTCTGACTTGCATGTTAGGGTTTTTTTTCCCTCCTTTTTAAAAGACTAAGTAAGTCACTGTCTTTTTGGATCTGTTTTCAGACCATGGAGCCAGAGAATGCTGTTTTTCAAAGAAAAGCAAGAGGGCAAGCAAACCTTCCTTTTAAACTTTTCCCCCTAGAATCCTAATATGATGGGCTAGCTTTGAAAAGAAGAATCATCGAGGGTTAAAATGAACATAAATGAGAATCATATATTAAACAGCAATACTACTTCTAATGGCTACTCTTCATGAGCATTCATCAGTCCTTTACATGGATTACCTCATGTGGACTTTGTAAACTCTATGAAGTTGGCCCTATTAATAACCTTGTTTTATAGATTGGAAAAGCGAGGTTCAGTACCTTTCCAAGGTCACACCGTCAATAAATGTTGGAGCCGAGGTTCAGAGTGGGCTCTGTTGGACTTCCAGAGCTCAGTGCTCTGCTGTGCTGCCCTCCTGGTGAAGATGCATCCTTGCTCTTTGCAGTTTGAGTCAAGCCAATCAAACCACAAGTCAAGCATAGCTCAGTACCGATGAAAAATTGGTAGCTTCTCCTTCCCCAGTTTTCCATCTCAGAAATAAATCAATGAAGCTGACTGTCTCCTTAGTGCCATTTTTTTTTTTTTTTCACTGTTGTGGCCTCTCCCGTTGCAGAGCACAGGCTCCGGATGCGTAGGCTCAGCGGCCATGGCTCACCGGCCCAGCTGCTCTGTGGCATGCGGGATCTTCCCGGACTAGGGCACGAACCCGTGTCCCCTGCATCGGCAGGTGGACTCTCAAACACTGCGCCACCAGGGAAGCCCTCCTTAGTGCCTTTTGAAGTGATTTTATTTCTCCTCATTCCAGAAGGCATTGCATCTTGTTCCCCGCGTGCAGTCCGGAGGACCTGGAAGTTTTGAGTAAAATAAGGTAGACTTCAGTGCTTAGCAACAACCTGGTCTAGAATTATGTATGTTTAAAATCATTATGCGTCCAGATTTCCCTTTTAAATGTAACCTGATGTCCAAGCTTGGCAGCAAATGACTGCCTTGTCTCAGGAACCTAAGAGAGGCCAGTGATTAGAACCTCTGGCTGCTTCTAGATGCTCTCTGTATTCATTGGTTAAGGACCATTACTTTCCAGCCCACTGGACCAAATTCTCACAGCCATGAGGGTGAGAATTGGCCCTGGCTGGGGAGATAGGTCCTTCATAAGCAAAGCACTGAGTAGGATTCAGGATGCTGTGCTGGGCCTTCTCTGTTGTGGGCAGCTTATTGTCAAGATTGGGACAAAGTCAGGGTTGCGTATGTCCAAGGGTTCCCAAATCTCTTAGATTCTTGGGTTATGGCTGGGAGGGAGTAATAGCTGCTATTACCTGTTCTTTCAGAATGCCGCAGAGCTGTGCCTGGAGCAGCACAGTTTACCACAGTTGATTTAGATGCTATCTCTATGTTGTAGGGTTGTGTGCTTGGAAGGAGAAAATCGTCCAGAAGCTGGGGGCTGGGCCTGGCTCCCTTTTGCTGGGTGAAGCACCTTCATAGCTCTGGGGATGGTAACAGTGGTGAAGTTCAGTCCCTCTGCAGCTGTCGTAGCTCAGTGACTTGTCACTCGGAGGTGACTCGTGCCCCTTTCCTTCTCTCCGTCACCAGAGGGTCTTGCCTGAAGTGCTTCTGCTTGACTATTGATTACCTCTTGCAGAGGGAATTCCCTTCACATTTAACCTGAAAATAATATTTTCTCAATTTTATGGCTTGTGACTTCCACCGGCCCGTCACTTCTCTCTCCACATAGGTACCACCTAAAGCATAAACAGCTGTTTTCGGGGTAATTTTCTCATTGCCTTTTGAACATTGAGCAGTAGGGGAGGGCTCAGGGAATGATTGCCCTCGCCTGAACCAGCCGTCCACAGACACAGCTACACTGGCGGCATAAAGATTGGCTGTTTAGGGAGTTTGGAGCTTAGTAATTGCAGAAAGTAAATTACTCTCTCTCCTCACTAGTGTCTGTCTGGAGACAATTGCAAAAACTTTTAGGGGCATCTGAGAAAAATCTTGTCCTTGGAGTTGGAGATGATAAAGGAAACAAAATGTAGTTTCCTCCACTGGTTAACTGATTCCCAGCAATTTAAGTTTTTGCCTGCTGAGGTCTCAAGAAGACAATTATGAGTGGGTTTTTTTTTTTTTTTTTCCCATTTGGGTAGGGTGTGGGAGAAAGGAAGCCTCGTGGGTCCTTAAGGACTCTTTCCCAGTGCTGTCCCTCCTGGGACGTGTCACCATGTGCTGAGGCAGGGGCAGGCCTCTGTGTTTCGGGACCTCCTGCAGCCTTTGGCTCAGCTTGCCTCCTGCAAGTTAAGACCAGGGCATCTGAGCCCAGGAGGTAGAGTATGAGGCAGGTACACCTGGGCCATCTCAGGGCTGTGCGTGGGCTGTCTTCTGCCAGGGCACTCTGGGTGGAAACGGTTTATGCCACGACAGCTGTGCAGGGCGCTTGTAGGTCCCCGGTCCCTGTACTGTGTGAGTGATGGGGAGGGATTATAATGGCCTGGGTTGCAACGGTCAGAACTGCAGCAGAGGAGCCCGCAGGAACCCAGTGGTCACACTGGGTCTCACCCGTTCTGCTTTGTGATTAAGAGTCCATTTTTGTTAAGGATGACACCTACACACCATGTAAACTTCATGATGTTAGGGAAATTCTGCAGCTGCTCCTGGCTTCCTTTAATAAACTCTTAGGTCATGATCACTAAGAGAGTCAATAAGTGTCTGTTGAACTGAATAGAATTTGTGTAAATCTTCCTTTAAAATACCTATTTTCCACTGTTATCACCTTTGGGAGTAATGAAGTCCATTAAGTCACATGGTATGTGAAACTGGCCTGTCTTTCTCCTGACTGCAGAACTCTATCCTAAGAGGGTGGGGTGAGCTTGGTTTTCCTTAGCGACTGAGGCTTGGTGCCATGGTTCCTGTCTCTGGCTTCTCCTATCCTCCTCGTGTTCTGCAAGTCTGCTCGCTTGGACTCTATTCTGTCTCCCTTCGCTGTCCCAGGCTGCAGGTTCCCCTGGATTTTGGTGAGGCTGTCCCTCTTGCATCCTACCCTCTGGGAGATACACTGGTGGGACTGCTGCAGCCACCATGGTGCCTTCGAAGTGGAAGTAGGTGCTCCCTCTGGGTGGGTACAGCCTTGCTCCAGGGTGTGACTGACACATGCAGTGCACGTGGCATTTCAGCCCCCACTCCTTTCCTGACCTGGCAGTCTTTTTTTTTTTTTTTTAATTGAATGACAGAGTCTTTAAATTCTATAGTGCTTTACAATTTTCAAAATTTTCACATGTGATTTCATATTATCCCATAGTAACTCTTCCCCTACCCCTGTGTTTCCCCCCCACCCCCCCGCTTCTCTCTCCCCACTAATAACCACTGCTGACCGGGCATTCCCATACAGTGAGTGACTTATACAACTATCCACACTGGCCCTGGGCACTCTCATGTGTAAAGTCCATGGCCAGGGCTCAATACACACTAGATGTTCAACAAATATTAGTTCTTTTGTCATCCCTTCTTATTCATAATATAAATTCACTCTTTGCTGAAAAGAGAGTTGCCAAATTCAGAGTGTTTTTGAGCCCATGAGGTGCAGTGGGAAGAGTATGACCTTTGAGAACCAGTGGGCCTAGGCTTGGATCCTGCCTGGCTTTGTACTTTGACATTTAAGCCAAGTGTGTGAACCCAAGCAGGCTTCCTAACATCTCAGCACCTCGTTCCCTTCGCCTTTAAAATGGGAACACAAACAACATCTACCACAGAGGGTAGTGGAAAGAGTTGAGACAAGTAGTCTGTTTAGAGCAGGGATGGATAGATTCAGCCCGAAAACCAAGTCCAGCTGAGGTCACTAGTTTACAGTGATTGGTACAATTTTTTTAATTTGATTTTTATTTTATATTGGAGTATAGTTGATTTACAGTGCTGTGTTAGGCAAAGTGATTCCGTTATACACATATCCATTCTTTGTCAGGTTCTTTTCCCATCTAGGTCATCACAGGATTTTGAGTAGAGTTCCCTGTGCTACACAGTAGGTCCTTGTGGATTGCCTGTTTTGTATATAATAAAGTGTGTATAGAGTGCTTGATACATTTTTAAAGGGGGCAGGGAGAAGAGGGAGTGGTAGAGTCTGTCTGTGACCCACAAAGCCAAAAATATGTGCTCTCTGGCCCTTCATAGGAAAAAGTTTTCTGACTCCTAATTTGGGGGGTTGAGCTCTGCCTGGCACAGAGTAACGGCTCTCCATATGGTATTTTCCCCTCTTCCACCTCTTACGAATCTTTCCCCAGGGTTCTCTCTGTCTGAGCATTTGGTGCAAGAGGCTCCCATCACCAAGATCAGCCCCAAAGGCCAAAGAAATGAAGATCTGTTCAAAGCGAAAATCTGTAGCGGTTGTGTGTTTTACGTCTCTTTCCCACCTTTCAGTATAAAACTCACTGAGGACCCTGTGTGCTTATAGTTACCACAGGTGTGAGTAGCTTTTGATAATTTCTAATAAATAATCATGTTTAACCTGAGTACCAGTGGAACATTTTTCTGACAATCTTTAAACTGGTTATTTATTTTCTTGGAGAAATATAACCCAACATGGCTCAGTAATGAGCTGTTATTATGGGACTTGTTCACGTTATGGTGAGGAAGATTTACGTTCTCAGGTAGATTTTAGTTGTGGAAGATTTAAGAATAACGTGGTAGAGAGGCATTGTTAATAAGCACAAGAGGTCTGGGTAGCTGTGGTTGAATGTGTGTCCATAATTTATTCAATATTTTCTCCAGTTCTGTCATTCAGGCCCCAAGGTTGTGTGGCAGAATGCAGGGACCAGCAGGAAGGCAAGCAATGACCCAAATCCAATTTGTGTCTAATTTTTAGTTAGTTGGGCCCCAGGTCTGTTAAGGTGTGTGTGCTCCTGTACACGAGCGCATGGGAGCCGCCCGTGGCCCGCCTGGCTGTTGGCCAGGAGAAGAGGCATGTCAGTCTGGGGTGATTCACGGATCAGGCTGCAGGCTGGTGCGCTTAGCAAGCTGCTCTCGCTTAGGATGGGAACTGGCTGCTCCTGGAACCTGCTGGATGCCGTACATCTTATGGGCAAGGATCCTGCTTCACCCTCTGTCCTCCAGCCCCGACTCCAGCCCAGCAGCCACACAGACATCTGGTGTAATAGATTGTTCCTCCCCCATCCCTCCAGGTGCCTCTTGGGATTTCTCTCCCCTCCTTTTCAAAATATACTCTCGCTTCACCCATATCTTAGCCCTAGAGGCTCAGCTTCCCTGGCCTTTGTCAAAGGTGGGACTTTGCCTTCAAAAGGATTAAATTACGAGTTTCCAAGAGAATCATAATTTCATACCAGCTCTGATTAAACTAGTAGCTGTTCTGAGTTTTCGCAGGTTGATCAGGTCTGAGTCGGGTCCAGTGGAGTCCATCCTCCGGGAGCTGATGGTCTAGAACTTGGTGGGGTGCTCAACCAACTGGCGGCACTGGGCTGTCATGGTATGTGGAAAGAGCCCAGGGCTCTGCTGTTGGACAGAGCTGGAGCTGACCCCCTGCTCAAGTTACGTAATCTCCCTGAGCCATAGTTTTCTCTACTGTAAAATATAGAGGCTGCCTCCCTCCTTGCAAAGTCATTGTGATGATTATGGGGGATAACGTAAAGTGCAGGGCAGAGCACCGTGCTTGGCTGGCAGTAGGTGTTCAGTGGCCACTTGTTACTTCCCACTGTAGGCTGAATACAGGCTTGAGTAGCTATTTCTTGATCTTCCTTTAGAAAATGACAAGGCCCCAGCACCTCCCTAGGACCTGGGTCCTTGCTGTACTGCCCACTGGCTCCATTTTGGGTCTGTAGTAGAAAATATTCTCACATTGCCCGTGTTCATTTTTCTGGTTGCTGTATCTTTTCCCTTCAAAACCATTTGCAGACTCTTTTCATTCCCTTTCCCCGACTCCACTAGTTTTTTTTTTTTTTTTTTTTTTAAATTAGAGTATAGTTGATTTACAGTGTTTTGTTAGTTTCTGGTGTAGAGCGAAGTGATTCAGTTATCCGTATGTATACATATTCTTTTCCATTATGGTTTATTACTGGATATTGAATATAGTTTCCTGTGCTATACAGTGGGCCCTCGTTGTTTATCTGTTTTCTGTATAATAGTTTGTATATGCTAATCCAAAACTCCTAATTGATCCCTCCCCCCAGTGCCTTTCCCTTTTGGTAACCGTTTGTTTTCATAATCCGTGAGTCTGTTTCTGTTTCATAAATAAGTTCATTTGTGTCACATTTTAGATTTCCCATATAAGTGATATCATATGATATTTATCTTTCTCTGTCTGACTTACTTCGCTTAGTATGATAATCTCTAGGTCCATCCATGTTGGTGCAAATGGCATTATTTCATTCTTATTTATGGCTGAGTAGTATTCCATTGTGTATAGATACCACATCTTCTTTATCCATTCATCTGTCGATGGACCCTTAGGTTGCTTCCATGTCCTGGCTATTGTAAATAGTCCTTCTGTGAATATTGGGGTGCATGTATCTTTTTGAATTAAGAGTTTTCTCTGGATATATGCCCAGGAGGGAGATTGTTGGATCATATGGCAACTCTATTTTTAGTTTTTTTGAGGGAATTCCATACTGTTTTCCATAGTGGCTGCACCAATTTACATTCCCACCAACAGTGTATGAGGGTTCCCTTTTCTCCACACCCTCTCCAGCATTTGTTATTTGTAGACTTTTTAATCATGGTCATTCTGGTGTGAGGTGATACCTCATTGTAGTTTTGACTTGCATTCCTCTAATAATTAGTGATGTTGAGCATCTTTTCATGCACCTATTGGCCATCTGTATGTATTCTTTGGAAAAATGTATACTTAGGTCTTTTGCCCATTTTTCGATTGGGTTATTATTATCATTTATTTGTTATTGAGTTGTGTGAGCTGTTTGTATATATTGGAAATTAAGCCCTTGTTGGTCTCATCATTTGCAAATATTTTCTTCCAGTCTGTAGGTTGTCTTTTCACTTTGTTTATGGTTTCCTATGCTGTGCAAAAGCTTATAACATTGATTAGGTCCCATTTGTTTATTTTTGCTTTTATTTCTATTGCCTTGGGTGACTGACCTAAGAAAACATTGGTGTGATTTATATCAGAGATGTTTTGCCTGTGTTCTCTTCTAGCAGTTTTATGGTGTCATGTCTTATATTTAAGTCTTTAAGCCATTTTGAATTTATTTATGTGTATGGTGGGAGAGTGTGTTCTAACTTCATTGATATACATGTGGCTGTCAGCTTTCCCAACACCACTTGCTGAAGAGACTGTCTTTTCTCCATTGTACATTCTTGCCTCCTTTGTCAAAGATTGACTGTAGGTGCGTGGGTTTATTTCTGGGCTCTCTATTCTGTTCCATTGATCCATATGTCTGTTTTTGTGCCGCACTGTTTTGATTACTGTAGCTCTGTAGTATTGTCTGAAGTCTCCTACACTAGTTCTTAATCCTCCTTACCTTCCATCTTTACAAGGACACAGGCTGATGAGTGTGTTTTAAATTCAGGGGCTAGCAAAGGCCCTCTCCCCAAATATTTCTCACCTTTCTACTGGCAGAAACTCTGGCAGGATTTTGTCACCTTGGGATTGGATTCCTTACTGGATGTGAGTGGAGTTGCCCCAGTTCTCTTTACAAGTTTTGATGAGAAAGAGTAGAGGAGAAGACCATGAGGGCATCCTGCTG
The DNA here is from genome assembly GCF_059928025.1 of Delphinapterus leucas. Classification (NCBI taxonomy): domain Eukaryota; kingdom Metazoa; phylum Chordata; class Mammalia; order Artiodactyla; family Monodontidae; genus Delphinapterus; species Delphinapterus leucas. The sequence continues at coordinate 115,801,020 of NC_143131.1, read as the reverse complement.
GGAGGTAGAGGCAGGAAGGGCAAAGTCTCTGATTGCCTTGTTGCAATCAAAGCTGCCCATGTGTAGGGAGCTCTGTGTGAGCAAAGGCAGCAGGTGCCTTGGTAAGCCTGGATTTCATATTAAGAAGTGACCATGACGTTCTTTCCTGTGGGTATTCCAGCCCGTGCCCCAACAGACACCCACATCTTTCTTTTTTTAATTAATTTATTTTTTCAACATCTTTATTGGAGTATAATTGCTTTACAGTGGTGTGTTAGTTTCTACTTTATAACAAAGTGAATCAGCTATACATATACATATATCCCCATATCTCTTCCCTCTTGCATCTCCCTCCCTCCCTCCCACCTTCCCTATCCCACCCCTCTAGGTGGTCACAAAGCACCGAGCTGATCTCCCTGTGCTATGGGGCTGCTTCCCACTAGCTATCGGTTTTACATGTGGTAGTGTATATATGTCCATACCACTCTCTCACTTTGTCCCAGCTTACCCTTCCCCCTCCCTGTGTCCTCAAGTCCATTCTCTATGTTTGCGTCTTTATTCCACTTCTGCCCCTAGGTTCGTCAGAACCTTTTTTTTTTTTTTTTAGATTCCATATATATGTGTTAGCACATGGTATTTGTTTTTCTCTTTCTGATTTACTTCACTCTGTATGACAGACTCTAGGACCATCCACCTCACTACAAATAACTCAATTTCGTTTCTTTTTATGGCTGAGCAATATTCCATTGTATATATGTGGCACATCTTCTTTATCCATTCATCTGTCAACGGACACTTAGGTTGCCTCCATGTCCTGCTATTGTAAATAGAGCTGCAGTGAACATTGTGGTACATGACTCGTTTTGAATTATGGCTTTCTCAGGGTATATGCCCAATAGTCGGATTGCTGGGTCGTATGGTAGTTCTACTTTTAGCTTTCTAAGGAACCTCCATACTGTTCTCCATAGTGGCTGTATCAATTTACATTTCACCAACAGTGCAAGTGGGTTCCCTTTTCTCCACACCCTCTCCAGCATTTATTGTTTGTAGATATTTTGATGATGGTCATTCTGACCGGTGTGAGGTGATACCTCATTGTAGTTGGTTTTTTTTGTTTGTTTGTTTGTTTTGTTTTTTTTTTGCGGTACACGGGCCTCTCACTGCCGTGGCCTCTCCCACTGCAGAGCTCAGGCTCCAGACGCACAGGCTCAGTGCCATGGCCCATGGGCCCAGCCACTCCGTGGCCTGTGAGGACTTCCTGGACCGGGGCACAAACCCGTGTCCCCTGCATTGGCAGGTGGACTTTCAACCACTGTGCCACCAGGGAAGGCCCTACACATTGTAGTTTTGATTTTCATTTCTTTAATGATTAATGATGTTGAGCATTCTTTCATGTGTTTGTTGGCAATCTGTATATCTTCTTTGGAGAAATGTCTATTTAGGTCTTCTGCATAGTTTTGGATTTGGTTGTTTTTTTTTTGATACTGAGTTGCATGAACTGCTTATAAATTTTAGAGATTAATCCTTTGTCAGTTGCTTCATTTGCAAATATTTTCTCCCATTCTGAGGGTTGTCTTTTCGTCTTGTTTATGGTTTCCTTTGCTGTGCAAAAGCTTTTAAGTTTCAATAGGTCCCCTTTGTTTATTTTTGTTTTTATTTCCCTTTCTCTAGGAGGTGGGTCAAAAAGGATCTTGCTGTGATTTATGTCATAGAGTGTTCTTCCTATGTTTTCCTCTAAGAGTTTGATAGTGTCTGGCCTTACATTTAGGTCTTCAATCCATTTTGAGTTTATTTTTGTGTATGGTGTTAGGGAGTGTGCTAATTTCATTCTTTTACATGTAAGCTGTCCAGTTTTTCCAGCACCAGTTATTGAAGAGGCTGTCTTTTCTTCATTGTATATTCTTGCATGCTTTATCAAAAATAAGGTGACCATATGTGCATGGGTTTATCACTGGGTTTTCTATCCTGTTCCATTTATCTATATTTCTGTTTTTGTGCTAGTGCCATACTGTCTTGATTGCTGTAGCTTTGTAGTATAGTCTGAAGTCATGGAGCCTGATTCCTCCAGCTCCATTTTTCTTTCTCAAGATTGCTTTGACTATTCAAGTTCTTTTGTGTTTCCAAACAAACTGTGAATTTTTTTGTTCTAGTTCTGTGAAAAATACCATTGGTAGTTTGATAGGGATTGCATTGAATCTGTAGATCCTTTGGGTAGTATAGTCATTTTTACAATGTTGATTTTTCCAATCCAAGAACATGGTATAATATCTCTCCATCTGTTTGTATCATCTTTGATTTCTTTCATCAGTGTCTTATAGTTTTCTGCATATAGGTCTTTTGTCTCCTTAGGTAGGTTCATTCCTAGGTATTTTGTTCTTTGTGTTTCAGTGGTAAATGGGAGTGTTTCCTTAATTTCACTTTCGGGTTTTCCATCATTAGTGTACAGGAATGCAGGAGATTTCCCTGCATTAATTTTGTATCCTGCCAAATTCATTGATTAGCTCTAGTAGTTTTCCGGTAGCACCTTTAGGATTCTCTCTGTATAGTATCATGCCATCTGCAAACAGTGACAGCTTTACTTCTTTTCCGATTTGCATTCCTTTTATTTCTTTTTCTTCTCTGATTGCTGTTGCAAAAATTTCCAAAACTATGTTGAGTAATAGTGGTGAGAGTGGGCAACCTTGTCTTGTTCCTGATCTTAGTGGAAATGGTTTCAGTTTTTCTCCATTGAGGACGATGTTGGCTGTGGGCTTGTCCTATATGGCCTTTATTACGTAGAGGTAAGTTCCCTCTCTGCCTACTTTATGGAGAGTTTTTATCACACATGGGTGTTGAATTTTGTCAAAAGCTTTCTCTGCATCTTGAGATGATCATATAGTTTTCCTCCGTCTGTTTGTTAATATGGTGTATTACATTGATTGATTTGCGTATATTGAAGAATCCTTGCTTTCCTGGGAAAAACCCCACTTGATCATGGTGTATGATCCTTTTAATGTGCTGTTGGATTCTGTTTGCTAGTCTTCTGTTGAGGATTTTTGCATCTATGTTCATCAGTGATATTGGCCTGTAGTTTTCTTTCTTTGTTACATCCTTGTCTGGTTTTGGTATCAAGGTGACAGTGGCCTCGTAGAATGAGTTTGGGAGTGTTCCTCCCTCTGCTATATTTTGGAAGAGTTTGAGAAGGGTAGGTGTTACCTCTTCTCTAAATGTTTGATAGAATTTGCCTGTGAAGCCACCGGGTCCTGGGCTTTTGTTTCTTGGAGGATTTTAAATCACCGTTTCGATTTCAGTGCTTGTGATTGGTCTGTTCATATTTTCTATTTCTTCCTGGTTCAGTCTCGGACAGCTGTGCTTTTCTAAGAATTTGTCCATTTCTTCCAGTTTGTCCATTTTCTTGGCATACAGTTGCTTGTAGTAATCTCTCGTGATCCTTTGTATTTCTGCAGTGTCAGTTGTTACTTCTTCTTTTTCATTTCTAATTCTGTTGATTTGAGTCTTCTCCCTTTTTTTCTTGATGAATCTGGCTAATGGGTTATCAATTTTGTTTATCTTCTCAAAGAACCAGGTTTTAGTTTTATTGATCTTTGCTATCGTTTCCTTCATTTCTTTTTCATTTCTTTCTGATCTGATCTTCATGATTTCTTTCCTTCTCCTAACTTCGGGGGTTTTTTGTTCTTCTTTCTCTAATTGCTTTAGGTGTAAGGTTAGGTTGTTTATTTGAGATGTTTCATGTTTCTTAAGGTAGGATTGTATTGCTATAAACTTCCCTCTTAGAACTGCTTTTGCTGCATCCCATGGGTTTCGGGTGGTTGTGTTTTCACTCATTTGTTTCTAGGTATTTTTTGATTTCCTCTTTGACTTCTTCAGTGGTCTATTCGTTAAGTTGTGTATGGTTTAGCCTCCATGTGTCTCTAGTTTTTACAGATTTTTTCTGTAATTGATATCTAGTCTCATAGTGTTGTGGTTGGAAAAGCTACTTGATACGATTTCAGTTTTCTTAAATTTACCAAATCTTGATTTGTGACCCAAGATATGTTCTATCCTGGAGAATGTTCCATGAGCACTTGAGAAGAAAGTGTATTCTGTTGTTTTTGAATGGAATGTCCTATAAATATCAATTAAGTCCATCTTGTTTAATATGTCATTTAAAGCTTGTGTTTCATTATTTATTTTCATTTTGGATGACCTGTCCACTGGTGAAAGTGGAGTGTTAAAGTTCCCTACTTTGATTGTGTTACTGCCGATTTCCCCGTTTATGGCTGTTAGCATTTGCCTTATGTTTTGAGGTGCTCCTATGTTGGGTGCAGAAATATTTACAATTGTTATATCTTCTTCTTGGATTGATCCCTTGATCATTATGTAGTGTCCTTCTTTGTCTCTTGTAATGGTCTTTGTTTTAAAGTCTGTTTTGTCTGATATGTGAATTGCTATTCCAGCTTTCTTTTGATTTCAATTTGCATGGAATATCTTTTCCAATCCTCTCACTTACAGTCTGTATATGTCCCTATGTCTGAAGTGGGTCTCTTGTAGACAGCATATATATGGGTCTTGTTTGTGTATCCATTCAGCCAGGCTGTGTCTTTTGGTTGGAGCATTTAATCCATTTACATTTAAGGTAATTATCGATATGTATGTTCCTATTACCATTTTCCTAATTGTTTTGGGTTTGTTATTGTAGGTCTTTTCCTTCTCTTGTGTTTCCTGTCTGGAGAAGTTCCTTTAGCCTTTGTTCTATAGCTGGTGTGGTGGTGCTGATTTCTCTTAGCTTTTGCTTGTCTGTAAAGGGTTTAATTTCTCCATCAAATCTGAATGAGATCCTTGCTGGGTAGAGTAATCTTGGTTGTAGGTTTTTCCGGTTCATCACTTTAAATAAATATGTCCTGCCACTCCCTTCTGGCTTGCAGAGTTTCTGCTGAAAGATCAGCTGTTAACCTTATGGGGATTCCTTTGTATGTTATTTGGTTTTTTTCCCCTTTGTGCTTTTAATATTTTTTCCTTGTATTTAATTTTTGATAGTTTGATTAATATGTGTCTTGGCATGTTTCTCTTTGGATTTATCCTGTGTGGGACTCTGTGTGCTTCCTGGACTTGATTAACTATTTCATTTCCCATATTAGGGAAGTTTTCAACTATAATCTCTTGAAATATTTTCTCAGTCCCTTTCTTTTTGTCTTCTTCTTCTGGGACCTGTCTAATTCGAGTGTTGGTGCGTTTAATGTTGTCCCAGAGGTCTCTGAGAGTGTCCTCAATTCTTTTCATTCTTTTTTCTTTATTCTGCTTTGCAGTCATTATTTCCACTATTTTATCTTCCAGGTCACTTATTTATTCTTCTGCCTCAGTTATTCTGCTGTTGATTCCTTCTAGAGAAATTTTAATTTCATTTATTGTGTTGTTCATCATTGTTTGTTTGTTCTTTAGTTCTTCTAGGTTCTTGTTAAATGTTTCTTGTATTTTCTCCATTCTATTTCCAACATTTTGGGTCATCTTTACTATCATTATTCTGAATTCTTTTTCGGGTAGACTGCCTATTTCCTCTTCGTTTGTTTGGTCTTTTGGGTTTTCACCTTGCTCCTTCATCTGCTGTGTGTTTCTCTGTCTTCTCATTTTGCTTAACTTACTGTGTTTGGGGTCTCCGTTTTGCAGGCTGCAGGTACATAGTTCCCCTTGTTTTTGTTGTCTGCCCCCAGTGGCTAAGGTTGGTTCAGTGGGTTGTGTAGGCTTTCTAGTGGAGGGGACTAGTGCCTGTGTTCTGGTGGATGAGGTTGGATCTTGTCTTTCTGGTGGGCAGGTCTGCGTCTGGTGGTGTGTTTTGGGGTGTCTGTGGCCTTATGATTTTAGGCAGCCTCTCTGGGAATGGGTGGGGTTGTGTTCCTGTCTTGCTAGTTGTTTGGCATAGGGTGTCCAGCATGCTAGCTTGCTGGTCATTGTGTTGAACTGGGTCTTGGCGTTGAGATGGAGATCTCTGGGAGTTTTTTGCCATTCAATATTACATGGAGCTCGGAGGTCTCTGGTGGACCAGTGTCCTGAAGTCAGCTCTCTCACCTCAGAGGCACAGCCCTGATGTCCGGCCGGAGAACCAAGACCCTGTCATCCACACAGCTCAGAATAAAAGGGAGAAAAATAGAAAGAACAATAAAATAAAATAAAATAGAAGTTATTAAAATAAAAAATAATTATTAAAAATAAAAAAAAATTAAATTAAAAAAGTAAAAGAAAGAAAGAAGAGAGCAACCAAACAAAAAAATAAATCAACCAATGATAACAAGTGCTATAAACTATGCTAAATGCTAAAAACTATACTAAAAAAGCAAACAACAACAAAAAAATACATGGACAGACAGAACCTAGGACAAATGGTAAAAGCAAAGCTGTACAGACAAAATCACACACAGAAGCATACACATATACACTCACAAAAAGAGAAAAGGGAAAATATATATATATATATCATTGCTCCCAAAGTCCACCTCCTCAATTTGGGATGATTCGTTATCTATTCAGGTATTCCAACTATTCAGGGTACATCAAGTTGATTGTGGGCATTTAATCCACTGGTCCGGATGCTGCTGGGTGAAATTTCCCTTTCTCTTTGTTTGCACAGCTCCCAGGGTTCAGCTTTGGATTTGGCCCCGCCTCTGTGTGTAGGTTGCGGAAGGGCGTCTGTTCTTCGCACAGACAGGATGAGGTTAAAAGAGCCGCTGATCTGGGGGCTCTGGCTCACTCAGGCCGGAGGGGAGGGAGGGGTACAGTGTGGGGCGAGCCTGCAGCGGCTTTGGCCGGCGTGACGTTGCACCAGCCTGAAGCACGCCGTGCGTTCTCCCGGGGAAGTTGTCCCTGGATCACGGGACCCTGGCAGTGGCGGGCTGCACAGGCTCCTGGGAGGGGAGGTGTGAACAGTTATCTGTGCTCGCGCACAGGCTTCTTGGTGGCGGCAGCAGCGGCCTTAGCGTCTCATGCCCATATCTGGGGTCTGCGCTGATAGCCGCGGCTCATGCCCGTCTCTGGAGCTCCTTTAAGCAGTGCTCTTAATCCCCTCTCCTCGCGCACCAGGAAACAAAGAGGGAAGAAAAAGTCTCTTGCCTCTTCGGCAGCTCCAGACCTTTTCCCGGACTCCCTCCTGGCTAGCTGTGGTGCACTAACCCCTGCAGGCTGTGTTCACGCCGCCAACCCCAGTGCTCTCCCCGCGCTCCCACCAAAGCCCGAGCCTCAGCTCGCAGCCCCGCCCGCCCCGGCGGGCGAGCAGACAAGCCTCTCGGGCTGGTGAGTGCTGGTCGGCACCGATCCTCTGTGCGGAAATCTCTCCGCTTTGCCCTCTGCACCCCTGTTGCTGTGCTCTCCTCCGTGGCTTCGAAGCTTCCCCATCACCCGCAGCCTCCGCCTGCGAAGGGGCTTCTAGTGTGTGGAAACCTTTCCTCCTTCACGGCTCCCTCCCACTGGTGCAGGTCCCGTCCCTATTCTTTTGTCTCTGTTTTTTCTTTTGCCCTACCCAGGTACGTGGGGAGTTTCTTGCGTTTTGGGAGGTCTGAGGTCTTCTGCCAGCGTCAGTAGGTGTTCTGTAGGAGTTGTTCCACGTGTGCATGTATTTCTGATGTATTTGTGGGGAGGAAGGTGATCTCCGCGTCTTACTCTTCCGCCATCTTGAAGCTCCTCCCACCCACATCTTTAGAGCATGCTTGTGGTTGGATTCTGAATTGGCTTTTCTAGACGTTCTGCATTTATCCAGAGTGTAAATGGTCTAAGGACCAAATATCCCCAGTTAGTGCTTGGCACCCTTGAGGGAAGCTCTGGTTAAATGGAAAATGCTGAGATTTCAGAGCCCCTTCTCAGAAAGAAGGTAGATTTAGTCCAGCATTGCCGGTTGTCTCCTTTGGTGTTTAGTCTGGTACTCAGCAGTGCTGAGTCAAAAGTAGGCCGTATCACGGCATCTGAGGAGGCTCCATCCCTACCTGGCAGGGGCTGGGAAGATTCAGGTAGGGATCCCAGACTGCTTTGGGAGCCCCTGAGAACTGAGGAAGGGACACTTAATGGCCGACCTAGAACCCAGCATGCCTTCCCCAAGCAAACGTTTCTGTTTGTATTATGACCTTATTATGAAGGCATCGCCTCCTTCCTGCTGAGTGTGTTCCCATTGATAGCGGGAGTGTGGGTCCCATCAGGAGCTAATGTAGACGTTCCCAGTCAGGATGCCTGCAGACCCTTGGATGGGCTGCAGTGGCAGCCACAGATGAGAAATCCATCACAGACATGCTTGCTTGTAGCTCTGGATCACATGCATTAAGCTATGAGTAATGTGATTACTTAAGTGGCATTTTATTTACACCTTTGCACAGAGCAGTGGCTGCTGCTTTTCCAAAGTAGCCATTACCCAGATTTGATTTCTTAAAAATTTCTGTAGGGTCAGGATGGCAGTATCACAAATATACTAATCCAGAGGAAACTAGTGTTATTTATTTATTTAAATTCTTTTATCAGCTTACAGCAGCGGATGTACTGAGGTCAGTTAAAAAAAGCAGTGACCCGTCTTCCCTGGTGGCGCAGTGGTTAAGAATCTGCCTGCTACTGCAGGGGACATGGGTTCGAGCCCTGGTCCGGGAAGATGCCACATGCCACGGAGCAACTAATAAGCCCGTGTACCATAACTACTGAGCCTGCGCTCTAGAGCCTGCGAGCCACAACTACTGAAGCCCGCGTGCCTAGAGTCCGTGCTCAGCAAGAGAAGCCACAGCAATGAGAAGACCGTACACCGCAACGAAGAGTGGCCCCCGCTCGCCGCAACTAGAGAAAGCCTGCACGCTGCAACGAAGACCCAACACAGCCATAAATAAATAAATAGATAGATAGATAGATAGTTAGCAGTGACCATGTTTGGATATTTGGTGCATACTACATGCTGGGCATTTTGCATCTATGTCCCAAGTAATCCTCCCAGTAATCCTAGTAGAGTGGGCACCATAGCCTTCATTTTACAGATGAAGAAACTGAAGCTCGAAAAGGTTGGAATGTTTACCCAGAATCACTTAGGCAGTGACAGTGGACATCAAGAGGAGTTACCAGTTAAGAAACTGCCATAGACTTTTATGTTTGTTCATGTTTCAGATCCAGAAGCAGAACTATTGATTTCAGCTCCAAGCTGGGTTAAGAGCCGAGTTTTGTTAAAAGAGAGGTGTGTGAAACAGACATATGAGGCTTTGATGGGCAACACCAAAATAACCCATGCAGTGTTTTTCCCACATAATTCCAGCAGGCAGCCCTGACAAGGTACCTCCTATTCTAGCTGTGATTTACGTATCCTGCTGGTAAATCAGATGAGGCATCTGAGCATCGGATGCCTTATTAAATTGAGCCACAGTTTGGGTTTGTTGCAGGAGCTGTCACCGCCTTGTGGGTAAATGTATGATTTCTACTGTGAGCTCTGGGTCCTTCTCCTACCTGTTTTTGGCAGGGGCCATGGGCTGTGTGCTGGTGAGTGAGCTGAAGGTCACACCCTGCTTATTCCAGATCTTTCGTTCCTTAATAGGGTGCCAGGACAAAAGGAATAAATGAATGCTTACCCTATGTGCCAGCCCAGAGACAGGGTAATTAGAAGGGCTTGTGATTCCATTCAGCTGCCTGGAAAGGTTCCTAGTCATTGTTCTAGGTCATGGCCCAAGCGGTTCTTCCTTCTTATTCCCCATGTCTGGGCTGTGAGTACAGCTCTCAGTCTAATCTTTTGGTGCACGTAGATCTTATAGTGCTGTGTGAATTCATTTAGAAATGATTTTACCTCTCTGGCTAGAGTTGCCCCAACCGTGATGTTAGGGTAATGCTGTCTTCATTTTCCCTATCCCATAGAACTTTGAATGAATGAATGAATGAAGAATGGGTAAATGGATGAATGAGGAGACAACATACAAACACATGAAGTAATACAGGTTATTTATTTTTTACATCTTTATTGGAGTATAATTGCTTTACAATGGTGTGTTAGTTTCTGCTTTATAACAAAGTGAATCAGTTATACATATACATATGTTCCCATATCTCTTCCCTCTTGCGTCTCCCTCCCTCCCACCCTCCCTATCCCACCCCTCTAGGTGGTCACAAAGCACCCAGCTGATCTCCCTGTGCTATACGGCTGCTTCCCACTAGCTATCTATTTTATGTTTGGTAGTGTATATATGTCCATGCCTCTCTCTCGCTTTGTCACAGCTTACCCTTCCCCATCCCCATATCCTCAAGTCCATTCTCTAGTAGGTCTGTGTCTTTATTCCTGTCTTACCCCTAGGTTCTTCATGACATTTTTTTTCTTAAATTCCATATATATGTGTTAGCATACGGTATTTGCCTCTCTCTGCCTGACTTACTTCACTCTGTATGACAGACTCTAGGTCTATCCACCTCATTACAAATAGCTCAATTTTGTTTCTTTTTATGGCTGAGTAATATTCCATTGTATATATGTGTGTCCATCATCAGATGAATGGATAAAGAAGATGTGGTACAGGTTATTTTTTAATTGAAAAATAATAAAGTAGAAGCAGGAAGAAAACTCTTATATTCCTCCAGCCATTGATAACAATTGTTACCATTTTGACTTTTCTCTAGTTCTTTTTTTGTGTTTCTTTCTTCTTATGGTGAATCATGGGCACTCTTTAAGGACAGTTGAGATACCTAGAAAATGTGACCATGCAACTGGCTAAATGAGAAGATCGATTTTAATGAGCGGGACCCAGCGCTGCTTCATGCTTGTTGGTGGTCGTGGCTGCCCCTTCTTTCTTCCCAGGCCTCTGAGGGGTGGGCTCTGGGCATGGGGAGGGTGTGGTTATCGAGTGGAAGAGATAGTTACATTGCATCGTTGGTCCTTTTTATTGCTTCTTGGTTTCTTTCTTCCCATGTTTTTGTATGTGACTTTCTAGGAGTCTCCACCTTTCACAAGAAGGTAATTTAGCTAAAGAATTAGATCTTGGAAATTTTTTTCAAAAGTTCTCTCTGAGTAGCATCATGTGAAAAAACCCAACTGGACTCTTTCTTTAACGCTCATAAGTTATTTAATAGGAAAGGGATTTTAAAGATCTAGGGCATAACTACTGTTTGTGTTCTTGCTGGGCTCTTAAAATTTGGAAGCAGAAGTAAAACTCAAAGACAAAGCAGCTTCTTGCTTTGGTCTTCCTTGGATTCTTCCAGTACATGGTAGTCCTTGCTAGTCTGAAAATTGCTTCCACTTTATTTACACAGAGCTGTCAGGCGTATTTGATTTATTATCTGACATATTTAGAATCATTGAATTTTAGGGCTGGAAGGGGCCTGCATTGTTATTAACATTCCTCTTATTTTCCAAATAATAAATTAAAAGAAAGCATAAAAATAAAAATATTACATGGCTTCTGCTGGCTGAGTACTCTTCCACAAGAAATAAATATGTCCTTATTGATGTGTGTTTTGTTACCATATAAATGGTGTAACCTGATAATTTTGCCCTGGAGCGTTTTGACTTTAAAAGATGGGTAAAAGGGAACCCTGGTTCCCTACCACTGTCCCCTGCAAACAAGAGTGGAACCATTCAAAGGCTCGGTGAGAGCAAGAGGCCCTTAATTGTTATCACTGACTGCGGGTGGGGAGGGGGCACCTCCAGGGTCTTGGTTCCCAGAGCATGGTCACGTGGCATGGCCTTTGTTCTCAGGGATCTCACCTCCAAAGGGAGAGATGTTTATTTAATAAAGGAAGGTGGAGCAAGCTGGCAGTGTGTCTCTGCAGGACAGAGAGAGCGACAGGCACAGAGACTAGTTGGTTGCAGTTGTGGCCCATATGACTTACACATGTTCGTAACAGGTGGCATGGGGACGCTTGCTGCTTGGAAGGGCCAGGATGTGAGCTGGCTCTTGTCCCTGGGGTGGCATGCCATGGGTCAGTGCGTCTTCTCTAGACATAGTGTCATTGCTCAGCCTTCCAGCTGGAGTGGACGGATCACAGTGATGCCAGTGACCGGCCACAGCAGCTACAGGATTTCTGGTTGCAGAGCAGATGGCAGACCTAGTGGTGTGGCCGTGGTGGGTTGGAGACCCTGGGCAGAGCCGGCAGATGTCTCCCATTGTCCTGTCTCTGTGGCTGCACCTGGGCTCAGGCTTCCTCTCCTGTTGCCTGAGCTGAGGGCTGCTGCAGCAAAGAGTCCTGCTCATTGCAACTGCTGGCTCCTTGTCCCACCTACTCCACGTTCCCTGCCTGGAAAACTCCTTGTCCGTCCAGACCCAGCGTAAGTCCCAGTGCTTCAGTAGAGTCAGTCCTGGTTCCCTGGAATTGTTGGTGGCTTCTTCCTCTGTGTTCTGTAGCTATTTTCTTTTCATAATGAGCACATTGCCTGGTAGTATTATGCCTTCATCTGCTGACATTTCTGGTTCCCTTTCCCCTGGCCAGACTGTGGGCTTCTGAGGGTAAGGGCTGGGTGTTCTTCGTGTCTGTTTTCTGGCACAAAGGCAGATGTGCAGCAAATGCTGTAGGTGATAATTGTGCTCACGTAGAATGAACTTCTTCATTGGTGTCCTTGCTTTCAGTTGGGCTCCTTTGGAAAGTACTGGTGTGATGGGATCCACCTTCAAGTCTGCCCACCTCCAAGTGGCTCCTTAGTGCCTGGAGATTAGGCGTGGATATCTCTTCAGGCACGGAGGTCCTCGAGCCTCCGCCCCCAACTTCCTTGCAGCTTCGACCTTGCTCTGTCTCTGTGGGTGCCGCAGGCCCTCACTGAACATGGACAGATTATGGAAACAGCCCTGGAGGGCAACAGGACAGCTAGATGTTCACAGAGTACACAGATCCCCATTAGTCAGGGACTCATGCACACTGATCTTGGTATGAGGACAGTTCTCTTACAGCTTCTCTGGACTCTCCGTCTTGTCATACGACGTAAGTACATCATCTGCCTGTCTGAGTGGCCAGGTGAGCAAGTTCCCAAGTGTGGAGCCTGGCTGAAGTACTTTGGGATTGTTTCTCTAAGTCTCCTGAGTCTACCAGACATCATCTATTTGGCAGTGCTGGGCGTGAGAGACTGGGTTACACCCATCATAGAGTTGCATAATAGAGTGCTTGTTGAGTGAGAGGAAAATTAGCCCATCTGCATGGTCCAGGATTGGTTGGACCCAGCAGACTTTGGGAGTGTGGGTCCTATGGAGGGTTTTCAGTCAGTGTGAGAGGATCGTTCTACCCTCATGGCAAGCCCTAGTTATAGCAGTGGCTGTACCTCAGACAGGGCACACTCCGCCTTCTCTGTGGAAGCTTTGCCAGTGATCACAGAGGGAAATTGTGGCTTGGGAGTGTGGGTCTATTTGGCAGGCTTGTCTACTCTGGTGACCTCTTACCACGGGGGAAAGAAGTTCAGAAGTTGCAGATTTCAAATGAACCCTCTCAGATTCTGATGGTGACATCATTGCTTTGAAGTGGACAAAAGACCTTGACCAGATTTATTTCTGGGGCTTTGGTAAGGAGCATCGGCTGTGTACATGGTCCAAGGGCCAGAGCCTCAGGATGCAGAGGAGGGCAGGCAGGGAGGCTGCTAGGATGCTTTTAGGGGCACAGTGAGGGAGTTTTTATTGCTAACTTTCCCAAATGTTCCTTCCAAGAGAAGAGGCTGAATGGTAGGGCTGGGAGGAACCGCAGCAGGCCTTGCTGTGCAGCTAATGAAAATTTCACGCAGTCTGTGGTCATGGCTTCTCAGAGAGATGGGTGGTGCCGAAGCCACCACGTCCTCTGTGCAGTGGCTTGATGTCGGCATTGAATGCTCCACTTTGAAGTGGGCCCCAGAGAGTGTGGTGGCAGACAGGTGTGGTGGCAGTGCTTGGTCCAGAGCCCACAAAGTGCTCCTCAGGGGGGCTTGTTCCTGAGGCTGCTGTCATCAGTACTGCTGGCCACGATTCTGAAGCCCAGGGAACCATCTGGGGTACGGGGTGGTCAGGACATCCGATGTCCTGACTGCTTTCTTGGGGCCAGGCACAGGACAGATGGACCTGCTGTCCAAGCTCACAAAGAACCGTGAGGCAGGTGTTTGAATCTCCCCTTTCACAGACGGGGAAGCTCAGGCTCAGATGTACTAAGGGTCAATGCAGTGGTAGAGGGAGCCTCTTGGGAGGCCTCAGGCCTCTGTGCTCATCTCCGTCCCTTGGCATCTCCTGCAACCATCGTGTTCCATCTCCAATAGGGAACGAGCCCCGTGTTGTCTCCCAGGGTCTCCAGTCTTCACATACCTCACTGGTCCTCCCTTCACATGGTGCCATTAACGCGGTGTGGAGCGGTTAGAGCATGATCTTCGAGTCGGGCAAAACTGAGTTCAAATCCTCCTGCTTCTCGCTAGCTGTGTGACCTTATATAGAAATGCGATCTCTCGAAGCTTGCTTTCCCAGCCATGTCATCGGGGTGCTGATTGTGCCTGCCTCACACGGTTATCATATGAGTTCAGTGAGCTAGAACACAGCTGGCTTGGACGGCGCCTGGCGCGTGGGGAACACTCAGAAAATGGTAGCTGCTGTTATTCCTATATGATGAAGGTTAACGTTGCTATCAGTATCACTTGGATATTTTGGACTGGATTTCAACTTTTTCATTTCAACTTCACCTTGATGCAGGTCCTGAATCTTGCATCCGATTTCTGCCAGCCGTGGTGAGCCAAGTCATGAAATCTGTGTGTTCCTTGCGGTGACTCGGCGTGTTAGCAGATGTGGGGCGAGGCTGTCGGGCAGGGGTCCACCTGTCCTCCTTGGTCGATCCCTCCAAGGTCTTCTGCCGTCATCCCTGCTGGTGCCAGGTTCCCGTTACTGCCCCAGTTTAAGTTACACAAAGGGAGTTGCCCATTTCACTTTCCTTGGAAACCTCCAGGTCACGGAGCCTGAAGTTCTGAGTCAACGGGGAATTAATTGGGGAGTTGCAGCCCAAGACTCTGGTGTAAAAGAAGCAACAGAGGTTGAATGGTTCTGTCTTCATAGGAGGTGCTCATTGAGTACCTGTTGCAAGATAGGCATGTGCTGGGCTCTGGAGGTGTGGAGGTGAAGATGTCCCGCCCCTGGCCGTGGGGACTGCTGGCTGTGTGGTTAAGTGGCAGGAGAGTGGTCGGCCACTGCAGAGCGGTTGCGTCAGTGCTCTGTGTAGACCACACGGCTGAGACGTCTCTGATGTGCAGGGATTGGGGACGGGGAGGTTTGCGCACAAGGAGCGTCGTCTAGTCTAAACTGGGATTTGATAGAGCAGCAAATGTTCATCAGAGAAGGGCGAGGAAGGGTATTTCAGGCACAAAAGGAGCAGCATGTGCAGAATTTCAGAGCTCGAAGTAAGTATGGCTGTTGCAGAACCAAGAAGTGGTTCTTGTGGGGCTGGAGCAAAGCGTGTGGGCTGGGGTGTGGCTGCAGGGGGACTGGAGGATTCAGCAGGGACTGTGCCTTGCAGGGCCCTGTAAGCTGCTCCCGGGCTTGGCCTTTGCCTGGGAGCTGTGGGGAGCAACTCGAGTATTTGATACTGGGGGCTGATGAGGGCAGGCGTCCCTTCAGAGGGTCCCCGTGGGAGCAGCATGGAGAACAGCCTGAGCAGGGTACAGGGAGTGGAGGCTGGCTGGGCACATGGTGGTGACCCGAGGGGCAGCTGGGGGGCCCGACTGAGGGAGAGGCTGTGGTTGCAGAGAGTGGGAGGTGTGACAGATCCAGGGAGGGAGGCGGCCTGGTTGATGCCTGAATGGCAGAGGGAGGGAAGAGGGAGGGAAGAGGGACCAGTCCAGCCTGGATCCTGGCCTGGCCAGCAGAGCGCCCAGAGGTACCGTGTACTGAGCCCCAGAGGTGTTGAGGCCAGACCTGACAGTGGAAGGTGAATTTAACTCTGGAAAGCTCTGGAAGCTGGGGGAAGGGAGGCCTCTGATGGGCCGCACCGGGTTTGCTGTTTGTGGTGGACCTGATCGTCCCCTGGTCACCTTTCAGTCACTGTGATTGAATCAGTGTGTGGCTTCCTTTAGCCAATGGGGGCTACTCATCAGAATCCTCTGAGGAACTTTAAATGTCCCATTGTGGAGGCCATGGCGCAGACCACCGAATCAGCATCTCCTAGGTGGTGCCAGGCATCAGTGTCTAGAAAGGTCCTCCGTGACCCCAGTGGTCAGTCAAGGATGAGAACCACTGCTTTCCAGTGCCTGCGGTTGGCACCTCCCGTGCAGGGTGGGTGGGGAGGAAGGGGTGTGGTGATAGTTCATAGCCAGTGTTGTATACTCCAAAAGGCAGCATCTGGATGTTGATGGAGGCCTGCCAGCCTCGGGGGTGGTAAGAGTGGCATTCTCAGAAAGATAGAGGGACCTAATGAATTTGGAGTTCGTGATACTCGGACAGGGCTGGGCCTTAGGCAAGTACAGTTTGTATTTTCTGTAAAGTAAAGGTTTACATGCTCCAGGACGGCAAGGGTCTTACTTGGTGTGTCAATGAGGTGGACCTTTTCACGGTTCCTTCCTCTGTTTTCTACGTGTCAGTTAATGATTATGCAGAAATTTTACCTGTTCAGAGCAGGTCCAGTCCACTTAACGGGATATAGTGAGTCAAAATTGAAACTTAAATTGACTTAGAACTGTATGATGTGTAATTGCTAACAATGGTTCAAAACACCTCACTGGTTATACAGAACAGCTGTATGGTGTAAGTAATATCTTTTTTTAATAGACAGGGTCACTGAATCTTAGAGAATGGGTGCCTGACCTTTAAACAGCGATGTGCTTGCAACTCATGCTTTCATATTTCATTGCATTTTTTCTAAGTCACTCTTCATTCATAAGACTAATAAAATTGCATGCGTTTGAAATATTTCATAATTATTGTTCCCAAGTACAATTGATCTCCCTTCATTTGGGCCTATTTGGTGAGATTCAAATGCACAAGTGTCACATTACTGAAATTTTAAGCATGTCATTGTTTCTATAAAGCCTGTTTCTCTCAATGTTTTTGAGACATCTCAATATTATAAACCTCTGGACATGGACACAAAAGTGTACATTTTTATTTATTGAGTCCTTCTTTGTGCCTGGTAATATGCCAGTCACTTTGCCACATTGTTGTGAATCATGGTGACCCAGCCTCCAAGGCAGGTGCAGTGGTCTTGCTTTGTGGATCAAGGGACTGCATCTCAGAAGCTAAGGGGTTTGTGCAAGGCCAGCTGGCTGGTGAGTGTTCAAGGCAGGATTTGAACCTGTATCTGCTTCAGAGCCTGTCCTGTTCATAGTGTCTCCTCTGTCTTTGACACCATAGCCCCTGCCTGCTTCACTCCCATCTGACATTCAGAAGCCTGCTCCTGGCTAGCTCAGGTATTTTGATCATTTTGCTAACGAGGTCAAGGGTGTGGGTGGCTTTGCGTCTGGGGAGACGCCCTTTGTCTTGGTCAGAGTACAAATGCAGCATCGTAGGTCCATTTGTATTCCCAGAAGAAGCAGCCAGATATAGGGCACACTTTCTGGAATGGACCTCAGACTCAGCTTTTCTCTTTGAGAAAAGCCCAAATCAGCCGTCACTCCCCCTGACCCCAGCTTGGATGGACAGAAATGGACAGGCAGACAGTCCTGAGGAAGGGGACTTTGTGGCAGTTATAATCCTTTAATCACCCGAGCGGCCATGACAGTCCTATTCATTTCACATCCCAAGACCATAAATCCACGTCTTTCTCAGGTTTTAGACCCCTTCAAGCTATTTTGGAGCTGCAAGGCAAAAGAATTTCTTTGCAGAAATGTAGAAGGTCTTTTATTCTTGCTGTCTGATGTCATATCGGGACTTTTATTGAATTTCACCCTTTGGACCAGTGTCATAGGAAATTAATCATTTGAAATTCTCAAAGATAATAATCATGCCTGCGTATTTGGGTTTAATCATGATTTTGCTATTTGTCCTACAGTAATGACACAGATCACCAGAGGACCCTCTGATTTCCCTGCGCTTCACTTAATCTACTGAGAACCTAATGTTCTTTTCATGAACTTAGTGAACAAGGGGACCTTTTCAAGGGAGTGATGGTCGGGAAAATGTCTGCCTGTGACCTTTCTAATGTTATGATAATTTGAAATTTTGATGCAATTATCGAAAATGTTTACATTCCTTCCTATCGTTTGATGTGATTCTTTTATTTTTTTCTCATTTATAATGCTTTCGTACTCAGGAAGTTGAGGTAGGTTTTTGATTTTTCTACTGTGTGTAGACATAGCATCAAAATAGTTGCCAAGTAAAATGTAAATTTCACTCTAAATCCTAAATCTCAGTGGTAAATATTTGTTTGAGTTCAGTGAAACAGGAGCACACACATTTATTTTTCATGGGTTTATCCAGGGGGTGCAATTTATCAAATGCATAGAAACAGTCCATTTACTGCTTTATCTTTTCTCATTAGTTACAGTACAAGTATGATTGTCAGTTATTATCTGTGTTTTACTGGTGGGTTATTTATTGAAAGAGCAGAGCAACTGACATTGTTATTTTCTAAATCATTTTGTCTGAGGCCTGCAGGACTTTATACCAAATGTCAGACCAATTTATCAAAGAATCACTCTATTCAGGAAGAAAGTGATTTAGAGTGTCTGTATAAACCTACACCCACCTGTCCTTACGTGCACACCAGGAACAGTTATGGGCATTTCACAGGGATACGGAGATGTTAAAGCTGGAACAGCTCACTTAAATTATATACAGTTCGGCCAGGACTTAACTGTGCACTGTTGAGTGTTGCCCTGGGGGAATGTGCAGGTGAGTAAGACCCATCCCTGTTCAGAAGTAGCCTGGGCCCAGGTGTGTGTGTGTGCTATGTGCCAATGGAAGATGTATTAATGGCCCAGCTTCCAGTCCCTGGTGTACAGAGTTCGCATGAGTGGGGTCTGTGGAGTGATGGGGGGTGGGCGGGGGACCTCAAGTCACTGTCCAAGCTGGGCTGGTTGGTCGATCGCTTCATTCAGAAGGATTGTCACTGGGGCTCTTCACCAGGGGTGGGCAGGACAGGCCTGATGGAGAGGAGACCGATAGCACATTGCTTGCCCAGAGATGTGACTGGAAATAGCTCAGAGGTAAGGTGGTGTCTGGGAAGCTAGTTCCTTCCCAATAGATGGAATGTTTTGTATTTCTCAACAGCGTGATTAGTAGGGGTTTCCACTGCACACAAATTGAAATGACAGGAAAATTTCACATTATTCAGCTGATGCACTTACATAATGTCATCTGGAAATCTCACATTTCCAATGACTTCTATTATCATTTCAGAGATGCTTTTCCCACCTGCCAGCCACCCCTCCTTCCTGTTCTCCCCAGTCAGTTAGTGTGGAAAATAACTAGTTTGCACTGAGTCCTTTGGAGAGCAGTTTGCCTATAGCTCCTTAACTAATCTCTTTGTAAATGTTTGGGGTTTGATAAAGTGGGATTAACCTCCATCTAGGATCTATAAACCTGGCTTTAGTCCACCTGGCCCTGCAGGGCAATGCTTCTCCTATTTCGTATTTACCTGCAGGGGGTCTTCAGATGACCCCAAGAGGCTGCCTGCCCTCAATTCACCTTACTTCCTTCTGTACATGTCTCCACTGCTCACTCCTGGTCGAGACAAATGAGGCTTCCATTTATTTTCTAGGCTGGTAATTTTTATTACCTCAGGTAATCTTCAGATGATACTTCAGTGTTCAAACAACTTAGCTAAAATATGTGTGAAGGAGAAATGATCTGTTCCATGAGAGCGAAGTGTCTTTGATCTGTAGTTGCTAAAGCTGTAAGGTCTATATAAATTACATCATCATCTTCGTAAGTGGGAGTAAAGCAGTTGGATCTCAAAAGTGGTTTCCATTTGATTGTGCCACTTCATCTCTTCCTCAGAGTTGCTTTGACATTCTTTGGAGCTGAAATCAGCATCTCTGGAAAGGCAACCCCCTGGGGAATAGTTGAGCTAAATTGCATCGGCCATGTGGGGGCTGTGGGACAGGGGAAGAGAAATTCAGGTTCCCAATCAAAATGGGCTAAACCCAGAGACTTTCCAATTCGTTATGACATCCATGATGAGGAGACTTAATCACTAAAATTATGGCAGGAATATTTTTGCATCATTTCATGGTAGGGAGGCTTAAAAGTTTTCTTGGAAGATGCATTATAGATCAGAATGTCCTTTGTTATGTATGTATATATACGTATTTTATTAACATGTCCTGATAAATATATCCTTATTAATATCTTTTATATATATATACTATTTAATATGTGTTATATATGTATATATTTTAAAAAGATTTCGCTTCCCATGAATGTATATCAAAGCAGGGTATCTCTAAAGTAGTTGAAAAACCAGAGTTAAATTCCTTTGCACCAGCCACTGGGTGCCAGTAATTTCACAGGATCCAGTATTGTGTTGAGTGGGATATTTATTTAGTGAAATGAATATGGTTTTACCTCTTTTGATCAGCGGTGGAGGGTTTAAAAAAATAATTGGGGCCATGATCACTCCCACGACTCTCCCTCCACCACCAGCACCACTCCCTTCTTCGTCATTCTAGACGTTATCATTTGTTGCTTTCTTACTGTCACCTGTATGCTTTTTTTTTTTATAATTTTTTTGAAGTATGGTTGCTTTACAAGGTTGTGTTAGCCTCCACTGCACAACAAAGCAGATCAGCCATACACATACAGACATCCCCTCCCTTTTGGACTTCCTCCCATTTAGGTTACCACAGTGCATTAAGTAGAGCTCCCTATGCTATACAGTATGTTCCCATCAGTTGTCTATTTTATACATAGTATCAATAATGTATATGTGTCAATCCCAGTCTCCCAATTCCTCCCACCCCACCCCTTTCCCCCTTGATATCCATACATTTGTTCTCTACGTCTGTGTCTCTATTTCTGCTTTGCAAATAAGATCATCTATACCATTTTTCTAGATTCCACATATATGTGTTATTATACAATATTTGCTTTTCTCTTTCTGACTTACTTCACTCTGTATGACACTCTCTATCCACGTCTGTACAAATGACCCAATTTCATTCCTTTTTATGGCTGAGTAATATTCCATTGTATATATATGTACTACCTCTTCTTTATCCATTCCTCTGTTGATGGACATTTAGGTATAATGACTTTTGATGTGTTTTTACTATGACTGTATGCTCACCTGGAATGTTTCATGATTTTGGACATAACTCAGTATGCTCAAATTTGAGAGTCTTTTTAAATTTATAGGTTCTTCCGGGTTTTAACAGTCCCTAAAGAGTTAGGTGATTTTCACTTTCGAAGTGGTATCATGAAATGGAATACGCCCTTCCTCGTATGGTGAGAATTTAGAGGAAGACTGTTCTCTCCCCTGTCCAGCAGAGGCCTGATATAATTATCCTGTGCAGTGTAGCCAATAAAATATACATGCATGGTAACACTGCCACCCTTCACCCTTCAGCCTGTAGAATGCACTAATAGGAGTTAGTGAATTTAATAAATAACTGTATCTAGGTCTGCGAACTTCTATTTAGGTGTATGTTTTAAGAATTAACTGTTGCTGAGGTCCTTGCAAGTCATTTTTAAAAGCTTCATCAGTAGAGATAAAATTACCCGTTAAGAGGCCAACACAGACAGATACACCTCGCCTGGCGAGTGTGATCTAGTATGTCCACCATGCCTTCCACCATAGTCTGAATTTTAACAGGCCACATCTTTATTGGGCCAGAAGGAAGATCAGAGGTGAGGGCTTTTCAAGTCCTGTGCTTTTCTGGCCTCTGGACCAGGCTCTGGGGTCCACGCAGCATAATGCACTTAGGTACCGGGCAGCACCTGGGTGGTGTGGGGCTGGCACACTGCTTCCCACGGTGGGATTTGCCACTGTGAGAAAGGAGGGAGAAGCGTCAACGGCACAGCAAGTCCTGGGTCTGTTTTAGGATAGCCTAAAATATATGCTATATTTAAAAATTTTAGATAGAAAATAAGATAAAGGAAGATCTGGGCTGGTGCCCGTGGATGTTAAGCGCTGGAGAAATGACCAGCCAGTCGTCCTTTGTCCCTTGAGCACTGACTGTTAAGTGGGACTCAGGGGTGAGGTGAAGCTCTAGAAGGGCGTTCTTCTAGCTTTGGCTTTTTCCGCGCGAGTTTGGATGGTATCAACTATGGTCCTTACCAGACGTTGCCCCAGAGGCAGAGTGGATTGATTGGCACAGGCCCAGCTGCTTGGACTGCCCATGTCTGCAGACCTGGCTGGTCCAGTGTGGAAGGCTGATCCGTGAACTCCGGCCGCTCATATTTGGACCTCGCTGCCGCAGTGACCGCTAAATGGCCCGTGCTCAGTGGCCATCCCCCAAGTGGGCTCTGGTTCCTCTTTCTCAGCTGTAGCCACAGCGGTCACACCCAAGGTTGTCTGGGCTGCTAGCTCATTAGGTTCTGCTTTGGCACCCGCTTTCCTAAGGCAGGTCAAAAGCAATCAGATGCAGGGAAATCATTTTCCTTCCCCACTTGGCCTTGCTGGGCTAGAGGCTGTTTGAAGGACTCATTTTGCACAATGAGCTTTGACTCAGGTGTACCTTCACATGTGGGCAGCAGTTAGGCAGAATTATTACATGTGCAATGAGTTTTTAAATATTCTCATGCAGATAGCCACTTTTAGAGGTTTTATATTTAAAACCATGATTTTCCTCAAGAAATATGTAAAAATGGCAGTTATAGTTAGCCTGGAAATGTGGCAAGGTCCAGAAGAATGCTTCACATTCCATCCAAGTTATAACGTATGTTGAAATCACTAGGGAATATTCAGTTCTTGAGACCGGCTCAAACCTCACTTGGATATCAAAGAGAATGTGACATGTGAAATTAAAGCAAAGGAACTTGTCTTTGGCTCCAGTCCTTCCTTGTTAGACACACATCTTAAGCTTCCAAGGACTTCCATGTATTAGAACAGCATGTTCAAGTAGAAAATAGTTCCCATGATTTTAGATTGCGGTTGGGTGGTGCCATCCTCTGGATGTGCAGAGGGCACTGATGAACCACAGCTGGAAGGACAGAGGTTTTGTTGTTTTTTCTCCAGTGGTGAGGGTGAGGTCCTCCTGGGTTATCTCTTCTCTTGCCCTTGTGAACAGCAGAATGTCTGAGTCACTTGCTTGTATTTAGTGCTGAGTATATTGGCCATCAAAGCTGAGAAATCAAGTGGTAAATTTCCCACCCATCATCCGGCTCTTAACTTAGAATCATTAACTCTGGCTGCCACATAATTCAAGAGACTAGGATTATATTTAAAATAATAAATGGAGAGAGATGTGGCAGAGGGATTCTTTTAAACTTTCTCAGTGATATTTCATGGTGTAGACCTCAGAGACTTCCTAACCAGATGGGTGAGAAGACCAGTTATGCCATAAATTTAAAGCCAGAGCAAAGTGGGCCAATTCCTCAGAGTTAAAAATGATTTAATGCTGAATCCCCAGGATCCGGAGGAACCCGTTCATGTTTATTCATGCTCTGGAAAAATGGAATCACTGCCCAAGGAGCAATGTTCTGATTTTACTCTAAATCCAGTTTCCTAAAATCTATTTAAGGGCTTAGGTGAATGCAACCAGGATCTAATAAAGCCAGGTAATTGAATGACACAGAGGCCGATAAAATTCACAGGAGATGGTGTCGGAGATAAACGGCGCAGGAGAGGGCATGGCATGGACCATAGTTGAAACTAATTGTGCACTTTGATCTAAATGAACTTCTCTAGAAGAGGCGTCGAGGCCTCATTTTGGACAGCTTTCTGGAACTGCAGCCTGCAGGGTACCAGCCGAAAACACATCCAGCAGATCATTTGAGTATATGCAGGAGGAAATTAACTGCATGGGGGCACATGCCCTAAAAATGGTTGTGGAGGTGTTTTCCACGGGTGAGGCCTCTGCATGTTGCAGACAGTTGAGCTGAGCTGACAAGAGTGGGTGTGCTCGGCCGCAGTGGGGTGGGTGAGCACTTACAGGGAGGAGAAAGAGTGGGCAGTGGAGGTTTGGAAGGGAAGGGTTATTAGCAGTGGGGAAGAGGTTAATGTGGCGATAGAGAAGTGAGGGACCTGGACCCTTGCACTTTCAAAGTAATGAAGTGTCTAGCCTCGGAGCATAAATCGAGGCAAGCTTCATGCAAGAAGGACATGGTTATGAACGAACCAGATTGGCCAGCCTTTGTGTTTTTATCTTTACACACCTGGGACACATGGTATTAAGCTGAATATATGCCTGTGGTTAATTCTCACATTTGAATGGCCCTCTGTTTTTAGGTTTGGGGAGTTAGAAAACTGGAATTGTGGGCCAGAATTACATGTCTTCGTGTAGGAGAAATGTTGACAGTTGAATTATCAGTGGTTACAAACACAGAGGCTTAATCCCAAGTGAGAACAGCTAGGCATCACCACTAGCGGTATAATTGATAGCAAATAAGTCTTGCACTTAGAAGGTGTCTCCGTTTATCTGTCAAACCAGGAAGAGCAGTGCTGTTTCCATATTAGGCTGAAATGTATTAACTCTTCCTAGTGTATAATCCATACAGTTCGAAAGACAAGAATTTAAAAAGTCAATTGATATTTTTGATTGCACGTGAATGCCTTGGAAAGATTTCTAAGCCCTTAGTGTTTTCCTTTGTGTTTTGGGAGGTGGGAGGAAAGGCAGCTTTTTATGCATTTATGTGAGAAGCTTCTTGAAATCTGACCTTTGTTTTCTGTTTTTTTTTCCTCATATAGGATGATTATTTCAGAAACTGGAATCCCAACAAGCCTTTTGACCAAGGTAAAGGATGCACTTTTTCTTGCTGTATATTCCATGGGAAATGCTATCTCATTTTTCCTTCCTTGAATGCTGATTTACTCTTCTCTTAAAGGCCAGCTAGCTGTCTTATTTTACTGACTTTTGTGGACTGAATTGACTGGGGTGATAGAAACTATTTTTATCAAATTGGTTATTTGTCTGAGATTGTCTAAGAGATTAAAAAATGTTTTTATTGAATTGACCACTATAATCATTGGTTGGTTTTGTTAGAGAACAAACACATAAAGAAACAAAATAGTAAAATGCTTATCAGACTAACCTGGTGGATTGTTGGGCTGACTCCAGTGATTTCATTCATGGAACACACTGTGCCTGGAGACGCTGTCCAATTCACATGAGCCACAAAAATGAAACTTTCTTGTCTAGAAATAGGCTAATCCCGGGAGGCTTTCAGGGGCGCTGATATTTCGTTTGTTAAATAACCTCATCATGTTTCTAAATAGAAGCTTGTTTCAGGGGCAGCTCACTGACCGCTTGGGTTTTAGCTTGGTCCTCAGAGGGCTCTTTCCACTCACACCAGCAAGCACAAAGCCAGGCTCCTGAAGGCCATTGTAAATCTCTGTCCTCCTGTGAGCTATTTAAGACACAGCGAGGACCTGCTGTGAATCACATCCCTGTTTCTATTGTTCCATGTGGGGCTGCTGTTGGCACAGACCCTGCTGCTGAAATGGTGGCAGATTGTACTTCAAGTACGTATATGCAATTAATGCTGCAACTCAGAGGGAAAATGTTACCCACCGAGTCTCAAAGGTTCACGCTTCTGAGAATCAGCTTCAGTTCTGTAGATTGAGTATTTGATGTGGTCACGATGGTCAACTTGACACAAAGAAGTCAAGGAAAGCATTGACGTGTAACACGATAGAAGGCGCCCCTTTCCGCTCTCTCCTTTGTCACTTTAATGGGTCACTCCAACCGGACTCTGGTTTTCTTGTAAGCAAAATTGGCATTAAAATTTTCGCATAGACATTTAGCGTATGCCCTCAAGTAGTGCAACACTTTGTTCATTCATACGTGCATGCATTCATTCATTCTCAAACATTTATTGACCTAGCACTCTGGAACAAGCCAGGTCCTGGGGATAAAACAGAAAACCTGTGGTGCCCATCCAGGAGGAGCTCAGAGTGGGGAATGGGGAAATAGCTCAGTGAACAATTGCGGTGGAAGATGTGTTAATGGCTATGATGCAGGTGTGTGCAGGTGAGACTATAGGTGGGAGACTTAGTGGGCATGCATGTGTGTGTTGTGGGCAGGTGCTAGGGGAGGCTTTCTTTTGGAGGCCCCGTCTGGGCTATACCTATGCCAGTGGGCTCCAAGGGCCTCACACTTCAGCAACTTTAAAAAAATTTTAAAAAATTTTTAATTGAAATATAGTTGATTTACAATATTGTGTTAGTTTCAGGTGTACAGCAAAGTGATGAAGTTATACATAGGTATAAATATTTTTTCCAGTTCTTTTCCATTATAGGTTATTACAAGATATTGAATATAGTTCCCTGTGCTATACAGTAAATCCTTGTTGTTTATCTATTTTATATACAGTGGCGTGCATCTGTGAATCCCATACTCCTACTAATTTATCCCTTCCTCACCCTTTCCCCTTTGGTAACCATGTTTGTTTTCTATGTCCACGAGTCTGTTTCTGTTTTGTAAATAAGTTCATTTGTATTATTTTTTAGATTCCACATATAAGTGGTATCATATAATATTTGTCTTTCTCTGTCTGACTTATTTCACTCAGTATGATAATCTCTAGGTCCATCCATGTTGCTGCAAATGGCACTGTTTCATTCTTTTTTATGGCTGAGTAGTATTCCATTGTGTATATATACCACATCTTCTTTATCCGTTCATCCATTGATGGACACTTAGCTTGCTTCCATGTCTTGGCTATTGTAAATAGTGCTGCTATGAACGTTGGGGTGCATGTATCTTTTTGAATTAGTTTCGTGTTTTCTGGATTATATGCCCAGGAGTGCGATTGCTGGACCATATGTTAGTTCTATTTTTAGTTGTTTAAGGAACCTCCGTACTGTTCATAGTGCACCAATTTACCTTCCCACCAACAGTGTAGGAGGGTTTCCTTTTCTCCACACCCTCTCCAGCATTTGTTATTTGTAGACTTTTTGATGACGGCCATTCTGACTGGTGTGAGGTGATACCTCATTGTAGTTTTAAGTTGCATTTCTCTAATAATCAGCAATGACGAGGATCTTTTCATGTTCCTGTTTGCCATCTTGATGTCTTCTTTGGAGAACTAACAACTTTAACAGTGACTGAATCATCACAGTAAAACATATGAAAGTATTTGTAATTCAGAAATTTTCCATCAAAAATGATCAAAATTTCTAAAAATTTCTCAAAAGGCTACACCTTCATGTTGGAAGAACACTCAGATGTAGAGCAACATGTTCCCTGTGTGTACCTGGTAAATGAGCCCTTCTGCAAACACCCCTACCAGGATCTTTCTTACGGAGCTACCGCAGGTGATCGTGACCACGAACTGACGCTTTCCAGTCCAGAAAAAGATTTAGGTTCTAGTCCTGTAAGGATCAAATGTTGCCTAAATAAATGCCAGATTTACTCTTCCCCAGGGCCTGCCAACAAATACTAAAACTTTACCAAGGAACATTTTGAGTTTTACTAATTCGCATTGGGAAAGGTTATACCCGAAGGTGGGCATCATTTGTCACTTCATATATGTAAATGATATATCTACATATATGATATAAATGATAGCTTCCTTTGAACATGCTATTTAAATCTGTCTAACCACAAAGTCCAAACAAGGATTTTTCTCTCCAAGGAATGTTAGCAACCATATCCAGCAGCGTCCTGCCCCTGCTCCCTCTTTTCTGAGCTCTGCAGGCTTGAAAACTCGATCTGCTGAGATAAATCCTTGCAGAAAACCTCATGACTTTCTGGGGTATAATCGAGGACCTTAGCTGAGAAGCCCCACTTTGTACCTCAGGTGTAGCTGCTGTTGGCTATTTATATCCCGAGCTGGGGGGAGAGCAGGCAGGGCTGAGAATAGCCTTCACTTAAAATATCGGCTCCAGCAGATGTCATCAATTACACTGGGTGCCGCTCAATAAAAATGGGAGGTTACTATATCAGCGCTGACACAGCCTGGCGCAATATAAACCACAGGCATGGAAGAGATCGGGCATTTCATCTTCCAGCAAATAGGAGGACTGCCGAGCTCCAGTGGAGATTGTCAGCTGCAGAGGGAAGTCGTTTCCCCTCCTGAGCTAAAAAAGAATCCGACGTGGTTCAGGCAGTTTTGTGGTTGGGGATGACTTTCAGTTTATAGAAATGGAACTTGCTGGAAAGCATTTTAGAGGGCCAGATGACAAGCATGTTCTGAGATGGAGGTGGAAGTGGCTTCATGATAGAGGTGGGTGTGGAATGGGCTTGAAATGCAGGGGGAGAAAAGGGGAAGGAAGGCCGTGCACGGGGGATTCTGGTAGAGAGCAGCCAGATAGGTGGATTTGAGGCAGGCTGTGAAGGGCATTTCATACCAATCTATGAAGTTTAAACTTTGTTTTCTTGGCAGTGGGGACCCATAGAAAGTTTTTGAGCAGAGGAGTGCCAGGTTGAAGGCAATACTTTAGAGGACCTAGTTTGGTGGCTCAACAGCAGTGATTCGGAACCCAAGACACCCCTGCTAAATGCTGCCCCTCCTACCGGACTCTTAGGTAACTTCTCCATTGCATCATTCATTGCCTTGCATCCCTGGGCTTTGGTCACAGATGGTCAGACTTAACCATTCAGCTCTGTAGCTTGACCTCTGAAATGCCCTGTAGCTCCTGACTGTCTCAAGTACTGGTGTGAATAGTAAGGACACACATAGTATTCAAGAAATAGTTACTTCCCTGTAATTGCTCTTTCTGCTGAAGGATAGTTACTGAACTTTGAACAATAGGGCTTCATAGAGCAAGCACTTATCATGTAATGACTCCAAGGTAGTTAGAAGAAAAGCGCCTCACTGGAGGTGTCCTTCCACAAGGCTGAAAACGTCTTTAACGTGTTATCTTTAAGAGGATCATTAATGCTTCTGTCAGTGGAGTATAATAGCTGTCACCTTGAGGCTTTTCTAAGAATTCTTTCTGAGATTTGGATAAAGTAGTCTATCCTTTTTGATTGTGATGACTTAATGCCAAATCTCCTCACAGGAGGGACAGAAGGGAGTTCAGAATTGAAGGCAACAATTATTAACTCAGGTGAGAAATTTCCTTTGTGAAGTCCACAAAGATAGATGCCCTGGCGGGAGTTGGACAAGCTGTATAGTTCAAGAGGGCAACTGGCAGATGCAGACGGCTTCCTGGCTTATATAGGCAGGAGGACTGGGGCCCTCAGAGTGGCCCTCTGCAGGAGGCTGGCCGAGCCTGGAGGGCTCTGGAGTGATTCCAGAGTTTTGGGTGGCCTCTGCCGCTTTTGCCTTTGGCACCTTCCCTACGCTGGCCCCTAGCAAACCTGGAGCACAGAGTGGGTGTTGAGCAGACACGAGTTTTATGCTTCTGAAAGTGGCATCTGGTCCAGCAAGATGCTTCCCCCAGAAAACAGTCCCTGCGCAAACAAGTTTGGGACACACATATGCTCTGTTCATCTCGTGGAGATTCACAGTGTTTGTTAGCAATTTAAAAGCTCTAAGAAGTCTTTTAGTAAAGAAGCCCATTTAACTTACCATGTGCTAAATGTGCATTTGACCACGTGCTTTTGCTGTTATTTTTTTCACACCATACCTGTCATGTCCCCAGCAAAAGTGGTATCTTCTGTGGGATACACTTTGGTGAGTGCAGTATGGGGTCCCGGGGTTTGTAGTCAGATCCTCTAAATTTGGAACTTGACTCTGCCAGTTATTAGCTGTGTGATTCTAGGCAAGTTGCTTAACCTCTCTGATTCTAAGCCTTCCCATCTGGACATGGTAACAATAAGAGCACCTAGAGGATTAAATGAGATAATGTGTCTGGCAGATAGCAAGCGCTCTGTTAAGTGTTGTTTTAGCCAGCAATTGATCTTTTTTGCTCCCTCCTCTTCCTGTCTAGCTGCCTTTCCGTGTTGCTTCTCTCCCTTCCCACGCAGGTTTTCTTTCTTTCTTCTTGTATTCCCTCATGGGAGCGCTCACAGTTGTAATGCTCTGGAGCTCCCGGGCTAAATTAGAGGTGGCCTGTCTTATGCTAGGTGAGTCATTGCCGTTGCACCTCCACATCCTCATTATTGGGGCTGAAAAGGTTCAGGCTCTTAATGCTCATTCATTCATTCATTCAACAGGTACCGAATGCTGATGTCTAAACCCCCTATGCTAGATAGTAGGGACTACACTAAAGAAGGTCTTTCTTGGGCCCCTCGGGATTATAAATCATTAGTCATCTGTCCAAGTTCTTACACTAGCACGGAGTGTGTGTCTGTACTGGGGGTGACAGGGTGGGGAAGCGAAAAGTATTGACCTGGGAAACTCATATGATGTCAACTCTTTACCCTAGTGACACAGGGCAGTTTTAGTTGGGATGACAGTTTTTGCTACCGATTGGCCTCACTCAGTCTGTGTCTGTTGACTGTGGATCAGGGCACCCCCAGCCTTAGCTGATCACCATTCCCTTTGGTGTGACGCTGAGGGTGCAGTCTCACAGATCCTCTTTTTCCTTGGAGTCCGGTGGCTGATGAGGAAGGGCCTGGAGGGGAAAGAGAGAATTGGTTGAACCACAATACTGTGGTACAAAAATAAAAGGTGTTGCTTTGGGGATTCACTGAGGGAACGGATGAACAAGGAGCAAAGTGAATTCTAGCCGGTACACGGGCTTCTCACTGTTGCGGTCTCTCCCATTGCGGAGCACAGGCTCCGGCCGCGCAGGCTCAGCGGCCATGGCTCACGGGCCTAGCTGCTCCGCGGCATGTGGGATCCTCCCGGACCGGGGCACGAACCCGCATCCCCTACATCGGCAGGCGGACTCTCAACCACTGCGCCACCAGGGAAGCCCTAGACCAGTCCTTTTTGAAAAAGAAAATTGGAGCTTATTCATAATGCTTTTGCCAAGTGAAAGGTTTTTATTGTTGTTGTTGTATTGCGGGGTTGAGAAGGTAATTTGTGTATAAAACCATTGCATCACTTTAATATAAAACTCTGATTACCTGAAAATGTCCTGCAGTGATGGAATGCAAATTAATCTAGGTTCCATACTGCAGCCATGGTCCGCTCAGGAAAGAACCTACTGGTGTATTTGGGTAAGAAGTTCCACTTGATGGGACAAACCATTTTGGGAAAAATGGCTGAAGGGGATTTTATCATGGAACTTTTTCTGAGACGAGTGGGTTCCTTTAATGTGGAATAAATGAATGTTTTAGGTAAAGTGTGGAGGTGTTGGTTTAAAGGATAACGTTTTTCCTTCTGGAGTGAATATTAATCATTTTTCCTCCAGAGCGGCCTGGCTGTGACTAAATCTCAGATGATGCTGGTGATCTTCAGAGCAGAATATGAACTTGTAGAAATTGATCTCCAGATAAAAATAAAGCTCTGGAAGTCAGGGTCCCCTTTCACTCATGCTGTTCACTTGAGTAGAATAAAAGAAGAAAAACCTTGCCCTTTGACCTCCAATCTATTATACCAAGATCCTGATAAGCTCAAATCCTCACCAAAGCCCTGAACTGTTTTCAGGCGAAAATTCTAAAACTCGAAAGGAGAGAGTTCTTCCTGTGTTCCAGCCGTGTTTCTGGAGCCAGGGCCCCGTGGACTATCACAGCAACATGTTTTGTCCAAGTTTTAAAGAGCTCCTGGCAGAGCCAAGGTTGCTTATTTCTAAAATTTTTCTTTAGAAGGCGATTTCTTTCCCTCTAGATTAATCTGAAATTTTACATGATAGGCTTTATAGAAATCTTAAATCCCCATAGCTTTCCTCTTGATGTGGAATTTAACCTCGCCCCAGAAGGAGCCTCTGAGTTGCATTCGTCGGGCCTTGAAAAATTTTCTGTGTTTAAAGATCTGTTCATCCTATCTGATCCTTCGGGCTACTGATTCTCAGAGACAGCTGGCCTGCTTTGTGGGAAGCATCTTCATTTTCTCCGGGTTCCCTCATGTTTGGTCTGGTTGGTTCCTCCCTCTCGCCTTTGCCTTTGCACATAAGTTAAGGACCATTCTCTCCCCTTAACAGAAATAGCTCCTGTTATTTAAAATAACCGATTCCTGCCCCAGACATTCACACCTCACTCCAGACACCTCCGCCTCTCACCTCCTGCCATCTCTCCTTCTCTTTCTTGATTATGACGATACAATAGTTACTATTTTTAAAAATTTCAAGTGTTGATCTTTAAATTTTCCAAGTCAATTCTGCCAGAGAAGAAGCAGAAAACTGCTAATTCAAATATTGGTTTGCTCCTCCTTTAACTCAGCCTATCTGCTTTGAAGTTAGATCAAGTTGAATGTTTTATCTTTCATCTCTGGCCACCTTTACCTGTCTGCTTATTTTAAGGAAATAAAACATCAGATATAAGACTGAAATCCCCCAGGGGCCCCTCCTTGGTCCTCTTTCCCATTTTCTTTTCTTTAAAGGTGACCGTGTCGTTAACATGCTTTTCTTTCCATGTTCTTGTCCTTTTATGTCATACGTGCATGTCTACAAACACTGTTATACATATAGAAATGAATGTTTTCTCCTCTAACCTGTTTATTTCACTGAAAATTGTTTTCGATTGGTTAGCTGTCGATACAGTTAATTCCTTTATATTGTGATGTTCTGTGGTACTAATATGCTCCAGTTTATCCACTGGTTCCCCCGTTGGTGGACATTTATGTTACCTCATTTGCTTTACTGTTGGAGCTGCTTTCTCTTAGCATTTCTAACACATGCTGACTGATTCGTCCATCCAGTCCCTTGGCCTGGAGAGTGTGGTGTCCCCCAAGGGAGGCCGAGGTGGGACAGGACTCTGCCACTCTTAAAATGTGCGACTTCAGGCAAATCACTGGCCTTTCTTTTTTTTTTTTTAACATCTTTATTGGGGTTCACTGGCCTTTCTTGACTTCTGCTTGCCCATCTCTGCGATAAAACGGGTGGGCCAGGTGGCCCCTGAAGTCCTTTCCTTCTGATAGCCAAGCTGTCATGGTTTCAGGCAATGTAGAATCTGTGTATGTTTTCCTCACGAAGGAAGGAAAAATGAAAAATTTGAAGTCTGATGCTCTTATTTCAAAGGTTACAGTTTAACCAATGAGGTATGAATATCGCTTCAATAAAACCAATGGAATTAAATGGGCCTTTTAACCATCAGGGGTGAGGAGGGAGGCTCAGAATAAAAAGCAAAAAGGACCAGAGTAGGAGGTACTTTGTTTTCTCACAGAGCCCTGTGGGCACTGCAAGAGGTGGAGGAAAGAGCCAGGGTTTAGAAGGCTCGTGTTCAAATCTCAGCTCCCCCGTGAATGTGGGACATCCACTTGAGGCATGTGACTTATCTAGGCTAACGATATCCATCTGGTGGACATTTGTGATGACTGTGCGAGCTCATGATTGCAGAGAGCCGGGGAGTTGGTATGTGGCGTGTGCCCAGGAAAGCTCAGTTTCTTCTCAGCTCAGCCTTGCTGGGGACCCCTGTGCAAGCTCCATCTCCTCATAGGAGCCGGCCGCTGTGGGTGTTAAGTTCCCGGCTTCCTCTGGCTCCTCTAGCAGCTGCCAGTAGCCTGGCAGCTCCAAGGAGCCAAAGCCATTCTGGGTTGTGTTCCACCCTTTGGATGGAATCATGAAGGCTAGTAAAATTTCCAGTGCAATTATGGGGCGCTTGTGGCTTTCTATTACTGTGTTTAAGAGGTTCTTTTAGCACGAACAGATCCATTTAAAAGACATGTTTATCACCTTTCCCCAAACTCATAAAACGTAGTGTTAGTTTTATAAAAAGAGAAGAAAAAAAAAAGAAGCAAACCCAGACCTTCGCCTATTCCATCTGCTAGAACAACAGCCCCTGAATTAATTACATAGTATTTGTTGAGTCCTAATGAAACAACCTTGGTTTGGGGAAATTTTCAATAGGGGAAAAACTGTCAGTTGAATTTTTTTTTTTTTTTTTTTTTGCGGTACGCGGGCCTCTCACTGTTGTGGCCTCTCCCGTTGCGGAGCACAGACTCTGGACTCGCACGCTCAGCGGCCATGGCTCATGGGCCCAGCCGCTCCGCGGCATGTGGGATCTTCCCGGACCGGGGCACGAACCCGTGTCCCCTGCATCAGCAGGCGGACTCTCAACCACTGCACCACCAGGGAAGCCCTGTCAGTTGAATTTTTAAATGGATCAGTAATGCTGGGTAAATTTCCTCACTGGAGACCACAGAGTGGATGAGAGCATTTTCCCAATGGGAGATGGCTGCCTGGAGAAACACTCGCCAGTATCACCTGTGCCCCATAGCTCTTCTGCCTAAGGTCCAGAGTTTGCTTTTGTTAAAGTTCTTCAGTGTGTGTTATGTAACACTTCATTGCTGGAGGCCTATCAAATGTTTGTCCTGCCCTGATAACCGTGTATGATGAAAGGCAGTGTGATGTATTGGGAGGACCCTGGGCGTTGCAGTCTCAAAGATTGAGTTCAGCTCCAGCTGTTCCCTCTAATAACTGTGTGTACCTAGGCAAATGCTTCACTTCTCTGGGCCTCAATTTCCTTATCTGTAAAATAGAAATTATGATGTTTTTCACAGCTGTGACATGAAGGGTCTGTAAAACTCTGGATGTGGTGCCTGATCCAGTCTTATTATCACATACATGAGAAAGGCAATAAGGCTTTGGTAAAAGGAGGAGGGTTGGTGTTTTGTTCTGGGTTCTCAGTGTGAGAAGTTCTTAGGGGTTTCGATGTGTCTGCATCTCCCTTTTGGTGTGTGAGCTAATTGATCAGTGAATCGTTCACTGATCACTTAGTAGGTGCTGAGTTGGTTTCATGCAGGAACATGGTGAGGAATGTGACGGCAGCTTTCTTCGGGGCGCTTGTAGTCTGTGTAGCCGAGAGAGAGACAGAGAGACATGTGAAATACAATAATCCAGGGTGTGTGCTTGGGGCTCCCAGACAGAGTCTTGCAGATGGGGGCGCTCGGGGGATGGGACAGCCAGCCCTTCCTGGGTGGGAGTCAGGAGAAGGATGGTGGAGAAAGTGACCCAGAGCCTTTCTAAGGATGGGTAGGTGCTGGGAGGTGAGCTGGAGGGACAGCATCTGATGGAAAGAAACGTTTCCTGATGGGTGAGACTTCGGTTACCAAAGAAGTGAAGTTTGATAGGATGCTTTAAAAAAATACATTTATTAAGAGAGAGGAAGAAAATGTAAGTCATGACTTCAGTAGGCTGCTTCCCTCTGTCGCCAGTTATCTCTCCAGATCCTTCTGATGTTGAAATACCCCTAGAGTGGGGGCTGCAGACAGTGAGGTAGGTCTGGTGCAGGAACACTGTGGGTGGGGCGTGGGGTCTGGGACAAGCCAGCACCTACTCCACCTCCAGAGAGTGACCGTGACCCAGCTGTTGCTGAGGGTGGTCCTGAGGATGCTGGGGCCCAGCATCGCCAGGACTTCTGCTTGCTGCAGAGGATCGAGAAATGAAGAAGTCTTTGTACGTGGGTAAAAACTCCTTATTCATCAGTATTAGCAAATAAATCCATTATTTAAAAAAAAAAACGAGAAGAGGGTAAATATGTCCTTGGACTGTCTGTGGATTCTCCTAGAGGAGAGCTGAGGATCTCGTTGTCAGACCTCGTCTCTTGCCTGTGGTGTGTAGGCTCTGGAGGCTGATGGGTCCTTGAGGTGCCTCTGACCTGGAACAGCAGGGTGGCCCGAGGGTAGAGGCAGTGTCTGGCAGAGCAGGGGCACGCGGCCTCGATGGAGTCATTGTTGCCAGGCTACGATTAGATGCCAGGAGGCCTGCAGCCACGTGTCATGAGCAGGGGAGCCCGAATGCTGGGCCGACCTCTGGGTTATTACTGCTGTTTCTCTGAGGCCTCCCGCACCACTTGCAGATGGATTGTTTTAATCTCGAGAAGAGGGAAACACACCCCTGCCCTCTCACATGCATTCAAGCACTCACACAACTCACACGAAATAAGGTGCTAGGGGGATTTAGAAACACAAACCATGTCCCAGAGAGCCGGAGCCAAGTCCCTTTGATCTTGCGGTGATTGTGTGAGGCACCGAGTCTCCTCGCTGTGGGGCAGCTTGGGGCAGTGCTGTGGGCAGTGGCATCCCCGAGGAGCCCTCAGCAGGAGATGAATGCTGTGTACAGCAGTTGGCCCTGTGCTGCTCCGGCTCTTCATTGGCCAAAAAATATTGGTAGAAAGGGATCAGAAAGGTGGGAAATGTCAGATGCACTGAATGCCAAGAGGAGAAGACCCCAGTTAGGTGGAGGGTGGTCCTTCTGAGCCGGCATTCTAGCCCCGAAGTGGCCCAGGGTTTGTGCCACCCACGAGCCCTGGCCTCTACTCCAGCCCCTGTCATTCCCTCTCACTTCAAAATGTGGAGATAAATGCACTTGAGTTCTCCTGCTACATTCACTTCAGGTCTGTAAATGCTCAGTTTCCGTGCAGAAACTTACTTGAAATGTCACTCAGCTGTCCTCAGATTTGTAACCAAATGATGATAACCTGACATTTCTGTCTTTTCTTAAAAATATGTTTTTTCTGTCTTATTCATGAAAAGATAACTTTCAGGAATTTATAATATCAGGTAATAAATAAATAGATGACAGTATTTGGATCTAAGGAAAAGATGTGAGTGAATTAAATAAAGCTGCAGCAAGGGTAGTACTCAAAACACACACACAGTACATTTCTGTGCACTTCTGGAGTGGGCCCTGGGGCTTCCTAATAACCAAAGGAAGGAAGGAAGCACACGGCCTTATGTGCCCATGAGATGAAAAAAGGCAGCTTTTCATGAGAAATACAAGGTGTTCCTGGTATGGGGACCAGAGATGCCTTCCTTCAGTGAGTTCTCAAAAAGGGAGTTGTGTGGGCATGGACCACTTTCTTGACAGTGTCTGACAGTAAATACCACAGTAAGTTTTTACCATTGCTTCCTCCAGGATCTCTCGGTGTATGCCAATGGCATAGTGCCAATGTGCAGTTCTATAAGGTAATTCGATGATAAGCCGGGCTAATAAAGAGTACACAGTCTTCTAAAGGCCTGGCTTGATACATGGATAAAATTGACAACATCCGGAAGAATGGATGGCCTGTCTCCATCAGAGAATACTCCGATTGTTTTGTTTCTGGTAACTGATTAGCATTGGGAACAGAGAGTTCTGGGCTCTTCCTGGCAGAAACAGGGAGTTCAGATCATCTGTGCTGCTAATTAGTGGAAGCAAATGGGTCTCCTTCATCAGCCAAGTGCTGGGTAGAGCCAATGTCCTCAGTCAGACATGCAGAATCCAACCCAGAACTATGATACCTGAACGCAGAGTCACCTTCCTGCACGCCAAGCCTGTAGGTAAATTCAGACCCACAGACAGTGGATGATTATGAACATGAGCCTTGTGCCCTACATACCGCTGGAACCGCAGGGGGTCACAAAGATGTCACATGGGAGCTTTATAACGCGAT
This sequence comes from Delphinapterus leucas, assembly GCF_059928025.1. Classification (NCBI taxonomy): domain Eukaryota; kingdom Metazoa; phylum Chordata; class Mammalia; order Artiodactyla; family Monodontidae; genus Delphinapterus; species Delphinapterus leucas. Next base: position 115,763,756 of record NC_143131.1, on the reverse strand, counting down.
TTAGGCTTTACGAGGATGGGAAACACTTTCCTCGCACACACTTGTATATTTACACCCCTGTTTCTCAAATGTGGGCAGGTGCTGATGTGCTCAATAAAATTAACATTTTATTTAGAGGTATTACCTTTATGGTTACCTTTATGGAACTTACGGTTACCAGGGCGGAAGGATGGAGCGGGGGAGGGATAGTTAGGGAGTTTGGGATGGACATGTACACACTGCTGTATTTAAAATGGATAACCAGCAGAGACCTACTGTACAGCACAGGCAACTCTGCTCAATATTACGTAACAACCTAAGTGGGAAAAGAATTTGAAAAAGAATAGATACATGTCTGGATCACTTTGTTGTACACCTGAATTAACACAACATTGGAGTATCAACTATACTCCAATATAAAATAAAAAGTTTAAAAAAAAGTATTAGCAAATTCCTATTAGATTTAGTTGTTATGAAATTCTCAGCCATCAACAGAACTACTAACATGATAGCTACCTTTGGAGGGTGAAGGGGAGGGTGCCGTTTACAGGTGTTTTTTGACAGTTGAAAAGGGGTCTTCATGGTAGAAGGATTTGGGCATATTGCCACAGCACATAGACACAGGAATTTTATTCTGGAATATTTTCAAACAAGTGTTGTGAAGCACTCAGTAGAAACTCACAGAATGCCTAATTTTCAGCCGTGTCTCTTCTCAGCAGTACCGCTAAGATACATTATTTGAAAAATAAAGATATATATTTTTCCCTTAGGAAAAAATACAGTTTGGGGGTGTGGGCCATATAAGCGTCGGCAGGCATCTGCTAATAATGATGATTTTCACTTTTAGAGAGGTCAGTCCTTTCTGTTAGTGATGGGCCTGGAGGAGAAAGTCCCAGTTAGTGATGACACAATTACACTCCCAGATTAGGGGTGAACATTCATCATTCTGTCGTCTCAGCAAGGTGTAGATTTCTTCACCCAGGAAAGGTTTCAAGTGCTTTATGTATAGTTTTGAAAGTAGGAGTGGGGTGATAAGACACAGAGATGTGGGCCAGTCACCATATTAAGCCAGCACAGTGCATGGCATCTTGAACTCCTTCTGGTATAATAGCTGCACTTGGATACTTGTTGGGTTGCTTGTGGAGAGGGAGTTGAGGGACTCTGTCTGGCTCCACAGGACAGCCCTGGAAGCAGTGGGTGGGAGTTGCAAAGTGACAGACTTTGGCTGAGTTCAAGTTTGGCTGTTTTACAGCCCAAGCTGTGTGGGGATGGGACGGGCCACCTCGGGGTAGGGGGGGGTAAAGTCACCATTGCTGGGATGTGCACACCTAAGACTGGCCAACCACCCGGTTGAGGGAACCAAACTCTGGATGGGGGCAGGGGTACTTACCATTGACATGGCTTCTGACTTTGAGTTGATGCAGTTCTAAGATAAGGCAGGTCTGTTGAGAAGCGATCATTTATTTTATAATAGAAATTATCCCCTTTAGGGTTTTCTCAAACAACTTGCCTGATTGGTACATCTGAGGTGGATTCAGTTTACCAAAGCTATGTCTGTGCAGCTGTGTATGGATTCCTGATCAGTAGGTGGGGTTGATCAGAGGTGATTGAAGCCTCATTCACTGCAAAGACAAGGGACTGAGAAAGTAAAGTGGGTGGCTTACTGGGTGTTCCTAGTAAAGGAAAGTAATATATCTAGTCAGTTGAAGGCTTCGGTTCCTGCATTCCTGCACAGTGCATTTGAATAGATTCTGCTGTCTTTGGCAAGAATGGCTGGGGAATAAACGGCCCTGGTGCTATGTTTTATTTTGCCAGAGCCATAGATACAGGCATAAATTTCCAAACACACTGTGATTTATCAGTGTGAGACTCACGTAGAGAGATTGGTGTCCTCTGTGGAGAAAGAAATGTTTTTGTCTTACATTGAGATGATGGAGCAAGGAGGAGTGAATAAAGTGGGTCTGGGGAAGGCTTCTTCTTCACAGAGAAGCCAGGGAGGGCCTGGAGGAATAGATTAGGCTGGTCTCTGTCCTCCAGGAAAGCCTAGAACCTGCCCTGGGCTGTTGTCCAGTTTCAGAGTCTAGCGCCACATCCCTGGATCCCCTCCCACAGCCCCAAAGGCATGCTTTGACAAACGCCTGTCATCTCACTGAGCTTATGTTGTTGGAGAAATCTGCAGTGCAGGCAGGATTAAATGTGGTTTTGTTAGCATATCAAATGATGACTCTCGAGATATTTAGAACCTTGTGCTACCTCAGACACCAAGGGAGAGACCCTGCAACTCTCAGATAAAGATAACGCAGAAACTAACAACAGCAACAACAAAAAGATGGATTATTGTGTGTTGGGAAAGTATGTGCCTAGTGTCAACACTGAGCGGTCAACCCTGAGTGGGTCTGCTCTGGAGGAGAAACGGGAGGGACCATCCCTGCCTCTAATGCCATTCAAGCTGAACCATCAGGTCAGGGGAGGGAGGTGGGGTATCAGTCAGAAATGATAATGCCCAAGCCTTGCTTTCCCTAGGAAACGCTTGGGAAAATCAAGGGCTAGCACATTGAAAGTCAAAATTATTGTCTTCAGGGGGTCCACCTCCTTCTTTATGCTGTCCCATGGAGAACACAGACTCACTAAATTGCATTCTACACCTTTTCGTTGAACGAGCAGAGTTGCCTTGAGCCAAAGTGAAGCCCAAAAAGTCCTCCAGAGAGGGGCCTGGTGCGTCCCCACTGTGCTGTTGCTTATCCGGAAAGCAGACTCATCGTGTAACTAGTCTTTACTTTTACCAAACTGCTTTGGTAGAGTGATGATAGAAAAAGCCATACACTTGGAGGCTTGGGACTAGTAAAGCACTTGTCTAAATATATTAGAGAACGAGAATAAGGCAGACCTAGAATTTAAACTCAGGCCTATCTAATTCCAGGTTCCTACACTATAGTAAAATCACTTCATAGATTTTTCTGCTTATATAATGAAATAGAGTACAGAAAGGACCTAGCACATATAAAGTACTTAACAAATGTTAGGGAGACTTTAAAGGGAGGAGAACACACCATGATTGGTGGCCTTCCCTTATCTCAGACTTTCTTTAGTAGTAGCTGTTATTACAGTAGCAGTCATGATAATATTTACAGCTGGTGTTTATTGCGTGCTGGCCATCAGGCATTTTGCTAAAAATTTTACATTCATCGTCCCAGTTAAGACACTTCTGGTTGAATATGAGGTTAACCTGTGGGTTTGTCATAATGGCCTTTATTATGTTGAGGTATATTCCTTCTATACTCATTTTACTGAATTTTTATCATAAATGAATGTTGAAACTTGTCACATGCTTTTCTGCATCAATTGAAATGATCAGGTGATTTTTTTTTTATCCTTCATTTTGTTAATGTGGTGTATCATGTTGACTGATTTGCAGGTTGAACGACCCTTGCATCCCGGGAATAAATCTCATTTGATCATGTTGTACGATCCTTTTAATGTGTTGCTGTATTCGATTTGCTCATTTTTTATTGAGGAATTTTTGTATCTATGTTCATTAATGATTTGGGCCTGTGATTTTTCTTTTTTGTGTGTTGTCCTTGTCTTGTTTTGGTATCAGGGCAATGAGCCTTACATGAACAGAGGAATCAGGCGAGTTATGAAGGGCCCGTTTATCAAATGTAAGGAGTTCAGGTGCAAGAGACCAGGGACCGACACAGTGATTCAAGAGCAGGAACAGGTTAGAAGGGGAGAGCTTGGTGACCCAAAGGAAAAGGATTACATCAGTGAACGCAAAGTTGGAGTAGAAACATTTGCATATTTGCATTCATGCTGTGCCCCCAGCAACAGGTCATTATAGCCATGAAACCCTGCCTACTTGGTCTGGTCTCAGGAGGTAAGCAGGGATCAGACCGGGAGTTCTTGGATGGGAAACCAGGTGAGATTGGTCTGCTTAGCGTCAGCATGGATCCAAGACGGAGTCATCCTATCCTAGATCTAAACTGTGAGTCCACTTTATGACCTTGGGGAGGTTGCTTAACATCCCTGACTTCAGTCTGTAAATTGGAGAAGGCTAAAGCTACCTTATTTGGTTGCAGTCAGAGATTAATTGAGCAAAATGTATATGAAGGTTCCACTTTGGTGCCTGCCCATGGCAGGAGCTCAGGACATGTTAGATCCCTTCTCTCTAGTTGATGTGCTGAGTATCAGTGGAGCTGAGTGCCCATGGCAAAGCCAAGATGCTGGGAGGTGCACTCCAGGGAGTTTCACAATTGACCTGGCACAGCGGGGGAGGTGACTGGGATGTTCTCCTCCAGAACTGCACACAGAAGTGAGTTCTGAGCTGGAACACCAGTATTTGACTCCTTGGGGATTTGACAGATAGACATTTTTTGCAAGGACATCATTTATATACCATTATGGAAATCACCAAGACTTATCCTACCCCACTCCTCCCCAAAAAGAAATGATAGTGCCAGTCGTCTAGTTAATCGTGCTATAGGAGCTTTTCTGTAGAATATTCTTAGCTGTTGGTATGTTCATAACTCTGTGGTTTATATTTTCTTCTTGGTATGTTTTCCATTTTTCTTAGAGAACCGTGTTTTCCTATATAAGTGTGATTCTTTAAATGTACAAAATGGAAAGTTATCTGGGTGGTATAACTTTTCAGATAGTATGGAGGGAGATAGGCGAATTGTAACTAAGAGCAAATTTTAGTTATTTCATCTCTTGGCTATTTGACTATTCCTTTAAGTATTAATATTAATACTATAATATTATAATAATTTGCAAATAGTTTGCACCAGGGCCTTTGCACGTTCTGTGCCCTCTGCTTAGCATATTTCTGGCCCCCTGTCCAACACATCCCTGAGGTCTCAGTTTATGTCACTTACTCAAGGAAACCTCCTGTCGTTGACCCTAGAGTAGATTAGATCACACTCTCCTAATAGCCTATGCTTTGCATTGTTACACAGCTGTAGTTTAATAAATTTTCAGAATTATTTACTGTTTGTATCCCTGGTAAACTGTGATCTCTTCGGGACAAGGCTTATATGTCTTGTGTACTTCTGTATCTCCAGGTCCTGGTATAGGACTGGGCACAAAGTAAGTGCTGAGTTAATACTTGTCGGAAAAAGTAATTTCTGTTTATTGAGCACCTATTGTATGCCAGTGCTATCTAGTCCTCTTTAAAAAATATGTGTGCACAGGCATATAACCATTAATACTGACAACTCTATAAAGAAAACAGGTTCTTCCCATTTACACCTGGAAAACTGGGTTCAAATCTTGAGAGTAGAATATTCAGGTTTTAAAAGGGTTCAGGAAATTCATAAGTAGTCATCTGGAAACGTATTCATGATATAAATGTGAAAAAGCAAAACTGTACCTAATATGATTTTACTTATGTGAAACAAAGTGTTTATATACGTATATAACTGGTGAATGTGCTTGTATTTGCGTACAAAATACCTTAACACCAAATTGTAACCATTTATCTCTGAGGAACGGGCTGGAAGGGGCATGAGCAATTTTACTTTGCAGTTTTTCATATACTGTCATCTAAAAATTTTTATTGTCAGCCTCTCTTTTTGAATAAATAGTAAGAGAAAGAAGACGCCTTGCCTAAGTCCACGTAGGTGGTTTGGTGGCTGAGTGGGGATTTGAACCCCAGCCCATCTGGCTCTGTAGCCTGGGTTCTGTTCCCGATACCTTTGATGTGTCTGCAACAGTAGTTTCAATACCCCCCAGAGAACGTTTGGCCGTGTCTGTAGACAGTTTTGATTTTTACACTGCGGGGGGTGGGGGGGGGCAGGTGCTCCTGGCATCTGTGGGTTGAGGCCAGGGATGCTGCTAACATCCTGCACTGCAAAGGACAGCCCCCGATCCCCACCCAGTTATCCACCCCAAGAGGTCAATAGTGCTGAGACTGAGGACGCTTGTTCCAGAATGGCGTCCTGTCCTATCCTGATTCTGGTGAACTCGGTGCCCGGCTAAGCCCCACAGGAACATCGGCCATGTGGCCAGGGGATGCCCGGCACTGGCCTAATGAGCCCTGGTAGCAGAAGGTAATTTCGGTGCCCAGTGGAAACAGTAGAAGTTAAACCACGTATCGGTGGTTTTTAAAAGAGAGCTTTTTAAAAGAGCGCTGGAGACAGACAGATGGTAATTGGGCTTTTAGGGAGGTGATCGCTAGGAGAGAGAGAGGGTCTGGAGGAGGTGCAGGGTGGGTGGGAGCCTCTGTGTGCCTTAGCACAGCCTGAGGGGAAACTGAGAGTTCCTTTAGGAGGGATGATGATCCCCATCTCCTCCTTTAGTGATTTACAAGGCTATGTGCTACCTGAGATCAGGCGTCTTGCTGGCGTCCAGAAGCCAATCAGGAGCGCCGTTCTGCTGGTGCCCGCATGGTGAGGTCTCATCCGTCGGGCCTTTCCTTAAGCGAGGACCCCTCTAGGAGCTGCGCGGATTCATAGTGAGAGCTGAGGGAGAAGAGGGTACTCTGCCAGAATCCTCGCATCAACCTTGTTGTTCTGCTGGGAGGGTTCTTGGGAATCATCCCATTTGAACTTCTCACATCACAGAGGGGAAACGGAGGCCACAGAGGGGAAAGAATGCCTCAAACCACCCAGCTAGTTACTGGCCAGTCAGGACTGGACTGCTGACCCCTGGCTCCTGGTGTTGCCATCAGCCCTAAGACAACAATGGGAGGAAAAGAGAGATCTTTTTTTTATTTTTTTTGGATAATAGCCACTCTAACAGGTGTGCAGTAATATCTCACTATGGTTTTGATTTGCATTTCCCTGATGATTACTGTTGTTGAGCATCTTTTCATGAACCTGTTGGGTATTTAGATGTTTTCTTTGGAAAAATGTCTATTCAGTTCCTCAGGCTTTGTAACTAATCTCCGTCTGGAGATTTCTTTTTTTGCGGTACGCAGCCCTCTCACTGTTGCGGCCTCTCCCGTTGCGGAGCACAGGCTCCGGACGCGCAGGCTCAGCGGCCATGGCTCACGGGCCCAGCCGCTCGGCGGCATGTGGGATCTTCCCGGACCGGGGCACGAACCCCCGTCCCCCGCATCGGCAGGCGGACTCTCAACCACTGTGCCACCAGGGAAGCCCGAGAGATCTTTTTCTTAAAGACAAAGAGACAAATAGACAAGAAAACCTTCTTCTTGTGTGGGTGAGGTTGCACAGGACCTGGTTCAGGGGGCAGGATGTGGAGGTGATGATGAGGGGTGAGGACTTTGCTCTCCCGTGACTCAGTAGTGTTTGGCGGTTCTCAAAGTGTGGCCCTCAGGCGAGCAGCATGCCTTCGCTGGAGAGCCTGTTAGAATGAAAATCATCCAGCCTCACCTCACACACCTGCTGAATGGGAGACTTTGGGAATGGGACCTAGCAATCTGTGTCACCTTAACATAGCCCCCTGGGTGATTCTGATGCATACTCAAGTGTGAGAACCACTGGTGAGAGGGAAAGACGATGGGACTTTGCTTTCCCATGTTGCCTTTCCATTAGCTGGGACCTGGGACGTGTCACATGACTTCTCTGGGCCTCAGTTTCGTTGTCTGTAGAACAGAAAATACAGCAGACAGGAGAGCTGTGCTGTGAAACTGAGCTAGGTCTGTGCATGGACCATGCAAACGACCTGGGGAGATTGGCTCTGAGCAAGGAGGGGAGTCACAGCAAGAGACAGGTGATCATAACCTGTGTAGGATTATGGTGAGGGTAGTGGTCATCTCAATTATGGTCAGAAGTATCAGGCAACCAACATGTGGTAGGTTCAGCTTGCTTTCATCTAATCTCAGACACCACGGTTTGAAGATACGTTAGTACCACTAAAAAAGCAAACAAAAAATACCCAATACGAACCAAACTGGCATAGCATTGATTGTTTTTTAAAAAAATCCTGGGACTTCCCCAGTGGTCCAGTGGTTAAGACTCTGCACTTCCACTGAAGGGTGCACAGGTTTGATCCCTGGTCGGGGAACTAAGATCCTGCACGCTGCGTGGTGTGGCCAAAAAAAAAAAAAAATCCTGATTTCACTGTTAAAATATGAAAAACTATATAAAAAACAGTAAGTGCTGAGTACTATTCACACATTATTATGTTCAGTCTTCACAACTACCCTGTGACATTAGTGCTATTACTGTACCTACTTTACAGGTAAGAAAGAGACTCATTTGAGTCCGTTGTGTAGAATTAGGGATTTGGCAAACTTTTTCTGTAAAGGGTCAGGTAATGAGTATTTTAGGCTCTGTGTGGTTTCTTTCGCCACGATGCAATCCTGCCTTGCAGTGTGAAGGCAGCCACAGATGACGTGCGAATGATGGGTGTGGCTGTCTTCCAATAAAACTTTATTTATGGGCACTGATATTTGTATTTCATCGAAGTTTTGTGTGTCATCAAACATTAGCTTTAATTTTCAACTGTTTAACTAGGTAAAAATTATTCTTAACTCTCAGGCTATGTAGAAACTGGTGGCAGGCCAGATTAGTCCTGAGTGTAGCCCCCGGGGCAGTAGGTTTTGACCCCTGGTCTAGAGTCATCTGGAGTCAGGGTTCAAATCCAGGTGTGTCTCCACAATGAGGATTTAATCTCCACTACGCTGTGCTGTGTATAGTAAGGAGAGGTAGATGATTGTCAACTTACTTGTTTCCAAAAACAAAGAAACAAAAATTCCTGCACTAAAAGTACTATTTGCCTTAATCATGGAGTTTGTCAAGTTTTTCAAGGGAGATCTGGTTTTAATTCCCTCTGAACTTATTCTTAGCTCAGTGTTCATTATAACTGGGAGATGCATTTTGACCTTGGAACTGACAGTTTGAAATTGTAAAGTTATAAAAAGTGAAACAAACATGGACGTGGTATAAAACATTCATGTCAGAAGTGTATAAAATGAAAAGTAAAGTTCTTTTACTCCCTTGTTCCCTTTTGTTATGTAATTCCTCTTGCCATAGATAACCAACACCGTGAACAGGTTCTTGGGCATCCTTCTAGAAGTTGACTAGGTGACTACAGCAGTGTGTGTATGCATATTCATTTCTCTTTGCATACTTTCTTTTTCACGTACTACATCTTGGAGAGCTCTCCTTATCAATTCCTCCACTGATACATTATTTTTAGTGGATGCATAATATTCTCCTGTATATGTAACTTGTGAAGTACTGCTATTTATTTAACCATGTTCCCATATTTGGATTTGAGTCATTTCCAGTTTTTTAGTTATTACCAAAAATGGTTCAACGAATTTTGCTGTAAGTCAGTGTGTCATGCTTCTATAAGTATTTCTGTAGGATAAGTTCCTGGAAGTGAAGCCTCTGCATCAAAGGAGATGTGCTTTTTTGATACCCTAGTTAATGTTTTTCTTACATGAAATTTCAAACAAGTTATTCCCTGGAGCCAAGAATGTCTACAAAGAACAGCATTGCTGCTGGGAAATTGTCTCCCTCCTGCCTCCTGTAATATTTCCAGTTATCTGTTTTTTTGTTTGGTGAGAAAATAGGTCATGTTACATCTTCAAAACGGTTCGTGGAGAATCTGTACATGGTGACACTGAGGCTTTGGGCTCTGGATCTTATCGTGATCTTTGACTTCTATTTAAAGAACAGTCACCTTTTTTTTAAGAACATACAAAATGTGTTGTGGCCTGCCTGGCCAGAGTTCTCTGATGAAGCAACAGTGGTTTGTGAAAACTGTAGCTAATCTCCATGAATTTTTCTTGAGGCCTAAGGGAGGATTGTTAATAGCTTATACATCAATTAACCCTAGTAATTTTGAGTATTGCCTCTGTGCCAGCTTCTGTACTAAGCCCTTTCTATGAGTTACCTCCTTGAATGTGCACAGTGACCCCAGAAGGCTGGAACTCTTCTCATCTCTCTGTTCAGATGAGGAAACTCAGGTTCAGAGAGACCCACATAGCAAGTAAGTAGTAGGGCCAGGCTTTGAACCCAGGTCTAACTCCACAACTCCCATTCTTGACCACCAAGCACACCGTTGTCTATCATTAGTTGTCTAAAAATTGTCGAAGTATCTTGTGCTCTGTGATAGAAATTGATCAATCAGTAATTATGGGGGAGCCCATAGAAGTAGGTGCTGCTTCTGCCTTTGGCATCACAGCTCGTGGTGGGAACAGGCTTTTTTACTAGACTGTGAGTTCCAAGGACAGGATGGTATGTCATTTATACTTGTGACCCTAGCGTGGAAGGGTGCTCAGGAAATGTTGAATGAATGAATGAATTAGGCAAATCCATATGAAGTAATGAGAGACCCCTTTAAGCCTTGGTATGATTAGGGGCTGAGTAGTAGGGTATAGAGAGTAAGATGTTAACAGGTTTTTAAGGGGAAAAAAAGGCTAGACAAACATATACTTCCCTATATTTCCTCACCTATGAATGAAACCAAAAAAATAGTGAATTTTATTTTTAGTATGTTAAACCTTTGCTTGGTAGCTAACTTTTAGCCTGCAAGTTATATGTAGGAAAATAGACAAGACTTAATAATACAAGCCCTTTTTTTCTGGTAAAGAAACATTCCGCACGCATGTGTGTGTATCTTGTGAACTTCTATGATGACGACTGGTTGTGTAGCTGGGGTCCAGAAGAGGTGTATCTGCTTTGCTTTCTGCACTCGGGATTGTTACGGACAAAGAAGCAGAAGGGATATTGCAAAGAAAATATGCAGTTGCATTAATTCTACACCGTAGGGTGGTGTGGGTCCTAATCAAATCAGAAACAGAATTTCTGGGTGGCTGGTGGCACCTAAATCAGGCATGGGTGTAACCCAGGTGGCTTGCCACTGGCTTGCACAGGAACTGTGAGACCTCCAGCGGCTCCTCCAGGCCTTAGTGGGAGAGCTGAGCTTGCTCCATGCCAGGTCTTTCCTGGGCAGGCACCGCCTCCACCTCATGGAGCCCTGCCCCACCCTTTCCACACTTTGCCACCTGGCCTTGCATCGTGTCTTGGCCATACTCCGCCTTTGCCTGCCGTGTTCCCCCTTCCCTCCATGGTCTCTTCTTTGATCTGGTTAATGCCTCTTCATCCTTCAGATAGCTCTACTGGTTCTTCATTGAGTCGAGTCCAGCTTCAAATGTCCTCCAAACTGTGGGGTAGTGGTCCTCCAGCTTCAGTCACTAGAGGGCTTGTTAAAACACAGATCCTGGACTCCATCCACAGAGGTTAGTATTGAATAGGTCTACGGTGCTGATTTAGGTGTTTCAGGGACCCACCTGAGAACTGATGAAGCAGGAGCTCCAGACGTGTGGCTGAAAGCAGCTGCTAGAAATGCACTCCGGCCTTTAGCTGCTTCTCCCTGACTTCTTGCTTCCAACTGCCCCATCTGCCTCGACCAAAGGTTGGGCAAGGTTGCTTGGACAATTTCAGGGCAGGACGTGTGGGGCAGAATAAGATCCAGAGTGGTGAGTGAGTGTGGTCATTCATGGCAGACTCCGGGTGTGAAGATCCCCTCAAATCACACTGTCCTCACCTGGATCACGCCTGGGCCATCCATCAGATTTAGAGAGTCCAACAAAAGTGGATAACAAACTCGCAGATAAGAGAAGCAGTGAGATGTGGAGGTGACAGTGAAGGGTCTGGAAGCCATGGGGAAGAGCTGGAAGACCTGAAGGTGTTTAGGAAAAAGCCACCATGGGGGATGGAAGTGAGATAGGGTATGTTCTATCTGATTCTGAGAGGTAGAGCTAGTCAACTTGCAGGTCGACTTGAGCTCAGTATGAGGGAAATGTTACATCATAATGACAGTTGTAATAGATGCTAGGAAACTGGTCACTTTATATGTAGTGTCTCTTGATATTTACAGCATCACTGTGAATAGTTACTATTACCCTACTAGATGGATAATGGAGCCGGGTCTCAGAAGTAATTAAAAAGGTTGCCAAGATTATACAGTGATTAAATGGTTAGTGAGAATTCAAGTATTGATCAGATTCACTTTAAAACCTGAAGTGTGTCCCCTGTGTTGTTTCCTCTTGATAGTTAGAGTTGTCTGTAATGATGTAGGGTGCTCGTGGGGTGCTGAGAGCTCACCACTGACTTAGTGATGTAGGACGGGGAGACCTACATCACTTGAACAAGAAGTTCCTTGTACTGTTAATAGGTATTAATAGTTATATATGTATGTATATTGGGGTGACACTGATTTAAACGATGTTAATTAGGTGTTTTACCGCTAGACTTCTCAGAGCCTTTAATACACTAATGCACATTGTGGTTCTCTGAAGACAGCGTCATAGATGGTGATTCCCAAACTTAGTTGATCATGGATTCCATTCTTGAAGAGTATCTCAGAGCAGTTAGAGTTCCTTAGAAGTTTTTGTTTTTGTTTTTGTTTTTTAATACAGATGAAGCTGTGAGAGTTCACACTTCAGAGATTACATGATTGGGCCATGTGACCACAGATCCTTTGATGTTGCTGATGTCACTGTAATTCCGATTTCATAACCAGCTGGTGGGCTTTGCAACGCATGAGCCCTCCATGCCTGGGTGATATTTTACAGAACTTGTGTTTTTTTCACTCCCACAAGTTCTTGAGGCTTGTGTTGCCCTCAATTTTGTTTTCATTTTTAAGGAGCAATATTGAATGTGTAATTAATTCCCTTTCCTGCTTATGTCCTTAACTATTGATTAGAACCAACAATTGGTATAATAATCATTGGAAGTATAATTATTTCTTATAAATGTTATATGAGTCCTGGGAATGGCCTTGAAAAGCTCCAGAAAGTAATGGAAAGATGCTTTCGACCATTTTTTTTTTCATTACTGAAACCAATTATTTTTCTAAAATTGCTTTTCAGATTGGCTATTAAGTTGAAAAGATCATTGATTTTTTTTTAATACTAGCATCAAGGAGAATCCTAATGAAACATGATGTGTTTACAATTAATTATGTTAGCTCTCACCTGGTAGCATAATGCCAATGATGTTTATTTTCTAGTTCTGCTGGGACAAGTGGTCGTGTTCACTAATATCCTCAACTTTGTGGCGGTTGGAAAGAGAGAGTGAATATCTTTTTATTTAAATCCTTAGAGGATTATTTTCTGTTACTCAGAGTTTAAAATCAGACCTTTAAATTTTTTATCCATTTTTGTGAGTTATTTTCTCCTGATAGATGCAGGTAAACTTTGTCCTGGACATTGGTAAGTTGTCACATTAGTGCTTAAAAAATAATTTATCAAAGGTCTTTGTTGATAATCTGGCTTCCCCACTCTATAGGGGGTTTGATCTTTAGTTCCCATGCTGGAGGACACTAGGTGAAGGTGACAGGTGCTGGCACCACAGAGCTTCTGGTGGCAAGAAGCCCGCCAGGAGCCAGCAGTCATGTAGAGCCTTGTCCAGTGGAGTCACTGGCCGTCATAAATGCAGGTCTGGCAGCCCCAGTTCCTTTCCTCTGGGTGTGAGAACCTTCCTTTGAGGGTGGAATAAAACCTTGAGGACCAGGGTCAGGTGGGATTCCATCTTTTGACAGGACACTCCGAAGTTGAGAGCCACAGACTTGATGTTCTACTGTTTTTCAGCTCAAGAATGCTACCTCCATTTTTTAGTTCTTCTCTCAGAAATCAATTTTTCCATTTTGGTGCCATGGCTTTGGGAAGACACCTAGAAATCAGCCCTGGTTTTGCTGATTCCTTTCAAATACCTTCAAAAAAATTTTTTTTTCCAGCTCTCTTTTGTGCCTTTTCTCCGAATGTCCTTCATTTTGTAAATCCAGTCGGTCGTGGAAGCTTCAGGCTCAGTTACCTGAAGGACAGTGTGTTTCCCAGCATGGCGTCCTAGTCCCAGCTTCAATCTGAATTTTGTACATGTTAAACTGTGGAGGTTCATTTTCTGTGGATCCCTGTCATTTTCTGTGGATCCCTGTGCCACTAGCAGTCTCTTTAAATCCCCTGCTGTGTGTGTTTGTGTACCTGTATCGAATGCAATATAGTTTCTTTATAGCCAACATGTTATTTTTATGTGCCTTACTTTATCACACATGAAATGAAACCGTCTCTGACATTTTTATATGCACTGCATTTTTATTAGAGTTATATCTTTCATCAATAATAACATAAGCTGCCTTCTCTCGAATATTTACTGAGATTGCTGCCACTGTTTGCAAAGAGTGCTGTTGCCGCCTTATTAGAAATGGCTTCATTCTCATTGCTTTTATCTCGTTAGATAATCCTTTAATCCCTGTTCATCGCCCATAGATTCTGACTCTCCTTGTCAGTGCTGTGAATGCAAAGTCCTCAGAACAGTGTGGTGGGTGAGGCTGGCCAGCTAGTTGATCTGTTTCAAGTCATTAGAGAATCATCAGTTCTGGTGGCTGCAGTGATTAGAACTGGAGGTCTCATACCTGAGGCCAGCCGTGTTCATTCATAATAAGGGGTTTAGCAGGTATTTATGCAAGCAGAAAATTGAATCAGCAGCGCCATCAGTGCATTAAATTATGGCATTTTCCTGCAGAATTCCTGTAAAAAAGTGTAATAGTAGATTTGGAAAGAAGCATTTCTTATGCAGGTTAGTTTAGGGTCCTTGGTAACATAGCAAGATAGGAAGTTTTCTCCATGAATAAGTCCTCCATTATCTCAGAGACTCCAAACCAGTTTGTTCTGGTTGGTACCCACATACAGATCTGCCAGTCCGCGATTAGATACTAACCATTTTTCTATCAATTTCGGAAAATCACCTTCTTGATGACATCTTTGATCCTAGGAAAATGAGACTGAAAACCCAAGGAAACAGAAAGGCTCTAGTGCTGCATTTAAAAGGCAGGCTCTAGCCTGCCTTTGACATTTTGTGGAGTTTTAGCGTAATTTTGAGAGATATAAAATAACTCCCAATTATGTGGTACCCTAAGACCTCAGTGTGTTCTTCCCTAGATGCTAGCTGTGATGAAAAAGGGAGCAGGGGCTCAAGAGAGAGCCAAGGGGAACATCAGAGGCTCAGTTGTAAGTTGGATGAGGCACCTCCTGGGGTGTACTTGGATAACAGTTTCTAAAAAAGTCACCCTACAAAGGATGATCACATTCATTTTTATTTTCTTTGTTCTTTAATTAAGATTTTTAAGTAGGGGATACATTCAGATGGTTCAGAAATAAATAGGAAGGAAGACAGGAAAAAGTCTCTTTGTGCCCAGTTTTCTCAGCTGGTAACTACTGTTATTAGGTTCTTGTGTATCCTTCTGGAGATAAATTTAAGCATTTATTAATTTGTGTGTGCATGTATATTCTTTTTCTTTCTTTTTTTTTGAAAAACATAAAAGGATGTTATAGGCAGTGTTCTGCACCTGCATTTTTTTTTTTTTTACAAGTATGAATGTATCTTGGAGATCTTTCTAGTTAGGTACACAGACACCATTGTTGTCTTTTTTCTTCTCCTCTACTATGTGGTAGTCCAATGTAGAAGTGTACCATAATTTATTTAATCAATCCCCTATTGGTGGGCATTCAGGTTGTTTCTAGTGTTTTACTATCAAAAGCAGTGCTAGAATGAATAACCCTGTATCTGTGTCATTTCACACATCAAGTGCAAGGTCTTCAGTATGCTGAATCCTCAGAAAAGAAATTAGTGGATCAGAAGATAAATGCATTTATAATTTCGATGACTGTTATCAAATTGCTCTCCCCCCCAGTAATGGTAAGTATTTGACACTGTTTCCAAACAGCCTTGCCAATAGATATGTCTATTCAAGTCCTTTGCCCATTTTTCTAGTAGGTCCTTGGTTTTTTACTTGTTAAGTTCTGGGAGATCTTCATATATCAGAGAGATTAGCCCTTTGCCTCTAATTTGAATGCAAATACGAGATTCCCAGTGGTGATGTTTGCCTTTCAATTTTACTTATGGTATGTTCCGAGGTCAAAGCTTCATTTTTATGTGTTCATATTTATTGACCTTGACTCTTGTAACATCTGGATTTTTAGGTGAGACTCAAAAGGCCTTTTCCACTTCAAAGTTAATAAGGAATTTTCTCATTTTTTCTCCCACCATGTTTTTACACATTTGGCATTTATTTTGGTGTACGCTGTAAGATACAGAAGCCACTTTTTCCTTCAGGTGCTATTCAGTTGTCCTTACATCACTAGTTGAATATATATATTTTTCCCCACTGATATGAGACGCCCACCTTTACTGTGTTCTCAGTTTGTATTTGGATTGACTTTGGACTTTGCATTCTGATCCATGTGTTTGTCTTTATAGTCATATTCCACTACCAGTACCATGCTGTTTTAACATTATGGCTTTATAATATGTTAGGGCTGCCTTTATTTATTCCTCTTTTTTCAATCTTGTATATTTTTTCTTTTCTTGATAGTCTTACATATTTATTTTTCAAAACATGCTTAAAGGTAAACTTGTGTAATTCCCAAACTGAAAACAGTGTTTTCATTAGAAGAGCATTAGGTTTATAAATTACCCTCAAGAAAAAATGGACATCTCCGTAAGTTTGTCTTCCTGTCCAGGAAAAGTGTGTATCTTCTTATTCGTGCAAGTCTTCTTTTGTGTCCTTTAGAAGGGCTATAAAGTTTTCTTTCATAGGTTTGTACATTTATTATTTAGTCAGTTTCTTGATAGTTTATTCCATGTGTGCTACAATAAAAGGAATTTTTTCTTGGACAGATGTCCTAATTGGTGGAGGTTTGTATGGAAGGAAATTACGGGTATCTTCAAGTTAATTTTTGTATCTTGCTAGCTTTTTGAATTGTCTGAGGGTTTTTAGTTGGTCTTTTTTTTGGCTTTCCAAGAGTATATGTAACTTGTCTTTAAACAGTCCTAGTTTTATCTACTCTTTTCCAATTCTTATACTTCTTAAGGTCCCAGGTTTCCCCTCATATGATGTGAAATAATAGCAGTGATAGTGAGCACCCTTGTCTTGGTCCTGTCTTGGCCCTGATTCCTCTTTTTTTTTTAATTTAAAAAAAATTTTTATTGAGGTATAGTTCTTTACAACGTTGTGTTAGTTTCTGCTGTACAGCGAAGTGAATCAGCTATATGTATACATATATCCCCTCTTTTTTGGATTTCTATCCCATTTAGGTCACCACAGAGCATTAAGTAGAGTTCCCTGTGCTATACAGCAGTTTCTCATTAGTTATCTATTTTATATGTAGTAGTGTATAAATCTCAATCCCAATCTCCCTTTCCCCCCTTGGTGTCCATACGTTTGTTCTCTATGTCTGTGTCTCTATTTCTGCCTTGTAAACAGGTTCACCTGTACCATTCTTCTAGATTCCACATATATGTGTTAATATACAATACTTGTTTTTCTCCTTCTGACTTACTTCACTCTGTATGACAGTCTCTAGGCCCATCCACCTCTCTGCAGATGACCCAATTTCATTCCTTTTTTATGGCTGAGTAATATTCCATTGTATATATGTACTTGGCCCTGATTCTTACTGGCTCGTATTCTAGTGTTGCCTCATTAAGTATGATCCTAGCTTTGGGTTTGTGTTAAATATATTTTATCATGTCAAAGAAGTGTACATTTTATTCCTGTTTGATTGATTGATTCATTGTTGTTAAGAATGATTGTTGAATTTTGCCCCAATTCAATTTTGCCCAAATTCATCCCTTATTCTCTGTCTCGGGGATGGTTACATGATTTTACACTAGAGTTCTATTAATATGATGAACTAGTTTGATGGATTGACTAGTATAGTATTGAGCAATCTTTGCTTGTATAAATCCCACTTGGTCATGATGTAATGTGCTTCTTGATACCATGTGTTAATTTTTTTGTATTGATATTCATGGATGAAATAGGTCTTGAGTTTTCTTTGATACCTTATAGTTGTGAGGTTTTTACTTACTTTGTTTAAAAACTTACTTTTTTGTGTGAAGGAGGGTTTTCTGAACAAGTTTGTACTGTGAACAAGAGTTTAGGAAACATATTTGACCTAAGGGAACCAGTAGTTTCTAGGGCTACTTACAAGTATGTTCATGTATGTGGGTGCCAGTTTAAACTTAATGAAGGTAAGCTTTGTCTCTTTGGGGAGGCAAAGTATGGAAAATAATGCATTAGTATTTTATTGGTACTAATAAGAACTAATAAAGTCAATCATTAGTTAACTAAATTAATTAGTTTAATACGTGGTAGGTTGGCTTTACATGTATTAGCCCATTTTAATCTTCCGTAATCCTTAAAAGAGGAATTTCTTTTAACTTACGGAAGAGAAAACTGACTTTGAAAAGGTGAGCATGACTCGGCCAAGATCACACAGCCAGTAAGGGATGGAATCACACTTTAAACCTAGATCTATTTGACCTGGCATACATATGCCTAACCTCCACGATGAATTGTTTTTTAAATAAATTGAGTTGTTATATGTAATTGGAAGTAAGAAGACCATTTCCTTAAGCAGTGGCCTCAAAGTGGGATCTCCAGGCCAGCAGCATCTACATCACCTGGGAACTTGTTAGAAATGCAAATTCTCAAGCCCTCACCCGGATCTGAAGCAGAAACTCAGGGACGAGGCCCAACAATCTGTGTTTTAATAAGGCCTCCGGGTGATGCTAATCTCCATACACTGAAGTTTGGGAACCGCTGCTTTAGGAACTTCAGACTACTCTTCCTTTCTGCAGTCTGAATTTTAGGAGTTGTTAACGTGTTAACTCTATGAATAGGGCAGATATTCTTTATTTTCTCCATGTACTCTTCAGAAATAAAGGCTAATCATTTGTGTAACACCTTATGGCTTGCTCACAAAAGGGAGTATTTGCCGAGCCTAGCTCCCTAGGAAACTTGTGAAAATTAAACATTCTTGTGAAATGTCAATAGAGCATCATTTACTCACAGCCTCAGTCCAAGCAGAGGTCCTAAGTAAACTAATTAGACTTCATTTTAGGAGTGTGAGCAGTTTGAAGATTTGCATGTTTTCTGCCTATGGCCCCAATGCAGGATGTACTTTGCTGGGACTCCGTTTATGTAGGAAAGGGGCTGTGAGGGCAGGAACCCAGCAGCCTCAGGTCTCTGCCTCTGACAGGCTCACGAAGACTTTGTTCTGTTCCCCTCAATGAGTAAATGCCAGGAGGAAGGTGAAATGCTGGCAGTCTGCCCACTAGACCTCATCTCCTCGCAGTGCCACCAGACTGAGGAAATAATGATAATTCACTTAACCTAAAAGGCTCATGCCAATTAATGATTTCCATGCAATTGACAGTTGCTTGCCCTTCTCTTCTGGGTGCAGAATTCATTTCATTGGCATCACTGATTTACAAAAGGCAGTCTGCTCGCAAGCTAATTGGGTGAAGTCAGTACAGAGGGCAGCGTGGCTGTGAGTAGGAGTGCTGCTAAAGTGGTTTCCGATAACGTGCCTCTCGTCCCTGCATTATTTGTCACCCCCAGAGTAATTAGATCAGAGTGGTGTCAGCTCGGGGCTCTGAGGGTGCTATGGGTTTACCAGCCACCAAGTACAGTTTGCTGAAACTAGTTTTTAATTATATTCAGGTATCTTGTCCAGTTCTAGGAGTTTGCAGACTGACGTATTTCTGTGCTTAGTGAATGTTTTCCTGGTGGGTGTGTGCATCTGTTTACATGTGTGCATGTGCATGTATGAGGGGGTGTGTGTGTGTACATATGATGGGTTAGGATTGATGTGTTAAATGAACCACTTCCCAGGGACTGCAAGTTGTGTGTCCCTGTGTGAGCTGACTCTAATTAAACCACACCGCCCAGCATCCGGGACAGAAGTGACCCACCCTCAGCGGGCTGGAGACTGGGGTTGGCAGGACGCAGGGAAGCTGGGGAGCCTGCATACATGCGAGTCTGCGCACAGGCTGGGTCTAATGACTGCGGGGACCTGTGACAAGAGTCTAAACAGAGACTCATATTACCTGACGTCTAAAGAGCCAAGTTATAGTATAAGCAGACCGACAGACTCTCAAGCGACAACATATGCTCTGTCCTCCTACCTTGACAAAGGCACCTTCATAATAACCTGGATGTGGCTATGTGAACAAAGAGCCCCTTCTCATCCCCCCCTCGGCGTCCTCCTGCTCCGTGAAGGGCCTTGCGTGCCTGCTTGCAGGCACCCAGCCTTCTCGTCCAAACTCTGATCTTAAGCCCCCTCCTCATTGTGGACCCCTCTTAGGCTTAAGGGGCCCTCACTGGTAGCTCAGGCCACCTGTCAAGGTGTCAGTGCACCTTGGAGAAAAGGCCCTGGAAGTTGGCTCAGGCCTATTTTCGCAGGAAATTCTTATTCTAGGGAACAAGGACATGGCCCAGAAGGGGGAGCATGAGTTCTGGGGAGGCCTGGCTTCCAGATGAGGGCCAGAGGCAGGTCTCCCTCTGCCTGGTCTAACTGGGTCTAAGTGAACTTGTGAAATGTTAGTAAGATTTCATTTATCCAGGGCCTCAATCAAGGGAGAGGCCTTAAACACAGGCTTGTGTATTCATGCACACCCCGCCCCACAGATGTTCACATCCTGTGATGGTGCACAGAACCTCCTGTGTGAGCCTCACATGGTCCTTGTGCGTTCTAGCCTCACACACACACACTTTGACACACTCCCAGCAGATGTATCCGTGCTACTCTTACATATACATACACACACTCAGCAACTGTCACTTGTCTGCTTTACTGTGGTACCCACACACCTGTCATCAATCTTTATGCACAGACACGTGTATCTCTTAGCCTCACACACGTATGCACGCCCACAAACATTTTGCCTGTCCACATGTCCCCAAATCTAGGCCTCTTTCTGCCCATACTCACCTCTCTGACATGTAGCCCCACTTCATCTGGCACGTTTCTCTTGTCACCAGTCATCATCAGTGTCATCAAGGATCAGGTTGAGGCTTGCAAGCTAAAGTAAGGCTTCAGGATTTTAGAAGCGGTTATTTTTTTTTTTTTTTTTTTTTTTTTGCGGTACGTGGGCCTCTCACCGTTGTGGCCTCTCCATCTGCGGAGCACAGGCTCCGGATGCGCAGGCTCAGCGGCCGTGGCTCACGGGCCCAGCCGCTCCATGGCATGTGAGATCCTCCCAGACCGGGGCACGAACCCGTGCCCCCCGCATCGGCAGGCGGACTCTCAACCACTGCGCCACCAGGGAAGCCCAGGAGCGGTTATTTTTATTGAGATTCTACTTACGACTCATCAGCAGACAATGAAAACTGAACGTGTTGCATTTACTGATGACCGCTGGGTAATCCAGACACAAACACCCACACGTCTGCTGTGTTTCTGTTGGTGGCGCAGTCCTGCTGAAGGTTGTCGTGTGTCATCCAGCAGGGCAGAGCATTTGGCCCTGGCTCCCTTGTCTGGGTATTTTAGGAGCAGCACTCAGGATTCCTTACAGCATCCCACATCCTTTCTCCCTTGACACAGAGAAACTCATGCAGGGGAGACTGAGCGACCCCAGGTGTTCCCGTGGCCTCAGCTCCCACTTAGCCAAAGATACAGCTCCAAAAATCTCATCTCCGGGTCACTGCCTCCGAGGCAGATGCAAATAGCTCACTCTTTCTAGTCGCTTCCATCGCAGCACCGTCTCTGTGATGGAACAATGTGGGCTTAGTGAAGCACTTTCAGGTCGGCAGTACTTGGGCCAAAGCCCTTTCACGTCGGTGTCTTGTCTGCCTTAAAGTAAAAGATGTCCAACTGTGTGATGGGACATTTTGTTGGAAATATGTTTGGTATTCAGTAGTAGGATTCTATATCATTTGACTTAACTTTGTAAAAATGAACTTTATGCTGGAATGCTTTTAGATTTACAGAAAGGTAAGTCTGACTTGTATCTGCAAAGATACACAGAGTTTGTGTATACCCATCACTCAGTTTCACCCGTTGATACCATCTCATATAACCATGGTACACTTGTCAAAACTAAGACACTGGCATTGGTACATGACTGTTAGCTTAACTCCAGACTTTCATCGCTTGGTAAAAGCAGTGTTTTCCAGTGCTCTCTTCTGTAAAGCTATTTTCCCCTTTCTTCACACTCTTCTTTGGCAGCAAGTCACTACTTCTGGCCCACCCTCAAACGGGGAGGGCAGGAGTTAAGCCCCACCTCCTGGAAGGAGCAGTATCTACACATATTATTTGGAATTCTGCTGAAAGAAAGACTTCACTCCCTCTCACTTTTAAAAACATATGAAGGTATTTGGTGCAACGTCTGGGTCTGGATGAAACGGCATAGATGTGTTTATCCCTGCTCCTCCCTACTAAGAGTGACAGTAAACCCTGGATAAAGCATTAAGAGGCAACCAGAGGAGAATCTGAAAGGTGGTAAGAGGAAGGTGTTGGCTTGCGGCCCAGGACTGGAGGAACAGCACAGTGGCAGAGTGTCTTACAGCCTTTCCTGACCTACAGCTTAGCACCAGAAAGTAGCCCAGGTCGGCACATCCCTCCCTCAATACAATAAGAGTACCTTCAACATTCAGTGAACCCAGTACCTTGGCTCCACCGACAATGGTGGCCACGGGAAGTGTCCTTCCCTGCTGGTGCCTGAAACTTTTGTTTCTCACTGAGGGATACAAGAGTGGCTGGGGGGCCACCAGCAAAAGAGGCCCTTCCACAACATGTGGCCTGGCTTGGGAAGGCTTCTTTGTTCTCCCCTCCCCTACCCAGAGACCCCTGGATGGCTGGAGGATGCCCTCTACAACAAGCACTCAGGGACACCTCTTTATCCTCATGGCCCAAGACTCTCCTTCTCAACCAAGAGACACCAGTGGCTTGGACTGGGGAACCCCTTGCTTTGAGGAGTGAGGCAAGGAAGTCTGCTCTCACCACTCTTATTCATCATAGAACTGGAAGTTCTAGCCCTTGCAATAAGGTAGGAAAAAGAAAAGACATTGGTAAGCAAGAAATAAAACTGTGCCTGTTTGTAGATGACATGGGGTTCTATGTAGAAAACCTCAAGGAATACTTTTTCAAAAAAAGCCTCCTAGAACCAATAGGTAAGCTCACAAAGATAACAGTATATAAGACGAATGCACAGAAGTCAGTCATGTTTCTGTATAGTAACAATGAATATTGAAACTGAAAACACAATACCATTTATGTTGACTCCAAAGAAATGAAATCTTTATATATACGCTTAAATCACGCATAGGATCTGTGTTCTGAATATTACAAAATACCGATGAAAGCAATCAAAGAATACCTAAACAAATAGGCATATCATGTTCATGACTTGGGGACCTCAGCAGAGTAAAGATATCCATTTGCCCCAGATTGGCACACAGGTTTAAAGAAATTTCTATTAAAATTCCAGCAAGGATTTTTGTAGATGTAGATAAGTTTATTCTAAAATTTATATGGACAGGTATAGGCCCCAAATAGCTAAAATGATCTTGACAAAGAAGAATAGGAGGAATCCCTCTATTTTATATTAAAGCTTACTAATTATATAGCTATAGTAATTAGTCAGTGTGGTATTGCCAGAGGGATAGATTTGTGGAACGGAATAGAAAACCCAGAAATATAACCAGACAAATATGCTCAAGTGATTTTTGACAAAGGCACAAAAGGATTTCAGTGGAGGAAACACAGCCTTTTCAACAAATGATGCTAGAGCCATGGTCATCCATGAGGAAAAATCCTAAACCTCATGCCTAACACAAAAGTTCACTCAAAATGGATCATGGACTTAAATGTAAAATGTAAAGCCATACAAATTTTATAGGAGAAAAAAAATAAGAGAAAATCTTCGGGATCTAGGACTAGACAAAGAATTCTCAGATTGGAGAACAAAATCATGATCCATAAAAGGCAAATTTGTTAAATTGGACTTCATCAAAATATCAACAACTTGTAGTCTGTGAAAGACCTTGTTAGAAAGATGAAAAGACAAGCTATATACTGGAAATACTTGCAGCACACACATCCAACAAAGGATTAGCCCCTGGCCCTGTATAAAGAACTCTCAAAAGTCAAGAGTCAAAAAGCTGGCAAGCCAATTAGAAAATGGGCAAGTCATGAAGAGACCTTTTACCAAGGGGGGTACACAGATGGCACATAACCACATGAAGTGGTTTTCCGCATCAGTAGCCATCAGGGAAATGCAAATGAAAATAACCATGAGATACCACTACACACCTAGCAGGATGGCTAAGATGAAAAAAATAGTGGCAACACCAAATGCTGGAGGGGGTGTGGAGACAAAAGTTACTCGCAGTTGCTGACAGGAATGTAAAATGGTATAGTTGCTCTAAAATGCATGTGCCATCCAATGCACTCTTGGACATTTATCCCAGAGAAATGGAAACTTGTGTTCATATGAAAACTTGCACTTAATTTTTTAACGTAAGATTGTTTTATATGAATGGCCAAGACTGAGTGTATAGGAGATAATCCAAATCAAATGAATTTTGTAACCACTGACTTTAAAAGCGTAGAAAAAATATATTATACAGCTCACATATAGAAAAATATACCAGTTTCCAAATGGCCAGATGAGTCCTACCACTTTTTTTCCCTGTTATTCGCTGCCCTCCCCAGCTTTATTGAGATAGAATTGATATAGTGCAAGTTTAAGGTGTGCACATGAATGTTTATGGCAGCTCTACCTGTAATAGCTAAAACCTGGAATCAGGCCAGAGGTCCTTCAGTGAGTCCATTTATAGATAAAATTTTCAAAATGCCAAAATTTTAGAAATGGAAGAAAAAGTAGTCATTGCCAGTGGTTAGGGATGACTAAGAGAGGTCAGAGGAAAAGGGTGTGGTTATAAAATGGTGATGCCTGGGATCCTTGTGGTGATGGGACTGTCTCGTATTTTGACTGTGATGGTGGATACAGAAATCTACATGGGATGAAATTATATAGAGGTAAACTTTACACAGTGCAAGTAAAATTGGGAGAAATCCGAGTAAGATGGATGGAATGTATCAATGCAAATATCCTAGTTGTGATTCTGTACCATAATCTTGCCAGAAGTTACCATAAGATGAGACTAGAGAAAGGTATGTGGGATCTCTCTGGATTATTTCTTACAGTTGTTTATGAATCTACAATGATTTCAATAAAAATTTCAGTGAAAAAAGATATATGATGTGATGGAATCAGGTTTAATATATTTTTGAAAGCATTTCAAAAGCATTTAATATCTTGTGAAAACATTTCATAGTCCTATGAAATTTTGATAAAAGTATATAGAAAAGGAATGAGCAGTATGCCATCTAAAATTCCTATCCCTAAATTGATAGATTAACAGAAATTAATATGTATCCATTTTATTCTGATCTAATGCTTCAATATATTTTTCTAAATGAAGCAACTTTTATTTTTCTTCTTACAAAAGTACTAAAGATTCATTGTATTTGGAATTTTCAAGTAAGCCCAAAGAATAAAATAGACATCACTTGCGTGTGTTTTTTTTTGTGTGTGTGTGGTACACGGGCCTCTCACTGTTGTGGCCTCTCCCGTTGCGGAGCACAGGCTCCGGACGTGCAGGCTCAGCGGCCATGGCTCACGGGCCCAGCTGCTCCGCGGCATGTGGGATCCTCCCGGACCGGGGCACGAACCCGTGTCCCCTGCATCGTCAGGCGGACTCTCAACCACTGTGCCACCAGGGAAGCCCACGTGTGTTTGTTTTTAATAGGCATCAGGCGGTGGTCCTGTGGTCTTTTGCTCTCCCTGGTTCCTCTTACTGCTCCTTTCATCATGGGTGGGCGAGGCGACCTTTCCTTTCCAAGGAGAGTCCCCAAGTCCTTGGGTGTGAAGGTGTTTGTCCACTGAACTAGTGTGTCTTCAGGGATGCTCTTGATTTGAGACAAGGCTCTTGCATAACATTTCAGAAGCTAGCTGCTCACAAGATAAAACCAGCCTTCCTCCATGCCCTTAGCAGCTCTGAGCTGATAGTAGGTGGTAACTCAAGGGGTGTCAGTGGATGTCTGTATATAAAGAAAGATGGGGAAAGTTTAGGGTCCGGAGTATGTAATCCTGTATGTGATGAGCCCCTTTTGTTATAAGGGCTTCTCTCTTGCATCTAAGGAGCAGAGTGCTACGGAGTCTTGGTTTGCTTTTCTTTCAGAGGCAAAGGGCTATCTTTGTTGCCCATCACCCTATAGCAATGACAAGGCTGCTCTCAGTGTAATTCCTCTCCTCTCTGAGCCCCCTGTCCTGGACCTCTGTCGTTTTGTCTGCCCAGACCAGTAGCCGTCTCGTCTACCTTTCTAGGAGATGTGCCTTTCCTTCTCTGTAACCCTGTGATTCAAATGAGAGTATCATCTTCCCATAGAATCTGTGCCCCTGATGATGCTAGGGCTCTGAGCGCTTCCATGCTTCCCTGACCTAGTGATGAAGCAGCCCCTGGTACCAGTCACCCCTAAGACTAGCCACCCTTTGAGCTGGCTGTTTACAAAAGCTAGTGAAGTGTGTTCCTTGGCTTAGCTAGTTCATGTTGAATTTCCTTCACGTGTGTTCAAGTGTCCTGACTCATACTCTCTGTAACATCGAAATTCATTATTTTCTTTCTCAGTTCTTCCCTACATCTTCCTGTTCTTAGCCATAGAAGGAGAGGCCAAAATAAGTATCTCGTTTTATTCTGTTCTTTAAGTTTCCTGCCGTGTCCCAGACAAGATCAGATGACGATTCCCTTTGTGTGTCTAGCGAGGACCAGTTGCTTCTGCAAGAGCGGCTCCAGTCTCATTAAGTATCCACCCAGGGCTTCCCTGGTGGCGCAGTGGTTGGGAGTCCGCCTGCCGATGCAGGGGACACGGGTTCGTGCCCCGGTCCGGGAAGATCCCACATGCCACGGAGTGGCTGGGCCCGTGAGCCATGGCCGCTGAGCCTGTGCTTCCGGAGCCTGTGCTCCGCAACAGGAGAGGCCACAACAGCGAGAGGCCCGTGTACTGCAGGAAAGGAAAAAAAAAAAAAAAAAAAAAAAAGAATCCACCCACAATCAGAACTAAAAAGGCCTGGAGCAGCTCAGGCTGCTCCGAGTGCCTTTTTTTTGCAGTGTATGTGCTCATCTTGTTGCTGAAGAGACCGAAGTCATCACCCAGTCCTAGCGAATTCATGTATCAAGACCGATGAGTGATTGCAGAGGTATATTTAGATTGTTCCTAAATTCTGACATTGCTTGGAGGTAAATCCATTATCTGGGCAAGGGCTGCTACATAGTAATTAAACTGAAGATATTATATTTGTAGATGCTTTCTGCCCCTCAGCAAAACATATTTAAAATATTCATAGAGGTGATTTTTTTAAATCTTTGCACTTTGGTACTGCAATTCCAGTGGAGCAACATGCAAGCAGTGTTCTGAAGATGACTAGTGTTTCTATCCTGTTGGGTAGTGTTGGGTGGGGTCTTGCTTCCGTGGTGTGTGCAATCTGAGTCTCACTCTGATGGCCTGGGAGCCACCTCTATGGAGGGTGGGCCACTGCAGCCTCCTCGTCCTGGAGTTTGGCCAGAGCCCTTCCTGCTCTTGCACCAGTGATGTGCCATTTGTAAGTCCCCAAGCTTGTTTGACTCATTCAGGGCTTCTCAGGTCAACTGGCAGCAATGAGAAGCCTCACATTCCTCTCTGCTGGTAAGTGGAGAGGGGGGCATGAGAAGAAAACAGGCTTGGTTTGCTCATCATTGCTTTTTGGTCTTGTCAGCTTTGTTAAAGAAATGGAATTTACACTTTTTCTGTGTTGGACATTGATGGGGAAATGTCTAGGTCTCAGAGTTTTGCATTCCTGTTCATAGGTATATCAGCCTCGCAACAGCCCCTATTAACCACGGAAGCCCCCAGGGAATAGGACAGCAAAGATCCAGGGGATGGAAGTGTCTGAGAGACTTGCTGGTATGTCACAAACCTGCTTAGGTAGTCTGTAGTCTATAATTAATGGCTGTATCGGCTGTTGTTGCTTTGCTTCTCCAAGCCTTATGATAACGTGCCTGATCTCTGTTTGCGAAGCCCAGGGGTCTGTTCTGAAGCCATAGGCCTTTCTTCCAAGAGAATCCCTGGTTCAGGTCATTGCCTCTGTTCCCTCGTCCTACAGACACTGATGCGCGAGTTGGCTTGTTCTTTAAACCAAAATGGAAGGACCTCAGGCTCCTTTGCAAATGTCAGTGCCTGGCACTGAGGTGGGCGATAGATGCCAAGCTCTCAAAGATTCTTGTTTTATTTTGATTCTGCCAGAGCCAGAGGGTCATCAGGATTTCAAGACCCTATGAAATGGTTGGCTTAAGTCATAATATGGCAAATAATTCAACTTGCTATCCTTAGAAAGTTCTTCTTCATGAGTAATGCCAGCTGGTGGGATTGAAGCTTTAGAAAACAACCACCATGTTCTTTTTTTTTTTCTTCTAATTTTTATTGGAATAGAGTTGATTTACAATGTTGTGTTAGTTTCTGCCATACAGGAAAGTGAATCAGTTTTACATATATCACCTCTTTTTTAGATTCTTTTCCCATATAAGTCCTTACAGAGTATTGAGTAGAATTCCCTGTGTTCTACAGTAGGTCCTTATTAGTTATCTATTTTATATGTAGTAGTGTATATATGTCAATCCCAGTCTCCCAATTCATCCCTCCCCCCAACTACCACTTTTAAATTTAATTGTTTTCTGCTAAGCAGAAAAATCTATTTTTCTGTCAAATAAAATTGCACCTAGGGCCTAGTACGTACAACTGATTAAGAATTCCTAAGGCTAGCCTAGCCTTGAGCCTACTACAGTAGATCCTGAGGCACTTTCTTGGATGCTCAGGGTTTGAGGGTCCTTCCTTTGTGGGCTGCTGGCTTTCTGAGTCCTTCTGCACTGCCTTAAATGCTGAGGTCTGGGCAGCTCACATAGTACACAATTAGCGTGGGGTAGGGTCTTCTGATCCCCTGTATGCTCTGAACTTGAGGCATTGCAGCTGCTATGGAGCCTCTGCTGTACCCCTTGGTCACAAATTTCGTTAGAAATCCTCAGTCAAAATGGCTCACTTTTCAGATGGATAAAGGGAGGCTCTGAAAGGGGTGGGAAGGTGCTCAGAGTTACCCATTCATTCATTCGTTTGTTGGTTTGTTCATTCATTGATAAATATTTGCTTTATTATGTTCTGGAGATACCCTGGCCAGTAAGTGTCCTTGGATTCACACAGTTTATAATCTGGATACAAATAATTATCAGAAACAGGAATGCTATGGTGGGGACGTACAAGTTGGTTTGGGCTGCTATAACAAAATACCGTAGACTGGGTGGCTTAAATAATAGCCATTTATTTCTCATAGTTCTAGAGGCTGGAAGTCCAAGGTGAGGATGTTGGCTGCTTTGCTTCCTGGCTTGTGGGTGGCAGCCTTCTTGCCATGTCCTCACTTGGCAGATACAGAGCTCTGGTGTCTTTTCCTTTTCTTATAAGGGCACAAATCCCACCATGGGTGCCCTAGCCTCATGACCTCATCTAACCCTAATTATCTCCCAAAGGCCCAGTCTCCAAATACCGTCATGTTGGAGATTAGGACTCTTTTTTTTTTTTTGGTGGGGGACACAATTCAGTCCATAACAGGCACTACTGAGGTACATAGTAGTGATACACTAATACCAGAAGGATGAGTAGGAGTTAAACACACAGAGAAGTGAGGAGAGGGCAGTCTGTGCACAGGCGCAGAGATGGGTGAGTCCTGAGCCATTGCTACGATGCCTAGAGCACAGGGAATGGGAAGAGAAGACATGAATGCTGTGGGAGTAGATGAGAGTCTGAGCCTTTGGACTCACACCGTGCTAGAGGGTTTGGTATAACCCTGAGGGATGTGGTGAAGCATGGTGGGTCACAGTGACCCTGGATCCTTGTCGCTTTCTTAGCATCAAGGCCCCTGCCTGTGTACGGGGCACTTCATGGCCCAGCATTACTTACTGAGAATAAATGTAGACACCTCTGCAGCATGACACTTCAGCCCTCAGGGCAAGAAGATCAAGCCACAATTTTTGTGGCAAACAGAGTAATTTGGTCAATAGTTTAATTCTGGCAGTAGCCGAATGACATCATAAAGAATGCAGTGGCATTTCTACTGGAAATGTCTGCCATCATTTTCTCCTTGACATGAAGAAACTAAAAGCTTCCTAACTCCAGAAAAAATTAGCATGAAATGTGCCCATCGGTCTCCCTGTGAAGACGCATTAGGCTGTGGCATTGTAGGTACGCGGAGGAGGAGGCGATCACGGAGCAGGATGATGTACAGCTCACTGGTGGTCTTGTTTCCAGAAACCCCCTCTCTTCAGGGCCCAGCTGTGGTCTGGATGTCCCTGTAGCGCGGTGGCCTTGGGTCAGCCCCACAGTGCAAGTTGCAGGAGTGTGGCGAGGTGCCTCGAGAGGGAGGATGCCTGCCTGCAGCCTTTCTGGATGCTCACGTGGGGTCCCCTCCTGGTTTTGTCAAGGGCTGGACTCCAGCTGGTTCTGAGCTTTTTGAAGGTAACTTCTGTTTGCACATTTCCCTTTCTCAGTTCTTGAGCTTGTCTCCTATTTCTCCTTCCTTTAGCGCAGTGGTTCTCAAAATGTGATCCTTGGACCAGCGCATCAGATAGGCCAGTTCTTAAGTCCCACCTAAGACATGCTGCATCGGCATCTTTGAGGATGGGGCCCAGAAACCTGTGTTTTAACAAGCTTTCCAGGTGATTCCTTTGCAGGGGGAAACCCCTGCTTTAGCAGTGTGTGTGCACTGGGGCATCATGCTCCATGCCTTAGCAGGCACATGTGTGGAAGGTCAGAGTTTGTGTTGGGGTGTGGGTGCAGATGTCTGAACCGCTTAAGAAAGGTTCTGTGCAGGGACGTGACTATAGGAGGCACCTGGGTAGGGGCTGAGTGACGATGGAGAGATCTTTCATACCTCTTGGTACCTAATAGTGATGTTGATGACGATAGCTAACAGCTGTTGAGCGTGGAGTGTGCCAGTCACTGTGCCAAGCATTGTGCGTGTTATTTTATTTTCACGATACCTCTATGAGGTAGTTTTACGATCCCCAACTTATAATGAGTCAGAGTGAGGCTTATAGCAGGTAACTAACTTGCTCAGGATCGTCCCACTAGAAGGTGGCAGAGAGGGAACCCAAGCACAGGTCTGTGCTGTGTCCAAAGCCTGCGCTCCCGGAGCTGCAGCCTGGCCTTCCTCTTGCTCTGTTCAGGTACCGGTACTTCTGGGCATGGCCAGTCTCAGCACTGCCTGGGTTCCCTGGGGGGCCCTTGAGCTGGCGTGGTGGACATGTTTCAGTACAGAGCCCTGTGAAAGCACTGAGTATTGAGGGCTTTCATGCTGTGGGGGGGAGAATGGTACTTCATCTCCTCTCCACAAATAAGTACTATTAGAAGCACAAACAAGAAGCAAGAAAACCAGCTGAACTGTTTCACACTTGAAATGCACCACGTGCAATCGAGTGCCTATGAAAGTGGACTGGGCCCAAGCTCCCAGTCTCCAGTGATTGAGGCCCTTAAAATAAGGAGCCGAAC
Organism: Delphinapterus leucas; assembly: GCF_059928025.1. Lineage (NCBI taxonomy): Eukaryota > Metazoa > Chordata > Mammalia > Artiodactyla > Monodontidae > Delphinapterus > Delphinapterus leucas. Next base: position 115,732,447 of record NC_143131.1, on the reverse strand, counting down.
TGCGGGGCTGGCTGGTTAATTGTTTTCCCAGGTGGTTGGACCAGCCTGCGAGAGGGACGTGGGCCTCATGCTGCCTGCACGTCTCTCCATGCACTTTCCTCTTGTTATTAAACAGGCAGCAATAACAATTTTATTTTATTTAAGGGGAGGAAAAAAAAAAGAGTGGGCTGAGATTTAGAAATCGTCATGAAGGCATGTGTGTGAGTTTACTCCTTTATTAGGCTTAGCAGAGACAGTTTCTGAATCTCAGCTTGCTGCTTCCAGGGTGATCTCTGATGCTTTTTCAAGTTTCTAGCTGTCCCTGAAATCTGTAGGAAGGTGGGTGCTTTGGGACCTGGGTATAAACTGGCCTTTTGAGTTATACCAGCTTCCCTTCCCAGCTTACATTCTTTAAGGATTTCTCTTTGGCTGTTTCCTCCTTATGGATCATGATTTTGCAATCTGCTCCTTGAAAGCATGTCACTTATTCCAAGGAAGAATTTGGCTAAACGCACAGTAAGTCACATGTACCCATATATCCTGCCTACCTGGTAAGCAGTCTTCTGTCCACTAAGTGCCTTACCATTTTCTAGATTTGTATTGGAGACATCAGCAGTAAACAGCATTTCCCCATGATCTCTCTTTCCCAATTAGCTTGTAGCCAAGTTCCAATAATATATTAAGCCGAGAGCTTTTCTTGTTAATTTCCCCATAGAAAAGATGTGGCAAAGCTACAGGGGGGCTGAACTTAGCTTACAAACAGCGCTGAACTATGCTGTTCTTCCTTTCAAATCATAAACTGCTCCCCTGGAGAATAACTTTGCCTAGCATCTGTAAAGATGTTCCAGTGTTATGGGAAACTGGAAACTTTGTGGCATTATTAGTTAGGAGAAAACTACCTCTGGAGTAAACTTCCCGAAGTGACTCTTGAAACTTCTCTTATGATCTAATAGGGGATGCACTAAGGTGGTCCTGACATTTTCAGATTCAACTTTTGCGTAAACTTCATTTTAGTACATTATGAATTGATGCCCCTGTACATCTTTACGTTTGCTAGTTTTGTGTCACTGTTCAGGTGTGCCCTGGCAGACAGACATTCTGAGCTCTGGCAGAGCCTGACAGCCAAGAGTTCATGTTATTGGCAAGAGCATCATCTCTGCTTGTGTAGCCTTACGTGTTCCAGCAATTCTTTGAACTTTCAGTGCATTTTTCCTCATTATTTCATAAACATGTGTGATAAAATGAGAATAATGGTGTTGAAGCTTGGGTCTCATAAATGTGAAGATAACATTGGGAATCATTAAACATGGCCCAAATAGCAAATCATTAGTCTTAAATGGGTGGACATTGGAATTAAGGTAGTCAACTGGGTATTCAATTGTGAGGAAAGAGAATATTAAAGGACTCATATGAACTGCTGAAAATATGTCATCAAAGATGGTGTTTAAGATGGTGTCATTAGGAATTTCATGCTGTTTTTCAGTACTTGAGACTACCCCTGCCACGTATAAATCTCTTATTTGACCATAATACTTCTTACTGTTTTTCTGTATTATAGCACATTATGTATTATATAACGGAGCTGTGCTGAGTTATAGGGACTACCCTTTTAGTTTGTCATGGAGATTTTAATTTTTCTCACATGGAAGTTACATTAGCAGCCACAATTGGGAGGAAAATTAATGAATCATCATAGAAATGGTAGTTTTCTCCTATTTCCCTCCTTTCTGTCCCTCCCTGGCCAGCCTTTACTTCCTTTCTCTGCTTCATTTTCCTCCACAGCGCTTATTCTTAATAAACCACATTCTACTTGTTGATCGTCTGTCTGATACCAATAGAGTATTAGCTCCACGAAGGGAAGAATTTCTGTGTGTTCATTACTCTAGACCAGTGTTTTTCAACTTTTTCCCCACATTATCACTCTCCTATGGAGACTTTTCAGATTTTGTTTTGTTTTGTTTTGCTAATTGCCCCCCTCCATGAAATTTTATTGTCACGCATATACCATACATCTGTTTATGTACTATATCTGTACTTTGTATATGAAAGGAGTAAGAATTTCTTCATCCCTCAAAAACCCCTCGAGGAGCAGTGGTGCCCCTTTGAGAATGCACATTCTAGACCTACTGCCAACAAGGGTGCCTGGGGCATAGCAGGCGCTCAATAGTAGTTTACATGTGTCTATTTCTAAAATTTCATCTTTTTTTTTTTTTTTTCAGTAGCAGCCAAACAAATGTTGGCTCACCACTTGTTAGGTATGTGAAGGGATCCTTCCAACAGTGTGTGAAGTCCTCATTCTTCTTATGAGTCTGTGATCAACCAGTAAAGGGAATACTTTGATAGATGGTCTTATTTAAACCTGTCATCATCCTTGACGGTTGATGCATGATCAAAAAGCCAGCGCACAAATCTACTAACTGCTCTAACTACTGGCATTATTACCCTTTGTTACCACCTAAGCTGTGGTCCTGAAACTGACCTGTTTGATGACAGAGCCCCCCTCCCCCAATGGTGGCCTTACCCACCCCAGAATGAGGGTGGGGACCAGAGGCACTTCGGAAAGCTTCTTAGTATGCTGTGGACTTACCCAGGCACCTTGCATGTTTCCAGGTCCCTTGATAATCTGCAGCTTCTCTGTCCTCCTTCCTGATGGCCTATATATGTGGCGTGATAAAAGCCATCGATTCCTCTTGCATTAAACAAAATGAGAAAACTTGAGGCTTCGTGCTGTCCCGTGTGTGTTGGGAATAGTAATAAAAGCAAGATAATTGGTGTGTGTCTTTTAAGATGCCAGAGACCAGGAAGACCCTCTCAGACTAAGTCTGACCAAGGCTTTCCCATCTGACACAAACTCAGTGCCTGAAGCCTTGTGCAGGTGTGGATTCTGCTTTCCTTGAGAGGCCTTGGGAGAGATAACTGGTTGTGTGCTTTCCCAGGAAGGGAAGTGTTCATTCATCATTTTAGGTAGCTTGTTTCTCCCGAGAAATATTTCAAAAGCTAATTCCCTTAGAAGAGAAGGCCAACATTCTCACTTACTTTTATACCAACAATTACAGGAAAATATGAATATTCATGTCAAGAAAATGAATCTAATTACAGGCTAAGCAATTATCATAATGAATGGTTCTGATCGTCTGACCCTCATGGCGTAATAATGAAGTTAAATTCCTAAAATTGGGATCTGTTGTCATCTTAGTCATTGACTGAAAGTGAAAAGACTTTGAATTTTTTATTTGCTTTGTTGGGGCAGATTCCTTTCAACAAGACCTAAGTGTGTCATATAATAACTGCCTTGTAAGAATTCTCGTTTTGGTGGGGTTAGGAATGTTGTTACATCTTCTGGAGCTTTGTCACAGACAGATGTCCCTAAAAGTTTCTGATATTGGCTTGGACTTTTATGACATGAAGCCTTGTACTCTTCTTAATAAGTATAACTAATTGGTCATTTTCCTTAGGATGGACATAGCTCAAAAGATGTGTTTATTGGAAGGTGTTGAAGTCAGACATTTAAAACCAGAATTTCCAAGGCAGTGGGCTATTTGGAGGAAACTTATGGTGAATACTTTTTATAATAAAATGCCTCTCCTTATATAGGTTTCTACATAGATACTTGGGATTTGTATCTCAGTTTTTCTTAAAGTGACACATACTTGTCTAAGCAGTTGTATTTCTGTTGGCCCTGCTTCTGTGGCTGTTGTTTTACTGTAGGGGGATGTTAATTTAAGTGGGTCATTTTAAAAGAGAATTATTACAAAAAACTTTGAAAGCATGGACATTAAGTCAGACATCTTAATAAAGTTGAGGGACTTTTTCACCTGAATTTCATTTGAACGTTGCATGTTTCTACTCTGGAACTGTCTTAGATGGCCGAGGATTCAGCATGGAGACCAGCAACGTTCACCAATTGGCTCACTCACTTACTCGCTCACACATCTCCTTGGTGGCCATTTGCTAAGTGCCCACTGTGTGCTGGTCCCTCTGAGAGTTGCTGGGGAGGCAGAGAAGAATCTGACTCAGTCCTGGCGTTCAGTGTCCTCACAGTAGAGTGGAGACTGTCATGTAGTCCAGTGGTTACAGTAGGACGCAGTGGAGTTCAGTGGTTAGGAGACTAGATTTAGGTGTCAGCCCCGTGTGACCTCGGCCAAATGCCTTATATCCTCTGAGGCTTAGTTTGTTCATCTTCAAAGCGGGGTCAAAAAGAGGACCAACCTTACAGGATTCCTTGAGAATTAAATGATCTAGATCCATACAAAGTATAGTGCTGGGCACCTGGTAATGCCCAGAAGGTGATGATCCATTCGACAGATGGACAGACCGGTCCTGTGGAGAGGGACTCACCACACATCCAGGTACATGCCACCAGGCAGGGCAACTCAAGTGACAGAATCACTTGTGTGCCTATAGAAAAACATGGGAAGGGCATTTTCTTTTTCCACAGCACTTACCAATATAGTGCTTTGGTGGGAATGAGGGATGGTCAGCACAGGATGTGTAGGATGTGACTTGGAAGTTGTTTGATTTTGTTCTTCACTGCTCTTTGTTCCCCTCTTCTTCCTCCTGCCCCACCCCCAATGCTCTGCCCAGAAACACCAGCCTCCAGGGTCAGGAGATGCAGGTGACCCCAGTAGAGGAGGGCCCTCTACTGGGATAAAATTCATGAATTTTACCTTCATGAATTCAGACTCTTTCAAGATTCAGACTCTTTCAGGATCTGCTGCTGAGGCAAACAGAGCTGGGTCTCTTACCCCAGACTCTAGAGCCAGAGAATCTTGCAGGCCGTGGCTCTGTAAAGGTTCACCTTTTTAAAAAGTGGCTTCTACAGGACCTCCTCACTTTTCGAAGGCAAAGCATCTCTAAAAGCCAGGACTAGAACCCTATAAAATCATCGCATCACTCCTGGAAAAATTTATCTTCAGTAAACTAGGCTGGGACTGAGACCTCTCTTCCTAAGCACTTAACACAGGGCCCCATGCTTGGCCGACATTTGTGGACTGAAAGAATGGATGAGGGATGAATGAGTCCTTTGATTGTGATGAGATACAGGACGTTAAGTAGAGGCCCTGTGCCAGTTAGTGTTTCTCCACATCTGTGTGCGTTTCTGGTAATATGGTATGCGTGCTCGTGGAATTTGACCTGGGATTTTGTCTGGCAGTATTTTGAGCTTCTATTCATTTGGCAAAGAAAAGGCATGATTCTTAATTGCTGTAATTTTACCTTCATGAATTCAGAAATGTGATTCTGAGAATAATGAGTTCCCTTTTTAGAAGGAAACTTATTTGCAGAAATGCCAATTCCTGGCTCATTAGACCTGTTCTAACCCTGCAGACACATGACTGTCCCTGGAGCAGGCCCTGTCAAGTTTGAGGACAGTCTTCCATTTTCCATTCTCTGCTACCCCCAGCCAGCTCTCCCTCTCACAAGTAAGAGTTAATATTTAATGAATGGACCTTTGAGACTTTCACCGTCAGAACCCTGCTTGCTTACCACTCTGCAGATAATTTTGGATGAGTGATTTTTATAATCTTAGTATCATTATTCCTGTTCACACAAAGAACGCAGTGTATTTGTGGAAACAGGCTACTGGACAGGTTGATCTGGTGATGAGAGCATTTCCTAGGTGCAAAGTTGTCAGGAGTCATCTATCTGGAGAGGTTCCAGGTATGCTTCCAGGGAAGAAAGCTTTGTATCAAACAGGTTTCTTCTGATGTGCCTGCTTAAGACCCTCCTCGCCCCACACCCAGAGATTGCAAAGAGGAGTACCTTGGAGGGAACCCTGAGTTTTCTGATTGCCCTTTGGAGGCAGCCTGGGCGCTGCTTTCTTACTTGCTAATGATCTTCCTTCCTATTTCCGTGCCTGCCTCTGTCTACGTGCCCAGCAGCTTGGTTACCTGTTCCTGACTTTTGGTGGTGCTGTCTGGGCTCCCCTACCCCCTCTCCTGACATGGTATCTGATGAGGAAGAACTCCTTCTGGGCATGTCTGGGACCACCTGTCCTGTATGGCTCAGGGGTGGGGGAGGAGTCTGGCTGGTTCCTAAGGACTTGATTCTGGGAGCTTGCTTCTGCCATGTCCTGGGAATGGGATAGATAGCTCCTCCTTTGGGTGCAGGTAGCTGAGTCGCTTAACTTGTCAATTTTCCCTGTAAAGCTTGAAGAAAATCTAGTCTCTCCAGAAGGAGCTAAATAAGTAGCATTATTGTTCTTTTGTTTAATTCATGGGGATTCCCATTTTAAATATTCATTAGCTTGAAAACAACTTAATCTCTCAGCTGTATGAACTGTGTGTTTCAATCAGAAGTAAGCAGAAATGCTGTTCTGTAGTGGGCCGTTAGTTGGAGGACTTACAGTATCTGAGAACCACATGTTAGGGCTAGACATGGGACACTCTCCTTCCGGAACTTGACGCTGTGGCCACCTTAGGTGTATCTCTTCTCCTGTTTATCTCTACTCCATTAGAAGAGGCTCTGTCCTTTGCATAGGGAGGTCTCCCCCTCAGCCTGCTAAACTGGGAGTCAAGAGATGAAGATGCTAGTCCCAGCTCTCATGAACCAGCTGTGTTACCTTAAACACATCACATCCCTCTAACAGGATTCAGTTTTCTCTGGCAAAGATGAAGACAAAGGATCAGGTTTCATCTTGAATTCTGACCAGTTGGAAATGGATCTGTGGTCATAAGTCAGTTGGGGAAAATTCTGTGATTGATTAGCCATGTCTGCCACAGGTAAGGAGAGGGTGAGGGGTGGCATCCCTGAGCCAGGTAATGCCAAAGCCCCTCCTGTTTCTGATGTTCTCTACCTGTATAGAAACGTCAGAGAGGTGGGCTTGTGCAAGTGAGATAGTACGGCGTAGGGGATGGGAGTGTGGTTGGAGCCATATGGACTGATTTCTGTCCCAACTCCATCACTTACTAGCTAGGCTACCTTGGATGAGTTACTTATCCTCTCTAAGCTGCCGTCTCCTCTTGAGCAAAAGGAGAATGCTGTAGTCCTTACCTCATGAGAATGGCACGGGGGTTGAGTCAGGCATTTTTAAGACCTTTGCATAGTAGGTGATCAATACAAATGTGATTGAGCTGTGTAAGGCGCGTGCTCAGTACCTCCTCCGGTAACAATGGCTGACTGCCAGGCAGTGTTCATTTCTTTTTTTTACAAAAATTTAAAAATGTTTTAGCCATGCCGCGCGGCATGTGGGATCTTAGTTCCCTAACCAGGGATTGAACCAGCGCCCTCAGCAGTGAAAGCACAGAGTCCTAACCACTGGACCACCAGGGAATTCCCTCAGGCAGTCTTCATTTCTAAACCGTAGTGGATTGGTCCATATTGTGGGTGTGTATGATGACTTCAGAGAAGTACAGGGGTGTCATGGCCAAACCTAGAAAGGAAATTCCCATCTTTACAATCAGGGAGCGTATGAGCTACAAGGGGTCACAGGGGCCCTGTTTTCCAGGTGGGACGTTAAACTTGAGGCTGGGGTGGGGAGGGTCTTGTCCAAGGTCACCAGGTGAGGTATAGGCAAGGTGGGCCCTTTTCCTGAACTCTACCCTCTCTGCCCTCTGCTTCGAGCTGCCTGGTTAAGTGGCCCCTGCAGGGAGAGGAGGGGGCTCAGCTCCGTGTGCTGGGTGTCACTCAGGGCTCCTAGGACTGGCTCTGGGGAGCGATTTAAAGGGAAGCAAAGTGCTGCTTTGTAGTCATTGGAAGCATATTATTTATTCATGTTTGAGAAGAGCCTCCAGTACTGGAAAGAAATGATTCAGTCAACTGAATTTTATTTTCTCTGTCCGTTTGTCTTGAGTCTGCATGGTTTCCCCAGGCCCCCCTGTCTTCTCTCTGTTTGCAGCGTCAAGTCTCGACTCTCCTGCCCCTTCTGCAGAAGGGCACGTTTAGAATCTCGCCTCCTAACCCACCTCCCACCCTCTGGATTCCCTCTCGATGCCCTTAAGCCCCCAGACTCCTGCCTGATGCCTATTTTAAAAATGCACATCTGAGCACATCTTGCCTCTGCTTAAAACTTGGCCCCTTGTGGCCTCCAGCACCCCTGCCCCCAACACAGCCCCGCCCCCAACACAGCCCCACCAAGCTGCATCCTCCAGGCTCTGGCCTCGGCCCATGCCTTCCTCTCTCCTTCGTGCCTTTCCCCCACTCCTTTCCTTGTGATTTCCTATTTAATCTGAAAGATAGGCAAGTGTCACCTCTCTTAAGCCTTCCCCACTGATGGCTTCACAAACCACCCCCAACCTGGGCCCGTCCAGGCAAAATTGAGTGGGGATTTGCTCACCTTTACTCTCTGCTCTCAGTTCATACTTATTTATCTTACTAATATGTTGCATGATCCTTAATGGAAATAATGTTATGTTATACAATTCTTTATCCACTATTTACTATTACAGTGGCTTTCCTGGAGCAAATATTTAATAAATGTTTGAATGACTGAATGAACCATAATAGCTAATGCTTGGCCATGTACAAATATCTCACCTGATTATCTGGAGATTCTTGTGTGGTAGTGTCAATTAGGATCCCCACTTGAGAACTGAGAAAAAAGGACAAAGAGAATAAGTTGTCTACAAGGCATAGGCTAGTAAGTGATGGAGTAAGGATTTGAATGCAGGATATGAGATTTCAGCTCCCCTACTCCTTATGCTATGGTGAATGAAAGTCATGCATGGCGATCAATCTTTGTCCAAGACGGTCTTCACCTACCAAATGCATCGCCCATTCTCACCTGTCTGATTCCTTTGTGCCTTTTAGGGTTTGCTTTAGTGCCCCATCCCCCTGCCATGCCTTGGATCGCCCTGTGATCACCACTCGTTTGATAGGGAACATTTTGTGAGGAGTCACCTTTTCATTTCACTGTGCCACCTGAATCATTTACTCCTATAAGAGAGAGACCGTATTTTCGTATTTTGATTTTGAACCTGGATTGACCCCCAGCTCTGCCACTTTTTGACCTTGGTCCAGTTACTGACCTCTTTAGATCTCAGCTACTTTATCTCTAGAATAGGGAGTTATATGTTCCCACGCACTTGTAGCTAGCCTAGTGTCTGGGGATTCCCCTCCACAGTGAACCCTCATGCATCAGATCAGAACCAAGCAGTCACCGCAAAGATACTCTGTGGTTTCCAGATCTGCCTGGAAACTACAACATTTGACGAACCCAGGGCCTTATGGAACTTTCTAGCACAAATACCCAGGTAGAGGAACATGAGCCAGACCGCTGAGAAGTTTGGGGTGTGGCCTGAAGCAGTCTTCCACAGACCTTAAATTCCTTTGAAATCTTAGGTTTCATCTTTAAAAATTCATGCACATTTTGAATTATATTCCTCAATGTCTGTGTTTACTGTGGTATGAAAATGTGCAAAATTGCCACCCACTAAAATTTATATTCCAGGAAGGTGCTATCATCATAGCTACTCTGGTTTCCTTTGTACATTAGATATGGTGGCGCTCCAGCTTCCTCTCTTGTCCCAGGAGCTTAGTTGATGTGTCTTCTCTAGGTGAATGAGGGGAGTCTAATCTGAGGGGCCCTACAGAGCGCGGTTCTCCTTTTGCTGGCTCAAAGGCCATACCTTGGTGGAGTGTGAGTTCTCTAAGGGGTTGAGGCTGCTTACCTCTTTGCCTAGGTGGAAGCTGGATTTTTGACATTTCTTAGAAGGAATATACCTGTTTCCTATAGGGGCAAAACCAGCCTCCTCTCAGGTCCTAGATGAGAAAGCCTAGGCAAAGCTTGGTTCTTGGCAGGTAATAAATGTTCAAAACGTTTTCTCCCACTGAAATTACATACCCTGCTACCCATCAACCCCGGCTCGTGTTTATCCCTCACTGGGCAAGGGTTTATCTTTCATTTGCCTGAGTCATGGTGCTTGTGCACGTTTATTTAGTACACGGTATTCATTTGGTCTGCACCTAATTAAGGAGCAAATATTAATTTTTTCCTTGGAATGGAAACATTGAGGTTTTTAAAAAAATTGGGATAGAACTTGCTAATTAAAACATATATTTGCGTAGGAATGGAATATTTCTACAACAAAATTATCATGATTTAATGCGCTGTGAATTCTGCCTCCCATTATCTCTAATTCAGATATTAACTTCCTTCAAAATGAGCTCAAGGGCACATTCCTCCTCGGGAGGCCTCCTCAGGCCCCACCAATCTCTCCCCCCAGCCCTGTTATTAGCCCCGATCATGTGTGTCCTGAAACTGGCACTTGGTGTGTGAGGCATTGGTTTTGTTTGTTTTATTAAGCCTTTGTCTCATTATTGATCCTAATTGGCTTGAGGGCGTAGACCACAGCTATCAAGAAGCGCTTATTCAGTCACTGAATATTTTGTAGTTGTTGAGTAATTGCCATGTGCCAGAAGTGTGCTGTAGGGAAATAATGGTGAACTAGATAAACCTGATCCCTTCTTTCTGAATGAAAAATGAAATCACTGCCCCTGTGAGAGCACACTGGTCCTCGAGAAGTGACATAACTTTCTGGTGTCTGAATGGTTCTGATTGTACTGGCAGTACATGCTACATAGATTGAGCTGGCAGTACATGCTACATAGAAGGGCTCTGGGTTTGAATCAGACAGGCCTGGGTTGGTCTGGTTGCACCACTTACCAGCTCTGTGACCGTGGCCGACTTATTTCTCCTCTCTCAGCTTCAGTGTTTTCATTTATAAAATAGGAATAAGAATAATATCTCTTTCACAGGTTGGGAAGATTATAGTAAGTCCCCTACATACGAATGAGTTCCATTCTGAGAGTGCGTTCGTAAGTCCAATTTGTTCCTAAGTCCAACAAAGTTAGCCTAGGTATGCAACTAACACAATCGGCTATACAGTGCTGTACTGTAATAGGTTTATAATATTTTTCACACAAATAACACAAGAAACGCAAGAAATAAAAAAACATTTTTAATCTTACAGTACAGTCCCTTGACAAGTACAGTACTACAGTACAACAGCTGGCATACAGGGGCTGGCATCGAGTGAACAGGCAAGAAGAGTTACTGACTGGAAGAGGGAGAGGAGGTGGGAGGTGGTAGAGCTGAAGGATCGTCAGCAATAGGAGACGGAGGGCAAGCTGCAGTTATCCTCACGCCTGACATTGATGGAACGCATGTTCGCATCTTTGAAAGTTGGCAACTTGAACGTTCGTATGTAGGGGACTTACTGTAATTGAGATAAGACAGCACCTGGCTCTTAGCAAATAATAGTAATTGGTTAACTATTCAGTATAATTTAGAAATATTTGAGCTTCTGTTGTGTGATAGATCCTGGGCTACATGCTATGCCAAGTATTGGGGTCTGTGTGTATGTGGTGACAAAGCTCCTTACCCTTAAAGACTTTTGGTAGCAGTTTTCTTTGGTCTAAAGTTTCCTAGTGCTGATATAAATTGAATGCAGACATGACTGGATGCACATTAGATTTGTGGCATTTTTTGGGTGGCATATTCTGTTGCTACCCTTCTTGCTTTAGGAATAGAATGAATGAAAATGGTAGCACCAGGACAGTATTTTGGTCTGGTCTGGGACCCTGCTGCATCAAGCAGCAACCTGGGTCAGGAGGAAGGTCATTGCCATCACAGTGATATCTGCTCTCCCAGGTGTGTGTGTTGCCCCCTTCCCTGGAGCCTTGCTAGAACTCCAGGGAGCAGGGATTGCTACCCTGTTTCACAGATGGCACCAAGGGCCCATCCAGATGACCGACTTAGCTGAGGATGTGCGGTCAGTGAGTGGCAGAGTGGGGACCAGCACCGGGTTTCCTGATTCCTAAGCTAGTCCTTTCCCGGTGCTTTGGAGACTCAGGGTTTAGAGTCGGACGCCAGCCTCGGCAGCCACTTTGAGCTTCAGTTTCCTCTTCTGTACAGTGGGAAATAGCACTCATTGCTAGAGGTTTGGTGGAGATGATGTGATGGCCCTGCACGGAGCTTGGCTCCTGAGTCTGTGAGTATCAGCCGTTGGGAGTACTCTTGTCGGTATAGCTGTGCGGAGAATCTCTGAGACCCCCCCTGGGTGTGAAGTCTGTTTCTGCAGCTTACTTGCTGTGTGACCTTGGGTTAGTCACTGATCCTTGCTAAGCCTCAGTGTCCTCATGAGTGAAATGGGGACAGTGCCAATTAACACACGCAGTTGCAAGTGCTCTGCAAATGTTAGTTACCACTACGATGGCGATGATGCTGGTGATTTTGCTTTGCCTCTCCGCTCTTTCCCCCTCATCCAGAATGAAACCCATGACTGTGGGCCTCAGACCTGGGCCTTTTGTCATCTCTAGCTGCTGCAGTAGCTGGCTCTTGCCTTCCTGAAAGGGTCCTCAGTGAGGTGCAGAGGCTGCTGCAGTGCACTGAAACCAGGTCTCATTCCCTTGACCTCTCCCAGGCAGCCAGCAGCTGGAGTCTGGGAGGTCAGAGGCAGAGCCTGGGGCTGTGGATGTCTCCTTCAGCAGACAACCCAGAATCTTTGGTCCCGCCACCGCCTGGAGCTGTTATCCGTGTGTAAGACGCTGAGCCTCTGACCTTGTCTACTGCAAAGGAGCTCCGTGGCAGGGGAAGCAAATCTGCCAATGCACAGAACACAAGTTCAGGAAATTTTGGAAATTCAGCCTGAAAGGGCTAAGACTCCTTGCCGCTGGCCCTGGGCTTTTAGGTCAGTCATGGACTAAACAGGTAACCACCTGGTGTCCTCCTCACCTGACCAAGATGAGATTGTTAACCAGGCAGCCTGCAAACAATTCAGGCCAAGGTTGAGGAGAGATTCCTGCCGCGGTTTGAAGGAATACCAAGGAATTACACCGTCATCATCAGGTTAGCTACAATGTATTGCATTGCTTATTACACACCAGGCATCGCACTAAACATTTTATGCAAATCATCGTGGATTCTTAGCAACACCCCTATTGAAGTAGGTGCCACTAGGCCCCTCATTTTATAGTTGTGGGACCTGAACCTCAGATGCTTAGGGACTTACTTGCTCAAGGTCGCACAGCTAAGGAGTAGCTGAGGTGGAAATCTGAGCTGTGTTTGACATTGAAGATCTTGCTCTTAACTATTACGCTAAAAACGTGACCCAGGGTAATGGGGACTGAAGTGAAGGATTGTAGTCCCTTACCTCCCTGAGCCTTAGTTTCCTCATCTTTAAAGAAGTAACACCAGAGTGGGGCTTGGGAGGCTCCTTCCAGAGCTGTCATTCTTGGTCTTCTTGCTCTGTGGGCATCAGGTGTGCATAGGGCTGAGTGTTACCCCAAGCTCGTCTCCCAGCAATGATGTTCCAGCTACTGAGCAGAGGGGGACTGTGTTTGCATATTGTTTTGGCTCATTGGCAGGAATCATAGCTCACTGTCTTGTGGACAGACTGCTAAGCGGGATGAGGTAAGCTTGCAAACTCTCGTCACATCATGCAGGCCAGGCTTATTGGCAGTTCTGGGTCCTTAACTGGCACAAAACAGGACTGGAGGAATGCAGTTAGACAATTAGAATATGAAAGCTGTAACATGGACCCCCGGGAAAACCTTCCCCTCACCCCAGCCACTCCTGCACACCTTACCTGATGGATGGCTTAACATTGAATGTGAAAGCTCTGGGACTCGCAGTGATGACTTACTGGGTAAAGGCTTTCTTTCCCTCTCCAGATGACCCCTCAACCTGGACTGGGTGCTCAACCTGTGTTATAATTGTATCTTGTATTCTGTGTTCTCTCCTGTACTACCCTGAGTTAATAAACAGGGTTGCTCAGAGGTTCTAAGGAATAGAATGACATGACTCTTGAACAAAACTGATCATTGGCAAGCATTTCAGACACAAGTGCACATGGTTCAGTCTTAATTCTCCACAGACGAAGATGTGATATTGCTTTGACTCCCCTACCAAGTTAAGTACTTTACTCAGTCCTAGCCTGAGAAGTAACAAGAAAGTAAGGGAGCTCTCTGTTCTTTGATCATTCCATTTTCAGTGTTTCTTTGAGATGAATTCGTACAAAACTTGGCCCACTTTCTTTTGCCTGTTATGTGATGCGTGGTGGTGGGGGGTGTATGTGTGAGCATGTGTGTATGTGTACAAAAAGAAGGGAAATAGAAAGTCGCTTAACTGTTATTATACAACTGACATCTCCCTTCACTTTGCCTCATTGTCCTGTGTATAACAGGGTGAAAATGTCACCCTGAAATTCTGTAGAATTGGAAATACAAGGAGGAAAATCAGCTATCCTGGATCATATATTTGGTCCCAAGCTGTTTCAGTTCCTGGCTTTGTAACAAAAAAATCAATATCAAATGTAGTTGTGCTGGCAAAGACACAGGCTCGAAAAGGCTACAGTGGAACATTGAAAGCACGAAAAGTCCTTGAGTCTTAATGCCCAAGAACATAAAATATGGATTTATTACATTTAGTTTTCGGAAGAGTTTATATTTCCCTGCTTTTCTTGTGGTTTTATATTTGGGTACGAAGGGTGGTATATGAATCTTTTTAAACTTGATCCCAGTAACTATGTGCTCATTGACCATATGAGTCAATTTTCCGCCTCCTAACATAACATAACTTTCCTGGCCATTCTCTGGCTGGAAAGTTGGGTTTTGTTTTGTGTCGGATTTGACTGACCAGGGGCCCAGAATGGAAGTACAGAACAGTCAAGCATTTCATGGTTGGTCTGATTTAATCAAGTTTGGCTTCTTCTTATCTGTCGCATGAACCTCTCTTGTGGTTCTTGGCTCAACAAATTATTATGAAAATGGTTTCACATTTGCTGCCTGCTTCCAACTTTGGGAAGGATATTTACAGTGTTTCTATCAGTCTGAGTCATATCGCAACAACATCAAGTACCCTCCATATCTACTTAGGGTTAGAGCTAATTTGCTTATAGCCGGAGGGTCATATGCAGTGCTGGCTCCAGTGTGGCCTGGTTCTTTAGGGCATTGGGAGCCTTAACAGCTTTGAATTACCTAATGGAAAATACATTTTGGAAATAGGAAATAGTAAACACTCTTTGTGAGTAATTCTTACCATGGTGTGGGATTTGATAGTGAAAGGGAGAAAACGTCGTTGCTGCCACATTCAGGAGACGACAAATAGAATGTATCTTTTTTTTTTTTTAAGCTGGCTCATCAGGTGAAAGGGAGGAAATAACCTTTACTGAGTGTGCTCTTTGAATTCTCACAGCAACCCTATGAAACAAGAATTATTATCCCAGGTTCGTGAATGAGGAAATGGAGGTGAGAGGGGTCAGGGAACGTGGATCGATGCTCACACCATCGGGAAGGGATGAGACAGGGCTTCACACTCGGGCAGCTCTCTCACATCTGCATTCTTTTTGCTCCACGGATAGAGTTCTTTGTGGTTTTATTTCAGATATAGAAAAGGTGTTTGGATGGCACAGCCTCTTTTAGGGAGGCTGAATGGAGTTGTGAAAACCTCAGTCTCTCCCATGTATGGGCGTGTGGCCTGGGCAGTTTTCTTAACCCCTTCAAGGTTTCATCTCCTCATCTATAAAAATGGGGACACTATCCCCAAGTTCACATGGTTGTCCTTATTAATAATAGATACCAGGATTGGACAAAATTATTAATATGGGCGTGTCCATGGGGCTCCCTGCTCTGTCAGCCACCAAAGAGAATCCTGGAATTGCCAACCCCATTTTTTCTCTCCTCCTTCCTTGTAAATAGGGCAAAAAAAAAAAGTCTCTCTGGTTGGGAGAGAGGCTAAGCCAGTCAAAATAATTAGGGCCAAAGACAAAAAGACATTCGATTGGGAGAGGATGAGGGATTTTGGTGGAGAGTGTGTGGTGAGGCCAGGCTCTTCTGGGGGTAGTGGGGGGAGGATGGGATGTGGATCACTGTGGCTGGGGACTCTGTATTTCCATCCTTTTCACATGCTTTTCAGAGCTATTAAAGAATGGAATTCATTTTTTAAGTTAAATGAATAAGCTGTGCTCTGATTTTTTTTTTTCTTTTTTTTGCGGTACACGGGCCTCTCACTGTTGTGGCCTCTCCCGTTGCGGAGCACAGGCTCTGGACGCGCAGGCTCAGCGGCCATGGCTCACAGGTCCAGCTGCTCCGCGGCATGTGGGATCCTCCCGGACCGGGGCACGAACCCGTGTCCCCCGCATCGTCAGGCAGACTCTCAACCACTGCGCCACCAGGGAAGCCCATGTGCTCTGATTTTAAGCCATGTAGGATTTGGGATTCATAGGGGATGATGTTTAAAAAGAATAATCATGATAGTAAACCACAGAAAGTACTATCGGCGTGTGTGGAGTGTGGGCTGAGCCCTTCCCATGCTTCATCTCATGTAATCCTCAAACAACCTAGGAAGCATCCAGCACAGGGCCCAGCATATCTCCTATGCTCAGGAAATGTTCCTTTGTCCCTCAGTCATAATGCAGGGTGGCCACTTCCTCCATTGCCCCACTCCTGCTGCCACCTGCCTTTAATTCGGCCCCTGGTGGTGCCCCGTTTACCATCTCACGCTGGGAGAGTAGGAACCTAGGTGGCCTGTTGTAATCTGGAGGAAAAGGTGATGCAAACCCAGGGCCAGTCTTCAGTGAATTGCTGTAACTGAAGCCTAGACCTCTTTCCTGATAGTTAAAAAAGAAAAAAAAGTTTGATTGAGAAGATCATGAAGGAAGTATATGTGCATCTATAAGTCACTTATTCACCATCCCTTACACATAATAATAGATCAGGAGAATGCTTGTCCTGATATTTTGGTTCCAACTTACAATAGACCCCACAGGAAAGGCTCTCTGCTGGTGGGCCTGCTCTGAGCCCGCAGGTGCCCTTCGTGGTCAGTGCGGGATGTCAGCAACCCAGACGGAAGGACAGCTGTGCTGGCCTCTGATAGGAGTGGACAGGACTTGTCAACAGGCCATTCAGAGACCCCAGGCTGGATACCGGAGAACCTGGACAAAAGGAGACTCCAGCGACCTGAGTTGAAACTGGACCTGAGAAAATCTGTGTCACTTAGGACAAAGGACTATACTTGTTAAAAAAAAAAAATGTGTTCAGTGAAAGTGTGCTGTACTCTCCTATTCCAGAGAGGCTGGTGTGGTTCTGGTTTGGCGTGTGCCCTCTGCCGTCACATGGCTGTGTTCGTCTCTGGGCTCTGATACTTATTCGGCATTGTGTCCCTTTGGCAAGTTCTTTAATTTCTGGTTCTCAGTTTCCTCACTTGTGAAATGGGGTTAATTGTCCTATCTTTATGGAGCATTTGAGAATTAAATAAAACAACCCAAGTAGATTGCATAAGACATTGTCTGGCACGTAGTTAATGTTTAATAAATGTCAGCTATTATGATATTTATATGCAGTTTTTCCTGTTTATATTAATTACTCTGGTTGTAACAGATTAAAAGCAACTTCAGTTTGTAGGACTATATTAACATTTCCTAAATATGTCTGTTAACTTGTATCATAACAGCCCTAAGAAGCAGTTGGGTAACACAGGTGAGGAAACAGAGGAAACAGAGACCCAGAAGGGCAAGTCATTTGTCTTACATGCCCAAGTGGTAAAGAGAAGGGCCAGGAATTCAGCTGAGTGGTTGCCTGGGCTTCTCCCTTTCTTCTGTGAGCCTCTCTAAAAGAATTTCCCCTTGTCTGGCTTTTCCAGCTGGCAGGGACTCACACCTGTCTCCGTGTGTTTGGAGAAGCCCTTGTGGGGGGCGTGCAGGTGGGCTCAGTGCAGGCCATCTGGGAGGCCCAAACACCTTGGTACATAAGCTGCAGGCACTTGACTGGAGTTCTCAATCGCTCCAGGGCTCTGTGTTTGCATTCTTGGGAACCCCTTCCTTGAACCCACCCTTCAGTGTGCTCTGACTTAGGGGTTCCAGTTGGCTTCTTGGAATCCATTCTAGCCTGTCAGCCTTAACAAGTGTGTTCAGTGGGTTTTTGAACACCACTGATGGCTCTTCTAGAGCAATTGAAAAAGATGATACATAGTGAATCTTGCCTTTCGAGTTTCTGTGCTACAGGATAGTGTTAGGGTTATGAGTGTGTTTTCTGGTCTGTCTGCCCAGGTCCTCATCACGGCTTTACCCACTTACAGAATGTTTGACCTTGGGCCTTGTGTGTTGCCCTCTCTTGGCATCTTCATGTCAGCTCTTCATCCCGTCGTGGCAGTGGCAGTGATAGTACTTTTCTCCTAGGGCTCTGGTGAGTTAACTCGTGCAGAGCGCTTAGAACCTTGCCAGGCACCTGTAAGCGCTCTGTAAAGCTTTGTTAGTCGTTTGTTTTTCTTCTCACTTAACTGTCGCTCTTTCCGGAGACTAGCCTGGGCCAGCCTGCCACAGACACTGACCTCTGTCTGTGTTTGCCGAGCAGTGAGAGGTGTCGTTTTGCCTTCACCAGTAGCTGGACTTGACTGTGCATTTCTCTAAAACTGAGGCCAGGAAGCCGTTTCAGGATCTGAGGACACTGGGACGCTTGTAGTCACAGCCGAAGCTGGTAGAACTGCTGGATCCCAGTGCATAGTCCTGCCGTCTACTTTCCGCCACCCTGCTGCGAGGACTCATCGCTGCCAAGGCCTGAGCTTTTTCATCTCCTAGAGTCTTGGAGGTGAAAGCCACCTGCCAGATTGTATGGTCCAATCAGTCCTTTCCGGTGAACTGTTGACTAGTCTCTGCTTGAATACTCTAAGGGACAGGAACCTCACTACTCAGAGGGAAGGCAGGTGTTTTGCAACACGGAAGCCTTCCTTTCCCTTAGATGTGTCGGCTGCCTCGTAACTTCTGCTTGTGAGTTTTCTCTTTACCCTGAAACCATGCAGAATAAAGTCTGAATCTTACTTGACCCTATGACAACACCAGACTCACTCATTTTTTATCAAATTACTAGTGTTTGCCAAATACTTTGCTAAGTGCAGGCAACACAACAGTAAATGAAAGGCGGGCCCCGGTCGCTCTTGCAAAGCCTGCGGTCTCGTGGAGAGATACAGGTAAACAAGCAAAAGTGGCATTCAATTGGAGAAGACTGTTGTAAAGAAACAGACGGGGGACTGTGACAGGGAATAAATCATCTTCTTAGGAGTCACTGGGATTCTCACTTCTCAGGAGGAAATGTTTCAGCTGCATCCTGATGACAAGGAGGGAGCCTGCTGAGCAAAGGGCGAGGGAGTCGCCTGTCATGCAGAGGAAGCCACCTGTGCACGGCCCAGGGGTGGGAGCGGGCCGATGTATTCGGGGAGCGGAGGTGGTGCCCCCGGAGTGCACGGGGGAGGGGACCGTGGCGGGATGTGAGATTGCAGGGTCAGCAGAGGCCTGTTTGAGAGCTGGACCTGACCTCAAAGGTGATGGGCGGCCATGGAAGGGTTTTAAGCTGATGAGCCTGGCAGTTGGATGGAGACTGGATTTGGTGGGGCTGCAGGCGACGTGAGATGAGAAGTGGGGGCTAGGGCAAGGCTAGTTGCAATATTGCAGGTGAGCAGATAGGTGACACCCGGGGTCAAGGGCCGGAAGTACGAGCAAGGGAGGAGTGGGGAATTGGGGATGTGATTTAAAGGCAGAACGTATGGGACAGCGCGATGTGTTGAACAAAGGGAATCAGAGAAAGGAGGTGAAATGAAGGCTGACTCTTAGATTTCTACCTCGACCGTGAGGTGGGGTGGGGGGGTGATGCTATTTATTGATGACTCTTAGAAACCAATCAATATGTTTCCCTTTTGTCAGCCTGCCGCCTTGCTTCTGCATCAGAGCTGAGCCAGATCTGGCAGGGCAGTGATTTCTCCCAGACACAGTGGGGGGATGCATGCAGCTCTCTAGGTTTTGTTTGATCAAGTTTACAAAAACCTCTGCTCTTTTGAAAACTGTTGTGCTGCTGGCTGGACATTCTTAATAATATTAAGAATAAAATTAAAAATAACATTAGCATCTGTGTTTCTCAAGCCAGTGCTGAGGACTTTGTAGGCATGATATTAATTGATGCCTCATAACAAAGCAAGAGTTAGGGGTAATGATTTCCATTTTACAGAGGAGCAAACCAAGGCTTGAGCCGATTTATTGAACCAGCCCAAGGCTGCCAAACAAATATATAGCACGGATTGAAATCCAGATCTGTCAGAATCTAGAGCCTAAGCTCTTACCCACTAGCCGGAGGTATTCCTCATGTTGACAATATCCCATCTTTTGGAAGAATTCTACTTTCCCCCTCCTTTTGGAAGTGGCAGCATGTCATTCATCCACATTACTTAAGAGGGATTTTCTCTGATGTCCCTCTCACCAGCCTGATTAATTTATGAAGGAGAGACAGTTATGCATGAGTGACATCACTCCTCATCTAAATAGTTTCTTGTTTACACGTGCAACGTTAGGAAGCACGCTACAAATCAAAATGTTGTAAGCCAGGTAGAGTAAATCATTTTTGTTGACGACTTGGTGAGATACTTTAAATTGATTTACGCAGTATCGTATACAAAATTCTTAAGGCTTAGAGAGACAGAATGATTTTCTCATTTAGCTAAAGCACGCATTACCCTTCAGGTGAACATGGTAATGCCATCCTAAGGAAAAAGGGGTAAATAGCAGTAATGATAAGGAAATCATACACTGAACATCAGTAATTAGAAGCAGCTCTTGGGATTTCCCTAGGGAGGTAACGAGAAGATGCTCGGGCCTGGAATCCCTGCGTTGCCCTTTTTACTGAGAGGGAGTCATCTCATGCTTTAGCCTTGATTTGGGGAAACGGCCTCATCCCAAGTGGATAGTGATACTGAACCCCTCATGAGCCTCATCATCGAAGGTGTCAGGTCAGGCACCACTCTCCCTCTATCGTGAGGCTGAGCAGTCGCTTTGTGGGGTGGGAAGACCAGATCACCATCCTTTGACTTGTCAGTGGCCAAGCCCAGAAAAGTGTTCAAAGTGTATCAGCCATGTCCACAGTGACAGTTACCAAATTTAGGGCATTAAAAGACAGAAAGTTATCAGTTAGTTGTTTGTTAAACCAAGGTGATCATTAGCCTAAATGAAGTTTCATTAAGGGTAATGTACTCATTAGGCATAAAATGGCTTGAAAAAGCTTAACTGTCATCATTTCTTAGAATAACTCCAACCTCGGCTAATATGGTTGACTTTCACCCTTGTGCAACAAGCAATCAGCATTTAATTAGTCGAGCACTTTGATTTGTTGATTAGAGCGCATCCAGGACGTGAATATGGATGACGCTCTTCAAGTAACATGTCTACTTGTCCAGTGAGTTTCAAAGGCTCACAATGAATATGGATGTTAGTGATTATTTATAGAACTCCTCTATTCCCATCCTTAGCCTTAACAAAGTTATTTTTGAGTTAACTGTGACCTGATTTTCAATTCCAGGAAAAGAATGCTTTGCTGTTATTTTCCTCTTCAAACTCTGAGCGCCTCAGAATGAAGGAGATGTCTCAGGCTGTGAACATCTAACTCATTTACAAATGGAGGAAACAAGTTTTGAGCTCAAATAAAGCCTCCAAGTGCTGTTCAGCACCACTGTTGCTCATTATTGCTCCTGGAGGCATGTATGCATGCTGGAAGCACCGAGAAATTGATATGTCACATGCGTTTGTGTGTGTATGTTCCTGTGTACGTCTATATCAGGGTGCATAAATCAGGTCTCAAGGGGAGCTGCATACCGGCTTGTCCCGGGCTTTAGTCTGGCTTCTCTGGTTTGTCCTGTTGCACGATGCCTTCCGGTTTTCCCTTTTATTTCCAATACAAGGAGGACATTAAAATATGTATATGTATACTAGCAGTATGTTCCCATGACAAGCGTTTCGTCCAGATTATGAACAAGCAGGCGACAGAACCTCCTCCTCCTCCTCCTTTTATTTATCATTTCACTTTCTCCTTTACACTATTCTATTACTTGTTTTCCCTGCCTTGGGATTGGAAGTCCTGAGGACTTGCTGTGGCTACAGGAGGCTGGGCTGTCATTAGAGACTGAGTCGTGAGAATGGGATCGGGATTGTTTGGACATGATTGTATCCAATGACGCAGGGCCGGGTTCTGCTCACAGGGTTGACAGCACACTGTGCCTTGAAGCCCTGGGCATCCCTGTGCGATGGAGCATTCATCTTCACCCTGGGAGGCTGCTGGGCAGGGGGCCGAGGCATGGGTGCCACATCTGGGCCTCGACTGGGTTGGGAGTTGCGTGGCCTGCTCTGTTGCAAAAAGTCACACGGGTTTTCTCTTCTTATTTTCCCCTCTATGGAGTGGAACTGGCTATATTTATAATACAGATTCTTTAGCACTGAGGGACAGTGGATGTTGTGAAAAAGATGCAGAGAAAGAGACAGAATGTACCATTCACTGTAGTCTTTGTCAAAATTGGGATTAAACAGCCTTTTTCATTGGGGTACTGAATTTTCTTTTCCTTTTCCTTTTTCTGGGGGAAAGCTTATATTGCCTTACTGGTTCAAATGAAGTGTTTACATGACGTATTTTCTAAGGTTAACACTGGAATTGGCACCAGGGCTTAGATTACATCCCAAATGTCACATCTCTGGGACCCACTTAATAAGATTCTATTTATATTAGCAGGGAGAATATTAAAGTTCTCCCCAAAACAGCTTGAAATGTTACAGTGGCTTTGTTTCTGAGGCATGACAGGAATGAAGTGCATTGTTAATTTAGAAGCAGCTGGGTAGAGCGGTCTTCCTCCCCCCTTAGAATTAAGTGATGAGAATGGGTATTTGTGAAATTCACTGAATGCTCTTTGGGGGATGCTTATTAAAATCCTAACATCATTCCAGAGTTGTGTAGCAGATTCATTATCAGCTGTAATCTTATTAGTACTGTTTTGTTTGGTAATCACCATTCCATTCATGGAGCCCCTACATGTGTATCAGGCTTCTCTGTTGGTCCAGGCCTTCTTGTCTCTTTTTGTTCTGATGAATTAATTCCTCTCCTTTTCTGTCAATCAGGTCCTTCACCCTCTCTCTCACTCGTGTTGGGCATTGTCTTGCTGATGCCTTTTTTTCTTCCTGGGCCAACTCAAGAGGACAGTTCCCCTGTGTCTACATTGTTCCTTTTAATTTTTTTTTTCCCTGAGAAAATGACATGCTAAAGCTGTCAGTGGAAAACTTGCCTACTGCATTGCAAAGCAGAGTGAACTTGCTAAATAGATCCCGTTTCTATTCACGGTGTCACCGTCTCAACCCCTCAATTCACATTCACAGTGTTATGAGCAGAGGCCTCCTTATAGAATCAGTTCTGGGCTCAAGTTCCAGCCCAGGGAGGCTTTCTAATTACCCGAAGCCTCCACTTCCTTGTTTGTAAAAGAGGGATTCATAAATCCGTCCATCTATGCATCCATCCATTCACTGAGCACCTATTATGTGCCAAGCGGTGCTCTGATACTAGGCTACTACACCTATGGCAGTAGACAGAAATGCCTGCCTTCGTGGAGCTTAGATTCTGGTGAGGGAGACAGTCGGCAGTCAAGCTAGGTAGGTAAAATCTAGAATCTGTTAGTACAAGTACCAAGGAGAAAAAGTAAAGCAGGGAAAGGAGATATGAAGTGGAGAGCTGATACTTTTTATTTTGGGGGGGTGGGGTGGCTGACATTTTGGATGGGGCTGGGGACGGCCTCACTGAGAGGGTGACAGTGAGCAAAGACCAGAGGAAGTGAAGAGTCAGATGAAGGGAGCACTGTGGTGAGGGAGGAGCGGGGGTACAAAGGCCCAGTAGAGGAGGTGAGCCTGGCTGGTCTGAGGGATCGCGGGAGCATCTGGGGGAGAGTGAACAGAGGGGTGAGTATTGGGAAATGAGAACAGAGAGGTGATGGGCCGTGTAAATATAGTAAGACTCTGACTTTACTCTGAAGAGGGTCAAAGGGCAAAGGCAGGGAGACCACTTAGGAGACTTGTTCTGACATAGGCTGGGGTGATGGTGGCTTGGGCCAGGGTGGTGGTAGTGAGGGCAGTAAGATGCAGTTGAATTCTCACTGTCTTTTGGTAGATGTGCTGATGGACTGGGATGGGAGAAGACTCTGGGAGGAGCTGGTTTGCCTCGGGTAGGTCAGGAATTCACTTTGGGACATGTTAGAATTTCTCTTGTTGATTGTTGGAAATATTGGTCTGAATGTCAGGAAGGGACCCAAGTTGGCTATGTAAAGGTTCTGGGCATCATCAGCCTGTCCTTGGCTTTAAGAACCATGATATTGGATGAGATCACCGTGGGAGTGAGCGTAGGCAGAAAAACAAAGAGGCCTGATGACTAAGACCCGTGACTCAGTCCCCAGTGTTCAGAAATTGGGAAAATGAGGAGGAAACACTAGAAGAGGCTGAGAGGAAACTTCTCGAGACAGGGAGGAAAACCAGGAGAGTGTGACATCCTGGAAGCCAAGTGGAGAAGGTATTCAAGGGAGAGGGGGAGATCAACTGGGTAAAGTGGCTGATGGAGCAAGTAAAATAAGGACTTAGGACTGATGGGGGTTAGGTAGCGGCCACAGATAGCTGAGAACCATCCTTGACATCATCGACTTTTCTCTTGATGATGGCTCTGTGTTGACTCAGGCAACCAGCAGGTTCTTTCCTGACCAGTCTGCACTTGAGATAATATACACAGGACAAAACAAATCATGGCTTGGAAGAGAATCTGTGAGGGGAGGTGCTGAGCCTGAATGATATTAACAAAGCAGAGACATGTGTCAGGCTGACACACATTTTTCCACAGCACGGGGTCTTCATACTATGCCCA
Source organism: Delphinapterus leucas (assembly GCF_059928025.1). Classification (NCBI taxonomy): domain Eukaryota; kingdom Metazoa; phylum Chordata; class Mammalia; order Artiodactyla; family Monodontidae; genus Delphinapterus; species Delphinapterus leucas. Next base: position 115,707,838 of record NC_143131.1, on the reverse strand, counting down.
GGCTGGTTCTGTGACAGGTGGCGGTTGTCTGAAGGAAGACGGCAGCAACTCAGGTCCTCTGGGTCATCATCTCACAGGATCCACCGACTCAGGCTCTGAGGAAGATGAGTTTTTTTTCCCCCTTAAGAGTTCAGTGTGAATGATGTAAAAATCAGTGGACAGAACGGTGGACTGGAATTCCCAAGTCAAAAATAAACCCTCGTAGTCATCGGAAGGTCTTTGGTGTATGATTACAGCAACAGTACAAAAAGGATTATTTAGGGCTTCCCTGGTGGCGCAGTGGTTGAGAGTCCGCCTGCCGATGCAGGGGACACGGGTTCGTGCCCCGGTCCGGGAAGATCCCACATGCTGCGGAGCGGCTGGGCCCGTGAGCCGTGGCCGCTGAGCCTGCGCGTCTGGAGCCTGTGCTCCACAACGGGAGAAGCCACAACAGTGAGAGGCCCGTGTACAGCAAAAAAAAAAAAAAAAAAAGGATTATTTTACTGATGGTGCTGGGAGATTTTGCAAAATACTTTAAGATAGGTAGTTCTCACATATAAATCACTCAAACACATTTAGTCATATTGTTAAGTATTTATTCAGAAGAGTTATGTATAAAAAAATGAGAACACATAAAAAACGAAGTCATGGTTGAATTCGCATCTAACCTAAGAACCCTAGACCTTAAAAGTAAAACCAGAAATTTTGACTACACTAAAGTTAAAATATGATCTGGGTCAAAAACAAAGCAAATTAAGAAAAATATTACCACAAGTAAGTCAAAGAGATGATAGCTTTAATATATAAAAAGCACTTACAAATTAATAAAAATGCTAAAACTTTACAAGATGGACAAATACATCAATATAAAGTTTCATAGAAGAAATATACACAGCATGAAAAAATGTTTAACTTCATTGGCATTCAAAGAAATATAAAATAAAGATACAGTCTTTCTTCGGTTGTTAGACTATATTTTTTAAAAAGACAATGCTTATTCTTTTCTCTCCTTTTGACAGCTCTTTGTCCAGCCCTTCAGTGGGTTAAGTATTCTGCTAGGCACCATATGAATTCTGGAAAGCAATTAATCATACACAGTACTGAGAATAGAAAAAAAAATTACTCTGTTAAACAGTAATTCATCCTTTAAGAGTATGTCCGAAAGAAATAATTTGAAATGAGGACAAATGCATATGTATAAATGACATTTATTGCAGCATTATTTATAAGACCAACATTTGGTTTAAACTTTATGATGGATTAATTTTGGTCCTACCACACGATGGAATAGTACAGAAACTTTAACGTCATGTTCTTAATAATTAGGACATAAGGAGACAGAAAACATCAGAATACAATAAAGTTTATATTGTATGAGCCAAATTTTGTAAAATTAAAATAGTGATGTGATTATTAGAAGAACACTAAAATGTTAAAATGTTTATTTATGGATGGTGGCATTTCAAATTATCTTACCTTTCCCATATTTTGTATCTTTCTGACTTAAAAAAGCCTCAACCATAGTGATGATGATGGTGATTGAAATAGTGTTTACTGAGTCCTCTCCATGGGTCAGGTGTTATATCAAGAACTTCACATAGATTATCTCATTTAATTGCTGCAACTAGGCTATAAACTGGAGGATACCGCCATCTCCATTTTCATGGATGTAGAGACTGAACTCTGGGAAGTTACGTAGCTTGCCCAAGGCCAAACAGCTGTGAGGAACTGGTGCTAGACTTGAATCCATTTAATGGGTCCTCATCTCCTGCGTATTACCTCTCAATGAAAATGCATTGCTGTGATAACCAGAAAAGAAGAATCTTAAAAATTTTTTTTAAAGAATACAATGTGTTCCCAAATTTTATTTTTAAGCTTGTCTATTTTTGTAGAGAAGTAGTATCAGGATTTTTCTCTTATAGTGGAATCTGGAATTTGAGTATCTACTTTGTGCCAGGCATGCTGCATATATTATCTTAGTTAATCCTCAGAACGGCCTTGGACAGTAGGTACCGTGATTCTTATCCTGACTCTATGCATGAGAAAACTGACCTGGAGTGGCACAGTGGCTTGTGTGTGGCTTGTCGTGCATAGCAGAGCCGGGATTCAAAGTGATTCTGCTTCCTTTCTAAGCAGGAACCCTCATGCCTCATCCTCCAGGGTATCGTGGTCTTTCTGTGTTTGTTGAGCAACATTTTTTTTTTTTAGTGGACCAAAATCAAGCTGACATCAGTATCTCGCTCAAGAGTCTCTCCTGTTGATGCCCGTGGGCCTTGGAACTCCAGCATGTACAGGGACCAGAGTAAGTTTTGGTTGTGCGATTGGAGAGACACATGCCTAAGTGAGTTCGGAGGGCTTTGCAGAATCAGTGAGCTTCCCAAAGTGGTCCAAAGCACCCAAGATCCTGACTGTGTTGTCAAGATGGAGGTGATCGTCCTCTCATGGGTATCTTGCCTGAAACATTCTCTTTAGGTCACAGGGCAGCTTGAGTCATACTCATCACCCAGGTCCTCCAGCTTTTTTGGGTGGCTGTGTTATTTTCATTGCTGGATGTCAGTTTTCACAAAGCTAGTTGTGGGTCACCTCGTGAGCTAGACAGCTTTTGCAAGCCCCTGGGGGCCAAGATTCTTTAACTCAGTGAATATACACCAAACTCATAGTGTATGTGGGACACCCTGTTGAGTACTGGCCACACAATGATGACAAAATCAAGCATGGCTCTTGCTCTCCTGGAGCTTATAGTTCAGGGAGGACACATAGTAGTCATCAAATGATCACATAAGTCAGTGTAGTGTTTAAACAGTGATAAGTTCCAATTAGGTACACAGAGCTCCAGCAGGTTATAAAGGGAAGATTTGACATAGTTAGAAATGATCTGGGGAGGCTTCCCTGTGGATGTTGCATTGGAGCTGCGACTTGAGGGAGCCGAATAAGTAAAGCAGAGAGGAAAAGCATTGCAGCCAGAGGGAACAGCATGTTTAAATGCCCTCTCATCACAGATAGTGGGGTAAGCAAGAGGGTTTAAAGGAAGGCCAGGGTGCAGAGAGCAAGGGGTCGGGGCAGAAGATGAGGAAGAGAGATCTGGCTGGGGCCAGACCCCACAGGGCCATGCAGGGCACCTTAAGGAGTGTTGTCACTACCCTAGCAGCAGTGGGAACCCACTGAAAGGTTTTCAGCTGGATGTGGAGGGTTGGATGACAGATTTGCGATCTGAAAAGTGCCCACTGGCTGGATAGGAAGGGCTGGGGTTTGGGGTCTGCAGGTGGGAGATTGTTTCTCCCAGCCTTAGGCTGGGCTAGGAGGGATTGCCTGCAGGGAGATGGACTCAGTGTGGGGAGGAGGTGGGAGGGACTGAGGCCGTGATTGATGAGATAATGGGGAGGAAAGGAGAGTTTCTGAGACTCCTATTTCTTAGTATCCTTCACAGCGCTTAGTATTATGCTGGACACACAGTAAATGTTAATTTTGTTAATTTGATGGACTCAGGGGCCCTTGGATGGCCTGAAAGAGTAATTCTCTTCCTTCAGGAACCGTTTCCACTTCCCAGGCATGGGGCATCTTAGTTACCTTAAGGTAACTAAGGTCCGTGTTGTCACCTGGGCTTCTAATCAGCCAGCTATAGATTGGAGGTTCCCATGGGCCCCAACTTGGGTTCAATTGCTTTGCTAGAGTGACCCACAGAACTCAGAAACTTTTTGCTTACTAGATTACCGATTTGTTATAAAAGGCTGTAACTCAGGAACAGCAAGATGGAAGAGATGCACAGCGCAAGCTGTGGGGGGAGGCAGAGGAGCTTGCAGGCTCCTCTCCATGAGCGCCACTCACCCTGCACATCCCTGTGTTCACCAGCCCAGGAACCCTCCACATCCCCGTCCTTTTGGGTTTTTAGAGAAGCTTCATTACATGGGCATGAGTGATTAAGCCGTTGACCATGTGTGATTGAACTCAGTCTGTGCCCTGCCCAGCCCCACCCCGCCCCCTCCCTGGAGTTCCAGGGATGGGAACTGAAAGTTGGTTCCCTGGGCAACCAGGGTGTTTTCCAAAAGTCACCTCCTTAATATAACAAAGACACCTTTGTTGTTCTCATTACTTAGGAAGATCCAAGGGTTTTAGGAGCTCTGTGCCAGGAATGGGGTTGAGTAAGAACTACCCTATTTCTTATTATAAATCACAATATCACGGGGGGTACACATGATCCTGCACATTCACTGCCACCCAGAGTACTATATCTGCATCCTTGGCTTGGAATAGCCTACACCAGCCATCTCTGGAGAGATGTTACCCCTGCTGCTTCCAACCAGTATGTACTCATAACTCTGTCTTATTTCCAACTCTAGGGGGCGGTGAACCTGGCTGCGCTGAGTCACCTTCCTTGGAGTGGATAGTTTGGGTGACACATCTGGAAATGTGGGCCACCCCCGTGTCATGCCACACCCACTGGCAGCTGTCCAGTCTCAAGGCTGGCCTGCTATAGCCTGTGGCCAAATAAGGTGGCCACCATGCCTGGGCCCCATCCTTCATCCACTGCCCCAGCTCCCACATCTTCTCTGCTTCCTGCCCTGTGAGGGTGATAGTGATGTTTGGGCTGGATCTCAGCTAATTTCACAGTCACCCATGTGCTTTGTTAAGATATCTTTTTTTTTTTTTAAATGATGTTAGACAAAACCAGAGCTCTGCACAGTTACCGTTTTAAGTGTCTGTGAAATTCAGGTGAATTGCTAATTGCCTGTATCAGGCAGCTTTGACAGGGTGGTACCTGTGAAGATCACCTTCCGTGGAACCCACACCACTGAGTAGACAGAGAATTATTACGGTTGGAAAGACGTATAGTTAAAACTCAGAGACGGGTATTGGAAACCTGTGCACAGGCAGTGGGTATGCTTTCAGTGAAGGAGAGGCCAGATCAGGTTATTCACTTCAGTTTTTTAAGAGGGTCATTTTACATTGTTAAAGCGAGAAGAAAACAAAAGAAGTGATGGATGACCCCTTTGCTGCATGGTGAATTTAATAACGGACTGCTGCCAGGCTGTTCTGTCTTCCTAATTACACGCTGGATGTGGAGGGAGTCCGGATCGTGTGGGGGCAGGCTGCTCTTAGCATTTTGTTTTCATTATGGTTAGACTTGCTGACCCTGACCAGGCAGGACTGGGGACCCTTGTGCTGCTGTACGCAGTGTCAGCATCCTTTACAGAAGGCTCTGACCGGAAACGCGGCTGTAACTGCTGGCCCAAGAGGTGGTGTTTGTGGAGGGATCAGATGGAAACTTTCTGCTGAGTCCTGGTTTTTCCCTGGGCCTGGGCGGATAGTGGTCAGCAGAGGCTCTATGGCAGAGGGGTGAGAACCACCTTCCTGGAGGGAAATCAAGTGGGGCCCAGTGTAGGGAGCAGGGTCCGGGGGAAGGGGAGGCTGTGGGAAGAAAGACAGGAGCCAGGAGGGAGAGGGGAGGAAGGGCGGGGCCGTCCACAAGTCTCTCTCTGCCCAGCACAGGGTGGCCTGGGGCTGAGTCTGGGGAAAGCAAAGACAGTGCCTTTGCTCACCCTGCCACTCTCATCTCTGCACGTGCCACCCGCCACTCTCTGCTCCGATAAGACTGAATCGCTGCAGTTCTGCTGACAGGCCACGTGTTCTCTTATGCCTGGGGCCTTGCACATGCTGTTCCCTCTGCCTGAAACACTCTTCCACTCCCTTCATTTGGATAACGCTCTCTGGTCCTTCATGTCTCAGCTTCTGTTGGGAAGCCTCCCCAGCTGTGAAGTGGACTCCCCTAGACACCCTGTGTCTCCCTGTGCTGTCGCCCTTCTCCCACAGTTCTTTGTTGTCTACTCACTTGTCTGTCTGTCCCCTGCACCAAGAGCCCCCTGAGAGCTGGGCACAGTGCCCAGTATAATCAATACTTAATGCCTTTTTTAACGAATATGAATGACCAAGTCTTCAATGCCACTTCTCTCCCTTTGCTGATGAAAGAAGGGTTATTGATGCTAAAACATGTGGGAAAAGAAGTTGCTGTTGCAGCCATCTCTTTTTTCATCTGTGGGTGTTACTGGTCAGAGTGGCTGGCCTCGGCACTAGCCCTGCTTCTAGGAATGTTCAGTCTGAAGCAGGCACATTGGTGTATCAGATACACAAAAACCAAGACCCTGGGCGGCTTGCGAATTAAATGAGCAATTACGCACTTTCCTATTCAGCCTAACAGAATGGGGTGTGCCTTTGGGGGTGGGGTGGGGGTGGAGGAGGAAGCTTTTCAGGGGGCCTCAGAGGTGCCTATGAGAAAGGAGAGCAGACCTAGGGCCGTCTGGGGGCTGGGGTAGTCTGATGGGTTATCTACACAATTGCAATGTCATCTCTCACCCATTCTCATTTCCACACTATTAAATCTGCCTTTTCTAACATATCCTTAAAGGGGAAATAAATTACCAGCACCCTGTACCTATAGCCTACTATGTTATTACCGCTAATGTAACTTCTCAGGGGCAGCCAGGCGCTGTCCATATTTCATAGTGTTTGGCACCCCCAAAGCTATATTGAGCTATCAAGTATTCATGGACACCATCCAGACCTCCCAGTTTTCTCTGCTGGTTGTACCCAGAGGTTTGAGGGCAGAATGAAGCACCGGCTGCTTTATTTTACTGGGGGCTTCAGCTCTGTCCTTCCCATCCCTTTCTTAATTGGGTTATTTCATCAAAGCCAGGTGCCAGGCATAGCTTATAAAAGAATTCTCATGATATTCTATGGTGACAGACCATTATGAGTCTGGGGAGATGTCTGTCTCACTTCATTTGCTGGGAAGTGGTGCTGGGGGCCATTGGTTCTGGATCTGTCCCTGGGTTGACCAGATGTTTCTCCTCCATTGCTTTCTGCCAACTTCAGTGTTTCTACCATCCATGTGCTTAACCAGGAAACTGGACATCACGATGCCTCCCCGCCATCCATCAACCTCCAGCTACCCTAAACATCCCATCAATACCCAAAGCCTGTTGGATCACTGCCAACACGTGCGCTGAGTCTGCCCATTTTACGTTATTTCCACTGCTCTCCACCCCCATCATCTCTTGTCTGAACTGTGGCAGTAACCTCCTGGTTGGTCCATCTGCTTCCTGTCTTGCCCCCTCCAGTCCCTTTGCCCCATAGCCATCAGAGTGACACTTTCTTCTTTATAACTAACATAGTTTTTAAAAATGTATGTCTCTGTCTGCCTACCAGCTTTAATACAGCTGTGTCAGCTTCAGATCATTTACTTAAAGAAAAAAAATCATAGATTTGTTAGTAAAGACCTCAGTATGCCCTTCTTTTCTCGCGAGAGGTAACTGAATTTCTCATTGTATGTTTTGCATTGTATGTGTATGTTTTTACTACATAGGTATCCATAAGTAAACATGTGTACTAACGTTTTTGTGTGTTCTAAACCTCACGTTACAGTATCACACTGTGCTTTTTCATCTCAACATTTCTTTGAGGTTTATCCATGTTGATTCATGTAGTTCTAGCTCATTCACTTTAGCTTCTGGGTGGCGGTCTGTTGTGTACACAGTTTATTTGTTCATTCTTCTGTTGATGGATACTGAGGCATGTTTTCAAAGTGTAAGTCAGATTGTGTTTCTTCCTTGCTTAAGCCCTTCAGTGCCCTGACAGCCAGCTGTCCCAGCCCGCGTGGCCTTATTTGGCTGTGCCCAAGCTAGGGGAATGGGAGAAACCCTCTAACTTAGGCTAACTGTAGGCTTCTCTTTATTCTCACCTGGCACTGGCTGCTCGTGGTGGGTGAATAATAGATCGCATTGGACTCCGATGCCCTGGTCTTCAGGTCTGGGGAGCTCTGTTTATACTCTTCTGATGAGCTTTCACATGTGCCAGGCTCTCCTACAAGACTCATTCCCCCCACTCAGTCCCTTTGCATAGTGAGGATTGCAGAACAAAGGGATGGAGGGAAGGGCATGTCACATTAACTAAGGGCTCACTATGTGCTTTATAAGGCACAGGGTAACTTCTTCTTCTTCCAACCCGTTTGTGGGATGTTTAATGTTTCTCATTTACGGAAGCGGAAGTGCTCAGAGAGGTTAAAGAACTTGCTCAAGGTCACATAGCCGGGAAGAGTTGGAGTCTTTCTTCTGCGTCTGCCAGGTCCTGGCCCTTTGCAGCTTCTAAGTGGGAAGATAAAACAGAGGAACTAAGAGAGAAGAGGATTAAAAAACACCCTAGAACATTCTGTCCTTAGGTGCAAAGTGGGGACACACACAGGAAGCCCTTTCAAAGCTCCCTTCTCACCCTGTGCAGACTTGCTTCTCCTGGCTCTGCAGCAGGTGGACCCCACAATGAGTTCTTAGTTTGCCCAGGAAATACATGTGGGGCTGTATGCATTGCCAGAGGCTAAAGTAAGCCCTGGGTAGACAGGGCAGGATCAGGCTCCAGCCCTGCCCCACCATGTTCTGGATATCATGGAGGATGGGGGAGGAAGACCACGGACAAATGGGGCTCTGGAGGCCCTGAGGAGGGAAGCAGTTGGTCATTTGTTCCTGGGCTGTAATCTGTGACCTGAAGGATGGTAGACATGGTGGAAACAGCATTTCAGGCAGGGCATAACAATCTAAGAAAGGTTCCAAAGTCTTGGGAGCAGAGTATAGTCAGAATATAGTGATCAGGTATGGCTGGAACAAGGAGCCAGTTGGGGACAGGTGTGAGATGGATGGGCCTGGGCTGGACATGTTATGTGGCCCTTAGACACCATAGCGAGAGTATCTGAAAGGCCAGCGGCTCCCTTCCCTTCTCCTACAGTGACTGCCTGACCCAGGATGTCCTGTGGACTTGTCTGGGATGTTGCTCACCTTATAGGATTGTATTTCCTCTGCTTCAGATTGCAACTAAGGAACAGGGCTATTATTATCAGGGAGCCTTGTATCTGTTCTACTGTATAGAAAGATAGTGGTCTGAAAACTCCCGTTCTTGGGCCCTAATTGTTTTCACTAATATAGGCTAACTAATTACTTGGGATACCTCATAATGGGTCCCCCTCTCCTGTGTGTCATGACACCACCACTGGCAGCTCTGTTGAGGGCGTCTACAGGGGAGTCCCTGAAGGTTGTTGATAGGAAGTGACACGATTGGCTTTTTCAGTCTCCTTTCCACACTCTCACAGCACTCCACATAACTCCTGTTTTAACATATTTAACTTTAGTGGTCTATTTATGTCTTTTCTAGAATTTACAGCCACCAGGAACATGCCCAGAGTGAAAGTATTTTTTTTTTTTTTGTAGTGCCCAGAACACAGTGGGTGCTCAATGCATGTACGAGTTATAGATAAGGATGACAGTTTGGAAGGTGGGTCAGAGGGAGATTAAGCTTGAACCCAGCAAGATCTCAGTAAGGAGGTAGTTGCTGTAGATCAGAGGAGAAACTAGGATGGGTTGGTGGGGAGGGGGACAGGAAAGGCAGGTACTGGAGGGTAGAGAGAAGGGTGAGTTTGGATGTAGGGGGACAGAGAAAAGAAGGAGTTATAGGTGATGAACTTCCTAGAGTTACAGGGTGACTAGACAGGAACATGGAAAGAAGAGATGGTTTGGGAAGAAAAAGGGTGAGGTAAGTGTAGGGCCTGGGTCGCTGTTATATTGCCTGTGGATTGTCCCTGGAACGAAGACCAGCAGGTAACTGGACAGATGGGCTTGGAGCTCAGTGGTGAGGTTGGGCCTGAAGAAACATTTGGGAGCCATCAGCACAAAGGAGGTATTTGAAGCCATGGAGCAGGGTAGATGGTTGCTGTGCTCTTTCAGGGAGAGCAGACTGGGTGAGAGAGAGAATTAGGAGAGAACCCCAAGGAACAACAATATAGAAGGGATAAAAAGCAGGAGGAGTGCTCACAGGTGACAGAGGAGGTGCCAGAAAGGCAGGAAGTTGACTGGGATCGGCATAGCCAGAGTGTCATGGGAACCACAGGGAGGGACGCATTCGGGAAGGAAGGTGTGGTCAGGGGACCGAAAGGAGCTGAGAGCCAACCCAGCTAAGGATGCAGATGTGGCCTTTGGAGTTAGGAACCTGGAGGTTGTTGGTCTCCTGGGAAGAGTGGAGTGAAATGATACAGAAGGAAGGCCAGGTGGGGTCCAGGGCACTGGAGACAGCAGGACTAGACCAGATGCAGATGAACACCTGGCTCACTGCCTCATCCCTCCCCAAGCTGGACACCTGAGGATTCTGAGATAATGCAAGGGATATGGGGAACACTTAGCTCACAGACTGGGAATCTTGGTGGCTTCACGTGTGTCAGTTGTGCCCTCGTTTAAGCCTGACCCAGCTGGCGAGCCTCCGTGAAGTTTATAGTAACAGTTGCAACCTCCCAACCCCCATTCCTTCTGTCCCTTTCCTGATGTCTTCTGGGGCTAGGAGAAAGTTACCGAAGCTAGCTTGTCCAGCTTGGTCCGGAGCTTTGCAGGTGTTTTCGTGGAGTGAAATTGAGTCCTTCCAGGACAACATTGATGACAACAGGTGCAATCCAAACAGATAGCTGGAACAAGAGCCATAGCTATTATGTAGCTCTTTCCACCAGGAGGAGCCCGGGGAAGGGCCTGGTTTACTGGCCTCCTTATGGCCATCCGTGTTACCGCTCCACAGACTCCTTTGAGAAGGTTGGCTGTGAAAGGTAAGCAAGAGGAAAGCAGCTGAAGGGGGCCACGGGCCCAGAGGTGTTCGGTTCAAGGTGGGGGTGGCTCAGCCTGTCCAGCTGGCACACGCGCAGGTCCCGACTCAGGGAGGCATCATGCCCGCGAGGACAGAGACTCGTTGGATGCCCGGTCATCACCTTTGCTCTGCGGTGCAGATAAATTTGGTCTCAGAGGGAATTGGCTTCCACATGCTGCCATCCCCACTTCAGCCCCTTAAGAAGACTTCACTTCTCGTGACTTACCAAGATGGAGCACTGTATTTTGTTACTGCCTGTCTTGTAGCAATCCCACATTCATTTTGTTTTCAATTACCAGGCTGTACCTTGAAGGGCCTTATCTAGCGGACACACAGCTTGCATCTTCCCTGTGTGGTATTGCTCTGTGGTCCTGCAGGATCCTCCTTAGATGCCATCCTGGCTCACATCTCTTTTCTGTCCCCTCAGTGAGATGGCCTCCTCTGGGCACCCTGGCACCACTGTAGTCCATCACCTAATCACACAGCAGCCCCCACTGTGTTCACCTCCTTCCTCCCTGAAGATTTTCTTTCTTTCTTTATTTCATGAAGACTTAGAGGGCCCTGGGTTGAAAAGGAGATTGCCACAAGACTGTCAGGTATTGAAGTCATGCAAGTATAGCTTGTAGCTAGTTTGCCTGCATCTATTTCCTGAATTCAAAAGAGAAACACAACAAATTAAAATAATCACCAGGTCTCCTTCAGTGCTGGAAGCCGGTGCCACCTGCTTGAGAAATTTCAGGATCCTGCCCCGGCTCAGAACCCATAGGTTTCTTCCTAGAGGGCAGCTGGGCAGTCGGGGGGCAGCCAGTGATGGTAGTGGCTTCAGAGAAGGGGGCCTCAGCGCTGGAGCAAGTCAACTTGATACAGATGGAGTGGGAACCTGTGTAGTGCCTCCAAGCAAAGAACAAGAAATAAAACTACCCCTGGCCACCCAGGACCCAAGAAAGGCACTTTGTCTTCTGTTCTGTTTTGGCCTCGCTATTTCTTCTCTTCCCTCCCTCTCCCAACTGAGCCTGTTTCCTCCTCCTCCGACCTTGATTTCACCCCTGCCCCCTCCCTTTGTTGGTCCTTTCATTCACTCAGTCTGTGCTGTCTGCTCCGCTGGGTGCTGGAGATGCAATGGTCGGCAAGATAAGCACAAAGCGGAATAATCGCAAGCATGGTGAAGTTCTCTGGAGGGAACGTGCAGGTTCCGGTGAGAGAATAAAAGGGATGGGGTCGTCAGGGGTGGCCTCTCTGAGATGGAGCCATCGAAGATGAGGCCTGGAGGATAAGATTATCCTAAGGGACAGGGCTCTGAGAGGAAGCAGCAATCTCTAGGCCTCTGAGCAGGACAGAGCTTGGAATCCTCTAGAAACCGAAAGGGGCATTGAGGGTGAGATGGGGAGGGAGGCCAGAAGGGTGGTCGAGGAGGTCGGAGAGAGGCTGGTGCCAGTCCACCTACTTCTCGTTTCTCTTGGAGAAGCCCCTTGTCTTAGTGCTATAGGCCTTCCATGCTCGTGCTCATGCCTCGAACTGGGTGCTAAGTGGCTGCCCTAATGTTCTCTGCTCTGGGCCGTGAAGGGCAGGAGACCTCTTGTTTGATTTCATCGGTGTATGGACATGGGTGTTGATTTTACTTGAAACCCTGCGGAGCTCCAGCCTGGGGAGTTCTTCAACCTTTTCCCCAAATGACAGGAGTGTGGGTTGAGGTGGGTAGCAGATGCCAGGAGATGATGGGACATTCTGGGTCAAGGAAAGGGGTGGATGTCTGGGTCAGGAGTGACTCGTGTGGGGCTGGGAAAGAGAAGGGCTTTGTGTGGCTGGGCGCTGGGGTCAGTCGAGGGGACTGGCTGAACTGCTCCTGTGCCAGGCTGCTGCCTACTTCAGCAGCTTCCTTTAGCTCTGGGTGTCTGAGTCACATCCACTCAGGAGCTGATTCTGCTAGCCTCTTCAACAGCTGTGGATCCTTGGGAGAAAGCTCAACCCCAAATGCTCACTGGAGAACGCCTACTTTACCTAGTAATTAAAGAAATCAAAGCTATGCTTTAAAACTCTGATAAAGTTTGTTCCTGTCCTGGGGAACCCTCCTTCTGTTGGTGGGCACTGGGCTAAATCCTAAGGTCACACCACCATCCCACGGTGAGGATGGTGATCATAATGGCAGATAAGCAGTTCACGATTGCCGGGTATCAGCCGCTGTGCTAAGTGCATTATGTGGATCATCTCCTCTGAGTGGATAATATTCATAGCTCAGTGTTATAAGGAAGGAAAGCTCCATCCCAGAGAGGGCACGAGTGACTTGCCCAAAGTCACCGCACGGGGAAACAGTGGAGCTGGGATTTCCATCCAGGCAGTCTGACTCTGAACCTTTGTACCTTCCAGCCTGCCGGTGAGGACAGGGGTTCCGAGAGGCTGAGTGACTTGCCCTTGTCTACACAACTAGCAAGAGCTGGAGGGTGAATGTAAACACCAGTCTTTTTGCTTAGAGTCTGAGGCTCTTCAGCCTTCCCTGAACCACCTGCAGCCCCCTCAGTGTTCTCGGGATCCCTGTATCCTGGAGCAGTGGCTCCAGGACCCCATCCCTAGACCTGTGCGAAACAGTCTGTGCAAGAGTCACCTGGGGAACTTAAAAGTGCAGAATCTTGGGCCCTGCCACCCAGGTTTTGATTTTAGGAGGTGAGATTCAGGAATCCATATTTGGTTGTGCAGCTGGGTTTAGAACATGGACCCAGATACTAACAACTATGAATAATGGTTTGCAGGCCAGGATGTCTTCCATGTCCCTTTTCCTGACCTTTTCCCAACTTTCATCGTTCCAGAATTGGCCGGTCCTCCATTTGCATCCCCAGGCAGGTCTCTGTCTCACCAGGGGCTCTGTGGTACTGGCTCTTATTCATCTTTTTATGCATAGTCTCTGCCACGTAGTGAGCACTGTGTAAAGATTTGTGGGAGTAAGGGGTGTTTGAAAGGGATATATTTATGCAATACATAATGAAATGTCATGTGTTTACACACAGAGTTACACGTTCTTTCTTGGTCAAGACTGGGGGTTCTTATCCCCTTCATGCCAAGAACACCAGTGCTGGTACCTTGTCCCTAACAAGTACACTAGGAGTTGTTTCTGAACTGGAGTGTCTCTCTACTAAACCATTCACGTTTCTTCATCAAGTCTCCCTGAAAATTGACGACGTGGGCCTAGAAGTTGGCTGGCCAGAGTCCAGGGTGTGTGGGTCTAGAGAGGAGAGCATCCAGAGTAGAGGAGCTTAGCCTGATGGCGCTGTGGGACTGCTGGCTCTGGGACCCTTTTTTTTTCTTTTTTAAATAAATAAATTTATTTATTTTTTTTAATTTTTGGCTGCATTGGGTCTTTGTTGCTGTGCGCGGGCTTTCTCTAGTTGTGACGAGCGGGGGCTACTCTTTGTTGCGGTGCACAGGCTTCTCATTGCAGTGGCTTCTCGTTGCAGAGCACGGGCTCTAGGCTTGCGGGCTTCAGTAGTTGTGGCTCGCGGGCTCTAGAGCACAGGCTCAGTAGTTGTGGCGCACGGGCTTAGTTGCTCCGCGGCATGTGGGATCTTCCCAGACCAGGGCTTGAACCCGTGTCCCCTGCATTGGCAGGCGGATTCTTTTTTATAACATCTTTATTGGAGTATAATTGCTTTACAGTGGTGTGTTAGTTTCTGCTTTATAACAAAGTGAATCAGCTATACATATACATATATCCCCATATCTCCTCCCTCTTGCATCTCCCTCCCACCCTCCCTATCCCACCCCTCTAGGTGGTCACAAAGCACTGAGCTGATCTCCCTGTGCTATGGGGCTGCTTCCCACTAGCATTCGGTTTTACATTTGGTAATGTATATATAAGTCCATGCCACTCTCTCACTTCATCCCAGCTTCCCCTTCCCCCTCCCCGTGTCCTCAGGTCCATTCTCTACGTCTGTGTTTTTATTCCTGTCCTGCCCCTAGGTTCTTCAGAACCTTTTTTTTTTCTTTTTAGATTCCATATATAGGCATTAGCATACGGTATTTGTTTTTTTCTCTTTCTTACTTCACTCTGTATGACAGACTCTAGGTCCATCCATCTCACTACAAATAACTCAATTTCGTTTCTTTTTATGGCTGAGTTATAGTCCATTGTATATATGTGCCACACCTTCTTTATCCATTCATCCGTCGATGGACACTTAGGTTGCTTCCATGTCCTGACTTGGCAGGCTGATTCTTAACCACTGTGCCACCAGGGAAGTCCCGGCTCTGGGGCTCTTGACTGAGCCCCTGCAGCAGGCCAGTATCCCTGTGCTGGCCAGAGAGATGGGTTGGGCCATCTCTGCCTTCAGGGACTTGACCATCTGGTGGAAAAGACAGATTAAGACAGAGAAATGTTGGTGCAGAGGTTAAGTGTGAACAGCACAGTCATTCAGACCATGGCTCCCAAATCCAGACTGGAGTGGGGAGTGAATCCAGACTATGTTTCTGTGACCTCCAGCAAGTTAACCTCTCTGACCTCCCTCAGTGTAAAGCAGGGATTGTAATAATACTTCGTATACGTACAGTAAACGCTGACAGGTACTGGCTGAATAACTGAGAGCTGAAAACTGTTCAGGAAACTTCCCAGAGAAGGAGATGTCTGAGTTGTGTTTTGAAAAACAAGTAAAATGTAGCCAGGAGAAGAGGGGCAGCATAGGTGGAGGGAACTGTCAAAGCCAGGGTGTGGAGATGTGTGTGTTTTGTGAGGGGAGCTGCAGGCTGCTCGTTTATTAAGGGGTTTGGAGTTTTAGGTGGTGGGGAGCCACAGGTGGCGAGGGCTGGACAGATGTGCCCGACAGTGCATTTTACACTTTGTTTCAGAATTGATGGAATCTGGGGCTTCCCTGGTGGCTCAGTGGTTGAGAGTCCGCCTGCCGATGCAGGGGACACGGGTTTGTGCCCCGGTCCGGGAAGATCCCACATGCCGCGGAGCGGCTGGGCCCGTGAGCCATGGCCGATGAGCCTGCGCGTCCGGAGCCTGTGCTCCGCAACGGGAGAGGCCACAACAGTGGGAGGCCCACGTACCGCAAAAAAAAAAAAAAGAATTGATGGAATCTTCCAGAAGATGTTAAGCAAAGGAGGAGAGGGGCACAATTGAGCTTTACATATGGTCTGTATACAGAGGGGCACTCTGAACTCTTTAACCATGCACTGATGAAGCTGTAGGTTTCTTCCTACGGACCCACTGCTGCAGAATTATTTTCAGATTATTGTTATCCTCATGTCCCTTTTAGCCAGCGGTGGAGGTCCAGCAGATGAGTGCCTTGGGGACTGGAGCACTAGGGACGTGTCAGCTTCGTGACTAGGTCTTGGTGTGCCATGTCCTGCAATCTCCTGGAGGATGGAAGGGAATCAGCTAACAAATCCCAATCAGATTTCCCAGGCAGGCGTTTGCCAGGCCAGATTTAGATTACCATACATTATCCTCAGCTCAGAGAACTTGTAATGATGGCAAGATTAGCTCACACTTTGCATTTGCCCTGGGAGTTTACACAGCAGTGAGCCTGTTTGTCAACTAATGCTCCTAAGTTTCTAGCTTCCGTGGGGACCACACTTCCAGCTCCGTTTAATGCTTCATTCGAATGCAGCAAAAGAGAGGGACAAAGCTGATGGCAAGTTGGAAGCTTCGAGCATTGGGAAGCTAGCCTTGGGGCCCCTGTGACTGTTTCTCTCATTCTCTCAATCCAGCTCAGAAGTTTCATTTCTAAGGCTGGAATTTGAGAGAGCCCCGTGTTGTCAGTAGAACCACGGTCACCACTGTCCCCTGTTGATGGGTCCTTCTAGTTCACAGCAATCCCCATGGCTGATGGAGTGAAGGACCCTAAAGCACATCCCTTGGTGTCACTCTCCCCCCAGAAACTGACAGTGGGGCTTGCACTGACTGTGGAAGAAAGTCCAAACTGACTAGTGCAGGGCTTAATGGTTCTTCTGGTCTCCTTCCGGCCTGGACCACCCTCACACGCATCCAGACTAGAACATTCCACTCCACATCTTCAGTTTCCTTTCTTCCTGTGTTCACTCTTGCTGCTGCTTCTACCCAGGGTGCCTCATTCCTGCTGGAAATCGCATCTGCTTCTCAGTGCCCAGCGTCATACTGGTCCTCCCCTGAGCCTTTCCCTTTCTGCTAGGGGGCATCCGTGTTTCCCCTCTGTGTTTTCGGCCCTGAATTAGGGTTGCTTGTGAGGGTCGCGCTCTAAGATGGGAGATCTTTGAACTCATGAGCCCGAGGTCACCTTTACGACCCACGTCATCCCCCAGTGCCCAGTCCAAGACCTCACATGTAGGTAGCATTGGATTCTGTTCCAAGTCAAATCTAAGCAAGCCATCTACTCGATAACACATTCAGTTTTCTGTTTTGAGGACGAGGAGAGTGAGCGTCTCATTCATGGCCTTTCTGTGTGTTTCTGTCATCCCAGTGCCTGAACTCTGGGGCTTTCTGTTTTGAGACTGTGCTCATCAGAGTGTGGGAAGGAGGGGAAGCGAGGCCTCCTCACAGCTCTGACCTGGGTATTCTGGAGCCACGAGCTCTCCTGGTTTTCTTTCAGCCAAGCATCTGAGTGGGGGTCATAGCTGGAGGTGGCCAAGAGCATGGTGCCGGGGAATCAGACAGCCCCGGGAGTGGTGACTGTAATCCCTGAGAATCTTACAGCAGGGTCTGTGGGAAATAAAACCCACTGGCTTCAGGCTCAGGAAGCTGGAGATTTCTTTGAGTTTGACGTTCTACCCTATAAAATGAGGATCATAATGTATAACCCAGGGTCACGGAGGAATAAGATGTGATAATTCAGGTAAGGAGCCTGGTGCTCCAGAGGTTCAAATTCTTCTTCCTTTCCCACCTCACCCCTTTATTTAGGTGGCTCAGGGGAGACTTATAAGCATTATCATTGCAAAAGGGAATGTAAGTGAACAGCAGCATCTTACAGTCGCATCTTCCTTGCTTGCTTTGCAAAATGTGTTAAGCTCATCTCAGTAAGTGCTGGCAGGTCCCGGGTGCCCGGTGTTCCGGGCCAGCTGTGTGTGTGGGGGGGGGGGGGGCGGGGTAAAGCTGGGGCTGTCGCCGCTGCAGGATTCCAGTGGCCCCCAGCTCAGCCACTTGTTGATGGTGTGACCTTGGCAGATGATGTAACCTTTCTGAGTCTAAGTTTCTTCACCGTAAACTCAGGACACTGACAGGCCCTTTGTGGAGTTATTCCGGGCAGGAAAGGAGATGGTTCCTGTCAAGCTCTGGTGTCTGGCGTCTAGTGAGGGCACAGTCCACGAGTGAGGGGCCTTATTGGAGGGAGGCATGGGCCAAGGGGGAGGTGGCCTCACTTAGGCTGACTCCTCACAAAAGCCCTAAGCGTGAGAAAGACCCAGTGCTGTAAGTCCATCCTTCTCCATAAAGTCAGGGCCCTGCCACACATGTCACCACTGGCAAGTGGCTGAGCTGGGGCTTGGAGCAGCTCTGCTTCCTCCCACTCTTGCTACCCAACCTGGGAATGAACTTTGGTCCATCTCTGCTGGGGAAAGAGCAAGGCGGACAGTCTGTTGGAATTAGTGCTGTGCGGGACTTAGGCTGCTGCTTGGAGGAATTTTGGGCTGTAAAAGTGGTTGGAAAAATAGGTGTCATGAGAAGGTGTCCCTCCCTTAAAGACAGGAATACTTCTTAGGGCTTCAAGACACCCCAGCAAAGCAGAGAGGAGACAGGAGGACCCCTGAAGGTCTGCCAGCTCTGGGAGCCTATAATTCACCCTGTGTGACGACTTAAATGGGTCAGTTAACTAATTGGTGACATTATGCCCTATTGAGGGTGAGCAAATGGCTGAGCCTTCCCTCACACAGAATCAGAACTTAGACTCTCTCTCAGGGACTCAGAGCAGGGCCTTTATTTTTAGATCAGGTGGGGAAAAGGGGACAGATATCTTGCTTTTTCACTGGGTATAGATAGAAAACTGGTCCCTTTAATTTTTTTTTAACCCATTATGAGTGTGGTTCTTAGCAGACTTAGGATGGAGTTGGCCTTTTCTGCACAGTCCCACTTTTGTAATCAAAGCCTATTTTTCATACTGGAGGAAAATAATACCAGAGTTTGAATAACCCGAATGGCCTTAGAAATGCTCCATAACCAGTCACTTATTAGCTGGTGTGGAAACGAAAGCTGCCATCCTCTACCAAACATGTCTTCATGTTTCTGGGCACCTCCTTTTCTGGGCCAGGTGTGATGCAGAGAGACCTTTAGCCCCTTGTTAAGTTTACACTGAGCTCCTGCCATGTTCTAGGCATTTTTCTAGATCCGGGGATACACAACAGAAAAGATCACTGCTCTCATGGGCATGCATTCTGCTGGGAGAGATAAACAATAAAATATCAAAGACTGCTAAATGCTGCAAAGAAAAGTCGGGATATGACAGAGGCGGCTTCTTCAGAGGGGTGGTCTAAGAGGGTCCTTAGGAGACACACAGAATGTAAGTGACCAAAGGAGCCACCAGGCGGTGACCTGGGGAGGACCATTCCAGGCATAGTGAAGGCTCTGAGGCTAGAACTAGCTTCCTGGCAGAGCATCAGAAGGAAGGTGAGCTGCCATTGTGGCTGGACCAGAGGGTGAGGGGGGCCAGGGAGGAAGGCAGAGAGGTGGGCAGGATCCACATCGTGTAGGATGTGATAGGCCATGGGAGAGGCTTTCTGAGTCACGGGGACAGATTTCAAGCAGGATTCAAGTGCTAATGGGATTCACATTTCTGAACGATGACTCTGGATGCTGCATGGAAGGGAGACCACAGGGCCCTAGGGGAGGAGAGGGAGTCCAGTTAGGAGGCTTCTGCAGGTGTCCAGAGAGGCTAGGAGGATGGAGAGAAGAGGCCCACTTGCAGGGTATGTTTAAGAGGAGGGCCAGTGAGACTGATGGATGGACGGACATAGGAATCGAGGTGACCTCCTGAGTGTCCGGCTTCAGGGCAGAGTCAGCGGTGCTCTCATTGAGATGGAAAAGACTGGACAAACACGTTTTGCAGAATCAAGAATGTTGTTTTTGGATACATGTACCCCTATGTTCATAGCAACACTATTCACAGTAGCCAAAACATGGAAACAACCTAAATGTCCATCGACAGATGAATGGATAAAGATGTGGTACATATATACAATGGAATATTACTCAGCCATAAAAAAGAACAAAATAATGCCATTTGCAGCAACATGGATGCAACTAGAGATTATCACACTAAGTGAGATAAGTCAGAAAGAGAAAGACAAATACCATATGATATCACTTAGATGGGGAATCTAAAATAGGGCACAAATGAGCCTATCTTCAAAACAGAAGCAGAGTCGCAGACATAGGGAACAGACTTGTGGTTGCCAAAGGGGAGTGGGGGAGCGAGAGGGATGGACTGGGAGTTTGGGGTTGGTAGATATAAACTATTACATTTAGAATGGATAAACAACAAGGTCCTAATGTATAGCACGGGGAACTATATTAGTATCCTGTGACAAACCATAATGGAAAAGCGTATTAAAAAAGAAGGTATGTATGTATGTAACTGAATCGCTTTGCCGTACAGCAGAGACTGGTACAACATTGTAAATCAACTGTACTTCAATTAAAAAAAAAGGAATGTTGTTTTTGGACATGAAGTGTGGGCTCTGAGCAGACACGTGGAGGTGTCAGATGGGCAGTTAATGTCACAGGTGGGCCCTCGGGAGAGGTCAAGCCTGGAGCCGCAGAGCTGGGGCCCAGTGTCCTCACAGAAGCCCAGGGCAGCTTCTTTCCCTCTCTAGCCAAGGAACACTAAATGCTACTCGTGTGCCCCCAGAAGCTTCTCTGACACTTGCTGTGATTCCAGAATTGATCCCTGCATCCACTGGAGCTGGGAATCCGGAGGCAGAGGTGTTGTCAGTGTTGGGCCAGCACAAAGCTGGGTCTGAACAAATCACGCTGTTTATCTCTGCCCCCTTCCCACCCTGAGGGTGCGGGACCACGATGAGGGTGGCTGCAGCTGGGCTCTCTCAGGGCAAGACAAGATGGCTGGGCTGCCACTAGACTCTGTCATCCCCCAAACTCTGTAGAGAAGGACCTTGGGCTTCTGAACTTGATTTCTTGCTCTGCTATCCAGGTATGCAAAAAGTCAAGTTTCTTGGCCTCTCTGAGCTTCAGTCTCTTTATCGTGAGATGTGCCTAGGATGCTTTCCTCTGGGAAGCTGTAGGGACGGCTTGCGGTCAGATGCCTGGTGCTTAACAGACTTCACGAACAGGCCCAGCACGACCGTTCCCCTCTTCAGCCCCTAACAAGGTGGTACCCGCAGCAGTACACTTCTGTGAGTAGCAGCTGGACGAGTGGAGAAATTCGTTGGCTTCTTCCACAAATACGTGTTTACCATGTGTTAAACCCCACAGGGGTTTGAGAGGTAAACAGATAGACACATTCCTGTTCTCATGGATCTTGTGTTCTAGCGGAGGAATCAGTGGTCAATAATCAAACAGACAGATGAGGCCATTTCTGGGCAGTTTGGTGTGAAGGCGCTGGACGGTCAGGATGCGTCTTTGATGAGGTGGCCCTGGCTGTGAACTGGGCAGTGAGATGGGCTGACGGTTCTGGGGGGCGCGGGTGTGTGTGTGTGTGTGTGAAATGGCCCCAGGGATTCATCTCTCCAAAGCCGCTGCCCTTCCTCTCCTCTGTGGGTGTGGAGGTGATTTCTGGAAGGTGGCCACAGAGCAGGCGCATCTCCCTCCCAACCTGTGGCCCTGGAGATCCTTCCCTTTCCTTGGCCTAATGGCCACACCTTCTCTTACCTGGACTGGCTCCACATAGGACCAGAGGCCATAGGATTTGTTTCTCTAAGCCCCCATCCGGGAGGCTTTGCATATAACTCTCCACTCCCTGTCTCCACCCCTGTCCCACGCTCCATCAGAGATCTACCTCCCCGCAAACTCCTTTCTCTCACTGGCTGACCCCAAAGACGTCTTAAAAAGACTCTTCAAAGTGAATGCGTGCGGCTACCCTTCCTCTTATCTTTGAGTCTGACAACATTTTGGTGAAAGAATTTTTTTCAACGTGCATTCGTGTGAAAAGGAGTTTTATTTTATTTTATTTAAAAATTTTTTTAACGTTTTTATTGGAGTATAATTGCTTTACAGTCGTGTGTTAGTTTCTGCTTTATACCAAAGTGAATCAGTTACACACACACACACACACACACACATACATATATATATATATATATATATATATATATATCCCCGTATCTCTTCCCTCTTGTGTCTCCCTCCCTCCCACCCTCCCTGTCCCACTCTTCTAGCTGGTCACAAAGCACCGAGCTGATCTCCCTGTGCTATGCGGCTGCTTCCCACTAGCTATCTATTTTACATTTGGTAGTGTATATATGTCCATGCCACTCTCTCACTTTGTCCCAGCTTACCCTTCCCCCTCCCCATGTCCTCAAGTCCATTTTCTAGTAGAGCCTGTGTCTTTATTCCTGTCTTGCCCCTAGGTTCTTCATGACCTTTTTTTTTTTAGATTCCATATATATGTGTTAGCATACAGTATTTGTTTTTCTCTTTCTGACTTACTTCACTCTGTGTGACAGACTCTAGGTCCATCCACCTCACTACAAATAACTCAGTTTCTTTCCTTTTTATGGCTGAGTAATATTCCATTGTATATCTGTGCCACATCTTCTTTATCCATTCATCTGTCGATGGACACTTAGGTTGCTTCCATGTCCTGGCTATTATAAATAGAGCTGCAATGAACATTGTGCTACATGACTGTTTTTGAATTATGGTTTTCTCAGGGTATATGCCCAGTAGTGGGATTGCTGTTTCATATGGTAGTTCTACTTTTAGTTTTTTAAGGAACCTCGATACTGTTCTCCATAGTGGCGGTATCAATTTACATTCCCACCAACAGTGTATGACGGTTCCCTTTTCTCCACACCCTCTCCAGCATTTATTGTTTGTAGATTTTTTGATGATGGTCATTCTGACTGGTGTGAGATGATATCGCATTGTAGTTTTGATTTGCATTTCTCTAATGATTATTAGAGAATGTGTAGTGAGCATTCTTTCATGGGTTTGTTGGCAATCTGTATATCTTCTTTGGAGAAATTTCTGTTTAGGTCTTCTGCCCATTTTTGCATTGGGTTGTTTGTTTTTTTGATATTGAGCTGCATGAGCTGCTTGTAAATTTTGGAGATGAATCCTTTGTCCGTTGCTTCATTTGCAAATATTTTCTCCCATTCTGAGGCTTGTCTTTTCGTTTTGTTTATGGTTTCCTTTGCTGTGCAAAAGCGTTTAAGTTTCATTAGGTCCCATTTGTTTATTTTTGTTTTTATTTCCATTTCTCTAGAAGGTGGGTCAAAAAGGATCTTGCTGTGATTTACGTCATAGAGTGTTCTGCCTATGGTTTCCTCCAGGAGTTTTATAGTGTCTGGTCTTATTTTGGTGTATGGTGTTAGGGAGTGTTTTAATTTCATTCTTTTACATGCAGCTGTCCAGTTTTCCCAGCACCACTTATTGAAGAGGCTGTCTTTTCTCCATTGTATATTCTTGCCTCCTTCATCAAAGATAAGGTGACCATATGTGCATGGGTTTATCTCTGGGCTTTCTGTCCTGTTCCATTGATCTATCGTTCTGTTTTTGTGCCAGTGCCATACTGTCTTGATTACTGTAGCTTTGCAGTATAGTCTGAAGACCAGGAGCCTGATTCCTCCAGCTCCGTTTTTCTTTCTCAAGATTGCTTTGGCTATTCAGGGTCTTTTGTGTTTCCATACAAATTGTGAAATTTTTTGTTCTAGTTCTGTGAAAAATGCCATTGGTAGTTTGATAGGGATTGCATTGAATCTGTAGATGGCTTTGGGTAGTAGAGTCATTTTCACAATGTTGATTCTTCCAGTCCAAGAACATGGTATATCGCTCCATCTATTTGTATCATCTTTAATTTCTTTCATCAGTGTCTTATAATTTTCTGCATGCAGGTCTTTTGTCTCCTGAGGTAGGTTTATTCCTAGGTATTTTATTCTTTTTGTTGCAGTGGTAAATGGGAGTGTTTTCTTAATTTCACTTTCAGAGTTTTCATCATTAGTGTATAGGAATGCAAGAGATTTCTGTACATTAATTTTGTATCCTGTTACTTTACCAAATTCATTAATTAGCTCTAGTAGTTTTCTGGTAGCATCTTTAGGATTCTCTATGTATAGTATCATGCCATCTGCAAACAGTGACAGCTTTACTTCTTCTTTTCTGATTTGGATTCCTTTTATTTCTTTTTCTTCTCTGATTGCTGTGGCTAAAACTTCCAAAACTATGTTGAATGACAGCGGTGAGAGTGGGCAACCTTGTCTTGTTCCTGATCTTAGTGGAAATGGTTTCAGTTTTTCACCATTGAGGACAATGTTGGCTGTGGGTTTGTCATATATGGCCTTTATTATGTTGAGGTAAGTTCCCTCTCTGCCTACTTTCTGCAGGGTTTTTATCATAAATGTGTTGAAGTTTGTCGAAAGCTTTCTCTGCAACTATTGAGATGATCATATGCTTTTTCTCCTTCAATTTGTTAGTATGGTGTATCATGTTGATTGATTTGCGTATATTGAAGAATCCTTGCATTACTGTGAGAGGGAGTTTTAAACTTGGTTATCTTACAAACTCTCCATTTTCATGCCCCTCCTTCCCAAACCCCTACATTTCCCCCCTCTCAGCCTCCTTAAGCCTCTTTTCCTGAAGTATTTTTGCCTTTTCTTTCCTTATCTGTTTTTCTTCTTTCCCCTTTGTCACTCCCTCTTGATTCTTGCCTCTCCCTGTCATGTGTTGCTCCCTGGTTCTCTCTTATCCTCACTCTTGTCCAAACTGGGTGCCCGCCCCCGAGCTTCTTAACCCAGCTGCCGCCCAGGGCTGTTTTCCCAGTGAAGGGGCCTCTGGACTCCCTCCCACCCCGGATCCCTTTGAAAATGCCTTCGATAATGTGGAATGGCTCTTGACACACCTGTGCATGGGACATCTGCTTTGCCCGTTGGCTGAGGTTGCCCTGATTTCAAAGAAAGCAAATGTTGTCTTTAGCTCCACATGGTGGATTTTCTCTGGGAGGAATTTCTGCAGATACTAAGAGAAATGTGCACCCCACATTCCATTATTGAGGGGCAGACCCTGCTCTACAGGCTGACCATTCTCTGTTCCCTGAGCACACTGTGTCCAGCCTTATGTTAATTAATTCCTCTAGTCTCTGGGGATTGACTCCCTTCTATAAGTTGCAATTCCAGACGTTGGGTGCTGCTAAAATATTCTGGCAGAGGAGAACATAATCAGAACTTGCAAAAAAGGAAAGCAGAGGGAGTTGTGGTTATGCTCTTATGTTGTCAGACCCGGTCACCACCCTTCTGCCCACCCCTGGCCACCATCACCATCACCACCACCTCCTCTACCACCAGGAATGCCCTTTAGGAGAAGGTCATAAAAGGGGACGTGGAATCCTCAGGATTTTGTTGGCATTGCATCAACTGTCATTGTACTTGATTAACCCTATGCAGTTTACTAGCATCATTTTTCTTTTTTATCCACACTAGTCTTCGGCCTGCCCTGCACCTATGGCTGATTTTTATTGACGAGAATATCATTATTGCCTTTAGGGTTATTGCCTTCTCTGATCTTTCTGAGGACTCAACAGGTGGTGGGTTCTTATCAGTTTTAATTATTGTTGAATAAAGTGTGTGTGTCTGTATACATGTACACATATACACACACACGAAAACACACGGTAGATTGAGGTGAGGGAGATTTTTGTAATCACGGGAAGCCTGTCAGAATTCTGAGCCTTTCAGTAACAATATTTCAGGTTCATTTTACCAGAGTCTAAATGTCCCTGGAGACATACACAGATCTGCCCAGCTTAGCATGTGCTAAGTCGTGTCACCAGCCCACTTGTTACTGTGTCCACAGCCAAGGAGGGAGCAGGGCTGCTTCTTCCAGGAGTTTTGGGAGGCCTGAAGAGAGCCCTCACTCTGAGCCCATTCAAGATAACCTTGATGGCAAACGCGTAAAAGAATTGAGGACAAACTGGCCATTTGTGTGATTAAGGAATGGGCTTTTTCTCCCTTGAAGACAAGTAAAACACGTTGTGGGATTTGCTGTGTACTTTTCATTGTAGGAGCTTATAAAGCAAGATGGGTTACTGATTTTGATGGTTGTTGCCTTAGGTTAATTCAATCATTAGGAAGATTGGGTAAAAATTTAACGGTGTTGGCAGCCCCCTGGGGTTGCTACCCAGGTCTAGAGCCCTCTTTTTATAGCAGTAGAATTAGCATCAGTGTAGTCAAAAATAGATGTGGGTAGCGCAAGCCTTCTGCCTTTACTCTTATTGCAAATGCATTTTAATTTTATTGTGCGTTTTGAACAAATATGTGTCTTTTCTAAAGGAGTCACTGCTTATTGCTTGTCATAAACAGATATGTGTGTGTTGAGGTATATCTATTATAATACACAGATCTAAATCATGCTCATCCAAATGGATGGTCTTAGGGACATTGCTGGGGCTTCAGGGGGTGGTTTAGCAGCTTTTTGGTACACTGTCATATGCCTGGTTCGCTGCGAAGCACTTTATATGGATTGCCTGCCTTATTACTTGACAATTCTATGCAGTAGCTGTAATTATTTTTCCACTTCAAAGATAAAGAAATTGAGGTCAAGAAAAGTTAAGTAACTGGTCCAGGGTCAAGTGAACGGTAAAGCTGGGATTAGAACCTGGAGCCTAAGTTCTTAATCACTACACTATATTGACTGACAGTAACACTTAATAGAACAATCCAGCAATTCCCTGTAGTGGATAGACCAAACCATAACACACAGTGATCAATCTCCTACTGTCCTTTTTCACTGGTGCAACGTTACTCTGCTCCAAGCGGCTTACATGGGAATTATAGAGATCAAACATTTGCGCTTTGTGAAGATGTTGCATTTAATTGTAAGTCATGTGCAGTTCCACTTATATCATGATTTTGCTCATAGGCCTCGGTCCCCACCCACCCACCAAGCCAATCTACCAGTGCTTTTATTGTTGCCTCTGATCACTTGTTTTCCCTACCCACAATTTCTTCATGTCTTGGACTACCCATTTTTCAGAGCCTACCTCCAATGTCCCCAATTCCGTTGCTCCCTTTCTATAAGCCTTCTTTGTGCCTGCTGTAGGTCACAATTCTCTCTCTCCATGACTCTCATTCCCATGGTAGTCTGTCATTTTTTCTCTCTTGGACACCTCGCACCTTTTGTTATGTAATTATGTAAACTCCTCGAGGGCAGGGACCACCTGAATTGTAGACATCTGAAAAAATGAGTAGGAATTAGATCTGCCTAAGGGTGTGTGTGTGTGGGGGGGTCTGTGTTGGCGTGTGGAGGAACCTGTGTTGTTTGAGACATAGCATGTGTAAGAAGGTGATGGTGGCCCTGTCCCTGGCAAGGTATCATTCCTTGGTGATGCCCTCTCCATGGGGCACATTGTACCCCTTCTCCTTTCACTCCTTTCCATGGACATGTGCTGGACCCCTCTTTTCTGGCTGTGTCTGTTACTCATCAGAGGACACCGGGGCTGGTCAAGGGCCAGGACTTCCCTGATGCCAAGCCCGGATGGTGTTTCTTCCCTATCTAATACCAACGCCTGGATGCTTGGACCTGCCGATGAACCAGCTTTGGAACAGAATCTCTGATCAAGGCACATGCTCCCTTTTGGAGTGGAGGCCATCACCCATCTTGGGCATGAACCTTTTTACCTCTGCCCGTCTGATACAGATACCTAAGTCAGGCATAAGAAGATGGACAAAACCGGGCACCAGGGCGTGATGCCATGTGTCAGGACCACTAACCACAAAGGACAGCTAGGACACGGTTCAAAGGAGAGCAACAGATTTGATTGTGGAGTTGGAAATTAGGGCATGTATGAAAAATAATTAGGAATTGTAGCCTCAGGAAAAGAAGCCTGCAGGGAGACCTAGTAATTGTCTTCAAGCATATGAAAGCGAATTATACCACCGAGTCAGGTCAGCCTGTCTCTTTCCCATGGAGAGGAGAGAAAAGTATGTTTAAACTTGAAGAGCAAGGGTTTCCGCTAAATGTGGGATAGTTCCCTGCTGGCACAAGCCATTTCAAGACTGCTCACATCAAAGTTGCAGAAGGTGTCCCTCTTTCTAGAGGAAAAGCTTAGGCAGAAACTGGGGACTGGCTTAGTTATAGCTCAACGTTTTTTTAGCCTCCAGGACTTGGTCATTGGATTTGACTGTGAAAGGCACCGTCATAGGTGCCTGCGAGTGGTAAGTGACGTAATTTGGTAGTGAGGTTAGACCCAAAGCTCTTGGCTGTGCCTTCTACCAGCTGTATAAATTCGGGCAAGTTACCTTCTCTGGGCATCTCTCCCCTTTACTACAAAATGGAAATAATAATGCGCACTTTGTGGCATTGTTGCGAGGATTAAATGCTAACAGGTATACACAGAATATAGTAACTACCTAACACGGTGGTAGTACTAAATATATAGTAGCTAAATATTCAGGACAAGAAACATCCAGTCTTTACCCTGAAGGAGGCGGTACCCTGATTTAGGAGATGTGATAAATGCAGAGATGTGTGTTCAGCGAGCAGAGCCAGACTACGATTGTTCAGATCCCTAAGCTCTGACCCCATAGGCAAGTCAAAGTGAAAACCAAAAGAAAACCATGCGAAACTACAGAATAAATTCAAGAAAGACCAACACGGTTCTCACACTCACCCTGATTCTAGTCCACAGCTCGATGGTGCTGAGTTGTTTTTGAAATACCAGAGTCTCATAAAACATACTTTTGTACCCTAAGCACATGCTGAGTCTGATGGCTGGCTAATCCGGACTGGTGGTGAGATGGAGTGCAGCTTCCCACTTTTGCTCAACGAACAGTTCTTGATCAGGAAGCATCTTGGGTGCAAGAAACAGAAGCCAAGTCTCTTGGCTGAAGAAAGCTTCAGAAACAGGTGACTTGTGGGAAGGATGACAGGAGCTCAAAGAACAGCTGGGGTTGGGGGTGGGCTTGAACATAGGGCAGAAACTGAGAGCCCTGCTGAAGGCCGTACATTGGAAGCCATCAAGTCCAA
The DNA here is from genome assembly GCF_059928025.1 of Delphinapterus leucas. Classification (NCBI taxonomy): domain Eukaryota; kingdom Metazoa; phylum Chordata; class Mammalia; order Artiodactyla; family Monodontidae; genus Delphinapterus; species Delphinapterus leucas. The sequence goes on along the minus strand of NC_143131.1, from coordinate 115,679,115 downwards.
GTGCCCTCTCCTTGGCTGTGATGAATGTAATCTTCGGATTTTCTGAAGAGTCTGAAAGAGGTCTGGGGCTGGCCTCAGACCGCCTGCTTGTCCACTGTATCAGGCCTCAGGAAAAAGAAGGATCTGGTTGCTTCACTGAGGGGTGAAAGGCAAGCATCAGTGGAAAGCACATTCCCATGAATGCTACGCACAAACGGGAGCCCGCGTGCTGGAAGGAAGGGAGTGAAACATTGGATGGAAAGAAGGTGGCAGATATCTACACGTCATATTCATTGCCGGGCCCTGTGCACCACCCACGTGATAAGCTAGTCATGTGCTTAGCTGGTTTGCAGCCTCCATCATTTGCCTGCCCGTGTATTTCCATCCTGTTTCCACAGGGAGTCTCTAGGTTCCACGAGGGCAGGCATCCTGGTTGATAAGCTTTGTATCCCCCAGCGTGGCACTCAGTAAGTGTCTGGTGATCTGGTGATCGATTGCATCACTGTTGATTGGATTCTGAAGTTAGTTCACCTCAGGCAGTGGGAACAGACGACGCCTGGGTGTCCCTGGGGTCAGACACTGGGAGTGTGTAGTTAAGGCTAGAAACAGCCCCTTGGTCTCAAAAAAATCTGCAAATACATCTCTCTGACTGCCAGCTGAGTTCCAGCATCGTGTACTGTAGGCCTGGGTCTCTGGTGGGGAGGTTGAAAAATAAAAAAAAAAAACCTCGTCCCCTCAATCGCTTTATTAAATAATGCACAGATGACAGGGCATGAAACATTGATGCACAGAGAGCTCGTCCTCCTTCGGGGGAGAGGGACCGCTGGATAATTGGTTTTTCTACATAGCAACTAAGCTAGCTCGGGTATACTGTTACTATCCCCCTATCTATTAGTGGAGGGATGGACCAGGTGAGTCTTATTCTCCAAATCCTCATTATCCTGCCCTCACCGAGGCAGCAAAATGAATGGAAGGGCACAGCAAAGTATCGACGTTTCCATAGAAATCAGCTTGCAGGATCAGACACTTCTTGTGGGTTCAGTCTGAGGGCCATTCTGACCACCTTTTTACAGATTGGTGGAGAATTATTACTTTTTAAAATCCATCTTGAACCTTGAGAACTGTTGATGTTGCAGGCCGGGGCCGCATTCTGTAATGCTGAGGGTTTCAGTGCAGTCATCACTGAATTCCTCGAGAAGGCTGTTCTGCGGAAGCGAAGGAGGAAAACGTACAATTCAAAGCCCAGATGCTCAGGCCATTCTCTGGCCAGAGAGGCAGACTGTCCCTGGTGATTTAATATACAAGACGTGCATGGTGCACTTGAGCAGCTGCTCTGGTTCTCTGACTGGAAATTTAAGTCACAGTAACCTTTATAATTGGAGGCACACAGATAACATATGTTTAGTAGAAAGGTACGGTCGTTGTCATGCTGCCCTCTCAGACGTGAATGGCACTTCAGACTCCAGCGTGAGTTTCTCTTGGTAGGAATTGTTAGCCGATGAGTTCAGCAGGCCAAGGAACACCGTTGGATGCCTACTGTGTGCCAGCATGGGCTATCCTCTCTTGCCATTTTTTTTTTTTTTTTTTTTTTGCTTTTTGTCATTTGTAATGTTTTATGACAGCTATTTTGATCCAGGAATAAGTGAAAGCTGTCTTAATGTAAATACAGGTAACTCTCAGTTACTTAAAACCCATGAGTGCGTTTTCCTCTATTCAGCAAACTTTTACAGAGCACCCATCATGAGCTAGATTCTGACCCCACTTAAGAGACTGGTGTAATGGAAACACCTGTGAAAGGAGAGCAAGAACTTGGATTTAGAACAATAGATTTGCTCTTGGCCTGGCCATGTCCTGGCTGTGTGCCGCAGGGCAGTGACTGAACCTCTCTGAGCCTCATTGTTTTTCTGATCAGTGAGATGGGAGAACTCTTGATTTCCCAGACTTCTGGGGAGGCTTAAATGAGACAACCTGTGTGAATGCACCTGTATTTTCTGATACATAGCGGGTGTTCTCTAAACGTTGGCAGGATGAGGTTCTCACACATTTATCCATGAGGCATTCCTAGAGCTGGCAGAAGTCAGTCAGCTTGTGGTCTTAACTCCCGTGTTGCCTGGACTCTCCTGCTCTTTGAGACCCAGCAGGTGTGAGCCTGGGCATGTAGCCCTTTGAGGAGATTCTTGAGAGGGATTAAAAAAACAAAAACAAAACTTAATTTGGTAGGGGAGTAATGATTTAGATCCAATATTCACATAGAAAAATGGGTTATTTTGAACGTTCTTGGTCCCATTAACAAAATTTAATCTGGTGATGAAAATTTATGGGGCAGCAAGCAATCTGTCTTGCCTGATGGTGTTCAAAAGTGCAAATGAATACTTCATCTAACCTCCCTGCTTTTCAGAGTTTAACAGCGTGCGAGCATTTACATTTCATACAAGGTGGTCCTCATGCTGATGTGTCCTTTTTATGGTCTGTGTGAAATACCTGACTTTGACATAGGTGGTCTGCTGACAACTTAAATTTTCTGAGAAGCCACATTGAACAGACAGAAATACAATGTATTTTAACAAAGATGGTTGTTTGTTTGGTATAAGACCTTATGGATAAACTGCAGGTATGCCGTTTGGCCCATGTAGGAGGGACAGGAAAATTGAGAGTCCCACACTGGTGCAGAGTGGCCGCCATGCTGACTGTAGGTCTTAGGCTGAAAGCTTAGAAAGTCGTGATGTCATCCAGCCTCATCATTAGGTCTTGGAGGCAGACAGACCAGGGTGTGAGCTCCTTTAGCTCTGTGACCGTGGACTAGTTATTTGACATCACTGACCCCAGTTTCTGCATCTAGCAGTTAGGGCACTGATACCTCCATCACAGGGTTGTTAGGAGGATTTAATGAGATGGATGGTGTATGTAAAGTGCAGAGCACAGTGCTCTGCACGTATATCCGTGTCCAGGAAATGCTGGCCATTATTACTACTACTACTATTGCATTACCTAGTAGTGCATTGCTAGGTAAGTACTAAGTAATGGAATAGTTAGTGACCTGTGAAAGCTTTAGAGCTTGAAACAAAATGTTGCATCAGCCTATGACATCCTTTTTAAAGGTACTTAGGGAGTTTGCCTTTTGATAGGTCTTTGAGCCCTGGAGGGGATATTAGGTACCAGACTTACCTTAACCTTCTATTTATCTTTGGCCTTAGCCTTCCTGCCTTTCCCTGGCGGCCATGCCTGCCACTCTCGCACGTATCACCAGAAAGTCCGTCACGTGACTGCAGGCGCTTTGTCTCTTCACTCACTGGTGTGCTTCCAGCACCTGAACCAGAGCCTGGCATATAGTAGGTGCTATACATATTTTGTGTTGAATAAATCCATGGCCTTTCAATCTTCATATTGTATGTCTGGTTCCTTCCTGGGTCAGAAAGGTCTCTTCTTACTTCCCATCTCTCTTAATGAATTTAAAGGCCAGCGGTAGTTTTGGAACTATATTTCCTTTTCTCTTTTTCTGGGGATCAGCATGACAGAGTAGATGGAGCAGTGGGCTGGGAGTATGAGACCAGGTTCTAGTTTCAGCTCTGCAGGCAGCTGGCTTAGGAACCTCGGACAAGTTAGCCTCCCCTCTCTGGACATCACTTCCTTAATTGTGTCATCTGGAATTTGGTTTATTAATTTATGAATGACCTTCCAGTGCTGATGTTGGGCAGAGATGTTCTCTGAAGGTTCTTTTTAAGGACAAACCCCACTTTCCTGCTCCCTCTTTTTCATGCCTCCTTTTCCTGCCAGGCTCACTTCTCATCCTCCACATAGACATGAATCTAGACCCAAAGGATGTTTCCAACAATAGCTCCTACCAACCCACCTTGCCTGTCTAAGCTAGGCTGTCTCAATCTCAGAACTATGGACGTCTGGGGCCAGATGATTCTTTGTTGTGAGGGGCTGCCCTATAGATTGTAGAATGTTTAGCACCATCCCTGACCTGTACCCACTAAATGCCAGTAGCATCCTCCCCAGCTCCCCACCCCCCCAACCCCAGCTGTGACACGTGCACTGTCTCCAGACGTTGTCAAATGTCTCTTGCGGGGGTAGGGGTGGTGCTGAGCTGGGGTCGTCTGTAAATAATCCCTGACGGAAGCCCAAATTCTTCCCTAGGCTTATTTCAGATGGTGTTGTAAGAAGACAGACGATTTTCTCAGGAGACTAGAGCAAATAGGCAGAGTGTATTGATCAGAGGTTTCTTTTCCCCCGGGGGATAGAGGAAAAGAAAAGAAGAAGAAAACAACTTTCTTACCCGCTTAAAAGTAGAAATATAAAACTAGCCCAAATATTGTGCCGGGGCTCTGGATTCACACCAAGGTAATTCCACGTATAATACATCACCAAAGACGAGAACAGAGAATGACAAGTCTTAGATCTTACCCAGACTGTGACAGCTACTGCATCTTATTCTTACATCATGGAAATTGGATAGTGGTGGCACTGAATACTTGATGAAAAAGATAGGTTTCTAAAATCTTCCATCTTGCTCACATCTTAGACGTAGGAACATCCTAGAGATTTTTGAATACAGAAGCAATTTGGACAAAACATTTTCAGTGGTGCCAGGATATTATAAACAATGTGTTATGTGTTTATTGTAAACTGGGTGGTAACACTTTGTCAATGGAAGTATGATACTGGCTGCTCTGAGGCAACTCAAACCTGTTGATAAGACAGGAGCTCACAATCTAGTAGGTGACACAAGATAAAAGTTGGTGGAAATTCAAACCATCACTAAACGTGTAGGTGAAAGCAGTAATGGTTTTACAGCGTAAGCAGTGATTGCCATCGGAGCCCAAAGAGATACAAATGTGAGCTCAGGTTGACAGGAACAGAGGCGAGCCTTACCCGGGGAGAGAGTTTAGAGGTTCCCGAGGAACACGGGATACCCTGAAGGACTTTGTCTCGAGCATCGGGGAGTTGATTATGATCCTAATGAGCTCTCTGTGGTGACTGGTGAGACAACGTACTCTTGATGTCAAGGGTCAACTCTAGTGTGTTACAGTGGCTTAGACTATTCAAGACAGAGGTGAGCCCATTTTAAAAGGCACGTCTTTTCTTGCCTCAAGTGCTTCCTGAGGCTGATATCCTTTGAGGTATCTTCCCAACTCAGAATTACCCATTCTCTAGGAATATTGTGTCTCCATCCAAAAAGAAGAAGAGAAATTCCCATGGGTGGGCTTCTGGTAGCCATGCTTGCTTTCTGATAACAGACCCCTCATCCCAGGCTGTAGGTGACTGGGTCAAGGTGGACACCTTATTTCAGCTGGACCTGATTCTGGCCTGAAACTTTCGACTTAGGACTAAGAGGCACATGACTGGAACCGTGCCTGTGAATCTGGGAGTCGGTGCAGCCACCTCTCCCCTGTGAAGCCTGAAAAACCACCTGACAAGTTGATGGTTCACCTTCTCTGAACGAGATCCTGGGTATACGGGTCACCGGTACCCTGACCCGGTCATCACAGGCCCACCCCGTGGAGAATGGGGTTTGCCCTGGGGGTCTTCTCACAGCCCAGCCTATCCTCTCTTAAAGGACCCTCCCTCGTCACAGTGCCCCCAAGGACTCCTGCCCTTCTAAGGCACAGCCAGCAACCCCTCCCCTGCTGACCTTCATGGGAGTGTTCTGCGGAAATCTCACCACCCACATTCCCATGATACGCACAGTATTTTTCATCTCCAGGGAGCAGCTTCTGAGAGCTATAATGTTGAGAAGGGTCTGCTCACCCCAATTACTCTGCACCTTCACAGCAGTGATGGTTCAGTGCATTAACTTTCCAGATGTGTCTGCATTTCTACTAACAAGGACTGCTCAACACCCTGAAACTGTGGTTTCTAACCACAGGGCCTGTGATGTTCTCTACAGACCATGAATCTGTATTGCTTAAGGGTTCTCTGGATGGTAGGAGCACAGCCTGGCTCAGATATCTCGAGAAGAATATCTAAGACTCACAGAGGCTGCGAGAGGCCGGGTGGGAAAACCCTGGTTTGGAAATTGGAGAGGACTAAAGCAGCACCAGAGGGTCGGGCAGTGGGAACCACAGACTAATGATCCCCAATGTCCCCTCTGCCCTGGGGACCCCCTTCACCTTGCCGAGTCATAGGAAGGTCACTGGGATTGAATGAACCAGGGCAGGGGGAGCAAGGATCAGACGGCACCCATCACTCCTGTCTTTTTAGTGGGAAGGAGGCAATTTGAACCACTGTCCCACCTAGCCCGTACTCAATGGGGAGAGGTGATTCTATGTAAAGGAAAACAGGATGCTGCTAGGAAGAGGGGGATTGAAGGACTCAAGGTAAACATCCACGCTGGGTCCCTTGCATCACAAAAATGTCCATAAAATTTGGGGTGCAGGTTTTAGGCCCCCTGAAGCCTGTCCACAGACCCCTGGTTAATAACCTTTCGTCCAAAGGAATTTCTGTTTGGTCATATCATTCCAGACATTAGTGCCCCGGGAATGGGATTTCTGTGGGTTGTGATGTGGAGAGGATGTTAATTGCAGGCCACGCGAATAGCAGAAACCTATACAGGGTGGGAAGCCACGTAGAAGATGTCCTTGTCTGCCACTTGGGGATACATCGATGGTGAATGCCCCACCTCAAGGAAAATATCGGGGGGATGAGGCCCCTTGGTTGCTCCCCTGCCAGAGAGTCACCTCTGGGACCTGACAGCACTAAGAGTGTTGTTCAGCACGGTCAAGACTCTAAGAAGAAAAAGCAGAGTAAAGCCTGTTAGGAGGGAAGAAGTCTGCAGGACGCAGGATTGCTAAATTAATTACACAGATGCGAAAATTCAAAGGAAGAAAAATTAGTCTGTTAAAGCTAAAAAAAAAAAAAAAAAAAAATTATCATGTTGTTTTGGCAAATGATGACGTGCTTTCCAAGTAAAGAAGACGAACCCTTCAGGAACACTTCATCCTGATTGTCTTGGGAACCTTTGCTAAGAGAGGGAAGTATAGAACTTGCATCGTGCTGCGGTTCATTTTGTAAAGAAAAGGCATGTTCTTATTTATTTATTTATTTATGGCTGCGTTGGGTCTTCGTTTCTGTGCGAGGGCTTTCTCTGGTCGCGGCGAGCGGGGGCCACTCTTCATCGCGGTGCGCGGGCCTCTCACTATCGCGGCCTCTGCTGTTGCGGAGCGCAGGCTCCAGACGCGCAGGCTCAGTAATTGTGCCACCAGGGAAGCCCGAGGCATGTTCTTATGAAGCCATGGGTGATGCAAACACTAGTGGCTTCAGGACCAGCCGGGCGAGTCCTGTAGGAGAGAAGGAGAAAGGAAGGGACCGAGGTGAAAGCGAGTGTAAAGGGGGCACAGAAGATACGGTGGAGCAGGCAGCCACGTGGGAATGCAAGCCCAAGTGGCCAGCTCTCCTACTAAAAAGTAACCCAGAAATGTGTGCTGGAGTTCTCTACGTTATCCTCTAATTCATTACTGCTAACAACGTATTCAAACTTTAAAAGCACTGTCTGGGCTGGTCAAAGCACACCGGTGGGATGTGGACCTGCTCTCTGGAGCCTCTGGAGCAAGGTGGCTCTGGATCCACTTCTGTCTGATTTCTTGCTCTGTCTCTTCTGGCCCTAGATGCCTGAGCAAGTTCTGCATCCTTTCTTTACAAAGTCCTCTGTTACCTTAGCTGTAAAACTAGCACGATGGTACCACCTGTCTCATGGAGTTGCTGTGGGGATTCTGTGAGATCAGATGTGGCAGGTACCTGGCATCACTCAGGGGCCTGGCAGTGCCACAAGCATGGGGAGAGGCTGTCTCTTGTTCAGCACCTGGAATGATGGCTGGCACATAGTAGGACTCAGTGAGGGTCTGTGCTTAATCAGTAGGTGAATCATTAGATATCAAACTCCTTTAGAGTAAACTGTGTTCTCCTATTGATTTCTTCTTGAACGCATAGGGAAGAGGTTGCTAAGGAGAGGTGTTCCCATAAGGAATTATCCCCTAAGAGATGAATATGGAAGCTCTTGGTGGGGGAAGGGATGGGTTGAGGCAGTACTTCTGACATGGGAAACGTACAGTAGCGGATGCCAGTGGGGTACATCAGACCATGTCCAACGTGTCGCTTCGTTTCTGCAGCAAGACTTGGTGGTCATCCTACCACCGTCCCTCCCCACTTCTCAGGACGCAAAGGCACTTCTGCTTCCCCCTGAAGGTACTCCTGAGGTCCCTTATTCTGTGGTTCTGGGAATTTCTCCTGTATATGTTGAAGCTTTGTCATACTCCATCTTGTTTAATGCCATTGCCTGACACAGGAGTGAATTCAGTCTGAAATGTTGTCAGCTTGCAATTTTGAAATGAGTTAAAAATCACTGGGCTGCGTCATCAGTCTGAGTTCAAAATCTGGGATTTGGGCTTGGCTTCCAGTGAGGGTAACTCATTAGGAGGGAGTGAGATGGCCCAGTGGGGCTGCCTTTGTGACAGCGACTTTGAATTGGCATCAGGGCCTGTGGCCCTTTGGTTGGACAGGGCCCACAAAGAGAACAGACAGAGTTTTTGTTTGTCGGAGGAAGGAACACACCAGAGAGATTTGTTGCCCATTTTAAAAAACAGTTGGGCATGAAATGGATACGGTTTGGATTACAGAGAAACACATCTTCTCATTAGCTTTTTCAGGATCACAAAAGGCCTGATGGCTGATTTAGCCCCAGCCACTGGGATCTGGTGCCAGAAAATCTCTGTTACACATTTGCTTAGGGAAGCAGTGTTCAGGACAAAGGGAATCTCTTTCTTTTCATCATTTGTCTTCTCGTTTCACTCTGTTCCGTGTATTTCCGGAGTGCCACGTATGCGTTTCCAGCTTGACCTCACTGAGAGGAGCGGGGGCGGGGGGAAACCTTCCAGTGACCTTCCCCACGTTGGCTGCCTGGTTGGTGATGGATGCTGAGTGGAGCGAGCAGGTTTCTGACGCAGCGGGTGGCGAGGGGGGAGGGGGGATGAGGGGTGTGGGGAGGGGGGATGAGGGGTGTGGGCTGGGGAGACAGTCACAGGCGGGAGCTGCTGCAGAGAGCAAGACCAGGATGACAGTGGAGGTGGCTCTCCGGAGGTCCCCTGGGAAGTGGAGAATAGAGGCACGATGACTTCAAGGCTGCACTTGGCTTAAAGATGACCCAGTAGAGAAATCTAGAGAGGAAAATGGGTCCAGTTTGGGCTGGTGCCACTGTAAGGAATGTTTAAGAGGAATCCTGTGGGAAAGAGTTGAAACTAACATGTGTTGATTACTTGCTGAGAGTAATGTTAAGCTTTTGATAGTTGTCTCCTGCGGCCCTCCTAAGCACCATGTGAGGGGGATGTTACCCCTCCCCTTTACAGCTCAGAGAGGCTGCATAACTTGCCCAGGGTCGCACAGCACCCAAGGAGCTGAACTCGTATGTGTAACGGGATCTTTCTGGAGCCCATAGTTCGTGCTCCTTTGACCTCACCGTATCATCCATAACACACGTATTGGTGATTTGCTTGTATGAGCGAAGACGTGTCCAGGAAGCCTGAGATTTGGGTTCTCTGCAGTCTGTTCACCTTTAGCTTCAACAACATGAGCAACAGCCAATCAAGAGCCCTGCACTGAAGCACAGTCCCTGGCCTGCCATGTCTTGGTGGTCATGAAGATGGACCCAAGTTCCCTGACTCCTTAATCCATCGGAGCTACTCAGGAGCTCTCTTTTGCCTCACTCTTTCAAAATGAGCTGCTTAGCTTTCAGTACTATCTAACGTACCCTCCCTCCCTCCCTTCCTTTTTCCCTTCTTCCCTTCCTTCCTTCCTTCTCTTTCTTGTTATTCCTCTTTGAGAATGTCAGTTCCTTAAGAGCAAGGGCTTCTTTTGTCTTGCCCATCTCCAAATGCCCAGTGCTTAGGACGGTACTTGGCATGTAAAATGAGTTTCATAAATGTTTGCAGAATTGATGGGCTAAAGTCTTTCCTGTGCTAAATACAATCATGTTTGTCTAGAGGTAGATGCTCCAGGGACACCTCTAGCTCTGAATCTTTGTGACCTAGAAATAAAAGATTTATGGAAAGATACTCCTGGCACAGACAGTTTATTCAGCCTTAACTGAATATATCCCTTGGAGCAGACATAATGTCAGGGGACTTGGAGTTCAGAAATGATGAGCCAGACTTGGCCCTGGCCTCACAGAGTAAGACAAAGGAGTGATTAAGTCCATGGGCTGGGGGCCATTCATGCGCTCATTCAACAACCGTTAGTATCCCCATGATATTCCAGACTGTGTGGAGGTGAGGGGCAAGCAGGAGTGAGGAGGAAAGATATTGTCTGTGGTCTCCTGAGGCTTCTACTAGATTTTTGACAGACTTAAGAGTCACATCCCAGCTTTGCCACTTACTAGTTGCATGACCTTAGGCAAGTTCTGATATTTTTTTCTCATCAGGTGGAGAAAATACTGGCCTTATAAGGTAATTGTAAGAATGGAAGGGCTCTTTGTATCGGATGTTGCAGTCTGGACTCCAGAGGCATGAAAGAACAACAGGTGTTTGAGGGCTTATGAGTTGTCTACTGTAACTGAGGGCAGGGTAAATATTGGAGGAAGAGGAGAGAATGGGCAGGGAATGGGAACTAAATTTTGGAGAGGAAGTTTGAGGCCAGACTGTGGAAGAGAGAGTCCTGAAGCTCTTTCTTAAAAGAATATTTTTAAAAATTTAGAATCCATAACTTTAACAAAAACAAGAACATCAATTCCCCTCCTTTAGTGGGGGAAAAAAAAAACCAAAAAACTTCGCAGCCATTATAGTATCTAAAGATGATTGTCTCCCTACTCTGTCTTACCTGCTGGGGACCCAGTATTTATTGCTAAAGAATGAAAATGAAATATTTTACTCCTTGTGTTTAATCCACATTTGCCTTAAGGAAACCTCATAGGTAGTTGCCCATAATTTATTATTGCATCTGTCTTCCATGTGCAGTTTAGACCTGATTTATATTTTATATTAGCACTACCAGCCTTAGCTTAGTGATGCAAGCGGGGGTGGGGAATTGGCCCTTGAGTGGCACATTTGTGAAGAGACAGGCAGGAAAGAGAGACAGTTGTGAGCGAGGTTGGAACTGTGAATTGCTCAGCTTATTTGGATGCATGTGGAAAATTGTATTTCGAAATGATTGAATGTTGTGGGAGACAAAAACCAGAGGACCAAGAATACACAAGATTTAAATGATACGGCACTCACTGAAACCTACGGTGGGAGATGCAAGCATTCTCCTCTCAGCTTGAGGGGGTTTCTAACGGCTTAGAAGGTGCTCCAAGAAACCTCAGCTCCAATCAGCGCTAACTCTGTCACGATTGCTTCAATGTTAACAGTTAAGGACTGGAATTTAATAACCTTGGGAACCATCCCAAGAAAGCAGAAATGAATCTGCCCTAATTGGAGAAAGAAAGGATTTAGAAATGAATAGTCTCCGATTACCCCTTTTGAAATCTGGAGCCAAGAGTTTCTGAAAACAGTGGGAAGGATGAAAGTAATAACAGCTTTAATTTTCATAGTTATACCTGGAGAGCCGCAAATGCTTTGTAGCTCGTTTGTAAACCTCACCCAACGCTTGACACATTTGAAAGCTCTCAAAAAAGCTTTGGATTTTGCAGGTTTAGTTCTCTAAAAAAACCTTGGGGCCTTTCACCAGTGGGACTGTGATAGAGCCCTGGGACAGATGGCGTTGGGTGAGGAGGGGGTCTGTTCTAGGGGGCATGGGATAGACCAGCTTTACCTGGAGCTGCTTTCTGGTCTTTGCAAGAATGAACAATTTGCTTATGAAGGTTCTTTGTATGTACTTATACTGCTACTGATTTTTCATCTTAGATGTCACTACCCTGGAGAGCTCTCTGCTTCATCCTAGGACCCTTTAAACTCGGTAAACCCTTTAAACACTTCTCAAACTTTTCTACTAAACTTTTCTACTAAAACACCCCTAAGGGCAAGTGAGAGCAAATACCTACTCTGAGGTTTAGGGGGCAGAATCCACTGTGAGCCCATACATTTTTTTTTTTTTTTTTTTTTTGCGGTACGCGGGCCTCTCACTGTTGTGGCCTCTCCCGCTGCGGAGCACAGGCTCTGGACGCGCAGGCTCAGCGGCCATGGCTCACGGGCCCAGCCGCTCTGCGGCATGTGGGATCTTCCCGGACCGGGGCACGAACGCGTGTCCCCTGCATTGGCAGGCGGACTCTCAACCACTGCGCCACCAGGGAAGCCCGAGCCCATACATTTTTGAAGCCTGTTTGATCCAGTTTTGCATCTTATTCCATAGTAGACCAGTGACTGACTTAATAATAAAAAATGTTTAAAATTATCTACCATCTGGTAACATAGATGTTGCAGGCAGAGTCACTGTGAATGTGCATCCTCCTTGGCCCACCACAGTCTGAGAAGCAAGGACTAGATTAGATTGTGGAAAACAGGGAAAGGAGACCAGGCTGTGATAGATACATATGGTGTGTGACTGCCTGTTTCCCCACCTTCCACTGATTTTTAGACTTGTGGGGGGTGTCCAGTGAGTGAACACCATGTTACTTAACTAGAGCTCTGCACCGAGGTTCTGCCCCTCAGAATGATGCCACACTACGCAAGGCCCTGAGAGGTCACTTGAGCATCTTGATCTCCAAGCTGAGGCAGGCTTTCCCTGGAGACTTTACTGTTCTGGTTTCAGTTAACACCTGTTCCTGCCAGCCTCTCTACGGCAAGGCAGAAACAGGCCAGGTAGGTGGACATCCTCTGGCTGAGGATTGGAAAGCACCATCTTTGTCCACCAAACCTGCCTGGATGAACCTTGCTGCCCATTTATCCCCAGCCTACCACATGTTACCAACCTTCCTGGACTCAAGCCCTTGGCTGCTGGGATCAACAGTGTCTGCCAGATTCTCTTCCCTTAATTATTCCCTCTTTTTCTAGCCTTTTACCAGTGGCTCTTGAATGTAGGCCCTTAGGATACCTTAAGACTCAAACTCCTTGACTCTCCAGTAGAAACTTTTCAAAGCCCAAAGACCTTCTCTTGAAAAAGAGAGAGAAAAAAAAAAAAGAGTATGACCATGTAGGTTGTACTCTTGGTGGACATAATTTAGGGGAAGGAAAGGTTTTTATTCTTCATTTCTAGACCTTACAATCTCTGAGATGAGATAAAGCGGAGCACAGCCCTACTAGAGATATATGAATGCCTTAGTTGTCATACTCTGGCTTCAGCAGTGGTGAAGATCTGGTTGATCAGCAGAAGTGTTCTGGGTAAACTGGGCCCTGAGCTTGATGTTCAAAAAGAAATTTTAATGTTTTTTCCTGTGGAGATGAGTCTAATATTTGGGATTGGAAAGGCTGAACAGCATCATAGCTCCAGGATCTTGAGTCTCTGAAATACCTGGGGTCACTTGCCCTTGGTGTACATCCCCTTTCTTTATCTGAAGAGCTGGTGGCGAGGATGAAAACATACACCATATTCCAGGCCCTGTGCTCAGCACCTTTCTTTGATATCTTGTCAGATCCTCATGACACCCCAGTGAGGTAGATTTGTTGGTCTGCAACTGAATCCTAAAGAGGTGAGTGACCCGTCAAGATCACATCAGCAGGAAGTAGCCAGCTGTGTCTCTCCTCTCAAACCCACACCTCTCTGATCCAAACCCTTGGGCAATCTTCTAGGTGCACTAATTTTTTTTTTTTTGGAAATTAGTGGAGTTTCTGAATCTCCACATTCTTACGACGGCTGCAGAATAATGGCAGAATCATGCTCACTAGCACCAAAGGAGTTAGTTCTCTGAGGAAAGCTATGTGTTTTACAGGAATTTTAATTGCATTGAAGTGAGGAGCAGGTACAAAAGATAGACTTTATGAGCTATAGCACTCTTTTAAGTATGCCTTTTTCCTGGAAATATTTGATTTTTATTGTGCTTTTTGTATCCTCTTATTTTCTTAGGTTATGGAACTGGTCTTAAGTAATTCAGTCTCCTTTGTTCATAAATGTCTTATGAATAATTTCTGTCAATTACAATGAAATAGAACCCAAGCGCTTCAACTATTACAACATTTTAATAAATTCTGGCCATTTTGATGGATGAGAACATTAAGACTTCTCTGTGCATGGTGTCTTGTCCCTCTACTGAGAGTTTTGACTACTCTCAGGTCCCATTGATCATGCTGCCTGGTCCTGTCCCATGTCACCACCAGCCATCCTGCGTTTCCCCAGTGACATGGACCATATAGATGCTTCACAAAACCCACTCACAGAAGGAACGACGAGGTTCACTTGTTCCATGTTGTTTCTTATGTCAGAGAGAGAGAGTGTTAAGTTCACTGGACATCAGCATTGCCTTGGAAAGAAACGTTGACTTTTGTATTCATTATAAAAATCATATAAGTTTATTTACACATCCAAGCAGTTGGCTTTGACTTCAGTTGGTACAATGTTTTCTTCACAGTGAGAAGTTCTCTTGGGGATCCTATGGGTGACATGATTCTTGGGGGAGGTGGACAGAGGGGTTCCATATGCTACTGCTTGGCACTGTAGTCCTGACTTTTACCCCCATCATAAGCTGTTTCTGTGAGTGGTGTAGTGGCTCCAAGTATCATCTCTGGTGTGAGACTCACCTAGATTGAAATCCAGACTTAGCAGCTGTGTGACCACAGACAAGTTACTTAACATCCCTGTGGCAATTTCCTTATTAGTAAATTCATATTAAACTGATCTGTATATCAGTTACCTCAATGGTGAATTAGAATAATAGTACATTATTTTACAGGTCGGTGGATGTTACTGTCTCTGTCAGGCCCCTGACGAGGTGACGCTTTATGTAATAAAATGCTCTTTTCTTCCCTTTTCTCCACTTAATTCTTCTCCTCTCCTCTCCTTTTTCTTCCTCTCCTCCATCCCACTTTTGAAGGGAAATCAGTTTCTTGGTGAAAACGCAGAGCGAGCGTCCTTGCTTTCACCATCCCAGAGCAGCTGGGGGAACGGGAGAAGGTGTGGGATGAGAGCTTTGAGAGAGAGCATTGACTGGCCAGGCTAATAACATTTTGTGGCCTGTGATATTATGGCGCCTACTGTCACGGCTGCCCTAGTAGACCCCTCTGAACACGTTCGTTTCTAATGATCAGGATGTGTAAATTAGCCATGTGGGACTTATCGGTGGTTGCTTATAATGTCTCGCTTTGCACATGAGCAGGGGATTAAAGCTCTTCCCTGCCGCTGCTATTACTTCTAGCCCAGCATAGGGCATCCTTAACTCTTACATCTCAGAGGCAGAAGTGCCATACTCTCACAAGGCTGGACACTTGCTCTTGCCTCCAGCGATGGTTGTGACTTGTCATTGTCTCCCTGCTGTAGAGATTCTCCAGGAAGCAGGAGACTCTGCCTTTTGTGGGTAATGTTTCTAGACTACTCAGTGACAGGCTGCAGTGGTGGTGGCCCGCAGCCATAGGGCATCTGAATTGATTCACAGCTTGTTGCAGGGATGGCCCCAGGAGATAGGGGACATTCAGGAGGATGTCCTCTGTGTGAATGGGTGGAGGTTGGGGCTGGTGCTTCTTTTCAAGGGAAGCACGATAGGAAAGGGAAAGGACATCTCCTTTGATGTAGACAGACCTGGTTTTGAGTACTGGCTTTGCCATTTATTAGCCGTGTATTGTCAGAAAGTTACTTATCTTTTTCAAATCAGTTTTCTCATCTTTACCTTCCTTTTTCACTTAATGCACCATGAACATCTACCTATGTTAATACATATAAACCTACTTCTTCCTTTATAGTAGGTGGACAGTATCTCATAAATGGACATCTTGTAGTTAAGGTAACCATTTCCCTGTAGATGGTGTGATGGAATGAATGCTTGTGTTGAAGCCATAATCCTCACTATGGCTGTTTCTGGAGATGGAGCCTTTAAGGAAGTAATTAAGGTTAAATGAGGTCTTAAGGGTGGGACCCTGATACAGTAGGATAGGTATCATTATAAGAAGAGGTGTCAGAGAGCTTAGTCACTCTGAGTATACCTAGAGAAACCCATGTGAAGACACAGAAGGTGGTCGTCTGCAAGTCAGGAAGAGAGCACTCACCAGAAACTGACCATATTGGCACCCTGATCTCAGCCTTCCAGCCTCCAGAACTGTGAGAAGATAGGTTTCTGTTATTCAAGCCACTCAATCTCTGGTATTTTGTGGCAGTCTGAGCAGATGGATATAGATGGACCCTCAAGTTGTTTATAATTTCCCCTTATTGTAGATCATTAAGATACATGTTTTTGCTTAACACATTCACCTGCTAGGTCATAGGATGTTCCTTTTTTCCATTCTTTCCATTTATTATTAAAATTTTCATATATATAAAAAAGTTGAGGGAACGATATAATAAATACCTATTTACCTATGCTTAATGGTTATTATCATTTAAGGACATGGTTGAAAAACTGCCCTCCAAAAGGGCTCTTCATAGTTTATACCACCCCTTGCAAACACACACACACGCGCGCGCACACACACACACACACACACACAAATATAAGAGAGAGGATGCTTTTAGTTTTAACAGAAAGAAATGAGTCTTCAGACCCTTGGTTTGAAGGGGGAAGAAAAGGTCTCTTCCCAGGAGGGTATTTTTGGTCAGATGCATCTTTTTATCCCTTTGTCCTTGTCTGTCCTATGTCCCCACCCACTCCCATCTCCCAGTCCTTGGACACACACATTCAGCCTTCTATATCACTCACCTATCTGTCCTATTTAGACGCATGGCCAATAGGCCCCTTTGTTTGGCTTCAGAGAACATGGCCAACCCCCTGATTTGAAAGCTGAGATCAGTGATGGAAGATTTCCAAGCTGCCATTCTTCTATGGTTCCAGCAAAATCCTTTGGGTGGAATCTTCTGGTTTGTGCTCTGTGAGGCTCTGTCATCAGCTAGTAAACAAGCCCCTCTGGAGGGGGTGGGGGGAAGCAAGATGCATGCACGGGTTACCATGGGGACAGACGAACAGTCATAAATGTTTGGGATCTTAGCTTGACAAGGTTTTAGCAGTTTGGAGTAATTTCTTTGTCAGTCTTCCATTAAGCCGCTCCTAATGAATCACTGGGAGCGTTTTCGCTCTTCAGATGAACCTCACATGAGCACGATTCGGGCAGAGAGCAACGTTAAAAGGAAGAAGGAGACAACAAGCAGTCATTAATTTGTCAACTCTTTGAAAATTGAGTGACCTTTTGTCAGAGGAAGTTTCCACAAGTCACAGGAGTGGACCACAAGTTCACATGGTGTTTTTGGATTAAATCTTTGCTCCTTGGTCTCACCAGGTAGCTTAATATCCCCAGGAAAAGGGGTCATGGAGGTTCCTCAAAGGAGGAAAGGGGGCACGAAGAGTTGACTACTGGGCCCTCCACTCGACACCCCCTCTCATTTGGAGGGTACGAGTGGTGTAGAGTTTGTCTGTTCTTATCAAAGGACCAGTTTCCATGTAAAATGTGTATAAAGCGTTCTCTCTTCCTACCCCCTCTCCACCAACTTCAGCATGGGAGGGTGTGCCATATTTGACGTCACTGTGGGAGTTGGTGGCCACGGCCCCCCCTCCCCAGAGTCCTCATTGTGGTTTCAAGGCCCCCCATGATCATGCTGCCACTCTCTGTAGTCTCTCTCTGTAGTCGTGTCTCACACCACCCCTGCTGCAGCCTGCTGCCGGCCTGATGAAACGTTGCCATTCCCCAGACTTGCCACAATTTCTCTTACATCTAGAATGGGAGCTTCTTTTTACCCAGAATGTTCTTCCTCATCCTATTACCTGGGTTAAACCCACTTTTCCATAGATAGCAGTCTGTCCAGGAAGTCTCACCTAACCCACTGAAAGGCTGGATGAGGTACCTCCCCCATCTCCCATAACATACAGAACTTACCCTCATATTGCGTGTCTCCTCTGTTGAGCTGTGAGCTTCTGGAGGGCAGGAATGACATCTCGTTCACTCTAGAAGTGCCAGCCTCCAGCCTGAAAAAATGGGCCTGCACAGAACTGATGCTCTGCAAATATTAATGGGATAAACCCAAGCATATGTCACACGCCCAGGTGACTCTCAGGGACCCTTCGGTCAGCCCACAAAATGGAACATTCTCTCATCTTAGCATCTCTGAGGTGGTACCCTGCTCTGCTGTTCCAGGTATTATGACTGTTTGACAGTGAGCTTGTAGGATGTGCCCAAAGACAGCAAAAAGTCTTGATTCAGAATTTTCAAATCAACGTAGCTAATTAAAAATTAACTCATACTGAAAAACAAGTTCAGAAACAATTACGATAATTAAAATATCAGTGCCTTAATTGAGACCAAGCAGTGAGTTTAAAAAATAAAATTACTTTCAAAAAAAGCTTACATGAAGATTGTAATTAACTGGCTTTTGAATTTGATGTTTTTCAGCTTGACAAATTTCTGTTTAAATTAATTCATTCTTGTTTTCTTTTTCCCTTTGAAAAAAGTTTTTGTAAAAATTATTGAAAAAATTAATTGGACATGTATCCTATGCTAGTTGACACTTGATTGGTTTTTGTATGTGGGCGGGAAAGATGAAATTAACCTCCCGTGGGTATCTGCTCTGTGTTAGGCATAGTCTCTTCTTTTTTTTTTTGCGGTATGCCGTCCTCTCACTGTTGCGGCCTCTCCCGTTGCGGAGCACAGGCTCCGGAAGCGCAGGCTCAGCGGCCATGGCTCACGGGCCCAGCCGCTCCACGGCATGTGGGATCCCCCCGGACCGGGACACGAACCCGTGTCCCCTGCATCGGCAGGCGGACTCTCAACCACTGCACCACCAGGGAAGCCCTAGTCTCTTGTTTGAGTCCACATGAGTCCTGCAGGTATTATGGTAGAAGAGGTAGAGGGGACGCAGGGCTTTGGCATCTTGTGGGGAGTGATGCGTCCTATCATCAAGCATGCGCTGGGGAAGAGAGGAGCTTGGAGCGCAGTTTCCAGAAATCATTAGCACCTTGACGAGGAAGCTTCTACCCCTGGTAAAGGTTATCATGAACTCTCAGCCCTCTCTCCCTACCTCCTCACCTGCACAATTTCCCTGCACCTTATTAAAGGGCCTCTCAAATGCCACTTATTATTCTGATCTTCTATCATTTCCTCTAGAAAGTGGAGCCGCGCAGCCCTGCCCAGTACAGGTGTGGGTGCCTTTCAGTCACCGCGAGCCTCGGGGCTGCTGGGAGAAGTGTATTTGAGAGGCAGCATTTACATGGAAGTGGCACGCTCCTTTACCATCCTCATCCCCTTTCAATTCCAGTACTGCTGTTTTTCAAAAACAAGATGCGTCCTGGTGATTAAGTAAACGCTGACAGCTTGATTTGTTACTGTTTTGTTGTGCTGTGAAGTTCATTTACTCTAAATAATTCCCATGCATGTTGGAAGTATTCAGACCCTGGTAATTAATTTTTAGCAGACTTGATTTCTATATGCAAATTGTTAAGTAAGTATGTGTATGAAGTTAAATAGCTGATGATTTTTATTTATTAGTATTTCTGGTTGGAGTTTTTTTTTTTGTTTTTTTAAGAAACGTTAGCCTTAAGAATTGGAGGAGGGTGATCTATAGTATTAGCCTAATGGTAGGGTGACAGATGTAGCAAGGTTGCAGAAAAAAAATTGACAGCCACTGGTCAGGTGACTCCTTTGGGGGGTTGCTGCACTTTAGAGGGGGTGGGCAGAGGGCACAACTGCCCAGGGTTGGCATCCCCACCTTCCGGGGGGCACTGGGGCCGTGTATGGTGCATCGGGGCATCCTGTGTGGCCCAGCCAGCCAGACCGCCTGGCTTCCCTTTACTTTTACTCCTTAAGTCTCAGCCTGCCCTGAAGGCCTCTCAGGAGCATGGCACATCTGGGCTCAATACTTGGTGTAAGGTGGGACCCCACATCCACCTTTTAAAGGAGACTCTAGGTGATTTTCATGCCGCTGGTGTATCGTGGTGAGGAGTTTGGGTTCTGGAGTCAACCGACCAGATGTCACATACCGTCCGCCCCTCTCATCTTCTTTGTACAACGGGCACAGGAATGGCAGCCGCTGCCTCGGGTGTTTGCGAGAATTAAGTGCGGTAATCCAGTTAGAGGGCTTCGTTCACTGCCTGCATGTCAAAAGCACTGGATGCGTGTGAGCTATTGTTCTGGTTATTTTTGAGGCTTACTGTTCACTCTGCGAACAAAATCCAGGCACACAACAAATAACAAACACCTGTGAGGTGCTTCACATGTTTCAGGTCTGTTCTCAGCACTTACAATGATGAATTCATGTCATCCTCTTGATAACCAAAAGTGATAGTAGGGACTGCTATTATCCCATTTCACAGAAGAGAAAATTGAGGTATAGAAGGTCAGGAAGCAGTGAAGGCAGAATTCACCTTGATCACTGGGCTCCTCCCTGCTGTGCTCAGCTGACTTACTCTCCTTGAGATTGCACTGCCCCTTGAGGCCATCTGGATCCCAGTGTGGACATTGCATGTCTGTGAAGTTGGCTGCAAAAGCAAGAAGAAGCTCAAATTTGGCAACAAATCTTGTCATATGGTCCTGCAGATTTTGAGACCCTAGGCCAGCCTGGTGTTTGCCATCTCTGAGATCCACTCCAGTGAAAATCCCAAGCGTTCTACAGCGCTTGACACCTGTCAGGAAATGCCTCACTTGGTACCTGTGGCCCGGGCTGCCAGGGATGTCTTCATCCTGTGGTGGCCAGAAGTGTGAGAAGGGGCAGTGAAGGGCCAGCATGGTCTTCCTCAGCAGCCATCTCATGGCCATTCATTGTTAGCTCGGTGCTGCTTGAGTCCTGGAAAGCAAGTCACAGCTGGCTGGACTGCTGCCCTGGGGCGAAGGTGGAGGGCAAAGCACAAGGAGAAGGCCACTGGCCTGAGACGCACCAGCCTCCTGGCTTCTCGTGAGGACGTCTCAGGAGGCAAGAGAGCTCCACCTGGGACCAGGAAGTTCCTGCTGCAAGCTTCTGGAAGGCCCAGCCTCGGAGGGCTCTGAGGGCAGACACAGGCCCCCAGCTACTCACTTTCCAGAGGCGAAGCCCTTAGCTTAGGAGCTCGGAGTGAGCACCCTGTCCCTGGGGCTTTAGCCTCTCTCTCTTGCAGCCCGTCTCCTGCTGCTAAGCACCAGGCAGCCGGGCACGTCCTCTGGGGAGTAAGCTCTGCCAGGTGACTCCCCTGGGACCATGGCCTGGGTCTCGTTGCTCACCTGACCGGCCTGAGAATACACCCTGGTTTCTGTTTGCGGAGGCTGAAGCTGCTTCAGTGGAGGGAGCCGCCCTGAGCGGTTCAAGCCCCAGAAAGAAATACCTTCGGGTGTAGTGTGTTCAGGTCCCTTGAGGAATTCCCAGCAGCCGTGGGAAGAAAATGGCATTGCGATTCTGGGCCTGGGCGGTATGACAGGAATCCTGACTTCCTCTAAGTGCAGGGGGATCATGGTTGCTGAGGGGCCCAGGGTTTGATGGGAGTCCTCCCATTTCTTGTAGCAGTTTTGCTGTCCCTGCTTGGGACGCCGATTTGTTTAACTGAACGTTTGCGTGGGGAGCATGACCTCGCCTGGCTGTGGAGAGCAGTTATGACAGATTGACCACCTGATCGGCTCTAGGACGCAGAGCTGGGAGATGGCACCGTTGTTTTTGTTTGGCAGAGGATTTCCTGTGGCCTCTTGTCTGCCCTGATGAGCGTGTACACCTCAACCTGTGGAGTGTTGCTTAGCCAGGGGCCCGCTGCCCTGCCTGTTCTAGGAAATGCTGCAGGGTATGATCTGCTGGCTTTGGAGACCCTTCTCCAGTGACTTGGTCGAATCAACCCCCGCCCTCATTATTTCCACCCACAAAGCCCACTTTCTAGTCAGACTAAATATCTTAGGATTGCCCAGCCACGCCTGTCTACCTTGGAGTGTGCTGGCCGCCCTCCCTAGATTGCCTTTTCTAGCTTTGCTTTCTAAAATCCTGCCCATCCCTTAAGATCCAATTCACATATTAATGCCTCATTAATCCTTGCCCCAGAAATTGATCTCTCTTTTTCTCTCAACCTCTGTTATCATTTTATATGCCTATCATGACCCTTATCTAATTCTCCTTTGCACAATAAATATTTATGTGTCAGCCTTTCCCCCCACCCGTTTATGTCATAAGTTTGTGTGGCTCAAAACTGTCTTGTTCATCCTGAAGTTCTTCACAAAACTTAAAATGGCTTCTTTGTGCTCACAGTCCGTGTTGATGCAGCTGAAGCCAAAAAACTCCGTCCTCTGGGACTTTCTATTGTAGGAAATAAGTAAAATTGGGCACAAAGTCATAAAAAGCAATAGCAGACAAATAACCAAAGAGGGAAATGTGGCTTTTGGTCCTCTGAACACACAAGGTTCTAAAGGATTTTTAAAAGTAATTCCTGGCCAAGATGAAGATACGGAAACTCCCCAAAGCACAAAAGAATCACTCTCGTGACGTTGAAGAAAACCGCGTGGAATAGACACAGAATTCGCCCCCGGTGTGGGTTTTCATTCCAATCCCCGCCAGCCTAAGTAAACAGTGCAGGGTGCAAACACGTGGTCTGTTTATTTCCCTCTTGTATATTTGAGTAGAAATAGAAATTAGATTTCCCTGGAGGTCCTAACTCCTCTTTTCATGTTCTTTTTGCCTCAGCTCTGGACCCATCCAAAGACCCCTGCCTAAAGGTGAAATGCAGCCCTCACAAGGTGTGTGTGACCCAGGACTACCAGACTGCCCTGTGTGTCAGCCGTAAGCACCTGCTCCCCAGGTAAGCCGCAGGCTGTGAGGTCCTCTCCAGCCAGCAGATCTGGGGTACCTGATCTCTGACTGGGGGACAAGGGAGAGAGGGGGAGCAGGTGTTTGTATCTGTGTCTTATATGGTACGTGGTGTAAGAACTCTTGCTGTGGTATGAATCTCAGTTCTCAAACACATATTTGCAAAGAGAGTTAATATCTTAGTTTCCTTTGAATCAACTTTATTTGACTCTGAGTCCTCATCTGAGCAGATGAACAGAAAATCCCTTCCTGGTGATTATGGTGGCCCTTCCTCCTCCTGGGGTGACCTCAGGATCCAGGAAGCTTCTAGCTAAGAAGACAGGGGCTGTACCTTTAGTCTTCTGGTTGCCACTGACATCCTCCCTACGATAATCCTTGGAGGTTCCTTGAGGTTGGCGGGGCTGGGGGTTGTCTGCTTCCATGCTCCGTGGGGCGTGGGTGTCTTTGCCAGGCCGAGAGTACTGGTGTGGGGTTCTGCTGCCTCAAGACCACTAGGCCACCGTTCCTTCCGAGAGTGTGTCTTTCTATTTCTCCAGCCCAGGGGGAGTCTCTCCCCTCCTCTTCAGGGTTGTTAAAGCCTTTGTCCCTTACTCCCCACCCATTCCCAGCATTCAGTGGGCTTAGGATTTTACAGATGACAGAAGGAGCCTTTGAATTCAGGCTACATCTGCCTTCAGTCCTGCAGAAATACGTAAAGCAAGAACACACACACACACACACACACACACACACAGCCCCCCAATAGGCTTGCTTTTTTCTTTTTTCTTTTTAACATCTTTATTGGAGTATAATTGCTTTACAATGGTGTGTTGGTTTCTGCTTTATAACAAAGTGAATCAGTTATACATATACATATATCCTCATCTCTCTTCCCTCTTTCGTCTCCCTCCCACCCTCCCTATCCCACCCCTCTAGGTGGTCACAAAGCCCCGAGCTGATCTCCCTGTGCTATGGGGCTGCTTCCCACTAGCTATCTATTTTACATTTGGTAGTATATATAAGTCCATGCCACTCTCTCACTTCATCCCAGCTTACCCTTCCCCGTCCCCGTGTCCTCAAGTCTATTCTCTGCGTCTGTGTCTTTATTCCTGTCCTGCCCCTAGGTTCTTCAGAACCATTTTTTTTTTTTGATTCCATATATATGTGTTAGCATATGGTACTTGTTTTCTCTTTCTGGCTTACTTCACTCTGTATGACAGACTCTAGGTCCATCCACCTCACTACAAATAACTCAATTTCATTTCTTCTTATGGCTGAGTAATATTCCATTGTATATATGTGCCACATCTTCTTTATGCAATCATTAGTCGATGGACATTTAGGTTGCTTGCATGTCCTGGCTATTGTAAATAATGCTGCAGTGAACGTTGTGCTACATGACTCTTTTTGAATTATGGTTTTCTCAGGGTATATACCCAGTAGTGGGATTGCTGGGTCGTATGGTAGTTCTACTTTTAGTTTTTTAAGGAACCTCGATACTGTTCTCCATAGTGGCGGTATCAATTTACATTCCCACCAACAGTGCAAGAGGGTTCCCTTTTCTTCACACCCTCTCCAGCATTTATTGTTTGTAGATTTTTTTTTTTTTTTGTACGCGGGCCTCTCACTGTTGTGGCCTCTCCCATTGCGGAGGTCAGGCTCTGGACGCGCGGGCTCAGCAGCCATGGCTCACGGGCCCAGCCGCTCCGCGGCATGTGGGATCTTCCCGGACTGGGGCACGAACCCGTGTCTCCTGCATCGGCAGGTGGACTCTCAACCACTGCGCCACCAGGGAAGCCCTGTTTTTAGATTTTTTGATGATGGCCATTCTGACTGGTGTGAGGTGATACCTCACTGTAGTTTTGATTTGCATTTCTCTAATGATTAGTCATGTTGAGCATCCTTTCATGTGTTTTCAGGCAATCTGTACATCTTCTTTGGAAAAATGTCTACTTAGGTCTTCTGCCCATTTTTGGATTGGGCTGTTTGTTTTTTTGATATTGAGCTGCATGAGCTGCTTATAAATTTTGGTGATTAATACTCTGTCACTTCATTTGCAAATATTTTCTCCCATTCTGAGGGTTGTCTTTCCCTCTTGTTTATGGTTTCCTTTGCTGTGTGAAAGCTTTTATGTTTCATTAGGTCCCATTTGTTTATTTTTGTTTTTATTTCCATTACTCTGAAGAGGTGGGTCAAAAAGGATCTTGCTGTGATTTATGTCATAGAATGTCTGCCTATGTTTTCCTCTAAGAGTTCTATGGTGTCTGGCCTTATATTTAGGTCTTTAATCCATTTTGAGTTTATTTTCGTGTATGGTGTTAGGGAGTGTTCTAATTTCATTCTTTTACATGCAGCTGTCCAGTTCCGCCAGCACCACTTATTGAAGAGGCTGTTTTTTCTCCATTGTATATTCTTGCCTCCTTTATCAAAAATAAGGCGACCATACATGCATGGGTTTATCTCTGGGCTTTCTATCCTGTTCCATTGATATATAGTTCTCCTTTTGTGCCAGTACCATACTGTCTTGATTACTGTAGCTTTGTAGTATAGTCTGAAGTCAGGGAGCCTGATTCCTCCAGCTCTGTTTATCTTTCTCAAGATTGCTTTGGCTATTCGAGGTCTTTTGTGTTCTCATACAAATTGTGCAATTTTTTGTTCTAGTTCTGTGAAAAATGCCATTGGTAGTTTGACAAGGATTGCATTGCATCTGTAGATTGCTTTGGGTAGCATAGTCATTTTCACAATGTTGATTCTTCCAATCCAAGAACATGGTATATCTCTCATTCTGTTTGTATCATATTTAATTACTTTCATCAGTGTCTTATAATTTTCTGCATACAGGTCTTTTGTCTCCTGAGGTAGGTTTATTCCTAGGTATTTTATTCCTTTTGTTGCAGTGGTAAATGGGAGTGTTTCCTTAATTTCTCTTTCAGATTTTTCATCTTTAGTGTATAGGAATGCAAGAGATTTCTGTGCATTAATTTTGTATCCTGCTACTCTACCAAATTCATTGATTAACTCTAGTAGTTTTCTGGTAGCATCTTTAGGATTCTCTATGTATAGTATCATGTCATCTGCAAACAGTGACAGCTTTACTTCTTCTTTTCCGATTTGGATTCCTTTTATTTCTTTTTCTTCTCTGATTGCTATGGCTAAAACTTCCAAAACTATGTTGAATAATAGGGTGAGAGTGGGCAACCTTGTCTTGTTCCTGATCTTAGTGGAAATGGTTTCAGTTTTTCATCCTTGAGAATGATGTTGGCTCTGGGCTTGTCATATATGGCCTTTATTATGTTGAGGTAAGCTCCCTCTCTGCCTACTTTCTGGAGGGTTTTTATCATAAATGGGTGTTGAATTTTGTTGAAAGCTTTTTCTGCATCTGTTGAGATGATCATGTGGTTTTCATCCTTCAATTTGTTAATATGGTGTATCACATTGATTGATTTGCGTATATTGAAGAATCCTTGAATTTCTCGGATAAACCCCACTCGAGCATGGTGTATGATCCGTTTAATGTGCTGTTGGCTTCTGTTTGCTAGTGTTTTGTTGAGGATTTTTGCACCTATGTTCATCAGTGATATTTACCTGTAGTTTTCTTTCTTTGTGACATCTTTGTCTGGTTTTGGTATCAGGGTGATGGTGGCCTCATAGAATGAGTTTGGGAGTGTTCCTCCCTCTGCAATTTTTTGGAAAAGTTTGAGAAGGGTAGGTGTTAGCTCTTCTCTAAATGTTTGATAGAATTCTCCTGTGAAGCCATCTGGTCCTGGGTTTTTGTGTGTTGGAAGATTTTTAATTACAGTCTCAATTTCAGTGCTTGAGATTGGTCTGTTCATATTTTCTGTTTCTTCCTGGTTCAGTCTCAGAAGGTTGTGCTTTCCTAAGAATGTGTCCATTTCTTCCAGGTTGTCCGTTTTATTGGCATGTAGTTGCTTGTAGGAATCTCTCATGATCCTTTGTATTTCTGCAGTGTCAGTTGTTAATTCTCCTTTTTCATTTCTAATTCTGTTGATTTGAGTCTTCTCCCTTTTCTTCTTGGTGAGTCTGGCTAATGGTTTATCAATTTTGTTTATCTTCTCAAAGAACCAGCTTTTACTTTTATTGATCTTTGCTGTTGTTTCATTCATTTCTTTTTCATTTATTTCTGATCTGATCTTTATGATATCTTTCCTTCTGCTAACTTTGTGGGGTTTTTTGTTCTTCTTTCTCTAATTGCTTTAGGTGTAAGGTTAGGTTGTTTATTTGAGATGTTTCTTGTTTTTTGAGGTAGGATTGTATTGGTATAAACTTCCCCCTTAGAACTGCTTTTGCTGCATCCCATATGTTTTGGGTTGTCGTGTTTTCATTGTCATTTGTTTCTAGGTATTTTTTGATTTCCTCTTTGATTTCTTCAGTGCTCTCCTGGTTATTTAGTAGTGTATTGTTTAGCCTCCATGTGTTTGTATTTTCCACAGACTTTTTCCTGTAATTGATATCCAGTCTCATAGCGTTGTGGTCAGAAAACATACTTGATACGTTTTCAATTTTCTTAAATTTGCCAAGGCTTGATTTGTGACCCAAGATATGATCTATCCTGGAGAATGTCCCATGAGCACTTGAGAAGAAAGTGTATTCTGTTGTTTGGGTATGGAATATCCTATAAATATCAATTAAGTCCATCTTGTTTAATGTATCATTTAAAGCTTGTGTTTCATTATATATTTTCATTTTGGATAATCTGCCCATTGGTGGAAGTGGGGTGTTAAAGTCTCCTACTATGATTGTGTTACTGTCGATTTCCCCTTTATGGCTGCTAGTATTTGCCTTATGTATTGAGATGCTCCTATGTTGGGTGCATAAAGATTTACAATTGTATCTTCTTCATGGACTGAACCCTTGATCGTTATGTAGTGTCCTTCTTTGTCTCTTGTAATAGCCTTTATTTTAAAGTCAATTTTCTCTGATACGAGAATTGCTACTCCAGCTTTCTTTTGATGTTCATTTGCATGGGATATCTTTTTCCCTCCCCTCACTTTTAGTCTGTATGTGTCCCTAGGTCTGAAGTGGGTCTCTTGTACACAGCATAAATATGGGTCTTGTTTCTGTGTCCATTCAGCCAGTCTGTGTCTTTTGGTTGGAGAATTTAATCCAGTTATATTTAAGGTAATTATCGATATGTATGTTCCTATTACCATTTTCTTAATTGTTTTGGGTTTGTTATTCTAGGTCTTTTCCTTCTGTTGTGTTTCCTGCCTAGAGAAGTTCCTTTAGCATTTGTTGTAAAGCTTGTTTGGTGGTGCTGAATTCTCTTAGCTTTTGCTTGTCCATAAAGGTTTTCATTTCTCCATCGAAACTGAATGAGATCCTTGCTGGGTAGAGTAATGTTGGTTGTAGGTTCTTCCCTTTCATCACTTTAAATATGTTCTACCACTCCCTTCTGGCTCGCAGAGTTTTTGCTGAAAGATCAGCTGTTAAGCTTATGTGGATTCGCTTGTATATTATTTGTTGCTTTTCCCTTGCTGCTTTTAATATTTTTTCTTTGTATTTAATTTTTGATAGTTTGATTAATATGTGTCTTGGTGTGTTTCTCCTTGGATTTATCCTCTACAGGACTCTCTGTGCTTCCTGGACTTGATTGATTATTTCCTTTCCCATATTAGAGAAGTTTTCAACTATAATCTCTTCAGATGTTTTCTTAGTCCCTTTCTTTTTCTCTTTTTCTTTTGGGACCCTTATCAATTTGAATGTTGGTGCATTTAATGTTGTCCCAGAGGTCTCTAAGACTGTCCTCAATTCTTTTCATTCTTTTTTCTTTATTCTGCTCCGCAGTAGTTTTTTCCACTATTTTGTCTTCCAGGTCAGTTATCCGTTCTTCTGCCTCAGTTATTCTGCTATTGATTCCTTCTAGAGAATATTTAATGTAATTTATTGTGTTGTTCATCATTGTTTGTTTGCTCTTTAGTTCTTTGAGGTCCTTGTTTAACGTTTCTTGTATTTTCTCCATTCTATTTCCAAGATTTTGGATCATCTTTACTATCATTATTCTGAATTCTTTTTCAGGTAGACTGCCTGTTTCCTCTTCAGTTGTTTGTTCTGGTGGGGTTTGGCCTTGCTCCTTCATCTGCTGTGTGTTCCTCTGTCTTCTCATTTTGCTTAACTTACTGTGTTTGGGGTCTCCTTTTCACAGGCTGCAGGTTTGTAGTTCCCATTGTTTTTGTTGTCTGCCCCCAGTTGCTAAGTTTGTTTCAGTGGGTTGTGTAGGCTTCCTGGTGGAGGGGAGTTGTGCCTCTGTTCTGGTGGATTAGGCTGGATCTTGTGTTTCTGGTGGGCACTACCACATACGGTGGTGTGTTTTGGGGTGTGTGTGACCTTGTTATGATTTTAGGCAGCATCTCTGCTAATGCATGGGGTTGTGTTCCTGTCTTGCTAGTTGTTTGGCATAGGGTGTCCAGTACTGTAGCTTGCTGGTTGTTGAGTGGAGCTGGGTCTTAGCATTGAGATGGAGATCTCTGGGAGAGCTTTTACCTTTTGATATTATGCTGAGCTGGGAGGTTTCTGGTGGACCAGTGTCCTGAACTCGGCTCTCCCACCTCAAAGGCACAGGCCTGACACCCGGCCGGAGCACCAAGACCCTGTTAGCTGCATGGTTCCCCACCCCTCCTCGAAGCTCCTTTTGGATTTGCTGACGCTTCTTTTTTGGAGAGTCCTGGACTCTAGGCTTGCTTTAAGAATGGAGTTGGGTGGGGTGGGGGTGGGAGAAAGGAGATTTTAGTGTCATTTTCGCCCTTCTCCCTTTACTACCTGTATGATGGAGAGGTGTTGCGATGGGCATTAGAGTTACACACACTTAGATCTGGCGACTTTCTCTGCTATTCACCTGCACTGCACCATAACCTTAGGCAAAGAAAGCAGCCTTTCTGGAACTCAATTCCCACTGAAATCTGCCTCCCTATAACTTGCTCTTTGGTTCCAGTTTGATCCTGGGACCATGCAGAATGGGTGCTGTCCCACCTCTTAGTTCTTTATTTTATTTTATTTTTTAAAAACAAATTTATTTATTTATTTATTTATTTTTGGCTCTGTTGGGTCTTTGTTGCTGCATGCGGGCTTTTCTCTAGTTGCATCGGGTGGGAGCTACTCTTCATTGTGGTGCGCGGGCTTCTCATTGTGGCGGCTTCTCTTGTTGTGGAGCACAGGCTCTAGGCGTGCGGGCTTCAGTAGTTGTGGCACGTGGGCTCAGTAGTTGTGGCTCGCGGGTTCTAGCGTGCAGTGCAGTAGTTGTGGTGCACGGGCTTAGCTGCTCCACAGCATGTGGGATCTTCCCGGACCAGGGCTTGAATCCGCGTCCCCTGCATTGGCAGGCAGATTCTTAACCACTGCGCCACCAGGGAAGTCCCAACCACCTCTTAGTTCTTGACGTCTGAGCAGTTCTTGCCCGTTTGGCTGCCCCTCTTGGGACACACTTTAATATACCTCAGTCATGTCCATGGTTTCCACAGAACGTGTGTGGGGAGCTCCCATCCTTGACATTGTGGTCCAGCAGAGAATCAGCACCTGGGGAGTAGCCTGACAGCATGGAGCAGAGCCCCTGCCCACTCTGCCCCTGCAAACCTGGCACTGCAGCAACAGACCTAGTCTCTGTGGTCACCTAAACATAGTCAAGCTTTGTCTCCATAAAAATGAGATTCGAGGTATTGTAATGTGCTTTGCTCTTCCCCCAGGCTGGAGTGTTCTCCCTGGAAGCAAAGATAGATCTCACCCCTGAAACCTAGCATATGCCAGGCATTGTGCTCAGAACCTGCATCCTTGAATTCCTTCATCCATTTTGCCAAATTGGTACTTATTTTTGTCTTCATTCTAAAAATGAGAGAACTGAGGCAGAGAGAGGAGTCAGTCATTTTGCTTGTATATCTAGTAAGTGGCAGCCATGATTCAAACCCAGGACCGTCGAGCTCCAAAGCTTATGTTTTTTGTCAGTACCATGTTTTGGCCTCGTCATTCTATCCATTCATTCCTTGTCATTTAACAAAAAGGTACTGAGTACCTACTATGTGCCAGGCCTGTGTTAGGCCCTGAGGCTACAGAGGTAAACAAGAGACCCTATTCCTACCCTCAAGAAAAATCAAGTTCACTGCAGAGTGGGATGTGAAAAACTTTTTTTGTTGTTGTTGTTATTCAAAAATACTTTTAAGGCATGCATACTCTGAAAAAACTCCTAGATTCTCCTGCCACACATGACTTCTTCCTTCTCTGAAGGAGGGAAGATGTGGCCTCTTTTGCAGCAAATACCACATACTCTTTGGAAAAGTGCTGTATTGTTCAGCCATGTGGTTTTGTGTGTGTGTGTGTGTGTGTGTGTGTGTGTGTATAACACGGATAGTCCATTGCCTGTTTCCTCCTAGAATACAGCCCTTTCTATAAGTCCCAGACAAGAGATTTTTATTTATAAGCTCAAATCTGTTTGAGACAGAGGCAGCAACCTCACTGGTATTTGGGCATATCCAGGTGTCAGTGGTGTTTCTCTGGGCATGCCTTGTTTCTGTGTTGGAAGCACCACCACTTTTTTGCTTGTGTTGGAAGTGTAATTCTCATCTCCTGCATCTCCTGGTGGCCACAGAATTACAGTGGTTAAGAGCATAGATTTGGGAATGACAGCATTCTAAGCTCATTTCCGGGTTGGCTACTTTCTAGCTATGTGACCTTGGCAAGTTACTTGACCTTTCTGAATCTGGGCTTCCTTAGCTGTAAAATGGGTTTAATGAAAGTACTTACCCCTTTCCTTTTTACCATTTGCTGGGATACATCCATTAGTAATTCTTGCAGAGAGGGTTTACCAGTGGTTAAGTTTTGCTAATCCTTTGCTTAGGACATTTTGTGTGTATTTCATTTTGTGAGAGGCCAGTAAGATGGAGGGGTGTAAGGTACGTAGTCCAATGTCACATAATGACAACCAGCCTTACAATTACTAGAACAATTATGGTAAGAGGTATATTATTGTCTGATTTATTCTGGAAGGTCAGCCAGAAAACCCTCAATTTGCATGCTCCTGAGAAAAAGTAGCTCACTCCAGGGGCCCTGCCCACTTTCTTGTTCTGCCCTTTGGAGTTTCTTCCCGAGGAAGCCTGCTGCCCGCTTTGTGATTCACAGCACGTGAGGACTTGGAAGAAGATGACATTCCTGATGATAGGTACCCTTCATTCACTGGAAAAACAGCTCAAAGAGGAGGCTTTGACTGAGGGGCATGCCCACTCCGTCATCAGGATTTGGGCGGTGGCCTGCACCAGCGAGAGGCTCTACAATGGTGGTGGCTGTAGTTGTGGGTCTAGCCTTCCCCCTCCCTCCCTCTGGGAGGCCGAATTACTCAGCCCGTACCAGCCCAGTGCACACCTCTTCTTAGAGTCCTGGACCCCTTCCCAGATGAAACATCTGTCCTTCCTCATTATACTTTAGGGGTCGCCTCTGACCAGGGAGGCCATGTTGACAATTCTATTTATTCATCCATCAGGGAAGTAATGTTTCTCTCTGTGAAACATCTGCAAGCAATCCCATCAGCCAGTCTGGCCTCTGCAGCAGCTCAAGAGGTAAATCCCGCCCGCCAGACAGTCAGGAGTGCACACACATGGAGAGGCAGCGGGGTCGGCCTGGGGCTGCTTGTGAGGCTACAGATTTGGGCTGTCTTTGCAAGCGGACTGAGACAGGAGGACAGTAAGCGCATCCGCGAGAGAATTTCATTAGCTTTCTTCACCCTCGGAGGTGGAGTGAGTGGAGAAGCGGTTTGACACGTGGGTCTGTGGCTACACAGTGTCAGGGCGGCTGGACAAGCAACTTCATTGGGGGACCGTGTGGGGCACCTCCCCCCAACCCCTGCTGGAACGCTTCCCCTTTATTAGAATGGCATTTGGGTTTGTAGTTGGTTTCACTGAGAGGCTTCAACTAAACTCACAGTCCCTTTGGAGGATTCTCTTTGGACGTTCTCTGTTTCATCTTTTCCTGCTGTTGAGCAGTATTGAGCAGGGTTGGGAGAGGGTAAATTCTTGGAAGCTTGTTCGTCTTTTAGGTGCTCCAAGGGGGCCACTTATACACTTAAGAGCCGTGTGAAGGCGGCCTGGAGTCACGAAGCCTTCTCTCAAATGACTTTTTCTTAATATTCTAATTTATTGTTGATATCAGAGTAGTTGATGCTCGTTACAGAAAACACTGAGAGCATAGACAAGCAAAAAGAAACAGGAAAATAGGCGATGGTCACGTAATCTAAAAACAGGAATTAAAATATTCCAGCACAGGCTTCCCTGGTGGCGCAGTGGTTGAAAGTCCGCCTGCCGATGCAGGGGACACGGGTTCGTGCCCCGGTCTGGGAAGATCCCACATGCAGCAGAGCGGCTAGGCCCGCGAGCCATGGCCGCTGAGCCTGCGCGTCCGGAGCCTGTGCTCCGCAACAGGAGAGGCCACAATAGTGAGAGGCCCGCATACCAAAAAAAAAAAAAAAAACCAAAAGTAAAAACTTTGATCTTCAAAAGACACTGTTAGACTAATAAAAGGACAGGCCACACTGGGAGAAAATATTTGCAAAACATATGCCCAACAAAAGGTTTGTTTCTAGAATATGTAATGAAAGCATATGTCTATATAAAGACTCACGCACAAATGTTCATAGCAGCTTTACTTGTAATAACTGGAGGCTGGAAACAACACAAATGTCCATCAACAGGTGAACAGATAGCAAGTTGTGGTATATTCATTGCAATGGATTAATACTCAACAGTTAAAAAAGAATAAGCTATTGATACATGCTGTAACATGGACGAATCTTATAATAATTATGCTGAGTGAAAGAAGACAAAAATGTATATTGTATGAGTTTCATTTACATGAAATTTTAGTGGGTATAAGCTAACCTATGGTGACAGAAAACAGATCATTGTCTCGGGGAGCAGGTCATTGGGGTGCCTGAGCATTCTTTAATGCTTGATATTACAAAATGGACCTTGGGGTAACAGTTAAGTCAGACTCTGCTCTTAGATGCCAAAGGTCCTATTGGCAAATGGCTTTGTTTGGGGAAGAAGAGTTTTTAATGCAGCAATGTGTTACTCTTTCTGACTTAAGTTTTAAAAATATTCTCTTAGCTCTTCTTAAAGAAAATACCCTCTTAGGGGGTGATTCATGGAAAAAATGGACAGAAGCTCACACTACCTGCAGAGAGATCTGCTCTTAGGAATTCGCTGCCGGTGGGATGGCTCGTTCTGATTTATTGTTCTGGGTGGGCGAGAGATGGGGAGGGCTTCTCCCTACAGAGCGCTGAACATCGATTTTACCTCTCTGTTGCCATTGATTTTCATTTGGAGAATGGAAAATTGAAGCATTTGTTTTAAGCCTTCCAGATAACCTACATTCTCAAATTCTGCACGTGCATTGTGACTGGGAGGAAAGGACGTCAGGATGGGACTTTCGGTGTCTGAGTGTGCCCTTGGAAGCCTTCTGGGAGCAGTGGGAACTAATCTGTTTTTAAATAAGGAGCCAACAGCTGGTCTTCCCAATGGGCCAGGCCTTCTAACGTAATGGCCCTTTATCTCTACTTCCTAATTATCTGGAATAACAACGAATTCTCTGCACCAGTGAAGAATTCAGATCCAGTCGAGGCTGGCAGTGCAGTAGACCAGTCGGAGAGCTCTCAGTCTTTTTTGTGAACGTGAAAAAAGGAATCAAAGTGTCTGAGGTCAGAGAGAATTACATCACAGAATGTGCCTCAAATACGAAACTCTCAGAGGATATTTGAAAGGATGACGGTTATTTCATCTCAGTTTTGTTTTACAACAAAGCACTGCCTCCTGCTACAGAGGCTTTGAACAGGTCGATTATACACATACACCTGTCTCAGTTTGGGAGACACATGGCCACGTGGAAGGTGGGTGAGTCCTAGGCTTTCTGGTGCTTCGCAATTCAAGGTGTTGTTTCCAATTACCAAGCAAAATGTGATAATGCGCACATCCCTTGCTACGATTTTATATTTGTATAGCTCATACCCTTTCTCCAAGGGGCCTTTGAATTGCCTTGCATTCTGTGCTAACCTCGAGGGATCTTCGTTTGCCATCTTCTCTGGGTAACGTGCTAATGAGGGCTTGATGCTATTTCTAGGCTATTTGTGGAATTAGTGCAGCTGAGTTTTCAGTTTGGGCCAACTTCTGAGTCAGTCACCTTTCTAAACAGAGAAACCACCACTGTGGTCTGTTGTATTGCGAATACCTACCACTGGGCACTGAGGAAAACATAGGGAGAGTGGTTGGTTCCAGAGCTGCCACTCACTGACCACCTACCATGTTAGGCTCACTTAGCAGAAGCATCCTTGCTGATTTCCCACAGCAGTCTGTAGGTCTGTATTATGATCCCCATTGTACAGATGGGACTATTGAGGTTCCATAAGGAATTCCCTTGGTTGCACAGGGCCGTAAGGGGTAGGTTTGGAACCAGGATGGAGGGATGCCATACAGCCTCCTCTGCTGCGGAGCTATGGGTATGAGCTCTCACTGGCTGCTTTTGCCTGCAGTGCTGCACCAGCCCACCAGCCAATCTGTTCCTGATCCTAGATGCCCGTGACACATAGGCCTGGGACCGTCTCTCCTAACTCTTGCCCCTTACAGAGCGATCGGTGAGGGCCCGGGTATTAACCCCATTTCTTCCTTTCTGTGCCAAAAGCAATAATTCTGGATGCATTTTTTCCCTTTGTGGTTTTTCCAAAAGCAGTCATTCAAACCACGTGTCACTTAAACATAGAGATATTTAATTACTTTAAACCGCAGCCATTTTTTTTTTTTAAAGAACAGAAGGACTCTATGCCTCTGCCCATGAGGACCCAGCTGCTTCTGAGGCCTTCACTGAGCAAGGTTTCACAGCTCAAGCAAGCCAGTTACCTACTCTCTGCCTTTATTTTCCTCTCTGAAGCCGAGGGTGTTGATTAGACGAGCTTGAGGACCAAAGCAGCAGAGAGTAGAAAACAATTCATAACGGAGATGTGAATAATTGTGTGGAATTTGTAGTCCCCTGGAGCAGGGGAGAGGAGTGAGAGGCAGATCTTACATTGGAAGGCAAATTCACTAGGCAAGTTTTATAAATGCATTTAAAATATATTAAAATCACGACTGCCAGTGAAATGTCCCAGACTCATATCTTGCCCTGCCTTGGTTTCCTTTTCCCTTTTTTTTTTTTTAATACCACACTTCCGGTGCCAAAGCAGTGTTACGTCTGAAGACAAGTGTGGATGAGGGCAGGGTTACCTGGCGAGGCCTCCTGGTCTGTCTCGTGGCCTTCTGCCTGGCTGGGCAGTTTCTGGGTGAGTCTCTCTAGGATCAGAGCCTCTGCCCTGCTAGCATCCTTTCCAGCGTCCTCCGTCAGTCTGCCATCTCTGCCTCCTGGGCTGCGCTGCTGGAGCGGGGCCTCCTTCCAGAGGGGGCAGTTCAGTTTCTGATGGACCCCAAAGCACTGGATCCTTGTCTTTTTTTTTTTTGAACCAGGTACTATCTGGAGGAGATGGAGAATGTTTTGTGGCGGAATTCTCAGAAGGTGCCTGTGCCCAGATGCGAAGCTGCTGGAGGGCTAGTGAGCCAAGCGTCTGTGGAGATGGGAGTGGCTGTTGACAGGGCCAGGGACTGATCGAACGCCGCTCTCATTTCCTCCCCGTCTCTGTTAGAAAGCATTAAGTGTACCACCCTGCTCTGTGGTTCTGCCCCAGATCACTGGGTTGCAGTTGCTGTGCTTCCTGGTGCCCCTGCATGTTAAGGAATGCACGGAGTGGCATGTTTTATGCATCAGATTGAAATGGATTAGAAAGAGGAGGTTAAGGGGTGTGTGCAGGTTTTGGAGAGGTCATTGTGAGGCATGATTTCCACCAGGGCTCAAGGCTTGCTGGGTGGCGCACAGGTGTGAATCGTCGTATTAGCACACTTGCCCTTAAACATAAGGAAGCAGACAAGCTCAAGACCCCCTGCAACTCACCGAAGTTGTGTGTTGCCTGCACGTTCTGGGCCACTTTCCAGGATCCAGGGAGAGCAGTGTCCTGGTGTCCAGGGGAGCAAGGCCGGTGTGGCCTCGGGACACATCATCTTCTTTTACAGAAGTGATCTGATTGATTTTTCCCCTTTCACTTACTTCTGTTTTAATTTTCTTAAACTTCTTTCCTTCACCTTTGTTATTAATAAATCTACTGTGGCTCGCTTGCTGCTCTGCCGAAACTCATCAAGATCCCAACTCACAGGTTTCCAGTTTAGACATTTTGCATCAGATTAATTCAACCAATGAACCGTGAAAGACATTCTTTATGGATATCAGGCGCCAGAGTAGGGCCTATCTGGGGCACTGACCATGAGGGTTCTGGGGCCAGAAAATGGACTCGGAATGATTTAGATGGGCATCCGAGGCTATCTTTAGGTGTACTTTTGTTTTAAATAGAATGTTCTCAAGCTAATATCCTGTCTTTAATGTTCCTCACAGAGGGGATGGGCAGCCGGCAAGGCCTTCCATGAACAGAGGGACAGGAGAGATGAAAGTTAATTAGTCTGGGGACCTTGGTACCTTTCCAAGGCGCACTCTTAAGTGATGTTGTTCATGGGTACACACTGAAATGAATGTGGCTGTCTTACTGAAGAGTGAAAGGCCCCTCTTCCAGACTGTCTTTTCCATGGTCCTGCTGCAGCTGGGGTGCTGGGGTGTCCTGCTTCCCATTTACCTGACATGAGAGAGGAGGCTCTGGCTCAAACCTCCATGGCTATGAGGATTCCCAAGTGGAGGGCAAAGTGTCGGGGCTCCCCTCCGGCCTGGAACTAGTGTCCTTCTCTTGGCGGGTACCAGGGAGGCCATCTGTGAAGGTGATGGTGATGAAGGGCTTTTGGGCTTGAGTCCATCCTGTCATCACATTGGCAGGACTGGTTCTCAGAAAGGGGCTCCCATGCACTGGTGATGGTGGGTTAAATGTCATTCATTCAGATTCCACGAAGTTGGAGTCTGCGATCATTTCTTAAACAAGTATTTATGGTGCTTTCCACTTGCCAGACACTGCTGTGTGTTTGGAATTCTGTGATGAATGGACACAGTCTACCCTTGTGGAGATTAAAGTCTGTTGGAAAAGACGGGTATAAAGAAAGTATCATATAAATTGTGCTATGCGTTAAGTAGGATAAGAGCAGGGTGCCATAAGAGAGGGTCACTTTAGGTTGGTTGAAGGGGGTGAAAGGTGAAAGGTGCCAGCTGGGGAGAAGGTACAGAGTAGGGAGAAGTGGTTTTTTGTTTTTTTTTTTAATCTTTATTGGAGTATAATTGCTTCACAATACTGTGTTAGTTTCTGTTGCACAACAAAGCAAATCAGCCATATGGATACACACGTCCCCATATCCCCTCCCTCTTGAGCCTCCCTCCTATCCCACCCCTCTAGGTCATCGCCAACCACCGAGCTGATCTCCCTGTGCTATGCAGCTGCTTCCCACCAGCCGACTATTTTACACTCGGTAGTGTGTATACGGTGGCTGCTACTCTCACTTCGCCCTCCCACCCCATGTCCTCAAGTCCATCTCCTATGTCTGCCTCTTTATTCCTGCTCTCCAAGTAGGTTCATCAGAACCTTTTTTTTTTTTTAGATTCCATATATATGCGTTAGCATATGGTATTTGTTTTTCTCTTTCTGTCTTACTTCACTCTGTGTGACAGACTCTAGTTCCATCCACCTCACTACAAATAACTCAATTTCGTTTCTTTTTATGGCTGAGTAATATTCCATTGTATATATGTGCCACATCTTCTTTATCCATTCATCTGTCGATGGACACTTAGGTTGCTTCCATGTCCTGGCTATTGTAAATAGAGCTGCAGTGAACATTGTGGTACATGACTCTTCTTGAATTATGGTTTTCTCAGGATATATGCCCAGTAGTGGGGTTGCTGGGTCGTATGGTAGTTCTAGTTTTAGTTTTTTAAGGAACCTCCGTACTGTTCTCCATAGTGGCGGTATCAATTTACATTCCCACCAACAGTGCCAGCTGGGGAGAAGGTACAGAGTAGGGAGAAGTGTTCTTGGACCTGGGGAACAGCCTTTGCAAAGGCCCTGGTTCAGGGAAGGGAAAGGGCCTTGGTGTCCTAAAGGAAGTTAGAGGAGAGAGGCCTGAGCTGCAGAAGGGCAGTGATGGAGGGGACCTGGCTGCATGAGGCCAGAGAGGGAGGCAGGGCCCAACCGTACAGTCTTGAAGGCCACGGACGGGGTCGGCTCTCAGGCCAGGTGTGAAAGGAAGTTTTATGTGGCTTTAAGCCAGAGAGTGACATAAAAGTGTGGCTTAGGATGAACTGAATTTTTTTTATTACTTTTGGATTATAGTTTATTGCAAAAGCTTTTAAGAAAGCATCAGAATAAAACAATTGTCCATGAATTGAAGAAGATTTAAAATGACCACTGTTAAAGATCTGGTAAGAGTTTTTTATAATATAATCGACAAGAAAATGTGGACCGAATTTTCTTGAATTCTTTTTCTTAAAACCAGATTGTGTGCTATGTGAGAGGAGCTGGAGGACTCTGGGTGTGAGTGTGTGTGTGTGTGTGTGCACGCGCACGCACGTTCACGCACGTTCATGCACACATGTGCTCACAGGACGATCCTAAAGCTCCCCTCATTGGAGCTGGTAGCCTAGTGGAGGGGACTAGGGACACAGGTGCCTACAGTCTAGGCTAGGAAGTCAAAAGTCCCATGAACTAAAGTTAAAACTCCAAGAAAGCAGCAGCCACTTCCCCCTGTAGTTGGGGCTGGGCCATGGGTAGAAGGCAGGGAAGGGGCAGTGTGGACCAGTGGTATTTACTAGTATCCCTAGTAGTTTAAGAGCATGTAAGGACTCTGGCTCAGACGGTGTGTGACTTGCTCAATCCTGCACAGCCTTTATGTGGCAGAGATGGGGGACCAGGGCAAGGCTGCCCGAAGCCCATCTTCTGTGTAAGGGCCACTTTGCCTTCCAGACACTTTCCTACATGGAATCTGCATTTTCTTATCAGAGGATGACTTTAAAGTAATGCTGGAACATAGTAGGTGTCCAGTGAAAGGTAGTCTCCTATCTGAGCCTCCAGTTGCTCAAGGAACCATCAGGTGGGGTGATGACCCTTGCCAGCTCACGTGAGCTCACATCTAGTGAGTTCCCTGCCACAGAGCACATCCCACCCCCCACCCCGATCATGCTCATCCCACTTACTTGTAATACCTAGTTCCGTCTGGAGTATAACTCCAGGTCTCGGCACTCTGCAGGTATTCACATTACAGCACTTCTGGTGGGTATTTTGGCCTCATTGGCCCCCTAATTCCATTTGGATGTTCAGTGCCCTTGACTACAGTGTTAAAGAAATAGAAACAAGCTCCTCATGGTCCATCATAGAAGAATGCTTACACACACCAGAGTGTGCTTTCTGTAGAATCCCCTTCCTCTAGATGACCTCTGCATTAACTCTTGCGGTATTGGCAGCCTCCTCCCCAACCTCCTGAGATGGAACCTCTGTCCTGGGACAGCTCTCACTGTGTTGAGAGACCTCCCTTATGCTGACTCAGAAGGTTTTCTCTTGGTAACTTCTAGACATTGGTCCAGGTTCTACTCTGGAATAGCATTAGGGCACAGGGTTACTGCTTCCTGTGCCAACACATTCTTGAGTATCTTGTCTGTGCATAGGAGCAGCTGGGTACCTGAATGAGCATAGTCCAAAGTAGCCAATGATAAAGAGCTGCAGGGCACAAACAAGGGACTGGGAAAGTAGGACAGACATGCTTCAGGGAAGGGGCGGGGCTGTCTGAGACATCTTCTGCGAGGAGTAGCCTTGGAGCTGGCCCTTGGGAAAGGATGGGAGGAACCTGGCCGGAGAAGGTAAGTGTTGGAGAAAACACAAGACCAAGGGAGCTAGGCTTCATTCTTGGCCGCCCACCCAGAAAATTCCCTACCAGTGAAGGCCACAGAGGCGAGAAGGAACTTGTCAAGGGCTCTAGCTTCTCTCCTCTGACCTTGACTGTGAAGAAAACTTTCAGAGCAGGAGAAAGTTATGATGCAGATGTGGCCACGCCTGTGTTCTGCGGCACTGGTGGTGGTGAGTGGTGCCACGTGGATGGTTTGCAGATCATGGTGTTCAGCTGGATCTCCTTGGATCCGTGTCTCTGTCAGCTTCCAGCCTGTCTCTGGGCCTGTCCTGCAAAGGCGGTATCCCCGATGCCATCTACCCACCTCTGCTTCATTTTGCCGACTTGTTCTTCCTAAAGTGGATCATATGCAGCCCTCCTAGGATGGGGTTGCTTTGCTGCTGGTGACTAGAAAACAAACGTGGCTATTTTTTCTCTCATACGCATGTCCCATTATAATTAACTGCCCCTCAGGAACGCAAGCACGTATTTTCTGAGATGATAACAGCAGAGCCCATGTTAGAATTCCACTCACCCTCTTGTGCACACCTGAGCTCACACACACTTAGCTGGAAGTCGTGGTAGCAAAACCCTCAGTACTTCTGGCCCCTCCCAAGAAGAGGCAGGATTATGGACACTCAGAGAGGGAGGCAAAGGAAATTCTTGGCCCTGGGCTTTCATTTGATTGTTTTCTAATGAGCGTATCCATTGCTAAAGATTTCCTCTAAGGTCTCAGGGCTAGAAAGGGCCCTTGCTTTCTTGGACCAGCAAACAAAGACAATCAGTAAACAAGAAATCAAATGGGAACGCCAAAGGCCAGTGGGTAATTGGAACAGTTCCTCTCCTGCCCCCTTTTAGGAAGAAAAGGAATTTTACAACAGTACTCCGCTATCCATTATCCTAAGGGAATAAAGAAAGCCCAGCCGTTCACTTACATTTCCCTAATAGCTGCTGTTACACTGCTGGCTTGGCACTTTTCATTAACAAAGCAGTTACACTGGGGCCTGTAAGTGTATGTGTACGCGTGTGGGTTTTGCCTGCAGGCCCCAGTGCCCGAGCTCTTTAACAAGCTGAACTTTGAGTTAAAACTGCACCCTCGCTGCCTCATAGAGCTCCTCGGTGCCAGTGGCTGTGTCCTGTCGTTGCCTCAATGGAAGGTGACTGCAGACACAGAGTCTCAGGCCACTTAGTGGAATTTGCATGATCGCGTCAGCCTGCTAATCTTCATGATTTGATGTGGGCGCGCTGAGGGCACTGTGAGTTTAGGTGAGAACTGGGCTGAGTTAGGATCCCTGGACATACCTATTTGGTTTCAAGTACAAGGAAACCTTGATTCAAGTAATGTCCAGAAATGTGAGGAACACCGGAGATCTGGGTCTGTAATTCAGCAAGTTCCTTTCCTTCTTGCCTTTTGCCCACTGGTCACACAAATTGCCTCTGACGCTCTTAAATGTCGAATGGTGATGGGGGTCCTGAAATTAATAGCACGTAGAAATTTTCTTGGATAAGTTAGCATTCCCAGAGAATCTTTACCTTTTCAGGATGTAGGAATAAAAACAGTTAAAGTAACACCTACCCCAAATAAATTCAGCCATCCAGAGTAATTAAATATCATTATGCTAATTAATAATTGTTACATGTGATGTGTGTTATAGGAAGTACGTTTAACACAAATCTAGCATTATCTTTGAATTCTTTGCCCAATTTCTGGCACATAGTAGGTATATAATAAATGTTTACTGAAAAAGTAGACTGTCTCTCGGATCCTAACCACCTTTGGAATACTTATACCTTCAGTTTTGATGGCTTTGCTTAAACAGGCCC
The DNA here is from genome assembly GCF_059928025.1 of Delphinapterus leucas. Classification (NCBI taxonomy): domain Eukaryota; kingdom Metazoa; phylum Chordata; class Mammalia; order Artiodactyla; family Monodontidae; genus Delphinapterus; species Delphinapterus leucas. Next base: position 115,636,723 of record NC_143131.1, on the reverse strand, counting down.
TCAAAATGCAGTAATGTAGAAACTTAGTTCAGATAGATCTGACCCCTTGTTCTTCACTGAAGCCTTTGAGGACTGGTCAGGAGGCTTTTACATAGATAAACTCCCTTTTTTCAGCCCTCCCTCCTGCACCTGGAAGATCTTTCTTCTGTTTCCATCACCTTGACATTTTAAAACACTACTGGAGAAGTGGAGTGTTGGCAGACAGGGGTAGGCTTGACAACATGCATTTCTTAAAAAATTCTGAAAATGCATTCCTTCTTTAGATTTTGAACAGATTAAACCAGCAATATGTGGCTGTAAGAGAGTCAAATACTAGACATATAGAATAACAAAGTGGAGGTTCCCTTTCTCACACCCTCAGTCCCTCCTGGCTAAGGGAGTGTTTCCTGTGGTGTGTTCCCTCTTAAACGTTTTCAGCTCTTTCACACATGCACGTACAGTGCTGTTGGAAGCTCTCCTCTGGCTATTGAATCTTGTCATCTATGAAGATTAGAGGCTTTTCAGCTGCCTGGGCCATTACACAGCTCAGGTGAAAGGCAGGTCATGGAGGCTCAAGTTGAAATGAACTGCAGTCCAGAGGTTGCCGTTGACATACACCCAGAGAGACGTTCCAGCTTTTGGAATTGCATCCATACCAGGCACATATCTGTTTGGTGGCCCTGGTTCTGCTCTAAAAACGTAAAAAATACGTACTTTTCCTATGGGTTTGAAGGTGCTTTAGAAAGCTGGCTTGTTGGTGGTTTGGAAGCATGCCTGGGGGCTGATGGCTCTCTGCTAATTCTGGCACCTGCTTCTCTCTTCTGATGGATTGGAGCCTCGACCTGGCGTATGTCAAACCCTCAGCCTCCTCACCTGGGCCAAGTCAGATGGAGTGAAGACACACAAGGGTGCTGGCTTCCCTGTGAGTGACATGCCGGCTTGAATCAGTGCATCAGTAGATGCTCCACCCTGATGACCAGGGCCCACCTTGTGAGTCTGGGTCCTTCCATAAGTCTGCTTTGCTCACGAAGTCTCCTCGACTTGTACTCACTCCCAACACTTCCCATGTTCTTCCCATGTTGCACTATCACTCCCCTCCTTCTTGGAGCTGCCGGGAGGAGTGAATGTGACAATTCACGTAAAGGGCCTGGAACATTGCGAGAGCTCAGAACATGGTCCTTATTGTTGCTGGTCGTAATAACAGTAGTATCAGCAGAATCATAAGTCCTCAGTAAATGTTTAGCTGCTATTATCCTTATTATACATTTGCCCTTAAAAATTTCAAGCTTCTGTAAGCAGCATGTGTTTATACCATGTGAGTGCCCGGTAGCCCTTAGAACACTCCGAGATGCACAATAGTTACTCCACAGAGGCTGGGCGTTCTTTCCACAGTTCTCTAATAGACATCTGTTTATTAGGAAACTTGGACTCTCTTTGGACGGGATCTTGTGTCTGGGACCTTCTTCATTTGGAAAAAGAAGGAGACTCCTGAGCCCACGGGCACCAGGATGGAGCAAGTCTCATGTGGGAGCCTTTCTCTCTCACAAAACAGCTTTTGTAAATGACACAGGCCATTATGCTCCTCCTGTGTAATTTCATGACTTAGTATAATGACTCAGATAACCCTAACAATGGAGGAATTATAGCGTTATTTTACAGGACAGATTATTTCAGTGGTTAACATGTTTTTGTTCCAATTAACATTCATTATTTTGTCTCTGGTTCAAAGTAGCCACCATATCAACTATCTGAGTATCTTCCATCCTTGTTTCAGAAGCAATTAGTTCTGATTTTGCAAACAAATTCAATCTCGGTTTCCAATGGGCAGTTTGACGTTAACGTGAAAGTAAACTGCAGTAATGCTGGCTGCCAGCAAACAGACACTGTGATTAAAGGAAAGGGTTGGTTCCTCGGTGGGTTCTGCAGGCCTCTGAGCTGACAAGTCTGCCGTAGAGATTTGACGAGAGAGCAGAGACAGGACAGAGAAGAAGGGACTGTGACTGGTTATGTAGGCCTCTGTTTTCTCCTTCCATTAAATGGAGTAATGGCAGCATCTACTGCCAGGGTGTTGTTGTGGGCGAGGAGTCAGGGAGATGTGTTCAGGGCATTTAGACTGGAGTGGAGCAGTCACAGGAAAGAACTGGAATGCTGCCTCTACTATTTGTGGCCTGGAATTGCTTTTCTCTCTTGCCAGCTGTTCATATACAGAGTAAGACAGTTCTGTCAAAAGTTATGCAAACACGTTAGAATGCACAGTGTATTAAATAAAATGAAGAGGCCTTGTCTTCTTCAATAACTGAAGAAAGGACTTCCCTGGTGGCGCAGTGGTTAAGAATCCACCTGCCAAGGCAGGGGACACGGGTTCAAGCCCTAGTCCGGGAAGATCCCACATGCCGCAGAGCAACTAAGCCCGGGCGCCACAGCTACTGAGCCCACAAGCCACAACTACTGAAGCCTGTGTGCCTAGGGCCTGTGCTCCACAACAAGAGAAGCCACCGCAGTGAGAAGCCCGTGCACTGCAACAAAGACCCAAAGCAGCCAAAAATAAATAGATAAAATTTTTAAAAATTTTGAAAAAACTGTCAGCAGTTCTATACAGCTGCAGCTCCTTCCCCCACTGCATCATTCAAATATTTTTGATACACTTTGTTGAATTTCATCCTGTGGGATTGATATCAGGAAATTTACACCTGCATTTTTATTGATTGCTGGAAAAAAGTTCTCTAGAAGTCTTTGTTCTGACACTTTTACTGTGGGCCCTGATTATGGCCCTACCTCTGCCCATGCTCATGTGAAATACTGGGTCACAACTCATGTCATCAAAGATTCCCTTGCTCGTCAGCTGGGGAAGTGGCAGGGTTTGGGACTTGTCTTGATTGGTGAGGGTAGGGATCTCTGAGTGAAGAGTGGCAGGGGCCAGTGGGAAGCAAGAGCAGGAAATGCTGACGTGTGGACTTGAGGGTTAAGGTTGACGTTTCCAGGAAGTAGGACAGGAAAGAGCAGTCATGATCTGGTCTGTCTTGCCTGTAGCTATTGCCATCTTATAAGAATGTGGTTGTCATCCACCATGCTGCCAGTGGTGAGTTGCTCTTGTAAATAAAATGAATATTAATAAGTGTATTTGCATAGTGTACCTTATAGAAATCCTCTGAGTGGTGTTCCAAAAAGTAGTTTTAGAACAAGTATCAACATGTGATTCTGTGCAGTGCTGTTAACTTGCTGGAAGATGCAAATAACACATTACTTGAATACTACCCAATCATGTTTGCTGGTAATTTCTAGTATTTGAATTTTTCACTTTAAGCTACATTTCCTTATGAATACTACTAAACTTAATATTTCCTATTTGTTTTAAAAATAACGCGTAAATATAGTATTGAGAAGAAGACAGAAAAACTTATTATTTCAGCAGTTCTCGAGAGTTCTTGAGAATTCTCATTTCTCGTTCCCGAGTTTGAAAATTACTCTCAGTTGGGAATTTGGAAGCTCTGTCTCGGAGGTCCTCCCCCAGCTTTGGAGACAATCTCACTTCAAGAGGATGGGGGTCCCTCAGCCCTCAGAAGCACAGGAGAGTCCTCCCTACCCACTTTTCTGCTGTCTTCAGACATATTTGCTAATTGTTTTTTTGCAAGTCTGAATTAGGATTTCTTAGTCGGTCGAATTCTTTAAACAACATGCAATTTTTGTCTTCTGGTTAGTGCTAATAATTTCCAGAAATAAAAGGAGAAAGTTCTAAAAGTCCAAATTAATAAATTCACTGAGCACACCCATGTGTTAAGGGTCAACCATGTTTCCAAGCACCAGGAGCACAAATATGGTTAAGACGCAGTCACTACGCTTGAAGAATATACAGTCTATTGAGGAAGATAGAAACAAAATGAACTGCTTTGTGCTGTGGTGACAGTCACAGTTGGGTCTGAACGAGGTGTGTGTTGGGACAAATAATGTCATGGTTAATTCTGCTTGGGGTAGGGTTCCCAGGGGGAGGAGAAACTTCATGGAAAGCAGTCGAATTGCAGCTTAGACAAGGGGCAGATACTTGCTCTGTAGGTAGAAGGCGTTTACCAAGTCAATACAGATTTGAGTTTGCATGGCACATGTAAGGGGCTGATATGGCTGGCTGGAGATAGAATCAGTAGGACCTGAGTGATGGGGAGAAGTGGTGAGGGCAGGGAAGGGAGGTGTCCAGGATGGGCTCCAAGGCTTTTAGCTTGGGTGTATGCCAGGTCCTGTCTGAATCATAGTAGCGTCTTAACATTCGGTCCAGTCAAATCAAGGTGCTTGCTTGGAGACTAGTAGGGGAGCCTGAGCAGAAGTGATCACAGGACCATGCTGGGCTGAGAGTGTAGCCTGCCTGCCTGTGGAAGGGCCCCCGGAGACTTCCTGGGGGAGGGGATTTTTGAACTGAGCCTTGAAGGAGGCCTTATGAGGCAGAGAGGGTTGGAGGGGAGAAACGTGGGTAGGAATGAAGGTGTTTCAGATCTGGGAAAAACTCACACGTTGGCACAGGGGTACAGAGCCCTTTGGTGGCCTCTGGGAAGTAGCAAAGGGTGGCTGGAGAAAAAATATTTGACATTGGTGGTCAGTGTGTGTGTGTACATTGTATGCACGGGGGTGTGTGCATGGGTGTGTATATGCATGCACAGTGCGCGTGCATGGGGTGTGTGTGTGTGCATGATGTATGTGTGTATGCACGTGCATAGGTGTGAGTGCGCATGGGGGGTGTGTACATGGGGTATGTGTGTATGTGCATGCATAGGTATGTGTGTGTATACATGGATGTGTGTGTGGCAGGGAGGTTGGAGAGGGAAGCAGACAGACAGTGACCCAGTGAAGACAGGCTCAGTCAGTTTAACAGCAAAACTAGGCATTCAGACGATGCCCTAGGAGGTGGGGAGAAGATGGAGAATTAAAGCATGGGAGTCGCATCACCAGATTTAGACCTAAGAGTCATCACTCTGCTTCAAAAACATACATGCTGGGAATTTTGATAAACTTAAAAAAAAAAGATCAAGAATAAGCAACTGAGCGAAAGAGAGTAAGCAGTGCCGGTGATCTTCCGATTGTCTTTCTTCTCTCCATCTTGTCGGTTGGGATTTTCTGTGCCGTGCTGTGTGTAGGGTAGGAGGTGTGGCTGCCCCCAGTACCAGCCAGGCTGGGATGGAGTTAGGGCTCTGTGGCCAAAGGGAAGGCTGGCAGGACCTGCCTCCTGGACTAAATTGCTTGTGTCGCCCCAGTTGATGAATGTCTCTGACATTGGGAGTAGCAATCCCATCAAGACACCTTCATCGGATTTCACTCTTCATTGACTCAAGAAGTGAAATATCTTAGAGCCAGAAAGCTTAGTCCCTTGCCTCGACTGGGTTGGTTATTTTTTTATGGTTTGCACTGAATTGTGGGGATTGAAATATACACACAATAACCAGGGAAGTTATACCTCCTTAGGCTCACATATACTTGTACATTATTTTGTGTAATTTGGCCTCTGGACAGAGACTATAGGTTTGGGTGCCGTCTCCGCTAGGGTCCTAGTGGGGTAAGGAACACCTGGGTTTGCCTGGATATAATAGGTATGTTTGTCTCATTAGAATTGGGAAAACTCAGAATGGCTTGGCCTTTGTACCTCTAGTCCCCAAGGCATCCCAGGAGAAGTCAGACGTGATTCCTCCTGGGCATAATCCATGACCACCTGGCATCAGGTATGAGAGAGAGCTTTCTCCACTGCAGGTGCAGAGTCAAGGACAGTGTTTCATGGGGATTTTATTTATAAAACTGAGCCCTGATGGTGAAAATACAGATGCCAAAATAGGGGAATTAAAATGGTCCTAGAGCAATGCAGTCATTTTCAGGAAAACTTCAACCTGACGGATATATATGGAGGAACTTGGCCATATTTCTTTGTGACACTGGGCAGTTCACTTCTGCTATGTGTGTCCAATTCCTCATTTATAAAATAAAGTTCTTAGACTAGATTCATTTTGAGGTATTTTCTGGCTCAGATAGTCTGTGATTAACTGCTAGTAACCGCTGCAGTGGTCAGCACGCAGGGTACCACCCACTTACCCAATAAGGATATATTGAGCATCCTTGATGCACCAGGCCCACTAGGAAGCACTGGCCAGCTTCACCTCTTTGCCTGCCCTTAACGCGCTTGATAGTGAAGTTCAGGTCCAGAGACGGGGATAACCCACCACTCGCTGGTGATTAATAGGTAGTTCTCTATCTTTTCCTCAAAGCCAGTGGCTCAGTGCTCACTTCTCCCTTGTCTGCCTTTGGCTGAGCTCCTTCAGGCTTCCTTCCTCTGGGGCATCACTGCACACGGTTATGCCTGCTCCAGCAAAGCTGCCCCCTCTTTGGACTTCATTGCCGCTTTCTGAGAACTCAAAACAAGAATTGCTCCAGTTGTGGCAACTCACGCTGGGGACTGACCCAGGAGAAGGGCTGCCGGACGCCAGAAGTGCTGCCTGTATTTGCTCTTTCATTATCGGCATCAGACAGTCTGCTCTGCGAATGATGATAAATGTGTGGTGTTCTTCTGAAGGAATCACGTCCTCTGAGATTAACCCTGTGCCAACAGCCGGCTTGTCCGCTGCATGGCATCCCCTCCCCTACAATCCCCTTTTCAGTAGTCCAGGACACACCTTGAAAGAAGAAAGTGTGTTTGGTTAAGGATAACAGGAGACCTCATGTCCATGTGATTTAGAAATGCAAACAGTAGATGTTTTTATTCCAGACAGAGAGGCAGGGACAAGGTGGGTAGCTGCTCTGGAAGCGGGGAGATGTTGGAGAGAGGAGCCCCAGTGACAAACGTGCAGGTGCCCCAGCAAATGTTCAGGCTACTCATCTAGGTGGGACTGAGATGGATTGAGGAGGAGTCATCCCTGGACACACTGCAGCTGTGTGAATGTTACCACGCACCTAGCCTCCCGTTGTCTCCATCACTGTGGGCAAGGCTCTTTGCCAACTTGGCTTTTGTTGCTAACGTTAGGAAAATGAGTCATCTGGACCAGGCCATCTCCAAGTGCCCTCGTAGAACTTCCTCTACCAGTTCATTGGTCAGACAGGCTCAGCCCTACAACCCGTCCAGCCTGCGATCCCTGATGGCTCCAAGTGTTGTGCTGTGGGCACGTGGTCCTCCTCTCGATGTCAGCCTCCAAGGCAGTTCCCCAAACAGACCTTCCTGCTCTTACTGCCTCCCCCACATCGCTGGGGCAGGTTTGAGGTAGGATAAGAACCAAGTTGGTGGGTGCCGTTTCTTTCTCACTTTCCTTCATTTGGAAGAGGGTAGGTTATGTCAGATGCCAAACCCCAATTCCTGAGGAGCTGGAGATCCATTCCACACCTGGCAGAAAAGATGTCCTCCTTGGGGCCCATGAGTTCTGGGGAGTTCAGCACCATTCCAGACCTAGGGCTTTAAAATTAAGTCATATTTCTATGGCAACGGTACTTACACCTCCATCTTTTGGGCCAAATGATAATGATAACAGCAGGTACCAGTTTTATTGCTTCCTATCTTCCAGGCATTATACTGAGTCGTTTACATACATCAGCTCATTTCAATCCTCATACCATCCCCTTGAAGGAGATACTATTCCCAGCCACCCCCCCCCAGCCCCATTTTACGGATAAGGAAACTGAGATTTACAGGGTGAGATATCCTGCTGCAATCACACCGTAAGAGGCAGAGCTGACTTTTGAACCTGTGTTTTCTGACTCTGGCACCCGAATAAACACCTTGCAGGACTGCCAGAGCAAAGCACTTCAAGGGCACAGTACCCGCCTGATTGATGGGCAGCTCACACTCACTTGTCCTCCACCCAGAACTCGCCCCTCAGCTGGGAGAGTGGCTCTCAGTGGTTTGCTGGGAAAGCAGCCTCAACTAAGAGAGAAAGGGAGGCCGTAACTGCAGGCCTTTATTTCGGTGGTTTATGATATGGTGATGGGGTTCCTTCTGTCGACATAAGCCATCCTAATAGCACCATTTATCATTATGACAAAGGTTAGGATAGGGGGAGACTGGAGCTGGAATGAAAGAGTAGAATTATGATGATTTTAGCAGTTGAAAGTGACATCACCTCAGAACCGGGCTATCGAATGGCAAATTGAAAGCCGGACTGAAATTGCTTTAAAACGTATCCAGAGATGGTTTTCCACAGCTGTGATAAAGTCATTTGGTTGTGTTTGGAGATGCATTTCTATCTAGACTGTTCTCTGAGTTGTCTCTGCACCCTCCCACTCGGAGGCTGCTGGTCGGCCCTGGAGGCGTCTGAGGCTCTGGGTGCTGTTTGGGGGCACCTGTGATCTGCCACACCCCAGATGGGGCGCTGGGGAAGCTGACGGAGTCATTCTCTCATTGTCTTTTTAGTGTGTTGTGAATGTCTCTTCATGGCAATAAGCCATGTGTTTACAACATTTTTCATGGCCACATTGCTTCCCTCCATCCGTCTGGTGGGTTGAACCTAGGCTTTTGGAACTGCCTCCTGCCCACTGTCAGCAAGTTGGAACAAATCGGGGTGCTGGCCAGGGGCCTTCAGGATGTGCCTGGCTAGGAGGAAAGACCATGGAGACTGGAGCTTCAGTTACCTTATGCCCTCTTTTTTTCATCCTCAGGCAAAAGAAGGGGAATGTAGCCCACAGACACTGGGCTGGACCTTCGAATCTGGTCAAGTGCAAGCCCTGTCCCACGGCACAGTCAGCCATGATCTGCGGCTCCGACGGCCACACCTATACGTCCAAGGTCGGTCTTCTTTGTTCTCTTTTTTGTCATCAAAAAGTACTCTGTGTCTGTTTGTTCTGACAAGGCTCTCGGCCAAAACTGGGGCCTGTGAATCTCGGTGGACTTCGGGGCTTGCCCTTGAGAAGCTGCCACATGAACAGACTCTTTGGCCTAAGAGACAAGATAAAAGTATTCTCTCCTATGTAACTGGAGTGACCAAGGCCTTAGGGGAAGTGTGATTCTGAGAGTGGTGTGTGATCCTGAAGTGAATCTAGGCCAGCTTCCTGGAGGAGGTGAGGAAGTAAGCTGTTCCAAAGCTCAGCTGATGGGGAGCAAAGACATGAGGGAAGCCCAGGATGCCTGCCTTACAGACAGCATGGTGATAGGGAGGTGTATGATGTCGGCACACATTTAAGCTGCATTTATTGTGTATCTAGAATGTATCCAGCACGACACCAGGACCTGGGGCTAGAGAGGCTGCTGTTCCTTTCTCTGGGGACTTCAGGGCTTACAGTCTAATGTGGGGGGGCAGGGTTGCTAGTATGGTGACAGGTCATTTTAACTCAAACCAGTGAAGAGAAAATGGTTTCATAGAAAAAGGGACTAGACATAAAGTGGGTCTGTTTATTCTTACTGGAGCAAGGAGGAGAAGTTTCACAGAGGAGGAGCATTTCATCTGGGCTGTAATAAAAGGAATTGCAGGCAGGGAAGCAGGGCTCACTAGGGTGGAGGAAGGAGGTGACCATTTGTTCTTGGAACTACAGACAGTGTCCTCGGGCTAAGGTTGTCCATTTATGTTTGGGAATGGGTACATTTCGGTGGGATAATGAACAAAAGAAACTACAGAATCGACAAGGGTTTGCTTATTCTCTTATTCAACAAATATAAATCAGCACCCGCTCCCACACGCTTAGTGCGAGGCATGGAGAGTTGTGTGTGTGTGTCTGAGACAGGGTGGGGGGCGAGGAGTGGGTCTCTGACCCTCCCATCCCCTCCAGCCAGAGCTGCACCGCTTTTATCTCTCTTCTTGTTTTCTCTGTAGGGATCATTTGCAGAAGGGAGTCGGGGGCTGATGAGAGCTATAACTGGTGACTCCCTGGTCACTTGTGGCCACGTTGCCTTGTGGTCCTTGGGCTTGGGCCTTTACGCTGGTCCCACCTCTGTCCCTCCCCCACTGCACACATAGCTTCCGTTCTCTGCATCCCCTCACCGTCCTGACCTTTACACCGTGGAGATTGCATAGGCCTGGGGGTCCCTCACTGCCTGCTGTCCTCAGAAGCTTACTAGGATTATTACAAGTAATAATAATAATTATGTGTTATTATTCACCGAAAGCCTGAGTCATGTACTTTTACTCACTGAAAGTAGGTTTTTATTCTCTCGGATTTTCACAGTTTTCTAACCAAAGGGAATATATGTAACAAAACGGGAAGCCAGAAGGTTCATCTAACTTGCACCCAGACCCGTGTAAGCTGCTTTAGGATATCAGTATCATAATTACTGCTTTGTAGTTCCTTTGTTCTTTCAACAGGTATCACTAGAGCCCTTCTTATGCACCAGGCCCTGTGCCAGGTGCTGGGGAAACTTATGATATAGTGGAAATAAAAAAGCTGGCTCTTCTTCACGGCCAGAGTCAGTAAGCCATACCTCCCCAACGTCAGACCTGCAGTGTGAATTACAGCGTCTCTGCCCAGGGTCGCAGCCAGAACGTCCTGGCTCAGTCGCTCAGCCCAGCTTCGCTGAGTGTGCCTACCATCCCCGCTTCGCGTCTCTCCCTGACCCCGAAGGAACCGCAGGCTTGCTTCTAACGCCCTGCACTGTCTGGACTAGTGCATCTATAATAACTTTGATGACTCAGATCTGTCCCCCACTCCCCAAAGGCAGATCAGGCCATCATTGTCTTTCAGCTAAAGCCCAGCTTCTAGGTATGTGAACAACTGCCTGGAGATTCTGTTAAAATGCAGATTATGACAGAGCAGGTCTGATGTGGCGCCTGAGATTCTGCATTTCTAACAAGTTCCCAGGTGACGTCCGTGCTGCTGGTCCACGGACCACACTTTGAGTAGTGAGGACTTTGGTTTTTATAGACACCTCCTAACGGGACTCTTTACCTCCCGTCTGCCTTTCGCCAGCCCCCCAAATCCATTTCCACATGACATAAGCGGTGAGGGTCATTCTGCATTAAAAGTCTGTTTGTACATCCCCCCCCCCACTTAAAATGTATGGATAGCTCTCCTCTTGCAGTCGCAACTAAGCTGAGACCCTTCACCATCAACAGCAAAGCCCCCCAGAGTCTGTCTCCGTAATCACCTACTCTAGACAGATCCTTCATTCGTTTGTCCAGCAACTATCTCTTGGACACTTGTCATTGTTCTAGGCACTGTGCAGAGCATGGAAGGGCAGTGGGGAACCAGCCCGACGCCATCCCTGCTCACTTGGAGGTTACACTCTGGTAGGGGAGACAGACAGAAATAACTGACCAAACAAATAAATAGGTAACTTCAAATTTTGGTAACTGGTACCAAGGAAATACCTGTGGTGCTCTGAAAGAGAGACAGAGTGCTTTACAGCTTCAAATGCCAGCTACCCCTGACGCCTGAGCTACAAGGAGCAGTCGTAACCTGTCAGATGTGGCTTGAGATGCTGCCAGTTGCCCAGGGAATGTCTCTGCAAATGTTTGCTGGTCAGGGCCCCCCTGCAGTTTGAGCAGGAAAGTTGGCTTTTTGTGTAAGAGAAGGTTGCCTGCTGAGAAGGCCTTTCTGAGGAGGTGTCCTTTAAACTCTGAGAGGGGGCATTGGTAGAATGTTCTAGATAGAGGAAATAGCATAGGCCGAGGCTCTAAGGCAGGATGATGAGTTTGAAGAACTAAGAGGTTGCCCTACTGGTGGCTGTGACAGTGAGGGGAGAGGCGCAGGAGACGAGGAGGAGAGGGCAGATGTGAGGACAGTCCAAGAGGAGACATTCAGCCAAAGCTTGGAAAGTAAGCAGGTGGTCAGGCAATGCCAGGCTTGCAGGACATTTGCTACTGTAAGTGCCTTCTTGCCCGTGTCCACCTTAAGTGGCAGACTTAAGAGTGTGCGTGGTCCTAGAGGTAGAAACAATGCCTGTCTACCTTCACCAGGCACAGGACACACAGTGGGTGCTCAGCATCACGGATAAGAGACAAGAGCCTCTGAGGACTCCAGCTGAGAAGGAATGGTGAGATTCCAGTCTGTGCAACCCTTCCGGGATTTGAGTGAAGGGGTTGCAGAGAGCTTAGTGATTGAGAGAAATAAGCCATCCCCAGCCTGGGCCAAGTTGCTTAGCTAAACACCCAGCCTGGAGCCCTGGCAGAGAGAGGCTCTTTGCAATGATTCTGTCTTTGTGAAGATCCAGTTTGTGCTGTTCAGTTATTCCCTCCAGCTCTGGAGTGAACTGTCTGATCCTGGAGCCTGCGATTAGAGACGAGCCATGAAATGTCAGTGAGTGATCAGGGCTGTTTGGGCAAGTGGCACGTTGCACATCAAACTCCAGTAACAGCCTGCCCGCTCGCCTGTCTCTCGTTAGCAGAAGGAGCTTCAAATGCCAGGTCGCCCTGACCCCCGAGCTACAAGGAGCAGTCGTAACCTGTCAGATGTGGCTTGAAATGCTGTCAGCTGCCCAGGGAACGTCTCTGCAAATGTTTGCTGGTCAGGGCTCCCCTGCAGTTTGAGCAGGAAAGTTGGCCTTTTGGGTTAGGGAAGGTTGCCTGCTTACAGGTAGTGGTAACTAGCTTGTTTAAGAGGCAGGATCAGGATTTGGAAGGCTCCTTTGCAATGATTTTTCAAAAGAGGAATGGCTTCCAGGTACTGCTGGGCAGAGCCCCAAAGTCTGCCCCAGCCTGTTATTCCTCTAGTGCCCGTGAATTCCTGTACCTGCCTCAGTCCTGAGTTTCCCAGACCTGGTCAGCTGTCTTTTCTTGGAGCAAAAAAAGAGACCTAATGCCTTCTTATCGGAACTTGTAGTGCCTTTCTCCCCATCCTCCACGTGGGGTAGACTGAGGCCCAAAGAGTCAAGGGCAGTGGCAGAATTTGACACTCAGAGTCTCTTGCCCGGATATCTGTGATCACCTGCTTCCAGTTAAAACAAAGGGCAGAGGCTGGTGGAGGGGCAGCAGTGCAGTGGAAGATGGTGTGTGTGTTGGTTTTTGACATTAATCTCCTAGCTTTCTACCCACTTTTAGAAAGCTGGCATCCTCTTTTTCCTAAAGAAATGAATCAAATGACTCATGCTGAAGGCATATGCTGACTGCTCAAGACCTCTGAAGCCAAGACCAATTCTAAACCCTCGTGATGTGCAATGAGACTTCCTTCCAAGGGGGATATTTCAGACTGGTCGGGTTCAGTATTGGAGTGATTTAGCTATTGCCCCTAAACATATGGCCACTTCTTTATTCAGGTTCAAGGGCACATTTTAGTCTCAGACAAAGCTGTCACAGGACCACCAGTAGATGGGCAGTTAATAGAGTGAATGAGTTAACTGTTAGTGAAAAAGTGACTTCCCATTCCCTGGAGTTATGGCCTTTTTTGGGTCATTGGGGTCAAGAAACAAAGGACAGGTGAAACCAGGATGCATGTACAACTGGAAGTGATTTGATGTCATAAATCACGTTCACAAAAATCAGTTTTGGCAAAAATATATTGCAGCCCAGTCCCATCATCATCAAGGAAATCTGTAATAAATAATCAGCGTCCTCCAGGGGAAGTGTTCACCCTTTCACAGGTGGATCTGAAGCCTGTGCGGAGCACTGACAGCAGCAGGGGGAGGAAGGAGCGTGGGTATCAGCTCTGTCCTAGATGCCCAGTGTTTGTCTTTGGCTTCCATCAAACAAAGCTTGCTTTCTGCTTCTGGGCCCTGAACAATCAGAAGCTCCTAGAATGGGGGTGGGGATGTATTTAGAAGTCTCTGTCTCTGTAGCAGGACTCTTCCAGTGTCCTGGCACCAGGGACACCACTCAGAGCTCTGTGACTCCCCCAGATCAAAGATAAAATCCGCAGGAACGCACAGCGTCTTGAGATGAAGGGATATAAGATGTTACATGGCAGTAAATGACTCTATATTCAGACTCTACAAAGCATAACTCACAAAAGATAAGGAACAGAAAACTCCCCTCTGGGAAGAGGCAAGTGGAGGCCAGCACCGCAGCTGGTTTGAGAATGTGGTAGAGACCCTGCCCCTCGACGTGGCTTCTAGGTAGTAGTAGAAGGATCACCCTTCTACTAGTAGAAGGATAAGGATCACCCTTATCGTTTAACTTGCCCTGATGTCACATTCTCCTGGCCAGGAAAACTGAAGGAGTCCAGAAATTCAGCAAGTGTTTATTGAATTCTTTCTTACTCTGTGTCACGCATTGTGCTAAGTCCTGGGGATACGACAGAAGACGAAGCCCCAGTTTTCACGGAACTTACAAGGAAGGTAGACAGATTACAAAGCAGTGTCCTTTCATTAAAATAGGTGTTCAGGTAAGGGATGTTCGGGGTGCTACAGGACCCAGAACAGGGCCTCCTCAGCCAGTTTGGAGGTGTGACTAGTCTTCTTAGAGGAAGCGATGGTTCATTGAGATCTTAAGGCTGGAAGGAGTCGCCTGGAGTACGAATGGAGGTGGAAAGTATAGAAAGTTCATTCATCAGAGGAAAGAGGGGGCCGAAGAGATGAAACAAAGCACAGACCCTCTTGAAGGAACCGGTGAATGTGTCACTGTGGCAGTGTCTCATGGAGATTGGGGACAGGGGGTTAACTAGACACAGAAATGAGGCTAGAAAAGTGTCAGGGGCCACTTTTCCGGGGCTTTGAAGGCCAAATGAGGGGGTTGCACTTTACCCTAAGAACACTGGGGGTCTTATTAAGGACTTTTATTTTTTTCCACTGGCTTACACTGGCTGCAGGATGGGAGTGGTTGGGCAAGCCTGGAAGCCTGGGGCTCGTATTGTGGTTGCAGAGATGGATAGGAAGCAATCTGAAGTGGCATTCAGGAAGTCATAGCTGGACTTGGTGACTGTCTCAATTTCAAATACAGAGAGTCATTTTAGCTTTGAGCTCAGCAGAGGGACATCTTCACCATCTGGATCCCAATGGGACTTGCAGTTGCTCTTGCCAGCAGCTTTGTGGCCTCAGCCTAAACCAGAGGGACCCCGTCGTTTGTGAGTGCCTTTCCTTTCTCTGCTGTTATCCGCGTAGAAAGATGAAGGCTCCTGGGGGCCTGGCTGCCAATTTCTAATTTTGCCTGTAAGAAGGGAAGCGTCACCGTGGCTGATGGAATCTGGCCAGCCCAGGCTTCCGGTGGGCAGTCTCAGCTTTCTCTCCCTTTGGAGGGGAGAGCGGTTTGGGAAAACTGTGAGCAGATCTGGAGTGGTGCTGGGGACCTGGAAACTCAGAAGGTGACAGGAGTGGAGGTCCCCGCTGCTCCAGGTTCTGGCCCTGGTGGGTGTCTCCTGGCTGGGCCTCTTTTAATAGGACTTCCTTGACATCTCTCCCCCTGCACCCACCTGACCAGAGCTCAGACGTCAGGGCTGGGACTGCTCTTGTCCAGGCAGAAGCTGCGCGGCCTGACCTCTGAGGGGAGGGTCCTTGGAGTGGCCCTGGGAGCCCTGCTCACCTTGCTCGCTGGCATCAGCCCGGCTGTTGGGAATGGACAAACAAGCCGGCAAACACCCGTCTGCTCTGCCCCTCCTCCCACGACGTTTAGTTCATTAACAGCTGTTAAACAATTAGCAAATGGCTCATTTCTGTCTAGAGGCAGAAGAGAGATGCAGAGTTAAGAAGCGCTGTGAAGGAGGATGGCTCCCCTCTGTTCTGAGTGCGCACACGCGAGGGAGGGGGAGAGAGAGCTCGCCTTACAGTGTTGGCATTTCTTTCAGCACATTGTTGCTGCGGATTATATTATTTTCAGAGTCGTCTTAATAGTTTCGAACAATTGCCACCAAGTAAAGGTCATGTTTGAAGTTCTTGGCAAATGGAGACTCTGTTGGCCGGCATTTCCCGCAAACAGGCTGTTCTGAGGGTCAGAGCCAATCCAGGGCATGGATTTGTTAAGCCTTCTTAAGACAGCGTCGAGCTCGGTATGTCTTCTTAGTCTCCCCAGACTTTTATGGCCCTGCATCCATGACAGGCGTGGGTGGTTTTTATGTGCGGCTCCTCGTCTTTGCTTTCTGGCTGAGTTGAGGCTGTCGGTGTTCTCAGGGACATTTTTAGATAGCCCTGCCTCCATAGAGCCTGCTGGGTGAGAATTGTCTTCACTTGCAAATGGCTCATTGGCAAGGGCCTCACTTCTGACTAAGCAGAAGAGAAGACGATTGGACACTGAGGTGGAAGGCTTGCATTTGCACATTTTGTGCATCAGGAAACTGGAGCCCGATGGCCATGGTCATGGCCCCAGGAACAAGAGGGGTAGCAGCAATTAGGCAAGGCATTGGATACTGCCACCTGGGCAGCCCCGTGGAGGGCCAAGAAGTAGTAAATACCCCGCCCCCATCCTGCATGCTCTCAGGTGGTAGCAGGGGAGAAAAAGGTCGGGTCGTGTGCCCATAGACCACATGGACACCAACGGTCTGAGGCGGGAGTCGGGTCTTAGACTTCACTATTTTGATTTTCTGTTGCTTAGAAAAAGCTAACACAAGAGGTGCTATGACGTTGGAGACGTACTCAGTGGCGTCTAACCCACTCTAAGCAAGTTTGTTTTATACATTAAACAGTTGGAGGTAAGGGGACAAATTCCCCATGGCAGATGCCCCAACTTTGCTTTGCCCCCTGAGGCCTTGTTCATTTTCATTGTCCTTTCTTCAGTCTGCGGTAGCCAAACATCACTGGATAATGAGAAGCTAGTGTTCATAGTACGAAGACCCTCCACTATCAGTTTAAATAGAGTACTTGCCCTTGTTTGGTTGTTATCCCCTTTTCTCTTTCACAGGGTTTTTGGAAGGAACAAGTATAAATAATATTTAAGATGTTTACTGTGTATTAGTTCTGGCTGCTCTAGCAAAAATTCAAACGGGACAGAGGCTTGAACGGGATACAGTTTTATTTCTCTCTCACGTAGACATTCTAAAGATAAGCAGCCTGGGGCTGATATGCTGCCTCCAGACTGTCAGTGACCAGCATCCTTTACCTTGTTGCTCTGTCATCCTGACAGTTGGAACTGTTGAGCTTCTGCCTCTTGGTCCAAGATGGCTGCTGTGCCCCAGCCAGTAGGAAGGAGGCGAGGGAAGAGGCACAGTCTGGAAGTCGTGTGCCATTTCTGCTCACATCCTACTGGCCACAACTTAGTCACAGGGCTACGCAGAGCTGCAAGGGAGGCTGGGAAATGTGGGCTTATTCTGGGTAGCTTCGTATCCAGCTAAAATTTGAGAGTTGTGTTGTTATTAAGAAGGATAGAGTGAATATTGGAGTAATCTAGCCGTGTCTACCATAGTAATATTTTAAATAATGACAGTGACAATAAGATGAAAAAAATAGTACTCCATTGTTGAACATGTATTAGGTACTGTGATATCATACTAAGTGCCGCAGTATTATTTTACTTCCTCGATTGTTCCATCTAATTCTCACAGTGAACCTTTGAGGTAGGGGCTATGAGTAGTCTCAAAGAGGAGAAAGCAGAAGCTGCAAAACTTTGTCCAAGGTCAACACAGCTCTTAGCAGCAGAGTAGATATTGGAACCCTGGTCTGTCTGGTTCTCGAGTGACAGTCTTTACTTCTACGAGGGAAATGCCATCTGAAAAGTAATATAAAATACCAGCTGTATCATCAGGATGCTTTTGATTTCAAGTGACAGAAACAGAACTCAAACTTGGCTTCATCAGAAA
Source organism: Delphinapterus leucas (assembly GCF_059928025.1). Classification (NCBI taxonomy): domain Eukaryota; kingdom Metazoa; phylum Chordata; class Mammalia; order Artiodactyla; family Monodontidae; genus Delphinapterus; species Delphinapterus leucas. Next base: position 115,619,209 of record NC_143131.1, on the reverse strand, counting down.
ATGAAGATTTACTGGCACAGAAGGCTAGAAAGTATACTGGGGTGGGCAGACCTCAGAGAAAGAAGGGGAAATTCAGTGTGGAAATTCTTTCTCATCTTTGCCCATCTCTGCTTGGCTTCATTCTGCCAAGAGGCTCTCTCCCCTTGGCGGGGAATATGGATTTTGACAGCCCCTGATTCATTTGCTTCTAGCCTAGAAACTGCAAAGGAACTTGTCAGTAGCTGTGTTTCAATCCCAGGGAAGGATTCCAATTGGCTGTTTTTGAATCATGTGCCCATCCTTTAATCAAATACTATGGTAACATGACCCTCTTTACCCCCACCCTTCACTATGATCAAGGGTAGTATTTTTTACCAGAAGGAGAGGGAAAGAGTATTTACTGGACTGAATAAAAATTTTAAAGTAGTGTACTGCATAATCACCTTTTAAAATATCAAATATTATTAAGTATTTGTGTCATTAAAGGCTTCAGCTGAATGCCACTAGCTTTGGAGCCTGTAAGAATGTATTAAGGTGTACTGTGTTTCTAGGAGTGGTAGGCAAAAAGGAGCATATAATACAGGCCCACACCAGACGTGTTAGTGATCTAGTTAAAGAGAAAAGGAAGTTCATGCAAAATAAAGTAGATTCAGCACCACTTTAATTCAGAAATCTTTTCAACCATTTGGCCTAATGTTGTAATACTTCCTTCTAATCATGAGACACATCTGTCCTCAGTTCTGTTAAGCATTTCTTTCTTTTTGGAACATGCCAAGATAACACAGTTTTTTTGGCTCCCGAGGATAAACTTTCAGGTAAAATGGTTATTGTGACATTTTCAGAAAGCACAGATGTTCAAACACCATCCACGGTGAAATGCATCCTCAGAATTTACATGGTCTGTGTCAACATGCAGATTAGTTATGAAGTTACAGCAGAAGGAAGCAATTCAACTAAGTATTTTACCACTTATTTCTATGTTGTATACACAAACATGTGTTTAACCAATATTTGAAGAATAGGTTTTCATGTCTTCTTCTCAAATGCCCTGAGTAGAATGCCATGTAATTAGTTAGCGCTTTTGTTAAAAGCACGTTAGGAAGAATAACCTTCTTGTTGTCAGTTCTGTTGAATGCATAATTAAACCATTTGATAAAGCAATTACCTGAACATGATAATGCTCATCCTCACCTAATCAGGAGATGAAACGAAGGATTAGGAAAAAATTGCAAAGCACATGAGATCTCTGCCAACAAATCCTTTAGAAGAGAGAGGGGTCCCTGGCCAGAATGAATAGGCACAGTGCTATAAATCTAATTAAATCATTACAAAAACTTTTAATGAAGTTCAGGTTCATGTTGCTTTTGTTTTTCTTAAACAAACAAACAAACAAAACATTCCCTGTTGGCATACTGCTCAAATGAGTATAGTCAGACTTATTTATGACATTTTTTCCAAGAGAACATTTCAGTGCTAGATATGGGTAATGCTCGTAGAAGCTGATCTCACTTTCTATGCCTTGGGCTAGGACTGTATGTTATGTCAGAGAATGAGGGAATATTTAGCTGGGTTAGAATTTACCATGAATTGATACCATAACTGCCTATTGAGAGATAAGACTTAAATGATGCTCTCCCTTTTACCGTAGCAAGTTGTGGTTTTTTCCCATTCTAAAACAAATGAAACTTTTTTTTTTTTTTTTTTTGCGGTACGTGGGCCTCTCACTGTTGTGGCCTATCCCATTGCGGAGCACAGGCTCCGGGCGTGCAGACTCAACGGCCATGGCTCATGGGCCCAGCAGCTCCGTGGCATGTGGGATCTTCCCGGACCGGGGCATGAACCCGTGTCCCCTGCATCGGCAGGCATACTCTCAACCACTGCGCCACCAGGGAAGCCCCAACTGAAACATTTTTGCATCTTTATATACAGTGCATGAGATAGAAATGCTTCATCCTTTGGCCAAGGGTGGCACCTTCCTGCGATGCTGGGTTCTGTCCAGTGAGGTGCTCAGAACAGCAGACCTTCCGCAGCAGGGAAGACCCTGTGTCCAAAAGAACAGTTTTCCCCAAGTTCTTATTGAAAGGCACTGGGGATTGCTTTGGGATGCAAACCTCCCCAAAGGCAGGCTATGCAGTGTCGGCCAGGCAAGAGATCAGATGAAACCGGAACCCAGGGACCCTGACCAGATTGATCAGATGAAGCTCCTTTTAAGGGTTTATTTACTTTCTCCTCTCCTAGTAGAGAGACCAAAAGATGCTATTGGGTATAAGTGGGGTGGGACTCCCCAAAGGTGGCTCTGAGCAAGATCTGCGACATCTCTCATGCCTTCCACTGTTTCCTGCTGGGAGCTCTCCAGAGCAGCCACCTGGCCCGTAGTAGTAGCACACCACCACATGACCCAGTTCCCTGGCACCAAACCAAGCAAAATAGAGGTGGAGTAGAGAGGATTCATCAGTCGTTTCTGTTGAACTTTAATGCACGTAACGGGATAGAATGGGTTGAGCCTCCCTTACCCACACCCACCTCTGCCAGAAATGGCGTAAACGCCTTCCCGGGATTTCAACTCCAAGGCTCTGCCTAAGCACCATCTCCTCAGTGAAGCATCCTTGAGCTCTTGGTGCTAGGATAAGCCATTTCTTTCCTCTGAGCTACAGCAGCACCATGTGCATAGTTCTGCTGGAACATTCATTGTAGCACACTAGAACTGTCTGTAGATAAGTGTGTATATCCATCCATATGGTGAGCTAGAGATCCTAAATCTATCCTTTAAAATAGATGAGCTTGTCGGATGTAAGAGAAATCCCTGGTTGGGGGGTAGGGAGAAGGAAAACCAGAGTGGATACTGACCGCTTCCCTGTGGGTGGGGAGGTAAAGGGCAGCTGATCTAACCAAGAGGTTTTGGGGTTACTGCTGCCTGCAGACTGGAGATAGTGCCTTAAATGCTTACAAGGTGGGAAATTGCAGCTGAGATCCCACACATAAATCCATAACTTTCAGCATGCTTGCCCTGAGTTGAAGGGTGGGCTTGGTTTTTAAAACAATAGCATTCACCTCGAGTTAAAGGGTGGGCTCGATTGTTTTTAAAAAATTAAATATGCCTGTTAGTAAAGTGAGACAATAACACTTCTCAACTTCGGCCTGGGCTCTGGTTAGAGAGGGAAAAGATGACCTGCGAAACTTTTTAACAAAGAACCTGCATTTATTCAGATAAGGCAACGGTGGTACACAAAACCTTTGATGACTGATATAGGACACAGATGTAAACCAATCAGAACAGGTAACTGCTGTTAAGGTGTCCTGTTGCTTACTCTGTGAATAGCAGCCCAAGTGTGTGGTTCCAGTTTACCCTCTTTGTGTTGGAAACCTGAATTGTAAATTGACTTAAAGTGGCCCTGGCTATGGGATGCTCAAGGGCTCCTGGAAGAAGCATGTGTAAGTCCTCTCTGGAGGACAGGACCATCAACTCAGGCTTTACAGGATTCCCTCAAAGTGCCAAACATAACTCATAATTCTTTAAAGCATAGAAGGAAATAAGCCACCATGAGCAAGAGGCAGCACAGATAAAAAGTAGCAGAATTAGACCCTCCAAAACTTTGAGAGATGGATTTTTCAGGTACAGAATGTAAAATCAGTTGTTCAAAATGTTTAAATAAAAAAGGTGATTCAAAACTTCAGCAAAACATACCAGATCATTTTGAAACTTCTAGAAGCGAGAAATACAATCATTAAAAACACATTTAATTAGTTAATTAATTTATTTATTTAATAAATATTTAATATATTTATATTTAAAAATAAATATAATAGTAAATAATGTAATGATTATAATAATAAATATAATAATAATTAAATTATTTAATAATTATTTATTTAATTAATTTATTATTTTTTCAAATATTTAGATTTTATTTCATGGTAGGCTCAAAGCAATTAATGTTGTATATTTAGTAGAGTTTTCCAAGGTAATTTAATACCCTGTCTGAAGTCATAAGAAATTAATTTCCTCATGGTATTTTTTTACATGGTAATTCAGTACTTTTATAGATTATGTACCATATGAAGTTATTATAATATTACTGACTATATTCCCTGTGCTGTACATAACATCCCTATGACTTGTTTATTTATTTTATAACTGGGAGTTTATAATCCTTCTCATCTATTTCACCCGTCCGTCTACCCACTTCCCCTCTGACAACCCCTAGTTTGTTCTCTGTACGTGTGAGTTTGTTTCTGTTTTGTTATATTTGTTCATTTGTTTTGTTTTTTAGATTCCACATATAAGTGAAAACATAAAATATTTGTCTTTCTCTGACTTGTTTCACTAAGCATAGTACCTTCCACTTTCACTCGTGATGCTGCAAACGACAAGATATCATTCTTTTTTATGGCTGAGTAATATTATTCCTCTGTGTGTGTGTGTGTGTGTGTGTGTGAGAGAGAGAGAGAGAGAGAGAGAGAGAGAGAGAGAGAGAGAGAGAGGGAGGGAGGGAGGGAGGGAGGGAGGGAGGGAGGGAGGGAGGGAGAGATCTTCTTCATCCGTTCATCTATCAGTGGTCACTCAGGTTCATTTATCTTTGCATAAATATCCAGGAGTGGAACGGCTGGATTGTACGGTAGTTCTATTTTTAATTTTTTGAGATACCTACATACTGCTTTCCATAGTGGCTGCACCAGTTTACATTCCCACCAACAGGGCACCAGGGTTCCCTTTTCTCCACATTCTCACCAACCCTTGTTATTTGTTGTCTTTTTGAAAGTAGCCATTCTGACAGGTGTGAGCGCTGTCTCATTGTGGTTTTGATTTGCATTTCCCTGATAATTAGCGATGTTGAGCATCTTTTCATGTGCCTGTTGGCCATTTGTATGTCTTCTTTGGAAAGATGCCTATTCAGGTCCTCTGCCACTTTTTTTTTTTTTGCGGTACGCGGGCCTCTCACTGTTGTGGCCTCTCCCGTTGCGGAGCACAGGCTCGGGACGCGCAGGCTCAGCGGCCATGGCTCACGGGCCCAGCCGCTCCGCGGCATGTGGGAAGTTCCCAGACCGGGGCACGAACCCGTGTCCCCTGCATCAGCAGGCGGACTCTCAAACACTGCACCACCAGGGAAGCCCCCTCTGCCACTTTTTAATCAGATTTTTTTTACTTGAGTTGTATGATCTCTTTATATATTTTGGATATTAACCCCTTACCAGACATAACATCTACAAATATCTTTTCCCGTTCAATAGGTTACCTTTTTGCTTGGTTGATGGTTTCCTTCAATGTGCAAAAGCTTTTTAGTTTGATGTGGTCCTTTTTGTTTATTTTTGCTTTTGTTGCACTCGTCTGAGGAGACACATCCAAAACAGAAAAGAAAACCCTGCTAAAACCAATGCCAAAGAGCATATTGCCTATGTTTTCTTCTAGGAGTTTTATGGTTTCAGGTCTTAGTCCATTTTGAGTTTATTTTTTTATATGGTGTGAGAAAATGATCTGGTTTCATTCTTTTACATGTAGCTGGCTACTTTTCTCAACACCACTTATTAAAGTGACTGTCTTTTCCCCATTGTATATTCTTGTCTCCTTTGTCATAGATTAATTGACCATAAGTGCATGGGTTTATTTCTGGGCTCCCTATTCTGTTTCATTGATCTATGTGTCAATTTTTGTGCCATTACCATACTGTTTTTGATTACTGTAGCTTTGCAGTACTGTTTGAAAACAGAGAGTGTGATACCGCCAGCTTTGTTCTTCCTTCTCAAGATTGCTTTGGCTATTTGAGGTCTTTTGTGGTTCCATACAAATTTTAGGATTATTTCTGTTTCTGTGAAAAATGCCATTGGTATTTTGATAGAGATGCATTAAGTCTGTAGATTGCTTTGAGTAGTATGGACATTTTAACATGATTAATTCTTCTAATCCATAAACATGGAATATATTTCATTTTACTTGTGTTGTCTTCCATTTCTTTCATCAGTGTCTTATAGTTTTCCAAGTACAGGTTTCACCTCCTTGGTTAAATTTATTCCTAGGTATTATATTCTTTTTGATGTGATTGTAAATGGGATTGTTTTCTTGATTTCTTTTTCTGATAGTTCATTATTAGTGTATAGAAATACAACAGATTTCTGTATATTGATCTTGTATCCTGCAACTTTACTGAATTCATTTATTATTTCTAATAGTTTTTTGGTGTAGTCTTTAGGGATATATATATATATATATGTATATACTATATATACATATATAGTATATATATAGTATCATATATATACTTTAAGGATATACATATATATAGTATCATGTCATCTGCACATAGTGACAGTTTTATATCTTCCCCTCCAATCTGGATTCCTTTTATTTCTTTTTCTTGTCTGATTGCTGTGGCTGGGGCTATCAAAACAATGTTAAATAACAGTGGCGAGACAAGGCATCCTTGTCTTATTCCTAATCTTAGAGGAAAAGCTTTCAGTTTTTCACTGTTGAGTATAATGTTAGCTGTGGATTTGTCATAAATGGCCTTTATTATGTTGAAGTATGTTCACTGTCTACCAACTTGAGAGTTTTTGTCATGAATAGATGTTACATTTTGTCAAAAGCTTTTTCTACATCCTTTGAGTTGATCATGTGATTTTTATCCTTCATTTTATTAATGTGGTGTATCACATTGGTTGATTTGTGGATGTTTAACCATTCTTGCATGCCTGGAATACATCCCACTTAATCATGATATATGATCCTTTTAATGTATTGTTGAATTCAGTTTGCTAATATTTTGTTGAGGATTTTTGCTCGTACGTTCATCGGGAATATTGGTCTATAATCTTTTTGTCATGTCTTTGCCTGGTTTTGATGCCAGGGTAATGCTGACCTCATAGAATGAGTCTGGAAGTGTTCCTTCTTCTTTAGTTACTTGAAATAGTTTGAGAAGTATAGATATTAACTCTTCTTTGAATGTTTGGTTGAATTAATCTGTAAATCTGGTCCTGGACTTTTGTTTGTCAGAAATTTTTTGATTACTTATTCAGTTTCTTTACTAGTAGTTGCTCTGTGTAGATCTTCTATTTCTTCTTGATTCAGTCTTAGAAGATTGTATGTTTCTAGGAATTTATCCATTTCTCCTACATTTGCCAATTTGTTGGCATATAATTGTTCATAGTATGCCCTTATGATTGTATTTCTGTGGTATCAGTTGTAACTTCTCTTTTATGTCTACTTTTATTTATTTTGGGCCCTCTTTTTTTCTTGATGAGTCTGGCTAAAGGTTTATCTATTTTTATTATCTTTAAAAGTACATTTTAGTGATGAAAACACACATGTAAACTCCTTCACTATGGGAACAAAACTAGGATTCCAGCTCCTTATTCTAAATTTTGCAGTGAAAAAGTAATTAAATCCATACTGTTTCTGTACAAATCATATTTCAGAGTAACCCTAAAGCTCTATTCAATAAGGGAAAATTATTTACAGAAGGAGTATAGCTAATAAATGCAGAAGTAACACTAGAATTAGAAAATCGCCATTTTCAGCCCCTAAAGATATAGCTGATGTGGGCAACAGTCAAGCACGGGTGAAACCATTAGACAAAGGTTGATGATTAACTTCGTGCTTTTACCACCTGAGTCACTGGATGAATCATAGAATCACTTCAGTGAGCAGCTGGCATTGTTTGTCCTCTGGTGTCATGTGGTGTCTTCTGGTGTCACAGTCATATGTGTGCTTCATAGGCATGTGAAGTATTTTTGCCAAAAATAATTAAACCTAAATCTAGTCAAGCCTACAGTGCTGACTTCCGTTAACAGAACGTGCAGGGGTTGAGGAATGTGTTAAAGGAGGCCACGCAGAGGCAAACAGACAAATTCAGAATATGACGTATGTTGGGGGTGTGTGGAAAAAATGGATCCAGTTTCTGCATGAAAAAAGGTGGAGTGGGAGACATGGCTACCAAATGTTTTTTGAACACTGGTTGAACCCAAAGCGAAAAAAGCCAACAAAAACTTTAAAATAAAAAGATGTTTTGGGGACTTTAAAGGAAATTGATTATGGACTGAAAGTTAGATGTGTTGATAGCATTGTAGTTGAATAAGGAAAACATGTTTTTTTTTAAGAGATACATTGTGAAGAACATAGAGGATTTGCTTTAAGATAACTTAAGATAATTTAGGTAAGGTCAAGCAAATGTGGCAAAATCTTGAAAATTATTGAACGGAGGTTATTGCCAACTGAAAAAAATGCAAAACGTGGGAGTTGTGAGTTAAAGTTTTATTTGGGGCAAAATGAAAACTATAAGCCTGGGAGACAGCCTCTCAGCACTGAGGAACCGCTCTGAAGAGGTAAGTGAGGGAAGTCAGTATATATGTGGGTTTGGTGAAGGAGGATACAGGCAATCAAGCACACATTTTGGCAGAAGATTGCTGCTAGTCACAAGGAGCAGATGTCCATTAATGATTTTAGTGCTTTTCTAGTTATGAGAAGATGCAAGAAATTGGGCTCATAAAATCTTCTCCTGAAAATATCTGACTATCTAAAGGCCTTTTCTGCCAGTGTTTCCCAGAGCACAGAGGGCCTCATTCCTGATCTCCACCCTGAACCCCTTTCAGGGTGTGTTGAAAGTCAGTGACTGCAGTGGCTATTGACTTCATTCTTATAGAACCAGGTGGCGAGCGACAGTGTTTAGTTGGCATTATGGAGATTCATTGTACTAATTTCTCTACTTTGGCATATGTTCAAAATTTTTCCTAAATAAAAAAAAGTACAGTCTTTGAGGGGAGAAAGTACCTCCTGCTAATCTTACTATCTCCAGTGTTGAATGCTGAAAATGAACATGAGTGGAAGAAAGGAAATTATATTTGCAGGATGGTTTTAGGAGAAGCAAAAGTGATAAATTTGTAAAAGTATAAAAAATACATACCTCATATATATAAATATAAAACCTAAAATTGTGTACTTCTAGGAAAAACATAGAAACATCTGTGTGACCTTGGATTAGGCAAATATTTCTTAGATAAAAAACCAAAAGCATGAAGCATAAAATAAAAAAATGATACTTCAAAAAAAATTCTGCCTTTGAGGGTCACTGTGAAGAGAATGAAAAATGAAGCCACGGCCTAAGGGCAACATATTTGAAAATCATGTATGCAATACAGGACTTGTGTCCAGAATATATATAGAACTCTCTAAATTCAATAAGTGAAGAAACAGCCCAATAACAGTGGGCAAAGATTTGAGCAGGCATTTCACCAAAGAAGGTATACAGGTGGTAAATAAGTACATAAAAAAGATCAACATTATTTATCATTGAGAAGATACAAATTACAACCACAGTGAGATACCACTACATGAGAATGTTGAATGTTAAAGAGACTGGTCATATGAAGTGTTGGCCATCATGTGGAGAAACTGGAACTCTCATACACTGCTGGTGGGAGTGTAAAATGGGCAACCCGCTTTTGGAAAACAGTTTGGAAGTTTCTTTAAAAAAAAAAGAACCTACCATGTGATCTAGCCATTCTATTTCTGGATCTTTATCCAAGGAAAGGAAAGAATATGTCCATAGGAATACTTGTTCATAAATGCTCATAGCAACTTTATTTGTAATAACCAAAAACTCCAAACAACCCACGTGTCTATCAAGTGAATGAATGAACAAATGTGGTTTATCCGTACAATTGGATACTCCCCAGAAATAAAAAGGAATGAACTGCTAATGCATGTAACATCATGATGGAACATTAAAATAATTATGCTGCATGAAAGCCAGATAAATAATAGTGCATACTATTTGATGACATTGATATAAACCTTCAGAAAATTCATGCTAATCTGTAGTGTGAGAAAGCAGATCACTGGTTTCCTGTGGTGGGGGGGAAGGATAGGACGGGCATGAAGAAACTTTGGGGGATGATAGATACGGTAATTATTTTGGTTATAGTGATGGTTTCTTAAGTGTGTGTATATTTTTATTGACCAAGTTGTACACTTTAATTATGTGTAGTTTACCGAAGGCCAACTATACCTCAATACAGCTGTTTACACAGTTTTTCAAAAGCTGATCAGATCTGTGGAGTGTGTCTCAAGATTAGCACATTCTTCCAAATACCCACATTCGTTTCCATGTTTCTCTTTTTTGACACTGGTAACCTCCATCATTCAGAAACATCCCATCTGTAGCCTCATCTAGGATGAGCAACGTCAGAAGATAGAGTTGACAGTTTTCAAACATTTTTCTAGTGAAAACTCAAAAGATGAAAAAGATGCAGGTTAGCCTGAACACCCAGTCACTTTGGATTCTTCCTTCTGGAGAATTCTCTGTCCTGGATTTTTACATCCCTTTGGGTACAGAGCCCAGTTTTCATTTGTTGGCATTGCCCTGCTACCCCTTCTTTGAGAAGCAGAGGTCTTGGGGCACTGAGCAGTGGCCAGAAGAGCCACCCAGGGCATGACTGGGATGGTGGGGGGCAGGTCTCCTGGAGTGGCCCTGTGGGACCTGAGGACCCTTTGGTCCCCGTGGCTACTTGGGTGAGAGGGATGGTTCAGGGTCACTGTGTGGCCAGAAGAAACTGCTCAGTGTATAAACGCCTGGGAGACCAGAATCTGTGGTCAGTGCAGGTAAGGGAAGAGCAACATGCTTGACGTGGTCCCTGTGACTGATGTGACAAGGCCATTAGTCCTGTAGGTGACAGGGGAGCAAGGGAGATGGCACCTCTGCCCGCCACATGGGTGGGAGGGGCTGCTTCATCTGACTCTGCAAGTGTTCAGTTCATTCTCAGATTCCCATCTCAGGCCTCCAAGTCTGCAGAGTTGGAAAAGGCTGCAACGTTCCTGGTGCCTGCTTTGGGACCCTCTTCCAGGGTGGCCCCTCGAGAGTCATCAGACATGCCCACCGTGTACCAGGTCCATGCCAGACCCTGGTCCTGTCCCCAGGTTGTCCCCTGGTTCCGGAGAGGACAGGCGTGTAAACATAGATAGTTCACAAGTCAACAGGTGAGGGGTGTGGTAGAGGTATCACTGGGGGAGGTGCCTCGTGGGAGGACAGGGGAAGGGTTGACACATCACTGTCAGGGTTAAGAGCTTGTTCAGTGGGGCTGGATGGCATAGGCTCAAATCCCAGTTTGACTTGGTAGCTCTGTGGCCTTGAACGAGTCATGAAGCCCCTTGGTGCTCCAATTCCCTTGTCTACAAAGTGAGGATGGTGATGCCTACCTCAGAGGTTTTACGAAGTTTACATTAGTTGTCACGTATTACATTCCTAGAACAGTCTCTGGCACATAGAAAAGCCATCTGTATATATTAATTGCCCTCACCCCAAGGAAATCTGAAGGACCTCTTCTAGAAAGCCACTCCTTCCTGTGTCCCCACAGCCCAGCTTTTATATCATACTTTCCATTTTCTCCCCGAGGTCTTTTCTGCCTCTTTCTCCCAAGTAGGTGGGATTGCTTCATATTCTGAGCTGTGGAGGTGGTGATGGGGATGATGACAGAGGCACCTTTTGTTGAAGGCATACTCTGTAGCAGGCACTGGCCAGCACAAGGACTCTCTCGCTCACTCTTGGTCCCGTGGCAGCAGCACCCACCATGGTAGATGCTCCAGCTGTTGTGCTGAGGTCCATCTCCATTCATTCTGTGCACCTGTAGTGAGCGTGCGGCTGAGCAGGTTCAGGGGTGGCTGAGTTTCTACTGGTGAAATCAGGGTGGGCCTGAGTTCAGAGTGGTCTTAAGGAGATGGTGAGGAGGCAGTAGGAAGTAGACAAAGGCCTGCACAGTATGGCAGGTGGGAATGTTTTTTGCACACTCACCCCTTTACCTGACTTGCCCTGATGTCACCTCATTCGCACCCCACTACTCATCCATCCATCCATCCATCCATTCATCCATCCATCCATCCATCCATCCATCCATCCATCCATCCATCCATCCATCCATCCATTCATCCATCCATCCATCCATCCATCCATCCATCCATCCATCCATCCATCCATTCATCCATCCATCCATTCATCCATTCATCCATTCATCCATCCATCCATCCATCCATCCATCCATCCATCCATCCATCCATCCATCCATTCATCCATTCATCCATCCATTCATCCATTCATCCATCCATCCATCCATCCGTCGCTTGCTGAGACCTTCTCCTCTGCTCGGCATGTGTACAGATCTCTGACGTGGGTGGGCTGAGCTGCCTGCATTTTCTAGAGCTGGAGTAGCTTTGCTGGGATTTCTGAGCTGGGGTTTATGTATCTCTGAGACAGGGCCTTGCTGGAGGTCTAAGTGACCAGCAGCTTTCATTGCTGGCCTCACCATTCCTTTGCTGGAAGGGACGGACAGAAATGTGACCCTAGCCAAGTCTTCCAGATGTGCAAGGGGAGTAAATAACTGGGCTCAGGCCTGCCCCTGCCTAGAAAGCCCCCCACTTTAAGGAATGAAGCAAAGGCAGTCCCTCTGCTCACAAGACCAGAGGCCAGGATCTGCTCCAGAACCCCTCTCCGGGGACCAGCTTCATGTCTCCTGCCCTGGGCGTCACACCCCAGCCCCCCATGTGCACTGCTTATCACACAAACACCGGTGTCCATACCACATCGAGTGTCTGTCCTGTGTCACCCCCTGTGCTGCGTGAACATGCTGTGATCTTGCTGAATTCTCACACCCATCCTATGAGGTGGGCCTTAGTGTTTAACCCCTTATTCATATAATGAAGCAGGTCAGACTCAAGCTATTAACACTCCTGTCGTCCCTCAGCAACTAAATGAGGAGCCAGGCTTTCCCACAACATCACCCTGACAACTTGCCATGTCCAGACAGACATAATTCCCACACTGCTAAAGTCAGTACAACAGAACTTGCCCAATTCAGACTCATCTAGGAGGTGTTGAATTCAGTTAGAATTGGCAAGAAAAATGGATCTTAATCATATTTCTAAAGAGTTTTTTCTTTAACTCTCAAGAAGTAGTATGGCTGCAGCCTGAAGGGCTATTAATCCTGCCTTGGCAAATGCTTACAGATAATGGCTTGGGCTGGCTCATCAATTTCTTAGATACAACTGTGCTGCTCTGATGATTTGTTTTCAAGTATCACGAGCAGCCCCTTTTCCTGAGTATTTGAAATGTTCCTTTCGTGGTTGTGTCTGCATTAATTCCTCCCCGTCAGCAGACTGTTTCTTTCCCAAACTGGTTATTGGTGACCCTGGGCCCAGCCCAGGATGGAGTTTCACAGCACCCTGAACAGGTGCTGGGTGTTGGTGGGGTGTGGAGGACGCTGGGTCTCGGTGGACCACAGCTGGTCCCACTGGCGCTGCTTCTGTGTGGCGCCATCCCAAGTACCTTGCTCAGAAGTGCTTGTTGTGGAAACCTGTTTTCTTGTTTGCTTTTTGTCTTGGGCAGCGATCATTGCTTTATTATTTATATATATTTTATTATATATATTGCTTTATTATTCATATATATTTCCCACTCCACGTGGGAAGAGTGAAGTGCCCACCCATGGAAGATGAGCTGCGGAGCAGAGCTTGTGACTGAGCCATTTCAGGGGCCACAGCAGAGAGTTGGAGGCTGAGGATGGGGCAGGCCTAGGGCGCCCTCAGGGAGGGCCCTGTCCATACCACCCCATTACTGTGTCGTATAAACAAAGGGCTTCTGTCGCACACCCTGGGTGCTGACGGCACTGACAGCTCCCTGAGTCTAATCTCCTCCTGGGTGACTCCTCTCCCCCTCCCTCCTGCCCACCCACCCAGATTTCTCTGTACTCTTGGGAGCTGGTCCTATGGGGAGCCAGGGAGGGTTCCTGAGGTTACTTGGTTTTCACAGCTCACAGATTTTCTTGATTGCATGTTTTGTAGATCCACATTTTTATCCCTAGAGCTGTCATTTTTCTTGACCTGCTTTTTCAGTCACTCAAGACGGTATGACCGTATTGCTTTGGAATTGCTCGGGCTTTTTTCCTTCATAAAGTTTCCATCAACCGAGGGAGAATCATAAATAATGAGAAGAATGGAGAGCCACAGCCAACTCCACCCAGGCTCTTGCCGGTGGGCAGGGCCTGGCCCTCAGGACCTGGTGATCAGCCTGCCTACAGTGGCCTCCCCTGCCCTGGGTGGAGTCTGCCCTCCCAGCCCTGGGGTGAAACAGTTTGTCCTCACTTTTACAGATAAAGTAAAGGGACACAGAACGATTGTTCCCTACCTGAGATGGCACAGCCTAAAGTCACGGGTGGATCTGAGTGTAGATTTAGCCGAAACCACACGGTTTTTTTTTCGTCAGTACTTGAAGTGTGTGAAGTTCTAAACGTAGCTGGTTAATGGCAGTGGATCGCAGGAGCACGGTGCATGGATAGGGCGGCTTTGAATGGCTGGTTAGAACTCCTCTCTGATCGGTGTCTCACGTCAGGCTTCTGATCGTCCTCATCCCCCAGGACCTCCCCCTTTGGCCACACTCTACCCCTACCCGGTGGCCAGGCCCCAAACCACAGAGGCATCTTTGACTCCTCATCTTCTGTCATCCCCTCCAGCCAGTCCATTAGCAAGCCTTGTCTCTCTCTCTCTTTTTTTTTTTTTTTTTTTGTGCAGTACGCGGGCCTCTCACTGTTGTGGCCTCTCCCTTTGTGGAGCACAGGCTCTGGACGCGCAGGCTCAGCGGCCATGGCTCACGTGTCCCCTACATCGGCAGGCGGACTCTCAACCACTGCGCCACCAGGGAAGCCCTCTCTCTCTTTTTTTAATTGGACAAATTTGACGGTGACGTGTAAATTTAAGGCGTATATCGCATTACTTTGATGCATTTATATTTTGTAATATGGTTGTTGTCAATGATATTTATCACATTACATACATAGAGTACAATATTATTGTCTATGTCCAATAGGCTGTGCGTTAAACCTCTATGGCTATTTTACTACTCGTCACAGTTTGTACCCTTAAATATCATCAGTCTTACCCCCCACCTTCCATCCCCTGGTAACCATCATTTTACTCTGTTTTTCCCCCCCCCCACATGTTTGATTTTTTTTAGATTCCACGTATAGCTGATATCATACCACACTTGTCTTTCTGTCTGGCTTATGTCACAGCATAATATGCTCAGGGTACATCCATGTTGTCACACATGGCAGGATATCCTTCCTTCCCGTAGACCCACCATACCATCCAGCAATTCCACTTCTGGGAATATACCCAAAGGAAATGAAAACAGGAATTGGATGGGATATAAGCACTGCCGTGTTTGTGGCAGCATGGTTCACAGTAGCCAAGATATGGAAAGCATGCAAATGCCCATCAACAGATGAATGGATAAAAAGTCTTGTCTTTTTTCCCTCCAAACTGTATCCTGATGTGACCTCTTGCCACCATTGCTCCTCCCCCAACAGCGATGCAAACCACCGTTGTCCTGCACCTGGGCCACTCCTGGCCCCCTCACTGCTCCCTCAGTTTCCACCTGCACTCCTCCCAGGACAGCTCAGTGAGCAGCTGAAACACCGCATTTGCTTCCCATCACTTGAAGAATGACATCTGAACCCTTACCCAGCTCCCCCACGTCCTTCATGACCTGGCCTCTGTCTTACCATATCTTAACCACATCTCTCTCTCCACCACTCTATCTGGCCACCCCAGTGTGCTTTTCTCCCTCCAGCATTCCGAGCTGGTTCCACATCAGGGATTCTGTGTGTATGGCCTTTCTCTGCTGAATGTTCTTCTCCCAGAACTTTACATGACTGGCTCCTTCTCATCCTTTGAGTCTCAGTTGAAAGGTTCCCCCTGATACCACACAACAGAGCCGACCTCAGCCTCAGTTACTTTCTAGTCCATTGCTCTGCTTTCTTCAGACCGATTATTGGGATCTGATGTCATCTTTTCTTAATTGCTACGCAATACTTTGCTCCCTGAAGGCAGTGACTGTGTCCGTCATGTTCCCTGCTGAGTTTCCAGAATAGTATCTAACACGTGATGGATATTTGTGAGTGAGAGAGTGAATGATCAAATGGAGTAAAGGATTCTCAGAATGTGCCAGAGTAGCTGCTGGGTGGAGCTTTGGGCTTCTTTTTGTCCAAAGTCTCTTGGCGGCTGTGGGAAGATCCTGTTCTTCTGCCCAGTGAGGAGGATGGCAGGCTCTTCTGATTGTCCTTCTGGGAGTCCAGGGAGAAAAGAGAATCATGACACTGAATACAGAGATGCTAGTGACTGCCCAGATACTGATGTGTGCACACACCCTGCCCAAAAGAGGCAGGAGAGGGGAATGGGTGTGACCAACGCTACGTTCATCCATCCTTCCTTCGTTCGTTCCTTCCTTCCATCCATCCATCCATCCTTCCTTCCTTGCATCACCCATCCATCCATCCATCCATCCATCTCCATTCAGCAGGAATGATCTGGGTGCTTGTTCCTCTCTAGGCCCTAGAGAAGTAAAAATGTATTAGGCAAAGTCCCTGCCATTATAGAATCCCCAGTTCTGAAGGAGAGATGGACCAGTCATGTTAAGTGACCTGATAAAGGTAGGCATGTACAGAGGAGGGCATCTGACCTCGCCTGGGCAATCAGGAGTGGAGGGCCTCCTGAGGAGGTGATGGCTGAGCTGCGTCAGAGAAGCGTGAAGGGTGCCTGGCACAGAGAGCAGCGTGGGCAAAAGCACGGAGGTAGGAGTGAGCCCTGGTTGCCCCCTCCTGCTTCACACACCTGTAGCGAACTCCACTCATCCTGCAGGCCTCAGCTCCTAGGTCACTCCCTCAGGAATGCCTTCCCTGATGCCCTGGAGCTGGCCAGGGCCTGTCAGCAGCACCACATACCTTTTATTCTTGGCTTTCACCACAGATATTGTCTAATTTTATATTTGAAAAATGATTTAATTAACCTCTCTCTCCTCCAGTAAACTAGGAGCACCTTGGAATAGGAACTATATATATTTTTGGCCAGCTATTTTATACCCAGCAGCTTGCACAATGTCTGGCACAGAGAAATGACTCAGTAGACACTTAGGTATCGAAAGGCAGGTGGGTAGGGACGAGGATGAGGCAGGAGAGGTGATCAGGGCGGGTCATGAAGGTCTCTGTGTGGCCCCTGAGGCACTTGACAGGAAAATAACGGAAACATGAGTTTATCACGTCTATGTGAACCAACGTGATTGAGTGCCTTGGGGAGTCTTTTTTATGTCTCGGTGGATGGAATAGTTTTGTGAGCCAATGAAATAAAGAATCTCTAAGGACAAATGAACTCCCATATGCAAATAGCTTTCAATTCTGGGGAAAAGGGTTAATGAACTTCACCATCGGCATACACGTACCGTCGTGCCAGACTTCACGCCAAGCCCTGGGGGTGACAGACAGGAACAACTGAAGACCCCTGCCTCTCCACTGGGAGGGCAGGGCCAACCTGCGATCCTCCAACAGTGAGCAAACTTGGACTTCTGAGGCGGAGGGAAGCTCAGAGAACCCAGGAGCCAAGGAGGACCAGCAGTTAAATTAAACGTGGCTGTCCAGACCTGTTATTTTTATTTGTCCTTACCCAGAAACCAAGCCTAAACGTAAAGGCTGCCGGTGGGCATGTCTCTCAATGGAAATGTGCACAGGCCTTTTCCAAGTACAGCCCAGGGCATTTAGCTGCCTGGTATTGATGCTTTTTTATGAAGGGGTTGTTTCTCAGCTTCAGCTGAGGCGGAGGTTTTATCATTTCAGTTTAGTGTCACCCTTGGGAGTCTCTTCTCATCTTGTCCAGGCCCTGTTTTGCTAGAGCTGTTACTTTATATCCCTGGCAACCTACTCCTGTGCCTAACAGCTAGTATGCTTAGTAAATTCTGGTAGAAAGAAAGGATGGAGTAGAGAAGAGATAGTCCTTGGGAAGATGGAGGAGATGACGTTGCCAAGTTTGAAGACACTGTCCCCACGCTCATAAAGAGGCAGATTTGTGAGATATATCTTTGCATCCCATTTGGCCATCTTCACCGTGCCTCTCCCTTTGTACCCATCTGCTCCCCTGTGCCTCTCGGCCCCTAAACACAGGCGGGGGAAAGGGAACCTGCGACCCAATTTTCATTGTTCTTGTGTTGCCTTTTTCCCCTGGATCTTGGCTCAGTTCCACGGCTGTATAAGTACATAAGGAGGTGGGGGAGGGATGGAGGGCGGCTGGAATCTGAAACTGAGCCAGCGAGGACCATAAGAAAGGAAACTGCTTCGTGACGACAGGTGCCTGAGTCTCAGGAGAATCATGTTGCATCTTGTCAAGGCTCCTGACTTAAAAGCCCGGGGGAACAAATGGATTTTCCTTTCACAAAATCTCCCTATTCTGTTTGGGCGATGACCCTTCTTCTCTCCCAGCTTGGGGACTATGGAGTATCTGAGAGTTGTTTCATACTTTCAAGACGAAACTACATGGCAACCGAACTGGACTGATTCTGCTATTTCGTTAACTTCAGTCGGCAACAGGGCTTGCTGAGTTCTGGTCCCCGTGCTTGGGCTGCCGTTGGGAGGATGGAGATGGGCTGGACATGGTGCCTGCCCTCGAAGAGTTGGCAATCTTCAATATTAGCTTCTGCTTACTTATGCCATCTGTACTCTGTGAACAGCAGTGAAATGGAAGTTCAAGGGCTCCCAAGCTGTCTATATCGGTGTGCCAGATGCCTGCCGTGCGCAGAGCGGGAAGGTCTGGATATGACCAGAGGCAGAGCCCAGGGGTGAAATGCTGTCTTCCAGACCAGCATGAGAGAGGCGCTGTGGGGTGGAGAACAGAACAGGGATTCTTCTCTTTCTTCCACTGTGTCATGACTCATGGAGGTGTTTGTTGGCTGATTGCTTCTCTGTGAGAAGTTTGGAAATGACACAGCAATTTTGTTGACAAAGGGATGAACTTCAAATTGCTGTTTTGCCAAAAAATGGTTTTGTTCTTGTGGCAAGCTCAACCCTTGCTTATTGAGATAGAACCTTCAAACTAGCATCTCGAGTGGGAGTTGCACGTTTTGTTCTAGAAAGTATTGCTTCCATTTCTGTTGTTCTGAACGATGGGCCATCTCCACGTTGATTCCATTTCTCCACGGATTCCCAGCTAAGTCAGTGAGCAAAAAATGTCCAGTGTCCAGGTGTCAGAGTGTGTTCTTATACCCCGGCTGATTATTTGGGGAGTGGAAGTCTCCAGCCAGCTGGTGGCCTCTGTCTCATTCCTGTCTCACCACTGGGGTGTATTTTCCCCTCCTTTTCCTCCTTTCAGCTCACACCGTGGAGCTCTCCTTTGTAGGTACAAAGCCCTCTAACTCAGGGCTTCAGAAAGCGTGTTTAGAAACATACGTTTTTTAAAGCTTACTCTCAATTTCTGTGCTTATCTCGTTACTAAAAATTAGTGTACATTTGGATGTTTTTGTCTCAGTATGACATGATACATCTGATGAACTTTGAGGTTGAGCGGACATGCAAGCTCCGGGGAGAATACTTCCTTTGTAAAGCCTCGTCCACTTTGCATGGCTTCCTAAAGTCAGCCCCTGCTTTTCTGGGTGACTCAAGTCACAAGCAGGTCTGGCTGGGCGAGGTCCCTGAGGAGGCACTGAGAGGGAGCCGCACAGTCCTCCAGGTCCTGGAAGTGAAGATGACCTTGTTGGTGTCCCACTGCCCTGGTCGCTGGTACTGAGGCCCTCAGCTGTCACGTTGTGGCAGGTGTCAGATAAAGAAGAGGGAGGCCACATCTGGGGAATTAACGTGTCGGCTTCTGGGGTTAGTGCATTCAGTGTGAGATAGGAGCTGTCAGTACAGTTTTGAGTCTGGAAGCTGAAAGCCATCTCTACTTGCTTTCCCCAGCTAACCAGAGAATTAGAAGATGCTATTGAGATAGGGTGGCTTTGAAGGTTTTTGGTTTTGTCTTCTTCCACTTTAATTCAGAGGGAGTATCAAAGACTATGATGGGACAGGGGGAGGGATGGGAGGCCAGGGAGGGGTGGCAGTGCCTTGGCCCTGTCAGGAACAGACCCTCTCCTCCCCTCCCTGTGCCTGCATGGCTGTGCTCCCTCCCTGTTTCTGTCCCTCCCCAGTTCTCCAGTGCATCCTCTTGGCCACGTTCCGAGTGCTCTTCCTGGCCTCCTCTCCTGACACATGGACTGTGCTTCTCCTCTCCTCGAGCAAATGCAGTAGCTGCTTCCTGCTCCTACTTTGGACCAGAATCCAATTTGAATTCGAAGCCTCTTTCCTAATCTGTGTCTTTGCTCCTGGTCTCCCACGTGCCGCATTCTTTCCAAATCCTCAGAACTTTGCACCAAGTTGCAAGGTCACCCCGAAGACATCTCCCCACTACTGTTTTCCATCTCTCAAACCCTGCAGTGCTCAAGGTCACTTGCCATGGTCCACCATGTAATGGCGGCCAGTCTGGCGGCCAGTCTGGAAACTCTCTGAGGACAGGGACCGTGACCTTGCCACTTCTTTGTGTATCTCTCAACATGTAGTCTCTACCAAAGCAAAAGTGACTGGCGTGACAGGCTAAGGATAGCCAGAAGAGTGGGGGTGATGGTGGATGAGAAGAGAGGCAGGAGGATTAGCAAACTTGCTCTAAGAGGATGATAGGTTTGACATCCTGACACCATTATTTTTATCTTTCTTTACAAATGCCTTGGAGGAAGCTGATCCGGCGACTCGTATCCCAAAGTAGGAACAAGGCCATTTGGGAGACAGATACTCCTCGTCTTGCAAATCCATGAGAGATTGCTGAGGAAATGAAAAACATGCAACCAGCTCGCACTGATAGAACCAGTGGGGTTATGAAGTTAAACTTTCCTAATGAATATGCAGGAGGCAGGGATGTGGCTTCAGATTCCTAATGCTGCTCGGGACTTCAGTCACATGCCCTGGGAGGTTTGTAGGAGTAGAAGAAGGAGCCCCTCCCTGGAGGGGAATCCACATCACTCTTGAGGTAGGGTGTTCTGTTGGTTCATGAAGGCGCAGTGTATCTGAGTTGGAGGAAAGCCTAGAACCCAACTAGTCCAGCCCCCCCCCCGGTCCCCACTCCCGCCCTGCAACAATGTTTACAGATGTGGGAACTGAGACCCGAGAAGTCAGATTATTCCGAGTGGAAACAAGAACCTGAGTCACCTGACTCCCAACTGAGAGCTTTCCATGGGAGGGTGGTAGATGCTTCTGGACACCAGTTAGCTTAGAGAAGCACGTAGTGTCACCAGCCTCAGAAGAAATCCTGGGTGGGGGGGCTCCAGTTAAATAGAGCTACCCGCGCATTTCCCCTGGTTCACATGTTTTTTTCTCTTTTTCTGCCCATTTCCTGACCTCCTTTGGGAGGCTCTTCCGTGTTCTTCCTCCCGTGTGGCCTGGGGAGCCCTCTCTGGGCCCCCTGAAAGATCTGACGGATGCTGTGCTTCTGTCGCCAGCCTCTACTGCATGTCACGGTCACAGTGCTCCCTGGGTCCCGCGCCCTGACACACATCCTGTACCATTCAGTGGGAGAGACGATACTGGCTCTACTGCTTCACAGAGAAGCAGAATCTCCAGCCCTCCCTGCCGTACCGAGACCTAAGGATGCAGGGGTTTTGAGGGCGAGAGATCTTGAGGAGGTAGCTCTTTCAGATGAACTTGAGGACATGGATAACAATATCAATAATGATGATGACGACGATGATGTTGGAGATGAAGTAGCTACTGTTTATTGAATGCTGTACCATGCCAAGAACTTGACCTGTATTATCTCACTTAGTACATAACCCAAAAAGGTCAGTGGTACTATCCCTGTCTTCCAGAGGAAGATGTGGAAGCTCAAAGAGCTGAGGTGACTTGTCTGAATTCATGCGTCCAGGACACACCTGACCTACCCTGGGCCTCTTGGGCAGAGCAGAGGTCCGAGGGGTGGAGACCTCTAGCCCTCAGCCCTTTTAGATGCAGCCTGTGGGTGCGGCTGTCACCTTAAGAAAGGAGGTCGCTCAGTGACCCTTCTGCCCTCTGGTCCTGCTGCAGTTAATCAGTTGGGAGGGAAAGAAGAGCAGGCTGTGCACTGCTGTCTTCATCATTCTCTTTAGGAAGCTTTTCCTGGTGTATCCTTATTGTTTTGATTTAATTCATTTCAGCAAATACCTGCAAGGACTTCCCCAGCTGCTGGGGAAATGACAACTTGTTACATAATAAGAGTATCTGATGAGGACTCAGGAAACATTAGTCAAGTCTCGCTTTACTTCATATTCTCCTGGTAACCTCGGACGGATCACATGATCTCTGAGTCTCAATTTCCTCATCTCTGAGAGAAAGCTAATGATGCCAGAGGCACTGTTAGTGTCCTTGCTCAGTTTCTGCACTTAGGTGGGGGTGGATTGAGGGACGATGAGCCCTTGACATCCTAGAACCTTTGGGGTGGCTTATTTTGTCCCTAACAAGACACCTTGTGGTGGGACAGAGTGTGGCTTGTGGGGAGGGATGGCGGAGCAGAAGGAAGGAGTCGGGGCCAGGGGGATCGTCTCTGGGTCCTTAGTGGGGCTCACGTGTCGTCAGCTGCTGGGAAGCAGGTTGACCTAGGGAGCGGGACAGGAAGATGCAGAGGCCTTCTTGGTGAGGAAAAGGGAAGAAGTCCAGATGAGGAGTTCCCGTGCTAAACGTTCTGTGAGCATTTTTATTTCATTTGCCTCAAAGTGAGCACCCTTTGAAGCAGGTACATCGTTGCCTGCAGATGGGAGAACCGGACTTCACTGGAGCGTGGCTGACCTGGGATTAGGGCGAGGGCTGTCTGACTGTGGAGCCCTTGCCCCCAGCCCTGAATGGCACTACCCTGTGGAAACAGGAAGGGAGGGGTTTACGTTGGTGAAACGATCGCGAGATGCAACTTTTCACTCATCAGATCGGCAGATATTTTAAGAACCAAGCCTGCTTACCTTGGAGGTTTATGGTGAGGTTCAAATGAGCTCGTGGGTGCAAAGCTCTACTTCCAGCAGTTACTGTTTTCATGTTTCTGCCATTGTCCTCATCATTGGACATTCACTTTCGTCATGGTTGAGCAGCAGTGAAGGGGGCCATTTCTTCTGTATGGGTGTGCACCTGGCTTTGTCTTTCTTTGCTCCCATGTGACAGGTAAGGTTCTTCCTCCCCAGTGTAGACAGCAAAGGTGCTCTTAGTGTTCACTCAGACCCTGACCTCTCTCTCTAAGACCACCTCTCCCTGCCCTGTCTGTCAGCAGCCCCCTCCCTCCTTCTGGGGTGGGAAAGCCGGGAGGGGAAGCAGTTTGACACCCGTTACAGATGGCGAGTGGGATCGTCTTGCTGGAGCTGAGCTTCTGCTTGGGGAAATGTCACTTTCCTGCTCTTGCCTCCCAAATGCCTCAGAGCTGTGGTTTGTCACGGCCCTAAATTTAAATCTTGTTTTTTCCTTTTTAGTAACTTCTGGGTTCTTTCTGACAGCTACCATTAGGTCTGCTTCACAGGTGCTGTCCTTGGTCGCCTGCCCTGTGGGTGTGTAGGGGGCGGGGCTGAGGGTCACATGGGGGCAGTTCTGGATGGTCTCGGGGGTGCTACTTAGGGAACCCTCCAATGTGTGACCTCCTTTTGTGGTTTGTCACTTTGGTTGCCGAAGGTCCCTTCTGTTAGAATCACATATTTGATTGTCTTCTAGACACAAGGAAATTTGATTTTTCTTAATACCAGTTTTACTGCTTTGTTCTGATTAGAATTATCAGAAATGCAGAATATTTGTGTGACTGTGGACAGTTATGGGCTTTGTCTAAATCCCCTGCCTTCTGCAGATGGTGGGTCCCTAAATGGGCTCTTTGCTTCCTTAGCGGGATATGAATACGAGGAACCAGTGGATTGGGGGCTGGCCTGGAGAGCTGAAGCAGAGACTGGGTCCGTGGCAGCTGAAGACGAGCTTCTGGAGGAGACCGAAGAATCTAATAGAGATTTTCTCTTGCTTGAGGTTTAGGGACCCGCGATACAACTTTCTCCTCTGTGGCCCTACAGAGTCTGGAGCAGAATGTTCGTTTGCACTAGTGCTTCTTACAGAGGACTTACTGTGGGGGAATTGGAGTGGCAAGTCCCCCTCTAACAGTGGCTTCTCCATTGTCCCCCTGGACTGCTTCTGCTCCAGCTGCTTTCAGCCCTCAGGTATTTTCCGTGCCCCTGCCACATCTGGGCACCAGGAGGGATGCTCAGGCCACTGCCCTGCAGGAGCTCACAGCCTGGCGGGGAGAGGAGGGTAGTCATCTGCTGAGGCTCCAGGCTGCCCCCGCTTCACAGTCCCCAGGCCCCTCTGTAGCTTCGAGGCGCACCTGTGTGCTCAGCGCTGTTGTTACAAGTAGAAGGGGGCAAAGCCATCTGGCAGGGATGTAATTTATGGCATTCTTATGGATGACAAAGTGAAGTGATTCAGGCACCCTGGGCGCATTCTCAGCAGTGGAACGGGGGCAGCGTAACAGCCGCAGCTGCTCGCGTCCACACGGGGTGGGGCGGGGATGGCAGAGGGGGTGAGCCCTGACCCGGTGCCAGGCACTGGGCTGAGCCCTGACCGTAGCCCTGGCCGATCCTCTCACAAGGCCGGAGTGCAGGTGCCACTGTCACCCCCACTTCACAGAGGCAGAAACTGAGCCTCGGCGGGTTAAGTGACATGCTCAAGGTTGTGGGCTGAGGAAGTGAGAGCTGGGATTTGAGTCTGAGTTTGTCTGCCTCCAAATTCATTCCTCTCCACGACACTGCCTCACTCCTGTCCGCGGTAGGATTCTTACTGTATCATTGTTCACCCCTGTCACACTGGAGAGATGCAAGCCCCACGAGGCTCTGTGGGCAGGCATGGCAGGGGAGATGTGTACCCAAATGTAGCCAGTGTTTCAGTGTGCTTGTGGGCCCACGCTCTGTGTCTGGCATTGGGCTTAGCACTTTATATTTTATATACATTCTTTCATTTCATATTAATTTTTTTCCAGTATGTGGCTTCCTACTCTAGAATGTAAGCTTTGAGAGGACAGCAGCTATGCCTGTTTTGTTCCCTGCTGTATCCCTGGCACCTAGAACACTGCCAAGCACACAGTAGGTGCCCGACAAACTTTAGTTGAAAGAATGGAGAAGGGCAGCCCACTGAGGCATGTATGATTATTACCCCCATTTTACGTATTAGGAAAATAAGCCACAAGAGGGTTAACTAATTTTCCCATAGCTCTAGAGCCAGAGAGGATTGGAACCCAGAGTGGTTCATTCTAGAGCTTCTGCTTTAACCAGCCAGCTCTTCTGAGAAGTCAGCAGCGCAGTTCCTGAGGGTTTGAGTGGCTGATAGATGGGCTTCCTGTGAGCCTCACAAGTAGCATCATCTTAACGCAGCAGAGGGAAGGAGATAATTGATGAGCTTAATTATCTGTGACAATGACATGATGACGGTGCCACAACGGGAGTGCTCCTTATTGTTTGGCGGTGCAGAATTCCTCGAAATGGGAGGGAGCCTACTACAACGGGAGCTATCCCAATTTGTTTCGCGGGGGTCCCCCCTGGAGCTCGGTGTTACAGTGTTTGAAAAATCCCTCGGCTGTATGACACACAAATTATACTAGATGGAGAGCAGCTAGCTTCCTGGAGGTCACAGTTGGCCTTCGTTAATGAATTTTGGCCCGATTAACACAGGTTCTGTATTGACATCAAAATATGCAAGTAGAAACTTGGTAGTGGTGGGAGAAGACTAGGGTGAGCTTTCTAACTTTGCAGTCAGGGGAAGGAAAGGCTTGTGTGAAGGCTGGAGCTGAGGACTGAGTGTGTGATGAGTTCCCAGATCTTTGAAGCTGCACCGCTTTGCTCAGACCTCTGTAGACTTGAGGCCCAGCCCAGACTCCAGGCGCTTCTTGGCCCCATTCCGTACCCAAGGACACACAGCCGGGGGTGGGGGGATCTAAGGCTGATTGCCCCTCAAAAGCTGTACCAGCTGCTTCTCCCGCGCGCCGTTCCCTCAGCACCTGGATAACTGTCATGCATCCTCATCTAAACTCCCCATACCCTGCCATCTTCACGAGGACTTGCAATGGCTTCTTGCTTCCAAGCCCGCCTCCTTATAGCTGGGTCCCTATTCCTGCCCCTCCTGCCTGGATCCGTGTCAGTTGCTCACCCCTTGGATCTACCTACATGACCGTCCCCCCTGCCTGGTTGGGTCCTGGCATCTCATCACAAGACTGTGCCTTTTGTAAGTGCCAGGCATATCTCTGCTCCCCTTTGTGCCCAGGGCTGACCTTCTACTTTCAGATCTGCCCCTCTTTGTGTAGCCCAAGGAATTAGGCAGGTACCTACATTTCAGTATCCGATGCCTACACCTCACCTACCCTTGTAAGTTTGCCTGTGTTGTCATGGCCATCTCAGGATCTACAGCCTCAAGAAAAAGTACAAAAGGAGAGGGGGTCCCCATGACTGATGGGACTTAGACATTTGTGGCCATGGGATGAGCAGTAGGAATCATCAGCTCGTGCTTGCCTCACAGGGCAGGATGGGGGCAAGGGTCACCTCATGGAGGCTCCTGGTCTGACTGGATCCCCTTTTCTCAGGTTTTGGAGAAATGAGATGAGACTTGTTGGGGGAAAACTGTGTAATCAAAAGAAAGGGAAAATGACAGACTTTGTCCAGCCCTCACCAGTTTCAGAGAATGCACTCTTGCAAGGTTGTTTTATTACTTAAATGTATTTCTCACAGAGGTGATACTGAGCAAAGAAAATCCTCTTGGAGTTACACGGAACGAAAAAGTTCAGCACTGCAGGACCTTTCATCTCTAAGCAGTAAACTCAGGCAGTAATTCAGAGTTTAAGTTACTGTTTCATTTTTAAAATATCACCTTAATCTTTTGCACTTGGTCAAAGTCTGCTTTGGCATTTTTGGTCACCTTTATCTATAGCTTTATTTTGTTGGCTCTTATGAACATATGCAGGTTTTATTCAGAAAGGCATTTGGGGTTTATTTTCTCCAGCAAGCAAAGGGGGAGGGAGGAAGAAATTGGGCTAAAGAGGAGACGTAAAGTGAGGCTGCATGGCTGGTGATGGTAATCTTATGTGAGGCCACTGTGAGATGTTAATGGCTTTTTTTGACCTTGGCAAGTGTTAGCTTTGGGAAAGGAGTTGGTGGATATGCTTAGCTGGCATCTGTTTTCTCATTCTTCAGAACGTCAGGGGCAGGTTTCCCTGGTGGCACAGTGGTTAATAATCCGCCTGCCAATGCAGGGGACACGGGTTCGAGCCCTGGTCCGGGAAGCTCCCACGTGCCGCAGAGCAGCTAAGCCCGTGAGCCGCAGCTACTGAGCCTGCGCTCTAGAGCCCGCGAGCCACAACTACTGAGCACGTGTGCCACAACTACTGAAGCCTATGCTCCTAGAGACCGTGCTCTGCAACGAGAGAAGCCACCGCAATGAGAAGCCCACGCACAGCAATGAATAGTAGCCCCTGCTCGCCGCAACTAGAAGAAAGTTCACGCAGCAACAAAGACCCAACACAGCCAAAATAAATAAATTAAAAACAAAAATGTCAGGGGCTGCTGGGGATGCGACCTGGATGCTTTATCACTCTAGAAATCTGCTGCTTCTCTTTCTCTGTCTGTATTTCTTCTCCCTCATCTGTGAAGTCTCTGTTTCTAAGTGAGGGGAGGGGTTTTTATGAAGAGGCCCTATGAGAAGTCATTGCTTCAGAAACCTGTCTCTACAGTGTGTTCGTGATGACAGAAATAAAGACAACGTGTAGCAGGCGCCCTGGGACTGCCCCTCAGAGATGCTCTGGGGCAGGAGGCCACACGTCCTCCTGCTGCGGGGACCAGAGCAGAAAGGTGACTTCACCGTTTTCTGAGCCCCAAACGATTAAGTCCCTACGAAGCCTGCATTCTCAGGAGTTTAGAACAGGAGAAAATTTGTTTGAAGCCACAGAAGAGGCCTTCGCTGGGCTGCTTGGCAGAGGCTGTGGATCTGATACACACTTCTCACTCTGACCTTCCTTCTCATGGGTGACATGGTCCTCCCAGTCTTTTGCTGACTGCGAAGTGCTCTCTCCGCTGTAGCCACTTCAGATGTCTGTGGTTTTCTTCCCTCATTTTTCTGAGAAACTCATTTCTTCTTTGGTAATAAAGGTCTGGCGGGGCTTGTGGGAGGCGGAGGAGGTGCTTGCTATCTGTTGTCATTCATTTCTTCCTTCATTGAACAAATAAGGGTTCCTAGTATGTACTGGGCACACCTTTAGGTGCCTGAGATGCAGCAGGGAAGATAAGGTCGAAGATCCCTGCCCTCCTGGAGCCCAGGGTCCAGTGGGATCATGACAAGAGCCCCGCAGACATACTTTGGAGGGACACCACCTGTTTGCCTTTTCAGATGCAGAACATTGTAACCCTGAAGATGTGCTGCCTTGGTACCGTTCACAGAGAGTGTCTCCCAGGTGTGTGACTGAGAGTGGTTCCTGCAGGCGCCACGAGTGGGCTGACGAGATGGACTGTAGTGAGCTCAGCACTGAACTTGGTAAACGCCTAGACATGAGACCATGTAATTAAACTCTTAAGAACACAGTCTTTAGAGTCAGATGGCCTGGGCTTGAATTCTGGCTCTGCAACTTAGAGCTGGCTTTCCCTGGGCAAACAACATTTCTGAGCCTATATGGCTATTCTAATAGTTCTTACCTCGTAGGTGCTGGGGTGAAAATGAAAGAAGGAAGTGTAGGTAAAGCTTGTAGCCCAATGCCTGGGGTTCCGTGACTAACTGCAGTGAACATTATATATATTATTAAGACTTTATAATCCCTTTCTACCAGCGTTGGGGAGGATACAAATATACTTTGTGTTCGTAGCTTTACTCTGAAGGATGCTCAGGTGTATTACAGAAAAGCCTTGCTGTCCGGCAGCTAAATGATAAACGGGGAGAACTCATTAGGGAGACAGAGGCAAGAAGAGGAGCAGGCCGGGGGCCTGGAGGTTGGGTCGTGGAGGCTGGAAATGTGCCTGGAGCAGGGTTTCTGCTGGAGCAGGAGAGGCCCGGATGTGTTTGGGGAGCTCTAGTCTGAGCGGGGAGGCTGGGAAGCCAAAGGTGAAGGCGTTCAGGTGAGAGGAACGTCCGAGCGACGCAAGGACTGGGGAGTGGGGTGGAGAACAGATGTTGAAGGAATGGGGCACTGTTGCTGGAGAAGCAACATCAGGACCAGAGGTGACGGGCCTCAGAAAGAAGGGCTTGAGTTTAACCCGGGCCTGTGGGGAAAATGTCAGCATTTGGGGGGTCTTCGGTCTGAGTCCCCAGTAAGCAGGGAGAATCACACTGGGTAGTAGAGAGGACTGTCCAAGCTTTGCATCTGGTAGACTCTGAGAGCCCGGATGTCATTCACGGGGCCAAGGAGCATCAAGGCCTGGAGTTGTGCGGTGAGAGATGACATCGTTTGGGCAGCCTGACCGGACACGATGACCCAGAGCCATGTGGAATCGCTCAGCGGGCAGTGAGGTGGGTGGGACCACCACCCATCCCTTCATCTGTCCAAGCAGCTGTTTGTCCATCCACTGTTAATTTAGCACCTACTATTTCTTAGATGCTCTGCTGGGCACTGGGGCTAAACAAGTGCATGAAAACCTCCAGTTTATGGAGCTCATGAGAGAAACCGGCAAGAAAGCAGTCATGGCAGTAGAGGGCCGGGCCGGCGTTGGGGTTGAGGCGGGCACAGGGGCTGGGAGCCTTTGGGGACACCTGCTACAGGCTCTGTGGGGGGCTGCGGACAGAGCAAGGTGTTGAGAAGGAGGGGCCCTTTCCTGCCAGGCTCAAATCTTTATTTCCATCTGAGGATGACAGGGAACAAGGAATGGGTGTGCACGGGTGGGGCATCACAAACATATTTGCATTTGACAGAACTCGCTCAGGTGTGGAGAAGCCCTTGGAGGCGGGGAGGGGTGAAGGCAGCGCTGGGAGGACCCGAGGAACGGGAGAGCTGCCCGAGCTGCCCGCGCAGAGGATCCCTGAGCTGTCCTTTGCACTCTCCTGACAGCTGCGGGAGGAGGATTCCTTTTGTTTAGTGATAGGGAGGGGAGGCTTGGACAGGTTACACGGTTCTCGGTTCTGCCTCTAGTAAGCAGTCAGAGCCCGGAGTGTCAGGTTTCCTTCTGGTTAACCCTGAGAGCTGCAGGCGGGGCAGGGGGCAGAAGCCTGTGGCCTTCTGTCATCACAGCTGCAGAGGTGAGAGTTTCGGAGAAATCAGGTGCCACCTCGACTCGACTTGCCTGCCGCCTCCTGTGAGTCCTGTGTGGGAGACTCTGCCCCAGAGGTGTCAGGGCCCCTCGAGTGGGAATGGTGGCTGAGAACAGGCAGGGCCTCCAAGGAAGCCGGGACAGAGGGAGAGACAGGCATCCCAAGGGCATTTCTAGCAGTGGAAACATTTTATTTTAAGCAGGTGCCAGCACCTCGGAACGCCCTCTTCCTTTCTCCTGGAGCTGCCTGAGCCCGCCTGAGACGCCTGAACGGGCCCCTGCTCTCGCCCGCCCCTCGCACCTCCCAGAATGTTTCTGCTTCTCCTACGCTTGCAGCATTGCCCCCATCCTCTTCCTTGTATTTCTCCTCAGTGTGCTTCCCGCGTCTCCTTCTGCCGTGCCTTCTCCACTGTCGTCTTTTCTTCCTCTCCCCTTTCATTCTGATTTGTGTCATCTCCTTCCTGACCTGTGTTTCTCCTCATCTGTAAGATGGGAATGGTGGTCCCTGACCTCCTAGGGTTCCTGGGAAGATGACTAGTTCACTATTTCAGCAAGCCCTTTCCACCCACTTTCCAAGTGTCGGGCTCTGTCCGGCCCTGGGGGGTGCGAGTACAAGCAGCGTCCAGTTCTTACTCTCAAGGAGCTTCCCGCCAGGTGAGAGTCAAGTTCAGAGGCCTAATCGCTTGCTTGAGGCCCCGGCTGGGCCACTCTGGACTGCCAGCCTCTGAAAGCGCTTTGCTGGGGAGAGGCCCTGTGTGCTCCGACAGTTACTCTGTTAGCCTGGAATAGCTTCAGGCCCTTACTCCTCCAGGGGAGGTGAGTCTGGGTGCTTTCAGCTTCCGGAACGCAGAGGAAAGGTGGCCATGTCATCTTGTCCAGCTCTGTTGGCTAACCAGCTTGACTTCTGTGAGCTCTCTTAGCTAATTACAACAATTCACAGTGACTTTGAATAACGTCACTATCAGTAGCGCAGCTGACAAGCAAGGGTTCCGTTCGGCGTGGTCTCGGGAGGTGTGGCCGGCAGTTCATTTCCCCACTAGAGCTCAGCGTCGTGGCAGCCTCCTTCCTGCATCTCCCCAGCTCTGGATCATTCCCCTCCTCTTGACCTCTCCCTCTTCATCCAGCCCTCCTGGGATACCTGGCAAGGCTTGGCCAGACCCCTGGCAGTGGAGGAGTCTGTGAGGCACCACACAGCAGTGGACTAGGGGGAGGTGGAATGATCTGGATTCAAAGTGAAGCTGCCATCAACAGCTTTGTGACCTTGAGGCCATCGTTTGCTTTCTCAAGCTTGCAGTGTTTTCGTCTATAAAACCAACACCAGCTCTCACCCAGTGTTATGTGAGGTGCATCACATAAATCAACAGGTCCGTCGTAAGTACTTGCTGTGTGCTGGGGCTGAGACGCAGGGGCACATTTCCTTCAGGACGCAGCCCTATGGACAGGTAGCCGAGGTGCCTGCGGTCAGGGCAGCAAGGAGAACAGCACTGGGCACTCAGGCAGGAGCCCACGGAGGCCTGCCTGGAGGGGGCGTGGAGCCCGGCAAGCAAGAGGGAAGGTCTGAGTCTCTGCTCTCATGCTTAGGTGTTGGGAGTGGCATGCCTCTTCTTTTTTTTATTAAACTGTTTTCATTTCTACTTGGAGCCCCTTTCCTACAGGGCTGGGGGGAAACCTGACCTCAGTCGTTTTATGAGTTTTGCCTCCTTCCTGGATCCTGTCAAGGGTCTGAGCTCTTACTCGGAGTCAGACGCTAGGCTGGGGTGGAGGTGCTGCTCTGCCCGTCACCCCTACACAGAGACCCTTGCTTTTCTTCCCTCATTCCTTTATGCAGCTTATTTTCATTGAGCACCTACTATGTGCCAGGTGCTGTTCCAGGAGCTTTGGACATAACAATGAATAAATCAAAGACCCCTGTCCTCATGGAACTCACATTCTAGCAAGACAAACAGAAAGCAGCAAATGAGTAATTTAAGCAGTGTATTTACAAAATGATAGATCTCATATTTTAAAAAGGCAAAGTAGAACGATGTTAGGGGATCAGAATGCCAGGTTGTCGTTTTAAAAGGGTACTGAGAGAAGGCTTCAGTGAGAGGGTGACATTTGAGCAAAGGCCTCAAGAAGATGAGGGGATGCAGGGAGGGGCCCTTAACCGTCCCTGTCTCCAGGGCCCCTATGGGTCTGGGGCTCCCTGCTGCTTCCGGGCCATGCTTGGCCAGGCTGTGTGTGGTCGCATCTCTTTTGGTGCATACCTGGCGGTCCTTCCTCCCAGGTATCTCCCACGAAGCCGACAGGAAGCAGGGCCTCCAACTCCTTCCTCATCTGCTCTGTCTTCCCCAAATCCCAGATAGAGGAAAAATCCCAAAGGAATTTGACGTTTTTAAATAGTATCTGGCCTTAAGAGGATCCCACGCAGAGCAGACACCAGGAGAATGACTCAGAGGGGAGAAGCAGTGGAGGTGAGGCCGTGAAGCCCCAGAGGTGTGATGTCTGGGACCAAAAAGCGTGGACCAGGGGCAGGGAGTAGTGGAGATGAGGCTGAGGGCGTGTGACGTGGGACTGACACAGGTGACACCTGCGGGGGGCACTCGCCTCACCAGGGTCTGGTCAGGGAGGTGGGATGCAGCCCCTGGAGGGCTCCCCAAGTCAAAGGCTGTAGGAGTTGGCTGCCTTTAGGGAGAGGGTATCTTTTTCTCAGGCTTTGGGAAGAGGACATCTTTTTCTCAGGCCCCCTCAGGGTATCTTGTCCCTTTGGCGTTTCGGTGCAGGACCTTCCACTGGCTTTGTTATGCGAGTTAAAGGAGCTTTATTCAGCCTTGCCCCTTAAAACAGACCTGGGACATTCTTTACAGGAATCCTCATTTGCTCAAAAGGGTTTGCTAACTCGTTGACAAGATGAGCCAGGTCGGGAGCAGGTGAGGAAAGCTACGTAAGAGAATGACCTCCCACGAGATGCATGACTTCTTCCAGCCTCAGTTTCCCCATCTGCAACATGAAAGAGAGTCTTTGCAAGACCTCAGATGCTGCAATTCATGGTGCTTGTGTCGAGTCTTCTCACTGTACTGGTGCCTGTGTACATCAGTGAAGAGAATGTGTGCTTTAGGAAAACCTCAATCCATCCTTGGTCTCACCAATCCCTGTTGAAGCCTTGCTCTTTGCAATCCCAGGCAGGTCCTGTAGGCGGCGGTGCAGGATCCTCTCTGCCCCGCCCCCCCCAAACCCCCGCCCAGAGCTCGCCCCCTAGTGCGCAGGCGAAGGAGAAAAACTCAGCGCAGTACTGAGGGAGGGAGCAGTTCAGGGGAGGAGATAGGAGTGGTTTCTGCGAAGAATTCTAGCACCGCCGGGCAAAGCAACATTTACTTTCCCCTAGCGATTGGTTTAATAATCACGAAACATATGGAAGAGTTTAAAGAATGTTGGGATGAATACTGTATACCCATCGCCAAGGTTTGACAGTTATTAACATTTTGCCCCATTTCCTCTCTCTGTACACATGTGCAATTTCCCCCTGGACCATTTAGAAATAATTTGTAGACTTCGTGACATCTCACCCCTAAGAAAATTAACAGGCATTTTCCTATACGAGCCCCTTAGTAGGTATTATTACACCTACGAGAGCAATAATTCAGCATCACCTAGCATATAATCCGTATTACAATCACAACATTTTCCCAGAATGCCTTTTATAGCTTTGTATAATAATTATTATTATTCAAGAACCAATCAAGTCTCGCTCATTGCTTTTGTTTCAACTGTTTAATTTCTTCTAGAACAAGGACCTACTCACTTCAGGGGTTTTTTGTTTGTTTTATTTTTTGAGCGTTTAGGCAGTCATCTTATAAAATAGCCTCAATTTTGGATTTGGTTTGTCATGAATAGATCCAAGTTAAGGATTTTGGGCACTGGAACTTCAAAGGCACTGTTATTACTTCCTTTTGAGGCACATCAGGAGGGACATGCCAGGTGGTCCCACTGCTGGTGGCACTAAATCGGCCCCTTTGTCCCTTTGTTAAGAGGTGACTGCCAAATGTTTATTGAAAAATGTACATTTCCTCTTTTAATTAGGTATTCTATGGGGTGACACTTGGAGACTGTGTGAATGTCCTATTCCCCAGTGACTTTCACCCAATATTTTTAGTAAACATCAAATGATTCCTTCCTGACTCAATTATTACGTTGTGTGTGTGGGGGTAGCAAAATAATAGTTTTCTAATTCCAGTATTCCTTCTAAATTTATTTAGCTGGCATTCTTCTGTAAAGAAGAGCTTTTCTTTCACATTTTTAGCAACTTGGTTTTAAAGTTTAAGGTTCTGCCTTCTTTGGAACTCTTAATTCAGAAAAGGAAAGTGTGTGTGAGAGAGAGAATGTGAGAAGGAGTGTGTGTGCATGTATGAGAGAGAGAGACAGAGACAGAATGAGATCTAAAGGCTGAGCCCCGACACACACAAGCCTTCTTGAGAAGGCCCACCATCAGCCCAGTTGAGCTGGTCCCTTCCACTCTCCTGCCTGCTCACTCCTCTCCAGCTTCACTGGCTTCCTGGCTATTTCTCAAGTGCAGTCAGCATCCTCCACCTCAGGGCCTTTGCACTTCCCTTTGCCTGGAACCCCCTTCTCCCGATAGCCGTATGGCTCACTTTATTCTGTTCCCTGCCCAGACGTCATCTGGTCAGAAGATTTCCTGGTCACCCATATAATGTACCAGCCCCTCCCCATTACTCTCTGTCTCTTACTGTCCATGGTGTATCCTCCACAGCCCTCATCAGCACCTGCCCCATACACTTCATGAGAGCAGGCCCCTCGTCCCATTGGTTCAGAGCCTAGAATGGACGCTGGCTTACCATAGGCCCATAAATATTTGTTGAATGCAAGAAGGAACACACACGTGCATGCATGTTTGGTAAAGCTCTGAATGAGACCAGAGCCCCTTCCCTTGTTTCTCCTCGCTGCTCCCTCCAGATGACCGCAGAGACCCTCCAGCCCTGGGTAGACAGGACAGCTGTTCCTCAGCCCCGGGATAACGTGTGCCGTCAGCAACCGCTAGCTTGGCGCCCAGTTGTGAAAGCCTGCAGAGTCGGGAAATTAGCTGCCCCCCGCCGCCTCCACCTTCCTTGACATGATTTTTGGGGAATAAAAACAAATCAGAATTCATCAACTGTGAACAAAATTGTCAACTGTGAACTGTCAACAGTCTGGTTTAAAAATAGACGAGAGGTTGATGAAATACAGTGGAGAAAGCAATTTAAATAAAATGTTAAAAATAATACCCAAAGGGGGCGAGGCAACAGGAAAAGTGCGGTGCGGTGGAGAATGTGAGCAGCGGAGACCTGCGTGAGCACTGACCCAGAGAGAGGTTATTAGCTTTGCTTTACAAATCACAGAGGAGAGAGATTTACTGGCCATTCGCGGGAAAACATTCACTCATTCCAACGTGTTGGCATGTTATGCGAAATGGAAGGGGAGATTGGTTGGAAAATCTGCTGGCCGTTTATTTTTAAGTAGGTCAACATTTTGAATATTTCTGCCAATTTGTGAAATCTCTGGCTCTTCTTCTGTCTCCTCTGCTTCTGTGATGATTGGGGAAGGCGTTTCTGTCCCAGGAGGTCAAGGGGTCTAGAAGCTTCAGTGGCTTGTATTTATTTTTAGATTTGTGTTTATATGAATATGGATTCCAGTACTGTATGTAAAGTCCTTAACTTATTTCCCACTTCTTCAACTCTCCTCCTTTCAATAGTTCTGGCTAATTATTTATTTAACTGCTTTATCATAAAATCAATATAAAGCCTTGAGTTTTTCATATTTCCTCTCTTCCGGGCATGAGTCTCAGCCTATACGTTGGCCAAGTTCTTCATGTCCAGCTGCCCCATATCCTGAGGCTGCCGTTTCATGTTATCTTCTTTCTTTTTAGGAGAATTGAGCCATCTTGGCACAAGATCTGTGCTTTATGAACCTAAGACAAGGTGATCCATCCCTTAGAGGCTCTCTTTTTAAAAACAGAAGGTGTATTAGTTTGCTAGGGCTGCTGTAACAAAGTACCATGAGCTGGGTGGTTTAAACAGGAGAGGTTTATCATCTCACGGTCCCAGAGGTGTAAGTCCGAAATGAAGGTGTGGGCAAGGTTGGTTCCTTCTGGGACTGCCAGGGAGAAGCTGTCTCTTGCTTCTTCCAGCTTCTGGCAGCCTCAGCCATTTCTCGTGGATGGTCCTCTTCCCCCCATGACTCTTCACATCATCTTCCCTCTGTGTGTGTCTGTCTCTGTGTCCGAATTTCCCCTTCTTATAAGCACGCCGGTCATATTGGATTTGAGGCCTCTCTGATGACTTTATTTTAACGTGATTATCTCTGTCAAGACCCTATTTCTAGATAAGCCACACTCTGAGATACTGAGGGTTAGGACTCCCAACATGAGGGATGTAATTCAACCCATAGCACAAGGTGTAAATCTTTCCCTCCCAGAGGGTGAGCAGGTGGGCAGGACAGTAGTGATTCATCTCTTTTTAGACCAGCTTCCAGTGTTGGCCAGGGCTAGAAGGGTTCTCCCCCATGGGCCACGGTGACCTTCTAGTGGTAACTCTACATTTATTGAGCTGTGACTCTTTCTGCTTGTGATGGGCAAGCTCCAGGGAGCACCTCTGCCTTTGGCTCTTTGTGAACTTTGTAGATTGAATGGCTCTCCACTCCAAACCCATATACTTTGTACCTGTTTGTTCCTCCTCTATCCCCCAACCCCAATTTTTTTCCTAAAATGAGGAGTTATGGGTGTCACTTCCCAAGAATGTCATTTTTCAGTTTGTATTTAGAGTCCACCTCCAGGCTACAGACTCTTTAAGAGGTAGGCTCACAGGCCACCCTGTTTAACTTGGAGCTCTGCAGACCCTGTTCTGACGCAGGACAACAAGCCCAGGTGGGGCAGGGCAGGGTGGGGTGCGAGCTACCTGGAACCTCAGGACCTGCAGGGCACACGTGGAGGAAGCAGACACATGCTTTCTGAGCAAGTCCTAAATGCCAAGAAATCACCATCCATAATTTTGCCAGTTTTCAACTCCTGTTTTGAGAACACTGTGAGGGTGAAGGTGTGGGAGTTCTGAAGGCTTGTCATTTGGTCCTGAGGTAGGGTGGGAGCTAGTGATGTTCCTGTGGTGTTGGGGGACACTTATTTCTCCCTCCCCATATCTCCCTGGGAGGACCCTTTCACTCCCTTGCTCTCTGCTCCCCGCTGCCCCGTTCCCAGGAAAGCTGCCTATGTCCTGTTGGGTGGGAGCCCGGCATCTCTTAGATCAGGTTCATAGTCACAGCCAGGAGCAGCATCCCTGCGTTGGCCAGGTAATGTGGGCACCTCTTTTTCTCTTGGTGGGTCTGTACTCAAGGGGTAGCATACCTGCCTTATGTTTCCAAAATCTCTGTGTGCACAGACCCGGGCACACTCCTGCCAGGTCCACCCAGGTCTGTGTGTTGTCTCTGCCTGTGATTGGTGGTAAGTGGACCAGGGCTTTCCTAGGCCTCCATTCCCCGCAGGTTGGGAGAGGCAGTTGGAGGTGTGAAGGTCCGAGGCACGCTGTACAGCCCGGTCTAATGGGAAGCCCTGTACTGTGAGGGTTTTGTGCCCCGTACTGTAAGGGTTTTGTGTCCTCTCTGGATAAAGCTGGTGCAGTGACCACCTTTTGGCTTCTATATCTGTTCTTGCCCAGCAAGGACCTGGGGAAGAGGGGATGGGGTAAGAGACTGGTAGGTAACTCCACCGGTGCGACTTGGAGAAGAGCTGTAGGAAGGGAACATGTGTGAGATGCCTGGGTTGTAGGCCCTTAGATGCCTCTGCCCAGAGATATTCAGGGTTCGCCACCCTTCCCAGGGGCGTCCCCACACACGTGCTCTCACTCCTCCTAACCAGCTTCCTCGGGAGATGTGGTGATAATTGGTCCTTACCTGGATAGAAGCCTATAAACTGTGTTTTATGTTTGATCGTAAAGTACTTGACACGTAAACATATATGTGTTATTCATATGTTGCCAAAGCTACTAACAAAACAAAAGCCTCAGAATCTAACACCCAACTTATGAAATAAACCATTCCCAATTTTCACCATGCCTCTGTGGGCCCCTGTATGACGCCGTCCCCTGCCTCCTCTCTGGAGGTGACCTCTATCTTGATGGTGTCTGTCAACGCCCCCCCCCGCCCCCGGCTTCTTTAAAGTAGCTTTTACCACATACGTGTTTATCTCTAAATAGCACATTTTGAGTTTTATAAAAAAATGAAATTATAGCCTTTTGAGCTTCATTTAAATGCCACATATTGTTCTGGAAGATAAAAGGCAGATCTGTGTCCTTGAAACATGCATTTTCACCACTGCAGCTAAATATTGTTTTCTCTGGTGGCCCCTTCCTGGAGTCAGGAAAGAGGCCTGGCTGCCGCCACAGACTGAGACAGCGACTGTGCAGGAGAGGGGTGCCGGGGCCAGCCACGGAAGCTGTGTTACTAGAATCACAGTGCGCAGGAGTCCCTAGGCCAGGCGAGGCCACCCAAGAGGCGGTTGTTCTGGGTACCTGGGAAGCAGATGGGCTGGATTCCGACTCCAGTGATAGACTCGGGTGAGCAGGGAGGCTGAAAGGCAGAGCGTTAAATGTGGAGCTCAGAGACAGGACCAGGGAGCGCTGTGAGTCAAGGATGGTTCACGACAAGCATCTCACATGTTGAGCTCTGGCACCTACGCTCCTTGCGCAGGCAGACTGGTGGCTCCTGGTGGCCGGAACAGAGGTTCAGAGCTGCAGAGCGAACAGGGACCCCCATCCTCCTGCCTTTATCATTCAGCATCTATTGACTGCACACCTACTGTGTGCCAGGGCTATATGTGTATCATATCATGCCAGGGATAAGACCGCGACTAAGACTTTTCCCTGCCATTAAGTACTTTAGGGTCTAGTAGGAAGTCACCTTTTGCTAAAAAGTATACTGTGGTAGCAAGGGATCCCCAAACATCAGTGGCTTGTGACAGCAAGCATTAGTTCCTTGTTCATGTTGCATGCTGGCTGTGGGTTCGCTTCAGCTCTGTTCCGTGTCCTCTGCCGTCTGCGTCCCAGGCAGAAGGAGCGGCCCTTATGGGACACGTGCCGTTTCCAGAACAGAGGGAAAAAGCAAGAGGGGAAAACCAAGCAGTGGGTTTTCAAATGTCACACAAACCTGGCTTGGATCATTCCTACTCACCATCTGCTGGCCAGAGCGAGTCATGTGGTCAAGACTGCTGTCACCACAGAGGGGACATCAGATCTCACGACACACGGCCCTGAGCAAAGTGTAGATTCCTCTTCCGGGGAGGCCAGAGAACGTTTGGGGAGAGGGTTACTGTCTATCACAGACACAAGCAGGCAATTGCAGTCACAGTATGGTAAGGCTTTAGAGCAAGTCTCTGTACTAATTTTGACTTCATACAATAAGTTGACATGTAAAAAACGAAGTGTATTTCCCCCTCTAAATTAGCTTTAGGGATTCTGTTGAGAAAATAGTATGAGAATCACTAGCCTGAACCTGAGGATTGTTCCAGAGAGCTAAGCCCAGTAGCAGTAGTCTCCCCTCTAGCCCTGGGCACGTGCACACAGGCTGTGCTAGTTGAAAAGAAGCTTCTTACACTGGGGACCCACCTGCCGCCTTCCAGCGTTCTCCTTGGTGCATCTTCTGTCCGTTTGGACCATCTGCAGGTATGGCCCATACCTGGGGTCTCTTTTGTGCTGCATCCCTACATACACATATATCCCTCCTCTCCTCATCGTCACATCCACGTGGTCACACATTTTTTGTTTCCTCACTACGTCCGTCAATCGACGTTTGCGATCTGGGCCGTGGCTTCCTTTCATACGACCCCCAGCACGCCTGCCTCCACACTGGGCCACACCAGACACCCAGCAGCGTGCACAAAAGGGAGTTTTGCATCGAGAGGAAGCCAGCTCCCCGTTGGCTCATCTGCCATGCCCTCTCTGCAAGGGTCGCAGGTGACTGCGTGGCCGACGGTAGGAATTACACGAGTGACTCCAGCACGTGTAGGTTGAAAGCCCGCTCTCCCTATGCTCGGGGTTTAATCAGTGTGGGGACTGAATACCCCGTCGTCTCACAAGGAGCCGGGATTCATCTGCACTCACGTGTTGCTTTGCAAATGCTGGAGGCCTTTTCAAAGGTATGCATTTGTGCTTTCCGAGGGCAAGGACCATATCTCCCCTTTTCTTCCCTTTGAAAGATTCCGCGTGGCACCTGATAAGAGCTGCATGCACCGTGGGTGCTCCGTCCCTTCTGCCCGTCTCCCCTTCCTTTGAACCTTCAGCAGATACCAGCGTGGTTCTGGGCCCGTGGGCCTTTGCAGAAGCCTGATTGATTGCACACAGGCCTTGATCTAGAGAATTTTGCAGGTCAAAGAGGGAGGGAACTCTCAGACAACTCCGACCCAGGCCAGTAGCCCAGCCGCATAATTAGCCACACGTGGAGTCCAGTGCAGGCCATCTATTCTCTCAGTCCCTCCACAAGACAGACACAGTGATGCGGACGGTTAAGTGCTTGGCCCTGGAGTCGGTCGGAGGGGGTTTGGAATCCTGGATTGTGCATGTCCTGAGCTTTCACGAGTTATTTAGCCTCTGAGTCTCCATTTCTTATTCCATAATGTAGTAATAATAAAATGCTGTTAATCGTTGTGGTCTTTTGCATCTGTAAAGAACCTCCTTCTCTCCTGCTTGGGTTCCGAATCAGTTGAGACTTAAGGGTAAAGAACTGGAGACAGCGGCCAAAATATGAAGGGGTTGACAGGACGTTGTATGGCTTTGGGGCTTCTAATTTTGAATCCTAGGATTCAGTGGACGTTTCCCCCCAGTCCCAGGCTACTTAGACAACCACAGGCATCCTCTGGGGGGAAAGACTGTGTCAAGCTTGGGTTTTGGACGGTTGAGGCCAAAGCATTCACTCCTCGCTTGCTCCCGGGGAAAGGGCTGGGCCTCACACACCATCCAATCTTACTAAGTAGATTGTTACCCTTCCTCCCCAGGAAGAGGGTGAGCGGGTGAGCAGCTGAGCGTGACCAGGAGGGCTACACTGGCAGAGCCTCGCTAGTGGGGGTAAGGGAACGAGTTGGAGCAGCCTTCAGCCTTTTGTCTTTGTGGACCCTCTGGGACTCCACAGATGTTAAGTTTCATCCTGATACTTGCATAAACAATTACGGTTGAGTTTACCACTTACTAAACTAAGCCTCCCTGTGCAGTGTTTTTAGATGTTATTCTGTGCATTTGGGAAAACATAGAAGGCCATTTCTTAGTTAGCATCCTGTAATTCAGACCTTTAACAGAAATGAACTCCTCTTCTCTCTGTCTTTGCTTCTGTGAGCCTAACTGTGGTTAGAAGGGCACTGGCAGTCTCCTAAGGAAGCTGGGGAGGGGTCTACATGACAGTATTCTTAAGGCTTGTTCTGTCTGTCTTTTGCAGTGCAAGTTGGAGTTCCATGCTTGTTCTACTGGCAAAAGTCTCACCACCCTCTGCGACGGGCCCTGTCCATGTCTCCCGGAGCCCAAGCCACCAAAACACAAGGCAGAGAAGAATGGTGAGTGGGCGTCGCAGGACACCCCCTGAAGGGGGGCTGTGTGGTCAGGGCGGCCTGACATGGCCAAGGCCCTCCCTCCCCAGACGCCAGGAACCTGGCCCTAAGCCCTTAACAGAGGCATTCTAGCTCGGGCTGGGGAGACCGTTATGCTCGGCAAGTACCCTAGTCATTTAGGGACGCCAAACTGAACCGCCTTCAGCTGCCATTAAATAGAAAAAGAAGAGCTGAGAGTCTTTGAAAATAATTCTGTTAGACCAAGATATGCACTAGGTTCTTCCAGAGGTCAAATTGGCTATGGTGTAGGAAGGGCAGGGTTTCAGCGTTAAGACCAGGCCTGCCCTGGGGTGCGCCTTGGACATCCTTGAACTCTAATCTCTAAATCCTTTGAAAGGCCAGATTTCAAAACATAGAGTGCAGAGATGTCACGATGATGGACAGTATCCCTGTGCAAAAGCAGTTCTCTACTAATATGTTCTGCCTCTGCCTGGCATGCGACACAGAGCCGGGGGTGGATGGAAGAAGAAGAACTCCCCAGGCGCTGCGGTTTCTCTTCCATGGCCGACAGGGCGGCAAAGGTCGGGCTTATCTGGATGTTTTCATGATGGGGAAGGTAATGTCGGCCCACTGGTCTCAGCCCCCTACAAGCCTTCCGTAATGAGACCCAAGATAGAAGTTTGCGTTGGCCTTCTGTGGAGCTGGGCTTTCTCAGCTGTAGGGGGCTGTCCCATGGAAAATGTTGGACATCTGTGTGTGAGTGTGTGTGCGTGCGTGCACACGCTTGTCTTCTAAAGCCTGCAGGTATTTGCGATGGAGGAGAATGAATAGGGTGTAAGTGTTTATCCACTTACCTCTTCCTAAGCTGTTTTGTCTTTACCAAGGCACATAGATGGAGATGTTCAAGTGTAAATTTGTTCATGGTGATTGCTGGAATGTTGTGTTAGAAGGCTCTTTGGGAGGTTTAATCCAGGATGTGGAAGGACATTGTAA
Organism: Delphinapterus leucas; assembly: GCF_059928025.1. NCBI lineage: Eukaryota > Metazoa > Chordata > Mammalia > Artiodactyla > Monodontidae > Delphinapterus > Delphinapterus leucas. The sequence goes on along the minus strand of NC_143131.1, from coordinate 115,576,618 downwards.
ACTGTAAAGCACTGGGGTCACAAATAATCTCCATAGATTACTCTTGGTTACCAAAAAGCTGATCTCATTGCCTTTTGGACTGATCATCTATATAACTCTAGTAAGAAATGTTAACTAGGGACTTCCCTGGTGGCACAGTGATTAAGAATCTGCCTGCCAATGCAGGGGACACGGGGTTGAGCCCTGGTCCGGGAAGATCCCACATGCTGCAGTGCAACTAAGCCCGTGCACCACAACTACTGAGCCTGCACTGTAGAGCCCACGAGCCACAACTACTGAAGCCTGTGCGCCTAGAGCCCGTGCTCTGCAACAAGAGAAGCCACTGCAATGAGAAGCCCATGCACCGCAACGAAGAATAGCCCCCACTCGCCACAACTAGAGAAAGCCTGTGCACAGCAACAAAGACCCAACACAGCCAAAAAAATAATAATTAATTAATTAATTTTTTTAAAAAAAGAAATGTTAACTAATCTACACAAGCCTCCTTGTACTTTGGTCAGAAAACCTAAAGCCGTGCCGTGGTAAGCAACTACAAAGCCCACAAAATTAACTTCTGTCTGGAGATTTCTTTTTTTGCGGTACGCAGGCCTCTCACTGTTGAGGCCTCTCCTGTTGCGGAGCACAGGCTCCGGACGCGCAGGCTCAGCGGCCATGGCTCATGGGCCCAGCCGCTCCACGGCATGTGGGATCCTCCCGGACCGGGGCATGAACCCGTGTCCCCTGCATCGGCAGGCGGACTCTCAACCACTGCGCCACCAGGGAAGCCCTGGAGATTTCTTAAGAATCTTCTTAGGAAGTCTCAATAGCCTCTCTTATTCCAAGTATATTCTTTACTGCTTTCATTTAGTCTTCTGTTCTGAGACAAGGAAACCAATCCAAGAAAGCCATTTCTACCATTTTGCCTGTAGTTTTCTGGGAGGGCTTCATGGTTCTTTAAACAAAGTACAACCCTTGTTTCTTCATGGTGGGTTTGTCACATCTGATTAAATGAGATTCACTCTCAAATATGACTCTCCAGGTATGGCCTGGGCTGTACCATCTATTTGTTCAGTTACTTACTGGTGAAAACTAGAACAAATTCTTATCGAGCCTGTGCGAGAGTAACCACATTGGCATTGAAAGTAAAAAGACTCAGAAAAAAAGTGTCGTTCCAGAATTCTGAGAGGTTAGTGAGAACAAGATTACCACTTGAAAGGGTTTCATTTCTGAATGTTTGTAAAAGCACAGACCGCTAAGTTAGTAGTGAGAGATAGGTCAGGAAGAAAGCAAAAGGGCTTCATTATATGCCTATCAGAAATGAGAACAATGAAAAAGAATACCAGCAATATTCTCAAACCAGTGATCAAAATTATGTTTCCGTCATTAGTTCCTGCAGTCCTGTCTAATTATTTTTTGTTCCACTGGCTCTTGGGTCAGCTGTCTGCTTTTATGAAGTCATCAGAGTCCTGGAACTCCACACTCTGTCTCTGGTATCATCTGGCAATTATCTAAGAAATATCACCTTGGAAGCCTGTAACAAGGCATCTGTTATTTGAAGTATCCATCCAACTTGGTACACTTCTTTCCATGAGGCTCTGAGATTGTCCTTTTTCGTTAAAGACCCAATTTCTGCTGTGACGTAAAGCAAATATTTTACATAAGCATGAGGGGAAGCAGGAACTACCTGTTGGTGATAAGACTGAATGTAGTTAATTTATTACATATCCAACAACGTCCTAATGAAGGAGAGTATAATCCTCTCTCAGGATAGGATGCTTCACTATTTAATACGGATTTGATCAGTGTTTCCCTGGAGGATAAGGGCATATTACGGGCAGTGAGGGCACTGATAGATCCCCAGGGTCATTATGTGAAATGAAACTTTTAAATGAGGAACATTTTACCTGGACAGAATCAGTCAAGGGAAGGCTGACTTTTTCCTTTAATTAGACGATTCTTTCCACGCAGCTCTCGCGATAGTTTGCGCCAGGCAGTGAGCGCTGCACTGAGGTTGTGGCAGTTGGGGTGAGGAGGGGATGGATGCACAAGAGGGGTTGGAGGTGAAATGAAGGGCAGCTTTCATCTGGCCACTTGGCTGTTGGGTGAAAGGCGGAGGAGGAGTGCCCACCAGTCCACACCCCCTCCTTACCTGGCAGCCGCCCCTCTCTGAAGCTGCGGTGGGAGTGGCGTCTACGGGCAGACGCCATCCATGAGACACACCGTGGCTCTGAACGGTATCCAGAGCAGGCTTGTGTCTGTGCCTATTACAGAAATGACATTTGACAGTCTCACAAATGCAGGTGTGTCAAAAATGTGACATTACTGTTGTTGATGATGACATTTTACCTTCAACCTTACGTCTATTTTGAACCGTGGTTCCTTCTGGTTAATACAAACATTAGTGAAGTCATTTCCAGGTCAGTTCTGTCAATTCGGGATTATATCTAAATTCTAGGAAGTAGGGGTGGGATGAGGGCTTATGAGCTACCATATTGGTGTCAGGTGGCTCCTGGTGTGTCTCTTTCTTTGGAATCTACCTCTATGGGGCTTTGCAGTTTTTAATTAGCTGTCCAGCAATGTTTCCTCCTGAGTGCAGCCAAGGAGAGATGTTTAAGATCCTGCCCGTGACCTCTGCTCACTCATACCGAGTCCTCTTTCTTTTTTTTCTTTTTTAAATCGTTTTTTTAAATTTATTTATTTTTGGCTGCACTGGGTCTTCGTTGCTGCATGCGGACTTTCTCTAGCTGCGGCTCTAGGCGCACGGGCTTCAGTAGTTGTGGCACACGGGCTCAGTAGTTGTGGCTCTTGGGCTGTAGAGCACAGGCTCAGTAGTTGTGGCGCATAGGCTTAGTTGCTCCGTGGCATGTGGGATCCTCCCAGACCAGGGCTCGAACCCGTGTCCCCCACATTGGCAGGCGGATTCCCAACCACTGTGCCACCAGGGAAGTCCCCCGAGTCCTCTTTCTTCTAAGCCTACTCTTCTGAGTTTACACATCCTCTCACTGCCCCTCCTTGGCCCCCTTCAGGGCCACACATAACTTCTGTGACCTTCTGGTGTCAAGAAAGACTGCGGTGAGTTTGCTCTCTCAAGCCGTCTCTCCTTGGATCTGCCCAGCAGCCATTTCTCTTGCACGCAGAGGACATCTTTGTGAGACTTACCTCAAAATGGGCTTCATATTGGTAGAAAGACACAGGTCCTCTTTGCTGCGGGACCTCCAGCTGTCTGGAGTTTCAGGAGTGCCTCTTCCTGCCCAGGCCCCAGAGCTGAGTTTGTAGACCCAAAAGCTGTGGTGAGCAGAACGTTTCCTAGGGACTCACCGGCCTCTGCCTGTTCGCCTTCCTTTTGTAGCCCCAACTGTGATCAGTACTGGATGTGAGTGTCCAAGGTGTGTGAGGCCAGGGTCTAACTAGCTCTCTTTCTGATCTCACTCTGCTTCTTCCAGCCTTTGGCCATTTGAGTTACAGCAAACTCGGTTCTTGGAAATCAAAAGTCTCTTGTCTCAGCTTTGGTTTTGAGATCATTTTTAGGAAGTCAGAGACAAATGGTTGATTTTTTGTGTGTGTTCTCTTTGTTTTTCTCTGGCATCTCTCCTTTGTTGTGGCCCCTGGGGAGATGGTGGAGGGTGGAGTCATCCTTTAATACCTCTGAGTATTTCCTCTCACAGCTCTCAGTTACTCATGACCTTGGACAAGTTACTGAATTGCTTTCTCTCTCATCTCTCGGATACCAGACCATCCTCAAGAGTATAGCCTAATGATTGTCCAAAGGAAGGGGAAAATTAAAAAGAAGGAGATTGAGTCTGGGGGAGAATGGATACATGGCTGAGTCACTTTGCTTTGCACCTGAAACTATTACATTGTTAACTGGCTATACTCCAATATAAAATAAAAAGTTAAAAAAAAAAAAAAGAGGGAGACTGAGGTCTACACATTAAGCCTGGGTTTCAGTACCTTTTCTAAGAGTCTCCTAGGAAAGGTCCCTCCCCAGTTTCTCTTGGTATTTTCCAGTACCCAAGAGCCAGCCCAGTTAGGAAGTCACCTCTCACATGTAATGTTAACCCTTTGGTTCTGGGTTTTGCTGCTGCTTTTTCTTCAGTCCTCAGTAAAGAATATGAGGAATGTCTGAAGCACTTGTTTCTTGATTTCTTTACAGTGGTTGAAATTTTAGGGGTAAAATAGAGGACTGTTAGGGTCTTGAATATACATTTTTAAACTAGCCCGCCCCATACCTGCTGCTCTCCCCACCCTGACTCCCCTCCCCTCTGCCCGTTCACAGAGACAGACCTCTCCCCTTGGCCTGGGCTCCGCAGCCTTGTTCCCTCTGAAGGAGGGACTCGGAGCTCCCTCATGGCTGAGGTGAAAACTCTGTAGTTGTAGGGTATCAGGTCAGGAAAGATCTCCCCTGTCTTCCTCCATACCATGCACGAGGGGACCCTTGTGTTCCTCGAAGGCGCCTCGGGTTTCCCCACGGGGACCAGGGGAAGGCCGAGTGGGCCGGGCCTCCGACCTCCCCTAGAGTGGCTCCATCTTTATGCTTTACCACCTCCGATCACATCTGTAGGAAAGGAGTTTGGCACCAGGGAGCCATTGTTCAGTTCCCATTTACCCCAAGAGAAAACTGGAGGTCTATGGAGAGAAGGCATCTCTCCTCAGGTCAGACAGTGGGCAGGTGTGGGGCAGGGTCAGAGCCTGGGCCTCTCGACGCCTGGGCTAGTGCCCTTGTCCGCCGTGTGTACTCCCTTAGGTCACAGCCAGCCAGGTCCTCCGCCTAAAGATGGTCGAGGGTCTGTAGCTGAGTTGGGTGGGAGTTAGATTTATTTCTCCGGGGTCTGACGTCGCTTGCCTGGATCCTGAAGTGTGAACCATCAGGCAGAGAGTGTCCCTGTGTTCCCACAAGTAGCAGTGTTTGGAAGGCATCCGGCAGAGTCTCTCCCGCCCCCTCCTCCTCCGCCTTTGGAGGAGAGAGTAGAGCGAACAGCACTGTCTCTAAGGCCAGCTCCTTCTTTGCTTCTGTTGTCACAGGTTAGCTTTTGGAGGAGGGATGGGGGCCCAGCCAGTCGGCCTCAGGTGTTCTGGAGACAGCCAGCCGTGTCCATGAAGCTGTAACTTCCTGGCCTGACTGTGCTGGGAGGTGGGGAAGGAAGTTCCACAGATCCTTCCCGCAGGGCATGCTAAAGAGCAAATAACGACTTCCCTCCAGCTGAGCTCTTGGGAACAGTAGAAAAATAGTCTACAATGATTTTCTTTTCTCCAATGGTGATTTCAACCTGAGGGCTAGATTCTGGGGGAAAAAGTCCTGGGCTGACAGACGGTTGTCTAATTCCATTACTTATCACAAGTCGAGCTGGGGAAATGTGTTTAAACGGGAACAGGAGGTGGTGCCAAAGAGACGGGATGAAAAGTTCTTCCTCGCTGTGATGTCTCAATGGAAAAATCCTAAAAGGGTCCTGCTGCAGAGGCTCCCAGCAAAATGAAGGTTTATCTTTGCAACCACAGAAAGAACATTTTTCTTTAATGCCTGTTGTGTAACAGGGCGAAGGCCTGGGGCTTGCAAACTTGCAATTTAAAAGCGGTTTATATTAACCTTTTCCATACCCATTCAACTTCGCTCACTGATTATTCAGTACTACATTATGGTCAAAAATTAAACATATAAAGGAACATTTCAGTTTTAGGGCCTTGTTAATAGAAATGTCATGAGCTTTAAAGAAAAAACAATTGGGGGTTAAATTAGCAACTGCATCCAAGAAGAAAAACGTATTTGTCAGGACTCTGGAGGTAAATGCCGACTTTGGCTTTGAACTCAGATTCTTCTTCTGTGAGTTCAGCCCTGGGAAAGTAGACCACAGGTTCTCCTGGTCATTCTGAAGCTTCCTTGGTAACAACTGATTGGAGAAAGCTAAAGGTGAAAAGGGAGAGAAGGGTAAACTGAGGGAGAGGGTGGCCAGCGTCATAGCTGGAGTCCAGAGAAGGAGATAGAGGTTGGTGTTAGAAATTAATGGCTTTGATAATTCACTCAGATGGCACTCTTCTCCTGCCCTTATTTTTTATTTATAAATTAATACCCATTCTTATATAAAATCCAAGTATTATGGAAAAAGTGTCTCATATTCCCAGTTCTATTAGCTTTCTGTTGCATATGCTTCCAATTATTTTTTGTAAACATATACTAATATACTTTTAAAACTGTACCCGTCCAAAATCAAGATCACATTCTACGATATTTTGCACCCTGCCTTTCTTGTGTGTCATACGTACGTTTTCATGGAGGGTCACATCTATCTGTCTGTCTGTCTCTCTGCTCCTGCCCAAGCCCCCTGCCCCCACCTTGGTCTCTTTCTAGCCAACCTGCCAGCTCTGCTCCCTTGTACTCCAGACTTAAATATGTAATGACTGCTCCACATTTCTGTTTGGACGCCCATAGGCATGTCAAACTTAGCATGTCCAAAATGAAACTCCGGATCTCCCCCCAAATCTGTTCCTTCTTCCTGTAGTATTTGCCATCTTAATTAACGGCAGCTTCATATTTCAATCTGCTGAAGTAAAAGCAAACAAAAATAACCCTTCTTCCTCTCATGTGCCACATTATAATCATCATTTGAGTCTACTTTCAAATAGATTTTCAAATATGAGCACTTCTTACCACCTCCACGGTTACCACCCTGGTGGTCCAAGACATCCTCATCTTTTATTTCGATAGCTTCCTAATTAATTTCCTGGCCCCTACATTCTCTTTTGAACATAGGAGTTAAACATTCTGTAAACTGTATGTCAGACTGTATAATTCCCTGTTCAGGGCACTCCACTGACTTCCCATCTTGTTAAGAGGAAAAGAGAAAATCCTTTCAGTGACCTGCAAGGCCAAGCATGATCAAGGCCCTGATCAGGTCCCAGTGGGTTTCTCAAATGTGCCATCATATCCCGTCTCAGCCCGGACTGTCTTTCCAGACATCTACATGGCTCCTTCCATCAGCCACCCTTCAATCTCTGCACATACGTGGCCTTCTCAGGAAACCCTCCCCGGCACTTCCCATCTCTCTTTCCTCCTTTATTTGTCTCCATACCATTTATCACCTTCCAATATATTAGATAATTTGTTTACCTGTTCTGTTTATTGTCTGACTTGCCCAACTAGAATGGAAGTTATATGAGGGCTTTCTGTCTGGATTTCCAACAGTTATTGGTCAAATGTTGAATGATTCTACCTCATTATTTTTAAAGCATTGTCCATTATATAGATTTACCATAGATTATAATGTTTAAAATGGCAAAAAAAAAAAAAAAGATTTACTGTGACAAGAGATCATTTGTAGAAGGTGCTTAATAAATACGTGTATTAAGCCCTTGGTGTATATGTTTAATTCTTCTAACAACCAAAAAATGTCATCTGTAGTGCTGGTGAGAAAACTTGAGATTTGGAGCTTTTCGGCACCTTGCCTAAGGCCACCCAGCTAATAAATGAAAGAGCAGGGATTTGAAGTCTTTCCTAGAACGTGTGCTCTTATGCTCACGTTATACTGTGTTTTTAACCTAAATTGAATATCCATTGAAAGGGAAGACTTCCTTTGGAAAAAGAAACACACACACACACACACACGCACACGCACACACACACACACACACACATTCACACATTTTAAACTAAATTTCCCTGTGCTTTCAGTGCTCAGAGAATGCGCTCCGTCATTGATATCATAGCCCTCTCTGATGGGATTTTTCCAAGGTGTCCTCACTCATTTTCTCCTCTTTCTTTCTGTAACGCGCCTTGCTCTCTGAAGTTTATCAGAACCCTGGCATGAGCCTGAGCTCACCACTGCGTAGTACGCTTTCCTGATAGCCACGAGTTTCCAACCTAGCTTCTTAAAGATAAAAATTCATTTGTAATCTGTCCTGAAGTCGACTGTTCTTTCATTGCCCTTCTATCTAATTGCTGTGAGAAGAAAAGACAGCATCACAATACAAAATAAATGGAAATTGTAATCGAAAGAGAGCAAGTGGCTGCCCCGTCACCAAGCCAGCTGCTTAGTAAAATCTCGGTAGGTCTCGTCCTTCCTAGCGCCAAGGGTTGTAGTGGGCACCTGGGCCTTGGCAGAGGAAGGGGCAACACCTTCCTCGCAGGTGCAGTGAGAAGTAAATGAGCTCAATTTCAACTGTAGATGTAGAGTTCAAAAAATACAGCTGTGTCATCACCACCATAATCATCACCATCTTGATCATGGTTCTCTGTTTAAAAACTCAAATGGCACTTAGACGTAAAGGGTGCAGGATGTCACTTTGACTATTGAACTTGAGGAATGTATAATGACACCAGATAAAGCTCAGAATAAGCAGTTGTTTGAATATATGGTAATAGATATTCAGATCGCTCGGGAGCATAGCCACAGCGAAAACAGCGAGCCAGCTCTCTTCAGCCTGTGGAGACCAAAAGAGAAGAGAGATCTGAGAGACGCTTCCAGATCATGGTGGTGTCATGATGGCGAGATCTCGTGTTCCACTTCTAGTCCCGGGGCCCCTCTGTCCTGCTTGAAAAGAAGGAGCTTTGCAGGGAGAGACAGTAGATCTCCTTATACAGCGGAGGTTCTGCTTGTGTTTCTCATTATTTCAAGACCTAGAGTGAGCTAACAGAAGAAATAGTTTCAGCACAATTTAGGGGCAGTTCCGAGAGGTGGAGGAGGCACCATGACGTTGGGGCCGAGGCGATGATGAGCATGGTCATGGGTCCATAGAATGTAAAAATTGCTGCTTTCAGATTTCCCGGTGATGCAATAGCAGGTCGTTTGGGGGGCAAGTCCTTCATATTTGACTAAACTTCACCATGTAGAAGGCTCTGTGTAAGGAACCAGTGCAGCTGTCCTGTTACATGTCCGCCTGGGAATATCAAGAAGGCATTTGCATGGGCCTTTTTCCTCCCATCTCATCCTATGAAGTATCCATTTATTTTGGCATCCTTGGCCTGGTTATGCTTTGTCCAAGCTTGAATCTTCTAAATGGCCCTTTCCATTATGTCATGTGTTGGAGGTGGAGTGTGGCTAACACCCCAGTGAGTCCTCTGTGTTCTACCCTAGCAAGGGATGTTGAGTGTAGCTCCAGCTTCTACAATCACCTAGGCAAGGGGCACTCATGCTATGAAAGCAGATTTAGAAGATGAATGTCAAAGAGCAGAAAATTAGTGCTGACAGGGGGTTTGATCAGAATTGTGATCACGTACCAATGCACAAGGCCAAGTAATACTCCAAAAAAAAAAGATTTTCAAAACATTACTTGAAACCAAGTTTGTTTTTGTTTTTTTTTTTTAAATAGCCCCTTTGGGCTTCGCTGGTAGCGCAGTGGTTGAGAGTCCGCCTGCCGATGCAGGGGACACGGGTTCATGCCCCGGTCCGGGAAGATCCCATATGCCGCGGAGCGGCTGGGCCCGTGAGCCATGGCCGCTGAGCCTGCGCGTCCGGAGCCTGTGCTCCGCAACGGGAGAGGCCACAACAGTGAGGCCCGCGTACCACAAAAAAAAAAAAAAAAAAAAAAATTAAAATGTAAAGCTTAAGGCAACACTCTGACAGCTGTTTTGTTTTGGTTTGTTTTTTTCCTAAAACTGAGGGCAGTGATTGAGTCTGGAGGTAGTGGTGAGCAACGTGTCTTCATCCACCCAGCATCCGTCTGTCTGTTTATCTGTCCATCCATCATCCATCCAGCCAGCCAGCATTTATTAAATACCTATTCTGTGCCCAGGTCCTGTGCTGTCCCTCCTGTAAGCAGATGAGAAGAAATCAACACCAAACATATCAATAATTTGTTATTTCAGTATCTGCACAGGGAGCTCACTTCTGTCCCAAGGTAACAACTGTCTATAGGGCTGAGCTATTTTCCATCCCATTTTATAAGTCTGGGACTCCAAAGGCTTTTTTAAAAATTATTTTCCAAGAGCTTTGTTAGAATTTAGACCTGCTGTTGCAGTCCCAGTGGTCAGAAGAGCTAGACTTCACCTCACATGGTTGAGACAAGGAAACTAATCTAACTTAAATATCATCTATCCACTAGAGTGTCATAACCTTGAAAGCAAGGATTATGTCTAATTTATTTGTCTTTATATCCCTAGCATAGGGTTCTGTGGCATGAGTGGACACAACTAAGTATAAATATAAATGTGTACCATATCTGTTACCTATTTAATTAGAGCAGTATTTAAATAAATAAATATCCAGGTTCAGTTTGGTGCCTTTCTCCTTCCTGTCTGTTGTGAGTTATTATTCTTTCTATGTACCGTGGAGACACATCTCCTCCTCAGTTTCCTCTCAAACTTCTGATTTGGGTCTAAAACGTCTGCATTGTTTTACCGAGTCTTTTCTGTGATAACCATCCTGAATACTTGGCTCTTTGGGGTCCTGTGTACATGGTTTGTTGCCTCCTTGTCCATGAGCAGCAGTTAGGGGAGAGATCCCGGTCAAGGTCACTAGCATACCCGTTGCCCACAGAAGGGCGCTCCCCATCTGACCTCCCATGGGTCTTTGTGTGCATCTTCAAGTTCTGATGCAAACACATTTATAAGTCCCCTTATTTGCCCTCCAGGTTACATATGATGGAACTTGCCAGGAGGCTAGTGTTGTAAACTAGCAGACGCAGGGGCTGGGGGATTAGACAGCTGTGTGATTGAAGTCCAGCCCCAAAGCTCCCTGGCTGTGTGGCTTTGGGCAAGCTACTTCTCTGAGTGTCCGTTTCCACATCTGTAAAAACAAAGAGAATAAGGCCTATCTTAAGAGATTATTATAAGAATGAAATAAACTCAATGAGATAATTATGAAAGCTGCTGGTTCTGAAGGATGCTCAGTGAATAGATGTAACACACACACACACACACACACACACACACGAGTAACCTGGTCTGCTGTTTGTGCAGTTTGGTAACACACTGCCTTCTGAAACACCTTTGCATTCTAGAATCAGTCTTGCCAGCACTAGCAGGTACTGTCAGTTGTCGATCCCGTACCCATTCAATTCTGGTTTTCTTTAAGGAAAACCAGAATTCTTAGTCTCTCAGTCTCTCTTCCAGCTGGCAGTGTGGCCTGGGGAATCAGTCCTGGTCAACGGAATGCAAGTAAAGTCTTCTGGAGATTTCTGAGAAGGCTCCTGCTTTCATGAAAATCAGAGGTTTGAGTGGAGCTGTGGCAACCATTTTGTGACTACAAGGTGACAAACCCAAGGATTCCCATTAAGGATGAGTGGGCAGGAGCTTAGAAAGTGGGCAGTTGTGACTCTGATTCCCTGCCTCTCTCCTAACTTATGTCACAAGGTGAACCTCCAAGGGCTTATGCCATTGTTCATCAAGCTTTCTGTTATTTGAAGCTAAATACATTTTCTAACTGATACAGAACACCTTCCTTTTAAAGAACATTTGCCTAGAGACGGGCCATGCTTGTGTGACGCCAGGAGCCCCCAGGGAGTCAGGGCCAATGGTATCTTGGTATCTAGGGCAGGGGAGACCCGAGGTGGTCTCAGGAGCATCACTCAGTGTCAGGAGAGCATGTAGTTCCCAGAACTAGGCACCAGTCCAACTAGGACTTGGATTGGTCTGGAGTGGGAGCATCTGATCTGTGAGTAAAGTATGTTTGTGTATCAGGGGTTCTGCAATCTCTTGCAAAGACTTCTGATAAGGGAGCGGAAAGGATATTTCTTGTTACAAATGAGTGAGGCATGTTGGACTAGAACACAGTGTACGTGAAGGTGAGTGGAAGGAACTGCCCAACTGGAAAAGACAGGTATGTGGTAAAAGGCAGTAGACACATGCAAATTTTTAAGTAGCATTTTTTTAAAAAATAGAAGTTTTACATGTTTGTTACAGAACATTTAAAAAAAATTTTAAAATACAGGAAGAAAGTTTTAAAATTACCCATAGTCTCCCAATCTGAGTATAATCACATACTACTTTAAAATCATTATTATTAGCTTAATACTACTTAATAATATTCCCATATCATCAATTATCCTTTTAAAACTTGATTTTTAATGGCTGCCTGGTGTCTGATTTTATAAATGCACTATAATTTTTATAGCTAGTCCTCTATCGAGCACTTAGCTTCTCGCTAATTTTTCGTTATTATAAACACTGCTTCTTTGAACATCATTGGATATTAATTTTGCACGTCTTAATTATTTTCATAGGAAACAGTCCTAGCAGTAGAATTTCTGGGTAAAAGGGCATGCATATTGTACGTCTTTTGTTACATACTGGCAGAATTTCTTCCGGAAAATGTATATCATAAGCAATGTACGAGAATGCCTATCAGAAGACACTTATCAACTTTGGATACTATAATTTTTAAAGAATGTTTCTATGGTGTGAGTCTTTTAAAAGGTACTTTTATTAGTTAGGATTTGGCTCAGCAGTACATAATCAACAATCTGGTGCTCAAATAACAGTGGTTTAAGCAAAAGAGTGTTTATTTCATTTTCATATAAGTCAAATGGTAAGAAGTCCAGGGCTGGTATGGAACATCTCAAGTCCATCAAGAACCTTTTTGTTTTGTTGCTCTGATGACCTTGGTGCAGCCTCATGGTCCAGCATGTCTGCTAGAGCTCCAGCCATTCCATCTGTAGTCCAGTCAACAGGAAAAGGGAAGGAGCAAAGAAGGGCACACTATTTTCTTTCAAGCAGACCCTTGTGAATTTGGATATAATTCACTTTACATCTCAGTGGTCAACTTAGTCTGAATTTAATTTGAGTCTAGTCACATGGTCTACCTAGATGCTGGGGAATGTAGAGTTTTAAGCTGGAAGGCAGCTAAAAATCAGAGTTCTTATCAATGAAAAAAAAGCAGGAAGAATGGATCCTGGGAGACAATTACTTGGCTCTGTCAAAGTTTGATTTTTTTTACTTCTTTGACTACACTGCAGGTTTAACATTTTTTTCCATATATATATGTGGATATACACACACACACACACACATATATATATATATATATAATATTTGTAATTCTTCTTTATGAATTGCCTCATATACTCTATTCTTTACCTTTCACAGTATTTTTCTCAATAATTTATAAGGCAATTCTTTTACGTATTAAGGGTATGAACCCATCATGTATATTTCACAATTTTTTTTTCTAATTTTTTGCTTGCCTTTAATGGTGTGTTCTGATAGACTAAGATTTTGATGTTTTTATCCAGTTACGTCCATCTTTTTTTTTTTTTTTTTCCTGTGGGAGTTCCTGGCTTTGATGTATGTTTAGAAATCTCCCCTACTCTGAGACCAGATAAAAATTTCACCTGTGTTTTCATTTTGTTCTTTCACGGCTTGAATTTTTCATATTTGACGCATTAGGCCAATGGCATTAAAACAGGAAGAAATAGTTTATATTGTGAGCCAGCACTTAAAGCTTCCACCAAGCAATGCTCACTCTTACTCTGTATAATATGTGCTATTTTCTATTCTCTGCCATTATACTTCATATTTTAGAAAGTTACATTCATCACCCACTCATGCATTGTGACTACTAGTTGAAAAAAGTACTATTTTAATCAATCTAATACTTATTCTGGGGTACACTGTGAGAAATGGAACTATAAGGGTTCTTTTTTCTTTCTTAAATAGCCAGTTTTCTTAATGATTTTTACTCTGTAATTCATCTTTCGTCTAACAAAAAGCTGTCCTCTTTCTCACATTTTTCATGGCCCTTCTTGCGTGTTCTCCCAGATGATATTAAAAATCATTTTGAAAACTTGCAGGAGATGAAATTTAGATTGGATTTACAAAGTAATTTGAGACGAATTGATAACTTTACACTTAAGTTGTTCCATCTGGAAACATGGCACAGTTCTTCCCAGTCTCCTCAGGAAATGTCTGCAGTTTCCTTTCATATGGGCTCCTGTATTCCTCATTACACCTATGACTAGAGAGTTGATGTTTGTGATTGCTTTTTGTGAATGAAAACTGTTTTTTATTTTTTGTTAAAATGATTATTTCTTTCCAACAGGAAATCTTGATTCTGATAGTTTTTTATTTTATCATCTTGGATCTTCTATAGAAGACTATCTCATCCACAGATAATGGGCGTTTTATCTTCCTCTCCAATGTAAATTTTAAGGAAAAGCTGCCATTTGGGGATTACTGACTATTGCTAAACACTGTGTGTCGTGTGTATGTTTCCATATAATCATCCTGAAAGCCCAGTGATGGGAGGTACTGTTATCTCCATTTAAAACTGAGAAAATAGACCTTTGTTCATTCCAACTGCTCAAGGTCACACATCTAGCAAATGGCAGAGCTAGGATTTGAACCCAGATCAGTCTGACTTCTAGGCCCCCGCTTCTAAGTACTTCACTCCACTGCCTGTAAGTATGTCACACTTCTTTTTGTGTCTCAGTGATCTGGATAAAACTTCCAGAATGGAGTAAATAAGGTACTTGTTTACTAAGATGCCCGTGGTGTGGCATTTTGAAGTTCTGCTGGGGCACCAGTGTGAATCAGGGCTTGTGAAGGCTTTGGCACTCTTTGTCCCTCTGTGACTGGTCTCCTCATGCATCGCCTGTAGAGGGCCCCTTCCTTGCTTCCTTGGCTTCGTCAATCCTTGGCCATTCTTCATGCTTAGAGCACTGTGTACCTCTTTTTTTCAGCAATTGATATCCAACAAAATTCTATTTCCCAATACCTTTAATTCAGTGTTGTTGTTGTTTTTTACATAAACTTTTTATTTTAGGAAAGTTTTAGATTTACAGAAATATTGCAAACATAGGTACAGAGAGTTCCCATATGCCCCACAGCCATTTTCCCCTAATATCAGGTTTCTCCACTGTAATGTTACTCTTTTTCCCTCTTTTCATAGTGTACTCTTTGGGTGAAGGTAACTATGCACGATCCACATTTAAGGAGTGGAGAGTTAATGCTCAATCTCCTTGAGAATGGAGCATCTACACGAATTATTTGCAATTCTTCTGCACCAAAGATTTGTTTCTTCTTCCTGTTTAATTATTTATTTATGTATTCATTCATTTGATCAATCAAACATGAATTTATGGTTCATAGACATTTATTTGGGACCTGAGGTTATAATCTAACACTATTAGATTAATCCAGTGCTAAAGTTTTGTTGTTCACATTGTTCCAGCTTTGGACATAGGGAGCTCTTTTTGGTGGCTCCTGTGTCCCTTTGATATACTCTCATTGTGGTTTATTTTATTTACTTACATTTGAGTACTTCTTTACTTTCTGGCACTACAAGATGCTCCAGGCTCATCTTGCAGATCCCTTATCCCAGCCATAGAATCAGCCGTTTCTCCAGGCAGCCCTGGTTACTTTTATTGGAGAGCAGCATTAGAGGCCAGGATCTGGGTGTCTGGGCACTAGGTGTGCTCACTACCACTGCAGTGTCACTCGCCTGCCCTCTCAGCTAACAGAACAAGGAAATATATGTGTGCATACTAACACACGTATATATTGTAAATTCTTCTGTGTGTATCCATCTGAATCTATGTTAAGCTGAATATGAGTTCATACTAATGTCTGCAACTGTGACCCATCACCACATGGATCATTATAGCCTCCTCCATTGCTTGTCTATAATCTCCCACTCCAGCAGTGAGAAACTTGGCTCTCAGCGTCCACCATCCATTTACTTAATTCTGCAATTATGGTATGCATGTACATACAGTGGTATCAAATTGCTGATCCCTACCTCTGTGGGAAATGACTTTATCAACTAGAGCACAGCGTTTATGTATAATCCTTTGGCCTTTCGTCTTATAGGCTCTACTCATTTCCAAAGCTACTCAGGTCAGCACCTCTGTAATACACTTAGACTGTTTTGTCACATTCTGCTTTTCATCCTGGGAGCTCCCAACCTCCTAAATGATTTTTTTTTTAATTTTCATACATCAAGGTTCACTCTTTGCGCTGTAATGTTCTATGGCTTTTGACAAATTCATACAGTCATATAGCCTCTCTTAGATTATCATAAAGAATAGTTTCACTGCTCTAGAAAATTCCCTGTGCTTTACTTTTCAACCACTCCCCTCACCCACCTCAGATCCCTGGGAACCACTGGCAGAGCGAATGCAAACTATAGCAAACTATCTCTACAGTTTTGCCTCTTCTAGAATGTCCTATAAATGGAACCATACAGCAGGTAGCTTTTTGTACTTTTTTCACTTAGCAATTCATTTAAGATTCATCCACGTTTTTGTGTAGCTTGATAGTTCATTCCTTTTTATCAATGACTAGTATTCCACTGTATGGATGTTTCATAATTTGTTCATACATTCACCTTTTAAAGGACATCCTGGTTGCTTCCAGTTTGTGCAATTATGAATAAAGCTGATACAAACATTTGACTGCAGCTTCTTGCGTTACCACAAGTTTTCAAATCAGTTGGGTAAACACCTAGGAATGCTATTGCTGGATCATATGGTAAGATGTTTAGCTATAAAAAAAATTGCCAAACTGTCCTCCAAAGTGGCTATACCATTTTATTCCTACAGCAATAGTGAGAGTATCTGTTGCTTCACATCCTTGTCAGCAATTGGTATTTGTGGTTTTTTTGGTTTCTTCCCCCTCACATTTCCCTCCTAGGTGTGTGGTGGTATGCCACTGTTGTTTTAATTAGCATTTCCCTAATGACAACTCAGGTTGAGAATCTTTTCATATGGTTGGTTTCCATCTTATTTGGTGAGTTATCTGTACAGATCTTTTGTGTATTTTTTAATTGGGTTGTTTATTTTCCTGTTGTTCAGTTTTAAGAGCATTCCATTTTGGATGCAAGTCCTTTGTCACATATACATTTACAAATCTTTTCTCTTGGGCTGTGGCTTGTGTGTTATGTCTCTTTATAGTGTCATTCACAGGGCAGAAGTTTTTTATTTTAATAAGGTCCAACTTATCTATTTGTTTTCATGAATCCTGCTTTTGGTGTTATATCTAAAAATTCATCACCAAACCCAAGGATACATAGATTTTATCCTGCATTTTCTTCTAGCATTTTTGTAGTTTTCCAATGTATATACATTTAAGCTTGTCATTCATTTTGAGTTAATTTTTGCGTAAGGTGTAGGGTCTCTGTCTAGGTTCATTCTTTTGTATTTGGACATCTAGTTGTTCCAGCACCATTTATTGAAGACTATCCTTTCTCCATTGAATGGAATCCACTGGCTTTTGCTCCTTTTTCAAAAATCAGTTGACTCTGTTTATGTGGGTCTACATCTCAGTCCTCTATTTTATGCCATTGATCAATTTGTCTATTTCTTTCTTTTTTTTTTTTAACCATTACCATACTGTCTAGTTATAAGGCTGCGGCTTTATAGTAAGTCTTGAAATCTGGTGGTATAAGCATTCCTACTTTGCTTTTTTTCTTCAGTATTACAATATTCTTTTTATATTTTGTAATATAAAATATTTTTTAAAAAGGAAATATGTTTGGTTCTCAGCCTTCTTGGCTGAAACATGTACTTTGTCCTGGTAGTGCAGTGCTGGCCAAGCACATAGTAGGCCCTCGTTTACCAGTTGCTGACTGGGAGAAGGAAAGCATGGGGGACAGTTCCCTTGGCTAGTGTGTGAGTTCAGCAGATGGTCAGGCATGGTCATCTCAGTGGGCTCTTGCGTCTCAGCATCTTTCACGAGGTGATAAACACTCACGGTTCCCAAAAGAAAACTGATTTCTAGTGAGGATCATTAATATGAAGAGATGTGAAGAGGTTTGTGAAATAATGGTTCTTAATAAAAAACTAGAGATGTGAGGTAAACTGGAGCTCAGAACCGAGTGAGAATGAGAGCTGTGGCCACACCAAACAGAAGCAAGAAAAGCAGTTCATGGAATGGTTTCAGCTAAGGCTGCAGCCAAGGTAAAGACTTGTGTAGGTCACTTTTATGCTCTGGTGTTGTCTGGCAGTTTGGGTGTTGGTGAATGTTTCAGGAAGTATCCATCCCTTAGGCATTTTGTGGATCTATCTTTGCAGAATGTTCTCCCCCACCTGCCTTCCTTTGCTCCCAGATATGCTTGAAGACCATCTCCAGCACTTGTCTCCTCTCTGTAAGGCAGATACATACTTTGTGATGAATTTTCCAGCCAAAATGCAGTGCTGGGGCGAGGAGACATATGCCCAGTGTAGATTGGCAGCAGATGGAGCTCATCAGGATGCATTAGAACAGTTGTCCAAGCCCTCGTGAAGTGCTAGCCTGCTTTTAACACTGTCTTTCCTGCCTCTTTGGATTGTGGGGCAGGCCCACTTCAGCAGGAAGCCAATCAGTACTGACAGCCCTTTTGCTCCAGGCTCAGAGCCCAGTCTCTGCTGGCACCAGTGGCCAGCAGGCACTGGGCAGCTGCTGGACAGAGCCGGGGCAGGGAGACAAGGGCACGAAGAACAACAGAAGCCCTAGCGGAAAGCTCGCTGTGCATGACAGCACCATGTTAACCTCCGGAGAAGCACTCCCTGGCAGACCCAAGCCAGCAGCTGGGTTTATTACTTTTCAAACCTGAACAGTGAATGGGTTACTTTTGGGGGGAATTTGATCCAACCATAACCTGAGGAATCCTGACATGGGCAGGAGGCTGTCGTTCAGGTGACCAGCCAGACACCTGTACACCTGTGAATGTGCAGCATTGTCCTGCGTGCCTGGAAGGCAGGAGCCAGCATTCCCTTTGAGTGCTCTGTTCTCCTCCTGCAGGGCCTGCCCAGTGCCATGGCTCAGTAGTAGCTACCAGCAGCAGAGGGTAGATAGCCTAAACCCTACTCAGGGCCCTGATGCCAAGACCATGCCTCTCTCTGGTCTATGGTTATCAAGTCGTGCCCGCTGAACCTATGGGCCCTGGTGCAAGGGTGCCCTGGGTTTGCGGGGGAGTCAGAAGGATGGCAAATGAGGATTTATAATCTGAATTTGCATCTTCCAACTCCAGTCTTCTGCAAGGCAGCATGAAGGGTGGGATGACATTGCAGAGAAGTACTAACAAATTCGAGCATCTATCAGACCATCAGCGTGGACCTGGGCACTGAGGGGTCCTCCAGGATCAAGGTTAACAGTTTCTTTTTTTTTTTTTTTTTTTTTGCGGTACGCGGGCCTCTCACTGTTGTGGCCTCTCCCGTTTCGGAGCACAGGCTCCGGATGCACAGGCTCAGCGGCCATGGCTCATGGGCCCAGCCGCTCCGAGGCATGTGGGATCTTCCCGGACCGGGGCACGAACCCGTGTCCCCTGCATCGGCAGGCAGACTCTCAACCACTGCGCCACCAGGGAAGCCCTCACAGTTTCTTTTGTCTGCACATGTCTTGGGTTTCCCGCTGTCCTCCCAGAGCTCCTGGTGTGAGCAGAATGTCCTTGCTGTAAAAGTCATGGCATGACAGACAGAAAAGCAGAGTGGTGAAAAATGCTGCTTCTAGATTCAGACAGATCTGTGTTCAGTCCAGGAACCTCCACTTTGGATGACTTCTGGCAAATACTTTAACCAGTTTGAATTCATGTCTTCATTGGAGGAATGGCGATGCGGATAAGCATGCGTCCTCATGGAGTTGTTTTGAGGTTTAAATGGAATAATCAGTGTGAAGCTCTTGCAGTGGGGCCTGGTATATCACCTCACACATTACCACCACTGTCATCACCATCACAGTCATCAGCTACGTTATGATTGCTAATAGGAAGGTCCATTGAACAGCAACCTTTTCATGCTCTGTCGTTAGCACCTTGCGTTAAATCAAAATCGTAAAACCCTTCTTGATTCCTACTGTATTCAGGAATACAGACAGGTACCTGCAGCTTCAGTTTCTGCTGTCGTAGAACTTATACCTTCTGGCGGTGAAAGTTCATACATTTATTACATTTCAATGGGAAGTATAAAAATAAGCAATGCCATATGTGGTTACTAATTGCTTGGAAAGCCAACGTAATGGTGGTAGCTTGTTTACCAACAGCCCTGACCCGCAAGGTCTTTCCTTGGTTCGTATCACTGTCAATCTGGGTCACAAAAATACTGCTGCCATGAAGGGTCAGGGAGACCCAGAGAGTACAGAGAAGCAAATCACAGCCACCACAAAGCTCCTCACGATTCTTTTGTTTCACCACCAAATAGATATTCCCTTTCCCCTTCTCTGTCTTCTTCCGTCTCTCCCTCCTGAATCCCCCCCCCCCCCCCCCCCGATTCCACCTGCCCTTTCTTCACTCTCAGACCACACAGGCATTTGAAACCTTGGTGCTCTAAAAATTTCTTTGGGAGGAGAAGGTAAGATGCAGATCATGTCTGTTGTGATCTTCCCCTCTTCCCGGGCTTGCTTCTGGGTGTTGTCATCTACCTGCTGCTTCCCTGCCAGGTACAAGCTTCCTGTATCCTGGGAGGTTCCGTGGGGTCCCCAGAGGTGCAGATTTCCCC
Source organism: Delphinapterus leucas (assembly GCF_059928025.1). Lineage (NCBI taxonomy): Eukaryota > Metazoa > Chordata > Mammalia > Artiodactyla > Monodontidae > Delphinapterus > Delphinapterus leucas. The sequence continues at coordinate 115,556,305 of NC_143131.1, read as the reverse complement.
TGAGACAGAGTAATCTGGCATCCGGTGAAATCACTCATGAGTCCCAGAGTTTGGTGTCCAGAAGTGTGGATTTAGAATAGCTGCTTCAACTGTCTCGCCCTCTCCAAGTCAAGGGGAGAGAGAGAGAGAGAATAAATTCAGTGCATTTTCTTTCTTTAAACCACTCCTGAGGGCTTCTGCGCAACGTTCCCTATAATAACAGGCCAGTTGGAGAGATGGCTCCACCCTCAGGCAAGAGCATACATCTCAGCTGGTCCCTAATGCCTCATTTCCCAAAGGCATTTTTCTATTCTGTGACAAATCTGATGTTTCCTCTTCCACAAACCCCCATTCATGTGATCATTAAAATATGTAAATGCAGCCACTGGCAGTGCTCCACCCGTGACTGAGGCCAGCACCTCTGGGTTACCTCTCCCTGCTCAGCTGTGCCTTGGCCCTCAAATACCAGGTATAGTTGACTGGGGTTTCTGAAACTGCATTTCTGTGTTTATTATTTCCAATGCATGTTTACATATCAGGAGACTGTGAGTTTAAGGGGCAGAGCCCACCTCAGTAAATGAGGCCAAGAGTTTATGTGCATGATGATCTTGCAACTAACTCCCTTGTCTTAGTTGGAGGGGACAGTGAATGATTATATATTTTTTATATTAAACCACTTAGATGTTGGGAATGATCTGTTGCAGCAGCTACCATTACCCTAACTCATGCATAAATTAATTCAAAGAATGTTTGTGGAGCACCTGATATGAGACAGGCATCGTGCTAAGTTCTGGGACCCTGCCTTAGCTCAGGATTGCTGTAACGAAGTACCACCGACAGGGTGGCTTAAACAATGGACATTTGTTTCTCGTAGTCTGGAGGGTAGAAGTCCATGATCCAGGTACCAGTAGATTCTATTCTTGGTGAGGGCCTTCTTCCTGGCCCACAGACTGCCACCTTCTCTCTGTATCTTCACATGATGGTGGAAAGAGATGGGGCTCTTGTCTCCTCCTCTTCTTATAAGGGCACTGATCCCATCATGGAGGCTCCACCCTCACGACCTCATCTAAACTTCATGACCTCCCCCAAAGCCTCACCTCCAAATACCATCACATTGAGGGTTAGGGCTTCAACATATGAATTTTGGAGGGACACAGACATTCAGTCCATAACAGATCCCAACAACAGAGAATAGAGAGGAAGGTTTGCTGTCATGGAGCTGATATTTTAGGGGGGCATCATCTAGCTCTATTCAAGGACAAGGGCTCTGTTTTTATGCAGGGACCTTCATGTCCCTGCTACCTATTGCCATACATTTATGTGTCCAGCACCTAGTATGGGTTTGAAAATGTTGTCCATGGTGGCCTGACATTGATCCTGGCTCCTGGAGAGGTGAGGCCTCCTATCTTTCTTCCTTAATAGGAGAGAAAGATGCCTTGCAAGCAAGTACACCGTCTGCAGTCAGCTTTATTTTCCCTCATCTCACGGGAAAGGGAGCTTAAGCCTCTAATTGCTACTGGTTCTAGTGGCCACCTCCATTAGCATGTTGCATCTCACTCCAGGCTGCCAGGCTGGTGATCTGAAAGGGAAATAACTTCTGCACAGGGGTGGAGGGGACTCATTGTTGCTGGCTGCTCACCGTGTCTATCACTGTCTCACCTCTGCTTTTGAGGGGAGAAATCAATAGCGTCTTAAATGTCTTGCTAAGTAAGTGTTTATGAAGCAGATTCCCTGGGGACTGGAGCAGGAAAAGCTGCTAAGGTTGAAGGGCGGGCCTCACTCCCACCCCATTCTTGCCTGGCTCCTGAGTGGCCTGGGCTCTTTGAGCTGCGACTCGAATCGGCCCGCTTGGGAGGTAAGAAGGAGTGGCAGTATTCATTCACTGACAAGGATACATCTTCTGAGCTCTGTGCTGATAGCTGGGCACACCACCCTGGCCGTCAAAGAGCTTCCTGTTGGAGGGAGACAGACAGATCAGTCATAATAGTTGTGTCATTTGTGTCCTGATGGAAGAGAGGCAGAGAGGCTGGGGGAGCACAGAGAAGGAGCCTGGGGGGAAGGAGGGAGGGGGGTCATCAGAGAGGAGGAAGTCTTCGGATTTCCTGTCACTGACTACCCCTTACTCCTTTGCTCCAGAACTCCTGAGTGTGGCGAAAGTCATTGGTCAGGGTGTGGCAAGCACAGAAACCCGGGACTATCTGATCAGCCCCTGCTCAGGTTACTTGGTGGACACGAATTGATAGAAAATAAAGTGATGTAGATGAGAGCTAGGGCCCAGTGGGTATAGGTCCCTTCCCTTCAGGAAAATGGATAGACTCTTCCCCAGACTCTGCTCCCCAGTACGGCTTGGCCCTTTGCTGCTGCCGGGGCACAAGATTTCTTACATAAGCCCAACTTTCTCTCCCCCGCTGCCCTGCCCCCAGGTGCATTCTCATGGTGGCCTCCTTTCTTGCCAGGCTCTGCATCCTTATCCTTGGCGGGGGCGCTTCCTGGGGCAAGCTCCACATGTCTCGTTCCCTGGTTAATTCCCAGCACAGAGCAGCATCTGACACATACAGGGCATCCAAGCAGAGAGAAAGTGCAGCCCTGCTCCCACCCTAGCAATTGGTCTTTCCGTTCTGAATGGTCCTTACCACCCTCGTAGAGCTTAGCCAAAGAGGGAAGGTGAATTGGGTGGTCACCCAGGCACTGTGGTTGAGGTGCCCGCAGACACATGGCCCACCCTAACATCCCAGCTTGAGTGAGGCATGGTCCCAGCGTTAACAAACTTCAGGTTCGGCTGCTTGCCACTCAAAAGCCAGTAATCAAGAGGCAAGTATCAGTAGAGGGAGGTTGCTTTAATCAGAAAAGCCGGCAGTCTAGGGAGAAGATAGACTCATGTCCTGAGACCAACTCCGAAGAGTCCGCTCCGCCATGACAGTTTCTAAAGGGAAAAAGGGGAAAGAAGCTCAGTGACTCATCGAGGCAGGAGGTTGGATTCTGCACCAGCCTCCATTGCATGCAGACTGGCTGACTCTTTCTTCAGGTGTCATCTTGCCCGCGTGATCTTCCTGCAGGTTTGCTAAGGGGGCCGATGGGGGTAGAGAGCTAGTCATTCTTTAACTCCTTAATCCTTCATATTCACTTCTTTTAATCTAGGAATAGAATCAACAGGTTAGGCAAGGCATGGTGTGCATTCAGGAGAGCATAAGTCAGGAGTTAGGTGAAACTGCCTAGTGATCTCATTCCTATAATTAGGTTCTTTTAAGGTTAGAGGGGAACAGAAATGGGCAAACAGGAAAGGGGCAAAAGAGCTGCTTTCACCAGCAAGGCTTGGTTAAGATTCATTCATGTGACAAGGGAGGGCCAGGGCGCTTCCCTGCCATCTAGTCACAGGTGCTGGATGCCCCACCCCTAGGGCGTGGTAAACAAGACAGGCCAGCCGTGTAGGGCAGTGGCTAGAGGCTCCCGAGAGCGGAGGGCCCAGGTGAGCGTTCTCTCTGGTCATGGCTCTTCACCCCCTTCCCCTCCTAGCTACATTTGCCCTGCTCCAGTTTTGCCATCCTTTCCCCCATCTGCCCGTTCCTTCTGGAAAGGCAGCCACCTTGCAGAGGTATCTGCACCTGTGCCCTTTCTCTGCTTGCAAGTGGCTTTCTGGGTAGTGTGAAGATCTCATGTCTTCCCCAGGTCTTCTCTGATTCAGGCTAACAGCACGCTGGCCGGGGGAGCTGCCCTGCCGGCAGCCGACTCTGGTCTTGACGCAGTGGTGCTGCTGGGCTGCTCATTTTCTCCCTCTCCAGTAGGCAGAGGGAGAGAAAAAAGAAGCTGCAGCACAGACACCTGCAGGAATAGCACGAAATTGGCCTGATTTAAATTCAGGTGCTAAAGTGTGCAGTCTTCTGTACGCCAGGCCCAGGGTCTGAGGAGCTGCTTATGATCTGACTTGTAGGGAAAGAGGCCATATATGGAAGGACTCACGGTGGCCAGCCACCTGCAGCCGTCTCTGCCCTTTCCCATCCCCACAGAGGAGGCTGTGCAGGCCTGCACCTGGACCTCTCTGGACACCTGCTCTTAACTTTTTTGTGCTGCCTGATTGTCCTTAAGCTTTGTCAGCTGGAAAAGACAGCTGCCCGTCATCCATGCCCATCATCTGTGCCAGTCCTGCCCTGGATGCCAGGTCTGCAGTGCCCTTTCTCAACTATCGATCTGTCATCACCGTGTGGTTCCTCCAGGGGCTGCATGCTTCCTTAACTACAGATGAATAGTTCACTCTGGAGTCCCACCCACCTGGATTTCATCCCCAGTTCTGTGACATCCGAGCTTTGAGCCTGGACAAATCTTTTAACCTCTCTCCGCTGTAAAATGTATGTGATGATCATGCTTAGCTCATGGGAGTGTGACAAAACCATGAGATGCTGCCTGTAAAATACTTCATACGGGCCTGGACCCTAGTAAATGCTCAGTCATGCCATCTGCTGTCGCCGTTGTTATAACAGCTGCCTGTAGGGGCTTTAACAGCCCACCGTGGAGACCCTCATCTCTTGGCTCTCTTAGGGGTACTGCACGGAACTGCACGAGGCCGTCTTTGTGAAGCGCTTCCAGCGAGGTCGGCACCTGCGAAGTTCTCCCTAAGCAGAAGCGGTCCCCCCTCAGCGTTGGTGCTGTACACACTCTCGCGGTACTCTTCACCCTGTTTCCATGTGTCTCCCCCCCGAGGCCCAGAGTTCCTTGAGGGCAGGAGCTGTCTCACTCTCCCCGGTCTCCCTGCACCCGCGGTGGGGCCCGGCCCTTAGGAGAAGGTGCTGAGCCTGGGAAGAACTCTGTTCTCACAGGTCCCTTATCATCACAGGGTCCGAGGACTCAGGGTCTCCAGCTGTTCTGATGCCAAACAGGGAACTGAGGCCCTGCGTGGGGGTTACCACCCTCCCCAGCCAGACAGGCAGTCGATCAGCAGACGAGCACTTAGGGAGGACCTCCCGGGGGCCGGGCCCTGGGGAACCACAGGTACCTGAGACGGTGCTCCCCTGTGTGGGAGAGAGTGTAGCACATAAACAATCGGAGTCCAGCCATCTCCCCTGTTGTTTACCTGACAAGGGCTTCCTGAGTGCCCACTCGGGGCCAGCCACTGTGCTAGGCGCTAGGGTGTAACAGTGAGCAAAGAAGAACAGCTCTCTCTGCTGTCGTGGAGCTTCATGTGAGAGAGGACAGTCATGATAGGACCGTCGAACACATCACTGGTTGGGAGGGTGGGAACTGTGTAAGGGAAGCGCCGAAGGTCAGGTGCCGGGTGCCTGGCAGGGAGGAGGGCGGAGCTGGCCCTGCTGCGTGTGCTCAGGGGCGGAGGCCTCCATCGGGAGTGGCACCTGACCCGAGGCTGGAGGGATTAGCACGTGCCAGTGAGGCCCAGGGAGAAGCGTCCGCTGAGCGGCTGGTGGGGAGCACCTTCACGCATCTGAGGGGCTCTAGGACAGCGTGCACGGTGAGTCCCCAGAATGAAGGAAGAACGGATTTCACCCGCAGGAGGAGCAGTGAGGAGAAGGCACTTCCTCTCCTTTTCTGTCAGCCCAGCTGCAGCCCTGCCTCTCTACCTGCCCTGTCCCTTTACCAGGTGGACTGCCTCCTGAGGTTGCTGCCCTGAGGCTGTGAGAGCTGAGCGTTTTTTCTTTTTACGGCACGCGGGCCTCTCACTGCTGTGGCCTCTCCCGTTGCGGAGCACAGGCTCCGGACGCGCAGGCTCAGTGGCCATGGCTCACGGGCCCAGCCGCTCTGCGGCATGTGGGATCTTCCCGGACCGGGGCACGAACCCATGTCCCCTGCATCGGCAGGCGGACTCTCAACCACTGCGCCACCAGGGAAGCCCTGAGCTTTTTGATTCTTTGGGTGCCCACCCATCCCTCCTCCTCAGGAACGGGAGGAGAATTCCTTCATTCCTGATGCCCCTCCATCTTCCTCTTTCATTGTGTAGAGTACACTTACCACATTCCTTGTCTCACCACTCACCCCTTCCGAATCCTGCTGTTTGGTCCTCAGGCCCACAGCAGCAGTCCTGATGCTAAATCCTGGGCTCTCCCTCCTCCATGCCTTCTTCCTTCTGAAAACTCTTCTCCCTTCTCCTTTCTCCTTAGTGGAATGCTGGGCTTCTCCATGAATTGTGCTGGTCTCTCCTTCCTTGGTTTTCTCACCGGTACCATCTTCTCCACGTTTAGCTAGTCCGCATCTTCTATTCATTTGACATCTTTTCACATTTTTCCACTGACTTCACCTTGGTCTGCATCCCCTCCCACCTCCCTCACTGCAGTGTCTGCTCACAGGGTGTCCTGCTGCTGCTTTTCTCCTTCCCACCCTGCCGTACCCCACCTCCAGACCAATCTCTTAAAACCACTCCTTGGGGAACATCTGGCCCTCCCTTTTGGTATAATCGAGTTCATTAACTCACTTTCCCCTGAACTTGGTTTCTCACTCTCACTTATCTTGTTCCCAAGCCTTGCAATACTCTCTTCCCTTCTCAACCCATGAAGCTACCCTAGCCTATCTGGGATAAAACTTTTCTGGGGGTGAGGGGAGGGGGGGGTTTTCTCATTGGTGTTCACAGCGAGCCAGCAAACATTTGTCGAGCTCTTACCATGTATCAGGCCATCCAGAAATGTTTAGTGTATGTGCGGAGATGGACAGATGTAGAGAAAGCTAGAGAAATCATTTCTCCTCCGGAGAAATTATGGTATATATTGATACAGTCTAAACTCCTCTTTGACAGTTCACCCACAAGCTAGGTCTGTATGCTATCTAGTTGTTAATTGTTCTTGCCACTGTCATTTTTACAACCCTCTTAATTCCTGATCTTATAATTATGATAAAAAGAATTTTTATAGAATAAAGCAAGGCTTTGAAGACTTGATATTAATCCCAGGGTTAGTATCTACCCTTTAAAAATAGAGTTCACTAATTCTGGACAGTTCCATAGTGGAGGCTGTGTTTTGTGTTTATTAAAGGGAACGCTTTAAAATGGAATCACTTTGAAGTGAGACCCAAAGCATGGCCCATCTTTTTGTAATTATGCCATGTATAATTTACAAGGAAGAATGTGCTTTTATGATTCTGGGGAAAACGCTTACGAAACAAAACTCTTCATTACGGAACATGTTATAATTTTAAAAAAATTCTTTGGGGAGAATTAGAATTTAAAACATATGGTAGCTGCTAGGTTCTCCCATTGGGGAATACTTACGTCTAGGCACATGGCATAATTACATTTGCCATTTTCAAATGCAGTTGGGTTATGTGAACTCTGAGAAGCTCACTGTGAGATCTGATGAATTTTGGAAATTGGTACCGGTTAAGGGTAAATCCAGCTCTAGTGTCATGAAGAGAATTGTACTCTTGAAGCGAGGGAGTTGAGTGTGAGGCCAGCTCTGGGGTTTAGTTAGTAGAAAGCATGGACAAGTCATTTCATCTCTTTCCAAACCAGGGCTACCGTGGGGGATGAACAGAGAGCACGGAGACAGGATGAGGTCCCACGTAAGCGTCAGAGGTTACCGCTGGTTTGATTTGTGAGACTTATGCTATTTTCAAAATAAAACTATAAAATTTTATCTTATAAGTCTATATACACTTGAACATAGAGAAGAGAAAATATAGATAAAAATAGAGAAAATGTGGATTTTTGTTAACAAAACGCAAATGATTTTCTAGGTAGTGCTTTGAAGCCTGCTTTTGTCACTTTGAAGTATGTTACAAACATCTCCCAAATCAACTTCTTGAGGAGTTGGTTATTGATGGCCGTGTAGCATTGTTAAATGCTGTATCTAACCAGTCCCTTGGTTTGAGCTGTTGGCTCCTTTTTTTCGTTCTTTGTTTTTTTGGTGCTATTCTGAATAAACATCTTTATACATATGTTTTCATACACATCTTTGATAGGATAAATGGTTATAATAAAAATACAAATTCAAAGATACAGATAATTTTAGGTCTTTTGATCCATACTCCCAACTTACCCACCCCAAAATGCTGTACCAACATATAGTCTGTCATACTGGCCATTTGCTAACATCCTTTCCAGTCTTGAATATTGCTTTAAAAGACACAAACAATTTTTTTTTAATGTGGCCTATTTGCCAGACACCCCCAAAATCAGTTCTTACTTTAGTTGGTATTCCTTTGATCACTAGCGAGGTTGCACCCTTTTTCTTTTTCATTTGGTGATCTATAGTTCTTCTTGTGTGAACTGCTGTTGGTGTCCTTTGTATTTAGAGGCTGTGTTAAACATCTTTGTTCTTGCACTGAATTGCTGAGGCATAGTCACTAATGGTTCATTAAGCTGTGCTGAATCATCTTGGATCAGATCTTTAAACTGGTCATTTGTCTAACCATCAATGTTTGTGGAATCATAATGTGGTAGGTGGATGGCCATAGGGCCAAGAGCTCTCGGTTGCTCTCCCCAGGAGTGGCAGGACATTACTTCCCCTCCTTCTCCACTCACCCACCGCTCTGCCCCATATGCTTTTTTAAGTGTCCTAGGCTGTGCTTTAGGCTTTTAGTTCCTGCTTTCCAGAGCTTTAATCTAAAGGAGAGGTGTTTACTATACAGTGTGTTAATTCACTAAAGGAAACCCTTCAGAATACAAGTCCATCTTAAAGAGGATGTGTTTGACCCCTAGTAAGTGCACATGTTTTCATGAACAGGCAGAAGTTTCTTAGCGCACCTTATTTTAGAGGATGTGTGCCCCTTCTCTTCATTTTTTTTTTTTTTTGCGGTACGCGGGCCTTTCACTGCTGTGGTCTCTCCCGTTGCGGAGCACAGGCTCCGGACGCGCAGGCTCAGCGGCCATGGCTCACGGGCCCAGCCGCTCCGCGGCATGTGGGATCCTCCCGGACCGGGGCACGAACCCGTGTCCCCTGCATCGGCAGGCGGACTCTCAACCACTGCGCCACCAGGGAAGCCCCCCTTCTCTTCTTAACTGCTTCCTCTGAGAGGCAAATTTCAGCACCAAACAGGTCAATTCAGCTTGGAGAAAAAAAAACCAGACTTCCTTTAGCGCGTTTTTTTGTGGAAGCTAATAAATGTGGTCTCTTCTTGGTCTCCACCTTTTGCCCCTTTAGCGTGATCTCTGACCTCTGTGCCAAAGTAAGCTTGAAAATCACTGCTGGAGTCAGGTGTGCAAGGGCTTTGGAGTCAGCTAGACCCACAGCCTAATCCCAGCTCTCGGGCTCATGACTCATCTTCTCTGGGTCTCCGTTTCCTAGCATATAAAGTTGGGAAATAAACCTTATTTCATCAGTGCTGTTTTAAGGATCAGTCAAGGTGATGATTTAAAGTATCTGGTGCAGAGTAGATACTAAATAACAGCTATTATCATTACGGTACAGTCATATACGTTTACCGTTAAGGAAACCTATGGTTGGTTATGACCAAAGATCGTGCAAGTTGGCTTTTACTTCAACACACTGGCCACGTTCTGGATCTGTTTGGACCTTGGTTTCACAGATCTGAAACTAGATTTCGTTTTCTCTTTGAGAGTGGTATGAGAGCACATTAACCAAATTCCCAAGAGACCATTGTATAAACCCCAAACAAGATAGCTTATCACGTCCAGCCCATTGTCAGGTACGTGGGGACTGGGATACGCACACCCCAGGTCAGCCCTTCTCTCCCTCTAGGAGAGCTCTCTGAGAGCCAGATTATAATCAGTGCTTGTGAATTGAGCACGGAATGGGAGGAACGGGATTTAGTTGATGGTAAGAAGCCAACGTCCCCACCCACACTCCAGCTAAGATACCTTGATGGATTCTTAGCTCTTCTTATAGGATTAGTCTTACATGACCATCCATGTACCATGGATCCTTCAGGGAGAGTTTCAGTGGGCACTGCCCATACTTGCCTCTCAAACTCTTATTCTCTTCTTGGTTCTCCACTGACCATTTCTTTTGCTGAATGACACATCGCCTGTCTGGCTGTGTCACTGTCTTTAAATCAGTTACGAATTACCACTGAGTCTTTCATTCTAGAGTTGAGTCTCTGGAGGAGGTTTTGCGTGTGTTCCCTTGGGCATCGATTCTGTCATTCACCTCTCTGAGGTCAGTTTCATTTCTAGAGAGCCCTTGCGTGGGTGGGTAGGTGTGAGGCACGTACCTCACTGTCCTTCCTACCCTGTGACCCTTCTGCAGACTTGCTACCTTAAGCAGTGGTATTGGATATGAAACCCACCCCCAGGTATTACATCCCCACTGACACATACATTATCTCTTGGTGTCCCCAGAAAGCTGGGAGAAACCTCAAGGGCCTCCCGCTGCTCAAAGGTGCCCCTGACTATGTTTGTGACCACACTGAAAACCACCAGCCCCGTGCTGCCACGCCGGCTGTGTGAACATTCTCTGCTAGGTCACGTTTGCCGTCATTTAGAGTCAGCAAGTGGTAGTGGTATGAATTACATTTCCTCTGGGACATAGCATTTTGCCCAGTGAGAGTCTGGCTGAGATTATTTTTCTACTCTGTTTCACATGGTCAGAGAACACGCGTCCTCTCCCTGTAATTGCCACTCACTCAGCCTGTCACCTCTGTTCCTGGGAAGGCAGCTTGCCTCCCACGGAGGAGACTCACAGCTCTGAAATGGGGACAAGTCTCCTTTGACAACTGGACCCTCTGATGTGTCAGAGTCATCCTGACTTAAAGAGAGGAGCGAAGGGGGTGTGGGTACCCTGAGGTAGAAAAATCCCCTCCCCTTCCGCCATCGCATTTTGGGGAAAATGGGAAAGTTGACTTCCTACAATCGGAAGGAGACAGGCGTTTAGGGTGATACGTTTATTCCGACCATAGAGCTTCATAGACATCACTCTCCCGTCATCGACCCTGTGGTCCCTCCCGTCACCCTTATCAGTTCCTTGCTCAGCAGGCTTTTCAGTAGGGGGCAGCCACAGGATTCCGTTGAGGTTTAGCTCCATGCCTGCTCACGTGCAGAAGAGAATGAGGGCCACAGAGCAGTGGTGGGTACCAGGGCCGGAGGGGAGATCACAGCCAGACTACTGAGGAGCCAGTCTGGCAGTAATAGGGTTGATGGAAGAGGTGTCCCCATGCCTGGATAGCCCTATTATCTGTTAAAATACCCTGTAACAGCTTTCTCCTGATAGTCTGGGGCTGTGCTGTCCAATATGATAGCTACCATCCACATATGGCTATTAAAATGAATTTAAATTCAGTACTAGAAGTTTGATTGCTTGGTCACATTAGCCACATTTCCAGCGATCCACTTGACAAGTGGCTACCATATTGGATACTATGATACAGAAGTTTTTTTGTTTTAATTTATCTTTTTTTTTTTTCGGCTACATTGTTTCTTCGTTCCTGCGTGCAGGCTTTCTCTAGTCATGGTGAGCGGGGGCTACTCTTCGTTGCGGTGCACAGGCTTCTCATTGCGGTGGCTTCTCTTGTTGCGGAGCACGGGCTCTAGGTGCACAGGCTTCAGTAGTTGTGGCTCACTGGCTCGGTAGTTGTGGTGCCCGGGCTTAGTTACTCTGTGGCATGTGGGATCTTCCCGGACCAGGGCTCGAACCCATGTCCCCTGCATTGGCAGGCGGATTCTTAACCACTGTGCCACCAGGGAAGTCCTATAGAACATTTCTGTTGCCACAGAAAGTTCTATTAGTACCACTCTAGGAAGTGATGGTTGGCTCTGCAAAAGAATCAACCTTGGGGGGGTCCTTTAACCTAGAACATTTTTATGAGCGTTGAATTTATATAAGACTGGCCTTAGAGCTTTTGATAAGTACATTATTTGTGTAAATTGGGGCCCATTTGTCTCTAAAGGCATAGTCTCTCTGACACACACACATTTCCAGTAATTATAGAATCAAGTTTGAAAGATAAAAAGTGCTCAAGGAGAAAACCTCCAGATTGTGAAGGAGGGTCCCAGAACACTTCTCCTCTCATTACGAATTCTTGCCACTGTCACCCTAGCCTGTACTGGATCCTTGCCCTCGTGGTATCTTGACCTGAGTTCTGGATTTAGTCACCTGGGTTTGGAGTTCTTTTTAAAATGTGACAATCATAAAAATAAGTAAGTTTAGGGCTTCCCTGGCGCCGCAGTGGTTGGGAGTCCGCCTGCCGATGCAGGGGACATGGGTTCGTGCCCCGGTCCGGGAAGATCCCACATGCCGCAGAGTGGCTGGGCCCGTGATCCATGGCCGCTGAGCCTGCGCATCCGGAGCCTGTGCTTTGCAGTGGGAGAGGCCACAGCAGTGGGAGGCCCGTGGACCGCAAAAAAAAAAAAAAAAAAGTAAGTTTAATTTTTTTAGAGTGAAGGTTTTACTTATTCAGTAGGTCTTTATTGAGTGCCTACTGTGTACCAGTCAGAGCCCAGATTCTCCAGCCCCTAACACAGAGCATGGCACATAGTAGGCATTCAATAAATATCTATCAAATGAATGAATAAATTATTCACCTTGAAAAAGTCCACTGAGCCCTTCAGTCTGCTGATTCTCTTTGCTTCCCATGAATTTTGTGGGGGTAATAGGCCCAGCTACTCAGACCAGCACCTGGGAGGCAGAGTTATCCTGTACCAGGCGTGGTGTGGTGAGATTCTCTGGGCCGTGGAGCTGGTTTCCTAGTTCCATAATTTAATGTGATTGTATTAGGGTTGTCCAGAGAAACAGACAGGATGGATTGTGTGTGTGTGTGTGTGTGTGTGTGTGTGTGTGTGTGTGTGTGTGTGTGTGCATATATCTAGGGAGAGATTGATGGATGGATGGATTTTAAGGAATTGGCTCATGCAATTGCAGAGGTGGACAAGGCCAAAATCTGCAAGGTAGACAGGTAGGCTGGACACTCAGGAAGAGTTGATACAGTGGTTCAAGTCCAAAGACAGTTTGCTGGCAGAATTCCTCTTCTTTTTCAGAGAAGGTCAGTCTTTGCTCTGGTCAGGCCTTCAACTAATTGGATGAGCCCCACCCACGTTACAGAGGGTAATCTGCTTTACTCAAAGTCTACTGATTTACATGTTAATTCATCTAGAAAAGTACCTTCACAGAAGCATCTAGTGTAATATTTGACCAGATATCTGCATGCCATGGCCTAGCCAAGTTGACACATAGAGTTGACCATCACAATAGTCTCATCTTCCCTCCACTTGGTGGAGTTGCTCCTGTCCTGGTCCCTACCACACTGAGTATGGATGTTCCTTCTTACGTGGTTCTGTGCTCAGGCCATTCCTGCTCCCTTTGATGTCCAGCATGGGAGCTAGATTACCTCAGGCATGTAGAAATGCACCTCTTTCATATATGTGTCTCTGCACATTTTCTGTTTAGCAATTGTTTTACCATTTCTCAAGCCAGCTTCCTCACCTATTTTTTATAGATGATTCCTTGAGCCCAGTTTTCATTGGCCATGTAGCCCCAAGTAGGGGTACCATCTCCCCAGCTGCCTTCAACAGTTTCTTCTGCCTCCCCTCCTGCACCTAGAAGGAAGCTCATGATAGAGTGGGAATATCACAGGTTTGGAGCTAGACAGATGTGGATTGCAACCTAGGTTCTATTGCTGACCAGGGCTAACCTCTCTGAACCTCAGTTTTATTATCGGTAAAATGGGAGAATAGTTGTCTCATGGTACCCTTTGTAGCACTTTTTATTCAGTTTTGGAATTTCCTCTTCATCTGATTGTTCTTCTTGTATTTGAGGACAGGGACTGTGTATTGTGTACATAGAACAGTCACTAGAATATAATAGATGGTCATGAAATATCTGTTGATTAATTGTTGAATGAATGAATTGAAAGGGAGTGATGTGAGCAGGGGTATTAGTATGTAGCAAATACTGTAAGTGTAGGTTTCTTTCCCACTACTGTTGGGCTTGTTAGATCCTGCTTCCAGGCTATCTCACCTCTGTTGCCTCTAGTCTTACATCACCTGCATAGTAGGGATGACTGACATATCATGACGTCACTGGCTATTCAATCTTTTTCTTTTCCCTGCCTAGCTTTCTGGTTCTCCTACTTTTCTTACATGCCAGGTGGCCCCCTTCCTAGGAATTGCTTTATACTAAAAGAGGAGATTAGCTTTCATGATTAAGGTGTCCAAATTGTAGAGTAACAGTGGAGTGGACAGCAATAACCAGGGCATTTTTCTCACATGATTTGCATTAATACCTTAAACATTTCTGTGGGTCAAAGGTTGGTGCTGTTTTTATTCCAAAGACCTGGTGAGATTTCATTAATCACAGTGAAGTTCCAGGATCCCAGCTTTAAATCAATGTTGTATTCAACAAAAACGAGCAGTCACTTGTAACTTTTTTCAGTAAACTGATGCAATTTAGTGCTTACGAAATTTATCTGTCTGGCAGATCAGCAGCTGAACATAATTTTAATTACACCTGTCACCCTCGTCACCTTCCCTCATTCTATGCTAGTCTTATCAGAGTAACGCTGGCTATGCTGTTGAATTTTGCTGCTCAAAAGCCAAAGTTTGCTTTCCTGTCATTTAAGGAGTTTCCTGCCCCTTGAATTTCAGAGAGAAGCTACCTTATTAATATAAAGAGACTTAATAGGAAATACACGCTGTTGGGTCGCATGTCTGACGGAATCTTCTGTAGACTTCCTGAAATAGCCAAGGATGCAAGTGTTAGAGTTAGCAAGGGGTAGTATATTGACATTTGCTAATTAGATACAATTTCACCATGTAGCCTGCTATGGTTGTGTGAATTTTATTTTATTTTCTAATTTATTTTATTTATTTATTTCTGGCTGAGTTGGGTCTTCATTGCTGTGCATGGGCTTTCTGTAGTTGCGATGAGCAGGGGCTACTCTTCGTTGCAGTGCACAGGTTTCTCATTATGGTGGCTTCTCTTGTTGCGGAGCACGGGCTCTAGGCTTGCGGGCTCAGTAGTTGTGACTTGCAGGCTCTAGAGCGCAGGCTCAGTAGTTGTGGCGCACGGGCTTAGTTGCCCTGTGGCATTTGGGATCTTCCCGGACCAGGGCTTGAACCCATGTCCCCTTCATTGGCAGGCGGATTCTTAACCACTGCACCACCAGGGAAGCCCTGGTTATGTGAATTTTACTACCTGTATTTGCATCGTTCTATAGAAGCATTTCCTGCTTACGATACTCAGTGTATTTTGGGAGCCATCTTTTAAAATAGCCAAATCAGCCTTGTTCTCCTTCATTTCTGTGAGAGCAGACAGGGTGAAGGGACAGACAGGGGATGAACATCCCTTAGGATGACAAAGAATTAGCCTTTTTTCTCCTGTGTTATAATTAGGGTATTGAACATGTCTGGGCACTGCATTGCGGATGACAGGATGTCTTCCTCATTGTGCCTTTTCTCTGTCGGTAGCACACCTTCTCATTTTCTAAACTATTCTTCTAGGCACTGTCTGGTATGTGAGTCACACTTTTCATGTCGATTATTTCGGGGCACACATTGTCTGTTGCAGACTTTAGAAGTACAGCAGCTCTTGGCCGATCACGTCCGGCCCCCAAATCTGTCCCTAGTGGCTCTTGAGCAATGGCTACCGGAGTTTCTTTTCAAGATGCCACTGCAGGGGGCCATGTCATGTTCCATTTTGGTATTTTCTAGTTCACAGACGGATGTTCTCTCATGGTTACCATATTGTTGTGAATAGGGTTAGGCCAGACCTCCCTTAATGAATAAACATTTTAAACTAGCATACTTACTATTTTTCATTTTAGAATTATTTTTATTTAATATAAAATAGATAATCATTTTTAATCTATGAAACACATAAAAGGATAAATGGTAACAATACAAAGACAGCAACAGTGAGCAATAAATCATTGCCCTTAACTTTCAAGTCACCCATGACATCCCCTTCCCTCCCCACTTTAAGGTAACCATTATCCTGACTTCTGTGTTTATTGCTACATTGTTTCTTTATAGTTTGGCCCATATTTGCATCCCTTAATGACATTTTGTTTCACTAGTTTTGCTTGCTTCAGAACGTTTTCATAGTCGGAATCATACTATATACTTTCACGAAATGCTGTGTTCTTGAGATTTTTTTTTTTAATTTATTTATTTTTGGCTACGTTGGGTCTTTGTTGCTGCGCGCTGGCTTTCTCTAGTTGCAGCGAGCGGGGGCTACTCTTCATTGCGGTGCACAGGCTTCTCATCACGGTGGCTTCTCTTTGTTGTGGAGCACAGGCTCTAGGCACTTGGGCTTCAGTAGTTGTGGCACTTGGGCTCTCGAGCACAGACTCAGTAGTTCTGGCACATGGGCTTAGTTGCTCCAAGCATGTGGGATCTTCCCAGACCAGGGCTCGAACCTGTGTCCCCTGCCTTGGCAGGCAGATTCTTAACCACTGCGCCACCAGGGAAGTCCCTGTTCTTGAGACTTATCTGTGTTGTTGCAAATAGCTGGATTTCGGTCACATTCACTGTTATATAGTATTCAACATTGTGAACAGTAACATAGTCTATCGTTTGATGGACATGTCATTTTCCACTTTTTCTATCATAAACAATGCTAATATTAACATTCTTACACGTCTCCAGGTATACATGTGCAAACATTCCCCAGGGTATATACCTAGGAATGAAATTTTGAGGTATAACAAATGCTTGCTTTCAACTTTATTAGAAATGCCAAATTTTGTTCCACAGTGATTGTTCTGTTTACATTTGTACTGTCAGCATATGAAAGTTCTGGTTCTGTGTGTGTGTGTGTGTTTTAAACATTTGTCAACCTGATGGGTATGAAGTGGTGTCGTTTTGTGGTTTTCTTTGGCGTGTATGAATATCTTTTCTTATATTTATTGTTCATTCTAGTTTTCTTATTAACTTCCTGTTCAAGCTTTTTGTTGATTTTTGTACTGAGGTGTCTTTTTCTTACTTATAGGAGTATTATTATTCTATTCTTTTCTGGACACTAACCTTTTTTCACTTATGTGCTCCAAATATCCTCTTCCCAGGTTGTGGGCTGCTTCTTCTAACTTTCTTTGTGGTGTTTTTTAATACATAGAAATTGTTCATTTAAAACTGTCAATTTTTTTTAACTTTTCCTGTTGTTTGCACTTTTGTGTCTTATCCTAAAAAATCCTTCCCGACCTTGAGGTTGTAAATAAATATATTCTCTTATAGTTTCTTCTGAATGCTTTTATTCTCTTATAGTTTCTTCTGAATGCTTCGCCGTGTTTTCTTTGATACTTTAGTGTTCAGTACACCTGGATTGCCTTTTGTAATATTAGCTGCAGGCATGTTTAGGAAGACTGCTTTCCTAGTGATGTGAAACTCTTATCATTGTGTTTTGACTCAATTTTCAGTAGTCCTTCTGCTTTAAATTTTGATAATTTAAGAATTCTGATGTCAGGATTCCAACAATTCTAATGCTGTAGTTACATAAGCTCTCTGAGTTAGTATGAGCCCAGGATACCTTTTTTGGTCCTTTTGCATTCAGCCATTCTTTGTCTTTTGGTCTTAGTTGTCTGTTAACAGCAGACAGCTGGGTTTTATTTTTCACTTTGTGTTACAACCTTTATCTTAACTAAAGCATTCAAAGCACATATATTTACAATAGTTCAATTCTCTTTAATATTTTCTGCTTTTAATTTTGCCTTTTCCATGATTCTTTTTCTTTTTCCCCTTTGTCTTCTTTTGGATTATTTTTTTCTAATTCTATTTTTTTATTTGGTCCATTGGTTTTGAAGCTAGTCACTCTGTTTCTATTCGTTTAGTGATTAATCCAGAAATTTTGACATCAAACTTTATGATGTTGATCAGTATCTTTGCCCCCCTCCCAGGCAATACTAGGAAGAACCTTAGGGTATTTCTACTCCAACTTATTTGCTATTGTTGGTATGTGTTTGAGTTCTACATTCTTTGTACTTCCAAGATGTTATCATTGTTTTATACAGTTAATAGTTATTTACTTTTACCCACATATTTGCCTTTTTCTTTGCCCATCACCCCTCTTTGCACTTCAGAATTTTTTTTTTGCGGTACGCGGGCCTCTCACTGTTGTGGCCTCTCCCGCTGCGGAGCACAGGCTCCGGACGCACAGGCTCAGCGGCCATGGCTCACGGGCCTAGCCGCTCTGTGGCACGTGGGATCTTCCCGGACCGGGGCATGAACCCGTGTCGCCTGCATTGGCAGGCGGACTCTCAACCACTGTGCCACCAGGGAAGCCCCCTATGTAATTTATTGAATACTGTACTTAAAGTGAGAAACACAGTGGTTGTAAGGGTGCAGAATGGTTGTAAGTTTATGGGTTGTTTACCCCCATAATCACGTGGCTAACTGGGAGCTGCGCCTCGCTGCCGCTGCCCAGTATCGTGAGAGGGTATCATACCACAGATAACTTGCCCTGGAGAAGATCAAAACTCAAACGTTGACATATGGTTTCTACTGAACGTGTACTGCTTTCGTACCATCATAAAGTTGAAAAGTCGTTAAGTCGAACCATTGTAAGTTGGGGACCATCTACATAGTATTTATAATTAGAAACCAGTTATTTCTTTTAAAAATTACCCATAATCAAAATGATTTGCAAGATTGGATCATTTACACTCACATTCCACCCCAGCAGTGTAGGAGTAGCAATTATATTTTTAATGTTTGCCAATTTTATAAGTATACTCTAGTATTTCACTGTTATTTCCATTTACATTTTTTATGAGTATTGAAGTAGAATGCTTTTTTTGTGTGTGCTTATTGGCCATTTGTATTTCTTCTTTCACTAGAGCATTTGTTCATAACCCTTTGTCGATTTTTCAATTACATTCTTAATGGCTTTCCTATTGATTTGAAAGAAATCTTTATATATTAAGAATATTGACCCTGCCTTTTTTCAGAGTGCTTGCCAACTTGTCTTTTAAATATCACTTATAAAAACTTGGTTCTTTTAATATTTCATTTTTAAAATGACTCAGGTATACATTTTGAAAAAAGAAGGGGAATAATTATGAGTAAGGTGAAATATACATTCAAAAAAGATTCTAATAAAAGGGAACCCTTGTACACTGTTAGTGGGAATATAAATTGGTGCAGCCACTGTGGAAAACATTGTGGAGGTTTCTCAAAAAAACTAAAAATAGAACTACCATATGATCTAGCAATTCCACTCCTGGGTATACATCCGAAAAAAACCTCAAAACACTAATTCGAAAAGATACATGCACCCCAATGTAAATAATGCACCCCAAGCATTATTTACAATTGCCAAGATATGGAAGCAACCTAAGTGTCCATCAATTGATGAATGGATAAAGAAGATATACAATGGAATACTACTCAGCCATAAAAAAGAATGAAATTTTGCCGTTTGCAATAACATGGATGGTCTTGGAGGGTATTATGCTAAGTGAAATAAGTTAGACAAAGACAAATACTGTACGATATCACTTATATGTGGAATCTAAAAACTACAACAAACTAGTGAATATATCTAAAAAGAAGCAGACTCACAGACATAGAGAACAAACTAGTGGTTACCAGTGGGGAGAGAAGACAGAGTATTCCCTTAGAGTTTTTAATTGACAGAAGAATGGTGGTGACTTGTCTCATTATTTGCCCTTTCTGGATGTACAGATCCATATATTATATCTACATATTTAATAGGCTATCATTATACCCTTCTAAGGGTTGTGGTTATTCATGATCCCTATAAAGTACACTAAGGAGTGGATAAAGTGAGAGGAAATAAAGGCAGAAGCAAACTGCAAGATAAAGGTTTACGCACTTCAGAGTAGGAATTCACCCTGTGATTTTTCCATTTTCTACTGATTGTCCTGAGGTTTGGACCTGTATCCATTTCTTCCTGTATATCATCTGAGCAGTCATTGCTGTCAGTCATGAAAACCACAAGGTACTTCCCTTTTCTCTTCTGGGCCAGGGCTTCTTAACCTTGTTGCTACTGATGTTTTGGGTCAGATTAATTCTTTGTTGTGGGGCCGTCTGTGCATTTTAGGATGTTAACAGCATCCCTGGCCTCTGCCCACTAGATGCTAGTAGTACTTTTGCAGTTGTGACAACCAAAAGTGTCTCCAGATTTTACCAGATGTCCCCTGGAGGGTAAAATTGGCCCTGGAGACCTTTAAGTTGAAGCTGACACAGGCCAGTGAAAGCTCGAGGTTTCCTTCTAGGCTTTGGGGGCCTTTAAGTTGAGTTGTAATTTGCAGAGGTTTTAGGCTCAACTTGTTTTGATGCCAATTTGATAGGATTGAGGCTGGCTGTCCACAGGTTTCTCTTCCATAGTGTGGGCCTATGGTGAGTCTTTTCATGAACAGAAACCTTTTATTTTTATCCTCCACTTTATTAACACTTTTGTAAAGTCTTTTGTTGCTTTGATATATGCAGAGTCCTTCTTTATTTATTGTGCAATAATTGGTACTGTTAATTGTTTTTACCTTAAGCCTTTAATCCATATGAAACTTACATTGATGTGTATTGGGAGGTGAGGCTTAACTTTTTGTTGTTTTTCTTTCAAAGTAACAAATGTGATGATGCCATTGGTTGAGTAATTCCGTTATGGTGTTCCTTAAGACAAAGAGTGAATAGATACTGTTTTCATAGTCAATAGATTCTGTTTTCACAGTCAATAGATTCTGTTTTCACAGTCATGTATTCTGTTTCTTGGTTCTGTCTAAAGATTCTTGCAATATTTATCATGCATTTTTAAAAAATTATTAGAGTGAAGAAGCTCCTTACACATTATTTGTTTACACACACACACACACACACACACACACAGAGCTAGGTGTTGGGAATAACCTAATGTGAAAATTTGATCCTAGTTTTGTGATTTTTTCAATGTTTCCCTTGGAATTTGACTCAGAAAAGAAACAACAATGGCAGCCTGGGCTTCCCTCAGTGGGTCACCAGTAGCAACTGTATCTTAAGCTCCTCCCGCAACAAGGTTGCGCCATGGGAGGGACAGAAATATAACGCTGCCTGGAGCCGCTAAGGTCTTGTGGTCCGGCAGGGAGACGGCCTCCACAGTGAAGTCTCCTCTGGCCATTTTCACTCTGTGTCACCCTCACCCTGGTGGAGACGAGCTTTCCTTCACATGAACAGCAGGTAGACTCAAGAGCGCCCATCACAGGCCAGCTCAGGCAGAGCCTCTGGCTGTGAGGCTTCTTTTCTCAGTCCTTCCTTCCTCCAGTCAGTGATGCCAACCAAGAGGACCTGGGAGGGACACTGTGTCTGCCACAGCATGATTTATGGCCTGATGGGCTTGCGAGAGTCGGCAGGAGAAGCCCCAGCTCTCCAGCACCCAAGATGTGCTTGAGCACATACAGTTGGTTCAAATCTTGGACCCAGAACTAAGCCCCCTCATTCTTGATCTCCCCCTTGGCCCTCCCCAGGGGTAGTCTCACAATACTGTCTACATGGGGCTCTATTGGGATGGTACTTCTGGGTCTTTTGTCCTTTTAAAATATCACAAATGGTTTGGGTCCTAGGCAGCTTCATTGTGTTCCTGAGCAAGCTTTCCTTGACCTAACTTTTTTTTTTTTGTGGTCCGCGGGCCTCCCACTGCTGTGGCCTCTCCCACTGTGGAGCACAGGCTCCGGATGCGCAGGCTCAGCGGCCATGGCTCACGGGCCCAGCCCCTCCGCGGCATGTGGGATCTTCCCGGATAGGGAAACGAACCCGTGTCCCCTGCATCGGCAGGCGGACTCTCAACCACTGCGCCACCAGGGAAGCCCCTTGACCTGACTTTTAACCCTAAGGTTGGTTAGTTAGCTTCCTTCCAGAAGTCTAGAAAAACATACCAGACCCCTGTGGTCAGAACTACATGAGAACTAGGTAACTCCTTCCTATTACAGCCAGTAGACACTAGTGGGTATTAAGCTGACCTATATGATTTTTCCAAGGCTTTATAATCTGGGTTCTGCCTTTTGGGTATGAGTCTGTTTCCTACTGATTTCTAAATCTGCTTATCTTAGACATACATTTGAATTTGAACTTCAGAATGTATCAGCTATTTGACTCCTTGCTTGTGAAGAGCCCTAAGTGAGCGAGCCTGAGAGCGAGTGATCTGGGAAATACCTGACGTCTTCAACACCCGCCGCGTGCTGTGCTCATGCTTGAGGCTTTGTGGGACCTTCATTTCCTCTTTATGACAGAGTGTGAGGTGGAAACAGCATTTTGCTGGTGTCCACGTGAGTGCTGTCTCAGAACCCATGGAGGAGCACAGCAGCTCCTTAGTGACGCTCATGTCTGCAGAGGACCCAGGACAGACACACAAGTGTTGGTTAGTGGTCTGGTTGTGCAGAGCAGAGTGGCGTTGGTGCAGAGGGGCACCTGTGTCCTGAGTCCATACCCTCACCCACCCCAGCTTCCCTCCCTTTGAGCAGCAGCCTTGGCCTGCTGGACTCTAGCCATTTCGTTCAGAGTATCCTTCAGACTCCAAATCTTGAGTCCAGGATGTGCGTGCTTTGTCTCCTTCTCTCCACACCCCCCGACCTGGTGGGATTCCCTTCAAGGCTTGTGTTCGCAGGCTCAGCGTCATGTGCTCCAGTGCCAGGCCCTTCTGAAATGCTGTCCTGACCTGGTAGCATGAAGAAACAGTTCCACTGTGGGTCTCCTTCTCCCCCTATGCCTCCAGAGGCCTGGACCACACCCGTGGCCCAGAATAAATCTGGCAACTCGTGGGTGTGTGACTGAGGGAGGATAAACTGGGACTCTGCCCCTCTGTGGTCTGTTACGTTCACATGTCTGCACACAGCTAAGCAGACCCCCTTTGCCCTCCCCATTGAGACCCGGCAAGGGGGTGACGGCATCAGAAGCAGGATCTCTTCGGGCTCCGACTGTTCTTCCCAGCAGGTCCTTGGGCTCCTTGAGCCTTCTGTTTGGGAGGGGAGACTCTCGGAGGGAAAGGGGCCCTGACGTGAATGTGAGCGTTACCGATACTAGCCCCTGAATCCCTGCTCTAAAAATGGTTCTGAAGAACCTAGGGGCAGGACAGCGATGAAGATGCAGACGTAGAGAATGGACTTGAGGACACAGGGAGGGAGAAGGGTAAGCTGGGACAGAGTGAGAGAGTGGCATGGACTTATATATACACTACCAAACGTAAAACAGATAGCTAGGGGGAAGCAGCCGCATAGCACAGGGAGATCAGCTCCGTGCTTTGTGACCACCTAGAGGGGTGGGATAGGGAGGGTGGGAGGGAGGGAGACGCAAGAGGGAGGAGATATGGGGACATATGTATACGTATAGCTGATTCATTTTGTTATAAAGCAGAAATTAACACACCATTGTAAACAATTATACTCCAATAAAGATGTTAAAAAAAAAAAAAAGCACACTGATGTCTTTCCCAAGACGAACGTGATAACCACACTATAAACTCTTCTCCACAGGTACTTAAGCCGCCCCTTGGTGAAAGTGGAAAATTGAGTCTTTTAGAATTGACTTTTACCCCAAAAGACTTTTTGAATCAGCCCCAGCCTAATTTCCCAGCATCACAACCATCTGTCTTGGGGAAGTCACCTCCAAACGATTTGGCCTTTGCCTCTTCCCTCTGCCAAGCTGTCTTGGGAGAGACCCTCGCCGCCTCCAGAATAACTCCTGTCAGTCAGAGAAATGGGTGGTTTCTGTCACAGTCATTGGGGGTTTTCATATCATTACACAGGATTTAAAAAGGAAAACAAGCTAAATAAAAGAGGATGTATCCTGACCCTCTCAGGAATTTGTTCCTCTCAAGATTTTTATATCCCTTGAGATAGAAAATGGGATTAATGAGTCTTAGCTATGTACATATTTCATTATGGGTGATGGGCTTAGGCGTATTGACACAGAACGTCACCTTTCCAGTAGAGTTCAGGGAGCTAAGAGGATCTCTCTCCTCTCTCTCTATCTTGGGCACTTATAATCTTGACACTGCAGGCTTCACTAGCTGGTAAATTATGTCTGAGGCCACATTTCCAATAAGTCCCCAAATACTGATGCCCTGAGACCCACACGCATGGAGTATGAGGAATGTCCTTAGGCCACACCACCACTGGGCACCACGAGGCCAAGGAAAACTTGGTTCAACAAGGAAGCCTTATGATCAGAGCCATCACTCCCACCCTGCTGCACGCTGTGCCCCCGGATCTGGCCACTGCTGTCTCAGCCACCTGCCGATCTCCTCTGAAGGGTACGAAAGCTTGCTGATACGGCTCCAAACAAGTCCTCCAAAACAAGTATATACTCAGTGATAACACTGGTGTTAACAGCAGCAGCATTAAAACAAAACAAAACAAAAAAAAACAGCATTTCATGCATCCCAAAATATTTTGACTTCAGATAATGTCTACAGGTCCAGGTGTCCCATGTCTTAAGGAAATTAGAATATTTCTTCTTTTTTCACTTAAATTCTGAAAGTATGGGGGACACTTAAAGGAAAACGTCCATTAGTGTCACAGGTGTTAGAGAAAGGGGATGCCTGGGATGGGGAGGCTGATATCTGGACCATGACTAGGTTGTAGAGATGAGTAAATAACAATCGTAGGCAAACATTTTCCAAACTGTGTTCCTCTGAGCTGCTAGATAGTAATGGTGTCCTGCACACAAAAAGAAGTGTTCTGTGGCCAGAAGAATTGAGGAACTTCCAGGCTAAATTTAAATAAACTCTCTTTATTTAAAAAAGAAATTTTATTGGAGTGTAGTTGATTTACAGTGTTGTGTTAGTGTCAGGTGTACAGCAAAGTGAATCAGTTATACAAATACATGTATCCACTCTTTTTTAGATTCTTTTCCCATATAGGTCATTACAGAGTATTGAGCAGAGTTCCCTGTGCTGCACAGTAGGTCCTTGTTGGTTATCTATTTTAAACATAGTAGTGTGTATATGTCAATCCCCATCTCCTAATTTATTCCTCCCCTCCCCTCACCCACTGGTAACCATAAGTTTGTTATCTACATCTGTAATTCTATTTCTGCTTGGTAGATAAGTTCATTTGTACCCTTTTTTTTAGATTCCACATGTAAGCGATATCATGCGGTATTTGTCTTTCTCTGTCTGACTTACTTAACTCAGTGTGACAATCTCTAGGTCCATCCATGTTGCTGCAAATGGCATTATTTTGTTCTTTTTCATGGCTGAGTAATGGTCCATTGTATATATGTACCACACCTTCTTGATCCATTCCTCTGTTGATGGACATTTAGGTTGCTTCCATGCCCTGGCTATTATAAATAGTGCTGCAATGAACATTGGGGTGCATGTGTCTTTTCGAAGTATGGTTTTCTCCGGATATATGCCCAGGAGTGGGATTGCTGGATCATATGGTAGCTCTATTTTTAGTTTTTTTAAGGAACTTACATACTGTTCTCCATAGCAGCTTTACCAATTTACATTCCCACGGACAGTGTAGGACAGTTCCCTTCTCTCCACACCTTCTCCAGCATTTACTATTTGTAGATTTTTTGATGATGTCCATTCTGGCCGGTGTGAGGTGATACCTCATTGTAGTTTTGATTAGCATTTCTCTAATGATAAGTGATGTTGAACATCTTTTCATGTGCTTTTTAGCCATCTGTATGTCTTCTTTGGAGAAATGGCTATTTAGATCTTCCACCCATGTTTTGATTGGGTTGTTTGTTTTTTTGATATTGAGCTGCATGAGCTGCTTGTATATTTTGGAGATTAATCCCTTGTCAGTTGCTTTGTTGGCAAATATTTTCTCCCACTCTGTGGGTTGTCTTTTCGTCTTGTTTATGGTTTCCTTTGCTGTGCAAAAGCTTCTAAGTTTCATTAGGTCCCATTTGTTTATTTTTGTTTTAATTTTCATTACTCTAGGAGGTGGATCAAAAAAGATCTTGCTGTGATTTATGTCAAAGAGTGTCCTCCCTATATTTCCCTCTAAGAGCTTTATAGTATCCAAACTTACATTTAGGTCTTTAATCCATTTTGAGTTTATTTTTGTGTATGGTGTTAGGGAGTGTCCTAATTTCATTCTTTTACATGTAGCTGTCCAGTTTTCCCAGCACCACTTATTGAGGAGAATGGCTTTTCTCCATTGTATATTCTTGCCTCCTTTGTCATAGATTAGGCGACCATAGGTGCTTGGGTTTATCTCTGGGCTTTCTATCCTGTTCCATTGATCTATATTTCTGTTTTGCGCCAGTACCATATTGTTTTGATTACTGCAGCTTTGTAGTACAGTCTGAAGTCAGGGAGCCTGATTCCTCCAGCTCCTTAACATGAGACCCTGCACTGCAAATCACCAACGATAAATAGAATGTTTGCCAAATGAATTTCTCCATGACACTCTTTTCTGGGAACATCCATGCACTCCAAACTCTGGAAAGTGGTGCTCTGGTCTCCAGCAATCTTTTTGGAGCCTCAATGGACTGTATTTATCTTAGGCCTAAAAAACTTTAAAAAAATCACAAAATAATGGACATTTGTTGATTGTAAACAATTAGACAACATCAACAGGCAAAAGACAGAAACACAATAGAGAAACCTCCCACATAACAGACCCATTTTTAGTCTTTTATTTTATATTTTCCCATCTCTGACTGTCTCTGTCTGTCTCTCTGACTCTCTACATGACTCACTACACTACCCATTTTGTGTTACAATAGTGGGATCAGTCCATAAATACCTTAGTATTCTGCTTTTATTTCACTTAATATATTGTAAACATTTTGTACGTCATAATATCCTTCTTTGTCATATTTTTTAATGGCTTCTCAGTTTTCTAGCATATTTGTGAACCATAACTTAATCCCTATTATTGGACATTTGTTTCTAGGTTGTGTGTGTGTTGTAACCACTGTAGTTGTTGGTAAGAATACAACGAAATCTTTGTAGCCATCTGTGCTTGCTTAAGTCTCATATAAAATCTGCTAAAGGGTCATAATTTTCAGTGTGCGTTCTTCCTCCTGAGCCAGAACCCTAGTTAGAACTGACTCTTGGGCCATCCATACCATGTCTCTAATGATTAGATTGACTTTTTTGTGGCCTCCTGGCTGAGGGTACAGGATCAGAGTCAGACAGCCTTGGTGCAGACCCTGACCCTGCTGCCTAACGTGTCACTGGCTTTGTGGCGTTTATGTAACTTCTTCAAGCCTCAGTCTCTACAGCTATAAAATGGTAATGATAATAGTGCCTTCCTCAAAGGGTTCTTGCAGAGATTTACAAGTCTATCACTTGGAATGGGGATGGGGTATGTGTGTTTGGGAGCATGTTGTCAGGGGTCGGGGGAGAGGATGGGAGGGGGAGCATGGGGTACCAGAGACCAGCATGACTTCCGCAAGCTCAAGATGCTCCTTCACCCGCTCTTCCTCCTTTTCCGGCAATGGGGAACTCTTCAAATGGTAAGAATGCAGCACACAGTGGGACAGACATGGCTGTGGCTGTGACCTGAATGTGATTGCTGGCTCTACCCTTTGTTAGCTTGACTTGAGACATGTAATGTAACTTCCTTCTGGTTCACAGCTTGGGAAATGGATATTAATGAAACTCCCCACCTCGTAGAGAGTTGGGGTGATGATTCAGTGAGGTCATGTTTGTGTGTATAGCACCTGTCATATCCTAAGCACTCAGTGGCAGCCAGAAAAGAAGTCACTTAACCTCCCTAACCTATTTCTATCAGTAAGAGAGAAGTAATAGTAACGATTTTGATGAGTTATCACCAGGATTAAATGAAGGCAAGGTGCTCTTATGGTTCTCGGCAATAGTAGGTATTTAATATATGGCAGCTCTTGGGACATTAGTATCACTACTGGTGTTAGTATTGATGAAAGCAACGCAGCCAAGCTGCCCTGGTAACTTTGTCTCTTACAGTCAATGGTGGGCTGTTTGGGCCCTGCAAGTTAGTGGGTCCCTTGGAGGCAGTGCCTGAAGACACATGCAGCACCTCCACTTTGGTCTGCAGGTTGGAAACCCTCAAGTTCAGGCACTCTAACCTGCCCTGTTTAGGAGTTCTGAAATCCGCAGTGCTGGCTTGTAAGGTTGCCCTGTGTGGAGTGATACGTTAAATTTTCAGTGCAATTAATTACTGATGAGATACTAGAAGGGACTTAGGCAATAGGTCTTAGTGGAGAATAGAAAAGATAATCGGTTTGAGGGATGCTTTAACTCTTGCAATTCTTTTTGACCTAAAGGTACACCTAGAATTCTCTCTGTAGGTTCAAAGAGAAAAACATATGCTGGGAGATTGTGTGAAACGTGAGGAGTCACAGTGGAACTGAGTTTGAAATGCACGACCTCATCATACCATGAATTCAATCTCAAAGCACGCCATGGGCTATAATTCTTCTGAAGTCCTTAGAGACACCTTAACACCACTTCAAATTAGACCTGTTCAAATTCTGCTTATGCCCACCCCCTGCTCCACAGTGTAAATCATTATTTTCCATTTGTATCTGAGTTCAACTATTCTTACAAACCAATAATTCTGTTCCTTTCAGAATGGCTCTATTGCACTAAAGCTTTCTTGGAAGGTACCTTTGTTTTCTTCAGTGCTCTGAAGTGTGAAGTCTACATAATTTGCTAAATGTATCATGTTTACATATGCATAAGCCAGTTACCTCCAAATCACCATTTCCTGCACCATTGGCTGAATGCGTAAAGAAAATGAAGCTTAATTTTCCGTAAGCAGTGTTCCATGTTTTCCAAATAAGCTCACGGAGACACAGATAAACTAAATTAGTGGTAACTATCCAGGCAGGAATGAGAAGCCAGTGCTGAAACTAGCCAAGTGTGTGGAGTCCTTCTTGCATCCTTCCATCACAATATGCAAATAAATAGGACAAGGAGATCCCAGGGACCCCTGGATGCTGCCAGGCCGGCTGAGGTGTTAGCAGGGTGGGTTAGCACTAATCTGTAAGCCCGTGAGCCAGACTTCAGCCTGTGGAACCCTGAGCTCAGAGTTGCCAGGCTTTCTGGTAATTTCTTTCCTTGGGTAGGGGGAATCAGTATGACATCTGCGATAGAAGAATAAGCCCTTCCTTCCCATAAGCGAGTCGGCGTGGGTGGGGTAAAGAGCACGGACTAGAATCATTTGGTCCTGGGTTCAAATGCCAGCTTTGGCCTTTACATGTGTGTGGCAGGGAGACGAGGTGAGAATGGGCAAGGCCCCAACCTGTCTAGACCTTGGTATTCTCAAATGCGAAGTGGAGGTCATAGGATCACCCTCCCAGGACTTCCTGAGGCTTCACTAAGACAATGTGTGTGTCTTTGTATATAGTTAGCGTCATAGACTCAGGCACCCATGTATCTCTCCCGCCTCTTCCCCCACCCAAGTCCAGTCATCTTCTGGCTGGAAGTTATTTGTCTTGGTGGTAGTTATAACTCCCTCCCTCATCCTCAGATGCACACACCGGCACTTTCTTATTTGACCTCTTCACCGTGTTTATTCCTGGTACTTTTATGGTAATGGGAACAGTGTTTTCACTTAGCTCAGAATATTCAGATTATGTCCGTTGTGCCTTCTGCATATATGCCTACCTTTGACCAGACACTCTGCTGGGAACTGCGGGTGAGCACAGATGTGACTGTTGCAGAATCCTTGCTGCGTTGGCTCAGAGTCCAGGAGGGATGACAGGTTGTGACATAGCACATAAAAGTGGAATTCTTTTAGTGTAGGGCTCTGGGGACACCCCATGAAGGGGCGGTCGAACCTTCCTGGGTGGGTATTGAGAGGATTCCACAGATGAACATATATTGGAACTGAGCCTTGGTTCTCCAGCAAAGAACATTCTGGGAGAAAGGTCTTTGTCATTAAAATTCCACAGATACAGTGAATGGAAAACGTTGTCCTTTTACAAATAAGGAGAGGGGAGACTGACCACCAGGCAAGGGCCATGTCCTAATCATCTCTGCATCCCCCGCACGTCTGACTCAGGGAGTGCTGAAATTGAATTTAGACCTGCCCAAGGTCACAAGGCAGGATGGAGAACAGCACACAGATCATGTTGATTAAAAAATCTGTGTTTAGGGCTTCCCTGGTGGCACAGTGGTTGAGAGTCCGCCTGCCGATGCAGGGGACACGGGTTCGTGTCCCGGTCTGGGAAGATCCCACATGCCGTGGAGCGGCTGGGCCCGTGAGCCATGGCCGCTGAGCCTGCGCGTCCAGAGCCTGTGCTCCGCAATGGGAGAGGCCACAGCAGTGAGAGGCCCGCATACAGAAAAAAAAATAATAATAAAATTAAAAATCTGTGTTTAGGGATTATTTTTCCCCTTTGGGTTAAAAAGACAACTTGGTTGATACTAAGTTGATCTTAGTATCAACTATTCTAGGTTGATTTTCCCTGGCTAATGCTGTGCCTTTTCAATATGTAGATTCAGTTCTTCTTTTATTTTAGGAATGGTCTAATGAATTGCATTTTAAACATATGTCCCGTTCCATTGTTTTCTTTTGTGTCTTCACAGGCTCCAGCTATGCACCTGTAGTATGTCCTTTGCCTCCTCTCTATAGCTGTCTTTTGCTCTCTAATCCTTTGTAATCCCTTATTTCCTTTCCATGTTGTTCACTCCTCTCATTTCCGGCATCCTTCTCTCTTAGTGAGTTTCCCACAGTGTCCTCCCTGGTGCTTCTTCCAATTTGGCTTCATTTTTATGATGATTTGGGTTTTTCTTTCTCCTTCTCTCCTGGGACCTAAATGTTCACATGCCATCTCCTCTGTGGTCTCTTCATCTCTTCTCTGAGTTCTTGTATACTGTTTCATTGTCTTTCTTCATAAAAGTGATTGTTTTAATTCATGGTGTCATACTCTGTACACATTTTCACCTTTTCCGTTTTTCTGCTGAGTGTTCTGTGGTAAGTTTTGTTTTGCTGCTCTTTTCCATAATTTTCATACATACATATGGAAACTACATACGTATATATAAAATCTCAACATGAAAGCATCTTTTAAAAAATATTGGAGGGCTTCCCTGGTGGCGCAGTGGTTGAGAGTCCGCCTGCCGATGCAGGGGACACGGGTTCGTGCCCCTGTCCAGCAAGATCCCACATGCCATGGAGCGGCTGGGCCCATGAGCCATGGCCGATGAGCCTGCGCGTCCGGAGCCTGTGTTCCGCAATGGGAGAGGCCACAGCAGTGAGAGGCCTGCGTACTGCAAAAAAAAAAAAAAAAAATATTGGAATAAGTTAGACTTTAATGGCCTACCTATTCAAAAGGGAGTCCTATGGATGAAAGGGGGGGTACCCTTATATTTTTGTAGCCTTCACAATCCCAAAGCACTCTGCTTTAGTGTCACCAGTGACAGATGGCTTCCTGCTAAAATGGCTCCTCTGTGTTTCTGTTTCTATGAAACAGATCAGCCCCAAGAGGGTTTCTCTCATCAGCTGTCTCTGTTGCTCTTGCACTTTGGAGTGCCTCTTGCCAACAGGAAGAACAACGCTGTGAGCATTTTCTGGGACCTGCTGCCTCTAGGCCACTACACTCTTTTCTTGCTTTCTTATTGGCTTTTTTCTACGTGTATAGCTTCTGCTTGATCTGTGCCCTGTCCTTTCTTCAGATCCCGTAGATTTTGCTGAACAGGAAATGCTGATCTATCACTTCAGGAGGAGTCCTTCACTTATCAGAAACATATTTTTGATAATTTTTTACTGGCCTATCTGGACATTATACTTCCATCTGGGTGGCTTCTGAAATATTGTTCAAAGCTAAGGATTATATCTCTTTTCTAGTTTTACTGAAAATGGAATTTATGGTATTTCTTCTGTTTACATTGTTGATTATATATGATATTTAGGAGGGGAACAGGGAAATTGCTAGCTGTGTCATGCTGCCTTGTTAGATACTAGATGTCTAAACAGGCAATTGTGATCAAATATAGAAGTGTTTCTAAAAATAGAAATAATAATAGCTACTATTTCATCTTTGTGCCAGTCACAAGGTCCTCTGTGAGTCCAGAGGAGGTCCCTTGAGGCTTGGATACCGTCCTCTTATCATGTCAAGTCACTATACCCATTTGTGCCCTAAGTCTTCCAGGGTAAGGTGGAGACAAATTTAGAGTGAGTTGCATAACCTGAAGAGTGAAAAGAATAGTGAGTCAGACACTGAACCTGGCAAGATTTGGAATAGCTTAAGACTCCCGTTATGGTTTCAGAAGGCAGCTCTTCCTTAGACATTGCCTTATTTATCCTGGTCCTCTATCAGTTTGTCCACTAGAAGCATGAGAGTGAAGATGCCAGGAGGCGTCTGCTCCAGGCATCTCCAGGATCATTCTATCCTGGCCTCAGTTCCAATTGGGAGTTTTCAGTTCCAGCTCCCACCTCTACCCTCTTACCCTAGACTCCAACTCCAGTACCCCTGGAGGTACTGCTTGACCTCTGTCACAGGAAGAGGATGGTGCTACCAATCTTCCAATCAGCCCATATACCCATGTCACCATCCACTCTAGACCAGGAAGGGGAGGAGTTCTGGGGAAGGACTAAGAGGAACTTGTGGTTTTCTGTATTGGGGCTAAATCTTCTCCTGGTCCCCACCTAATCTGACGTCCCCCTCTCACCCACAAATTAAAGAGGCCATCTCAGGTTCCTTACACATCCCAGGCCATTCGCATCAGATCTCCATCCCAAGCTTGGCAGTCATGGTCTTCTGCCAATCCTTTGTGGCTTCCTGTCCCATTAAATAACAAAGCTTATGCCATGTTTAAGGGTAAAAACATACACGCATGTATTGGTTCTTTAGGTATTAAAAAACACGGAAACTCAAATTATGTTTAAAAATGCCCAGATTTGCATGTTGAATTTGAACAGATTACACTGGACACAAATTGCCAGTTAGGAATGGAGATTCTTCTTTTATGTACCTTAAAAATATGTTTCTGATAGTAAAACCTCCTGCAGATACAGGCTAGTGTCAGTCCTGGAATAGTAAGTGTTACCTGGTCAGAAAATGGTCCTTGGAATGCACGTAAGCATTTATATAATGTGTGAAATAATGGAATATCTTTGAGCAGATACACAGATTTTATATATACACAAACATTTATATCTTTGATTTATATATATATATATATATATATATATTTTTTTTTTTTTTTTTTTTTTCCAGTATGCGGGCCTCTCACTGTTGTGGCCTCTCCCGTTGCGGAGCACAGGCTACGGATGCGCAGGCTCAGCGGCCATGGCTCACGGGCCCAGCCGCTCTGCGGCATGTGGGATCTTCCCGGACCGGGGCACGAACCCGTGTCCCCTGCATCGGCAGGCAGACTCTTAACCACTGCGGTACCAGGGAAGCCCTAAAGTTGTTGTGTTTAATTCGAGCAGAGCTAATTTAAATATAAATCAGCTGTAAAAATCAGTCACTTAATTTCAGCTGGCTTCCTCATTATTTCTAAGACCTGCCTGGAATGTCTTCTCCTTTTCAAAGTCCTCCCCGCACATGAGCCTCAGCTGAGGTCCCGCCTCCTCTTGAAAGTCTTCCCTGACTGTCACCAGCCATTTGAGCTCATACATTAACAAACACAAAGTGATTTGCAGACCCTGAGTCTGCCTCTCTGCGGTGGGATGGCCCAGGCAGGGACTGACCCTCCCCATCCCTGCCCCTTTCCCAGGGCTCTGCCCACTCCCACTGCTCTCAGAAGTCCAGGTGGATGCTGCATCTCACACCTTGTCCTGAAGCATCTGCCACTGATGATTTTAGGTGAGAACTGATGTCATTATTTCCAGCTTAGTCTTTATTAGTTGAGGACCTAGGGAATCTGGTTGGCTATGAAATCCTTCAGTAAAACTGCTGTTTTCTGCAGTACTGCTCATCTAGTCAAAATTTCCCATGTAGGGAAATGCCTACCCACTGCCTGGGAAACACAAAGCCAGAGTTGGCATTTTTAACCAATATTTTGCATATTCAACATTTTGTTTTGCCCTAGAGTGTGGAAAAATCTGTGGATCTTATCAGAAGCTTTAAAAGCTTATTTCATTGAGCTAACCTCCCTGCTCTAGATTATTCAGGGGGAAAAAATAAGTGCTACTCCAATAATGCACATTTACAAACATTGTGTAACTTCTAAATGTATTTCTTTTTCCAGATGAAGAATTATCATTAGAATCAGGAGAACCATTAAAAGCTCCTCAAATCTGGTTACTAAGAATAGTCTTAATGGGTTTAACAGGGAAATCTGTCTTTTTTTTTTTTTTTACATCTTTATTGGAGTATAATTACTTTACAATGGTGTGTTAGTTTCTGCTTTATAACA
Source organism: Delphinapterus leucas (assembly GCF_059928025.1). Taxonomy (NCBI): domain Eukaryota; kingdom Metazoa; phylum Chordata; class Mammalia; order Artiodactyla; family Monodontidae; genus Delphinapterus; species Delphinapterus leucas. The sequence goes on along the minus strand of NC_143131.1, from coordinate 115,522,268 downwards.
AAGTGAATCAGTTATACATATATGTTCCCATATCTCCTCCCTCTTGCGTCTCCCTCCCTCCCACCCTCCCTATCCCACCCATCCAGGTGGTCACAAAGCACCGAGCTGATCTCTCTGTGCTATGCGGCTGCTTCCCACTAGCTATCTATTTTACGTTCGGTAGTGTATATATGTCCATGGCACTCTCTCACTTTGTCACAGCTTACCCTTCCTGCTCCCTGTATCCTCAAGTCCATTCTCTAGTAGGTCTGTGTCTTTATTCCCGTCTTACCCCTAGGTTCTTCATGACATTTTTTTTTCTTAGATTCCATATATATGTGTTAGCATACGGTATTTGTCTTTCTCTTTATGACTTACTTCACTCTATATGACAGACTCTAGGTCCATCCACCTCACTACAAATAACTCAATTTCATTTCTTTTTATGGCTGAGTAATATTCCATTGTATATATGTGCCACATCTTCTTTATCCATTCATCCGATGATGGACACTTAGGTTGCTTCCATGTCCTGGCTATTGTAAATAGAGCTGCAATGAACATTGTGGTACATGACTCTTTTTGAATTATGGTTTTCTCAGGGTATATGCCCAGTAGTGGAATTGCTGGGTCATATGGTAGTTCTATTTGTAGTTTTTTAAGGAACCTCCATACTGTTCTCCATAGTGACTGTACCAATTCACATTCTCACCAGCAGTGCAAGAGTGTTCCCTTTTCTCCACACCCTCTCCAGCATTTATTATTTCTAGATTTTTTGATGATGGCCATTCTGACTAGTGTGAGATGATATCTCATTGTAGTTTTGATTTGCATTCCTCTAATGATTAATGATGTTGAGCATTCTTTCATGTGTTTGTTGGCAATCTGTATATCTTCTTGGGAGAAATGTCTATTTAGGTCTTCTGCCCATTTTTGGATTGGGTTGTTTGTTTTTTTCTTATTGAGCTGCATGAGCTGCTTATAAATTTTGGAGATTAATCCTTTGTCAGTTGCTTCATTTGCAAATATTTTCTCCCATTCTGAGGGCTGTCTTTTGGTCTTGTTTATGGTTTCCTTTGCTGTGCAAAAGCCTTGAAGTTTCATTAGGTCCCATTTGTTTATTTTTGTTCTTATTTCCATTTCTGTAGGAGGCGGGTCAAAAAGGATCTTGCTGTGATTTATGTCATAGAGTGTTCTATGTTTTCCTCGAAGAGTTTGATAGTGTCTGGCCTTATATTTAGGTCTTTAATCCATTTTGAGCTTATTTTTGTGTATGGTGTTAGGGATTGTTCTAATATCGTACTTTTACATGTACCTGTCCAGTTTTCCCAGCACCAATTATTGAAGAGGCTGTCCTTTCTCCACTGTACATTCCTGCCTCCTTTATCAAAGATAAGGTGACCATATGTGCATGGGTTTATCTCTAGGCTTTCTATCCTGTTCCATTGATCTATATTTCTGTTTCTGTGCTAGTACCATACTGTCTTGATTACTGTAGCTTTGTAGTATAGCCTGAAGTCAGGGAGCCTGATTCCTCCAGCTCTGTTTTTTGTTCTCAAGATTGCTTTGGCTATTTGGGGTCTTTTGTGTTTCCATACAAATTGTGAAATTTTTTGTTCTAGTTCTGTGAAAAATGCCAGTGGCAGTTTGATAGGGATTGCATTGAATCTGTAGATTGCTTTGGGTAGTCAAGTCATTTTCACAGTGTTGATTCTTCCAATCCAAGAACATGGTATATCTCTCCATCTATTTGTATCATCTTTAATTTCTTTCATCAGTGTCTTATAATTTTCTGCATACAGGTCTTTTGTCTCCTTAGGTAGGTTTATTCCTAGATATTTTATTCTTTTTGTTGCAATGGTAAATGGGGCGTTTTCTTAATTTGACTTTCAGATTTTTCATTATTAGTGTATAGGAATGCCAGAGATTTCTGTGCATTAATTTTGTATCCTGCTACTTTACCAAATTCATTGATTAGCTCTAGTAGTTTTCTAGTAGCATCTTTAGGATTCTCTATGTATAGTATCATGTCATCTGCAAACAGTGACAGCTTCACTTCTTCTTTTCCGATTTGGATTCCTTTTATTTCCTTTTCTTCTCTGATTGCTGTGGCTAAAACTTCTAAAACTATGTTGAATAAGGGTGGTGAGAGTGGGCAACCTTGTCTTGTTCCTGATCTTAGTGGAAATGCTTTCAGTTTTTCACCATTGAGGACGATGTTGGCTGTGGGTTTGTCATATATGGCCTTTATTATGTTGAGGAAAGTTCCCTCTATGCCTACTTTCTGCAGGGTTTTTATCATAAATGGGTGTTGAATTTTGTCGAAAGCTTTCTCTGCATCTATTGAGATGATCATATGGTTTTTCTATTTCAATTTGTTAATATGGTGTATCACATTGATTGATTTGCATATATTGGAGAATCCTTGCATTGCTGGAATAAACCCCACTTGATCATGGTGTATGATCCTTTTAATGTGTTGTTGGATTCTGTTTGCTAGTATTTTGTTGAGGATTTTTGCATCTGTGTTCATCAGTGATATTGGCCTTGTCTGGTTTTGGTATCTGGGTGATGGTGGCCTCATAGAATGAGTTTCAGAGTGTTCCTCCCTCTGCTATATTTTGGAAGAGTTTGAGAAGGATAGGTGTTAGATCTTCTCTAAATGTTTGATAGAATTCGCCTGTGAAGCCATCTGGTCCTGGGCTTTTGTTTGTTGGAAGATTTTTAATCACAGTTTCAATTTCAGTGCTTGTGATTGGTCTGTTCATATTTTCTATATCTTCCTGATTCAGTCTTGGCAGGTTGTGCATTTCTAAGAATGTGTCCATTTCTTCTGGGTTGTCCATTTTATTGGCATAGAGTTGCTTGTAGTAATCTCTCATGATCCTTTGTATTTCTGCAGTGTCAGTTGTTACTTCTCCTTTTTCATTTCTAATTCTATTGATTTGTCTTCTCCCTTTTTTTCTTGATGAGTCTGGCTAATGGTTTATCAATTTTGTTTATCTTCTCAGAGAACCAGCTTTTAGTTTTATTGATCTTTGCTATCATTTCCTTCATTTCTTTTTCATTTATTTCTGATCTGATATTCATGATTTCTTTCCTTCTGCTACCTTTGGGGTATTTTTGTTCTTCTTTCTCTAATTGCTTTAGGTGCAAGGTTAGGTTGTTTATTTGAGATGTTTCCTGGTTCTTAAGGTAGGATTGTATTACTATAAACTTCCCTCTTAGAACTGCTTTTGCTGCATCCCATAGGTTTTGGGTCATCGTGTCTCCATTGTCATTTGTTTCTAGGTATTTTTTGATTTCCTCTTTGATTTCTTCAGTGATCACTTCGTTATTAAATAGTGTATCATTTAGCCTCCATGTGTTTGTACTTTTTACAGATCTTTTCCTGTAATTGATATCTAGTTTCATAGCGTTGTGGTCAGAAAAGATACTTGATACAATTTCAATTTTCTTAAATTTATCAAGGCTTGATTTGTGACCCAAGATATGATCTATCCTGAGAATGTTCCATGAACACTTGAGAAAAATGTGTATTCTGTTGTTTTTGGATGGAATTTCCTATAAATATCAATTAAGTCCATCTTGTTTAATGTATCATTTAAAGCTTGTGTTTCTTTATTTATTTTCATTTTGGATGATCTGTCCATTGGTGAAAGTGGGGTGTTAAAGTCCCCTACTATGATTGTGTTACTGTCGATTTCCCCTTTTATGGCTGTTAGTATTTGCCTTATGTATTGAGGTGCTCCTATGTTGGGTGCATAAATATTTACAATTGTTATATCTTCTTCTCGGATCAATCCCTTGATCATTACGTAGTGTCCTTCTTTGTCTCTTGTAATAGTCTTTATTTTAAAGTCAATTTTGTCTGATATGAGAATTGCTACTCCAGCTTTCTTTTGGTTTCTACTTGCATGGAATATCTTTTTCCATCCCCTTACTTTCAGTCTGTATGTGTCTCTAGGTCTGAAGTGGGTCTCTTGTAGACAGCATATATATGGGTCTTGTTTTTGTATCCATTCAGCCAGTCTGTGTCTTTTGGTGGGATCATTTAATCCATTTACATTTAAGGTAATTATCGATAAGTATGTTCCTATTCCCATTTTCTTAATTGTTTTGGGTTCGTTATTGTAGGTCTTTTCCTTCTCTTGTATTTCTTGCCTAGAGAAGTTCCTCTAGCATTTGTTGTCAAGCTGGTTTGGTGGTGCTGAACTCTCTCAGCTTTTGCTTGTCTGTAAAGGTTTTAATTTCTCCATCAAATCTGAATGAGATCCTTGCTGGGTAGAGTAATCTTGGTTGTAGGTTTTTCTGTTTCATCACTTTAAATATGTCCTGCCAGTCCCTTCTGGCTTGCAGAGTTTCTGCTGAAAGATCAGCTCTTAACCTTATGGGGATTCCCTTGTCTGTTATTTGTTGTTTTTCCCTTGCTGCTTTTAATATGTTTTCTTTGTATTTAATTTTTGATAGTTTGATTAATATGTGTCTTGGCGTGTTTCTCCTTGGATTTATCCTGTATGGGACTCTCTGTGCTTCCTGGACTTGATTAACTATTTCCTTTCCCATATTAGGGAAGTTTTCAACTATAATCTCTTCAAATATTTTCTCAGTCCCCTTCTTTTTCTCTTCTTCTTCTGGGACCCCTATAATTCAAATGTTGGTGCATTTAATTTTGTCCCAGAGATCTCTGAAACTGTCCTCAATTCTTTTCATTCTTTTTTCTTTATTCTACTCTGCAGCAGTTATTTCCACTATTTTATCTTCCAGGTCCCTTATCCGTTCTTCTGCCTCAGTTATTCTGCTATTGATCCCATCTAGAGTATTTTTAATTTCATTTATTGTGTTGTTCATCATTGCTTGCTTCATCTTTAGTTCTTCTAGGTCCTTGTTAAACGTTTCTTGCATTTTCTCTATTCTATTTCCATGATTTTGGATCATCTTTGCTCTCATTATTCTGAATTCTTTTTCAGGTAGACTGCCTATTTCCTCTTCATTTGTTAGGTCTGGTGGGTTTTTATCTTGCTCCTTCATCTGCTATGTGTTTTTCTGTCTTCTCATTTTGCTTATCTTACTGTGTTTGGGGTCTCCTTTTTGCAGGCTGCAGGTTCGTACTTCCCGTTGTTTTTGGTGTCTGTCCCCAGTGGCAAGTTGGTTCAGTGGGTTGTGTATGCTTCCTGGTGGAGGAGACTACTGCCTGTGTTCTGGTGGATGAGGTTGGATCTTCTCTTTCTGGTGGGCAGGTTCACGTCTGGTGGTGTGTTTTGGGGTGTCTGTGGACTTATTATGATTTTAGGCAGCCTCTCTGCTAATGGGTGGGGTTGTGTTCCTGTCTTGCTAGTTGTTTGAAATAGGGTGTCCAGCACTGTAGCTTGCTGGTCGTTGAGTGAAGCCGGGGGCTGGTTTTGAGATGGAGATCTCTGGGAGATTTTTGCCTTTTGATATTATGTGAAGCTGGGAGGTCTCTTGTGGCCCAGTGTCCTGAAGTTGGCTCTCCCACCTCAGAGGCACAGCACTGACTCCTGGCTGGAGCACCAAGAGCCTTTCATCCACATGGCTCAGAATAAAAGGGAGAAAAAGTAGAAAGAAAGAAAGAGGGTAAAATAAAATAAAGTAAGATAAAATAAAATAGTTATTAAAATAAAAAATAATTATTAAGAAAAATTAAAAAAAAAACGGACGGATAGAACTCTAGGACAAATGGTGAAAGCAAAGCTATACAGACAAAATCTCACACAGAAGCATACACATACACACTTGCAAAAAGAGGAAAAGGGGAAAAAATAATAAATCTTACTCTCAAAGTCCGCCCCCTCAATTTGGGATGATTTGTTTTCTATTCAGGTATTCCACAGATGCAGGGTACATCAAGTTGATTTTGGAGATTTAATCTGCTGCTCCTCAGGCTGCTGGGAGAGATTTCCCTTTCTTTTCTTTGTTCGCACAGCTCCTGCGTCTCAGCTTTGGATTTGGCCCCGCCTCTGCATGGAGGTCACTGGAGGGCGTTTGTTCTTAGCTCAGACAGGACGGGGTTAAAGGAGCCGCTGATTCGGGGGCTCTGGCTCACTCAGGCTAGGGGGAGAGAGGGGTACAGAGTGTGGGGCGAGCCTGCGGCGGCAGAGGCCAACGTGACGTTGCACCAGCCTGAGGCGCGCCTGTGCGTTCTCCGGGGGAAGTTGTCCCTGGATCATGGTACCCTGGCAGTGGCGGGCTGCACAGGCTCCCGGGAGGGGAGGTGTGCAAAGTGACCTGTGCTCGCACACAGGCTTCTTGGTGGCGGCAGCAGCAGCCTTAGCGTCTCATGCCTGTCTCTAGGTCCGCTCTGATAGCCACGGCTCGCGCCCGTCTCTGGAGCTCCTTTAAGCAGCGCTCTTAATCCCCTCTCCTCGCGCACCAGGAAACAAAGAGGGAAGAAAAAGTCTCTTGCCTCTTTGGCAGGTCCAGACTTTTCCCTGGACTCCCTCCCGGCTAGCCGTGGTGCACTAGCCCCTTCAGGCTGTGTTCACGCCGCCAGTCCTCTCCCTGTGCTCAGACCAAAGCCCGAGCCTCAGCTCCCAGCCCCGCCTGCCCCGGCGGGTGAGCACACAAGCCTCTCAGGCTGGTGAGTGCCAGTCGGCACCGATCCTCTGTGCGGAAATCTCTCTGCTCTGCCCTCCGCCCCCGTGTTGCTGCGCTCTCCTCCACGGCTTTGAAGCTTCCCGCCTCCACCACCCGCAGACTCTGCCCGTGAAGGGGCTTCTAGTGTGTGGAAACCTTTCCTCCTTCACAGCTCCCTCCCACTGGTGCAGGTCCCGTCCCTATTCTTTTGTCTCTGTTTATTCTTTTTTCTTTTGCCCTACCCAGGTATGTGGGGAGTTTCTTGCCTTTTGGGAGGTCTGAGGTTTTGCCAGCTTTCAGTAGGTGTTCTGTAGTAGTTGTTCCACGTGTAGATGTATTTCTGGTGTATCTGTGGGGAGGAAGGTGATCTCCACGTCTTACTCTTCTGCCATCTTCTATAATCTGTCCTTTCTTGTAGCTTGTACCATTAATTAGTTTAACTCATTTTCCTCCCAGTTTAATGCCAGTATCTTAAGCTCTTTCTAAGGTTGCTTTTTAATACGGATTTTATTAGTGAGCTCCTGAATAATGGGGCCCTAATTCCTTTGCTCATGCCTGTCCTTACACAAAACGATGCACTCTCTAAGGGTAAGAGAACACGCATATATATTGATGTTTTAGGCGCTGAAAAGTAAAAACGGGAATTACATATAATAATGCAATTTAATTTGAGCAGGCACAACCTGGCTCAAATCTCTGTTAGACGACCTCCAATTAGAAGTGGGGATTCACCTTGCATGTGCCTTAAAAATCCCGTCAGGAAGTCCTGATTGTGTTTTCTGCCACTAAAACTGCTATGGCTGGGAGCATATCTCTCAGCCTCCCAAGGGTAAGTGCTACCAGCCCTTGACGTTCCTCAGAGGAGAAGATGGTGGTGGCTGCCTGCTGGTTTCTTAAAGCTTCATCTTCACAGTAAATCCCTACCACAACCCCATGAGTTTGAGACTGTTAATGTCACCACTTTACAGATGAAAAACCTGACTCTCGGAGAAGAGCAGTGACTTATGTGAAAACCAACCACTTGTACACTGGGAGCTGGTGTTCAAACCCAGGGCTGTCAGACCCAGAAGCTTGAACTCTTTTTTTATTTCTTTTAATTTTTAAAAAAAATTTATTGAAGTATAGTTGATTTACAGTGTTGTGTTAATTTCTTCTGTACAGCAAAGTGACTCAGTTATACATATATGTTCTTTTTCATATTCTTTTCCATTAGGGAAAATATCACAGCATATTGACTATAGGTCCCTGTACTCTACAATAGGACCTTATTGTTTATCCATCCTATATATAATAGTTTGCCTCTGCTAATCCCAAACTCCCAGTCCTTCCCTCCCATACCCCCCCGTCTCCCCGTTGGCAGCCACAAGTCTTTTCTCTATATCTGCTGAGTCTCTTTTCATTTTGTAGATATGTTGATTTGTGTTGTATTTTAGATTCCACACATAAGTGATACCATACGGTATTTGTCTTTCTTTCTGACTTCACTTAGTATTGATAATCTCTAGGTTCATCCATGTTGCTGCAGATGGCATTATTTCATCCTTTCTGATGACCGAGTAATGTTGCATTGTGTGTGTGTGTGTATGTATATGTGTGTGTACATACATTTTCTTTATCCATTCACCTGCTGATGGACATTTAGGTTGTTTCCATGTCTTGGCTATTGTAAATAGTGCTGCTATGAACATAGGGATGCGTGTATCTTTTCGAACTATAGTTTTGCCTGGGTATATGCCCAGGAGTGGAATTGCTGAATCATGTGGTAATTCTGTTTTTAGTTTTTTAAGGAACCTCCATACTGTTCTCTGTAGTGGCTGCACCAATTTACATTCCCACCAACAGTGTAAGAGGGTTCCTTTTTCTCCACACCCTCTCCAGCATTTGTTACTTGTAGACTTTTTAATGACGGCCATTCTGAACGGCGTGAGGTGGTACCTCGTTGTAGTTTTGATGTGCATTTCTCTAATAATTAGCGGTGTTGAGCATCTTTTCATGTGCCTATTGGCCATCTGTATGTAGAAGCTTGAACTCTTAATGCAATGCCAAACCCGTTTGTATTCAGGGCAGGGAGTGGGGTTCTGACCCCTGTGGTCAAGTGCGTGGTCTTTAACTTGTGGAAGAGGGTCTCCCTTGCTTATGGGGCCAGAGTAGAGGTGCAGGCACCAGGCATCATGGTGTGTGAGCAGATCAAGTGAATGTCAAATCAGGAGAACTGGGTTTGAATGTCTGTTTTACTGTTGACCATCTGTAGGACCTTGGCAATTTTGCCTCACCTCTGAGAAACAGCAGGGGAGTATCGTATCCTACTAGCTGGCTTCAGGGGTTGTTTCATGTGAAAAATACCACACGCATGCTCTGGATTCCCATACTTTTCCACTTGGTGGATCCACAAACACAAATAATCTCAGAGCCAGTGGTTACCGAGTGCTGAACACTTAAGTCTGTTCTAGTCCAGTCCTCCCATGATGCTGCGAGCTTGTTCTGTCATCACCTCCATGCTGCAGATGTGGAAACTGACGATTGGAAAAGTCACCTGTCCAGTCTCAGCTAGGATGGCAGAGCTGGCTTCAGAGCTCAGCTCTGTGTTTCTCCAGAGCCTAGATACTCTCTCCTGCCTCCCTGGGATTCTTTTAAAGCAGTATGGCTGGTTATTGCCCTTAAAAACCATGCTAAGCAGAATCAACCAACTCTTACCTCTCTGAGTTCCAGCCGATTAGCGCCCACGTTCCCAAGGGAGCTGTAGCCTTGCTGTCCTCCCTGTCTTTCAAGCTCCCGTGGAGTGTAGCACCCCCTGCTGAGCATTCCTGCACACTCCCCCCACCAGCACTGGGGCACTTGCTGTGTGCTAGATATTCAGCGGCACGAGGGACCCAGTCCCTCTTGGGAAGAGGCAGCCGAAGCCTCCCAGCAGCATGAGGATGCCAGGGTAGAAAGAAGAGGCTGGACCCTAGGCAAGGCAGTTCAGGAAGACATCCTTGAGTCGATCCAGTCCAGGCTCTGCCCAGCACCTATTTTGGCCCTGAAGGAGGCTCAGCTGGACCTTTTACAGAAGATGCTAATTGCAAACACTCTGAGTGCATCGATCCACTGCTGCTCTGATTAACTAATTATGCACAACAGCACCTAGAAGGGCTGAAGGAGATTAGTTTGAAAGGACCAGCACCAGGTCGTCATTTCTGAGAGGCCTCCCGGCCTGCTTCAGAGAAAACTCCAGTCTGGCCCAACTCTTTAATTACCTTCAGAGGCACTAAAGTTTAAGTTACATTCTTATTGTTTTCATATTAGCTTCTGCCCGAGTCCTGAGCTAAGCACTGGTGAGGCTACGGTTGGGGAGGGAGGGTCCATGTGACGGGCAGGTGGTTTTCTCGTTTGGCTCTTTAGTTGCAAGATTTCATGAGTTTCCAGAGTGTACCGGTAATTGGTTCCCTAGCAGAGGCTTACAGATATCCTATAATGCTTGCGTGTCGGATTTGCCATTTTCAAACATCCCCAATTGGGTGTTCAAATGTGGCTTCCGTCAGGATTTGTAACGCACAGACACACTCACACTTGCTCTCTCTGTTAGATATTAACACTGTAGCTCTAAATGCAGAATGTCTACGGTCTGGCCCCGCTTCTATTTTTTACCTCATCTCTGACATATTTTTATACCTCGGATTGTCTCCTTACCTTCCCCCTTTCTAATCCTCTAAGAGGGCTTTGCAGCATGTCATTCAGCCCCCAAAGTCAGCAATAAGCCGAGATCAGCTTGGAACACCAGTCATCGCCCTTGGGAGCACTTTTCAAAGGAGCACAGGTTTCCCAGCTCCTATCTCTCCCCTTCCAAAGGCTTTACCTATTTTGAAACTTCCTCACTAACCCTTGGCTTTGTCTGAAGGAAGACAGAGGAGGCAGGGAAGAAGGGGTGATGGGGGCAGGCAGAGCCAGGCTACTGACGCTCGTTCGGTGAAGGAGCAATCCACTCTCTCCCCCCAGCACTGCTTACCTGGGCTAACTTCTCCATAGGCAAATACTCATAGATCAGAGTGCCCCCCTCCTCTCTCATGACCCCACCAGGGCTGCAGTGACCTTGTCACCGCTTTCTACCCTATGATGTTGGCCACAGTGTATCCTTCTCCCTCCCGTCAGCTGGGCCACTCATGATGCACTCCAGCCTTTGTTTCAACACTGTCTGCATTCAGAGCCCATCGTGCCTAATAAATACCCCTTAAAGCTTCAGGCCTTGTGCCTAATACCCCTTAAAGCTTCAGGCCTTGTGGAGAGAGGAGAGAGTGCCCGGGTAGAAAAAGTGATTTCTACATTTTCTTTCCAGGGCTTTATACCTTCCACAGAGGCTGCATGTGCCTTATTTACACTTGCTTATTGCATTCTGTTCATATTTTCCAAACAGGGAAAGCCCACTGGGAGAGCACCACCTTACCTGGGCCCTTCTCTGCCCGAGTGCTGTGCTTTCCTTGGGGAGGGAACTGTCTTCCTGCACATTTGGAGTAATGCAGTGGCCCTGTACTTTTCTCTACTAAAGCCCCAGTGGCTGCACAGGTGATACATGCTTCTGGGAGCGTAACAGGAAGGCAGCAGGCTGGACGCAGTCCTTGCAAAGATCCACACCAAAGCTAATGAAGGTGGGAGCCTACATGCTCCCTCCATCCTCTGATACTCAGCTAGCTTCCTCTGCTGGCAGAGCTTCCTTTACCTGTGAGGGCCTGATGTTTCGATTTTTTTCAACCCAGAACATCATGGACCAAGTATATTAATTGCCTCAGTTAGTACTGGCTACCCACAAGCCCAATCAATCCAAAAAGCTGGTCCAGGACCCAGGGGCAGCCCAGCAAGATAATAGCCGAGATCCAAATCCTGTCTCTGCCACCTGATAGCTGTTTGACTTGGGGATTTTATAACCACTGTGTTCATGTTTTCTTTCAATACATATATTTTGAGCAACAATTATGTATCCATCCTTATGGTAAGTGCTGGGAATATCAGGTGTGGGGAAATCAGACCAAGCCCTCCCATCATGGAGCTTTTTCCACCTTGAGGAAGGCAGATATAAATTATAACCTGAATCTCTTGGACTTGTACTGACCCACCTACAAAATAAGGAGAGGAGAGATGTCATTCTTTATATCCCAGGCGTCTCCTCAGGCTTTTTTTTTAAAAAAGCGTAGGAATAAAATTCTAACATATTATGCAGACAATTGGGAAATGGGAAGGGGAACATAAATTTATCAAGTCCCTGCTGTATGCCAGTAACTGTGAGCTATGTTTTGTTTGTTTGTTTGTTTGTTTTGTTTCTGCGGTACGCGGGCCTCTCACTGTTGTGGCCTCTCCCATTGCGGAGCACAGGCTCCGGACGCACAGGCTCAGCGGCCATGGCTCACGGGCCCAGCTGCTCCGCAGCATGTGGGATCTTCCTGTGGGATCTTCCCGGACCGGGGCACGAACCCGTGTCCCCTGCATCGGCAGGCGGACTCTCAACCACTGCACCACCAGGGAAGCCCTGAGCTATGTTTTATTGATAGTGTCTCATCTTACTCCATGCAGTGATGCTATGAGCTAAGCTTTATTACGCCATTGTGCAGATGGACGGATTGAAGTTTACAAAAGGCAGCAAGAGCACTGTTATGCCCAGTTAATAAGTATGCGTTGAGAGCATTCTTTTTTACTTATTTACTTGTTTGTTTATTTTTGCCTGTGTTGGGCCTTTGTTGCTGCACACAGGCTTTACTCTAGTTTCGGCGAGCGGCGGCTACTCCTCGTTGCGGTGTGTGGGCTTCTCATTGTGGTGGCGTGCGGGCTTCAGTAGTTGTGGCACATGGGCTCAGTAGTTGCGGCTCACAGGCTCTAGAGCTCAGGCTCAGTAGCAGTGGTGCACAGGCTTAGTTGCTCCGTGGCATATGGGATCTTCCAGGACCAGGGCTCGAACCCGTGTCCCCTGCAGTGGGAGGCGGATTCTTAACTACTGGGCCACCAGGGAGATCCCATTCTTTATGCCAGGAGCTGAGCGCATAAGGTGCTGGGCCCCAAGGCCTGAGCCGGGGCATGTTTTGTGTTGCTATGATCTAGAGGGGGAGATGGACGCTGAGCCAGAAGTTACAGGTGTGCTGAGTGCCATCTGAGGAGCAAGACTTCGAAAGCATTATAACAGGGAAAACTCACCTGGTTCTCGGGTTAGAGAATCAGAGAGAAAATACCTTTAAAGCAGAGATCTGATGGAGAGTAGGCATTAGCAAGACAAAGAGAAGAGATGTGCTCCAGGGGGAACAGGTGCGTGGAAAGGACAGTAAGGGCAGAGCCTGGAGGCCGAGGAGGAGAGACTAGAGATGGATCTCACATTGAGGAGTTTGGGTGAGCAGTTGGGAGCCTCTGGAGTAGCTAAGTGGGGAAGCGACTTGATCAAATCTGCATTTTAGAAAGATCACTTTGGCGGCTGTTCGGCGGAGGGGAGACCGATTAGGAGCCTGTTACCATTGTCTTGATGGTGGGAGGTCATGGTGGCACCATGCGCTGGCAGTGGGCTAGCAAGAAGCAGGCAACTTTGCGCGGGAGTCCAGGACACCAGGCCCAGGTGTTTGCCCTGAGGCTCTGAGGGCCATTCTCTGACTACGGGAGGAGGTGGCAATTGGGGTCAGTGGATCTCCAAGACGCCACCAACACACCAGCCATGCTCGGCAGACTGAGATCATGGAAGGAAGATGGAGAGTAACCTGTAGGAACAGGAAGGCAGATATGGAAAGACTGAGGAAGAGGATGCTGGGCAGAGACGACTGGGAGGATGATAGCAATTAAAACTGAGCTGAAGCCAGGGCTGGGGGCGAGAGGGAAGAGAATGGAGAGTAGGAGGGCAGGGCACTGACTGCGCCCACCACTTGGGAAGGTAAAGTAGGGGACAGGGATCCCGCCCCGGCGTCTGTGACTGAGCCAGATCCCTTCCCAAGACAGAAGCATCTTTCCCTCTGATGATCTGATGCTGGTTGCCTGAGGACCTTGTTTCTCTCACCAGGAGGAGTGGAGAGGCCATCAGACACCCCCTCTAGAAATCACAGGAGTTGCCCGCCTCCAGGCAGGGCGTGAGATGGCAGGTGGACGTGGTCTTATGGTTTCCTCCACACAGAAATTACTTTTTCCCCAGGAAGGAACCGAGTGTGTGAGAGGTACCCTTCGGGTCCCCTCTTTCTCAAAGCGTTAGTCCTCCTTTCCGACCTTTATCAGGGGCTATGATAGGCATCTTAAAAGGCAAGCGCTTTTCTCCCATTGCCAGCCTGTTGTGGCTAGAATACCAAATCTGAGCAAATAGCTCTCTGTGTGCTGTCGTCTTTGATTATTTTTTTCCTCTGGGATATATCTGGCTCCAGGCAGACTGTGCCTGACTTTCTCCTTGTAAGGACCATTCGGTTGAGGACACTGTGAGTGAACAGGGCCCAGTAATTGAGTGCCTCCTATCTCCGATTCAGCTTTCTGATCTCTCTCTACCCAGGCCAGTGGTGTCCTGCTTGAGGACTTCTCCCTGAGCGACAGATTTGCTCCTTCGAGACTCCAGTCCCTGGTTCCATCAGCCATCCAAAGCCTGTGTACTTTGGGAAGTCGGCGGGAAATTCAGCCGTCTTCTAAAGATATAGATTAACTGCACATCTGTCAGGGTTTAGTTAAACATGACTGACTAATTTATCCTGCAGTGTGAGATGGGGATTCATTTCCTTTGCAAGTTGACTTGGCAATTTTCTCTGCTCAAAGAACATTTAGAATAGATGGTGTGCATGGCAATCAGGAAGAAATAGATACTATTAATTTTCCATTTTTCAAATGTGAGATTGACTATACAGCCCATATCCCATTCTCCTCGGAAAAACAGACCACCTCCTCTCCCGTTTAGAGCTGTGCACTGTCTGAAAACTCAGAAAAGAGGGCCTTCTAGTCCCCAGAGGGTCTGAGTTGGGGCCGATAAGCACGTTAGTGGGGGCCTGCGCCCGGGGGCCAGTCCTGGTACCTGGCAGAGCCGTGTGGCGCTCTGTTCCTCCTCCTCCTATGGCTCAGCATGAGATGCGGGTTCCCAGCTTGAGCGAGTTTGTGGTCTCCTTCCTCGGCTAATCTGTTCAGATTGGAGGGAAGGACTGGAGGCACAGGCTTGCCTGTCAGGATATCATGATGGACCTCCGAAAGTTGGAAATCCCAAAGGGATAGCTAACTTCATCCAGCGCTCGCCATACAATGTTCGGCCGCCGTGATGGAAGTAGTCTGTATCTGCGCTCTCCCAGATGCAGTCATTCGCTAGCCGCGTGTGACTGCTGAGTACTTGGAACGGGGTGGGTGCAACTGAGGAACGAAATGTTGACTTTTATTTCATTTTAGTTAATTTAAATGAAAATAGCCACATATGGCTCACGGTAACTCTGTTGGATAGCACAGGTATCTGTGTTCACCCGTTTCCTGTGTGGCCAAAGCCAGTTGTGTTTAGGTATCTTTGTCTTACTGGTTTTCTGAATGCTGTTCTATTTGCTCCAAACTTACTGATAAGTTGTATAAAAACAATCGTAGAGGTAATAAAACTCATAGCTGGCACATGCTGAGTAATTACTATATACCATGTGCTTTGCTAAGCCCTCTAACACACCTCATCTCATTTATAGTCACATAATGATACCCTGAGTTTACGGATGACGAAACTTGAGTCACCCAGCCAGCCAGCCAGCGGTCAAGCTGGGATTCACAGCAGGCAGTGAGACCCCAGAGCTCTCCCGACAGACCTCAGTGCCGTTGCCTGCCTGGTGTTTTAAGATACAGTCGTGTCCTGCTTGTTGAACGCCAGGTACTGTCTTGAGGTCATTAGCAACCTGCGTATAAACAATGCCCACACACTCCATGCTTTACAGAGTTTACCTCTGGCTCCCGGCTGGAAGGAAGGAAGCAGCTATACATGTGCACTGAGGTTGCACAGACCCAGTCTGGGTCTGCTCACCACCTCCCCTCAGATGGAGGGCAAGAGAGTCCTTTCCTGCCTGAGGGCTGGGAGGTTTGGCTCGTGTTCTCCATCAAGGACCAAGCCCCAGGCTCAGGAAAGATGGGCTTTCCTGCAAGCAGACATGAACTATAAAAATGAGGAGAGGCTCTGCAAAGTATTGTCTTCTGGAGGGGCTTCATCCCTTTGCAGCTCAGATGGGGGCTGGTCGCCTCAGTTGAGTGAGACGCTGCACTTAGTGAAGGCTGGATGGGGGTTTGAGCGAGACCCTCTGCTCATTCGTCACTACCCCCGTGCCTTCCACTGGGGTCTCTCCGCACTGATAGGTTCTAGCCTTAATCTACATCTTGTCAGCACCATGAGACGTTCAGAACCTGGCTCTGCATTGTAATGTGGCTTGCTTGGCTTCACAGCCTGACTCCTGCAGCTTTAGAATTTGGGAAAACTGACAGTTGTGGGGTTCACTTCCTATTTACTGAGGCTTTACCTCCTCAGGTCTCTAATTCCTGTCCCTCCGGATGCGAACAACCGCTAAATGCATTGCTGGTTTTTCTGCCTCTTGGGAGCGGCCCACTGCCTGGACCCTTTGTCAGAATTCTCAGCACCCAGAATTAGGGTAAAATCAGGCAGCTAGGGAAAGTCAGCTCCCTCCTCTGCACCATTGTCCCTCCTTTGGGGATTTCTCTCCTCCAGTCTTAGCTCTCTATGAGACTGTCAAATAGCCCGCACCCACCTACCCATCCACCCATCTGGATTTTCTTCTTGTTCTCAGGAGTATTCGTTGGCCTTGCTCTGTCATACCGTAAAAGATAAGCCGGAATGCTAAAGATGGGCTGCATATAGAAAGGACTCTTCCAGGGACAAGGCATCCATCTGTCCATAGGGAAAAGTCAAGTCAGTCTGTTCAAAGGCCGGCAACATAAGCCACATCCACAAACCCAAACGTGGGCTAAAGCGAAATCGAGAGTCGCTCTCACTGGGATCTTTTGGTGTCCCAGGCAGCCTTTCCCGAAGAGCATTAGCTGTTCCTAAATGTTAATCTCTTGCCATGAGTTCAGTGGAAAACATCTTCTCTGGCAACTGCAATAGCAAGTTTGATCGGGTTAGCAAAAGGGACCCGTGACGGTCTTTGGAGGCTGGTGCATGATGGCGAGGCCATCCCGGCTTGCTTTCAGAGTGCCAAGGCAGTCCAAGTTCGGTTGTGCATGGCGCTGCTTGCCATGGGCGTCTCGGCTCTCACTTTGTCATACTCTTTACCTGTGAGAGCAGCATCTTTGGGGCATTTTCACAGTGGCATTTTCACAGTGGCATAAGGAGCCATATCCTGGTTGGAGAGGGAGGTCTGTTAGGAGCATCACATGTTGAGAGCAGAGAGTTCAAACGAGGAGAAGGCCCACGGACTCACTGTTTCTTCCATCTTCTTTTCTCCAGCCTGCACGGACAAGGAGTTGAGGAACCTCGCTTCCCGGCTCAAAGACTGGTTTGGAGCCCTCCATGAGGATGCAAACAGGGTCGTCAAGCCCACCAGCTCCGACACAGCCCAAGGCAGTAAGACCGCTTTACTCTCGCTAATTTACCTCATTTTAAACACCACATTCCCTCCTCAGTTATTGGATGTTGTTGATTGACCGCCCTAAGATGCTGTTGTTAAAAGAAACACTAAGTTAAATGTAGACACTGACTTGAAGTATGCCCCAGTTTCAGAAATATCGGAGGAGAGGGAAATGCCTTAGAATCAAGAAAACACTACACCTTAACGTTTTTTAAAGTCTGCTTGCAAAATTATCACGTGCTTAGTACAGTCCTTTTGGAAAATGCATTTAAGGAAAGATACCAAGATAACAAACTACTGTGTAGAAAATAGATAAGCAACAATATACTATATAACATAGGGAATTATAGCCATTGTCTTGTAATAGCCTGCAAAAATACTGAATCACTACGCTGTACACCTGAAACTGACACAATATTGTACATCAACCATACTTCAATTAAAAAATGTATAGAAACACAGCGTTTTAATAACTAAGCACGTCGTGGCGTGGCATATACTTCAAACGTTCCCTTGCCACGTAGAAAAAAATATTTATGTCTGTGTGTGTATGTATATGCACTCACACACACTTTACAGACTATCTTATGGCCTTCTTTTATCACCCAGCAATACACTATCTCTCTAGGCAGTTGAGTGGTATTCTGCCTTGTAATCACTATCTAGAATCTCTATGTGTAGATACAACATAATTTATGTAATTAGACCTTTATTTGGGAGCTTTGAAGTTGTTCCTAATGTTCAGCTATTATAAGCAACACGGTAGCAAACATCTTTGATAACTTAGCTCTATGGACGTTAATCAGATTGCATTTTGTTTTCCATAGATAAACTCCCAGACAAGTGTTCCCTCCGCCATCACTGAACTGGCAGAGACCATACCCAGAGCCTCTCCAGAAGCTGGAGAGAAGACTCAGAGTAGGTCTGCCTGTTTGTACCTTGACAGAGCCTCTCAGTGCCTTTAACGCAAAGGCCATTAGGGGAGAGCTCCTGCACACTGTGGCCGATTGGCACAGAACGGCTTAGTCAACGATACAGTTGTCGAGCCGCGCAGAGCTTTGCCACAGCCTCTTCTGTGTAGAGATTTTTATATTGATTTGTCAAAATATAAAAACACACGTTATTTCAAGCAGAGAGCATCTCACCCCATCCCCGATGCCACGCTTGTGTGGACAGGATTTCTGAACGTAATGCTCCTGGGTTGAACTAAGTAGGTAAGAAGTGATACTGGTAATTGGTGGGACCCAGAGTTTAACCAGCATCTGGTCTTCAGGCCAAATTAGAATGATCTTAATTTCGGGTTTATCCTTTGCTGTTCATAGCCATCTAGAGATACTAGTAGAGAATGTTGATCCTAGGGGACAATTCTTTCACCAGTTTGGAACTTTTTTACCTTTAGGGAAAGGTAGATTCTGGGAAGCAAATGCTAAGTGTCCAAAGAGTGGGTCCTGGGGTTGTAGTATCTGTGGGAAGGGGGATGTAAGAAAGAGTCTTTCTTTCCATCCCTGCCAAAGGTTTCCTTGGGAGTTTGTGGACAGTTAATTCACAGGTAGTCTCTAGAAGCTTTTCCCAGGGGTCTTCCAGGAGCCACTGAGGCCCTCGGCTTTCTGAACGACCTTTCAATGAAGAGCAGATTGACGTGAAAGAGCTGCTCCTCGCAGCCTCCAGTCGTGGGAGGCCCCTTCTGCCTCCCAGGGAGCCTGCAAAAGGCCTGCCCTTGGCCACAGGCAAATCAAGTCCCTGAAGAGGTTTTTAGGTTGGATGTCCTGAAGCAACTGGAGCCAAGGGATATAAAGGAATGACACTTGGTTAGCCCACGAGGCACAGGAGGGAGAGACATTTTTGTCAGTCCAGGAGTTCTGAAGGGGAAAACCACGGAACCCTAGAAGTGCCATGAGCTCAGGGCCAACCAGAAGGGCTGCTCTGTTCCCCTGGATATCAGATGCAGGTGCCCCTTTTCTAGAGCCTTCCAAATTTGGCACTTCTTTTCAGTGGTCAGTCAGCAGTATTAAAATTTCTCTTTCCTGTGTATTAAAATGGTAATATCCTACAACATTGATGCATACTACATAAAATATTCTGTAGAAAAGTGTGGAGCCATTTAGTTGTAGAAAAGTGTGGAGCCATTTAGTGTCAGAGTCAATTATCTTGCTTTATTCAGTCGCCCCTGAGGACATCATCATCACAGAGATTGTTCAGTCATGACCTTCAGTCAAAGAGGAGGCCAGATGATGTTCCATAGTCTCTCTTCTTGAAAATCAGGATCTTTCCTAAGATGTGCTTTAAGATATCAAAAGGTATAAATTTAAAAATGGAAAGATTTTTGTATGTTGGAACAGGTAAGTTAAACTTTGCAGTAGCTAGAAAACTTCTCTCAACAAGTTCTTCTGTTGAGCACTTCCTGTGTGCCTGTACTGGCTTCTGGACAGCCAAGACCCTGTTGTAAAGATGCTACTTTAAAGGGTGGGCACGCTTTGCTCTGTCTTATATCCTGCTGACTAAGCAGAGGTTCCTGGTGAGGCACATAGAGCCTGATGAGCAGGCTGTAGGTTACAACCCTAGAGGGTCAATCGATCCCATCAGGATCCTCCGTGACAGTCACTGTGGCAGCCCTTGCATTGCTCATCCCTAAACTTGGCGCCCAAGCCAACTGGATGTCCTCAGCGTAGGAGGCTCCTGTGTCATGCGAAGCAGAGGCAGCCCTGGGAGAGGAGGGACTGAGAATGTAGACTGAGGGTTGGGCCACCTGGGCTTGAATTCCAGCCCCACAATTGTATGACCTTGAGCAAGTAACTTAAATCTTGAGCTTCTTTTCTGTAATCCATAGGGAAGACAAAGCATCATCTCTTAGGGCTGTTAGAAGGATTCAGTGAGATAATTATAAAATGCTGAGAAGAGTGCCTTCAGTAACACAAAAGTGAATTCTTCATCGTTTTCTGGGGAAAAGAAAACCAGTCCTAGAAATCCAGATTATGGAATAATTTAACATTGCCTGGTGCTTTGATTCCGAAAGAAAGACGAGTTTTACATGTGGGGTATGCCTTCTCTGGGGTTTGTCTACAGTACACTCAGTATCCCGAGTGTTAAGCCAAGTGTTATTATTCGAGCGCATACAGTTTCCACTGTAGAAACAAATAATCCTCTAAGAAAACCAACCCTCCTCCCCGCACCCCGGGAAATAAAAAGAAATAATTTTCTGAGTCATACATGATTCCATGTCATGTATCTCTTGAGGGGATTGCAGAAAAGAAAAATGGGGAACAGAGGCAGGTACCCTGGCTTGTTTTCCCATTAATGTTCAGACTGCTTGGATTGAACAGTCCTTTGGGATATAATCACTGCTTCTGGATTGTACCACATAGTTTCATCTCACTGCCATCCTTTTACGATAGTTCTTTTGTTTTGGTTTTTCAAGTAGTTTTTTTTCCTCAATATAAAAGCATAGTTTGCAGTATTATCCGTTAGTCCTCTTACTCACCATGTTTGTACTCTTCCTTTTTCAGGCATCCCCTGTTTTAAGCAAGTCTGGTAAATGAAAATCCCTATTTACATCACAGATAAATTAGGATTGGGGATTTATTCCCTTTAGAATATATTCTCCTGAAATGCTGACTTCTGTTTTAGCACATTTTAGACTGTTTCATTTAAAAACCAACCAACCACCACCACATGTTCTGGTAGAAGGCTACTGAGACTGTACCCGTGGAGGGGTAAAGCACCAGGGGAGGAGGTGGAGAGGGTGGGCCCTGGGGCTCCTCTGGGGGCAGAAAGCTGGGGAGCAAGCAGGACACGAGAGAGCGGGCTTGGTGGCAGCTGAGACATGTCCTTCCCTCTACAGGGTTTGACACCAGCATCCTTCCCATCTGCAAGGACTCCCTGGGCTGGATGTTCAACAAGTTGGACATGAACTATGACCTCCTGCTTGACCACTCAGAGATCAACGCCATCTACCTGGATAAGTATGAGCCCTGTATCAAGCCTCTCTTCAATTCCTGTGACTCCTTCAAGGATGGCAAGCTCTCTAACAATGAGTGGTGCTACTGCTTCCAGAAGCCTGGAGGTAAGGCAGGAGGGAGGTAGGGCCACCATGCTGTGCAGGGACGGGCCCCCTATCATGTCCTGGGGAGAGAGACAAGGATCAGCAAGCAGAAAGTCACAGCTAGAGAATAAAGCAAACGCTCTTTTTCTCCTCATTGACCTCCACTTTCAGCATGGTAGGGAAAACCCAGGAGCATAATTAAGGAGTGTGTTATTCCACTCCTCCTTTTAGGAAAATCTTTTAACTGTTGTGCCTCAGCTTTTCCATCTGTAAGATGGGCGTAGAAACCTTTGCTACATAATTCCCAAAGTCAGTGTAAGATCCTTCATGTCTTTGTTTTTTGTACATTTTCTTCAGATTAGGTTCTTAGGTGTTTCTGTTTGGTTTCAGTAGGAACTCTCTCTACACTAAGACATTAGAATTGGTCTCATCATAGGTATTGCAAATAGTTTTTTTCCCCAAACTGGACTATGTGCGTTTTCGCTAGGGTGAAATTTAAAATTTTAAGATAGTTAGATTTCTCCATCTTTTATTTTGGGGCTTCTTAGAAGCCATAAGGCTTACTTTAAGCTTAGAAAGGCATTTCCCACTGTGAGATAGTAAAGCAACTCTCTTCTTTTCTTTAGTACCTTTGTGGGGCTTTGTTTGTTTACGGAAATCTTTTATCACTTTAGTTTTTTGTGTGTGTGCAGTCAAGTAGGGTCCCAGTCCCGATCCCTTGAGATGGTTGTCCACTTGCCCATTTGTCATTAATTGACTAACCCATCTTTCTCCCACTAGTTTGAAATGCTTCCTCTATCATATATAAAACTCCTATATGCTCTATGTATATCTGTCTATTCCTGGGTGCTCTGTCCTACTAATTGACATGTTTTATTATTTAGCGGACCACTCTCTCCTACCATTAACCTTTTTTCAGAATATCGTTATATGTCCTATATGTTTGAACTCTTTGAATTTTAGAATCTTATAATCAGTTCATTCAATTAAAAAAAAACTTACTGGTATTTTTTTTAGAATTAGGCAAAATTAGATTAATCTAGAGAGTTGACAGCTATATAATATTGAACCCTTTTATCCTAGAACAGGGTTTGTCTGTTAACCAGCAAGCTACAAGTTTTGTTTTCACAGATGTTATACTTCCCTTGTGTTTATTGTTGTTGCCAGTATAGACGAAATCCATTTTTTCCCATTATATTTCCTCACTGGTGATTGCTTCACTATTAAATTTGTTCCCGGCCACCATACTAAATCCTCACTTTATTTATGATGGTTATTCTGGTTGGTTTCCTTGAATTTTTCAGGTGTGCACTCATATTATCTGCAAATAGTGATAGCGTTTTCTCTTCTCAATTTTTGTACCTCATTTCTTTCTAATCACATCAGCTAGTTCTTCCAAATCGACGTTACATAATAGCCATGCTTTTTACTTCAATAGGAATGCTTGTGGTGGTTCAGCATTAAGCTTCATGATAGCTTTGGGCTCGAGTTCATACAAATTCATGTGGCTTTAGCTCCAGGTTGAGGCTGAATGAAGCGAAGCCTCATTGCTAATACTTCACCTGGAGGGGTAATGCCAGGGCCCCGAGAGGGAAGTAACTGCCTTAACCACGAGACACAGCTGAGCCCCTGGCCACATGCGATGTCTCCAGATAGGCTGCCCTTTCAGCAACCGTGGGAGGGAGCCAGGACCCACCTATGGAAAAGAACGGCATCTAGGAGGAGTTGAGCAGAAGAATTTGGTGTCGTTCTTTGTTTCTTATTTTGTGTACTTCTCCCATTTTCTTAAGTTAGTTCCTTTATTTTTTTGATAAAGTTCCTACCACCTCCCTTCCTGACCCAGAACCAACTTTGGGAGTTCTATTTACCCTCACCTTTCTTTATTATTTCCTATATTTTTAATGTACGTACTTGAGGGTAAAGTTTTCCTCCAAAGTACTCCTTTAGCTATAGGCCATAGGTATTCATAGTTTGTATTTTTATTATGGTTAATTTGTAGATATTCTACAATTAAGGATCTGGGTACCTCTTTGGCCCAATAAAGCTTTGAAAGAGCACTTTTTAAACTCTTCGTGCTGACTGAGATCATTCTTTTCTTTATTGCCAAGTTTTAGAAGTTTTTTCAGAAGTTCTCATGGGAATTAGTCTTTGAATGTTTGAAAATATATAAATTTCCTTTATACAGAAGCAAAGATGCTAAGTATAAACTTCCTGGAATCATAGTTTGCTCTCTTGATACTTTAATGTTATTCTCCTAGCCCTGGATGTAGTTACTGAAAGAGTGAACCCATACGAATTTTTCTCCCTTTTGGGGGTGATGTACCCATTTTGCCTGGAAGTCAAAACGATTCTTTACCTTTCACGGCTATGAACTTCCTTGGACATGTTTTAGTTTTGCTCAGGCTACATCAATCACTTTTTCCTGAGACATGTTATGCTCTCTCGAGCTCTAGAATTAAAATTTTTTTGTCCCACGTGTTTTGTCCCACGTGTTTAGTCTCTTCTCATCAGTCACATGGACGTTTCACATCAGTTTTGTTGCTTCAGATATAGCCTTCCTTTCTTTAACGGCTTAGTTTTCCTCTTTATGTCATTTATATCCTTGAGCTTTTGTATCTGTGCATTAAAATACCTGTAGACGGTCTTTTTTCATTAGAATCTTTGGTAAATATTTTCTTCTCAGCAGCATACATTTTCTGTCACAAGTTTTTCATCTGAAGTTTGTTCTTGTTCGTTCCTCTCTTTTTCTTGCAGCATTTTTAGTAGGTCTCAGTCTTGATTCATTTCTACTTATAAGTAGAGTTTTTAAAGACCGTTTGAGAAAGGGGCCTGACAATTAGAAACGTTCTTCCTGGGAAACTGGCAGTGTTTATGATTGTGCTGCTCCTTCAGGAGCCGTCTTCTAAATGCCTAAAGATTTTTTTCTCTGTATTTCTTCATAGGGAGATGAGCATTTCCATTGGTACCTACCTCATATGGTGACTGTAAAGATTAAATTAATTAGGAGAAAGTTCCAAAACATTAGCTGGTGCATTCTGAGAATTCAGTGAATGTTCATTATTTGCTGTAGATGCTACTTTTTTTTTTTTTTTTTTTTTTTTTTTTGCGGTACGTGGGCCTCTCACTGTTGTGGCCTCTCCCGTTGCGGAGCGCAGGCTCAGCGGCCATGGCTCACGGGCCCAGCCGCTCTGCAGCATGTGGGATCCTCCCGGACCGGGGCACGAACCCGTGTCCCCTGCATCGGCAGGTGGACTCTCAACCACTGCACCACCAGGGAAGCCCTAGATGCTACTTTTAATCATCAAAGAAAGATGGAGTTTGGTCTCTTTTTTGTTGGTTTCAGGTGGTATCTTTCTCCTGTACTCCGAAATCATCTTAAACCCAGAAGTCAAAAACATGTACTTGATAGTTTCTCTCAAGAAATGAGAAGCAAGACCAGGTGGCATTGTGAAATCCGAAGGGTAACAGATGTAAACAGGCACTCAGGTACCTTCTGCAGACTCCACACTTGTACTTACAGAGGTAGGGTAAGTGCTCTGAGAATCCAAATGTCATGGTCTTTGCTAGAGAACCATGAGCAAATAGCAGAGCCACAGCATCTGCAAAGGCCGGTCATAGTAAAATTAAGATTAGTGAGGTCGCCTTTCTTTTTGCATGGAGTGGAAGTCAAAAGGGTACCACACACTTTCATATGCCCTACTTTAGCCCTGTGGCTCCCACTGTATCAGCCCTTCACTTGAGAATGGACAGTTTTGAGCTCGTTTGTAATAACACATGTTTTATCACTGAAGACTTGGAGGCTGAGAGGGAGAAAGAGACAGGCCCAAAGTACTTGCCTAGGAGGTGGCAAAGCCCAGAGTTAAGGTGTCACCCTTCTGTCCCTCTAGATCTCTTCTGTATCTTCATAGTTGTCCCTTGAGGCCTGTGTTTTACTTTCCTGGGGTAGTGAGCCATGAGGTCGGAAGTAGCCATTCTAATCGTCTTTCTATCCTGCAGTAAGACCTGAGGTAGATTAAGTATTTGTCCCAGTCTGTGGATTCAACACACGTACCCACTAGTAACCTTTTATCCTGGTTCTCAGCTCATAGAAGTCTTGGCTGATAAGAGACTTTTTTTCTTTATATAAGGAAGTAAATAATGAAATCACTGACTAGACACTTGGTATTTGCTTGACTGGTTGGTGGGAAGAAAGATTCCTATACAGTGCAAGTAGCCCCCGAATACTATTTTAAGTACCTAGTGGTATAAAATGTTGTTTTTTTAAAATTAGTGCCACTAATGGCCTGAATTTGTTTTGCTGCATAGTAACAGCAGATGAAGTAATTCCACTCCCAGGTGTGTCATTGTCTCCATTTCATGTCAAAAGTGAAACCAGTCATTAGCAATCATATCCCTTACCATCTGGAAACTGACTTTCATAAATTATTTTTAGGTCTCCCTTGCCAGAATGAAATGAACAGGATTCAGAAGCTGAACAAGGGGAAAAGCCTGTTGGGTAAGTACCATTTCTTGCCACTCATTTAAACAACTAATTAAACCACCCGTGTCTCTTGTAATATTGAGCACAGCCATGCTTATTCAATTAGGGACCAGTGTTTTGTGAAAGAACTGCCTCATATTACCCGAGACAGGGCTCTTCCAGGAAGCTGGTACTATGCGGTAGTCCACAGGACATACTCTGAGGCTCAGTTAGCTGGCTGAGAAACGCGGCATGCTCCATCAGCAGGAGGAGACGTCAAAGGTCAGCCCATGACCAGTGGGCAGGTCACCAGGCTGAAATCGAGCTAACCCCTCCCTGATCTTGGCTTTTCCTTCTTTCAGGTATGGCCATTAAACGGAGCTCTCAAGGGTTCCTTCCAAGTTAAAATGATAAGATCTATAAATTATAGAATTTCCTACATTCTGCAGATCAACTTGTCCATTCAAGGAGGATGATGAGCTGAGTCCCTTCTGAATTTATCAGACAGGGTCCAAGGACTCGAGTGCGCTTAAACACATTTCTGTTTCATGTGCATGATCACTGGACCCTGTCTCTACGTTTCTCCTCTTATCTTTTGTCCAGATGTTGAGGTGGAAGCAAGTGGGTTGTGCGAGTGTGTTTTTTCCCTGACATGCAAATCTGTGGCCAAGGTAACAAATGCTGGCTGTTGAAGGTTCCCTTTAGCTCCATACCCTCCTTTCTGCAGCACGCAGAACAGGCCATTGCTGAGACATCAGAGACACCTCATTTGTTTGCCCAAAAAAGAGCCTGCACTGCTTCCCTTGCGTTTTAAAAAGAGAGCTGACAGCTACAACACGAATTATTCTTGTTAAACATTCAGAAGCAGGTTCACCCCCTAAACAGCCTGCCATTTATCTATTTTCTTGAAGGAAACGGGCAAGTTTTTTGCAGATTGGTCTGTGAACTCTAGCCATTTCTCTTCATCTGATGTTTGTGCCACTCAAAGTGCATCTTATCTCCTTCCTTCTACTTTTTTTTTTTTTTTTTTTAATTTTTATTTATTTATTTTGTGGTACATGGGCCTCTCACCGTTGCGGCCTCTCCCATCGCAGGGCACAGGCTCTGGACGCACAGGTTCAACGGCCATCGCCCACGGGCCCAGCCGCTCCGCGGCATGTGGGATCTTCCTGGACCGGGGCACGAACCCTTGTCCCCTGCATGGCAGGTGGACTCTCAACCACTGCGCCACCAGGGAAGCCCCCTTCTACTTTTGAAAATTACTTATTTCACTGGCTTGCCTTAGACTTCCCACTTCTGATAACACCCTTTTCAGCTCACCAAGAACTCCAAAGTTGTTGTGATCTGGACCTGAGTGTAGGTTCTTCTCCAGTGTTGAAGACATAAAAGCATCTTTCTGGATCCCTCTTCCATTGGGCTTTCCTCCAGTGCAAGGACTTGTGCTCGATGATCTGATTCTTCCATGTGCGAGGTCATTTTGGGTTTGAGTGATGTGCTTAAGAGAACTAATAGAGAGTGCTATTTTTGGATGCATGGATATCTTCTTACTGCTTCATTGATAATGAGATATTATTTTTAAAGTATGTGGCCTCAGATAAAATGTCTCATCTTTTATTTTCCCCAGTTCATAGGAATGAAAGGCCTATCTTTTTCCTACTGTGAATCCCACCTAGTTTTAAAGCTCACTTTACCACATCTCCCCACATAGGGATATTATTCCAGCCGACTCATAAAAATACCATTTATCTGCTTACAAATTATTTTTTGCAGGGGGAAATCTCCTAATATAACACATGTGTATTCAGGGGCATTCAGATTCCTAGCAGAGACAAGCAATAACAAATTACAGTCAGTTATAATTACTGCCTACTTAGAAAAAAACGGTGATTCTATTACCTTATAGATATAGAGCAGCACCTGCTTCCTACCAACCTGGGGCCTCAAGCCAGGATATATATTTTTTTGGGGCGGGGCATCTATTAACTGCTCTTGTTTTCCAACTGCAGCTCAAGGAGGAGGATCAGCATTTCCTCACCTTTCTACTTGCTCTCAAAAGAAAACATCTGCTTTTTTTTTTTTTTTGTCCTTCCTTCTGTTCCCTGAAGACCAGGGGTGCTGTGCACTGGCTGAGCAACTAAGAGTATGGGCACTACTTCTAATTGCAGCACCAGCAGACTTACCTGTCACTTAGGAGGGATTTTTCTGGGGGCAACTTCCTAGCTGTGATCTTTGAGAACGTGGTCATCTTGGAATAGCTTGGTGAGCAGTTGCTAGAATCAGCTGGATCTGAGGTTACTGTCTGCCATGCCACTCTTCTTTCCAGATCTTTTCTATGAAATAAAATAAAAGGTCAATTTAAAAACACAGTCACTCTCAAAAAATCACAAATAAAATTAGGCAGTAGAAGCCAGCGGTAAGCAGAAACCTCCATCTTCACATGGCTGATTAATGTTACTACTCATGTTACACTGAGAATCGTCCCATAGTAGACGAGCACACAATCATCAAACACACACACACGCCCCCTAAGAAAAATGAAAACTAAAAACTGTCATAAATATTACCTACAGCTGAGTGTTAGAAGAGAAAATATTATCTTCAGGGTGCTGAGAGGAAATCACTTTGAACCTAGGATGTTAAATGTATCTCAGTGATCATCCAAGTGTGATGACAGACATATTCTCAAACCACAGATTCGGTAAGCTTACTAACCGTAGACTTACTAAAGGTTTTAATATGCAGAAGACAAACAATACCAGAAGGAATTATTGAGATACAATATGGAAAAGAAGGCATGCTGCTAAATCTAAACAAATATGAACTACAAAAATGTTTTGATATCAAGGTAGAATTAAAATTTCAGACTGTTGGGGGTCAGTGATAAAAATGTGATAAAAATGTGTCTGGTTTATTCAGGAATAAAAGAAAATATATAGTTTTTAAACCTATGGAAGACAACCATAGAATAAAGAAAACTTGATCATTTCAACAGAAAGCAGGAAAGGGGGAAGACAGCAAACACAAAATACAGTGGTAGATATAAAAACACACATATCTGTAATCACCATAAATGTGACTGGGCGAAACTCATTTATTATGAGACAGAGACTGAGAAAATCTGACAAGAGCAAATACTTTGTTTTCAGTTCTTAAGAGAAAGAGGTATTATTATCTTGCTGAAATGTTACATGTCATCAATTGGTATACCCATAACTTTAAAACAAAATGTCACATTATAACAATTGTAACTATAGATGTAACCAACATAAGAGCACTCAATATATAAGGCAAATACTAACAGACATAAAAGGAGAAATTGACAGTGACACAATAACAGTGGGGGACTTCACCCCACTTTCATCAATGGACAGATCATCTAGATAGAAAATCAATAAGGAAACACAGGCCTTAAATGATATTTATACAGCATTCCATCCAAAAGCAGCAGAATACACAGTCTTTTCAAGTGCACATGGAACATTCTCCAGGATTGATCACATCTTAGGTCACAAAGCAAGCCTTAGTAAAGTTAAGAAAATTGCAGTCAATATCAAGCATCTTTTCTGACCACAGTGCTGTGAGATTAGAAATCAA
The DNA here is from genome assembly GCF_059928025.1 of Delphinapterus leucas. Classification (NCBI taxonomy): domain Eukaryota; kingdom Metazoa; phylum Chordata; class Mammalia; order Artiodactyla; family Monodontidae; genus Delphinapterus; species Delphinapterus leucas. The sequence continues at coordinate 115,493,098 of NC_143131.1, read as the reverse complement.
CTATAAGATAAACACTGGAAAAAAGCACAAACATGTGGAGTCTAAACAACCAATGGATCACTGAAGAAATCAAAAAATGCCTAGAGACAAATGACAATGAAAACAGGATGATGCAAAAGCAGTTCTAAGAGGGAAGTTTATAGCAATACAATCTTACCGCAGGAAGCAAGAAAAGTCCCAAATAAACAACCTGACCTTACGCCTGAAGCAACTAGAGAAAGAAGAACAAACAAAACCCAAAGTTAGTAGTAAGGAAAGAAATCATAAAGATCAGAGCATAAATAAATGAAACAGAAACAAAGAAAACAACAGCAAAGATCAATAAAACTAAAAGCTGGTTCTTTGAGAAGATAAACAAAATGGATAAACCCTTTGACTCATCAAGAAAAAAGTGGAGAGGATGCAAATCAAAAAAATTAGAAATGGAAAAGTTACAACTGACACCACAGAAATACAAAGGACCTTAAAAGACTACTACAAGCAATTATATGCCACTAAAGTGGACAACCTAGAAGAAATGGACAAAATCTTAAAAAGAATGGAAGCCTCTAAGACTGAACCAGGAAGAAATAGAAAATATGAACAGACCAATCACAAGCACTGAAATTGAAAGTGTGATTAAAAAATTCCCAACAAACGAGTCCAGGACCAGATGGCTTCACAGGTGAATTCTATCAAACATTTAAAGAAGAGCTAACACCCATCCTTCTCAAACTCTTCCAAAAACTTGCAGAGGAAGGAACACTCCCAAACACATTCTATGAGGCTACTGTCACCCAGGTACCAAAACCAGACAAAGATACCACAAAAAGGAAAATTACAGGCCAATATCACTGATGAATATAGATGCAAAAATCCTCAACAAAATACTAGCAAACTGAATCCAGCAATACATTAAAAGGATCATATGCCATGGTAAAGTGGAGTTTATCCCAGGGACACAAGGATTTTTCAATATCCACAAATCATTCAGTGTGATACACCATGCTAACAAAGTGAAGAATAAAAACCATATGATCATGTCAATCCCAAACTCCCAGTCTATCCCTCCCCCACTCCCCCTGGTAACCATAAGTTCATTCTCTAATTCTGTGAGTCTGTTTGCTTTCTAAATAAGTTCATTTGTATAGGTTTTTTTTGGATTCTGCAATAGAAAGCAATATCATATGATACTTGTCTTTCTCTGTCTGACTTCACTTAGTATGATAATCTCCAGGTCCATCCATGTTGCTTTTCAATGGCTGAGTAACATTCCATTGTTTCCATATATCACTTATATGCAGAACCAAAAAAAATGATACAAACGAACTTATTTACAAAACAGAAGGAGACTCACAGACACAGAAAAACTTATGATTACCAAAGGGGAAAGGTGGAGGTGGGGAGGGATAAACTGGGAGTTTGGGATGGACATGTACACACTACTACATTTAAAATAGATAACCAACAAGGGTCTGCTGTGTAGCACAGGGAACACTGCTCAATATTCTGTAATAACATAAATGGAAAGAGAATTTGAAAAATAGATACGTGTATATGAATAACTGAATCACTCTGCTGTACACCTGAAACTTACACAACATTGTAAATCAACCATAGTCCAATATAAAATAAAATTTTTTAAAAAAGAACACACACACACACAAAGTAACAGAACTGCAAGGAGGAGTTGTCATATCTATAGCCTAATCAGAGACTCTAATAATATACCTCTTCTTGAAAACTTACAGTTCAAGTATACAAAAGAAGAAGTGAACAACATAATTCATTAGCATTTTTATATATGTATTCCTATTCATTAGCATTTTTATATATATGTATTTTTATAGCATTTTTATATATGTATTCCTGTATATGTACATAGGCATAGAATAGACAGTCTGTTCAAACACACATGACATTTGTCATGGACTACACAAAAGAAAACTAAAACTAAACACCTCAAAAAAGTATCATAGATGATATTCTCTACAACACAATACAAACAGAAGTAAAAAATGAGGTTACACAACCTTATATGTCTGGTTTTTATTTTTTAAATAATTAGTCAAAGATGAAATAAAGTAAAACTACAAAACATTTAGACCTGAATGAAAATGAAAGCACTATGTGCCAAAAACAGAGAAGCAACTAAAATGAAACTTAGAGGAACATTCATAGCTTCAAATGCATTTCTGGAAAAAAAAAAAAAAAACAACTAAAATTTCAAATCCAAAAGCTATAAGGACAACACAGTTAAGACTAAAGCAAAAAGAAATCAAATAGACAAAACTTTGACAATGTGAAAGCCTCAAATAGTCTCGTGAATTTAAAAATGGGCTGTAACCTCAGATATAGATGAATAGTATAAATCTGTAGTTCTCAAACTTCACAATTTGAGAACTACAGAAACCCCTGGAGAGTTTATTAAAGCATAGTTTGTTGGGCCCCACTCTCAAAGTCTTTAATTCAGTAGGTTTGAGGTGGGGTCAAGAATTTGCTTTTCTAAGCAGTTTGCTTCCCACTGATGATGCAGCTGCTGGTCCTGGGCCCACACTTTGGAAACCATTGCTATAAACCAACTTACAGCAATTACAAAAACCGAGTTGAAAAGGATACTCTGAGTATGGGTCACGAAGAAAAAGAAGACCCAACAGGCTTAAAAAAAAAACAAAACATTAATTTTAAATCAAAATACTACTGTCACCTCCTAAAATAGGCACCAGGCCCAAAATATTTTTATGGGTGAATCCATGGAAGAGATCATTCTCATTTGATACAAAACATCTGGAGTACAGAAAAAGAAAAATACCTGAATCATTTTACAAATTAGTTGCTTTGATACAGAAATTGAAGAAACAAAACTATATGCCTCTATCACTTAGTAACATAGATGCAAAAGGATCAGAAAATTGAATCCAATATATCATGACCAAGTAGTATCTATTCCAGGAAAGCAAAGATATATTTTTAAAAATTGTGCCACTCATTAAAAGCACATAAAGGATAAAAAAATCCTATGATTCTCTCAAGTATTAATGTTATTGAATCAGGAAGGAATAGAAACTCTGAACAGACCGGTTACTAGTGAGGAGATTGAATCAATAATCAAAAATCTCCCAAGAAAGCAAAGACCAAGAGCAGACAGCTTCACTGGTGAATTTGACCAAATATTTAAAGAAGAATTAACACCAATCCTTCTCCAGCTCTTCCCAAAAAACTTCAGAGGAGAGAACACTCCCAAACTCATTTTATGAAGCCAGCATTACCTTGATACTAAAGCCAGAAAAAAACACTACAAGAAAAGAAAACTACAAGCCAATATCCCAGATGAATATAGATGCAAAAATTCTCTAGCAGCACATTAAAGGAAAGGAAGATGTAAAAGTTTCTTTGTTTGCAGATACAATTTAACCAAGGAGGTGAAAGATCTCTATGCTGAAAACTGTTAAGACATTGATGAAAGGAATCCCATATTCATGGATTAGAAGAATTAATATTGTTAAAATGTCTATATTACCCAAAGTCATGTATAGATTCAAAGCAATTTCTATAAAGATCCCAGTAGCATTTTTACGGAAATAGAAACACAATCCTAAAATTTATATGAAAGCACAAAACCCCCAAATAGCCAAAGCAACTCTAAGAAAGAACAAAGAAGAACACTTCCTGATTTCCAGCTGTATTATAAAGCTATAGTCAACAAACAAGGTTGTACTGGCATAAAAATAGACACATAGAGTAACAGAACATAATTGAGAGCCCAGAAATAAACCCATACATATACAATCAACTAATATATTCAAAAGACAGTCTCTTCAATAAGTGGTGCTGGGAAAATTGGATATTCACATGTAAAAGAATGAAACTAGACCCCTACCTTACACCACTCACAAAAATTAACTTGAAATTGATCAAAGACCTAAATGTAAGACTGGAAACAATAAAACTGCTAGAAAAACACATAGGAAAAAAGCTCTTGACATGGGCCTTGGCAGTGAGTTTTTGCATATGACACCTAAAACACAAGCAACAAGATCAAAAATATGTGGGACTACACCAAACTTAAAAGCTTCTGTGCAGCAAAACAATCAAAAAAACGAAAAGACAACCTATGGAATGAGAAGAAATATTTGCAAACCATATATCAGATAGGGGTTCATATCAATATATGTAAAGAACTCATACAACTCAATAGCAAAAACAAAACAAACCAAAAATTCCACAAATAATTCAATTTGACAAATGGACAAAGGAGCTGAATAGACATTTTTTCCAAAGAAGATATTCAGATGGTCAACAGGTACATGAAAAGGTGCTCAGCCTCACTAATCATCAGGGAAGTGCAAATCAAAACCACAATAAGATATCAGGTCCTGCCTGTTAGAACGGCTATCATGAAAAAGACAAGGGATAACAAATGTTGGCAAGGATGTGGAAAAAGGAGAACCCTTGTGCACTGTTGCTGGGATTATAAATTGGTGCAGCCCTATGGAAAACAGTATGGAGGTTCCTCAAAAAATTAAAGATAGAACTACCATATGATCCAGAAATTCTGCTTCTGGGAATATATCTGAAGGAAATGAATATACTATGTCAAAGAGATATCTGCACACCCATATTCATGGCAGCATCATTTACATTAGCCAAGATGTGGAAACAACCTAAGTGTTCATCAACGGATGAATGGCTAAAGAAGTTCATATATGTTTATATATATATATATGAACAGAACATCATTCAGCCAGAAGAAAGAAGGAAATCCTGCCAATTGTGATGACATGGATGGACTTTGAGGGCATTATCCTAAGTGAAGTAAGTCAGACAGAGAAAGAAAATACGGTATGATCACTTGTATGTATAATCTAAAAACAAACTTTGAGACTGGTGGTAAACACAGGCAGAGTATGGGCAGTGGGAAAATTGGATGAAGGTGGTCCAAAGGTACAAACTTCCAGTTATAAGATAAATAAGTACTGGGATATAACATACAACGTGATATCTATAGTTAACACTGCTGTATGGTAGATGTGAAAGTTGCTAAGAGTAAATCCTGAGAGTTCTTCTCCCAAGGAAAAAGACTTTTTTTTTTTCTATATGAGATGATGGATGTAAACTAAATTTACTGTGGTAATCATTTCACAATATATAAGTCAAATCATTGTGCTATACACCTTAAACTTATCCAGTGCTGTGTGTCGATTATATGTCAATTACATTTCAATAAAACTGGAAAAACTTCTGAAATAAAAAGTTATTAATAAGAGTAGAACCACAGGGAAAAAGAGAACTCATCCAAGAAGGAATCCTATCTAACCTTGAGCAAGTCCTAGGGCCCTGTAATTTTGATTAGGTAATAACCAAGCATGCCTTTCTTTCTTGCTGGCTTTGCAGTAAATACCCTGTCTGATGTGTGTGCCCTCTTGTCTGTTTTTGAGGGCATTAACTCTGAGTATCTGTGCACTTCTCTGATTCAAGTTGGACCTTTCGTTCTCCCAGGAGCACTCATACCTCGGTGTAATGAGGAGGGCTATTACAAAGCCACACAGTGCCACGGTGGCACAGGGCAGTGCTGGTGTGTGGATAAATACGGCAACGAGCTAGCTGGCTCCAGGAAACAGGGTGCTGTGAGCTGTGGTGAGTAAGGCCTGCTGCATCAGCCCCCAATGACCTCTGGTGACTTAGAGGTACTCACTGTATGAGGATCTGGGCAGAAGAATTTGTAGAGGTCGTTATGGTCTACAGCGAGTGAGTTTACAATGGAGATAAAGTAACCCTGAAATCACATGAGATAATGCATAGCTAGTTTTCCGAGTGCCAGGAGCTCACTATGGCCAATGAACTGGACAACAGTTTTTGACAGTCAGAAACGGTTGCAGGCAAAGAGTGACTCAGATAGACCTCCCAAAAAGGTAGAAACATCTCAAGAATTCTGGGGCTCATATCAGAATAAGGCTTGTGGTCCATGCCAGGTAGACAGGGATGCTCTCACGTTCAGAAGGTAAATTGCATGATTTTGCCCTACAGTTAAGGAAGTCGTGACGCATAAGCAGAACCTAAGCTCAGATCTTTTCTTCCTTCTTAATGTTTCAGAAGAGGAGCAGGAAACTTCAGGGGATTTTGGCAGTGGCGGCTCTGTGGTCCTGCTGGATGACCTAGAGGACGAATGGGAGCTGGGACCAAAGGACAAAGCGGGGAAGCTGCGGGGGCACGCCCGGGCAGTGACGGAGGACGATGAGGACGAGGGCGACGAGAAAGAGGACGAGGTTGGGTACATATGGTAGTTCCCACGGGGAGGAGGACACGAGGTTCGCACAACACTGCAAGTCACTTCCTGTTCCTGCATTTGTATCTAAGACTCCACGGCACATGGCCTCTTCTCCATTGTTGCCCTCTCTACCCAACCTAAGGTTCGGAAGACAACTCCTTGTTCCCGGAGCATTCTGATTTTGCATACGGCGTGTGGGAAAAAGGGTGTTGTGTTTTGTTTTTTAGACAGGGGAAGGCTGGCTGAATTAGAGCCTCCTTCCCTCCCGTGAGTTTTTTGCAACAAGCATGTGATTTATGTGGGATTCTGACAGTGCAGGGAGCCCCTACCCTCAAACGTCAAAGACCCTTTGCGATCACCGACACCGGTGGTTAGTACAGCATGGTTCCCGGCCTTACCGTGTCTAAGTGCTTTTCTTGTGTCCTGTAGATGTTGTGGAAAACACACTGCACTGTACCTTGTTCCCACTGCCCCCCACCACCCCTGGTGTCTATTACTACAAATCAGTTTTTCACATTACTCGATCTGGCTTCCTACAAACAACAGCCTTAATTCAGTCAAGAGTCCCTTTGGGGAACTGATCTCCTTTATTAGAAAAGGTGTCTGGATGCTTCTCTCTGTACGTACATAAACATGGAAGTACGTACAGAAGAGACTATACACACCTCTCAGAAAAAAAGGGTTTGGGTATCTATTAAAAACTCATTTGAAAAACAATTACACATTTGTCAGCTTGATCAGACCTGGATCATCATTTCTGGAATAGGAAATGTGTATCAAAGTCCTTTTTTGCACTAACAGTTGGCACTTGTAGCCTGCAGACTGAGGAGGCTGCTTCTGTCTGCGGCAGCAGAGTTATTGGAAGCCTCTTTGATTTGGATAAGCCTCTGTCTGCCTAAATTGCTTTCCTCGCAGAAGCCATGCGACTCCCACGCGGGCAGCTTCACAAGCCATCTCTCTCATTTCAGCTCAAGCGCCCCTGGGGCTTGCAGCAGTCCTGTGTGCGGCAGGCCCCTCCCTTCCTACCTACTCAAGGGCTTTTTCTAAGGCATGTACACATACCCTCTGCTCTCTGAGAAGACAGTCCCTCGCTGCTCCTTAGCAGAAGAAAATTCAGCATTCTTAACTCAATGTTTCAGTTTTGCCGCTCTCTAGCCACACATCATGATGAGGCTAGAAAAGCTCTACAGATTTTTGATCGCTCATCATTTGTAAAGAGTCTCAGATGGAGGCCTAGAAAGAACTCCATGACGGCACATGGGAAGCTAGGGCTAGATTTTTAAGAGCTAGTCCTGCCCTTATCCCCTCCCCGACACAAGTGTCAAGGTACTAATGAAGAAAGCCCTTTACCATTGCGTTTCTTTTCCCTAAGTTAACTCATGATTAGAGTCTATCTCCAAATTTGGTAGGGTCATCATCTCTATAGTCTTTAGGATTTCTCCCCCTATCAGGCTGGCCCCCGTACAAGTACCAAAGAGTAGTCTTCAAAGTGGCCCCCATTTAGCTCAGTACAGGGCCTTAAGCTCCTGCCCCACCCAGTTTCCACCCACAAGGACGCCCTCATCAGCCAGCCGGCAAGGATCTCTTGCCCACATTTGTTTTCCTTCCCTTCCTGCACTCCAGCTAGTCCACAAGGAGACCGCAAAAACTCAGGCGAAAAATATACCCAGCCAAACCATGATTACAGCGGCAGCTGACCACCCCCCGCTCCAAACTGACCATTTGTTTATACTTTACCAGCCCACCTCAAACTAGTATTTTCCAATCCCTGCATTGGCCAGACCCAGTGGCATTACCCCTGGACTTGGCTAAGATGGGACATGAACTTACTTGATATGGCAAACTCATTTGGCCTGATAGAATGAGCACAGCCAGGACCCTAGGTATCGGGTGACCATAGGCAAGCTCTGTATTGGGATCTCAACTCCTTCACCTCTGTTTCAGTTTTTGTTGTTTTTTTCTCACTTGAACAAAACTCTGAGATGATAATTTAGAAAACAGGTGCTTAATTGCAGCTAAATTACAATCGAATGTATAAAAGAATCGAGACGTAGTTTTAAAATCTCAGTTTAGACCATCAAAGAAAACCATCGTTACTATCTCCTCTGAGCTTGGAAAAATGCACAAGAGAACAAATTAAAATCGACAAATCGATTTCACTTAGAGAAACTTCTAGGAACAGAGTGAACCACACTGATCTTAATTTGCCTAATTATCTTATGACAAGTGTCAAATTAAGATGACACTTAAAGATCCTTAGCATTAACTTAATGATGGAGAAGAGCGCTCACTAGTCAATTCCCAGGAAGGTAATGAGATGCTCATTTTCAGAGACATTCCGAGAAGGTATTTTGAATCATTAAAATATTAAATAAAAAGCCCTCCTAAGACTGGAACCCCAAATCAATGGAGCAACATTAACGCCACTTTTCATGCCTCGCTTTGGCAAGACAGCATTAGATTTTTTTAAAGGTACTTTGCATAAGTAGTAAAGATTTGATATTTTAGTTACCTCATCCTTAGAAGAAGAAATTTTGCTTTCCTCTTTTTTGGCAGGAGTCCTTTAGCTAGTGATGGAGTATACATAAAAATCTTGATTAAAAAAAAATAGTACTGTGATAATCATTCCCTTGTTGGAGACAGATATGGAGTTGAAACTTCACTGGCTCATTTTTGGAACCTCCTTAGTAAATAGTTATATTCTTATTCCATAAATGGTTCTTTTATTTGATACCATTTCCTTGGCATCTAAGTTAAGCCCCAGAATTTTCTTCCACAATGGTTAGTTGTCTAACATATTACTGTCTTTTTGTTTCCGTGAACATTCTAGGCATGGGAATACCTTCACACTGAATTCGAGATATTATATCAGGTCCTCCTCCTTTATGCCCATTTTCCCATGCCCAGCAGTGAATGACAGCGTGTCTGTCCAGGTCTGCCCCTCTCCTCTTCACGGGATGCCATCTACAGTTTCGTTTAGTTTTTACCTTGACCACACTGTACAGTAACATCCAAGAGCCCTTTATACAGTGGGTGGTTTTGGTCTTTTTATACCTTTTTCTCAAAGTCACTGATGTTTGTCTCTGTTCAATGTGTAGTACTGTAATGAGAGCCCTCCAAATCCTGAGTGTCAGTTTGTTGTCCCTATTGTAGATGAAATAGTGAAGTAGAACAACCTAGTAAATTCTGAATGCTTTCCCACATAGACTTATCTGGAATGTGAACACAACTCTTTGGTTAATAGTAAATGCTTAACTGTAGTCCTGAGTAGGTGCATTTCTGTCTGTCCCAGTAAATTTTAATTTGTCTGCAACATCTGAGTGTGTGTCTTTTGTTAGCTTGCACATGCACTCGCCAGGCCATGTCCACACATGACCTCTGGAGAAGAGTATGGGCCGTTCAAGGGGATCACCAACACAGGGCCCTCTGTGAGGCCAACCTGCTGGTGCTCCAGCCTGTCCTGACCCCTCTCAGCACACCCTGGCACATCCATGCCCTGTGCCCCCTCAGCCTAGAACCTTCTCACCCGACCCCTCTTTCTGCCACGTTCTCCCCTCTCAAGCCACAACTTGCTTACTTAGTCCTTATCCATCAGGTTTCACTGTTGTCATCCTATTTGCAACCTTAAGCTTTTTCAATTCTTCTTCTTCCTTCCCTCCCCAGTCAGTTATTCTCCAATTCTCTTGGGAAAAACAAAAAACAGAAAAAACTCCTTTACAGGGACTCTGAGATGTCCTCAGTTTATGGCTGAACACACCAGATGCTTGTCAAACATCAGAAAACACCCAAATTGTAACAGGAATTATTTCCTTTCCACCTTTATCCACATTAAAGCCAGGGTATCTATGACTTAATTATACCCTGAGTGAGTAATTTCACCACCAACCGAGGTAGAAACTATCTTATGAATAATTCTAATTCTTTACCCAATGGACTGCATCTTACAGACAATTTACAGATTGACAGTTCAAGGAAAGATGCTTCATAAATCCACAAAATAACTAAGGTCAGAAGAACAGTGGCCAATATGAAGCCTCCAGGGTAGGTACAGGGTACCTTAAAGAGCAGCTGGCATTTGTGGACACTCCCAAAATTCCTCTTAAATCATCAGATTTACAGTCAAACCCCACATGTCTCCTCAAGTTGTGTCTTCATGGAAGCCACCTCTGTCCGTTAAAGGCCAGGACCAAAGGAATCTTAGTTATACAGCGTGAGTAAAAAGGTCCCAGCACCTCTCAAAATTCTGGATCAGTTTTCAGATTTGCTTTGACAAACTGATTCAAGGAAAGAGGACGATTTCAAAATTTATTCATTCAACAAGACTTTAAGGTTAATTAGAAGATTTGTAGCTATATAGATTAATATATGATGGATGGATGAATGCCACTATGGGCAGGCACCATATTCAGTGCTAGGAATATATCAAGAAAAGTGAATAAGACCTAGGGGGTCCTGCTCTGTAAAGTTATCTCCTTGAAAAAGACAAATAACTGTTACAGTAAGGGTTGGTGGATATCATAGTTGACACCAACAGCTACTGCAGCCTTGTTTAAAGCTCACCTTTCCTGATTTCTCATATCCATCATTCACTGATTTTCATCCTACCTCTCTGGCTATTCCTTTTAGGTCTCCTGTATTTCCGTTTGTTCACCCAGTTCTGTTCATACAGGTGTTCCTCAGATCTGTGTCCCTGGCCCATTCCTCTTTAATTTTACATGCTTTCTCTAGACAAGCTTATCTACATCAGTGATTTCAACCAACTCCTCCACTTGAAGAAGCCCCGGTCTATGTTTCAAGTGCAGGTTTTGATTCCATTCTGAAAAAGTCACCTGACATTTAGATAATTCTACTCAAATTTCCCATTACCACCTCAATTTTAAACCTTAAAACATCAAAATGATAGAATGAAATATAGAGTGAATATGCCTATGAAAACAGGAGTCAGCAAGGCTTCTTTAAAAACAATTCCTAGCAAATGTGAGCCATAAAGGAATAGATTAATAAATTTTCCTCCATCAAAATTAATAGCATGTCATGAACAAATTTAAAAGATAAACGAGAGACTAAAGAAGATAATGAGGACATAAAACAGATGAAGGATTAGGATATAAAATTTTTAAACTCCTACAAATCCATAAGAAAAATAGAATTCAACAGACTAATGGGGAAAGATAAAAACAAGCGAGCCATGGAAGACACACAGATGGCAAAGAAACCATGCCTAACCTCACTCATGATCAGAGAAACACAAATTAAGCAATGATCCCTCAGTTTCACTCAGAAAAAAATCATGATCATGTCAAGTGTTGTTGAGAGTGTAGTATAAGGAACACTCTTACACACTGTACAGTCCAATCAGCCATTGGAGGGCAGTTTGGTAATAACTATATAAGTAAGAGTAAATACCCTAGGACTGAATAATTTCACTTCTCAGTAATTACTCCTAGAGGAAAAAAATCACACTAATTTACAAAGATATATGTAAAATGTATATCCATTGTACCATCACTTGTTAGAACAGGAAATTTGGTACAAAACTAAGTATCCATCAGTGGGCACAACGGGCAACTCTACGCTCTGGAATACTATGCAGTAGTCAAAAATAATGAAGTAATTTCATATGCACTGACTTACCAAAACTTCTAAAACGTCAGTTGTATGAAGAAAACAATCAAGTGATACAGAGTATGAAATATGTAAGTTAGATATATAAAAGGCTATACAATCCACTTTCTCTGAGTAAATATGGAAATACACAAAACAAGGTCTGAAAGGACACACACAAAGCTGGTAGCAGTGGTGACCTCTGAGGAAAGGACTGGGACTTGGTCTGATCAGCCTCATCTCTATGTTTCACTTTTGCTTATTATCATGAAAGCAATACACCATGTCTTGTATGATTTCAAAATAATTCATTAGCTTCCTCTTCAAGACTTCTCCTGATACACTCCTTGACTTCAGGAATAGCACCACCATCTACCCCTCTCTCTCCAACTCCCAAATGGTAATAAGTCACCGAATTCTTTCAATTCTTCTTTCTAAATATCTCTTCCTCTCTGTCTCACCACTGCTGTCATGGTTCTGACCACCATCCTCTCTCTCAATTGTCTTGGGAATTTTTTAACCAGTGACCCTGCTTTATTCTTGCCCAGCTCCAATACATCTTACATGCTGCTTCTGCCAAAGTAATTTATTCTCAAAGGCAAATCTGATCATGTCACTGCCCTACTAAATTTTCAAGGTTTCTCATCACTGTCACGACCAAATCTAAGTTACTTGGCTTGGCAAATACACTGCTTTGTAATTGATCCCTTTCTACCTCTTTGTCTCCTTGCATTCCTCACATCTCAAATTCTAATCTTTTTCCCAAGCACCTCCACCCTTCTCAAGCTTCTGCCTGTGTTCCTGATAGTTCCTTTATCAAAACAGCCGAGGAGTACCAGCTCCAATTATTATTCCTCTAGGAACCCTTTTCAATTACTCTGAGAATTACCAAGCACTCCTACCCTTTTCTCTAGAATCCTGTAACTCCAAACCAGTGCTTGGTAACTGCCATGTCCAATTCTCTCATCAAATATGAATCTTTCAAAAGCCAGAGATAAAGCAAAATGACAAACTAGGAAGCTCTAAGCCATCATTCCCCCAGAGAGACATGAAAAATAACCCAAAACTGGCTAAGATAACCTTATAGGAACGCTATTAAGTGGTTAAAGTCTACAACAACCAAGTGAACACCCAAGCAATAAAAAGCCATATTCAAAATGGTAGTAAATTCCATGGTGTTTTACTTGCCCTGAACCACTGCTTCCCCAGTGCATAATGGTCTTGATCTAGAGGAGGTGGCAGCAGAGTTCCTAATTCTATCCCATGAACCAGAGGGAACAAAAAAGACCTTTTCTGCAATATTCTAACCTATCTTGGGGCTTCCTAAAGGACAGGAGTTTGTGATGCCTAACTCAAAGATCAGGCAGGGAGAAACAGGTAGCACTGCTCATGAAAGCTGCAAGGTACTAGAGACCTGCAGATACCTGAGACAGCAGAGTATGGGTAAAGTGAAGTAAACCCTTTGGGACATTTAAAAGCAACTGTGTACATAGGAGAATCAAAAAATGCTGCCCACAGGCCCAGGCAAAATGCATGCTCAGCTAAGACACATGAGAAAACCTTACATCTTCACCTTGGACTGATCCCAAGCCTCAGATATGACCAGTTAATTAGTGAAGGACTTCCCTGGTACAGAACTGGTATGCAAAGTCTGAGAAAGGTGGATGTTTTTTTCAAATGCCCTATTTTTCACAAGGTACACAAACTATCAGGAAAACATGGCCCATTCAAAGGAAGAAAATAGAGTGGCAGAAATAATCCCTGAAGAAGCAAAGGCAATGGAATTTAAAACAACTGTCATAAATATGCTCAAAATGCTAAAAGAAAACATGAACAAAAGACTAATGGAAACAAGGAAAATGATACATGAACAAAATGAGAATATAAACAAAGATAGAAATTATATATATAAAAAAAACAAATAGAAATTCTTGAGCTGAAAAGTAGAACTGAATAGAAAATTTCAGTGCACTGGTTTGACAGCAGATTTGAGCAGGCATATGAAAAAAAATTGGTGAAAAAAATCAAATTAGGACATATGACATCATCAAGTCTGAGAAGCAGGAAAAAAAAATGAAGAAAAGTGAACAGAGCTTAAGGAACTTATGAAATGCCATGAAGTAGACCAGTATATACATTATAAAAATCCCAAAAGGATAAGAGAGGAAGGAGTAGAGAGATTATTTGAAAAAATAATGGCTGAAAATGTGCCAAATTTGAGGAAAGACATGAATTTGCACATCCAAGCAGCTCAATAGACTGGAAGTGGGGTAAATCCAAAGAGACACACACCAAGACACATCATAATCAAACTACTGAAAGAGAGAGAATCTTGAAAGCAACAAGAGAAAAGTGATTCATCACATACAAGGGATTCTCAGTAAGATTACCAGCCAATTTACCACCAAGAAACCTTGGAGGCCAGAAGACAGTGGAATGAAATTATTTAAAGTAACAAGAAAAAAGAAAGAAACATAGCAACAAAGAATTCTATAACTAGTTAAAATATCTTTCAAAAAAAATTAAGACACTGTCAGATAAACAAAAGCTGAAGGAATTCATTACCACTAGACCTGTCCTATAAGAAATGTTAAATGGAGTCCTTCAGGTTAAAATGAAAGGAAGCTAGATGGTAACTCAAAACCATATGAAGGTATAAAATTCTCTGGTAAAGCTAAATACATGGTCAAATATTTTTTAAAAGTATTGTTGTAATTTTGGCTTTTAACATTTTTATTTTCAACAGTATTTAAAAGACAAATGTATAAAAATCATTATAAATCTATGTTAATGGGTACACAATATAAAAGGATGTAATTTGGGACAAGAATAGATAAAGGAGAGGTAAGAAGCTATAAAAGGGTAGAGTTTTGTATGCAAGTGAATTTCAGTTGTTACCGATTTAAAATAATTTTTATAATTTTAGGATGTTATATGTAATCCCCATGGTAACCAAAAATAAAATATTTATAGATATTCAAAAGAGAAAATGACAAAACAAGAAACTAAACCCAAAGAAGGCAATAGCAGAAGAAAAAAGGGACATAAAAAAAAGCTGTAATACATGCAGAACACAACAAAATGTCAAAGGTAAGACTTTCTCTATCAATAATTAACTAAGTGTAAATGGATTAAATTTCTCAGCCAAAATGCATAGATTAGCAGAATGGATTTAAAAAGCAAAACCAAAACATCATCTATATGTTGTCTACAAGAGACTCACATTAGATAAAAGGGCAAATATAAGTTGAAATTGAAAGGATGGGAAAGGTATTTCATGAAAACAGTATTCAAAAGAGAAAGGGTGGCTAAACAGGTATCAGACAAAATTGACTTTAAGTCAAAAACTCTTACAAGAGACAAAGAATAGCATTATATAATGATAAAAGGGTCAATTCACCAAAGAGATGTAACAATTAAAGACATATATGCAACAAAAATTACACCTACAAAATATGTGACAAAAATGTTGATGGACTTGAAAAGAGAAATAGATAGCCCTACAATAATAAGTAGAGACTTCAATAGCTTACTTTCAATAACTGATAGAGGGATTCCTGGTGGTGCAGTGCTTGAGAGTCCGCCTGCCGATGCAGGGGACAGGGGTTCGTGCCCCGGTCTGGGAAGATCCCACATGCTGCAGAGCGGCTGGGCTCGTGATCCATGGCCACTGAGCCTGTGCATCTGGAGCCTTTGATCCGCAATGGGAGAGGCCACAACAGTGAGAGGTCCGCATACTGCAAAAAATAAAAATAATTGATAGAATTATACAGAAAATCAATAAGGAGAGAAAGGACTTAACAGTATAAACCAATAGGACCTAAGAGACATATACAGAGCACTCTGTCCAACAACAGCAAAATACACTTCTCTTACATGTGGACCTGAACATTCTCCAGGATAGACCATGTGTTAGGCCAAAAACTTGTCTCATTGTTTTAATATTTTACAATGTATAAATTAAAAAAGATTAAAAGCATACAGTATCTTTTCTGATCACAGTGGAATGAAACTGGAAGCCAATAAGAAAAGAAAAACCAGAAAATTTACAAATGGTTGGAAATTAAACAGCACACTCCTAAATGACCAATGGGTCAAAGAAGAAATCACAAAGGAAATTATAAAGTATCCTGAAACAAATGCAAATGAAAACACAACATACCAAAACTTACAGGGTGCAACAACAGCAGTGCTAAGAGGGAAATTTATAACTCTAAATGCTTACATTTAAAAAATCTCAAATCAAAAATCTAACTTTGCATCTTAAATAACTAGAAAAAGAAGAACAAAATAAACCCAAAGGTAGCAGAAGGAAGGAAATAAAGATTAGAGCAGAGATAATAGAATAGAAAAAAAGAAAAAATAAGCAAAACCAAGGTTGGTTTTCAAAAAGATTAACAAAATTGACTAGCAAAGTTTAGCTAGATTAAGAAAAAAAGGAGACTCAATTACTAAAGTTAGAAATGGAAGTGGGGACATTACTACTCATTTTTTTTTTTAAGAAGATGTTGGGGGTAGGAGTTTATTAATTAATTAATTTATTTTTGCTGTGTTGGGTCTTCGTTTCTGTGCAAGGGCTTTCTCTAGTTGTGGCAAGCAGGGGCCATTCATCATCACGGTGCGCAGGCCTCTCACTCTTGCGGCCTCTCTTGTTGCAGAGCACAGGCTCCAGAGGCGCAGGCTGAGTGGTTATGGTTCATGGGCCTAGTTGCTCCACAGCATGTGAGATCTTCCCAGACCAGGGCTCGAACCCATGTCCCCTGCATTAGCAGGCAGATTCTCAACCACTGCGCCACCAGGGAAGCCCACTACTCATTTTATAGAAATGAAAAGGAGGGGAGTTGAAGAAGTTGGTGGAAGAGTAAGACGCAGAGATCAGCTTCCTCCCCACAGATACATCAGAAATACATCTACACGTGGAACTGCTCCTATAGGACACCCACTGAACGCTGGCAGAAGACCAAAGACCTCCCAAAAGGCAAGAAACTCCCCCATGTACCTGGGTAGGGCAAAAGAAAAAGA
This sequence comes from Delphinapterus leucas, assembly GCF_059928025.1. Taxonomy (NCBI): domain Eukaryota; kingdom Metazoa; phylum Chordata; class Mammalia; order Artiodactyla; family Monodontidae; genus Delphinapterus; species Delphinapterus leucas. Next base: position 115,476,225 of record NC_143131.1, on the reverse strand, counting down.
AAAAACAGAGACAAAAGAATAGGGACGGGACCTGCACCAGTGGGAGGAAGCTGTGAAGGAGGAAAGGTTTCCACACACTAGGAAGCCCCTTTGTGGGCGGAGACTGCGGGTGGTGGAGCGGGGAAGCTTTGGAGCCATGGAGGAGAGCGCAGCAACAGGGGTGCGGAGGGCAAAGTGCAGAGATTCCCGCACAGAGGATCGGTGCCAACCAGCACTCACCAGCCCGAGAGGCTTGTCTGCTCACCTGCCGGAGCAGGTAGGAGCTGGGAGCTGAGACTCGGGCTTCGGTCGGATCATAAGGAAAGGACTGGGGTTGGCAGTGTTAACACAGCCTGAAGGGGGCTAGTGTGCCACGGCTAGCTGGGAGGGAGTCTGGGAAAAAGTCTGGACCTGCCGAAGAGGGAAGAGACTTTTTCTCCCCTCTTTGTTTCCTGGTGCATGAGGAGAGGGGATTAAGAGCACTGCGTAAAGGAGCTCCATAGACGGGTGTGAGCCGTGGCTAACAGCATGGACCCCAGAGACGGGCATGAGATACTAAGGCTACTGCTGCAGCCACTAAGAAGCCTGTGTGCGAGCACAGGTCACTATCCACATCTCCCCTCCGGAAGCCTATGCAGCCCGCCACTGCCAGTGTCCCGTGATCCAGGGACAACTTCCCAGAAGAACGCACGGCGCGCCTCAGGCTGGTGCAACATCACGCCAGCCTCTGCCACCGCAGGCTCGCCCTGCATCCATACCACTCCCTGCCCCTGGCCTGAGTGAGCCAGAGCCCGCAGATCAGCAGCTCCTTTAACCCCGTTCTGTCTAAGCAAAGAACAGACGCCCTCAAGTGACCTACATGCAGAGGCGGGGCCAAATCCAAAGCTAAACCACGGGAGCTGTGCGAACAAAGAAGAGAAAGGGAAATTTCTCCCAGCAGCCTCAGGAGCAGCAGATTAAATCTCCACAATCAACTTGACGTACCCTGCATCTGTGGAACACCTGAATAGACAACGAATCATCCCAAATTAAGGAGGTGGATTTTGGGAGCAAGATTTATTATTTTTTCCCCTTGTCTTCTTTTTGTGAGAGTGTATGTGTATGCTTCTGTGTGAGATTTTGTCTGTATAGCTTTGTTTTCACCATTTGTCCTAGGGTTCTGTCTGTCCGATTTTTTTTTACTTTAAAAAAATTTTTTTTCTTAATAATTATTTTTTATTTTAATAACTTTATTTTATCTTACTTCATTTTATTTCATTTTATCCTCTTTCTTTCTACTTTTTTTCCCATTTATTGTGAGCCATGTGGATGAAAGGCTCATGGTGCTCCAGCCAGGAGTCAGTGCTGTGCCTCTGAGGTGGGAGAAACAACTTCAGGACACTGGGCCACAAGAGACCTCCCAGCTCCACGTAATATCAAATGGTGAAAATCTCCCAGAGATCTCCATCTCAACACCAACACCCAGAATCACTCAACAACTAGCAAGCTACAGTGCTGGACACCCTATGCCAAACAACTAGCAAGGCAGGAACACAACCCCACCCATTAGCAGAGAGGTGGCCTAAAATCATAATAAGGCCACAGACACCCCAAAGCACACCACCAGACGTGGACCTGCCCACCACAAAGACAAGATCCAGCCTCATCCACCAGAACACAGGCACTAGTCCCCTCCACCAGGAAGCCTACACAACCCACTGAACCAACTTTAGCCACCAGGGACAGACACCAAAAACAACGGGAACTACAAACCAGCAGCCTGCGAAAAGGAGACCCCAAACACAGTAAGATAAGCAAAATGGGAAGACAGAAAAACACACAGCAGATGAAAGAGTAAGGTAAAAACCCACCAGACCTAACAAATGAAGAGGAAATCGGCACCTTATCTGAAAAAGAATTCCAAAAAATGATAGTAAAGATGATCGAAAATCTTGGAAATAGAATAGAGAAAATGCAAGAAACATTTAACAAGGACCTAGAAGAACTAAAGAGGAAACAAGCAACAATAAACAACACAATAAATGAAATTAAAAATACTCTAGAAGGGATCAATAGCAGAATAACTGAGGCAGAAGAACGGATAAGTGACCTGGAAGATAAAATAGTGGAAATAACTACTGCAGAGCAGAATAAAGAAAAAAGAATGAAAACAACTGAGGACAGTCTCAGAGACCTCTGGGACAACATTAAACGCAACAACATTTCAATTAAAGGGATCCCAGAAGAAGAAGAGAAAAAGAAAGGGACTGAGAAAATAATTGAAGAGATGATAGTTGAAAACTTCCCTAATATGGGAAAAGAAACAGTTAATCAAGTCCAGGAAGCACAGAGAGTCCCATACAGGATAAATCCAAGGAGAAACATGCCAAGACACATATTAATCAAACTATCAAAAATTAAATATGAAGAAAACATATTAAAAGCAGCAAGGGAAAAACAACAAATAATACACAAGGGAATCCCCATAAGGTTAACAGCTGATCTTTCAGGAGAAACTCTGCAAGCCAGAAGGGAGTGGCAGGACATATTTAAAGTGATGAAGGAGGAAAACATACAACCAGGATTACTCTACCCAGCAAGGATCTCTTTCAGATTTGATGGAGAAATTAAAACCTTTACAGACAAGCAAAAGCTGAGAGAGTTCAGCACCACCAAACCAGCTTGACAACAAATGCTAAAGGAGCCTCCCTGGGCAAGAAACACAAGAGAAGGAAAAGACCTACAATAACAAACCCAAAACAATAAAGAAAATGGAAATAGGAACATACATATCGATAATTACCTTAAATGTAAATGGATTAAATGCTCCCAAGAAAAGACACAAACTGGCTGAATGGATACAAAAACAAGACCCATATATATGCTGTCTACAAGAGACCCACTTCAGACCTAGTGACACATACAGACTGAAAGTGAGGGAATGGAAAAAGATATTCCATACACATGGAAATCAAAAGAAAGCTGGAGCAGCAATTCTCATATCAGACAAAATAGACTTTAAAATAAAGACTATTACAAGAGACAAAGAAGGACAGTACATAACGATCAAGGGATAGATCCAAGAAGAAGGTATAACAATTGTAAATATTTATGCACCCAACATAGGAGCACCTCAATACATAAGGCAAATACTAACAGCCATAAAAGGGGAAATCAACAGTAACACAATCATAGTAGGGGACTTTAACACCCCACTTTCACCAATGAACATATCATCCAAAATGAAAATAAAAAAGGAAACACAAGGTTTAAATCATATATTAAACAAGATGGACTTAATTTATATTTATAGGACATTCCATCCAAAAACAACAGAATACACATTTTTAGCAAGTGCTCATGGATCATTCTCCAGGATAGATCATATCTTGGGTCACAAGTCAAGCCTTGGTAAATTTAAGAAAACTGAAATCATATCAAGTAACTTTTCCAGCCATAATGCTATGAGACTAGATATCAATTACAGGAAAAGATCTGTAAAAAATACAAACACATGGAGGCTAAACAATACACTACTTAACAAAGTGATCACTGAAGAAATCAAAGAGGAAATCAAAAAACACCTAGAAACAAATAACAATGGAGACACGATGACCCAAAACCTATGGGATGCAACAAAAGCAGTTCTAAGAGAGATGTCTATAGCAATACAATCCTATCTTAAGAAACAGGAAAGAGCTCAAACAAACAACCTAAACTTGCACCTAAAGCAATTAGAGAAAGAAGAACAGAAAAACCCCAAAGTTAGCAGAAGGAAAGAAATCATAAAGATCAGATCAGAAACAAATGAAAAAGAAATGAAGGAAACGATAGCAAAGATCAATAAAACTAAAAGCTGGTTCTTTGAGATGATAAACAAAATTGATAAACCTTCAGCCAGACTCATCAAGAAAAAGAGGGAGAGGACTCAAATCAATAAAATTAGAAATGAAAAAGGAGAAGTTACAATGGACACTGCAGAAACACAAAGCATCCTAGAGACTACTACAAGCAACCTTATGCCAATAAAATGGTGCACCTGGAAGAAATGGACAAACTCTTAAAAGGTGTAACCTTCCAAGAATGAACCAGGAAGAAACAGAAAACATGAACAGACTGATCACAAGTAATGAAATTGAAGCTGTGATTAAAAATCTTCCAACAAACAAAAGTCTAGGACCAGATGGCTTCACAGGAGAATTCTATCAAACATTTAGAGAAGAGCTCACACCCATTCTTCTCAAACTCTTCCAAAAAACTGCAGAGGATGGAACACTCCCAAACTCATTCTATGAGGCCACCATCACCCTGATACCAAAACCAGACAAAGAAACTACAAAAAAAGAAAATTACAGACCAATATCACTGATTCAAAAATCCTCAACAAAATACTAGCAAACAGAATCCAACAACACATTAAAAGGATCATACACCATGATCAAGTGGGATTTATCCCAGGGATGCAAGGATTTTTCAATATACCAAATCAGTCAATGTGATACACCATATTAACAAATTGAATAATAAAAATCATATGATCATCGCAATAGATGCTGAAAAAGCTTTTGACAAAATTCTAAATCCATTTATGATAAAAACTCTCCAGAAAGTGGGCATAGAGGGAAACTACCTCAACATAATAAAGGCCATATATGACAAACCCACAGCAAACATCATTCTCAATGGTGAAAAACTAAAAGCATTTCCTCTAAGATGAGGAACAAGACAAGGATGTTGACCCTCACCACTATTATTCAACATAGTTTTGGAAGTCCTAGCCATGGCAATCAGAGAAGGAAAAGAAATAAAAGGAATCCAAATTGGAAAAGAAGAAGTAAAACTGTCACTGTTTACAGATGACATGATACTATACATAGAGAATCCTAAAGATGCCACCAGAAAACTACTAGAGCTAAACAATGAATTTGGGAAAGTTGCAGGATATAAAATTAATGCACAGAAATCTCTGGCATTCTTATACACTAATGATGAAAAATCTGAAAGTGAAATTAAGAAAACACTCCCACTTACCACTGCAACAAAAAGAATAAAATACCTAGGAATAAACCTACCTAAGGAGACAAAAGACCTGTATGCAGAAAAGTATAAGGCACTGATGAAAGAAATTAAAGATGATACAAATAGATGGAGAGATACACCATGTTCTTGGATTGGAAGAATCAACATTGTGAAAATGACTCTACTACCCAAAGCAATCTACATATTCAATGCAATCCCTATCAAACTACCACTGGCATTTTTCACAGAACTAGAACAAAAAATTGCACAATTTGTATGGAAACACAAAAGACCCCGAATAGCCAAAGCAATTTTGAGAACAAAAAATGGAGCTGGATGAATCAGGCTCCCTGACTATAGACTATACCACAAAGCTACAGTAATCAAGACAGTATGGTACTGGCACAAAAACAGAAAGATAGATCAATGGAACAGGATAGAAAGCCCAGAGATAAACCCACACACATATGGTCACCTTATCTTTGATAAAGGAGGCAAGAATATATAGGGAAGAAAAGCTAGCCTCTTCAATAAGTGGTGCTGGGAAAACTGGACAGGTACATGTAAAAGTATGAAATTAGAACACTCCCTAACACCGTACACAATAATAAACTCAAAATGGATTAAAGACCTAAATGTAAGGCCAGACACTGTCAAACTCTTAGAGGAAAACATAGGCAGAACACTCTATGACATAAATCACAGCAAGATCCTTTTTGACCCACCTCCTACAGAAATGGAAATAAAAACAAAAATAAACAAATGGGACCTAATGAAACCTAAAAGCTTTTGCACAGCAAAGGATACCATAAACAGGACCAAAAGATAACCCTGAGAATGGGAGAAAATATTTGCAAATGAAGCAACTAACAAAGGATTAATCTCCAAAATTTACAAGCATCTCATGCAGCTCAATAAAAAAAACAAAACCCACCCAATCCAAAAATGGGCAGAAGGCCTAAGTAGACATTTCTCCAAAGAAGATATACAGATTGCCAACAAACACATGAAAGAATGCTCAACATCATTAATCATTAGAGAAATGCAAATCAAAACTACAATGAGATATCATCTCACACCGGTCATAATGGCCATCATCAAAAAATTTAGAAACAATAAATGCTGGACAGGGTGTGGAGAAAAGGGAACACTCTTACACTGTTGGTGGGAATGTGACTGATACAGCCACTATGAAGAACAGTATGGAGGTTCCTTAAAAAACTACAAATAGAACTACCATATGACCCAGCAATCCCACTACTGGTCATATACCTTGAGAAAACCATAATTCAAAAAGATTCATGTACCAAAATGTTCATTGCAGCTCTATTTACAATAGCCAGGACATGGAAGCAACCTAAGTGTCCATCAACAGATGAATGGATAAAGAAGATGTGGCACATATATACAATGGAATATTACTCAGCAATAAAAAGAAACAAAATTGAGTTATTTGTAGTGATGTGGATGGACCTAGAGTCTGTCATATAGAGTGAAGTAAGTCAGAAAGAGAAAAACAAATACTGTATGCTAACACATATATATGGAATCTAAGAAAAAAAAAAGTCATGAAGAACCTAGGGGTAAGACGGGAATAAAGACACAGACCTACTAGAGCATGGACTTGAGGATACGGGGAGGGGGAAGGGTAAGCTGTGACAAAGTGAAAGAGTGGCATGGACATATATACACTACCAAACGTAAACTAGATAGCTAGTGGGAAGCAGCCGCATAGCACAGGGAGATCAGCTCAGTCCTTTGTGACCACCAAGAGGGGTGGGATAGGGAGGGTAGGAAGGAGGGAGATGCAAGAGGGAAGAGATATGGGAACATATGTATATGTATAACTGACTCACTTTGTTATAAAGCAGAAACTAACACACCATTGTAAAGCAATTATACCCCAATAAAGATGTTAAAAAAAAAGAAATAAAAAGGATTATAAGAGAATGTTGTGAACAATTGTATGACAATTTGGATAACTTAGATGAAATAAACAAAATTCCTACAAAGACACCACCAACCAAGGTTGAATTATGAAGAAATAGAAATTTTGATTAAATCAGTAATGAAAAATCTCCCAACAAAGAAAGTCTCTGAGCCAGAGGGCTGCACTGGAGAATTCTACCAAACATTTAAGGAAGGATTAACACCAGTTCTTGTCAAACTCTTCTCAACAAATTTAAGAGGATGGAACACTTCCTAACTCATTCTATTTGACCAGTATTACACTGATACCAAAGCCCGACAAATAAACTACAAGAAAATAAAACTACAGACCAATATGCCTTATGATTATTCATGGAAAAATCCTCAACAGAATATTAGCAAACCAAGTTTGGCAATATATTAAAAAGTTTATAAACCAGGACCAAACCATTTATCCCCTGAATGCAAGATGGGGTTCAACATATGAAAATCAATCAGTGTAATACATCACATTAACAGAATGAAGGGAAAAAGAACAAGTAACCATCTCAGTTGATACATAAAAAGCATTTGACAAAATTCAATACCTTTTCATGAAAAAAGCCCAATAAACTAGAGATAGAAGGAAACTACCCGAACATAATCAAGTCCATATATGAAAATCCCACAGGTAACAGCATACTCCAAGGTAAAAGACTAAAAAACTTTTCCTCTATGTTCATGAACAAGATGAGAATGTCTGCTTTCACCACTCCTATTCAACATGGTATAGGAAGTACTAGCCAGGGCAATTAGAAAAATTAACTACAGGCATCCAAATAAGAAAGGAAAAAGTAAAATTGTCTCTGTTTGCAGATGACATAATCTTATATGTAGAAAACCCTAAGATCCGACAAAAAAATTTAGAGCTAATAAATGAATTCAACAAAATTGTAAGATACAAAATCAACACACAAAAATCAGCTGTGCTTCTATACACTAAAAGTGAACTATCTGAAAGAGAATTAAGACAATAATTCAATTTACAATAGCAGCACAAAGAATAAAATACTTAAGAATTAATTTAAAAGAGTAGGTGTAATAACTATGGACTGGAAACTACAAAACTTTGCTGAAAGAAACTGATGAAGATATAAATAAATGGAAAGACATCTGGTGTCCACAGATTGGAAGAGTTAATATTGTTAAGTTATCACTATTAGCCAAAGTGATCTACAGATTCAACACACTCCCTATCAGCATCCCACTGATGTTTATTGAAGGAAAAGAAAAATCCAACCCCAAATTTATATGAAATCTCAAGAGGCCCTGGATAGCCAAAACAGTCTTTAAAAAGAACAAAGCTGCAAAATTTAGACTTCCTGATTTCAAACCTTATTACAAAGCTATGGTAATAAAAATTATGAGGTACTGGCATAAAGACAGACATTTAGACTAATGGAATAGAATAGAGAGACTGGAAATAAATCCTTGCATATATAGTCAAATGACTTTCAATGAGGGTGCCAATATCACTGAATGAGTAAAGGACAGTATTTTCAACAAATGATGCTGGGAAAACTGGATATCCACATGCAAAATAATGAAAATAAGCCCTTTATTTACACCATATACAAAAATTAACTCAAAGTAGATCAAAGGCCTAAATGTAAGAGCTAAAACTACAAAACTTTTAGCAAAAGACATAGAAAGATAGCTTCACGACACTGAATTTGGCAATGATTTCTTAGATATAACACCAAAAAGCACAGGCCACAAGAAAAAAAAAAATTGGACTTCACCAAAACTTAAAGATTTATGCATCAAAGAACACTATCAAGAAAATGAATCAGAGAAAATACATCCAATCATATATCTGATGAGAGATAAATATACAGAATAAATAAAGAAGGCCTATAAGTCAACAACAAAAGAACAAACAACCCAAATTAAAAAGGAGCAAAGGACTTGAACAGACATTTTCCAAAGAATATATACAAATGACCGTTAAGTCCATGAAAAGGGGCTCAACATTACTAATGATTAGAGCAGTGCAAATCAAAACCACAATGAGATAGCACGTTACACCATTTGGATGGCTATTATCAAAAAATGATAGCAGAGGGCAGACAGCAGAAGCAAGAAGAACTATAATCGTGCAGCCTGTGGAACGAAACCACATTCACAGAAAGATAGACAAGATGAAAAGGCAGAGGGCTATGTACAAGATGAAGGAACAAGATAAAACCCCATAAAAACAACTAAATGAAGTGGTGATAGGCAACCTTCCAGAAAAAGAATTCAGAATAATCATAGTGAAGATGATCCAGGACCTCGGAAAAAGAATGGAGGCAAAGATCGAGAAAATGCAAGAAATGATTAACAAAGACCTAGAAGAATTAAAGAACAAACAAACAGAGATGAACAAGACAATAACTAAATGAAAAATACACTGTAAGGAATCAATAGCAGAATAACTGAGGCAGAAGAACGGATAAGTGACCTGGAAGACAGAATGGTGGAATTCAATGCTGCGGAACAGAATAAAGAAAAAAGAATGAAAAGAAATGAGGACAGCTGAGAGACCTCTGCGACAACATTAAACACAACAACATTCGCATTATAGGGGTCCCAGAAGGAAAAGAGAGAGAGAAAGGACCCGGAAAATATTGGAAGAGATTACAGTCGAAAACTTCCCTAACATGGGAAAGGAAATAGCCACCCAGGTCCAGGAAGTGCACAGAGTCCCATACACGATAAACCCAAGGAGAAATATGCGAGACACATAGTAATCAAATTTGCAAACATTAAAGACAAAGAAAAATTATTGAAAGCAGCAAGGGAAAAATGACAACATACAAGGGAACTCCCATAAGGTTAACAGTTGATTTCTCAGCAGAAACTCTACAAGCCACAAGGGAGTGGCATGACATATTTAAAGTGATGAAAGGGAAGAACCTACAACCAAGATTACTCTAGCCAGCAAGGATCTCATTCAGATTTGATGGAGAAATCAAAAGCTTTACAGACAAAAAAAACCTAAGAGTATTCAGCACCACCAAACCAGCTCTACAGCAAATGCTAAAGGAACTTCTCTAAGTGGGAAACACAAGAGAAGAAAAGGACCTACAATAACAAACCCAAAACAATTAAGAAAATGGTCATAGGAACATACATATCAATAATTACCTTAAACGTGAATGGATTAAATGCTCCAACCAAAAGACACAGTCTCGCTGAATGGATACAAAAACAAGACCCATATATATGCTGTCTACAAGAAACGCACTTCAGACCTAGGGACACATACAGACTGAAAGTGAGGGGATGGAAAAAGATATTCCAGGCAAATGGAAATCAAAAGAAAGCTGGAGTAGCAATACTCATATCAGATAAAATAAACTTTAAAATAAAGACTGTTACAAGAGACAAGGAAGGACACTACATAATGATCAAGGGATCAATCTAAGAAGAAGATATAACAATTATAAATACATATGCACCCAACATAGGAACACTTCAATACATAAGGCAAGTGCTAACAGCTTAAAAGAGGAAATCGACAGTAACACAATAATAGTGAGGGACGTTAACACCTCGCTTACACCAATGGACAAATCATCCAAACAGAAAATTAATAAGGAAACACAAGCTTTAAATGACACAATAGACCAGATACATTTAATTGATATTTATAGGACATTCCATCCAAAAACAGCAGATTACACTTTCTTCTCAAGTGCGCACGGAACATTCTCCAGGATAGATCACATCCTGGGTCAAAAATCAAGCCTCAGTAAATTTAAGAAAATTGAAATCATATCAAGCATCTTTTCTGACCACAACGCTATGAGATTAGAAATCAATTACAGGGAAAAAAATGTAAAAAACAAAAACACATGGAGGCTAAACAATACGTTGCTAAATAACCAAGAGATCACTGAAGAAATCAAAAAATACCTAGAGACAAATGACAATGAAAACACAATGATCCTAAACCTATGGTATGCAGCAAAAGCAGTTCTAAGAGGGAAGTTTATAGCAATACAAGCCTACCTCAAGAAACAAGAAACATCTCAAATAAACAATCTAACATTACACCTAAAGGAACTAGAGAAAGAAGAACAAACAAAACCCAAAGTTAGCAGAAGGAAAGAAATCATAAAGATCAAAGCAGAAATAAATGAAATAGAAACAAAGAAAACAATAGCAAAGATCAATAAAACTAAAAGCTGGTTCTTTGAGAAGATAAACAAAAGTGATAAACCATCAGCCAGACTCATTAAGAGAAACAGGGAGAGCACTCAAATCAATACAATTAGAAATGAAAAAGGAGAAGTTACAAGAGACACCGCAGAAATACAAAGCATCCTAAGAGACTACTACAAGCAACTCTATGCCAATAAAATGGACAACCTGGAAGAAATGGAGAAATTCTTAGAAAGGTATAACCTTCCAAGACTGAACCAGGAAGAAATAGAAAATACGAACAGACCAATCACAAGAAATGAAATTGAAACTGTGATTAAACATCTTCCAACAAACAAAAGTCCAGGACCAGGTGGCTTCACAGATGAATTCTATCAAACATTTAGACAAGAGCGAACACACATCCTTGTCAAAGTCTTCTGAAAACGTGCAGAGGAAGGAACACTCCCAAACTCATTCTATGAGGCCACCATCACCCTGATACCAAAACCAGACAAAGATACTACAAAAAAAGAAAATTACAGACGAATATCACTGATGAATATAGATGCAAAAATCCTTAACAAAATACTAGCAAACAGAATCCAACAACACATTAAAAGGATCTTACACCACGATCAAGTGGGATTTATCCCAACGATGCAAGGATTCTTCAATATATGCAAATCAAGCAATGTGATACAGCATATTAAAAAATTGAATAAAAAGCATATGATCATCTTAATAGATGCAGAAAAAGCTTTTGACAAAATTCAACACACATTTATGATAAAAACTCTACAGAAATTGGCCATCAAGGGAACCTACCTCAACAGAATAAAGGCCATATATGGCAAACCCACAGCAAACATCATTCTCAATGGTGAAAAAATGAAAGCATTTCCTTTAAGATCAGGAAGAAGAAAAGGATGTCGACTCTTGCCACTATTATTCAACATAGTTTTGGAAGTCCTAGCCATGGCAGTCAGAGAAGAAAAAGAAATGAAAGGAATAAAAATTGGAAAAGAAGAGGTAAAACTGTCACTGTTTGCAGATGACATGATACTATACATACAGAACCCTAAAGATGCCACAAGAAAACTACTAGAGCTAATCAATGAATTTGGGAAAGTTGCAGGATACAAAATTAATGCACAGAAATCTCTTGCATTCCTATACACTAATGATGAAAAATATGAAAGAAAAATTAAGGAAACACTCCCCTTTACCACTGCAACAAAAAGAGTAAAATACCTAGGAATAAACCTACCTAGAGAGACAACAGACTTGTATGCAGAAAACTATGACACTTATGAAAGAAATTAAAGATGATACAAACAGATGGAGAGATATACCATGTTCTTGGATTGGAAGAATCAATATTGTGAAAATGACTCTACTATCCAAAGCAATCTACAGATTCAATGCAATCCCTATCAAATTACAAATGGCATTTTTTACAGAACTAGAACAAAAAATCTTAAAATTTGTATGGAGACACAAAAGACCCCGAATAGCCAAAGAAGTTTTGAGGGGAAAAAAACGGAGCTGGATGACTGAGACTCCCTGACCTCAGACTATACTACAAAGCTACAGTAATCAAGACAATACGGTACTGGTACAAAAACAGAAATATAGGTCAATGGAACAGGATAGAAAGCCCAGAGATAAACCCATTCTCCTATAAAGGAGGCAAGAATATACAATGGAGAAAAGACAGCATCTTCAATAAGTGGTGCTGGGAAAACTGGACAGCTACGTGTAAAAGAATGAAATTAGAACACTCCCTAACACCATACACAAAAATAAACTCAAAATGGATTAGAGACCTAAATGTAAGACAGGGCACTATAAAACTCTTAGAGGAAAACATAAGAAGAACATTCTTTGACATAAATCACAGCAAGATCCTTTTTGATCCACCTCCTAGAGTAATGGAAATAAACACAAAAATAAACAAATGGGACCTAATGAAACTTCAAGGCTTTTGCAAAGCAAAGGAAACTACAAACAAGGCCAAAAGACAACCCTCAAATGGGAGAAAATATTTGCAAACGAATCAGCGGACAAATGATTAATCTCTATATAAACAGCTCACACAGCTCAATATTAAAAAAACAAACAATCCAATCCAAAAATGGGCAGAAGACCTAAATAGACATTTCTCCAAAGAACACATACAGATGGCCAAGAAGCACATGAAAAGCTGCTCAACATCACTAATTATTAGAGAAATACAAATCAAAACTACAGTGAGGTATCACCTCACACTAGTTAGAATGGGCATCATCAGAAAATCTACGAACAAGAAATGCTGGAGAGGGTGTGGAGAAAAGGGAACACTCTTGCACTGTTGGTGGGAATGTAAATTGATACAGTCACTATGGAGAACAGTATGGAGGTTCCTTAAAAAACTAAAAATAGAATTACCACATGACACAGCGATTCCACTACTGGGCGTGTACCCAGCGAAAACCATAATTCAAAAAAGACACATGCACCCCAATGTTCCTTGCAGCACTATTTACAATAGCCAGGTCATGGAAGCAACCTAAATGCCCATTGGCAGACAAATGGATTAAGAAAATGTGGTACATACATACAATGGAATATTACTCAGCCATAAGAAGGAATGAAATCAGGTCATTTGTAGAGACGTGGATGCATCTAGAGACTGTCATACAGAGTGAAGTAAGTCAGAAAGAGAAAAACAAATATCATATATCAACACATATATGTGGAACCTAGGAATATGGTACAGATGAATCAGTTTGCAGGGCAGAAATTGAGACACAAATGTAGAGAACAAATGTATGGACACGAAGGGGGGAAAGCGGCGGGTGGTAGTGGTGGTGGTGTGATGAATTGGGAGATTGGGATTGACATATATATACTAATATGTATAAAATGGATAACTAATAAGAACCTGCTATATAAAAAAGTAAATAAAATAAAATTCAAAAAAAATGCAGTGCTTTAGAGAAAAAAAATAACAAGAGTTATTAAAGAGTTAGGAAAGATGTAGAGAAATGGAAATCCTCATGTATTGCTGGTGGGATTGTAAAATGTTGCAACCACTGTGGAAGATACAATGGCAGTTCCTTAGAAAATTAAACACAGAATTACCATGTGATCCAGCAATTTCACTCCTAGGTATATACCCCAAAGAACTGAAAACAAGAACTTGAACAACTACTTGTACAACAATCTTCACTGCAGCATTATTCACAATAGCCAAAAGATAACAATCCAAATGTCCATCAGTGGATGAATGGGTAAAGAAAATGTGCAAATTCTGATACATGCTACAACTTAGATGGACCTTGAAAATATTATACTAAATGAAATAAACCAAACACAAAAGGACAAATACTGTGTGATTCCACTTATATGAGGTACCTAGAATAGTCCAATTCACAGAGACAGAGAAGACTAGAGGTTACCAGGGCCTGGGGATGGGGGAAGGGGAATTAGTGTTTAACAGGTACAGAGTTTCAGTGTGGGATGATGAAAAACGTCCTGAGACAGTGGTGATGATTGCACAACAATATGAATGAACTCAGTCCCAAAGAACTGAACACCTAAAAATGGTTAAAATTGTAACTTACATATATTTTACCACAGTAAAAAAGGGGGGAAAAAAGCAAGAGATGCCGTTCTATCTTGCTCTTTCTCATTCCTCAGTGCCCAATACACCGTTATCATTTACTATCTATTGGATGAGTACTGAATACAAGCAAAGAGTAATGGGAACCAAAAAAAGACTGACAAGTTAATTTCACCTGGAAAGATTTTTTTCTAAATAGACCTCATAGAAAGGATGACATTTGATCAATACCTTCACACAGGTTGGATTTTTCCATCAATTCACACAAGGTTGGATTTTTTAAACAGCTTTACTGAGGTATAATTTACTTAGTATAAAATCTATCAATTTTAACTGTGACATTTATTAAATGTATAGAGTTGTCAACCACATCACATCTAATTTTATGACATTATAAAGAAACTTCAGAGAGACAGAGTCAAGATGGCATACTAGGAGGACACAGAATTCACATCTCCTCACAACTACGGCACCTACCAGGCACCAGTGGGGGACCATGGACACCTAAAGGGACTGGAGGAACCCCCAGCGACCAGTTGTTTTAAATATAGTTTTATTTTTCCTAATATATTTTTTATCTTTCTAATTTTATTTTGTTTTTTATTCTTTGATATTGTACTGCTCCTTTTCTTTCTTTCTTCCTTTTCTTTTTTTTTTTTTTTTTTAATTTCTTTACTGTGCCACGAAGCTTGCGGGATCTTTGTTCCCAGGGCAGAAGTCAGGCCCAAGCTCCTGTGGTGGGAGCTCCAAGTCCAAACCTCTGGACTAACAGAGAACATCATACCCCAGGGAATGTCAATTGGAGTGAGGCCTCCCAGAGGTCCTCATCTCAGCACCAAGACCCAGCTCTATCTAACTGTCTTCAAACTCCAGTGCTGGATGTCTCAGACCAAACAACCAGTGAGAAAGGAAAGCAGCACCATCAATTAAAAAAAAAAAAAAGAATCGACAAAAAATTTGTTACAGATGAAAGATCAAGGTAGAAACCTATAAGACCAAATAAATGAAGATGAAATAGGCAACCAACCTGAAAAAGAATTCCGAGTAATGATAGTAAAGATTACCCAAAATCTCAGAAAGAAAATGGAGAAAATACAAGAAACATTTAATGAGAATTTAGAAGAACTAAAGAGCAAACAAACAGTGATGAACAACACAATAAGTTAAATTAAAAATACTCTAGAAGGAATCAATAACAGAGAAACTGAGGCAGAAGAACGGATAAGTGACCTGGAAGACAAAATGGTGGAAATAAATGTCAGGGAGCAGAATAAAGAAAAAAGAATGAAAAGAATTGAGGACAGTCTCAGAGACCTCTGGGACAACATTAAATGCACCAACATTCAAATTATAGGGGTCCCAGAGGAAAAAGAGAAAAAGAAAGGGTCTGAGAAAATATTTGAAGAGATTACAGTCAAAAACTTCCCTAACATGGCAAAGGAAATAGTCAATCAAGTCCAGGAAGCACAGAGAGTCTCATACAGGATAAACCCAAAGAGAAACATGCCGAGATACATTAATCAAACTATCAAAAATTAAATACAAAGAACAAATATTAAAAGCAGCAAGGGAAAAGCAACAAATAACATACAAGGAAATCCCCATACAGTTACTCCGCAATCCAGCAGGGAGTGGCAGGACATATTTAAAGTGATGAAAGGGAAAAACCTACAACCAAGATTACTCCACTCAGCAAGGATCTCATTCAGATTCGATGGAGAAATTAAAAGCTTTAGAGATAAGCAAAAGTTAAGAGAATTCAGCACCACCAAACCAGCTTCACAACAAAATGCTAAAGAAAATTCTCTAGGCAGGAAACACAAGAAAAGAAACGGACCTACAAAAACAAACCGAAAACAATTGAGAAAATGGTAATAGGAACATACATATTGATAACTACCTTAAATGTAAATGGATTAAATGCTCCAAACAGAAGACACAGGCTCACTGAATTGATAAAAAAAGAAGACCCGTATATATGCTGTCTACAACAGACCCACTAAGACCCAGGGACACATACAGACTGAAAGTGAGGAGAGGGAAAAAGGTATTCCATGCAAATGGAAATCAAAAGAAAGCTGGAGTAGCAATTCTCATATCAGAGAAAACAGACTTTAAAATAAAGACTATTACAAGAGACAAAGAAGGACACTAAATAATGATCAGGGAATCAATCCAAGAAGAAGATATAGCAATTGTAAATATTTATGCACCCAAGATAGGAGCACCTCAATACATAAGGCAAATGCTAACAGACATAAAAGGGGAAATCAACAGTAACACAGTAATAGTAGGGGACTTAAGCACCCTACTTTCACCAATGGACAGATCATCCAAAATGAAAATAAATAAGGAAACACAAGCTTTAAATGACACATTAAACAAGATGGACTTAACTGCTATTTATAGGACATTCCATCCAAAAACAACAGAATACACGTTCTTCTCAAGTGTTCATGGAACATTCTCTAGGATAGATCATACCTTGAGTCACAAATCAAGCCTTGGTAAACGTAAGAAACTTGAAATCGTATCAAGTATCTATTCCGAACACAACGCTATGAGACTAGATGTAAATTACAGGAAAAAAACCCATAAAAATACAAACACATGGAGGCTAAACAATACACTACTTAATAACCAAGAGATCACTGAAGAAATCAAAGAGGAAATCAAAAAATATCTGGAAACAAATGAAAATGAAAACATGACGACCCAAAACCTATGGGATGTGGCAAAAGCAGGTCTAAGAGGGAAGTTTATACCAATACAATCCTACCTCAAGATGCAAGAAAAATCTCAAAGAAACAACCTAAAAACCTAACCTTACACCTAAAGCAATTAGAGAAAGAAGAACAGAAAAAAACCAAAGTTAGCAGAAGGAAAGAAATCATAAAGATCAGATCAGAAATAAATGAAAAAGAAATGAATGAAACAATAGCAAAGATCAATAAAACTAAAAGCTGGTTCTTTGAGAAGATAAACAAAATTGATAAACCTTTAGCCACATTCATCAAGACAAAAAGGAAGAACACTCAAATCAACAGAATTAGAAATTAAAAAGGAGAAGTAACAACTGACACTTCAGTAATACAAAGGATCATGAGTGATTACTATAAGCAACTCTATGCCAAA
The DNA here is from genome assembly GCF_059928025.1 of Delphinapterus leucas. NCBI lineage: Eukaryota > Metazoa > Chordata > Mammalia > Artiodactyla > Monodontidae > Delphinapterus > Delphinapterus leucas. The sequence goes on along the minus strand of NC_143131.1, from coordinate 115,458,410 downwards.
AATATGGACAACCTGGAAGAAATGGACAAATTCTTAGAAAAGCATGACCTTCCAAGACTGAACCAGGAAGAAATAGAAACAATAAACAGAACAATCACAAGCACTGAAATTGAAACTGTGATTAAAAATCTTCCAACAAACAAAAGTCTAGGACCAGAAGGCTTCACAGGTGAATTCTATCAAACATTTAAAGAAGAGCTAACACCTATCCTTCTCAAACTCTTCCAAAATATAGCAGAGGGAGGAACACTCCCAAACTCATTCCATGAGGCCACCATCACCCTGATATCAAAACCAGACAAAGATGTCACAAAAAAAGAGAACTACAGGCCAACCAATATCTCTGATGAACATAGATGCAAAAATCCTCAACAAAATACTAGCAAACAGAATCTAACCGCACATTACAAGGATCATACACCATGATCAAGGGGGGTTTATCCCAGGAATGCAAGGATTCTTCAATATATGCAAGTCAATAAATGTGATACACCGTATTCACAAACTGAAGGATAAAAACCATATGATCATTTCAGTAGATGCAGAAAAAGCTTTCAAGAAAATTCAACCCCCATTTGTGATAAAAACTCTCCAGAAAGTAGGCATAGAGGGAACCTACATCAACATAATAAAGGCCATATATCACAAACCCACAGCCAACATCATTCTCAATGGTGAAAAACTGAAACAACTTCCTCTAAGATCAGGAACAAGACAAGGTTGCCCACTCTCACCACTACTATTCAACACAGTTTTGGAAGTTTTAGCCACAGCACACAGAGAAGAAAAAGAAAAAAAAGGGATACAAATAGGAAAAGAAGAAGTAAAGCTGTCACTGTTTGCAGATGATATGATTCTGTATTTAGAGAATCCTAAAGATGCCACCAGAAAACTACTAGAGCTAATCAATGAATTTGGTAGAGTAGCAGGATATAAAATTAATGCACAGAAATGTCTTGCATTCCTATACACTAATGATGATGAAAAATCTGAAAGAGAAATTAAGGAAATACTCCCATTTACCACTGCAACAAAAAGAATAAAATACCTAGGAATAAACCCACTTAAGGAGACAAAAGACCTGTATGCAGAAAACTACAAGACACTGATGAAAGAAATTAAAGATGATGCAAACAGATGGAGAGATACACTATGTTCTTGGATTGGAAGAATCAACACTGTGAAAATGACTATACTATCCAAAACAATCTACAGATTCAATACAATCCCTATGAAACTACAAATAGCATTTTTCACAGAACTAGAACAAAAAATTGCACAATTTGTATGGAAACACAAAGGACCCCAAACAGCCAAAAAAATCTTGAGAAAGAAAAACGAAGCTGGAGGAAAGAAGCTCCCTGACTTCAGACTATACTACAAAGCTACAGTATTCAAGACAGTATGGTACTCACACAAAAACAGAAATATAGATCAATGGAACAGGATAGAAAGCCCAGAGATAAACCCACGTACATATGGTCACCTAATCTCTGATAAAAGAGGCAAGAATATACAGTGGAGAAAAGACTGTCTCTTCAATAAGTGGTGCTGGGAAAACTGGACAGCTACATGTAAAAGAATGAAATTAGAACACTCTCTAACACCATACACAAAAGTAAACTCCAAATGGATTAAAGACCTAAATGTAAGGCCAGACACTATCAAACTCTTAGAGGAAATCATAGGCAGAACACTCTATGACATAAATCACAGCAAGATCCTTTTTGACCCACCTCCTAGAGAAATGGAAATAAAAACAAAAACAAATAGGACCTAATGAAACTTAAAAGCTTTTGCACAGCAAAGAAAACCATAAACAAGACCAAAAGACAACCCTCAGAATGGGAGAAAATATTTGCAAATGAAGCAACTGACAAAGGATTAATCTCCAAAAAAATACAAGCAGCTCATGCTGCTCAATATCAATAAAACAAACAACCCAATCCAAAAATAGGCAGAAGACCTATGTAGACATTTCTCCAAAGAAGATACACAGATTGCCAAGAAACACATGAAAAGATGCTCAACATCACTAATCATTAGGGAAATGCATATCGAATCTACAATGATATATCTCCTCACACTGGTCAGAATGGCCATCATCAAAAAATCTACAAACAATAAATGCTGGAGAGGGTGTGGAGAAAAGGGAACACTCTTGCACTGTTGGTGGGAATGTAAATTGATACAGCCACTATAGAGAACAGTATGGAGGTTCCTTAAAAAACTAAAAATAGAACCAGCATATGACCCAGCAACCCCTCTATACCCTGGGCATATACCCTGAAAAAACCATAATTCAAAAAGAGTCATGTACCACAATGTTCATTGCAGCACTATTTATGATAGCCAGGACATGGAAGCAACCTAAGTGTCCATCGACAGATGAATGGATAAAGAAGATGTGGCAGGGCTTCTCCGGTGGCCCAGTGGTTGAGAGTCCGCCTGCTGATGCAGGGGACGTGGGTTCGTGCCCCAGTCCGGGAAGATCCCCCATGCTGCGGAGCAGCTGGGCCCGTGAGCCATGGCCGCTGAGCCTGCGCATCCGGAGCCTGTGCTCCGCAACGGGAGAGGCCACAACAGTGAGAGGCCTGCGTACCGCAAAAAAAAAAAAAAAGATGTGGCACATATATACTATGGAATATCACTCAGCCATAAAAAGAAACGAAATTGAGTTATTTGTAATGAGGTGGATGGACATAGAGTCTGTCATACAGAGTGAAGTAAGTCAGAAAGAGAAAGACAAATACTGTATGCTAACACATATATATGGAATCTGAAAAAAAAAATGGTTCTGATGAACCTAGGGGCAGGACAGTAATAAAGACGCAGACGTAGAGAATGGACTTGAGGACACAGGGAGGGGGAAGGGTAAGCTGGGACCAAGTGAGAGAGCGATATGGACATATATACACTACCAAATGTAAAATAGATAGCTAGTGGGAAGTAGCTGCATGACACAGGGAGAGCAGCTCAGTGCTTTGCGACTACCTAGAGGGGTGGGAGAGGGAGGGTGGGAGGGAGACACAAGAGCGAGAGGATATGAGGATATACCTATGCATATAGCTGATTCACCTTGTTATACAGCAGAAATAATACAACACTCTAAAGCAATTATACTCCAACAAAGATGTTTAAAAATAAAAAAGTTAACTATAAAAACAAAAAAAGCAACTTCATGCCCAGCTATAGTTCTTCCTTTTTCCCATCCTGAACCCCAGGCAATCACCAAATTACTTTCTGCCTCTTATAGACTTGCCTTTTCTGAACATTTCATATAGAGGCAATCCTATAACACGTGGGCTCTTTGTAGTACTCTTAATGACAAATGCACCATCCCAATGAGTTCTATTACTCACAAGTTTAAAGGTTACAAATTCGATGGCCATCCTGGTGCCAAATAATAATTTGCAAGTCTCTTTAAGAGGGGGGTCTGTTAACACATGTTGTTAACAAAGCTGATAACACATGTTCTCCAAAGTTGGAGAGCCATCCTCGTTTCCTGACATTCCTGATGTTTTTTACTATTCTGCCCTACTATTTCTAGTTTCACTATTAACTCTTTTCCTTTTCTTTTTTAAGGACTTAGAGATTGTGTGATTATACAGAAGAATTTCTTCCCACTTTTTTTTCACAAATTTGAACTCTATTCATATAAATCTAAGCTTGATTTTTAAAAGTGGTAGTACTAATCATATTCTGTCAAAAGAAACAATGAAACTCATTAAAATCTATAACTTAGCTCTTCTCAAAATTGTGGCCAGTTCTTAAAATAGGGACCAGATGACACTGTTCCCGTGTCTTGTGGACCTGGGATCCTAGGCAACCTTTATTACCTCCTGGTCATCTGCGCTCATTTTCAAAAACCATTGAAAACATCAATTCTACTCAGTGGCTCCACTCTTCCCCCACTGAGGACAACACTGCCTGGAGCCGTCATTGCGAGCCAGGAAGAGCAGCAATGCTGTGACAGGCAGCCAGAGAATGTTGTGTCTCAAATGGACGCAGTTCAACCTCTGCACCTCTAACTTGTCATGGCAAAACTGGTACGGGAGTGAGTCAGGATGAGAAGGAAATAATGTAACAACCATCCCTAGATGCCAAGGCTGACTGTAGGCTGCTTACTTTTATCTATATTATCTCCTACAAGTCTCACAACAGTTCTGTACATAGGTATGATTGCTCTTCCTCTTTTACAGAGAGGTTAAGCAACTTGTCTGAAGTCACACAGCTAGTAAATGGCAGAGTGAGGATTTGAACCAGGATGGGCTGTCTCCAAAGCCCATGTTCTTCACTATTAAATTACACTGTGGGGCTGTTTGCTGACTTAAAAAAATGAAATATAGATAGTAAGTGAAATAAAAGATAGCCCCACACACATACACACACACACACACAAAAGAGATACCCTGGACCTTGGGAAAAGGTCTGGCAATACATCAATTCACAACATTTATCACCTACCATGTACCTTGCACTGTCTGCTGAGGCAATCAGACCTTGTCCTCAAAGAATTCCAGATGTCTGTGCTAGAGCAGAGGACAGACAGACACAGCCTGGGTTCACTGTCGACTGCAGAGGCTACCCTGAGCATAGGCCATCGTGAATTAAGAATTGCACTGACCCCCTGTGATTCCTTAGGCAAGTCCCTTCCCTTCCTAGGCCTCAGCTTTCTTGCCTGTGAAATGAATAGGCTGGGTGCGCCGGTCTCTGAGCCCCTATGATTCTGCACTCACTGCAGCCTGTGGTCTTTGCTTCCTGTGTTAACACCATCTCTGCACATCAAGCCCTGACTGCAGAGCTTCTGCTGATTTCCACAGCTTCGAGGACCACAAAGCCTCCCATATTTCTTAAACACCCAGCTACATTACGTAGCATAGCTTTCTCTTAAAAATGGGCACAGATAAAGATGAATTTTCCTTGGTATTGCTTTTCACTTTCAGCACACGCTGCCCTCCCCTCTCTGGCTTGATCTCAGCCTCCCTGTGGTTTCTCCAAGTTCGATCTCAACTTCACTGCACTGGGTGCCTCATTCACCACAAACTGCCCTATTTCTTTAAAACAAGTTTTTTTTTAAACATCTTTATTGGAGTATAATTGCTTTACAATGGTGTGTTAGTTTCTGCCGTATAACAAAGTGAATCAGGTATACGTATACACACATCCCCCTATCTCCTCCTTCTTGCGTCTCCCTCCCACCCTCCCTATCCCATCCCTCTAGGTGGTCACAAAGCACCGAGCTGATCTCCCTGTGCTATGTGGCTGCTTCCCACTAGCTATCTATTTTGCATTTGATAGCGTATACATGTCTCAATAGTGCAAATGTATATTCAAGGTTGGCATATTTTCATTATAGAAAAGCCAAGCTCTCAAACATATGCTGCCCATAGAGATCAATGAGGGGTATGGTTATTTATTCTGCCACTTGACATTTCGTGCGTGCAGAGGAATTCTGAGTTGTTTTATACTTTAACAAATAGTTCTCCAAGAAAGGATCTTAGCACTTTGCATGAGCACCAAGCCAGGATTTAGGAGCTGCCTAACATTAACTGATAGAAATAAAGCCACATTCCAGAATCACAGAGTGTAATGACACTACTTAATGTCACAGCCAGCTGGCCATCCATTCCTGACACCAGACAGTCCCTTCTCACCTGAAACCCACTGTACCAGTCACTCGGAGGGCAACTCTAGAGACACCCTGAAACCGTTCTACCCCAATGTAAAATGTCTGGCCTGTGTATGGCCTGGGTTCAAACACCTCTGTTAACATGAAAATATCCTGGGCCGTTTTTGATCAGAAGTCCAGAGTTTCCTTTTGCTACGTAAATAATATATAAATTCCACAACTTCTCTTCAATGTACTAACACTATGGGCCCTGACTTCCTTTACCATCTTAATCCTTCCCCTCAACATGCTTTACCTGTATCCTACAGTAGTTTTCTTTGTTTCTGGAATATTCTCACTTCTTACCATCTTTGTGCTTGACTGAAGCCCATGCCTCATCCCTGACATCTTTCAGGTGATGGTCTAACCACCTGTTATGGTTCCCCTCAACCATCAGAAGGTGCCAATTCTCTATTGCTCCACAAAAACATAGCCCTGGGCCTTTTGGCTGCTGTATGCTTAGGGACCATTTTCTGAACTGAATATAGCAAATATCAAGTTTATTTTTATGTGGTTTGCACAGAACAAGGTATAGTACATGTTGCTCAATACAAACGTCTTGAAAGAACAAAGAAATGGTAATAAACCAGGGCCCATCATGGACTAGAACATCTGGTAATATTCCAAGGCTCAGAGACATCTCTGCAAATTCATCCATTCGACAAATATTTTTTGTGCTCCTATTTTGTACTGTATTAGTTGATGGGTTCTTTTTTTCCACCCTAGGATCTATGACACTCAGAGCAGAGGGAATGTCCACACTCTGGGGCCACATCTGCAGGACTGCAGTCTAGATCTAAGATACTCAGTGTACTGTTGCCTCTACTCTATGGCTTCTGACCTGCGGCCTTCTTGTTTGTGCTTCCCTGACATATTTGGGCCTGACCCTGCTGAGCTGAGATAGAAGGAAAATTTTCAGCGGGTATGACCCCAAAAGGCCACCTCCTTCAAGTTGGCTGTCAGGTTATCTTGGGTCAGGACACTTTGGGGAAGCTAGGGTGAAGCTTGGGCTCTTTTGGACAAAATACCTACAGGCCACCCAAGGCATTTGAACGTGCCTACCACCCCATCTCCCTAGCCTATGAGCAAGTGAATTCTCCAATCTATCCACTGAGTGCTAGGGCCAGCATGGTCACTAGTTCCAGGATGCTCGATGAGGAGTATGGATACTGATAGGAGGGGTTAGAATAAAATTCAAGTGATCTCAACTTTGGCAATAGGGCTGACAAGGTGTTCAGAGAAATTACTCCTGACACAGTATTTCCCAAAATACTGAATAAAATTCATTTACCTTCCTGATAGCTCAGCCATCAAGCCATCCTTGATCAGTTATTGATCAATACACTAATTCCTTAATTGGCAAGAAAAAACAAAAACAAAAAAGCAAAAATCCACAGGTTTAACCTAATATTAGAGCTAGCTTTTGTTTACCTTTTGGCGGTCTCTAGCTGTGTTTTAATAGTTCATAGGTACAGGAGATACAAGACAAAGACTAGGCCTCAGCAGGATGGGGTTAAGCTCAGAAACACCAGGGAAGCCAAGACCTTCAAAAGGCAATGACCTCAGGGAATTAATTTGTTTTTTAAAAATTAGGAAATTAAGGGAGGGAGCTGAGCATCCAAGTCTTAGCCTTGGCTCACTTTAGAGCAGAATGAGAAAGAAAGAAAACATTCCCATGAGAATATGTAACACAATCTGAATTCATATGGGTTTGAGGGTAGAATTCATATCTCTTATGTGGTCCAAAACCCCAAGATGTAAATCAAATTTAATGTGCCCCAAGCAGAAGCAAATATAAATCATCTTTGGGGGATAATTGGCAAAATGACCCCAAATATAATAACGATAACAAAGACGTATAAAATATGGGTAAATAGTTAAAAATAAGCACTATGAAGTAAGAGGGTCCAATGTAAGTCTGATGAAGTTCCAGAAGAATACAGTAGAGGGAAATGGGTAAAAGAAATATTTAAAGAGGTAATGGGTTACAGTCTTCTGGTATTAATTGAAGCCGCAAATCCTTAAGATTCAGGAAGCCCAAGAAATCTTAACCAAGATAAATTTTTAGAAATTCTTATACTCATCATAATCTATAGAGCACCAAAGACAAATAAAAAATCTTAAAAGCAGCCAGAAATAAAAGATTACTTTCCCCTTCAAAGGAATAACATTATATCAATGGCTCTCAAACATCAGGATACATCAAAATCACCTGGAGGATTTTTTAAAATACATATTCCTATGTTCCAACCACAGGGTGTGGATTCAGTAGGTCTGGAATAGTTTGAAAAAATGCATATCTAATAAGCTTTAAGGTGATACAAATGCTACTGGTGTAGGAGCCACCCTTCGAAAACCACTGAATTAGACTGATACTTGCATTATAAAGAGCAAAAGTGTCAGACAAAAGAAACTAGAACCATATCTGTAAAGCACGAAGAGAAACATCATTGTTAACCTGGAACTGGAAAATTATCCTTCAAGAGCAAGTGCAAAATAAAGATATTGTTAGACAAACAAAAAGTGACAGTTTATTACCAATAGACTTTCACTGAAATGACTTCTAAAATATGTGATTTTAGAAGAAAAATTATCCTGGAAGGAAGGTCTGAGATGGAAGAAAGAGTGTGGAAGTACAGAAAGTGGTAAACGTGTACCAACATTAATTTAAGCCAACATTAATTGTGCAAAACAAAAATATTACCCTCTAGTCTGTAGGGCTACAAAAGTTAATTTAGAAGTAGTATCCAAGAATAAAAAAGCATACAAAATTGGAATGATCAGATTTAAAACATTCTAAGATCCTTATTTTTAATTTATTTTTATACAGCAGGTTACCAGTTATCTATTTTATACATATTAGTGTATATATGTCAATCCCAATCTCCCAATTCATCCCACCCCCAACTTCCCCCTTGGTATCCATTCGTTTGTTCTCTACATTGGTGTCTCTATTTCTGCCTTGCAAACCGGTTCATGTGTACCATTTTTCTGGCTCCACATATATGTGTTAATATACAATATTTGTTTTTCTCTTTCTGACTTACTTCTCTCTGTATGACAGTCTCTAGGTCCATCCACATCTCTACAAATGACCCAATTTCATTCCTTTTTATGGCTGAGTAATATTCCATTGTATATATGTACCACATCTTCTTAATCTATTTGTCTGCCAGTGGGCATTTAGGTTGCTTCCATGACCTGGCTATCGTAAATAGTGCTGCAAGGAACATTGGGGTGCATGTGTCTTTTTGAATTATGGTTTTCTCTGAGTATATGCCTAGTAGTGGGATTGCTGGATCATATAATTCTATTTTTAGTTTTTTAAGGAACCTCCATACTGTTCTCCATAGTGGCTGTACCAATTTATATTCCCACCAAGAGTGCAAGAGGGTTCCCTTTTCTCCATACCCTCTCCAGCATTTGTTGTTTGTAGATTTTCTGATGATGCCCATTCAAACCGGTGTGAGGTGATACCTCATTGTAGTTTTGATTTGCATTTCTCTAATAATAGTGATGTCGAGTGGCTTTTCACATGCCTCTTGGCCATCTGTATGTGCTCTTTGGAGAAATGTCTCTTCAGGTCTTCTGCCCATTTGTTGATTGGGTTGTTTGTTTAATATTGAGCTGCATGAGCTATTTATATATTTGGAGATTAATCCTTCGTCCATTGATTCCTTTGCAAATATTTTCTCCCATTTTGAGGGTTGTCTTTTCATCTTGTTTATGGTCTCCTTTGCTGTGCAAAAGCTTTGAAGTTTCATTAGGTCCCATCTGTTTATTTTTGGTTTTATTTCCATTACTCTAGGAGGTGGATCAAAAAAGATCTTGCTATGATTTATGTCAAAGAGTGTTCTTCCTATGTTTTCCTCTAAGAGTTTTATAGTGCCCTGTCTTACATTTAGGTCTCTAATCCATTTTGAGTTTATTTTTGTGTACGGTGTTAGGGAGTGTTCTAATTTCATTCTTTTACATGTAGCTGTCCAGTTTTCCCAGCACCACTTATTGAAGATGCTGTCTTTTCTCCATTGTATATTCTTGCCTCCTTTATAGGAGAATGGGTTTATCTCTGGGCTTTCTATCCTGTTCCATTGATCTATATTTCTGTTTTTGTGCCAGTACCATATTGTCTTGATTACTGTGGCTTTCTAGCATAGTCTGAAGTCAGGGAGTCTGATTCCTCCAGCTTCATTTTTTTCCCTCAAGATTGCTTTGGCTATTTGGGGTCTTTTGTGTCTCCATACAAATTTTAAGATTTTTTGTTCTTGTTCTGTAAAAAATGCCACTGGTAATTTGATAGGGATTGCATTGAATATGTAGATTGCTTTGGGTATCATAGTCATTTTCGCAATTTTAATTCTTCCAATCCAAGAAGACGGTATATCTCTCCATCTGTCTGTGTCATCTTTGATTTCTTTCATCAGTGTCTTAAACTTTTCTGAGTACAGGTCTTTTACCTCTTTAGGTAGGTCTATTCTTAGGTTATTGTTCTTTTAGTTGCAGTGGTGAATGGGACTGCTTCCTTAATTTCTCTTTTGATCCTTCATCGTTAGTGTATTCTAGAATTATGAAAGATATAGATTTCTGTGTATTAATTTTATATCCTGCAACCTTACCAAAGTCATTCATTAGCTCTAGTAGTTTTCTGGTGGCATCTTTAGGATTCTCTATGTATAGTATCATGTCATCTGTAAACAGTGACAGTTTTACTTCTTCTTTTCCAATTTGGATTCCTTTTATTTCTTTTTCCTCTCTGATTGCCATGGCAGGGACTTCCAAAACTATGTTGAATAATAGTGGTGAGAGTGCACATCCTTGTCTTGTTCCTGATCTTAGAGGAAATGCTTTCAGTTTTTCACCATTGGGAATGATGTTTGCTGTGGGTCTGTCATATATGGCCTTTATTATGTTGAGGTAGGTTCCCTCTATGCCCAGTTTCTGGAGCTTTTATCATAAATGGGTGTTGGATTTTGTCAAAAGCTTTTTCAGCATCTATTGAGATGATCATATGGTTTTTATTCTTCAATTTCTTAATATGCTGTATCACATTGATTGATTTGTGTATATTGAAGAATCCTTGCATCCCTGGGATAAATCCCACTTGATCATGGTGTATGATCCTTTTAATGTGTTGTTGGATTCTGTTTGCTAGTATTTCACTGAGGATTTTTGCATCTATGTTCATCACTGATATTGGCCTATAGTTTTCTTTCTTTGTGACATCTTTGTCTGGTTTTGGTATCAGGGTGATGGTGGCATCATAGAATGAGTTTGGAAGTGTTCATTCCTCTGCTATATTTTGGAAGAGTTTGAGAAGGATAGGTGTTAGCTCTTCTCTAAATGTTTGATAGAATTCACCTGTGAAACCATCTGGTCCTGGACATTTGTTGGAAGATTTTTAATCACAGTTTCAATTTCATTTCTTGTGATTGGTCTGTTCATATTTTCTGTTTCTTCCTGGTTCAGTCTTGGGAGGCTACACCTTTTGAAGAATTCATTCATTTCTTCCAGGTTGTCTATTTTATTGGCATAGAGTTGCTTGTAGTAGTCTCTTATGATGATTTAGTGTCCATTGTAACTTCTTTTCATTTCTAATTTTTAGATTTGAGTCCTCTCCCTCTTTTTCTTGATGAGTCTGGCTAAAGGTTTATCAATTTTGTTTATCTTCTCAAAGAACCAGCTTTTAGTTTTATTGATCTTTGCTATTATTTTCTTTGTTTCTATTTCATTTGTTCTCCTCTGATCTTTATGATTTCTTTCCTTCTACTCACTTTGAGTTTTGTTTGTTCTTCTTCCTCTAGTTCCTTTAGGTGTAAGGTTCGATTGCTTATTTGAGATTTTTCTTGTTTCTTGAGGTAGGATTGTATTGCTGTAAACTTCCCTCTTGGAGCTGCTTTGGGTACATCCCATAGGTTTTCAATCGTCCTGTTTTCATTGTCATTTTTCTCTAGTTATTTTTTAATTTCCTCTTTGATTTCTTCAGTGATCTCTTGGTTATTTAGTATCTTGGTTATTTAGTAATGTATTGTTTGGCTTCCATGTGTTTGTGTTTTTTACATGTTTTCCCCTGTGATTTATTTCTAACCCCATAGCGTTACAGTTGGAAAAGATGCTTGATATGATTTCAGTTTTCTTAAATTTACCGAGGCTTGACTTGTGACTCAGGATGTGATCTATCCTGGAGAATGTTCGTATGCACTTGAGAAGAAAATGTAATCTGCTGTGTTTCGATGAAATGTCCTATAAATATCAATTAAATCTATCCGTTCTATTGTGTCATTTAAAGCTTGTGTTTCCTTATTAATTTCTGTCTGGATAATCTGTCCATTGGTGTAAGTGAGGTGTTAAAGTCCCCCACTATTATTGTGTTATTGTAGATTTCCTCTTTTATAGCTGTTAGCAGTTACCTTATGTATTGAGGTGCTCCTATATTGAGTGCATATATATTTATAATTATTATATCTTCTACTTGGATCGATCCCTTAATCATTATGTAGTGTCCTTCCTTGTCTCTTGTAACATTCTTTATTTTAAAGTCTATTTTATCTGATAAGAGTATTGCTAATCCAGCTTTCTTTGGATTTCCATTTGCATGGAAAATCTTTTTCCATCCCTTCACTTTCAGTCTGTATGTGTCCCTAGGTCTGAAGTGCATTTCTTGTAGACAGCATATATATGGGTCTTGTTTTTGTATCCATTCAGTGAGCCTGTGTCTTCTGGTTGGAGCATTTAATCCATTCACATTTAAGGTGATTATTGATATGCATGCTCCTATTACCATTGTCTTAATTGTTTTGGGTTTGTTTTTGTAGGTCCTTTTCTTCTCTTGTGTTTCCCACTTAGAGAAGTTCCTTTAGCATTTGTTGTACAGCTGGTTTGGTGGTGCTGAATTCTCTTAGCTTTTGCTTGTCTGTAACGCTTTTGATTTCTCCATCGAATCTGAATGAGATCCTTGCTGGCTAGAGTAATCTTGGTTGTAGATTCTTCCCTTTCACCATTTTAAATATATCATGCCACTCCCTTGTGGCTTGTAGAGTTTCTGCTGAGAAATCAGCTGTTAACCTTATGGGAGTTCCCTTGTATGTTGTCATTTTTCCCTTATTGTTTTTAATAATTTGTCTTTAATTTTTGCCAATTTGGTTACTATGTGTTTTGGCGTGTTTCTCCTGCCTGGGACTCTCTGTGCTTCCTGGACTTAGGTGGCTATTTCCTTTGCCGTGTTAGGGAAGTTTTCGACTATAATCTCTTCAAATATTTTCTCAGGTCCTTTCTCTCTCTCTTCTCCTTCTGGGACCCCAATAATGTGAATGTTGTTGCGTTTAATGTTGTCCCAGAAGTCTCCTGGGCTGTTCATTTCTTTTCAGTCTTTTTTCTTTACCCTGTTCTGTGGCAGTGAATTCCACCATTCTGTCTTCCAGGTCACTTATCCGTTCTTCTGCCTCAGTTATTCAGTTGTTGATTCCTTGTAGTGTATTTTTCATTTCATTACTGTATTGTTCATCTTTGTTTGTTTGTTCTTTAATTCTTCTAGGTGTTTGTGAAACATTTATTGCATCTTCTCGATCTTTGCCTCCATTCTTTTTCTGAGATCCTGGATCATCTTCACTATCCTTATTCTGAATTTCTTTTCTAGAAGGTTGCCTATCTCCACTTCATTTAGTTGTTTTTCTGGGGTTTCACCTTGTTCCTTCATCTGGTATACAGTCCTCTGCCTTTTCATTTTGTCTGTCTTTCTGTGAATGTGGTTTTCATTCCACAGGTTGCAGGACTGTAGTTCTTTTTGCTCCTGCTGTCTGCCCTCTGGTGGATGAGGCTATCTCTAAGATCATTATTTTACTTGAGGATAAATAATATATTTTTATTAAATTTAGACTTAAAAATTTAAATATAAATTTAAAATGTCCAGTATATTCACTATAAGAACAGTAATAGAATATATACTAACAAAATCAGTAGAAGGGAAAGTATAGAATGAAATGAAAATAAAAAATATAATACAAGGGTATTTACAAAAATGAAAAAAAATAGTAGAAAAGAATGCAAACATATCAATAATTATAGTCAGTATACATGGACTAAACTCTCCAGTTAAAATATAGACTGCCTGATTGGATAAAAATTAAGACTCAGGCACCTGCTGTATACAAGAAACAGCTAAAACACAAGGATGTAGAATAGTTGAAAGGAGAACGATAGTAAAAACTGTATGAAGCAAATACAAACCAAAATTTTGTTACTAAGAACTTCATTACTGGGCTTCCCTGGTGGCACAGTGGTTAAGAATCCACCTGCCAATGCAGGGGACATGGGTTTGAGTCCTGGTCCAGGAAGATCCCACATGCCACGGAGCCACTAAGCCCATGCGCCACAACTACTGAGCCTGTGCTCTAGAGTTCATGTGCCACAACACCTGAAGCCCATGTGCCTACAGCCCGTGCTCCACAACAAGAGAAGCCACCCCAATGAGAAGCTTATGTACTGCAATGAAGAGTAGACCCCTCTCACCTCCACTAGAGAAAGCCCACATGCAGAGACGAAGATCCAATGCAGCCAAAATAAAATAAATAATAAAAAAAACTTCATTACTTTCAGACCAAACGCACTTTACAAAAAAGAATTTACTGAGTTTTACAGGATCATAGATAGATAGATAGATAGATAGATAAAAATACCAATTTATCCACTCAATAAACATTTTTTATAGTTTACTATGTGCTAAGCATTATTTTAGCCACGAGGTATACAGCAGTAAACAAAATTAAGAAACTCACAAGAAGTGTATTTAAAATTCTAGGTTTGTATATACCTCATGACATACTTCTAACCCTAAAAAAGCAAAAGAAAAAAAAATCAATGAACTACAAGATAAAATTCACAAATTCATCATAATAATATGAGAGTTAAAAAAACACACCTCTCTGATAAATCAAACATGGGGAGAAAGGGTTAGGCGATAACAGAATCGTGTGCTATAATTAACAGCTGGTTTAATAGACAGGTATATAACTAAATCCTGCGTGCGAAAAAAAAATACATAAGCCAGGCCATAAAGGAGAGCTAAATAAATTTCAAGCAGCTGCCCCCACCTCATTGGAAGTGAGTACAGCCAGCTGCCACTGCAGCCGAGGGTCCCTCAACCGGGAGCCAACTGCTGCCCCTGCCTTCCTGGGAGCATGTGTGGGCTGGGCACCTGCATACCCCCTATCAAGGGCATAACTGCCAGCACACACTGAGGAAAGAGATGGCAAGTGTGCAAACCTAAAACAGCCCTCACGCCAAAAAAATATTAAACCACACAAGCTATGCACGGATGCTCCCACACATAAACAGCCCTCCAAGACTACAGTAGATAAGTGTCTCTCCTACCCGCACAGAGTAAGAGAAATATAAGCAAAATGAAGAAGCAGAGGAACCACTCCCAGTTAAAAGACCAAGGGAATTCTCCTGAAGAAACAATGAAACAGACCTCTTCAGTCTAACAGACACCAATTTCAAAATGGAGGTAATGAAAATACTGAAGGAATTAAGAAAGGCAATTAACAGAAATGCAGATTACTGTAAAAAGGAACTAGAAACCATAAGGAAGAGCCAAAAAACTTAGAAAATTCATTTGCTGAGATGAAAGCTGAGCTAAAGGTAATGAATAGCAGAATGAATAATACAGAAGAAAAAATAAGTAATCTGAAAGATAGAATAATGGAAATTACCCAATCAAAACAGCAGACAGAAAGCCAAATGAAAGCAATATAAGAGACCTATGGGATAATATAAAGGATGCCAGTCTATACATAATAGGGATTCCAGAAGGAAAAGAAAGAGAAAAGGGGATTGAAAATGTATTTGAAGAAATTATGGCTGAAAATTTCCCAAACCTAAAGAAGGAAACAGGTATCCAGGTACAGGAAGCACAGAGAGTCCAAATCAAGATGAACACAAACAGACCTACACCAAGACATATTATAATAAAAATGGCAAAAGTTAAAGATAAAGAGAGGATTCTAAAGGTAGCAAGAGAAAAAGAAAGAGTTAATGAAAAGGGAACCCCCATAAAGCTCTCAGCTGATTTCTCTACAGAAACACTACAGGCCAGGGGACTTCTCTGGTGGTCCAGTGGTAAAGAATCCACCTTCCAATGCAGGGGACGTGGGTTCGATCCCTGGTCGGGGAACTAAGATCCCACATGCCGTGGGGGCAACTAAGCCCTTGTGCCACAACTACCAAGCTTGCACGCCTCAGTGAGAGAGCCCGCATCCTACAAACTACAGAGCCCACGTGCTCTGGAGCCTGCATGCCACAACTAGAGAGAAGCCTGTGCACCTCAACGAAGAGCCTGCATGCTGCAATGAAGAGCCCATGCTGTAACGAAAGATCCTGCATGCAGCAACTAAGACCCGATGCAGCCAAAAAAATAAATAAAAGAAAATAAATAAAATAAATAAATATTAAAAGAAAAAAACCCAAACACTACAGGCCAGAAGGGGGTGACAAAATAAATTCAAATTTTTAAAAGGGAAAAATCTGTAACTTAGAATACACTACCCAGCAAGATTATCTTTAGAATAGGAGGAGAATTAAAGAATTTCTTAGACAAGCAGAAGCTAAAAGAATACAGCAATACTAAACCTATCCTAAAAGAAATATTGAAATGCCTTCTCTAAATAGAAAAGAAGCAAGAAGATACAGGAAAAAGGAAATCACATTTCAAAAGTAAATCACTTAAATTAGCCAGTATACAGATGAAAAAAAAACAAAACAAACAAGTAAACAAAAAACCTATTTGTGAAAGCAATGATCAACATAAAGAACAGCTAAAGGATAAATATGAAGATGTAAAAAAGGACATCAAATCATAGATATGGGGAAGGAGAGTAAGAATATGTAGCTTCTTTTTTTTTTTTAGAATGTGTTTGAGCCTAAATGACTCTTAGTCTAAAGCAAGCAGATCCAGGAAGGGGTTAACATACAGGGCAACCACAAATCAAAAACATACAATTGATTCACAGAAACCAAAAAGAAGAGAACACAAGCATAAAATGAAAGGAAATCATCAAACCACAAAAAGAAAAAGGAACAAAGAAGAAACAAAGAATCAACTAGAAAACAAGGTTTAAAATGGCAATAAATACATATGTATTAGTAATTACCTTAAATGTCAATGGACTGAATGCTCCAATAAAAAAACACAGAGTGGCAGACTGGATAAAAATAAAAGAGCCTACAATATGCTGCCTACAAGAAACCCACCTTAGGGCAAAGGGCACACATAGATTGAAAGTGAGAGAATGGAAAAAGATATTTCATGAGAACAGAAATGACAAGAAAGCAGGAGTTGCAATACTCATCAGACAAAATAGACTTTAAAGCAAAGGCTATAAAGAAAGATAAAAAAGGACACTACATAATGACAAAAGGATCAATACAAGAAGAGGATTTTACGCTTGTCAACATATATGCACCTAATATAGGAGCACCCAAATACATAAAACAAATACTAACAGGCATAAAGGGAGAAATTGATGGGAGTACAATAATAGTAGGAGACTTTAACACCCCACTCACATCAATGGACAGATAGATCTTCAAGACAGAAAATCAGTAAGGCAACAGAGATCCTAAATGATACAACAGAACAGTTAGACTTAATTGATATTTTCAGGACATTATATCCAAGAAAACCCAGAATATACATTCTTTTCAAGTGCATATGGAACATTCTCTAGGACTGACCACATATGAGGGCACAAAACTAACATCAACAAATTTAAGAGTGTAGAAATTATTTCAAGCATCTTCTCTGACCACAACAGCATGAAACTAGAAATCAACCCGAGGAAGAGAAATGAGAAAAAAAAAAAAAAAAAAAAAAAGATTACACGGAGACTAGGAGACTAAACAACATACCTCTAAAAAAGCAATGGTTCAATGAGGAAATCAAAAAATACCTTGAGACAATTGACAATGAAAACACAACCATACAAAATCTATGGGATTCAGCAAGAGCAGATCTTAGAGGGAAGTTCATAGTGATACAGGCCTTCCTCAAAAAACAAGAACAATCTCAAATAAACAACCTAACCTACCACCTAAAATAATTAGGAAAAGGAGACCAAACAAAACCTAGAGTCAGCAGAAGGAGGGAAATACTAAAGATCAGTGAGGAAATAAATAAAATAGAGATTTAAAAAAATAGAAAAAAATCAATAAAACCGAGAGCTGGTTCTTTGAACAGGTAAACAAAATTGACAAACCTCTGGTCAGGCTCACCAAGAAGAAAAGAGAGAGAACCCAAATAAACAAAATAAGAAATGAGAAGGAGAGATCTCAACTGATACTGCAGAAATACAAGAAAAGCATAAGAGAATACTATGAACAATTATAGGCCAACAAATTTGACAACTTAGAAGAAATGGACAACTTTCTAGAAACACACAGTCCACCAAATTTGAATCAAGAAGAAGTAGATAATTTGAACAGACTGATCAATAGAAGTGAAATAGAATCCGTAAATTAAAAAAAAATTTTCCTACAAACCAAAGTCCAGGACCAGATGTCTTCACAGGTGAACTCTA
Source organism: Delphinapterus leucas (assembly GCF_059928025.1). NCBI lineage: Eukaryota > Metazoa > Chordata > Mammalia > Artiodactyla > Monodontidae > Delphinapterus > Delphinapterus leucas. Next base: position 115,440,170 of record NC_143131.1, on the reverse strand, counting down.
CCAAACATACAAAGAATGACTTACAGTGATTCTCCTCAAACTCTTCCAAAAGACTGAAGAAGAGGGAACACTCCCAAAGACATTCAGTGAAGCCACCAGCACTCTGATACCAAAACTAGACAAAGACACCACCAAAAATGAAAATTACAGGCCAATATCTTTGATGAATATATAATAGATGCAAAAACCCACAGCCAATATAATACTCAACAATGAAAAGCTGGAAGCCTTCCCGAGAAAACCTGGAACAAGACAATGATGCCCACTCTCACCACTTCTATTCAACATAGTATTGAAGTCCTAGCCACAGCAAGCAGACAAGAGAAAGAAATAAAAGGTATCCAAATTGGAAGGGAAGAGGTAAAATTGTCACTATATGCAGATGACATGATACTATATGTAGAAAACTCTAAGGACTCCACACAAAAACTACTAGATCTAATAAATGAATTCAGCAAAGTAGCAGGATACAAGATTAAAAATTCAGAAATCGGTTGCATTTCTTTACACTAACAATGATATATCAGAAAGAGAATGTAAAAAAAAAAAGTCCTTTAAAATCACACCAAAAAAAAAACAACCTAGGAATAAACCTGACCAAGGAGGTGAAAAACTTATATGCTGAGAACTATAAAACATTAATAAAGGAAATTAAAGAGGATTCAAAGAAATGGAAAGATATCCCATGCTCTTGGATTGGAAGAATTAATATTGTTAAAATGGCAATACTACCCAAAGTAACCTACACATTTAATGTGCTCCCTATCAAATTACCAATGACACTTTTCACAGAATTAGAACAAATAATCCAAAACTTTATATGGAACCATAAAAGAACCAGAATTGCCAAAGCAATCCTGAAGGGGAAAAAAAAAAAAAAAAAAGCAGGAGTCATAACTCTCCCAGACTTCAGACAATACAAACAAAGCTACAGTAATCAAAACACTGTGGTATTGGTACAAAAACAGACATATGGATCAATGGAACAGAATAGAGAGCCCAGGAATAAACCCACACACCTACAGTCAATTAATCTCTGACAAAGGAGGCAAGAATATAAAACGGGAAAAAGTCTTCAGCAAATGGTACTGGGTAAGTTGGACAGCTGCATGTAAATCAATGAACTTAGAGCACACCCTCACACCACGCACAAAAATAAACTCAAAATGGCTTAAAGACTTAAACATAAGACACAACACCATAAAACTCCTAGAAAAGAGCATAGGAAAAACATTCTCTGACATAAATCGTACCAATGTTTTCTTAGGTCAGTCTCTCAAGGCAATAGAAATAGAAGCAAAAATAAACAAATGGGACCTAATCAAACATATAAGCTTCTGCACAGCAAAGGAAACCACACACACACACACACACAAAAGCAAAGACAACCTATGAAATGGGAGAAAATATTTGCAAATGATGAGACCGACAAGGGCTTAATCTCCAAAATATACAAACAGCTCATACAACTCAACAACAAAAAAAGAAACAACCAAATTGAAAAATGGGCATAAGACCTTAATAGACATTCCTCCAAAGAAGACATATAGATGGCCAGCAGGCACATGAAAAGATGCTCAATGTCACTAATTATTAGAGAAATGCAAATCAAAACTACGATGAGGGCTTCCCTGGTGGCGCAGTGGTTGAGAGTCCGCCTGCCGATGCAGGGGACACGGGTTCGTGCCCCGGTCCAGGAACATCCCACATGCCGCGGAGGGGCTAGGCCTGTGAGCTATGGCCACTGGGCCTGTACATCCAGAACCTGTGCTCCGCAACGGGAGAGGCCACAACAGTGAGAGGCCCGCATACAGCAAAAAAAAAAAAAAAAAAAAAACTACAATGAGGTACCACTTCACACTGGTCAGAATGGGCCATCATTAAAAAGTCTACAAATAACATATACTGGAGAGGGTATGGAGAAAAGGGAACCCTCCTACATTGTTGGTAGGAATGTAAGGTGGTACAGCCACTATGGAAAAGAGTATGGAGGTTCCTCAGAAAACTAAAAACAGAATTACCATATGACCCAGCAATCCCACTCTTGGGCATATACCAGGACAAAACTCTAATTCAAAAAGATATGCACACCCCTATGTTCACAGCAGCACTATTCACAATAGCCAAAATAGGGAAACAACTTAAATGTTTGTTTAGGTTAACAGATGAATGGATAAAGTGGTACATATATACAATGGAATACTACTCAGCCATAAAAAAGAAATAATGCCATTTGCAGCAAATAATGCCATTTGCAGCCATAAAAAAGAGATAATGCATTTGCAGCAACATAACTAGAGATTATCATATTAAGTGAAGTAAGTCAGAAAGAGAAAGACAAATACCATATGATATCACGTATATGTGGAATCTAAAATAGGGCACAAATGAACCTATCTGCAAAACAGAAACAGACTCACAGACATAGAGATTAGACTTGTGGTTGCCAAGGGGGAAGGAGAGAGGGAGAGGGATGAACTGGGAATTTGGGGTTGGTAGATGCAAACTATTTCATTTAGAATGGATAAACAACAAGGTCCTACTGTATAGCGCAGGGAACTATATCCAATCTCCTGGGATAAACCATAATGGAAAAGAATATTAAAAAAGAATTATATATATATATATATATATATATATATATATATATATATGTGTGTGTATAACTGAGTCACTTTGCTGTATAGCAGAGACTGGCACAACACTGTAAATCAACTATACTTCAATTTAAAAATATTTAAACATAAAAAACAAAAATAAATTTCAAGCAATAATTATCAGACAGACTTCATTCTGAGCTCAAAGTTAGAAATCAATAACTAAAAAGTAAATAGAAAAAAATTCATTTGTTTGGAATTTAGGAATAATAGAGAAAAAAGATACAATAGAAAATGTGAAACTGAATAAAGATGAATTAATAGTGATTCTTCTAAAATATATAAATTTGACAAATTAGTAAGAACAAAGGAAGAAGGAAAAATTACAAATACATACTATTAGGAATGAAAATGGGACATAACCACTGATGGAGCAGAGATTTAAAAGCTCCTATATAAGTAATAAAAATAATTATGAACCTTATGCCAACTAATTTTACAACCTAAATGAAAAGGAACACTACTTGGAAAAAACATAAACTATAATAGTTGACTCAAAACTTTAAAACTATTTTTAAAAATTGAATAATTAACTTTAAAAATAACAACTTCCTTTAAGAATACCCAGGCTCAGATAATTTTATACAAGCATTCTATGAAACACTGAAGAAACAGAGTATAATGTTAGGCAAATTTTTTCAAGACTAGGAAAGAAGACTTCTTCCCAATCCTTTTTATCAAGTTAGCAAAATCTTGACACCAAACCTAGAGAAGGATATTACAGGAAATAAAAAATTGAAGATCAACTTTACACAAGAAGTAGACATAAAATTCATTTTTAAAAAATGCTAGCAAACCAAATAAAGCAATGTAAGAAAATAATATGACACCAAGTATTAAGTATTAAAACTCAGATTTACCTCAAGTAACCAAAGCAGGACCAAGATTGGTTTAATACTAGAAATTGTTCATCCATTTCACCATACTAATTAATTAGAGATGAAAACCCATAGGACTTTATCAACAGATACAAATAAAACATCAATGAATTAATATCCAGTTTTGTTAATATATATTTTAAATTAGCAAACTAGGAGTAAAAAGAAATTTTATTAAGCTGATAAAGAAAATCTCCCCCTCATAAAAAATGTACGTGTACACACATCATATGTAACAGAGAAATACTAGAAGTTTTACTTTTAAAATCTGTAGCAAGAAAAGAATACCACCCTCTCCAATGTCATCAACTGTATCCAATGTTATATGAAGGGAAGTAACCTGAGCAACTAGACAACAAAAAAAGACATGGGCCAAAAGGAAGAAATTAAATTGTCATTAGTTGCATATGACATAATTGAACTGCACAGTGTCCCCCCAAAATATGTACAATAAATTATTAAAATTAATAAGAGCTTATCCACTTATTTAACAAATATTTATTGAATGCCTACTATAAGCAGAATACTACTCTTGATACTGGAGGAAAAGTAGTATACAAAATAGAAAAACTACCTGCCCCAATGTAGCTTACATTCTGGTGAAGGAAAATGTACAATAAACAAAATGAGGAAGAAAATTATACAGTATATTAGAAAATGATAACTACAGAAAAAGCTCAAGTGGGAAAAAGGACAAGCTCTCGGGATAATGTGAAAAGAGAATGGTTTAGCAACCTAATTGCATTTCTATATACCAGCAACTTCTTAAAAGATGTAATAAAGAAAGACATCATTTGTAATAGCAACCAAATATATGTTTCTTATATAAAAGTAAATAAAAGGCGTGCAAGACTTTTTTGGAGTATATTAGAAAACTCTGTTGAAAGACATTCATAGAGGATCTAATACATGGAATGATTCCACATGTAGAGGTTGAAAAACTATAACCATAAAGATGCATTTCTCCTTAGATTGTTCCATGGTTTCAATTTAACTCCAATCCTTCCAAACTTTGATGAAATTTGACAAGTCATTTCAAAATGTTTACACGGAAGAGCAAAGGGGGAAGAATGGACAAACGCTCCTGGGAATAAAGAACCAGGCTGGGGGCAGGAGGGTAGACTTACTCAACAAGATATCAAAATTTAGAATACAATTATAGGAATACTATATGGAGGGCACTGTGTAATTAGTACAGTGATTGATAACAGAACAGAGAGCCCTAAAGCAGAGCCACACTTAAACGGACATATGACAAAACTGACATATGACAAAACTGACATTGCAAGTGATTGAGAAAGGAGTATGGAATGCAGGAAAGTATACAGGAACAACCGGGTACTTTTATGGACAAAAGTGAATTCGGATTCCCACCTCACACTATGCTTTAAAATAAATTCCAAGTGGATTAAATAGAGGAGATAAGCCTATAAAACTTTTAGAATATAGGAAAACATACACAAGAACATCAACTATAAAAGAAAAATATTTGACTGTATTAAAATTAATAATTTTATTCCTAAAAAGGTTTCAGAAAGGCCATGAAAACCCAAACCACAAACATGAGATATTTGTTATGTTTATATCTGACAAAATTTTAGTATCCTGGCTGTTGGAATCACTAGGCAGAGGACAAGCAACCCAAGAAAAACAAGGATAAGGGAGTAGGACAGGATTATCGTTGAAGAGGAAAACTAAATGGTAATAAACATAAGAAAAATGTTTAGGGAAGTGTGAATTAATCCCACAAGATAGCCTATACTTCCCGCAAACAGAGGAAATGAAAATGTTAGACATCATCCAGTGTCACTGAGGACAAGGAGTAAACAGAGCTTGTTTATACTGAAGAATACATTAGTGCACGCACTTTAGAAAACAAACCCCTCGGGCTTCCCTGGTGGCGCAGTGGTTGAGAATCTGCCTGCTAATGCAGGGGACAGGGGTTTGAGCCCTGGTCTGGGAGGATCCCACATGCTGCAGAGCAACTAGGCCCGTGAGCCGCAACTACTGAGCCTGCGCTCTAGAGCCTGTGCTCCGCAACAAGAAAGGCTGCGATAGTGAGAGGCCCGCACACTGTGGTGAAGAGTGGCCCCCGCTCGCCGCAACTAGAGAAAGCCCTCGCACAGAAATGAAGACCCAACACAGAAAAAATAAATTAATTAATTAATAAACTCCTACCCCCAACATCTTCTTTAAAAAAAAAAAAAGAAAACAAACCCATCCTTGGGTGTATACCTAGGATGTATTCAGGTGTGTACACAAAATGGACATATAAAAATGGTAGTAGACAGGAATGTAGAATGACACAGCCACTTTGGAAAACAGTTTCGCAGTTTCCTACAAAACTCAACGTGTGCTTACCATACAACCCAGTTATCACACTCTTAGGCATTTATCGCAGAGAAATGAAAACTACGTTCACACAAAATCCAATACACAAATGTTCATAGCAGCTTTGTGAACTAGCCTCACCCTGGAAACAACCCCAATGTCCTTCACAGGTGAATGTTAAACTGTGGTACATCTATGCCATGGAATACTACTCAGTTAAAAAGGAAAAAACTGTTGGTGCATGCAACAACGTGGATGGATCTCAAGGAAATATGATGCCTGAAAAAAAAAAAAGCCATTTCTAAAGGTTGCATATTGTGAGTTCCCATTCATATAGCAGGTTTCCAATGACAGAATTATGGGGATGGAGAACAAATTGGTTGCCAGGGGTGAGGGAAGAAGAAAGAGAGGGAGGTGGCTATGGCCATCAAAGAGTAGCATAAAAGAGTATTATAATGGAACTTTTCTGTATATTGACTGTGTAATGAAATTTCGTGGAACTAAACACACACGCACACATACACACACGTGAGTTCATGAGAACTAGTCAAATCTGAATAAGGTAAATGGACTGTATTAATGTCAGTTTCCTGGCTGTGATATTGTGCTATAGTTATGCAAGATGTTGCTATTGGGAGAAGCTGGAAGACGTCCATAGAGATCTCTTTGTATGATTTCTTACAATTGCATGTGAATGTAAAATAATCTCAAAAAGTTTTTAAAATGTTCATAGAAAAAACTTTTTTTTGGCCACACTCCGTGGCAAGTGGGATCTTAGTTTCCTGACCAGGGGTTGAACCCGTGCGCCCTGCAGTGGAAGCACGGAGTCTTAACCAATGGACCGCCAGGGAAGTCTCAGAAAAAAATTTTTAATAGTGAAAAAATCTTGTGTACAATCTAGATGTCATTTTGGTAGGAGAATGAATTAATAGATCATGATATATTTAGGCACCAGAAAACTACAGCAGGAAAATGAAAAATTTACAGCTTCATATATCAGCATAGGTCAATTTCCAAAAAATTCTAATTGTGGGAAAAAAATTTGCAGAAAAATTAATATAATGTATTCTATGTATGGTTCATATGGGTCAAACTTCAGGAAATATTCTGGTGAAGAATGCATCCATACGTGGTAAAATTATGAAGAGAAGCAAGAAAATGATAAATACTATATTCAGGAAAGTAGTTACCTCAGGGTGGTAGAAGGTGGGACATAGATCAGAAAATAAACTTAGGGGACTGATACTCTTTGATGTTTGTGTACCTACCATCCAGTTTAACTATTTTTTACTTTATGTTTATGATACAGTCTTTGTATGTATTTGATATCTAATTAAAACAACATAGCTTATAGGGAAAGAAAGCTTCTGGGGAAAAAAGAGGGCATGTGAAAGACTATGGAATCGATGAAAATACGATATTAGTGCAATTAAGTTCCAATTCCAAAGTCCCCTACAGGAAGGCATTAATAACACAGCAATAAACAATTTCTATTCACTTTACAATGGGGATAGACTAATGTGTGCGCACACACACCATAAACACCTGCCCTACTTTGGCAAGAGAACACTTGTAGTTTCTCTGATATGATCAGTTAAATAAAAATAAACACTTGCAGATAATAGAGAGATGGCTGCAATACAGAAAAACGGTATGCATGGTGGTTCTGTACACGGCTCTGCAGTCAGACTCCATGGGTGTGGCCCTTAGTGCCATCGTCCTCTAGGTGAGACCCTGGGGCAAGAAGTCTCACATGTGAAATGGGACTAATATAGCAGTTCTCAAATGTTTTGGTCTCAAGACCCTTTTATTATTAAGGACCTCAAAGATGTATTGTTTATATGGGTCATTATATCTATCAATGTTTTCTGTTTCTTCATTAATCAAATAACAATAAGAAACCTATTGCATGTTGATATCAATAATATATTTTATGAAAAACATATATTCTGGGACTTCCCTGGTGGCGCAGTAGATAAGACTCCATGCTCCCAATGCAGGGGGCCCGGGTTGTATCCCTGGTCAGGGAACTAGATCCCACATGCATGCTGCAACTAAGAGTTCGCATGCCATGGCTAAGGAACCTGCATGCTGCAACTACGGAGCTGGCAAGCCACAACTAAGGAGCCCTGGAGCTGCAATTGGGGAGCTTGCCTGCTGCAACTAAGGAGCCCACCTCCCACAACTAAGACCCAGTGCAACCAAATAAATAAATATTAAAAAAAGAAAAATATATAATCTAAAACAAAAAATAATTAATTAGAAGAGTAGCACTATTCCACATTTATGCAAATCTCTTTAATATCTGACTTAGAAGACAGCTGAATTCTCATAGCTGCTTCAGCATTCAATCTATTGCAATATGTTGTTTCGGTTGAACTATGTGAAGAGAATCCAGCTTCACACAAATACAAAGCTGGAAAAGGAAGGGCTTTGTGGAATCCGGAAAAGGTCTCAGGGACGCCCCCACCCAGGATCCTTGGACCATACTTTAACAAGCCCTAGACTAAAAAGTTTCCAGTTTCGAGATTGCAAAGTGAACACATGTAGCGATCTTCTGTTTCCTACACCAAACTGAATTACAGAAAATATGTTAAAATAAAAAATGTATGGCTGGGCTTAAAAAACAGAACATGACAGAACTGGGGGTAGGGATAAATTGCAAGTTTGGGACTGACATATACACACTACTATATATAAAACAGATAACTAATAAGGACCTACTGTATAGCACAGGGAACTCTACTCAAGACTCTGTAATGGCCTACATGGGGAAAGAACCTAAAAAAGAGTGGATAACAGATTCACTTTACTGTACACCTGAAACTAACACAACATTGTAAATCAACTATACCCCAATAAAAATTAAAAAAAATAAAAGAATGGGGTGGGGGGGATTCATTGAAGGAGCATTCAAGCATTAAAAAGTCCATGCATTGACATGATGGAATTCAAAACCTGAAGGTGACCCAGAAACAATTAACTGGGAGCTAGCTAAGTTGAGGCACTCCAGGCAGATAAAACCTTGTGCATCATTCCTGTCTTCTTCAGAGACCAGGCAGCAGCAACGAGGGGTATCTGTCTATAGATGGGAGCCAGGATCAGAGAGGCTAGACAGAATTTCTGGTGCCAGGAGAAACCAGCTGCTCAAACACAGAATGACAAATACTCCACCCAGCCATCAAGCCACACTCACCCATTCTAACCATACACAATTCATTCAAAACAGTACACTTGCTAAGGCCCCAGAGCACAGAGAAAACAGATAATTTAACAGGAAATGTCAATCACTGAGATAAACACAACCAAAAATCATCCAATACTGGAGGAAATACAGGAAAATCACCCCAAATTGAAAGAGGCAACAAACTCAACCAATGGCAGAATTTATATCTGGAGACAAAGAATGAATATTGCATTCAGAACAGGACTTTTTAAGAAAAGATAATTACTGTACTCAGAAACTTTAAAACAAAACACATTGCTTACTAACTCTTTCAAGTGACAAATATAATTGATAGGGTTCCGGAGTATTAACAACAGATGGATTAAAAAGCCAAATAAACACATAGAAAGAATTAGTGAGCTGGAAGACTGAGTTAAAGAATTCTTTCAGAATGAAGCCAAAGGGATAAGATAAAAAAGAGGACAGGTAAGTTAAAAAATGTGAAAGACAAATCCAGAAACCAAAAAGTTTCTAAGGGAAATTCTGGAGAGGATGAGAACTGATAATGGAGAGATGGCAATAAGATAAGGAAGAATAGCCCAAAACTGCAGACGGACACCGATGAGTCCTCCTCGTGAAAGAAACCACTGAGCGTCAAGCAAGATAATACCAAGCACGCGTGTAAAACTCTAAAATCTGCTAGGAAACTCAGAATAAATACCTATACATGAATAAACAGATTGACGTGGGAGACTGAATATACAGACAGTACTCGGCAGACTATACATAACTACGACTCTCGCCCGCGATCTGCAGCAACCAGCCCAGGAAGCCAATCCGTGATCTACAGTATGTACGCTAGGAAGGCAGACTGCTTTCTGTAAGTCAGACTTGTGGGAAGCCAAACAATAACTTTTGTCGTAGTCATCCCCAAACGACCAGGACTTTATTAACAACTGATAGCTTCCCTAATTTTGTCCCTGTTTCCAACTAAGAACCAACCAGAGAAAGCAAAATATGTACCCCTAACCAACCACATAGGATGTCCCACTTCCAGTTAGCCTGCCTACAACTTCTCTGCACCAGCAGCCTCCAATCAGGGCACAAAAGCCTTCCCCTTTTTTCCACTATAAAGCTTTCTCACTCCTCTGTCTGCTTCTATAGCAACCTCTGAATAAATAACATTAGCTTATTCTCATTTGGTTGTATTTCCATAGTTACCTTCAACCATGTGTGGTACCCATAGGGTCCCCTCGTGCCTTGCTGCTGGTCTAGTCTATGACCCATCACCAGGTCTGAGCTCTTCTCTCTTTGTGTTGAGTTGCTCAGCTATTTATTCTCTGCGTGGTACATAGGCTTTGTTATTGGTTTATATTTGTTGGCCTCCTTGGTTGAATGAGACCATTCTTTTACATCTCTTTTGTGTTACTGTTTGGTGTTGTGTTGTCTAAAAGTGTTTTTTGTCCTATGAAGGAGACTCATAGAGCAGAATGCCTGTTATTTGAGTTGGCATCACAGACCTTTGAGTTTTCAGTTCTCACCAGATTGGCATCCACTGAATAAACTTTGCTGTGGGTCACCAACAGAACCGGATAAGGTTTCCCTTCTATATTGTGTCCTAAAAGGTTGGCTTTGATCTAAAGAGAGCATTCTCTTTGGTTTTCCACCAGCCGGGGGCACAGATTATTGGGTCTGCATTAGGAGGTGGCCAGCTCTCAGGTTGGTGCCCAAGACACAAGGAATATAAGTATTACATTCCTGCCAACCATCTCCAGCTCTCCTGGGGTCATCTAAGTCTAAATCCTCTCTACTACCTAGAAAAACTACTGATTCTTATATGTACTCTGATTAATATCATAATTCTTGTGTCTAACTTTCTAAGTGGCATAGCCTCACGAAGGATGATTTGGGCCTTCAGTGGCGTCTCTTGGGAACATTCGATTTGAACAAAACTGCTCATTTGAGAGGTGCCTTAGAAAAGAAAGGGAATAAGATTTCACAATCCCATCGAGCATCAATTTTTGATTGGTATGCAGAGGCCTCCAAATGAAATTCTGAATAAGCAATTACTTCACTAAAAGACTCTTTGCCCAAAGCTAAGGAAAATTTGACAAACTTGCAAGAACGAAGGAGAATTTGTTCCCTAATAAATCCTGCCCTCTTTGTCCCCTGGCCGCCTTTCTCCATCCAGCCCTCCCTCTTCCTTCTGTCCTTCTGCCCTCTCTCCTTCCACACTTCCTCCTCCCTCCTCCCGTTGTCCAGACTCCCTACCTTTTCCCAACCACTTACCTAAAACCTCAAAATACCAGATGCCTGTAAGGATCCATCCCTCCCATGAACCAGGTGTACAAGCAACTATAGAATTTAAGCTTTGGACCTGAGCTGAATTAAGAGCTATAATTAAAGATTTCCTTAAATCCAAACCAGATCACAAATATTCACAGAAGAATTTAAAATTCTTTGGGTACATATGACCTAGGATTACCTGACATGTCAACTTGTACACATGTTGGCTGGAACTTCAGATGCTAAATCCTGGGTGGCAAAAGCTGATTGGATTTATCTGGAAAGGGACCTACAGGCCCCGTTTTCCACCATAAACCACAATAAACTTAAAAAGAAAATATAGTGCCAGAAAAGAAATTCATCTCCTAAAAGCCATACCTGAAGCATTTCCCCCTCCAAAGTTGACTGAACCATAATTCAGGTATGCAAACAAGACGAAACCATAGGAGATTTTCAGGGTTGACTAGAAAATAACTCCTGACAACACTTGTGAGTTAAAGAAGGTGCTGATGTAACAGCAGCTCTCCTATCTCATTTTGATGATGGAGTTAAACATGAAATGGGAGATCTAATTCAAAAACAGAATGGAAAATAGGTACTTGAGCTAACCTGTAACACCTAGCAGAATATTTTGATAGGGCTTTAGAACAAAAATGAAACAAGACTTTAACAAAGTAAACTTAGCCCTGCAGATCAAACACCTAGGTGGCTCACAACCCAACCAACCACCTACTCACAAGGACACTTGTAGATATTGTTCACAGAAGAACATGGAGGAAAGATTGCCCCAGCTTATGAAAGAAAACCAAGACAAAGGAAGATCCCTCGTTTAGGATCACTGAGGGAGTCTTCTTACCCATGGAGTTATAAGGCCAAGGCCCTGGGAGGTGGGGGAATCATATCAGGAAGTTACCTTGACTTGTGCCCCTTCAGGCTCTCATCTCAGGCATGCACTCCAGGGAGGGGCTACTGTCAGTTCAAGGCCCCTGTAGGCCACTTGGCCACACAAAACAAATGCCGTGGCAGCAATATTATGCAGTGGTTTTGTTAAACGCTGGACACATATCCTTAAACACTCAAGGCGAATTAACTGTAAATACAAAGTCTTTCTCACCAATTCCTGCCACTCATATTCAAGGAGATATGGGTGTCTGCACTAAATCCTGCCACTTTTGCTCAACCTTTTCCTCAGAGTAACATATCACACGATGGTACGTATTTCAAATAAGCCAACAGATTTCCATATGAGCATGCCCTTAACTGATAAAAACTTCTTCCTGCTCTGTGATATCACCCTTTCAAATTTAATAAGGAGACACTTACTTTGCCAATGGAATTGTAAAATCAAATGTACACCAGAAGGACTATTTCTTGAGGTTCTAGAGGACTTATCTATTCATAATTAAGTTGTGTCTGCTCTGGAGATACCTTTGCTTCCTTCATTATATTTAGTGCATACTACAAACAGGGATCTTGACATTGTACCTGACACTCTACGGGCTAAAAATTTCACATACATAGGCAAAAAAATTGGAATAGAATCTCTAAAAGTTCAGATACATCCAACCACACCATCATCTAAACTTCCACAATATTCCTTGACACCAGAAGCAAAGAAGAGGCATCAAATCCATTTGGAAGCCTTATATCCGAAGGTCTTCTCATACCCTACATTAGTCCTTGTAACACTTCCATCCTGCCAGCAAGGAAACTAAGTGGATGACAATATCCATTTGTTTAAGACCTCAGGGCCATAAGCAAAATTATTATCCCTTGCTTCCCTATAGCACCTAGGCCAAATACAATCCTGTCATCAATTCTTCCTGGAGCCACTTGCTTCACCATAGTGGGTCTTTGCTCTGTCTGTTTTTAGGATACCTCTAGACCAGGACTATCAATTCCTCTCTTTGTTTTCACCTGGGGAGCACAATAGTTTATCTGGACAGTCATGACCCCGGGGTTCACTGAAGCCCCCCTCCTACATTTCCCAGATCCTCAATCATGGCTTAAAAGACCTAAATTCCCCCATGTTTTTCAGTTCTGATACAATATGTAAATGATCTATTTTATTCAGAGAACAAAGAAGCCTAAGAAAAGGATGCCATATACTCGTTCTCAGTCTTAGCAGAAAAGGGACATAAAGGTTCAAAAAAAAATTTAAATTCTTCCAAACAGTTTATTAGTTAGGGCATGACCTATTTAAAAGGGAAAATCACTCTCTCCTAATGGACCGAAGGCTGTTCGAATATATCTTAGACCCTAACAAACAACAATTGAGGTTTCACTGGATACTGCAAACACGGGGTGCCAGATTTTTCTGAAATTGCAACGCTTTTTATGAATTGACCAAGTCCTTGGTAAGAAGCTCTCTGCTCTGAGAGTTCCAACAAGAACCAGCTGTATATAATCTGGAGGAGGCTCCTCAACAACCTTCTTCCCCAGGCATCCCTAACCACAAAAAGCTGTTTCATCCATTTGTGTGTGAGCCATCTAAACAAGCTCTTGGGGTTTTAACTGAGCTCCACGGCAAACATCGAAAACCCGTCTCTTAATATAGCCTTATCCTTGACCCAGCTGCAAAGACTTATCCCCCTTGTCTTAGGGTAACAGCTGCCACATCACAATGATGTTTCTGCCGGAACCAGTTCTAGGCTCCCCGCTTGACCTCATGGGTCCACACGCAGTATACAGACATTACAGCTGACTGAGAACCCACGGCACTTTTCAGCCAACTGATTAACCTCTTAGGAAATTCTATTACTCTCTCCCTCTCACTTTACCACTCACCACTGCAACACCCTGAATCCTGCCCCTACGAGAAGGGGAGCGTCAACACTGTTGCACCTCCATTAGGAAACTCTCTGTACCTTGCTTAGGTTTAGTAAAGGCTTCTATTGAGGACCTCGGCCTAATGTTATTTGCTGATGGACCAGACCTCAAAAGTGAAACTGGAGGATATCCAGCAGGATATGCTACCACTAATCCAAGCTTTCCCCTAGAATACTGTACAGTCCTCTACCTGAGGTAAAACCAGCCCAGATGGCAAAACTTACCGTGCTCACAAGAGCTTGTCAACTAGCCAAAGACCAGAGAGTAAGCGTACGTACACATCGTAGGTATGCCTTTGGAGTAGTACATGGCTTTGGGATGCTTTGGAAACAAAGGGGGTTTGATGGAACCCCCATCAAACATGAACAGCAAGTTAAGGAACTTTTAGGTGCACTCCTACTTTCTAGAGAGGTGGCTATCATAAGGGTTGAGCCCATGTAAAAAGAGCTAAAAGTTAAAGCAAATGCTCTGCAATCATTATGCCAAACAAGTTATTTAACCAAGGTTAGGATCCCATCTAAACCTTCAAAGGATACACCTCTCTGGTGAGAATCAAAAAGGCCATTATAAAATATCAACACAACAAATACCAATAAGGATCAACAAAAGCAGAGATGTGCTTTGACAAGGAGAACATCTGAAATAAAGTGACATAGGAAGATTGAAAATAAAGGAATGCAAAAACATGAAAGCAAGCATTAATAACCAGAAAGTCAATTGCTAATATATGATGAGGTAGAAAAGAAGGCAAAAAAGGATGAAATATTTTATGCTGATTAAAGAAAAACCAACTACAAACCCATTTCATTCATAAGTAGTCCTACCTTGTTTTGGGGTGTGTTTCTCAGAGTCTGCTCCCTGCCTGGTATTTCATCTTCCCAGTCTTCCCTTTGCCCTGCTTCCCAGAGAAAACCTCTCTCCTGCGCTTCTTGCGTGCATATTCCATTGCTATTTTTCCTTGATACTCATTAGTGTGGTGCTGAGAGATGCAGGGACGGAGATGTCCTCTGACCCTCTGACCCTCGACTGACTGAGGCTCAGCCGTGGGCGATCACTGTACCCCTCAGGCTGGGGACATGGTCTCACGAGGGATCTGGCCCCTCCTCCAGACCTAGTGCTGGGCTTTACACTATGCCTGCCCCTCTCCCTGGAGTAGAGCTTTTTCTCTCCCTTTCCCCATATCCAGCTGCAAAGGATTGGCTCCAGTCTCCTGTTCCTCGGCAAGATTAAGGCATTTGTTTCATGGGGAGATAGGTCTCAGTGGAGTTTCAGCAGGGCTGCCATCCACCTCCCCCAGCCAGCACCGAGCTGAACGCCTGGTGCAGTTCTTGAGAGACGCACCTTTAAGACTTTGCAAACCTCCCTGTGTCTGGGATTCACACTCTTGAACACAGCCCACCAGCAGCCTTTAGGAATTTGTTTAAGTTTCTGCCTGGATCTCCTGTGCACTTCTCTGGTAGCTGGTAGTCTGTCCCTGGAAAGCAGCTGCAGACTGTTAGACACCCTTAGCCACCTGTCGCTCCAGTGACAACGTTGAACTTTACCTCACCCTGTGCTCCCATCAAACAGTGACAGTAAGAAATCCCCCTACCATTCTTTGTTCCAGGAAACGGCTTACCATAAAGAACCACCCTTCCCCATATGACTCAGATAAGACTTGCTGTTTACTCTTTGTCATGACTGGTATAACACTCAAGGTGACTCCCATATTTACCTGACAGGGGCCCAAACACAGACTTTTCCCCCTTTTGCCTGAACCTGCTGACAAAACCAGCCCTTTCACCTCAGGCTGACTCCCCGTTTTTTGTCTCCTGAGGGAATAGCTAAAGTTAGAACTGTTAGTCCCCCCTGAAACCAGCCAGACACAGAAATAAACATTTCCACTTCAGCTGAGACTGTCCCTGACTGCAAAACAATCCCACCTCTAAATTCCCCACCTGTAACCTGTCTACTGCTCCCTATAAAAGTCTAAGGCAAAACCACCACTGAGAGGTCTTGATCTCTGAATCTGGGTGCGGCCCTATTGCAGTAGTCTGAATAAAATCATCTCCTTAATGGTCTGATGCTTTATGTCTTTGACACCAGATCTCAGATTAGTTATTCGCCCTGTGGCCTCAGCTCACTATAAGTTCAAGAAAAGACACTCATTTGCATTTATCCAGGTTTTTCCTGCTGTAAGTGTGGGAACAGCAGTGCTGCCAGCTCTCTAGATCTCTGAGGCAAAACAGGAAGTCATGATTCTTCTATTTACTACTTTCAGGTAACCAATCAGGACTTTTTAAAAACTACCATTATGAACTAATGGATTTGAAGGCTTTCAGGTTTTCATGCTATTGCAATTATTCTTTTTATTCTTAAATTTCCACATCTTTGCCCAGTGGGAGCCCCTTCAAGTTGGCCTCTTAGACCTTTTGAAACAAGTCAAGTAGTGTTTGACAGCTTCCTTGTTCTCTGTTTGGCAAGATGTTCCAGCCTCATCCTGTGCACTTCCCACCCCAGATCTGGAATCAGCCACTCCTCTAGGACACCTTGTTTCTTTTCCTGGGAAATGGTATTTTAAGACCATAATCTAGGCTCCAGTGGTACTTTAACACTTTATATGAAAAATACATTCGGGAGAAGTGAGAGGGAAGGAGTAAGAGTCAGGAGTAGCGTCCAGGTGAACAGCCACCAACGTGGATGAGGAGGTGGCTGTGCCACCAAGGGAAGTGGACAGTAATGGCAGAGTAGAGGGACGTGTGCTCATTCCCACTGGCGAGAGCACCGGCATCACAACTAACTGCTGAACAGTCATCGACAGGAAGACACAGGAACTCACCAAAAAGATACCCCACATCCAAAGACAAAGGAGGAGCCGCAATGAGACGGTAGGGGGGCGCAATCACAATAAAAGTAAATCCCATAACTGCTGGGTTGGTGACCCACAAACTGGAGAACACTCATACCACAGAAGTCCACCCACTGGACTGAAGGTTCTGAGCCCCACATCAGGCTTCCCAACCTGGGGTTCCTGCAGTGGGAGGAGGAATTCCTAGAGAATCAGCCTTTGAAGGCTAGCGGGATTTGACTGCAGGACTTCGACAGGACTGGGGGAAACAGACACTCCACTCTTGGAGGGCACACACAAAGTAGTGTGTGCATCAGGACCCAGGGAAGGAGCAGTGACTCCAGACTGAACCAGACCTACCTGCTAGGGTTGGAGGGTCTCCTGCAGAGGCAGGGGGTCAGCTGAGCCTCACCGCGGGCACAAGGGCAGTGGCAGCAGAAGTTCTGGGAAGTACTCCTTGGCGTGAGCCCTCCTAGAGTACGCCATTAGCTCCACCAAAGAGCCTGTAGGCGCAGAGCTGGGTCATCTCAGGCCAAACACCCAAGAGGGAGGGAACTCAGCCCCACCATCAGCAGACGAGAGGATTAAAGTTTTACTGAGCTCTGCCCACCAGAGCAACAGCCAGCTCTACCCACCACCAGTCCTGCCCATCAGGAAGCTTGCACAAGCATCTCAGATAGCTTCATCCACCAGAGGGCAGACAGTAGAAGCAAAAAGAACTACAGTCCTGCAGCCTGTGGAATGAAAACCACATTCACAGAAAGGTAGACAAAATGAAACAGCAAAGGACTTTGTACCAGACGAAGGAACAAGATAAAACCCCAGAAAAACAACTAATGAAGTGAAGATAAGCGACCTTCCAGAAAAAGAATTCAGAATAAGGATAGTGAAGATGATCCAGGACCTCAGAAAAAGAATGGAGGCAAAGACTGAGAAGATGCAAGAAATGTTTCACAAAGACCCAGAAGAATTAGAGAACAAACACCTAGAAGAATTAAAGAACAAACATATAAACAATACAGTAACTGAAATGAAAAATACACTAGAAGGAATCAATAGCAGAATAACTGAGGTAGAAGAATGGATAAGTTACTTGGAAGACAGAATGGTGGAAATCACTGCTGCAGAACAGAATAAGGAAAAAAGAATGAAAAGAAATGAAGACAGCCTAAGAGAGCTCTGGGAAAACATTAAATGCACCAACATTCTCATTATTGGGGTCCCAGAAGAAGAAAAGAGAGAGAAAGGATCTGAGAAAATATTTGAAGAGATTATTTTCGGAAACATGGAAAGGAAATAGCCACCCAAGTCCAGAAAGCACAGAGAGTCCCAGGCAGAATAATCCCAAGGAGAAACATGTCAAGACACACAGTAATCAAATTGTCAAAGACAAAGACAAATTATTAAAAGCCACAAGGGAAAAATGACAAATAACATACAAGGGAACTTCCATAAGGTTAACAGCTGATTCCTCAGCAGAGACTGTACAAGCCAGAAGGGAGTGGCATGATATATTTAAAGTGATAAACTGGAAGAAGCTACAACCAAGTTTACTCTACTCAGGAAGATTCTCATGCACATTTAACGGAGAAATCAAAAGCTTTACAGACAAGCAAAAGCTAAGAGAATTCAGCACCACCAAACCAGCTTTACAACAAATGCTAAAGGAACTTCTCTAAGTGGGAAACACAAGAGAAGAAAAGGACCTACAAAAACAAACCCAAAACAATTAATAAAATGGTACTAGTGGGCTTCTCTGGTGGTGCAGTGGTTAAGAATCCACTTGCCAATGCAAGGGACAAAGGTTCAAGCCCTGGTCTGGGAAGATCCCAAATGCTCGGAGCAACTAAGCCCATGTGCCACAACTACTAAGCCTGTGCTCTAGAGCCCAAGAGCCACAATGACTGAGCCCACATGCCACAACTACTGAAGCCTGCATGCCTAGAGCCTGAGCTCCGCAGAAAGAGAAGCCATCGCAATGAGAAGCCCGCACACAGAAACGAAGAGTAGCCCCCACTTGCCACAACTAGAGAAAATCCGTGCGCAGCAATTAAGATGCAATGCAGTCAAAAATAAAATAAATAAAAAATAAATTTAAAAAAAGAAAATGGTACTAGGAACATACATATCAATAATTACCTTAAATGTGGATGGATTAAATGCGCCAACCAAAAGACAAAGGCTCACTGAATGAATACAAAAACAAGACTCATATATATGCTGTCTACAAGAGACCCACTTCAGACCTAGGGACAGAGACTGAAAGTGAGAGGATGGAAAAAATATTTCAGGCAAATGGAAATCAAAAGAAAGCCGGAGTAGCAATACTCTTATCAGATAAAATAGACTTTAAAATAAAGAATGGTACAAGGAAGGACACTACATAATGATCAAGGGATCAATCCAAGAAGAACATTTTACAATTATAAATATATATGCACCCAACATAGGAGCAGCACAATACATAAGGCAAATGCTAATAGGTATTAAAGAGGAAATCTACAATAACACAATAATAGTGGGAGACTTTAATACCTCACTTACACCAATGGACAGATCATCCAGACAGAAAATTAATAAGGAAACACAAGCGTTAAATGACACAACAGACCAGAGAGATTTAACTGATATTTACAAGACATTCCATCCAAAAACAGCAGATTACAGTCTCTTCTCAAGTGCTCACAAATCAAGTCTCGGTAAATTTAAGAAAACTGAAATCATATCAAGCATCTTTTCTGACCACAATGCTATGAGATTAGAAATAAATCAGTGGGGAAAAAAACCGTAAAAAACACAAACACATGGAGGCTAAACAATACATTACTAAATAATCAAGAGGTCACTGAAGAAATCAAAGAGGAAATCAAAAAATACCTACAGATAAATGACAATGAAAACAGGATGATCCAAAACCTATGGGATGCAACAAAAGCAGTTCTAAGAGGGAAGTTTACAGCAATGCAATCCTACCTCAAGAAACATCTCAAATAAGCAATCTAACTTACACCTAAAGGAACTAGAGAAAGAAGAACAAACAAAACCCAAAGCTAGCAGAAGGAAAGAAATCATAAAGATCAGAGCAGAAATAAATGAAAGAGAAACAAAGAAAATAATAGCAAAGCTCAATGAAACCAGAATCTGGTTCTTTGAGAAGATAAAATTGATACACCTTTAGCCAGACTCATCAAGAAAAAGAGGGAGAGGACTCAAATCAATAAAATTAGAAATGAAAAAGGAGAAGTTACAATGGACACTGCAGAAACACAAAGCATCCTAGAGACTGCTACAAGCAACTCTATGCCAGTAAAATGGACAACTTGGAAGAAATGGACAAACTCTTAGAAAGGTATAACCTTCCAAGACTGAACCAGGAAGAAACAGAAAACATGAACAGACTGATCACAAGTAATGAAATTGAAACTGTGATTAAAAATCTTCCAACAAAAGTCTAGGACCAGATGGCTTCACAGGTGAATTCTATCAAACATTTAGAGAAGAGCTCACACCCATTCTTCTCAAACTCTTCCAAAAAATTGCAGAGGAAGGAACACTCCCAAACTCATTCTATGAGGCCACCATCACCCTGATACCAAAACCAGACAAAGATATTACCAAAAAAGAAAATTACAAACCAATATCACTGATGCAAAAATCCTCAAAATACTAGCAAACAGAATCCAACAACACATTAAAAGGATCATACACCATGATCAAGTGGGATTTATCCCAGGGATGCAAGGATTTTTCAATATATGCAAATCAATCAATGTGATACACCATATTAACAAATTGAAGAATAAAAATCATATGATCATCTCAATAGATGCTGAAAAAGCTTTTGACAAAATTCAAAACCCATTTATGATAAAAACTCTCCAGAAAGTGGGCATAGAGGGAACCTACCTCAACATAATAAAGGCCATATATGACATACCCACAGCAAACATCATTCTCAATGGTGAAAAACTGAAAGCATTTCCTCTAAGATCAGGAACAAGACAAGGATGTGCACTCTCACCACTATTATTCAACATAGTTTTGGAAGTGCTAGCCATGGCAATCAGAGAAGAAAAAGAAATAAAAGGAATCCAAATTGAAAAAGAAGAAGTAAAACTGTCACTGTTTACAGATTACATGATACTATACATAGAGAATCCTAAAGATGCCACCAGAAAACTACTAGAGCTAAACAATGAATTTGGTAAAGTTGCAGGATATAAAATTAATGCACAGAAATCTCTTGCATTCCTATACACTAATGATGAAAAATCTGAAAGAGAAATTAAGGAAACACTTCCATTTACCACTGCAACAAAAAGAATAAAATACCTAGGAATAAACCTACCTAGGGAGACAAAAGACCTGTATGCAGAAAACTATAAGACACTGAAGAAAGAAATTAAAGATGATACAAACAGATGGAGAGATATACCATGTTCTTGGGTTGGAAGAATCAATATTGTGAAAATGACTATACTACCCAAAGCAATCTACAGATTCAATGCAATTCGTATCAAACTAACAATGGTATTTTTTTTACAGAACTAAAACAAAAAATCTTAAAATTTATACAGAGACACAAAAGATGCCAAATAGCCAAAGCAATCTTGAGGGGAAAAAAATGGAGCTGGAGGAATCAGACTCCCTGACTTCAAACTATACTAGAAAGCTATAGTTATCAAGACAATATGGTACTGGCACAAAAACAGAAATATAAATCAATGGAACAGGATAGAAAATGCAGAGGTAAACCCACACACCTTTGGTCCACTAATCTATGACAAAGGAGGTAAGGATATACAATGGAGAAAAGACAGTCTCTTCAATAAGTGGTGCTGGGAAAACTGGACAGCTACATGTAAAAGAATGAAATTAGAACACTCCCTAACACCATACACAAAAATAAACTCAAAATGGATTAGAGACCGAAATGTAAGACTGGACACTATAAAACTTTTAGAGGAAAACATAGGAAGAATACTCTTTGACATAAATCATAGCAAGATCTTTTTTGACCCACCTTCCAGAGTAATGGAAATAAACAAAATAAAAACAAAAGTAAACAAATGGGACCTAATGAAATTTAAAAGCTTTTGTACATAAAAGGAAACTATAAACAAGACAAAAAGACAACCCTCAGAATAGGAGAAAATATTTGCAAACAAATCAATGGACTAAGGATTAATCTCCAAAATATATAAACAGCTCTGCAGCTCAAACAGCTCAATATTATAAAAACAAACAACCCAATCCATAAATGGGCAGAAGACCTAAAAAAGGTCCAAAGGAGACATACAGATGGCCAAGAAGCACATGAAAAGCTGCTCAACATCACTAATTATTAGAGAAATGCAAATCAAAACTACAATGAGGTATCACCTCACACCAGTTAGAATGGGAGTCATCAGAAAATCTACAAACAACAAATGCTGGGGAGGGTGTGGAGAAAAGGGAACCCTCTTGCACTGTTGGTGGGAATGTAAATTGATACAACCACTATGGAGAACAGTATGGAGGTTCCTTAAAAAACTAAAAATAGAATTACCATATGACCCAGCAATCCCACTACTGGGCATATACCCTCAGAAAACCATAATTCAAAAAGACACATGCACCCCAATGTTCATTGCAGCACTATTTACAATAGCCAGGTCATGGAAGCAACCTAAATGCCCATCGACAGATGAATGGATAAAGAAGAGGTGGTACATATATACAATGGAATATTACTCAGCCATAAAAAGGAATGAAATTGGGTCATTTGTAGAGACATGGATGGACCTAGAGACTGTCATACAGAGTGACAGTAAATCAGACTGAAGTAAGTCATAAAGAGAAAAACAAATATTATATTAATGCATATATGTGGAATCCAGAAAAATGGTACAGTTGAACTGGTTTGCCAGGCAGAAATAGAGACACAGAGGTAGAGAACAAACATATGGACACCAAGGGGGGAAAGCCGGAGGGGGTGGTGGTGGTGGGATGAACTGGGATATTGGGATTGATATATATACTCTAATATGTATAAAATAGATAACTAATAAGAACCTGCTGTATACAATAATAAATAAAATAAAATTCAATAAAAAAGAAAAATGCATTCATTCATTCTTTTAAGTTAAAGATATGGGAATAATAAATTGTATTATTTATAGTATTATACTAATTAAATGAGATAAAAATATAATCAACTTAATAAAGATTAATATTAAATAAAAGATAATAAAGTTCAATTGGTCAAAAAATATTTAATGAGAACATGCTTTGAGCCAGAATTGTTCCATGCACTGAAGTGTGGGGTAGTGGAAGAAGAAAAAAAAAAAGACAGAATCATTTCCTGTATAGGATATATATTCTGGTGAAGGAGGATAAATAATAAATAATAAAATAAATGGTAAATATGATAAGTTTTACGGAGAAAACTAAGGCAAGGAAGGGGGCTTTATGGGAGTGCTACTGTTATTTGTAGTAATACTACTATTATTATTATATTTATGTGACCCACTCCAAGTACAGTCATTCTTTGGTATCCTCAGGGGATTGGTTTCAGAACCATCTTGGATACCAAATCCACGGATGCTCAAGTTCCTTATATAAAACGGCATAGTATTTGTATATTAACCTGTACATTTTCTCCTGGAAACTTTAAATCGTCTCTAGATTACTTATAACACCTAACATGATGGAAATGCTATGTAAATAGTTGCCTGCGTACAGCAAATTCAAGTTTTGTCTTTTGGAACTTTCTGGATTGTTTTTTCAAATACTTTTTGATCTGCAGTTGGTCTGTGGATGGGGAACTGACTGTAATACAACTGGGCAGGCAGGTGTAACTTATGAATGCAAAAGTCTATTTTCAATGTCCTATCAAACCTCCTTATTTAAACAGATTATAGATGAATCATTTGGCAAAGTCTACATATCATCCTCCTCTTCAGCCACATCCAGTGGGTAAAAATACTACCATGGACTGAGTTTGCTTGAAGAAAGGGAAACCTTCATACTTTGGTGTCTGGAAAGAAGGACACATGTGATCTGCAGGTCCCCTCTCCTGTGCTGCAGAGACACGAGGCACAGGGATATGGTGATCCCCTCTGGACAGGTGAGGGTACATCTTAATAAAATTCTAAATATGCTCCCTCCTTCCCAATAAAGCTGAAGTGGCCAATAGCAAAGCCATCCTTTTAAGAGGTAATAACCCCCCAGCTCTGCCTCCGCATCCCCCTTGATGGGTCCTTAGAGACCCTCCAGCTCCCCTTGAAAACATTCTGAAGGGAGGTATAGCGCCTCAGTACAAGGAAGTTTTTAATTTAATGTCTATTGATGTATCATTGAAGAACCAAATAAAAACATTTTATTTGGTGATGCTTTCCTAAGGCAGCAACTATTTGTGGAAAACATTTAAGTGCCAGGGATGAATGACAGCCCTGACCACATTTCCAGTGTATCCGCATAAGAAATAGGAACACTGCTGCCTGAATGCTATAAAGTATTTTTATTGAGCTCTAAATTTTGTTGGTGTATAGTAAACCAGGCACTAGAGACAAATTTCCGAGATTGTGTATATATCAATATAATAGACAGTCCAATCTATTTCTAGGGTAATCGTTGTGTATATCTTAAAGATACATTTTTATTAAAAATGAGATTTATTCTATATGAACAGCACAGCAAAGTTGCTGCCCAATGGTATGGCATCAACTTTTTTGGAAAATTATGCATCAGATTAATGTCTTCAACCTGTTGTTTTGGATACCAGGTCACCCTAAAAATCCCCAAAGTTTTGGCTATTTGATGATTAGATCTCTTTTTAAAAATCTCCTTCAGGGTCCTTTAAAATGATAGAGACATAGGGGAACTGCAGTAGTGATGTTCTGGATTTAATTCTCTGCTTTCCCTCTTTGCCATGGCAAAACATGGCTGAGAAGCCAAAATCCACAGGTGATGTTTCCATCTCTGAAATGTGTGAAGAGCGTGCCTGTTGTTTCCATCACTTACTTCTCTGTCTGCTAGACTGTAGAATTCTCAGTTTGAGCTGCACCTCACTCGTCTCTTCATCTCCAGTGCCAAGTTCCTGAGCCTGCCATACCATCATAGGGATCAAGAAGTAAACTGAATGAATGAATGGTGGTAATTTCATTAGTTTGTGCCTTTATTGAGATTCTTTTTCACAAATCCCACCATTTCCAAAACATTTTTCTGCTTCAGTTAGAGTGGTCACCTGCCACTTCCCTGTACAAACCACGGTCTTTCCTACTGTCAAGGCTTTGCTCATGCCATGAGCTCCAGTAGAATGCCCTTTCCTTGCATCCTCTAGGAAGTTTTCTCAGATAGCATTTATCTTACAGGGTTGTTGAGAGGCTGGAATCAGGCAAAGCATGTAACCACATCTAACAGATGCTTGTCACGGTAAACATGAGTTTCCTTCTCACCAGTACAGACCCTAATCACCCTCTGAACTTCTGAGGACTGCACCTGGGCCCTATAATTTAGCTCTTGAGTAACACTGTTCATATTGCTCAGGAATTGTCTCTTCTAGGTATTCCTGGTCTCCCCAGCTAGGCCCTTAGAGGATCATGGTTTATTCCCTAGGCATTCATCAGGGCGTCTAGAATACATGTAAGATATCCCACAGGAACTCATCAAAAGCTGGCCAGCAGCGTTCCACCTCTGTCCTCCTTCCTCTCCTTTTCCTGTGGTATACACTTTTGCAGGGGTTCAGGGGAGGCCTCTTTATCCCTAGCCCATTGCCTTGCTTACTAGCTTATTCTGTGATCATGCCTACCTGAGCCACAGCAACATGGACAGGGGTGGAATGCTCATCCAAGCTGGGTCAATCAGGTCCTCTCTCCTAGGGTTAAATGTAACTAAAAGATATTCCAAAAGTTTCTGGACATCTGAGATAAGAATATATAACCTTGACTCTGTGAGGCAACCATATTCCACCTTGCAGACTGGACAAAGCAACTGTCATATGGGAAGAGCAGAGAATGAAGCAGTTAAGCAGTGAAGGGCAAAGAACAAGAGACAGAAGGCATTCTGTCCAGTTTCTAGATCCTAGTTCTTCTAGTTCTCTTCCCAAGGCCCAGACACTTTTCTGCTCTTGGGTTGTGTGGGATAGCACTCTTCTTTTATTAAATTTCTCCCCACCCCCTTCCCAAGTTAGCTTGCAACTCAAAGATTCTGATTTGATATCTTCTCTTTCTTTGGCTTCCCCCTCCTCCAATACAGCAAAGAGTAACCTTAGGGAGCTCTGAGGGCATGGAGTGCTGGGATTTCTCTGTCCCCTTTGTCTAATGGATCCAGGTCTGGTGTAAGGGAGACCAGGGAGGCGTGGGAAAGTAGAAGTTGACAGTAGCCAGGCCATTTGGAAATCAACTTCATCTCTGCATTATACCCGTTCTTGGCCAGCAGTGGCTCCTCTGATTATTGGCTCTTAAGAGCACCACAAAGTGGGTACAGAACTGTGCCAAGAGCAATGGCTTCAGGAGGTATGGCATGGGGACTCCTTTGTTGTGTTTCTCCTGATGCAGCGGATATGAGGATTAAAGGGGCTAATCTTGGGCTGTGGTGCTTGGCCCAGTATCTGACACATAGTGTCCTCACTGTTTCTTCCATGCACCTTCATGTGAAGAGAGTAGAGGAGAGGAGGAGGAATGCAGAAAAGGGATATTGATTCTCAGACAAC
Organism: Delphinapterus leucas; assembly: GCF_059928025.1. Classification (NCBI taxonomy): domain Eukaryota; kingdom Metazoa; phylum Chordata; class Mammalia; order Artiodactyla; family Monodontidae; genus Delphinapterus; species Delphinapterus leucas. The sequence goes on along the minus strand of NC_143131.1, from coordinate 115,413,502 downwards.
AATAATGTCTGTGGTCCCTAATGCAGGGTGTTTAGATGGGATAAGGAAGATATGGGATGAGAGAGAGAGAGAGAGAGAGAAAGAGAGAGAGAGAGAGAGAGAGAGAGAGAGAGAGAGAGAGAGAGAGGGAGGGAGGGAGGGAGGGAGGGAGGGAGGGAGGGAGGGAGGGAGAGAAAGCTCTTCCTCTTCTTACAGGTTACCAGTTCTATTGGATTAGGACCCCACACTCATGACCTCATTTAACCTTAATTATCTTCTAAAAGCCATATCACCAAATACAGTCACATTGGGGGTTAGTGCTTCGACATATGAATTTTGTGGAGACACAATTCAGTCTACTGCACTGGGGGTTGCGAGACTGGGCAGGGGATGGCAGGGAAAGAACAAAATGAATGCACCTATCCTCTTTGCCACAGTCATAAATAAACATTAGAAAGGAGCCGGATGCAAGTTTAGGAAAGAGCAAGATATCATTGCTATCCCAGGAGGGAAGAGACTGTTACATTTCGAATCATTAAAGATTCAAGCACATGCACAGAATAAATGTATCTCATTTAGGTCTGGAAGTTTTCTGCCTTTATTCTTATTTAATTAGAGCATTTGCTATGTAAAGACCCATATTTTTGTGAGAAGCACCATCAGCAAATTTAACTCCAGAAGAAAAGTAATTAATTTCAAAAATGGAGGCTGTCAGTTACATGCTGGCATAAACCATGTCACTAGTGAGCAGCCACAGCCTTTGGGGGTTTGTTTCTGTTGCTTCTGTCGAAGTTGTTGGGCTGAACAGACTGCTCGGATTGGGCAGGAATGGTGCTTATATTGGTTTGAAGTCTTACGAATACTGATGTTACCTAAACTAACCTGGTAGAGATGGCCAGTTTACACCCCCTCTACACATACACACATGCTTTTTTTTTCTTTTTCATGATATTTGGTAGCATTAGAATTTCAGACAAACCAACCACAGCAATGATTAGTAAAGGAAACCCTTATTCTGAATGTTGAATACAATGAAAGGATTTTTCTACTTGTGGGATATGAGGATACAGTCTTTCTCCTTTGACCAACTGATAGGATAAATGATATTAGCAGATTTCTTTGTATCAGTCTACCTTTGGAGTTTGTCCCTTTTCAAATGCTGCTGGATTAAATTTGCTAGCATTTTATTTAAGGATTTTGTTTTTTCATGTGCTCGCCTGTAGGTTGGATGTTTGTTCCACACTCATCAGTTTTGGTCAGATAAGAGCATCAGTTAGGGCAGCTTTGTAAAATGTATCAGGAAATTTGAAAAGTATCACGATGGATAAACAAAGTGTTTGACCAAGTCTCTCTTGATTCTGTGTTGGGGTGGGAACAGGAATAAGCCTGTGGACCTAGCCAGTCAGCTACTCATTTGGCACTCCTCTGATTTCCTTATCTATGTAGCCCTTCTCCCTCATTTCCTCTCAGACCATGCAGCTCATTCCCCTGTGCAGCTCAGCACATTTTATAGCTATATATTAATTGGTTTGCTTATTTGTTTTACTGTCTCTCATTGAACTTTAAGCTCAATGAGGGCAAAACCATGACCATTTCTCTGCCGATGGACACTTAGGTTGCTTTTATGTCTTGGCTATTGTGAATAGTGCCACAATGAATACTGGCTGCGTGGATCTTTGCAAATTATGATTTTCTCTGGATATACGCCCAGGAGTGGGATTGCAGGATCATATGGTAGCTCTATTTTTAGTTTGTTTAAGGAACCTCCATACTGTTCTCAAAGATGTGGTATATTTATACAATAAAATACTACTCAGCCATAAAAAAAATGAAATAATGCCATTTGCAGCAACATGGAGGGACCTAGAGATTATCATACTACATGAAGTAAGCCAGACAGAGAAAGACAAATATCATATGATAATCATCTATATATGGAATCTTAAAAAAAAAAGATACAAATGAACTTATATACAAAACAGAAATAGACCCACAGATATAGTAAACAAACTTAAGATTATCAAAGGGGAAAGGATGGGGGAGGATAAATTAGGAGTTTGGGATTAACATATACACACACTATATATAAAACAGATAGCCAACAAGGATCTAATGTATAACCCAGGGAACTATACTCAATATTTTGTAATAAACTGTAAGGGAAAATAATCTGAAAAAAATAGATATATATGTATATGTAACTGTCTCACTTTCCTGTACACCTGGAACTAACACATTATAAATCAATTATACTTCAATCTTTTAAAAATGCCCATTTTATTCACTCAAATATTATCCAGTACCAAGCACACTGCCTGAGCATAGTAGGGGCTTAAGAAATATTTATTGGATAAATTATGGGTATTAGGCAACTTTCCATTTGACCCAAGGTAAGCTTTACTACTGAGCTAGAAGACAGAGAATTTGTATATTAGTAACTACTACTAATTACCATTTACTGAGTACTGACTATATACTATCTATACTATATATTATAAATATATACTATAAACAACATACTAACAGCATTCTGTACTCATTAGTTGATATATGTTCTCATGTGATCTTTTCAAAAACCCTTTAAAGTAGGCTCAGTAATAGTAAATAATTTTCTTAAAGTCACCCAGTTAGTAACCTAGGATTTGAACCCACATCTTTCCGACTTCAAAGGCTGTATTCTTTACAACTATGAGAAACTGTTTTCTCCCTAAAACGTGTTGCAGCAGAGAGAAAACTGGGCTCAATAAGTTTTCACTAATGTGAGGCCATTTCTTGGTTTATTTATTCCAAATGTGAGGTTCTTGGGCCATGTTACATTAACATTTAGAAGGATTTTCACTATATATAATGAAACTATTGTTGCATGTAGAATAAATGTGACTGTTTAAATGCCTAGGGAACATTGTTTAAAATGCAGCATTCATCACAAGAAAATAATCCTCCCCTCCCTTCTTTGTTCATGATAATGTACCCAGAGTGGGAGAGAGAAAGGGGTGGGGTCTTCCTCCCTCCCACCCTGCAGCTCTAGGTAGGGAGTCTGGTGGGTAGGGGACCAGAGGCTACAGAATTGTGTTGCCAGCTGTGATGGGAGCTCAGAGGGGATGGGCTGGAGGACTTGAGTGTTTCCATATGATGGTGATTAGGGACCCACTCCTGCATTTCTCCCTCCTAAGCCAGCACCCACCCCTGACTGCCACCACTTTGCGTTTCAATGATTAGCTTGGATCAGCTCAAGAAAGAAGCAATTCTGTGGCAGAAATATTAATGATTTTTACTCCTTTGGGAGTGGCGCCCAGAAAATGAGTACGGTCTACGTAGTCAGGCAGACTGTATGGAGCTGATTCGTGCAGTAAATATTTATTGAACAATTTGTAGGTGCTTGAATACAGGCATACAATCAGGGATGAAACCCAATGAAGTGAATATCCAAAAATTTTTATAAGCACACTTGTGTTACACACTAAGATGGAAAAATCATGGGTGCTCTGAGAAGGTAAGCTACTACACTTGGGCTGAGGATAGGTCTCCCTGGGGCAGTGACATTTAGAGTAAAGTCGGAAAGAAGGGTAGTAGGTGGCCAGTCATAGGGTTTGGGACACAGTAATAGCATCCTAGGCAGAAATAACCTTGTGAACAAATTTTCTGATGGAGGAAAGACATAAGGCCAAAATAAAGAAGAGAGGGGACTGGTGTTGGGAGAACAGGAAGTAAAAACAGGGTAAGTGGCAGGAGACACAGAGCCTTGTAGATTCTATGAAATCCTGTGACTGCCAGGATCAGCAGACATCTATGAAAGGGCTTGAACAATGGAGTGACATAGCCAGACATGCTACTCACTCCAGTCTGACTGCAGCCAAGAGAACCAACTGGAAGAGGTGCGGAGTGAGGGGTAATGTTTGAGACCAGTTGGCTCTTCAGTGTAGACAGAGAACTGGTGTCTGGTGGTTGACAGCAGAGATGGAGAGAAAAGAGAAAGGTTACGTTCTATCTTGAAGATGGAATTGTCACATCCTGATGGCTGACTGGATGTAGGAGGTGAGAAATGGAGAGGTATAAAAGGTGATGTTCAACATTTTGAGCTGAACAACCAATCAGGTTGCTGGAGATGCCACTGTTGAGAAGCAGGACACGGAGGGGAGGGAAAATGTGCAGAGCTAAATGAAAACCTTGTTTTGACTGTGTTTTGATTGAAAAGCTTGAGACATCATGTGGACCATTGGATATATTTATCTGGAGCTTAGAAGTAAGGTCAGGGTTGGAAAGTGAAATTAAATTTCATGTGATAAACACTGAACACATATTCTGAGCCAAGCATCATGCTAGGACCTTGTCTTCCCAGAGAATCAGTCTCAAGCATAAGACCATATGTTGGAAATGCTGAGAGTAAAATACTCACGTACAATGGAAAGGACCCTAAAGCTCAAAACTATGGTAACCAGTGGTGAGGGAGAGGAGAGAGAAGGCATGAAGATGGGAAAGGAATCCAGAAAAGTTCTGTGGAAGGGGTAAGAGTCAGTCCAAGTCTCAAAGGTTGAGGAGGATTGTAATAGGCAAAGAAGTAGCAGAAGATCGCACCAGGCAGAAAGAAAATTCTGAACCAGGGCATCATGAAAGCGCAGGGTGTTACGACGAGGATAAAAGTTCTGTCTGAGGGACATAGCGAAGATAAGCAGTAAGGGTGGAAAAGCATGCTAGAGCCAGATTGCCCAAGACCTTCAGGTGAAATCAACGAGTTTGGATTTTATGACATGCAGTGATTTCCAATCCTTGCAGCATATCAGAAATCACTTGGGGAGATTATAAAAATTCATAGACCCAAGCCCCAACAATTAAAATTCTGACTATAATCTTCGGAAAGAAACTAGAGGCCCCTGGAGTTTCTCACAGAGCTAATCTGGAGACTGTCATGGGCTACTACCGATGTCCATGATGGGAGACCAAAGTCCACACCTACTCTAGGTACCTCATATAAATAGAATCATACAGTAATTGTCTTTTCATGTATGACTTATTTCACTTAACAAAATGTCCTCAAGTTTCATCCATGTGGTAGCATGCAGAGTGGCTAATATTCCATTATATGGATATGCCACATTTTGTTTATCCATTCATCCGCTGATGTACACTTGGGGTGCTTCTACCTTTTGGCTATTGTGAATAGTGCTATTATGAACATGGGTGTAACCTCCAGGGAGTGTTAAAACAACTCAGTGTCCAGGTTGCACCTAGACTATCCAAATAGTCTAGGGATCTCTGGATAGGATCCAGACATCAGTATTTTTTAAAACTCTCCAGGTAATTCCAATGTGCATCCAAGGTTGAGAACCACCATTTAATGTAAAAGGAGGGAACTCCCGGCTCGGGGTCTCTTCCCTCCGCTGTCACGGAACTGCCCCGGAACCCAAGGGGAGGGTGACCTCACTGAGGCTGCCGGCTCTGGAGGGGCTCCAGCGGCCGAAGCTGTGACAGTCGTGGAGATGGCTGGCTGGTTGTTTCAACAAGTAACTTAAAGACAAAATGGAAAAACAAGGAGGTTTGTGCCTGAGATCATGTTGATGTGAAACCAGGGATGGCCACCTAGTGCCAGGAGAAGATGGCAGAAGAGTAAGACGCGGATATCACCTTCCGACCCACAGATACATCAGAAATACATCTACACGTGGAACTGCCCCTATAGAACACCTACTGAACACTGGCAGAAGACCACAGACTTCCCAAAAGGCAAGAAACTCCCCACGTACCTGGGTAGGGCAAAAGAAAAACGAATAAACAGAGACAAAAGAATAGGGACGGGACCTGCACCAGTGGGACGGAGCTGTGAAGGAGGAAAGGTTTCCACACGCTAGAAGCCCCTTCACGGGCGGAGACTGCGGGTGGCAGACGGGGGAAGCTTCAGCGCTGTGGAGGAGAGCACAGCAACAGGGGTGTGCAGGGCAAAGCGGAGAGATTCCCGCACAGAGGATCGGTGCCAACCGGCACTCACCAGCCCGAGAGGCTTGTGTGCTCACCTGCCGGGGCGGGCGGGGCTGGGAGCTGAGGCTCGGGCTTCGGTTAGATCGCAGGGAGAGGACTGGGGTTGGCGGCGTGAACACAGCCTGAAGAGGGCTAGTGCGCCACGGCTAGCCGGCAGGGAGTCCAAGAAAATGTCGGGACCTGCCTAAGAGGCAAGAGACCATTGTGTCGGGGTGAGTGAGGAGAGGGGATTCAGAGCACCACTTAAAGGAGCTCCAGAAACGGGCGCGAGCTGCGGCTATCAGCGCGGACCCCAGAGACGGGCATGAGACGCTAAGGCCGCTGCTGCATCGCCAAGAAGCCTGTGTGCGAGCACAGGTCACTCTCCACACCTCCCCTCCAGGGAGACTGTGCAGCCCGCCACTGCCAGGGTCCCGTGATCCAGGAACAACTTCCCCGGGAGAACACACGGCGTGCCTCAGGCTGGTGCAACGTCACGCTGGCCTCTGCTGCCGCAGGCTCACCCCGCACTCTGCACCCCTCCCTCACCCCGGCCTGAGTGAGCCAGAGCCCCTGAGTCAGCTGCTCCTTTAACCCCGTCCCGTCTGAGCGAAGAACAGATGCCCTCCGGCGACCTACACGCAGAGGCGGGTCCAAATCCAAAGCTGTGCTCAGGGAGCTGTGCGAACACAGAAGAGAAAGGGAAATTTCTCCCAGCCTCAGGAGCAGCGGATTAAAGCTCCACGATCAACTTGATGTACCCTGCATCTGTGGAATACCTGAATAGACAGCAAATCATCCCAAATTGAGGAGGTGGACTTTGAGAGCAAGATTTATGATTTTTTCCCCTTTTCCTCTTTTTGGGAGTGTGTGTGTGTATGCTTCTGTGTGAGATTTTGTCTGTATAGCTTTGCTTTCACCATTTGTCCTAGGGTTCTGTCCATCCATTTTTTTGTTTTGTGTTTTTTTACTATTTAAAGTTTTTTCTTAATAATTATTTATTTTGATAACTTTATTTTATTCTCTCTCTCTCTTTCTTTCTTTCTATTTTTTCTCACTTTTATTCTGAGCTGTGTGGATGAAAGGCTCTTGGTGCTGCAGCCAGGAGTCAGTGCTGTGCCTCTGAGGTGGGAGAGCCAAGTTCACGACACTCGTCCACAAGAGACCTCCCATCTTCACGTAATATCAAATGGCAAAAATCTCCCAGAGATCTCCATCTCAACACCAGCAGCCAGCTTTACTCAATGACCAACAAGCTACAATGCTAGACACCCTATGCCAAACAACTAGCAAGACAGGAACACAGCCCCATCCATTAGCAGAGAGGCTGCCTAAAATCATAATAAGGCCACAGACACCCCAAAGCACACCACCAGACGTGGACCTGCCCACCAGAAAGACAAGATCCAGCCTAATCCACCGGAACACAGGCACTAGTCCCCTCTACCAGGAATCCTACACAACCCACTGAACCTACCTTAGCCACTGGGGACAGACACCAAAAACAACAGGAACTACGAACCTGCAGCCTACAAAAAAGAGACCCCAAACACAGTAAGATAAGCAAAATGAGAAGACAGAAAAACACACAGCAGTTGAAGGAGCAAGGTAAAAACCCACCAGACCTAACAAATGAAGAGAAAATAGGCAGTCTACCTGAAAACGAATTCAAAATAATGATAGTAAAGATGATCCAAAATCTTGGAAATAGAATAGGCAAAATGCAAGAAACATTTAACAAGGACCTAGAAGAACTGAAGAGGAAACAAGCAACGATGAACAACACAATAAATGAAATTAAAAATACTATAGAAGGGATCAATAGCAGAATAACTGAGGGAGAAGAACGGATAAGTGACCTGGAAGATAAAACAGTAGAAATAACTACTGCAGAGCAGAATAAAGAAAAAAGAATGAAAAGAACTGAAGACAGTCTCAGAGACCACTGGGACAATATTAAATACACCAACATTCAAATTATAGGGGTCCCAGAAGAAGAAGAGAAAAAGAAAGGGACTGAGAAAATATTTGAAGAGATTATAGTTGAAAACTTTCCTAATATGGGAAAAGAAACAGTTAATCAAGTCCAGGAAGCACAGAGAGTCCCATACAGGATAAACACAAGGAGAAAAACACCAAGACACATATTAATCAAACTATCAAAAATTAAATACACAAAGAAAACATATTAAAAGCAGCAAGGGAAAAATACAAATAACACACAAGGGAATCCCCATAAGGTTAACAGCTGATCTCTCAGCAGAAACCCTGTAAGCCAGAAGGGACTGGCAGGGCATATTTAAAGTGATGAAGGAGAAAAACCTTCAACCAAGATTACTACTCTACCCAGCAAGGATCTCTTTCAGATTTGATGGAGAAATTAAAACCTTTACAGACAAGCAAAAGCTGACAGAGTTCAGCACCACCAAACCAGCTTTACAACAAATGCTAAAGGAACTTCTCTAGGCAAGAAACACAAGAGAAAGAAAAGACCTACAATAACAAACACAAAACAATTAAGAAAATGGGAATAGGAACATACATATCAATAATTACCTTAAATGTAAATGGATTAAATGCTCCCATCAAAAGACACAAACTGGCTGAATGGATACAAAAACAAGACCCGTACATATGCTGTCTACAAGAGACCCACTTCAGACCTAGAGACACATACAGACTGAAAGTGAGGGGATGGAAAAAGATATTCCATACACATGGAAATCAAAAGAAAGCTGGAGCAGCAATTCTCATATCAGACAAAATAGACTTTAAAATAAAGACTATTACAAGAGACAAAGAAGGACAGTACATAATGATCAAGGGATAGATCCAAGAAGAAGGTATAACAATTGTAAATATTTATGCACCCAACGTAGGAGCACCTCAGTACATAAGGCAAATACTAACAGCCATAAAAGGGGAAATCGACAGTAACACAATCATAGTAGGGGACTTTAACATCCCACTTTCACCAATGGACAGATCATCCAAAATGAAAATAAATAAGGAAACACAAGATTTAAATGATACAATAAACAAGATGGCTTAATTGATATTTATAGGACATTCCATCCAAAACCAACAGAATACACATTTTTCTCAAGTGCTCATGGAACATTCTCCAGGATAGATCATATCTTTGGTCACAAATCAAGCATGTTAAATTTAAGAAAACTGAAATCGTATCAAGTATCTTTTCCGACCACAATGCTATGAGACTAGATATCAATTACAGGAAAAGATCTGTAAAAATTACAAACACATGGAGGCTAAACAATACACTACTTAATAACCAAGTGATCAGTGAAGAAATCAAAGAGGAAATCAAAAAATACCTAGAAACAAATGACAGTGGAGAAGCGAAGACCCAAAACCTATGGGATGCAGCAAAAGCAGTTCTAAGAGGGAAGCTTAGAGCAATACAGTCCTACCTTAAGAAACAGGAAACATCGCAAATAAACAACCTAACTTTGCACCTAAAGCAATTAGAGAAAGAACAAAAAACCCCCAAAATTAGCAGAAGGAAAGAAATCACAAACATCAGATCAGAAATAAATGAAAAAGAAATGAAGGAAACAGTAGCAAAGATCAATAAAACTAAAAGCTGGTTCTTTGAGAAGATAAACAAAATTGCCAAACCATTAGCCAGACTCATCAAGAAAAGAAGGGAGAAGGTTCAAATCAATAGAATTAGAAATGAAAAAGGAGAAGTACAACTCACACTGCAGAAATACAAAGGATCATGAGAGATTACTACAAGCAACTCTATGCCAATAAAATGGACAATCTGGAAGAAATGGACACATTCTTAGAAATGCACAACCTGCCGAGACTGAATCAGGAAGAAATAGAAAATATGAACAGACCAATCACAAGCACTGAAATTGAAACTGTGATTAAAAATTTTCCAACAAACAAAAGCCCAGGACCAGATGGCTTCACAGGCTAATTCTATCAAACATTTAGAGAAGAGCTAACACCTATCCTTCTCAAACTCTTTCAAAATATAACAGAGGGAGGAACACTCCCAAACTCATTCTATGAGGCCACCATCACCCTGATTCCAAAAGCAGACAAAAATGTCACAAAGAAAGAAAACTACAGGCCAATGTCACTGATGAACATAGATGCAAAAATCCTCAACAAAATGCTAGCAAACAGAATCCAACAGCACATTAAAAGGATCATACACCATGATCAACTGGGGTTTATTCCAGGAATCCAAGGATTCTTCAATATACGCAAATCAATCAACATGATACACCATATTCACAAATTGAAAGAGAAAAAACATATGATCATCTCAATAGATGCAGAGAAAGCTTTTGACAAAATTCAACACGCATTAATGATAAAAACCCTGCATAAAGTAGGCATAGAGGGAACTTTCCTCAACATAATAAAGGCCATATATGACAAACCCACAGCCACTATCGTCCTCAATGGTGAAAAACTGAAAGCATTTCCACTAAGATCAGGAACAAGACAAGGTTGCCCACTCTCACCACTCTTATTCAACATAGTTTTGGAAGTTTTAGCCACAGCAATCAGAGAAGAAAAAGAAATAAAAGGAATCCAAATTGGAAAAGAAGAAGTAATGCTGTCACTCTTTGCAGATGCCATGATAATATACATAGAGAATCCTAAAGATGCTACCAGAAAACTACTAGAGCTAATCAATGAATCTGGTAAAGCAGCAGGATACAAAATTAATGCACAGAAATCTCTTGCATTCCTATACACTAAAGATGAAAAATCTGAAAGTGAAATTAAGAAAGCACCCCATTTACCATTGCAACAAAAAGAATAAAATATCTAGGAATAAAACTACCTAAGGAGACAAAAGACCTGTATGCAGAAAATTATAAGACACTGATGAAAGAAATTAAAGATGATACAAATAGATGGAGAGATATACCATGTTCTTGGATTGGAAGAATCAACATTTTGAAAATGACTGTACTACCCACAATCTACAGATTCAGTGCAATCCCTATTAAACTACCACTGGCATTTTTCACAGAACTAGAACAAAAATTTCACAATTTGTATGGAAACACAAAAGACTCTGCATAACCAAAGCAATCTTGAGAACAAAAAACGGAGCTGGAGGAATCAGGCTCCCTGACTTCAGACTATACTACAAAGCTACAGTAATCAAGACAGTATGGTACTGGCACAAAAACAGAAATATAGATCAATGGAACAGGATAGAAAGCCCAGAGATAAACCCACGCACATATGGTCACCTTATCTTTGATAAAGGAGGCAAGAATATATAGTGGAGAAAAGACAGCCTCTTCAATAAGTGGTGCTGGGAAAACTGGACAGCTACATGTAAAAGAATGAAATTAGAACACTCTATAACACCATACACAAAAATAAACTCAAAATGGATTAAAGACCTAAATGTAAGGCCAGACACTATCAAACTCTTAGAGGAAAACATAGGCAAACACTCTATGACATAAATCACAGCAAGATCCTTTTTGACCCACCTCTTAGAGAAATGGAAATAAAAACAAAAATAAACAAATGGGACCTAATGAAACTTAAACGCTTTTGCACAGCAAAGGATACCATAAACAAGACCAAAAGACAACTCTCAGAATGGGAGAAAATATTTACAAATGAAGCAACTGACAAAGGATTAATCTCCAAAATTTACAAGCAGCTCATGCAGCTCAATAAGAAAAAATCAAACAACCCAATCCAAAAATGGGCAGAAGACCTAAATAGACATTTCTCTGAAGATATACAGATTGCCAACAAACACATGAAAGAATGCTCAACATCATTAATCATTAGAGAAATGCAAATCAAAACTACAATGAGATATCATCTCACACCAGTCAGAATGGCCATCATCAAAAAATCTAGAAACAATAAATTTCTGGAGATGGTGTGGAGAAAAGGGAACACTCTTGCACTGTTGGTGGGAATGTAAATTGATACACCCACTATGGGGAACAGTATGGAGGTTCCTTAAAATACTACAATTAGATCTACCATACGACCCAGCAATCCCACTACTGGGCATATACCCTGAGAAAACCATAATTCAAGAAGAGTCATGTACCAAAATGTTCATTGCAGCTCTGTTTACAATAGCCAGGACATGGAAGCAACCTAAGTGTCCATCAACAGATGAATGGATAAAGAAGATGTGGCACATATATACAATGGAATATTACTCAGCCATAAAAAGAAATGAAATTGAGTTATTTGTAGTGAGATGGATGGACTTAGAGTCCGTCATACAGAGTGAAGTAAGTCAGAAAAAGAAAAACAAATACCGTATGCTAACACATATATATGCAATCTAAGAAAAAAAAAAAGGTCATGAAGAACCTAGGGGTAAGATGGGAATAAAGACACAGACCTACTGGACAATGAACTTGAGGATATGTGGAGTGGGAAGGGTAAGCTGTGATAAAGTGAGAGAGTGGCATGGACATATATACACCACCAAATGTAGAATAGATAGCTAGTGGGAAGCAGCCACATAGCACAGGGAGATCAGCTAGGTGGTTTGTGACCACCTAGAGGGGTGGGATAGGGAGGGTGGGAGGGAGGGAGACACAAGAGGGAAGAGATATGGGAACATATGTATATATATAACTCATTCACTTTGTTATAAAGCAGAAACTAACACACCATTGTAAAGCAGCTATACTCCAATGAAGATGTTAAAAAATAATAATAATAAAAAATAAAGTAAAAGGAGGCTGTTCACAGCAGGGGCAGAGAAAAGAAAAATAGTAGTATTTGTGTCTTGGTTCCTCTTCCCTCTCTTCCTGCTAAGCCCTTCTTCCTGACTCCCCAGGACAGAAAGCAACAGCCTGAAAAACGGATGAGGTACATGGCAATGCATGGCTTGGCAGTTCTCTAGATCCCTTTGATCCCTTTGTCAGTCAACTGAAGTGCCTGTCAGGCACTTGAAAAGTGCATTTCATAGCCATTTTCAAGTGATTTAATTTTGATTGGAAACAGCCTGTTTTTTTTTTACACTGTTTCTCAATCATTTCTTTTTTTAATTTTTATTTTATTTTTTTAACATCTTTATTGGAGTATAATTGCTTTACAATGGTGTGTGTTAGTTTCTGCTTTATAACAAAGTGAATCAGCTATATGTATACATATATCCCCATATCCCCTCCCTCTTGTGCCTCCCTCCCACCCTCCCTATCCCACCCCTCTAGGTGGTCACAAAGCACTGAGCTGATCTCCCTGTGCTATGCGGCTGCTTCCCACTAGCTAACTATTTTACATTCGGTAGTATATATAAGTCCATGCCACTATCTCACTTCGTCCCAGCTTACCCTTCCCCCTCCCGTTGTCCTCAATTCCATTCTCTACATCTGAGTCTTTATTCCTGTCCTGCCCCTGGAAACAGCCTTAATCTGGTCCTTGGTTTCCAGGACATCTATGACCCAAGACTGTCACACTCAGTTGGTGGTGGTGCAGGGTTCATGGGAATGGGACCTGGCTTCCATAAAGCCTACCTTCCTTCAGCAGGCATGCTGAGGCTTTAGGATAGGAGGAAAAACTGAGATGGCCAGACTGAGAAGGCAGAAGTGCTTTCTAGAAGTGCTGCTCTGCATACCTACAGAAGGGATTCTTAATTTGACTACCAGGAGAGGGGGCATATGCCTACAGGCAATAATTAGATCAAAGGAACCTGGAAAAGTTTGCAAACAGATATGGAGAGGAGAGAGGCAAGCACACCTTACCTTGGTTATTTCCTAGCTTTCTAGATAGACAGCTGCAGCTGGTGGGGCTAACAATCCAGTTCTAACAGGATGGGTGCCACTGTAAACTCCCTACCCCTTTCCAAGTAATAGTTCTACTTGGGGAGAGCTAGCCTTTCTCAGGTAGTTTTGGAAAAGTCCAGTTGTGGTTAGCTTAGAAGTTGACAGTCTTAATTTATTTTGCTCTCACATGATTACGCTGAGTTCATTCCTCATATATAACCAAGAAAATAATAAATTTTCCCAACTACTTTTTTTTTAACGTTTTTCTTCATTACACAGCCCAATGCCCAAACTCCCATGTTTATATAAAAGGTGAGAGAAAACAGATCGATATTTATAATTTGCTACAAACACACAGTGGCTTGTATAAAGACAGCAGCAGAAAAGGGTAAAGTGCAGAGAGGGAGAGACTGCCCAAGAGTAAACCTGCTGCATCTCAAAATCCTACAGGGAAAAGCAATGAACCACAGCTACATTAAAGAAAACATATATCCTTCCAAACCAGGCGCAGGGTAAGGAGATGGCTAGACCAGGGAGAAGAGCATAAATCCAATGGGAGTAGAACGACATACAAATGACCTCATTCAAACCCTCTGCAGAAAGACAGCATCCTCTACAGTGCAGGAGAGTGGCTGGTCCAGGGTCCTGGAGTACTCCAGACTGAAGTTCAAGCCCCTGGTCGGTTACTTGCCAGATCTTGGGAAGGTTACTCTCTGTTAACCCCAGTTTCCCCATCTGTACAATGGGAATACAGCGCCTACTATTCAAGGGCTTGTGAATCTGAATGAGATAATCCATGTGAAGTGCCGGCACCGAGGGGTAGTTGGCTTCAAATGCCTCTCAGAGGTGCCAGTGGTCTCCTTCTTTAGGGCCAACTGTGTGCTGGTTATTGATCTTGGTAAGTGGAGGAAATCCTGTTTTGGTTTTTCTATTTCCATTTTCTAGCATTTTAAAGATGTGCAACCTCACTCCTAAGACAAATGCAAACTAAACTACCCTGAAATGGCATTTTTCACCCATCAGGTTGGCTAACATCCTAAAGTTTGATAACAAACTCGGATGTAGAAGCTGTTAAGACTCGGGTACTCTCAAACTGCCAACTCAATGTAAACTGGTACAACCACTAGGAGGGTAATTGACAATATATCAAAATTACAAATGCACAAACCCTTGGTGTACATACAATATTAGCCATTAAAGGATTTTTTCTAATATCCAGAGATTAGAAATAACCCCAATATACACAAACATGGGGGCATTTAATTAAATTGTTACATCCGTTCTATAGACTACTTTGTAATAGCTTAGTAAAGGTAGTTCTTTTTGTATTGGTATGAGAATTCTCCAAGATCAATTTTAAGTTAAAGAAAAAGCAAGGTGCAGTTGAGTGTCTGTAATATGCTACATTTTGTTTACCCAAAAAGTAAGTAAAGAAGAATATTTATTCACATTTGGCTTATATAACTGTACAGAAACTGTGGAAGATACGTAAGAAACTAAAAAAGTACATACCTATATGGTGGGTGGTAACTGGCCTGGTGGGGGACAGGCAAGGGAAAGAGACTTCTCAACATCTATACCTCTTTATTCTTTTAAGGTTTCAAATAATGCGATTGTATTACCCAGCAAAAATTAATCAGGTAATAATTTTTAAAATTCAATTTTCTGGAAAATACTTCTGTATTTTGTGGTCAGTCTTATGGGCTTGAACCTAGCTCTGTCAGGGTCATCAGGGTCATCTCTGCTTATTAAAAGATATTTTTCATGGAGGTGCTTCTTTGTGTCCCAATCCTTGGTCACTTGGAGAGAACTAAAACAGGCACTGCTTGTCTCTTCAGCAAGTGGTGCTGGAAAAGTTGGACAGCTGCATGTAAATCAATGAAGTTAGAACACACCCTCAGACCATACACAAAAATAACTCAAAATGGCTTGAAGACTTAAACGTTAAGATATGACACCATAAAACTCCTAGAAGAGAACACAGGCAAAACATTTTCTGACACAAATCATACTAATGTTTTCTTAGGTCAGTCTCTCAATGCAACAGAAATAAAAGCAAAAATAAACAAATGGGACCTAATCAAGCATACAAGCTTTCGCACAGCAAAGGAAATCATTAAAACAAACAAACAAACAAACAAAACCCTACAGAATTAAAGAAAACATTTGCAAACAATGTAACTGACCAGGGCTTAATCTCCAAAATGCACAAACAGCTCCTACAACTCAACAACGAAAAAAACAAACAACCCAATTGAAAAATGGGCAGAAGATCTAAACAGACATTTCTCCAAAGAAGACATACAGATGGCCAATAGGCACATGGAAAGATGCTCAACATTGCTAATAATTAGAGAAATGCAAATCAAAAGTACAATGAGGTATCACCTCACACCAGTCAGAATGGCCATTATCAAAAATTCTACAAACAATAGATGCTGGAGAGGGTGTGGAGAAAAGAGAACCCTCTTACACTGTTGGTGGGAATGTAAATTGGTGCAGGTACTACGGAAAACAGTATGGAGGGTCCTCAAAAATCTAAAAGTAGAAATGCCATTTGATCCAGCAATCCCACTCCTAGTCACATATCTGGAGAAAACTCTAATTCGAAAAGATACATGCACCTCACTGTCCACTGCAGCACTATTTACAACAGCCAAGACATGGAAGTGACCTAAATGTCCGTCAACAGGGGAACGGATAAAGAAGATGTGGTACATATATACAATGGAATACTACTCAGCCATAAAAAAGAGAGAAATAATGCCACTTGCAACAACATGGATGGACCTAGAGATTATCACACTAAGTGAAGTCAGAAGGAGAAAGACAAACACCACAGATATCATTTATACGTAGAATCTAAAATATGGCACAAATGAACCTATCTACAAAACAGAAACAGACTCATGGACACAGAGAATAGACCTGTTGTTGTCAAGGGGAAGGTGGGGAGGGAGAGGGATGGCCTGGGAGTTTGGGGTTAGTAGATGCAAACTATTCCATTTAGAATGGATAAACAACAAGATCCTACTATATAGCACAGGGAACTATAGCCAATCTCCTGGAATAAACCATAATGGAAAAGAATATTAAAAAAAGTGCATATAAGTGTATAACTGAGTCACTCTGCTGTACAGCAGAAATTAGCACAACACTGTATACTTCAATAAAGAAAAAATAAAATAAAACAGGCACCACTTTCTCTGAGGGGGCAGGAGTACTCACCTGTGTGAGTACTGTGAGCAGTGTGCAGTGCAAACCAAGTTTCTGACCTTACCTCTGCCTCTAACTGCTTGACTGACCTTGATTGGACAACTTGCTTCCTTTGCCTGGGCCTCAGTTTACCATGTGGTAAATTAAGGATGTTGCTCTAGAATTTGTTCCTTTGGGATATTAAATTTTAAGACAAATATCAAATGACATTTGCCCTGTTTCCACTTAGTCCCTCACTTCCTTTGATTTCTTCACCACATGCCTCCTTTTTCAAACATTTACTAAGTATCTATTATGTGCCCTGTATGTTGCTAGGTGCTTTAGGAATACAAAGATGAAAGATAAAGATCTTGCCATCAAAGAGTTCATGGTTTGGGGAACGAGAATGGCAAAAGGCAATTATAATACAAAGGGAAAGTTCTTGCGTTAACTAAATCCTACCAAAAAAGCTCTCACAAATACAGAATGCCAATATGACCCAAAGGAGCATGGAGTGCCTTGGATGACTGCAGTCTCTGTAAGTAATAAGCCAAACGCCTATTTTCCCCTAAACCCACATATTCCTGCTGCCTTAAAACTTGAACATATTTGATTCCTTTTCCCTACTCTTTGGCTTCTTTCCTGGCCAACTTTTATTCTTTCCTCTTGCTTCTGCTGCCCTGTTCCTCGAGACCCTCTTCACTTCTTGCATGGGTTGATCCTGTAACCTCATTACTGGTCTTTTACCACTCCCATTTCCTCTTAATCCTTTCTATCATATATGTACTTGCCAGGTGAGTATTCCTAAAATATTTCATCCCATTTAGTCTTCTGAACAAGCAATCTCTGAATATGAAAATGGGAAACGAGCAAAATGAATGGTGAACCCTTGCTATTCAGCATTTGGATAATGAGAGCTCTCTAATGCATTTTATTTCCACAGATCTTCTATATAGTAAGGAATAATGAATGGTGACCCCCTCAAGGCATTCTAAGATCTTGAGGTTCCTACTTAACATCAAAGAAAAATACCAGTTTGATCCAGTTTAGTGATAGGCATTTTATTGTATTCTAATTGTATTGTATGTGTGGTAACATTTTAATAGCCAGTGTATTTGAAGAGCCAGGAAGCCCAGTTCCATAAGTCCTAAAGCAGAGTTTATGCTACCTAATTAATAATTTTGTACCGCAAGCAATTTTGAAGATTGTGGATTTGTACATTTTGTCAGTGGAGATACCAAGTTGATTCTGATTTTTAAAATCAGAAGAGATTTATCATTGTACCTTATATGTGATTTCTATTAATTTGTTACCACCCCCTCAAAAGAAAAAGACCTCAGTATCAGATGCATAACAATTACAAGTAATCACCAATAACAAATCTACACAGACTAGAATAAATATCATTATAATCACCTGTTCAGTAAAAAAAAAAAAGTAAAACAATTGGGTAAATTGCTTAGCAGATTATATGACGGCTGTTTGGGAATTTTAAATGTATCTCAATGGAAGTGCAAATATTTATCTTTTCTATTTCTCAGTGTAATAGGTAGTCAATAAACATTTCCCTGGAGTGTGCAGCTACCTGCATTGTCACTCACAGGAATTTAAGTCATTTGCAAATCCTTTCCCACTGTCTGGGGATGATGTGCTTCCAACCTGACTATTGGGGTCCAAAGGTGATCAAATGTATTTTTTCCTTTGATACTTGGACAGTTCCTAACTTACCTTAGTGTCCTGCAAGGCACTCAACACTTTTATTCAACACAGAGAAAAAAATGGATATTTTATCCAGAAAGCTCGGGGAATTACAATTTGGAAAGCAAGGAGGACCATGGCTTTACTTACATTTATCAGAATTTCCCTTGGTGGGGGTATAAAAATGTCAATTCAAAGCCACATTTGAGGAAATGACACTACCTTCAAACGGCAAAAATTATAAGTTATTGTTTAATTTCAGACTGCCTGTGTTAGCTCCTTTATCCCCATCTTTGAGGTCAGAAACTTGCTAATTGTCCCTTGGTCTTTCAAAGCCAGCAATTCTGACACTGATCCATGTTCAGTGGGCCCCTCACTCCTCAGCAGGTTCACTCTGACCCTGCGAGGACCCAGGCTGCTGGGAGCCTGTTGGAACTCTATCCAGGAAGAGCTTTGGGGGTCTGGGGAAAGCCCCTTCTCTGTGGTTTCTTATCCTCTCCCTGCTGAAGCTGGCAGAGGAAGTGCTCTTGCTTCCTACTTATACCTTCTCTTTCTAGCCAAGTACCAAAGCCATGAAGAAACATCAGGGTGGGTGCCACCACAATTGCCAACCACCACCATTGCCAACCACCACCAGCCCTAGAGATCACTGATCTCAGCTAGGCAGTGTCAACAGTCCATAATAAAGACAAAGCAGCAGCCTGGTTTCTACAGAAGGGCCAGATCTCTCTCATTTCCAAGTCTTTGCAAATGCTGTTCCCCCTGCTTAAACACCCCTGCCACCCCCACCACGCACCCGCCTCCATTGTCTTACAAACTCCCACTCATCCTCTGTGATTCTGCAGCATGGCTATTACTTCCTCCAAGGAGCCTTTCTTAATCACACCTTCTAAACCAAGTCCCATAGGGTTTATCACATGATAAACAATTGCTTATTTGTTTTTCCTACCAGGCCTAAACTCCTAAGGCCCTCAGACTGTACCTGTATTGCCCACCATTGTATGCTCAGTGCTTAGCATGATGCCTGACTTACAATAAGCCACAAAACAAAGATTTGGGGGATAAATGGATGAGGGACCAAGGGAATGAATGAAGGGTCAAATGTACCACACCACCACGTGATTGACTATGATTTAGTCAATATCAAGGAGTGATCACATCTATTAGCATTGTTAAAGATTTATAGAATATGTTGTTGACTGAAAAAAAGAGTTAGCTATAAAAATGCGTGAGTGTTAGAATCACATTTATAGAAAATTATATTTCTCAGAAAAGATAGAAAATGCACTATCTGGAAGATGTTTACCAAAATGTTAATTAATATTGGGATCGAGACATTGGGGGAGATTTTAAAAAATTTCTTCTTTAAACATCTCCATATGCTTGACTATCTCATATAAGAATAAGTCAGATTTATAATAAAACCTCCTCAACAACACTACTAATTTTGGAAAGATAAACAAATGCAAACGTTTGTGTTTTGTTCTTCTGAAGGTTGCAGGATTGAAGTGTAGCTACTTGACATCAGGAGCCATGAGCACAGCAGCGTAATCAGAGTGCAGGGGTGGAAAAATTTCCCCTTCTTCCCTTCTAGGTTCTTTCACTGCTCTAACAATTACATTGATACAAGACAGATTAACAGGAGAAAAACAAATTGAATTTTATATGTATGGGCTCTCCAAAGATATGCTGAGCCCCAAGAGCAAGTAGGGCGATTGAGATTTATATGCCATCCCGAACTAAGGAATGTGAAAGGGGCCTGGGGCTTCAAAGGGGAGGAGCGTCACTCACAGGATGTTAAGAGCAGATGACTGGTAATTAGAAGTTTGCTCTTCCACGTAGAGAGGTCTTTCAGATTAGAAAAGTTCTCTCTGCCAATAGCTCTCTTCTGGTGTAGGACCCCTGTCTAAATTCTTTTAGGTAGTTAAGGGAGAGGTAAAAGTTTTTCCTGAGTCTTTGGGGTCCTGATTGCCTTCAGCTCCTAACAATCCACATATCAAAGTGGCATATTTTGGGGTGGCATACTCTGCTTCCCTTCAAGAGCTTGTGGGGAGTACAGGAAGTAGCATTTACATGGAGTGTCTGGAAAGAAACAGGCTCTCCACATACCTAATACCTGCTTCCTAATTAAGAGTTTGTTTTCCTCATCTGTCTAGGAGATTTCTGCTGGTTGCCAATTAAAAACACAAAAAAGCCAAACTGAAAATAACTATGTGTTTCCTATGGTTTGGATGTCCTTTTTTAATGTCTGAAAAATATGTAACTGATCCCAGATGTGATATCTCAATAGTTATCATTTGTATTTTTAGCTTCTTTTTTTCCTCCCTTCCCCTACCACTCTCAAAATAAAATGCAGATAATCCTGTCTGTACTCTAGTACTGGAACTGAGGTTTTGAAATCTGTCTGTGTGAGCTACACACTACGCTTGGCTGACTATTGGCACCCTCTTATTGCTAACAAGGAAGCTAATAAACGCTAAATACCCCAATTATAGAAATTTACCCTTGTGTGTAATAGCAAGAGGAAAAAAGAAAACAACCTAATTCTGCTTTAGTAGGGAATAACTAAGTGAAATTTGGTGCTATGCTGTTATGGACAATGAAATAGGAGTTTAAAAGAAGGGAGCCAGAACTGTCTTAGCAACACAGGGAAATATTCAAGACATATTGTTGAGTGTGAAAAGCAAATTGCAGCATGAAACACAGTGATGATTCTATTTACAAAACAAACATGCACACAAAACCACACTCCTATATCTATTTTACAGGAACATATGTATGTAAGTACATAGAAAATTCTGGAAGGACACAAAAAGGTGAAAAAGCTGTTACCTTTTGGTAGGACAGCAGAATCTTGGGTGAGGATAGGGACTGAGATCAAACTGGACTTCAGTGTTATTTAAATTATTTGAATTTTTATAAGGAGAATGTAATTATATATTATTTTTATAGCCAAAAAATTAGTTTATAAAATTATATAGCACTTGTACAGTGCCTAAGTATTGCCTGGCACAAAGTACACATCCAACAAACGGTAGCGGTATTTATTATTTTAAAAAATAAACAAGCAACGCTGATTGAATTAACTGTAAATGTGCATATAACTACATGCCAAAAATTATGTTTATCAAAGGTGTGTGTCAGCAGAGAAATTTCATTTGCCCACTTAGGTACTTTTTAATCCAAAAAGTAGAAAGCGAGACAGATAATAAAATTAGGCAGTGATGCTATCAGTGAGCAAACTGCCTCAGAGCTTCTCAAAGAACACACATTTCTATTCCAGCCTAAGCAAAGTCACATTTCACCTTTGCATCCCTCTTAATGGGCTATTGAGACTGAAAGAATATTTTAAATATTCCGTTCACTCCCCAGAGGAACCAATATGACATTTCCACGGAAAAGAAACTTTACACCGTATTACCTCTTAGAAGTATGTAAGCTCATGACTGTACAATTTGATAATTGAGAAATCCAATGGCTCTCTCTGAGGCAGGGAAAATGGATTTTACAGGAGATGGAATTTGGGCAATGACTGTGAGGCAGCCGGTCAATAGCTCTAAGAGTCTAGACTGATTGCAGGCAGGAGTGAGCCGAAGCGGTGGAGAGGGCCTGGGAGTGGATGGGAGAAACCAGGCTTCTGGTTGGTTGCCTCTTGCTGCTCAGCTATAAGGGGCTGGAGGAAACTGTCTGCTTCAGCCTCTTTCTCGCTGAGTCCCTGCATCCAAATGTGGGCCATTTCCCTTTCTCCAGGTTAATGTTCTCTAGCCCTTGAGTGCTTTCACCCTGATGCAATGTGTGGGGATAAGTTATAAAGTGGTGGCTCTAGTAATTTGTTATGAATAATGATCAAGATACTGCAATGTGCAAATGACTTTTTTTTTCTTTTCTTAAATAAATTGAGATTCATGGTTAATTTTTTTAGCAATGGCAGTCTTGCTCATTTGCCTTTCAATTTGCTTTCTTTAATGGGTGACAAATATCCACTATCTGTCTTACTTATACTACAGTAAAGATTGAGAACCTCTGATTTGGAGAATGGGTCAAAGTTCTCTCTCTTCTGGACCCCAGCAGACCATGATTCAGACTGAATCTGCCACTCCCTAGCCATGAAATACTGGGCAGGTGATAAAAGCTGTCTGAGGTTCAATTTCTTTCTCTGCCAAAGAGGGGCCATAAGGCAGTTGTGGCAGCCCCAGAACATTGTGGGCACCCAATACCTACCTGTCCCCACCCCCGGAACACATGTCCCAGATGGACCTATTGAGCATCCCTTTGTCTGCCCATAACTTGCTCCTGACTTTACTTGCCAGATGGTTCAGTAAGCCAATAATAATAAACTCCTTTATTTTTATGTTTAGTACTTTTTATGTTTCTATTTCCCTATTTGAATTTCATGGTGGGTCCTTCCTGTCTTCCTCCAGCTTCCAGCCCTTCCTGATTAATTCTCCTGTGTTTGAGTTCTACAGTACCATATATACTATCCTTACTGGAAAATACTGGTGACAAGAGTCAGGGAAGTGCCTTACTCATGAAACAAGAGATTCTGATTTCCAGACTTAACTCACATCCTACTAAACATATCTGAAAGCCAAAAACTTTCCACATAGTTATTGTAGGCATGTCACTTTGAGGCCACCTGTTCAGAAGGCCAGTGTGTCTGGGCATTTTGGATAGAAAGAGAAGTGATCTGAGCCTATTGCCCTTATCCTTGTGTTAGAAGCAAGGAAATTTACTGGTGAATTTATATCAAATGGAGCAATAGGCCAGTCTGGAGCCTGACTCACTGCCATTGGATTCCTCTTCTCCTCACTGTCCTGATGGAATTCTGAAAGAGGACTTCCACTTCTGGGTATGTCTGACTAAGACATTCCCCTTCTCCTGCAGAAAACAACTACTAATTCTGGATGTAAATGAAAAGCCAACTGCCTGAAGGTGCTGGAAAATGAACAGAAGCAGACTGACTGGTGAGGAGTGCATGCTAGCTTGGAGAAGGGAGCCAGAGAGCTATACAAATAAACTCCCACCTCCAAGGCTTTTAGCGTGGGGCTAAGCTGCATACACAGAGCAGGTAGGGTTGCATGAAACAAACAAACAAACAAAAAACCCTATAGTTTTTCTGGCCTGGGGAACCAGAAAAGTGAGCCTTGGCACTCACAGGTGCTAAAGAGAGTGAAGGACCCTCAAAAGGGAAAGAGCCAGATGGGGGATCTCTAAGCTCTGTTTACCCCTATCTCTGTATAACCCCTGAATGACTCAGGCACATAACAGATTCAGAGCACCTAAGCTAAAAACAAAAAGTCTGCATCAAGACCAAAACTGCTGCCTCCAAAAACAGAATTTGCAATTCAAACCCAGCCAAGAAAATTACTCACTAAAACAAAAGAAGAAACAAAAATTGGGTAAAAATAATAGATTCCAAGATTCTCATAACTTAACATTCATAATGTTCAGGATAAATCTGAAAGTACATGACTTTCAAAGAACCAAGAAAATGGAGCATATTCTCAAAAGTCAATTGAGTCCAAATCTAAGATGAGCTAAATGTTGAAACCAATATAAAAGGATTTTAAAGCACTAAATAACTATTCTCAATGAAGCAAAACAAAACATGTTTCAATAAAGGAACACCTCAGCAGAGAAAATAATAAAAAAGAAATGGAAATTCTAGAACTGAAATATTCAATTTCCAAAATTAAAAAGAAATTCATGGGATGGACTTAATAGCCAAATGGACATGACAGAGCAAGGAGTAAGTGAACTTGAAGACAGATTAATTGAAATTATACAAGATGAAGAAGAAAGATTGAAAAAGAAATTAACAGAACCCTATGGACCTATTAGATATCAAGGCAGAAACACACATATACTTGAAATGTGACAGGAGAAGAGAGTGTCAAGGTGCAAAAAAATATATTTGAAGTAAACAATAACAATAAAGTAACCAAGAAAATCCCTAGTATTTAGAAGTTAAACAACATAAGTATAAATAACCTTTGGTTCAAAAAAGAAATCACACGAGAAATTAGATAATATTGAACTGAATGATAATAAAAATACAAACATCAAAAATCTTGGGATGCAGCTAAAGCAATGCTTAGAGGAATGTTATTAGTTTAAAAGGCTATATTAGTAAAGAAAGGATTCAAATCGATGATCTAAACTTCCATCTTAAAAAACTAGAAAAAGAAGAGCAAATGAAACACAAAGCAAGCAGACAGAATGAAATAAAAACAAAAGAAGTTAATAATAATAGACCCAAGAAAAAATAGAAAACTTGAACAGACCTAAACTACATAAGATAATTTATAGACATAATTATATATGTAAAAGACCCAAAATAACCCACAGAGAAATAATTAGAATAATAATTGAGTTTAGAAAAACTGTTGGTTATAAGATCAGAACATAAACATTAATTACATTTCTATGTATTAGTTAAAAAGTGAAATTGTAAAAGAAACAATTTACAGTAATGTTAAAAGTATCAACTATCTATGAATAACTTATGTGTAAAAGCTTCACATAAAAAACTGTAAACATTACTGAGAGAAATTAAAGAAGACCTAACTAGAAAAAGAGATGTGTCATGTTCCTGGATTTGAAAACTCAGTATTGTACAGAAATCAGTTCTCTCCCAACTTCATCTATAAATTTAATGAAATTCCAAGACCCCAACAGGTGTGTGTGTGTGTGTGTGTGTGTGTATAACTTGACAAACTGATTCTGAAATGTATACAGAAATTTTAAAAAAGAAAAGCTAAGAAACTTGAAGAAGAAAATGAAAAGACAGGGTCTACTTGATATCAAGATCTGCTGTAAAGTTACAATTATAAAATTACCACAGTAATTTTTACAATGTGGTATTGAATCTAGGAGAGACAAATAACTTGATGGAATAGAATAGAGAGCTCAAAAAGAGACCCATGTGTATATAGACACTTGATTAAGGTAAAGGGTAACATTGCAGAGCAGCAGGCGAAATGATGGGCTTTTTAATCCTGGAATCACTGGATATCCAGTGGTGAGGGGACCCTAAACCTTACCTCACACATACATAAAAAGCAATCCCAATTTAAACTGTAGATCTAAGTATGAAAGGCAAAATAATAAAGCTTCTAGAAAATAACAGGAGAATTTCTTTGTGACCTCAAAGTACAGAAAGATTTCTTAGCCAGACACCAAAAACACTCACCATTGTAAAAAAAAGAATGATAATTCTGACTGCCTTAAAAGTAAGGACTTCTAAAGAGACACTCCTATGGGGATGCAATGGCAAGCTATGGAGTAAGAGAAAGTATTTGGAACACAGTAAATAACAAACTATATCCAGGATACACAAAGAGTCCTTACAAATAAATAAAATAGATAATGCAAATTTTAAAAAAAAGAAAGATTTGAGCAGGTGATTCACAAAAGAAGTTATCTCAATAGCTAAAATCCACATGAAAAAGCGCTTAACAACATTAGTAATCAGGAAAATGCTAATTAGCAGCACAAGGAGATACCACTGTTTACTCACCAGAATGTACACAACAATGAAAACAAACACATTCTCCACACAACAATATGGCTGAATCTCACAAACATACTGTTGAGCAAAAGGAATCAGCTGTACAACAGCACATGCTAGATGATTCCATTTATTAAAAAAACTTTAAAATAGACATTACGAAACTATAGTGAACTGGGATAAACTGAATTGATAAAACTATACAGAAAAGTAATGAACTAACAACTATCAAAGTCAGGATGGTGGTTTTCTTTTGGGGCGGGGGGTGTGTGGTGGTGAGGAGAGAGATTAGGCAGGAACCTGAAAGGGAACTTTGGGGATGCTGGCAATGTTCTATTTCTTTTTTTTTCTTTTTCTTTTTTTTTGCAGTACGCGGGCCTCTCACTGTTGTGGCCTCTCCCGTTGTGGAGCACAGGCTACGGACGCGCAGGCTCAGCGGCCATGGCTCACGGGCCCAGCCGCTCCGCGGCATGTGGGATCTTCCCAGACCGGGGCACGAACCCGTGTCCCCTGCATCGGCAGATGGACTCTCAACCACTGCGCCACCAGGGAAGCCCAATTTCTTGACCTGGATATTGATTATATGTTTGCCTGTCTTATGATAATGTATTGAGTTGTATATATTTTCTTTACCTTTTTCTACATGTGTGTTATATTTCATAATGAGTAAGTAAAAAATTTAAAAAAAAAGAGTGAATGGGCGGGCTTCTTCCTTCCTTCCCTGATGGAGGAGGAGGGCTACTCAGTACAGACAGCAGAGGGAATATAGGGCTTCTGGCCACTGTGGAGACACCACGTCAGTCCTGGATTGCCTACCTCTGAACTCCTTTCACCCAACAGATAAACCAACCCCAATCTTGTTTAAGTCACCACTGAGGGGATCTCTGTTCCTTGCAGTCAAACCTAATCCTAACTTCTACAAGATAAGATTTGGGTTCAATTCAACTCACACATGGCAAACACCTATTAGACATCAGGCCCACTGCTTACTTCCGGGGACAGCAAGAAGAATAATGAACTTACAGACTACAGGGGATCAAGAAAAAGTGAGACACACAATAGGAGATCACAGAGAAGCCTTTAGCCCATTATGATTTGAACTGCACTACAGTCAATTCTCTATTTCCTGGAAGAGCTTAGATTAGCTGCGAAATGTCCAGTCGCTACCCTGTGGGCTTCTCTTGTGCTATGGATGCCGGTCTCACATTCACTGCCCCAAAGTGAAGGTGCTTTATTAAAACTGGCTGTAAGCCAGCTCTGCTTAAAATGGGCTTCTTGGGCCTTTTCAACTCTCCTTGGATCCCAAGCACAGTCAGACGAGGACCCTGAAAGATTTATTTTTCAGAACTGAGCTTCATGTCGCTTCATGTGTGGGGCCTTGGGGTCTCCAACCGAACACTGGGCAGAAAGTGAGGCGAGGTCACGCTCGTTTCCAGAATCAGATGAAGCCCAGCTTATTTTAAAGTGAGCTATGAAGCGAATCAAAGCTGTTTTTAAATACATACATCCAATAAGCCAGTTGGATTCAGGACTAAACCTGTATCTTTTCTAGACTTATTCAACCAGAAAATCAAAATATTCCCTAAATTGAATCTGAATTGAATTGTACTGTTATTTCATTTCGTTCAAGTCCTCGGATTGCAGAAGGAGCAGAGGGCCGTGTTTGTGCAGGGGGAGCTTAAGAGACGGAGCGTATGTGGGTGGCAGAAGATTCCAGGAGCCTGCTTGTGTCTGGAATGTAAAACAAAACCCTGTCAGGGATCTGACATGTAGCGGCTCCAGCTGCACGCTAGCAATTCAGCCATCAAAGGGGAAGATGACCTATATTTGTCTGTACAGACTTTGCATTTGCCGTTTAATCAGTGTTCGAGAAATCAGCTGTGGTTCAGGGAAGAGAGCAGAGAGTTTGGTCTTGTGCTTAATGCTCCCAGAGATGGGCAGCCTACCTGACAGGTATGATTTGTTACTCTGAGAATGCAATGTTTTCTCCTTGAAATACACTCCTCAGGCACAGTAAAGAAAGCGCCATGCTGTTCCAAATGCGCAACAGTAGTTGTAGCCTTTGATCAAGGGAAGGTTTCACCAGCACAACACACCTTGGCTGGGAACACAATGTATCGTAATTCAAATGGCTTCAGTCCTTCTTAGGGAATCCGGAGCTTTGCAAAGAGGTATAAGAGGAGGGAACAAATGGCTGCTGAGAGCAACATGCAGAAATAAAACTAAAAGCTGTGTCACAGCATCTTGCCCCTGTGAACCTCACAGTTTCCTAAAATCAGAAATAAATCTGACGCAGGCTGTGCCAGGGCTGCAGGGCAGAAACCCCATGGGCAGGCCCTCTGCCCCAGTCCCACCTGCCGGAGCCACAAAGACCAGAGTGAAAGGTGAGCTGGCCATGGCCTGATGAGCTCCTGATGACGTCATCGTGGTGATGGCTCCGAACCACCACCCTTCATGGATGGACCACTTCATATCACAGCTCACACTGTGTGAGGCACTGAGGGTGGGATTCGAGAAGGACAAGGATGTGTCATCATTTTCCTCCAGAGAATGTCCTCGTACGGGGGAATGCCAGACAGAATGGTTGAGGCCCTGAATGTCCAGCCCCTAGAGTTTTCTCACATGCGTTCCTGGCTTTGAGACTGCTGAGATGGATCAGCTAATGAAGATATGCAGAAGGAAAACATCAGGATGACCCAGTGGCCAGAGGGCCGTGTGCTAATCTCACCTTGTAGCTCCAAAGATAGAACAAGGCAGTGAGAAAGTGGCCATATCGCCCCCCTGTTTTAAAACCCTTGGTGTCTTCCGATGCTCTCTGAATCAAGACTAACATTCTTGCCTCGCCTCCAAAGTCTGCATACATCTCCTGCTTGGTCACCCTCTGTCTTCCCCACCACAACACCATTCATTGCTCAACGAGGGCCTTTGTACCTCTAGCTCAGATTCTGCCTTTGGCCTGGTCAACACATCTTAATCCTCACAACCTGGTTTGACTGTCACTTCACTGGGGGATCTTCCCTCAAGCCTTTCTCTACCCATTTCAAGTCCCTGCTCCACTGGCCTACTGTTGTTCCCTTTCCACTGCCTTCTTAGCACTCACTACAATGATAATTATATTTGTATAATTACTTGTAGACCATCCTCTCTGCTGGGTGGTAAGCTTTGTTAGGTCAGGGATGTATTTTTACTCACCACCATATTCCACACCCTAGCACAGTACCTGGCTCATAATCATAACAACAGTTAATATTTGTTGGATACTTTCCACCTTTTTAACCCATTAATTTAATCCTCATAATCACCTATGAGATAAATACCACTGGGACACTCTCTTTGCAGATGGGAGTTTGAGGAATAGAGAGGTTAAGTAACCTGCTCAAGGTGACCCAGCCAGCAAACATCTAAACAAGAATTTAAGCCCAGATAGTTGACCTTCAAAGTCTATGGTCTCAGCAACTACACTGCAGTGGCTCAAAAAAAGATGTGTCAGATGAATGAGTTTATAAAAGAATGAATGAAATTAAGTTTGCATAATGTTTGTGAGACTAACTGGACAACAGAGGTAAGTGTGGGAGGGGCGTTTTTTTCTCCCCGATAGGTAAGCTAACATTTATTGTATGTTTATTGCAAGCACGTTCCCTTGCTTTGCTGATAAAGAAACTGAGGCTTAGCGAGTTTACTAACAGGTCACAGAGCTAACAAGTAGCAGAATTTGGATTCCAAACCCTTTGAAACACTGTATTATTCTGCCCCCCACATAAATCAGGAATAACAAATGCTGGTACAAGAATGAAGGGAGAGCACCACACTTGTGAATTTCAGTCACGTACACCCAGGCACACAGACAAAGCCCTTTCAAATCAAAGAGTGAAGTGGATGGGATTTCGATTCCTTTCTTCCCTTCCTTTACGAGTTCAACCCAAGTTAAGGCACAGAAGAACCTAGGGGTAAGACGGGAATAAAGACACAGACCTACTAGAGCATGGACTTGAGGCTATGGGGAAGGGGAGGGGTAGGCTGTGATGAGGTGAGAGAGTGGCATGGACATATATACACTACCAAGTGTAAAGTGGATAGCTAGTGGGAAGCAGCCGCGTAGCACACGGAGATCAGCTAGGTGGTTTGTGACCGCCTGGAGGGGTGGGACAGGGAGGGTGGGAGGGAGGGAGACGCAAGAGGGAAGAGATATGGGAACATATGTATATGTATAACTGATTCACTTTGTTATAAAGCAGAAACTAACACACCACTGTAAAGCAATTATACCCCAATAAAGATGTTAAAAAAAAGATGCTAAAATAAAATTTGACATTCATTAATAATTGAAGTGTGGAACGTGACAGGTGAAAATTGATTTCTTTCCTCTAATATTTGGAAGAGTTCTAAAAGATAAGTAAAATGAGATAACAAGACAAAAAAAAAAGAAAATGGCCATTGATGACAGCTGGGATCTTGCACTGGCAGACAAAGCATCTTGTCCTTAATACTCAGACAGAAGCCCTTGGCATCTCAGATCAAGAGACTGCTATATAGATAGTAGGTATTCCATCTCCTCCTTTCGTGAGGTCATACCTCCTTCCCCACATCCTCACCCCTCTTCTCCCAACTGCTCATCCAGGTTTCCCCAGCTTCTCTCACCAATTCTGGCGCATGGATGAGGGCTAGAAGGTGTGCCAGTCAGCCCTCCTGGGTTGACAGAGCTCACCTTTGTGGGCAGGCATGTTCTGATCTTGGGCACTGGTGTGAATGGCTCCTTCATTCATTCAGCAAATGTCAGCTGAGCACCTGTGACAGAGTGGAGAGTGTTGGGGATATAACAGTACAATCACCGCCACCACAGAAACACAGCCACAAAGCAAATGGTTACATAGTTGATTATGGAATGCTGGGACAAGATGACGTAAAGTGTCACCTGAAAGATGCCTTCCCTTCTCTATCCTGTTATCCACTAGTCCCTTCCTCCAACCAAATACCCCATTATAGAAGAGCAAGCTCATAGCTGATAACCAGAGAGGTTAAATCCTTCATCTCCTAAATGACAAGAGATATACTTCCTAGGGCCAGACTCTCCCAATCTGTACCAAGTAGAAAATAAAACACAAATGATTTGGAGGTTTTTGCCACCAAGACAGAGGTTAAAAAGAAAGACTGGGGGGACTTCCCTGGTGGTCCAATGGGTAAGACTTGGTGCTACCAATGCAGGCCCGGGTTCAATCCCTGGTCGGGGAACTTGATCCTGCATGCATGCCACAACTAAAGATCCCACGTCCTACAACAAAGGATCCCGCATGCCGCAACTAAGACCTGGCACAGAATGAATGAATGAATAAATAAATATTACCAAAAAAAAAAAAAAAAGACTGGGAAAGAGAGGAGAGGGGCTTTGGGGAAAATTGACAAGGAGGACAAACTACATCTCTGGGCTGACCTCTCCTCTCTGGGTGACCTCAAGAGAATGTTCTCGGTACCTCGGGGGTGACTATGAACATAGGGTCTGGTACTTGCTTCTCAACTGGTATTTCCTGAGCGGAATCCCTGTGGGGAAATGAACAAAACAGCAATGATAGTAGGTTGGCAGAGTGAGGGAAGAAGGTGGCAAAGCTTGGTCCCTAACCTGCAAGCCCGATCTGGCCCAGCAGATTCCTGTGGGCCTGGAGTGGGCAAGGAGGTAACAGGGACACATAGGCCAGTGTAGCAGGCAGCACCAAGGTCACTCAGCAGGGCAAGACCAAGCCAGAGAGCATAACAAAGGCTGGTGGACACTTCCACACCTCCAGTTCCAGGAGGACCCAGAGAGGCACCCATAGGTAGACCCCTCCTCCTCCTTTCTGGTCTTTCTAATGGTGTGAGGTCTTATACAGATTGCCAACAAACACATGAAAAGATGCTCAACATCACTAATCATTAGAGAAATGCAAATCAAAACCACAATGAGGTATCACCTCACACCAGTCAGAACGGCCATCATCAAAAATCTACAAACAATAAATGCTGGAGAGGGTGTGGAGAAAAGGGAACCCTCCTGCACTGTTGGTGGGAATGTAAACTGATACAGCCACTATGGAGAACAGTATGCAGGTTCCTTAAAAAACTAAAAGTAGAACTACCATATGACCCAGCAATCCCACTACTGGGCATATACCCTGAGAAAACCATAATTCAGAAGGAGTCATGTTCACTGCAGCACTATTTACAATAGCCAGGACATGGGAGTAACCTAAGTGTCCATCGACAGATGAATGGATAAAGAAGATGTGGCACATATATACAATGGACTATTACTCAGCCATAAAAAGGAATGAAAATGAGTTACCTGTGATGAGGCGGATGGACCTAGAGTCTGTCATACAGAGTGAAGTAAGTCAGAAAGAGAAAGACAAATATCAGGTGCTAATGCACATATATGGAATCTAAAAGAACGGTACTGACGTACCTAGGGGCAGGGCAGGAATTAAGACGCAGATGTAGAGAGTGGATTTGAGGACACAGGTGGGGAAGGGGAAGCTGGGACGAAGTGAGAGTAGCATGGACATATATACACTACCCAATGTAAGGTAGATAGCTAGTGGGAAGCAGCCGCATAGCACAGGGAGATCAGCTCGGTGCTTTGTGACCACCTAGAGGGGTGGGAGAGGGAGGGGTGGGAGAGGGAGGGTGGGAGGGAGCAACAAGAGGGAGGAGATATGGGGATATATGTATTCATATAGCTGATTCACTTTGTTATACAACAGAAACTAACACACCATTGTAAAGTAATTATAGTCCAATAAAGATATATATATATAAAAGAACTTCCAAAAGGAAAAAAAAAAGAAGCTTGGAATCAATTGTGTGTGTGTGTGTGTGTGTGTGTGTGTAAAACCTGGAGGGAGAGCTCTCAATTGAGAAAAGTTCCTGAATAATGACAGAATGTAAATTTGACTCAATACCTCGGCAAGGCTTTTAAACTACAATTGATTAAAACACTATAGGTTGGACTGAATATAGTGGATTAGGCTAAACGGAATTTCTCTTTGCCAAACAGAAGCATGAGGGCTTGCCTGAACTGGTCTCTTCCTGCCCTAGAAGCCAGAATTTGTCCCCTACCAGGGACCAGCCCCATCCCTCTCTGCCAGCACTGGCCTAGCCACCTGTGGGTACCACCACTGTATCAAGATGGGCCAAGGCTTTGGGTCTCTGGCTTCAAAATAAGCCCAGTCTCTACATGTGCCAGAGGCTGAGGATATGGGGAGAAGCGAACAAACTAAACTTTCAGGAGCGGTTTATGCATTTAATTCTGCAGATCTAAAAATGCAGCTCGTAGCAAAAAGTGTCCAAAATTTCCAACATGGCTTCTCCAGAGTGAAATAAGAGCTCTCCTCTGCTTAAAAGAATCTCATATTTCTAATTTTCCTGAGGATACTAATGGAACAAAATGAACCCAACAGGGTGCCCACTGGGCAGGTAGGGCACAGCCTAGGAATTCATTTACATTCATTTGCTTAGAGACTGCAAAGTCCTCTTACATGTAATGCTTTGTCATAAAAATGACTACAGGCTCCCTGAAGGCCAGATCCAATAAAATGCAGAAATAAAACAAACCTTCAATCTCCCCTTGCTCCCAGGTTTATCAGGGATGTGAGAAGCAATTGTATGGAGAGAAGAAAGATGGTGGGGTTTGATAGAGGGAGGAGAGGTGGAAAGAGATGGAGGGGGAGAGCAGGGAGACAGGAGAATTGAAGGCAGATAAGGTAGAGTGGAAGAAAGAATCATGCAGAATAGGAGACTTAATTATGGATTCTGGTTTTCCCATCTAAACTGTGATATTACAGGAGGCCCAGTTTTATGCCCATGATGAAATAATAATGATAATATTTATGCTAGAGAAACAAAACTATAAATAGCCTGACTCTCCATCAATAGGAGGCTGGTTGAGGCAATTACAGTAGCAATATATTATGCACAGATTATATTATTAATAAGCTGTTTAGGGTAACACGTGGCTCTTCCAAAGAATATGTTTATTTGGAATACTGACCTAGAGAAACATTTGTGACATCAGAAAGAGTAAGTCTGAGCACCGTATGATCCCATTTTTACAAAAAACCACAGAAACCCACATACACACTTAGGGGGGGGAAGTCCCTGATATTTATGAATGTGTCAGTATGAACTGAGAGAAGGGTGTGAGGGGTATCCACAGGACTTAGCAATGGATACTTTCTGGAAGGGCGTGTGAGGTGGTGGAAGGGAAGGAAGGAAAAAAGAAAGATTTGCACACTTCTTACTGTTTGCATCGTATGACAACCCCTATGCTTCCATTTTCAGACTCAGAAATGCTCCACTGGTAAGGGACATAGGTGACTTGAACCCAGGTCTGGTCTACTGCAGAAGCCTTGGGGAAGGATGCAGCTGGAGGGCTGCCCCATACCAAGAGGTCAAGCTGGAGGCTACGGAACAAGGGCATCAGGTGAGATGGCGAGCAGTTTCCTCCCGAGCCCGGTGGTGGGGCAGAGGTAGTAAGAGCTGTGAGCTGGACTCAGGGTTAGAACTGCTTCCCTCGCAT
This sequence comes from Delphinapterus leucas, assembly GCF_059928025.1. Classification (NCBI taxonomy): domain Eukaryota; kingdom Metazoa; phylum Chordata; class Mammalia; order Artiodactyla; family Monodontidae; genus Delphinapterus; species Delphinapterus leucas. Next base: position 115,378,866 of record NC_143131.1, on the reverse strand, counting down.
ATCAAACTTTAATATCTCAATTCTCAAGGCTGGACTCGGCTGAGCGAGCCGCTATTACCCATCAGCTTCTACACAGCATTTCCCAGGGAACAGGCTGTTGGGAACATTCTATACCTGGAAGCATTTTATCATTGAAGAGTCTTAACCGAGACGCAGTAACACCGCCGAGCTCACTTTCCTACTCTCATGGGCAGGGCTATTAGGGGCACTCAGGTCCAGCTGGAGCGCGGTGGTAGGTAGTCAGGTCTCATTAATTTGGGGTTTTGTGACAATTTCACATAAGCCTGGCTGAAGTGCGCCTCTACAACATCTGTAGATAAAAGGCTTGCCAGATTTCTTGATGAATAAGGAAAACAGACAAGTGAAGACGGAAAACGTTTAACCTACTTGAGAGTTTTAAGTGACTTCTTTTATTTGTGAAGAACTTAAGCAAGGTGTCTGCCCGAAAATGCCAGCTCCTCAATAGTTGTTATTAATGGCAAATCCAGATTCAGCAAGATTTCTAGGTCATAACTTTTTAGAAGTAGCCAAGCAACTCTAACTGCTCTGAAATAACAGTCTATGTCTCCAACAAGGCTATTTCCCAAAATGACTAGATATTCTGCAATCAGAGTTGATGATGTCAATATCACCTCTCTGAGACTGAAAATGTGAACCTAGTGGGTGTCTCCATCTTTCCTGCTGTTCATTCATCTCCGTCTTTTAGGATGACCATAGTCCTGGTTTGGGTCTTAGCTTGAAAACTTCAGATTCCTCTGTCTCTCCAGGCCCCAGCAGATGCAAACCTTACACTGCCTCAAGGAGCAAAAACACCTCCTTCTCTTCCCAAAGGACAAATCTGCGTGTTCCTTCCCTCTTAGCCCCTTCTGGGTCTTCAAAATGACATTTTCTCTGGCCTTTTCATTTTTCCTGGACTCCATTTCCTTGTCTCCAGGGCTGCTCCTGTCTCCTCTTAAAGCTACCCTCCCATCTCACCCCTCTGGAGATCTGCAGCTGGGAGAAGAGCCACCCATACCTGCAGCCTCCACGGCTCAGACCTACTCACTCCTTCCTTCTCTGTCTTCCATCCCCACCGTCACAGAAGCCACTCTCCCAAAGGTCACCAGTGACAGCCCATCGGCAAATGCAGTGACCTTTTCTCATTCTTCGTCCTGCTCGACCTTTCTGAGTGTCTCACACTGTAGGCCATCTCTTCTCCACTTCTTTGGAAAATCCATTTTTGCTTCCATTACCCTGTAGTCTTCTATTCTTTCCCTACATCTGGTTAAGGTTTCTGTTCTCTTTCTTGGCTTCCCTTTTCTCCCTCTATTTCTTTAAATACAAACTTTTTTTTCCCCAAATTCTCTTTCTTCTGACTATAAATGCATCTTTGTGGGTGACTTCCAGATCGAGAGCTAAAATCAAGTCTTGCTTTGCTACTAAAATCTTACCTTGCTCTTCTTCCTAGTGGCACCATCACCTTCCTGGTTCCTGGGCTTGACATCTTGAGATTATTTTTACAACTCTCCCTTCTTTCTTGCCCACTCACCCCAAGAGTAAGTAAAGCCCTGTTGGTAATGACTGCAATGTCTATGGCAAACTAGCATTTGGCATTTCTTTGCTGAGTGACATCAGATCAACTTCACAATTCTGAGCTTCAGTTTCCCAACCCTTGCACATAGATCATAGCAAACACACTGCAGTGCTGTAAGGGTTCCTAGCCCTGACACTAAAACACAGAGGGACTGGGGCATGGTAGATACTTCCAGGTGCCATTGCTACAAGAATTACAGGCATGGACATATATACGCTACCAAACGTAAGGTAGATAGCTAGTGGAAAGCAGCCGCATAGCACAGGGAGATCAGCTCGGTGCTTTGTGACCACCTGGAGGGGTGGGATAGGGAGGGTGGGAGGGAGGGAGACGCAAGAGGGAAGAGATATGGGAACATATGTATATGTATAACTGATTCACTTTGTTATAAAGCAGAAACTAACACACCACTGTAAAGCAATTATACCCCAATAAAGATGTTAAAAAAAAAAAGAATTACAGTTGAGTCATTTTTCCTGACAGTTAATTACAGCTGAGTCTTATTCTTCCTGATAAATGTGCTCTATGATGTCACCAGGAACACTGAATTAGTGAACACTGAGCCACAGCTCCTGGGGAAATCCAGGGTTAGCTTCCCACCAGCCTCTCATCACAACATTCTCATCAACTGATCAATACATAACCTTGTTTATGCTTGTTTCTGTTTTAAGACACCTTATTTGATATGCACGGTTGATTCTTTAACATTGAACTCATGCCCACCCACACTATCATTATTGCCTGAATGAAGTTTATCTGACACGTATTTTTTCCCTAAGGCACATCGCAGCCTTCTTGTGCTTAGGAACCTAGACAGCGCCTCACTGCTACACTTGGGGGTTATTTTAAACAGAGAAACCACCAGCAAAAAGCACAGAAATGCAAAAAACATGGCACTACTAAGTAGACCACGAAAAGGACATGTATTTATAGCCTGAGAGCTAAAACAGCAATTGCCTTGCTCCGCCTCAGCTGGGAACATGCACGCTGGGCACCTGGATTTCTTCACCACTGTGTGCAAGTCTGTGACTATCAGCGAAAGCACCTTGCGTATTGATTTGCAGGTTACAGATCCATCTCAGCTAGCAGGTGAAACTGCAAATACGGAATGCGCGAATGACGAGAACCGGCTGTACTTTCTCCTTCTCGTACCCAGCACTCTTGCCCTGGCTGAAGCCTCCACTTCCCCTTGCCTGGAAGAACTTTTCTGCGCAGTCTTTCTGCCTGAGCTTCAGACTTTCCACGTCCACCTTACACTCCATTCTCCGGGACTGGATTTACAGGTTCTGGCTGTAAAATTCTCTTCCCTCTACCTGTCGAGCTCCTTCTCTCTGAATAATACCTTAACCAGCTGCCACATTATAAATGTATCGTCTTCTGTAAAACTACTTAACTTCTCCTCTGTTCATTTGCCTAATTTCTGGTATGGGCTGATGGTGCTGGCCCTACCTAATTTATAGGATTTTTTGGAGGATCATGTAAGATAGTAGTTCTCTGATTTTCATGTGCATAAGAATCACCACAGAAGTGGACCAGAACGGGAAGAGAGAGAACTTCTTTATAGCTCAGGTTTCTATAGCCTAAGCTCAGAGTTTCTGACACAGACGGTTGGGGTCAGCCTCAGGAATCTACTTTTAACAATCTCTCTGTTTCTCAGATCGCACTTTAAGAAACACTGGTTTAAGTCAATGGATGTGAAGGTGTCTTGTAAACCAGGATGCATGCTACCTTCATCCATCAGCAAATAACAATCGGATGCCTATCACGTGTTGCTCAGGGGCAAGTGTAGGGACATAACAGTGAAAGGGATAGAAAAATAAACTCAAATAGGAGGTGAGAAAGGTGGTTAGTATTTTTTTGTTTGTGTCCCTTTTTCACAAGAACAACACAAAACTAAACCATACTTCCATAAAGAAAAATGTAGGCAAGCACAGAGTTCCAGAAATAAGTGTGCCACCGCACCCCAGAATCAAGCTCAGCTGCTCCTTCCACCTCCTGTGAAAACGGTTTGCATGTACCTCATTTCTCCTCTGTCAGACGATGCTCTCCTGGAGGACAGAGGGCCAACAGTTTGTGCCTCCAAGAAGTGCACTGTGGGCCTTTGTACCTGAAGTATGCTCAGCAGACGCCTGAATGGATGATCTGTTTATACAGATGTCAGCTGGATAAAGCCCCATTCAATACAGCGAAAGAGACGGCCATTTAAAAAATAGTTAATTGCTTTTTATTTTTTAACTGGCTTGTAGACAGGGATAGCTGTTGGCCACTCAAAGAGGCAGGTAAGGAATAGAAAGAGAAGCGTACACACCTATATTAAAATGCCTACTGCGTGCCAGCTGCTGTGCTCACACTCTTGTAACTAGAAGCTCTGTGACCCATCTTTCAACCTCAAGGCAAGACACCTCATGGAGGAACTTAGAGGAGCTGAGATGTCTTCCGAATGGCCAGAGCTGTCTGATCTACAGATTTTGCATCAGAGGCACTTAGCCTATCATGTGCCATGGACTCTTTTGGCACTCCAGTTAAGTCTACTGACCCCTGTTCAGGGGCATGTTTTTATACACATAAGACTAAGAGACACAGGATTCCAAAAGGAAACCATGATATTGAAACATGGTTAGCTAAAAAAAAAAAAAAAAAAAAAAAAAAGATACGGCAGTGTGTATGCTTCTTTATTACTGCATTAAATAATAAGACTAAGGAACAGATCTGTGAAGTATCTATGATAATTTCAAAGTAATAATAAACATAAAAACATCTGGGGACTTCCCCGATGGTCCACTAGTTAAGACTCTGCCTTCCAATGCAGGAGACACAGGTTCGATCCCTGGTCAGGGAGCTAAGATCCCACATGCCGTGGGGTGGGGCCAAAAACTAAAATAAGAAAACTCTGTAACATGACATGAAAATACATGGGCTTTCTATTAGTGACAAAGTCATAGGTGTCACACAGTAGTTTTGGAAGGAAATTCTAATGTGTAGCTGGACAGTTAAGAAGATTAAGATACAGTTTCCTTCTACCCAAGTTCATGGACATCCCTGATTCTATCCAGGGACCCACTGAGACCCAAGTTTAGAATCTCTGTTTTAGATTGGAGCACTTGGGGAAATGACTGAGCACTTGAGCTTCAGAGAACCTCCTTCTTGCTCTGTATAAAGCCATGTAGCTCTAAATCTACCCCTGCTGACTACTTCAGTTTTTACTCACTACTAGTCAAGAAAATCTTTAGAGAGTTCAACTGAAACCTACTTCTCTTCAGCCTGCTTTGTTTTATTGTCCACTGAGCACACTGCCCTTGGATCTTTTATTTTCCACTTGAGATAAAAATGAACAACTATGGACTGACTTTGCTCTGTTTTTCAAAGACTTCAGGGTGGGGAGCAACCTTTTATTTTAAACAAGTAAAAATGTGTTCAATGTAGAAAAAAAATAAGAAGCAATCAACAAAAAGAACAAAGTAAATGCCAGGCACAAGCCCACCCTCCCGATATAAATTCTATTAATAGTTTGATGTATAGATTTTGAGACTTATAAAGATGTCTGTATATACACAGGAAAATATACAGATGCCATTTTTTAGACAAAAATGAGATATTGTATATACTCTTTTGTAACCTATTTCTCACACTTAATACAGCAGAGACATCTGTGTATGTTAAAAATATTCTACACCATTACTTTCAATGTCAAGATGGCTGAATTCCATTGAATAACTGAGACATAATTTAACAAATTCCTGTATTAGAATTTTAAGCTGCCTCAGTTGTTTTTCATAATTAAAACAATGCTTAACAGGAAGCAACTATTTTATTTTCTAACTGCCTACTAGTTGGGTGACCTTTTCTTTCCCCAGACGAAGAAATAATAGTACCTAACGGTCCCTGTCTCACAGTATTGTCGGGAAGATTAAATAGATAAAGCAGGAAAATTGCTTGGCAGAGGGCCTTGAACATAGTAAATGTACAGTAGGTATTAGCTATAAGCTAATTTTTTTATTATTCTATAGGGTAAATACTTAGGTGTAAAATTTCTGGGTCAAAAGACCCAAATTTGAAATGTGCTACCAAACTGTGACCCAGGAAGACTGCTTCCCTGAGGCTATATGTATGCTCCTTTTGAATGTATACTATTCCTCTAAATTATGTCAGTGATCCTCAGCCTCCATAGTTCACTCCACCTGTGAACTCCAAGAGTGACTCAAGAGAGTTACCACCATTACAGGCAGAGCTGAGCTCTTTAGAATTCAGTGCATTTTTTGGTCATCCGCCTATGACATCCAAGCCATGTATCACAGAGCCAAACTTCAAATGGAGAAGTAGAGTGCCATTAAGAAAATGCCACTCTTCCCTCTTCCTTCCAGCCCACACTTCTCTGATTTGTGTAGGACATACCCCAGATCTCATAAAAACAAACTTGTTCCTATGTCTCAGCTATGACTGAGCCCAATGTCCAGACTGTATTCAAGGTCTCCAAATCCTATGTCCTACCTTCAGCAACTGGCCCTCTCTCCCACTGCCCTAACCCTTACCAGAGTATGCCATGTTCAGACAGAAAGGAAACTCTCCAACACTGAATGTATTTATTGGTATGCTCAGCCAGTGATGGGAGGAAAACTACAAACCAGATAAATAAATCTAAAAAGTAGATGGAGGGCTTCCCTGGTGGCGCAGTGGTTGAGAGTCCGCCTGCCGATGCAGGGGACACGGATTCGTGCCCCGGTCCGGGAAGATCCCACATGCCGCGGAGCGGCTGGGCCTGTGAGCCATGGTCACTGAGCCTGCGCGTCCAGAGCCTGTGCTCCGCAACGGGAGAGGCCACAACAGTGAGAGGCCCGCGTACCGCAGAAAAAAAAAAAAAGTAGACGGAGACAATGACAGCCAGAGAATCAGTGGTACACTCTAATATCCCCAACCCTCTTCCTTCTAACTCATCCTTCTCTGAAGTGTTGGCTGTAAGAGGGGCACAGAAATACATTCTACTTGGAAGCCAGGTGAGACGAGAGGAAGGTTTAAAACTGCATTTGTCAAAACTAGGAGAATGTCCACTGTGCATATCCAAAAATGGAGAGGGGCAAGTGGAGACCAAGGGAGCTGCTCAGCTTTTCCTGTCTACCACCGGCCGCCTCTCTAAATCATGTCTCTTCCCAACGCCAAAAGCCCAGATCATACCTGGTGTACAACCTTCATGGTATTATTTCTTGGTCTCCTCACCTCAAGTCAGACACTAGTAGAGAGAGGTCTTTTCTCAGTCATCTCAACTGGCATCAATGTTACCCTTCCAGTGGGTGCAGGATTGGTTTTATTTCCTCAGCTCTCTTCCTTCTGGAAGATTCCCTTGTTCTCCTTTTTGTCCAGGTCCTACTTTCAAAGGTCCAGCTATGCCTTCACCTCTTCTAAGAAGCCTTCCTTGGCATACCGAGATTCTCATTATCTGAACTCCCTATGCTGGTACCATACCAGAAGAGACCCTATAACACATCAGCTCCATACTTTTTGTCCTCTGTCTTACTCTTTGAAGAATATACATGGAATTCTCATGGTTCCTTGACCTAGTGAAGTCTGCAAAATCTTGAAACCAAAGTCATAATCTCTTCATTACCCTGAGACCTCAACTCCAGAGTATACTAGAAATAAAATGATGTACCGTGAAGTTCAACAGGTACCAGGGTGATCCCCAGTGCTAACAGGAGCCAAAATTCCAGAGCTAGTAAACTATAGACTCTTTCTAAGTCTTAGTTCCCTTGTGTTAAAAGATGAGTAATTACAGTCCGTACCACATGATATCCATTTCCTGGTTCAGGAAAATGTTAATTGCTGTATTTTCCCTCTTCCTTCTACTCACTACCCCCCACTGTTTTCCTTACCCACTTTTACTGAAAGCACACTTTCTATTGACACTTAACTTACTACTTTCCACTTTGTTTTTGCCATTTAAGGCCATGACTTAACACTTCTACTCGACTATAACTAAGCCTACCACGGGCGTGGCCCACATCCAGTTCTCCTGGAACTGCTCACCTCCATTGGGCCCCCTGCCTTATGTATGATATGTACTGGCATGAATGAATAAATGAATGAATAAATACCAATGCCTTTCTTTTAAAAACTAGTATCTGCTTTAATATATGTTTGGCTCAAAACTGTCCCTTGCTTTGTCTGCCCACATCAGTGGTCTCTGTGTTCCGAGGACAGGGACCGTCAGGACAATTGGTTTTGTACCACAGAGCATGCAGAAAAGACTGAATTCATGATGACATTTCAGTAGCCAGCAACTCAAAGTCAGGAAGGATTTTCTTTAGCATCATCTTTATATTTAATGAAACGTTCATCCCTCCTCCTTAAGAGTTTTATTTTCTAATTTCTTCAAGCCACATTTCTAGTTTCTGCATGTTTCCTGTCTCATGGTGACAGTTTCAGGCATTTTCCCAAATGCTAATGATACAAAGGATGAACGATAACGTGGGTAAATTGCTGTGGAGCCAAGCTTTTGAAAAGATAAAACAAAACAAGAAATGGGACTTTTCTAGCTTCTGTTCAATTTCAGTGAGACATTTCTTATTAGGTTCTTTTGTTTTTACTCTGTGGGTATTTAAATTTTAGCAAATTGAGTAGTTTCTCCCAGAGAGCTACCAATTGAGCATTTTTCAGCCATGGCAAACAGCATTCTTCTCATAGGAAGTAGATTATAGTACTGCCCCAGAATAACTGAAAAACACCGTTCAACTGTTAACTTGGTTCCCAAATGGGCTTTTACTTGCAGGGAACATGGAAAAGCAAGAGTGTTTGGAGGGGGCCATTCTTTGTCCTAGATTATATTTCCAGCATCTTTATGGGTCTCCCCTGCCCTCCTTCAATGGTAGTCCAGGCTGCTATCACGGTGTGTTTGCTAACCTGCCTATCTGAGCATGTCCCTCCCCTCCCAACACTGTAATGGCTCTCCTTTACCTTCAGTGCAAAAGCCAAACTTCTACCTACAGGCTCAGCTACTAGCTGCACTTTATGTTCTAGCCATCCTGAACTAACTTCCATTATCGTTCTCAAAGTGTGCCGCACTCTTCCTGGCCTTCGGAACTTATATATGTGTTCCCATTGTCAAGAAGCCAGAACTCACTCTCTGTGTGCCGCCCCAGTCCTCGCCCAGCTCAACTCGAATTCTCTTAACTCCTGTTCATCGTTTAGAACTTGACTTTGATGCCACTTCTACCAGACATCTTCTGTCTCCCCTGCTAGACTAGGTGCACCTCTCTGTGATCCTCCAGTTCCACGGACCTCCCATACCCTAATCACACCATAACCCTGTATTGTCATGACCTTATTTTTTGCCATTACCTATTTCATATCCCTCAGAAGACTGCTCAGGGGAAATGAATGTCTTATCCACAGCAATGCTCTGCAGGATCCAGTATAAGAATGGCTCATGGGGCTTCCCTGGCGGCGCAGTGGTTGAGAGTCTGCCTGTCAATGCAGGGGACACGGGTTCAAGCCCTGGTCTGGGAAGATCCCACATGCCGTGGAGCAACTAAGCCTGTGTGCCACAACTACTGAGCCTGCTCTCCAGAAGCCACCAGCCACAACTACTGAGCCCACGTGCCACAACTACTGAAGCCCGCATGCCTAGAGCCCGTGCTCTGCAACAAAAGAAGCCACTGCAGTGAGAAGCCCATGCACCGCGACGAAGAGTGGCCCCTGCTCGCCGCAACTACAGAAAGCCCGCCCACAGCAACAAAGACCCAACACAGCCAAAAATAAATAAATAAAAATAATTTAAAAAAAAAAGAAGAATGGCTCACGTATTTGTTGAATATTGTTGTGCTGGTGGTATATTAGGGATAAAAAGTAAGACCTAGAAATATTAGGATCCTCAGCTCATTTTGCTGAAGGTAAATCTAGACATTTAGCTTGAACCCCATTTGTACTTGATTACTTCCTGAGTTGTTTCCCTAACAAAAACATGCAAGGACCTGCATGCAGTAGGTAATCAATATTTGCTGTTAGCTACGTGAATCATACTTCTCTATAAATAGTTACTCTCTCAATGGCCTACCAATTATTAATGAAGTTTAACAACCCAATCAAAATATGGGCAGAAGACCTACATAGACATTTCTCCAAAGAAGACATACAGATGGCGAAGAAGCACATGAAAAGCTGCTCAACGTCACTAATTATTAGAGAAATGCAAATCAAAACTACAATGAGGTATCACCTCACACCAGTCAGAATGGGCTTCATCAGAAAATCTACAATCAACAAATGCTGGAGAGGGTGCGGAGAAAAGGGAACCCTCTTGCACTGTTGGTGGGAATGTAAATTGATACAGCCACTATGGAGAACAGTATGGAGGTTCCTTAAAAAACTAAAAATAGAATTATCATGTGATCCAGCAATACCACTACTGGGCATATACCCAGAGAAAACCATAATTCAAAAAGTCACATGCACCCCAATGTTCACTGCAGCACTATTTACAATAGCCAGGTCATGGAAGCAACCTAAATGCCCATCGACAGATGAATGGATAAAGAAGATGTGGTACATATATACAATGGAATATTACTCAGCCATAAAAAGGAATGAAATTGGGTCATTTGTAGAGATGTGGGTGGATCTAGAGACTGTCATACAGAGTGAAGTAAGTCAGAAGATAAAAACAAATATATTAATGCATAGATATGGAACCTAGAAAAATGGTACAGATGAACCGGTTTGCAGGGCAGAAATAGAGACACAGATGTAGGGAACAAACATATGGACAACAAGGGGGGAAAGTGGCAGGGTGGGGTGGGGTGGTAGTGGGATGACCTGGGAGATTGGGATTGACATATATACACTGATGTGTATAAAATGGATACCTAATAAGAACCTGCTGTATAAAAAAAAATAAATAAAATTCAAAAAAAAATTAATGAAGTTTGAGCACCTAGTTCCTAGTTATCTTTGCAACCAAGGATAACACATGATGAAAAATAAATTTCAATTATAAAGGAAGAACTTGTTGATCATGAAGACTATGAACACTGGGAGAGTTTGTATAGGGAGATGATCAAATATTGCCTTAGTCTATCGCATTTGAGGCCATGGGTTGTATTGATAAATGAAGACTCAATCTATCCTTGGCTTTCATGATGGATCACTACCTCGGAACAAGCAAAGGTCATCACTATAGTCACAAATGGCCACCTAGGTTAAAGTCGTGATAATGTCCAGGACAATATTCCACATAAACTTAAGGACTTATCTAGGAGGTTCAAATGTATTCTTAATACTTGTAGAATTCCACCTGGGTGCTCAAGATTTCTAATGCAGCAGCTGGACCAGAAGGAGCTGTTAAGGGTAAGAATCAGATCCCAACAATTATCTACTTAATGTGACATTTATCTGAACAGTAACTCAGTGCAAGGTCATTTATACTAACCACCAATTATTTCTTGAACATTTTCCTGAAACTAGCAATAATCATAAAGATAATAATTTATTGCAAACATAATCAATTCAAGAAAGATAATTAGCATGAACTATTGCTGTAGGGCAATATTAGCTGTCCATAAAACATATGCCTCAAGCTGTTTCTTGTTCCCTTTGGAAGAGATTAGCTACATATGGTTTATGCCTCTTGCCCATGTTGATACTTAAAAAAATATATGAACTAGCATTATTAATCTTTTTGTGAAGAACAAAAGAAGTCATTGAGAACCTTATTATCATAGGTGATTGAGGTTTTAGATAATAATGGCATTTTATTTCAAAAGTCCATCAAACAGAGGATTTTAATTGTGAGGCTTGACTAATCATGACCACTTTGACTCCTGATAATTATGTATCAAGATGGAAGTTTTTAATGAGTCTTCTTGAAATTAAGGGTACATTCTGCCATTGTGCATTTGATACAGAGAAGAATATGCTCCAATTCTAATATTTGAAAATGTCAAAAACGTACTTCTAAGCATACTTGTTCTAAAAATACATTTGAAGAATTTAGATTAGAAGTAGAGGAGCTGAGAAACAGGAATGTAGGAGTGGTTTCCAGCCACTGAGAGGGGAGAGTCATGGGGCCTACTTAAATAATTAACAATAGAGCTCCCCTGGTGGCGCAGTGGTTGAGAGTCCGCCTGCCTATGCAGGGGACATGGGTTCGTGCCCCGGTCCGGGAAGATCCCACATGCCGCAGAGCGGCTGGGCCTGTGAGCCATGGCCGCTGAGCCTGCGCGTCCGGAGCCTGTGCTCCGCAACAGGAGAGGCCACAGCAGTGAGAGGCCCGGTTACCGCACAAAAAAAAAAAAAAAAAAATTAACAATAGAAGTCAATACATGCTCTGTGCAAGGAAAGGCCCTCTAACTCCAAGCAAAGGGGTTAAGGTGCAGGCCAGAGAATTCCAAATGCCCAGCCACTAGTTAGAACCCAAGGAAAGCATCCTGCTGCAAGTTTTTCTATTCCTCAAGTTCCCCATGACAGATGACATAGAAGAGTAAGCCCACACTCGTTTCAGAATATTACATAGGTGGCATTAAGCACCGTGGCTGATGTCTAACATCTGCGATGGGAGCATACGAGTGTTCCTGTAAACAAGGTTCTTTCGAGCCTGTGTAACCTTCAGAGCTGAAGCTAGATAAGGATGACACTGATTTCCCTGCAAATTAATGATCTCTCTTTCACCCCCAATTAGGTGGGAAACTGATCTGCTATTAGAAAAGCTTTCTGTTACAGGTTGCATTTCTAAAATGGGACTCAAGAAGTGAAGTTATCTCTCCTTTTACATAAAGAAAGAGAAGCTCAGAAAGAGTATGAAGGGTTAGAGAGCTCTAGGCCTTCTAAGCCTTTTCCTAGGGTCCCACAGCTCTCTGAGCACAGTCAGCGTTTCAGTGAGGATATAATCCCTGAGCAACGACGTTTCCAACTAACTATAACCAAGTCAAACATCAGAAGAAATTCAGGGCATATTCAGGGGCTAATGTGATACTGAGACACGTCACTAGAGAACAGTTTTTTTTGCGCATGGAATGTTTGTTGACACTTCCCTAAACTGATACCTTTTTTGGAACCTTGGTTTCCAGAACTGCAGACAGAGAGAAATTTCATATCACACAATACACTATTTTCTTTCAACAGCACACATCCTTCTGAGGCAGGACAAAGAACCCGAGAAATAAAGACCCTAGGTAGATGAAATAGGCTCTGTGAGCTAACATGTGGAGCAAATCCACTCAAAGGCTGAAACAGGAGAACATCAGCTCATTACAGAAGAGGGAAGAAAATGCACGTAAGTTCAAACACTCCTTGCCTGAGCTAGGTTTGCATGGAGGTGGACGGGGTGATCAAGGATCTGTTTAAAAGTGTCCAGGAAGATGCAGAGTCTCTCACTCCATCTCTGTTTTTAGCCATAGCTCCCAGAGGGGACAGAGGTACCAGGATGAGGGTGAAGACTGGCAAACACTTCTATCAGGAAAAGGGTGATAAGCCCAATTTGAATTGAACAATAAAGTGGACACCGGGTCAAGACTTCTACTAGCCTACACAGTGTTTTTGTGAAGACTGGAAAAGGCACAAACCCAGTGCCTGGGAATCCGACCTCGGAAAGCTGAGCCAGGTGTGTGAGATGGCACAACTCAGAAAATACAATGTGAAGGAAGTTTAGACGACACGGGCTCAGTGCTGAGACCACAATTAAAGTCAAGGGAAAGAGACACATACTCGCCTATCTGTGCAGTTACCTGCTCTCCGGGGGAAGAACCAATAGGCTCACAACTGTAAAGCCAACAGCTCATATTCGCCTTGAGCATGTAGCGTTTCACATGGATTCTAACAAACCTGTGGTCTCTTTGGTCCCTATAAGTCACGTGAACTCACCCATGCATGCACCAATACACCTTTCCCCGCCAGAGTATAAAAGAAATCTGTGTTCAACTCTTTCACCTTCCAGTCCCAGCCCTCACCCACCTACCACATGCACAGACCCTGGTCTCAGCATGCCCACTCCCGGATCCCCGCGCCACCAATTTCTGCTCTGCTCCTCACCTCCGGTAGATGACAACTACCTCTGGACCTTTCAGTTGCCTTCTTATGGTCTCTTGGCCTCACCTTCTGGTCCCTTTCTCAGCTTGTCTCCATCTCCTGACTTGCCTTAAACTTCCTGCCCTAGCTCTGACCCCCACAGTGGTCATCTTTCCTAATTACAGTCTACTCAGACTGACCGTGGCTGAGTTGGCATTCCCTTAATATCCATCTTTGACAAAGGAGATAGTCCTAGGCTTGACATGCATAAAGTAGACACACAATAAGTACTTGTTGAAGTATTGCTAGATGAATTGGATAACTGAATATTGCCAGTAGTCATCTGCGGACTGCTGCTTGATCTTACAGACTTTCAGATTTATCTCATTTATTGAGCTTCAATTAGGGATTTGTTAATCAATCTCTCTCCAAACCATATTAGCTGCATGGTTAAGACTATGATGAGGATAATTTATGCACTGGTGAATGAGAAATGATTGAATTAGCTAAAGATGGTTGGACTACATTAGCTGAAGAAAAGAAGAGCCTTAGACACTTGGGGTTAGTTTGTCATCCCCTGAACAACTCACCGAATCTTCTAGGCCAAGACGTCATCAGAGCCACCAATGGGATTAAGCACCAAATAGCTACCATTCATTGAGCGGGCGACAGGCTACGTGTGCCTTAGCAAAGAAACCTCATAGCCGAAAGATAAGCCTTATTTTGCCAAGATATGAAGAGGCTTGTCCAATATAAAGAGGTTGGTAGGTTCTACAGCCTGACTTCAAACTCGGATCTGATTAATTCCAAAGACACCACTGTCTGCATATTTCCACTTAGCTTCTCTGATGTGGTGAGAGGTGCAGGCCAGGAACCCAAACTTCAGGGTCTAAAAATCAGAGCTCTACGTCCCAAGGAACTAACTCACAGTCACATTTGAAACAGGCACATGGCCAGAAAGAGGTAGGAAGATAGTCATGAGGTATGAAGTGGTCCACCACCTGGAAGAAACTCAAGGATGGTCATTGCACACTCTCTGGTCCCTTTCTGGTTTTCCCCCTTCTACTCTGCTATGCGAAGCTCTGGGATCCCCTTTGGGGCAGCGGCCTGAAGACACGCCATTCCCTGTTGGCTGATTTCCCCTGCTTGACTCCGCTCCGTGCTGCCCGGTCATAGGTGTAGGTGAGATTCACTTTACCCCTCTCAATCTCTGGACTTCCTGTGAGCAGGTCCCGGAACTGCACCAATCAGTCCTCAGACCTGGGCTTCCTGTACTGCCAAGCTCAGCATGGTTCTTAAAGTTCCAGATCTTAAACTTGGTTATTTTTCTTTCTGGTTAAGTGCTACACCATTGGAGCCAGTTTATACTCCTCCATCATGAGCCCGGATACTTGCAAGACGCCCGTTCCCACCAGTAACAAGGGTGCTCATTTGCTGTGGGGCTTCCAGTCAACGCAAAAATGTGATCACCACGGGGGAACTAGGGCGGGGGAGCAGTAAAAGGGACTTCAAAGAAGTCAGCCCTCAGGGTTTGAAGGGAAGACTCCATAAAGTAATTCGAGAAGGACACAGGCAGAAGAGAACTAAATGTGAGAATGGTTGGAAGTGATGGGATGATGATAGAAATAATCGCTCCTTGAATATTTACTATGGGCCAACCATTGGATTATCTCCAATCCTCACAGTAAAGGTATTTTATCTCCATTTTACTGATGAGAAAACTGAGTGTGAGAGATGAAAAAGCCTCAAGTATACAGTTTATGTATGGCAAAGTCAGCTTACAGACGTAGGTCCACTAGCACCCTGTTCATGTTGGTCCCACCATACCATGCTGCAACAAAAGGGCGGACAGAGCTGGGCCTGAACATCTCAGTGGAGTTTTAGAAGGCAGGTGAAGGCACAGCATGAAGCTGGAATGTGCATCTGTACCCAGGAGACTGTCCTGAAAACCAGGCAGGACATCTAGGCGTTAGGAGGAGGAGTATAAGCTGAGGGAGGAGAGGCAGGGGCTGTAGTCAGAGGTCAGACCAACCTTCATCCTTGAGTGGCCCTGCTACCCTTCTCCTTTTGCACAGAGGACAAGGGGACACGCAGGCCTGAATCCTCTGGCGGGCACAATGCCTTGCTACGTGGAGCTCAAGCTGAGCCACAGAGAAGATGAACTGCCTTGGCCCCAAAGGCAGAGCAATGAGTAAAATGCAGCTTTAATTTCCATCCACTGGAAACCAGACCTAATCAAACGCCCACCACAGTTTTAAAGAGAATGTTAGTTACAATCCAGAGCTAATTAAAACTTTCCATAAGATGACTCTTTAAAATTTAAGTGGCCTTGAATGCTAAAAGCTCAGGCTTGTCCCTAACTGCAGAATTATTATTAACACATTAGCACAGGAATACCAGCCATTGAATTTGCTCAGCAATTTCGAAATAATGATGTTTTGAGTGTTTCCAGCTGAAATGATGTGTCCCTTTCAATTCTTACCCAGCAGGTCATCAACTTCTTCCCTCCACCACTTCCCCAATACCGATATCCTCCTCCCTCTGAGGCCAACAGCGTTTCTGTTTCTTGCGGCTCTGTCTGCATGCATCTGTCCACAGCTCCTAGGTTGATCTCTGCCACGATGTCCACCTGCTTAGTGTGGACTTTTTATATTTATCTCCCCCTGAAAGCAGAGGCTGTTCATGTGGGGTACAGTGTAATGTATAGGGAGGGTACAGACATTAGAAATGGACAGAGTTCATTCCAGTCCTAGTGCTTTCCCTTACTGGCTCTGGGGCTTTACAGCAAGTTTTTACGGCATTATCACTACTAACAATAATAACTGTTAACATGTGTTGAGGCTTACTATATGCCAAGCACAATTTATACACACTATCTAAAACCCCCCAGCAACCTTTATTTTTATCTATTCTGTTTAACAAAAAGCTTTAAAATACTCACTGTAATACTCCCTATGTGCCAGGCACTGTTTTGTTTTATGTACATTAAATCCTCGGAGCAATCTCAACGAGGTAGGTACTATCATTATATCCACTTTCAAAGGAGTGAACTCAGATTAAGTAACTTGTATCACACAGCTAAAAAGTACAGTCTTGCCAGGATTCCAACCCATGGAGTCAGGATCCAGAATCCATGCTCTTAACCTCTACACAACTGGTTTTCCAACTCCAAAAATCAGAATCACCTGGAGGGCTTGTGAAAACACAGACTGCTAAACCCACTCTCTGAGACTCTGGTTCTGAGGTGGAACCTGAGAGTAGGCATTTCTAAAACGTTGCCAGGTGACACAGATGCTGATGGCACCAGGCTGCTCTAGATTGTGTTGCCAATTTTCCTATTATCCTCCCCTTTTTACAGATGAGAAGACTGAGTCTCCGGTTATCTGAATTAGCCAAGATCACACAGCTAGTAAGGAGCTGAACTGCAATTTGAAATAGGTTGATCTGACATATACCTGAACCACCCAGAACCTCAGCTTCCCCATCTATATAATGGGGATATTGATATTACCTCACTACAAACCTGTTAATGATAACTGAAATAATGAACAGTATAGTCTATGGCATATAATAGGTACACGTGGAGAGTTTGCTTTCCAAGTTCCTGCAGAACTTTGTATACAGTGTGTGCCAAATAAATGTGCGTTGAATGGAGTCGAATCCATCCAATTGCTCCAAAACAGATTTTTGTTGTTGATGCTGTCCAGATACTCCTGATTTCTCCAGTCCATAGTGACACCCTTCTTTTTGGTGCCCAATGTCAATGATCTGAATAGCTCTATCCCTCTCTGTAGTCCAAGTTCCCAGGGCTGTCACATGCCATAACTCCTGGGGAACACTATTCAATATCTATTCCACAAACACAGCACCCATGGAGTTGGCAGTATGGCAACCATGCTGGTTCCCAGCTCTTTTGTTTATTTTGAGGTCCAGAGTGAGAATAAATCTTGTTTCCTCATTACTTCCAATTTTAGGCCTGCCTCCTGATGGAGATCTGCAACAGTTAAGTTTAACTTTTAAATTATTATTACACTCAAGAGTTTGATTCCTCATTGTCTCAGTTTTGGTACTTTTACATGACCAAAATATTCTTATCTGCTTCCCCACACCTCCACAATACAAAAAAATAATAAAATCTGCTTTCAAAATTGAGTCTAATTGTTCATGGCAAGTAAAAAAAAAACAAAAAACAAAACCCTGAAAAATCTTTTGTTTCAACTTCTAGGAACTTACCCTGAAGATTTATCTGCAATAATATCAAAAAGAAACAAACAGCACATGAGCAAGATTATTCACTGAGGCATTATTTATTGTAGCAAAATACTGGAAACGAACTAAATGCCTATCCTTAGAAGTTTGGCTGAATAAACTATTATACATTCACATAATGAGGTACTATACATCCGTAAAAATAAACGAGGAGGCTATTTATGAACTGATATGGAGTGATCTTCAGGATATGTGTCTTTCAGGGGAAAGAAGCAATGTGCAAAAGATTATATATAGTATTTTACTCTTTATGTAAAAAAATCAGAGAATAAGAAAATGTCTACTATTTTTGCAAAAAGAAATACTAGAAGGATAAATAAGCCAGAAACTAATGAAATTAGCTACCTAATTAATAACCCAGAGGGGATGGGTGGGAATAGGGTGCCAGAGAAAGAGAAAGAATCAGTACATCTCTGAGCATATCTTTTTTTTTAGTTTTTCCTTTGATTCTAGGTTTACACACTCAAACAATCAAAATATATTGACAAAGATGGGAAGAAGGATAAAATTTAATATGAACAGGCAATTTATATTTTCTTTATAACAAACAGACATCAAAATTACACAAAAGATAAATAGGATTTGTTCAAGTTAAGTTTTGAACACACTACTCCAGATACCTTCATTGAGATTTATTCTAAAGACAAAAAGAACAGCAAAGAAATCTTGAAATTTATTTAGATTTGTTGTCAGTAGTGGTATTGATGTAGCAACTCTGAAACTATTTATTTTTGTGTATTGTAGATTTGAGCAAATGAGTAAATATATTGATGCTGGGAACCAGAGTTATTACTATGCCTATTTGTACAATATTGGTTTTCACAATGGGAGAAGATACAAATATGAAATGCAGGAAAAAGATGAAGAATTCTGTGATACTGGATTGAATTAAAGATATTAGTATGGATAGGAGTTCAAAAATATGTTCTAGCTTTGTCAACCAAAAGGGGACAGGAGCAATGGCACCCCAGTAACAATGAGCACACTTAGTGCCCAGATTTTGATTTCTAAATACTGTTTCCCACTAAAAGTAATGTGGGCTCTTTGAGAAATGATTGACTCTAGGTCTGCCAAATAGAAGGAATAAAGCAAACGTGGAATATCTAGTTGTAACAGAAAATAAGAACTTGTTCAAAGACTAAAGGGAACGTGTCAAAAGGATTCCACAGCCAGTTTTAAGAGGTAATCACTGGACAAATTAGGGTATAACTGAGTATAAAAATAAAAATAACAGGAAGGTATTATGATACACTAAATAAAAAGGATCCCAGGAGCTCATGCTGATATTATCTATAGCTGTAGGTGCTAGGGGCTTCAAATTTCTTTAATGCCCAGTATGTATACACACATACATACATATATACATGCATTCTTACTAGTATTAAAAAATAGAGAGGAGGTATGAAGCTCTATTTTACAGAAGAATGCCAAGTAATAAATATAGAGGAGGGCTTCCCTGGTGGCGCAGTGGTTGAGAGTCCGTCTGCTGATGCAGGGGACATGGGTTCGTGACCTGGTCCAGGAAGATCCCACATGCCATGGAGCAGCTAGGCCCGTGAGCCATGGCTGCTGAACCTGCGCGTCCGGAGCCTGTGTTCCACAATGGGAGAGGCCATAACAGTGAGAGGCCCACATACCGCCAAAAAAAAAAAAAAAAATATATATATATATATATATACGTATATATATATATATATATATATATATGGGAAATGACAGAAAATTTACCACTATTCTATAGCTAAGGACTAAAAATTGGTTCAGGAAGGAAACATTGATGATGTTTAAACTACTGAGGAAAAGAATTCTGGGGAAACAAAGATTCACAACATCTCAAAATGCCTCCCCACAAATTACTTATTAATTACAAATGTGAAAAGGTTCCAGCATAATAGAAAATTCTGGTGGATCACTTTAAACAGGTGATCAAATGTAATGTCACCAATGGAGGTAAAACCTGATGTCCTGTGTCCCCTGAAGTGATTCCTTAAAAGAACACAAAATAACCAATGTAGAATCCCTGCCTGAGATGTTCAACCTGAATCAAGTCATCAGAAAACAATAAGACAAACACAAACATAGGGACACTCTGAAAAATATTCTGGATTCTTAATAATTGTTAATGTCATAAAAGAACCCCTGAAAAAAAGTTTGGGCAACTATTCTAGATGAAAGAAAACTTAAGATACATGCCAATTAAATCAAGTCATTATCTTTGACTGAATAATGGATCAAAACATTGCAATAAATAATCCCTTGGGAAGAATTTGGGAAATTTTAAATGAATTGGATATTAGATAATCATATTGAGTCTATATTAAATTTTCTGAGTGTGATTATTATATTGTAGTTATTGAGGAGAATTCCTATTCTTAGGAGATATATAGAGAGAAGCATTAAGAAGTCTGCAATTAACAAATAGTTCAGACAAAAAAGGATCTGTCTATATATAGTGGATGATTAAGCAAATAATACAAACATTAACAATGAGTTAATAAATTTCTGCCTTAATAAAAGAAAAAAAAAAGAAAAATGCTAGCAAATGAGAACAGTATTTTTCCAGCTTTGGGCCATCTGCTAGAGCACCCAGGCATAATATGACACAGATATCATGAGCAGTTCATGCCCTCCCTCCATGCCACATCAGATGAAAGCCTAAGAAATCTGCCTTCTCTGAGTTTTAGTTACCTCAAATTGGTTGAATGGATGTCTCACCATCTCTATGGCTGAAAATCAACATCTTTTGCTGTACACTCACAGACTCCTTCATTTGATGGGAGAAAAAGTAGGACACAGCTGAAAATCTTTTTTGAGACTAAAAATATAAAGTTATAAATCTGCACCTGTCTTGTAATTTATTTCCTTGCCTCATTCTCCCAAAGTTTTCTGGTTTCAGTTACATCATGTAAAAAGCTTGGGGAAAAAAAAAAAAAAAAAGCTTGGTAATCATCACTCCCATACTTAAAACAATAACAACAAAAGAAGCTTAACAAACTGAAAATCAACAACTTTTCTTGGGCTTATCAGATAATTGAGGTTGCAGGACAAATCACCATCCCAAAATACAGAAAATCATGGCCAGGGGATTCTTTAGGAACCCAGGGGATTCTGCTTCCCTAGTGTGAAAGTCCTTGGTGTCATAAACTGGTAGGAATATTTAAATGGCAATTTTGATGAATTGCTGGAGGTGGAATGTGGGTAACTTGACAGTGAGAAACCCCTGGGGGCTGTTTCTTGAGTGGGCTAAACTTTTGTGGTTTTTAAATTCAGGTACCCACCAGGTTCTCATGATGAAGAGCCAAAAAAAAAAAAAAATCACCTCATGGTTCTGGCAGGAGGAGGGGAAAAGTAAACACTTTGAAATGTACTCTGAGCATTCTCTACAACAAAGGCCTACTCTCCAATGAAAAAGAATTTATCAGCACCTTATCTTACCAAGGCAGATGGTAGAAGGGCAATTACCCAACCTCAGCCCCCTGTAGTCTTTCTGTCTCACCTAAAGAAATAGAAGGTAAAGCTAAGAAACACTTGTGAGGGTGTTAGCCCAGGGAGAAAGGCCCGCTAAAAAACTGAGACCTAATTGTAGGATCATAGAACATTTTCTCTTCCCTGTGCCTTACCACCACATCACCAGTGCTCCAGTACAATAACAGTGCAATGCAACTAGAAGAGTTGCAAGGCACAGACTCTATTTAAGAAGGAGTACTTAGGGAAACCCAAAGACAACAGTGGGGAAAACCAAAGACACTAGAGAGGAATTTGAAGCCTTTGCACCCACAGCTACATCAAACATTAAACACAACTTGAGTCATAGATAGATTAATATAAAACCTCACACTGAAGGCCAATTTACCTCAGTTTCTATTGCCCAATATATCATGTCCAGCTTTCAACAAAAATTACAAGTCATGCTAAAAGGCAAGAAAAAAAGAGTCTAAAGAGACAAAGTAAGCATCAGAATGAGACTCAAATATGACACAGATTTTGGAATTATTAGACTGAGAACTTAAAACATTTATGATTAATCTGTTAAATCCTCTAATGGAAAAAGTACACAACATGCAAGAGCAGATGGGTAATGTAAGTGTAGAGATGGAAACTTTAAGAATTAAAAGGAAATGCTGAAATAACACTGTAACAGATATAGAATGCCTTTAATAAACGGTTTTAGACACAGCAGAAGAAAAACAATCAGTGAGTCTAAAGGTACGTTAGTAACTTCCCACACTGAAATACAAAGAGAAAAAAGGAATGAAAATAAGTCGGAAAATAATACCCAAGACCTACAAGATAACTTAAAAAGGTATATAACCTATACTTAATTGGGAAAAAACAAATGAAGCAGAATAAATACAGAAATAAAAATTACTGAGAACTCTCAATCAATAACACCAAACCACAGATTCAGCAAGCTGAGAGGACACCAAGCAAAATAAAAATAAAAATTCTACACCAAGGCATATCATATTCAAATTTCAGAAAACCAAAGACAAAGAGAAAATGTTGGAAGAAGCCAGGGGGAAAAACACCTTATCATTAGAGGAAAAAGAATAAAAATTATAACAGACTTCTCATAACAAACCATTTAAGAAGTTAAGTGTGTGGAGTAAAATATTTAAAGTGTTGAAAGGAAGAAAACTTCACCACCCGAGAATTCTGTATCCATTGAAATAAACCTTCAAAAGTGAGGAAAATAAAACTTTCACAAACAAACAAACACAGAGCTAATTCATTGCCAGCAAACCAGCCTTGCAAGAAACGTTAAAAGAAGTTCTTCAGGGATAAGAAAAATGATATAGCTCAGACAAAGGGACCTGCATAAAGAAGGAAAAGCATCAGAGAAGGAATAGATGTAGGTTAAAAACCTTTTTTTTTTTACTTATTCTAAATTGGTATCATAGATAACTGTTCAAGACGTATTATGTGATTATACCTTATATATATAAGTAAAATGAATGACAGCATTTTTATAAGAAATGGAAGGGAAGGATTAGGAATACTCTGTTACAAAGTTTTTGCACCATCTGGGAAGCAGTATAGTTTTATTTGAAAGTGGACTTAGACTAGTTGTAAATGTATATTGCAAACTATAGGGAAACCACTAAAATTTTTTCAAAAGAAATATAACTGATATGGTAAGAGATGAGAGAAAATGTAAGCATATAAAGTGCTCAATTAAAATCAGAAAAGGGGGGAAAAGGAAGAAATAAAGAAATACAATGAAGAGGAAATAGTTATAACCATAGTAAGTATTATCCAACTAGATCAATAATCACTTTAAATGTAAAATGGTTTAAGTACGTCAATTAAAAGACAGAAACTGTAATATCAGATAAAAATCCAACATCATAGACTACATGTAGTCTATGAAGAACCCACTTCAAACATAAAGACAGATAAATTAAACATAAAGGATTGGAGAAAGATATACCATACTAATACTAATTTGAAAAAGAATCTGGAGTTGCTATATTAATTTCAGACAAAGCGTATTTCAGAGAAAGGGACATTATCAGGGCTAAAGAGGGTCATTACATAATAATAAAGGGCTCAATTCTTCAAAAAGATATAACCCTTAATGTATATGCATCTGAGAACAGAGCATCAAAATACATGAGGCAAAAATTGATAGAACTACAAGGAGAAATAGACAAATCTACTATTATAGTCGGAAATTCAATAACCCTTTATCAGTAGTTGACAGATCTACCAAGCAAAAATCACTAAGATAGTTGAACTAAGCAGTATCATCAATCAACTGGACCTAATTAGCGTTAATAGAATACTTTATCCAATATCAGGAGAATACATATTCTCATCAAGCTCATATGGAACATTCACCAAGACAGACCACATTCTGGGTCATAAAACATAACCTGACAAATTTAAAAGAACTAAAATCATACGAAGTGTGTTTTCAGACCACAGTGAGATTAAACTACATATCAATAATAAAATGACAGCTGGATAATCCCCAAATATTTGGAGATTAAACAACAATTCTAAACAACAAATATACCAAAGAAGGCACCTCAAAGAAATTTTAAACTAAACGAAAATGAAAATATAATATCAAAATTTGTGGGATGGGGGCTTCCCTGGTGACACAGTGGTTGAGAGTCCGCCTGCCGATGCAGGGGACACGGGTTCGTGCCCCGGTCTGGGAAGATCCCACATGCTGCAGAGCGGCTGGGCCCATGAGCCATGGCCACTGAGCCTGTGTGTCCGGAGCCTGTGCTCCGCAGCAGGAGAGGCCACAGCAATGAGAGGCCCATGTACCACAAAAAAAAAAAAATTTGTGGGATGCAGCAAAGCAGTACTTGAGGGAAATACATAGTACTAAAATGCATATATATATATATATATATATATATATATGCACGTATATATGTATGGAAAGATGAAAGATGTAAAATCAATAATCTAAAAATTCCACTTAAAAAACAGAGATAGTATAATAAATCAAGCCTAAGGCAAGAAGGAGAAAATAAAAACTAGAGCAGAAATCAATGAAATTGTACAGAGTGAGGGAAAATGATTATTTGGCTAACCAAGGAAAAAAAGGAGAAACAGAAATTACTATATCAGATATGAAAGAGGGGTCATCACTACAGCTCTCTTGGACATTAAAAGAATAATAAAAGAATACTATGAACAACTCTATGCTCATAAATATGAGAACTGAGATGAAATGGACCGATGCTTTGACAGACACAAACTATTAAAACTCACTCATGGAGAAACAGACAATCTGAAAAGGTCTATATTGAAATGCAGCCAATAATTAATAATGCTACAAAAATAAAGCACCAGGCCTACATTATTTCATTGGTAGATTCTATCAACCATTTAAGAGTAAAATAATACCAAATCTCTTCCAGAAATTATATAGAATCAGAGGGTACACTAATGTGATTGTTAATTTTATGTGTCAACTTGGCTAGACTATCATGACCAGTTGCTTGGTCAAACACTAGTCTAGATATTGCTATGAAGATTTTTTTAGATGCGATTAACATTTAAATCATTAGACTTTGAATAAAGCAGATTACCCTCCATAACATGGGGAGACTTCATGGAATCAAGTGAAGGCCTTAAGAATAAAGACTAAGGTTTCCCACAGAAGGAGGAATTTAGCCCCAAGACTGCAACACAGAAAACCTCCCAGAGTTTCCAGCCTGCCTTCCTTGCCCTGAAAATGTTGGACTTAAGACTGCAACATCAGCTCTTACCTGAATTTCCAGCCTACCAGCTTGACCTACAAATTTTGGACTTGCCGGCCCCACTAGAATCCTGTGAGCCAATTCTCCCTGTCTCTCTCTCTCCCTCTCCCTCTCCTCCTTCCTCTCTCTCTTCCTCTCCCAAATCCCCCTCTCTTTCATACACCAATGTAATCTCTCAATTCCAATGAACAACTGGAATTTTAAAATTTAAAAACACAACACCATTTACAGTAGAACAAAAATGAAATACCTAGTTATGTATTTAACAAAATATGTACAAGGTCTGTATGCAGAAAACTATAAAACAGATAAGAAAAATAAAAGAAGATCAAAATAAATGGAGAGAGATTCTGTGTTCATCAATAGGAAGACTCAATATTTTTAAGATGTCAATTCTTCCCAAGCCTTCTTCTAAAGATTCAATTCAATACCAGTCAAAATCCAGGCAAACTATTTTATAGATATCGATAATCTTATTCTAATGTTTATATGGAAAGGCAAAAGACTGCAAATAACAAAACACTGAAGAACAAAGTTGGAGGACTGACATGATAGGATGTCAAGACTTTCTACAAAGCTACAGTATGGTATTGGTGGGGGTGAAAAAGACACATTGATCAGTGGTACAGAATAGAAAGCCCAGAAATAAATCCATACAAAGAGAGTTAACACATCAGTGGATCAAAGGCTACTGAATAGAGAAAAGATAGTCTTTTTAGCAAATACTACTGTATGTACTATTTTTGGACAAATTTTTGGACAATTGGATGTCCAAAATGGATTCTAGATCTAAATGTAAAATGCAAAACTATAAAACTTCTAGAAGAAAATATAAGGGAAAATCTAGGTGGCCTTGGATTTGATGATGAGGTTTTTTTGATGCAACACAAAAAATATGATTCATGAAAAAAATTGATAAATTGGGCTTTATTAAAATTAAACCATTCTGGTCTGTGAAAAACACTATTAAAAGAATGAAAAGACTGCCCCAGACTGAGAGAAAACATTTGCAAAACATGTATCTGATTAAGGACTTATATCCAAAATGCAAATACTTTCAAAGCTCAACAAAAGGAAAACAATCAACCCAATTAAAAATTGGGCAGGGCTTCCCTGGTGGCGCAGTGGTTGAGAGTCCACCTGCCGATGCAGGGGACATGGGTTCGTGCCCTGGTCCGGGAAGATCCCACATGCCGCGGAGCGGCTAGGCCCGTGAGCCATGGGCGCTGAGCCTGCACGTCCGGAGCCTGTGCTCCGCAATGGGAGAGGCCACAACAGTGAGAGGCCCGCGTACCGCAAAAAAAAAAAAAAAAAAAAAAAAATGGGCAAAAGATCTGAACATACCTCTCATCAGAGAAGATAAGCAGGTGGAAAATAACCATACGAAATGATTTTCAACAATATCTATCATTAAGGAATTTCAAATTAAAACAATGAGACACTACCACATACCTATTAAAATGGCCAAGAAAACAAAACGAAAATCAACCTGACAATACCAAATGTTGGCAAGGAAGCAAAACAATAAGAACTCTTTTTTATTGCTGGTGGAAATGAAAAATAGTACTGTCACTTTGGAAGACAGTTTGGCGTTTTTTTAATAAAACGAAACATATTCTTACCTTACAATCTAGGAATCACACTTCTAAGTATTTACGCAACTTAACTGAAAACTTATGTCCACAGAAAAATCTGCAAGTGAATGTTTTATGGCAACTTTATTCATAATTGACAAAAACTGGAAGCCACCAAGATGTTGTTCAATAGATGAATGGATTAACAAATTGTGGTTTGTTCCCAATGGAATATTATTCACTGGTAAAAAAAGATGAGCTCTCAAGCCACGGGAAGAATGGATGAACCTTAAATGCACATTACTAAGTGAAAGAAGCCAGCCTGTAAAGGCTACAAACTGAATGATTCTGGTTATATGACATTCTGAAAAAGACAAAACTATAGAGATGGAAAACAGATCAGTGGTTGCCTGGGTTTTCAGGGGAGAAATAAAGGGTTGTATAGGGGAAGCACAGGGAATATAGGGCAACTATTTTGTATGATTCTTTAATTGGAGGTACATGATATTATTTTCAAAACCCGCAGAATTTTACAGAAGAGTGAATCTTAATGAAGGCAAATTTTAAAACAAAAACAAACAAATGAGGTCAAGGAATTCCAGGAAAGAATTCAGACCGTGACAAGAGAATCTAACTGATTCAAAAATAAATGAAACTACCTCATTAAAGGGGTGAGAGGAAAGGTGCTGACCTATGTAACTTTGGAGTCTGCAAGACTAAAGGCAAAAGGAGCCACACATAAACACTGTACACTAGCTGAAAAAATTGTTTCCTATGGGGGTTCAGATGAACAATTCAGACACTGGAATTGAACAATTAAGTAAATGGATGGTGGACTGTGGGAGCCAGGTTTCTTACTGTTCAAGTGGGGATCACAGTTAAGCAAGGGGAGAAGGCTGGAATAGTCCATGTGGTAATAGATGAGAGTTGAAGGCATCAGTATGAACTCAGTATTAATATACCTACAGATAGCTACATATGGAAATATTTATGGATAAATGTATATAAGTGGTTTAATATACACACGTGTCCTTGTTTTGTCAGCAGAGATGGTGCAAAAGCAAGAAGAACCCAGCAGCAATGAACACATCTAGCACCCAGATCTTGGTCTATAATACCATCTTCCATTAAAAGGAGCCAGGATTCCCTGGAGAAATGGCTGATGCTAATACTGGGGCAGTAAATATACAAGATGAGCCTGGAGCCTCTTCAAGTGCCTAAAAGGAAGGAAGTGCTCAAAAACAAAACAAAACCTACATTGATGAGTTATGTTGAAAGAGCACAGGAGCCAACTGAAAGAACTCGCAGGGGTCAAAGCCAGAAGAATTTGAGCAACAAAACAAAGTAGTATTGGATTATAACCCAAAGTATAAAATGAATATCTGTGAGTCCTTGCTGATATAAATAAATAATTGAATAAATAAATAATTGATGAAGAGACAAATTTCCCTTGCAGAGGACTTCCACATGAATTATGTAGATACTCCACTCTCAGGGGATGGGAAGAGAGCATAAATCCCACTCATTAAGAGTGGGATCCACACAGTGACTTCCTTCCAAAGAGGACAGCAAGGAAAAGTGGGGAAAAGTGACTTTACAGGGGAAAACCTGATAAACACTATCCCAGTCAGGTGATCGAGGTCAACAACAACAGTGATAAACTACATATCATATGAACCCTTGACGTGAGGTGATAAAAATGGTACTTTATCTCAGTGGTTTTCCTCCGCCAAACCCATAATCCTAGTCTAATTATGAGAAAACATCAGACAAATCCCTTTGAGGGGCATCCTACAAAATATTTGACCAGTACTTCTCAAAACTGGTAAGCTCATCCAAAACAAGGAAAGCACGAGAAACTTCTGCAGCCAAGAGGAGCCTAAGGAGACATGACACCTAAGTGAAATGTGGCATCCTGGATGGGATCCTGAAAAGGCATTCGGTAAAACTAAGGAAATTTGAATAAAGTATGGACTTAAGTAAGCTAACAATATTGTGTCAATATTAGTTTACTAATTGTAATAAACGTACCATACTAATGTAAGCTACTACAATAATAGGGGAAATTGGGTGTGGGGTATATGGGAGCTCTCTGTACTATCTTAATTCTTTGGTACATCTAAAACTGTTCTTAAAGTTTATTTTTGTTTGTTTGTTTTAAAAAAACCTCTCCTTGTTCTGGTTCCTTTTTTATAGAGAATTTGAATCAGGAAAAAGAACTCAGTTCCTCACCCTTTGACCTAGCTCTCTTTTTTCTTTTTTGTCCCAAATGGGTCTTTCAGCTGCTATGTCACATCTTGTTCTGCTGCTGCCACCCCGATTCAGTCACTGGGCAGTTCTGATAGCTTGGAAATTCTGTCATTGTGCTTTACTTCTTTATGGCTTCTGCCCCCCTAGAACAACACAAGAGGAATTTACTTCCACACAGGAGTTTTTCAGTCATTCAAAGACACTTTTTCTGGGCTTCCCTGGTGGCGCAGTGGTTGAGAGTCCGCCTGCCGATGCAGGGGACATGGGTTCGTGCCCCGGTCTGGGAGGATCCCACATGCCACGGAGCGGCTGGGCCTGTGGGCCCGGAACCTGTGCTCCGCGGCGGGAGAGGCTACAGCAGTGAGAGGCCTGCGTACCACCAAAAAAAAAAAAAAAGACACTTTTTCTGAAGGCTTCCTCCCCGGATTAAAATTAGGCTAGGCAGCCTCTTTCGTTCCTCACATGATGCAGTTTCTAAATACTTCACCACCCTGGACACTTTTCCGTGAAAATTTATGTTTGTTAAGAAGAGGAGCCCAGATCTAAATGCATTTTTTCCCATTGTATCTGATCAGAATTGAGCAGAATGTTATTTCTTGGGTTGTAATTACTTTTATTTACTGCTTAAAGTCTATGTCACTCTGGTTTTAGATCTCCATTTCAAGCAAGTGAGCTAAATAACATTAAGGCTCCTTTATATATCCTCTCACTCCTCATTAAAACCACTGCATTAATGAATTTCAAACAATTCATTTAAATTCCATACCTCATGCAGATGTTCTGTTTGAAATCAACTGCTTTGACCAACTTTTTAAATGAACTGACAGCTTACATCAGCAACTCGACTGAATACGGCATACCCTGTCATGTCCCTCTCCCAACAATAACAATTTGGCATCCATCCATAGACAAAAGTGTCATTGTGAGAATTTTGGTATCCAGCACCATATGCCGTGGGACCCGAGAGCAGCCTCGCCCGCGCATGCATCAGGTAATAGGCAGACAAGACCTCTGGTCCCAGTAGCGGACCCTACAGTGGCTCACGATCCAGCTCCAGCCCCTGTCGGGTGTGGTCCAGGAGACCCCGGAAAACACTGGCTTAAGCAATCACCCACAGACAAGAAAGCATTTGCGGGAGTCAAGGTTTCCAGTGGAGAAGTCCTAGCACACCAATGGAGCAACAAAAGGAAAAAAAAAAAAGGAGTTTGGACACATTGGAAACTTTTTCTGCATCACCCCTCCCCTAAGACAGCATAGCTCAGGGCCAAGAGAGACTTTCTCAGAGTATGATTTCCTCTCAAGGGAAAGTGAAATCATGCGAGAGAGTACCCAGCCTCCCCAGTTATGCGGGACCCTGCCAAAAATACACATTTCTCTCTCCCTTCATCCAAAAACGAAGTGGCGGTTATGTGAGGTGACGTAGGTTTTAACTAACCCTACTGTGGTAATCATTTTGCAACATGTAGGTGTAGCAAATTAACAGAGTTGTGTACCTTAAACTTACAGAATGTTACACATCAATTATTTCTTGATAAAGTTGGAAAACATAAAGTTACCATTTTAATAAATAATAGACACTTTCCTCATTGTACAGAGAGCCTTACACTCATGCCAAGGATGCACGATGAACACACTCAGATCCATGTCTTTTGCTCAGCAGTGTGCTTTGTGTACATTAGCACAATCATAGCTCTCTCAAACGGGAATACATCTCAAAAGTACTTTCCCCAGAGGAGTTAGCTAAAGTATAAAAAAATATTGAATCAGCATTATGGAATTTGGTGGCTCAAAGTTAGCTTTTCATGCCGTGCATAGAACTGAACACAGTAATGAAATAAAACTATGATGGAATAACTCCCAGGGGAATATAGAAATTATAGTACTCAGATATGAAAGCTGGAATTAGCTGCTTACATTTTGTGTTTCAGAGTAAGCCTTTCTGAACATTGCAGAGAAGTAACTTGAAAATGTCTACCTGTTTCAATGATCATCCTTTCAAGATCTGCCAATCTGAGGCATCCTTGACTGTCTCCTAGGGAAGACTGTTCTAGATGTAAGGTGTATTGTGTCAACTCAGAATTTCTGAACGTGCTCAAGGAAGCCACTGGATGACCTGCTCAACAGCTCAACTTTTAAAATTTCAACTCCTAGCATTCAGCTTATGTCTCCCCCTCTTCCTTTGAGCCTGCAGCCTTGGTTAGCAATGCCGTGCTATACTGTTACTCTATATCCCATTGTACTGTAGTGTTATGTACTGCATCGTTAACTATGCCTCGCTGGTTTTTCCTCACTACCCAAATCCTTCTGTTTGGTCAGTCGATGTTAACTCTGTTTATTAGTCTGCCATGTGTTTGCCTCTGCTGATATCACATGGATATAACGTCACTTAATGATGTTGAGGACTGGAGCTGTGTCCTGAGTTTCTTGCTTGTCCCTCTTACCACTAGGCTTCAAAGGAAACTCAAATATGGGAGTGTCCAGAGGTCTTTTTGGATCTACCAAGTGGATACAAACTAAATGCTGATCTAGGCCAAGTCCACATAACTCCAGAATAATAAAGTTGATCTATTCAGACACAATCAATCTCATTTGATCACAGTCCTGTATCTGAGTGTGCAGAAAAATGCTTGTTCTTGAAAGCACTGACCAAATACTGGATTTGGGACAGTCAGTGGCAAATCCAGTTTTATCATTCACCTCTATGCATGTGTTGGGGGGAGAGAAAGATTAGTTTCTTCTTTTATAAATAATTTGGTGGGGGGGAATGAAGCTGGACACTCATGCTGCTGGGAATCTTGCTTGGGTCAGAGACTCAGGATTAATTTTTGGTGTTTGACAACCTATCCACCTCTGTCTAAGCTTGTGGCAGCTGAAGCTGCCCAGCTCCTAAGTTGTCCTTCTGAACAGCTTCCAGTCATCCTTCTTTGCAGACCCAGAGGCAGCTCTGATGGTTCAAAAAGACAAATGCTTTCTTGCAGAAGTCTCTGCTGTTCCTCCCTGAGCTGTCGGTGCCTTTGCGAGAAGCAGGCTCCCTGAGCTGGTATCTCTTCCTCCTTTTCTGGCTGGGGAGCCTACCGTGTGACCCTCACGGCCCCTCGTGGCCAAGCTCCAAGGGGCTGCGACTCTGCTCCCCTCCTGGAAAGGTATTCCTAGAAATTAGGCTTGCAAGCCTAAAGGATCCTGGGCAAATACATTTGAAGCTTCAGAAATGTTGATTGTTGCAGAAATTCATTCTCATGCCTTGCCCAAAGAAATTGAGGGTGGGAAATTGATCTAATCTTGCAATTTAGATGAACTGGTACGCACAGGTGAACTGTGTGGAGAGAGTCTCAGGCCATGTCTAAACGCAGGGTAAAAAGAAGGCTGATCAATTAGAGGTGTCTGACAGCCGGCCCCACCAAGATGCCTGAGCGATGTGCCACCATGGAGAGAGGCTTCCTTGGGCCACACAATGATTATGGAGCATACTAAACATACCCAGCACTGTCCCAAGTGCACAGAGGAGCTCTGACACAGTAGAAAACGCTCTCAAGGAAAGCGTTCACAGGACAACAGGACACACGCTACCATTAACCAGGTGTCTTTGTTGGGATTTATTATCATCCCTGCCTAACACACACACACACACACACACACACGCACGCACACATACTAAATAACACAAATGTTTCGGGTAGATGTTCCACACTGTGCAATTCCTACACGACCTGAAAACGTTCTAAGCTGGTGTTCCTCAAACGTTAATATGCAAGCCAATCAAGTGGGGAAGAGATTCTGTTTCAGCAGTAGGTGTGGGTTGGGCCTGAGCTCTGCTTTTCTAACTTGCTCCCCCTGTGACGCCCGTGTTGTTGATCCATGAACCACACCGTGCGGCAAACTTCTCAGCTTGCAAGTGGCTTCACATTTCTCTTGGGATAAGGACCAAACTTAACATGGCTGACAAGGCCCTTCATGGTCTTGCTGCCGTCTCACTCAGCAGGCTCCTCCGCCCTCTGTGCCTTGCCTTGGCTCTTCCAGAGCACTGGTACTGAGTTCGACTCTATCCTTTCTACTAGTCAAGCCCTGCTCATCTCAGGGCCTTTGCACATGCTACCCATGCTGTCTGGAATGCTCCTTTCTCCCCTATTCACCGAGATAAATTCAAATCTCACCTCAGACATCACTTCTTCAGGACAACCTCCCTGACCTCCCCAGCTAGAAAAATTCTCTCTATTAGCTATTCTCTTAGTACAAAACATTTTCACCTTCAATTTAGTGATGATCAGTTGATGTCTGTCTCCCCTGTGAGAATAAAACCTTACCAGGGCAAGGATCTCGACTGTTTTTCTCACCAGTATATTCCCAGCACTGAGCATGCTGTTTTATGCTTCAGTTTCTAGACTTTTAACTTTCTTGGAAATGGCAATCTTCAGAGTAGGCTTTTCAGGAAAATGAAGTCCTTTATCCTCCAAACTGCCCTGTAAGGGCACTAGGCTGGGGACAGGAGGTGAAATGACCTTACCACTACTTGGTAAGAAACGTGTTCCCTGGCTGTAAGATAAGACATAGGTTTGTGCTGTTTCAGAATGTTACTGATTTATCTCTCTTTTCAACCTTCAAAGAATGAGGACAGGATCCTATCATGCCTCACATCAGTTTCTTGTAGACGTATCTGACTGCCCTCCACTCACTACCCCACTACTGGCCTAAAAGCTCTTTATGGACAGAAATTGGGTCCTTCCTTATTTCTGCTACTGTGAGTCTTACACAGAGTAGAAATTTAATAACATGTGAGGCTAAATCAAATCTGGAAACATATACAGGAAAACTCTGCGTCCATGGGAGTGTACAGTTTGGCCCACCAGTATCTCCCCTAAGACTGCCAGGATAAAATTGTGATAATTTGACATTCGGATGGCCAAAAAGCACATGAAAGGATGCTCAGCATCACTAATTATTAAAGAAATGCAAGTCAAAACTACAATCAAGTATCACTTCACATCAGTCAGAATGGCCATCATCAAAAATTCCACAAACAATAAATGCTGGAAAGGGTGTGGAGAAAAGGGAACCCTCCTACACTGTTGGTGTGAATGTAAATTCGTACAACCACTATGGAAAACACTATGGAGGTTCCTTAAAAAACTAAAAACGGAACTTCTATATGACCCAGCCATCCCACTCCTGGGCATATATCCGGAGAAAACCATAATCCGAAAAAATACATGCACACCAATGTTCACTGCAGCTCTATTTACAATAACCAAGACATAGAAGCAACCTAAAAGTCCATGACAGAGGAATGGATAAAGAAGATGTAGTGTGTGTGTGTGTACACACACACACACACTCAACGGAATATTACTCAGCCATGAAAAAGAATGAAATAATGCCATTTGCAGCAACATGGATTATCATACTAAGAGATTATCTAGAGATTATCATACTAAGTGAAGTAAATCAGACAGAAAAAGACAAATATCATACGATGTCACTTATACATGGCATCGAAAAGGATGATACCATGAACTTATTTACAAAACAGAAAGAAACTCACAGACTTCGAAAACAAACTTATGGTTACCAAAGGGGAAAGGTTGGGGGAGGGATAAATTAGGAGTTTGGGATTAACATATACACACTACTATATATAGAATAGATGATCAACAAGAATCTACCATATAGCACAGGAAACTCTATTCAATATTCTGTGATGATCTATATGGGAAAAGAATCTGAAAAAGAATGGATGTATATATATATATATATATATATATATATATACACACACACATGTATAACTGAACCACTTTGCTGTACACCTGAAACTAACACAACATTGTGAATCAACTGTGCCCCAATATAAAATAAAAATTAAATTTTAAAAATTGTGATAATTTGCCCCGTGGTTATGTGAGTTATATAAAATTCCATTATTCCCTTTTTGCATTGGATGTTGGAAAGCTTAGCATTAAATTCTGTGCAAGTGCATCATGCTTTATCACAAGAATTTGTTAAGCCATCTCAGTTTCTTTTCAGACCAAGGCAGGATATAGAAAGAGGTGACAAATATTTAGTGAGACGCCTATTAATGTTTATTATGTACTAAGTGCCCTACACGTGTTAACTCTAATTCTCTTTATCAAAATACTAAGTTATAGTACCTCATTTTAAGATGAGAAAATTGATTAAATAACTTACCAAAGTCATAGATCTAAACTCTGGTCTAGACAAAGAAACCGAGGCTCAGAGAGAATAAATAACTAGTTCACGTTTACTCAGCTAATTAATGACTGCATTCATTTTCTAAAAGTGCCACAACAAATTACCACAAACTGGATGGCTTAAAACTATAGAAATTTATTCTCTCACAACTCTGGACACTAGAAGTCCTAAAACAAGATGTTAGTAGGGCCACACTCACTCTGAACCCTTCTTGCTTCTTCCTTACTTTTGGTGGCTCTGGCAGTCCTTGGCACTCCTTGGTTTGTAGCTTTACCATCCCAATCTCTGCCCCTGTCTTCACACGGTCGTCTTCCCTCTGTGTGTCTCTGTGTGCCTTTCCTCTTCTTATAAGGATACCCGTCATTAGTGTGGCCCACCCTAATCCAGAATGACCTCATCTTAACTTAATTAATTATATGTATACAAAACCATACAAAACAATAAAAAAAACCCTATTTCAAACTAAGGTCACATTTGGAGGTTCTGGGTAGACATAAATTTGGGGGGCACACCCTTCAACCCAGTACAGTGACTGAGCTAGTGCTAAAAGTGAGATCTAACTCAAGGCAATGTTCTTTATATTATACCAAACAAGCTACCTCTGAAATTCCTTTGCCTTAGGGATATTTCCCACAATGCCTCACACCTGACTGAGCCTCTCTATGGGGAAGATGACTAGCAAACTCGAGAGTTAATCTGACAGCTTCTCTTAAAAGTGGACAGTTGGTTCACTTGTAAGGAAGAATTGCTGAATAGTCAGTTTAGAGATGTCATTACTGCACTTGGGTTTAGAAAAGAATTACATTTTGAGAAGCCAAATATTCAGAGAATAGGGCTTGGTGTAGTCAACATAGAGTTTCTACCCTCACAGCAACAGCCTCTTCATCCATAATCATTTTCCCTCCACCCAGCATCCAAACCCCACTGGCAAGAAGAGTGCTTACCTTGCAAAATACCCACTCCCTCGCAGGGCCAGAGCAATGCTGTCTCCCAATTGCTTGTTTGATGTTAACATTATTCTGAGAATTACATCTCGTCCAACATGATATTTTAATGAGGCTTTGTCTGTTCTAGTTAAGTTCGGTTGATGCTGAGCTAATGAAACACAGGAACAGGGAGAGATGGTCCTCAGTGATGTTGGCTGTTTTTGTAATTCCATGGCTTGGAATAGCAGTTCCCTTAGCCTCTCTGTTCATCTCAGCAGTGAGAAGCTGCAATTTCTGAGAATATCTCTGGGAATGTTCTTTTCTAGGTGTGATCCCCACATACACTTTCTTGTGGTGAGGAAGGTGGAGGGAGGGAGGGATGGTGTTCATGAAAGACTCCTCGTCCAGGACCCGGATAAATCAGTCACGCTACAGGATAGGAGGTACTGCGCTACCTTGAGACGCATGCTGGTCAGGACATGCATCAGGATTCTGGGTCAGCTAAAGAAGGATGGCAAGAGCTGGGTGGAGAGAAGACAGCTTGGCCATTTCCTGGGCTGGGCTGTAGGGAGGCAGCCTTGGGAGAAGGACCACTGCCAGCTGGTGGTATGAAAGTCAACTAAGGAGGTTCATATACTCAGTCTACTAGCCATCTCTTCTCCCCACACGCCCATCTGGCCTTGATGACACCTTCAATTTTTCTTTGTGACTGATTCCTTTCCTTGGTGACTTAATCTCCATTTTGATCTAATTTCTTCTGTGGTTCTTGGCCTCTGGGTGATATTTCTTTATGGGTAGCTCTTGGCACCTCCTTTATGAGACTTGTCAACCCCTTATACTTTATTGCAAATGTTAGACTCTTGAAAGTAAGTTCTGATAAACGAAGAGTTGGAAATTACAAAAGGAAAAGAAAGAGTGTGACTTTCGGCCACAAATAGAAAACTTTTTGACACACAGAACCAAATATTGGCTTCAACAATATCGTTCGGGGCAAGGGGAGCTTCAATAGAGATGTAGAAGGAAACGAAAAAAGAATGAGAAGAGAAAGAGAAAAGGAGAGAGAGAAGGAGGGGGAAAATGGGGCATTCCAGAACAGCGTAGATTCCTTTTAAGTTGATCAGAAATCCTGGGCCCTCTGAATGACCCTGGCCGCATCTAAGCATGGTTAGCAAGAGGGTCAGCAAGTTCTCGTATGGCAAGCACATTGCAAGAGATAATTAGCCTAATGATTTAGACTGTGGGTGCTAGAGTCACAGAAACTTTGGTTTTAATCTTGGCTTTTCTCCATGACAAATATGTAAATTGGGGAAGATTATTCACTTTGCAGTTTGCTTCTTCATTTGGAAAATGTGGATAATAACAGACTTTGGGAGAAGATTAAATGAATGCCTAATACTTGGAAAGAGTGCCCAGGATAGCACTAGGGGAAATGCCAAGTGTTTCTTACTATTTGTACCAAGCAGTGTGCAACAGAGCTGGGAGGATTTGGGACAACCCTCCCCCTTTCCCCCTCAGGAAGTGCTTGGTCCTTAGAAGGGCCCAGCTCAGGCTCAAAGCACATGCTTAAAGGCTGGTCCTGTATTTCTCTCACGGTTGATTAGTTTCTGTTTCTGAAGCCTTGCTTCCTTCATCCCAAGGATTTACAAGCTGTGTGCATGCCTTCATTTCCTCCCTTTTGGTGCTTTCCACCTACTTACACTAGCAGTAGCAAATACCTGTGCTCTGGGCAGCAACATGGCAGGGAAATGAGATTTCCTGATGCTGTTTAACTTTTTGCTCACCAGCTCCAGTGCTTCTGGCCATTGCCAAGGGTCTCTCCCTCTTGACTCTCTTGCTTCTCCTGGGCTTGTTATTCTAGTTCTTTTGTAGTCTTTTGCCTCCAAACAGGGCTGCTCCTCAAATGTGGTTGGGGATTTGAGATGACAAGCCGGGTGAAGCTGAATGGATCACGTCTGTTTGAGCTAATACTGTGCTGGCGGGTCAGAGACTCAGAAGGTGGACAAAGCAGTGGTTTGAAAAGTGGCAGCCTTTCTCTTTTTCTAAAACTACTTGCATTTCTCAAGCTAGGTCTCTGAGGGCCTGGAAACATCCTTCTTTACAGACCCCATCAGTGATTCATGGCAGCATTTGTCCTAGATTTACTTGGCTCTGTAACTGAAAAGTGTAGCGGGCAGAAAGCTAACTTTGGAACAGTTAGAGGGTTTACCTCCTGACACCAGCATACATTTTCTTTTCTAGCTGAGGACCAATTATATAAAGAACCATATGGAAAAACTTCACTGGAAAAGAAAGAAAGGATGTCTAAGTTTAGATCCAGCCAGCCAAGAGAGGCCTGTCACAGCCCGGGATGGAGTGAGCACTGGCAAGATAAGGAGACTACCCGAGGAAAGGGGAGTGTCATGGGGCTTGACATTTCAGGACACCTGACGTCCAGTCTAGCTTTGTCCTACATCACTTTGTGACCCTGGGTAAGTAGGTCACTTGAACTCTTTGGGCCTCAGTTTCTTCATCTGTAAAGCAAAGGGTTGTAACAGTTTAGGTCCCTTATAGTGTAAAGATGCTGCAAGGCAAAGGCAACAATGCTGCTGGCCAGAGAAAGACAGGTGAGAATGGGACCTGTATTCAACGGGACCTTGTTTTAGATAGAACATCCCTAAAATCTTGTGTATTAATAAACCCTATTAAACATATACTTAGGGAGCTCAGTTTCTAGAGACCAACTCTTCCATTTAAAATTGTTAACATCTGGTAATGGGTATGTGTCTTCACTGGTGGAGAACACGCAGAAGCCTGGATAGACTATGAGCGGAGCTCTCAGAGGCTGGAGGTGGAGGCGAGAGCGTGTACACATACAGGCACTACACACAAACACCCCGCACCAGCAAGTATTACTCAAAAGATGGCTTACTTTCATCAAACAAAAACGTCTTAGTCAGAGATTACTGATAGCAAGGAATAGACATCCACCTAAATTAGGGCCCCTTTTAGGGCATTCATCACCCGGAGGCAATCTCCCAGTTGCCCATTGGCAGGTCATTATACATAGCTTTGGAGTCTGTGTGTTTGAATATCTTGATTTTTTTTCTCCTGTCTCTCACCCACCACAGACTCTCACTCAGCCTGGCTGCCTCCGCTCACTGCCCAGGCCTGCCCTTTCAACAGGCTAGCTATGGATGGAGGGAATTCCTAGAGAATAGGGCTGTGGGCAGAACCACAAAATTCAAGAAAGCTTATTGAGAAAAATACAATGTGCACAACAGAAAAACTTGGAATCACTTTTTTGCTTCCCTACTTTCTGGTCTACCCATCCCCTCTCAAAGGGGAACTACTGATAGACAATAACCCTGTAAGAGTGGAGTAATAATGAGCCTAAGACTTACTTTCTATTGAGCCCCTAGGTCTCCAATGTTATTTACCAAATAGGGCAAAAATCATATACCAAATCCTAAAGAATATTTCAGAGATAAAAAACGTTTTGTCTTTTTTCCCATCTTCCAAAGCCATGTATCATTTTCAAATAAAGAACCACCTCACGCTTTCCATGTTAAAAAAAAAAAAGCATCTAATATTATTAATTCAATAAACTTCTTCGGATTGCCTACTACATCCCGGCTACACCTGGACTGGAGAACTAGGCAGTTAACAGATTCCCGCGGATTGATGTGACAGGCAGGTGCACAGGGAATTCCAGCTCAAGGAGTGAGCATGATATTATACATTTGCCTGGTGATTTCATCTCATTTCTCTCACAGGGCTTTCACAAAGCCCACAGATGCATTACCTGCTAGAAATACATTCAAACGTGACCAGAAGCAGGCTTGAAGATTAAGACAAAGACAAGAGGGTTCATTTTACCCAGTTTTCTTACAAGTTCCATCTGTCCTTACCACATGGCATTCCTCCTCCCAACACCCACATACAGCTTTATCCCTCTCTGAAAACTTACACGTAGTGATAACTTATCTACTGAAGATTTTTATGTTATACCAAATGTAATTTCACTGGAATGGATATCCTCTCAGATCTATTCCACCCGTGAGATATGGGGTTTCTCTGGTCATAATATATTATCTGTATTTACAGGAAAACCATGTTTCCTCCATCATTTATCCAGTTTTTGGAACCCAAATTCCACGTTATCTTTGCTTGCTTGCTTTCTTTATCTTTAATAAAAATTGAGGTGCCAGTATTCCCCTGATAAACTGTAAAAAAACAAAAAACAACAAAAAAACTTCTTCTATCCACTGTCTTATCACTTCTCCTTTGAGATTTCACATACCAAATGCACAGAGAGGATGCCAGGTGAAGTCTAGGCTCATATCCATACAAAGTGAGGACAAGCAGCTGACCTCTTCTCATTGCAAACGAGAGAAAACAATGCTGCACGTATCCTTGCAAGAGGGAGTGCTTATGAAACAGCCCCCCACTCTTCACCTGCAAATTTCTTATTCTCCTCTAAGCAGTCATTTGATAGAGGGGATGTGAATTTATTGGTCATTTTATTTATTAATTACTAATGTATTGATGTATTTCAATGTTGCCTTTTTACAAAGGAGTTATTTATCATTTGACAAATATTGAGTTCCTGCTGTGTGCCAAGCACAGTGCTGGGCCTTAGGGCTAGCATATAATTATCCCAAATATGTAACACACCAGCATTTCATGCATTGTCCCTCTCTTCTGGAAGCTAGTGTTAAAAAGAGAGTTTGAATCAACAATTATGATATAGACGGGGGAAGTGGAAGTACAGGGTGCTATGAGAACACAGAGTAGGGAAAGAAGCTTAGAACCTAATTTGGATGTAATGTTGTAAGTGGTGTGTGCATGTGCATGTGTGTGTGTGCGCACGCGTGCTTTTATTTTTGTGAAGGGGTTAGGGAGAGATGGGGGAATTGTTAGCTTTGAGAGAGAGAGGGAAATGTGATAGCCATTCTTCCACTCATGGATCCATGAAAAACAAGTATTTTTCTTTTCCCTTTATATAATGCAAATCATGCCCTATGAATCGTTTACTGACTGGCCTTTCTCACTAACAAAGAAAAATGCCTTGGAAAAATTTTTGTGTCAATACATATGTATTTACCGCATTCTTCCTAGTGACTATAGTTTATGTGTATCAACAGTTTATTCCTCTAACAATGGGCATTTCCCCCAATGTTTATACATGAATCTTGAAGCAAATGTGTCTTTCTTTGGAATAAATTTCGAGATACAGAATTTCTGGATTAAGGGGTGTGCACATTTAAAATGTTAATACTGCCAGGTTGCCCTCCCAAAGGCTTTGATATGAACAGTTCAAACAAGGAGGATGAGAGTGTCTATTTCCTTAACAACACAGAATATGATCAATATGTTTAATTATTTCCAATCTAACGGATAAGAAATGTTAGGTAATTGTTGATTTAATTTTCATTTCCCTGATTACTAGTCAATTTGAACTACTTTTCTTATGTTTATAATCTGTTGGCATTTCTTAATTGCCTATATGTATTCTTTGTCAATTTTTCATCTTTTGGCATTTATTGGTGCTTTTATATATTCTGAATATTAATCCTGCCTGTAATTTGTGTCATAAACATTTTCTCCTAGTCTGTTGCTTACTGTTTTCCCAAAATTTTATTATGAAAAATTTCAAACATTCAGCAACTTGAAACAATGTTGCTTATTTCTTTTAACTTCCCTTATGATGCTTTTTGTATACAGAGTTTAAATTTATTTCACAACCTGTTAAAAGTGGTTTTTTTTTTTTTTAACTTCTGGCATTTTGCATCCTACGTAGAAGCTCTAACTTACTCTAGGGTTATCAAAATATTCTCATTCATTTTCACCTAATATTATTATTGCTTTGAATAAAGAGCTCTTTAGCCCATCTCACTGGCACTGGGAGTGGTGATTTGGGGCACGTCTAGCTTGACTGAACCAATGATACTGGGATAACTAGCTCTCAATTTGACAGGAAATAATTCATCCTCTTTCTACCCATGTGAAATTCCATCTTTCCCACAATCTAAATTCCTCTATATACATGGAACCATTTCTGTATTTTGTTTTATTCCAATGACCTACTCATTTAATTTCTCCTATTTTAGTTACTGCCTTTGTTGTATATTTTGATAAATGTTAAGTCAAGTAATCTCTTGCTG
This sequence comes from Delphinapterus leucas, assembly GCF_059928025.1. Lineage (NCBI taxonomy): Eukaryota > Metazoa > Chordata > Mammalia > Artiodactyla > Monodontidae > Delphinapterus > Delphinapterus leucas. Next base: position 115,336,716 of record NC_143131.1, on the reverse strand, counting down.
GTCTCTTTCAATTGTTCTTTATTTCTCTTTTTCTAAACAGCTTCTCTTCCATATAAACTTTATAGTCATTTTGACAGCTTCTATGAAATATCTGTTGGGATTTTGATTTGGAATTCAGGGAGTGTTGACATTTTAACAACACTGGATCTTTGTATACAGGGACATTGTGCATCTTAGTCCTGGCTCTCTATCCTTGAGAAGGAGGCAGCTGTGGTTCTCTAAGGGGAATATACTGGGGGTGGGGTCTGCACCTTGTGTGACTGCCTTGCCCCCGTGGGCCCAGCATCCTTCTGCTCTCTGGCTTAGAGATAGGGAAACATCTCCCAGTCTGATAGAAATCATCCCTTCCCCCTGGAGAAGAGACAGGAAAGAGCTACCCCATTAGACCGAAGCCAAAGTGCCATGATACCCTCTGTGCAGGTCTCTGGAGCTATCCAAGGAAACAGGGGCTGCTGGAGACATTGCACTTTGGCCTCTCGATGCCCAGTGACTTTAGATGGTGACCACTGCTTCACAAATTCACAGAGAAGAGTGTTATCTTGTTGATGCTTAACTCAATTTGCAAGAAAAAATTAAAAAATGGGCAGAAGAACTAAATAGATATTTCTCCAAAGAAGACAGATGGATGGCCAATAGGCACATGAAAAGATGCTCAACATTGCTAATTATTAGAGAAATGCAAACGTAAGGTAGATAGCTAGTGGGAAGTATCCGCATAGCACAGGGAGATCAGCTCGGTGCTTTGTGACCGCCTGGAGGGGTGGGAGGGAGGGAGACGCAAGAGGGAAGAGATATGGGAATATATGTATATATATAACTGATTCATTTTGTTGTAAAGCACAAACACACCATTGTAAAGCAATTATACTCCAATAAAGATGTTAAGAAAAAAAAAACTGCAATGAGGTACCACCTCACACCGGTCAGAATGGCCATCATTAAAAAGTCTACAGATAACAAATGCTGGAGAGGGTGTGGAGAAAAGGGAACACTTCTACACTGTCGGTGGGAATGTAAGAGGGTGCAGCCACTATGGAAAACAGTATGGAGGTTCCTCAAAAAACTAAAGATAGAACCAGATATGACCCAGCAATCCCGCTCCTGGGCATATATCCGGACAAAACCATAATTCAAAAAGGCACATGCACTCCAGTGTTCATTGCAGCACTATTTACAATAGACAAGACATGGAAGCAACCTAAATGTCCATTGAGAGATGAATGGATAAGAAGATGTGGCACATATATACAATGGCATACTACTCAGCCATAAAAAATAATGAAATAGTGCCATTTGCAGCAACATGGATGGACCTAGAGATTATCATACTAAATGAAGTAAGTCAAAGATAAATGCCATATGATATCACTTATATGTGGAATCTAAAATATGACACAAATGAACAATCTACAGAACAGAAACAGACTCTCAGACATAGAGAACAGACTTGTGGTACCAAGGTGGCAGGGCCGGCGGGGAGGGATGGGTTGGGAGTTTGAGATTAGCAAATGTAAACGACTATATATATATACATGTACACTGAATCACTTTGCTATACACCCGAAACTAACACAACATTGTAAATCAACTATACTGCAATAAAATCAACTAAAAATTAAAAAATAATCATACCTATCTAAGAGGTCTTGTGAAGATTAACATAGCACAGGCAGTATGCTTAGAATGGTACTGCCTTATTCATAGTAAGTACTCTGGTTAGTGGTTATTATTCCATAATTAATGTTAGCTATTCTTCTTCTATAATTATCACTTCTGAACAGGTCATAAGACTCAAGTTTGGCCCCCAGAACGTAATGATGCCGATGGCTAACATCCTACGCCTGGCTCTTCTGTCAAGGCTGCATTGCGATCCAGGCAGGCGTTAGGATCCCATTAAGTGTTCCTGCACAGCACACACTGCAAACAGCCCACAGGGATCAGAGGTGGTGACTGGTTTACAGCACTCAGAGAACTGATGAAACTAGAAACAAATGGAGATTCGCTGCAAATAAGCCCTGCAAACATCACATGCACACTTGCTTGCTCGGAATGGCAGGGGACCTGCGATGAGAGGGAAAGAATGCTGCACATTTTTCTAAGCAGCGAGAGCCTTTAGTTCAGTTGAACTAGGAGATGGTTTTTTTACAGTGTTACCAGAATCTTCTACCGGCTCCCTGTCTCAGCCAGGTTATCACCACTCTCAAAATCCCTCTGTCACATTTTCCATTCCAATAATGAATTGTTAATGTCTATGCTCTCTCAGGCTGAAGTCCTATATAATTTTCTCGTTGTCTAATTGCTCTTTTCATTCGACCCTGTAAAATAACTGGAAGGTTGCCACAGTGCTACCGGAATTTGAAAAGGAGGCAAGATTCTCCCGTCCGCTCCAGTTCAGCCAGTCTGCGTGGTGCAGGCCATCTGAAAGTGCACTCAGTGAGTTATAGCAATCCCTAGGATCGAAAATGGGAAATCTCAACTACAAAGTTGGTGAGATGCTCTCCAACTCAGGGGGCTGCCTTGACATGGCTGCTCACAGGGAAGCATGTTGAGGATTTAAACGCCTAATGGACACTGAAATCCCAATTCATATGCACCTTATGTCACCTCCAGGTTTGCCTGTGCTGATGGTTCCACTGGAATGCCTTTACCTCACCTCCCTTCTGCTTTCCCATTTCCTCACTCACCCTTTAATTTCTCTCTCAAATGCTACCTGAGGAATAAAAATCTTTATTTTTTTCCATTATTTTCAAAGTTACCTTTTATTGATGGGAATACTAGCAAAGCCTTATCATCAATACAAAAATATTTTAAAATATAATGAGATTTTACCTACACAGTAAATTGGAAAATTAGGGAGCGAATCAGGAGAACATTTTCATTCCTGTTCAGATAGTATTAACCAATCCATAGTTAGATATAGAGCAAGAAAATGAGGCAGCTCTGGCATGGATTATACAAAATAAATATCTCTGAGGAAAAAAACAAAACCCGAAGTCTATTATTAGGTAACAATTTGTTGATTTAAATTGGAAATACTTTACTGTTTAACAGTAGAAATAATAATTTAATGTGTAAAGTATCAAAAAATCATTTATCCATTACATACTCACATATTTATTGAAAAGAAAATGTATTTTTTCAGTGTATTTACGGCATTGTTTGACAGCACCTTATTGCAAGGTATAAATACACAGACATATTGAAAGTACTTTGTTCAGGAATAAAATACACGAATAAGTGAAATCTTTAAGGGATACCCAATCTTTATTTAAATTAAGGGCTTTTCTTAATCCCCAACTATACCTAAAATTCAGGTTATCATTTTACACAAAATCAACTAATTTTGCTCCCAAGGCCATTTGTCTCTCCTTTTTGCTAACAATGGAAAAGAGAAGACAAATATTGAGAAAAAGGACATGGAAATAGATTAACTGGACAACCAGCTTCTGAAAAGTTGATTCTAATCGACATCTTTAGAGTCTAATGATGGTTCACAGCTGGAACAGACCATTGAAACACCTTAAAGTATCCCCATCTTTCCACCTTGGTACATATTCAAAACTGTAAGGAAATGGTACGTATCTATTCAGTAGTTTAATCACAAGTGATACCTTTAGATTGCTGAATAACTGAATTATTTCTCTATGACTACAGAATTGGAGTTTTTAATCTTGATTACTTGCCCAAGATGTAAAAATTCTTTCTCCTTTACCCTTTTATTCATAGTCACTTAGCTTCTCTCATAAGAGACTTTTGCTTTTGTTTGTTTTCCACAGAAGTATCCACTGTGTATAACTCATACCACAACCATTTCACTTTCTCACTCTGTACCTGGTTATGAACTAGCCAATAATATTTAAGCAGAATTATAAGCGTCCCTCCCTTTCTAATTTTCCAATTTACTTTCATCTTACATATTGTATTGTTTTTTGATGACTAAGAATAAGAGAATCACTGAATACCATACTGAATTTCTAATATTACAGCAGTTAGCAATATTTCAGTGTATTATTCACTAACCTAAGGTATATAGACAATTATTGACACTTTTTTTTCCTTATAAAAGTATATTTGTAAGGTAGAAAGACATTTTACCTGGCAGCTTACTGTCTTGGTTTATAAATTTTATTGATTTTTATCCAATTTATTTAAACTTAAAAAAAAAAAAGTTCACCCATTTCTCCTACCCCCAGCCCCTGCCTCTGACAACTACCAATCTGTTCTCTGTATCTATGAGCTTGATTTCACTCGTTCATTCATGTATAGATCCCTCATATAAGAAAGATCACATTGCTGTTTTTGTGGGCTCACCCTCAACGCCACATGAATATAAACTCAGTGGCGGTGCAGAGGGGAGCGTGATTTTTCTCTGCTTTGATTCCCTGATGTATACCGGTGCTTAGAACAGGGCCTGGCACATTGCAAGTGATCAATATACACTTGAATTATGAATGAACGAATGAACGATGCTAAGTACTCTACATGGATTACCTACCTCGCTGCATCCTATAGGAATCCCACAAGGTACGATTATCACCTCCATATTACATGAGGAAACCAAGGCTTAGCAAAATTAACTTACCCACAATCACACGGCCAGCAAATGGTGCCAATGGCCCTCAAACCCAGCTGTCTGAAGCCAAGCTCTGAGCCTCTCTAACTATGTAGTCAAACTCCCAGGCTCTGAGCCACTGTCTACACCACTTGGGGTTTCTCCTCACATCTGTGCTGACCTGTCCCACAAGATTTATCGGGCTGAATTTCAACTGATTGCTTATGTGTGTAACTTGAATCACAGGGACACGTATTCCACCAGCTCTTCTGTCAGGAAATGCCCTCTTCCACCTGTCCCCCGATTCCTCAGGGGCCCCCTCACAAGGGCTCGTGTCTGACAGAGCCTTCATGCCTCCTACCCCAGCTTCTATTACCACACGGCCTCAGAGGACTCTCTGCCCCAGTCTTGTCTGCTTCCCCATGACAGGGGACCTGCCCTTCCCTTCACTACCTGTATAGTAGGGCATGGACCAGGTGTAACTTTGAAATTTTAGCAGTTTCAAGAACGATGACAGAGATGCGTAATACAGAGGAATAGCACTCAATGGCATGGCAGCAAGCCCCATCCTTGGGGATTCTCATCCCACTGCTTCTTTTACTCACAAGTGAATGGCTTCCTTTTGGCAGGTTAAGCTCATCTCCCCTCTATCTACCCCTCAATCAGGACCCCTCCATGCCTCAGAGTTGGTTCAGATGGACCCTGGGGTGGGGGGAATTTTGCCTGACGCCAACCTGCAGCCTGCCTTCCCAATCACCTCCTGCCCTAGATGATGAGCAGCGCATGGTTTCCATCCCTTCGGGATTCCCTCCATCACCAGTCTGATCCTAAGGGCCTAAGACGAAAACCATACAAGAGACCAACATCAATAAACCCCAGAGTCTGGGTTATTCAGTCTCAAGACAAACCTGTGAGATGCATCCCCAAACAGTCCAGTCCAGGCAGGGCCACAAACCCAGGTCAATATGTTTCCAGCCCGCTCCCCTCAGCCTGAATCTCCTCACTGTCTACCTAAGTCTCTCAGAGTCACTCTAAGGCCCCCGAGGGCAGAGCTCCCCCTCCCCTGTGCTTTGCTCAGCTCCCAGGGCATAGTTCTCTTCAGAGACTGGATGTGGGAACCAAAAGCCCACCGTCTCTCCACCACCTCTGAACCCTGGATAAACATTAGCTTTCTGCAGCAGAACATCTGTGGACTCAGCGGCCTGAAGCCGGAGGAATCAGTCTGAACATTTAAAGCCCTGGAGAGAGAAAGCCTTTTCCTCATGTTGCCCTGAGGGTGGGTGCCAGGCACTCCCTGGGATTCTGGACACGATGTATAAGACAAGATGCGGAAAAGACAAGGTTGGTAGAGCTCGGTTTTAATGTTTTTTTCTCCTGGTCTGTGTTGACAAGACAAATAATGGCTTTCATACAGTATTACCCAAGGATGTGACAGAGGCAGACTCAGGTAAACAGGTTCAGGCTGAAAGTCTGACTTCTCTGCCAGTTAGTTCATTTGAGGAGACCCAGGGACCTGACCTGATTGGTGCAAAAGGAAGAGGCCAGTGTGGTCAACTTCCCTGCACTGTGTGTGAATTCTTTAACCCATTTGGCATACATAGGCACTACCCCCCAAAATTGCAAAGGACGATGGGAAAGAAGGTTTCCCTTCACAAGAAAACGGTTGTTCAGAAAATAAACTATGGAGATGTGACCAACTTGAGAATCTTCTAGATATATTGATTTTTATGAGTCTCCATTGATTCAAGAGCCATTAGAGGGTGTTATGGGTTGAACTGTGAACCCCCCCCCACAAATTCACATGTTGAAAGCCCAGACCCTAGGACCTGAGAAGGTGACCTTATTTGAAGAAAGGGTCTTTACAGAAATAATCAAGTTAAATGAGGTCATTAGGCTGACCTCTAATCCAATACAACTGGTGTGCTCATAAAAAGGAGAAATTTGGACTCAGAGACACACATAGAGGGAAGAAAATGTAGAGACACAGGGGGAAGATGGCCAGCTACAAACAAAGGAGAGAGGCCTGGACCAGATCCTTCCCTCACAGCCCCAAGAAAGAACCAACCCTCTGACACACAGGCTTTAGACTTCTAGCACCAGAACAACTGCAAGACAATACATTTCTATTGCTTAACGCACCCAATATGTAGTGCTCTGCTATGGCAACCCTAGAAAACTAATGCACAGGGCATCTGGGTATCGATAGTTTATATCATTTACTTGCTGCTAACCCTGATGGTAGTTAGACTTTACTTAAGAGCTGTGACTTTATCACATCACCAATAAGGAACCTCTCCTGACCCTTAGGGCCTGAGGATTGTTTACACTCAGGACACAACTGGAAGAGGTCAATGAACCAAAAACATGCACACTTCATAACTAATCACACCCCAAAACAGGCAGTCTTTTTCAGATTTGTCTTTTGCTCCTTCTCTGTAGAAAACTCAACACGACCATTCCTAATTGGATTGGCTGCCCAATTTTGGTACTGCCTTTGCTGACAAACATCATCCTTCACCTGGATTCCTGCAGTCTGAGTCAAGATAGTTAAGATAATTTGCCGGCCGTGGCCCCTGGGTTGGCCACAAATGAAGGGCATGCTGCTGGCCCAAGGCTGTGCACCAGACCAGCTTTCTGGCCCTCCAGAAGTGTCCAGCTCTCTGAGAATGCCCATCACTGCACTTATCTCTGTAAACCAAACTAAAGTTGAGTGAGGAAAAGAGCTAGCCAGACATATCTGCAGACGAAAGGGAAGAATCCCTTGGAGAGAATGAAGTTGCAAAAGCGAGAGGGAATATCGACATGATTAAGGGCACACAAGAAAAGACTGACCTGGTAAGGATATATGCCATTTACTAAGGCTTCCTATGTGACAGGCCTCAGCCTATGGACTTTATACCCACAACAGCCTCATAAAAACCCTGTACTATCATCATTTTGCAGAAGTGAAAACTGAGGTGCACACAGATGAAGCGGTTTGCTCAAGATCATATAGCAGGTAAAATTAAAACAAAAATGTCCATCCATTATACCGTGCTACCTTCAATGGGATAAAATAGTCTCTCTATTCTTGGACCGTCTTCTCCTTGCTCCTCCAGACCCAGCCCCCATCTCCCATCACCACTCTGCCCTGTGCACAGGGGTTGGACCTCTAAGTATTGCCTCAACAGGCTCTCTTACCATCTGGCCTCTGGTTGATGTCACCTGCAGTGGAAAATCACTGCACTGATATGTGGCGGTGGAAGCCAAGGCAGGAGATCAGAAGAAAGGAGGAGAGGGATGTTGGGGCAGCTTTCCTTGCCTCTGTCTCTGGTGGGTGGCCCACAGGTTGCCTGTGTCCCTTTACCACAGGCCAGTTCCCATCCTCACTGCAGAGCCCCCTCTCCAGGTGCCAGGAACATTCGCCTCTGTCTCCAGTCCCAGACGACTGTACCATCCCTTGATTTTTCTTTATACCCTGACTGTACCTTTGTAAAACATCCCTTTATCAAATTCTTCCTAAATTATCCAGCTTGTAATATGTTATTGCTCCCTGTTGGAACCCTGACTGGTACAGAGAACACAGAAAGCTTTAGACAGAGAAGAGGAGGGACTGTCAGTGAAGCAGGCCCGTGAGCATCCCTGAAAGAGGGGGCTGAGGGTGGCAGTGGGGTCTGTGGTAGGTAGAGAAGGTCAGAGAGGTGCTGCAGGGCTGGATGGGGAGGAGGTCCTCTGGGCTGGAGTAGGGGTCATGCTGAATGGCGCTGCCAGCCCCTTTCACGTTCTGTGGAAGGAACTGAAATAGAACGAATCTGTCTGACTTCTGAGCATGTTGAGTCTGAGAACAGAAATAGAATAATGAGTGCCATGAGGTTGCCAGGGGTAAAAGGAAAAAGAGATGAGCTCCTATTCTAGCAGGGGAGACAAGACTGAAAGACACCTACAGCCCAGTATGTCACACACTGTAACTGTGCCCCCAGCCTGGTAGGTGCCCTGAAAGATGTGTGACTTGGGTTAGCCTCGAGTCCTGGGTGCTTTCTGTCCCAGATCAAGGTCTCCCATGTCTACAGACTCTGGACTCTGCCTTCAGATCCCGTGGTTCTGGGACGCAGCATGAAAGAAGGAAGCACTTTTGGGGACTCCTTAACCCTGCCCTGCCAATCCATCTTCCTCCCTCTGAGGTCTCAGAGAGAGAGAGAGAAATATGGGAAAAATGCCTGGCAAAAATAAAATACAGCGAATACAACAAAACAATATATTATTAGCTGTGGGTTCTGCCTCAAACCCCAAAACAGAGAACTCTAGCAACCTGGTAAATACCTTTTTGCTGAGCCAGTCAGGCCTAAAGAACTGCAGACCAGAGTCTGATCCAGTACAAACCCATCAATAAGAGGAATGCTGCCAGAGAGAAGTGGTAGCAGAAGAAAAGGGTCCTTAGCATTGAGCCATTCTGGTCCTCAGCTGAGGCAGATGTCCTGGGCCCACCGCCTAGTGGGAGAAAGAAGACCATCCCGGGAAAAACAGATATTGGCTGACTGAGCTGGAGGGAGCGGACCTGTGTCTGCCGGGCCCTTTGCCACAGGAAGGGAAGCAGCTAAAAAGAGAATCATGCCCATGCGCCAAGTGTTAACTCAGCAGTTCTACTCACAGGGTCCTGGAAACTATATTAGTATTATTCCTTCTTGGTAGGACCCCAGAGGGAAGTGAGGACGAGGGAAGGAGGAGGCTTGAGAATGTCCCCTCCAATGTCCCATGTCCCTTCCTCTCCCCTGTGACTGGATAGCTCCTGATGACGCTACCTTCCTGCAAATAACAACTAGACCTAACAAAATACCAAAAAGCAATGATCCAAAAGCACTGGAGAGCGAACAAAATCAGGGAGATTCTGGAAGGGACATGACACTCAGAACAAAGGAACGGCATCATGCGGTCGAGGCTTTTAAGGGGATTTTTGGCCTGATGGCCAGTGGGAATCTGCATTCTGTGTTTGCCGGGGGTGGGGCGGGCATGAAAACTCCAGTGGAAACCAGACAGCTGAGTATGGGACAACCATAGCTGCTGAAAAGTGAGCAGGGTACCCAGAAAGGAGAAAGCCCCAAATTCTATGTCTAAATTCTGCCCAAGTCTCCGGCTGAGCCCTGAACCACACACATACACAGGACAGACTGCAGGAATGCACTGAGCTGCTGCCCCAGAGACAGAGCTTGCCTTTTGAGCCCAACCAAGTGCATTGTCTACTGGTGAACAAAAACGAAAACAGAAAGCATTCCTCTTAGGATATAACATAACCCAGAGTCTCCTCAACGTGACATTCACAAGGTCCAAGGCACAATCCCAAACTACTCCACACACGGAAACCTACCAGCATCTGACCTAGAGGCCTGACCTCCTGCTCCAGGAGAGAAGCGAGGGGCAGCAGTTCTCAAACTGAGGGTCCCTGACACCCTTTTAAGGGCTACAGTGTTGAAACTATTTTTATCATGATGCAAAGACATTAGGAGCCTTGCTTCTTTCTCATTCTCTTTCAAGTGTACAGTAGTTTTCCAGAAGCTACATGACATGTGATGTTAAGACAGATTGAATATGAAAGTAGATATGAGAATCCAGCCGCCTTCTACTAAGCCAGACATTGAAAAATTTCACAAAAATGGAAAACAATGCCACTTTTCTTACTAATTTTTTTCTAATCTTGAAAATCTAGTTTTTTTCATAAAATTATAGGCTTTTATTGTTATTTTAACAAACCAATAGACTATTTTTTAAAAGTCTCTTAGTTTTAATTTCTAGTGTGGTAAATATAGGTAGATATTACCCACATAAACAAAAGCTCTTTGGGGTCCTAGGTAAGTTTTAAGACAATCAGGTGTTTCTGAGACCAGAGTTTGAGAATTGCTGGTGTGAGACAGTTACTGTCAGACACCAGGCTGCAACAGAATCACCTGGGAAACCTGTTCAAACAGATTGCTAGGCCCCATCCCCTGAGGCCTTAAAAACTTGCATTTCTAACAAGTTCCCAGCTGATGCTGCTCTGGGGCCCACTCCGGTGTAAGGGAGGGTTGGCGTGCAGGCCAGACCCCTCCCTGTAAGACCAAGCATTCATTTCCCACCCCGGCTGCCATGAGTGTTGCCTGCTGGGTGGCTTACAGCCACGCGCCTCCTCAGGCACTGCCCTTGGCAGAGGAAGCTGCCTGTCCAACACTACCTCTGTTCCAGGGACAGCCCACAGCCCGTGACCGGGGTGACGCGGCCTGCAAAGTCCTGGCCCTGTGCCTCAGAGCAAAACAGCCCTGAAGAGCCCACCCAGTGCTGGGGCTCCCCAGGGGATCAGCTGGGGCCCTCACTGCACCTGCATCACAGTTCAACTTCTCTCTGCCCGGTCCTGCGGCCTTCACTCCCTCCCAGGTGGTGTTCCCAACGGCACTCCCCAATAAACACAAATCTCTGTTTCAGAAACACCCTGACCTCCAGCAACCCAACCTCTAGCAAGTGGAGGAAAGGACAGACCTGTTTGTAGCCTCTGCGGTCTCCAATCTCTCTGACGGCAGAGTGGCAGTTCTCCAGACGCCCAGACTTTCTTCGCTTTTCTGTGTATCTGAGCTAGTTTGAGGCTCAAGTCTCTAGTTCTGGGAGTGTGGATTCTCCTACCAAGCGTTCCCGTTGGTGGGCGGAGTCCTGGAGGGGTGGTCCTGGCAGTGATCAGGGTTAGTTATCCTGACAATGAGGCTGCAGCTGGCCCACGCCCCCTCACAGGTGCTGATTGTTGACATTTTTAGGAATTTTCCAAGCTGGTTGTTAAACACAGCCATGTTAAATATTAAGTTATATAAATTTATGATTAAATAAAGTACGTTAAAACAAAAGTAATATATAGTCAAAACATCACTTTATAGTTATTTTGCTGCATTTTACTATTATCTTTGCTTTTAAGGTTATTTACATCTACTGTATCTCCATGGTGTACCATTATATAGTATTTTCACCTACAGATACAGTAGATGTACATAAGCTTGAGAGATTAAATAATAGTAAAGTGTAGTAAAATAATTAGGAAAAAAGCAAAGCCAGGTAGCAAGGAGGTAAAAGAGTTGCTAAGCATTGTGGGAAAACAGCCAATAAGGGGCTGAGTTGCTTTCTTCCATCTCAGCTCAGAAACTGCCCATTTCAGCTCCTCTCACCTGGAGACTATCAGAGGCTCCATTCCTCTCAGCTCTTTGCTGATGGCTACTCTGTGCCTCCCCCACTGGTGTGGTTGGAAATAGGATCTCTTCTCTCGTCACTTGGTCCTATCTATTCACATCTAATTCCAACTCCATGCTGAGCATCGGGATAGACAGGACACGACATTGCTTCTGGATAGTTCAAGTCTCACAGAGACATGCACACACATCATCAAATGCAGTGACACATGCACATTGGAATAAAAAGAGAACCTCATAAATGCCTGTTGAGCAGAACTAGAAGCATCAGGTGGTGGACGGTCCATTAGGGAAAACCTCACAGAAGGGAGGACACATAAGCTATGTTTTTCTAGAATGGCAGGGATCTTGCCAGGTAGGGCACCAATTGTAAAGAACATTATGGGCAAAGGCACAGAGGTCATTCAGGATGTAGCCTTTGATTTGGGGTCATGGGGACTCTGCAGAGCTGCCCATGCTCTCTCCTGCTCCCTGAAGACCACATGTTGCCCAGTCAGCATTAGGTCTGCAGGCATCAGAGAGAGGCCAGCTGGCTCGTGTGGGAATCACAGCCCTGACCAAGGCCAGGCTCACAGGCTTTTGTAATCCTCTGGGCTAATTGAACACTATTTCTATATTTGTGTGCTCTCACACCTTTGTATGATGATTCAGAGGCTTTATGAATAATCTCATACTGGAAGGGGCATCCGTGAACTGACTCCCCTGAAAATCTTCCAGAGATAGGATTTATTCCTTGTTGGGGGTGGTTCAGACAGATCTGCTGGGTGGAAGATGTTGAGAGGGTATCAGGTGACTGCCAAGCTTTGCTGTCTGACTCTAGGATCAAGTCCAGAGTTGGCCCACTGACCCTCAGCTTGGAAGAACTGGTTTGGATGGATTAAAATCCTGGTCAAGGTCCTAGAAGCTCCAGCAGGCTATGGTGAAAAGTTTTTCCATTTCCCACACAGTAAAAGAGGAGGTTACTGCGGCCTTGAAATCAGGATGGAGCACAGGTCCCTCCAGACCTCAGTGTAGCCATAGCTTCCAGCTTTTTCTCTGGGACCAAGAGGCTTCAGTGAGCAGCCAGGAGCAATGGGCAGAGAGCACACTGCAGCCGAATGAGAATGCTCTGTCTTAGCTGCGGCATCAATGGGGAAGTTGGCAGGTCCTAAGCCTTTCAGGTATATCACATCATAATCAGTGTGCTCACATTTCTGTCTCCCTAGTGAGACTGCCAGCTCCTGAGGGCGAAGATTGGGTCTGGTTTGCCTCTGGGTCCCAAGTAATGGATAGATGGATGAGTGGATGGATAGATGATCAATCTTGTCACATAGGAGCTTACTTTGAAAAACGTAAGCAACTTAAAAGATTTAAGTTTACTAAACGCTTAGCTATGTGCAAGGCACTTTTCTGTTCTTTAATTTAATCTTCCTAGCACTTCTACGGGGTGTGTACTATTAGTATCCCTACTTTACAAGTGAGGAAACTCTTCCTTAGAAAAGATCAGTCACTTTCTCTAGATCACACAGCTAATAAGAGCCAATACTCAGATCTATTCTGTCTGGCACCAGTGTCCTAATTCTCAAACACAACTGAGTAAGGGGGGGAAACTAGTGCCACAGCTGTTGACGGGAGGCAGGGAATGAGGTGGGCTGGGCCACGGAGAGCGAGATTCCTCAGAGGGTGAGATCAGAACGAGGACTAAGGATGGCTACCACCTGGAGAGCTACAAGGGGATGTAAGAATGCTCCAGAAGGGAGGGCAGGGTGGTCTATGCCAGTCAGTGAGAAGACGAGAGGAGGACAGGGGTGAAGCAGTAGTCTGGGGCCAGCTACGGCTCAAACTCAACCTTCCTCCTTCGCCATTGCCTTGGGGTCTGAACAGAGATGTCTGTCCTGCATGTGAGGTAGCTGCCCGCTCCCTGTGGTTTAGCCAGCCTGGCTGAGGTCTCCACAGGGGCTAGTGCTGCCACTGTGAGAGGCGAAGAAAACAGGTCGGATCAGAGGCAGATCTGCAGGGAGCAGGACGCCACTGAGAACTCCTGCTGAGAGGGACTGCAGTGTTCAGTATCCAGTTAGAAAGCGCAATAAAAAGGGGCGCTTGGAGCAGGTTACAGGGCAAAGGGAGCCGGTCCCATTATGTTTGAAAACAGGGCACAGAGTGCTGCCCGTTTCAGATTAAGAGGTCAGCGTGTCGAACGGACCATCAATGTGTTTGCTGAAGATTCTGTGACAGGGTAGAGAGAGCCAGTAGGCATAAGCGGGATCTATATGCTGGGAAATGTGCCTGGCGCTCCATATGCCTCATCTAATTAAATTCTCAGAACACTTGTGTGAGGATACAGAGAGTCAGAAAGGTTAATTGACTTACCTAAAATCATCCAGCTTTTAAGTTGCTGAGTCATATGTGAAAGCCAACTCTGTCAGACTCCAAGCAGTTTGCACGACAAGTCTCCTTCTGCAAAAATATGCCACATATTCTCATCTCCCGAGTAGAGTACGATCTACTCCAGTGAAAGCTAAGTGTCCCAACCATCAGTCCTGTGAGAACACTCCAGGTCATGCAAAGTGTGGAGAATTAGAAAGGCTATTAGACCGTTGCTAGAAAACCTGAGATACAGTTTCTTGACATTTTGATGAATAAATAAATGTATGACACTTTTTAAACTTGGAGGGATTATATTTAAAGAAATTATAGTGACTAGCACACAACCAATGTGTAATAAAGGCAGTTTGTCATTACTTGAAGCCCTACAACTTGCTTGAGGAGTTCTAAAATGGGCTCATGGTTGGGAATTACAACAGTAGGCAATCACTAAAGTCCTTTCGAGTTCTAAAATTTTATAATTCTTTCTGCCTTCTCCATCCTGACCTTCAAGGTCTTCCTAGAAAATTTAGAAACTGCACAAAAGTATAAAGCTCAATCCTAATCCCCCTCCTTAGGGGCATCCACAGTTGACATTCATTATATTTTCATCTAATCTATCTTCTTTGGTGTTTTTTACATCATAAAGGTTATTCTACACAAACTCCTACCATGTTTTCTTCATTAAACTTTGTGTCATAAATATTTTCTCACATCCTTAAAATTCTTCCTAAATATCACTTTTAGTGAATGAATAATGATCCATTATTTGGATAGTTTTATGATGTTAAACATTTAGCTTGTTTACGACTTTTGCTTAAAGAAATAATGCTTCAATTAATATCTCTGAACAATAAAATGTCGAATATAAAATTATTTCCTTAGAACAGAAACTTCAAATGCAGCAGAAATTACAGTGCTTTTATACATGTTGTCCTAATTCTTGAGTTATGAGACTCTTTTTACCAATTGAAGCTATATCTTCAAGTTGTGGGGTTGTTTTTATGGGATGGCTTTGTGAGTGGTACACTTACTTAACATCAGTGTGTCTTAGAGTATTTTCCTATTGCTTTCACTTATGGATTACTGGAGCTCACTGTTTTCCCCTCAAAATTTTTGTTCTCTTATCCTCTGTTATTTAGTATCAGAAAAACAGAAGAAAATTTGGGGCCAGCCAGACATATGTTTCTTTGTGGGTCATTTGTGTGTCATCTGAAAGGATGCTTGCAGAATTGTGTTCTTTTTATTTATAAATACAATAAATAAAATAGTTAATTTCAGGTTTATATTTAGGTATAGTCATTTTCATTGATTCTATGTGGGAATGTGGTAACTTCTGTCTCCCCCTACCCTGTGAGATCTTCCTATTAAAATACCTTCTTTAAAAAAAAAAAAAAAACTGCAGTATTTTCTTTGCTTATGTTCTTGATTAACAATTCAATACCAATTATTCTGGATTTTTCCTCAGAGATTTTTATCATTGTTAAGTGGGATGTCTACTGTCTGTTTTTTCTCTATATATTATCACTCCCATTTTAATATTTGTTCCATTCTTCTAATTATCAAACATGTTTTAAAGTATATTGATATTTTTTTGCAATTTCTGATTATTTATGTCTCCAATGTAGATTTAATTCTGCATTTTTAGTTTACCTGAAACCTCTTTCTATCTTTATTTTCTCTATCGTAGCTGAAATCCTAATTTTGTTTATGTTGTATTTTCATTTTAGCTTATCCCAACCTCGAGGATTTCTGCTTCTGTTTCACAGAGGCCATATCTCCTGGCATCTTATAAGGTAGTCTAATAATTTTCTAAACTTTTTTTCTGATTCCTATAGTAATTTATCTTCAAAGGTTTGCTATTCCTCTGTACCTTCAGAATAATATACCTTTCACCAATCCTAGAGACTATTCTCATAAACCCCATAGTGTTTTTTTCTCTCATGTGCTTGAATAAGTGAGCTTTACCCAGAGCTAAATAGTGCTATATGTGTTATCCATCTCTGGTCCCTTTGAACACCAGTCAACTTTTCTTTCTTTATTTTATAACCAAAGAGCAAAATGATCTGCCGAGCTGCCAGCCCAGTTGCTTGTTTCCATGAGGCACTGTCCTTATTTAGTCTGAGAAAGCATCTATTTGCCTTCCTGGACTTCTTACATTTTGAATGAATGGAGAATGTGACAAGCTATGACTCCAAATATGCCTTATTACCAGAATACCTCTTTCATGTGTATCTGAATAATTTTACTTATGATTGAGAATTAAAAACAAAGCCCCCCCCAAAAAAAACCACTCGAGGAAAACATGCTTGTACATACAAAGAGAGAGTTGTTCACACCATACACATTCCCCTCCTAACACACATTTTCTTTAGTTGTTTTCTCAGAGTTTATGTCCCTGAATAGTATAAAATTTGCTGAAAAAAGTGTGTGTGTGTTTGTGTGAATAGTGCACTGAAGAAATAAAGGAGCAATATTTCGTCTGCCCCAAAAACAACATCCAAACAACTAAAAGGGAGTGCCCCCTTTTCTTTGTTGTGTTTTGAACCAGGTAGACGGTGATGACCAAAGATTCTATCTACTTCCTTTAGGATGAGAAGGGCTTTTTCATAGGTGGGTTAATGGAAATTCAAGAAACACTGTGTCTGGCTAAGTCAGAAGCCAACATTCTAACAACCAAAATGTCTACCTGATTTTCATGGGTCATAGAGGCTATGCTAATCAATTCTAGACTGTATTTAATTTCCCTAAGCTGAAAAGCAAGTTTCACTGGCATAACCCCTTTTTCTACCTGCCATTATCATCAGCTCCTAGTAGCTCTGTCTCCTCTATTTTTCCAAGTATCTCTTTGATTTAAAGTCTTTACTTCTTTCCTTTGAACCACCAAGTTTTCAAATATTCCTCTTACTAGGATAAATTTTATGCGACAATGAAGAGAGCTTTCTGTAGCAATGAGTTGTAAGAATAATCATTTTCTCCTACACGTCTCTAACTTATAAAACACAGATATCATCAATTTCTAATGGAATGGACAGTTACATTTAATTATTTTTTACATCATTTCCCACTAATGTATTTAGGGGAAGTGATTACTGGAGATGTGATTGAAGCAGTAGAAATGCCATTTGGTAGACAGATGGTTCATCTCAAGCTAAGAACTCTATCCATCAATAGGAAAATGGAGTCATGCCCCATGTGGGACGGTGGATGTGTGAAGCCCCGTGTCTGCAAGTGCGTGCACGTGCAGGCATGTGCTTATACAGGCTATTAGTTATAACTCTCTGTGTGCATATAGGACCAGTACAAAGAGTTTCAAGACTCATTAAAATAGTGTACATTGTGAAGTGACAAGCTCCATAGATCTCTGAGTGAATAATGTTCCCTTTAGTGACCTTCTACATTTCAAGATGTAATGATCCTTCAGAACTCATTACCATCTGCAAGAATACAGGGAGTTGGTAGAAACTTGGCAATTGACTTTTACCAATGTTAATTCCTGCCACTGGGAGCAAAAATAGAAGCTGTAGGAGGAGGAATAAATGCCCATACTCACCCTTCTCTCTCCTTCCTAACTCACTCTTGTTATCTCCCATCTCCCCTTCCCTAGAGTGTGACAAACCAGCTCTCAAGGATCCTTGCTTCCCTCTCCACTTTAATCTTTCTGTTTTCTTCTGTTAAATACTTGGAGCGAGTTTCCCTTCTTACCCACTAGAAACTCTCCTTTCATTGAAATTACATCTCTGTCAAGAAACTTATGCCGGTCTTGGTCCAAATTCTAGTCTCAGGTATCCTCTTTCCAAATAAACTCATCCAGAAGAAAGACATAAAAGTAAGTATAAACAAACATTTCCATCTCAAGTATGAAATTATAAAATTATGAATAATGACAGTTTAGAACCTCTAAAATATTTTATAATGATATATATATGGCATGTTGCCAGATTACTGAAGTTTATGGGAAGCCTCTCTATCCAAATGCAAATGCAAATAATAATAGTTGATTGAGGATCTATTACATGCCAGGCATAAGCTTAGCTAAGCTTAGATGAAATGATGTATGAAATACGGTCCCTTTCCTGTAAGAGCTCTCTGTACAGAGGTATTGATGGGCAAACAAAATTAGAAACAGCAGTACAACGTAGACCTACAATCACCCATGAGAGTGCCAACAGAGAAGTGACTGTGTCTGGAGATTTGGAGAGAACATCAGGAAGAAGTGACTTGTTAGCTGGGTTTTGAAGAATGAGTTTGAAATTGAGAGGTTGAAAAAAAATGGTGCAGAACTTCCCAGGCAGAGGGAATAGAGGTGTGAAGCATGGAGATGTTAAAGGGCAAAGCATGTTGGGGGGGAAGGCAAGAAGTTCACTGTGGCTGGAACACAGTAGTAGGAGGGGTGCAGGAAGAGTGGCATAAAATGGGGTTGGGAAAGTGGGGGGGGGCTTGATTTTGAAAGTAGGGTAAGACATGCAAAGACTTTTATCTGAAAGGTAGTGGGGAATGACTACGGGGTTTTCAGGACAGAGGTGATGGGATCCAAGTCTTTCTTAGAGAGTCCATTCAAGGCCACAGTGTGGGACAAGAGTGGGGCTGAGGATGTGGCAGTGGGGGAAGGAAAACCAATCAGGAAAACTATGGCCACGGTCCAGGCAAGAATAGAACTCAGATTGCAGCAGAAAAGAGATGGCTCTGTACATCCTCAGAGAGCACAACCCTGCTTTCAGCTAACATTTACAGAACATCAACAGTTGTCCAAAGAACAAAATGGGAAAATGTCCAGAGATGGTTTCTGATCTTTTCTGACACACTCAACTCTACTGCATGCTAAAAGGAAATTTTGCATTTAGCCCTGCTTCTCCATTTGCATTTCACTGTTGTCTGCGATGGTGAGAACTATACTAAGAAATATCTGTGATGGTTTCCACTTAAAACACCTTATGGTGACTCCCGTTTCATTTTGAAACAAGGTGGTTTGTTTGTGTGGTTAAATCACCTGAATAAAGAACCCCGATGAGTCTCACTGGAAAACAGCTCTGTATGCCAAACAACAGCTTAATTTCCTTCAGTAGAAGGTCTCTCCCTCTCCTAGGGAAACCATCACAAAAACTGTCAGCCTCCTCTTGAGAGCTTTTCTGTTTATTTCTAAAGCATATTATGGGCCAGCAGTGCCCTCTCCTGGCATCTTGAAGTTATAGCTTGACATGCCCTTTTTCAAACACTGAGGAGGTTTTTCCCACAGAAAGAAGCCATTGTTAATACTACTTCTCTCTACTTGGAGACATTAATTAATTAATGGGACGAGTGGTGGCTGGAATAAAGATCGAGTAGAAGGCTATTTTTCAACAGCAGTGTAAAGGAGACAGCTGAAGCGTTAAACAAAACAAACAAAAAGCCTAAACTTGTGGTCCAAAGCTGGGTTCAAGGGTCAGCATTGCCCCTTACCTACCATGTGAACCTGGACAGGTCATTTCCCCTTTGCTCCCCCTCGTGAGCACTAAGTGCAATAATGCATCTGAGGGCATCTGCACATGCTCAATGCCCAATATATCTTATATAAAAATCTGAAATTTCCCTATAGGAGTATAATTGATACAATTATTTTGGAGAAAAAAAAAAAACCTGTTAGCAAATATCAAGAAACCTAAAACAAAGCTTATGGGTCTTTGACCCAAAACTTACACTTTTAGAATTTTTCCTAAGGAAAAATAATTGAACTGTGGAAAAAGTTGAATGTACAAAGATGTTCATTATGTTATGTATAACCTGAGTTATAAACAATCCAAATGTCAAATAAACTAAGGAAATGGCTAGATAAACTTTGCATATCTGTACCATGTTTTTATGCTGCCACTTAAAAATCAAGGTTTATAAAAGTTTTTAATTAGATTAAAATATTTATGACGGGGCTTCCCTGGTGGCGCAGTGGTTGGGGGTCCGCCTGCCGATGCAGGGGATGCAGGTTCGTGCCCCAGTCCGGGAGGATCCCACGTGCCGTGGAGCGGCTGGGCCCGTGAGCCATGGCCGCTGAGCCTGCGCGTCCGGAGCTTGTGCTCCGCAACAGGAGAGGCCACAACAGTGAGAGGCCCGCGTACAGCAAAAAAAAAAAAAAAAAAAAAAAAAATTATGATGTTAAAAAGAACAGCTACCTATTTTGTCAAGTATAATATCAAAAGGTAAATACAAAAAAAAAACTATTAAATGAAAAATTTGATGATATCAACTATTGGTAAGGATATGGAAAAAACAGTTACCTTCAGATACTGCTGATGGAAGTGAAAATTTGTAAAGTCCATCTGGACAACTTTTTAGACATATGTGTTAAAATGTGCTCATATAATTTTATTCTTGGGTAATTACTCCAGAGAAAAACTTGCATATGAGCATCAGAAATGCACATAAGGATGTTTATTAACACATTTTTATGACAGTGAAAAACCTGAAACAACTTATATGTCCATCCATAGGAAAATGATTACATGAGTTAGGATATGTGCCTGTCTGGATAGACCAGGTGATGCTGTAGGAACAAACAACATCCAAACCTTGATGCCTTAAAACAGCAGAAGAGATTTATTTCTCAGTCACACCGTATGCCTATCATGCTTTGGCTGTGAGCTCAGCTCTGTGTCATCCTGAAATCCAGGTAGGACTGTGCTGTCCCATATGGAAGCTGCTATCTACTGAGGCTATTGCGAGTGCCTACTGAGCCCTGGCAATGTGGCTGATCGGCACTGAGTGTAAAATACACACTGGATTTCAAAGGCTCTGTATAAAAAAAAAGTAAAGTATCTCAATAATGTTCAATCTCGATTGCATGGTGAAATGATAATAGTTTGAATATATAGGATAAATAACATATAATCAAAATTAATTTTATCTATTAAAAAATGTTTAAAATGTGGCTTCTAGGACATTTCAAATTACAGAGCAGCTTGTATTACATTTTTATTGGACATCACTGGTCTGATACATTCCTAGTCCTGGTGGCAGAGGAAAAGAGAGAGATGGGGAAGCTTTTGTTGGCTCTTACAGCTTGTCCCTGGAAATAACACATGGGACTTTGGTTTATATGTCCTTCCCTGAAGGAAACTGCACTGGCACACCTGAGTTTAATAGAGAAGGGAACTGCAATCTTGCCATGGCCCCAAAAGTCGAGAGCAAGAAGCACGATATTGGGAAACAGTCTTCCCATGGACCACATTGGGGAACACCTTGCAGCAGGTTAAAATAACATGTTAGTTCTACACGAGCTGACACAGAAAGAGTCCAGGATATACTGTTGAGTGAAAAGGCAGGTCGTCTAACAATACCAGCATCATACCATTTATAACCCCCACCCCACATATACACAGAACAAAACTGCACATTTTATGATGGCATATAGTATACAGTTAACTACCTAGAAAAATGTCTGAAGGATCTGGACCACACTTAAACCAATGGTCACCTCTTTGTGGAGAGGGGTAGCTTTATCCATAATGTTTGAATATTAGACCACAGGAACGTGCTCCTGTTCGGGCTGGATGTCTGTCTGCTCCTCCAGATTGGCCCTCTACCCTTGCCCACCCTGGCATGTGCTTCTGCAACCATGCTGACTGGTTTCTGGGGCCCCTGCAGGGAGGCAGAAGCTGGAGGACAAGGTATTTACTCTCTTCCTGTGATGCCCCATCACCCCTCTTCTTCTCAAGGGGTCCTCCCCCGATGCAGCCTGCCAGCTCACTCTCTGTCTTGGGTGTGATCACTGTTTCTCCCCCATCCTCTTTAGGCTGGGGGTGGGGATGGCACCTCCCTGTCACTACACGCCGGGGTGGGTGCTGCACCATCTCTTGTGGTTTCCTTACACCCTGCCCACTCCCTCATTAACAGTAACTTTACTAAACTCTCTTCAAGCATCACTTATTTTTTGCTGGGACTGTAATACGACACATCACTTCTAAAAATAAAAATAGGACTTCCCCGGTGGCGCAGTGGTTAAGAATCCACCTGCCAATGCAGGGGGTACGGGTTCGAGCCCTGGTCCGGGAAGATCCCACATGCCGCGGAGCAACTAAGCCCACGCACCACAATGACTGAAGCCCGCATGCCTACAGCCCATGCTCTGCAACAAGAGAAGCCACTGCCATGAGAAGCCCGTGCACCGCAATGAAGAGTAGCCCCCGCTCGCCACAACTAGAGAAAGCCGGTGCGCAGCAATGAAGACCCGATGCAGCCAAAAATAAATAAATAAATTTATAATAAAATAAATAAAAATCATGGAAGAAAAAAAGCCTTGACAAAATTATGATAAAAATGTCAAAATTGTTTGCTCTCTTTGGCAGTAGGATTATTATGAATTATCTTCTGTGCTATTGCACTTCTTTGTATATAGTTACTTTTTCTGTAATAAATATTACATTTATCATTCATTTTAAAAGTCTAAAATGAACAAAACCAGTAAAAAGAAAATGTTACTCTAAAATCGAATTTGTTCAGAAATTGCTGACCTTTGTTTTATGAGACTGTGACTAACAGGGAGTAGGTCCTCTCTTATCTGGCAGAGAACCTGCTGCCTCCTTTGTATTATCCAGAAGAAAAGTCCTGACGAGCAGTTACTGAAAGTTCATAATGGGCTAAACACTGTCTTGCTCTCTCTGCCTGTGACTTTGCTGTGACCTGCTGTTAACAGCTCTACTGTTTTGTCCTCATGGGGCTGGGGGGGTTGTGTGGGGGGGTGGGCAGGGTGGCTTTCTGATGCGTTGAGGTGACTCTCATACACACCAACCCCCAAGGACAGGCTGGAGCATCCCCAGTATGGGAGTCTGCAAAGTCGTTTCCCACGGATGAGGCATTCCATCACGTGTGTAGCCAGCTGCACTGAGACACACCTGCCAAGTCCCTTCACTGGGACATTTCTGGTAGGTTATCCAAGAGCTGGGACCACAAGATTCCCTTTAGTGGCCTATCTGGGGCCTGGGCCCTCACCAACCACTTGTAACATCTATTTAATTTCTTCATTCATTTACATCACTGAATAACACACTGCAAATGTCTTACAGCTCCCACGGGGCCTACCACATACAATAACAGGGAGATGTGGGGCGAGTCCGGGATTGGAATTGCTCCCTTCTTTAATTCAGCATGCACCATTCCTGAATTATAGGCTCTGCAGCACTGAGTAGGCAGGGGCAGGACAAAAGACTAGCACACCAAGGAGGGCTGAGGACCTGAATGAATCAATCCCTCCCCATAGAGGTCTTCCCTTAGGGCAGTGGTTCTCAACCAGGGGAAAATTTGCCCCTCGAGGACATATGGCCACTTCTGGAGAAGCGCTATATTAGGGCAATGGTCAGATGCTGCATTAGAAGGAAGGACAACTGCCTAGCCTCACGCACTCATCCACTCCCCTGGGATGGAGAAGGTACAGCTGAGGACTAGACCCCTGGAGGAAAGCTAGTCTTCCTCCTTAGGTCAAAAGAAATCCCATTTCATGTGCACCATTATTTGTATAGAGTTCTCGTTAGCAGAAGATCTGAGAGCATATGGATTTGGTTAGAGCTTTCCTGTTACCTTAATTGTGACTGCTTCCAAAGTAAACTCAGTCTCCAGGTCCAGGAAACCTTGGAATCTCATTAAAACTCATCTTCAAATGACAGCTGTTAGTCCACCCCAATCAGGGTCTGCTTGGACTGAGGCTGCTTTCCCGAGGAGGAGCCTGCTGGGGTGCTTAATCCGAGTTCAAGGACCTAAGTTCAAGGCCAGACTCTATCAGTGTGAAGCTGACAGGAAAGCACTTAAGCTCTCCTCTTCTGTGCAAAACAGAAATAATCGCTTCTATTCTGGTGGTAGAGGAGTCCACGGGAAGGTATGACTAGTGCCGAGAATCAGTATCAGTAAGCAATCAGCCACAGCATATCATCAAGAAATGATTCCTCCATTTGTACCTTGCAGGTCTGTCCCCTCTGACTATTTTCTAAGCTCTTGTGACATTGCTTGGTTTCCCAGGATATTTACTTTTTTAATTTAAAAAATATTACTTTTTATTGTGGTAAATATACATACCAGAAAACTTACCATTTTAAACCATTTTTAAAGGGAACAATTCACTGGCGTTAAGTACGTTCACAAGGTGCAACCATCACCACTATCTACGCCCAGAGTTTCTTAATCATCCCAAACAGAAACTCCGTAACCATTAAAGACTAAACCTCCTCCCCACCCCCTAGTAATCTCTATCCTACTTTGTTTTCTTTATGTATGTGACTATTCTAAGTACCTCATCTAAGTGGAGTCACACAATATTTGTCCTTTTGTGTCTGCTTTATTTTATTTAGCACAATGTTTTCAAGGTTCATCCATGTTGTCG
Organism: Delphinapterus leucas; assembly: GCF_059928025.1. NCBI lineage: Eukaryota > Metazoa > Chordata > Mammalia > Artiodactyla > Monodontidae > Delphinapterus > Delphinapterus leucas. Next base: position 115,312,307 of record NC_143131.1, on the reverse strand, counting down.
CATCCCAAGATATTTTAAGTCAGGCCAATGTAATTGAACCCTAGCACCTTCTCTGTGCCAGCTGCTAAGGGCAAGGTAGTGAACCTGCTTGGTCCTGCCTCGGGGAGCTTCATCTCCCTTGATGTGGCCTCACCCCTGCGGTCCATCATCACAGAGGGGGCAGATGCAGGATACAAGCCCTAACCTTCCGACTCAAATCCAGATTCATTCCATTCTACCACGATGCTCACTAAGTGCTAGACATTTTACTCAGTATTTTCTATATCCTCTCTTTTCATCAGTTTGGGCCTTAGAGCCAGACAGAAATGGATGTGGTTTGAATCTTTAGCTCTGCTGCCTACTGGCTCCTCTTCAAATAGTGCATGAAACTGCACACTGTCTGGCACATAGTAAGCACTCATAAATATTAGCCATGCTTTCATTCATGCGTCAAATGCCTATCTTCTAGATGTAACCCTGAAGGCTCCATGAAGCAGGGACCATGCTTATCTTGTTACCATAACATCCCCCAGTGGCAGCATGGTGCCTGTCAGTCAGTGTTTACTGAATGAGCGCATAGCCAAGGCCCCAGAGCTGGGCTGTAACTCCAGGGTCTGAACTCTCCCCCTGATGACCCCTCACTGTCTCTCCAGGAGCCTCCAGCCACTCCATGGGGAAACTAACAGGCCAGCAGACAATGGCCACAGAATGTGACGTGAGCCACTCTCTTTTGACCCATGGGTCAAAGATGCTGCCTTGGAAGCTTAGATGGGAAGGAATTTCACAGTGCTTGCCTTTGGCCCCTGCTCTGATGTTGACGAAGAAGGGTTTATACCTCACTGCCCCTATGCTGCCAGTAATTTCTACACTGGTTTAAGAGAGGGGGAACTTCTGCAACGGTAACAACAGAAAAAAGAAAAGGAAGAGTGAACCAACCCAAGAGACTGGGAGGGGTCCAGGCAGAAGGATGCAGAGAGGAAAGGTATTTGATCATCTCCGACTGGCTTTGCCTCTGCTGTGGTTCTGCTGTGTAGCTCTTGGCTTCAGCATCTCAGTTTCTCATGCCTCAGTTTCACCACCTGTAAAATGGGACATAAAATTCCCACCTATATCTTTTTAAATTTGTTTGCTCTAGTTCTAACAAGCTTGAGGACCACCCCACAGATTTGAAGGCAGAGGATTCAAATGTGCTTGAAAAAAGGAATGATGAAGTTCCAATAACTTATTTGGTAAGCATGTAATGATCACCTATGATATACGTGTCAGGCACGGCGCCAGGCACATGGAGGGTACTAAGATATAGCCTCTACCCTCTAGGACTCACTGTTTAGCAGCTTTCATTTTAAAAGGAAGACACTGACAGGAGAGGTTACTGTGTGACTGCAACATCCTTCCCACAGACTGCCACGGGGAAAGATAATGAAAGTCACTCTGGAGCCGGAGCTGGAAATTTTAAAGAACTAACTATTCCAATAGAGAAGTTTGGGATATGCTGTAAGGCAGATGAACTTTTTTTGCCCTTTCATGAAAAGGATTTTAATTCCACAGAAAAAGTAATGATGATATAATGGGTGACAATTAGGAGCATTAAGATCTGTCACTTGGAGAGTGATAGTGCCCTGAAAGCGTTACGTGTGCACTTGGCAGAGAGAACTGCGAGCAAAGGCAGGGAGTCAGCAGGGCAGCCTGTGTGGAAAGACAGGGGCCCCCCAGCGAGCTCCATGGGTGCTGTGCTATGGGTCTATCAGGCTAGAAAATCAAGTCATCATCTCCCTCTTCAAAATGGGGGAACAGGCCAGACTAAATTAGTAAGATTATTGAAAAGAGGAGATGAATCAATGGGAAGAGAAAATGAGTTCGGTGTCAGCAAGATGTGGGTTCTGATCTGGTCCTAATAATTAGTAGGTGTATGTCCTTCAGCAAGTTATGTAACCATTTAGTACTATTTTTGTGCCTATAAATGGGAATATCCTAACTACCAACCTTACAAGGTAGTAAAAGGATATCTTGGGGGCTCGATCAAGGTACAAACTCAGTAAGCAGTTTTACATGCGTATATATTTGATCGTCTCTGACATATATACATATATATGACTGTAGAGGCTGGCAGGTCCAAAATCTGCAGGGTAGGCTAGCAGCTGGAGACCCAGGGAAGAGTCCAAAGGTTCTCTACTGGCAGAAATCCCCTGTTCTTCTGGGGAGGTCAGTCTTCTATTAGGGCCTTCAACTGATTGGACAAGGCCCACTCACATTATGAGGGGTAATCTGCTTTACTCAAAAGCTACTGATTTAATGGTTACTCTCATCTAAAAATTACCTTTACAGAAACATCTAGAATAATGTTTGAATAAATATCTGGGTACTGTACCTAGTCAAGGTGACACATAAAAATTAACCATCACAACCTTCCTAGTTAATTGAAACTTTTATCACTATATCTCTTGATCTTTAGCAGTGCTTTTTGCCTTAAAATCTAATTTGTCTGATATTAGTATTGGTATACAAGCTTTTCTTCTGCACACTTGCCTTACTGCATTCAGGCTTCTATAACAAAATATCACAGACTGGATGGCTTAAAAACAGCAGAAATTTACTGCTTATAGTTCTGGAGGCTAAAGTCTGAGATTGGGGAGCCAGCAGGGTTGAACGAGGGTTCTCTTCCAGGTCACAGACTTCTCAAGGTCACTGTGACCTCACATGGTTGAAGGGGTGAGGGATCTTTCTGGATCCTCATTTATAAGGTCACTAATCTCATTCATGAGGACTCCACCCTCCTGACCTAATCACCTCCCAAAGGCTCCCACCTCCTTGTACCATCACCTTTGGGAGTTAGGATTTCAACCTATCAATTTTGAGGGCCACAAACATTCAGACCATAGTAATACTGCTTACAGTCTTTCTTTTTTCATCTTTTTACTTTGAATCTTTCTTTATCCTCATATATTAAAGTGTGTCTCATGTAAGTGACAAATAGTTTTAAAAAAATTTTTCACCCAGTCTGACAATCTTTGTCATTTAATTGACATATTTAGTTTATTCATATTTAACATGATTGCTGACATACTTGGATTTAAATCTGCTATCTTTCTGTGTTGTCTATTTATTCCATCTGTTCTACAATCTTTTTTTTTTCTCTTTTGTCTTAGTTTCTCTTTAGGATAATTCTTTTTATTTTATTTTTCTCCTCCATTTGCTTATTAGCCATATATTTTTTTACTAGTCTTTTATTTATCATTCTAAATATTAAAACATAGCTTGGTATTTTTTTTATACAGATCGGTTATTTTTTATACTTCTTGGACAATACAAAGACCTTAGAATATTTAATCTCCAGTTAACTCTGTCCTGCCTATTGGATATTATTGTTGTTTACTTTAATATGCATGCATTATAATTTTCTAATATGTTTTACATATTAAAATATTTTAATAAATATGCATACATATATAAGAGGGTCTGTATAGTCACATATATTTAAATATCACAAGACAGTATTATGATTATAGCTTATTGAAGCCTTTTTATAGACTGAACCACATTTTACCTCTCATACTCCCATTACTATTATCCCTCCGAAGTTAACCTCTGTTCCGATTTCATTCACTATAAATCTATGCTGATTTTGTTTCTTTTTTATACTTTAAGATTTTTATGGACTCAAAAATATATGCCATTTGGGGACTTCCCTGGTGGCACAGTGGTTAAGAATCCACCTGCCAGTGCAGAAGACATGGGTTCAAGCCCTCGTCCGGGAAGATCCCACATGCTACAGAGCAACGAAGCCCGTGTGCCACAACTACTGAGCCTGTGCTCTAGAGCCTGTTGAGCCACAACTACTGAGCCCTCATGCCACAACTACTGAAGCCCATGCGCCTAAAGCCTGTGCTCCTCAACAAAGAGAAGCCACCGCAATGAGAAGCCCACACACCCCAATGAAGAGTAGCCCCCGCTCACCGCAACTAGAGAAAGCCCACGTGCAGCAACAAAGACCCAACACAGCCAAAGATAAATAAATAAATTTATTTAAAAAAATATATATATATGTATGCCCTTTTGTGTCTGTCTTCTTTGCTCAGTGTTATGCTTAGAGATTTTAAAATGTTCTTGCAAGTAATTATAAATTGTTCATCCCTACTGCTGTATAACATTCCATAGTGTGAATCTATCACAATTTATTTGTGCATACTTTTTTTGACACTGTTCCCAGACACTTTGCCTTTTTTTTGTGTGTGTGTGGGGGGGGGGCGTTACACGGGTCTCTCACTGCTGTGGCCTCTCCCGTTGCGGAGCACAGGCTCCGGACGCGCAGGCTCAGCGGCCATGGCTCACGGGCCCAGCCGCTCCGCCGCATGTGGGATCTTCCCCGACCGGGGCACGAACCCGTGTCCCCTGCATCGGCAGGCGGACTCTCAACCACTGCGCCACCAGGGAAGCCCCACTACAACACGCTTTTATCTTTGTCAGTTTGAGAGCATAAGTGGTCTCTCATCATGATCCTCTCCCCACATCTAAGGTTAGTGCTAGAACAGTGGAGAAGTCCACCTTCAAGTGATTGGAAAATTAAATCACTGTGTTTAAAAGTGACCAGAGGTCATTTTTATATCTGAAAGTTACCACAAACATCGTAAGACCCAACCTAAATTTAAGCAATGTGTGAAGGGAAAAAAAAAAAAACAAAAACTAGCCCACCAAGCAGGTATAAAAGTACAGTAACTGGGAGAGAGTTTTATTTTGTGCTGGTATCCTGTTAAATTCTGCTCTTTCAATGAAATGCTTACATACTTATAGCAATGAGAACGACAACAAAAACACCACAATTTATATTGCAACAAGTTATCCTTCCATTCATTAGTTGGTTGACTGCTTCAATGAATACTGATCTAACACCTAACATGTGCCAAACTCTGTAAAGTACTTGGAACAGAGTTGTGAGTGACAAGGACCCAGGCTTTCCTCTCTCCTAAGGTATATAAAGGAGTGGAGGGACAAAGTTTGAATTAAGAACTCTGGCTCTGGAGTCCTCCGGGACTTCAGAGAAAGTGATATAATGTAGGGAACAAAGAATACAATTTATTTTTTCCAATATTATACAAGAAAAGGAACACGTGCTACAAGTGAATGAATGCATGAATGAACAAATGAATGAATGAGATGATTAATCCTTGCTATGCTGCCTCTTATTTTGGCAGGTTGAGCCTGCCTTTCCTCTCTGGCCCCCAGTTTTCCACCTATACAAAGGCTGATCATGTTCACTAGACTATCTCTAATGGTTTTTTCACTGAGTTCTAATATTTTTCCAGTGACTATAAAATCCATAGCCAGTGGTGAGAAGGCATTTGTAGGTTCAATAAGGCCTTAACACTCTGAGACACTGGAGGGCAGTAAAACCACACTCAATTAAAAATGCACATCCTGTTGCTGTGGGTTCCCACAGTGAAAAAAGGCTCTTGCTAAAATGCATACTTTCTCCTTGCCTAGGTTGATTCTGCCCTGACTACTACACATGGGCTCTCCTCATCACTTACATGTCTGACAGGTCAACTTCACAACCATTTTCCTGCTCTTAATCTTCACCGAAGTGACTGTCTTCACAAGAGAAATTTAAAACTCCTGACTGGGAAATAGAATGGAATACTTGAAGTCGGGACTCTGCTAGGGGATCCCTGACATGAGGTGCTCATATTTAAGAGCCTTTTGTGTCTGATTAGAGTCCCTTCAGGTTCAATGCATGTATTGAGTCAGAGTGGAAATAGGCAAACTTGCATATTGTGCGCCAAATCCTTGTCTGTGTGAAAGCAACGGAGAAAGGACACAGAACCAAAGCATTTCAGGGATGACGCGACATCCATGGTGCCGACAGCCAGCACCCTGGTTGTCACAGAGCTGAGGCTGGGAACCTCAGTGTGAGTGGGCAGCAAGAAATCAGAAGCCAGAGGAAAGATGGTTCTGGGAGCTGGTAACAGTGAAAAGCTCTTCCCTCTCTGTTTAAAACAACAACAACAAAAACATACTTCAAATACAGCAGGAATTATTTTGATTCAAAACCAAGGGAAACATTCCCTGATCCTGAGGTATAAGTTTCCATGTGCAAAGGTTTACACTATTGACTGACAGAGTACAAGACTGGGGAGGGTCCTTTGTGCAGACCCAGCCTACACAGTGCATAGGTGCACAGAGGAGGGAGCAGCAAGGGGTGGTCTTAAATGACTACAAGCCAATGACAAGGGCATCCTATTGCAAGTCTTGGTCTAAGATAATAATTCCTTAGACTAAAAGTCCAGGTTTAGGGAGTAAGTGATTTGGGGGCGACCAACTGGTATTCAGTTGTTGCTGGCATGGTTCCCAGAATGTGTTGAAGTGGCCCACTCAAACTTGGGATGGGCAAGTTCCAGCTAGCCATGATTTTGAGATCTATAAAACCATCATGCTTCTAAAACACACTTTCAGACAAAAGTCTTTGCTCAGCAGGTGAGCTCTTATGTATTCCAGTCCTCCCATCACCCAGACGGTTCAGTGACCACTAGGAGAGGCTGGAGGGCTTCTGTGTGATGAAATCTCTCACCCTCTGCTTTATTAAGGAACTGAAAGCTACCTTACCCAACCTGATATTTCCACCTTTTGTCATACCAAACCCTGCATTTTTGTCCTCTTCTATTAGTGAAGATGAGCTTTTCAATTAGTTGAGATCACTCAGAGGGAAAAGGAGGTGAACTAATGTATATCTTACACTCACTGTGAACCAGACAGTAAGAATGCTACTTTGAGCACACAGCTTTATTCAGTTCTCAAAAACATCCTTGTTAAGGCGAGATTATCATTCCCATTTTACAGATGTAGAAACTGAGGTTCAGAAATGTTAAGAAACTGGTCAAGGGTCAAGGAAATTCTAAGCCCCAAAGCCAAGTGGGTTTCATTCTACAATCCATTTTTGTCCAGAGAGAATGAGGACCTTGATTAATGAAGTTAGGTTCTGGAATATTAGGCACCCAAAGCAGGTTAGAGAGAGCCAGAAAAGAAGGGGTTTCCAGATAGACAGAGGATCTCTCCAGGTGGGCTCAAGGCTAAGCCCAGGCCCTGTGGTGTAAGCTCGGTGGACAGGGTTGTGACTGGAAGCAAGTTGACTTAATCATGCTGGATACTAATTCTGCATGATGCCTTGTGCTTTATGGAGGAATTTTATGTGCATTACCTCATTTGTTTCTCACCATAATTCGGCAAAACATGAGGAAACGGCGTCGCTGATGTTAGGCTATGTTTGAGTGGATTTTTATATAATTTGATACAGCTTGATACATTTTCAGAAGGAAGGAAATACCAGGCCTGTGTTCAAGATGGGAAAACTTGGGCTCAAAAGAATCAATTTCTCCACTGTGATAGGAGAAAGCATTATGGATAAATGAAGGGACCTTGACTGTCAGCCTCACAGAAAAAAGCCACTTGGGGCAATACCCAAAGGACCTTCTATCTGGCCAGGTGTCTGGGTGATGCCGTGTGCGATATATAGCATGAAGCTCTGGTGTGTCCATTCTCATTCATTTATCCACCAGTTCATCCATCTACAGAGGGGCACTGAGCCATATGTCTGGCACTGTGCTAAACTTATAAATAAAATGGTGAGCAAAAACAAATACTGTTGCTGCCTCATGGAGCTGTGACTTTTCATTTTGTGCCATGACAATAGGTATGTACTCTAATTGTGGTTGCAATTTTCATTTCTCAGGTTGCTAAAGAGATTGAGTACCTTTTAATGTGGGCAGCCATTAAAATGTCTTATGTGAGGGGATGAAATGGACACACTTGCGTTTCTATGAGGTCTCTCCAAAGGGGATGGCAGCTCAGGTCAGGGGCATAGATACGGCACCAGACTCTAAGAGAAATTTAGGAGATATAGTTGAGGGCAAGGAAGAATTCTCGGGAATTCTCTGGAATTTCTGAAATCATAAGTTTTTCTTAAAACACTCCTAAGACTCTTTATACTCAATCCATATTATGGTAATCTGAAAATTTGTTTGATATACAAGAATAAATAAGAAGAATAAGAAATTTTAAGTTTAATGTCACTACGAAGAACTGTAGCTTATAGCAATCTTCACATTCTGGATAAACACAAGCAAACATTATAAGATAGCGTTCCAATAATGTAGCATTCAGATCTCCCAGGAAGAGTAATGACACGACACAGAATCACATGTTAAAATTGCCAATTTAAGGACCTCATTTGTTTGCAAAACTTATTACTTCTTGGAACATCACTCACAGGATTTGTAGAAAGTATACTATGTGCATAATCTTATTAATATTTATTTTATTTGCAAGAATGACTCACCATTAGCAGCAGACAGGTGCAGGGTCACCCACTTACAAGCATGGCCACCCACTTACAAGCATGGCAAAAGCTACAAGGGGAATGGATTAGATTGTGAACGACTAGGTTCCCAGAAATGTCCCCCTCAACCTTTCACTCCCCTTGTCAGCTTCTCTGCTCTCGCTTTCAACTTGAAGTCAGTGGATTCCTTCCGACCAGTAAAGTCTCTACAACTTGTTAAGCTTTAATTCTCAGAGGAGATTTCTAATACTTGTTTCCCCTTTTCCTGACTTCTTGATCCACTGTTCTCAGAATTGGGAATTCAGAAAACTGGTGGAGAAACACCATTAAGGAATTCTGGTATGGAAATACAGGGCTTGTGAAAGAGCAGCGTATTGGGACAGTCTGGCTGAGAGGGGGCTGGTGAATCTCGCGTCTGTTTTTATCTGTGTTCTCTCCAAACCGATTAGTCTCCTTAACACTGGTCATCATGGGGCAGGTCAACAACTAATACAACCAGATAAATAACCAACCCCACCCTATTAGCCAAAACAAGAACTAAATTTCCTAACAATGCACTTTTACTCCTCTTTCAAAAAGTAATGCACCTTTGGAAAGAGCAGAGAACAGACCGAAAAACAAGTCTTCCCAAAATCTAGGGTCTTTTCCACGGACCGTCAAACCCTGGACTGGGGAGGAGACAAGCTGTGTCCACTAAAGATTTGAGCGTGATTCCTGGTGGTCGATTTTCTTTTAGACATACGAAACATATCTTTTAGACATATTTGATTTAAATCCTGAAACAAAACGTTTTGCTCAATCATTAGCTACTCCTAAAGATTAGGTGGTTGACAACCTGGAAGCATGGCTAAGTGTGTCATACTGAAGGATGCATGGTTTAAAAGATAGGAACAAGACAAAAACATGAACGCAGAAATTAGATGAATTGATTGAGATAAAAATAAAGGTAATTTGATCATCTCAAGTGGCAATAAACGAAGTCCCTAAGTCACCAAATGATCTCAGTTCTTTTCCTTTTGTTCTGAATCCAAGCAGGTTTTCCCCAAGGTGCATTAGAGATTCAGAGCAGAGATGAAAGCGGAGATTGGACAGTCAGTCTATCTAATGGCTTATGGTAGTAGCCGCTGGCAAAGTTTCTAACAGCACAGTTTTCTCTAGGTATTTCTCCAGAACTGTGACATATATATTTCCCTAGGAATGTGTGGTGATTCCCAGTGCTGAAATCTATACCTGGGCTAGAAAGACACTTTGCTATTTTCCCATTCATTCATTAATTATTAAGCATTCTCTGAGCATTTGGCATGGTCGCTTTTGTTTTAGGGCACTTGTCATAACTTTCCCCACAGGGAAATATTTTTCAGGCTGTGTAGGTATAAAAAAACTGGGAAGAAATTGAACACTGCAGAGAGCAGAGGAATACAATATGCTAGAAGAATCTTAAGAAAACCAAAGCTATTTATAGATCTTGAAATAAATGGCCGACCTTTGATTGGAAGAGGCACTGCTAAAAGAACTTTTTAAAAAACAGGACAAGAGAATGGTGGTGAAGTGGGGAAAATTATCTAAGACCTGTCTGTCTCGTATAAGTTTTCTTAGAAAAAGTTCAGAATTACCACATTATCACATGTACCAAAAAAAAGTTACTTGAAGAGGTAGCAGATCTTCCAAAAAGGTGCTTTGTTTTTTTGGTTTTTTTTGGCTAGAGAGAAAATCAAGGAACTGACTGAAAACGGGAAAAGAAACATTTGGCTTGCTGGGTTTTTTAGGACTGAAGTTTTATTTTGCAAAGGCATTTGTGGCTCAAGAAGTCAGATAGGATGTGGGAGCGCTGGGAAATACTTTCACAATTTTGTTCGCTCTTTATTTTTTAAGTATGAATTAATTACTTGTCTCCAGTTCATGTTCATCTTTAAATCAATGCAAGTAAATAAGGATACAGAGTATCAAAGACAGGCAATGAGAAGAATTTGGAGCCAGGTCTTAACTGGCTGCATGCATGATGAGCATAAATCAGATTAAAGCAGATTATCAAAATCTGCCAATGACCTAAGAAATTCAAAGTCAACAAGAGTGTTCCAGAGCAGGGATGATCAGCCTTGGCTGCCCATGGAATCACTCAGGTTTTTTAAATCTTTGATGCGAGGTTCTCAGCAACATTAACTTAACTGGTCTGGGGTGTGGCCTGACATTAAGATTTTTAAATGCTCCTCAGATAATTCTGATATTCAGTTAAGACTGAGAACTATTAATCAAAGAAGTCGATCAGGGCAGTGAACTGGTAGTATCTTTTTGCTCCTTCACAATCTCTTGGCAGCCTAGGAAATCCAGACTCTAGCTTTTCCCCTGGGCTCACGCCAAGCCGGACAGGGAGAACTCGGTGTGGGTGCTGATGTCTCCTGTTGTAGGGCCCTGACCTCTCTTTCGCTTTCTGTAGATTTAAAACTGTGTCTTTGTCCTTCTTCACAAGCGTTTCTCTTCATCTGGGTAATCACATGCTGTGCACGATCTGAGCAGCTAGAGGTGCAACTCCACAGACAGACAGAAACACACACACACACACACACGTACACGTACATCGGGTTGGGCAAAAAGTTTGTTCAGGTTTTTCTGTAACATCTTATGGAAAAACGCGAACAAAATTCTTGGCCAACCCAATAGTTTTCCTCCTTTTCTTTTGATTTTCATTCTTTTTTGTTTTGTTTTGCTTTGTATTTACCTTGATTTTAAAAATTTGGGGAATCTTAAATAGACACAAAACAAATGGAACTCTGACTTCTGCTTCCTAATCTACGTGGCCAGCTTCCTGTAAGGTCATGTTCCATATACTAAGACCTTTTTTCTGAAAACCGTTTCTATCTTCCCATTGGATATTGCCATGTGACCCACCAATGTCCCCCATCCCTCTGCTGACATGTGACCCCAGAAGAGTACCATGTAGCTGCGGCAGAGCAATGAATTTTCAACACAGGCTTTTAGACAGAGCTCCTACAAAGAGCTCCTACCTGCTTCCTTGATTTTGCACTGCTCCCATAAGGAAGATCCAAAGTGTGGAGGCATAGGAAAGTGTGTCTGCCAGCCGGATGACTCCTTGCACACACAGTATAGCTGCATTTGGACTGTCTGTCCACATGAAGAGCCCAGGGTCAGCCCGGCCTGAAGCAGAGCACAGAGAAACAGCCACACAGTAAACAGGATGGTTACTGATCTTTTACTGTGCATTTAAATCTCTTGCCACCACCTGCAACTTGACCTTGGCCAGGCAGTGCCTCAGATAAGAAGGCGTCAGGTCTTCTGAGCTCCCACGTTCAGCACCTGCCCCCAACCTAGCTACCTCTTTCCCCCTCCCTTTCTTCCTCCTGCCAACTGTCATTGTCTCCTGGTGGGCAGGGGTGGGGAGAAGGCTGCCTGACCTCAGAGCTGCAGGCAGAGCAAGCATGCTTTGCTTCTTGATCCTGAGACACTGAAACCAAACCCCCAGGGACTCAGACTTTTGTGGTCTGGATAAAACGAGGAGTAGAGTTTGGCTGCCCTGGTCATGCTCAGGGCTGGTGAGGTCTCCCTTGGCTCAGCACCCACTGGCCAGACAGAGACCCTTAAGGCCACCACTGTGGTGCTGTCCTCGTCTGATGGGTTAGCCAGCTGGAGTCCCTGTTTGGGCTCCTTAAATGCTCAACAGTGCAGAGCCCATCTCCCTGTCCTCTCCACGGGAGCCAGCCCTGAGAGTGAGGATTAAGTTCAGGGTCGGCTGCTGTTACAGCTCAAGAAGCCCTCTGGCATCACCAGATGATACATATTGAAGGAAACAAATCCCTTTTGCCGTGCACTTGGGTTGGTTTTGAGTAAACTCTTCATTAATCCATCCAGCCTCCAGAGCAGTGGTTCTTAAAGTTCCGAGGTCACCAGGGAACTTGATAAAAATGGAAATGACCACCGACTGACGAATGGATAAAGAAGGTGTGGTATATTTATACAATGGAATACTACCCAGCCATAAAAAACAATGAAATAATGCCATCTGCAGCAACGTGGATGGACCAAGAGAGCATCATACTAAGTGAAGTAAAAGAAAGACACATACTGTATGATATCACTTTTATGTGGAATCTAAAAAAATGATACAAATGAACTTATATACAAAACAGAAATAGACCCACAGACATAGGAAACAAATTTATGGTTCCCAAAGGGGAAAGGGACAGGGGAGGGATAAATTAGGAGTTTGGGATTAACACGTACACACTACTATATATAAAATAGATAACCAACAAGGATCTACTGTATAGCACAGGGCACTCTACTCAATATTTTGTAACCTACAAGGGAAAAGAAACTGAAAAGAACAGATATATAGATACATAGATAGATAGATATAGATAGATATACACACATATATATGTATATGTACAACTGAATCACTTTGCTGTACACCTGAAACTAACATAACACTGTAAGTCAGCTATACTTCAATTTAAAAGATGCAAATTCTCAAGCCTACCCCAGACCTATTCAATCAAAAATTCTGTGGATAGGGCCTTCCAGGTGATTCTGAGAGCCACTGCTTTAGGTACTGTATCAAAGTGATTATGAACAGAGAGGAAGGAATCAAACTGACCAGTTTATGAGCCCTTGAGCAAATTACCTAAGCTTACTAAGTCTCCCTTTTCTCACTGTAAATCAGGAATATGACAATTCTGCCCTCACTGGGTTGTGATGATGTTTATATTGGAGTGGAGCACATCCAGTACTTAGCAGGTAAAATCCTAGTAAGCATGAGCCCTGGTTTTGACCCTGAGTTGCTTGAATGCTGGCTTTGCACTGCCTCTTGTGTTTCTGTTACTCAGTCATCCTGGGCCCACGCTCAGGGAGTGGAGATCATCGCCGTCCCATCTCTGGCTGTGTGCCTGACCTGCTGCTGAGTTATTTCTCCCCCAAAGGCAAGCCGTCAAAATGAAGGGAATGCCCGTAAATGTTCAGCTCCAGGGGAAAAGGGTTCTCAAGGGAGATGGCAGGGGTGATTTTCAACAGGACATGCTGAGGGCTCCTAGCAGAGATCTCAGGGACATTTGTTCCTAACCGTGCCCTGTCACAGGACTTGGCAGTGGAGATGCTCAGGGGAGCAGGGACAAAACTGACAATAATCAGCCAGGCCTGCTGATGGGGGTGGGGACTGGGTGTGGCACTCGACTTCCTCGGAGGGCACGTGCTCTTGACTGCCTGTGACAGGGCAGATGTTTACGGATGGGGAGGGGGCTCAGGTGATAGCCAGCTTCGGCTGGGAGCCAGCAGAACAACTTTTCCAGGAAAACTCTCAGTCGCCAGATTTTAATGGCAAGAGGGATACATACCAGAACCTTGTGATGTCATAAAGGACTGCTTAAATTTTAAATCATAGCTCAGCCACCCATTACACAATGAGTCATGGGTATGTTATTTCTTCGGGATTTTATTTTCTTACCTGTAAAATGGAAACACCACCTCCAGCTTCATGGGGTTGACATGAGGATTAAGTTTACAACATATGAGAGTACCACGCAGATCGTGAATTCACACGCAGGGTTAGTTGTTGTTGTTATTAAGGGGCAGCCAGTTGTGGAATCTCAGAGGTGTTTGAAGCCCTGCTTGGCCACTTACCAGCTGTGTGACCTCCTACTTGACCTCTTTGAGCCTCAGTTTGCCCGTCTGTGAAGTGGGGACAATTTTACATGCCCCCCACACAAGACCACTGTGAGGTTTAACTAAGCCAGCAGGTGATAAGACACCTCACATGGATCAGGCACATTCAGGCCTTCTTGGGTGTTAGTACCTCTGCTCCTCCATGGATGAGCTACTTCAAGGAGGCGGGGGCAGGCTGGATCTCTGAAGGGCTCCCTTTATGCTTATTACTCCTGGAGCCTGTTGAGTTTACCAACGCCATGCTTAGCTGTCAGATTCATCTTGCATCTGTTTTGAGATTCCTGAGATTTGAAGGGGAAAAACTCCTTTCCTCTGGCCTTCAAGATGTTCCCTATGCTAGAAGACTCAGCCAGGGTCACTGTGCCCCTCTCCAGTGGCAGATAAAGCTTCCCAAACTATCCTTTGGTTTTTCAACAATGGGGTGCCCATGTGAAAGGGTCCCCCTCAACCACAACATTTACCCTGACCTGGGTAAGAGGCATATTCGGCAGGTGAATATACCAGTCAACTTAAAATCAGTCCCTCGTGGCTTGCATGGAAAGCATATCAGCTTCTTCCTCTGGGGTTTCCACTTGGCATTCATAGGGGGAGATGGACAGTCCCCCTTTCTCAGGGTAAATAGACCTTACAGAGTTCCCTTTGGGAGTAACCTCCTATAGGTCCAGCTCATGTACAGACATCTGTGATTGTTCCATAGTGAGCTGTGGGTTCTGTGTCAACCCAAACATGCCCTTCCACTCTGCAGCACTCAAAACCAAAGACAAGGCTCCTAAATTAGCTACTGTCATAGTCCATTTCAGCAAGGGCTCCTCAGGAAGCTGATGGTACTGATACAAAATGAGACAGTTCCTTACCATTATACTTCTTGGTTTCGGGAGTTTCTTGGTTTTGTCCTCCCCCTACACTGACTACTTTCTTGGTAACCAGAGGTCTTGGAGGTACTTTCTGTTGCCCCTGCCTAGGCAATTTGGAGGCTAGTGGCCAAAGCTCAGATGGATCCAAATCTGAGCCTGGTTTAGCATCAAGGTCCACCCCAGCACTTTCTTCTACTTTTGTTTTAGCTATTACAGATAACAATAATCAAGCGGCTATATCTTGAGCATGCTTATCATTTTGTGTTTCCTTATATATCCAGTGATTCCATGCCCCAGGATCTGGACCCATCTCTAAATTCTACTGGTAACTTTTACCTTCAGTAACTGACTGCAGCACCGCTGCTGCTCCATGCCACAGGTGACCATGTGGCCCAAGAATCAAAGGTTCTTCATTCCTCACTGTTTCATCCTTTCTTCCCAAACCATGTTTCTGTGAGCCAGGGACGATCTAGCAAATCCCACTCCTGACACCAACTGAAAGGGTTCTGGAACCCAGTGCCTATATGTGTGTTGGGGGAGAGGGGTGGTTTCCTCTATACCATCAAGCAATTCTCAGACTCCAACTGAGTGTCCTGCAGTTCAACTCAATCCTGACACTAGCGACCCAGAGATGGCATCAAATCACATAGGTTAAGGGCTCGGCCTTAGACTGCTGCCCCCCAACTTCAGATGTCAGTCACAAGCCCAGGTGTGACCTGCACTTCTGACTGACAAGCTATAGATGGGAAGTTCCAGGGACCCCTTCCTTGAGTTCAAATAATTTGCTAGAGCAGTTCATAGAACTCATAGAAACATGTTACTTATTAGATCAGCAGTTTATTATAAAAGGATACACTCAGGAACAGCTATATGGAAGAGATGCACAGGGAAATGTATGGGGAAAGGGTGAGGAGCTTCCATACCCTCTCCAGGTGCACCTCTCTCCCTGAACCTCCACGTGTTCACCAACCTGGAAGGTATCCAAACCAGTCCTTTCGGGTTTTATGGAGGTTTCATTACTTAGCCATGATTGATTAAATCATTGGTCACTGGTGATTAATTCAACCTCCAGCCTCTCGTCTCACCCTGGAGGACAGAGGTATGGGGCCACCCTGGAGGACTGATGGGACTGAAAAGTTTCAACTCTCTTAATCACACGATTGGTTCTCCGGGAAACCAGCCCCAACCTTGGGTGCATTCGAAAAGTCACCTCATTAACCTAACATAAGACACCTTTACTACTCTCATCAATTAATAAGTGCCAAGGGTTTTAGAGCTCTGTGCCAGGAACACTGGACAAAGGCCAAATATATACTTCTTACTGTAAATAATAATCTCACACTTTTCTGAGAGTACACGCTGCCTTATTTGGCTTCAGTGTCCCCTTGTGTGTATGCCTTCACCTCCTGGGGAGTTTTTATTCTTTTTAGGGCAAGCACTGCATCTCTTACAGCCCTAGGGAGAGGGTTAGGTGTATGGCAGGAACGCAGTGTCTAAAGTTTAAGGGAATTAAGGGAAGGCTCAGCAGTCAGGGTGTAGTGAGCCTAGTCAGACACTGGGGGGCAGTGGAGGACAAGACTGTGACCGTGTCTGGGGCCTCTGGACAGGAACCCAGGTGGGTATTCAGGTAACAGTGTCATCGTCACAGCACAACCAGAGAGGATGACCCAGAGAGAGCCCTCCAACAAGATTCGGAGGAGGGTGAAAAACCCAGGAGAGGAAATGACCCAGAGCCAGGGCCTTCCAATCTTCCCACACTTGTAGGCATGCCCCCTATAACCCCAGAAGTGCCTGCGGCTGACACTGGGGTGCCCAGAAATCTGGTAGGGGGGCATTTCTTCCATTTGAGTATTCCCCCTTTGTGCCAGACACAGTGTTGATGCAGTGTGGGCCTGTCCTTCAGGGAAGACAGCTTAACCCTGGTACAGACCCCAGCCAGAGTCATGGGGAAGAGAGACCACACTAAGGCCTCAGGAAGCCAAGAAAAATACCCCAGAACAGAGGAATCCATGGGCTCAAGCAAGCTTTGCTCTGAAAGCTGCTGCTAAACACAGCCAGCACCAAGAGTTGCCAGGAAACCGGCCAGACTGGCTCTATCCCTGCTGGAGTCCCCAGCACAGCTGTCCTGCCCCACCACTGGCCCCTGCTCTCTGCTCTGAGCTGACACAACCTGCCTCCCTCTGCTGGTGATGTGGAAACGTTGCTCCCCAGGGCCTCACCCACAGACAGCCTCCTAGAAACCTTCTGGGCTGGGGAGGGGAGGGTCCAAGGGGGTGGGTGGGGTATGAAGCACAGAGAGTGTTTCAGTATTTTTAGCAGCTGTGTTTCCTTTAGGCCTTGTCCTTGGCAGGAGGGCTACTTTCCAACCGTGTTCAAGGCAAGGGTTTTTGAGGACAGGTCTTGTCAGCAAAGAAGTTTGATTGCAGTTGCAGGGGTCAAGCAGGGGCATGTGGGGCTAGAACACACAATGGACGGGTACTGATGGCTGAACCCAGTGGGGTTTCTTTCCTCTGGTGTCTATAAGGGGAACTACCCTCTGCATGACAGCTGCAATTAATTCTGATTTATGGTCCCTGCATGTCCCTCTGCCACCTGGAGAAGGAGCTTTTGGAAGGGCTTTGTGGCAGATTCTTTCTTACATTTGACTAATATTTAGGGACATCTCCTCCTTTCCTGGGCTGTGAGCCCCTGGAGTACAGGGCGATGGTTCCTGTTCTTTGTTAAATTAATTTAACAAATGTTTATTGAGCAGCCACAATGTGCCAGGCACTGGGCTAAGAGCTAAGGAGCAAGAGAGCCACGGTCCCGACTCTCATGGAACTAACAGACTAGCAGATAAACAAAGGAATAGAAAAGCTGTGTGTAGTGATAAATGCTACCAAAAAAAAAAAAAAAGCAAAACACCAACTTATGTGACTGGGAGGGGTCGGGAGCTTCTTTCAACACATGCGCAGGAAGTGACAGCCGTATTGAGATCTGCAGGAAGAAGGTGCGGGAAGGTCAGAGTCCTGTCTAGCAGACAGCTGCTCCCCGCTGCCTAAGCGGAGTCAGGGAGCAGCCGGCCAAGGGAGCAGCAAGTGCAAAGGCCCTGAGGTTAAAGGAGCTTGATTTTCTAGAAGCTGACCGACGGCCAGTGTGACAGTGCAGTGAGTTCAGGGCGAGTGGTAAGAGATGAAATGCTGAACTTGACATGCCCAAGCGGAACTCCTAGTTCCCCTACAAACCCTGCCCCTCCTCCATTGTTTTCCCCATCTCAGTAAAACGAAAAGCTATCCTTATACTGTACAGGTCCCAAGTTATCCTTGATCTTCTCTCACACCCTGTAGCCAACTACGGCCAAGTCCAGTCAACTCCACTGTGCGTGTAGCTTCTGACTGCCTCCTCCCACCTCTGCTGCTGCCACCCTAGTCCACCCTGACCTGGAAATGACCAGAAATCTGGTGGGGGGGGGCACCCTGACCTGGAGTATGCCTACCTGGTCTCCTGCTTCCCCTCTCACTCCCCACCTACCCGAGCAGCCAGACGCACCCTTTTAAATGGTAAGTCAGATAAGGCACTGCTCTGCTCAAACCCTCTCACAGCTCCCATCTCATTCAGCGTGTAATTTAAAGCTCGTGTGGTCACCCATAAGACCCCACACGCTCCTGAACTCTTCTGCTACCATTCCTCCTCACTCACTCTGCTCCAGTAGCCACCCTGCTTCCCTGAAACACACCGAGCACGCACCCACCTCAGGGCCTTTGCGCTTGCTCCTTCCTCTGCTGGTGCATGCCCTGCCCCGCCCTGCCCCACCCACACATACCGGATATCCACATGGCTCCCTCTCTTAAAGTCCTTTATGTCTCTGCTAAAATGTCAATTTATTATGGACACTCTGTCTC
Source organism: Delphinapterus leucas (assembly GCF_059928025.1). Lineage (NCBI taxonomy): Eukaryota > Metazoa > Chordata > Mammalia > Artiodactyla > Monodontidae > Delphinapterus > Delphinapterus leucas. Next base: position 115,293,594 of record NC_143131.1, on the reverse strand, counting down.
CTTCCCCTCCTGCTGCCCCCCTCACTCACCCCAGGCACTTTCTTTTTTTCCCTCCATGACACTTGGCACTATCTGACACATTTGTTTGTTTGTTTGCTTGTTGCCTGTCACTCCCCACTATGATGGAACTTTGCTTTGTTCGCTGCTGTTATCTCCAGCACCTAGCACAGTGCTTGGCATGTGGCAGACCCTCAAAAAAATATTAGTTGAGGTCAGACACATAGGCAGGGCCAGACCATGGAGAATATCACAGACCATTTAAGCGGTATAGATTTTATTCTAAAAGCAGTAAGAAGCCATTGGAAAGCTTTAAGTAGCGAAGGAAGTGCTGTGCCTTGTATTTTGGGTTTATTGTGGCTGTGGAGAATGATCAGAAGCAGGGGGCTAGAGATGGAGATGGCAGAATAGCCCAGAAAAGAGCCTGGTGGATTGGACCATAATGGTGTCCATGGATACAAAGGGAAGGCTGTGAGAAATAATTGGTGGATCAGTCGGGACGAAGCTGGTGTCTGCGGACAGAAGGACCCTCATGTGGCCCCAGCCCTCTGTGACTATCCCTCTGCAGCCTGGGACCAAGGATGGCCTCACTGTGCTGGCTCTTGGGCAGAGGCAGGAGGACTCTACTCTGAGCTCATCTGCAGATGGGAGTTTCAGCTGAGCTACCCATATTTCTCCCCTCGCGCCCAATGATGAGCATCTTCCGAGCAAGGGCTGTGCTGTGTCTCTGTATCCCTCTCCCCCACCCACCCCTTACACACATACCCCTACAGGCTTCAATACTGTTGCAGACTGGAGTCTCCCAGAGCAGGTGCTGAGATACATGGTGGAGTACAAGATGTTTATGAGGGATGAGCCCACGAAAGGAATGGGAGAAAGCAGCGTTGGGCAGAGGAAAAACTAGAATCATGATGGAGGCTCCGCAAAGCCTTGGCCAACCCGGTGGGGAGCCTGGGAGCCAGCATCACCCATCCCATGTTGAGCCTTGCACCACTGAACACGGCTGCCCCAGAGGGTGTGGCCCCAGGTGTGATGGCCCCCTGCAGCTGGGGCTGACAGCGTGGGGTATCTGTTGCCTGCACTCCCCCAGCTGGACAGCAAGTCCTTGCCTGAAGGGATCGGGGTGGTGCTTCTCTGTGTCTTCCGTGGAGAGTATCTAATTGCTGTGGGCTGCTCAGGCGACGCCTACAGTCCCCACCTCTGTGATATGAACTGGCTCCCAGGAAGAGTTTCTGCAACAGCTTGGCTCCTTCTAGGTCTCTGAGCTAACTGGCCTGATTGGGCTCATGAACAAGCCCCTGGCTTTGTATCAGCACATCTCTTCACACTCCTGAGAATGCTTACAGATGGAGGCAGGTAATGTGAAATTCACTTAGAGGGCCATTTCAGAGTCATTTCAGCATCTGTTGTGTCATGCAAAGATAGATCTAGGCTTTGTGGTCAGATAGTCTAGTGTTCTAGTCCTACATCTGCCACACGCCAGCTCCATGACCCCAGGCAAATTAACAAGCCTTCTGGAAGTATTTTTTCTCTTTTATAAAATGTGTGGAATGATGGTGAAAAGACAGGCAACTTGCGATTAAGGGCTGTGTCTAACTAGCCTTGTCCTCTCACTGGTCTACAGGTGCTCAGTGAATGGAGGAGTGCTACGTGCTGTCAGGTATTTGTGCCCTTGTCTTATGCAGGTCACAGCAGCCGTAAGCTCTGGAGGGCAGCGAGGAGCTGTTATTCACACTTGCAGAGGCGCGAAAAGGAGCTACCCCCACTTTAGCACTTCTCACGCTGCGCGACCTTTATTCGTGTGACTGCCACTTCACCAACCCCTGGGCACTGCCAGTATCATAGCTGAAAACTTAGCCCAGCCCACAGCCTGGCGCAGAGGTAGTGCCTGCCACGCGTTAGCTACCACGATTGAAACCCGCCATCACACACTGGGGTCTCAACAGCACCCCAGAAGTCAGCTTACAATATCCTCTGGAAATAAGTCCGAATTTTCCCTGACCTCAGCCCATCTTCCTGGAATCTCATCTGCATGGCAGGCAGCGTGCCGCGCCCCCCAGCTGGATTATAAAGTTGTTCATGAGTGAAGCATTTGCCGTAGCTCTCTGGCTCACCGGCGATTTAACAGTACCCTGGTAAGCCCTCCTGGCCTCCTTCCTGGCAGTTCTGTTCCATGGGCAAATATTAGTTTCTTCTTTAGGTTGTAAGAGGAAAGGCTACAGTTCCACAGAGAAATACCACAGCCGTCGGTAAGACTGCAAAGAATCTCGGTCTTTCATTTCAGCAAATGGCCCCAACTGGTTTTCCAAACTGGAGCCCTTCATTTTGTTCCATAAAGTCTGATGTAGTGGGATGAACACCTGCTATGGATCTACCAAGACCTGAGTTCAAGTCCTGTGTGGTCTTGAGTAAGTCTGCACAACTTCTGAGAACTTCCGTTCGCTTATCTGCGATGCTTATCTTGCAGTTGGGTTGAGGGCTTAGAAAAGTAATTGCCTGAGATACAGCACGTGCTCAAAAGCAGGCTGTTATCATTTCCTCTCCCCAAGGGCAGGGAACAAAGGTGAGCGTTGCTGGGGTCGGTCTTACTTGATACTATGTGATGTGCACTCAGTGTGGAGAGATGGAAAGTTCTGGCATCTAGATCATGACCGAGGAGGTCAGCAGGAGAGGCGGCACCTGGAAGTGTGAATAGCTGCAGTGTGGCCTTGAGAGCAACTGTCACAGGCAGTAGGAGCCTCTGGATAGCGAAGCAAAAGACAGAAACATATGCTTCTTTCCCACCACTGCCATCTATTTTACATGATCCTTTCTCCAGGGGAGACTGGGAATGTGGCCCAGACCCCTACTCTGTCCTCTACACACAGGGGAGGCTGGCTGCACATCCCAAACACTGAGAAAGAGACTCTGAGGCGGGTTTCCCCAGGTGGGGAGAAGGAAGGGAGTTGGGGCTCATAAACGCAGCTAGAAGCTCCTTTAAGGCAAGAACCCTGACTGTCTGGTGACTGTTGAACTCTTAGCACTAACAAAATGCCTGGCACATAAAAGGTATTCAATATGTGTTTTATAAGCATTGTGTGTGTTTTTATCCATCCATCCATGTATGTGACAACCATTTGCTGAGTACATCCTCTGTTGGGCTGGGTTGAACTTAACAGAGATAAATAAAGCCAGTCTCTTTTTTTTTTCAGATTCTTTTCCATTATAGGATATTACAAGATATTGAATATAATTCTCTGTGCTATACAATAGGACATTGCTGATTATCTACTTTATATATAGTAGTATGTATCTGTTAATTCCAAACTCCTCATTCATCCCTCCCCCTCCCCTTTCCCCTTTGGTAACCATAAGTTTGTTTTTTATGTCTGTGAGTCTGTTTCTGTTTTGTAAATAAGTTCAGTTGTTCACTTTTTTAGATTCCACGTGTAAGTGAGATCATATATTTGTCTTTGTCTGGCTTACTTCACTTAGTATGATAATCTCTAGTTGCGTCCATCTTGTTGCAAATGGCATTATTTCTTTTTTTTTTTTTTTTTTTTTTTTTTGGCTGAGTGATTTCCATTGCAACTGTATACCACATCTTCTTTATCCTGTCCTCTGTCAATGGGCAGTGAGGTTGCTTCCATGTCTTGGCTACTGTAAATAGTGCTGTTATGAACATTGGAGTGCATGGATTAGAGTTTTCTCTGGATATATGCCCAGGACTGGGATTGCTAGATCATACGGTAACTCTATTTTTAGTTTTTTAAGAAACCTCCATATTTTTCCCACGCAAGCCAGTCTCTTGCGACTCACAGCCTAAAAGAGGGAGACAGGTACGTTTAACAGACAATCCCAGTGCAGGGGGCGGAGGGGGGGGAGGAGTGGTCTGACAGAGAGAAACCCAGGAACCTATGGGGGCACAGGGGAAGATGCTTACCCTGTTATGGGGGAGGGAGGAAGGGCAGGGAAGCTTTTCCACAGGAGGAGGCATCTGGGTCATGCCCCAAAAGAAAAGCAAGCAGAAATAATGAAGACTCTGGGGAAGGTGACTCATCTAGTCCAAGCTGTGTTTCCCCATTGCCTCTTTATAAAGTTTCTTTGGATATTACCACAATGAAGTCTGTAAAACGGCTGGCACATGGTATTTGCTCTCCCACGTTCTGTATCATCATCACCACTGTTCCTTTTGCAGGGAGAGGAGAGTGCCTGTGCCTTCCTGGTCTTGGCCGCACTATTTGTATCATCCTGCCTCAGCTGTGCTCAGGGTTAAGACTCTTAGTTCCCTCGAAGGTCAGAAGGGCTGGGAGAGATGAGTGTCCTGGGCAGGGATGGGAGTGGGGGAACTTCCAGGGCCCACCTGGGTCATCCTTGGGATCTGGGGGAGCTGTGCAGGTCATGCAATTCCCTGAGGGTCCAGGGCTTGATCTCGGCTCCACCTTCTTTCTCAGGTCTTCCCCTCTTCAGTGACAGCTGGGCCCTCTGCCCATGAGCTCAGAGCAGCCTTGAGAGAAGTGGGGAGGGGGTCTGGCTCTGCTGCAGACTTGCGGTCACAGGGAGGGGAACTGAGGGACACCATTACTGGTTTCAGGCAGCACACTTTGTCCGGGGAGCTGGACACACGCCCAGCCATCTAGGTTCTTTCCGAAGCCCCCTGTTCTGAGTCTCGTCCCCATGGTGGATGTGAGACACTGCAGGCAGTCACATGAGGGAAGACTGAAGGGGAACCCAAGATTCCAGTCTTCCATCAGACCACATTGCCTCAGCCTCAGCATGGTGAGCACCCTCTCACCGTCGACGCACTTCTGCTGCTTCCTTTTGGCAAGGTGGCACTCGGATGGGGAGGTTTCCGATCGATCCAAATTCCAATGTACCACACTCAACCTCTGGTCAGTGGGCAATCTAGCAGTGAGCGAGGTCTCACAGGACTGGCTGTGCTCTAGTGACAGGCAGAATAGGGTCTAAAAGATCTACTCAAACTATTCAAATAAATTTACTTCTGCTCAGCTCAGAACAGTGGGGTTATAGTATTCAACACTTCTATTCTCTTGGCATCTGGTTTCTAAACTCAGTAACATGGCCTTTGTGAATACTAAACGTGAATTGTTTTTACACACTCGATCTGTGTGTATGCGTTCTACAAATTATATTTTGTGTTTATAATCACCTTCGATTTAAATGCGTGCACTGATAGAATTTACACATTTGGGCTAAAGAGCTCAGAGACAAGAGACCCAATACTCAGCCTTTCTACAGTGAATTAGTGAATTATCAAGAGAAGAAACAGCTCCAACTGGAGGAAAAGGAAACCGGCAGAAGCCACTGGCAAAATTCACTGTTTTGCTTTCTCATATCCACATGATCTCATGCTCATTCTCAGTCTCTTGCTGTCTTGTGTACATGGCAGGAGGTAAAGAGAGGAGGGGGTTCTGGAAGTTTAAGGAGTTTGTTTCCCTTATTTAAGTTTTCAGAAATGGAGATAAGGCAAAATATTATGTGTTTTTGATTGTGGCTCTGATAGACGCACACTGTATTTTTTTAAGGAATCTTCCTCAGACCTGTGCACCCTAGTGAGCGTTACCCATTTCTACGTAACAACTCTGAAAGGTTGTATACTTATTCCAAAGATGCTTTGGTTGCTCCAAACAGACCTTTCAGTAACTCTTCTATTCTTCTTTTAAGATAGTTCTTAGGGTCATTTTACAAACTGTGCAAGAAATTTAGCCTCATTAACTCACAATCACTTTGCAGAGGATCAGCGGAAGTGATGGGATGGTATAATTCAACTTACCCAACAGATGAGACTCTTATTTTTTTTTTATTTTTATTTTTTTTGCGGTATGTGGGCCTCTCACTGCTGTGGCCTCTCCCGTTGCAGAGTACAGGCTCCAGACGCGCAGGCTCAGTGGCCATGGCTCACGGGCCCAGCCGCTCTGCGGCACGTGGGATCTTCCTGGACCGGGGCACGAACCCGTGTCCCCTGCATCGGCAGGCGGACTCTCAACCACTGCGCCACCAGGGAAGCCCGATGAGGCTCTTAATGACCTTTGTCTGTTTTACAAAATTTAAATTCATCCTCAAAAGACAAAGACTTGGCATCATTAAGGAGATATCAAAAGAATGTGTCACAAGCTTGGGAAGTAATTTTGAAGCTGGAGTTGGCCAAACATTTTGAGCAAAGAAGCATTTTTAGAATAAGTATCAAGTCTGCCAAGAAGACTACTTTGAAGAGCAACACTCACTTGGTCATGTGATTTTTCATTGTTTGTTAAGTTCCCAGATTCTTTTCACCATAAACAGCCACTGTGTTTTCAAGTCTTCATTTTCTGCTGCTCTGTGTCATAAAAATCCTGAGAGTTCATGGCTCATAGTTTGACTTTTCTTCTTTCTTTCCCAGAGTTACTAATATTCTTAATCATTCCCCTTCCTCTGTAGTCAAGACTCATGTGTGGATATGCTCTGTCTATACCTGCCAGTGACCACCTGGGATAACAGGCTAGGAGATACGGAGCTTCTGAGAGGTTCCTTGGAACCCTTCCTACCTGCTTGGGCAGAAGCAGGCATTGCTGGTGAGCCAGGCTTTGATATACACTGCCATTTGAGACCTGTTGCCTTCTCCTGGCCCTATCTAGAGGAGCCAGGCAGGCACTGGGGTAAGGGGAGGGGCCGTCGCAATTAACAAATGCCAGAGAACAAGGGAACCTATCTATGAAACACAAACGTAATCACGGACATAGAGAATAGACTGCTGGTTGCCAAGGGGGAGGAGGGTGGAAGAGGTATGGATTGGGAGTTTGGGACTAGCAGATGCAAACTGGTATATATAGAAGGGATAAACAACAAGGTCCTACTGTAAAGCACTGGGAACTATATTCAATATCCTGTGATAAACCATAATGGAAAAGAATATGAAAAAGAATGCATATATATGTATAACTGAGTCACTTTGCTGTAATTAACACAACATTGTAAATCAACTATACTTCAATAAAACAACAACAACAATAACAAAAAAATGCTAGAGAAAGTTACTGTTAGCCATTGCCTATCTGAAGTTCGTTCAAGAACCCCCAGGCAATCTTCCCTCTGGTTACCACAACACTTTTAAATTGGAATACTGTGTCAATGGACAACCTAAAAGAAACAGATAAATTCCTAGGAATATACAGCCTTCTAAGACAGAATCACTAAGAAGCAGAAAATCTAAACAGACTAATCACCAGTAGGGAGATTTAATCAGTAATCAAAAACCTCCTAAAAAGCAAATGTCCAGGAATAGATGATTTCACTGGTAAATTCTACCAAACATTCAAAAAAAGAATTAATAGCAATCCTTCTCAAACTCTTCCAAAAATGAAAAGAGAAGAGAACACTTCCAAATTCAGTCTATGAGGCCAGGATTACCCTGATACCAAAACCAGAAAACAACACCACGAGAAAGAAAAATTATAGGCCAATATCCCTGATGTAGATAGTTGCAAAAATCCTCAACAAAATATTAGCAAACCAAATTCAATAATACACTAACAGTATCAGACACCATGATCAAGTGGGATTTATCCCAGGGATGCAAACGTTCAACATCCACAAATCAATTCGTGTGATACAGCATATGAACAAAATGAAGGATAAAAATCGTATGGTCAGTTCAACAGATGCAGAAAAAATATGTGACAAAGCTGAACATCATTTACAGTAAAAACTCTCAATAAAGTGAGTATAGAGGGAATGCACCTCAACATAATAAAGGCCATATAGGACAAGACCACAGCTAACATCACACTCAGCAGTGAAAAGCTGAAAGCTTTTTCTTGAAAATCAGGAGCAAGACAAGGATGCCCATACTCACCACTTTTATTCAACACAGGACTGGAAGTCCTATCAAGAGCAATTAGACAAGAAGAAACAAAAGGCATCCACAATGGAAAATAAGAAGTAAAACCATCACTATGTGCAGATGACATGATATTATAAATAGAAAAGACTCCACCAAAAAACTGTTAGAACTAATAAATGAATTCAGTAAATTTTCAGGATACAAAATCAATATACAGAAAATCGTTGTATTTCTATACACTAATAATGAACTATCAGAAAGAAAAAATAAGAAAACAATCCCATTTATAATTGCATCAAAAAGAATAAAATACCTAGGAATAAATTTAACTAAGGAGGTGAAGGACCTTTACACTGAAAATTATAAGACAATAATGAAAGAAATTTAAGAAGACACAAGTAAATAAAAAGATATTCTGTACTCACAGATTGGAAAAATTAATATTATTAAAATGCCCATACTACCCTATAGCGATCTATAGATTCCACACAATCCCTATCAAAATACCAATGGCATTTTTCCATAGAACTAGAACAAATAATCCTAAAATTTGTATGGAACCACAAAAGACCCCAATAGACAAAGCAATCTTCAGAAAGAAGAACAAAATTGGAAGCATCACACTCCCTGATTTCAAACTATATAACAAAGCTACAGTAATAAAAACACTATCAAACAAAATAGAGAGTCCAGAAATAAACCTATGCATATACGGTCAACTAATTTACAAAAAAAGGAGCCAAGAATACACAATGGGAAAAGGACAGTCTCTTCAACAAATGGTTTTGGGAAAACTGGACAGTCACACATGCAAAAGAATGAAACTAGACCACCATATTACACCATACACAAAAATTAACTCAAAATGGATTAAAAACTTGAATGAAAAACCTGAAATCATAAAATTCCTAGAAGAAAACGTAATCAGCAAGCTCCTTGACACTGGTTTTGGTGATGATTTTTTAAAAATTTGACACCAAAAGCAAAGGTAACAAAAGCAAAAATAAACAAGTGGGACTATATCTAACTAAAAAGCTTCTGCAAGAAAAAGGAAACCATCAATAAAATGAAAAAGCAACCTACCAAATGTGCAAACATATCTGCAAAGCACATATCTGATGAGGGTGTTAATATCCAAAATAAATAAGGAACTCATACAACTCAACATCAAAAAAACGAACAATTCAATTATGAAATGGGCAGAGGGGATGACTAGACTTTTTTCCAAAGAAGACATACAGATGGCCAACAGGTACATGAAAAGATGCTCAACGTCATTAATTACCAGTGAAATGCAAATCAAACCCACAGTGAGATATCACCTCACACCTGTAAGAATGGCTATTATCAAAAGGTAACATGAGGATGTGGAGAAAAAGAAAGCTTGTGCTTTGTTGGTGGGCATGTAAATTGGTGCAACCACTATGGAAAACAATATGGAGATTCCTCAAAAAATTAAAAATAGAACTACCATATGATCCAGCAATTCCACTTCTTGGTACTTATTGGTGAAAATGAAAACACTAATTCAAAAAGATGTATGCACCCCCCAGGTTCACTGAAGCATTATTTACAATGTTATTTACAATGGCCAAGATGTGGAAACAACCTAAGTGTCTGTGCAGGGAAGAATGGATAAAGTAAATGTTGAACAGTCATCCCTCAGTATCCATGAGGGATTGGTTCCAGGACCCCGTGCCATATATCAAAATCCTTAGATGCTCAAGTCCCTTATATAAAATGGAATAGTATTTGCATATAACCTATGCACATCCTCTGTATACTTTAAATCAACTCTAGATTGCTTATAATACTTAACACTATGTAAATGCTATATAAATAGTCATGTAAATGCTATATAAATAGTCATTGACATGCAGAAAATTTGAGTTTTGCTTTTAGGAACTCTCCAGAAGTTTTTCTCAAATATCTTCAATCCGTGGTTAATTGAATCCAAGAATGCGGAGACTGCAGATACAGAGGGCGAACTGTATATATATTCAATGGAATATTATTTAGCCATTATAACAATGAAATTTGGCCATCTGTGATAATAAGAATTGACCTTGATGGCATCGTGCAGAGTGAAATAAGTCAGAGAAAGACAAATACTGTTAAGATCTCACTTATATGTGGAATCTAAAAAAAACAAACAAACCAAAAAACCTTCATAGGTACAGAGAACAGGCTGGAGGTTGTCAGGGGTGGGGGTGGAAGTGGGCCAAATGGGTGAAGGAAGAAAAAGATACAGACTTTCAGTTATAAAATGAAAAAATCATGGGGATGTAAGGTATATCATGGCAACCACACTTAATACTACTATGTTACATATTTGAAAGTTGCCAGAAGAGTAAATCTTAAAAGTTCTCATCACAAGAAAAAAAATTCTGTAACTATGTGTGGTGATGGATGTTAACTGTATTGCAGTGATCATTTCACAGTATATACATGTATCGAATGTGGTACAACTGAAACTAATAAAACATATGTCAATGTTATACCTCAATAAAAGTGAATAAAAATAAAAATTAAAAAATAAAATAGTAGCAATTACATGATTTTATAAGTGATAAATGCCAAGAAAAATGTGGTAAAGACAAAAATTTAAAAAGAGAAGTATATATCAGATCACATATATTTTAGGGTCCTTTGGGAAGTATTTTGGTTACATTGAGACTTTTGGGGGAATTCACAGAGAAGAATCATTCACATCAAAGAATAAAAACTGGAAAATGACTTATTCAAAAGGAATTGTTTTAGAACTGGGATTATTTGATTTACAGAGGGGAAAACTAATGTGTAAAACCTCAATGATTTTCTTCTTTTACATAACTTCTCTCTTAATCAAAGTAAGACATGTACTTAGTTTCAAAAGGCAAATAATTTTTCTTAAAAAAAGATGTTGTCTCAGCTGTCTCAAGAAGCCCTTGTTAAAACAGGAATATATCATCTGGTAGGTAGAACACATTAACCAATACCAGTTAGGGAGAAAGTAGCTCAAATACTCACCAGGAAGCTGCTTCAAGATTCTTTGGAGACAGAGCCAGGGTGGGTCTTTTTCAGGAGTGAAGGTTGGGAGGGAGACGGCAAAGATGGCAAAAGAGGAGCAGATGGGGCTCTGCCCAGCAAGGCCTTCCTGGGGGCAGAGAGGGAACAATGCGTAACTATAGGCGAAAGCTTGGGAGGAGGCCTCTGGAAAGTCAGATTCTTCTCCTTGTTTATCAAGGGGTGGCCTTGACCCTTTTGCAGCATTAGTGTTTCCCCTTCAACCCACCTATCTGGGAGAGCTGCAGAGGACGGAAGTGCTAGAAGGGGATTAGGTTTGAAAACAATCCTACTTCCCATTCTTTCCTAACATGGACTCAAGATGGTATTTTTCAAAGGGTTGATGCCAACCTATTCTCTGAAATGGCAGTACAGTGTTGCTAAAATGCTATCTTTTATTCAAGCCAGGAGGTGTCTAGAGCCAAAGGGGGAACTTCTTTGTGTCTTTTCAGCATGGTCTTAGGATTTCTGGCAGTGCCATGGGCCCAGGCAAGCTGCCTTCTGGGAACATAAACCTTCAAACGTCAACAAACCACTGTCCTAGAGAGATGAGGGGAAGAAAGTCAGCCTGGGCATGGGATTCGGAATTCCCCTTGCCACCACTGCTAAGCTTTTTGAATGCCTTTATTTACAGCTAAAATTTTCTCAGTCATCCAAGTATGCAAAATTCTGTTTTTTCATTAAATATCTACTCTCAGAATACAGTCTCATCTCATTCAAGAGAGTGCTTCCTTAGCTGTATAATGGTGGAATAACAACACCCAACTCGTAGAATGAGAATTCGACGGGGTAATGTTTCTAGAAATCTGGAATCCAGTAGTCTGGTCTCTGTAGCTATCATGCTATATGAGAAATTTTATGTAACTTTCTTCTGACTCACCTTTCTCAAAGGCAAAATAATAATTATTATCCAGGGGGATGCCATTCAGTTTTATTTCATTGTTTAATCCTTGTATTTGTGTAGTGTTTTCAAGTTCCTTAGTGTTAGGGGAAATAAAAGCATGAAAATGAGAATCGCAAAGGTAATGATTATAAAACCTTCTTCAATAACAGATGGAAACCAGGAGGGTGTAGACAATCATCAGTGAGGCTTCCTCATAGCTCATTTAGATGCAGCCCAAACAGCCATTTCAGCATGTAATAAGACCAGGCCTTTAAAAATTCATACTAAATCTCATAGTTTCTGTCCATGTACAAATTCCACGCTGGCTCGTGTTAATTTCTGCAAAATGACTGTGCCTTTCCCATAATTTATGTCCTCTCTTCACTCCGTGGGGGCTGAACGCGGATGCCTGCAGGAGTCTGAGTTTGATTAAGTCGTTGCAGGCTGTAGACTGTGTGGGTGGCTCTGTTCCTGACTGGGCTGGTGCTTCCAGATCCCCCTGGGAAGAAGGGCTGAAGGAGGACAGTTCTCAGTTTGTGTATCAAAAAGAGTGTGATGGCTCAGCTAGTAACACCAATAACGAACAAGGAAAAGAGTGGCATTACATTCTCTCAGCCAGAGCAATCTCTTTTATATTCCTCCAAGGGATATCCTGAGCAAAAGCTTGGAAACTCACCTTGTTAGGAAACTGAGAGGCTGATCCCTGGGGTCAGTGTAATGGGTCTCAAGGCTGCTGAAGAATTTCCTGGTCCAGGAAGAATGGTGTGTGTGTGTGTGTGTGTGTGTGTGTGTGTGTGTGTGTGAGAGAGAGAGAGAGAGAGAGAGAGAGAAGGGTTTGCCATTACTGAGAACCCATGGTCCTTTTGGGACTAGGCTAATTGCACCTGTGATGTAATGAGGCCCATGTTGCAGAAGGCTCAAGTCAACAGCCTCCTTCAGGGAGCACTAGGTCCAGTACTTTCACTTCCAGATATTTCAGGGGGAAGGTCTCTCCTGGCTTTAGGGTTAAGTCTCTCTGGGTAGCTTATCTCACTATCAAGACGTTGCTCTTTTATCTCCAATTCTGGTCTGAGAAAAGGATGGGTCACAAGTCTACTCAAGTCACCAAAAGATACTGAGCACTTAACGTTAGGCATTCTGCATCAGAAACTGAGGACAAATGGTGAACAAGATGGTGGTTCTGATTTCAAGGAACCTACCAAACAATAACAGCTTCCCACGTTCTAGCCATATACCAGGCCCTTTCCTAAGCCCTTAACATTTAATCCCCACCACAACTCTATGTAGTGATTATATTAATATTATCCCCATTTTTAGATGAGAAAACTGATTCACAAAAAGATCAGTTAACTTACCTAAAATAATACAGCTAGTTAGCTGCAGGGCCAGGATTTGAATCCAGGCAGTCTGACTCTAGAGTTGATGCTTAAACTATTACAGTTTGCTGCATTAGACCACCAACGGGGGTCTGTATAAGGCAAGTTTAATGTATTAAGTGTTGTGGCATTAATTACAGAAGCTATAAGAGCAGAAAGAGTCAGATGTGAGAAGATGAAGTGACCAGACACTACTTCCCAGAGAATGTCACGTCTAAGCTGAGATCTAACGTATGACTGCTTGTTAGCCAAGCTGAATGGGGGTGTGGATTCTAGACAGAAGGAAAAGCAAATGCAAGTCTCATGGTGAGAGAGAACATGTCTTGTTTATATTTAAAGAAAAGAAGGAAATTGGTGTGGTTGAATCATAGATTTCATAGGAGGAAATATTTAGAGATGAGGTTGCAGGGGTTTCTTTATCCATTCAACAAACTTGCTAGGTGTCATTGTGATAAGACAACATTAATTGATATAAATAAGGTGATGCCCTCATGGAACTTATTGCTTGTAAACTGAAATGATATTTCCTGTCTCGCCTGTTGAGAAAAAATTAATTAAACTTGGAAATAAGGCAAAAAGGTGAATGGCATGTTCTTTCAATGTCAACTGGGGTATTGTTTAACATATTTACTCAAAGATTATTTAATTATCTAGAGTAATGTACCCGTGTTTGACTTGGCTGTTTACTATTAGCTATGAAATTAGATTCTTGTGAAGTTAAATGTACCATGTAGGGATCTACCCGGTAGAAAAGATAACCTCAAAGCTTATCATTTTATTGGCCCATAGGATATTAACAAATTTTATCTCTGCCTCACTGTGTTAGTTTTCTACCGTTGCCATAGCAAATTATTACAAACTTAGTGGCTTCAGACAACACAAACTTATTATTTTACATATTTGGAGGTCAGGAGTTCAGCACAGGTCTCATGTGACTAAAATCAAGTGGTAGGCAGATTGTGTTCCTTTCTGGAGGCTCTGGAGGAGAATGCTTTTACTGCTCATTCCAGTCGTTAGAAGAACTCAGTCCCTCTCAGGTGTAGGACAGAGGTCCCTGTGTTCTTGCTAACTAGAAGTTGAGGCCCATGCCCCGCTTGTAGAAGCTGCCATGTTTCCTGGCTCATGGCCCCCTTCCTCCACCTTCAAAGCCAGCGGTAGCAGGTCCTTCTCACATAGCATCATTCTGACCCACCCTTCTGCTTTCCTCTTCTACTTTTAAAGACTCGTGTGATTAAACTGAGCCCATTCAGATAATACTGGATGATCTCTCCATCTCAAGATCCTTAGCCTAAATCACATCTTCAAAATCTTTTTTGCCATTAAGATAACATTCACAGGTTCAGGGGAGTAGAGAGTTGACATCTTTGAGGAATCATTTTTCAGCTTACCACATTGTAAGAACCATCATTATTTAAGAATGCTTTGGGGGGAGGGGGCGGTAAACTATATAACCTCTGTCCCTCAAAATGCAATTTTAACTAGCTTTACTATCTTACTGGTTCTCTTACTGATAAGTCAGTAAATCTTTGACACATGTTCCTTCTATAGTTATATGTTCTTAACTTTTTGAAAATTGTAATAATTATAATTGTCAGTTTGGGAGATTTCAGTGAGATTGCCAAGTGGACTAACCTATCAGGGCCAATTCAGCTGTGGTGCAGGGAGGTGCACCTCACGTTCAGCCTAGCATGCTATATTGGCTCCTGGGATAGATCCCAAATGGTAATAAAACTTCATCTTCCCTGATACACTCTCTCTCTCTAATATAACTCTGTGTTTTTCTTTTTACTTCTGGTCCTTGACCAGTTTTAGTCCTCATTCTTCTTATTATGAGGGCATGAAATATTTTCCTTCTCCCAAAGGGCATTAATAAATTAGAATACAATGCCCGTTAAATTCAGTTAATTAATTGGTTCATAGAAATTTTAAACACTTACACAAATAATATTGCCAGAATTCCCCAAAAATAAAAAAGCTGAACTTCTAATATTTTAAATGGGCTGGCTTACAAATATCCTTTCTTACAGAAAATCCTAGCTAAGAGGCATCTTTATAAAGAATCAAAAATCTGAAGACGGTGGAGCAAAAGGACATGACCACACCTCTTCTTACAAAAACAGCAAAATCACAGCTAACTGTTGAACAACAATCAACAACAACAACAACAACAACAACAACACTGGAACCTACAAAAAAGATGTCCTACATCCAAAGTCAAAGAAGAAGTCCCAACGAGACGGTAGGAGGGGTGCAACTGCGGTTAAATCAAATCCCATACCCACTGGGTGGGCGACCCACAAACTGAAAAATAATTATACCACAGAGGTCCTCCCACAGGAGTGAAAGTTCTGAGCTCCATGTCAGGCTCCCCAGCATGGGGGTGTGGCAACATGAGGAGGAGCCCCCAGAGAATCTGGCTCTGAAGGTCAGCGGGGTTTGATCTCAGGAATTCCACAGGGTTGCAGGAAGCAGAAACTCCACTCTTGGAGGGCCCACACAAGGTCACACGCACACCAGAACCCAGGGGACAAAGCAGTGACCTCGTAAGAGTCTGGGTCAGACCTATCTGCTGGTATTGGAGGGTGTCCTGCAGAGGGCGGGGATGGCTATGGCTCACTATGGGGACAAAGACACTGGCAGCAACAGCTCTGTCAAGTACTCATTGGCATGAGCCCTTCCGGAGGCCACCATTTTCTCACCAAGTCTTGGCCCCACCCAACAGCCTGTAGGCTCCAATGCTGGAACACCTCAAGCCAAACAACCAATAGGGAAGGAACACAGCCCCACACATCAGCAGACAGGCTGCTTAAAGTCTTCCTGACCACCCAGCTGCCTGCTAAACACACCATGTGACATGGCCCTGCCCACTACAGGTACAAGATTCAGCTCCACCCACCAGTGGGCAGGAACCAGCCCCTCCCACAGGAAACCTGCGCAAGCCTCTTAAATAGCTTCATTCACCAGGGGGCAGACAGCAGAAGAATGACAACCCTGCAGGCTGTGGAACAGAAACTGCAATCACAGAACGTTAGACAAAATGAGATGGCAGAGGAATATGTCCCAGATGAAGGAACAAGATAAAACCCCAGAAGAACAACTAAGTGAAGTGGAGATAGGCAATCTACCTATAAAAGAATTCAGAGTAACGAGAGTAAAGATGATCCAAGATCTCAGAAAAAGAATGGAGGCACAGATCCAGAAGATAAAAGAAATGTTTAACAAAGACCTAGAAGTACTAAAGAACAAACAAACAGAGATGAACTATATAATAACTGAAATAAAAAATTCACTAGAAGGAATCAATAGCAAAATAAGTGAGGAAGAAGAACAGATAAGTGAACTATAAGACAGAATGGTGGAAATCACTGCTGTGGAACAGAATAAAGAAAAAAGAATGAAAAGAAATGAAGACGGTCTAAGACATCTTTGGGACAACATTAAACAAACCAACATTTGCATTATAAAGGACCCAGAAAGAGAAGAGGGAGACAAAGAACCTGAGAAAATATTTGAAGAGATAATAGCTGAAAACATCCCTAACATGGAAAATGAAATGGTCACCCAAGTCCAGGAGGCGCAGAGAGTCCCAGGCAGGATAAACCCAAGGAGAAACATGCCGAGACACATAGTAATCAAATTGACAAAAATTAAATCAAAGAAAAGATTTAAAAGCAACAAGCAAAGAGCAACAAATAACATACAAAGGAAGTCCCATAAGGTTATCAGCTGATTTCTCAGCAGAAATTCTGCAGGCCAGAAGGGAGTGGCATGATATGTTTAAAGTGAAGAAAGGGGAGAACCTACAACCAAGAATACTCTACCCAGCAAGGCTCTCTTTCAGATTCAATGGAGAAATCAAAAGATTTACAGACAAGCAAAAGCTAAGAGAATTCAGCACCACCAGATCAGCTTTGCAACAAACACTAAAGGAACTTCTCCAGGCAGGAAAGAAAAGGCCACAACTAGAAACAAGAAAATTATGAATGGAAAAGCTCACCAGTACAGGCAAACATATGGTAAAGGTAGGAAATCATCCACACACAAATATGATATCAAAACCAGCAATCATGAGAAGAGGAGAGTACAAATGCAGGATATTGGAAATGCATTTGAAATTAAAAGACCAGCAACTTAAAACAATCTTGTTTATATATAGACTGCTAGATCAAAACCTCATGGTAACTGCAAACCTAAAATCCACAGTAGACACACACACAAAAAGGAAAAAGGAATCCAAACACAACACTAAAGTTAGTCATCACATCACAAGAGAAGAGAACAAAAGAGGAAGGAAAGAAAAAAGACCTACAGAAACAAATGCAAAGCAATTCACAAAATGGCAGTAAGAACATACATATTGATAACTACCTTAAATGTAATGGATTAAATGATCCAACAAAAAATCACAGACTGGCTGAACAGATACAAAAATAAAACCCATATATATGCTGTCTACAAGAGACCCAGTTCAGATCTAGGGACACATACAGACTGAAAGTAAGGGGATGAAAAAAGGTATTCCATGCAAATGGAAATCAAAAGAAAGCTGGAGTAGCAACACTCACATTAAACAAAATAGACTTTAAAATAAAGACTGTTACAAGAGATAAAGAGGGGCAGTATATAATGATCAAGGGGTCAATCCAAGAAGAAGGTATAACAGTTGTAAATATATATGCACCCAACATAGGAGCACCTCAATATATAAGGCAAGTACTAAGAGTCATAAAGGGAGAAATTGACAGTAACACAATAACAGTGGGGAACTTTAACACCCCAATGGACAGATCATCCAGAGAGAAAATCAATAAGTAAATACAGGCCATAAATGACACATTAAACAAGATGGACTTAATTGATATTTATACAGCATTCCATACAAAAGCAGCAGAATACCCATTCTTTTCAAGTGCACATGGAACATTCTCCAGGATTGATCACATGCTGGGCCACAAAGCAAGCCTCAGTAAATCTAAGAAAACTGAAATCATATCAAGTGTCTTTTCCAACAACAATGCTGTGAAATTAGAACTCAACTACAAGAAAAAAACCTGTAAAAAACAAAAACACATAGAGGCTAAACAATATGCTGCTAAACAACCAATGGATCACTGAAGAAATCAAAGAGGAAATCAAAAAATACCTAGAGACAAATGAAAATGAAAGCACGGCAATCCGAAACCTATGGAATGTGGAAAAAACAGTTCTAAGAGGGAAGTTCATAGCAATACAATCTTACCTCAGGAAACAAGAAAAATCTCAAATAAACAACCTAACCTTACACCTAAAGCAATTAGAGGAAGAACAAACAAAACCCGAAGTTAGTAGAAGGAAAGAAATCACAAAGATCAGAGCAGAAATAAATGAAATAAAGATGAAGAAAACAATTGAAAAGATCAATGAAACTAAAAGCTGATTCTTTGAAAAGATGAAAAAATTGATAAACCCTTAGCCAGACTCATCAAGAAAAAAAGTGAGAGGGCTCAAATCAATAAAATTAGTAATGAAAAAGGATAAGTTATAATGAACACCACAGAAATACAAACAATCATAAGAGACTACTACAAGCAACTATATGCCAATAAAGTGGACAACCTAGAAGAAATGGACAAATTCTCAGAAAGGTACAATCTCCCAAGATTGAACCAGGAAGAAATAGAAAATATGAACAGACCAATCACAAGTACTGAAACTGACACTGTGATTTAAAAATTCCTAACAAACAAAAGTCCAGGGCCAAATGGCTTCACAGGTGAATTCTATCAAACATTTAGAGAAGAGTTAACATCTATCCTTCTGAAACTATTTCAGAAAATTGCAGAGGAAGGAACACTCCCAAACTCATCCTATGAGGCCACCATCACCCTGATACCAAAACCAGACAAAGATACCACAAAAAAGAAAGTTACAGGTCAGTATCACTGATGAACATAGATGTAAAAATCCTCAACAAAATACTAGCAAACAGAATCTAACAATACATTAAAAGGATTATACACTATGATCGAATGGGATTTATCCCAGGGATGCAAGAATTTTTCAATATCCACAAATCAATCAGTGTGATACACCACATCAACAAACTGAAGAATAAAACCCATATGATCATCTCAATAGACACAGAAAAAGCTTTTGACAAAATTCAACACCCATTTATGATGAAAACTCTCCAGAAAGTGGGCAAAGAGGAAACATACCTCAACATAATAAAGGCCATATATGACACTACAGCACACATCATACTCAATGGTGAAAAGCTGAAAGCATTTCCTCTAAGACCAGGAATAAGCCAAGGATGTCCACTCTCAGCAATTTTATTCCACATAGTTTTGGAAGTCCTAGCCATGGCAATCAGAGAAGAAAAAGAAATAAAAGGAATCCAAATTGAAAAAAAAAGTAGTAAAACTGTCACTGTTTGCAGATGACATGATAGTATATATAGAAAATCCTAAAGATGCTACCAGAAAACTATTAGAGCTCATCAATGAATTCAGTAAAGTTGCAGAATGCAAAATTAATACACAGAAATCTGTCGCATTTCTAAACACTAGCAATGAAAGATCAGAAAGAGAAATTAAAGAAACAATCCCATTTACTATCGCATCAAAAATAACAAAATACCTAGGACTAAACCTACCTAAGGAGGCAAAAGACCTGTATTCTGAAAACTGTAAGACAGTGGTGAAAGAAATCAAAGATGATGCAAATAGATGGAAAGGTATACCATATTCTTGGATGGGAAGAATCAATATTGTCAACATGCGTATACTACCCAAGGCAATCTACAGATTCAATGAAATCCCTATAAATTACCAATGGCATTTTTCACAGAACTAGAACAAACAACTTTTAAATTTGTATGGAAACACAAAAGACCCTGAATAGCCAAAGCAATCTTTTTTTTTTTTTTTTTTAAAGATTTATTTATTTATTTATTTGGCTGTGTTGGGTCTTTGCTGCTGCGCAGGCTTTCTCTAGTTGTGACGAGCTGGGGCTACTCTTCGTTGCACTGCGTGGGCTTCTCATTGCGGTGGCTTCTCTTGTTGAGGAGCACAGGCTCAAGGCACGCAGGCTTCCATAGTTGCAGCATGTGGGCTCAGTAGTTGTGGCTCACAGGCTCTAGAGAGCAGGCTCAGTAGTTGTGGTGCATGGGCTTAGTTATTCCATGGCATGTGGGAACTTCCTGGACCAGGGATTGAACCCGTGTCCCCTGCATTGGCAGGCAGATTCTTAACCACTGCAGCACCAGGGAAGTCCCCAAGGCAATCTTAAGAAAGAGAAACGGAGCTGGAGGAATCAGGCTCCCTGACTTCAGACTATAGTACAAAGCTACAGTCATCAAAACAGTATGGTACTGGCACAAAAACAGAAATATAGATCAATGGAACAGGATAGAAAGCCCAGAGATAAACCCACACACCTATGGTCAACCAGTCTATGACAAATGAGGCAAGACTATACAATGGAGAAAAGACAGTCTCTTTAATAAAATGGTGCTGGGACAACTGGACAGTTACATGTAAAAGAATGAAATTAAAATATTCTTGAACACCATACACAAAAATAAACTCAAAATGGATTAAAGACATAAATATAAGACTGGATACTCTGAAACTCTTAGAGGAAAACATAGGAAGAACACTCTTTGACATAAATCACAGCAAGATCTTTTTCAATCTGTCCCCTGGAGTAATGAAAATAAAAACAAAAATAAACAAATGGAACCTAATTAAACTCAAAAGCTTTGGCACAGCAAAGGAAACCATAAACAAAACAAAAAGACAAACCACAGAAGGGGAGAAAATATTTGCAAATGATGCTACCAACAAGGGATTAATCTCCAATATCTACAGACAGCTCATACAGCTCAATATCAAAAAACAAACAAACAAACAAAAACCCAAACAAGAAATGGGCAGAGGACCTAAACAGACATTTCTCCAAAGAAGACACACAGATGGCCAAGTGGCCCATGAAAAGACGCTCAACACTGCTATATTACAGAAATGCAAATCAAAACTATTTTACAATGAGGTATCACCTCACACCAGTCAGAATAGCCATCATCAAAAAGTCTATAAACAATAAATGCTGGAGAGGGTGTGGAGAAAAGAGAACCCTCTTGCACTCTTTGTGGGAATGTAAATTGGTACAGCTACTTTGGAGAACAGTATGGAGTCTACTTATAAAACTAAAAATAGAGCTACCATGTGATCCAGCAATCCCACTCCAGGGCATATATCTGGAGGAAACCATGGTTTGAAAGGATATGTGCGCTCCAATGTTCATTGCAGCACTGTTTACAAAAACCAAGACATGGAAGCAAGCTAAATGTCCGTCGACAGAAGAATGGATAAAGAAGATGTGGTTCATATATACAATGGAATATTACTCAGCCATTAAAAAGAATGAAACAATGCCATTTGCAGTAACATGGATGGACCTGGAGATTATCATACTAAGGGAAGTAAGTCAGACAGAGAAAGATAAATATCATATGATATTGCTTATATGAGGAATCTAAAAATTAATGATATAAATGATCTTATTTACAAAACAGAAATAGACTCACAGACAGAAAACAAACTTACCAAAGGGGAAAGGTGGGGTTGTGTGATAAATTGGGAGTTTGGGATTAAGAGGTACACACTGCTATATTTAAAATAGATAACCCATAAGACCTACTGTATAACACAGGGAATTCTGCTCAGTATTCTGTAATAACCTAACTGGGGAAAGAATTTGAAAAAGAATAGATACGTGTATATGTATAACTGAATCACTTTGCTGTACACCTAAAACTAACATAATATTGTTAGACTAAAATCCAATATGAAATAAAAATGAAAAAAAAAGAAAAAATCAGGTAATCAAGGTGAATCCTTGGTCAAATCAGATTGATTTAAAAATTTTAGCTTAACCATAGTTATCTATGTTTTCTCTGGTTTTATCACTATGAGGTATCATGCAAGATTTTTTAAAAAGTAAGGTTTTGTTATGTTTTCATGAAGAGACTAGTTAATATGAACTTCCTAAACTTTTCAGACTATTTACTGATCAGATAATCTAAAGTTACTCCTACATAATATTTAGGATTGTGAAAAATTACAACTAAAATGAATTATAATTCTGACAAACCTTTTATATCAACAGCAATTACGATTGTAGTTTGCCAGTTTGAACATAATTCCCAACACTCTTAGCTAACTTTAAAACCATAGGCTAATATTAAATTGAGTTAATTAATAATTTTTAGATACTTGGATAATTTCTAGGTGAAAGAGAATACAGAAATCTTGGTTACAGAGTATAGTCTTATTATATAAATAAATATATGTACTTTTGCTTCTTATTTTCATATGTCATAGAACAGCTATGTCTTTGCGTCTTATTAATGAATGTGTTCCTTTTTGTCATTTGGAGGGTATAAAGGCATGTGGGTAGCTGTTGGGAGTCACAGTATGTGTTCTGTGAGCTTTTTGGTCTGCTGAAGTCCTTGTGTATGATGGGTAATTCTCAGCTACTTACCTACCTTGCAGTTCTTTCTTTAAAATAGAATTTGGTTACTTCAGTTAAAAGTTTTAACCAATATGAATGGTTAAGACTATACTAGGAGTAATGGCAAGGAAATTCAACTACTTGCAAGATAATGGAATGTGTCTCTCAAGGGAAAAAAAGGTTAGATTTGAACTAAAGTATAGTATCTGGCTGTTCTTGAATGTGGAAAAGAATAATTAAAGACAAAACTTGGATACAGAAAATTGTAGAGGGTTTGTAGAAATGAAATTTCATTTACCTTGGTTTATAGCACCTGCAAAATAATGATTCTGCAAGAAGGAAAGAAGTGTGCTAAAATTTTGGAAAACTGTGTTCAGTGTTGATGGGCTTATTCGTAAGATAAGTTTAATAAATGGAGTGGGAGGAGCTAGAGAATTCTGTCAAATCTGATATGAACAAACAGCTGGAATCTGCTTTTTCTCTGTTAAAAGGTAAATTGATCTTAGAGCATTTAGTCTGCTCTTAAAAGGGGAATAAAAGCTTATTCTTTACATTCTGTCATCTGCCTGGATAGCAACGATTACAATTCTCATTGGAACAGTTTTCCGTGCTTTGTGCTTTTTTATGCCCTTGATTCTCAAGGCGCTCAGGTTCCATGAAACTGTGTCACCTTCCTCTCTGTTTATTTAAAATACTGTATTGCCACTTTGATTAATGGGTAACCAAGCTATTATTTCTATCTTAATCAGGTGCCCAAATTTCCTCTAATCATTCTTGATTTTGCCACCCCCAAATCGGACTATAACTTATAAAAAATTAGCTTTTTTTTTTTTACACATAAACATCTTTGTGATGTTCCAAAGTTCCGCTGGGAACTCATAAAGATATATTCTTTAGTTTTATAAAAAGGGGGATGGTTCAAATAATTAGGTTTGTTTTGCATATTTCTTAGTCTGCTCAGCACAGTTGTAAGAGTTGAATGATGAAAACTGATCTGTCAAATCAAATAGTTTTGTACATATAGGTAAAATGTTATTAATAATAATGTTCCAGAGGTGTATACTTTACAGAGGGGAATGGCAGGTGCTAGAGATTTTCCAGCACTCTCATTGTCTATAACATGATCTTGTCCAAGAGGGACATTCACTTCTCAGGAAAAAGTCATATATTATATCCCAACAGAGAATTTATTTGTCCTCTATTCTGATATTATTCACTAAAAAGTGAACCACAAACATATGGTCTCATCTACAGGTGGCTTCCACTTTCCTCTGATATTTTCCTGAAGGCCCACAGGCTAGAATCTGTATCTTCAACAAAGAAGAAGAGACTCAGAGTCTTGAGGAAAGGACTGTACCAGGTACCAATGACTACTGATGTTTCAAGGACTAGACTCATGGGTACAAGCTCCACAGTGTAAAGCTGACATTACTTAGACAACTGTCAGGCTGTATCTGGGGGTCTGGTCAGAATATCCAGAATTCTTTGGTTAAGAAGCAGACAATTTCAGGAAAGCAGTTGCTGACTCAAGACCCAGTGAAATAAACTTAATTACATAGGACTGAATTAACTGATGAGAGGAATATAATTATACTTATTTACTTTGAATATTGTTACCATTTTTTAATATTCTAGTTTTGACAGGTATATGAGGAAATATTTTTTCTTTCCTTTTAATCTATTTCTAGTTTAGTAGACGAGGCTTTGGCAAACTGAAATATTACACTTGTAATGGTATCTGTTTCTCACTGATACCTCAGAACTCAAAAACTAATACTGAGTTTCTTCATTTTACACATCAGTATTGTTGTTTGCATCTGCTCAGTGAGAATTTGGTCTCCTTTTTTACCAAGATGTGCTTTGATAAATCAGTTGTGCAACCAAGGCCGTATCTGGAGTTCCATGTTGAAAACTGACCTCATTTAATCAAGCATGACAAGCTCACCTTTAAAAAGGTACACTTAACATGTGGTGCCCATGTTTACAAAGCCCACTTAGGACATCTGTCCTGAGACGTGTTTGGGGCTTACAGGATCCCAGACTCACGGGAGGCGTGGACGGGCACTTTCTGGCATGCCAGTGACCTTAATAAAATTTGGAGAATCTAGAAGAGAGAAGAACTCACCAGTATTGATTGATATGAAGTCTGGTGGGGGTTCCTGGGCCTAGTTTCTAGCCTCAAAATAGAAGAGCAAATAATCAAGCCTTTTGAATAGCCCACCCCTCAGGAGATTTCTTAATGAAATTTCCAGATAGAAGTTAATTCTCTGGTCTAAGTATTTGCTCAATTCTATATGCTCAGGGAGGATTATATAGTTAATTAATACCTCTTGCTTCACCTCTGTAAATAATCAAGCTAACAGATAATGAGACCAGCCATTTTTTGTGATCAGGAATAATTTTTGCATATTATTTATTATCAAATTAGGGGGGCTGTTAGGAATAATCTTTTTTTTTGAGTTAGGAATTATTACCCCTGTTTTATTTATTTTTTAACATCTTTATTGGAGTATAATTGTTTTACAATTGTGTGTTAGTTGCTGCTTTATAACAAAGTGAGTCAGTTATACATATACATATGTTCCCATATCTCTTCCCTCTTGCGTCTCCCTCCCTCCCACCCTCCCTATCCTAAGGCAAAGAGGGGGCAACATGTCTCTTTAATGTTATTTTGGAGAATTGTTTCACAGCCTTATGTAGGGGTTAATTACCTATCTAGGGGAATATGCCTGTATTTGGCTCTGCTATTAAGGGATTAGACCCAATGAATTTACCATGTAGATTTCTGTCAGGTGAAAAAGATAACCCTAGAGGTTATGTTTTGACTGTAGGATATTCCGGCTTTGTGTCTAACTCAGCAAATTTATATCAGAATGCCTTTTCTGATAGACCATATAACCCTTGCTCTTCAAAATGCTCTTTGAACCAGCTTTACCATCATACCAGCTCCCTCATTCCTTTAGTTTAGAATCTTTGACACATATTCATTCTATATTACAAGAGAGTTATTGCTTTTAAATGTTTGAAAATTATAATTGTACACAGCTTCCCTTGCAGGATGGAAAACGGGGAAACAGCCTCTCTTGCTTTCCCAGTTCCAGGAGTGCATTTGCCCTGGCTTCTGATTTAATGGCACTTCCGCATATCTGTCTCTCTCCCTCATCCCTATCAGAGCTGGGCAGCACCTGTAGGTTAGTCAGTCTCTTTCTGGGTCTCTTGTTAACTGCCTCAGAGAGTCCTGTGGCTGCATCACAATTTACGTCTCACTTCTCCAAGAGTAAATCAGCGGTGGCTCTAAGCTGCTATAGCTAGGAAGACACAGGGAAAAAGATATTTTTGCCATCTTACCCACTCCTGACAGTGCTGTTTATTTATTTATCCAATGTTTATGTATCCATTGTTTATATATCTGATGATTTATTCAATATTCATTCATTAAGACCTCAGGACCATAGTGGATGGTTTATTGACTTAATTAGGTGAAACCCTAAAAGCTGCCATTTAACTGACTGTATGCCATGAAATAATCAATAATGCAAATACCATTTTTGTACGTAGGCAGGCATTTTTATATGCAGCTAGCTGCTGTAACAAATAAACTCCAAATTTTCTGCAGGTGAACACAAAAGTTTACTTCTTATTCTTGCAAAGTCCAATCGGTAGTGGAGACATTCATTCAGGAACCCAGGCTACAGGTTTCCATCTTTCAATGTGTGACTTCTTTCAAAGTTGCCCTGGGCATGGGTACTCAGCTGACAGATGGGTAGAGAGAGAGACTTGAGGATCAGGTGAGAAGTTTTCATGAATCACACTAGAAAAGGTATCTTCTATCCATATTCCATAGGACAGAGCTCAGGAGCAAAGTCACACCTACCTGCAAGGGAGGCTGGGATACTTAATCCAGCTGTGTTCCCAGGAGAGGGAAATGGCCTTGGTAACCAGCTAGTGAGTCTCTGCCACAGCTTTCAGGACCCAGAGTCCCAGAATTCATTCAGTCCTCACTGACACTGACCCTGGGGGGTCCCTAGAAGGGAGAGGTCATGTCTGTTTAAAACCTCCCATCCCTCTGTTGAACTGCTGGCTTAGCAGAAATTGCTATGTTAGAAAGTACAATGGTGCAAGTGACTTTATTTCTCACCTACAGATCCGGGGTGCAAAGACAGTCCCTTTCCTTTATCCTCAGAGATAAAAATATTTCAATGTTATTCTCAGAACTTTGTTCAATAGGGATTGGGAGATAGGTTGACAGTTTGGGGGAGGGGATTAATAATATCACACTTGAACCTCTTGAAGATAACTCTTGTTTGATGCCTCTGGCTTCACCTGTAGTACTTGGTAGATGATTTGGTACAAGGTAGGTACCAAGAACTACAGGGTTTCAAACTGTCTCTAATTTGATCCTTAATTTTCCAGGTCGGCACTCTGAGCCTCAGAGAGGTTACACAGTTCCCCTAAACCACCAGACTAATTCACAGCAGAGCAAAAACAAAGCTGAGTGGCTTTGTTTCCGCCCACACTATTACACCAGGCAGCATTTCATCAAGCAGGGCATGATTGATCTTCCTTTTTAATGCAAAATATAACAAAATGTTGAGTCACCAGGAATATCAGTGAATGTAGTATTTTCTGAACTGAATTTTCTGGTTAACTCTGTTTTAGCCATAGAAGCTTTTAATTTCAACCTGCGGGGTTGAAAATCTTCCTAAGACTTATCAGCTGGCTGTCCTGCTTTAACAAGCAAACAATGGTTGTCCATATGGACAATTATTATTCCGAAACAGGGAAGGAAATGACAATTTTCAATAACCTAAAGCTCAATCATGGTGACCTGAACAAACTGTAAAAAGCTATTTTCAGGTAGTTTCTCCCTTCAACAACCTTTAAATTTGAGAATTCAAATCAGAGTACAAACTGTTTACTAAATGTACTAGACAGAATGTTCTTGCTATTAGCTAAGGGAACCTGGGAAATTAATACACCTGGGCCTCTGCTACTTCATCACCCACAGTTAGGGAAAAGGCCTATATAGGTCTCTGAGTACTTAGAAAAAATAATAGAGCTCACTTTGTGCCTTGTTTTTGAATAATATTCATCAAATAAGAACCATACTAATTATGGTTCCCATATTCATATTTCATGATGACAGTGTAAATAAGAATAAGGCCATAAACCCATATGGTGACCGTGTATATGGAATAATAATGATGAAAACTTTTTCTTATAGTTATCCTTATTTCTAACTATTTTACATTCCTCTATTCTTAAAATTATATTATCTTACTGCTATAAGAGACTATAGGCGTGCTTCCTTCTAACCATGGAGAAAGTGAGAGAATCTGCGATAGCCCAATTCTCCTGACTCCAGTTCAGTGTCTGTCTTTCCATTTGGAATAAGGACTGCACAAAATCATCTGTTCTTGACTAAAGCCTTGGAATATGCCATCTCTCCTTCCCTGGTACTTAGACCAAAATCATTTGTAAAGCAAAAATCCCATGGCCATAGAGTTGAGTACTGGGATATTCTGATGGGATTAACCCTTCCAAGATGGGAAGGATGCCAAAGAAGAGAGAAAGAAGAAATGTTTGGTGCCTTCTGTGGACCACACAGCTCTGCTGGGCTATGTACCTCTTTTTTTTATTTTCATGAAGTTCTAAGAGAGATGTCATCTCTCCAGGAAACAGTGGCACTGAGTTACAGAATTTGCCCCAAATCATAAAACTGATACATGGAGAAATCAGCCTGGAACCCAGCCAATCTGGCTCTATTTTGGGGGGAGACTCCTCCCTCCGTTCAAGACCCCAGAGGGTCCTGTTTATTCCCTAGTTCCTGTTAGGCCTCTAGTCCAGCTATCCAGAGGATCTCCTAAATAGTGACTCTCTCCCAACCTGACAATTAGGCCCCACTGAGATGGAACACCCCCTGGGTCCCACAAATCATCCTGCTGCCTAAAGAAAAATATGGGTAATTTTTAAAGTGCCCGAGAGGTTGGATCAAGTTGGCAGAGTAGGATGGTGCTCACCTACCCCCACAAACGCATCAAAAGTGCACCTACATGAGGAACAAATCTCACAGAAAACTAGAAACTGGCAGAAGAACTCCTATACAACCAAAGCTGAAAGATAGATTTCCACATAATCAGGAAGGATGGAATAAAGGCATAAGGTTGGGATCTGTGCCCCCTGGAGGGATCTGAAAGGAAGAGAAGGTCTGCATAGGCAGACTCTCACCCTGGGTAGTGAGCAGGTGGAGCCACAGACTGAGTGTCCCAGCCTGAGGTCCTACATGGAAGAGACAAGCCCCCTTGGCTGCTGGGAGAACCACTCCCTTCCCGAAACCCCACATCCTCTTGGGCTTACATCTGCCCTCTGTGACTGAGCCCCAGAGGACAGGACTTGATGCTGCCTTTGTGCCGGCTGAGCACAAGCTGGTTCCTCCTCTTCCCCAGGCAGTACTGGGCACTGGTAACCCCTTGCACCTCACTTGGCTTTGGGGGCTCTCAGGACCCAAATAAAAGACTGACCTTTCCCTGCTTTTGAGAAACAGATCCATTTTACCACCTACCCTTGAGCATAGGGTATCTCCAAAGGGCCCTGGAAGAGCTGTGCAGTGGATGAAAGGTCCCAGGTACCCACCTGCTCAACTAGTGCTGTCCCCCACTACACCAGGACAGATAGAAGGGCTAGAGAAGCCTAGTCTCTACTTGTGGGGAGTGCATGCATGCTGGCTTGCCAACAATCAGGGTGGAGAGAGCCTTGCACTTGTGGCTGCCACGTCACTGCACTTCCCAATATGAAAAGGGCACACACCACAGCCCTGCTCACTCCACACCCCAGCTTGGCACAAGATCTGGGCCAGCTGAGCCCTGGGAAAAGACTCTGGTCTAGTTTTGCACAGACAGCCCAGGGACTTGGGGTGTGGTCCCGGTGGGGCTGCAGCGGCCATTGTCAGAACTTACTTGGGCAGTGCTATAAGACATACCTCATCTCACATGCCTGGTCCATCTCCCAGCCAAGCCAGTGTTCTGGCTCTGCCCACTGCATGCCACAACTTGGTGCTGGATCTGGGGCAGACAGGTCCTGGGAGGAGAGAGGCACAGAGGAAGCCCAGATGTCTGGCGGCAGCATGGCCACCTCAGTTCCTACAGGCACAACACCCCGACCCCCAGTCCCAGCCTAGCAGATGCTCCAGCCCTGCCCACTCCACACCACAGCCCTGTACTAGATCAGGGATGACCGCAATGGGGTAAAGACATGACCCTGGACAGCATCTAAGTGGAGCCATGGATGCCTACACAGGTGGTTTACTGGTGCTCTGTGACTGCACAGGCCTGGCTTGCTTCAGCACTCCCCTCCTTTAGGGCAGGGCATACACTCAAGAGGCGTGGAACCTAATCAAGCCCAACCCCCAGGGCTCCCACTCCAACAACTGGGGAGCAGATCCTGCTCCTGATAGGGCAGCAACAGCCACAGAGCAGAAAGGAAGTCCCGCCTCACACCCTGCACAGGCTTTAGAGCCTCCAACACTAAGTACACCTATATCAAGGTGAGAGCAGCCAACACATCCTGAGGAAAAATGTGGCTGGCATTCATAGCAAAACCAGCCTTCTCACCAAAGACATCAGACATACGGTCTACACAGGGATGCTCCCACATAAAAACACTTCTTCAAGACCACACTACATAACTGTTTCTCTTATATTTATAGACACAGAGAAAGTTAAGTAAAATGAAAAAGCAGAGGAACTACTTCCAATTAAAAGATTAAGAGAAATCCCCTAAGGAAAAAAAAAATGAAATAGAGCTCACCAGTCTACCAGATTCTGAGTTCAAAAAACTGGTAATAAAAATGCTAACTGAATTAATAAAGATTATCAATATAAATGCAGACCACTGTAATAAGGAACTAAAACTATAATGATGAATCAATCAAAAATAGATAATTCAATTTCCAAGATAAAAAGCAATCTAGAAGCTTCACTGGGGAATTCTACCAAACAAATAAAGAAGAACTTATACCTGCCCTCCTCAACTATTCCAAAAAATTGAAGAAGAGGGCACATTCCCAAATTCATTCTATGCGTCCCCCATTACACTGATACCAAAACTAGACAAAGGCACTACAAAAAAATAAAATCACAGGCCAATATCTTCGATGAATATAGATGCAAAAACCTCAACAAACTATTAGCAAACCAAATCCAACAATACATAAAAAGGATCATACACCACGATCAAGCTGAATTCATTCCAGCGTCACAAGAACGGTTCCACATACGCAAATCAATCAATGTGATACACCACATTAACAAAGGGGAAGACGTGA
Source organism: Delphinapterus leucas (assembly GCF_059928025.1). Classification (NCBI taxonomy): domain Eukaryota; kingdom Metazoa; phylum Chordata; class Mammalia; order Artiodactyla; family Monodontidae; genus Delphinapterus; species Delphinapterus leucas. Next base: position 115,262,653 of record NC_143131.1, on the reverse strand, counting down.
TTATCTCAATAGGCACAGAGGAAGCATTTGACAAAATTCAATATCCATTCATGATAAAGACTCTCATCAAAGTGGGTATAAAGGGAACATATCTCAACATAACAAAGGCCATTTACAACAAACCCACAGCCATCATAACACTCAACAGTGAAAAGCTGAAAAGCATTCCTCCAAAATTCAGGAACAAGACAAGGATGCCTACTCACACAGATTCTATTTAGCACAGTATTGGAAGTCCTAGCCACAGCAATCAGAGAAGAAAAAGAAATAAAAGGTATCCAAGTTGAAAGGGGAGAGGCAAAACTGTCACTCTTTGCACATGACATGCTACTCTATATAGAGAACCCTAAAGTCTCCACACAAAAACTCTTAGAACTAATAAATGATTTCAGCAAGGAAGCAGGGTACAAGATTAATATAAGGAAATCTGTTGCATTTCTACACACTAATAATGAAATATCAGAATGAGAAAGTAAAAAACCAATTCTGTTTAAAATCACATCAAAAAGAATAAAATACCTAGGAATAAACTTAACCAAAGAGGTGAAAGACCTATACTCTGAAAACTATAAAACAGTGATGGAGGAAACTGAAGATGATACAAAGAAGTGGAAAGATATTCTGTGCTTTTGGATTGGAAGAATTAATATTGTTAAAATGGTTATAGTACCCAAAGCAATCTGTAGATTTAATGCAATCCCTATCAAAATACCCAGGACATTTTTCAAAGAACTCGGAGAAATAGTCCTAAAATTTATATGGAACCAAAAAAGACCCAGAATTGCCAAAGCAATCGTGAGAAAAAAGAACAAAGCTGGAGGCATATCCCTTCCAGACTTTAGACTAAACTACAAAGCTACAGTAATCACAACAACATGGTATTGGCACAAAACTAGACACAAAAATCAATGAAACAGAATAGAAAGCCCAGAAATAAACCCATGCTCATATGGTCAATTAATCTTTGGCAAAGGAGGCAAGAATATACAATGGAGAAAAGACAGCCTCTTCATCACATGATGTTGCGAAAGCTGGAAAGTTACATGTAAAACAATGAAATCAGAACATTCCCACATACCATATACAAAAATAAACTCAAAATGGTTTAAAGACCTAAATGTAAGACATGACACCATAAAACTCCTAGAAGAGAACATAGGGAATATATTTTCTGACATAAATCATACCAAGATTTTATTAGATCAGTCTCCCAAGGCAAAAGAAATAAAAGCAAAAATAAACAAATGGGATCTAATCCAACTTAAAAGCTTCTGCACAGCAAAGGAAACCATCAACAAAACAAAAAGACAACCTACAGAATGGTAGAAAATATTTGCAAATGATGGGACTGACAAGGCGTTAATATCCAAAATATACAAACAGCTCATACAACTCAATATCAAAAAAAGGAACAATCCAATCAAAAAATAGGCAGAAGACCTAAATAGACATTTTTCCAAAGAAGACATACAGATGGCTAACAGGCACATGAAATGATGCTCAACATCATTAATTATTAGAGAAATGCAAATCAAACCACAATGAGGTATCACCTCACACCAGTCAGAATGGCCATCATCAAAAAGTCTACAAGTGGGACTTCCCTGGTGATCCAGTGGGTAAGACTCAGTGCTCCCAGTGCAGGGAACCTGGGTTCAACCCCCGATCAGGGAACTAGATCCGCATGCATGCCACAACTAAGAAGTCTGCATGCCACAACTAAGAAGCCCACACTCCACACTAAAGATCCTGCATGTTGCAACGAAGATCCCACATGCCACAACTAAGACCTGGTACAGCCAAAATAAATAAATAAATAAATAATTTTTCAAAGTCTACAAGTAATAAATGATGGAGAGGATATGGAGAAAAGGGAACTCTCATACACTCTTGGTGGGAATGTAAATTGGTATAGCAACTATGAAAAACAGTGTGTAGGTTCCTTAAGAAAACTAAAAATAGAACTACCATATGATCCAGCAATTTCACTCCTGGGTATATATTCAGAAAAAAGAAAACTCTTATTTGAAACGATACATCCACCCCAATGTTCACTGCATCCCTATCTATAATAGCCAACACATGGTAGCAACCCAACTGCCCATCAAAAGAGGACTGGCTTAAGATGTGGTATATATATATATATATATATATATAGATAGATAGATAGATAGATAGATACAATGGAATATTACTCAGACATAAAAAAGAATGAAATATTGCCTTTTGCAGCAACATGGATGGACCTAGAGAATATAATGCTTAGGGAAAAAGTCAGGCAGAGAAAGACAAATGCTATATAATATCACTTCAATGTGGAATCTAGAAAATAATACAAATCAAACTATACAAAACAGAAACAGCCTCACAGAGATAGAAAACAAACTTTTGGTTACCAAAGGGGAGAGAGGGGGAAGAGGGACAAATCAGGAGTATGAGATTAACAGATACAACTATTATACACAACACAGATAAGCAAAAAGGATTTACTGTATAGCACAGGGAATTATACCCAATATCTTGTAATAACCTATAATGGACTATAATTTGCAAAAAAAATGAAAAAAATAATAAAGTTGCAAGGAGTGGGGCAATAGGGTGAGAATATTCACCCAAATCTGATATCAGGTATGTATGCTAATGAGAAATCACCTTGCTGAGACAAACCTGTGACCTGGGTATGTGTGGGAGTCTTCAAACTAGCAGAAGCCTTTTCTTCTGTTCATTCTCTTTCAAAAGCACGTTATTATAAAATTATTTTGAACACTCACCTCTTCCTTGGTCTCAAACCTGCCTATCTTTGGATCAGAACGACACCAGTGGTTCTCCTGGCTCTCCAGCTTGCCGACATTCCCTACAGATCTTGGGACTTGTCAGCCTCCATGGACACATGAGCTGATTCCTGATTATAAATCTCTTTCTATGTATACATGCATCCTACTGGTTCTGTTTCTCTGGAGGTCCCTGACTAAAACACAAACAAAGCCGGGCCTTTTTATGTAAGGCTTCTGTACACCTAAGAAAGGGACTCTGGGACCATCTACCTTTATTTGCCCAGGATTCCCTCTTTCATTCCAGTTATCATCTCTGTAAGCAAGGTAGACCCTCCATTTCCTCTGTGAAGCTTCATAATTTCCTCTGATTCCTTGGCTGTGTTGGCCTCTCCCTAGCAGCACTGGTGCCTCCTTCATGCTCTGCCCCAGACCTTCTCAGGTAACTGTTTTATTCTGTCCACCATCCCTTTCCCTTTCCCTTCCTCCCTTCCACCGCCAGTGGCTCAATTACGGTGTTCCAGGCACTTCGGCAGTGTGGGAGATTGAAACCAGTGTTAACATAGCCCCTGCCCTTGAGAAGCTGCGTTCAGGAGTAGTGATAGACAGGTAAACCAACTACAAGGAAACCGATAAGCTAAGATCATGCCTGTAAAGAGAGCCATGCCAGGTGTGGGCAAGGCCCTGGGGGTAAAGTTGGGCCAGGCTGGCTGGCAGGAAGGGGAGGACAGTCATGGGAGGATTCCTAGAAGAGAAGCTCTGCAGCCAGGTCTGAGGGATGTGTGGGGATTTCTCAGTTGCACCAGGGAGAAGGAGATGGAGAAGGGAGGAGACATTCTAGCAGAGAGGAGGGCTGGTACAAAGCATGGGGCTAGGAAACAGCTGAGCGAGATCATTTCAAAATGAGCAGAATGAGGATGAGGCTGGAGAGGTTGGCAAGGGCCAGATATTGGAGGCCTGCTTCCGGTGAGGAGAGGCTACCGAGGAACGTAAGCAGGGTTCTGCTGGAATCTCCCCCAGCCCTGGGCCACAGTGGGTGCACCAGTCACACAGTTTATTTAGCTCTCATTTACCAAATGATTGTCTAACATTTTCAACAAAACTAAAATCAACTGTGTGATGTGTATGTCCACATGGATGAGATTTATAAATAAGAAAAACAAATGTAGCTAGAAACTATCTGAAGTTCTTCCTATTTGGTTTTCCGGATTTTCCTTAGCATCACATTTCTGATAGTCAGAACCACAGTGAATCTGGTGTGGTTTTGCTGCACTGGTTTTATGGTGAGGAGGGCCTTGGTTGGGGGTCTGTGACAGGAGGACATGTAAGAGCTCCCTTTCAACAGAATAGGGCCTGAGGCATAACTTCCACTGTCAGAGACATCAGCCTTCTTATTTTAGAAACAAAACTAACTTCTTCTGCTCATTTGATCAGTGTTTTCTTGAAGAGTAAGGAAAAGAAAATTCATTTTAAGAAGCTGCTATTTTATTTGGTTTTCCTGGCTCCTTCTCCCAGAAAGAAGCTTCCCCTGTTTTAATTACATAACGTAGGGTTTCAGCACCGCTGCCAAGGAACCGAGGCTTTGCCCGGGGCAGCCTCTCTGACTTCAGGGTGCTTTGTCACCACAATCGAATTAATTTACTGAAGGAGCTTATTTTTGCCTGCTGTTAAAATCACCTACATTATGCCACGCTGAGTAACAAATATATTTTATGTGCGTATTTACTTTTTTTCCTCAAACACCCTTATGTGGTTGCTTCTCCTAGTAGTAAAATGGGCAAAGTAAACATAAGGTGTTAGTAAGACCCAGCAAAGCTACATTTGTCTTTGCGTCTGTGTCCCTCCCCACTGGTGGTGGGTGACCTGTTTATATGAGTTTGCCTGGATTACTCTGTGGGGCCCACTGCCTCACCCAGCCAACTATAGAAGGGCAAATACTTTTTCTTCTTTTTCCCTTTTCGGTCTCGACCTAGAGCTCAAAGTGTGAGAGGTCATTTTCAATATGCCACTCTTGCCACCGTAGGCTGTTCTGAAAAATCCCGCCTGGAAGTTGAGTTTTGCTAGTTAGTTAAGTGAGGAACATTTTATTGAACTCTTACTGGGAACACTGTACTAATTACAGAGAAAAGAACAATGATTCTTGCTCTCTCTTTGGCTGCAGAAGACCAAAACAAGGGAGGGGCAGAATGATTTGTGAGATGCTTGCCTCCAGGTATCAGCTCTGGGGCAAAGGTCATGTTTTTCTTGGTGATGGCTGCACCCTTAGCATTTAGCTCAGCTTTGGGCACTGAGAGGCGCTCAGGAAGTGCTAGTGGAGAAAAGAAGGAAGCAAAGAGGCTGCGCAGGGTAGGGCCCCGTTCTTTTTATCCTCAAAGCTACCGTTATGCACATTCACGGTTTTCAAATTCCGTTTTACGACAGGGGCGTTCTTTTTGTCGTCTCATTTCTTCTTTCTAACACAGCGTCTTGTGTCTAAAGCCACACATCTAGCAAGTATATCAGCGATGAGGGTCTTGTGTCTAAAGCCACACATCTAGCAAGTATATCAGCAGTAGGATTCCATTCTGAGTGATTCTGTTGCCAAAAACTACTCTTCCCAGTGTACCAGCTGCCTCCCAGCAAAAAACCACTGGTGTGGGGCTGCAGGTGGTTCTCAGAGGGGATGATTGCTGGCCTGAATGAGGCTGCACTCAGCATGCATGTGAGGACTCAGTGGAGATCAGGGAGGCAAGCAGGGTTGAGTAGCACCTGGCCTCAGCCTCATGATGCTCCTTGCAGGCGATGGCACAGGGCTAGGAACGGATACTTCAGGGAGGATATCTGCACAAAATGAAGACACGTATTCCTTTAATCAACACCCTCGACAGTCCCAGCATCAGAAATGGGGATTTCCTCTATGATCATCTGATGGTTCCAAGGTTAGGCTGCAAACACTGACTGATCAGAGCATCCCTTCTATCGACGTTCAAGGTCAGGTACAGGGCATTGCAAATCAAGGCCATTAAAATTATGAGTCAGAGCGCTCAGTGGGAGGCTAGACTGCCCACCACTTTTTCCTGTTGAATTACATATAATTTAATGTGAGAATTGTTTGAAAGTTCTCCTCCAGGCAAAGAGACATCATGGAGAGAAAAAGAAAAATCTAAACATTACGCTTATCCAGCATTCCTGAGTTATACAGATGCTTTATCTTCTTTTTGACCACTGTTTTGACTTAAAAAAGAATAAGGCCATTTTATGGCTTTTGCTCTTAACTTAGAAAATGAGTATGAAAAAATCAGTCAGCACTCTAGGTCTTTGGAGAGGTGGGAGACTGAGCAGAGATTGCCAGTGTGTTTTGAGAAGTTTAGAGTGTGTGCTCCACTGGGGGAAGGGCATCCTGGCACAGAGAGGTGCTCAGTAAGTACTTACAGGGGACAGGAGGAAGGTAAGAGATGGCATGTGGCACTGGTCCATAGCAAAGCTACCATGTTTGTGGCTTTTTCCGTTTTAGCTTTACGATGCCTCAGGATGAACAACTATTTCAAAATTCATCACAGAAAAGTTAAAATGTTTTGAAATAAAAGGCACTTGCCAATATATAGGCCTATGACCCAAAGAAGGGCTGGGCTGTCCAGCTTATGCCTGTACCACAAACTAATGAATAGTCAGCCCCACACAACAAGGTAATGATCACAGGTTTTCTTCCTCTGCTAAGATGTGGACAACCCTGGGTTCCCCAAACAACACTGATGTCTTGATTGCATAATGGGGGCTGGCACCTCAACCTGTAGCAGATACTTGTTTTGGATGACTGTACCTTTAAGACCAGAGGTGGTAGAAACTCTCAGAACAGTGGGGAGATTGTAGACAGGCTTGGCCTCTCTGGTCTCTTATCCCCAGAAGTGATTTTTTTTTTCAGCTGGCCAAGGATTTGATCTGAAGGCTGGTCCTGCCGTTCTAACAAGCTCTGTTTGCCCTTGAATCTGACTCCAAATTCCAATTTTCACACACTGCTCAGATTAGATGTCTCCTGAAGAGCTGACCCAGCCTCAGACTCCAGCCCCTCCATCCTCCCTGCCCCAGCTTGGCCTCATTTCACACTCCCAAGTCTGACACTGGCCACACTCCCCTACACCTGACCTCAGCTCCCCGCATTGGCTTCTCCTGCCTCAGTCCTGACAGCTGGCTGCGACTGCTTCCAAATGAACTGCTAAGGAACAGAGGCTCCTTCCCACCTGGGTACATCTGAGTTGCTTCTTAATCAGGCGCAGAGTCCTAGAAGGGGAAAAAGGGAAGCCAAGCTGTGCTTTTGGCTTCACCCAGAAATGGGAACAGGCCAGCCTGCACTGCTGGGGCCTACAGCCCCATAATCCTGTATAAAAGTAGACCCAAGGGCTTCCCTGGTGGCGCAGTGGTTGGGGGTCTGCCTGCCAGTGCAGGGGACACGGGTTCGAGCCCTGGTCTGGGAAGATCCCACATGCCACAGAGCAACTAGGCCCGTGAGCCACAACTACTGAGCCTGCGTGTCTGGAGCCTGTGCTCTGCGACAAGGGAGGCCGCGACAGTGAGAGGCCCGCGCACCGTGATGAAGAGTGGCCCCCACTCACCGCAACTGGAGAGGGCCCTCGCGCAGAAACGGAGACCCAGCACAGCCAAAATAAATAAATAAATAATTTTAAAAAAAATAAAGTAGACCCAGAATTCTCTGCTTGGGAGGAGACCCCTTACGCACTTACTAAAAAAAAATCAGAATGTAGCATCCTACAAGGGTTTGCCTATTTTGCAAAACCCTTAGATTTTTTAATTTTTAAAAATTGTTTTCTAGTTCCTTTTCATTTTTCTTCTCACCATAATAGCCTTCCCTGGAGAGGCTAAGGTATATGCGGCCCTTTATCAGAACCTGAATTCTCTAATAAGCCATGACTTGTGGGCATGCAGGGGCCACTCTTCCTTAAGCAAGATCACTTTCTGGTCCTTGTTCCTGAGCTCTGAATGTGTTTCCTCCTTCCAAGAGCAGAGATATGATCAGATTCACATTGCATAAAATCATGATGGCTTCAGGATGCAGGATGGATCAGAAGAAGACAAGGCTGGAGAATTAGAGACATCTGAAGAGTAATTTTAACAGTCCTGATAAAGGACAGTGAGGATACTTTTTGTCTCTGGACACTTGTGAGGACTGAGTTGAACTGAAGTAATTTTAGATAAAAGATGCCATGAGGACATTCTGCCTATTCCCCACCTACCACTGCTCCCGCACCCAAGTCTTGAGAATCTTATTATTATCAGGCAAAATAGACATTCACCAGCTAAAAGGGGGATGAAATCACAGAGAATGTGTCTGTCCACTAGGGCTTGTTTATGCCCTTAAGACTTGTCACTTATTGGAATCTGAACGATCAGATTAATACCTCCCTGAGAGTGAAATCAATGGAGTTAGAGGGAAACACAGATTTGAATTCCATCCTCTATAGGAAGCAGAAATTATTAAGAAAATAAGAAATTATCCATTCTTAAGAGCCTTTGGGCTTACGAGTAACTGAGGCCGCTTATGCCTATGCAGTAGCATCTTCCCCTGCCTTCGTGCAAGGGCACTAGAGGGAGATTTAGGCCCAGCCTGGGAAGCCAAGGGAAGATAAGATCAAGCAGAGAAAGTTTTCTAAAAGAGGCAGGAAGGTTTCAGGCTTCACTGAGAGTAATACTATTTAAGAAGAGCCTCAGAGACAACATGAGACAGTGGGACATAAAATACTCCCGAGACAGCGGGTGACAGCATTTTCACTTACAAAATAAGAGACACTGGAGTCAGAGGTACCAGCTCATTTGGCACATAAGACTCGCTGTGTTATTAACAATGAAAGAGAAAGTTTAAATGACTTTGTTTAAACTTTCCAAGATATGATTTTTATGAAAACCATTAGAGAATATGAGCTGGCAGGGAGAGGACGAAAAAATTACAACCCAAGCAGAGGGCTGTGACTCAACTCAGAATGAGGGAAAAACACAAATGGAGGAAGATCAATAGAAAACAACGCTCTCTTATCATTGGCTGGTAGGAGTTAAGGAAGGAGAGGAGATACATGGCAGGGCTTTAGTGACCCAAATCCAAGAATGTGACGTCCTTCTTAATAGCATGAAATCTGTGGGTACACAGCCAAGCTTAGAACAGCAGGAGATCCTAGTAGGAAGCAGCAAGACAGGGACAGTACAGAGCAGCTTCACTCATCTTCTGGTCCAAATTAGAAAAAAAAAAAAAAAAAGCAAAAGGGCTTAATCTTTGTACTAATTTTATGAATTAGGAATGGCTTCTTGAAACTTTCTATTGAAAAGAAGTCTGAGGCTAAGCGTGGGAGCTATAGTAGAGTACCATTATTGATGAGTGATGTCTGCCACGGGCACAGGGTTAGAGAGTGGGCACAACTAATGTGGCCCAGTCTAATTTACTGTCATTCTTATATTGGGCTTTAGGGTCAAAGGCCCAGCTAACACTAAACTGAGCCTGTCTTTTACCTTTGTCCTGTACATTACTTCTCTTGGGGATTCATACGGAAAGTAATACATTATGAGCAGGCAGTGTTCCTGGACCTCTTGGCCCTGAAAAAACTCTAACAGAATCTACCCTTGATGCCCCATTTTTTTTTTTTTTTTTTTTTGTACGCGGGCCTCTCACTGTTGTGGCCTCTCCCGTTGTGGAGCACAGGCTCCGGACGCGCAGGCTCAGTGGCCATGGCTCACAGGCCCAGCCGCTCCGCAGCATGTGGGATCTTCCCGGACCGGGGCACGAACCCGTGTCCCCTGCATCCGCAGGCAGACCCTCAACCACTGCGCCACCAGGGAAGCCTGATGCCCTATGTTTTATATGCAGATCTTTTTGGAATTTGGGACCTAAATCCCTTGTAGGGTCAGGTAGGGCTTCCAGAAGTCTTGTTGGTTACTTGAGGATTCGGACAGGGGTTACACTTTTGGGTGGGCTTCAGTGAGCAAGAATCATTCCCAGTCTCCTGCCCTCTCTCCCATACAGAGAAGTGATGTTCAAGTTTCTTGTGCTATGGTCCAGGACATCATTAATCCTGGATGCCACTGGCCCAGGCCAGGAGGGCCTAGGGGAACGTAAAGACTTGAGTTGAGGTGACATGATTCACCTTCACTTAACACCCAAGTGTCATGTGGGGGATGGTGACATTATCTGTCTGGATCTAATCATTGCTTTTCCCTCTGACAGCCAGAAATAGATGCTCAAGCATCCATGTGAAAAGCTTCTCGGCATTAAAGTAGATTGAGTATTGATTCTCATTTATGGATTCGGAGGTCCCTCCAGGAGATAGGACAAGGAGTCTACATGGCAGACCCAACAGCTTAACTACAAAGACTGACCTTTCTTAGAATGACAACTCATGTTACATGGCCTAAGCGTGAGTACAAATAGAACAGTTCCCAATTGCCTTTGGGTCAGAGCTCATTTTATTTTGTTCATAAGAACATATTAATTGAAACCTTGGTCAAGTGCTAAGTACCAGGTCAATAATACTTTTGTTTTGTTGTAATGTTTGCACTTTGGCATCAGGAAAATAAAACAAGCAAAACAAAACAATGATTTTTTTTCAAGATAAAATTACAAAGTTGAAAGGACCACGTAATTATTTATGCCTGTATATCATGTCCTTTCCTATATAACATTTATATTCTGAGGGCAGCATTGCAGAGCTCATTTCCAGGTTCCCCAATGTGCCTTGTGCATAGGAGGGATGCTTGATAGAATTGTTAACTTGAAAAGATGAGTTGCAGTGTTAAGTGGTGGAGAGAGCCCTGTACTTGCATTTGAATTTGTTTTCCGCTGTATTCCCAGCCCCTATAACAATGTGTGGTAGAAGCTCTTTCTAGCAATTTGAACAGTACAGTTATAAGCAAACTTTTAACCTGTCTGAGCCTCAACGTTTATATGTAAAATGGGGATAAGTATGTCTACACACTGCTTCATGCCTTTGCTCCATGCAGTTTCCTCTTTAGAAATGTCTTGACTCGCTCATTTCAAAACCTTGCTCGGGGTCACTCTTTCTTTGAAGCTTTCCTTACTTGACACCCTCTTGCTTCCCAGGAAGAAATGACATCTCCCTCCTTTGGGTTCTGCTAAATCCCATATTCAGTTCTTCCAAAGCACCTACAGCCCTTTGTGACATTTATCTATTCACAAGTCTATCTGCCTTTGCTAGACAGTGATTTTCTAGAGGGTAGGAACTATGTCTTATTCACTCCTGTATGCCCAATGCTGAGAACAACAGAAACTTGATATATAATTTCTGGAAGGATAAAGGAATGAATAATGAAGGACTATAATCAGCCAAGTGTGTGATCCATTTAGCGTTTTAGAAGAATCCCCCTGACATGGTAGGGGAGATGGGCTAGAGTTCAGACAGGGGTAGAAAAAAAGCATCAAGACTCTTTGGGGTTCAGACGCTGTCTCCAGAATGCTTCTGTTACCTTCAGAGGCAACCCTGGGTCACGCAAGCCATTACCATCCACCAGTACATTATCTGAACACTGAGTCTGCAGATCCTGAGACAGAGAGCATGTGTCATGAGGGGATCCCCAGAAAGGGCAGAAGATGCTGGAGCATGACGCCCTCTAGAAGGGACCAGCCTTGGTGGGTGTCCTGGTGTAGTGGGGACAGCACTGGTTGAGACCCTTCATCCACTGCACAGCTCTTCCAGGGCCCTTTGGAAATACCTTATGCTCAAAGATAGGTGGAAAATGGACCTGCTCCTCAAAAGCAGGGGCAGGTTGGTCTTTCATCTGGGTTCTGAGAGCCCCCAAGCCAAGTGAGGGGGTTACCAGTGCCCAATGCTGCCTGAGGAAGAGGAGGAACCAGCTTGTGCTCAGTGGGCCCAAAGGCAGCACCCAGTCCTGTCCTCTGTCACAGAGGGGCAGGTGTAAGCCAAGGGGATGGCGGTTTGGGGAAGTGGGGGGCTCCTGCTCCAATTCTCCTGAATAGCAAGCGACTTAGTCATTCAATCCTAGAGCAAGGACTAACTTGACATTTACGGTCTGTATTAAATCTAAAAGGCCACGTTCCGGTTGTTTCCAGCTTCTTCTTCTATATATACATTTTAAAACAACTTCATGGAGGTTTAGTTTATCTACAATAAACTGTACTTAATTAAAGCATAGAAATTGATGAGTTTTGACAGATTTATACAGCGACTGCTATGGACTGAATTGTGTCCACCCAAAATTCATATGTTGAAGCCCTAACCCCTCAATGTGGCTGTATTTGGAGATGAGGCCTACAAGGAGATAATTAAGGTTAAATGAAGTACCTGACACAATAAGATTATTCTCCTCATAAGAAAAGAAAGAGAGAGCAGAGCACTCTCTTTTTCCTTCTGTCTTTCTCTCTTCATCTCTCTCTCTGTCTCTCTCTCTTTGTATCTCTCTGTCTCTGTCTCTATTTGTCTCTCTTTATTTGCTCTACTTGTCTCTCTCTCTCTCTGTCTCTCTGCATCTCTCTGTCTCAGTCCCTCTCTTTCTCTCTAGCTGTCTCTCTCTGTGTGTCTCTCTCTGTGTTTCTGTCTCTCTCTGTGTGTCTCTGTGTGTCTCTGTCTCTGTCTCTCTGTCTTGGTCTGTCTCTCTGCCTCCATCTGTCACTCTCTATGTCTCTGCCTCTCTGTCTCTCTTCCTCTCTCTCCCTCTGACATGCAAGCACACAGTGGGAAGGTGACCATCTACAAGCCAGGAAGAGAGCACACACCAGAACCTGACCGTACTGGCACCCTGATCTCAGACTTCCAGCCTCCAGAACTGTGAGAAAGTAAATTTCTGTTGTTTAAGCTGCCCAATCCATGGTATTTTGTTATGGCAGCCCGAGCTAAGACACTCATGAAAGCACCACCACTACAGTCAGGACACAAAACAATTATATCCACCTACCCCAATTTTTTACTCCTTTTACAACAGACTGAAAAACTTTAAACTTGAGACTAGGAAAGAGAAATCTGCTGTAGGAAAAAAAAAAACAAACATAATCCTTTCCAAAATGCCCCTTGAAATATTTTGTTGCCTATGATATCATTATGTCAAATTTTAACAAACAAAAGAAGCCATTATGCAATTAAGGCAAAGAATTCACGGTAATTCAGCCCTGAGCATCCAATGAGGCTGCACGCAGTCACCAGCTCTGAACTGGTTCTGGTAACCTGTATAAACTTTCCAGCCAAAGCTTGACAGCTATTCCTCAGAAGCAACAGGTTCTCGGAGAATACAGAATTCCAGAGTGTCTTGAAAAAGGAAGCCTTTGATGCTTTCTGGCCTCTTCCTTCCCTCACTTCCCAGGAGTCAAATTCCCTTCTCCTTCTGGACACACTTTCTTAATCCTTGTCACTCCTCCCTCACCCCCCCCACAGGCTTGGTCAGTGCAGCTCCCTGAGGGGAGGGCCTCCTGAGGTTCCCTGCTGTGCCCTCGGGGGCCCATACAGTGTCCAGCAAGAGTTGCTGCACAGGAAATGTTTGTGGAATGAATCCCAGATTAAATTAAGTGAAAAGGAGTTGACCAAAGAAATGGCAGCCATTTGAGGTCATAGATTTTGATATTTAATGCATATTAAGGCAGCCTAGAATGTCATCTAGTAAATTGCCTTTTGATTTTTATGAGATCTCTGGGCAGGCAGGGCTGGCGGAGGAACTATTCTAACCGCCTAGAGGAAATGGCCAGAACGCTGTATCACAGGACGAAAGGCCCCTCTCTGGTCTAACCCACACTCCCAGCTGCAGCCCCCACCTGCCCTGCACGCACCTGACGGTCCAGACACCACGGACCGCTTATTCGAATTCATATAGATTGTGTGTCCTGTCTCTGCTTTTGCCCATCTTGTCACCCTTTGTAGAACCAAACTAAAATGGAGTCACTATGTCAGGGACAAAATGCGGTAGACCAACGCAGGCACATTAAGAAAATGAAACTCAACCTTACCTAACATAAGCTGTAGGAATTTACAGCTCTTCTCAGAGATCAGCAGAGGAAGCCAGCCAATCCCCAAACGCCAAGTCTGTCCACACCATCTCTGGACTTCCTTGCTCCCCCGACTCAGCTACCTGATGCAAACAAGGAAGAAGACCACCAGGTGACCCATCAGCTGAAAAAGCACGAACTTTGGCATTTACCCCTTGAAAATCCCTTAGTCTGTGAACAATTCAGAACTCATTGCCTCTTGCAGCCTTGAGTTTCCTGGCTTGTGGACTGAAACCCTCGTGATAACCTCACCTTTCTGCTTTGTTTCACTCGGTGTGCAGTTGGCTTTGACATGTTTCACATATGCACTTCCCACTTTGTCTGCTGTGGCCTCCAACACAGTCTTCAAGTCCAAGCTCAAAGCGTCCTTTCCTTTGGAGCCTTCTCTGAGTCCAACTCTCACAGTGCATTGCTGCTTGTCTGCCATAGGCTCTCCCACATCACTTCCACCATCTGCCTCTGGTTTGCCTTTAACGCTACACAGTGAGCCCCTTGAGGGATGCCGTTGAGTCTTAATCATCTTATAAACCCACTGCCTAATCCAGGGCTATGCACCTAAAGCCTCTCAGTGAACACTTGTAGAGTTTAATTGTCCAATAAGCCCTTCTCACTTTCTCCCCACGATGGAGTAGAGGGCAGAGGAGGTAGCTGCTGCAGTGGGACAAGCCCGGCCTTAGTCCTAACAGCCTTGACTTTAAATTCTGGTCCATCACCTTCTCTGTTAGTTTTCTATGGCTGTGCAACCAATGAACACAAGCTAGGTGGTTTTAAACAACAGCTGTTTATTATCTCCTGGCTTCTGTAGGCCAGGAGTCCAGACACAGCTGAGCTGGGTTCTCTGCTCAAAGCTTCACAGGGTGGCAGTCCAGGCGTCAGCTGAGTTGAGTTCTTTTCTGGGGCTCAGGGCTTTCAAGCGCAAGTGGTTGTTGGCAGAATTCAGTTCCTTGAGGTTGTAGGATGGGCCCCATTCTATTGTTGGCTGTCAGCTGGGAATGTGTCAGCCCCTAAGGCTACCTGTGTTCCTTCTCACATGGCCTTCTCCAACTTCACAGCCAGCAATGGAGAGTGTCCTCCATGTCTAGCCTCTCTCGTTCTTCCAATCTCTGATTTTCTCTGTCTCTGACCTCTCCACACAGATTTAAAGGGTCACGTGATTCGTCAGGCCCCCCTGCACGTTTCCCCTCTGATTAACTCAAAGTCAGCTGATAAGTAATCTTAGTTACATACGCACAGTCCTTTTGACCCATCACATCCACAGGTTCTGTCTACATTCAAGGGAAAGGAATTATTTCACACAAGGGCAAGGTTCAGTGGGTTCATCTTAGCTTTCTGCTCACCCCAGCTCCTCAGGCTACATTAGCCCCTTTTGAATGTCAGTTTCCCTACCAGAAAATTGGATAAATAAACCCATCTCCCAGACTTGTGGGGAAGATTAAATAAAATTCATGAAAGAGCCACTTAGTAACTGCAGGTCTCTTCTCTGCTTCCTGTTTATTCTGGGCTGCCTGTCTCTTAACTGTTCCCAAGTTATCCTGAGAACAGACACCAGCTGGACTGCATGCCTGCGAAATGGTTCTATGAGATGTTTAGTAACAAATGTAGATTTAAAAGCAAAAACTAATAGATAATGTCCAGCGATCTGATTTTTGGAGGTCAGTGAGAGCTGAGATCATCCAGAATTAGCCCATGCCTCAAGTGAAGAGGATTTTATAAAGACTTAAATCCAAACTCCTCCAGTAGAAGATTACTCCTATAAAAGGCTTGGACCACCATTTGTCATGATAAAACAAACAAACAAACAAAGACTTGTCCATGGTGCTTGAGTTTTAATAAATTAGATGCTATGAGAAAGAAAACCCATGGCACTGGCTTTTAAACAAACTAGATGCTCTGAGCCCAGAGTTAAGGATGCTGTCAGCTTTCAGGATAGAGCTGATACAGGACAAGGCAAAGCTTTCTTCCCCACAAAGCCCATCACTCCTAGGTTCTATCAGTTCAGTGTCTGGCTGGGTGCCCACCTAATTGAGCACAGGAAGAGCGGCAAGGTCAGCCAGTGAGAACTGCTGAATACGACAGCCTCTTCCTGGTCACCTCTGCACTTTACAGAAGCCTTCAGTATTATTCAACCAAAGGAGACTTCCTTCCCTCTCAGGACTCAGGTAGACCCTTCCGCTTCCCCAAGCACACAGAGCCATAGCTCTCCCCTGTTGGAGTGGAAACCTACTGCTTACAAGGCTCCACCAGTGGCATACGGCACACCACTCGCACAGAAGGTCATGTTCCATCACTCCAAACCCTGTGGGCCCTAAATGCAGAATGACTTGCACTCCCTCACGTGGGTCATGTGCTTTCTTACACATAGCCCCAAGAGTGAATGATCATCCTCACACTTCTCTCTGCTCATTCCCAGTCAGTCTTCAGGATTTGACTTAGAGGTCACCTGCTCCAGGGAGCCCCTCCCCTCTAAAGTCTGGGATCGGAGCCCTTCCCTATGCTTCCACAGCCCCATCACAGTATCACACTGGGGGTGAAAGTGCCATACAGGTGAACCAGTCTGTCACTCCCAACAGCTGGTGAACCTACAGAGTCTCCAGTACAGTACTTGACATTTGCTTAATATTCAAAAAACTTTGTGGGGCTTCCCTGGTGGTGCAGTGGTTGGGAGTCTGCCTGCTGATGCAGGGGACACGGGTTCGTGCCCCGGTCCGGGAAGATCCCACATGCCGCGGAGCGGCTGGGCCTGTGAGCCATGGCTGCTGAGCCTGCGCGTCCTGAGCCTGTGCTCTGCAACGGGAGAGGCCACAACAGTGAGAGGCCCGCGTAAAAAAAAAAAGAAAAACAAACAAACAAAAACTTTGTGGAAGGAAAAGAGGAAGGGAGGGAGGGAGGGAAGAAGCAAAGAAGGGAAGGGAAGAGAAGGGAAGGCAAGGACCATAAGGACATTATACTGACATGGGCTCGAGGCAAAGTAGTTGGTTGGGGAATATGGTGGAGTGACAAAGCCAACCTGAGCTCTTGGGACATCCTGAAGGAGGAGCAGGCACAGACACCTTGTATCAGCACCTCAGCCTGGTGTCAAGGGCAGGCAGCCAATCCTGCTTACAGGCTCTGCCACATACTCACTGTGAGACCCTAAATAGGTCCCTTCCCCAGGAAAAGTCTCAGCTTCCTGCTTGAATAACGTGTGGTGTAGCTGGATTCTCTGGCTTCTGGCGTCTATGAAGAGAAGCTTACTGAGAATAGTGATGCCCCGAGCCAGCAGATATTAAGCATCCTCTCTGCCCAGAGCCTAGCCCTGAGTTTTCTGCTTGTTTCTTAGTCTGAGGGGGCTCATGATTGGGTCGATGAATGAGCTTCCCAAACCTGAGATTTCACCAATTAAGACTGAAGTTCACTGCAGCCCTTAAGTGCTCAAACAGACCATAGCAAATGAAAACTGACTGGGAGTGATCAGGTGATGTTTTCTGGGTCAGATCCATCAGTTTCTCCATTAATTTGTTCCATCAGCAGCAATGATACAGGATTCTCAGGAGAGGAGTCACAGAGCAATGGAGAGGCATCCATGCTGGTTTCACTTAGCAGCATCTGACTCAGTGAATTGGTCCTCATCTGGCACAAATGCCAAAGTAGGGCGCTCTGTGGGCAGAACATGGGTTGTTAGGTTTCTGCCAAGCCAGGGAAGGAGGGTAGACAGCCCACCCAGTGCTCTCATATCCCTCAGAGGAGGAGTTCTGCAACAGAGCAAGTGATTCAAATTCATGGAGCTGAAAATTCCAAGTAGAAGGGAGTGAGAAAGTAAGCCAGGGACCATGCTCTCAGATTATGTCATTTACTTTTAAAAATGTTAGTTACAAAACACAGATAAAACACGGGAAAATGTTTATAAGGTAATGTTAAAAGAAAAAGCAAGATGCAGATTTGTATCTGTAGTGTGGTTATAATTATGCAAACCAACAAAAGTGAAAAACCCAGAAAACTCTGTATAAGGACAAATAATGACATAGAGATCTCTGCCTGGTAGAATGATTATCATTGAAAAATTCTATTTTCTCCACTTTTCTGAAAAGTGCCTATATTTTATGTTATTAAAATATAGTTAAATATTTAAAAATAATCAACTGAGAAAGGGCCCTTAAGGATCATTTAGTTCAGTGGCTGCGAAGCATGTTTTCTTCTGAGTACCCAGCTGGCTGCCTCAGCATCTCCAGGGAAGCTTATTAAATATGCAAGGATCTAGGCCACAGCCCTAGACATCTTTACATAGCAAGCCTGGCATTGGACCCAGGAATCTGCGTTCATTAAGCCAAAAATAGAAAGCCCACTCATATATCTGGAGAAAACCATAATTAGAAAAGATACAGGCACCCCAATGTTCATTGCAGCACTATTTACAATAGCCAGGACATGGAAGCAACCTAAATGTCCATCAAGAGAGGAATGGATAAAGAAGATGAGGTACATATATACAATGGAATATTACTCAGCCATAAAAAAGAACGAAATAATGCCATATTCAGCAACATGGATGGACCTAGAGATTGTCATACTGAGTGAAGTAAGTCAGAGAGAGAAAGACAAATATATGATATAACTTATACGTGGGATCTAAAAAAAAGGGGTACAAATGAACTTGTCTACAAAACAGAAATAGAGTTACAGATGTAGAAAATAAACTTATGGTTACCAGGGGGTGAGGGGGGGTAAGAATAAATTGGAAGACTGGGATTGACATATATACACAACTATATATAAAATAGATTAACTAACAAGGACTAACTGTATAGCATAGGGAACTCTAC
Source organism: Delphinapterus leucas (assembly GCF_059928025.1). NCBI lineage: Eukaryota > Metazoa > Chordata > Mammalia > Artiodactyla > Monodontidae > Delphinapterus > Delphinapterus leucas. The sequence continues at coordinate 115,244,099 of NC_143131.1, read as the reverse complement.
TCAATATTCTGAGGGGCCCTAAATGGGAAAAGAATCTAAAAAAGAGTGGGTATATGTATATGTATAACAGATTCACTTTGCTGTACACCTGAAACCAGCACAACATTGTAAATCAACTATACTCCAATTAAAAAAAAAAAAAAAGCTTGCCATGTTCTTCCAAAGTGGACCCAGAGTTGTAGGTGGTTGTTCTGGTGCAGTCCATCCTCACACTTTGTAGAATGAGGAAACTGAGGGCCCAGAGAGTGGACTCACCTACCAGGTATGAGACAGAAACAGGACCAGAGCTCAGAACCCATTCTGGCGGAGCACACTGGGCACTGGATAATTAGACAAAGAATTTTGAGCTGTGAGAACTCTTTGCCCTTTCTGTGTTTCTTGTCATTGTGTAGTATGGCTCCAAAGACAGACCCTTCCGGAATGGTCTGACCCAGGAGACTGCTTACTGGAGTCAACATGCTCTTCTTGTGACCTTTTATGAACAAAGGCGTCCGACCCTCTGGATCTGAAATGTTGATATGGAGGAATTGGATTAAAAGGCTCCTGATTCTGCCCTCTCTCCCTAAGGGCTAGCATTACAACGTCTGTTTATTTTGGCCTTCAGGGCAGAAAGTGAAATTGCTCATCCTCCTTTGATGTGCAAGGTTGGTGTGTCTAAATGGGATGCTGGAAGGGCCGGCTGGCCCCAGCCTTTTGGCCAGACCTCTGCTCATGAAGGGGGCTAACCTTCAGCCTGGGAATGGAGCAGAAACGGCAGGAGCAGGGGGAGATGAGAGATGCAGCAGCAGTCAGAGCTGCCGAGTCAGTTCTGCGCATGCTCCTAATAATTACACCGCATGCCATCAGCCAGGTCCTTCCCTGCAGGGGCCTGTCAAAGCTGCCTTCTTCCTTATGTATTTCTCATTAAAAGATGAGATCGGACATGTTGGGTATCAAACTCTCCATTTTTTTTGCCTCCTGTGGACACAACTGCACCTGGATGGTGCTTCTTTCTCATCTGCTGCAGCATAAGCAGCCCCTGCCCCACAGTGTGAAGATCAGGGGGTTTGGAGAACAGCTGATATCCTGGCCAGAGGCTCACTCATGCTACTTCAAAGGAAAAAAAGGGTTTAGTGTTGGGATATCCAGGGTCTGGAGCAGAGACAGAAAAGCAGTCAAGCAGCAGACAGTTCTAGGTGCCAGCAATACCAATTATAACGATAATAATAATATTACCTAACGCGGCAAGACAGGGTTTCCTTCCATCCTCATGTCTTCCTTCTCTCCCCTTCTCCTCCCTAGTGAAGAGGGTATCTGTGATAAGACAGTGTAGAGAGACTGAGGCTTTGCTGAAAGTATCCCAAGTCCCGAGAGGCATCCACACTGCAGCATCTAAAGACCCACCGTAGACGGCCAAGAGGAGGCTCAGAGTGACCACGGAGCATTTGCAGCCCTCCTCCTGGATGAAGATGAAGGTCCTGAGGAGAGAACTGAGCCTTGGCTCAACAGGATATAAAGACAGAAAGACTCAAGGGCAGGGTGACTGGAGAACACAGGGAGAAAGGAGTTCCCTGGACAGCCCTCCAAGGCAGACTTTATTTATACTGCAAGTGAATCGGGGAAAGTCAAGAAATATTTCGCACCACCATCTGAATTCAGTGTGCTTAATCTACTTTTCTTTTTGGTGATGGGGTACCTACCTGTCATTTTCAAACTTTCAGATAGACTGAGGGGTTACACAATACCATTTAAGTCACTTAATCCTTTAACTTTTACTTTAAATTGGTTCAGATGCCAAACCCACATGTAATAGTAAACTCACAACTTCCACTACCAGCTCCACCATCACCAACCAATTCATCTGGAAATTCCTGGGAAGCACTGCACTGCACCTGGCTACCTCTACTTAAACACTCTTACTCTCTGAATTAACTATCAGTTTGCTTCTGGCATCTCACAGCAGCAACCATAAATCCACTGCATGTCAGTCTTACTTCCCTCAAATACCACCAAGATCTGCATACTCTCCTTTCTTTTAATTAATGGGCTTTACGTTGTAGAACAGTTATAGATTCATAAAAAATTGAGCAGATAGTATAGAGTTCCCATATCCGCCCTCTCCCTTACACATAGCTTCCCTATTAACATCTTGGATGAATGTGATGCATTTGTTATAAGTAATTAACACATACTGACACATTATTATGAAATACTTTATACTATGAACTAGTTTATATCATGATTCAGTCTTTGTGTTGTACAGTTCTATATGCATGATAGCATGTACCCACCATTATAGTATTGTATGACTCAGGGTTCAACAGAACCAGTAAGTATATAGGTATAGGTTCAACAGAACCAATAAAATATATTTTAATTTATATTATTAATATTAAATATTACTTAATTAAAATGTTATTTTATATATACATACATACTTAAAATAAGAAGTTGGCTCATGCAATTATGGAGGCCAACAAATCCCAATATCTTCAGCCAGCAAGGCTGAGACTCAGAAAAGTTGATTGTATTGCTCCAGTCTGAGTCCAAAGGCCTCCAGGTTCAAGACTCAAGAGCTGATGTTTCAGTTTCAGTCTAAAGACAGGAAAAAACTGATGTCCTAGTTCAAGGCAGTCAGACAGGAGCAAATTCCCTCTTACTCAAGGGAGGATTGGCCTTTTTGTTATACTCAGGCCTTCAACTGACTGGAAGAGGCCCACCCATATAAGGGAAGGCATCTGCTTTACTCAGTCTACCCAACTCAATTGTTCATCCCATCCAAAGCATCTTCACAGACACACACAGAATAATATTTGGCCAAATATCTGGGCACCCCATAGCCTAGTCAAGTTGATACATAAAATTAACCATCACAAGTATCCTACAGAATAGTTTACCACACTAAAAAGGCCCTGTGCATAAACTATTCATCCATCTGCCTTCCTCCAACTCCTGGTAACCACTGATCTGTTTTCCATCTCTGTAGCTTGAACTTCTCCATAATGTTATTTAGTTAGAATCATGCAATAATCATATAGAGGACCCAATGACTGACAGAAAATCATATAGAGGACCCAATGACTGACAGAAAATATTTAGCAAAACACTTCTGACTTGAGTCCAAAATATACAAAAAAACTCTTAAAACTCAACATTATGAACACAAATAATCCAATGGAAAAACAAACAAAATATCTGAACAGACACCTTACCAAAGAAGATGCAAATAGGCATAAGAAACCCATGATATTTTTCACAGAACTAGATACAATATTTTTCACAGAACTAGAACAAATAATCCTAAAATTTATATGGAATCAAAACAGACCCAGAATTGCCAAAGCAATCCTGAGGAAACAGAACAAAGCTGGAGGCATAACCTTTCAGACTTCAGACAATACTGCAAAGCTACAGTAATCAAAACAGCATGGTATTGGCAGAAAAATGGACACATAAATCAGAACAGAACACATAAATGGAACAGAATAGAGAGCCCAGAAATAAACCCACATACCTAAAGTCAATTAGTCTTCAACAAAGGAGGCAAGAATATAAAATGGGAAAACGACAGTCTCTTCAGCAAGTGGTGCTGGGAAAGCTGGACAGCCTCTTGTAAATCAATGAAGTTAGAACACACCCTCATACCATACACAAAAATAAACTCAAACTGGCTTAAAGACTTAAATATAAGACATCACACCATAAAACTCCTAGAAGAGAACATAAGCAAAACATTCTCTGACATAAATCGTAGCAATGTTTTCTTAGGTGAGTCTCCCAAGGCAATAGAAAGAAAAGTAAAAATAAACAAATGGGATCTAATCAAACTTAAAAGCTTTTGCACAGCAAATGAAACCATAAACAAAAGAAAAAGACAACATACGGAATGGGAGAAAATGCTTGCAAATGATGCAACAGACCAGGGCTTAATTTCCAAAATATACAAAACCCCATTAAAAAAATGGGCAGAAGACTTAAATAGGCACCTCTCACTTACAGGTGGCCAACAGGCACATGAAATGATGCTCAACATCGCTAATTATCAGGGAAATGCAAATCAAAACTGCAACGAGGTATCACCTCACCCCAGTCAGGATGGCCATCATCAAAAATTCTATAAATGACAAATGCTGGAGAGGGTGTGGAGAAAAGGGAACCCTCCTACACTATTGGTGGGAATGTAAATCGGTGCAGCCACTATGGAGAACAGTACGGAGGTTCCTTAAAAAAATAAAAATAGAGCTACCATATGGTCCAGCAATCCCACTCCTGGGCTTGTATCCAGAAAAGGCAAAAACTCTAATTGAAAAAGATACATGCACCGCAATGTTCATAGCAGTACTATTTACAATAGCCAAGACATGGAAATAACGTAAGTGTCCATCAACAGATGAGTGGATAAAGAAGATGTGGGGTGTGTGTGTGTGTGTGTGTGTGTACACACACACACACACACACATATATACATATATGGAATATTACTCAGCCATAAAAAATGATATAATGCCATTTGCAGCAATGTGGATGAACCTAGAGTTTATCATACTAAGTGAAGTAAGTGAGACAGATTAAAAATATCTATGATATCACTTATATGTGGAATCTAAAAAATATGATACAAATGAACTTATTTACAAAACAGACTCACAGACACAGAAAACAAACTTATGGTTACCAAAGGGAAGCAGGGGGAGGGGTAAATTAGGAGTATGGATTAACAGATACACGCTACTGTATATAAAGTAGATAAACAACAAGGACCTACTGTATAGCCAGGGAACTATATTCAATATCTTGTAATAACCTATAATGGAAAAAAGTCTGAAAAAATATATATATATAAAACTGAATTACATTACTGTACACCTGAAACTAACACAACACTGTAACTCAACTATACTTCAACTTAAAAAATAGGCATAAGAAAAGATGCTCAACACCATATGTCACAAGGGAATTGCAAATGAAAACAATAATGAAGTATCACTACACACCTAATAGAATGGCTAAAATCCAAAAAATTGACAGCATCAAATGCTAGTCAGGAGCAACAGGAATGCATTCAGTGTTGGTGGGAATACAAACGGTACAGCCACTTGGGAAGGCACTTTGGCAGCTTCTTACAAAACTAAACATAAGAATCAGCAATCATCATGTTCCTAGGTACTTACTCAACTGAGTTCAACACGCATGTCCACAGGAGGAGGACCTTCATGATGGCGGAGGGGTAAGACATGGAGATCACCTTCCTCTCCACAAATACATCAAAAGTACATCTACATGTGGAACAACTCCTACAGAACACGTACTGAATGCTGGCAGAAGACCTCAGACTTCCCAAAAGGCAAGAAACTTGCCACGTACTTGGGTAGGGCAAAAGAAAAAAGAAAAAACAGAGACTAAAGAATAGGGATGGGACCTGCACCTCTGGGAGGGAGCTGTGAAGGAGGAAATGTTTCAACACACTAGGAAGCCCCTTCACTGGTGGAGATGGGGGGTGGGTGGTGGGGGGGAAGCTTCGGAGCCACGGAGGAGAGTGCAGCAACAGGGGTGCAGAGGGCAAAGCAGAGAGATTCCCACACAGAGGATTGGTGCCGAACAGCACTCACCAGCCTGAGAGGGTTGTCTGCTCACCCACTGGGGCAGGTGGGGGCTGGGAGCTGAGGCTCGGGCTTCAGAGGTCAGATCCCAGGGAGAGGACTGGTGTTGGCTGCATGAACACAGACTGAAGGGGGCTAGTGCGCCACAGCTAGCTGGGAGGGAGTCTGGGCAAAAGTCTGGAACTGCCTAAGAGGCAAGAGACCGTTGTTTCAGGGCGTGCGAGGAGAGGAGATTCAGAGCACCTCCTAAACGAGCTTCGGAGAGGGGTGCGAGCCATGGCTATTAGCGTGGACACCAGAGACAGGCACGAAATGCTAATGCTGCTGCTGTGGCTACTAATAAGCCTATGTGCAAGCACAGGTTACTATCCACACCTCGCCTCCTGGGAGCCTGTGCAGCCCACCACTGCCAGGGTCCCATGATCCAGAGACAACTTCCCTGGGAGAACGCATGGCACGCCTCAGGCTGTTGCAACGTCTCGCTGGCCTCTGCCACCGCAGGCTCGCCCCGCATTCCATACCCCTCCCTCCCCCTGGCCTGAGTGAGCGAGCGCCCCCTAATCAGCCGCTCCTTTAACCCCGTCCTGTCTGGGTGAACAACAGACGCCACATGGCAACCTACACGCAGAGGCGGGGCCAAAACCAAAGCTGAACCCAAGAGCTGTGCGAACACAGAAGAGAAAGGGAATTTTCTCCCTGTACCTCAGAAGTAGTGGATTAAATCTCCACAATCAACTTGATGTACGCTGCACCTGTGGAATACCTGAAGGGACAATGAATCATCCCAAAATTGAGGCGGTGGACTTTGGAAGCAACTGCAGATTTGGGATTTGCTATATGCGACTGACTAGTTTCTGATTTACATGTTTATCTTAGTTTAGTTTTTAGCACTTGTTATTATTGGTGGATTTGTTTATTGGTTTGGTTGCTCTCTACTTTTTTTTTTAGTACTTTTAAAATTTTTTATTTTAAAAATATATTTTTTAATTTTTAATTTTAATAACTTTATTTTATTTTATTATTTTCTTTCTTTCTTTTTTCTCCCTTTTCTTCTGAGCCATGTGGCTGACAGGGTCTTGGAGCTCCAGCCAGGTGTTAGGCCTGAGCCTCAGAGGTGGAACGACCGAGTTCAAGACATTGACCGCCAGAGACCTCCCAGCCCCATGTAATATCACGTGGTGAGAGCTCCCCGAGAGATCTCTGTCTCAACGCTAAGACCGAGCTCCACTCAATGACCAGTAAGCTCCAGTGCCAGACACCCCATGCCAAACAACTAGTAAGACAGGAACACAACATTAGCAGAGAGGCTGCCTAAAATCATAATAAGTTCACAGACACCCCAAAACACACCAGCGGATTCAGTCCTGCCCATAAGAAAGACAAGGTCCAGCCTCATCCACCAGAACACAGGCACCAGTCCCCTCCACCAGGAAGCCTACAGAACCCACTGAAACAAACATAACCACTGGGGGCAGACATCAAAGACAACAGAAACTACAAACCTGCAGCCTGCAAAAAAGAGACCCCAAACACAGTAAGTTAAGCAAAATGAGAAGACAGAGAAATACACAGCAGATGGAAGAGCAAGGTAAAAACCCACAAGACAAAACAAATGAAGAGGAAATAGGCAGCCTACCTGAAAAAGAATTCAGAGAAATGATAGTAAAGGTGATCCAAAATCTTGGAAATAGAATGGAGAAAATACAAGAAATGTTTAACAAGGAACTAGAAGAACTAAAGAGCAAACAAACAATGACGAACAACACAATAAATGAAATTAAAAATTCTCGAGAAGGAATCAACAGCAGAATAACTGAGGCAGAAGAACAGATAAGTGACCTGGAAGATAAAATACTGGAAATAACTACTGCAGACAAGAATAAAGAAAAAAGAATGAAAAGAATTGAGGACAGTTTCAGAGACCTCTGGGACAACATTAAAGGCACTAACATTCAAATTATAAGGGTCCCAGAAGAAGAAGAGAAAAAGAAAGGGACTGAGAAAATACTTGAAGAGATTACAGTTGAAAACTTCCCTAATATGGGAAAGGAAATAGTCAATTAAATCCAGGAAGCACAGAGAGTCCCATACAGGATAAATCCAAGGAGAAACACCTTAAGACACATATTAATCAAATGATCAAAAATTAAATACAAAGAAAAAATATTACAAGCAGCAAGGGAAAAGCAACAAATGACATACAAGGGAATCCCCATAAGGTTAACAGCTGATCTTTCAGCAGAAACTCTGCAAGCCAGAAGGGACTGGCAGGACATGTTTAAAGTGATGAAAGGGAAAAATCTACAACCAAGATTACTCAACCCAGCAAGGATCTCATTCAGATACGATGCAGAAATTAAAATCTTTACAGACAAGCAAAAGCTAAGAGAATTCAGCACCACCAACCAGCTTTGCAACAAATGCTAAAGGAACTTCTCTAGGCAGGAAACACAAGAGAAGGAAAAGACCTATAATAACAAACCCAAAAGAATTAAGAAAATGGTAATAGGAACATACATATAGAAAATTACCTTAAAAGCAAATGGATTAAATGTTCCAACCAAAAGACATAGACTGGCTGAATGGATATAAAAAGAAGACCCATATATGCTGTCTACAAGAGACCCACTTCAGACCTAGGGACACATACAGACTGAAAGTGAGGGGATGGAAAAAGATATTCCATGCAAATGGAAATCAAAAGAAAGCTAGAGTAGCAATTCTCATATCAGACAAAATAGACTTCAAAATGAAGACTATTACAAGAGACAAAGAAGGACACTACATCAATCCAAGAAGATATAACAATTGTAAATATTTATGCACCCAACATAGGAGCACCTCAATACATAAGACAAATGCTAACAGCCATAAAGGGGAAATTGACAGTAACACAATAATAGTAAGGGACTTTAACACCCCACTTTCACCAATGGACAAATCAACAATAATGAAAATAAGTACGAAAACACAAGCTTTAAATGACACATTAAACAAAATGGACTTAATAGATATTTATAGCACATTCCATCCAAAAGCAACAGAATACACTTTCTTCTCAAGTGCTCATGGACCATTCTCCAGGATAGATCATACCTTGGGTCACAAATCAAGCCTTGGTAAATTTAAGAAAATTGAAATCGTATCAAGTATCTCTTCTGACCACAATGCTATGATACTAGATATCAATTACAGGAAAAGAACTGTAAAAAATACAAACACATGGAGGCTAAACAATATACTACTAAATAACCAAGAGATCACTGAAGAAATCAAAGAGGAAATCAAAAAAGACCTAGAAACAAATGACAATGAAAACTCGACGATCCAAAAACTATGGGATGCAGCAAAAGCAGTTCTAAGAGAGAAGTTTATAGAAATACAATCCTATCTCAAGTAACAAGAAACATCTTAAATAAACAACTTAACCTTACACCTAAAGCAATAGAGAAAGAAGAACAAAAAAGCCCCCAAAGTTAGAAGAAGGAAAGAAATCATAAAGATCAGATCAGAAATAAATGAAAAAGAGATGAAGGAAACAATAGCAAAGATCAATGAAACTAAAAGCTGGTTCTTTGAGAAGATAAACAAAATTGAGAAACCATTAGCCAGACTCATCAAGAAAAAAAGGGAGAAAACTCAAATCAATAGAATTAGAAATGAAAAAGAAGTAACAACTGACACTGCAGAAATACAAAGGATCATGAGAGATTCCTACAAGCAACTATATGCCAATAAAATGGACAACCTGGAAGAAATGGACACATTCTAAGAAAAGCATGACCTTCCAAGACTGAACCAGGAAGAAACAGAAAATATAAACAGACCAGTCACAAGCACTGAAATTGAAACGGTGATTAAAAATCTTCCAACAAACAAAAGCCCAGGACCAGATGGCATCACAGGCAAATTCAATCAAACATTTAGCGAAGAGCTAACACCTATCCTTCTCAAACTATTCCGAAATACAGCACAGGGAGGAACACCCCCAAACTCATTTTACGAGGCCACCATCACCCTGATACCAAAACCAGACAAAGATGTCACAAAGAAAGAAAACTACACACTGATATCTCTGATGAAAATGGATGCAAAACTCCTTAACAAAATACAAGCAAACAGAATCCAACAGTACATTAAAAGGATCATACACCATGGTCAAGTGGGGTTTATCCCAGGAATGCAAGGATTCTTCAATATACGCAAATCAATCAATGTGACACACCATATTAACAAGCTGAAGGATAAAAACAATATGATCATCTCAATAGATGTAGAAAAAGCTTTCAACAAAATTCAACACCAATTTATGATATAAAACCTCTAGAAAGTAGGCATAGTGGGAACTTACCTCAACATAATAAAGGCCATATATCACAAACCCACAGCCAACATCGTTCTCAATGGTGAAGAACTGAAACCATCTCCACTAAGATCAGGTATAAGACAAGGTTGCCCACTCTCACCACTATTATTCAACATAACTCTGGAAGTTTTAGTCACAACCATCAGAGATGTAAAAGAAATAAAAGGAATCCAAATCGGAAAAGAAGAAGTAAAACTGTCACTGTTTGCAGATGACGTGACACTATACATAAAGAATCCTAAAGATGGTACCAGAAAACTACCAGAGCTAATCAATAAATTTGGTAAAGTAGTAGGATATAAAATTAATGCACAGAAATCTCTTGCATTCCTGTACACTAATGATGAAAAATCTGAAAGAGAAATTAAGGAAACACTCCCATTTACCATTACAACAAAAAGAACAAAATACCTAGGAATAAACCTACCTAAGGAGACAAAAGACCTGTATGCATAAAACTATAAGACACTGATGAAAGATGTTAATGATGATACAAACAGATGGAGCGATGTACCATGTTCTTGGATTGGAAAAATCAACATTGTGAAAATGACTATACTACCCAATCTACAGTTTCAATGCAATCCCTATCAAACTATCATGGCATTTTTCACAGAACTAGAACAAAAAATTTCACAATTTGTATGGAAACACAAAAGACCCTGAATAGCCAAAGAAATCTTGAGAAAGAAAAATGGGGCTGGAGGAATCAGGCTCCCTGACTTCGGACTATACTACAAAGCTACAGTAATCAAGACAGTATGGTACTGGCACTAAAACAGAAATATAGATCAATGGAACAGGATAGAAAGCCCAGAGATAAACCCATGAACATATGGTCACCTTATTTTTGATAAAGGAGGCAAGAATATAAATGGAGAAAAGACAGCCTCTTCAATAAGTGGTGCTGGGAAAACTGGACAGCTGCATGTAAAAGAATGAAATTAGAACACTCCTTAATACCATACACAAAAATAAACTCAAAATGGATTAGAGGCCTAAATGTAAGGCCAGACACTATAAAACTATCAGAGGAAAACATAGGCAGAACACTCTATGACATAAATCACAGCAAGATCCTTTTTGACTCACCTCCTAGAAAAACGGAAATAAAAGTAAAAATAAGCAAGTGGGACCTAAGAAACTTAAAAGCTTTTGCACAGCAAAGGAAACCATAAACAAGACGAAAAGACAACCCTCAGAATGGGAGAAAATATTTGCAAATGAAGCAACTGACAAAGGATTAATCTCCAAAATATACAAGCAGCTCATATAGCTCAATATCAAAAAAACAAACAACCCAATCCAAAAATGGGCAGAAGACCTAAATAGATATTTCTCCAAAGAAGATATATAGATTGCCAGCAAACACATGAAAGGATGCTCAACATCACTAATCATTAGAGTAATGCAAATCAAAACTACAATCTTGTATCATCTCACACCGATCATAAGGGCCATCATCAAAAAATCTACAAACAATAAATGCTGGAGAGGGTGCAGAGAAAAGGGAACCTCTTGCACTGTTGGTGGGAATGTAAATTGGTACAGCCACTATGGAGAACAGTATGGAGGTTTCTTAAAAAACTAAAAATAGAACTACCATACGACCCAGCAATCCCACTACTGGGCATATACCCTGAGAAAACTGTAGTTCAAAAAGAGTCATGTACCACAATGTTCATTTCAGCTCTATTTACAATTGCCAGGATATGGAAGCAACCTAAGTGTCCATTGACTGATGAATGGATAAAGATGTGGCACATATATACAATGGAATATTACTCAACCATTAAAAGAAATGTAATTGAGTTATTTATAGTGAGGTGGATGGACCAAGAGTCTGTCATACAGAGTGAAGTAGGTCAGAAAGAGAAAAACGAATACCGTACGCTAACACACATATATGGATTAAAAAAAAAATGGTTCTGAAGAACCTAGGGACAGGCCAGGAATAAAGACACAGATGTAGAGAATGGACTTGAGGACACAGGGAGGGGGAATGGTAAGCTGGGACGAAGTGATAGAGTGGCACTGACATATATACACTACCAAATGCAAAACAGATAGCTAGTGGGAAGCAGCTGCATAGCTCAGGGAGATCAGCTCCATACTTTGTGACCACCCAGAGGGATGGGATAGGGAGGGTGGGAGGGAGATGCAAGAGGGAGGGGATATGGAGATATATGTATACGTATAGTTGATTCACTTTGTTATACAGTGGAAACTAACACAACGATGTAACGCAATTATACTCCAATAAAGATGTTTAAAAAAAAAATTGCACGTCCACACAAAAGCCTGCAAATGAATATCTACGGCAGCTTCATTCATAAGCACAAAGCAGGAAGCAAGATGCCCTTCAATAGACGGATGGATAAACAAACTAAAGCAGCACAGGGAGGAGGGCGAGAAGCGGATGATTTTGTGAGTCTCCACTGCTACATAAGAGGTCAAAGCCTCACCTTCACCTGCGAATCAGTGGTATCACTGGAATCCACAGGATGGTCTGTCCTATTAGAAAGCTGAGCACGATCAGCACTGGAAAGCACTTAGCACTTTCTGGAAAGTGGTAGGTGCAGAATACATGTTATAATGCTTTCCCTTGCCGCGGATTCCATAGATCAGAGGGAGGGGCTTGTTGCCTTCCTGAGGTGATGTCTAGGCATCGTCTGCTTTTTGTTCTATATCTTATCTTCCCATCTGCAGCAGGATGGTGGAATAGCCAAAGACTGACTCGGAAGGTACTAAAAGACACACCATGCAATTCAGTTCAGCTCACCCAACACTTGTTGATACCTGCTGTGTTACCAAACTAGTCTCAGAATATCTTTCTCATTGGCCAGGGTCACACTGTGGCCTTTAAGGACCTCAAATGCAGGCTGCACTGAAGTGAACTAAAGGCCCCTACTGAATGCAACTTTGTTATTAGGCAGAAGTAAGACATTAGTACCTGCTGACAAGAACCAGGAGGAATCAGCGTTCAGAGAAGAAGGGATGGAGGCATTAGGATTTGGCAATAGAAAGGTCTAGAGCTCAAAGGTGGGATGTGCAAATTTGAGGCTGGAGGGCTCCTCAGATCTACAGGCAACATGTGGGCTTCAAATAGAGTGTGAATTTCTGAAACCTGATTGACTCTCTGTTTGCTAACATGTTATTTGCACGCAGGAGATTCTGAAAGAACACTTATCTTGATAATTTTAAGGGACTAGCAAGGGGACTTGCTTAGCATTACCAAAGGAATTCATCGTAGGTCTAGGTCAAGGACTCAAGTGTCTACTCTCTACCCAGTGGTCTTTCATCTAGCCTGTGTGACTGCTTCTAACCTCACTTCTTGGGTTGTAAGTACCCTCTCAATGGGCCTCTTAGGATGTGATGGAGGAATGGAAAATGCCTTGAGATGAGAAGAGTAAGAGAACTGTGAAATATGAACTCAGTGATAGAGAAAAGGTGACTTGCTTGAGTCTGAAAAAGGAAAGACTAGAATCTTGGGGGTAGCAGCAGGGTTCAGTGGGGTGGTGAGCAAGCAGTGCCCAAAGAGGTCTTATGGAGTCACTCAGGGAACTGGGAGGAAGGCCAGCCTTAAAGGCACAGGTGCAGTGAAGGCTGCCACCATGGCTTGACTTTTGAGTTTGCTCACGCACATTTTCATTTCTAGTGACAGACAACTTGAGGCTCCAGAGAGGCATTTATTACACATCAGTTCAGGTTAGGTGTTTTTCATTCCATTCTGGCCAAAATTGATTTGATATTTTTTCTGATGTAAATTAGGTTGGAGAACTCTGGGAAGCAAATTCTGTCTTCCAAGTTCAGTTTTCAACACTCATAATATATTAGTTTCTGCCACTGGTAGATCTAACGTGACTGGCTGAGTATGAATCACCATCAAATTGAAAAAGGAAAGAGCAAGAGGCCAAATTATAATTCAGAGTTGATATGTTTGTACAGTTATATCTACTAGGGATATGTATAACATATTTAGATGAATTGTAGGGTAAAAAGGCCCTTGGAAGAAATGCTGCATGTAGCTCTCTACAGAAAGACCTAACTCCTCAATCAGCTGTGATAGCTTGTCTAAATCATACTAACTCACTGGGAATTTCTTTTAAGGAGTCATATCCCAAGACAAAGAATCGATTACCAGATATGAGGTTAGTGGTCATGTTGTAGATCAAAGACCACTGAATGGAAGGTGGAGGTCGTTGACCCAGACAAGTTCCTTTTGTAAACCTGAGCAAGTGCCCTCCCCTCTCTGCAATGCCTACCTCTCCTCTCAACTGAGGGGATGGAGTAGATGCAGGGAGAAAAGTAGGTTTCAGCTCTCATCCCTCCTCCAGTGATATGAGAGTAGTTCCTGGAAATGGATGCAGACATTACTTCCAAAGTCGATGACAAAAGTGTCCTGATCATCTCCATCAGCTATGACTAGAAGAGAATAGATTTGACTATCCTGCACCATATAATCTTTATGGGGTCAGCCTTGTGATATCCAAACAGAAGGTGAATTTGTTATTTATGGGCTTGGTGAGTGATACAAACCTAGGTTGGAATTCTGGCTTCTTACCAGCTGTGTGACTACCTCAATTTTCTGAGCTCTATCAAGTAGGAATGATAAGTGTACCTACTCTATAGGGCTATTGTGTAAATGGGAAAATAACTATATGAAGTGGTATTACCACTTACCACATTGTAAATGCTCAAAATTCCTATCTGCTATTATTATTGATGTTATTAATGATGAAGATATTATTATTTATATTAACATCAGTGCACTCTCCAAACTTGTTTTCAAAACATATCTCCAGGGCTGCCTCTACTATGCTGGGTACCAGACTAAGCACTGGGATGTAGTGATGCCTTCAAATACCTTGTGAAAGTGAAGGAGCCCAAAGTCTATGTGAATGATTTCCAAAAGTGTTTTAGGAGAGGCTGGAAGGGGTACAGTGATGAATTAAAGGAAGGGAAGAGAAATCAACTTTGCTCTGGACATCAGGAAACACTTCATGGAGTTGGAATTGCAGCCTTGAAGGGTGAGTTTACCACATGTGTGAAGAAGGAACACATTTTATCCTGAGGTGACAACAAAGGTCAGCAGCCTGGTATCTTGCCTTGGTCACAGAGGGGCACTTGAGTCAGGAATCTGGTGGCAAGACTTGCATGGTGGGCCATGGAATAAACACTAAGAAGATGAAATTATTTATTAGTGACCCCCATCTTCCTATCAATACCCTCTGTTCCCTCCAGACAGAGGTAGTTTTACCCAAATCAAAGGAAGCTTATGATTTAGGTCCTGGGAGGGATCTAGTAATCTCTACACATTGTCATATGTTTCTGTGAAATTTGAAAAATCAGCTATTTGAACCATAGATGGTTGAGACTACTATCCCTTCCCATGCCAACTTTCCTTCTGTCACTTTCCTCTTGTCGGATGGTGCTGGAGTAGCTGTGACAATTTCTTTGGGATCTGGCTCAGGGGAAGTGGACTTCTGAACACATTTAGTTTGGGTCTAGTGGGATATGTTTATGGGAGGTGCGTAGTCACTGCTAGCCACCTCCCATACCTGGAAGAATACTATCCAGGTACACTGCTGCTCTGCTCACTCACCTGGTCCCATGACAGCGAAGGTGAGGCTGCCAGCCCAGACACATGCTTCAAGGGCCTGGCACTGCAAGTATGTGAATAGGGAGGAGGAACAAAGTTTAAAATACAGAGCCAGAAGCCAAGTCAGGGAAGCTTCATTAGATGTGTAAAATTCTAAGTGGAGAGTTTGGTTCTCATCGACACCTTGTCGAAACGGTCAGGAATGCAATGACAGTTACACGGTACACATTTTTCCCTTTTCTGCACGGAATCGTGAGAAACAGAATTTAACTGAATGCCTGCGTTTGTAGGGCACCAGCCTGAAGCAGTGCAACAAGCAATGAGGACATCTGTGTGTGATGTCACATGTTTTACGTATTCTAACTATAATAAAAAAAAATCTTTTTTTAACCAACTATGCTAGAAGACTGAATTACCTTCCTAAGCTAGCTATGAAATATATTACAAAATCATCAGCAGTGTGAAGAGGTACATACAGGCAAAAACGGAAGGAAAAATTATTCAAGAGGTGTGTCAGCCAGTTAATAAAAATAATGTCATTTTCTAGGTTTTGTCATGTTTTCTAAATTTGTAGTTTATTTAGATCTCTTTCCTCATTCTAAATAAATATTCACTTTTTAGCTAATTTTATACTTAGAATTTTTTCTTTTTCTTAAAGAAGACCCTTCAAATTGTATAAGGTTCAGATCCCCTAAGACCTGGACTGACCCTTGTCCACAGCATGAGTCTTTTTCCATGTACCCTCTCTTTCCCAGAAGAAAATGCTGGAAACCTTCACAACCTTTTCACTACGAAAATCTTTAAAAAAAAAAAAAAAAAAAGGCTCCTTTCTGCCTCTCTGTGCTCTCCAATTTCCCCTTTCCTTTGCCATTTTCACTCCTCGATTCTCCATTCCTTTGCTCTACCCTTCCCCTGTTGTGCTGGGTTGTTTTTGTTCTCTGTTGTCTGTATCTCATGCTATGGCCCCTGAACCAGTGGAGAAGAAACTTCATGCAGGTCTTACAACCTTCCTTAGTATGTCTCCAAAAGGATTCCACAAATACTCGACATTTTCTGGGCACCACCTTCTCCAGTCTTCAGGTGTTTCTCTTTCTACAGATCTGTGGCAGACGCCCTTCCCTCAGCCACCCCTTATCTTCCTTATCCTGTAGGCAGCAGGTAGGCAGCAGTGGCCTCAGGGAAGACTGGCATTTTCACCTCCCCCGGGGTGAGCGGTTTAAGCTGGCCAGGTAATGCCAGTCACCTCCATCAGGGATTGCACTGGATGGGGGTATGTGACCCAATGTGGCCAGTGAGACTAAGGGGACATCTGTTGGGGGGCCTTCTCCTTCATAATAAAAGAAAGAATATTGTAAGAGGAAGGTCCCCTTTGCTATCCCTGCCCTACAGCCTGCCTGGAATATTACTTAAGAATATGTTACTTAAAGCTTCAGTAATCACCCTGTTACTCTTAGCGAAAGGCCAAGAGCATTCATTGCAGGGTGTAGACCCAGAGCCCTGACATTGCTAGTCCTCTGAATCAACCCTGGAATCACTTATCTCCAGATTTCTTGTAGTTTTTTGTAAACAAGAAATATCCTTACAGATTTAAGCCACCTTCACTGTTTGTTGTTACTTGCAGCCAAAACATCCTCATCGATATAAGTACACAGCACAGAGCCTTATGTTAGACCACAGACACCTCCAGCTTGGCCTAGTCTTCTATGTTCCTAGAACCAAATAGACTGGAAACTGCTGAGTTTAGAAGGGACCAATATGGCTAAAGAAAGCCCCAGTCTGGCTGACCATAGCCTACAAACCTAATTTCTAAGCAACCCCTTGACCTTGGAATTTGTCATATTGGGAAGTGGACTGCAGAAACTATGCATCCCCCAGAGGAGCACAAATCATCCCCCAGCACACATGTCAGGAGTAGCCATGGAGGAAACTGGAACAAGAGAAGTACCATACCAGGTAGTAGAATCAAGGAACGTCAAGTTGGCTGGCCAAAGATTCATTCTATTCCCAGGGCAGAAGGTTCCTACCAGTTCTGTCGAGCAGCAGGATACACCAATACTGGGGACCATTGCACAATGTTTTCATTTTCTCTTTTCTAAATAGAAAGTGTTATGATTATTAACCCATTCCTTCTTTACTATTAATAATGGTTTGGCTTGGGAATTCAAAAACATAATTGTCTCTTAGCCAAAGGCAGAAATACACTTACCGTGAAGATAATGAAATTTCGGCACCAAGGATCCTCACTTGCATGGGCTCCTTCCAAGGCTCAGTGTGTTCTTGGTGTCATGGGAGAGATAAGACACAGCAGCTGGAGGCATGGAGTGCTGTCCAGTCTGGGGTTTTACTCTCTGTAGCCAGGTGTGATCCTGATGTTTCAGGCGGGGTCAGTGGACTACCAGCTCTACCCCTTTATCTGCCTGGCCCCCAGGAACACCTTGCCTCTGCTGGACCACTTTTCAGCATGGGAGCTGTGATGGTTAATTGTGTGTGTCAACTTGCCTAGGCCATGATACATAGATACTGATCAAACATTAGTCTAAATGTTGCTCTGAAGGTATTTTTAGATGAGGTTAACACTGAAACCAGCAGACTGAGTAAAGCAGCTTACCTAAGATAATGTGGGTGGGTCTGATACAATTAGTCGAAGGCTTTAGGAGAAAAAAGAAGGAGGTCCCCTGAGGAAGAGAAAATCCTGCCTCCGGACTGCTTCAGGCTCCAAAATCCAGTATCAGCTCCTTCCCGAGTCTCCAGCCTGCCAGTCTACCCTGCAGATTTTCCACTTGGAGCCTCCACAGCTGCGTGAGAAGACTGGTTAAAATTAATCTCTCTCCCTCCATATATGTACACACATCCTATTGGTTCTATTTACAATACAAGAGCCTACCTTTAACCCAAAAGAGAACTACGTGATTGACAGGCTGAGAGGCTGCTCTGCTCCTTGCTTGGAGGCCAAGACAACCGAGAATTCACCACCACCTGGCCATGACCCTTACCCCAGGTCAAAAGTGGTGGGGACGCAGGCACTGGAGGTGCCAAGGTTGAATTGGCTGCTGTGGGAGCTGCAATCTGGACCTGCGTCCTGGGAGATCAAAGGCCTGGAGTTCTCTTCGAGTTCATCTCGAAGCAGAAAGACCTGCCTGAGCAAGAAAATGCAAAGTGTTACAACTGTGGTATTACAAACAAGAAAACAAGCTGTAGAGTTGAAAACATTTTTCTGGGGCTTTAGGATGAAGTTGATGCTGTGCATGGCAGTCCAGACAGATGAAAACCCCATGGCTCCACCATGATATGGCTGAACCCCCAACTCCATCAGCCCCAAATCCTGCCTTGCCTCTTGACTTGCTTTTATGCAAGAGCAGCATTTCTCTTATTTTAAAAGCCAGCTGGAGTTGAGTTACTATTTCCTGCATTTAAAATCATCTTAACTGATAAATTATGTGGTTTAGATTCAATATATCAAGGTTCCTGTCAGCTTGTTTTCTTCAAACTATACCATTTAGGAATTTTACAATATTCACTCAATAGGTTTAGCTAAATTAGAGCCATTATTTCATTGCTATAACGTTTATGATGATAAGATTGCTTTATAACTTGTAGATTTGAAAGCATATGCATTTCTATACATCTTGATAATGCTTGGTATAGTGTTCATAGTTTATTTCACACACCATCCTTTTGGATTTTGAATAAGTAATACACCAATTGTCATTTTTATTAGTAACTCAAAATACTACACACTTTAATACTCACTGAAATGACAAAAACCATTTATTTGCTTTCTGAAAAAATACTAGCATCTCTATTTTCCACTTAAAAAGTAATCTAGAGAAAGTAGGCTTCATCGTTGTTTCTGTAAATACACTCACTGAAAGACTGCATATTGTGAGAGATTTAAGCAATTCACTGTGAACCTAACGATCAACTTCCCTTAACTTGTTTCTGTAAAATGCAAACAGCTCCCACATAATCTGGGACAGAAATAGGGAGCTGAAGACTAGAGATGACCTGAAGGAGGCAGGAAAGCAAATAGCTTTCCCTATAATCACAGTTGAACCTTTAAGACTTGGTTCAGATGCCTCAGGGGTTATGAAATCCAGGCCCCTGTCTGGCTAAACTAGATAGGAAAGGCGGTGTATCGGTTTCCTCCCTGAAAATTGCCAGTGATAGGAATCCTTGCCTCAGCAGCATCCAGTTCTAGGGTTATAGCCCCTGACAACCAGGAGACTCTACCTCATGTGTCCTTGAAGTTTCTTCCTTTTTCACTAATATCTACTGCTGTCTTCTTTTGTTCCTCACAACCCCAACCTCAGTAATGGACAAGAAGTGATTCCAAAACCTGTCACAATTCGTTTTTCTAAAATCGTCCTTATTTCAACAGGTTGACTGCCTTAGGATTCTTGAGTCACTTCTATTGTCACCTGTACCTAAGTTATTCATTCAAGGCTCAAAACTATCAATGACATTAAAATGCATTTGATGTCTACTGCTGCCCTTCCCCTTTGCTCATACTTCTGTTTTGCTCTCTGGGACCATTTCTTCCCATTCTAGCACTGAGGCACATCATCCTCTGAGTTTCTTCTCAGAGTAAATTATATCTATGTTCTCTGTCACAGTTTGCATGACCAGGAAGTAGCTGGTCAAGGCGTTGCAGAGAATTGTCAATGGCATCGCTGTCAAGAGGTCTCCCCAGGGAACTCAGTCTGTTCAATTAACCACAGTCCAGGGGCTGGCCTTCAGTCTCATAGGTCCAGGTGCCTGATTTTGCTGGACTCTCCGAAGGAGAGCTGCCTCTTAGGACAGACTCACATCATTCCAGCTCTCACAGACTGAAGTAGACTCACAGGGCCAATTTTATGGTTAAAAAAAAAAAAAATCACTCTCTATAGGCCATGCCAATGCCAGTGCTGTCTCTCCCCAAAAGAGATAAACATAAGAATCTAAAATTAAGTTAGAAGTTGCTGTGGATATGAAATCTAACACTAAAAGCTCTTAGAACATATCGCCAAGTCTCTTTTCAGGAGGGTGGTACATACCAACTTATGATCTCACTGGCTGTGTATCAGTGCCCGTTTTAATACACTCTTGCCAACGCTGGTCGTCACCAAAACAGTTTTAGTTAATATTCAGGCTAACATCCATTCTCATTGCCTCAATTGGCACTAAATGACATTTCTGAAATGCTCTTTCCATCTTTTGGGTGTGTTAACAGTACCATGCCATACACAGTTCTAATGAAGAGGTTGTTTTTGGTCTTTGTGAGGCTCCACAGAAAGACAACTGGATAGAAATGACCTTCATGGCTTTATCTGAGGGAGAGTTCACTGGATACGCCTAAATCTGAATTTGGAAAGAAACTTTTTGCCAGGGAACAATATGAAAATACTTTTGATTCTGATTCTGAAGCACTAGGTTGTAATCCTTCCCAAACCACATGCATATCCTGTGCTGAAAATACTAGAGTACAGAGCTTCCCTTGCATCAGCTTTTATACATCCATAAGAACTTCAGTGACAGCATATGAGTCACTTCTATTAGCTGTTAACATAAAAAGCAGAAATCAGGGCTTGAGAATAGAAAAGAACAAAGTAGAATGGAGGTTTTCTATGGTGAAGACTCGGGAGAGAGTAGAAAAAGCTAAAGGAGGTCAACCAGGGCTCACAGCTACATTCTGACATGTGTTTGGAAGGGAGAGCTGAGTTGCACGAATCTCTAGGAGGATACTGATGGATGTGCTTGTACTTAGGGCTCAGTCCCTGGGACCACAATAAGACCAGGGGGATGGGAGTCAAAAAGTCTGAGTCACCTCATCAAAAAGGAATTATACATTTAGATTGAAAATCAAATAGCAAAAAATATGTCTATGACAAAGCAAAATGAATTTCCAGGTATTCTTCTGAAGCCTCAAGGAAGGGTAATATTAAAATTTTCCATGACACATAAATTAATTGTATAGTACTAGCTAACGTTATTTTTATTTTTTTAACGTTATTTTTAAATGTATGAAACAAAGCTGATATTCTTTTAATTGGACTGAGTTGGATTTATTTTGTAGTGATGAATGTGAAAGTTTTATAAGGGTGTTCATAGGGTTTCTGTGACGTTGGTCCTCTCAACTCTATATTTCCTATGCTGTTAAGATTCTCAACCATGCATTTTTCTTCCCTCCTAAAATTTTTTAGAGGAAGGTATTTACATTGAGAGTGATGCTGAGATTACCATGGCTCTCCTCCTCTGGACGTGGTTTCATTTCTACAAGTATCACACTGTTAGAATCCAGTCAGCATAACACAAGGGTATGTTTCCACTTTCCACTAAGGAGCCTTTACAAGCCATTGGATCCACAGCTGCTTGAAGAAGAGACCTCTTGGGTAAATAGTTGGGGACTTTATCTTGCCTTCTAATCACCTGACTTGCTCAATTTCCTCAGTTCATTACTCCTTTGGCTTCATGTCAGTTTCCTAGCATCTATTCTATGTCCCTCTCCCCCACCCACACATGCACACACCCTCTTGTCTAAGTCATTTCACAGACAGCCATCTCAACAGAGTACTCCCTGGGACCATTAACTTTGCCCTCTCCCATCCTCCTGCCTCATCCATCCCTACCTTCAGTCAGCCTTTCTGTCTGGATTCTCAGATCCCAAGCCACTGAGCATCATTGAAAGTCCTGCAACAAAGGGACAAGTCAATTTGGCAGAGTGATTAAGTTCATGAGCTTGAGGGTCAAACTAATGTGGCTTCAATTAAAAAAATGAGTGTTTATTAGTTATGCAACCTTGGGCAAGTCACTTAACCTGTAAGAATTTCAGTTTCCTCATCTATCACATAGATATAATAGAAGCTCCTACTTAGAATGTTAAGCTAAGTGTTGGGCATACCGCTGGCGATCAACAAACATTATATGTTGTGGCTGCTACATGATGATGATCATGATGATGGTGATGAACTAGGCACTCTGCTAGGCACTGTATTATCTCACTTAATCTTCACACCAATTCTTTGAAGGTAATGGCGTCTCCATTTTATAGATGAGGAAGATGAGGGTAAATGAAGAGGGGCTATTTTGTTAAGTACTGTCACTGGATCACAATTGTAGGATTCCAAAGCACATTTCCTTTCTTCCATACCACACGGTGCACTCAGTGTACATTTAAAAAGGAATAGAAAGTTTTTTAAACTAGTATTTACTGAGCTAAATACCAGGCTATGCTGCGTGCTCTCCTTGCATCATCTCATTAAAGCCTCACTGAACACCTCTTTACTAATGCACCTGTTAATTATCCATATAACTTTAGAGGACCCATCCATGGCTCCAGCGAGAGGTTTAGGCACAAAGGAAAATCATTTTTCTCTTCAACTAGGGGAAAGTTCTATGGCTTTTGGTACCACTTAACCCTGCTGTCTACCTAACAGGTGCTGGCACCCAGATGCTGCAATTCCTAATTCCATTTTTTTCATGGTTTCACTGCCAGCGTATTTTGCATTGTTTTCCCATCCCCCTCAGCTGGAACATTTTGAATTACTGCCATACAGATGCTAATGTTTCAGTGATCAGGTTGTGCAATTAGAATGAAATTAACAGTGTGTCAACAGTGGTGCATAATGGAAGGATTACTGGTGTTTTCTGGTAGATATTGTATTTTGTTCCGTTGTGGGATTCAAATTAACTCATAAATATTGCATGGTATATGATAAATATCCCTTTTAAGTAAAGCATAGAGATTCTTCATAGATGAGATTTATGTACCTGCTTGGGAACACCCTACACTGGAGCTTTATTCAGTGCCATGAATAATTCACAGCGAAGCCTCAGCATGGCAGGGAAGCTGCTCTCCTGAGCTCACGACTGTTCTAATAGAATTCAGGTGGGGGGTTTTAGGGCAACGCTAAGCTGGAGTACTGAAAGGCAGAGAGACAAAAGTCCATGTGCATGAGGGACTGGGGACCATGATGGGAAAGTACTCATCCCAAGGGAAAGAGGAGCTAGGTTCCACCAGCTTCAGCCTGTTACAAAGCTTTGTTACTGGAGCTGGGTCTGAGCATGGCATGGTGGCTGCCCTGCCACTGGATGTT
Source organism: Delphinapterus leucas (assembly GCF_059928025.1). NCBI lineage: Eukaryota > Metazoa > Chordata > Mammalia > Artiodactyla > Monodontidae > Delphinapterus > Delphinapterus leucas. The sequence goes on along the minus strand of NC_143131.1, from coordinate 115,220,480 downwards.
GCAAGTTGGGTAGCCCCTTTAGGACAATGTACCACCACAGAGAGGTAGACATGTGCCCGCACATCAATCCAATCTCCCACACAGCTCTGGCACCCAGCTCCAGGATGGCGTTGGCAGTCCCCACACGAGTTGGTGGAAGTGGCAGCAGTGGATTATGGGAAATGGCAGTGCTTAATGAAAAGTAGAGGCATGCCTGGCAGGAGTGTCAATGGTTGAGAGATGATTTAGGTCTGGACAAGGCAGTGATATTCACTGGACTTGATGATGCCCAGTTGATGCCCTGTTGAAAGGGCACTTAACTACAGAGGCTGACCAAGTTTGCCTGTGAGCTCACATGTGGGCCCTGCTGGTACTCCCAAAATGGTGTCAGGGAGGGAATTCCCTGGTGGTCCAGGGATTGGGACTCTGAGCTTCCACTGCTGGGGCCCCGGGTTAGAGCCCTGGTGGGGAAACTAAGATCTCACAAGCCACATGGCCAAAAAAATAAAAATAAAAATGTAAAAACAAATTTCATTAAAAAAAAAAGAATGGTGACAGGGACTTTACAGGAGGTTGTAGCTAGAGAAGAACGATCCTGGGAAATGTAGCTTATCAGGGTAACCATGACTCCATGCGTAAGTGACCAGGTGAGGCCTGGCTGCCTTAGGCCTCAGAGAACTATGTCACATGCTAATATTAAATATAGAAGTGTGTGTTACCCCACAAAATGGGTCAAAGACCTAAACCTAAGACTTGAAACTATAAAACCGTTAGAAGAAAACATAGGGGAAAAGCTTCATGATGTGGTATTTGGCAAGGATTTCTTGGATATGATACCAGAGGCGTGAACAACAAAAGTAACTTGGACTACATCAAAATTAGGATTAATCTCCAAAATTTACAAGCAGCTCATGCAGCTCAATATCAAAAAAACAAACAACCCAATCCAAAAATGGGCAGAAGACCTAAATAGACATTTCTCCATAGAAGATATACAGACTGCCAACAAACACATGAAAGAATGCTCAACATCAGTAATCATTAGAGAAATGCAAATCATAACTACAATGAGGTATCACCTCACACCAGTCAGAATGGTCATCATCAAAAAATATACCAACAATAAATGCTGGAGAGGGTGTGGAGAAAAGGGAACACTCTTGCACTCTTGGTGGGAATGTAAATTGATACAGCCACTATGGAGAACAGTATGGAGGTTCCTTAAAAAACTAAAAATAGAACTACCATATGACCCAGCAATCCCACTACTGGGCATATACCCTGAGAAAACCATAATTCAAAAAGAGTCAAGTACCATAATGTTCATTGCAGCACTATTTACAATAGCCAGGACATGGAAGCTACCTAAGTGTCCATCGACAGATGAAAGGATAAAGAAGATGTGGCACATATATACAATGGAATATTACTCAGCCATAAAAAGAAACAAAACTGAGTTATTTGTAGTGAGGTGGTTGGACCTAGAGTCTGTCATACAGAGTGAAGTAAGTCAGAAAGAGAAAAACAAATACCGTATGCTAACACATATATATGGAATCTGAAAAAAAAAAAGGTTCTAAAGAACCTAGGGGCAGGACTGGAATAAAGACGCAGATGTAGAGACTGGACTTGAGGACACGGGGAGGGGGAAATGTAAGCTGGGACGAAGTGAGAGAGTGGCATGGACATATATACACTACCAAATGTAAAATAGATAGCTAGTGGGAAGCCGCCACATAGCACAGGGAGATCAGCTGGGTGCTTTGTGACCATCTAGAGGGGTGGGATAGGGAGGGTGGGAGGGAAACGCAAGAGGGAGGAGATATATGTATATGTATAGCTGATTCACTTTGTTAAAAAGCAGAAACTAACACACCATTGTAAAGCAATTATACTCCAATAAAGATGTTTTAAAAAATGATATATAAATGGAATCATGAAGTAAAAACAAACAAACTTCTGTGCATCAAAGAACACAATTAACAGAATGAAAAGGCAACCCAGAAATGGGAGAAAATATTTGCAAATCATATAATTAATAAAGGGTTAATATCCAGAATATATTAAGAACTCATACAACTTAACAACAAAAAAACAAATAACTCTATTAAAAGATGTTCAAAGGATGTGCATAGACATTTTTTCAAAAATATACAAGCCAACCAGCATATGCAAAGATGCTCAGCATCACTAATCTTTAGGGAAATGCAAATCAAAACCAAATGTGATACTACCTTACCTGTATTAGAATGGCTACTATAAAAAAAAAAACAGAAATAACAAGTGTTCACTAGGATATAGAGAAATTGGAATACTTGTGTGCTCTTGTTGTGAAAGTAAAATGGTACAGCTACGATGAAAAACAGTATGGCAGTTCCTCAGAAAATTAAAACTAGAATTACCATCTGATCCAGCAATTCCAATTCTGGGTATATATCCCAAAGAATTGAAGCAAGATGTTGAACAGCTATCTGAACATCCATGTCCACTATTCACAATAGCCCAAAGCAACCCAAGGGGGTTCACCAATAGATGAATGAATAAACAGTATGATGGAGTATTATTCAGCCTTAAAATGGAAGAAAATTCTGACAACATGGATGAACCTTAAGGACATGATGTTAAGTGACAACCAGTCACAAAAACACAAATACTGTATGATTCCAATTATGTGATATACCTAGAGTGGTCAAACTCAAAGAGAGAGAAAGTAGAATGGTCATTTCCAGGGGCTGGGTAGAGACAGAAATGGGAAGTTGTCCAATGGGCACAGTGTTTCAGTTTGGGAAGATGAAAAAGGTCTGGAGATTTGTTGTACAACAATATATATATATAGACTTAGTAACATCACATTTAAAAATGATTAAGATGGTAAATTATATGTTACGTGTATTTTACCACAATTAAAAAAATGTGTGCCAAGTTGAGGGCATTCTTTAGAAACTAAGCTTTCTTCACAGCCGCCTGAGGTCAGGGTGGTGAAGCATCTGCTCCTTCCCTTACCCTACCCAACCTTTTCATAAATGTCTAGCTTGGTCTCCAGAAGTGAAGTAAAGGGAGTATGGATGGTTTAGAGCAGTGATTCCCAGCTTGGGGAAATTGACAACGTCTGGAGACATTTTAGTTGTCACAACTAGGGAGATACTATTGGCATCTCCTGATACGAGGCCAGGGATGGTGCTAAACATCCCACAATGCCCAGGATAGGCTCCCAACATGAAAAACAATCTCCAAAATATCACTAGTGCTGAGGCTGAGAAATCCTGGTTTAGAGCAAGCCCAGTCCTCCTACAGTGAAAACATTCCCATCGGTGATGGGTCACTGACTATTTTCAGAGGCAGAGGTATGTGGGTATCTGCAGATAACTGGGACTATCTGTCCTTTCTCCCACAAGCTTTCAGCCAGATTTTAATGCACCTCAGAATGATGTGTCCAAAGCACAATCTGGCTCTCTTTGTCCTCAGTGAATATGCCCCAGATCAGCCATCATCTTTCACCGATCTTCAGAGAGCTGAAGCCTGAGAAGGATAAAAGGAAAAAAACTGCTATCTCTGCAGACATGCCGTGAATCTGTCCTGACCACGTGTGACAATTTTATCCACACATCCAGACTGCTTAGTCACACGCTCAGCTTCATTGCACAGATGTGGCCTGTCCCTGTATGAAATCCTCACACTAACCTTCCTGAGAGTTAGAGGAAAACCATGGGTCGCCTCTAAACGATTGTCCAGAAGGAAGCTGGGTTGAATTATCTGACTGTGTGATTCACAGCGGGAAGTATTAGTGTAACAGCAGCAACAAAAAAGCTATTTTCCCTGGCTGATGTGCAAATTCTCAAAACCAGATGATTAAATTAGTCAGGCAAACAATTTCCTGCTCTTTGGGGGTTTATGTTCAGGTGGAAACTAGGGGGTAAGTTTGCATTGGAATAAACTATTTCCCAAATGAGTGACAATGCAGGGATCAGGGACCCAGAAATAAGATGCCTCTTTCCTTTCTCCTGTCATAAGGTAATTATAAGCACACTGATTTCAAAATTACAGATCTTTAGCCTATTAGAGCTGGAAGGGTGAATTGTGGCAACCTTTCTTTTTTATACACAAAGCATAGAGGCCCAGAGAGGGAAGTCACTTGCCTAGAAGTCACGGAGCTAGTAAGTGGGGCAGGACTTTCTACCCTCAGGCCACTAGGTTCTCATACATTAGTTCTCATACTGTCCTACTCACTGACAGATGCTGGTCAAGTCAGGATTTAACGACAGAGAGCAGGTAAAGTGTGTGCCACATTCAAGGGCCCAGTGTGTGGTTGAACACTACTAAGAGTTTCCCTAAGTAAACTCTAAGCTCGATAAAGTTAGAAGCAATGCTTTCTCCTTTGTAACATCGTTCATTACCGGGCGCATACATTTTTTTCCCAACATTTTAAAGTAAAATTTCAAACATATAGCAAGTTTTAATCGTCTCCTATTCACTCCATCTGCCATGGAGGGATCCCACCCTGGAGAGATGGGGATGGCTGGACACACAACACCCGACACGGGACAGATGAGATATTTTCTTTCGTATTTCTTTTTTTTTAAACTTTTCATTTTATACTGGAGTATAGCTGATTAACAATGCTGTGACAGTTTCACGTGCACAGCAAAGCGACTCAGCCATACATGTACATGTATCCACTCTCCCGCAAACTCCCCTCTCATCCCCATCCAGGCTTCCACATAACACTGAGCAGAGTTCCCTGTGCTACAGAGTGGGTACTTGTTGGTTATCCATTTTAAATACAGCAGTGTGTACATGTCGGTCCCAAATTAGTCACATATACTCACAGCCTGGGGAAGAGGACACCACACACTGGACAGGATCCCATAGAGGTTGCCTCCAGGACCAGAGTGGGCAACCAGGGCTGTGAGCAAGCTTTGTAGTATCAAGGAGGTGGGGTGTCCCTGGCCCCATGGGAGGATGGGACTGACTTGGTTGAATAATTCCTCAGACTAGCAGGGAACTGAGGCCCCCAACTCAGGGACTGCATCTACAGGCAGTGCATCTGGTGCCCTGGGTAAAGAGGACTGTTTGGCTGGGGACCTTATCCATGCAAGCAGAGTGGGGAGGGGAACTGAGGTAAGGCCATTCGAGGCCCTCCTGATTTTACCAGATGTCAAGGTAGCACATAATACTGAACCTTGCTTTCAGGCCTTTCACCATACAGCAAAGTTGAAAGAATTTTGCAATGAATACCTATACATCCATCATTTACGTCCTAGCATTGACACTCAACTATACTTGCTCTATCACATATTCATCCATCTACCCATCCCTCTATCCATCCACCGATCCATCTTATGTATCTTGTTTCAAAGTAAATTGCAGACAATAGCATACTTCCTCCTAAATACTTCAGCGTGAAAATCATTAAGGTTAGTATTTGTGTACAGTTTTCTCTTTTGATGAAAATTTACATACAATGAAATGCACAAGTTTTAAGTGTACATTCTGAGTTTCCACAAATGCAGACACCTGAGTAAACCAAACTGCTATCAAGATAGAGAACAGTACCATCGTCCTAGAAAGTTCTGTCATGGCCCCTCCCAGTTGATCCCTGCCCTCAGTTCCCTCAGAGGCAACCACTGTTCTGATTATTTCTATTATAAGTTGGTTTTGCCTGTTCTAGAATTCCACATAAATGGAATCACACAATCCGTCCTCTTTTGTGTAAGGTTCCTTTCATTCAGCATCATGTTTTCCAGGTTCATCCACGTCACGGTATATATCAGTAGTGTGTCCCTTGTTATTGCTGTGTCGTATTTCACTGTATGACTATGTCATAGTTTCTTTATACGTTCTTCTATTAGTGAACACTTAGGCTCCTATGTACATCTGAGTAAAAGTCTTTCTATTAATGTGTTTTCATTTCTCTTGGGGCAAGGCCTAAGAGTGGATCATAGGACAAACGTATACTTAGTCTTATAAGATGAAAACCTTTTTCAGAGTGGTGGTTGTACAATTTTACACTTCAACCAACAACAGATGAGAATTCCTGTTGCTCCAAATCCTCACCAATGTTCGGTATTGTCAGTATTCTCATAATTTCTTGTTGAATGGAGTTTGAAAGTTAAGAAGATGTGTGCAGAGGAAGTCAGGACACTGGGGATGGTACAGACCTTTTGGAGAATATTGCCCCATGCCTGTCAAGTTGTCATCAGACGTTTCCCCGTTAAGTCCTGGGTGGCACTGTCCCTATTTTCTTTGACGTTTAAGAGCTGTGATGTCCCTGAAGCCTAGTAAGGTCCTTGAGAAATCAGCAATCAGAAGCTGCAGTGTTGGAAGCCATGCCATTCAGGGGCCATGGTTATGCTTCCTGACACTTCATTAAGGGTACTCTCTGCATCAGCTAACGATCTGCTGATGCTTTATGACATGCCCACTTAACACGGCTCTGCAGACGTGGGAGCCTGTGAGCCCACCAGGGACCCAGGGAAGGTAACACACATTCAAGGCTTTCACTCCCTTCAGTGGAGCCGAGTCAACCAACAGCTGGCTCGCACTATCAATTTGTGGCCATTTGCAAGCAGAGCAGGTGAAAATGGAACTGGTCCTCTTCTAGCTTCCCGTCACTGAGGAAGCGACTTCTGGAGCTGAGGGGCTGACACGGTGGAAGGCTTGCTGCAAATACTGTTACATTAGCTGAGAGAGATGTCTATCGAGCCCTCTATTCTGTTAAAAGAAAACACTGACTGGCATGATTGGTGCTGAAAGAGACAAAGCAGGATGAGAAAGCAAGTGAGCTTCTAGAGGTAAAGAACACAGGTGTCTCTCAGCTCTGATCCATTGCTAAACTGATAGCATTCCCCGAGGATGGGTGAAAATGGAAGAAAATTCCAGGTGCACGTGTCCAAGTGTGCTCAGTGTCTCCAGACCCCATGACTAAGATGGGCAGCGACAGGGAGGGACAAGCTATGGTATCTGCCCTCCCAGAACAAGCAGGGCAGAGTGAGGATGGAGGCTGGGGAGTAAATCACATGAGGATACGCTCCTGTCCCTCACAGAAGGGATCACTCAAGTCTGTCAGGCACAGCATATGCCAAAGACAAAAGAGAGGAGACCAAAGACCATGGTCCCAGAATAAAGAACGGTCCTGTCTGGTCGAGAACCCAGGGAGCAGGAGACCTGAATGCAAATGAAAGGACCTCTGTTCTGCAATGATGAGCCAAGGAAAAATCAGGGGAGTGATGTTCTGAAGATTGGGGTTTGGAAGGATGAGTCAGACTTCAAGACAGGCCTGATTAGCAGAAGACATTGGAGGTTCCAAACCCAGTTGCGAGGGAAGTTAGAAATCTACTACAGCAAGCCAGGCGAAAGGAGGTCAGGGCCCAGACTGAGGCACTGGCAGAAAGGCTGCAAGAAAGGGGACAGACAAGAGCTAGATGGATGGGTAAATATATTCATACCAGGCGTTTGTTTATCACCAAAGGACAGAGACACACAAGGGCAAGAATCCTGCGGGCCAGGTGGGAAGCAGACCTGCAGCTCTGCTGGTCCTAGAGGACAGTGTGCGTGAGAATGAGGACACAGTGGCAGGGCCACACTCCATCCTGGCCGCCTCATCCCTCCAGATACAGAAAACACAAGTGCTGACTCACAACGGACATACCTGCTGCTCCCTGCCCTCAAGGATACAGGCAAGAGAAAGGTGAGGTTGATCAGAAGGGCAAAGATGCTGTGAGCCATCACCTCTCACCTTCCCTCCTGTGTCCTCACATCCATTAGTGCTTCTCCAATCCTTTTTCCACCTGGAAGGCAAACAGTGGTCATGTAATCTCTCCAACTACTCCCCCAGCAGACCCCCACTTAAACCGCCCTCAAGGCTCCTAGGGGGCTCAGGATAAAATCCCAAGTTGCCCCCTTGGCTTCCAAGGCCCTAAGTGGTCTGTCCTTACCTCCCTCTCCCACTCTCCTAATATCCTTCCTGCCCTGGTTCACTGCCTCCAGTCCTGCTAATTCCTTGAGGGATGGGTAAGCGTGCCCTCATAAAGCCCCCTTCCCGAATACTCCTCTCCCTCTCCCTTAGCCACATCTGACTCATCCCTTAGGCCTGGGGTGGCTGCCCTGTCCCTCCACCACCAGCCAATCTCAAGGAGATTTCCTCTACTACTTTGTCTCACAGCATCTTTTTTTTTCTTTCTCAGCACGTATCACAATTTGTAGTTGTGTATTTATGTGACTTGATCATTTAACGTCCGTCCTCCTCATTAGCCCATGAGCCCCCATAAGGCAGGGCCACGCTCGCCTTGTGTACTGCTGGTCCCTGGGGCCTGCCAGAGGCTAGGGCAGGTGCTCGTGGCATGAACATGTTGGCGGATGGATGTGTGAGCGAATCCTGAGCTCTGGCTTTCCATGGCCACCTTACCTCCCTCAGCAGCCTATCAAACATAGCTCACTGGAAGCAGTGTGCATTTCAGACTCTTTTCTGAAGAGAAGGGGCTGGCTTTCCAGAAGGAGGAGCCAGTCGCTTTCCTGGGCGTGGCCGAGCTTTCTCACAAGCCCTAGTGTATGCTAGTCTGCCATGACTTTACTTGGGAATATAAAAATTCAAATTGCTAAATATTTTCCTGGCTCCACTAGGTGGGAAGGCTATCCAGAAGCACTGGCAGGTGGAAAACAGAAATAAGGTAAAAGCAGGTTTCCCCCTTTACTGTAGTTGCACTGGAGCTGTGTGCATTCAACAGTTCCAGGCGGCATAGACTTTGGAAGACAAAAACACTCTATTTTTAGAAAAGCGCTTCATATTACAATGGCGTTTATGAAGTGACAGTTTCACCAACTATAGGGATTAGTATAAATAGGCTGAGACACAGCACCGTGCTATTACACCTAAACACATACCCTTCAAGGGCCCAGTGGTGAAGGGACGTGCAAAAACGGATCCGGCAGCTACAGGCATGTGTGTGAAGCTGTGTTATGGAAATGTGATGGACCTGAATTTTCCCTTTGGCTATGTGTCTAAACTGACACATTTTGTGTGTGTCTGCTTGTGTCACCAACACCTGGAAATAAAATCTGGTCAGATGGAGCGCGATGGTCCTGGCCGGGTGAACGTGCTGCTGTGCAGGCCTATTAGAGCCAGGCTTCTTAGCCATGCTGTGCATTAGAATTACCTAAGGAGCCTTCAAAAACCCTCATGCTCAGGACACAGCCCAGATCCATTCCCTCAGAACCTTCAGGATGAGACCTAGATATTACTCCTTTTTGAAGCTCCCCAGGTGATTACAACAGAAAGCCAAGTTTAAGATTCTCTGTGTAAGGGTTTTTGAGATTCAAAGGAGTGGCTTGCAATAAGGATTTCATGACTCCAAACAGAAATCAAGGCCTTATTGCCAGTACAGTTTATTATACAAAAGGAGAAAAAGAGGAAGTGATACTGGTTGAATACTTGCTATCAGAGGCAGTGACAGAGTAGTAGCTAAGAGCACTGCCTCTGAGACCAGGCTTTTTAGCATCAAAACATGGTTTTACTACTCACCAGCTGTGTGACCTTTGGCAACTTGCTTAAATTCTCTGTGCTGTATTTCTGCCTTGTTTCAAAGCAGGAGTATAGCCCCCAAGTCTTCCTATATCTGCCCCACATCATGCATCGGGGAAGTTCAGGAGCTGGTAAGAGGCCTGACTCAAGAGTGTAATGAGCTTTAATGGGCCCATATGCATGAGAACAAAAATCAGGACACATGGATGAGAAGTTCAAGTACTCTCATGGGAACTACCTGGGAAATCAGAGACATGGCATCTTGTACCAGAATAAAGTTCTGATCAGACTAGAATGATTGCCTGTGCCGAACGCCTGAAATGCATGGAGGCCCAGGGACAAAGTAATTACGTGAAGCCATAAAATAGGGTTTTATGGGGAAATGCATCCAACTTGTGACTGTGCAATCTGTACATATAAGCTTGGCACATAGAAGCTTCCCTCTGTTCCCCCTCTAGCTCTTAGAATGGTTCTTTATACGATAAATATGATGAGTCCAAATTCTATGGTTCAGGTCATCGTAAATCTCTCCTAATGGCCATTGAATTTCTATTAAGTTGGACTCCTGGCAACCAGTACACTTTACTGAAGGTAAACACAGAGCAGCTCTTCAAGAGCAGGCAGGCAGAGACTAATGGGGAAGGTGCTCCCCTACACCTCTGCTCCTGGGAGGCTACCAAGATCCTGGCTGCTGCAGAAAGGTAGTCTGTGCAGATTCTGATGTCTAGGGCTGTCTCTTTCACCTGGAGAAACTTCTGACTAGTGAACATAAAGTGGAGGAGAAAGTGACTCCACTGAAAAGAGGGAGGAGGAAGGGGCATGTGCTAACGTGACTGTGTGTGTGCATGTGACTGGAGATGACTGGGTAAGAGAGATGTAAGTAGCCATCCACAACTGTCCCAGCACATTCACAGGGGCATCGAACTAAAAAGAAAAGGCACGCTATAAGGCTGAATGGAAAGAAGTAATCAGAGACCTAAACTGAATCCCAGCTTATAAATTGTGTGATCTTGAGTCTGCTATGCAATCTCTCTGAGCCTCATCTGTAAAGTGAAGATGCAATAATAGTACCTGCCTCCTAGGATGACTGCAAGAATTAAATGAGATGACATTTGTTAAAGAACTCAGCACAGTGCCTGGCCCCCAGATATTCAATATTCAATTGTACCTAGCATATCAATATAGCTATTACTCTCTTCATAGTAATTTGACTATTTAATTTTTTTCCCTTTGTAATTCTTTTTCACAGCCATCATATTATTTGGTTATCACTACAGAAGCAAGTGGGCAGTACTCATAATTTCTAATATACAGATGAAGAAACTGAGGCTCAGAGAGTCTCGGAACTAGGATTCAAACCCAGCTCTCACTGTGTGCCAGCAGTGCGCTGTGCCTCCCTTCCCCTTTCTTTTTCCACTTTTCCTCTGTTTTACCTTGACCTCTCTCTACAGGAATTCAACCTTGGAAAGACTCGGACGTCTAAGAACTTTGTTTCCATTTAGACTTTAGGGGGAAAAAAAATGACTTCAGGTCATCTTTTTCTCCTTTAGGAGATGATGCTCCTAACAAGTAATAGCTTATGATAAAGACAGGACACGGTTCACTGTAAGAAATGGTTTATTTTCTAAACCATCATCACATATTGAATACTTACTGTGTGCCTGGCGATTTACCAGGATTACCTCATTTAAGACCTGTGATGTAGGTCTTCATGTATTAGCTACAGATTGTTGGTCCTGTATTCTCTCTAGCTCTCCCTTTTGGTAGCAGCATTTCCTTTTTCCTCTGGAGGCCACACTATTCCCAGCCATGTGATACATGTGGAGTTGATGTATCCTTAGCTCCAAAAGGTCATGGGACCCAGGCCTGGCCAATCAGAACATCATGTTTCCCTAGTCATGGTGATTGATTGAGGGATGGGCATTTGGCCCAAAGAGAATGATTTACAACGAGATGCTTGCTGAGATTGCTCAGGGAGGCACAAGCATTTGTTCTCTCCCGCTGGACATTATTAACCTGGAAAGATATATGTATAAATGGAGCTGCTGGCTGCAGCCACAGGGAGCTTGAGAATGGAGTCTACAGGGAGGAACACAGAGTCAAGAGATGGGGAGCAAATGGGTTCAGATGAACTCATCTGAATTCCTAGATTCGACTCTGCCTGAGGCTAGCCCTACCTCAGAGCTTTTGGAGTCAAGATATTCCTATGTATGTATATATGTATGTTTGTATGTATGTATGTATATATTTTGCCAGATTAATGCGGGTATTCTGACTCAACCAGAGATTCTTACCTATTGAATTTATTACTTTTACTTTGCACATGAAGAAACTGAGGGTCAAAGAGAATAAGCAACTGAAGTAAGTCTACACTGCTCAGAAAGGATTCAAAACCAGGTCTGCCCAACTCCGAAGCCTATACTCAATCTTTTTACCATCCTATCTCCTTTCTTAAAGAGAAAAAGGAATTGCTGTGTTCTACACATCACTGAGAGAGTCAAGATACCGGATACTGGTGCCCTTAATGCCAGCTTGCTCTCAGAAGGGTGGCTTACACTCTTCCCAGGAGTGGTCAGATGATCTGAAATCTGTAGGTATAAAGACAGCTACCTCTTAATATTAATAGCCTTGGTGATTTGGGTGGATTCAAACTTGGTCTGTAAACAGATATTTAATAAAATATAAATTTATGAATCCGTAATGAGAAAGAAGCTAATAAGCAGAATGTCAACATGACCACCACGTTCTTTCCTAGTCAATGAGCACCTGGGAAATCGAGCGCTCGTGTGTTTGGCCCAGAGAAAATGAGAGCAAGGAGAGTTGGATGATGTGCCCGCTGAGTGGCACCTGGCTCAGTGTTCCTCAGCGTGAGCGCTGGTGGATACTACCTGCATTAGAAGCAGCCCAGTAGACTCTTAACAAGGCAGATTCCTGTGCCACACCCTGAATCTACTCAACCTGAATCTCCGGGATGGGGCCCAGGAATCTGTACTTTCAACAAACGTTACCACGCTTTGAGAATCCCCACAACTGTAATAGCAATGGCAGGGGCAGAGAGCACAGCTGGAGACCCTCTCCCCTGGACAGAATGTGAATGGATGCAACCCATCCCAAATATGGGCCAGAAGCTAAATGTAAATTAAGTGCATGTGGAGTCTTGTCCTGCTTTTGTCGGTAATCCTTCATCACGCCCCTCCTCCGGATTGGACTCAAGTGGAATTAAGCATGAACAGTTCAAAGTAATATAATTAATTATCTTCAGCTTCAAACAGTATCACCAATAAATCCAAATCTGTTACTTGATACCTACCAGAAGGAGATTACAAAATCACAGCAGTGGGTATGTGACTTGGTTCTACTGATCTAATTGATTACTTGGGTAAAAACTTCAGAAAAATCATTTTTTATTAAGTCTCAGTAAACTGCAAGGTTGGATGCCAAGTGTTTTAAAGCAATGAATAACATAAACTCTGAAAAATCTTCTCTGAGTTATTTCAAGGGAAAGAATGCTAACTTATATTTGATGTTTATAGATAGAAGAGATTTTTAGCACAACCATGTGTGTGTAGGAGAAACTATAACTATAAACACTGCTGGAAATACAGCTTTACTAAACTGAGAAAAGTCAAGTCAATAAATGAGCTTTAATGACCTACTAGGTACCTACGCCTATAGGAAGGGCACAGGGCTGCATCGTGGGAATGAGACCGACTGCTCACTGTCTTTCCTCTTAGAAGAGGGCTACCTCCAGCAGGACAGCATAATGAGCTCCACTGACCTGTTCCCCAGTGAAACTGGTGGAAATGATTAAAAACAACAATTTAAAGCCTCTGGAAATAGTCCTACATATAAACAGCAGAGGAAGAAACATATGTTCAAGAAAACCTGGAAAACTTTGTTAAGAAAGACTAGAGTTTGCGGTATCTGAGCAAAAACCTTCCTTCCTCCCCACCTCCTAGCTCAGCAAGGCCGAGGCTCCACTCCTGACTGCTGCCCTCAAGAACACAGGGCGCCCTCTCCTGCCAGCTCCCAGTGAGAGGGTTTCTTCCTGGAGGGAGCAAGGCTTCAGCATTTCCAATCATGCCCCAAGCTACTCGTTGCTGATGCTAAGTCCCAGTTGAATGCAGTCGAGAGATGCGGACTCCCTTCTCCCACCCAGGCCCCACTTGTGGAATGCAGGTTCTACCTTGGGCACAGCACACTGAGAATACTGATGCCCTCAACACTCTTGCTGGCTCATGGCATCGTGGTTCCACGGCAGGAGAGGCAAGCTGGGAGGACCTCAGGCTACTAGCCTCTCCTCTCCACACCCACACACAATAAGCATTCAGGTCCTAGAGCAGAAGTGCCACTCAGAGAGCAGCTCGTCATTGTCCCCACCTCTAGCTCCAGAGCCCTGGCTGGGAGATTATGCCTGAGAGGGAGAAGCAGACTATAAAACAGATACCTCCTAATATCTTTGCAAAGGAACTAACTTCATTTGCAACAGAGAGTGAAGAAGTTCAAAGGTGCTCTCAAGAGGAGAGGAGGTTGTGATGAGAGGAAACTTGGGAGGAGATCTGTGGATTTAATGAAGATACAGCCTGGACTATAGGCTGGCTAGCTGGTAGCAGAAAATCACGGAATAAAAGAGCTGAGAGCAGCCCCCCGTCCTCTACCGACCCCCCGCCCAGGGTCAGAGCAAACATCAAACATCAACCTCAGAAACTATGTCCTTCCGTGGAGCCACAATTTGACTGGATTCGTTTGTAGAGCAATTTATGCTCAGGGCATTGTTGAAAACAACGGAGCAGTCAATGGCATGTACACGTGGATGTGATCAGGGAAAGGAAAAAAGAGAGCCCTGCCTAAACCACTGTCATCCCAGGGTGACTGAGCTCACCCAAAGCTGCGCCTCCCTCAGGAGCAACACCAGAGGCTTCACACTGTGGATGGGGAAGGGAGCGGGGAGCAGACTCCACTACAGTGATCCAGCCAGACACTAAAATATATACCAGCAAATAACGGGAACAAGCCCCGGAGGAGGGAGACCAGTGCCCAGAGTTGCTACATTGGTGGAGAAAAAAGCAACAACACAACCTGTGAGAGAACACAGGTCAGATTTATCAGAAGACGTTAAAATAGCCATTCCAAATCTGTTCACAGAACTAAAGGAAATCGTGATTAAAGAAGTGAAGGGAGATATAATGACACTGTTACATCAAATAGAGAATATCAATAAAGAAATACAAATTATGAGAAAAGAACCAAGTGGAAATTCTGGAGTGGAAAAGTACAATAACTGAAATTTAAAAAAAATCACTAGAGGGGTGCAACAGTAGATTTTAACTGGCAGAAAAAAATTAGCAAACTTGAAGATGGAGCCACAGAGGTTGTGTAAACCAAAGAACAGTGAAAAAAGAATGAAAAACAGTAGACAGAGGGGCTTCCCTGGTGGCGCAGTGGTTGAGAGTCCACCTGCCGATGCAGGGGACGCGGGTTCGTGCTCCGGTCCGGGAAGAGCCCACATGCCGCGGAGCGGCTGGGCCCGTGAGCCATGGCCGCTGAGCCTGCGCATCCGGAGCCTGTGCACCGCAACAGGAGAGGCCACAACAGTGAGAGACCCGCGTACCGAGAAAAAACAAAACAAAAAACAAAACAGTAGACAGAACCTCAGAGAAATGTGAGACACCATCAAGTGCATCAGCACGCACATTAAAGGAGTAAAAGAAGGAGAGGGGAGAGAGAGGAACAGAAAAAATATTCAAAATATAATGGTGAAAACTTCCCCAATTTTTTGAAAAACAATAATCTACATATCCCGGAAGTTCAATGAACTACAAGTATGATAAAAAAACAGAGATCCACAAAAAGACATATCACGGTGTCTGAAATTCTGAAAATCAAAGACAAGGAGAATATCCTGAAAACAGCTAGAAAAATGACTTAGCACTTAACAAAAATAACACAATAATATGAATAGCTGACTTGTCAGCAGAAACAGTGGAGACCAGAGACAGTGGACAGCATTCAAAATTCTCAGTAAAAAATCATCAACCAAGAATCCTATAACCAGTAAAGCTATCTTTCAAAAATGAGGGTGAAATAAAGACTTTCCAAGATAACAAAAACTGATAGAATTGTTGCTAGTAGGACCACCTGATAAGAAATAACTATAAAGGAAGTTCTCCAGGCCGTAGGGAAGTGACTCCAGATAGTAATTCAAATCCACATGATAAAACAAAGAGCACTGGTAAAGGTATAAAAAACAGTATAAATGCATATTTTCTCACTTTTTCCGACAGCTGTTTTAAAAAGCAACTATATAATAATATGTAAATATCATAATGTTGGGCCTATAACATATAGAAATGTAACATATGTGTATTACACTTGCCAATAATAGCACACAGGTGTTGGGTAGGAACAAAACTGCGTTGGGATAAGGAAATTACTGCAGATGGTAAAACAATAATTTTAACCATGTATTACTAGGTTTGTAACACTGATGGATGTAATATGTATAACAATAATACCACAAAAGGAGGGGAAGGGAATAGGGCTTTATAGGAGTAACATTTATATACATCACTGGAATTAAGCTAATATAAATTTGATACTGATTTTTATGAGTTTAGATATATATGATAAACCCTAGAGCAACCTCTAAAAACATAACTAAAAATATACATGCAAAGAACATAAAACAAATTAAAATGTTATTTTTTAATTTATAATGTGATAGTGATAAGACCTTAAAACTTAAAAACGGGTGAGGAGTAACATCAGTTTAAAATTTTAGGGAGTCTGCTCTAGACTGGGGGGAGAGGCTGGGGCTCCTCTTAACATGGCTGAGTTTCTCCCAAGAAGACCAGATTCTGAATGTGTAGTATTTTCAAAGCTCCTCCAAATACTACCCTTTTTTTTTTTTTTTTTTTTTGTGGTACGCGGGCCCCTCACTGTTGTGGCCTCTCCCGTTGTGGAGCACAGGCTCCGGACGCGCAGGCTCAGCGGCCATGGCTCAAGGGCCCAGCCGCTCCGCGGCATGTGGGATCTTCCCGGACCGGGGCACGAACCCGTGTCCCCTGCATCGGCAGGTGGACTCTCAACCACTGCGCCATCAGGGAAGCCCCAAATACTATCCCTTTATCTTGTGCTATGAAACAGTCTTATTTTTATGTAAAAAATGCCAAGTGGGAGACTGACTTACAAATACTTTTAAGTAATTTAGTAAACATAGTTTTATTCACATCTTATTTGACTTTAAACATATAATAGGCAGATGCTGTATTTATCTAGTAATTGGTATGATCATCTTAACCTGTCCAACCTTTGAGAGATTTTAGGTTTATTGGATGATGGTTATCTTTCTTTTTTACTAAAATTAGATTGTTTGCCACCTTGGCATCAGCAGAAAGTTCATAACTTTGAGGACACTGATGAAAGCTAAGTGTCTACATGGATCCTGCTCTGTCAAATATGCATTAATATTTTTGAAAGATTGAGAACTGCATAATTAACTGACTATATGTAGTACTGAAGAGTTGCTACTGACATCTGTATTGTACAGTTTTTAAAAAGCCTCTCTGATAATCCATAGAGGCAAATGCATCACTTTTCTAAAAATCTAATCATTTAGAGAAAATATTAACATTAAGGGATAGAAACTACATGCAGAAATTAAAACAAAATACTGGGGAAAATCAAATAAGACTTAAAAGATGTGTCAAATGAAATGCGGTCCTGAACAGGAAGTCGCTATGTTATAAAGATATCAGCTCTTTACATTATTTTATAATCTTACTATAATCAGCCCCACCCCACCCCAAGAAAACAAACCACCTAATAGGATTTAGGGGACATTTAAACATGATTAAACATGATTTTAAAACCCATACATAAAAAAGAAATCAGTGAGAGTCACCAAAAAAGTTTGCAAAGTAATAGTGAAGTTGGGCTTGTGTTGCCAGATAACAAAATATATTAAAGAGTTACATGACTTCCCTGGTGGTTCAGTGGTTAAGAATCCGCCTGCCAATGCAAGGGGCACAGGTTCGAGCCCTGGTCCAGGAAGATCCCACATGGTGCAGAGCAACTAAGCCTGTGCGCCACAACTACTGAGTCTGTGCTCTAGAGCCCGCGAGCCACAGCTACTGAGAGCGTGTGCTACAACTACTGAAGCCCACATGCCTAGAGCCCGTGCTCCACAACAAGAGAAGCCACCGCGATGAGAAGCCCGCACACCACAACGAAAGAGTAGCTCCCACTTGCCGCAACTAGAGAAAGCCTGCGCCCAGCAACAAAGACCCAACGCAGCCAAAATTAAATAAATAAATAAATTGATTAAAAAAAAAAAAAAAAAAGAGTTACAATTACTAAAGTAGTATGGACTAGTATAAGAGGAGAACAGATAGATATTCACAAAAAAGACCAGGAAACTATCCAACAGGCCTGGGTGTAGTACAAATATAGATAAGGATACTATGAATCATAGGGGAAGTGTTGTCATTTTCAATAGTGTTAGGACTTCCCTGCATTCTTTGAAAACTTGATCTTTATTTCATATTATTCACCAAAATGTACATTAAAGAATTAATATAAAAAATAAAACCGAGAAATAACTAGGGCAAAATATAGATGAATATCTGTTCTTTGTGTGAGAAAATACTAAGCACAAAATCAAATGAAGAAAGCAGGAAGAAACGATTCATAGGTCAAATATAGAAAATTTTTAAAATTCAATATGTTGAAAAGTTTGAAAGTAGGAACAATATTTGTAACACATAAAACAGAGGGTTAATATTTAAAATTTAAAGAAAATTTAGTAAATCAATATGAAGGCAATACATTTGTAGGAAAATGGCAACAGACATAACAGATGGTTCACAAAAGAAGCAACATAAGTGGCCAAGTTATACAAAAAGCTCAAGTTCCCTGTAATCAAGAAAATGAACATTAAACCAATTGTATATCATTTTTGCAGGTATGATGTTTTTCATTGCAAATTACAGAAAACCTGAATAAATGTAGCTCAGAAAATCAGAACGTTTATTACTTCATACAAGAGTCTGGTCTAGACACGGTCCTTGGTGGTTAATTTGGTGCCTCACCACACTGTCAAGGACTCACTTTTCTCATCTTCCCCTCTGTCATCCTCTGCACACTGTCTCTTGTCCTCTATGTATGCGCCCTTATGGTCACTCTCTGGGTGCAGAAGCTCTTTCCAGACATCCTCTTCCACTTCAAGAACCGGAAAAATGTACAGTTTTCCCTTCTGTGTCTCTTTTAATCAAAGAGGAATACATTTCCTAGATGCCCTCAAGGAGATGTCCCTTCAGTTTTGCTGACCAGGACTGTGTGATGTGCCCATGACTAACTTAGTCACTAGAAAGGGATATGGAATTCACCACCACTGGCTTAACCTGGCTAAGATTTATCCCCTGAATCTGAATTAAATCTTATAGGCTGCTAGTAGAGTATAAGCTGATGCAAACTTCCCAGGCAAAACATCAAAAGCATTAGAACTACATATGCCCATTAACCCACAATTCTACTTCTTCCAGAAGAAATGCTCTTAGACGGGCTCATAGATGTAGCTAGAAGGCTGTTCATCCCTTAGGTGTTTATAAGAATAAAAAAAATCAGAAACAAGTCACACGTACAAAAATAAGACGTAGGTTAAAGAACTAAGGATGTCATTACAAGGTAGAGTACTCTGGAACCATCAAAATTATGTTTTATATCTAACTATTTATATGGACATATATTCATGCTCTATTCAGTGGGGAAATGATGCTAAAATATTATCCCATCTTTTTAATATATATGTAAAAGTCTGGAAGGATATATACCAATATCTTAACAATGATGTGATTACAATAAATTTAACTTTTTTACTGTACTTGGGAGGAATTTCCAACATTTGCTATAACAAATGTTATTTTTATAATTAAAATGGAGATAACTTTAAAAAGGAAAAATATTTAATATTGTTACATTCTTTCTTTCCTTTTACAGATGAGATGAAGGATCTGATAACTACATTAGCCTGGGATGTTTGCCTCAGTGCAGAAGAGATGGCTTTGGCTCAGAGACTGCCTTGTTCCTGGCGCCAGGAGGAGCCTGTAGGGGGCTAGAATTCCAGCAGAGTGCCCTGTGCCTAATAGTGAGGATGACTCAGGCTCCTTCTGCCTGGGGTGCACCACTGTTTCCTCAGCTGATTCTCTTCCCCTTGTTCAGTTCTTAAAATGAAATAGGAAAGTGGCTTTGTCTTATTTTTAAGTGGAAAGTTAACTAGGTACACACACATGGCTTATTCTGAGAACCAGCTGGAAGCAACAGAAAGGAGCTGAGGGAAAGAATCTACAGAGGTGTCCAGCAATTGTGCTTTATCATTAAATACTACAAACCTCTACCCTTCTTTCACCCTCCTTTCTGTGTGAAGTTCAGAGCCAATATTTCATTAACTGCAGAATCTCTCTATGTGGGAGAGTTTCAGTCATAACCACAATGAGAGCTTACAACTACTGCACACTTACTTTGTGCCACCTTGCTAAATTCTTTGCACATTTTATCACATTTAATACACATGACTAGCTTGGGAAGGTGATGCTATTTTTATGCTCTTTTCACTGAACAGGAAGCTGGTAACTGTTCTTTTCTTTTGGTAACTTTTTTCAGGTCACAGGGCTAGTAAGTAGCAGAGGTCAGACTGTATCCTTATCTGTCAGGCTCTGAAGCAGAAATTGTCCATCTCTTTACCATGTTGCTCTTTAAACTGAAGGAGAAGGGATTTAAGGTCATGATATGAAGCTGGAGAGCAGGGTCAGAGAAGGTATCTGTGACCTGTATACCTCCCAGGAAAGTGTACATGAGGGCTGGATGTGAAAGATGGAGCCTTTATGTTAGGGATAAGAGGGGTGCGTTCAAGAGTGTGCACGAATGTGTGTGTGTGTGTGTGTGTGTGTGTGTGTATAAGAGCACTGGGCCTGTGTCACGTGGGTGAGGTACTCAAGTGTTTTACTTGTCCTTGGGTCTTAGAAGGAGAAGCAAATTAAATTGCAACTACATTTCTCAAGTTCTATGGACAATTTCTCATTTTAAGCATCCATTCTGCAACTCTTGGCCCTTGATTCAGAGTGGTGAGCTGTGACCCTATAATCAAGGGTTTTCCCATGTGCTCCTCTAAACACACACACACACACACACACTCACTCTCACACACTCTTACACATGCTCACTTACAAACCAGGACATGTCACTTTAAATCGTTTGGGTCCAGGAAGGGTGAATTTATAAGCCTTAATGAGGTCTGAACATGGGTGGGCTCTCTCTGATCTCCAGGGCACATTACCTTATGGTAGAAGTTTCCTTCAGAGGTTTTCATTTTAAATGCTAAGCCTAGAGGCAAGTTAAGCATGAAAGTCACCATGACCACCATCCATACAACAGCTTTTGTGAAACACCTACTATAAAACAGAAACAGAAATGATGTAAGAATGACCTTGTCATACATTCTTTCTCTTTCTCTCTCCCTCTCTGTAGATACATATGTAAGTATATATATATATATACTTATATATTTTATTTTTATATCCTCATATATTATATATATAATACATATGACCTTCTTATATATTATATATCTCTGAACTTCTGAGTGTCTTTGTATGACTATTAACTTAGCGTTCTACAAGTATGATTTGCTGTAATGTCTTTCCAGATTTCCTGAAAATATCTGGAAACTGGTCTAGGTAGCATTTCTAGGTGAGCCATAATAGACCTTTATATCTTAAGATGGAGAAGTTTTCATTCATTGTCTCATGGTAGTTATTTGGGGGCTAACTCCTTAATTATCATGACTTTACTATTAGAAGACCTTGTTCTAACCATTGTCAGACGTCCACAACACACTTAGCATCTCCAGAGATCACTGTGTTCTACTGGGCACAGTTTCTGTTGTGAAGAAGCAACTGTCTATCATTGCTGTTGCATTTACTTACTTTCAGTCCTGAACGCCAACAAAATATGTTAAGATACCATATTCCCAACTTCATCCCACAACTTATCAATTTTTTAATAAATAAAAAGTTTGGGGGCTTCCCTGGTGGCGCAGTAGTTGAGAGTCCGCCTGCCGATGCAGGGGACACGGGTTCGTGCTCCGGTCCAGGGAGTTCCCACATGCCGCGGAGCGGCTGGGCCCGTGAGCCATGGCCACTGAGCCCGCGCATCTGGAGCGGGAGAGGCCACAACAGTGAGAGGCCCGCGTACCACCAAAAAAAAAAAAAAAAAAAAAAGTTTGGAATAGCAGTTTACTAAAGAGGAAGAGCCAATAAATGTGTGAAAAGAATCAAAGATATGCAAATTAAAAGAAGATTGATATACTATTTCCATCTTTCAAGTTGGCAAGTTTTTTAAATGACTATACCACAGTTAACAATGGTTAGGAGAAACCAGAATTCACTGGACAGGAATATAAACTGATCTGGTATCTCTGATGGAAATTTGACAAGATGCAACAAAAGCCCTAAAATATGTGTATATCCTAGAACCCCAAACTTCTGCATCTAGAAGTTTTTATAAGAACATAATAGCAATGTGTACACATATATATGTTTCAAGATCTTCATCAAAATGTCACTTAGAATATTTTAAAAATGGAAATAAATTTCAAACAGTCGATGAAGTCAACTTTTCACACCATACAGCTATTAATTAGGCAGAATGGAATATTCACAATATTTCACTCAGTGAAAAAAAAGGGCTACAAAATATTCTATATGTTATCATCCCATTTGATTTTATGTAATACTGTGTGTGTGTGTAAATAGAGGGTGGTGAGGGCGGAGAAACAGGTTGGAAGAACAGATATCAGAATATTACCTAAGGCTTTCTCCACGTAAATGGTCTTAGAAGTGATTTAAGAATTGGCTGAGGAAAGTTGTAAGACCAAAATATTATTTAGTGGTGCAATTTTCTGTATTAAAACAACCAGTTGTTCGGTGACTTTAGTGATCCACTCAATGCTTTTCGGAAAGTTGATATTTAGTTTCCTGCAATTGTCAATCCGGATACAGGTTCACACAAGTCCTGACGTCAGGGTCTCAGTCAATAATAGTATTAAGACTGGCCAGCCCCTTCACTGAAGTCCTTTGTCGTAATAACAGCTACGTTGTGATGAATACTTCACATATCCTGGATTCAATGCTAAGCATCTATTGGTATATATACATATAAATTCATATTATCCTTTCACTAACCCTCTGATCTAGGGATAATCAATCCCCATATTCTGAAAACCCCAAGCTTAAGAGAGGTTAGGAGGCCTGCCCAGGTCACATATTCAGTGAGTACCACAGCAGGCATTAAAATACAGCTCTGCGGCTCTATACCTTTATATATAACCTATCTGTAACACAGCCTCCCATCCGCAAGACCACTGTCGGACTGCAAGGAAACTTCAGGGCAATCATCTCATTAGCCCTTCAACTCCATTACTCTCCCAAAGCACACCAGCTTCCTGCTCTTCTTCTGGCCAACTGAAAGTTAACTGAATACTAGAGATAATCTAACAAACATCTCGTGAACAAAGAAGAAAAGTGGTACATTTGCCAAAATTCTTCAGGTATGTGTTTATAAAAACGTGTATTGGAAATAGGAAAGAGGCCCAAAGAAGCTAATGTGTTTTGCATAAAGATCATTATTCCTGTACCTCGGAGCAAAGCAAATATTGGTTTATACATTGCCTAGAGAGCCTTTGGGAAGAAATTAGCATGAAAACCATTTGCTTCCTAAATACAAAGCTTAACTTACAAAATATGGCTGAAATAAACATGGCACAGTGAAATAAATCTGACAGAAAACATCTCTGAGATGTCTCGGGAGTAACAGAGGAAACCTAGAAGAGTTGGTCCAACTGTCCAGTAATCTGGTGTGTGGTCCCCTGAGGCCTGATGCTGTGCTCTTCGCTTTGCTGGCTTGCCCTGCAGGGAGCTCTTACTGAACCAGACAGGGGCAAACCATGATCTGGGCGGGCTGCCTACAGAGCCAAGGCACGTCACCAGGAGGAAAAAGGAATACATGCTAGACCTAAAAACAGCTTGGCAAGACCAAAAAGCTGATCATTCTCAAGGGCCCTCTGGCATTCACAAATCTTGATCCTGCCCCCAGGACCTAGTTTGAAACAATATTAAGAAGAGCAGTTCTCTAGCATGTGCCCCCTGGCAGATCTATAATTGCTCACTGTCCTGAAGTTCAGTCGTGTTATGCTTGTACCAGAACAACCAGTCCAAAGCTAAGAAGGCCTTGAGTCCTAGTATTTCTCTGAATAGGCTACAGGTCTGGATCAGATAAGGGAGTGGAGGTGGGAGGTGGGTTGGGAGCCAGAATCCTGGCCAAACTCTGTGAGGACCCCCAGCCTGGAAAATCCCTTTGGTCTTTCATCGCTTTGTCTTTTACACCAGCACCTCACACCACTGGGGGCTGGCATTGTTGTCCTCATCCTACATTCAGCCAAGAGGAAAAGCATGTAAGATGAAGGGACAGAATTTCCCAGCTCCTGCTCAAATCCACGGTCTACCAGGGAGCAAATGTAGCCAGCTGATCACAGACTTGGCAAAGAGATGCAGACTAAGAACTGTTGCTCTGCATCCGTCTCTAACAACCCTGGGAAGAATTCCCAAACAGCATCATTTATAAAAGAACCAGCAAATGACCTTTTTCTGACATAGCCCACAGCTTGTCACAAAATCCATATGTGCTATTCCAAAAATCACTTTAATTTTATACGTTTTATATGTTTTCCTCTTTAATGACGCTATTTGGATAATTTAGGTTTTAGAGATATAAGTGCTTTAAATACTCTAAGATAGCTTTATATGTATGTTTCTGCGGCTGCTGTTAAAATGATGCTGTGCTCATCTTTATGGCTTTAAGACATCTTTACTCTACTATGTACTGATCAACGTGTTCCAAGGAAGCCATTTGAATTACACCAAGAAAAACTGGAATGGAATTTAGCAAACTTCAACTCAGTTTTCTTATGGATTGTGAAGGAAATATAAAATAAGTATTCTATAAGACTTCTGTAGAAAGAATTGATTTTCAATTAGTCAGAAAACAGAAGAAAATAAGGGTGCTTTCCTCAGAGTGCAAAGGATCAATCAAGTAAGCAAATTAAGCTCTAATTAACCTTCGCAAGATGTTTACTCTAAGACGTAGTTTTTTCATCCGTAAAATGAGAATAATAGTTGCTGCTGCATGGAGATCAAATTTTAAAAGAGGTACCTAGCCTTTCAAGCACTTCTTAAAGGCTCACCAGCATCACCATCCTCCTCCTCCTCCTCCTCACCATCATTATTGCCAGTTTTCATTTCAAGCGTATGTACTTACAGACAACACTGAGTCAAGGAAGATGGGAATGGTGTGCTGTGGGAAGTCGGGTGGTTAGAGGGTTAGGACAATGAGGCAAGACCCATATTCTGTAGGTAGATTGATGGATCTTTTGATCACATATAGTACACCTAACCTCAGAGAGGTGTTTTGTAAACAGGTCCATCCAGTCACATGACGGGCTGGGTAAAGTCATGGTCTGCTTACCAAACTCACGGGTCTCTACCTGAAATACACCTATCTCTCAGGTGGTACACGGGTTGGTACTAGGAAGCCAGCTAAGTGGCTGAGTTGGTCCCTCTAGCCACCATCTGTCCGTATCTCTGGGTGCAGGAAGTCTTGAGGGCCACATTTTCACTGGGTACAGATGGAGCTTCCTCTAAAAGACACAATTTATAAACAGGCACCCAAGTCCCTTGAAACTCTGCTTATTGCTATGTTGTGATCCAAGTTACTTCCTCTTGAAGAAAAGCCTTAGTCCTCTCACCCATGGATTCCTATGGACTTTTTTCATTTGCCATTCATTCATCTACCATTTTATTGAGTTTTCTCTTTGTGTAAGGTAGCGAGCTAATTGTTGGACCTATAGACTTACAGTGATCAAGGAATAATGTCAAGGAGTCATTTGGGGGAGCAGAAGACACTTCATTACACTATACCTTGGGGTTGTGGGGTACCCACTTTCAGAATCATTGGTTCCTCTTATGCCTATAACCACAGGCAGCTCCTTATGTATGTCCCGGCCTGAATCCCGCATCCCTCCATTCTATGAGATCAGATGAGGGTTAGCTATTCTTATAAGGTAGGCTTCTTAACTTCGCAAAAAGTGGAATGTACAGGTGGCTATGGTACCCACTCATTGGGAATTGAGAGTTTTTGCAGGCAAGGCTTTGAAGGCCTATCGGTTCACACAGTGTGACTCACTGCAGTGGTCAAATAAAGAAGGGCTGCATATAGCTTCCTGCCTCTGGACGTGTGGTGATACGTACACTTAAGAGATGGGATCAGGGTGCTGGTATGAGAAGGCGGATTGATAATGATGGCATCAAGGGCTTCATCATCCTTGAATGAAACGTTTGTGGTCATCCTTTGGAAAGAATGATAAAGTTTGCCCTTTGCAAGGCTAATTTTTGGCATAAAAATATCTATCACACAGCTTGTGGAGCTGGAACTGGAGAGCGATTCTTGAAAGGGAAAGATTTTTAAGGAGGTGAAGTGAAACTGGAGGCTTACATTCACTCTGACATGGGGGCTGTCTGAACACCCAATCCTTGCTTGGCAAGAACATCCCTGGTGAGTCACCTCGTTAGCGTGCTGACTAACGCCTCTCAGTTGCAGCAGATGAAGGATACACATCACCATATGAGTTACGTCACTCACGGCTCATGAAAATAATCCTTTTGAGAGACTAGAGCACTAAAGAGGGCAATTAAACAGGCAGGCACATCAGCACCAAAGTCCTACGTGTTTGAGAAAGTCACCTTGCTGGGGTTTTTAGTCATAAATTACTTTTTATAAACCCAGTCCTTTTCTTTGCCAGGAGAATGGCCAGCATAACTCAGAAATGGCCTCATGTAAGAAAGAATCTGCAGAATCACCAGGTAAAGCATACAGAGCCCTTAGCATGAGGCATTTGCTACATTGCAGGGAGCGGTGGTCTTATCATTATCATGTCTATTTCACATGCGTGCCAAGCATGAAAACAGAGCCTCTACAACTATTATGAGAGTAAAGGATTTAGTGGAAGAATCATTGTTCATACAAACGGTGATATAGGAAAATGAAAACCTTGAAGTAGGCGTCGGAGAATCAGAGTCACAAGCCACACACACCTGATACACTGGTGAAGGCGGACAGGTCAGAGCTTGTAGGAGAACATGAGAAGCTGTGTGCACCTGGCTGTCAACAAAGGGTCACAAAGGGGAAGTTCTTGGAGAGGGCTGGGAAACTCCTGCTCTGTAGAATCAGCTGCCCCTTAGGAATTCACCTGCAGCCGGTGGCCGACCACATGGGAGTGCACCTGAGGTTGCTGTTGGGTGGCAGAAACAGATGAACTGCACGAGCAACAGGAAGAGAGCAGGGGCTGGCTGAGGCTTCCCAGGCACCTGGGCATCATTCACCATTGTGCCTGACTGCTCCCCCTGTAAGAGGACAGCCTCTGCTTCACTTCCACTTCCCAAATCTCATACAAGTTCCTCTGGTGGCCCTAACTCAGGACCACATGGCGAAGGAAGTCCCAGGAAATGTTCCCCGCCTTACACAGGAGAGGCAGTGCCAAGTTAATTAATAGAACAATAGAGTTTCGATGACACACATGGGCTCTGGAATGAGACTTCCGAACACAGCTCTACCACTTACCAGCTCTGCCAGCTAGACATGTTTCTTAACTTGGTGAAACTTCAGCTCTTCATTATGGAAAATGGAGGTAATAGAATTGATTTCAAAAGGCTGTTGGGAGGATTAAAAGAAATAAGATAGGTCAGGGGTTTTGCTCGGAAACAAAATAATAACAACAGCGATGACAATAATAAAAGTAGTATTATACCGTTTGCCTTGTAACAGCAAGGGTATTAAGTCCAGTATGGCCTTCTCCACTCAGTACTCTAGAAACTGGCCAGGACTGTACTGACTGATAGCTAGAGCAGTCTGGTACACTCCACATTCACTCTTTGACAAGATGCCATGCTCCGTAGGAGAATATATTTTATCCTATTCTTTTAAGCATCAGCCCTAGCCACTAAATTGCATGAGGAAATGTGCTTGGATGCCAAGAAATTCCTTTGGGCTAGCTGTGTGCTCAGAGTGACATACGGAGAAAGTGGGGATGACTCTCAAAATGACTTGAGAGATGCCACAGAGAGGCTGACTCACTGTCAGGCTAGACCCGAGGAAACTGTCTGTTTTTAACATTGTGGGTTACTTCTGATGATGTCTAGTCAATTCAATTCTCTTCAGTCCAACACCCATGTCTGAACACTTATTGTGTGTGTGTGCGTGCGTGTGTGTGTGTGTTCAGTAAGCTAGGTTTCCATTTATTAGGCAACTATTAAGTGCCAGGCACTATGTTAGGTATTAGCCGTTTGATTAGATGTCATAATCAGAAACTAGAATTTAAAGTTATTTCAATGAAAGGGATAAATAAGACATAGCTCTTTCCTTCAGGAAGCTCATAATCTACCATACTGGGCCAGGAGGTAGAGGGAAAACAAATATCATGTAGATTATGAGAAGCATCTTATAAGTAGTACAAACACTCTGCCGTAAGCCCTGGACGAAGGAAGTGCACACATTCAAGCGTCAGCCCACGTGTTACCTTCTTAAAAAGGCTTCTGTCCAAACTACAGCAGTCCACCTCCCTTTGTCACAATACTCTCTTTTCTTCACAGCCGTTACTACAATTGGTGATTTTAAAAACCTTTACTTTCTTTACTATTGTCTCTTTCAACTGGAAGATAAAATTCCACAAGATGAGAGAATTTGTCTATTTTGTTTGACACTAGTTCTTCAGGGACTAAGACAGTGCTTCTCACTTAAGAAATGTTCAATAATATCTGTTAAATAAACGAACATTTAATTGATAGGATCAGAGACTTCGTAAAAGAAGTGGCATCAGGGCTTCCCTGGTGGCGCAGTGGTTGAGAGTCCGCCTGCCGATGCAGGGGACACGGGTTCGTGCCCCGGTCCGGGAAGATCCCACATGCCGCGGAGCGGCTGGGCCCATGAGCCATGGCCGCTGAGCCTGCGTGTCCGGAGCCTGTGCTCCGCAACGGGAGAGGCCATAACAGTGAGAGGCCCGAGTACAGCAAAAAAAAAAAAAAAAGAAGTGGCATCATTCAAAATGTTTCCTAAAAAGGAAGGATTTCAACAAGTAGGGTTTGTAATTAGAGTAGAGGGGTCATCATGGCAGAAAGGAGCAGGGTGAATAAAAGTCCAGAGGTGGATGTCTCGATTCTCAAGGAAACTGGAAAGTCAGAATACGCACATGTCCTAGGGAATGAATGTATGTGTTAGTTTAAAGAAAATGTCACCAAAGTGGGCTATGGTTGAAAGGATAGCTGAGTTTCATGTCAGGAACTCACTAGCCCTGTAGACAGATTCATTCTCCTTGGGAGACTCACACAGGAGCCCAGAAGGTACCAAGCTACCGCATGAGATACATGAGCTCCCTGATGGGAACAAACTGTTCCAGCTAGAACGCAACAATTCACTTCCTGCCTGTGGCAGAGGCTGTAACTCCTCACTGAATAGCCAGTAACTAAGCATCTTTTTTTTGGGGGGGGGGGTGTGAGTGCTTTCTCTTTGGTACCTCTCTCTGTCATCTATCTGAACAGTCAGAAGCAAAAGACTCCAAGATGGTGCAACAGCAGGATGGAAGAGGTCTTGGTCCCTGAGCCGCTGCCTGTAGAAAAATCACTCAGGAAGTCCCCAATCCACATCAGACTGATGTGAGGGACAAACCTTTGTTGTTGTAAGCCTAAGACGTGGGGGGGATTATTCTACTGCAGCATGGACGAGGCTACCCACCCTGATGAAGACGCTCTTTTTCTAAAAAAAACTTTTACCCTTTGTTTCTTTTTTGGGGGGTCGGGGGAGGCGGGAGCTCAGCTTTGATTGAATCTTCATATATACTATAATCATAATGTGTAGCCACTTAAACAATTTAGCCAATCAAACTAATGACCCTGCTTTAAACCTACTGTTCCCATTCAAACTTGGCACATTACAATATAATATTAGTATATACAGTGTTGATTTGATCACAGTCCCCATAACAGTAGCGTCAGTAGACCTCTATTTAGGAAGTGAAGCTTAAAATGCTTGCTATTTTAAGGATTACAGAATCTGATTTGGGTAAGAACTGTCACATTTCTCCACATATTTAACTACCTCCACTTCCTCCCCTGATGTCTATATTGACCGTTATTTCAGTTTCTGGTGAATATAAATAATTCCCAACTGAATTATGAAGTTAGATGGGAGAAGAGAGGTGAGAAGTCAAGTACAGCAGGAATCTGTGTAAAATTCAGGGACCCTGCCACTCCAGGGGGCATTGCCCACCAGAATGCTATGTGGAAAATACATCCTAGAGGACAGTTCTCAAGACGGCTTGCATGGAGTGGTCCAGGATGTGCTGAACACAGAGAACTGTGCCTCTCACAGTTGTACAGTCTGGTGGCAATGTGAGGAATGTAGCAATAAGCCAAAGCCCATAATGAATTATAAATGCCAACCCCCTCAAATATGAATGGATCAAATTAGAACTTGGTCTCTGAGCAGAATAAGCATTTATTTAGAGAAAGACAGAGGCTGATTAATGCACCTGCTGGAGTATCATCTTCCGAAGATGAAACAACATCTGACCTCAGACCCTCTGGCTCATTTGAGTTGTGTGCCTTTGCATTTCCATTTAACATGATTTCCAAATAATTGGTGAGGTTATTCTAGATATTGGTTCAATAACCGCAGAAGCATTTAATGTTGAATTTAGGGAAAAAATTACATGAACATAAAAATTTATATTCATTTAAGCCTCAGTTGCTCTCCTCAGAGTTTAAGTAAGCAAACCTCTAACTCCCAGGGTTTAAAGCTCCTTCTGATATGAATTTTTCAATGGATATGTGTGTATAAACCATGTTCACTAAGGAAAAGTTAAACGAAGTAGAAAAAAAATATGCGAAAGTCACCCAGTATTCTGCCATCCAAAGCTACCTACTGAACATTTTTCTGTATATTGTACAGAATTATAATTATATTTAAAACATATTATATTGTGAAGAAAGTTTGAAAGTCACATTTTTCTTTTCACAGTACACGCTGTGCTTTCTCCCAAATCTTTAAAAACCCTTTAAAAATGTTTTTAAAGTCTGCATAATAGCCCACACTATAACTGTGTCAACATTTGTGTAATCCTATATATCCTTTTTACTGCATATTTAGATTATTTTGAAAAGTATAGCTCATTCACTGTTACAAAAACTAGTTTGTTATAGATCATCATGTTTATACATAACTATATTTCCTGTGTTTTAAATTACTAATCTAGGATATATTCCAAGAGGCGGACCATTGAGTCAGAGGACATAGTCCTTTATTGAAATATATTTTTGGCCATACCAATATATTTCTGAATATAAAAAATAATTGTGGAATATTATAATAACCCATGCTTTTTCTACCAGAAGATAATCACTGCTAATACGTTTACCTTTTTTACTGATTTCTTCTCATGTGCAAATACAAACTCAAATAAGAATGGTATTAGGACTAAGTAATTACCTCTTATACTAAAATTTTCTGGGGCCCCTCTTATCTTAGCGTCCAGAATCCCAGGGCTGGGGCAGGTGGGGCGGGGGGGGAATGAATGTCCAACCATAGGACAGGACTGGATTTGCACATGAAGTAAAGGGGACACATAACTGGACCATGCTGGCTGTGTTTAAAGCAAATCTACTTTGAGCCCGCCACCTCCCTCCCTTACTCCTCCATATTCAACATTCTGCTCTCAGAGCCTCATTAGAAAGGGCCTGCCACTTCACTTCCCAATGTATTCTGCCAAGCAGGATTGGACCCTCTCCAGATACCATCAGATTCACAGAAATCGATGTGGTGGTGGTTGACCATTCCAAGAACAACCACTTTAGAGACCCCTGAATATATAAAATCAGTAGCAAGGCAAGTCACCACAATCCACACAGCTAAATCACTCCCAAACACCCTCATTTTTCTCTCTAAACAATTGTGATAAGAGTCCAAGTTGACAGAATCTCCATTAGGTGCCTCATCTGAGCTCCAGAAGGGCCAATGCTTGATTCAGACCCATCTTGTTCCACAGTAGTCAAGGCTTCTGAACTCAGATAACAAAGCCAGAGCTCCAGATATAGGAGAGAAGCCAGGTGGGAAAACAAGCACTCCTAATCTTGTGAGAGTGGCCAGCTGTGTGTCTAGCAGGGTAACTGCATCAAAGTCAGTCACTGACCATTGACCATCATATCTCTACCAGCAGGCAGTGGTTGATGCCCCCTCGAGAGGCATGACCAGTGGCAGGCTAACCTGTCAGCCAGGGGCTGGAATACATCCGTGGCATTTCCCCCTACATGTGAGGTGCTGAGGTGAGGAATGGATGAATTAAAATACAGTGTCCTGGGTGTAGGAAGCGGTGGGAAGGAGCATGGATGCAAGCATAACGCCCATTGTCGGAAATACAGGAGCAGATTGAGCATTACGGAACCAGACAGGATACGCTGAGGGAAGAGAATGGAATGGGGATGATTAGAGAGAGCTTCATTGAGAAATAAGTCTTTACAAAGTATTCAAAAATAAAGAGGAAAGGGAATTCTGCTTCTGGAAATGAGAGATTAAAGACCAACCTCCCCACTGAGAACAAACAGAAAATGTGTGTGTGTGTGTGTGTGTGTGTGTGTGTGTGTGTGTGTGTCTTAGAAGATCCCCATATGTTTCAAAATTAGCAGGCATGGTTCCATATAAACCATGGGTCAATATGGAAATTATAGTAGAAATCTGAAAATATTTAAACAAAATAATAAAAAGGAATAACATCAGAATTGTAACATGAAGCTAAAGGTGTATTTGAGATACATTAACGGCCTGAAATACATATAAGTGGGGCGGAGGGAGAAGGTTATGAAATCAGAAGTCTAGGCATTAACAAAAGGTTTTCTCGGTGGGCTTCCCTGGTGGTGCAGTGGTTGAGAGTCCGCCTGACGATGCAGGGGATGTGGGTTCGTGCCCCAGTCCAGGAGGATCCCACGTGCCGTGGAGCGGCTGAGCCCGTGAGCCATGGCCGCTGGGCCTGTGCGTCCGGAGCCTGTGCTCCGCAACGGGAGAGGCCACAACAGTGAGAGGCCCGCATACCGCCAAAAAAAAAAGGTTTTCTCAAAAAAATTGGAAAAATAAAAGTAAATTGAATCCAAAGTAAAAGGAAGTGAACAATAAAGGTACTAGCAGAAATCAATAAAATAAAGAGAAACAGTTGGTCTTATAAAGACTAACAAATCAGATAAACCATGACAAGACAGATCAAGTTAAAAATATTGAGAGCAGACACAAATACCAAACATCAGGAATGAAAAAAGAACACCATAAGAGAAGAATACTATAAGCTAATGTATGTAAATAGATTTGAACGTTTACATGAAATAGTCAGATTTCTAGAAAAATTAAAATTTCAAAACTGACAGAAGAAGAAATATGCATGTTCCTCTAAATATTACTGAAATTTAATCCATAATTTAAAACTTGCCCCTCACCCCCACCACCAAAATGCAGACTCAGGTGTCTCTTCATGTAAATTTCATCAAACATTTAAGAAAGGGAGACAAGAATTTTTAGAACAACTCTTCTTGATGATAAAAAAAATGAAACACTTCCCACCTCATTTAATGAGGCTATAATAACTCATGCACACAGCTGCAAAAACTCTAAAAAAAAAAAAATTTGTTAACCAAATTCAGCAAGACAAAAAAGGGCTAATACATCTTGATCACATTTATTCTAGGAATTCAAGGTTGATTTTGCATTTGGAATTGATCAATATATTTTACCACCTTCACAAAAGAAAAAAGAAAAATCGTATGATCAACTTTATGGACACACTAAAAGGTTTCTTAAAATCCAACATCTATTCATAATAAAAACTCTTAGCAAAATAGAAGGGAACTTTCTAAATACCACATGGGTTATTTCTATACCTAATGGTAAAGTGTTGAAAACGTTCTCTCTGAGAGTGAGACAATGATACTTGCTATAACTACGTCGATTTCACATTATGCTGAGAGTCCGTGTCATAAGGCAGAAAAAAAGATAAATGTTTAAGGATTGGAAAGGAAGACATAAAATAGTCATTTTTCACAATAGATATGATTTTGTACCTAGAAACTTCAGAAGAATTCAAAGGAAGTTTTTAGATTAATAAGTGAATTAGTAAGGTTGTTAGCTGGAAGGTCAACATGCAAAAATAAACTGTTCTTTTAAATACCAGCAAAAACAGCTCAAATGAACAATTTAAAAAGATACCACTTATGGATCTTACTGCTTAATTTCTGTCCCCTCTCGCCCTCTGAAGGTGGGCTAGGCTTAGTGACTCATGCCTGAAGAACAGAGGCAAGTGGGAAAACGGGAACTTTGCAGTGGAGAGACGTGGCAAACACCACCCTAACCAGGTGATGAAGGTTCACTTCACCAGTGTTGTCATGTGATGTCACGTGTCCCCTGGTATGGTATTACTTCTTTAACCTCTGTTTATTCTTTCAAAAAACCCATAACAGCCATATAACAATGAGAAAAACATCAGAAATACTCAAGTTTGGGGGACTTCACAGGGTACCTGGCTAGTAATCCTCAAGATCGTTAAGGTCATGAAAAACAAGGAAAGACTGAGAAACTGTCACAGACCCCAGGAAATAAGGAGGCATAACAACTAAGTGCAGTGTGGCTCCTTGGATTTCTCTGTAACAGGAAGAGGACATTAATGGAGAAACTAATGAAACCCAAACAAACTCTGGAGTTCAGTTAACAGCAACAGCAAACAAAACCTGCACTCCTAGTCAGTCTTGATAGAAGGGAAGATGACATTCATCGAGGCCAACCTCCACCTAAAGTTCGATCCCTCGACATCATCATTAAGAGGTGACCTGCCTTCTTATGATGACAAGAAAGTCACTGCCTATAAGTAGCTGCTGACTAGGAACTTCTTCCCTATATTTTCCTAAATACTTTGGATCATGGGTTCTTATTCTGCCCTCTGGGGATGGGCGTGTAGGGCTGGTGCTGAGAAGATAACACCAATTTCCAGCAATCTCCTGGATAGGTATCTTCCCCAAGACTGTCTCTCAATCTTCCTCACAATTATTCGCACTGCTGACAGCTTGGGAGCCTTGGGATCTTGGAATGTATACATAATGGGCCAGAGTGAGTGTAGAATGCAGCTTTTATTAGGACAGCTGCCAGAGTCGCTCAAGTGATTTACAGCCTTTCTACGAATGCATGTGTAATTTGGGCTGCTTCTTCTTTATCCTGAAAGCTTGTAAACACCTTGTGTTGTTGTCAGGTGGGAAATACTGATTCATTTTTTATAGCGGTCTAAACAAAACATAATTTGGAAAGGAAGTCGAATTTTAGGATTATCGATACTTTGATTTTATCTGTAAGTTTTCCTTACTTCTAATATCTTAAAAGGAATTTTTGGAAGTAACAGTAGTACCTGTGTTAAGGAAAAATGATACGGTGATAAGATGCTAAAATTAACATATATGAGTAGTGGCCTTGAAATTAATATAGGTCTTGAGTATGAATATATAGTATCTTGAAATGACGGACTGAAGACTTCATTGAAATAAGTATTCTATGGGGGGTACGCCCATTCTGCGTGAGCGTGAAATGATCAGAGAAGAAACAGGAAGAGGTCCTTAGAGATAACCCAATCTAACCATCTCCTTTTACAGAGCAGAAAACGAGAATCCAGAAAATGGAAGGGATTTGTCTAGGTTCACACAGTGAGTTACTAATACGCTGGGATTAGAACGTATTTCCTACTATTCCCAGTCCAGGGCCCCTTCTGAGTGGCCTTGAGGTACAGTAGAAAGTACTAGCTTCTAATCATCTATAAATAATTGGCCACTGCCAGGAATAACAGAGGAAAAATTCCCTCCTATCCTAATCCTTTCACTTTACCTTCTGGGATTACTCCCTTTTTGTCCACAGATTTTTTTCTAGGTCTCATAAATCAAACAAACAAAACCAAAAAATAAAATTTAAAAAAACCCTTTATCTAAAAATTATAATAGTAGCTACCATTTAGTGAGGGCTTCCTGTGTTCCATTCAGTACACAATTTTACATAATCCTCCCAACAAACCTTGACGTAGAACTTTTTCATCCATTTGGTGTGGACACCTGTTGTTTTAAGAACACAGATGTCCAGAGTCAGATAATTCTAGGTCTGAATTCCTTTTTAGGCAACTTACTTGCCAACCTCAGCCTCAGTTTTCTCATCTGTACAATGGAGGTGACACTCGCTCTATGATGCATGTAAAGTAGGCAGCACAACTCCTGACAGAGTAATTAATGGCAATCAGTATTTATGTGATTACAAAGAAATGGAAATTCCAGAAAAAAATTAACTAGGCTGTGTAAAGTCATAAAGAGCTGGAATTTGTAGCCAAGCTTGTCTGACAGTATATTATAGGTCCATACCCACGCCCACACCCACTGTAAAATGGAGACTTGTTCTCATGTAAAATAAGCCCACAGTTGACAGTCCAGACTGCATAGTGGCTCCATGATGCTTTCAATGGCCCAGCCTCCTTCCACTTTTCTCCCCTTCCTCCTTGGTGCTTGGCCCCATCCTCAAAGTATCCTCAGGGTCACTGAATGGTCGCTGCACCATCACCATGTTCAAAAAAGGCAAAAAGAGGAAGGAGCAAAGGGAAAGAATAAAAGATGTCTTCTTTGGTAGTGTAAAATAGATAGCTAGTGGGAAACAGCCACATAGCACAGGGAGATCAGCTCGGGGCTTGGCGACCACCTAGAAGGGTGGGAAAGGGAGGGTGGGAGGGAGACGCAAGAGGGAGGAGATATGGGGATATATGTATATGTATAGCTGATTCACTTTGTTATAAAGCAGAAACTAACACACTGTTGTACAGCAATTATACTCCAATAAAGATGTTTTAAAAAATAAATAAATGATATCATGGAGATAAGTAATTAAAAAAAAAAGATGTCTTCTTTATATTTGGGTTCAAATACACTGGCTGGCATTGTGCATTATGACAGGTACTGAGACACTCCTAGTTCCCAAAGCAAAAGCTTAGCAGGGAAGTTTTCCCCACGCAAGGCTATTTATTTGTCCTGGTGTATAGTATTAGGTCTAGTGGAAAGAGGGAACTGGGGGTTAAGAGCCGGGTTTCTTAGATTACACTGTCCCACCGAGTACAACAGTCTTTGTCCCGTATTTCAGCTTCTCTACCTGTGTAACGAGGAAGCTAGTGGGATGATCTTTTAAAGCCCTGTCCGGTATACTTCTCGGGGCCAATAGTTGCGGCATCCTGGGGAAGAGAAAGACGGCGCTTTGCTGCTAACCAGGTGGCCACCTGGGGAACAGAGCAGAACATCACCTCCAGTCACACAACTGGTCCTTGGCTCTCACTGTGTACTGCAGGTCCACGTCTTGCTCTGAGCCATGGTGTCAGGGATCCAAAGTGTTCCCTGGAGCCCGAGCCCTCCCATACTCATCCCTACATTTCCTTCCTTCTCTATATGCCTCTAAGGCCTCCACACTTCACTGTTTGCAGCCAGTGCAGTGCAAGCCCTGGGGGCCCTGTGCTCCAGATATTTGAGTGTTCCTACATTTTCAAATCCTTTTTTCTATTCCTCACCATTGCTCCCTGCCTCCATTCTGCGATAGGACTAAATCTAGTGAATTACTCACCCTGGTGGTGCTACCAGCTGACTGTGGCTCACAAAGGGCAGGAGAGGCAAAATGCCCTTTTAAAATACCCTACCAAGTACCTGCCACTGCACTTGCCACCTTCCCAGCTAATCCCCATATTAGGTGTGTGGCAGTAGCCCCACTTCATGGATGAGACATCTGACGCTTAGAGAGGGTAAGTAAGGTCACAGAGCTTCAGTGTGGTGTCAGGATACAAATACAGGTCCATCTGATTCCAAGTTCATGAAATATTTGCAATTCAATTTCAGGAAATACTGGTATTTTATTAAGCCCTCCCCATGGTAGACAAATAGTAGAATTTCTGGTTCCCTCTCAAGTTTGAAGTATGAAACATTTTGTGCAAAAGGACATTTTCCTGTGCCCCAAGCTCATTCTTTGCCTACTCCAGGCTCTACTGTGAAGCTGAGCAGCAATGGATTAGCCTCACTTACTCTGGAGAGTGACACTGAGGTTGGAAGCTCTGTATCTCTTTTCTCTCTCTTCTTACCTGCTGCTGCGAATCAGGGAATACCCTGGACATCTTTGCCCGCTGGCTTGACGGCCTCACTGTCACTTCTGAATTCTAAACAGGACATTTGCTCTCACAACCCAGGTACTGGCTCTGGGAAAATGCCCTCAAGCCTTCATGCTGTGATGCCCTCTGTATAACTCACCTGAATTCACTGCCCGTTGAAAAGGAGCTTTTTCACCCCTCTGCAAAAAGACAGAGGGAAAACCAGTTTGCTAACAAAGAGACACGAAGAAATACACCAAGAAAGAAGTTCAAAGAGAGAGAAGGAATCAATAGCACTGAAGAAAAACAGGATGAATGTGACACCTGGAAACACATTTTTCACAAGCAGTATTGTCATTGTAATCCAAAGAATAAGCAAATGAAAGATTCTTGCCTGGGGCTGCCAAAAACAGCTAATTACAGAGAAATATTAGCTGAGTTCAGCCTCTGAAATGTGCTCAGCAGAACATTAACTTTTAAAAGATGATTGAAAGGTCTTCTGCAGGGAAAAATCGACTGTAGTCAAAACAATTTGGAAAAACCTAGGTTAAACAAAATTAAATGGATTTCTTCACTTCTTTACTGAAGATTTCTCAGTCTTTAATATGTTAAGGAACATGATGAATTTTGAAGAGGGGAACTATAATATGCAGAATTTTTCAGACTTCACAACCTTCCTTGACCTTCACAAGGTAGGTCCCACCTGTTACTCTCTATCACCAAACCGTGTTCATTTTTTCCCCAGGCTGAGCCACAATTTGTAATGTTAGATTTATTTCTTGGTTTACTGGTTTGTGAGTCTTCCTCTCTGGACTCTGGGACCTCCAGGGAGGCTGCGACCAGGTCAGTTCATTTACCACAGTATCCCTGGCATCTAGTGCTGTGTCTGACACACAGACAATGCTGCATGAATATTGGTTTATAGCTTTTTTTTTCTCTTACTGTGTACTATTTATTGAAGGCTTACTATGTGGTGGACACTTTGCTTTACATGGATTATCTCATTTAATCTTCATATCAACCCTACATTGTAGGTACCATTACTATCCCCTTTTTACAGATAACAAGACTAAGGCTCAGAGGATTCAAGTAATGTGCTCAAGACTGTAGTAAGTGGTGGAAACAGGATTTGAGCCCTGGCATTCTGAGGCCAGAGCCAGCATTATTACATTAACTGAATGGATCAAGTCTGTGCAATGCCAGGAAAGAGGAACAAGTGAATGATTAGAGTACATCTGGGTTCAGAGGCCAGCCATGATCCTTTGAGTTAAGAGGAGATGATCTGGTGAGTTCTCATTGATCATCCACTTTGTGGCGGACTTTGTTTTAAATGCAGTCGCTCATTTAATCCTCTAATGCACTTGAAGCAGGAGGAATATCAACTCCTTCCATAGAGAACCAAACTGAGGCTCAGAGAAGCTAAGGAAGCTGTCCAGGGTCACTGGTCTGGGAAGCAACAGAACAGAGGTTTGTGTAATAGCAAAGCTCCTGCCTGGGTGGCCCAGCTAGAGTTTGGAGGAACACAGAGGCCTGTAGGGAGTTCTTGGAGCAAAAGCTGTACTCCCACATCCCTCCCTCTTCTGTTGCCGGCCACGGTCCCATTCCAGAAAGCCATGTGTCATCAACACTTCAGCACTGATGTTGCCCAGATTCTGACCAAGGCACAGAGAGGCTTCACTCCCACTTTGCTGCCTGGCTCACCTCTCCTTAGTGATCTGGCTGAAGTGTGGACTCTGGAGCCTGAGTTCACACCCAGTTCCACCACCTGCTAATTCTATGTCCATAAGCTATTTCACCTCTTTGAGCCTCACATATAATAATAGGTCTGACTTCACTAGATCGTTGGGACCATTAACTGAAATGACACATATAAAATTCTTTAGCTCACTGCCTGGCACATTTTAGATATGTATGAAGCAGTCGTTATTAATAAAATAGTTAATAATCCCTCATGATCTCAACTGGTGACTCATGTCCTCAGCTGGGGACGCAAGGATATATGGGTAAGCACAGCACTTGGCACACAGAAGATGCTCAGTAAATGCCTGTTGAGTGGACTGGGCTTCATCCCTAGTATAAGCAGAATGGAAAGGTAGGAGGGGGGGTGTGGCACATCCAGACAGAGCAGGGTGGAGAAGCCACACAATGGGAAGGAGACCTGTCTTCCTTCTCTGCTGTGTAAATCTCAAGGGCTCTGGTGGCTCTGAGTGGCAGCTTCCGGAGTCCTTTCTCGTGAAAGCTCTGCTGTCTCCAGGAGACTGGTGTTTACTTGGCTCTTCCAAGGCGGATGGACAAGGTCAAAAGCTTCTCAGGTAGTGGATCAGCTCATTTAGTTTTGCCACCTTTGTGGGCTCTGTCTCCAATTATGCACTGAACCAACCTTCTGCCAAGTAGTAAATTTGAGACCCCATTTTTCTCAAAAATGCCGCACCTGGGGCCAGAGTGATGCTGTCTGCTTGTTCAGAGATGGACTAATAAGTCGCCACTGCTCTCAGCACCTGCTGTGTGCCTGGATGCCTGCTAAACCCTCCTTGACGTGCTACCGTCAAGCTTCGGACCCGGTCGCCCTTCCCCTGGCCACGTAAGAAACTCCTGAGGGTGTCTCTGCTTTTCTTGCTTATTTGAGACACACTAAGGTGACTGGGAATTGCTCCTTGCCTCTAAGCTGCTGGCCTTGGACATGGCAGGTATGTACTGAGTCATGGGACGATGACCTCACATGCATACTCTACACCTGTGCCTGCAGGCTGTGTGCACGTACACATCCTCACATTGGATGTGTATATGGTGTGGTAGTATACATCTTAACATTGTGTTTTCCAACAAATTTTAATTCATTATTTCCAAGCTCAGTTTCTTTTTGTAATTTTTACCACGTTCCACTCCTATTCTACTGCCTTTGAGGTAACTGAAGTCCATGTGGTCCCACAAAACCAGGGTAAATGGCATTGACAGAACTGAATGACAAAGCAATGCAAACAGGGCTTCTCCATTCAGGGTTCTCAAATTCAGGGCAAGGGGAATCAGAAGAGCTTCAGCTTGGCACGGCTAATAAGGATCCTCTCCCACTCTCTCTTTACCACAGGTTCTTTCAGTCTCTTCCAAAGAAGCCATGCAGAGGCAAAGACATGGAGAGGATGGTCAAGGACCAGATGGAGGGGCCTGGGATCTTCTGCCATGTCAGCAGCTCTTCCTCCAGGGACAGGTGCTCGTATGGACAACTGCTATTGAGAGATATCATGTACCTTCAGCTCTGCGATGAGGTCACTAAGGAACCAAGTCATGCACCTAAGACAGAATCTCATATGTCTGCTTAACGTTCATCAGACATCTCCACTCCTTACCCAGCGAGGCCTGCCCTATGATGGGACATTAGTAGAGTTTTATAGACACATTAACACATGGTGGAATCCAAGTGCAGAAGGACCCTGTCAAAGGAACTTCAGAAAATGCGTGTCCTCGGTGGGTAATGGTCAGAAGCCTTTGTCATCCACTGGAGCTCAAGGCTATGTGGGTAGGGTGCAGAGTGGTCCCCCCTCCCCTGTACAAACCTTCCAAGAAATTAATAATGGACACATCAGGGATGTTGAGGACGTCTTCTTGGTATTAATGATTTGTTAAGTCTGGGAATCTGGGCTAGGTGGGGAGTCCCATAATAAGAAGAAGGCTAATGAGCTTAATCCATTCAATTCGGTTCAACGACCAACATACCTTGAGTCACCATGCTAGGCAGTGGGGATGCAGAGCTACAAGAGAGTGCTGTCACACTGAGGGTCTCCGAGTGTACCCATGGAGCAGGGACGGTGTGGGAGGTGCAGACTTTACAAAAGAGACAAGGGAATTCGAATCTGCTCCTCATTCACAATTAGACTGGGTGGAGACTCCACTGGACTTATGACCAAATCCCATAATTACCTGCGGTGGCTCTTTGAATACTGTAAAATAGTTCTCAAATGGCATAGGATAACATTCCTATTTTAGTTTCTCATTTAACAGTAAGTGATATCTGCAAGGGGCTTCCCCCGGTCCATGCTCTCTGCTGCCCGAGGCTGCCTTTTCCAGGGGTAGGTGGTTTAAGGAGATTTGACCAGCCTGCTCAGGAGATGCTGACAGCTTCTTGAGGAATCCTGAGGCTCATACTAAGGTGGTGGCAAAACCTTTTTCTCTTGTTGCTTTGCCCATCTCAACAGTCCGTGCTCTCAGGAGGTGCTGCTCTTTCATTTCTGTTTTGTGGATGGAAACATTCATATTAAGGTGGTGCTGTAATGACCAGAAATGACAGAGCTCTCTTCAAAAGTAATCCCTGAATGCTCCCCACGTGATACCCAAGTGAGAGGCTATGCAATATTTCTTATAGGTCCACGCAATACGTACTATGCTCAGGATGAGGGTGGCCCAGAGCCATCTTGTCTGTTGTTCAAGTGCCCAAATCCAATACCCTCCATGAAACTTATGTCAGGCCAGGAAGGGCTTTAGGAGAAACCATGAGCCACTTGCAGGTAGGCCTACTATGTGTCCACACCTCTGCTTTCCTCTTTAGGACTTAGTGTTTACTTTTTAAGAAAAAGAAAGCAAGCACAGGCCTGGAGCAAACCCCGGCTACAGCAATTACTGGCTGTACATCCCTAGGAAAGTGACTTAGCCTCTCTAAGCCTCTGTATTCATGAATAGACTGTAGATGATAATAATAACTATCCTGTAGGGTTGGTATCCAGGTCAAATTTGATAATGTATAAAAAGTGCCCCATCTGTCAACACCGAATACATGGTAGCTATTACACATGAAGATACAAAGACCGATGACTCAGTGAGGGCTATTCAATGCTGTCACCTCTCCCTAATTCTCTAAAGAAAATCTTATTACTGCAAGCTCAAAATCTCCCTTTGGCCTACTAAAAATTGGGGGAATGCCTGGGCTGCAAAAAGGCTCCACGGAGAAGAGTGGTGCCTCTTGGCGCTGGCGAAAGACCGCTTCAGGAGCCCTGAACGTAGGCTGGGTCTTCCAACATGCCTGGCTTGACCTCGAAGCCGCTCCTGAGAGGAGCTGAGCTGCTCCATTTCTGTGATCTGGCAGGTGCTGGTAGGCAGTGGAGCAGGGACTGGGCGGAGAGCTGCCCAGAATGTGGAAACCTTCCAGTCTGGCTCACCTGTCAGTGATGTTCCCTCAGTTAACTTAATGATGCCCTTGGAGCATCAGCTGGTTCTGTACCTGGCTGAGAGGGTGAGAGGGACACGGGTGTTTCTCCTGCGTTCTTAATGAAAAAGATGCTTTTTTTTTTTTTTTCTTTTTTGAAAGAATCTTCAAGGAGATTTTAGGGGCTCTCAGATGAGCAAGACTCCTTCTTTCTGTTTTTGATTGATGTACAACGCCTTCCCTGGTGTGTGTGTTTGTGTGTGTGTTTTGTTTGTTTTGGGTTTTTTGGCTGTGATTTCCTTACTCTATTTGTCTTGCTGACTGAAATAATAGAAAAGGAAATATTTGGAGAGAGATTTTCTACTCAAAAAAATGGCAGAAAGGATTTAGGTAACAGCATTTTTATATGCCACAAAACTAAAGAAACATTTTATTTACACACACACATATATTTAAACACATATATATGTATATATAGTGGGACAGAGTTTCAAATTTATAAGTAGAGTGTATTTGCCTGTCATGTTTATCAAATAGGAGCTTAGAAATAGTGGCAAACTAGATCAGAAAGAAAGCAGAAAGGGAAAATAAAATTCTCTGAATGCCTGTTATGTGCTAGGAATAGGCCAATGCTTTTCATATGTTATTATCCCGCCAAAAACCCCATAAAATAA
Organism: Delphinapterus leucas; assembly: GCF_059928025.1. Classification (NCBI taxonomy): domain Eukaryota; kingdom Metazoa; phylum Chordata; class Mammalia; order Artiodactyla; family Monodontidae; genus Delphinapterus; species Delphinapterus leucas. The sequence goes on along the minus strand of NC_143131.1, from coordinate 115,176,846 downwards.
ATGCCACTTTTATCCCCACTTTACAAATGTGAAGATTGAGACTGTCCAAAATTATGCAGTTTTCAAGCAGTAGAGCCTGGAATTGTCCATGGTCTTGACCACTATTCTGTCTCTAGACCCCAAGATAATTGGGTAGAAGAAATTCTGCATTGCTCCAGTAAAAGAAAATAAATACTAGCACTCAAGTATACAAGGTCTTACTGGGCTTACTTTGACTGTTTCCAACTTTGACATTTTAGAAGTTGTTTACAATGATTATACTCCATTGAGGTAGAAAGAAAATTAACTGGGATAAGTAAAAGTGAATAAAAACATGAATTTTAAAGTTATTATTATTATACTTATTGTGTTATTATCGATAGCTACTCAATTGTTATCTACGCAGTTGTATAGAAACTAAAGAGAAGAAGAAATATGTGGTGGACAAGATTTTAAAACTGAATGGACCTCAGTTCAAATCTCTGCTAGTTTACTGATCAGCTATGTCATCTGAAGGCAAACAACTTATTTTTCCGCTCTTACGTTTGCTTACCTGCTAATTGACAAAAATGACATCTCCCTTAAAGGGTTCTTATGAGTATTACATACTCACATTTAAAGCATGTAAAACTCTTAGGTGCACGCAAGTGGCCGGAGCGGATCTGGGCTGCCGCTGGGGCTTCGCGATCCACTTCCTAGGTGCCAAGGGGCTGTTAGGCTGGGGCGAAGGTGGGCAGCAGCCCTCAGAGACAGCAGCACAGAGGTGCTTCTGCCAGTTAGCACCACTGGAGACAAAACTGAGAACTGGGAAGAAGTACAGGGATTTCATATGAGAAAATCTTTGGATTATCAAGAGACACCACATATTTCATCATCATCACGATCATCATGGTTATTATCTACTGTGGATGAATCCAGTGAAGTGTAAAAGAAAAGATACCCCAGATCCTCAGTGGACAGTCCTTCAGTCAAGAGCAGGAAAGAACGTCTGCCAGTTTCGCGGTAGCACGATTTCATATCAGTTTCATGCCGTGTGGCTGACAGGGTCTTGGTGCTCCGGCCAGGTGTCAGGCCTGAGCCTCAGAGGTGGGACCGCCGAGTTCAGGACTTTGGTACATGAGAAACCTCCCGGCCCCATGTAATATCAATCGGCAAGAGGTCTCCCAGAGATCTCTGTCTCAACACTAAGACCCAGCTCCACTCAATGACCAGCAAGCTCCAGTGCTGGACCCCCCATGCCAAACAACTAGCAAGACAGGAACACAACCCCACCCATTCGCAGAGAGGCTGCCTAAAATCATAATAAGTTCACAGACACCCCAAAACACATGACTGGACACAGTCCAGCCCACCAGAAAGACAAGGTCTAGCCTCATCCACCACAACACAGGCACCAGTCTCCTCAACCAGGAAACCTACACAACACACTGAACCAAGCTTACCCACTGGGGGCAGACACCAAAAACAACGGGAACTACAAACCTGCAGCCTGCGGAAAGGAGAACCCAAACACAGTAAGTTAAGCAAAAGGAGAAGACAGAGAAACACACAGCGGATGAAGGAGGAAGGTAAAAACCCACCAGACCTAAGAAATGAAGAGGAAATAGGCAGTCTACCTGAAAAAGAATTCAGAGTAATGATAGTAAAGATGATCCAAAATCTTGGAAACAGAATGGAGAAAATACAAGAAACGTTTAACAAGGACCTGGAAGAGCTAAAGAGCAAGCAAATGATGAACAACACAATAAATGAAATTAAGAATTCTCTAGAAGGAATCAGTAGCAGAATAACAGAGGCAGAAGAACATATAAGTGACCTGGAAGATAAAATAGTGGAAATAACTACTGCAGAGCAGAATAAAGAAAAAAGAATGAAAAGAATTGAGGACAGTCTCAGAGACCTCTGGGACAATACCAAACGTACCAACATTTGAATTATAGGGGTCCCAGAAGAAGAAGAGAAAAAGGAAGGGACTGAGAAAACATTTGAAGAGATTATAGTTGAAAACTTCCCTAATATGGGAAAGGAAATAGTCAATTAAGTCCAGGAAGCACAGAGAGTCCCATACAGGATAAATCCAAGGAGAAACACCTTAAGACACATATTAATCAAACTATCAAAAATTAAATACAAAGAAAAAATATTACAAGCAGCAAGGGAAAAGCAACAAATAACATACAAGGGAATCCCCATAAGGTTAACAGCTGATCTTCCAGCAGAAACTCTGCAAGCCAGAAGGGAGTGGCAGGACATATTTAAAGTGATGAAAGGGAAAAACCTATGTCTATAGTTAAGAAGTGCCCCAGGCACTCTGATGATCATCCATGTTTGGGAACTAAGACTCTAGAGCAGTGGTTCTTTCACTTTGGTGTGCATCAGAACTTCCCGGGGCTTAAACAGCTGAGCCCCACCCATCCCTAGAGCTTCTGGCTTGGTAGGTCTCAGGCAGAAATAGAGCATTTACTTTTCTACCAAGTTCCCAGGTGATACTCATGCTCCTGATCCTGGAACTATAATAGAGAAGAACAAATCTGACTCCATATTAGATCTGTTTCTTTTACTTTAATCTTTGTATTCTGTTGCTTTTGCTTCAAGTTAAGAATGTTGCCTATAGCCTGAAATATACAGGATAGCCCTTTCTCAAGGCTCTGACCTTTAAGGGTATAACACTTTTCCATCCACATAGAGATAAAAAGTTGCAGAACAGAGAATAATATTTGTCTTGCTGGAGATTTACAGGAACATCGTGACCTTACCTACAAAGATAGCTGCAAGAACAAAGATTCCAACACCAAGAAGTCTGCAACAAGCAACCCCTCCCTCACCCGGTCTTTAAAAAATGCTTTGCTGAAACCCTTCGGGGAGTTCAGGGTTTGGGGTGGGGGGCATGAGCCACCCATTTTCCTTGCATGGCCCTACAATAAAGCTTTCTTTGCTACAAACTCTGACATTTCACTACTGTTTGGCCTCACTGTGCATTGGGCACACAAAGTTGCATTTGATAACAGAAACCACACCTTGGGAATCAGTGATCTAAGACAGGGGTCAGCAAACTATGGCCTGTGGGCCAAATCCAGCTGCCCCTTGTTTTTGTTAGTAAAATTTTATTAGATCACAGCCATGCTCTCTCATTTATATATTGTCTATGGCTATCATCAAAATATAATGGCACAGTTGAGTAACTACAACCATATAACACACAAAGACTAAACTGATTACTGTCTGGGCCTTTACGGAAAAAGCTTCTCAGTTCCTGATCTGGGAGAGAATGGTCTGATCTTGGGCTTTTATTTGGGGATAGAATTGCCTGCCAGATAAAATACAGGGCACCCAGTAAAATTTAAACTTCAGATAAACAAATAATTTTTTTCGTATAAGTATCCCAAATATTTCATGCATAAAACCAGTTGGAAAACAGTCCAGCAGTTTCTTGCAAAGTTAGATACACATGCGCCATATGATGCAGTCCTTATACCCTGAAGCATTTACCAAGGTAAGTGAAAAATAGATGCATACAAAGACTTGTATATACATGTTTACAGCAGAAATAAAGCCAAAATAAATAAGTATAGAATAAAACAAAATCAAGCAATAATTGACAAAATTTGAAAACACCTCGAATATCCATCATCGGGTGAATGGATACATAAACTGTGGTATACAAGTGAATATTACTCAGCAACAAAGAGGAATGGACGACTGATGCATGCAACTGCGTGAGTGAATCTCAAAATAGTTATCCTAAGTGAAAGAAGTCTGACAAGGGAGTATACGTAGCATGATTCCATTCATGTAAAATTCTAGAGAATGCCAACTACTCTACAGTGACAGAAGGCGAATCAGTGGTTGCTTGGGGATTGGGAGAGCAGGGAAGGATTTACCAAGGGGCACAGGAAACTTCTGGGGGTGATGGATATGTTCATTACCTTGTTTGTCGTATGGATTTCACAGGTAGTATACAGATCATAAAACATATCAGATTGTATAGTTTAAGTACGTGTAGTTAATTGTATGTCAATTATCCCCCCATCACACTGTGTAAAAACACGTTCAACACTTCACTTTCTGGTCTCGATCACTCTCTACAACCTCCAAGCCCTATCTGAGAATTAAGGCTGGAGTAGATGCTGAGTCGCCCTGGCAACAACTGCATTTATCTGAACTCTTTTTAGCTGGGAGTCTAATCTCTCCTATTAGATTATAAGGTCCTGGAAGGCAAATTCTCATACTTAGATACCCCCAGCGCTGCACCTGCTGGCTTCCCACTCCCTACTCTGACACCTTACTAGCAGCTCCAATCGATTCTGGGTCCTGAGTCTGCTGTGTAATTAGAAGCCAGCCTGACCCCACCCTGGCAACTGCCTTCTAGCCCTGCCAGAAATGCCTGCTGGCTGCCCAGAGTCCCCAGCTCTCAATCCTGGCCTGAACCAGCCTCAGGCCATGTCACTGAAAGATGCACATGCCTTTTGCCAGTATGTATTTGCATCTCCCCAGGGGCTTCTGTTGGCTTTCTGGGTCAGGCTTCTCTACCATGTCCCAGAGAGTAGACTGAAGAGCAACCATGATCTCATTTGTCTGGGAGGGAGGTCTGAAGGTTCAAACTTGAGGCTGGTGTCACTGAAGTGATGTCGTTTCCCTTGGCTATTTGCCCTGGCTGGCAGGATCTGATGAGAGCAGAGAGATGTCTCAGTTCTGTCCCTGCCCCAGAAAGAGGCAGCCTGTGAGCCAGACAGACACGTGGGCCTATCTCTCCAGCAGCAACAGAGTCAAGGAATTCCAAGGCGAAAAGACATCACTACATGGGAGCGGTGTTTCCCAGGCTATCTTTCTGCAACACTAATAACTTCCCTCAAAACTGATCTCTGCGTAGAGCTCATCATGATTCTCAAATATTAAATAAATAAGTACAAAATGATATAGAAGATTGAAAAAAGTTCTCATAAATGAGTGATGATGTGATATTGATACATTCCTTGCACTGCATGGAATTAGTAATCAGTACTAATGTCTAATAAAAAGATGTCCAATCCAAATAGCCATACTTTCCTGTTCCGCAGCTCAATCATGTATGAATTGCTTGCAGCTCTCTGAGATCTTAAAGGGGTTTTCCCAGTTCAGATACTGGACCTCACAAAGTGAGGGAGACCAAGGTGGACTTCACTGGGGGGAGCAGGGGAGGTGATAGCTCAGCACGGCAGAGCACTGCAGCTCAACACACACTTGTTCTTTGCAGGGACCACAGCCCCTACTCAAACCTGGGCCACAGGGAGACTATCTTCCCCTCCCAGTTCCCATTGGAGGGCTGAGAAGTCTGCTCCACTAAAGTGCTTAAGTCTCAATGGGGCAGACCGCAGAGCCCTTAATGTGGGCCAGCGCAGACTCCTGCTTGCTCCCAGGGCAACATTCATTGAGCAGAAGCAATAAAAATGTTTCCTATGTGCTCCGTTCTGCAGTAGACTCTCTGAGCATGTTGCCTTATTTAAGCCTCACACAACCCTGTAAGTTCGCAGTTACTATGCCCATTTCACTGCTGAGGAAGTTGAGGATTAGGGGCCTACATATGCTTTTCAGACTTGAGTGTGTATCTGAATCACCTGGAGATCTTGCTAAATGCAGAGACTGGTTGGGGCGGGACTCAGGATTCTGCATTTCTAACCTGTGCAGGTGAGTACCACAGGCTCAGCGGTTGGGTATGTAATCAGCCATAAGACCAGAGCCGGGATTGAACCGGGTTCTGTCCGACTCCAAGACCTGGGCCCTTCTACTCGCCAGTCAGTCGTGTGAGGCACAGGGATGAATGAGGACATGTGCTGCCCTTGAGGATTCCCCACCTGATCAGGGAGGCAGACACCTCCCCAGGTGACACAAGCTTTGAAGTGCTGTCTTAATGTTGGGAACAAATTCCTGCTGGGGGGAGCCACAGATGAAGAGCAACCATGATCTCATTTGTCTGGGAGGGAGGTCTGAAGGTTCAAACTTGAGGCTGGTGTCACTGAAGTGATGTCGTTTCCCTTGGCTATTTGCCCTGGCTGGCAGGATCTGATGAGAGCAGAGAGATGTCTCAGTTCTGTCCCTGCCCCAGAAAGAGGCAGCCTGTGAGCCAGACAGACACGTGGGCCTATCTCTCCAGCAGCAACAGAGTCAAGGAATTCCAAGGCGAAAAGACATCACTACATGGGAGCGGTGTTTCCCAGGCTATCTTTCTGCAACACTAATAACTTCCCTCAAAACTGATCTCTGCGTAGAGCTCATCATGATTCTCAAATATTAAATAAATAAGTACAAAATGATATAGAAGATTGAAAAAAGTTCTCCGTCTGGGGAGCAGAGGGTCAGGGAGGAACTCACAGAGCTTAGCCTTCAAGGAGGAGCACAACTCAGCCCCAGGAGAGGAGAGAGTTGGCATCAAAGGACATTTCAGTCTGAGAGGGCAGCACAGACAAAGGCCCGAAGCTGTGACAGCGAGTGCTGTGTTCCGGAAAGGTGAGAATTCTACTGTGGTTGGAGTGTGTCCCCAGCTCCCCATCTGCACAGCGTCTGGCTTTTGTTAACAATTTCTGCTCTCCTCCAGGCCTGAGTTGCTCACACTGCAGGCCCTGAGTAAGTAGGTCAGAAGGCTGAGGTGGGGCTGCAGCCAGGTGCTGGGAGGGCTCAGGATTTGCCCAGCTTCTGCCTGGTTCTGGCCACCTGCTTGGGCCCATTCCCTCCTCCTCTTCCCTGACCATCCCAGACCCAGTGAGACGGAGAGGAAGGCAGGGGCTCTAAGGATGCTCCCCAGAAAGGGAGGGCTCTGAGGATCAGCGGGACAGGGCTCACCATCCAAGGATTCTCAACCCTGGCTGCACAAGAGAGTCACCTGGGAGACTGAAACACACACACACACACACACACACACACACACACACACACACCTTCTGCTTCAGCAGGTCTCGGGGGTGGGGGGTGGGGGTGAGGCTCTGGCATCAGTATTTGAAACACTGCCCAGGAGATTCAAGTGTGGAGCCAGCACTAAGATGTGCACAAACTCAGAAAAAGCTTGGGGCAGAGGGAGCCAGCACAATTCCTGGGAGAGGAATAAATATTTCAGACTCATACACATGGAAGAAACACCAAACTTTGCTTCTTTTATAATATAAAGGACTGAAATGAAAAAGGGTAAGAGGAGTGTGCCTAAACTATAAGCAGTTTGTCAAGATTTTCTAAGATTAAATTCTGTTTTTAATAATATTTATGGGTTTCATCTGATTATATCAGAAGTATATAGCTGCTACAGAATACTTGAAAATTTTCAAAAACGTGTAAAGAAGAGAATAAAAATCTGGCCACCCAGAGATAATCACCCTTATGGTATGTGTCTTTCTAGTCTTTTTTTTTTTTTTTTAGTCACACGTCTACATGTAGCTATCAATATAGGACCACATTGCCTATACAACTCTCACTCCCTGATAGTAGATTTCATGTTTGTTTCATTGTTTATGGTTCCCCCTAAATCCCAGAAGAAATCTCTACAGGCAACAACTTTGCCTATTCTCCTCTCCTCTACATCCCCAGTGTCTAGAAGATCTAGCACACAGCCAGCACTCCATACTTACTTGTTCAGTGGTGAGTATAGTATTTGTTTAAGGTCAAGGACATTGAAGTTGGACCTGGATCTGACCCCACCTTTGTCACTTACTTGAACAAACTACCTAAATCTGCTAACCCTCAGTTTCCCTCAACCATACAATGGGCATAGGAAGAAAACCGGCCCGACATAGCTTCTATAAAAATGCTTGATACAGGGCCTGGCACATAGCAAGTCCTGAGTAAAATGTTAGCTATCACATCATGTATTGTATATTAGGCAAATCCTCTCAGGAGTTTGAAAAGAAGGGATAGGCCACACAGTCTACTGGTATGGAGGGAGAATCTGTATATCTTAGGGACACACAGACCCAAGAAAAAGAAGCACTGAACTTCAATTGACCTTATCTACGAAGTTCATTTTTAGAAGTCCAAGGGAAAAAAAAGGCAAATTCAGAGTATCCTATTTCCTTAGATCCTAGGCACTTTCTTCAAGACATGTGAAAAGCACCTCGGGATAATGCTCAATACAAAACTAAATGTAATTCTATAACCATTTTGTCCCCTTCTCCCAAATCCTTATTCAAAGCGCAGAATCGTGTCCTGGCCCCTTATCTGATACTCCTGAAGACAGCCTTGCTGGTTTACAGCATCCCCCTGCAGGACTCCTTACATCAAAGAGGCAGGCTTTGGCCCTCGCTCTGGGGGAAAGCTGACTTGGATCCCATGTCACCCTTTAATCATCACCAGTTGTCTTTAATTACATTATGATCTGAGAACTATAACAGAAGCTTAAGTGGAGGAAAAAATCTCCATCATCTAGGCCAGAGCCTTCCACAAGGTATACTAAACAATAAATATTTGTTGAATAAAAGATTGAGATCATGAGTACTGATTTCATGTGACTGGGTTTCGTTTTACTAAATGCTACCTGCTTTATCTATACTGAACACCAATGATTGGCCTTATAAGAATGTTAATAATTCTATTTCACCCTGAACATGACATGCTCGCTCACATGTATCTCTTCTTTCTTTAAAATGTTCAAAACCTTTAACGTGGAAAGCAGAGAAAGACCTTGAATTTTTCCCTTGGTTAACCCAGAGTGGTTCTTGTCTCAGTGCCTGGGAAGCATTCTTGATATGTCACTCTTACTTTTGGCGAGACTGTCCTATAAGTAATCATCACTTTGCTATATTATCCACGGTAAGGTTGGAGGCTGTGGCCTCAAAGAGCTATGGAAACCACAACAGACTACAGCCTAGGACAGGTTGGTGGCAGAGCTGCCAGTGCTCATCAAGCGGTGTTTAACCTGCTCCTGTGGAAGCCACCACAGTGGTAAAGAATATGAATTTCTGAATCAGGCAGACATGAGTATAAGTCATGGCACTGCCAGTTCCTTTCCTGTGACTTTGGACAAGTCATTTCATGTCTCTAAGCCTTAGCAATTGATGGAATGAGTGCCAAACTTATAGGATCATTGTAAGGGTTAAAGGGGATAAATGCAGAGTATGGGTTTAGCACAGGGTCTGGGATATTGAAAATATGCAATACTGGTAGTAATCATTCAAATCACAATTACAAGTTAAAGTAACTCTAGCCAAGGTCCATTCTTAAAATAAAGATGGTACAAAGTTTTTCAAATGGCTTCCAAAGACCTGCTACTTATCCCTTCCTTTTGGTCAGCTGATCAGTATGGAAGCTAAGATCAGAACAATGCAATGAAGAGACAAGAGCTTGGCCTGGCGTGGAAAACACTCCCTCCCTTGGACACCTCCCGAGGCAGCAGTGAGAGTGCCTTCCATATTTCCCTACCTCTGCTTTAAGTTTCATTTTCACTAAACCCCAAGGCTTCTGGAAAAAGAGGAAAGTAAAGCCCTGCATGATATTTCACCTAAGGTGAAAACAGGTTCCTGGGATAAAACCAGTAAGACAAGCGTTTTTTCATTATAGGTTAAATTCTTTTCAGATTCAATGTAGAATAAATTTAGGTCATAACATTCAATAGCTAAACAGCTACACAGCCACTAAACTGAATAAAAATCTAACGTCAGGGCACCTCCAATGAATGCAGTCTTTGTGCAAGCCACTTTTTATCATTTAGTAGCTCATCTCTTTCAGTGTAGAATTGCCTTCAGGTTGAGTCTTGAATCATTTTTTCCTCCCATGTATGAATGTTTCAAAAGCAAAGCTTGGGGTCAGAAAGAGATGCAGATGGAAAGAGGATCTGCCTGAGGGAGACTGCTGAAGAAACTGGCCAAACTTGACCTCTCTCTCGAGAATGGACTCACTAAGCACCCAGAGACTGGTGTATATGTCAGAGCACCAACTTATCACTTTGCAGTGAAATTAGAAATCCTAAAGAGATTACACACATTCTTCTTTTGACTTGCACCCCTCTCCCTGTGCACCCTCTTGTCATACGAAGGTCGATAATTATCAGAAAGTGTCTTCTAAACAGGGGAGCAGAACAATTTATTCATTAAATAAGTGCTTATTGAACAGTTGCTATGAGTCTGGCTCTGTGCAAGGCACTGTGAATGATAAACATATCATACTTCACTTTTGCCATCATATAATCCACAATCTATTAAAGGACATAAACAGGTAGAGAAGTGAGTATGAAATGATGTGGAACTTGCATAATGTGACATAGAAGGTGTGTGATGCTATGGGAGCCCAGGGCAGAGACCTGTCTCCCAGTAAGAGGGGCTGAAGTGGAGGGGAGTTGGAAAGAATTTAAAGGCAGTGATCCTGGAGCTAAGACCTAAAGGATGGCTTAAGAGTAGCAGATGAAGTTAGGAGAAGGCTTGTAGGGAGTGGTAGGGAGAGGGAGGCAGGGAAGAGCGTCCAAGTCTTAATTCTCTCGGCTCGTTAACCGCAGGCCTTTTGCTCTGCAGGGTTGTTTGAAGACGGATATTATTTCCACAGTAGAGATATAGTTTCCTCAAAGTCCAGACCAGGTGTCCTTGGGTACCTTTTCCTCTGGACGTTACTAGGAAGGCTAATTTCAGTGTCTCCCTTGGTGAGTATCCCATTGAGTAGCATCCTCTTGTTGAAAAATCAAACTCATCTCACTGGCCTAGAATATTTTCTATCTTTGACTTTGTAAAGAACTACCCCGATCTATTATGTTTTGATGTTTTGCTCATTTCTCTGAAGGCAATTAGATATTTGTTATGGCCAAATTGTTTGTCCAGGGAACATATCCCTAGATGTATATCTATGTATTACCTATATGATGACTTTTGCAAGTTATAAGGAAGATTGCTCCAGATTTGAGGTCCAGTGAAATGTAATAGGTTAAGAGCACATTGTATGTATTTCTCTTATATTTCAGTGGATACCACACCTCTAGACAATTATTTCTTCATTCTTCATTTGCTCATTGGTAAACTGATCATATAGGTATCCTGTCCCACAGAGTACAGATAAGATGTTGAGCAAAAGGCAGACATAGTCAGGTCTCTAATGGAATTCACAGTCCAGTAAAGGAGAGAGAGAATAATCAAGTAATCAAGATCTTAAATGGAAAATTAAAACTGTGATAACATTATATATAAATAAGAGACTATAGAATAATGGTGGCAAGAGAGACAGGAGAAGCTAAAATATAAGGAATGTAGACATTTTCCACGTGATAGGAAAGGACGCAGTTTCAGTCCAGGTAGGGTGAGTAGAACCAACTCAAATCAGGCAATACAATTGTGAAAGAGGTTGCAGTTTTCTAAGAACTAGGAAAGGATGCAGAGCCTGACTACAAAATAGGGCTCAGCTTTTAAATCTGAGACTCAGGTAGAATTACTCTGGACATGTAGGCAAATCCATCGATATCCCGTGTCCTAGGCCAGTGACCTCAGTTGACCAGAGATGGCAAATCTGCTCTGCTTATCTGGGTAAGTGTCTTTGCATTCCGTGAGGTCTCGAAATAAAGCCAAGAGGTGGTAAAATATGTAAAACACGCCCGTAAGTATTAACACTTGTTATCTGGCTTTGACAGGTTTTGCAATCATAATAATTTGTGTGTTTGTTATCTGTGGCAGTGCTTCCCAACCGTTACCATGTCATGAGACAGATAATATTTCAAAGGAATACTGGAGTTGCTAACTGGAGGGATTTGGAACCCCATATGAGGCTGTTCTTGGCAGGATGCAATTAGGCCATGGACTCTGACCACCTCAAGCCCCACCTGCCTCACAGATTGAGGACATCAATTCTTGAGACACACTGTGCAGACTAGGGGATAAACGCGGATTTACACTGTATGAAATGGGTAAGCTGACTGACCCACTGGACTTGTTATTTTGATTTTAAATGGTTAACTGGTAACGTGATTTTAATTGGAAATGTATAGGATAATGAGATTGATTGTATTTGTAAACTGTTTATTTGATAATCTGATCCCTTACATCCAAAATTGGAGATTTATTAGTTTTGGAAGTAGTGTTCAAGTGTCTAAGAAAATTGTTTGAGTTTTAGATCTGCCTATAACTGTGCCCTGGGAGGATCAGATCTATTACATTTGTGATTGTAATTTGAAACATCTAAGGAGATATGATTAATTAACTAAACAAGTTAGATTAAATGTTGTGGAAAATGTAATCTGTTAAATTTATAACTAACATTACTATTAATCAAATTATATTAATCAAATAACAAATTAGACATTTCTTATATTTATACAGAAAATAACTAGATTTGTAAATTGAAAAAGTGATTCATCCTTGAGATTAAAACTTATTAAGAGAAGCTAGTTTTTAAAAATTTCAATTTCAGTAATTTTAGTATTAATTAAAATACAAGTAATAGTAAATATTCCACTGAATGTGTAAAATCCACCCACATACATTACAAAACTCAACTGACAACATGAAGATAAGGGCATAATCAGTAAGAATACATGATAACAAAGTTTGATTTGGTCTAGGGGGCCAAAAAGGTTTTTCCTAGAGGAAGTAAGTTTAGCCTGGATCTGAAGATTAGGAGAAAAAGAGGTCCAGTGAGGAGACGGGAGAAGAGCATTACAAGAACTGAAGAAGAGAAAAAGAAGAAGCAGCAGGGGAATATGAGGAGGTAAAGAGGAAGCACTGGGGGTATGTGTAAAGGCCCTGGGGTAGCCTTAGGCATTGGGGAATATAAAAACTGTCAATCAGTCTAGAGCACAGAGAACAAGGGAGAGCAGAGAGCTAGGGCCCCAAGTATGTTCTCACCTCCTATAGTATTCTGCATGGGAGTTTTCTCTTTAAAGAGGCTTCCTCCACCTCCTTTCTAAAATTACTCCTAGCTAGTTACTCCCTAATCCCTTATACTACTTAATATTTCTTCATAGTCCGTATCACCCCTGAAAATAAATCTCTATTTTTTATACTTTTTAATTGTTGATCTCCTCCACTAGGATATATATTCCATGCCTCCATGAGGACAGGAGCTTTATTTGTTTTCTGTACCACTGTTTCTGTGGTGCTTTGAACAGTGTCGGCATTCAAAACACATTTCTTAAAGGAATGAATCAAGCAATGCAACAATAAACACAAGAAGAGCCTTATAGGGACTTCCCTGGTGGTCCAGTGGTTAAGACTTCACCTTCTGGGACTTCCCTGGTGGCACAGTGGTTAAGACTCCATGCTCCCAATGCAGGGTGCCCGGGTTCGATCCCTGGTCGGGGAAATAGATCCCACATGCATGCCGCAACTAAGAGTTTGCCTGCCACAACGAAAAAGCCAGCGAGCTGCAACTAAGGAGTCTGCCTGCTACAACTAAGAGCCAGTGCAACCAAAGAAAGAAAGAAAGAAAGAAAGAAAGAAAGAAAGAAAGAAAGAAAGAAAGAAAGACTTCTCCTTCCAACGCCGGGGGGTGCAGGTTCAATCCCTGGTCAGGGAGCTAGGATCCCACATGCCTCCGGGCCAAAAATCCAAAACATTAAACAGAAGCAATACTGTTAACAAATTCAATAAAGACTTTTAAAATGGTCCACATTAAAAAAAAAAAGAAGAAAAAAAAGAAAGACCTTGTAGACCACGCTAAAGATTTCGGTCTTCCAGCTAAGAGTAGGCAGAAGGCCCGGTCAGTTTGCATTTAGAAAATACTTGGCTAACCATATAGTGAAGACAAATGAAAAATGATGGCTGCTTGGGCTAAGATTGTGACAGTGGAAAGAGGTATGCACAGATTTGGAAGTTGAGAGAGCTTGTTGACAGACTGGATATGCAAGAGTGAGGGAGGAGGTCAAGTCTGGCTCCTAGGATTCTGGCTTATGGAACTAGACACATGGGAATGCTACTCACTGAGACAGAAGACAATGGAAAGGGACTAAACTGGATATTGTGCATATGTTGAGATCAAGGTACCTAGAAGTATTCAAGTGTACATGCCAGGTGGACAGTTCTATGTGTTGGAAGCTAAGCTGATGATTTATATTAATGGTTCATCATGTGTAAGTAATAACTGAATCCGTGGATATCAGTGAAACTGAGGCAGAAAGTATAGAGTAAATAGTACAGAGTGCAAAGTAGAGGGGTCCTGTGATTAAGCCTTGACTAATTCTAATATTTAATGACCTAAAGAGGGATTGAACAGGGATGTTAGAGGAACATCAGGAAAATGTCATGTCACAGAAGCCAAAGAGAGAGTGTGATTCAAGAGGGTAGGGAGTGATAAGTTAACACCAAGAAATGCTCCAGAGAGATTAAATAATGGAGAGCTGAAAGGTGGTCACTGAATTTAGAAACGTGGTGGTTACTGGTCATTTAATAAGCATTGTGATGTTGGCTTGATGTGATCATAAGGCATTTTGGACTGGGTGAGCAGTAAGAGGTGAGAAAATGGAGACACGAATAAAAGCAACTCTTACAAAAAGACAGGCTGTAAAGGGAAGGAAAGTGGAGAGGGACATAGTATCAGGAGAGGAATTTTTAACGGGAGAATTGGTTTTGCTTGTTTGTTTGTTATAAGAGGCACTTGAACATGTTTAGATGTTGATGTTTTCAAGAAAAAGATTGAAAGGAGAAAGAGAAGGACAATCTATCGTCCACGTGCAGTCCTGGAGAAAAGGGAAGTAAGCATGAGAGAAGGAAGAGAGAGTGAGAGCTGGTGGAAATAGGTCTGTAGATTTAGGGTTGGGAACTGAGAGCATTTCCCATATGATAGCTGTACTGTCATGGATTATCCTCCAGTGATGTTACGTGTGTAATTCTTGTCACCTCCTCTATGAAGCCTTCCATGATACCCCTTAGGACTCCTTCAGATTTAACCAGGTAATCTCTGTGCTTCCCTGGTATCTTGTGCCTTTCTCTCTACTGTAGCAAGTAATACTGAATTGCATTTTAATTTACATGGAAAAACTTTTTTTTTATTATACCATACCTTCTTGGGACTTCTTGAAGGCAGACTGTGCTTTACTCACATCTTGATTCCCAGGACTGGTACAGGATGGGTGCTAATGAACTGAACTGACCCATGCTCATATTATAAATCTTTAGAAGGTGGATACTGCTTTTTTTTTATTGTCTTTTGACTACTCTCTAATAAGGCTGAGTGTCCACGTGATAATGCTTTCTGTTTAAAGATGCCTCTTCCACTAGTTGTCCTACTCACGTGGTAACCATTTGGGACACAAGTAAGATGGAGGTTAATAAGTAGAACAGGAATAAAGTTTCCACATCAAAATAAGTTTAACAGAATAGGTAACTTTCCAGAATCTTTCATATGGTAATATTGGTTATGACTCTTCAAGAAAGGGGTATAAGTGAAACTCAGTGCTCTTTCTACTGTAGGAGTGGGGAGTGGAGTCTCGTCTTCACATCACATTATTTTAGGAACACTGCAGAGACCAACGCGGCCATAGCCCATCAATGACATAATTCAGAGCTGCTGGGTTATTAGAGGCTTCTGACTTTTAAAATCACGTGGCTCTAATTTGTATATTCCATTGAACTAGAGTTGTGATACTTGTAAGGCCATGGTTTACACATGTATACTCTATCTCTTGCTTGTTTCAGAGTTCTTATTGCTCCTTCCATCCCTCCCTCCCTCCTTGCCTCCTTTCTTTATAATTTCCTTTCTTTCTTCGTAGCCTTTGCCTTCTTCTCCTTCTTCTTCTTCCTCTTTCCGTCTCTCTCTCACTCCCGCCCTTTCTCTCCCTTTCTTTTTGTTAATTCACTCATGGTGGTTCTCCCCCAACATACCTACCATGAGAGAAGTAAGTTTATCTGTCTTTATACCACCAAAATCCCAGAACGTCACCTAGTGTAAACTAAGGCCTTGATAAATCTTTAGGAATGAAAGAACTCTCCCTCTTTGATCATGCAAAGTTTAAATAAATGCTGATCCGACATCAGCCCTTGAGATCTGTTTGCTGAAATGACCCATTATTTGACTTTTTAAAGAAAATCAACTAGCTGTTTATGCACACAGCATAACAGTAAATTTTCTACTGAAACACTGAATCAATTCCTAGACAAATTATATTTGCAAGAAAGGGAAATCCCTGAGGCCATGCATGGGGATGAAGCGCAGACTCAGTGAAGCTAGGGTCTTGGGAGATGAGCCACTTGCCCATCTTGGAGAGAAAGAGAAAGAGGTACTTTTAGTGAAGACACAAAGATGTGACTGATGGGCCCATGAAGAATTTCTATTTTGCTTGAATTCCTTTTCCTAGTTTCAAATGTCATTTGGGGCTTTTTATAAGATGATTGATGCTAAATCCCTATTCATCTTGTTGGTAAGTCAATAAGTATTTGTATTTGTCACCATCACTTAAGACTAAAGACCTAGTCAATCAGTGGATGGAAACACAATATGTGATGGTGTTCATATTCCATCATGTTGCAATAAAACAGATAAGGTTTCAGGGACAGATTCCCCTGTCCTTTAAAGAGATTTCTCCTCACCTACGGGTGTAAATGACAGCATCTATCCTAATATCTCAGGAAACTGACCAAAGTAATTTCTTTTTGTATCTCTTGTTATAATAGCTTGAATGGTCAGGTATTGAAACACGTACAACTTAGATTAAAGGAAACAGCAGCATTGTATCGCAATGCCAGGGAAGCGATTATTGCAAACAAGGACATTTACTAGAAAATGCCTATCTCAGAATTCACCTTGGCAGGAAAAATGATGTAAGACCTTCTGCCAGAGTCTATTCCTTTTTTAATATCACAAAGGGAGAAAAAGCTTCTGTAGCTCATTAAGAAAGCATATTTCTAAACAACACCTCTAGGAAAGTTGTTTCTTCACCTAATAATACATGTATTTTATCTTTGGGCCTCTTAAGGTCTCTTTAACTTTTCTGAATTGTTTAATTGGTTCTGTATGGTGAGATTTCTATTGTCAATATTTAATTCATGACAACAGCAGGGGCATTACCTGAAGAAGGCCAGCTCTGATCACCATGGCCAGTCCCCATGGATCAGAAAATGGGAGGCTTCATTATTTCAATTTAAAGTTTAATATGCAGAAGGAAATCTTGTTTCCTTATTTCTCAGTTATTTGGAGATGGAAAAGAGTCCTATATACTAAAATTTGGTATATTCAAAATCCATGTGTTCTAAATTATGTTGAAGTTTATATTTAATAGATTGCAAAGAAAAAAGATGATTTAGTCATTTTAAGTTGAGGACTATGAGGGCTGGAAAAACTCTGAAATCCAGATAATATGCATCGTTGATCAGAAGCATCATGTCTATTGGGTGATGGTTTTCAACAGAAATATGTCGGACCTAATATTCTACCCACCATACTCCCTCAATGCCTAGCACAGTGTTATAGTGAAGGTGCCTGCTGGGTTTTTTTGAATTTTGTTTGTATGAAAAAGTGTGTGAGTGAATGAATAAATGAATGAATGATGCAGCAAAGTAGAAAATGAGGTGTCTTTAAGTTCAAAAGTGGTTATTTTTATAGCCAGCACCTATTGCCAATGACACATTATGGGATAGGGGAAAATGCCCTTAAGTTATATGTTTGCTGAGAGGATTTTTCTCTGCATCGAAAGGGTTTGTTCCATGAAATGAAGACCTCATCTGTTCTGCTCACCATAGTTTTCTAAAAGCTCTAACATGATTTTTTTTTTTTTTTTTCAGTACGCGGGCCTCTCACTGCGGAGCACAGGCTCCGGACACGCAGGATCAGCGGCCATGGCTCGCGGGCCCAGCTGCTCCACGGCATGTGGGATCTTCCCGGACCGGGGCACGAACCCGCGTCCCCTGCATCGGCAGGCGGACTCTCAACCACTGCGCCACCAGGGAAGCCCAGCATGATATTTTTTGAATCAATGAATGGCTTGCTCTGCAATAGTCCATGAAAAAACATTACTCATTCTTCAATATCTCCTCCCAGTCCTCTACTTCTGAAAATGAACTAGCAACCATTCAAAGGCAATCTGCTCCCAGGTACTCTGTTTGAATCATCAGCCTTACTTTAAGGATTGTGATATGCCAAGTCTAGACTTAGTAGGGAACTTTTATGAATGGATGGCTGTCTAAAATCTTATGGGCTTTACTGTGAAAGGGGTTAGAGAAGATTGTGTAGAGTTTTAACATAAAAGTAAGCCACCAATATTTTTGATAACCTTACACATTCATCCCAAATTTTGGTCTCTAGGAGTCTACCTTTTTCAATTGCTCAGAGAAAGCAAATGTGGGCAGCCCATGTGCCCACCCAGAAACTGGTGAACAGTGGGAACCTAACATAAAGGTAACCATGTGCCTAAAGTCGGAGGCATTATGCCTCTTTCAGGTGCTAAATTCCACTTGGGGAGATAAGCTTATCATTTAGACACACAGGAAATAAAGTGAAAATAATTACAGAGTGATATATACACAAGCATGCCTTGTTGTCTTAAAATATTCTTATTACGATAAAGCTAATGCATAAGCAATGTAAACATTCTGAAGAGAATAAAGAAGGGCAGGAAGTTAAATGGTAATGCCATGATTCAGAAATTTTGAACTATTAATATCCTGACATGTTTCCCAGTATTTTTATGTCCATCTGCATGCGTGCATGAGGATAAGAATAGGATCATATTCGTGTTTAATTTTGTGACTTTTTTTTTTTTTTTTTTTTTACTGAGCGTGATAATATAAACATTTGTCTATATCACTCATTCTGACCTCTTATAGTATCCCATGGCTGGAAAATGGATGTGTGGTTCCCAGTGGTTTCGCCATAGTGGTCCCACTGAAAGACTCTCTCAAAGTATCTTTTGCCTATTTTCAAGGCTAGATGTGATATGAAAACCTAGTGGAATCTCAAAAGAGTTCATCCAGGGACACAGATCCAAAGTAGCACTGCAGAATGTGAAGATCACAGCTTTTTACTCTGGCATATCTAAGTCTTCAGCATGTGTGTTCATTATATCTGTAACTTGATGAGATCTAAGCCTGTTTCCATTGTCATTCCTCCTCCTGACATTATCCTAAGTAGGTTACCTGGCCTTCTCTCTGTTCTTCTTGTTATGGAAACATTATTTATGAAGAGTGGCTAAAATAATTTCTTTACTCAGAAGCTGTCCTATACATCACTAATTAAATCCAAACATAAGTTACAACAGATCCCTTTTCATGTTGAGTAATGCCACGATTACACTACCCACTCTGTGTTCTGTGTCTTTTCATGGCTGGAATCTTGGTAGAGTCCTGAAGAACTGAGAAATGGAGGAAGGGACAACATGCTAACAATATAATCATTAAAAACTCAGCCTTTAAACTCAATGCTTTACTTAGTTCCATGTTCACTTTTTCTTACCATAAAGGTATATTTTCATTCATTACCTCATAAACTTCCTTGAGCATAACAAAAAATTTGTCTGCTGCTTGACCTGTTTCCTGGTGGAGAGCTTCTAAAACCCTTGATATTCCCTGAGCAATAGGAGTGTCTTTGTTATGCTAATAAGGTGACTCATGGTGGAGCCCTTAGCTGCAGTTGTGCTAGCTGAGCTGGTCAACAAAAAGACCTACCATGTCATTAGAGGTTTGGGACTTGAGCCAGCCCAACCTCGGGAGAGAAGAGGGAGCTAGAGATTGAGTTCAGTTACATGACCACTGACCTAATGAATCATCCTTACATAATGGAACTCCAATAAAATCTCTGGACACCAAAGCACAGTGGAGTTTGGTGATTGAACACATCAATCTACTGCGACAGTGATACATCCTGATTCCATGGGGAAAGAGCACAGAAGCTCTGTGTTACCTCCTAGACTTTGCCCTATGGTCATCTTTTATAGCCAAACTGTTAACATAAGCACTCTTTTCCCGAGTTATGTGAATGGTTCTAGCAAATTATCAAATCTGAGGGGCATTGCAGGAAACTCACGGACTGAGAACCTGTTGGTCTGAGGTGTAGGTGGCCTGAGCAGTGGCTAGTGTATGAACAGAAGTCTTGTTGTGGACCATGCCCTAAACCTGTGGTGTCAGATGCTAACTCCAGGTAGTTAGTGTCAGAATCCAATTGTATTGCAGCAGTTCCAGTTGGGATGGAGACAAGAATCGTTCCCAACTTTTTGATGTAGGAATTATATTTCTAGTTTTATAGGGGAAAATGCTAATGTTTAGAAACATTAAGTAATTCTCATTAGGTAATACAGGTAGTAAGTGAAAAGATGTAGAACTTAAACCCAGATCTATGTGATTCCAAGCTCTGTGATCCTTCTGTCTTATGCCAATCTTCTCTAACTTTCACAAAGTTCAGATATTATAAATGCTTATCCCAGTGCCATTACCGGGAATGGTGCTGAAAATAGAACTGCTAAGGGAAACATTTCTGGTCCTAAGTCTTCAGTCTCCTTAGGGTGAGAAGTGTTCAGAGCAATGTAATTTTACAGAATAAACCTGCAAGTGCTCAGACAAAGGAGAATGTCCCGGGATATGGCCTGCATAAATAGCTTTCTTATGTGGCACAAAGGTTTCCTGATTTCCTCTAAGGAATGAGAGTCCCACAGTCTTGAGTAATAATCAATAATTACTGAGCCCCTGATGTTCAAGGCCACTGTGTTAGGCTCTGAGGATACAGGAAGCAGGAGTTAAGGTCACCGCCCTTGAGCAGCTAACAATCCAGTTTGGAAGATAGATTAAAGCAGAGCATGATAAATAATTCAAACAAAAAAGATCACCCAAGGAAGATATTGGGTGAGGGTGATTGTAGAAGGCTTCCTGGAAGAAGAAGATCTGAAACTGGGCCTTGAAATGTGTATATGACTTAAAAAGGAGTGACTTGCAAGACTGGAACAGAACAGCACATGCAATGTGCCTACTACAGTGTCTACAGTGAAAACGATGATGATGATGGTAATTCAAACAATTCTGCAGCTTGTAGGTAGATACACTTGTTACAGTAGCCAGGAGTAAAACAGCTAAGTATACATTTTGAAATGAAACACAGACTATTTAATTTTGTTGCTGGAAGTCTTTGAATTAGAGGTACTTTTATACCTGACAAGAAGGGGAGGTCCCTGATAAGGGCAAAACATACCTGTAGATGCCCTAAAGGGAGGCATCCATTATGTGATAAGGAAAATTCCAAAGCCTGGGGTTGCAATATTACACTTCTTAGGTCACCATCTCCAGACAGTGCTGGCAAGATGCTAACACAGGTGCCAGGCCAGTGTCCCCAGACCACGGTGGGGAACCATCCCTCCCTCCCTTCCTCTGACACTCTGTGGTTCCGGTAGGGTTGACTCACACTAGGTTCCATGGCCAGGCCCTGAGGGTTTTAAGCCAGACACGGTCTCCTCCTCCCCTAACCACCATGATTGATTCAAGAGGGACACATGAACCAATGTGAGCCAATAAGAGACAGGATATCTAAGGATTTAGGCAGGAACAACCAGAGGGGACCTGTCCTCTTCCCTTGGACAATGTAGTTCAAGGCTGGTCATGAGCTTGCAGCTAGCAGCAGCCAGCTGTAGAAAAGAAAAGAGCTGGGAATGGGGACTGGGCAGTGTGTAGAGCCTGAAGATGAAGCCAACACTACAAAAGATGGAGCAAAAGAGAAAAATCAGGTTCTGGTTACAACACATATGTTATCGGATAAAGCACTGCTTGAATCATTTCTGAATCATTCAGATCTGTGAGCCAAGAACTACCCTCCTCACTCCCATTTTTTGCTTAATTTGGTTTGCGTTGTTTTTTCTCTTTTACAACCAAAATGTCCCTAACTGGTGATGACAGACAAGCAGGTTCTGAGATTATTCAATTTATTTCAATTTATTGCCTGAGAATGTTCACTCCAAGTATTAACCATTTGTGTAAAACAAATACCTAGCAATATTTTCTAAGCATAAGTCACTATGGATATCTGCAATTTCAGCTGGTATCTGAAAAAATGACTTGCAAAGATCTGTCAAATCTATCAGATCATAATGATTACTGCATAATGGCATAATCTAATGAGGTTTCATTTACATTCACATATGGCAAATTTTAAAGCATTATGCATATGAAATAATTTAGATGAAGCACTTAGCACTACTCATTCTCATTTTGAATTCAGTGACTCTCTTTTCATTCAGGCAGTAGGACCCTGCCTGATATTAGAAGCCTTAGGGTCTCCTCAAATGAGAATCTCAGTTCAGAATATGAGCTGGCACTACCAGGGTGAGAGCCAGGGGTATGTGAAGCAAAGAGAGACGACAAGCATGCAGAGCACTGCCCTTTCTAATGCCAAGATGCCCACACTTTGCACATCGCATCTTCATTCTCATTTCTGCCATAAAGGCCATAAGGCTATGTGACGGGAATAATGGGGGGCTGCTCAGAAAGACAGAGAGGACCATCAAAACCACCCCATCCTCACTAGTAGCTCTACAATTACGTACCAAAAAAAATCTCTCAATATCTCCAAGCCCCAGTATTTTCACCAGTGGAGAGTCACTCCTGTAAACCAGATCATTCTTATCTTCAGAAGACCTCATTCTTTCTTTGCCTTTGCCCTATTCCATTTTCCTTGCAAAAGGTGAGTGATGCGTGGTATAAAGATCCATCCATGATTTCTTATGCAGGCTCATTGGATGCTAAAATTCAGAAGGTATATCTTTCTAATAGTGTGCAAAAGCCCTGCTGAGCCTTGACAAAGAGCTTCCTGGGGCCATGGTAGAGAAGGAATGCAGTATGCCTACGTCTGAGCAGGGAGTAGTATTTTCTAAGCCCAGTATTACATGGAAGACTGATTTCTTTCCTTTATAGGGACTTTCCCTTTGCACTTAGCTTTCATCTCTCTGGTTGTAACAGCTAAGGTCAGAAACTGCTGCTTTAATGGAGGCCAGAGTCAACAGAACAGTATGTACGAGTTGCTGAATGAAAATACGTCATATTTTTATTTACTTTTAATAATAGTAATAATGCATGTAGAAATAAATACATTTATGTATTTTTATATTTCTTTAAAATACTATATATCTTTTAATTATACTTTTATACATAATTGCTTAAAGACTATTAATTTTTTCTCATTTTCACATATCTTTAAAAGATAACTGACTATTTAGGGTAAAACTAATATCAATATACTTTAGGGTTTATAAACATATTTATTTCTCCATACACTATTACTATAGGGTTTACTTTATGTTAAAGTAAAATATATAGCAAAAAGAGCACAAAGGTCAGCTTGGGGTAAATGGAATGATAGTGTGGTGACATTCTTAGAATGTTCATAAGTGGTATAATATTTGAAGGTAGCTCTGAAAAGTTAAAGTTGCAGATAGTAATCTCTAGAGCAACCAACTAAAAAATAACACAAAGAGGTAAAACTAAGAAGTCAGTAAAAAGTATAAAATGGAACACTAAAAATGTACCTGATTTATCCAAAAGAAGGCAGGAAAGGAGGAACAAAGGAACTAAGGACCTCTGAGACACTGTTATGGGCTGAACTGTGCCTCCTCGCAAAATTCATATGTTGAAGTCCTAAGCCCCAGTACCTCAGAATGTGACTTCATTTGGAGCTAGGACCTTTAGAGAGGTAATTAAGTTAAAAGTGGGCCCTAACCCAATATTATTGATATCCTTATAAGAAGAGGACATTTGGATACAGACATAGGGATAGAGGGAAGACAATGTAAAGACAAAGAGACAAGATGGTCATCTACAAGCCAAGGAAAGAGGCCTGGAACAGATTCTTCCTTTATCGCCCTCAGAAGGAACCAACTCTGCAAACACCCTGATCTCAGACCTTCAGCCTCTAGACTGTGAGAAAATAAATTTCTGTTACTTACCCAGTCTGTAGTACTTTGTTATAGTAGCTCCAGCAAACAAATACAGACATATAGAAAGTAAATGTCAAGAAGCTAAACTTCAACTCCAACAATACTGATACTTACTTTAGGTGTAAATGGATTAGCACTACATGTAAAATGCAGACACTGTCAGACTGAATAGAAAAGCAAGATCCAACTATATGCTGTTTTCAAGAAACATACTTTAAACATAAAGTCACAGGTTGAAATTAGAAGGGTTGAAAAAGATATACCATGCATACCACAACATATAAGAAAGGGACACAGCCATATTATATCAGAGAAAGAAGACATTAGAACAGGAAAAGTTACAAGAGGAAAAATAAGGACATTTCATAATGATTAAAACAGCAATTCATTGATAAATCATAACTATCATAATATATACCAATATATAATACATGGATTAATTGTAATGCATTATTCTGGTAATAAACAATTGAAAAATAAAATTAAATTTATAATAGCAACCAAAATATCAAACACCTTAGAATAAACCCAATGGAAGATATGTAAGACCTCTACATTGAAAATTACAAAACATCCTCAGAGAAATTAAATAAGATCCAAATAAATGGAAAAGTATACAATTTTCATGAATCATAAATCTCACAATTGTGAAAGTGTCTATTCTCTTGAAATTGACCTGTAGATTTAATATAGTCCTAAGCAAAATCCCAGCAGGCTTTGTTGAAGAAAATTGCAAAGTAATCTTAAAATTTATATAAAAATTCAAAGGGTCTAAAATAAGAAAAAACAATCTTAAAAAAGAACAAAGTGGTAAAACTTATACTCTATGAATTCAAAATAAAGCTACAGTAATCAAGGAGGCATGGCCAAGATGGTAGAGTAGGAAGACCCTGAGCTCACCTCCTTCCACAGGCACACAAAAATTACAACTATTTACATAGCAGCTGTTGATGAGAAAAGCCAGAAAACTCACAGAAAAGATCTTCTACAACTAAAGATATAAAGAAGGAACCACCTTAAAAAACTAAAAATAGAATTACCATATGATCCAGCAATCCCACTACTGGGCATATACCCAGAGAAAACCATAATTCAAAAAGACACATGCACCCCAATGTTCACTGCAGCACTATTTACAATAGCCAGGTCATGGAAGCAACCTAAATGCCCATCAACAGACGAATGGATAAAGAAGATGTGGTACATATATTCAAGCCATGAAAAGGTACGAAATTGGGTCATTTGTTGAGACGTGGATGGATCTCGAGACTGTCATACAGAGTGAAGTAAGTCAGAAAGAGAAAAACGAATATCGTATATTAACGCATATATGTGGAACCTAGAAAAATGGTACAGATGAACCAGTTTGCAAGGCAGAAATTGAGACACACATGTAGAGAACAAACGTATGGACACCAAGGGGGGGAAGCGGTGGGGGTGGGGTGGGGTGTGATGAATTGTGCGATTGGGATTGACATGTATACACTGATGTGTATAAAATTGATGACTAATAAGAACCTGCTGTATTAAATAAATAAATAAATAAATAATAAAGATATAAAGAAGGAACCATAATAAGAGGGTAGGAGAAATAGAGACATGGTATATTCAAGGCCCGTATCCATGGATGGGCAACCCACAAACAACAGGATAATTATAATTGTAGAGGTTCTCCCCAAAAAGTAAGTGGTCCGAGACCCACATTGGGGTCCACAGCCTGGGGGTCCTGCACAGGGAAGATGAGCACCCAGGACATTTGAAGCCCAGTAGAGCTCACTTTCAGGAGAGCTCAGGGCTGTGAGAAATAGAGACTTCACTCCTAAAGGGTGCACATAAAATCTCACATGCTCTGGGACCCAGTGTAGGAACAGTATTTTGAAAGAAGCCTAGATCATACCCACTGGCTGATTTTGGAGAGCCTCCTGGAGAGGCAGAAAACAGCTGGGGCTCGCCCCAGGGAAACAGACACTGGTGGCAGCCATTTTGGGGAGCATGTTCTAATACGAGCACACTGGTGCTGGCAAGTGCCACTTGGGAATTCTCCCTCTAGCTTATTAACATCAGGACCTAGCCCCACCCAATAGCCTCTTAGCACCAGTACCGTGTTGTCTCAGGCCAAGCAACTACCTGGGCAGAGACACAGCTCCACCCACCAACAGGCCTGCTGCCCCAGGACCCAGCCCTGTCCACCAGGGGGCTTAGGACCTGGCTTTGCATGCCAGTGTGCTGAAGCTAGCCCCGGCACCACCAGGGCCCTGCAGCCAGAGACCGTGAGACCCAGCTACACACACCAGTGGGCTCACACTAGCCCTGGAACTAGTCTCACAACCCAGTTGTCAGGCACCAGCCCTGGGACCCCCTGGGCCCCAACCCTGACCACCAGTTGGCAGACACCAGCCCCAGGACCACTAGAGCCCTTCAGCCAGCCACCCTGGGATTTGGCCCCACCCACCGGTAGGCCAACACCAGCTTTGAGACTCCCTGGACCCCACAGCCAGCCATCTCAGGAACCAGCCTTGCCCACCAGCAGGCTGACATTCTATCCGAGACCCCAAGCCCTACATCCACCACTCCAGAACCTACCTCTGCCCACCAGTGGGCCAGCACTTGTCCCAGGACCCCCAACCCTGGGCCCACAGCCAGTGGCCTTGTAACACAGTCCCACTCACCAGCAGCCAGCAGCCTTCACACAAAGCAGGATCTGGCAATCGACCAGACAGAGGACCAGCCATGCCTACCAGACCACCCACTGAGTAACCCTGCCACAACAGAAGAACCCATGCAGCCCAAATAAGGGGCACCCCTAGAGCATATAGCTCTGGTGACCAGAGGGGAGTGAGTGGATGGGACAC
This sequence comes from Delphinapterus leucas, assembly GCF_059928025.1. Taxonomy (NCBI): domain Eukaryota; kingdom Metazoa; phylum Chordata; class Mammalia; order Artiodactyla; family Monodontidae; genus Delphinapterus; species Delphinapterus leucas. The sequence goes on along the minus strand of NC_143131.1, from coordinate 115,150,251 downwards.
ACAGGACAATCTCCTACAAAAGGCCATTTCTCCAAGGTTGGGAAACATAAACAAACTACCAAATATTGATACAGAAATAAAATCAGCAAATTAGGCAAAATGAGGAGACAGAGGAACACGTTCCAAAGGAAGGAACAAGGTAAAGTCCCCAAAGAAGAACAAACTGAAGTGGATCTAGGCAACATACCTGATAAAAAGTTCAAGGTAGTGATTGTAAAGATGCTCAAAGGAGTCAGGAGAAGAGTGGATGAACACAATGAAAAGTTTAAAAGAGTTAGAAGAGATAAAGAAGAACCAAGTAGAGCTTAACAATACAATAACTGAAATAAAAAATATTCTAGAAGGTATCAACAGTAGATAAGATGATACAAAGGAATGGATCAGTGAGCTGGAGGATAGAATAGTGGAAATAACTGAAGTTGAATAGAAAAACTAAAAAATAAATAAATGAGGACCATTTAAGAGACCCCAGGACAACATCAAGTGTACTAAAATTCATATTATAGGGGTCCCAGATGGGAAAAGAGAGACAAAGGAGAAGAGAACATATTTGAAGACATAATATCTGAAAAACTTTCCTAACCTGAGAAAGGAAACAGACATCCAGGCCCAGGAAGCACAGAGTCCCAAATAGGATCAACCCAAAGAGGACCATGCCAAGACATATTGTAATTGAAATGGCAAAAATTAAAGATAACGAGAGAATACTAAAAGCAGCAAGGGAAAAGCAACAGGTTATGCACAAGGAAACTCCCATAAGGCTATCAGCTGACTTTTCAACAGGAACTCTGCAGACCAGAAGGGAGTAGCATATATTTAAAGTGATGAAAGGGGAAAACCTATAACCAAGAATACTCTACCTGGCAAGGCTTTAATTCAGATTTGATGGAGAAATCAAAAGTTTCACAGACAAGCTAAAGCTGGCACCACCAAACCAGCTTTATAAGAAATGTTAAAGGGACTTCTCTAAGTGAAAAAGAAAAGGCCACAACCTCAACATGAAAATTATGAAAGGGAAAGGCTCATTGGTAAAGGCAAATATACAGTAAAGGTAGTAAGTCAACCACATATAAAGCAAGTAGGAATGTTAAAAGACAAAAGTAGTAAAAATATCTACATACACAATAAGTAGTTAAGGGATACACACAAAAAATGATGCAAAATATGATGCTGAAAACAGTAAATGTGGTGTGGGGGAGTAAAAATGCAGGGTTTTTAAAATGTGTTTGAATTTAAGAGATCAGCAATTTAAAATAATCATATATAGATATAAATATACAGATACGTACACATAGATTGCTATCTATAAACCTCACAGCAACTACAAACAAAAAATTTATAATATAAACACAGAAAAAAGAAAGAATCTGAAAATAACAATAATTATGGTCATCAAATCACAAGGGAAGACAGTCAAAGAAGAAAGGAACAAAAAAGAACTACAAAAAATTTAATAAAATGACAATGAATACATACCTATCAATAATTACTCAAAATGTAAATGGGCTAAGTGCTCCAATTAAAAGACACAGAGTGGCTGAACAGATACAAGAACAAGACCTATATATATGCAGCCTGTAAGAAACTCACTTCAGATCTAAAAACACAGAGGGAAAGTGAGAGGACGGAAAAAGGCATTCCATTCAAATGGAAATAAAAATAAAGCCAGGGTAGCAATACTTATACCGGACAAAACAGACTTTAAAACAAAGACTGTAACATGAGACAAAGAAGGACATTTCAAAATGATCAAGGGATCAATCTAAAAAGAAGATATAACCATTGTAAATATATATGCACTCAACAGAGGAGCACCTAAATACATAAAGCAAATATTAACAGACATAAAGGGAGAAATTGAGAGTAATGCAATAATTGGAGGGGACTTTAACACCCCACTTACATCAATGGACAGATCATCCAGACAGAAAGTCAATAAGGAAACACTGGCCTTAAACTACACATTATTATCGGATGGACTTAATATATATATATAAAACATTCCATCAGAAAACGGCAGAATACACATTCTTTTCAAGTGCACATGGAACATTCCCCAGGATAGATCACATGTTAGAAGAAAAAATAAACCTTGGTAAATTAAAGAAAACTGAAATCACACCAAGCATCTTTTTTAACCACAACACTATGAGACTAGGAATTAACTATAGGGACAAAAACTGCAGAAAGCACAAGCATGTGGAACCTAAACAATATACTACTAAACAACCAATGAATCACTGAAGAAATCAAAGAAGAAATTTAAAAATACCTGGAGAAAAATGAAAATGTAAATATAACAATCTAAAATCCATGAATGCAACAGAAGCAGTTCTAAGGGGGAAATTTACAGCAATAAAAGCTTACCTCAGAAAACAAGAAAAATCTCAAATAAACAACCTAACCTTACACCTAAAGGTAAGAAAAAGAAGAATAAACAAAACCCAAAGCTAGTGAAAAGAAAGAAATCATAAAGATCAGAGCAAAAATAAATGAAATAGAGACTAAAAAAAAATAGAAAAGACTAATGAAACTACAAATTTTCTTCAAAAGTTAAACAAAATTGATAAACCTTTATCCAGACTCACCAAGATAAAAAAAGAGAGAGGGCTCAAATCAATAAAATCAGAAATGAAAAAGGAAAAGTTATAACCAACACCACAGAAATACAAAGGATCATAAGGGATTACTATGAACAATTATACACCAATAAAATGGACAACATAGAAGAAATGGACAAATTCTTAGAAATGTACACTCTTCCAAGACTGAACTATGAAGAAATAGAAAATATGAACAGACCAATTACCAGAAGAAAATTGAAAACAAAGGTCAAGGACCAGAAGCCTTCACAGATGAACTCTACCAAACTTTTAGAGAATAGTTAACACCTATCCTTCTCAAACTATTCCCAAAAATTGCAGAAGGAGGAAGCCTTCTGAACTCATTCTGTGAGGCCAGCATCACCCTGATGCCAAAACCAGAGAAAGATATAACACAAAAAAAGAACATTACAGGCCTAAAACATTGATGAACATAGATGAAAACATCCTCAACAAAATCCTAGCAAACCAAATTCAACAACACATTGAAAGGATTATAAACCATGACCAAGTGGGACTTATCCCAGGGATGCAAGGGTTGTTCTGTATCTGCAAATCAATCAATGTGATACACCACATTAACAAATTGAAGAATAAAAACCATATGATGATCTCAATAGATTCAAATAAAGCTTCTGAGAAAATGTAACAACTATTTATGATAAAATTAACCTCCACAAAGTTGGTATAGAGGAAACATACTTCAAGATAATAATGGCCAGGGACTTCCCTTGTGGCTCAGTGGTTGGGAATCCACCTGCCAATGCAGGGGACACGGGTTCGAGCTCTGGTCTGGGAGGATCCCACGTGCTGTGGAGCAGCTAAGCCCGTGCGCCACAACCACTGAAGCCTGCGCGCCTAGAGCCGGTGCTCCCAACAGGAGAGGCCACTGCAATGAGAAGCCCGCGCACTGCAACGAAGAGTGGCCCCTGCTCACCGCAACTAGAGAAAGCCCCAACGCAGCCAAAAATAAATAAAATTAAATATATAAAAAAGATAATAATGGCCATATATAATAAGCCCATAGCTAACATCATAGTCAACTGTGAAAAGTTGAAAGCATTTCCTCTAAGATCAGAAACAAGACAAGGTTGCCCACTCTCTCAACATAGTATTGGAAGTCCTAGCCACAGCTATCAGACAAGAAAAAGAAATAAAAGGAATCCAAATTGGAAATGAAGAATTAAAACTGTCACTGCTTGCAGATGACATGATACTATACATAGAAAATCCTCAGGATGCCACCAAAACCCCACCAGAGCTCATCAATGAATTCAGTAAAGTTACAGGATACAACATTAATATACAGTAATCTGTTGGATTTCTAAACACTAACAACAAACTATGAGAAAGCAAAATTAAAAGTATAATCTCATTCACAATCATATCAACAAGAATAAAATACCTAGGAATTAATCAACTAAGGAGGTAAAAGACCTGTATTTGTAAATTGATAAGACACTAATTAAAGAAATTGAAGATGACACAAACAGATGGAAAGATATACCATGTTCATGGATTGTAAGAATTAATATTGTTAAAGTGACCATATTATTCAAGGCAATCTACAGATTCAATGTAACCCCTATCAAAATACCAATGGCATTTTTCACATAATTATAATAATTATATAATTTGTATGGAAACACTAAAGACCCTGAAGGGTCAAAACAATCTTGAGGAAGAAGAAAAAAGCTGGTTTCAAACTATACTACAAAGCTACAGTCATCAAAACAGTATGGTGCTGGCACAAAAATAGACACATGGATCAAGGGAACAGAATAGAGAATCAAGAATGAACCCACGCTTACATGGGTAATTAATCTATGAAAAAGGAGGCAAGAATATTAAACGGGGAAAATACAGCCTCTTCAATAAATGGTGTTGGGAAAACTGGACAGCTATATGCAAAAGAATCAAACTGGACTACTTTCCCACACTATGCAGAAAAATAAATTAAAAATGGATTAAAGACTTAAATGTAAGACCTGAAACCATGAAACTTCTAGAAGAAAATCACTAATGATCAGAGAAATGCAAATCAAAGCCAAAATGAGATATCACTTCACACCTGTCTGGATGGCTACAATCAAAAAGACAACAAATAACAAGTGTTGGTAGGGATGTACAGAAAAGGGAACCCTCATGCACTGTTGGCAGGAACATAAATTGGTGCAGCCAAGCCACTATGGAAAACATTTTGAATGTTCCTCAAAAAATTAAAAATAGAGGGCTTCCCTGGTGGCGCAGTGGTTGAGAATCTGCCTGCTAATGCAAGGGACACAGGTTCGAGCCCTGGTCTGGGAGGATCCCACATGCCGCGGAGCAACTAGGCCCGTGAGCCACAACTACTGAGTCTGTGCGTGTGGAGCCTGTGCTCCGCAACAAGAGAGGCTGCGGCAGTGAGAGGCCCGCGCACTGCGATGAAGAGTGGCCCCCGCTCGCCGCAACTAGAGAAAGCCCTTGCACAGAAACAAAGACCCAACACAGAAAAAATAAATTAATTAATTAATAAACTCCTACGCCCAACATCTTCTTTAAAAAAGAAAAAATTAAAAATAGAACTACCATATGATTCAGCAATTCCACTCCTGGATATTTAACTAAAGAAAACAAAAACACTAATTAGAAAAGATATATGCACCCCTATGTTCATTGCAGCATTATTTATAATAGCCAAGCTATGGAAGCAACCCAAGTGCCCATCAACAGATGAATGGATAAAGAGTATGAAAAGATATGATATATATATAACACATACACACAAACACAATGGAATATTACTAAGCCATAAAAAAGAATAAAATCTTGCCATTTGCAATAACATGGAGAGACCTAGAGAGTATTATGCTAAGTGAAATAAGTCAGACAAAGGAAAACAAACACTGCTTGATTCCACTTACATGTGGAATCTAAAAAACAAAACAAGTGAAGGAACATAACAAAACAGAAACAGAGTTATAAATACAGAGAATAAATGGGTGATTACCAGAGGAGAGGGAGGCATGGGGAAGAAAGAAATAGTTGAAGGAGATTAAGAAGTACAAACTTACAGTTGCAAAACAAATGAATCATGATTACAAAATGTACAGTGTGGGGTATATAGGCAATAACTAAGTAATATCTTTGTATAGTGACATATTGTGACTGGACTTAATGTTGTGACCATCTAAAAATGTATAGAAAAAATTCACTATGTTGTATAACAGGAACTGACATAGTGTTGTAGGTCAACTATACTTCAAAAACAAACTCATAGAAAAGGAGATCAGATTTGTGATTACCAAAGGCTGTGCGTAAGAGAGGGGGAGTTGGATAAAGATAGTCAAAAGGTACTAGAACTTCCCATTGTGAGATACATAAGTGCTAGGGATGTAATGTGCAACATGAAAAATATAATTAACACTGCTGTATGTTATACATGCAAGTTGTTACTACTCAGCAATGAAAAGGAACCAAAGAATATATACTATGTTATTTCACTTAAATTAAGTACAAGAAAATAGAAAATTGACATATGGTGACAGAAATCAGAAAATCATTGCCTCTGGTGTGGGGGACAGTTAAAAATTGACTGGAGGGCTGCATGCGGGAGTTTTCCAGGGTGATGGAAACATTCCATATCTTACTTTGACTGTTAGTTACAACTGTCAGAACTTATCGACTGAACACGTAAGATTTGAGCATTTTATTGCTTATAAATTGTACCTCAATTTTTAAAAAAAACCTTGTTATTCTATGACAAAATGGCACATTGACAGAGCTTTACAATTTAATTATTTCATACTTCTACCTTAAGATGATAATAAGACTTAAAGAAATGTAACAAAGAATAATATATAGTCTTTGCCATTAATGAATTAAAATCCAGCAGAGAAGTGTACGGACACTAGATCTCAAGGTCAATGAGACATGTATCTTAACAGCAGCAATGCAGGTACACCAGTGGGATTCAAAAGAGGGAGACATGAATGTAATGTTAGACAGCCATGGAAATAAATGAGGTGGATCTCTATGTTTGATGTAGAATAATCTCCAAGATACATGCTAAAATGAAGGAGGGAAGGGGCAGAAAAATGTGCAGAGGGAACTTCTATTTGCTGGTATAGGTGACTATCTTTGGAGAGATAAGTTAAGAAACTGAAAACAGAAAATGCCTCTGGGGAGAAGGTAGAGGGCTGGGGTGGTAGGAAGATATATTTTCATCTTATACCCTCCTAGTAGTGAGTTTTGATTTTAACCCTATACAACTATAACTTTAAAAATTAAGTAAATAACAACAATTAGCAAACAAACACAAAAGGATGTAGACATTACTGCTGGTTTAGGGGGATGAAAACTAAGGAGGTTAGTAATGGTGTTATGAAAGAATGGGCAATTGAGCTGGGTCTTATAGGATAGGCAGGGGGTAGAACTTACAGAGAGGAAAAGAAGGAATGATAAGAATCAACTTTCCACACCTTGAAAACCAGCAAACAGCATACCACCTTTCTCTCTGCACCACAAATACCAGTGGAATCTTCCCTGTGTAATCCCAAGGCTAAGAAACAAATGCATGCTCCATTCCTTGGCACAGACTACCTATCTTACTTAGGAAGTTTGTATTCTAAATGAATTGCATGTTCTGATTGAAATGTTTGCTGTAGGTAATGTTTTGTTACCTTCTTGACATCACAGATGGAGAGAAAAAAAATAAATCCACCCAGTTGCCCTTAAATTGCCTCTCAATATGCAGTCCACCTCCCCAGGGCTTTCTCCCTGATGGAACCTCTGCCTGCTGGGTTGACTGCTGTTGATTGACCCCAGTGTAGCAGGAGCTCTGAGGGAAACCCCTCTGTCCTGCAGCCTGCCTCACCCCACCGCAGTGTGAGTCCAAATTAGAGGCTGTTAAGGATTCTGCAGATGCGTTTCTGCTTCGTTCCCTTAAAACTGCCCTACTTTCACATGTGATTTCTGTACCATATCAGAAATTCCTGCAAGTTTCTGACATGGGTATGGCACCATCTCTGGTCTCCTGTACTGATGCAAGTTTTCTTCCCCTTGTTTTTGGATTCTTTGGTCTTTTTGGTCAGTTTATGGAAAGGAAGAGAGGGGAGGGAGGGGTTTGATTTCTAAACTCAAGTCACCACCTTTCCTAGATGACAGCCTGAGTTACTAACGTCACATTATTAGACAATACTAGGAACCTGTCAAAACTGGCCTGGTGTTCATACATTTTAGGCAATTAATGTTATAGTATTGTACTGGAATTAAAAAAGAGGGTATTTGAAATGTATAGACAGGGTTCAGATCCTGGTTCTTCCACAGTGTCAAGCACTGAATTAATCATTCTGAGTCTCATTTTCCTCACCTGTAAAATGGAGATGTTAGTAGCATCTACCTCATAAAACAGTTACAAGGGTAAAATGACATAGTGCACCGAAAGCTGCGTTCAGCACAGTGCCTGACACACAATAACTCCTTTATAAATATTTAAAAGAATTTTCCCAATCTTCCCTCATTTTTAGATGTGGTAATTAAACTCAAATGTTCCCACTAGGGTTCAGATTTCACACCTGAATTTTTTCAAGAATAGGTTTTTTTAGAAATAAGCATTCATAGTCAAATTGAATTTGATCTAATCTGAAAAGCAATATAAAAACCCTAGAAGGATGCATCCTAGCTGTCTAGATAGGGCTCTTGGACTGTTAGAGTCCCAAGCCCTCTGGCTCTCACTTTCCTCATCTGGAAAGTAAAATTCCATTTTCATCAAAATTTCACAAAGCTGTACTTAGTCACACTCTTGTACAAATGGAACTACACTCTCAGGTTATGGAGCTGTGGGTTTCTTTTAATAAGTGAGGGGATTTGTGTCTTCCCAAGCTTGATATGTTGGGAAGGAGCTGTGGATTAAAAGGGAGATACGATGAGGATTTAAGCAGATTTATTGCAAATCATTATTGGAGTGCACGAGTTACAGCCCCAAGATTAAGACAAGCCTCTCTCTCAAGAACATTTTCTTCAGTAGTAACAGAGAGGCAAAGCTTTTTTTTTTTTTATTCATTCTCTAATGAGAAATGGTTTAAACTGGGGAACTTCTCTGCACAGTAAAATGGACAGATTCAGGGACATAATGGAAAGATCATTCAGTAAAAGGACTAAAGCTGTTGAGCCTAACAAAACCTCATCAGTTAGAATTAGAATGAGAGGCTCACAGCAACTGACAACCAGCAGGCTGGAACATGTGCCACAGAATCGGCCTTAGACAGATATACTCATATTAAATCCTGCCCCTGATCTCTCCCCAGTGCTGACCCTCTGAACTCTGCTTAGAACCCTTGAATGGATTCCCATTTCTCTCAGGAGAGAATAGCAAATCCTTAGCATGCCCTGCAAGTCCAGACCCTGCTTACTTCCCTAGTGATTCTGCCCTCATTCACTGCGCTCCAGCCACACTGTCCTCAAATGGAACAGACTTCACTGCCACAGGGCCTTTGCAAATACTGTCCTCTCTACTTGGAATGCCCTAGTTGGCTCTTCTTCATGCTTTAGATCATAGCTCAAGTGTTTACAATACCATTGGCCATCTCCATAATCTTTTAAATTGAGATCAATGATTAACTGTATAATTCATTTATTCGTATTAACTGTGTCTCAATTTCCCATTAGAATAAAAATTTCATAAGGACAGGTAGTGCATCTACTATACTGGCCATTCTCTTCCTAATACTTACACAAGGCAAATGTTCAATAAATATTCACCGACTAAGTGAACGGATGGATTTGCAACCTCCATCAACACCAGAAGCTTGGACTATGTATCTCTAAGCGCAACAAATCTTTAAGTTGAAACTTGTGAGTCAGTTGGCTCCGTGAGAGCTGGCTGACGTAGACTTATGTGATATCTGTGGTATGCTCTGTGTGTATATGGATGGATAGCTATAGATGTATGTTCTCACCCTTTCCTCTGTTCTCTCTTTCCCTGGGTTGCCTTTGTGCTCCCAGGTCCCCTGCCATGTAGCCCTTTGTTTCTTCATTTCCTCCACTGTGCGCCTATTACTGGTCATTTTCACTTTTTCTCAATCCCCTCCTTCATAGGTCAGGACCTTCCTGTGATTTGGCAGCCTCACTGGTATTCACCATTCATGGCTCCCAGGCTGCTGATTTGATGGCTCTCTTACTTCCAAAGGCTACCTAATTCCCTGCCAAGATATTTGGAAATTATTATTCCCAGAAAAATATTCAAAAGATAGATTTGTCTCTCTCTCTCGGTTCATAGGTCTTAGGGCCATGAACAAAGACGATTTTGTTTTTTTAACTCTGGGATGAGTTGTAGGAGCCGCGTGATATTTTCCACTGAATATGCCATGTATCTCTTTAATAATCCCTTTTAAAACAATAATGACATTGCTGGCTTTTCAAGAGGATGAAAATTGTATAACTAGGACTTTGGAAATGAAAGCTGTTTGGAAAATAATTGAAAATTTCATGTAATGTTATTGTATCTGGGAAATCATTATAGTACAGACTTATTCATTTATTTGTTCATCAACTTAATGAGCATGTTTTGAGTGGCTAACATGAGCCAGGCACTGTGTTTCTATCTGGTTGGTGATAACAATGATGTACAGGGCAGATGGGAGCTCTTCCCCCAGGAAGCATACATTCATATTGCAGGAAATAGACAGTAAACAATAAAATATACATTTCCGGCAAGTGTATTATGAGTTAGTTATAAGCACTGAAAATCCATTTTCTCTTCCACAGCAAGGAAAGCATTGTTATTCTGCTTTGGCCATGCTACGTGCACTGTCCAATTACTGCAGTGTCTTTCAGTGTGAGTGGGTCTGAAATTACATTTTACTAACATTTTAAACGAATAAAATAGAAAACATCAGAGATTATCTCACATATTAAAGGGAAGTACTGATTTTCGTTTCAGATTTAAATGTATGGATATACTGGTTCTTATGTAGAATATGTCTTACAGCACGTCACCATCAAAAATGTGTCAAAGCATGGCTTCTGGTGTCAGAATGTCAGTATTGTCCCACCCAGTATCAGGTGCTAAGAGACCATTTGATGGCAAGAGAGTTAGCTGGTTCCTCTGGGTGACAAGAAATAGACACATCCCAATTCAGTCCCATTTCATAGGACCTTTCAGTTTTTTAGACTACGAATCAGAAAATATTATTTGAACACATACTCAAGGAGAAGTGAAAATAAGTTATCACTCAGCACAGACAATTTAAAAAATGACATTATGGGGGAGGAAGCATTGGTAGGCTTTCCTAATTATAGATATACCACAGCATTACTAAATTCATTCAACAAGTCTTTATCGAGTATCTATCATGTCCCAGATACCATGCTAAATAAATCACGGATGGTTCTTACTTTCATCAAGTACATAATCTTATTCATCACTGTTTAAATTAGTGATCCTCAACGCTGGCAGCAAAATATAATCATCTGGGGAGCTTTTAAAAATACTGATTTTCATTCCCACAAGTTCTGGTTTAATTAGTCTGGGGTAGGGACCCAAGATGAACATTGTTTAAGCTATCCAGGTGATTCTAATGTGCAGCCTGTATTGAGAATCAGTGGACGATAATGGTCAGTAAGAATCTTGCAAATCTGTATATTATTTAACTTTCCTTAAGACACCTAGAACATTTTCTGTCTCAGAGTGGTAAAATAAATTCTTCTTACACAAGTAAGGACTTTACAAATTCTCCAAAAATGTCAGCATCTATAAAACACTTGAATTATTTTTATCACTACTGTATTCTCTGGCTGAATACTGTTTAGCAATCAGGTTTTCATTGTTTTAATCTTAAAATCTTTACTTTCATTATTGGTTTTGAATCCCATTTATGAAAGTATTTCAATTCCCCATTATTAACCATTTCTCCTAAATGATTAATATTTAAGAATAGAAACTACCCTTTAATTTCCATTTTTAGTGTCAATAAACAAATTAAAATTCCATGCGTATACATTTCTAGATGAAATATTCAAATTGAAATCATTTGGATATTTGTTTCATTTTTGCTAACGTTTCGTCCCATTAATACATTAATTAATTGCTCATTCCTCTTCACCTTCCAATAGTGAATCTCCGTACAGCCAAAGTTTATAAAAAACCTGAAAAAAAATCTCTACCTGATTCAAGTCCCCATTTTCCTCAGCATCCCTTGTGTTTCATCTTTTCAAGAATTTTCAAGCTCTTTTTTTTTTTTTTTTGCGGTACGTGGGCCTCTCACTGTTGTGGCCTCTCCCGTTGCGGAGCACAGGCTCCGGACGCGCAGGCTCAGCGGCCATGGCTCATGGGCCCAGCCGCTCTGTGGCATGTGGGATCTTCCCGGACCGGGGCACGAACCTGTGTCCCCTGCATCGGCAGGCGGACTCTCAACCACTGCACCACCAGGGAAGCCCTCTTTTTTTTTTTTTTTTAAGCTATTCTCATCTCTAACACCATGTTTTGCCTTCCCTGAAGATAGGATTAAGGTAACTGATTGAAGAACTCCATTTTTCCTTATCGAATGAAAATGAGCAAACCAACTGAAATATTTGGGAGTTTCCCACCAACTTAAGCTCACCGCCTACTGATGATATTCTTATTTATTCATTCCCTTCTTTGGAGACATCTAGAGGTAACTTTCATCTTCTCTCTTTTCTTGATTTGATCCTTATGACTGCATGTGGGCTATGGAAACATACAGTCACCTTGACTTGGGGGCTCCCAGCTCTGTTGTCTCAGCCCAGTCACTTAAATTCTCTGAGTCTCAATTTCCATATAGGCAAAATGGAGAGATAACATGGTTCAAGTATTAGACATAATGAATATGAAATATTCAACACATATTTATTATACCTTCTAGGGTACAATAAATGGTAGATAGTATTAATATTGAAGTAGCAGGCTTCCCACATTTAATAACAATCCATTATGTTGGGGTAGGGCATAGAGCATCCTTTCCTAGAGATAATTTCAGTCCATCTCTCCCTAGAGAAAGAAGGCTTAAACACTGGAGAATTGGTTCCCTAGGAGCACATCTGTCACAGAAACATTTGTTCATCCATCTGACAAATATTAATCAGGTACTCTCTCTGTGCCAGGCTCTGGGCTGGGAGCCAGGGCCCCAGCAGGGATCAGGACAGACACACACTCAGCTCCTTGGAACTTACAGGCTTGCCAGGGAGACTAAAATTCTCATGTGTGTGCTCTTGTGTGATATGAAAAGTTGCCTTTCAGTGCCCCAGGGGCTCTGGTATTGATGAGCCCCTCCCTGACAAGCACAGAATCAATGATGGTTGATGACAATGATGATGATAATGATGACCTGCATCTTTTATTTGAAAAGGGGAGGGCATTCTCTATTATCACCCCCCTTTAGGGAATGTTAAGGCTCCTTTCCCTGCTTATTATTGCAAGAGTGTTTGGACCAAGGAAGGAATGAGGTTTATAGACCCAGTCCACAGTGAACATGTAGCCTTAGAATGTGATAAGTGCTGCCCGATGACTTTGCTGAGGATCTCTCATTTCTCACAGGCTGATTGGAGAACGGTTCTCAAACACTGGTTTTCATCAGGAGTCACAGAGTTTGCATTGCTGAATTTTCTCCCAGGTTTTCTACTAGTCATATATATAACCATTTTAAACACTCATTTGTTTCTTGCTTTTTAAAAAAACTTAACACTATTTCAAGCATTGATGTTTATTACATTTTTTTTCAAAAGCATCTTTTAATTTACTGCATGTCATTCAGCCTTTTCCTTTACATTTAGACATTACATATCCTCCTTCTTTAGCTACTTTAAATGATACCACATTACTATACTGTAAATATATACTTATGTATAAATATTTTATCATGTCACTAATCATTCCTCAGACTTGATATCTGCAAGGATGTGACAAAGAACTTCACAACTTTTAAGGTTCTTAAAATTTATTCCCAAATTTCTTTCTAGAAAAATAATACCAATATATATTTCCACAAGCAGGGTATGAGTACCAGATCCATCATGTCTTAACTTGTTCTGAATACACACTCACACACACACACAGATTCAGATTCTATCAAAACTATAGGAGGAACACATGTCTGATGTGTCTCTCATTTTATGATATTAGCAGCCTTTGACACTGAATGCTTAGATACATTTTTTTAATTGGGTGTTACAAATGGCAACAGTCTAAGTCTATCTTTTCATTTTAGTTTATGATGAGATCATTCTGAAGAGAAAGAATGGATCCCCATCCAAAATTGGTTTGGATGTCATGACTGATAACGTCACACACACATACCGAGAGGGAATGAAAAGGCTTATTATTTACATAATGAAGCTTCTGGAGGAGCATGGCTGGTTTTCTCAGCTAGCCCAGAAATGACTTGAGAGACCAAGAAAAGGACACTGGCTTAGGGTTTTTATTTTGATTAGAAGGTTAGACTGAGGTGAGGGTTTCTGTGCATGGATGGGACTTGTGTGGTTTGAACTTTCCGTAGGTGCCAAAGGAGAGAGCACCCAATCTTATCAGCTTGCCCAGATTCGGAGCAAAAGGTGAAAAGAGAAAGAATGAGGCTTAAAAGTTGACAGCAGTCAAACATCAAAAAAATAGAGTCAGACATTTTATTAGTTTATTTGTTGGAATATTTTATAAAGAGACACTTGTCCTCTTCTACTCTTTGACTACTTGTGGTACAGTTCATATAGGAAAGGTAGGAAGATGCTTGGTCCTTTTCATTTATTTACAGGTTTTCAAGACAATGAAGTAGTTTTCTGTCATTCTCTGAAGGTGATTAATTTTGTAATGCTATAAACTAATGGGTTTAAACATATTTATTGGGCTTCACCCACTGTGATTTTTATCATTATTGAAACACAATTTGTCCCACCTTTATCCAGTGGGAGCCTCTTTAAGTTGACTGGGAGAGTCCTTTTGTCATGACCCAAGTAGGATTTGGTAGCTTCCAAGCAGTCCCCTCTGGGTGTGAGACAAGATATTCCATGCCCATCTCAGCCTTCCTGCCCCAGACCTAGAATCAGCTATTTCTTTATGAAGCCCAAGTTACTTCTGGCAAAAAATTTTATTTCAAGACCACAGTCTGGGTACTAACTCATTGCTACTGGGTTGGTCATTATCTCTAGGCTTCTTCATTAGTACACAGAACTAGGAAACACACACACACACACACAGGACTTCATGAGTTCATTTTGCTGCTTACAATTCAAACTTAAGCCTGCAGAAGTTTTACTTAACCTTTTCTATATTTTATATATATATATATATATATATGCCTCCTTTCTTTCACACTGAGAATCCTGGCTTTCAAGGACAGCAGGGGTGACAGAATAAGAATATTTAATAATTACTCATTTCTCTTTTCACACATTATACATATGACAGTGTTGGAATGACAATACTGATATAATTATAAACTACAACCTCTCCTTAGCTCTCATTTCATTTTAGTTCTATACGTACCTATGTATCCAATACTCACTACTGGCCCTTAGATCTATTATCACTCTAGTTACTTGCTAAAAAAAAGAAAGTTTATATGAAGACCACAAGGTTTTATATTACTTTTAGTCTTTTCCTGAGTTTTGCCACCTCATTTCTGAGTTATTCTTATTCTGATTTGTACTGTTCTTTAATATCTTATATCTTTGTCTTAGTCTCTTTAAGTTTGTTTTAAAATAATAGGTTATAGTTTTATTCCATTTTGAGAGCATGTCTTTCTGGCATGCTTTCATTGTCTGTAGGGATGAGATTCTGCCCCTTATTCTTTTGTCTTATAATAACTTGGTATGGATTTGACTTCCATATTCTTCTGTTGCTGATTTTTGTGTGAAATTGGTTTCCTGAACTTTTAGAATGAGGCGTGTTCAGGAGAGTGTTTAAAACTTCTCAGAGCACCCTTTTCAGCTGTGCTGTAATGTTCAAAAAATAGGGCAGCTCATTTCCTGAGGCTTCCTGGCTCTTCCACTCCCTGGTTTTGTCTTTCCTTGTCCCTGTTGTCTCTGTCCTGCTCAGTTTTCATTCTACTTTCAGCAGTTACTCAGCCTGGGACCCTGTCCTGATAGGAGCTCTGACTGGCTGGTTTTGCGAATTCACAGGGGCTGGACTACTGCTGCTCCCTCAAACCTTTTTAGTGTGGACTCCTTGCACTCATCCAGTATTAGAGAAAGAAACACCCCTCCTCATTTCAGCTGCTGCTCTCAAATCAGCCTGCCTTGCTTTCCAGTGAATACCTGTTGACCGTTCTGGGTTCTCCCAGTCTCACTTCTATCAGAGGCTGCCCTGTTGTTTCCTTCTTCCACAAAAATGCCAACACCATGAAGATCTTGTGGCCATTGGTGGTTTGTCCCTATCTGCTTGTATTTAATACCTCTTAGGTATTAATTTGGCTTTGAGAGACCCAAAGCTTAGCTGAAGAAATGGGATCCTCAAGTTTCAAAGAACTGAATGTGCCACGTTCTGGCACACCTACTTACTTTATATTTAAGAACTGTGGTACCAGAAGCTGTAGATATCTACAAAAATGGCAAAATCTTACTAGGACAACCTAGAACGACAATGGCCATTACGGGGAATGTTCCAATTAAACAAGATCGTTCATTTAAGAGGTGCACTTGAAAGCAAGTTTCCCAAATCAAAACAAATTATTTTGGGCATGCAAAAGCCTCCAAAAATGTTTCAATATTCCAAACTAGCTTCATTGAAAAATTCATTGCAAAAGGCTAATGAAAATTAAAGACACAAGTGGTACCTAAAACAAAAGACTGTTAAGACTGGCATGGCTCCTACTGCTCCCTTCTACCCTACTTCCCCTGAGTACGCACAGTCTACAAATCCTCTAGCTCAACTGCCATTCCACTCTGAAGAGATCACAAGACTGTAAACAAAAGTCTGCCAAGTTAGTATCCTTACAGATGCCCCCATATCTCCCTGGAAGCAGTGACCCCATATGGGCCCCTCCCAGGGTTGATGGGACTCTGAGGGATTTTCTGCTAAATTGCACCAGTTATCCCCTTAAATAGCCAAGGGGAAACCAAAATTAAGATTAGTGGTAAAAAGTGACAAATTCTGGTAGAATCTGGGGCAACACTCTCTACTTTAAACCCCTCTCTCTCTGGAGCCTGCAGATAAGATCCTGGGGAAAGTGGCAAAAGCCAGCGAAGCGTGAGAAATCTTACCAGAGTCAGCTCTCATGGATCTTTGTAGTGCCCAGTTGAGAGAGAAAGGTAAAATTAAAGGTTGTTCCTTCCTTTCCAAATTTAGACTCTTGGGAGTTCAGTTTCGGGGTACCCATTGGTTGTTGATCCTTTCTCTCCCAGGGACAGCTCTTTCCTTCTTATCTGTCTTGTTTTGTATCCTGAGAACTTAGCTTGGCTTTCTGCCTGCCTGGGACATGCCAGTTGTTGGTTCTTGCATACACAGGCAGCTCAACCATCAGGTTGGGGGCCCAAAAATATGGCCAGACAGAAATGTGGGCTGCACTCCATTTGCAGTGCGGGTCCTACCACCTGTTGCCAGCTCTCAGGGGAACTAAGTCTTTCTTTCTTTTGACTATCTTTGGGGAATGGCTCTGAATCTTGGGAGAGAAGTCTCCTTTGCACCCTCTTCAGGGATGCCTCTTTGTCCAAAGCGTTGTTCAGTACTTCCAGGAATATTTAGCATTAGTTCTGGCTGAAACCTGACCAGATGTGTGAAAGGATTTTTTATAAGTAGCTCTATGGTCAGAAGTTGGCCATTAGGAAGCTGATATTCAGAGTCTAAGGGGAAATTACTTTAGACCTTCTCCCCTAAGCTAAATGAAATGATGTACCCAGAGGGAAAGAACTTTCCAAAGACAAACAGCTCAGAATCTAGAACACAGGAACCACCAAGAAAATGATCTTCCTAAGACTAGAACTTTAGAAAAGGAACAAAGAATGACTAACGAAGAATGTGAACCCGAGGTCGTGACCTGTGAATATCACACAAAGACTCGGCAAAACCTGTGAGAACTCCAGAGTGGCAGCTGGGAGTAGCTTAGCTGGTAAGCTAATGCCTTAACTTTTTAAAATCAATTAATTTATTTATTTGGCTGAGTTGGGTCTTAACTGTGGCACATGGGATCTTTGTTGCGGCATGTGGGATCTTTCTTTCTGGCGCGTGGGCTCTTCATTGCGGCAGGCGGGCTTCTCTCTAGTTGTGGCGCATAGGCTCCAGAGTGCATGGGCTCAGTGGTTACAGTGCGCGGGCTCCAGAGTGCGTGGGATCAGTAGTTGTGCTCGGGCTCTCTAGTTGTGGCATGTGGGCTCCAGAGCGTTCAGGCTCAGTAGTCATGGCGTGTGGGCTCTAGACGGCGTGGGCTCAGTAGCTGCAGCACGTGGGCTTAGTTGCCTTGTGGCACGTGGGATCTTAGTTCCCCAACCAGGGATCAAACCTGCATCCCCTGCATTGGAAGGCAGATTCTTAACCTGCCTGGACCACCAGGGAAATCCCACGCCTTAACTTTTTAATCACATCTCTCAGATAGGCTGAGAGTCTGATCAGGGGGAAATTTTTTAAAACAAGACAACAAGCCCAAAATGGAGTCACTTATGCTAGGCCCCACATCACCAAACCAACTCTTAAAGATTAAGCTCTCCCAGAAATGCCATTTTAAACCAGTCAATCAGGAATCACCTAATCAGAACTAGTTAGGTACTCCGCCCAATAGACCCCTACCATCTCCTAAAGGAAATAACCTTGCTATAGCCAATCGGTTTTTTTGTCCAATGTAACTTCCTTGTTCCTGCTCCCTCTGCCCATAAAAGTCTTTCATTTTGTACAGCTCCTTGGAACTTCTATCTGCTAGATTGAATGCTGCGTGATTCATGAATCATTGAATAAAGCCAATATGATTTTTAAAATTTACTCAGTTGAATTTTGTTTTTTAATAGTAAAGGACCTTCTAAGCATAAGAGCAATGGAAACAGTCAGAAAAAAGGTATCGATAGAGCTGTACATGTGAGAAGTATCCCTCTTAGATATTCAGTTATCATATTGCCATAGCATTCAGCAATGAATGATGTAGATAACACAACTTTTCTGATACTTAGGATGAAATGACCTGAAAATGTCCTCTGTTGGCCATAGTCTTAAAACTGTTGTGGATTCAGGCTTGTACTGGCCAAAACTTACCTCATGATACATATAAAGAAAAAAGAGATTAAAACCAAATGATTTGAATCCTGTTATCCAGATTGATATAGATGCCCTTATTTAGCAAGATGCCAAATCAAGGACCATAGAATGTGAGAATCCATTTCTCCAGGTGGTTAATAGTAGGTTCCCAATGAATTCAACCCTGAGAATAATACGGGATCAATTGGGTACTGTAAGACCCTTAAATACAGCATATAGCTTTGACCTAGAATGTATGCATGATGAATGGGCATTAAGATGAGTCATAGTAACCCTTATTTTGTTTAGCTTCCTGGTTGGTTGGAGGGACAGTTAACTGCAAAAATCCAAATTTATCACAGGTGGTCTCAAATTGTAGAAGATCAAACAGGAAAACAAAATTGTAAAACAGGTAAATTTGGGAGGTGATCATTAACACCCCAAGATTATTTTTCTTTTACCAATTCATTCAATGTTAACTTCTTGCAGTGCATTTAAGGTTCTCTGCATGAAGCAATAAGGTAAATAGAAAAGTAACAGGGTTGGGGGCCCTTGCCAGTAGAAGAGCCTAAGAAACAGATCAAGCTTCTCAATATATGTGAGTAATATTTAGAAACATACCTACTGGATAAATGGTGACCTAGTTGCATAAACTGTCAAGGCAGACATAAAATGTCTGGGTGTTTGTGAGTAGAACATTGAGGTTCTGGGCAGGGGCCAGAATGAGGCACATGGGGAGTAAAACTTAAGGAGGCTCCTGGGGCTTACTCTGTATTTAAATAACCCTAAGAGTGAGTGCCTCCTTAAATTTTAGCCTTAGGCACCTTAGTCACCACAACCTTGTACTGGCCCTGCTGAGGCTGATCTTTCAGCTGCAACAGCAAATGGACTCTCTTGATCTTTAATTTTGCCCTAGACCTTTTTCCGTGCAAATTTACATCCATAGCCCCCTACACACCAAGTTGGAGTAAGCTAGTTATGTGTTAGCCTAAGAGGAAATTTCACTCAGCCTGACAGGGAAACAGTGTGGGCTCCATCTAGTCTCTGAAGAACATCTTTTCTAAATTCATCCCATCTCCCATGAAAAGAGCTGTTATTAGGAATTTGAACATTAAAAGTGAGAAAGAGATAAAAATAATCCTATTAAGGAATGTGCCTTGATTTATAAGGCCTGAAACTTATTAGGGAGGGGATATTCTGCATCAGGTTGTATCAAAAGGTAACTCCCACATTTTAAGACCTTTTAGCTTATAAAACAAATACCTGTTTCCAGTTTGGGGGTGGAATTTATAACTGTGATCCACACTCCCCAGGTTCCTTTGCTCTCCTAGAGGAATAAAACTGACTTTCTGAAAGAAGATCATTTTGCTTGATGTCTTTCCTATTTCCTCCCTCAAAACATTTGTGGGCAAATAGGGCTCACATATGGAGTACTTTATTTTGCTCTGTCTTCCATTAATTTGGACTCTTTCATGTTGTCTAGGGTTCCTTGGCATCTGTGGGGAGGCATGCTGACATGCCTCACACTCAGGCTGCCTGGCAGCTTTCAGACCGAGATGGAAGAGCACACCCCATCCTTTCCAACAAAGGCTCGATGAGAAGTGCTTTAGGGAAAAGGAGAGGAATTTATTGAGCTGAGAATATGGAACAAAAGTCTAGGGTGGCTCTGCCTCTGAGCCCAGAATGGATACACAATTGCCAGGGAATCGATTTCTGTCACTTGATCCTCCATTTCATCTTGGGCCACCTTTTATCATCACCTATCTCAGCCTTTCTTTCCTTGTTACACTGAGACGAGAAAACAGTTATTTACTCTGCTTCTACATTTCTTTCTTTAAGGAATGATTATCTTATTCTTCCCACTCACTACCTCTCTCCTCATTATTCTCAGCAGGTTCAACATCGAAACCTGCCTGAATCTGTCCCAGGAACTCATTCCTTTTCTGGAGAGTGTAGTTTCACATGTGTTGTCTGCTTTTACAGAAAGCTTTGTGGTATATTTCTTGCTTAAAATAGCAGCCCAATTTAGCTACAAGGCCATAATCTGCATTATTTCTTCAACCACGTCTTAATAATTCTAATGAGATAACAATTAATCATTTCCTCTGTGTGTGTATCATGTCAAATACTTTTACACTATTTGCATTAGGCCTCCCACAATCTGGCCCACTCCTTTCTCCAGCCTGCATCTCCTAGTTCGCCTTTCCCATAGCTGGCTGCTCCTATTTTCCCATAAACACCCACATACTTTCCCACTTGAAGCATTTCCCCATGCTATGCTTTGCCATTTCCATATCTCCACCTGGAGTGTATTAGCCCCCAAGTCCACCTTTCCCATGACAGCACTATGAAATCCTAGCCATTCTCATAGGCTGGGTCAAGATGTGCCCTCCTCCATGGAGATGCTCCCAAGCTTGCATTACTCCCTGTAAACACAGAGTTCTGACTTTTGCCCTGAGGCTCTTTCCAAATTTACCTTGAAAGGCCACAATTTTGAAAGAACAGGATAAGAGCAGGAGACCCATTGTTCCTTGGGGCTACCCAGTGAAATGCATTTCAGTGCTAGATATTTGGAAATTAGAGTTTTTCACGGAGGACATGATGATGTGGCCCTTAGCGTTACAGGTGGCATGTAAAGATACACACCCAGAACATCAGACCAACTCACCTCAGTCTGTTGTAGAGGTCAGGTGAAGAATGATTTAAATTCAACAAATGTTTATTGAGTACCCTTCATCCATGCCCTGTATTAAGTGCTGGGTATACAAGGTAGATGTCTACACTAGAAGACTGACAAATGGTCTAAGAAATTTGAGTTTATTTTCCTCCCTTATGATGAGTTAATGCAGTGATTCTCAAACCTGGTTGTGCAGCAGAACCACCTAGGGAACATGATTTATGTATTTGCTTATTTATGCATTAGTTTTGAATTTCATTTCGTGGGAATAACTAATACGTTCACTGGATATAAAGCCAAAAGACTGAAAAAGGTATACAGGGAAAAGTATCTCTTACACCACTATTCCAGTCACCCAGTTTCCCTCCCTGGATACCTTGCCAATTTATTTGACATCATTGGAGAATAGCTTAACTCTGCCTGTCTCTTTCCCCATAGCAAAGTTACTTTAACAGAGTGGAAAGGTGATTGGGAGTTTGGGAGGGCACCTGGGGAGTCTGCCCAAGCCAAGCACAAACTAGGAAGCCAGGCTGCAGTGACAGAGGTCAGGCCTGTGCCTACAAGATCCAGTCAAGACCAGAAAATGACCTCCTGAAGGTGTATGGAAACAGGAGCTCCTGGTCGCCGGTCTTGCTAAGTAGCCAGCTCCCTACAAAGTCCTCAAGGTCTGTCCCTACTAAACCCCTCAGAATCCAGTGCCACACATTCTTCCATCCTTCTTAAACATGGGAGTGTAAATGCATGCATATCTGTCACTGTTCGGCTATTCTGTGCTAGAATGTAGACATCAAGCATGAGAGTAGAGCCTTGCAGATTAGAGCCAATATGTGTTCTCTCTTTAATAATAATAATACAATATGTGCCTCCTGTGTACACACATCAGTGTATGCAGTATCTCTTTTAGTCCTCACACATCCCTGCAACATAGATACCATAATTACACAGGAGGCAGTATATAATAGAGGTTAAAAATATGGTGTGTAGAGACAGGCTGCTAGATGCAAGTTCCTGCTCCTCTACATGTAAATGTGGAAACTTGGGCAAGTTACTTAAACCCCTGGTACCTCAATCTCCTCATTTAAAAAGGATAAGATGGATGTAACACATTCTGTACAGTGCCCAGAACATGGTTTACACTCAATTCATGTTACTTATTATTATTTTTGGAGGGAAAAATATCAACACCTCTTTTGACATCCAAGATACCAGAAGCCAGATGAAATAACACTAAGCCAGGGCACCAGAATCAGTTATCAAAGACAAGATAACAAATAGAATTCAACAGCACATTAAACAGATCATAATCATGATTAAGTTGTATTTATCCTAGGGATGCAACATACGTAAGTCAATAAATGTAATATGCCACATTAATAGGATGAAAGATAAAACTTACAAGCATCTCAACAGATGCTGAAAAAACATTTGATAAAATTTAACTTCTTTTCATGATAAAAATTCTCTACAAATGAGATATAGAAGAAATGTATCTCAACATAACAAAGGCCAAATATGGTAAGCCCACAGCTGACATCATACTTAATGATGAAAAGCTGAAATCTTTTCCTCTGAGATCAGGAACAAGACGAGGATGACCACTATTGCCACTTCTATTCAACACAGTACTGGAAGTCCCAGCCAGAGCAATTAGGCAAGAAAATAAAAGGCAAGCAAACTGAAAAGGAAGAAGTAAAATTGTCTCTGTTTGCAGATGACATAATCTTATGTATATAAAACCCTAATGACTCTACCAAAAAACTGTTAGAGCTAATAAATGAATTTAACAAAGTTGCAGGATACAAAATCAATACACACAAATCACGTGCATTTCTATACAATAACAATGAACTATCAGAGAGAGAAATTAAGAAAATAATCGATTTACTATAGCATCAAAAACAATAAGCTACTTAGAAATAAATGTTCTTTCACCAAGAAGGTGAAAGATCTGAACACTGAAAACTATTAAGATACTGATGAAAGAAACTGAAGAAGACATAAATAAATAGAAAGATATTCCCATATTCATGGACTAGAAGAATTAACATTGTTAAAATGTCCATACTACTCAAAGCAATATAAAGATTCAATTCAAGCCCTATCAAAATTCCATTGATATTTTCACAGACATAGAAAAAACTATCCTAAAATTTGTATGGAACTAGAAAAGACTCCAAAGAGCCAAAGCAGTCTTGAGAAAGAACAAACGTGGATGCATTACACGTTCTGACTTTAAACTATATTACAAAGCTATAGTAATCAAAACAGTATAGTACTGGCATAAAACCAGATACACAGACCAATATAACAGAATAGAGAGCCCAGGAAAAAAGCCACACATAAATGGTGAACTACTCTTGGACAAGGGTGCCAAGAACATATAATAGGGAAAGGATGGTCTCTTCAATAAATGATGTTGAGAAAACTGGATATCCACATACAAAAGAATGGCATTAGACCACTATCTTACACCACTCACAAAAATTAATTTGAAATGGATTAAAGATTTAAACACAGTAGTCTTCCCCATCCATGGTCTTGCTTTCTATAGTTTCAGTTACCAACAGTCAACCGCAGTCTGAAAATATTAAATGGAAAATTCCAGAAATAAACAATTCATAAGTTCTAAATTGCATGCTCTTCTGAGTAGCATTATAAAATCTCATGCTATCTTGCTCCATCCTACCTGGGATCCACAACCATCTACACGGTCTCCTCCTGGCATCCAACCATCAACATCATCATGGCTCAATGATCGAAAAACATCCAAAGACATATTGTCAGAAGGTCAGTAGTAGCCCAGCACCGTGTCACAATGCCTATGTAATTCATCTCATTTTATCTTATCACATAGGCATTTTATCATTCCACATCATCACAAGAAGAAGAGTATCATACAATAAGACGTTTTGCGAGAGAGAGATCACATTCACATAACATTTATCACAGTATATAGTTATAATTGTTCTATTTTATTAGTATTATTATTGTTAATCTCTTACTGTGCCTAATTTATAAATTAAACTTTATTATAAGCATCTATGTATAGGAAGAAATGTAGCATATACAGGGTTTGATATTATCCATGGTTTTAGACATCCACTGGGGATCTTAAAATGCATCCCCCATGGATAATGGGGGACTACTGTATAAGACCTGAAATTGAAAAACTCTTAGAAGAAAACATAGAAAAAAGTTCCTTGACATAGGCCATGGAAATAATTTTTTTGGATATGATACCAAAATCACAGGCAACAAAAAGAAAAATAAGTGGGACTACAACCAACTAAAAGCTTGTGCACAGCAAAGGAAATAATTGACAAAATGGAAAGCTAACCTATGGAATAGGAGAAAATATATTCAAACCATACATCTAATAATGGGTTAATATCCAAAATATATAATAAACTTATACAACTCAACAGCAAACAAACAAAATAATTCAATATAAAAATGGGCAAAGGACCCAAGTAGACTTTTTCCAAAAGAAGACATCAAATGGCTAACACATACATGAAAAGGTGCTCGACATCACTAATCATCAGGGAAATGCAAATCAAAACCACAATGAGTTATCACCTCACATCTGTTAGGATGGCTCTTATAAAAAAGACAAAAGATAAGTGTTGCCAAGGATGTGAAGAAAAGGGAAACTTTTTGCACTGTTGATGTGAATGTAAATTGGTACAGCCTTTATGGAAAACAGTATAAAGTTTGCTCAAAAATTTTTAAATGACACTATCATTTGATCCAGTAATCCCACTTGTGGGTATATTTCTGAAGAAAATGAAATCAGTATCTCAAAGAGATATCTGCACTCCCATGTTCACTGAAGCATCATTCACAATAGCCAAGAGACAGGTAACCCAAGTGTCCATCAATGGATGAATGGGTAAAGAAGATGTAATGTGAACAGAAAGAGAGAGAATGGAATATTATTCAGCCATGATAAAGAAGGAAATCTTGCCATTTGCAACAAAATGGATGAACCAAGAGGACATCATGCTAAGCAAAATAAGCCAGAGAGAAAAAGACAAACATTGTATGATCTCACTTATATGTGTAATCCAAAATAAAAAAGAAGGTCAAACTCATAGAAACGGAGAGTAGAGAATAAAATGGTGGTTACCAGGGGCTAGAGGTTGGGAAAGAGGCTGCTCAAAGGGTCCAATCTTTCAGTTATAAGAGGAATAAGGGGGCTTCCCTGGTGGCGCAGTGGTTGAGAATCTGCCTGCTAATGCAGGGGACACGGGTTTGAGCCCTGGTCTGGGAGGATCCCATATGCCGCGGAGCGGCTGGGCCCGTGAGCCACAACTACTGAGCCTGCGCGTCTGGAGCCTGTGCTCCTCAACAAGGGAGGCTGCGATAGTGAGAGGCCCGCGCACTGCGATGAAGAGTGGCCCCCGCTCGCCACAATTAGATAAAGCCCTCGCACAGAAACGAACACCCAACACAGCAAAAATAAATTAATTAATTACTAAACTCCTACTCCCAACATCTTCTTTTTTTTTAAAAAAAAAAAAAAGAGGAATAAGTGCTGGGGATCTAATGTACAGCATGGTGATTATAGTTAATAATAACACATACTTAAAATTGCTGAAAGAGGAGATACTAAGTGTTCCCAACACACACACACACCAAAGGGTGGAAGTAACTGTGAGATGATGGATGCCATAATTAGCCTGATTGTGACAAGCATTTCACAAAATTTATGTATGTTAAATCATCACATTGTACACTTGAAAGTATATAATTTTATTTGTCAATTATACCTCAATAAAGCTGAAAGGAAAAATGAATGTTTTGAAAGGCTCTCAAATAATCATCTTGCCCATTTATTCCCTAGGGTCCTAGGATTATTATAAGGATTCATGCACTGAATTTAGAGCATCACAGACCCAGGAGGAGCCTCAGAGATGGTCAATCAATCCACGACCTTTGTCTTACAAGGAGAGAATGCCAAGTTCCAGGGACAGGGGACAGACTTAACCAAGTCAAAACCAAAACTGTCATCAGCCACAGCTGCCACCTTTCCAGTCCTCAAACAGAGCCCCACACACCCCAGGGCTTCAGCATGCCCTACTCCTGTATTAGCTGCTAGGACTGCCGAAACAAAATACCACCCACTGGGTGGCTTAAGCAACAGAAATTTGTCTCACAGTTCTGGGGGCTATAAGTCCAATATCAAGGTGTTGGCAGTGTTGATTTCCTGAGGCCTCTCTCCTTGGCTTGCAAGTGACTGTCTCGCATGATCTGTGAGCCTGCACCCCTGGTATCTTTTTGTGTATCATAATTTCCTCTTCTTAGAATAACACCTGTCACATTGGATTAGTGTTCATTCTAATGGCCTCATTTTAACTTATTCACCCCTTTAAAGTCTCTATGTCCAAATCCAGTCACATGCTGAGGTACTGGGGTCTAGGCCTTCAACATATGAATCAGAGAGAGGGACACAGATCAGCCCATAACGACTTCCTACGTCAGGAATGCTTTTCCCGTTCACTTAACTAACTCCTATTCATCTTCTGGATTCCAACTTAAATATTACTTCCTTAAAGAAGCCCATCCTGACGGCCTCCTCACTTTCCAATGACAAGCTCTAGCCCTTTTTTAGGCACATTTTTGGTACCCTTTTACTTCTACTTGTCATTACTGTTACCAAAGAAATACCTGTGTAATTAGTTGATTAGCTTTTGCCTTCCTCCATGAGACTTTCATCTTCCACAGGGCGGGGATCTGGCTGGTCCTAGTCACTGCTGCATCCTTAGAGCTTAGCCAGGCCCTGGCACAGGTAGCAACCCAGCAAACATCTGCTGAATAAACAAGTAAATGAATACGGCTTTAAGGAAGTAATTAAAATCACAGAACCCTCTTTGGAATTATCATTTTCAAACTATTCCTGTTTTCTCACTTTTGCTCATAATGCTGCCTCTGCTGTAAAACACTCCTCGTGCCGCAAAGCCCAACTCAAACGGCCTCCCCACTTCATTCTCCTTACCCAAAGCACAATCAATTCCTTCTTCCTCAGAAATCCTGTAACACGTTATTCATGCAATTGGTCTCATGCTTAACCACGGCTTATTAAGGGTAGGCTGTTAGGCTTATCCCCCAAACACACTTTGCCTGAGCTATGATAGCCTTGAAGGTAAGGACAGAGTTTCATTTACCTCTAAATCCCCGGCACACAGCATAATGCCTGGCATAATGAAGAGCTCATGCTTTTTAGTAAGCAAGACATGACTATAGCCCAACTAGCATGGATGGAGTCAGTAGGGAAGGCTGTGCAGTCTTCATGATTCCAGAATCACTAGGGAGGCCCTTGGTTGTTCTGCCACCCTTCAGGCTTCAGCGGGTCTGGGTGAGGCTCTGCTCCCTGCATTTCCCAGAAACAGCTTGTGGAAGTGTCTCTAGAGTAGGAAGGACTCGAAGCGACCAAATACATCAAGTCTCTGAGATCATTTTCCTAAAAAGGGAAAAAAAAAAAAACAAGAGAAGAAGAAATCAAGCCTGTGAACCCTCTGAAATTTAATTTAAATTCTGACAAGCATTGGCACTGGTTCTTTGGCAGGGTTACACAGACTGAAGCACAAACAACTGAACCAGCCTGGAGAATGGGGAGGGGGCAGGGACCCAGCTAGTCCAATTCCATGCAGTTTCCTATGGCTCAGACTCCTCATCTATGAAAATGGAGTAATTACATCTGCATCATACTTCACAGCAGCATGGTGAGATGCAGATGAGACATCATAAGGAGAGAGCTCGTAGAAGGCTAGCGAGCTTTTCCAGCTGTGGAGGTCCTGGTTTAGCTTCAGAGTGGTTGATGAACGAAGACAAGAAAATCAGGTTTCCGTATAGAAGGACATATCCAGGCTTGACTGGCAGTGATACCCACCCCTCCAAGTATAGAGCTACCTGATGCACTAGAGTATTCGGAGGTTTGCAGAGAGCCTGCAAGTTTTTATAAAACTTGAGGATCCATCCTTCCAATTCTCTGTCTCCAAACATGCAGGTACCTCTGCCTCTGATTACCTTCACCTCCTAATGAAAAGCATTCTGTCCTATACCGCTTCCCTTATCTCAACCTACATATAGAGATGCGGACAGCATGCCACTTGGTTAAATTCATGGCTTCTGGGGTCACACAGGCCAGAGTTCAAATCCCAGATCTGCTGTGTATAAGCTCTGTGATCTACAGAAAGTATCTGATTTTCAGTATCCTCTTCTTAATATGATAAAATTAATAGTAGATACCTGGTCAGATTGCCAGAAAGCTTAAATCAGATACTGCAAGCCCTGGGAGCTGCACAGGGTCTGACAAGTAGTAAGTGCTCAAAAAACAAGAGTCCTGTTGTAATATTGTAACCTCAGCTAGGGTCAAATGTTTTCTCTCCTTCCAGATTTGTTTTATCAGTCCATTATATCTTCTCCATTCCTCCTCCTTGGACCTTCTTTCTCAACCCAAAATGAATGCAATTCAGCGTCTGAATGACATTTCTTATTGAATTTCCTGTCCTGAGCACTGAGCAACTTGCACAATAGATACATTTCTCAGACCATCTGAAGCTAAAGGATGAACAAAAACAAATTCCCCTCCCTCTTATAGTAAGGGTACCTGACAGTGAAGGAACTTCATTATAGACACCCCAAGTATCAGCAGATGCCTTCTGTCCACACCCAAGCAAACCCAGATGCTTTTCCTTTGTAAACCATGCTCAGAAAATGCATAGTCAGGATGTAGGAGCTTTTGGCTCGTAGTTCTCAACAAATTCTCAACTCAAGGTTCTTTTATTTTTCTTTTACTTTTCTTAGGTAACCAGCGTAGCTATTAGCTGCAGGATATGTAATGGGCATGGAGAGTTACTGAAGCATTGAGGTGAGAAGTGCAAATGTCAAAGGCAAAAAGAAAACTGTAAATATAGTCACAGATTTGAAAGTACAGGCAGCAAAAACAGCTGTAGGATAAAATGTCCTTGGAAAATAGCTAAGATGCTGAGTCAGAGTGTGGTCATTGACAATGGGCATTGGTACCTATAAGTCTCTTCCCGTATCCTGGCACATGGGAGGAGCTCAACAAAAACTAATTGAATGAATGAATGAATTGTAGACAAAATACATATTTATTTTAATGATATAACTGGAATGGTGAAGCTGAAAGAGTTTATAAGTTATGTTCTCACCTCAAGCTCTTTCTTTCATGATATATGAATTCTACATCATTCTCCTTTTTTACTATTTTATCAAATGCCTCTCTGCTTCTAGTTACCATGACTATCAGGGTGGCTGGCTCAAGACAATGCACTAATAAGGTCTGGAGTTTTGTACACTTTATGCTGTAATGACCTCAGAATGCCTCACTCCCCTACAAGATCATAAAACAGTCTCAAATGCTAGAAGACGACCTAGGCTCCCATTTCTCTATTCATCTCCACCCCCTTGTAACTGTGATATGTGTTCAGATACATCATACTATCATAGTTCTATATAAAAATCACCCCAGTCTCAGGTTTTATTCCATTAAACCTCTTCACCCATCTCACTTTGTTCTGCTCTTTCATGTCTATGGGCTCTACCTATAGAGCCCATTTCTTCCTGGTCCTCATATACTCACGTATTGAGCGTACTGAGTACATTCCACGTACTGATCTCTACTGAGTGTCAACATGACTCAGGCTTCCACACCATCAACGCTTGTCCCAAGTGTACTGCTCCTGGAAACTGCCTCTTCTTGAAGCTTCCAATGATGTTTCAATGACTAAATACGCTTTACTGATTATGAACCAAAAAGGCAATATTTTCTTCCACGCTTGTCAATTAACAATACTACCTTCTTATTAGGAATCCCTGAATATTGCAAACCATTGTAGCGGCAGTTGAAAAGTGAAACTGCTCAGACCCAATAAAGGGCTGACTTGTCTGCCGATGTGAGATGAAGCTTTTCTGGCTAGATGATGTTCTCTCTTGCTCACTCTCTCTCTCTGTCTCTCTCTGTTGGGTGAGATAAGACCATAGGATTTTAAAAAATTTAATGTATATTCCTCTAGCAGTGACAGATAGGTTCTTTGCCTATCACACTGAGTAAATTTATGGTCATCTTGGCTATGATCCTTAAAAGGAAATGTGGTACAATGGAATACTACACAGAACAAAATAGAATAAACTAGTGCTACATGCAACATGGATGAATCTCACAGAAATAATGTTGAACAAAACAAACCGGAAACAAAGGAATACACACTCATGATTCCATGGTTACAAAGCTTAAGGACAGGCAAAACAAATATATAGTGATAGAAGTTAGAATACGGTTACCTCTGAAGAGGTTATTGGCTAAAAGGCGGCACAGTGGAGCTTTCTGGAGGTGCTGGAAATGTTCTGTATCTTGATCTTGATGGTGGTTACACAGATGTATACATATGGAAACATTTACTGGATTGTTCACAGAAGATTTATATGCTTAACTATATACATGTTATGCCTCAATTAAGAAGTTAAAAACAAAACTTTGCAACACAAACGCTTGATAATTAAATCACAGGGGCACCACAAAATTAGACATCTCCAAGATAAAATCAAGAATTTAGCTTTCAAATTTGTCTTCCAGGTGGAAAGGATGCTTACTTCGGATAACTACCATATACTGTGGTTATTAGCCAAAATGGATGCACTGACTGTCCCTTATGGAATTAATTCTGGGGAGATTACTAAGCCTTATAAAGTAGCTCTTTTTCCTTCTCAACACAATCACAGTGCATTGCTGACAACATTCTCAGGGAAAACTGCATCAGGAACAAGGGACATTAGAGGCATCTTAATTCACATTTCCACTCACAGAACACTATTTCTAACTTTGATTTATTTCAAACTCAAAGAAATGGGTTTTTTTTTAATAACAAGAACTTATGTTTCTGGTAATGTCGACCAAATCTGAAAAAGAATCCATCTGGAAAAACTGCATTAGCTGTAAAAATGACATTTCAATATTCAGAATGCAGTTGGCTCAAGAGGAAGATTCCTTCTGTGGCCACATGTAGGCTGTGTAGTTTTCAAACAGTTCAGCCTTTTGGAACTTCTGAAATCCATTTAGTCTGGAAATTACTAGGGTCTAGTTCAATCAAAAAATAAGCCTGGGTTGCTAAAGAGTACAAAAGCCATCATAGGAAAAAAATCAATTTTGGAAGGCCTTACATAGCTCTCAGCATTGAAATCTGAAAGCTCACTTTCCATGAAAGGCAGCAGCTACCGTAGGATGACATTCCCAGGCACCCCTCTTGGACAGCTGTGCCTACCTGGGCAGCTGTTCTCAGAGGTCATGTCGTTTAGCACCCTGGGACATGGAATCCTTAGTACCTTGTTTTCCATAATATTCGGTCCAATTCAAGTGACACTTTCCTTTAGTACTCACCATGGTGTGGTGGGAAGAGTACTGCAGGCTTCAGCTCAAATCTCATCTCTACCACATATTACTATCTGTGACCTGCAATTCAACATTGTTTCCTCATTTATAAAAAGGGCTGATATTCATACTTTTTTCAAAATTTCTGTGAACATCAGTGATTAAGGTAGAGTCTGTCTCTTGGAAAGTATTCAGTAATTTCTAGCTAGTGATATTATTACACAAACAGGCATGATGAACTGTAGCAACCTCTGAGTATTGTTGATAGAAATAAGGATGAGCGAGTACTAATCTTTCAGTCACATGGGCCACATTCATTGAGTACTACCTAAAAAACACTGTAGAGGTCACAAAGGCGATTCACTCAAACTCTTTCCCATGAGGAACCCACAGACAAGGGGATAAGAAAGACGCGGTGTTAGCTATACCTAGTACAATGCCTGGCACATAAACATGCTCAACTATATTTATTGAATGACTTCCTCTATCATTTTTCTATTTGCTCTTTAATCTATTTCTGCTCTAATCTTACTTGCTGCTTTGAGTTACATTGCTCTTCATTTCCTAGTTTCTTAAGATGAAAGTTTAGGTTACTAATTTGATATCTATATCCTTTTTTAAAACTACAGTCATCAACGGCTATACATTTCCCCATAAGTACTGCTTTAACTGCAGCCTGTAAGTTTTGGTATGTTGTGTTTTCATTTTCATTCATCTCAAACTATTTTCTGATTTCCTTTATTCTCAGACTGGATAACTCAACTGACCTATAGTCATTCTAGATATTTGGTACTGTGGACTTAGCATCATTAATTCCGGAGATTTTCAAGAAAAGTGTAGATAACTTATCTCTAAAGTCTTACCCACCTCAAGTTTTTCAAGTCGTTTTCTCAGTGATGTTTTGTTTTCCAGTAACATTTTTTACGATACCTCATTATACAAGGAAAATAAAATTTGCCTTGAGTGCAGCTTTATAAAGACTAACACCTTACCCATTAGTTGCAAAGAACAGAGCTTCTGCAAGTTTGCAGGAAAATATTTGCCAACGCCCACTTCCATTTTCCTTGCTGTTTCTCCTGCTAGAAGATCCATGTCCATCTCTCTGCACATCTCAATGGTTTTATTATCACCCTGGCAACTGTGCTCAGAGAGCAGCATACTGGTTCCCACCAGACCTTTAATCCAGTAGGCTGTTTACTCTCTCTTATTTCTTAGTAATCAGATTGTCAAACAAGAACTGACTTACCCTGTGCTCTTCAGCCTCCTTCCCAAAAACCTTCCTTCATTTTAGCATCAATCGAGTGCTGCTTCTGTGTGTTCTGTATTCCGTTATTCTCATTGCTAGCAGCTTTGTGGATCATGAGATTTTGGCCACTCTTACCCAACATCCTTTGAATTAATTTTTAAAAAAGCATTTTCCAGATGACTGTATTTGCATCTCTCTGATGATAAATATCTCCAGCAGAGATGACCTGAAGGGGTCCTGTTTTTGTACCAACCCATTGCGTGAAGCACTCAAGCACTGTGCTTGCAATTACTGAGCAGTTACAACCTATTTACTGCAGAGTTATTTTGTTCTGCAAATTCTATGGGAGGATAGTAATCAGAGAAAACAGAAGAAAGGAAGAGGCAGGGTATGAGTTGGGAGAAAAATTTTTTAAATACTCAAAGAACTGTATAAGAAATACAAATAAATTTTGCCTTTGAAATGTAGTTTATAAGAACTGAAGACAAAATTTTCTTTGTCCTTTAGAAAAGAAACATGCACATTTATATACTAACCAGACACTGACCAAATCTAAAGGGAATCCTCCCACAACTACTATAACAAATCTGAAGAGAAAGAAAAGCCTAATGTGTTTATAAGGAAAGAACATTAAAAATATATACATATATATGTTAAAGAAAGATCAAAAGATGAGCTCTTGATATGACCCTAATATTGATAAGGGCTCCCTCCTATTTTATCTGACGCCAAATTACTTTCTCACTAAGTAAAGGATTTTTGCAATAAATTTTTCCCTCCTTAGGGAACAGAGCTCAGCTACCACTGACATCTTGAAAGTTCTCTCTGCTCTGTAAACCAATGGCAAACACCTTGGCTTTTGTAGATCCCAGGCAACATTCTGACCAGGGCTTAGTAACAGTCACTTCCATCATAAACTTATAAATCAGTACCAGAAAAAGCATGAGGAGAAGATATTTTCCTGCAGGATATATAAAGATAGTACTGAATGGCATGCTCATATGTTACAGTGCTAGAAAAGCCAGACCATGACTACAGATGGTTTAGCATCCTCAAAAAGGCCGCTCTTTACTCCTTACAAGATAGAGCTCTTAAACATTCCATTCCCATTTGATACCCTCTGTATGTCTCAGAAAATGTACATCTGGGTTTTCTCCAGCCGAACATTTATAGTAGGAGCATAGTGACAGAAACAGCTCCTCCAACATTCTTATACTCATCATGTAGTGGACAAGTCCACCAGCAACCATGTTAAGTAGTTTGGAGCTTTCCTCACCTTTTAACTCAGTGTACAGAAAAGTGTTTTAGGCCAACTTCCACAGATTGAACATCACTTCTGTTTTTTAAATTAAACCTTATTTTGAAATAACTGTAGATTCACATGCGGTTGAGAGATCCCTTCTACACTTTACCCACGCCTTGCCAAGTCAGGGTATGGACACTGACCCAGTCAAGCTAGGGAATATTTCCATCACCATAAGGATCCCTCATATTGCCCTTTTGGAACCACACTCACCTCCTTGCTCCCTACTTTCCCTGACCCCTGACTTCTTCTATTTTGATACTTATATAGCCTTGTATTCACTCATCCATTCACTCAATCATTTATTAAGTGAACGAATATTTATTGAACCTTTACATGCCAAGTACTGAAGATACAATAATGTGCAAAAATCAGATGTGATTGAAATTCACAATCTAGTAGGTGAGGCAGATACTAACCAAACAAGTCTTTAAATAAATGTAAAGTTTAAAATGTGATAAATACCACAGTTAGGCAGTAAGTACTACGAAGCCATTATAGTGAGATTTAATGGGGAGGAGGACAGAGTAAGCTTCCCAGAGGAAGCAAGGACTAGGCTGATTATTTGAAGATGAGTTGAAGTAACTGAACAAAAAGGTTGTACTGAGCATTCCAGGCAGAAGGAATAGATGCAAAGGAGAGCAGGCCCAGGATAACTACAACACAGCCTTCTCACCAGATTTCCGCACTTTAATTATTCCTCTCACTCCCACTTTTTAATCTCATAGTGGAGAATTTTGTAGAAGTTATAGCAGAATCTTAGAACAGGGACACAGAGAGCAAAAGTAAGACAGCAAAGCCCATTAAAGAAATTATTACCAATCTCTGTGTAGGGTCTAATTTGTAAGACCAAGCCACTGTCCATCGAATATGTTCCTGCCTCTCCTAGAAGAGAATTTTCAGTAGAGCGAACCCTGGTGCTCGCTATTGAGAAGTTGTCTTTCACAGTCTGAGTTTCGCCTGAATTTAATGGGGGAGATTTAATAGTTAAGAAATGTCAAGTGCCTTAAAAAACGTAACGGCTTTTGACCCTACAGTCCCATAAGAATATGTCCTAAGGAAAAAGCCAGAAATATAAAAGAAAATTTATACATAACCTTTTTCATTCCATTGTTATGTACTAGATTAAAAACAAGATAGTATCCATGATAATGTCAGACAACAGGGCACTGATTAAATGATTATGGAATATGCATATGACATGGTATCACTGCATTTCATAGTTATATTTCCAAAGATTTTATAATAGCATTGAAAAATACTCCTGATCTAAGTTTAAGCAAAACAAGCCAAACAACAAAAATCATGATAAAAATCTGTATACACATATAATTCCAGTAATACTAAAGACAAGAAAAAAGAGCCAGCCAATGACAGAATGACAGTGGTTATTTCTAGGTGGTGGGATCTTAAATAATTTGTATTTTTTTGTTTAGACTTTTATTTATTTGTGCATTTATTTATTTGATGTTCGGAAAACAATCCATAGACTATTACTATTTTAAAAGCCAGCAATATGACAGGTGGAAGGAATTATAACAGGGGTTTTAGCTTCACTTTTGACTTAACTAAATTTGTGATTTTAGAATAGCCTCATAGTCTCGGCTTCCTCACTCAGACGGAGAAATTGCCCTGACTCTCTCACAGAACTGGGAATAAAGAAAGGAATTACAAGTAAGAATCCTCCATATAATAAAAATGTGAAGCTTCAAAAGCAGCATCAATGACAGCATACCGCTAAGTGTCACAAGGTACAGAAATTAAGTGACTTTCCAAGAACCCTGCCTCAGATTCCTTGGCATCTGAAATGAAAAACTAGAGGAAGCATAGAAATGCAGTAGGTAAATAAATAATGTATCACTGTAGTCATTTTAAGGCTGACATTCCTTCACAGTTGGCAATAAGGATCTCTGATCCCTCTTTGTATCCTTGAACTTTCTGTCCAGTGTGGAGGCTCTGTTCGATGATTTAATTTATTCACATTTCGTTTTTAAAGCATCCCCTTAGTAAATTTTCAAGATTCTCAGGCAGGTGGGTAGAACGTTCCTTTTTTTTTTTCAAGATGACTATTTAACAGCTCAAACATGTTTCCAGCTGAATTCAAAACTTCATTTGTGCTAGAGAACCATGGCATGCATACCTCATTTAATAGGATAGCTAGATGCTATAGATTTCTGAAGGCAACGGGTTTAAAGAATTTCACTATATATGCTTAGAAGTCATAAAAGTTCCCAGTCTGCTGCTATCATTTTATAGTGATATGGCTATTAGTCCTGCTCTTCTGAGGAGTACCAGCTGTACATACCAATACTTCTACTTGCAGTGCAGCCGATCTAGTTGCTGGTGTAAAAGAGGCCACTGAAAGCACATGTGGTATCTGTAAGCACAACTCTGTGGTTAGGGAGAAGTGCATCCCAGACGAATGTGTGCTCATCTCCCATGAGTCAGTGGTAGCCCTGAACCAGCAATCTGCCCCCTGAACCGGGGGCAGAACCAGCTTCAATCTGATCTCAAACGTGATACTAAATAAGCAGATCGACCTCTTGAAATAAATGGAATTCCTCATAAGAAGAGCACAGGGGACAAGCACAGGACTTGGGGTGCCCCTGTTTCATAGCTGTGGGACCCTGAGTGAGTCATTAACTCCTCTGGGCTTCTAATCCTTGACCTCAAAACAGGAAATGACACACTTCAAAAGTTTGTCCTGTAGATAAATGAAATACAGAACATGAAAGCAATCTGTTAATTCACAAGCACTAATCAGATAACAAAAGGTTGGACAAGGCCAGGGAAAGATGATTATTTTGGAATCAGAAGAGTTTATGCCTTATTGGTCCTTTATAAAATGATGAGTTTGGGGGTTCCTGCTGCTATAGATTGAAAATGATCACAAATCTTTGCACCTTTTCCCATCAAGAGATGGAGTCTATTTCTCTACTCCTTGAGTGTACACCAGTCTTGTGACTTGCTTCAACCAACAAAATATGGCTGAGGTGACACTGTGGGACTTCTGAGCCCACTGTCATAGCTTCCATCCTCACCATCTTGTAACCCAGCATCCACGGGAAGAAGCTCAAGCTGGCCACCTGGCCTCCGGGAGGATGAGACCATGAGGTGAGAGAGAACCAGCCTTCCCAACCATCCCCGGTGTCCTAGCTAAAGTCGCCAAGTGACATCAAGTGGGGCAGGAACACGCCACCCCAGCTGAGCCTGATTTCTGAACCAGAGAATCACAGACGAACAGACAAAGATCGTCATTCTAAACTTTTAGGTTTCAGAGTGGCTTGTTATGCAACAAAAGCTACCTGATCCATCTTTCATGTCTCCTCTCTGACAAGAGTGGACTCTGATGTAAACATCTCATCAAGAGCAGCCTGTAAGAACTCAGTGATTTCTACTGATTTCCGTCAAGATGATTAACAGTCCATTGGAGGAGGAAAAGCAGCTGAGGAAGTTCAGTCAAATCTGAGAGAAATAAAATTGGTTTCTGAGCACAGAAACATCTCTTGTGTCTGGAGTTCAGCTCTGACAATCATATCATTTCAGAATACAAGAGAAAACTCCTTTTATAGGAGGAAAGGTGACGTCACAAAGCCCATGTGCTGAGATGCATTTTACTCACAACCAAAGCCTTCACTCTGCTTTACACTTAGTTCTAACCAGCCTGACGTTTTGGTTTCAAAGCTGATAGAAAATTAGAAGAGTGATACAGTGTGCAGACACGTTTAGTGGTGAGAAGTGAGAGAAAACTACTCAAAATAAGGAAGTGGGGAGGGGGAGAACACTAAAAATTACAGAGGCACTCAAGTAGCACGGCAATTAGTACAGAGGCAAACATCTCCAGGGGGCCCAAGAAATGGGCACTGAGGGCACCGCTGCATTAGAGCTTGATACAGAAATGTAAAACATATCAGTAAATTTTAGAAAAGGTTTTCAACCAAAGAGCATAAACTCAGTTTGGATGCTTAGCTGGGTGGGGCTTCAATGAGCTGATCAGCTCAGCCCACACCTTCCTGCAGGGTCCAGCTAGCGTGAGCTGCTCCGGAGATGCTGAGTGAGTGCAACCCTGCTGTCCATGCTGCCCACAGCCGGCTCCCGGGATTACTTGTTTATGGAAGTCTTTTGTTTCTTTCTTCTCCTCTGGGGAATGTTCCCTTGAGCCTGGAAGCCTTCTGGAGAAGGACTAGAAGGAATGGAAATGGTGTTTGTAGAAAGGCCCCAATCAAAAATCCCTTTTCAGATGCCCATCAATCAGACAGGGTCTGAGTTTGGGTCCTTGATTAAAAGCCATAGAAACTTATTTAGAAACTTCAGCAGAAAGAGAATTTTCTAGAAGGCAATGGGGACACTTGCAGGATCTAAGTAAAGGCTGAAGGGTTTGGCATGGAATATTCAACTGCAAATTGGGGGACACGTGCCCTGGATTTACTACCACATCATGACTGCACACTATGGAATGTGATAATTCCCCAGAGGAAAGTGGGGTGCTCTTAAGAATGGATTATGTGTGGAGAAAAAACCAAGCAAAAGCCACACACACTCAGGATGGCATGTTTAGGCCCCAACTGTGTCCAACCTGGAATCCTGAGGAGGGTCCCGGCAGTGCCCACCTACCTCCAGGGCTGGAGATGGTGGATGAAAGGCAGACTCTCTTTGCTCACACTGTAACTCAGCCATACGCTTAAAAGCCCTCTGTTTGTAAAGCATGCCTTTCCCTTTTCATCTGATGACTTGGACTAGATACAGTTTTTCTGTTTTGGTCTCTATGATGCCTCTGCTCTCAACTCCCCGGCTGCCCCTCCCACAGCCACGGCAGAGGGGGATCTGATCAGATACTGCAGGACTGTGGCAGATGGTCTGTCACACAGGCATCCAGTTCCAGTGAGAGGAAAGGCTTTTATCTCCTTGGCTGCCTTGGCTCACTTGAACCGGGGGGAGCGGCTTTGGGACGAAAGGAAACAGCTGGCACAGCAGCTGGATTGACAGCAGAGCATCTGAGAAGGGTCAACGGTTTGCCTGGATTACACAGTGCAATTAAACATACTTACAGTTTTACAGTGCTCAAAACAAATCCCCCTGTTATTGACCTAGTAGCTGGGGTTTAACAGACTTTAATGAAGCTTCCCGTTGCCTCTGCCAGGTGGTCCTCTTCTCATACCCTAAACTGATTTATTTCTCATTCATTCTTCATACACTATTCCTCACGAGCACTGATGGATATAGAATTTTCCAGATTTTTTTTAGGTTGAGCCATTCAAAGAAATGGATATAGCCCCTATGACTCTTGTGTATTTAAATACAAATACTACATATACAAATATATACTAAAGTATACTAAAATACTATACATACAGATAAATACTAAAAATACACACACACACACACACACACACACACACACACACAAGAACACAATCTTCTCACTTTGGCTCGACCTTTTCATTCTTTTGAGCTTCTGAGACCTTCACTCCAAAAAGGGCTGTAGGTGAGTTGAATATTAAAAAGGAAGAGTATGAAGGTATAAGAATTCCATTTGACAAATGTTCATTTTACCCATGGTGTGTGAGAGATTATGAAAAGCACTGAAGAGGATTTGAACAATGAACTAGACATGTTTCTTCCACGAGGGCACTCATGGTATAACGTACAGAATAAGAAAAACAACAACAACAAAAATATCAAACACTGATAAGAGTACTCGCTGTCCCCAAGGCACTCTGCTAAATGGTTTCCTTTACACACAGCAAAGCAGTAAATGTGCTAAAAACAACCTGATGAGGTACGTAATGCCTGGACTCCTGACCATGATGCTATGCAGCCTCCCTACAGACAGCAAGATGGACAGAGCAACTGGAGAATGAGGGAAGCAACAAGGAAAGGACGATGGGGTGGTGGGAGGGGAACACTTCCCGCTGGAGCAATCAAAACAGTCTTCAAGGAAGAGGCAGCAAATGGCTTGAGTAAGGTTTCAAAAGGTAGAGACAAGGAAGGGTAAATTAGGCTCAGTATGAGGACACACCAACACACAGAGACAGCTGCATGGGTTGTGGGACAAACAGCAAGTCCACAGGTGTGGTGGAGCAAAGGCAGGCGAGACTGGAAAGAGAAGTTAAGAAGAGGTTCCACAGACCCTTAAGAGCTGGCTGGCGAGCTAGGACTCTCCTGAAAGCAAGAGGGATCTTCAAATGTGGAGGACCAGGATGTGAGCGGCACCATGGGGAGACTGACCCAGCAGCCTGTGTCTGATGGCCAGGCTGGGACAACCAGTGAGGGAGAGAGGTTCCAGCCAGACGATGGGGGAGAGACTTCGGGAGAGCAGGAGAGCACCAGCAGCAGGGCAGTGCAGCCGACTGGCTGGAGAGGTGGGATTCCAAGGGGACTGGAATCTGAGATGCTGCTAATAAAGAGAGGAAATATGGGAGGAGGAGCAGGTCTGATGGGAAAGAAAACAAGTCAGGCCTGCGGTACCAATAGGAAGTGACCGGGAGTTGTCCTTTCTGTACCTGGACATGAAAGTGAGTCCAGGAAGTGCTGATGGGGGATCCATTTCAGGGAGGAGATGGCTGAAGCTGGGAGTGGAATTGGATGCCTAGTGAAACTCCTGTCCTGTAGTTAACATCTACAGTCTCTTGTCCACAATTCTGAAAGGCAAAGAGTTCTGAAAACAAGCCCATTTATTTATTTACTTATTTGTAGTCACTGGCAAACTCACTTGTCACAAAAGACATGAGACTTCTTATCATCTCTACTTATCCCACTGAGAGTAAGAAGTTATACATTTTGCTGAAGAAATATTCCTGCATTTGATCATTGTGTGCTGTCCCAGGCCCCACCGAGGAAGCTACATCATAAAGCATATACAGTACAGACACCCTGTTACCTTTCTAAAATCCCCCAAATTGTGAATTCTAAAGCACACCTGGCTGCAAGATTTCTAGGGAAGAGATTTTGGGAATGTAACTTACTTTCTGAAAACAGCAAGCGGAGAAATAATTCTAATATCTAATTCTGAGGGCTAACTCTGTGCTCAGAACGCTTCTAAGTACTTTATTTTAATTTTCATAATAATCGTCCAAAGTAAGAACCATGATCACCTTTATTCTACAGATAAAGGATCTGAGGGTCAGGTAGGTTAGCTGTAAGACGCAGAGATGATACTGATCCCAGGCAGGCTTATTCCTAAGGCTGTCTCTTTACCACTACAGCATACTGCCTCCAAATTAATTTGTAAAACTATTTAGAAATAAATCAAATCAATCCCTGTTTAGATTAGCGAATAGCAGGGAACAAACGCCTTTTACTACATTTCCACAAATGACACAAGGGCATGATGGTTCAGCCAGGTTAGTCTCTCATTTACATTCTGGCAAAGCAGAGGGAACAATATTAGAGGACAGCCCAAGTAAGATGTTTCTGTGTGGTCCCTACAGTCCCTATACACAGTTTTCCATAGTTTTCCTTGCCAGGTAAAGAAGCTGGGCATTGAGTCAGCAAAGCAGAGCTGATAAGAGCATAGGCTTATCTGGGGTCAGACTACTTTGGTTCTACCACCTTGTAGTTTGTGATTCTAGTCAAATTAATTAACCGCTTGGAGCCTCAGTTTTCCCAGATTAATTAAAAACTATACCATGGACTCACTGGATGATTTAAGTGAACTAACTCTTACAAAGCTTTTGGCAGAGTGCCAGGCTAACGGTGACTCCTCAAGAGGCTTTGAATTTTTGTAATTGGCAAGACTCCTGCAGGGCGAGAGCTCCTTGTGGGAATTTCTGACAACCAGTAAGTTTTGTGGATTTCCCTGAAGGTAAAGTTATTATTTGCCAAGTGTCATTCTACTCTCTTCCAGCTTTTCTGAGCTTCACTGACATCAGTCCAATTTAAGGATCCTTTCCAATTCCACAGTCAAAAGACAGACTGATTTAGGTCTATCTGTGGAGAGTGTAAGCCCTGACTTGGAAAGATGCTTTCAGCTTGGTTATTCTCCAGTGTTTTCTCTGGCTGTGTAGTCAGTTTGACACACGACTGTATCCACCCTAGTACTTTGGATTCAGCCCTGAGAGTGAGCTGAAGTGGGCCTGCCTGGAGCATCAGGACTAAGCCTAATGTGTATCGTCCCACCTCAAGTGGATACCCGTATAGTCTCTGGGCGTGGAATGGAATTATATTTCGCTCAATCTTATTCCTAAGGTACATTCTGTATTGGAAAGGGGGGTTGGGCTTTGTCCAAATTCTATTTAGTAATGATGAAGTTCATCACATGCTTTACACACAGTAGATATTCAATAAGAGTCAGAAGGCACGAGATGTGACCAATGAGCACAGAATGGGGTTGATCCAGAAGTTTTGTGCTCTGCAGCCCTGGGTTACCATGGTAATTCATTCCGTGGACAGTAGTTGGTCATATGTTAAGTGACACTGGTCTTCTCTGATCAGAGTAGGTTGTTTCTCGTTCAGGGAAAATTAATCGTCCCTGAGTCTGTTTTCCTTGTTTGGCTCTCCACTTACTTCCAGTCTGCAGTATGGCTAACTTGGCTTGGGATGCTTGCCTTGATTCTGACACAAAGAAGAAAAACAGAAGAATCCAGCAAACAGTTAATGGAATGCTTGGCAAAGCAAAATTAGGGCTTATTCATGCAGCAGAGTAGCTGATAATTGCCTTTATTATTCTAGGCTAAACTGAGGTCATTGTCTGATGAAATTGGACAATTTGAAAAATGGGGGAAAATGAACACAATTTAAGTTTATTTAGACACAACTTCTGTATTTTCTTTTACTTTCTTATCAACGTTTGGCTTTTAGTAAGAGGGAACAGGAAAAAAGAGAGGAGATACGGCTTCCCTGGTGGTGCAGTGGTTGGGAATCCGCCTGCCAATGCAGGGGACACGGGTTAAATACCTGGTCTGGGAAGATCCCACATGCCGCGGAGCAACTAAGCCCATGCGCCACAACTACTGAGCCTGCGCTCTAGAGCCCGTGTGCCACAGCTACTGAGCCTGAGTGACGCAACTACTGAGGCCCGTGTGCCTGGAGCCTGTGCTCTGCAACAGGAGAAGCCACTGCAATGAGAAGCCTGTGCACCGCAACGAAGAGTAGCCCCTGCTCGCCGCAACTAGAGAAAGCCCATGCGCAGCAACGAAGACCCAACACAGCCAAAAATAAATAAATAAAATAAATTAAAAAAAGAAAAAAAAGAGAGGAGATGAAGCAGAGTGATAAATAAGGAGGCATGTATTAAGGAAAATAATCTTTGACACATTAAATAATTCTTTCATTCAAAATAGCAAGTGGTAGAAAAGCAAATAAACATAGATAACTTTAAATCAGTACAAATACATCCTATTTTATTCCTGGAATCTAGCAGAGTGATAGTTTTATGACACTGTCATTTAATTGTTACATGTTGCACTCCCAATTCTGGCCTCTCATACTTCATGAATATCTACCTCTGGCATAAGAAAGGGAAGGGAAGAAGGGAGGGAGGGAGGGAGGGAGGAAGGAAAGGGAAGGGAAGGAAGGGGAAAAAGGAGGGAGGAAGGGAGGGAAGAAGGGAAGAAAACTGCATGGCTCATGGCTCTTCCTACAGTGAGTAAGACTCGGTGAACCAGAATTCAGTTAATCAGATTCTCCTCTACTTCCCACCTTAATTAATCATTTTGGCTACAGTCATTCTTAATTCTATCATCCCTTTCCTCTCCTCCATTCCATTGATACTCAAATCTTGTCAATTCTACCTCAAATACGTTGAGTTTAAGAAAAAAACTTTGAGGGCTTCCCTGGTGGTGCCGTGGTTGAGAATCCACCTGCTAATGCAGGGGACACGGGTTCGAGCCCTGATCCCAGAAGATCCCACGTGCTGTAAAGCAACTAAGCCCGTGTGCCACAACTACTGAGCCTGCACTCTAGAGCCCGCGAGCCGCAACTACTGAGCCTGTGTGCCACAACTACTGAAGCCTGCGTAGCTAGAGCCTGTGCTCCGCAACAAGAGA
The DNA here is from genome assembly GCF_059928025.1 of Delphinapterus leucas. Classification (NCBI taxonomy): domain Eukaryota; kingdom Metazoa; phylum Chordata; class Mammalia; order Artiodactyla; family Monodontidae; genus Delphinapterus; species Delphinapterus leucas. Next base: position 115,105,899 of record NC_143131.1, on the reverse strand, counting down.
AGCCACCACAATGAGAAGCCCGTGCACCTCAACGAAGAGTAGCCCCCACTCACCGCAACTAGAGAAAGCCCACACGCAGCAACGAAGACCCAACGCAGCCAAAAATAAATGAACAAATTTATTTTAAAAAAGAGAAAGAAAAGAAAAAAACTTTGAGAATAGCCCCTTGAGGCCAGAGTTCATGACTGATTCATCTTTGTATCTCTCAGCACATAACGCAGCCCATCTCACCTCACCAGCCATCAATACCCGTGTTATTTATCACATAAAGATTTTAGGGAAGGTCAGTGTACATTTAGTTCCTTCTCTGCATTGGGAGAGGTATGTCCTCCGACTGGATTTTCCAGCACCTGTGTGACCCTAGGTAAGTGCTGTCACTACACTGTAGTGGTGGTCACTACAGCCTTCTATGATGCTCAAGGATACTAGACCACTCCCCCCCCAAAACTGCCGCTGGTGGCCAAGAAGCCCTGTTTACTGTGCTTTGAGACCTTCAGCTATCTCTTTTATCATGAGAACTCTGTCAAAAGCAAAGGCCATAACCCAAGCCACACTTTCTTAAGAGGGAGAAAAAGGAAATTATTTGCTATGGTAATTGAAAAGTCTGAAGAATGGTGATAAGGAAAGTATAACCACAGGCTTGTCTGAATTCAAGTGCTAAAACCATGTCACTGAAATCAGTCCCTCTCTGTCTCTGTATCTCTTTGTTTCTGTCTCTACCTCCATGTGTCTTTTTCCTCCCATTTTCTCCCAATGAGTACTCTCCAAGTAAAGGCCAAGATAGCCACCAGAAACTCCAGGCTGGAGCAACTATGGTAGAAAGAGAATCTCTTTCCCAAATGTTCCAGCCAAAGTCCCAGGTGTGACTCTCATTAGCCTGGGGAAGTCACCTGTTTATTCTTTAACCAATCACCGTAGCCAGAGGCATTTGGTCCTGTGCCCATTCCTGGGGCTGGGGAGAGGGCCAGCCCCATAAAACCATATGAGCTGAAAATGGGGCGAGGTGATTCCTGAAGTGAAAGAGAGGTACTGGCACAGGGCACCAGAAATTGTCTCCCACAAGGCCCTTCGTGATATCACCAGCTAATGAACAGTGACCAGTGGGCTCCTGACCACAGCCTCAGTTCTTTCCTCCACCCCCATCACCAACATTCTGAAGCTGGATACAGCTGCGACAATGACCCTCCCCAGCTAGTCCCAGAAAAGGAGGAAAAATTCCTCAGAAAACTATACTTTTCCCAGAAGGACTAAAGACAGGCAGGACTCCGGGCCTATGCTTGACTCATCAGGTCAGTCCCCTGAACAAGTGTTTTTGAGTTCTGAGGGGATGTATGCTGTGCTGCTAATACCCCCACTCAGCACCAAGGCACTCATTCCTGCCTGACAGCACACAGCGGAGTCTCTCTGGGACTTGCCTTTGCGCAAATGGAGCTGCCTTATCCAGAGTTAAGTCACTATCTGGCCAGGCCCACATTCAATGACAGGGTTATGAAGGTCTGGCTTTCTGGCCCCAATGCAGGATGCTCTGAAGCACCTCCCACCCCAACCCTGGCTCCAGAACTCGCTGAGGCCTTTGTCACAACTGCTTTGCTACTTAACTTCTCCCTCTGTCCATCTTGCTTCTCTGCCCCTGCCCTGAACCCAGGGACTGTTCCCAAGAGCGCTCCCCAATAATCCTCCTGCACACAGATCTCAAAGTCTGAATCCCTTTCTGGGGAATCAACTTAAGACAGATTATGTAGCATCTAAAAACTTATGCTATTGAAGCAGGATGGTTTCGTCAGTAAAAACTCAGACTTTGAAATCACACAATCCTAGTTTCAAATTTGCCACTTACTAGCTATGAGAGTTTAGGCAAGTTACTTAACCATTCTTGTCTTCATATCCTCATCTAAAGGATGGGGATGTTAATAACACCATCTCCCAGGATGGATGGGACTTTTAAGGAAAATGTTTGTGTGTAAAGTGTTCAGCTTAGGATCTGGCATTAGGAAGGGGCCAGTGTGTAACTATTATTATTTTATAATCCTCTAGTGTAGCTAATTAATATGGCTTCAATAAAGATATGAAAAGGTACCAATGGTCAATATTTAGTGTTGGCAAAGGTTCAGTGACCAGACAGCTGCTCACACTGCTTGCGAGTCTGAAACTGAAGTCCAGTTCTCTTTCTGGAGGGTAATTAGATAATATATATAAAAAGCCCCTAAAATGCCAATAATCTTTGACCCAGAAAGTCCAATTAGAAGCATTTTCTCTAAGGAAATCATCATTGTGTGACCGCAAATTGATAGTCTGGGATATTTATATCACTGCTTTTAAACAAAAATCTGGGGACCCTCCCCCGGCGCGCCGGCCTGGCTCCCCTCCCCGGCCCCGCCCCGACAGGCGGGCTGCCCTGAGGAGGCGGGGAGGGGAGGGCTGGGCCGGCCGGCGGGCTGACGACGATGCCAAACTTCTGCGCGGCCCCCAACTGCACGCGCAAGAGCTCGCAGTCGGACCTGGCCTTTTACAGGTTCCCGCGGGATCCAGCCAGATGTCAGAAGTGGGTGGAGAATTGTGGGAGAGCAGATTTAGAAGATAGAACACCTGATCAACTAAATAAACATTATTGATTGTGTGTCAAACACTTTGAGACGTCTATGATCTGTAGAACTAGCCCTTATAGGACAGTTCTTCGAGATAATGCAATACCAACAATATTTGATCTTACCAGCCATCTGAATAATCCACACAGTAGACACAGAAAACGAATAAAAGAATTGAGTGAAGATGAAATCAGGACACTGAAGCAGAAAAAAATTGATGAAACTTCTGAACAGGAACGAAAACATAAGGAAATAAACAACAGCAATGCTCAGAACCCCAGTGCAGAAGAACGGGGTGAAGAGCAGGGTGAAGACATTTTACCTTTAACCCTTGAAGAGAAGGAAAACAAAGGATACTTAAAATCTTTATTTGAAATTTTGATTCTTACGGGAAAACAGAACACACCTCTGGATGGACATGAAGCTGATGAAATCCCAGAAGGTCTCTTTACTCCTGATAACTTTCAAGCACTGCTGGAATGCCGGATCAATTCTGGTGAAGAGGTTCTGAGAAGGCGCTTTGAGACAACAGCAGTTAACACATTGTTCTGTTCGAAAACACAGCAGAAACAGATGCTAGAGATCTGTGAGAGCTGCATCCGGGAAGAAACCCTCAGGGAAGTGAGAGACTCTCACTTCTTTTCCATCATCACTGACGATGTGGTGGACATAGCAGGGGAAGAGCACCTGCCTGTGTTGGTGAGGTTTGTTGACGAAGCTCACAACCTGAGAGAGGAATCTGTGGGCTTCCTGCCTTATGAAGCCGATGCAGAAATTCTGGCTGTGAAATTTCACACTACGATAACTGAGAAGTGGGGATTCAGCATGGAGTACTGTCATGGCCAGGCTTACATTGTGTCCAGTGGATTTTCTTCCAAAGTGAAAGTTGTTGCTTCTAGACTTTTAGAGAAATATCCCCAAGCTATGTACACGCTCTGCTCTTCCTGTGCCTTAAATATGTGGTTGGCAAAATCAGTGCCTGTTATGGGAGTATCTATCGCGTTAGGAACAATTGAGGAAGTTTGTTCTTTTATCCATCGATCACCACAACTGCTTTTAGAGCTTGACAATGTAATTTCTGTCCTATTTCAGAACAATGAAGAAAGGGGCAAAGAACTGAAGGAAATTTGCCATTCTCAGTGGACACGCAGGCATGATGCTTTTGAAATCTTAGTGGACCTCCTACAAGCACTTGTTTTATGTTTAGATGGTATAAATAGTGACACAAATGTTAGATGGAATAACTGTATAGCTGGCCGAGCATTTGTACCCTGTAGTGTAGTAACAGATTTTGATTTCATCGTTACCATTGTTGTTCTTAAAAATGTTCTATCTTTTACAAGAGCCTTTGGGAAAAATCTTCAGGGGCAAACTTCTGATGTCTTCTTGCAGCCAGCAGTTTGACTGCAGTGCTGCATTCACTAAATAAAGTGATGGAAAATATCGAAGTTTATCATGAATTTTGGTTTGAGGAAGCCACAAATTTGGCAGCCAAACTTGATATTCAGATGAAACTCCCAGGGAAATTTCGCAGAGTTCAGCACAGTAACCTGGAGTCTCAGCTAACCTCTGAGAGTTACTATAAAGAAACTCTAAGTGTTCCAACAGTGGAACACATTATTCAGGAACTGAAAGATATCTTCTCAGAACAACACCTCAAAGCTCTTAAATGCTTACCTCTGGTACCCTCTGTCATGGGACAGCTTAAATTCAATACATCAGAGGAGCATCATGCTGACATGTACGGAAGTGATTTACCTAATCCTGACACACTCTCTGCTGAGCTGCATTGTTGGAGAATCAGATGGAAACACGGAAAGATATAGAACTTCCATCCACTATTTATGAAGCCCTTCATCTGCCAGACATCAAGTTTTTTCCTAATGTTTATGCATTGCTGAAGGTCCTATGTATTCTTCCTGTGATGAAGTTTGAGAATGAACGCTATGAAAATGGGCGAAAGTGTCTCAAAGCATACCTGAGGAACACTTTGACAGACCAAAGGTCAAGTAACTTGACTTTGCTTAACATAAATTTTGATATAAAACACGATTTGGGGCTTCCCTGGTGGCGCAGTGGTTGAGAATCTGCCTGCCAATGCAGGGAACACGGGTTCGAGCCCTGATCTGGGAAGATCCCACATGCCGCAGAGCAACTGGGCCCGTGAGCCACAACTGCTGAGCCTGCGCGTCTGGAGCCTGTGCTCCACAACAAGAGAGGCCGCGATAGTGAGAGGCCCGCACACCGCGATGAAGAGTGGCCCCCACTTGCCACAACTAGAGAAAGCCCTTGCACAGAAACGAAGACCCAACACAGCCATAAATAAATAAATAAATAAACTTAAAACACGATTTGGATTTAATGGTGGGTACATATATCAAACTCTATACAAGTAAGTCAGAGCTTCCTACAGATAATTCAGAAAACATTGAAAATACCTAAGAGACTTTTAAAATAGGCTTTCTCTTATATTTGATATTTGAAAAAATCTGTAAGAAATTTGAAAATATCTTACAGAAAAGTTGTAAGGTGTACGTAGGCCACTTAATCACCAAATACCTTGACCTGTAGGCCTCCCATTGAGTACATTAGTCATTGATAATCTTCCTGTTTAAATGGCCCGTTTGAAGTCCCATGCTTTGGAGACCTAACTATTCTTCCAGAAGATAGCATTGAAAGTACCATGTTACACTCTGTGTGATCTCTGCTAATGGTACTTTGAAATTGTATTAGTTAAGTCATTTTAGATATAACATTTGTCACTGTGGATCCAATTGTCAGGTACTTAGTTATCAGTTCTTTGAAGAAATAAACTTTGAGGAGGAGGTATGGGAGGAAGGAATACATTTTATAAAACATTACAATGAAGCTCATGACTGACCTTTGAATAGTAGGAGTTTTACGTATGCTGTTAAAAATCTGTACGGGACTGTTAAAATGATCAGACTGTAAGAGAAACGTGTGAGCTCACCAAGCAAGGATTTCAGTGTAGATTTTGCCTTTATCAAATGAAGTTGAAGGAACAAGTTATAGTTAAAGTTTGAATGGAAGAGCCTGCCATTGTTGTTCCACATCTGATTGTTGCTGTTTACATTCCTTTATTGAGCCTACATCTTTATAAGCTTTTTGACAGGTATATGTTGAACACTTCTGTTTCATGGTCAAGACAGGATCAGAGACCATGGATACTGACAACTGATTTGTCTGTCTTCTTCTGTCTTTTTCCATGACTGTATCTACTGCTTCATCTTGATTTACAAGCAAAACCTAGAAAACCTACAAAAATAGTGTTTTGTGGCTTATCTAGGAATAATATAGAAAATATTGCTGTTATTTTTGGTGAAGAAAATCAATTTTGTATAGTTTATTTCAACCTAAATAAAATGTGAATTTTGTTTAAAAAATATCTGGGAATTACCTAATGTCAAGTAACAGAGAACTATTTCAATTATAATATAGCCTTATGATAAAATAAAATGCAGCTATTAAAAATATGCTGTAGAAACAAAGTTAATGATATGTAAATAAATTCATGACAATCATGACAAACAACACTCTTCAAGACCCTGAGTAGCCAAAACAATCTTGAGAAAGAAGAATGGAGCTGGAAGAATAATGCTCCCTGACTTCAGACTATACTACAAAGCTACAGTAATCAAAACAGTCTGGTACTGGCACAAAAACAGACACATGGATCAATGGAACAGGACAGAAAGCCCAGAAATAAACCCCCACCCACTTATGGTCCATTAATCTACGACAAAGTAGGCAAGAATATACAATGGAGAAAATACAGTCTCTTCAATAAGTGGTGCTTGGAAAACTGGACAGTTACATGTAAAAGAATGAAATTAGAACATTCTCTAACACCATACACAAAAATGAACTCAAAATGGATTAAAGACCTAAATGTAAGACTGGATAGTATAAGACTCTTAGAGGAAAACACAAACAGAATACTCTTTGCCATAAATCACAGCAGTATTTTTTTGGATCCATCTCCTAGAGTAATGGAAATAAAAATAAAAACAAACAAATGGGACCTAAGTAAACTTAAAAGCTTTTGTACAGAAAAGGAAACCATAAACAAAATGAAAAGACAACCTATGGACTAGGAGAAAATATTTGCAAACAATGCAACCAACAAGTGATTAATTTCCAAAATATACAAACAGCTTATACAACTCAATATATATATTAAAAAAAACCCCAATCAAATATAGGCAGAAGACCTAAACAGACATTTCTCCAAAGAAGACATACAGATGGCCAACAGGCACATGAAATAATTAGTATCACTAATTATTAGAGAAATGCTAATCAAAAGTACCATGAAGTATCACCTCACACCAGTCAGAATGGCCATCATTAAAAAGTCTAAAAATAATAAATCCTAGAGAGGGTGTGGAGAAAAAGGAACCCTCGTCATCCAATTTTGATGTCTCTGTTAAGCCTCCCATGAGCAAGGAATCCATGCACTGCCTCTGTAATTCCCTTGGCACAGGAGCATCCCTCGCTGCAGCATGGGGAGTGGCGTTGGGGCTTTAGACTGAGATAAGCAAGAAAGAAATCTGACGCTCCAGTTTAGCCACAAAAACAGCCATCTGGGAAGGAGGGGAAGACGGCGGAAGAGTAAGACACGGAGATCACCTTACTCCCCACAGATACACCAGAAATACATCTACACGTGGAACAACAGCTACAGAACACCTACTGAACACTGGCAGAAGACCTGAGACCTCCCAAAAGGCAAGAAACTCCCCACGTACCTAGGTAGGGCAAAAGAAAAAAGAATAAACAGAGACAAAAGGATACGGACGGGTCCTGCACCAGTGGGAGGGAGCTGTGAAGGAGGAAAGGTTTCCACACACTAGGAAGCCCCTTCGCGGGTGGAGACTGCGGGTGGCGGAGGGGGAAGCTTCGGAGCCGCGGAGGAGAGCGCAGCAACAGGAGTGCGGAAGGCAAAGCAGGGAGATTCCCGCACAGAGGATCGGGTGCCGACCAGCCCGAGAGGCTTGTCTTCTCCCCTGCCGGGGCAGGCGGGGCTGCGAGCTGAGGCTCGGGCTTCAGTCGGAGCGCCAGGAGAGGACTGGGGTTGGTGGCAAGAACACAGCCTGCAGGGGTTAGTGCACCACGGCTAGCCGGGAGGGGGTCCGGGAAAAGTCTGGACCTGCCAAAGAGGCAAGAGACTTTTTCTTCCCTCTTTGTTTCCTGGTGCGCGAGGAGAGGGGATTAAGAGCGTTGCTTAAAGGAGCTCCAGAGACGGGCACGAGCCGCGGCTAAAAGTGCGGACCCCAGCGATGGGCATGAGACGCTAAGGCTGCTGCTGCAGCAACCAAGAAGCCTGTGTGGGAGCACAGGCCACTCTCCACAGCTCCCTTCCGGGGAGCAGGGTCACGGGATCCAGGGACAACTCTCCCGGGAGAATGCACAGCGCGCCTCAGGTTGGTGCAACCTCACGCCGGCCTCTGCCGCCGCAGGCTCACCCTGCACTCCGTGCCCCTCCCTCCCCCCGCGGCCTGAGTGAGCCAGAGCCCCCGACACAGCTGCTCCTTTAACCACGTCCTGTCTGAGTGAAGAACAGACACCCTCAGGCGACCTACACGCAGAGGCGGGGGCAATCCAAAGCTGAGCCCCTGGGAGCTGTGAGAACAAAGAAGAGAAAGGGAAATCTCTCCCAGCAGCCTCAGAAGCATCGGATTAAAGCTCCACAATCAACTTGGTATACACTGCATCTGTGGAATACATGGATAGACAATGAATCATCCCAAATTGAGGAGGTGGACTTTGAGAGCAAGATTTATGATTTTTTCCCCTTTTCCTCTTTTTGGGAGTGTGTATGTGTATGCTTCTGTGTGAGATTTTGTCTGTATAGCTTTGCTTCCACCATTTGTCCTAGGGTTCTATCCGTCCATTTTTTTTCTTAATATTTTTTACTTTAATAACTTTATTATATTTTATCTTACTTTATTTTATTTTACTTTATCTTCTTTCTTTCTTTCTTTCCTTCCTTCCCTCATTCCTTCCTTCCTCCCTCCCTTCTTCCTTCCTTCCTTCCTTCCTTTCTTTCTTTCTTTCCTTCTTTTTCTTTCCTTCTTCTCCTAATTCTTTCTTTCTACTTTTATTCTGAGCCGTGTGGATGAAAGGCTCTTGGTGCTCCAGCCAGGAGTCAGTGCTATGCCTCTGAGGTCGGAGAGCCAACTTCAGGACACTGGTCCACAAGAGACCTCCCAGATCCACATAATATCAAATGGCGAAAATCTCCCAGAGATCTCCATCTCAACACCAGCACCCAGCTTCACTCAACGACCAGCAAGCTACAGTGCTGGACACCCTATGCCAAACAACTAGCAAGGCAGGAACACAACCACACCCATTAGCAGAGAGGCTGCATAAAATCATAAGTCCAAAGACACCCGAAAACACACCACCAGACATGGACCTGCCCACCAGAAAGACAAGATCAAGCCTGATCCACCAGAACACAGGCACTAGTCCCCTCCACCAGGAAGGCTACACAACCCACTGAAACAACCTTAGCCACTGGGGACAGACACCAAAAACAACAGGAACTACGAACCTGCAGCCTGCAAAAAGGAGACCCCAAACACAGTAAGATAAGCAAAATGAGAAGACAGAAAAACACACAGCAGATAAAGGAGCAAGATAAAAACCCACCAGACCTAACAAATGAAGAGGAAATAGGCAGTCTACCTGAAAAAGAATTCAGAATAATGATAGTAAAGATGATCCAAAATCTTGGAAATAGAATAGACAAAATGCAAGAAACTTTTAACAAGGACCTAGAAGAACTAAAGATGAAACAAACAATCATGAACAACACAATAAATGAAATTTAAAATACTCTAGATGGGATCAATAGCAGAATAACTGAGGCAGAAGAACGGATAAGTGACCTGGAAGATAAAATAGTGGAAATAACTACTGCAGAGCAGAATAAAGAAAAAAGAATGAAAAGAACTGAGGACAGTCTCAGAGACCTCTGGGACAATATTAAACGCACCAACATTCGAATTATAGGGGTTCCAGAAGAAGAAGAGAAAAAGAAAGGGATTGAGAAAATATTTGAAGAGATTATAGTTGATAACTTCCCTAATATGGGGAAGGAAATAGTTAATCAAGTCCAGGAAGCACAGAGAGTCCCATACAGGATAAATCCAAGGAAAAATACGCCAAGACACGTATTAATCAAACTGTCAAAAATTAAATACAAAGAAAACATATTAAAAGCAGCAAGGGAAAAACAACAACTAACACACAAGGGAATCCCCATAAGGTTAACAGCTGATCTTTCAGCAGAAACTCTGCAAGCCAGAAGGGACTGGCAGGACATATTTAAAGTGATGAAGGAGAAAAACCTGCAACCAGGATTACTCTACCCAGCAAGGATCTCATTCAGATTTGATGGAGAAATAAAAACCTTTACAGACAAGCAAAAGTTGAGAGAGTTCAGCACCACCAAAGCAGCCTTACAACAAATGCTAAAGGAACTTCTCTAGGAAAGAAACACAAGAGAAGGAAAAGACCTATAATAACGAACCCAAAACTATTAAGAAAATGGGAATAGGAACATACATATTGATAATTACCTTAAATGTAAATGGACTAAATGCTCCCACCAAAAGACACAGATTGGCTAAATGGATACAAAAACAAGACCCATATATATGCTGTCTACAAGAGACCCACTTCCAGACCTAGAGACACATACAGTCTGAAAGTAAGGGGATGGAAAAAGATATTACATACAAATGGAAAAGAAAAGAAAGCTGGAGTAGCAATTCTCATATCAGACAAAATAGACTTTAAAATAAAGACTATTAGAAGAGACAAAGAAGGACACTACATAATGATCAAGGGATAGATCCGAGAAGAAGATATAACAATTGTAAATATTTATGCACCCAACATAGGAGCACCTCAATACATAAGGCAAATACTAACAGCCATAAAAGGGGAAATCGACCCTAACACATTCATAGTAGGGGACATTAACACCCCACGTTCACCAATGGAGAGATCATCCAAAATGAAAATATATAAGGAAACACAAGCTTTAAATGATACATTAAACAAGATGGACTTAATTGATATTTATAGGACATTCCATCCAAAAACAACAGATTATACTTTTTTCTCAAGTGCTCATGGAACATTCTCCAGGGTAGATCATATCTTGGGTCACAAGTCAAGCCTTGATAAATTTAAGAAAATTGAAATTGTATCAAGTATCTTTTCCGACCACAATGCTATGAGACTAGATATCAATTACAGGAAAATATCTGTAAAAATACAAACACATGGAGGCTAAACAATACACTACTTAATAAAGAAGTGATCACTGAAGAAATCAAAGAGGAAATCAAAAAATACCTAAAAACAAATGACAATGGAGACACAATGACCCAAAACCTATGGGATGCAGCAAAAGCAGTTCTAACAGGGAAGTTTATAGCAATAAAATCCTACCTGAAGAAATAGGAAACATCTCGAATAAACAACCTAACCTTGCACCTAAAGCAATTAGAGAAAGAAGAACAAAAAAACCCCAAAGTTAGCAGAAGGAAAGAAATCATAAAGATCAGATCAGAAATAAATGAAAAAGAAATGAAGGAAACGATAGCAAAGATCAATAAAACTAAAAGCTGATTCTTTGAGAAGATAAACAAAATTGATAAACCATTAGCCAGATTCATCAAGAAAAAAAGGGAGAAGACTCAAATCAATAAAATTAGAAATGAAAAAGGAGAAGTAACAACTGACACTGCAGAAATACAAAAGATCATGAGAGATTACTACAAGCAATTCTATGCCAATAAAATGGATGACCTGGAAGAAATGGACAAATTCTTAGAAATGCACAACTGCCAGGACTGAATGAGGAAGAAATAGAAAATATGAACAGACCAATCATAAGCACTGAAATTGAAACTGTGACTAAAAATCTTACAACAAACAAAAGCCCAGGACCAGATGGCTTCACAGGAGAATTCTATCAGACATTTAGAGAAGAGCTAACACCTATCCTTCTCAAACTCTTCCAAAATATAGCAGAGGGAGGAACACTCCCAAACTCATTCTACGAGGCCACCATCACCCTGATACCAAAGCCAGACAAAGAGGTCACAAAGAAAGAAAACTACAGGCCAATATCACTGATGAACATAGACGCAAAAATCCTCAACAAAATACTAGCAAACAGAATCCAACAGCACATTAAAAGGATCATACACCATGATCAAGTGGGATTTATTCCAAGAATGCAAGCATTCTTCAATATACACAAATCAATCAACGTGATACACCATATTAATAAATTGAAGGAGAAAATCCATATGATCATCTCAACAGATGCAGAGAAAGCTTTTGACAAAATTCAACACCCATTTATGATAAAAACCCTGCAGAAAGTAGGCATAGAGGGAACTTTCCTCAACATAATAAAGGCCATATATGACAAACCCACAGCCAACATCGTCCTCAATGGTGAAAAACTGAAAGCATTTCCACTAAGATCAGGAACAAGACAAGGTTGCCCACTCTCAGCACTCTTATTCAACATAGTTTTGGAAGTTTTAGCCACAGCAATCAGAGAAGAAAAGGAAATAAAAGGAATCCAAATCAGAAGTAAAGCTGTCACTGTTTGTAGATGACATGATACTATACATAGACAATCCTAAAGATGCTACCAGAAGACTACTAGAGCTGATAAATGAATTTGGTAAAGTAGCAGGATACAAAATTAATGCACAGAAATCTCTTGCATTCCTATACACTAATGATGAAAAATGTGAAAGTGAAATCAAGAAAACACTCCCATTTACCACTGGAAAAAAAAAGAATAAAATATCTAGGAATAAACCTACCGAAGGAGACAAAAGACCTGCATGCAGAAAATTATAAGACACTGATGAAAGAAATTAAAGATGATACAAATAGATGGAGAGATTTACCATGTTCTAGGATTGGAAGAATCAACATTGTAAAAATGACTCTACTACCCAAAGCAATCTACAGATTCAATGTGATCACTATTAAACTACCACTGGCATTTTTCACAGAACTAAAACAAAAAATTTCACAATTTGTATGGAAACACAAAAGACCCTGAATAGCCAAAGCAATCTTGAGAACGAAAAATAGAGCTGGAGGAATCAGGCTCCCTGACTTCAGGCTATACTACAAAGCTACAGTAATCAAGACAGTATGGTACTGGCACTAAAACCGAAAGATAGATCAATGGAACAGGTTAGAAAGCCCAGAGATAAACCCACGCACCTATGGTCACCTTATCTTTGATAAAGGAAGCAAGAATAGACAATGGAGAAAAGACAGCCTCTTCAATAAGTGGTGCTGGGAAAACTGGACAGCTACATGTAAAAGAATGAAATTAGAATGCTCCCTAACACCAAACACAAAAATAAGCTCAAAATAGATTAAAGACCCAAATGTAAGGCCAGAAACTATCAAATTCTTAGAGGAAAACATAGGCAGAACACTCTATGACATAAATCACAGCAAGATCGTTTTTGACCCACCTCCTAGGGAAATGGAACTAAAAACAAAAATAAACAAACGGGACCTAATGAAACTTAAAAGCTTTTGCCCAGCAAAGAAAACCATAAACAAGACCAAAAGACAACCCTCAGAATGGGAGAAAATATTTGCAAATGAAGCAACTGACAAAGGATTAATCTCCAAAATTTATAAGCAGCTCATGCAGCTCAACAACAAAAAAACAAACAACCCAATCCAAAAATGGGCAGAAGACCTAAATAGACATTTCTCCAAAGAAGATATACAGACTGCCAACAAACACATGAAAGAATGCTCAACATCATTAATCATTAAAGAAATGCAAATCAAAACTACAATGAGATATAATCTCATACCAGTCAGAATGGTCATCATCAAAAAATCTAGAAACAATAAATACTGGAGAGGGTGTGGAAAAAAGGGAACATTCTTGCACTCCTGGTGGGAATGTGAATTGGTACAGCCACTATGGAGAACAGTATGGAGGTTCCTTAAAAAACTACAAATAGAGCTACCATAGAACCCAGCAGTCCCACTACTGGGCATATACCCTGAGAAAACCATAATTCAAAAAGAGTCATGTACCAAAATGTTCACTGCAGCTCTATTTACAATAGCCCAGAGATGGAAACAACCTAAGTGTCCATCATCGGATGAATGGATAAAGAAGAGGTGGCACATATATACAATGGAATATTACTCAGCCATAAAAAGAAACGAAATTGAGCTATTTGTAATGAGGTGGATAGACCTAGAGTCTGTCATACAGAGTGAAGTAAGTCAGAAAGAGAAAGACAAATACCATATGCTAATACATATATATGGAATTTAAGAAAAAAAATATCATAAAGAACCTAGCGGTAAGACAGGAATAAAGACATAGACCTACTAGAGAATGGGCTTGAGGATATGGGGAGGGGGAAGGGTAAGCTGCGACAAAGTAAGAGAGAGGCATGGACATATATACGCTACCAAACGTAAGGTAGATAGCTAGTGGGAAGCAGCCGCATAGCACAGGGAGATCAGTTCGGTGCTTTGTGACCGCCTGGAGGGGTGGGATAGGGAGGGTGGGAGGGAGGGAGACGCAAGAGGGAAGAGATATGGGAACATATGTATATGTATAACTGATTCACTTTGTTATGAAGCAGAAACTAACACACCATTGTAAAGCAATTATCCTCCAATAAAGATGTAAAAAAAAAAAAAAAAGATATTGGGAGAGATCTAGAAAAGCTAGCAGTGAGCAAAGATTCACTGAATTTCTTTTTAAGAATCTAAAGAATAAAATAGTTCATTTGTTGTGACCAAAAAAAAAACAGCCATCAAGTTGACTTAGAATTGGACCAAGCCAGAATATACTAGAAAGCAGAGCAGTCACAGGCCCTGAAGATCTTATTTTCTCCACTAGATCAGAACCAGGGCAACAGGAGACTAATGACTGATGAAAAAATGTGGGCTGGCCAATTTTATTGCCTGTGCTCCTTGGCTCCTTGGCTGGAATGAATTTTGGGTGTGGGGGAGTACTTATTAACAAGACTGTTTAAATCAAGCTGTGCATCTTTAATCCTGCGGTCATTTTTGCTGTGATTAAAATCCCAATGGGCTACGTCACATGCAATTTTTGTTTTCCAAGGCAGACCAAAATATCTTAATAAAAACAGACAGCCATACATGTCGAGTCTGGGATAAAGTCAAGATTAAACCAATGGAGGAAAAAGGTCAGAAGGACCAGGAGTATTTAACTTAATGTGAAAATAACATAGAAAATTACATCTGTGTAGGTCCAAGAACCAAAAAGGCTTGGATGTGTATTAAACTCAACAGGCAGGGGGAATATGGATAAATATTAAAGAGCTCAGTAAATAGATTAGTCATTTTGTAATTAGGTTGGAATAAAAATTAGAGGCCAAGTGCCTTTTATCTGGGTCTGTTGTGATTAAAAAATGTAAATTGTACATTTTTGAGAAATAACTTTTTCAATAAGACTCCACACTGTCATTCTGCATTTAGCTTCCTTACATATCTTATTTGCAAATGCAGCTGTAGTTATAGGAAGTGAACACCATTCTGCAAGCAATTAGCATCGCAACAGGCAAAATCTCCACTTGGTCTTCTGCAAGTTTCCCTAATTCCAAGTTTCCTTGATTGACTGATATGAGAAAATGCAATCTTCTCTTCCATGCTGTAGATCCTGTGTGTGGGGCCCTTAGAGGAGGAAGAGTACAAGTCTCATTCCAGCTGAACCCTTTTACCCTACTGTTCCCAGGGATTTAAATATTTAAACGCTCGCCCTCATCTGCTACTGCTTACTGGAAAACCTTCTTAATCTCCTTTCTTTCTGCATCAAGCTGGAGTATCAGCCAGCCTTGCAGCCTTACTAGGCCCATCACATGAGCCAACCCGACTTTCCAAGACCTTACAAAGTGCATTCTTCTCTCTGGCCAGCTGGTCTCCTCCTGGTCCCCCAGATGCATCTCTGCTACCGCTGCTCCTCCCCGCTGGAATGGTTCCTCCCCTCCACCTATCATGATAGGCAGTCATCTACCACTTAATCTTTGCAACAACCTGTCATATAAGATTATTATTCCTATTTTACAGATAAGGAAAATGAGGCTCAGAAAGATTCATCAACCTGCTAAACCTCACAAGATGTGGAGTCAGGTTTTGAACCCAGGTCTGTTGCATGCCAGGACATGAGCACTTAACCAATGCCCCTCCTTCCATCTCTCTTGACCCTGGTCTAACTCTTCTTGGAAGCTCAGGCTAGTCAGCCTGGCCCATGTTGTTCCCATCCATCCTATTGATCAGAATCACAGAGCTGAGCTATAAATTGTTATCTGATTGCTCTATATGCATGTGTTTCATCTCCCAATTAAATTTTCAACTCCTCAAGGGAAGAGATTGCCTCCTATAAGACAGACACACACACACACACACACACACACACACACACACACACACACACACACACACAGAGCTCTTAGCTGACTGATGTCCATTCTAGTAAGGATCTAGGTATGCTCCCTGAGGAGAGAGAATATTATCTGCTCCTCCTTATTCTCTCCTCTCTCCCCCTGAAAAAAAGGAAATAGTAATCTGATTGGATTGGTTCCCAAGACTCTGACTAGGTCTTGTTCACTAGCAGTGGGGTCAGTGTGAATTTCTGGGATGACTTCTTTAATTGTTCCATTTCTCCCCCTGGCGTAGGTGGTGAAGTAAGGCAGAGTCCACTCCCATGTGGGAGGAGACTCAGCCATCTTGCTCTCTCTTTTCTTCAAGCACATGGGCTTGGGTATTCTTGTTCACTTGTCTCCTGTCCCATGTGTCTGGCTGAAGGGTAGGTGGATTCTGGAATTTAGGTTTGAGTTAAAGATTTTGAAGAGTCCATTAGGTCTTTAATCTAGCTTGGGTGCTCAAGCCCAGCCCAGCCTACGAGAAAGCTCTTCACTGAGTTCAAGCCAGCCAATAATAAACAGTAAAGTAGTACGTTATCACCCACTTGCTGTTGTTTCCTGTGTATGTTCTTCTCTTAAGAATCTAGAGAGAGAGAATTCAGGCTTCTTTGTTCCCTAGCCAAATATCACTTAACAGTGCCCCAAGCTTCACGATCTCCCCAACAACTCTCTTCCCAAGTTCCTGGTTGTTCAGTTCCCTCTCTTAATTCACAGGAATTTTAAAGAAAGACTCATTAGGACTGACCTCTGTGGAAATGTGTGGTGTGCATGTTTGTATATGTGTTTTCTTTGTAAGTGACAGTCAGCAAAGTAATATTAAGCATACTCTTTTGTGTCAGTCTTCCAAGAAGAAGATGCCAAGAAGGATGTGCAGGGACTTTATGAGGAAAATGCCCACGTAAAAGGCAATAAGTAAGAAGTCAGGATAGGCTGGGAGAGCATCAGGCTGTGATGCAAGTCAGACCCCAGGTAAGAGAGAGGGGGAGAGAAAGTTGGGTAGAAGTGTCTGAGACTCATGAAGTCAAAGGAAACTTCAAAAAACCCATCAGGGAGTTCTTGAACAGAGGTAACTATCAGAAGCAGAGACCTGCTCATGGGAAGTGTGGCCTCAGTGCAAAACCAAGACAATTTTCAAAGAGTAGCATCTGTGGCCCTCCGTCAGTTATGCTCCGTAAAGTAAGCAAATGGTAAAACACATTCTCATACTATCACAGCTTACTTCTCTCATCAATAACCACTGCCTGCCTTAACCTTTCATTGCAAAACCATTCTCATTTCTTCCTCAGGCGTCTATTTTCAAACAGCAGGAGGAAACACATCTTTGAGCAAGAAGTACTTTGAAAGAAAAACAGAACCACAGTTTATCCAGGAAGGCTTCAAGCTGAGCATATTCAGACTGTCCACACTCTATTTTCTTAAGTCTTAGGAAAACTCTAGAGCATTACACCTCCTCCTAATATTTCACATATTCTGAAAACAAACTGGGTTCTCACATCCCTCATGCCTATGCCTGACACCTAACAACTTCTACTGTTGTTGGAAAGGAGTGACCCAGGCCAGGTATTCAAGGGCTGTATCATATCCGAGGCCTTCATTCTTCATAGAGGAAGCTTCTGTTAGCCTGTCACTTTGTGGTAGGACTCACAAACAGGATGCTGGGGTCCCTAGAGCATTCTCATAGTGAAAAGACCCATGACTCCTCCAGCACAGTGCCTTGCCAGAGTAGGTGTAAGTTTGCTAATTTGGATAACTGTGTAGACTCCTTTTAGTTAGAACTGTGAGAAAGCTGGTCCTCACCAAAAGTTGTGAGCTTCTTGCTTCCTTGTCATAAAGCTTGGCATGAAGCTAATCTGGTCCTAGGACTAAATTCTGGCCAAAAGAAAGTGAGTGGCAGTGACATGTGCAATTTTCAATCTAGCCCTTACTTCCCATGTGTGTTTCTCTCTCTCCCTCTCCATTGGCTGGTGGGACGGAAAGAACTCCTAGAACCCAGAGGAGGGTGGTACTGGGTCCCTAAATGATCAACCCTCTCTAACCTGCACCAGGCTGCAACACAAGAAATGAACTGTACCGTGTAAAGTCACTGGAAATTCAGAGTTCTGTCACAGCAGCCATATTTATTTACCATTAATAATACAGCATTTTCCCTTAAGAGCCTTGACCTGTTACAGTCGGACTTTTCTATGTATCAACTACATACAAAACAAGCTAAATTCTATACTTAATAAAAAACAATTATACATATTCCAAAATACGTTTATGTGTAAAAAAGATTCTAAAAGGGATTTCTTTTAAAAAAAGAAAAAGAAAAAACTTTATTGCAGTATGATACATAAAAAAATTTTGGACCTATTTAATATATACAATTTGATAAGTGTGGAGAGATGCGTTCACTCATGAAACCATGACCACAATCAAGGTAATAAACATATCCATCACCTCTATAAGTTTCCTTCTGCCCCTTTGTTTTTGTATTGTGATATGAACACTTTACATGAGATCTATCCATTTTTTTCCAACAATTTTATTGGAGTATAATTGCGTTACATCGCTGTGTTAGTTTCTGCTTTATAACAAAGTGAATGAGTTATACATATATATATATCCCCATATCTCTTCCCTCTTGTGGCTCCCTCCCTCCCACCCTCCCTATGGCAACCTTCCAGCCGGTCACAAAGCACATAGCTAATCTCCCTGTGCTATGCGGCTGGTTCCCAGGAGCTATCTATTTTACATTTGGTAGTGTATATACGTCCATATATACACTACCACTCTCTCACTTTGTCCAAGCTTACCCTACCCCCTTCCCCGTGTCCTCAAGTCCACTCTCTAATAGGTCTGTGTGTACTTATTCCTGTCTTGCCCCTAGGTTCTTCATGACTTTTTTTTTTTTTTAGAATCCATATATATGTGTTAGCATATGGTATTTGTTTTTCTCTTTCTGACTTACTTTGTATGACAGACTTTAGGTCCATCCACCTCACTACAAATAACTCAGTTTTGTTTCTTTTTATGGCTGAGTAATATTCCATTGTATATATGTGCCATATCTTCTTTAACCATTCATCTGTCAATGGATACTTAGGTTGTTTCCATCTCTGGGCTATTGTAAATAGAGCTGCAATGAACATTGTGGTACATGACTCTTTTTGAATTATGGTTTTCTCAGGGTATATGCCCAGTAGTGGGATTGCTGGGTCGAATGGTAGTTCTATTTTTAGTTTTTTAAGGAACCTCCATACTGTTCTCCATAGTGGCTGTATCAACTTACATTCCCACCAACAGTGTATGAGGGTTCCCTTTTCTCCACACTCTCTCCAGCATTTATTGTTTGTAGATTTTTGATGATGGTCATTCTGACCAGTGTGAGATGATTATCTCATTGTAATTTGGTTTGCATTTCTCTAATGATTAATGGTGTCGAGCATTCTTTCATGTATTTGTTGGCAATCTGTATATCTTCTTTGGAGAGATGTCTATTTAGGTCTTCTGCCCATTTTTGGATTGGTTTGTTTGTTTTTCTGATACTGAGCTGCATGAGCTGCTTGTAAATTTTGGAGATTAATCCTTTGTCAGTTGCTTCATTTGCAAATATTTTCTCCCATTCTGAGGGTTGTCTTTTCGTTCCGTTTATGGTTTCCTTTACTGTGCAGAAGCTTTTAAGTTTCATTAGGTCCCATTTGTTTATTTTTGTTTCCATTTCTCTAGGAAAAGGGTCAAAAAGGATCTTGCTGTGATTTATGTCATAGAGTGTTCTGCCTATGTTTCCCTCTAAGAGTTTGATAGTGTCTGGCCTTACATTTAGGTCTTTAATCCATTTTGATTTTATTTTTCCTGTATGGTGTTAGGGAGTATTCTAATTTTATTCTTTTACATGTAGCTGCCCAATTTTCCCAGCACCACTTATTGAAGAGGCTATCTTTTATCCACTGTATATTCTTGCCTCCTTTATCAAAAATAAAGTGACCACATGTGCGTGGGTTTATCTCTGGGCTTTCTAACCTGTTCCATTGATCTATCTTTCTGTTTTAGTGCCATTACCATACTGTCTTGATTACTGTAGCTCTGTAGTATAGTCTGAAGTACAGGAGCATGATTCCTCCAGCTCCGTTTTCTTTCTCAAGATGGTTTTGGCTATTCGGGGTCTTTTGGCTTCCATACAAATTGTGAAATTTTTTGTTCTAGTTCTGTGAAAAATGTCAGTGGTAATTTGATAGGGATTGCATAAAATCTGTAGATTGCTTTGGGTACTATAGTCATTTTCACAAGGTTGATTCTTCCAATCCAAGAACATGGTATATCTCTCCATCTATTTGTATCATCTTTACTTTCTTTCATCAGTGTCTTACAATTTTCTGCATACAGGTCTTTTGTCTCCTTAGGTAGGTTTATTCCTAGGTATTTAATTCTTTCTGTTGCAATGGTAAATGGGAGTGTTTTCTTAATTTCACTTTCACATTTTTCATTATTAGTGTATAGGAATGCAAGAGATTTCTGTGCATTAATTTTGTATCCTGCTACTTTACCAAATTCATTGATTAGCTCTAGTAGTTTTCTGGTAGCATCTTTAGGATTCTCTATGTATAGTATCATGTCATCTGCAAACAGTGACAACTTTACTTCCTCTTTTCCGATTTGGATTCCTTTTATTTCTTTTTCTTCCCTAATTGCTGTGGTTAAAACTTCCAAAACTATGTTGAATAATAATGCTGAGATTGGGCAACCTTGTCTTGTTCCTGATCTTAGTGGAAATGGTTTCAGTTTTTCACCATTAAAGACAATGTTGGCTGTGGGTTTGTCATATATGGCCTTTATTATGTTGAGGAAAGTTCCCTCTATGCCTACTTTCTGCAGGGTTTTTATCATAAATGGGTGTTGAATTTTGTCAAAAGCTTTCTCTACATCTACTGAGATGATCATATGGTTTTTCTCCTTCAATTTGTTAATATGGTGTTTCACGTTGATTGATTTGCGTATATTGAAGAATCCTTGCATTCTTGGAATAAACCCCAGTTGATCATGGTGTATGATCCTTTTAATGTGCTGTTGGATTCTGTTTGCTAGTATTTTGTTGACGATTTTTGCATCTATGTTAATCAGAGATATTGGTCTCTAGTTTTCTTTTTTTGTGGCATCTTTGTCTTGTTTTGGTATCAGGGTGATGGTGGCCTCATAGAATGAGTTTGGGAGTGCTCCTGCCTCTGCTATATTTTGGAAGAGTTTGAGAAGTATAGGTGTTAGCTCTTGTCTAAATGTGTGATAGAAATCGCCTGTGAAGCCATCTGGTCCTGGGCTTTTGTTTGTTGTAAGATTTTTAGTCACAGTTTCAATTTCAGTGCTTATGATTGGTCTGTTCATATTTTCTATTTCTTCCTCATTCAGTCCTGGCAGTTGTGCATTTCTAAGAATTTGTCCATTTCTTCCAGGTCATCCATTTTATTGGCATATAGTTGCTTGTAGTAATCACTCATGATCCTTTGTATTTCTGCAGTGTCAGTTGTTACTTCTTGTTTTTCATTTCTAATTCTACTAATTTGAGTCTTTTCCCTTCTTCTCTTGTTGAGTCTGGCTAATGGTTTATCCATTTTGTTTATCTTCTCAAAGAACCAGATTTTAGTTTTATTGCTCTTTGCTATCGTTTCCTTCATTTCTTTTTCATTTATTTCTGAGGTGATCTTCATGATTTCTTTCCTTCTGCTAACTTTGGGGATTTTTTATTCTTCTTTCTCTAATTGCTTTAGGTGTAAGGTTAGGTTGTTTATTTCAGATGTTTCTTGTTTCTTAAGGTAGGACTGTATTCCTATAAACTTCCCTCTTAGAACTGCTTTTGCTGCATCCCATAGGTTTTGGGCTGTTGTGTTTTCATTGTCATTTGTTTCTAGGTATTTTTTGATTTCCTCTTTGATTTCTTCAGTGATCTCTTGGTTATTAAGTAGTGTATTGTTTAGCCTCTATGTGTTTGTATTTTTTATAGATTTTTTTCTTGTATTGATATCTAGTCTCATAGCGTTTTGGTCAGAAAAAATACTTGATATGATTTTAATTTTCTTAAATTTACCAAAGCTTGATATGTGACCCAAGATATGATCTATCCTGGAGAATGTTCCATGAGCACTTGAAAGGGTATTCTGAAGTTTTTGGATGGAATGTCCTATAAATATCAATTAAGCCCATCTTGTTTAATATAGCATTTAAAGCTTGTGTTTCCTTATTTATTTTCATTTTGGAAGATCTGTCCATTGGTGAAAGTGGGGTGTTAAAGTCCCCTATTATGAATATGTTACTGTCGATTTTCCGTTTTTTAAATTTTATTTATTTTTTGCGGTACGCGGGCCTCTCACTGTTGTGGCCTCTCCCGTTGGGAGCACAGGCTCCGGACGCACAGGCTCAGCGGCCATGGCTCACAGGCCCAGCCACTCCGCGGCATGTGGGATCTTCCCGGACTGGGGCATGAACCTGCGTCCACTGCATTGGCAGGTGGACTCTCAACCACTGCGCCACCAGGGAAGCCCTCGATTTCCCCTTTTATAGCTGTTAGTATTTGCCTTATGTATTGAGGTGCTCCTATGTTGGGTGCATAAATATTTACAGTTGTTATATCTTCTTCTTGGATTGATCCCTTGATCATGTAGTGTCGTTCTTTGTTTCTTGTAATGGTCTTTGTTTTAAAGTCTATTTTGTCTGATATGAGAATTGCTACGCCAGCTTTCTTTTGATTTCTATTTGCATGGAATATCTTTTTCCATCCCCTCACTTTCAGTCTGTATGTGTCCCTAGGTCTGAAGTGGGTCCCTTGTAGACAGTGTATATACGAATCTTGTTTTTGTATCCGTTCAGCCAGTCTATGTCTTTTGGTTGGAGCATTTAATCCATTTACATTTAAGGTAATTATCGATATGTATGTTCCTATTCCCATTTTATTAATTGTTTTGGGTTTGTTATTGTAGGTCTTTTCCTTCTCTTGTGTTTCCTGCCTAGAGAAGTTCCTTTAGCATTTGTTGTAAAGCTGGTTTGGTGGTGCTGAATTCTCTTAGCTTTTGCTTGTCTGTAAAGGTCTTAATTTCTCCATCAAATCTGAATGAGATCCTTGCTGGGTAGAGTAATCTTGTTGTAGGTTTTCCCCTTTCATCCTTTTAAATATGTCCTGCAATTCCCTTCTGGCTTGCAGAGTTTCTGCTGAAAGATCAGCTGTTAACCTTATGGGGATACCCTTGTATATTGTTTTTCCCTTGCTGCTTTTAATATTTTTTCTTTGTATTTAATTTTCAATAGTTTAATATGTGTCTTGGCATGTTTCTCCTTGGATTTATCCTGTATGGGACTCTCTGTGCTTCCTGGACTTGATTAACTATTTCCTTTCCCATATTAGGGAAGTTTTCAACTATAATCTCTTCAAATATTTTCTCAGTCCCTTTCTTTTTCTCTTCTTCTTCTGGAACCCCTATAATTCGAATGTTGGTGCGTTTAATATTGTCCCAGAGGTCTCTGAGACGGTCCTCAGTTCTTTACATTCTTTTTTCTTTATTCTGCTCTGCAGTCGTTATTTCCACTATTTTATCTTCCAGGTCACTTATCCGTTCTTCTGCCTCAGTTATTCTGCTACTGATTCCTTGTAGAGAATTTTTAATTTCATTTTTTGTGTTGTTCATGATTGTTTGTTTCATCTTTAGTTCTTCTAGGTCCTTGTTAAATGTTTCTTGTGTTTTCTCCATGCTATTTCCAAGATTTTGGATCATCTTTACTATCATTATTCTGAATTCTTTTTCAGGTAGACTGCCTATTTCATCTTCATTTCTTAGGTCTGGTGGGTTTTTACCTTGCTCCTTCATCTGCTGTGTGTTTCTCTATCTTCTCCTTTTGCTTAACTTACTGTGTTTGGGGTCTCCTTTTCGCAGGGCTGCAGGTTTGTAGTTCCCGTTGTTTTTGGTGTCTGCCCCCAGGGGCTAAGGTTGGTTCAGTGGGTTTTGTAGGCTTCCTGGTGGAGGGGACTAGTGCCTGTGTTCTGGTGGATGAGGCTGGATCTTGTCTTTCTGGTGGGCAGGCCCACGTCTGATGGTGTGTTTTGGGTTGTCTGTGACATGATTTTTGGCAGTCTCTCTGCTAATGGGTGCGGTCGTGTTCCTGTCTTGCTAGTTGTTTGGCATAGGGTGTCCAGCAGTGTAGCTTGCTGGTCATTGAGTGGAGCTGGGTGTTGGTGTTGAGATGGAGATCTCTGGGAGATTTTTGCCGTTTGATATTATGTGGACCTGGGAGGTCTCTGGTCGACAGTGTCCTGAACTTGGCTCTCCTACCTCAGAGGCACAGCCCTGATGCCTGGCTGGAGCATCAAGAGCCTGTCATCCACACGGGTCAGAATGAAAGGGAGAGAAAAAGAAAGAAGGAAGGAAGGATGGAAGGAAGCAAGGACGGAAGGAAGGATGGAAGGAAGGAAGGAAGGGAGGAAAGAAGGAAGGAAAGGAAGGAAGAAAGCAAGGAAGGGATAAAATAAAAGTTATTAAAATAAGAAACAAAAAATAATTATTAAAAAATTTTTTTAAGTAATTACAAAAAAAGAAAGAAAGAACAATCAAACCAAAAAACAAGTGCACCAATGATAACAAGTGCTGAAAACTATACTAAAAAAAAAAAACAACACAAAAAGCAGAACCCTAGGACAAATGGTAAAAGCAAAACTATACAGACAAAATCACACAGAGAAGCATACACATGCACACTCACAGAAATAGGAAAAGGAAAAAAATATATATATCTTTGCTCCCACAGTCCACCTCCTCAACTTGGCATGATTCGTTGTCTATTCAGGTATTCCACCAATGCAGGGTACATTAAGGTGACTGTGGAGATTTAATCCGCTGCCCCTGAGGCTGCTGGGAGAGATTTCCCTTTCTCTTCTTTGTTCGCACAGTTCCCGGGGTTCAGCTTTGGATCTGGACCTGCCTCTGCGTGTAGGTTGCCTGAGGGCGTCTGTTCTTCACTCTGACAGGATGGGGTTAAATGAGCTGCTGATTCGGGGGCTCTGGCTCACTCAGGCTAGGGGGAGACACGGGGTACGGCTGCGGGGCGAGCCTGCGGCAGAGGCCGGCGTGAGGTTGCACCAGCCTGAGGCGTGCTGTGCGTTCCCCCGGGGAAGTTGTCCCTGGATCACGGGATCCTGGCAGTGGCGGGCTGCATAGGCTCCCGGGAGGGGAGGTGTGGAGAGTGACCTGTGCTCACACACAGGCTTCTTGGTGGCGGCAGCAGCCTTAGTGTCTCATGCCCGTCTCTGGGGTCTGCGCTGATAGCCGCGGCTCGCGCCCGTCTCTGGAGTTCCTTTAAGCAGGCTCTTAATCCCCTCTCCTCAAGCGCCAGGAAACAAAGAGGCAAGAAAAAGTCTCTTGTCTCTTCAGCAGCTTCAGACCTTTTCCCGGACTCCCTCCCGGCTAGCCGTGGCACACTAACCCCCTGCAGGCTGTGTTAACGCTGCCAACCCCAGTCCTCTCCCTGGGATCCGACCTTCGAAGCCCGAGCCTCAGCTCCCAGCTCCCGCCCGCCCCGGCGGGTGAGCAGACAAGCCTCTCGGGCTGGTGAGTGCCGGTCGGCACCGGTCCTCTGTGCGGGAATCTCTCCGCTTTGCCCTCTGCACCCCTGTTGCTGCGCTCTCCTCTGCGGCCCTGACACTTCCCCCCTCCGCTACCCGCAGTCTCCACCCGCAAAGACGTGTGGAAACCTTTCCGCCTTCACAGCTCCCTCCCACTGGTGCAGGTCCCGTCCCTATTCTCGTCTCTGTTTTTTCTATTTTCTTTTGCCCTACCCAGGTATGTGAGGGTGTTTCTTGCCTTTAGGGAGGTCTGAGGTCTTCTAACCAGCATTCACTAGGCGTTCTGTAGGAGCTGTTCCACGTGTAGATGTATTTCTGATGTATTCGTGGGGAGGAAGGTGATCTCCACGTCTTACTCTTCCGCCATCTTGAAGCTCCTCCGAGATCTATCCTTTTAACAGGTTTTTAATTGCCCATACAGTGTTAACTATTGGCACCATGTTATAAAGCAGATATCTAGAACTTCTTCATCTAGAAAGTTTATACCCATTGAGCAACAACACTCCATTTCCCCCACATCTCAGCCCCTGGAAGATGTCACTTTATTCTCTTGCTTGTGTGAGTTTGACCATTATAAATAACTCATGTAGACGGAATCAAGCAGTATTTGTCCTCCTGTGGCTGGCTTATTTCACTTACCATAGAGTCCTCCAGGTTCATCCATGTTGTCACGTATGGCAGGACTTCCCTCTTTTTTCACGCTGAATAATATTTAATTGTATGTATAGACCACATTTTCTTTATCCATTCATCTTGGCTATTTTTAAATAATGTGATAAATGGGGTTTCTTTAAATATTCTATTCCCCAGATATGCTGAATTCATTCACAGGTATTTGGCACCATACCTATTTTCTGGAGTGAATTATCTCCGTAACTGAAAAAAATGATAAATTTCTCTCATTTACCCAATTCTTCATCTTCTTTCTGACCAGAGCCTTCTAAACAAATGAAGTTTATGGCTTGCCCAAAACATACATATTTTCTTTATTTTGTGGAGGCAGACTGATTGGGAAAGACTGCTGAGCTGTGAGGAGAACTGATTTGCAATAGATGTTCAGGACCTTTCTGTGTGAAAGCCCAAGCACTTCAGAACAAAACAGAAATCGTTTTAGTGTGTACCCACCTTTCCATAAAGCTCACCAGAACATGGTGGTCAGCAGATTTAACTTCCCGTGCAATCATTCAAACACCAGTCACTACTAGTACTTATGTTTCCAATATGGGCTCACCTTTACACTGTAAAAATCTCATTTTCAACCAGGGCTCTCTAATGGGCTCTACACAAGAGAAAAACAAAGAGTAAAATCCTAACTCTAATGTTTGTATTTCACTTGCTAAATGAATGGCAGCTTCCAGAAGTAAAATTTCTACACATTTCTGAAAAGAAAGAACCCTAGGCATGGATCATCTACAGCAGAACCTCCCACTGTTGTGGCCTCTCCCGTTGCGGAGCACAGGCTCCAGACGCGCAGGCTCAGCGGCCATGGCTCACGGGCCCAGCCGCTCCGCGGCATGTGGGATCTTCCCGGACCGGGGCACGAACCCGTGTCCCCTGCATCGGCAGGCGGACTCTCAACCGCTGCACCACCAGGGAAGCCCCCTATAATTATTCAGTCTGCATAAGTGAGATACTGTGGCATTACCTGCTCTAGACTAGCCTGGACAATGATATCCACAAAGTCATGAGTGTGATGTGATAATCTGATTATTCTATAAAACATTTTTATTAAAAGTTTGCATATTAAAGTTTTTAAAATTTGGTTTACCACCTAATCATATCGTGGGACAGCAGAGATACCCATATCACATGCTGTCAATACTGAGCTTGATAGAAGAAGAGGGAAAGAAAGTGAATGGTGTCAGAAGGTGAGCCACAGAAGAACAGAGGGTGTAGCTTGTTAAAGGGAAAAATGAGTCCCCTAATTTGACTGTATGTAAGAATTCACTGAGAAACGGTGGGAAATGAGAATTAAAAAAACTGATGGACTGTAAAGGACCTTAAATTCCAGGGTGAAGAATTTTTGTATTACTGCATAGGTAGATGGGAGGCTTTTTGAGCATTTCATCATAAAATGATAAAAGAATTGCTTAAATGACATTAAATTGATTGGAGTGGGAGATCTTTGCAGTAACAAAGGAATAAAGGTAGCAAGATTCAGAGTAAGAAGGGAAACACCACATGGGAACATTTCAGAGAGAACTGAGTGGAGTGGAGAAATATGATATGCAGCGTGAAAAGAATGAGTGGAGTCTAAAGTGATTCCAAGATTTATTAAATAGATTCTCTAATGCAAGACCCACTTAGCCAATTTAAAGTCACTGAACTTGCACGCGCACACGTGCATGTGTGTGTGTGTGTACTCTGATTCAGATTTTTGGCTAGCCCAGACTCAAGTTCCCTATCCCGCAGACTCTTGAGCCTTTCCCAATACATCACTTCTCTAAAACGAAGAAGTCAGAAGTGGGAAGGCTTGGCCTTAAAAGGACAAGGAATGTGGTGTCACATCCCTCCTCCCTTTAGGAGTTCCAGCCCAAGGCCCTGCCCCATGAAACCGTGATGGGCCATTCATGTAGAGAGCTACCAGAGCCCTGCAGAAATCTTTCTGATGCCTCCTGGGCATCTTCTTAGAAAAATGGACAAAAGGAACAGGTGCTGAAGAGAAGCTGCTGTGGGAACAGTCAACCCTGGTGCAGAATTTCATTGGCAGCCTTTCTGCTCACTCATTGTAGGATATTTTACAATAATTTCCACCCTGTATCCTGGATTCTATGACTCACGTTTCTCAGTATTGCTGGCTGCCAGCCACCATAGTCCTCTGGGAGCAGAGCCTGGCAGCTGCATCCCAGCACGATGGTGAACAGAGGTCCAACTGGATGTGGCTGCCATGCTGCTACCACAGCTGTGGTCTCAAAAGTCAGGAGCACGCCAGGGGCTATGCCTGGAATGAGGGCAACAGAGCACTTGAGCGCCCCAGCCAGGTGGTGGAGAGCTCAGGGTTCCAACCACTTTGTGTGAGATGCCAAGAAATGTAAAACTGTCAAAGTGACCTGGGAGGTCCTCTCTTGTCGATGCCACTCAGACAAAACTGAGTCTTGGCTTGTAAACAACTTGATTCTCCTTTTATGAGACTATTCCACTGTTTCCTGATGTGGGACATTACTGGAAAATATACAAGTATAGATGGTCAAGTCTAACTTTCTGCTTCCTAATCTTTCTCACTGCTATGATTAGAAAGGAAATTCTGAGTACACATAACAGTAGTAGTAATAATAATAATAATAATGTAATAGCTACTATTATATTTAGTTTTTCTCTGGGCCAGACAAGATACTAGGCACCTTAAATATGTTATCTCAACACAACAATCTTATGAATTACATGCTATTTTCACCCCTGTTTTACAGATAAGAAAACAACTAGAAATGTTAAATGCCTTGCCTAATGTAACACATAAAATAGGTGGCAGAACCAACATTTGAACTCAGCTTTGTCAGAGCCCAGAGCAAAAGCACTTATTGAGCACACCACTCATACCATTTGTAGGAACTTAGTCCATAAAACGTGCCCTGTTTTTGCAATAGTCAAATGTATGGATTTCATGTAGTTAAATATATTTTAGCATGTCTTTCCTCTCTTAAAAGTTAAGAGAAAATTGTCATATACTGTTGGTAAGAGTGTAAATTGGGATAAGCACTTTGGAAAACCACTGGCATTATTTACTAAGTTGAAGATTTGCATATTCTATGATCCAGCACTTCTACTCCTGACTATATGCCCAAGAAAGATGTTGCACGTGTGCATCAGAAGAAATGAAAAGAATGGTCATGACAGCATTATTTGTGATAACCCTAAACTGCAAATAACCCAGAAGTCTATCAACAGGAGAATGGAGACATAATTGGGGTATATTCACGCAATGGAATGCCATACAGCAATAAAAAGTAATGAACCCGGTTACACACAACACGGATGAATGTCATGCTTAGGAAGCTAGACATAAAGAACACATGTTGTGTGATTCAATTCATTTAAACTTCAAACAGACAGACTAGTACGGTGCTTAGAGATTCATACTTAGGGGATAAAATTATGAAGTAGAGCAAGGAAATGATTACCATAAAAGTCAGAAAAGTGGGGAGGAGGAGGGACGTGGTCATAATGGGTAGAGGCTGGGAGAGGCTTTTGGGGTGCTGGCAATGTTCTGGGGGTGTTGGCTTGAGAAGGTAGTTAAATGTGACTTGCTTTATAATAATTTGTTAAACCAAACATGTATATTTTATGTATTTTCTGTATGTGTACAATATTCTACAATACAAATGGTTTTAAAACAAGTTTAGAAGGAAAATGCAAAAAGAGTGCAACTTTTGCTTTCAAATTCAGCCTAAAATATCTTGATAAGCAGCCCATTTTAAGACAGATTTTAACTGACAAAATCTGCCCCCTTTGGAGTCACTTCCAGCCTCTTTGCTGATCTGAAGCTCTCCCATTCCCACCCTTTTTTTTTTTTTTTTTTGCAGTACGCGGGCCTCTCACTGTTGTGGCCTCTCCCGTTGCGGAGCACAGACACCGGACGCGCAGGCTCAGCGGCCATGGCTCACGGGCCCAGCCGCTCCGCGGCATGTGGGATCTTCCCGGACCGGGGCACGAACCCGTGTCCCCTGCATCGGCAGGTGGACTCTCAACCACTGCACCACCAGGGAAGCCCCCCACCCTTTTTAATCATTAATATTTTTCTTGTTAAAGAAATATTTCCTTGCTCCCATTAGAGTTGACTGCACTCGAATGTTATTTCCCTAAGAAGGAACAGATTGATTTGTCTGGTCTGCTACTGCAGGAGTAATCCTGAGCCTTCTGCGTCATCCTTGACTCAAGGATGCTTCTACAAAAGGATAATGGTAACAGCAAGGTTTACTGTTTTAGTTAACACATCTGAATAAAGGCTTATCAGAACTAGAAACGCAGTATCCATGATACTAGGAAAGATGCTTGGACAGAGCTGGGACGGAGATGGGATGAGAGAAGGGACTGAGTCTAGTCCCAACAAATGACCAGCTGAGGTACCTCAGCCCAGAGTATGCAATGGGTTGAAGCCCAGCTTCTATGGGTTTCAGAGGTCTAAGTAGATAGCATATCAAGATATTCAGTTGGATTACCCTAAACTCTCAATTCTAAAGGACATGGCTTTTAAGCTAGGAGAATTCAAGACATATTAAGGATTTTTTTTTTGAGTTCCAAGTTCAACAACAGAGAAAAGTTAAGTAGTAGTAAGAAACTACGTCTCATGTTCTGAGAAGTATCTTGACGGATTTGCACTCTCCCTTCTTCTGTTAGTAATCACCTCCATGTTCAAGGGCCTAATCGAGCTAAACTTAGTATCACCGTTCTCCTTGGTGAGGAACGGGAATGAATGAAACGTTTGCAAAGCTATATATGGCCCTGCATACTTCATTCTGAATAACAGAAGTACAGGTAGTAAACACTGACTGAAGGCTCACTGTCTTCTAGGCACTTCTTCTGAGCTACTTAAATATAGAATTTCATTTAATCTTCACAATACTATGAAGTTGGTTCTATTTTTATTATCTCATTTTACCAAGGACAAACCAAGTAAGGCACTAAGAAGTTAAGTAGTTTGTCTTATTGTAGCCCACACTACAATCCTCTGGGGAAGAATGTAGCGTGCAAATTAAACAGTCTGAGTTTTTCTTTCTTCCCTTTGCTTTTCTAGATCTTACCCATCTTTTAAGACCCACCTAAAATTCTACTTCCTTCATGAACCATTCATTCATAAACTTATCCTTCTCTGAAGTACAAAATATATTCTCGAACTACACATCTTGACAATATTTGTGATCCTGTCTCTTTGCTTTATCTCCCCAAACAGCCTACAAGCTCATCGAAGACAAGAGCTGTGGCACACATGTCTGTACACCCCCTGACCCCACCTTGCCTCACTTCCCAAATGGTGCTTGCAGACACAAGGCATGGAATTTAATTGTTGAGCTGAATTGAGTTGTGTAATTAAAGTATATTTTTGTTATTTTCTTAAGAACCAACAGCAGAGCTATACCCATACATAAAAATTTCACAAATGAGGAATCAGAGAGGTTTTTACTCCATGTATTTTTGTATTATTTAGATTTTTACAGCAAAAGTTTTATTTATAACCCTGAGCTTAAAGTTTCTGGCAGGAAGAGAAGTGCAGTGAGTTGGATGAGCATGAACTGGAAGTAAAAATGTTGATTCCCAGTTTTGGTTCTACCTTGAACGAGGTTTAAAGCTTCCCTGAGCTAAAGAGAGGGGACTAAGCGGGGAGACTGTAAAGTGCCGCCCCTACCCCTTGACTTTAAGCCTGAGAATACATTTAATTCTCAAAATTTCATTATTCATACATATTTTAGGTGGCATAATCCCATAACTTGGTACATTTCAGACCTTTCATATTTGTTGTCAATGTTATTCACTGTGTGTGTTGGTGTGTATGTGCATGTATGTTTCCTTCGACATTCTTAGGAGGAAATAAGATTTGTCAGGACCTCAGGGTAAATTTGTTACTGGAATTTAGGTACCAAAATTTTGCTCTGAGTTTTCTGAGAGTCAAACCCAAAATGTAAGTGTTTTAAGCCATAATTGTTTAGAATTGTTATTTCTATTCAAAGGGTATTAACACACAGCATTTGCTTCTTACAGAGGAACTGGTTCTGTAGAATGTGTTATTCCAGTCTGCAAACTTTCTTGGCCAAATGTTTGAACTTGTTTAAAATGAGAATCTTGATCATCCACCAGTTACCTTCCAACATACGTTGAGTTTCTAACACACAGAAGTATAAGGGAAACCAGAGATATTTTAAGGGTTTTGAAACTGTTAAAGACTGATGTCCACATAGCACTTCTGCTTGTATTTTATTCATGGATGGTCATCCAAGAAATGGTAAAAAAAAAACATGTGAATGTGTGTCCACAATATAAGTATTTCAGATCAATATGCTTTTTCTATTAGCTTTTAAAATCTGTTTGCATAAAAGTTTATTTTCCAACCCAGCTCTTCTCAGGGCTTTTGTGGGCAGAGTGACTAGAGACATGATCTTTGCAATATTTCATTTTGTTATCTCTTATTGTTACATGGTGGCCCAGAGTACGGCATGAATAAAGCTGTCTTGTCATCAAAATGCATTCATTCATTTAACAAGTTCCTGAAAATAGTGGAACGGTTGCTAAGCAATGGAGAAATTATATATTCCAAGGGATCTGTGCAGATTCTAAAAGCAAAAGTAGTTCTGGGAATAGGTTAGTGTCTCCGGACACCAACTGAATAAAACTGAGAAAGTGACATGCTCTACCTAATGGTCAGGAGGCAGTATCTTTTAATTTTTCCCTCTTTCTGACCCAGGTTTTCAAAGTAACAATATAAGTAGAAAATTACCTATCAAAAAGTATTCTGTGTCCACTTATGGATTAGATAGCTGGCAAGCCTGTATCAATTTATTTTAAAAGAACTATGGTATGAAAATATATTCTTTTAATTAGGAAGTAAATTCATTTTAGATATATTAATCATACTTTAATTGCAGAAATACATGCTTAATGCAGAAAACTTAACACATAGATACACATTTTTAAAAGCACAAAGTTAAAATTATTTTTTAAAAATAAATCACCCATAATCCAATCCTTCTCCAAATAGCCAACGTCAATATTTGGGGATATGTTAATCTGTCACTTTTATCATTATATGCAAAGTTATTATTATTTAACATACTATACACACACTATACACACATGCACTCATTCTAAAGGCTATGGATATATCACTCTTTTTAAAACAGTGTTTAAACATTTAGGTTGTTTCTACTTGATCACTCCTTAAATAACTCAATTATACTGTACAAACATTTTAAAAAGTAAGTACTTTTGGGCTTTCCTGGTGGCGCAGTGGTTGGGAGTCCGCCTGCCGATGCAGGGGACACGGGTTCGTGCCCCGGTCTGGGAAGATCCCACATGCCGCGGAGCGGCTGGGCCCGTGAGCCATGGCCGCTGAGCCTGCGCGTCCGGAGCCTGTGCTCCGCAACGGGAGAGGCCACAAGCATGAGAGGTCCGCGTACCGCAAGAAAAAAAAAAAGTAAGTACTTTTTTCACTGCAAAAGTAATGCATGTAGAAGAACTTCTGGAGTGGCAATAAACACCTTGGGGATATTGAGCAAGCTCTGAGTCAGGTCAAATAAGGACAAATGCTGTGAAGGGGGATTTTCCAAACAGCAGCCAAATAAGTGAAATAATGACAATCTCTGGAGATGGGGCTTTTGGGGGAGCTCCAAACCCATTTTACCCCCTCCAGTGGCGGCGAGGCTGCTGGGTTTTCAGCATCTGTGATTGTGAGGCTGCTGTATCAAGGTTACTGTAACGTATCTGGAGAGCAGGGTGGGAAAAAAGCTTGCTGTCCTTACTGAGATTCAGTCCTCTTTCTTAAATTGACTGTTGTTGTACTGTTCCAAGTATTTGGTTAATTTCCAGAATCCTCCAGAGAAACAGAGCAATTGGATATATATATATAGATATATATTAGAAGACTGATTATAGGAATTGATTCATGTAATTATGAAGGCCTGTCAGTCCTACAATCTGCTGTCTACAAGCAGGAGAACCAGGAAATCTGTTAATGCAATGCAATCTGGGTCTGAGAACCAGGAGAGTCAATGGTGTATGTCCGAGTCCAGTGGCCCAAGAACCAGAGCAGGAGCTGGGGGCCAACGAGGTAAGTCCGTGGCTGAGACCAAATGCCCAAGAACCAGAAGCATCCACGTCCAAGAGCAGAGGATGGATGTCCTAGCTCAGGCAAAGGGAGCAAATTTTCCCTTTCTCCACCCTGTTCTATTTAGTCCCTTAACAGATTCGAGGATGCCCACTCACATTGGTGAAGGCGATCTTTACACCTATTCAGATGCTAATCTCTTCCAGGAACACCCTCACAGACACACCCAGAAATAATGTTTTACCACCTGTCTGGACATCTCTTAGTCAAGTTGACACACAAAATTAACCATCACAGTTGTCTTAACATCCAGAAATCATTTAACGTAACACACCATATTAACAGGCAAAAGGACAAAACCCACATGATCATATCACTAGAGGCAGAAAACACATTTGACAAAATCCAACACCCTTTTATGATAAAAATTCTCAAAAACCTAAGAATTTATAGTTACTGCCTTAACCTGACAATGGACATCTACAAATTACGACAGCTAACATCATAGATAATGATGAAAGACTGAATGCTTTTCTGCTAAAATCAGAAACAAGACAAGGATGTCTAAGTTTGCTCTCATCACTTCTATTCAACATTATACCAGCACTTCTGTCCAGGGTAATAAGGCAAGAAAAAGAAACAAAATTCCTCCAGGTTAGAAAAGAAGACATAAAACTATGTTTATTCAAGAAGACAAGATGTTGTGGATAGAAAAATCAAGCAACACACACGCACACGCACACGCACACACACAGCTATTAGAGCTAATAAACAAGTTCAGCAAGGTTGCAAGATACAAGACCAACATACAAAAATCAAGTGTCTTTCTCTATACAAGCAATGAACAATGCAAAACAAAAGTAAAAAAAAAAATTTTCATTTAAAATACCGTCAAAAAGAATAAAATATTTAGCAATAAATTTAACAAAAGAAGTGTAAATTGAAAACTACAAAACGCTGGTAAAATAAATTAAGAAGGCCTGAATAAACAGAGAGACATCCCATGATCATGGATTGAAAAACTTAATACTGTTAAGATAGTAATAGTCCCCAAACTGATTTTCAGATTCATCATAATCCCTATCAAAGTCTCAGCTGGAATTTTTGCTGAAATTGACAAGTTTATCCTAAAATTCACAGGGAAACACGTGTGACACCAAATAGCCAACAATTCTGAAAAAAACTAAAGTTGAAGAACTCACATTTCTCTATTTTAAAACTAGGTTACAATAATCAAGAGAGTGTGGTATTGACGTAAGGATTAACATATATATCAATGGAACTGAATTAAGAGTCCAGAAATAAACCCTTACATTTATGGTTAATTGATTTTGACAAGGTTGCCAAGATACTTCAATGGAGGAAATAAGTCTTTCAACAGCTGGTGCTGGAACAACAGGATACACATATGCAAAAGAATGATGTTAGATCATTTCCTCGCACCACAGACAAAAATCAATTCAAAGCAGGATGATAGGCCTCAGTGTAAAACCAAAACGCCTTAAAGAACACTTATCAGTAAATCTTTGTAATCTTGGGTTATGAAAGCCTTTTAGATAAGACATCAACAGCACAAGCAACAAAAGAAAAAAATAGATAAATTGGACTATATCAAAATTAAAAACTTGGGACTTCCCTGGTGGCACAGTGGTTAAGAATCCACCTGCCAATGCAGGGGACATGGGTTCGAGCCCTGGTCTGGGAAGATCCCACATGCCGCAGACCAACTAAGCCTGTGTGCCACAACTACTGAGCCTGCACTCTAGAGCCTGCAAGCCACAACGACTGAGTCCGTGAGCCACAGCTACTGAGCCAGCGTGCTGCAACTACTGAAGCCCGTGCGCCTAGAGCCCATGCTCTACAACAAGAGAATCCACCACAATGAGACGCCTGCGCACTGCAACGAAGAGTAGCCCCCGCTCGATGCAACTAGAGAAAGCCCACGTGCAGCAAGAGACCCAATGCAGCCAAAA
The DNA here is from genome assembly GCF_059928025.1 of Delphinapterus leucas. Lineage (NCBI taxonomy): Eukaryota > Metazoa > Chordata > Mammalia > Artiodactyla > Monodontidae > Delphinapterus > Delphinapterus leucas. Next base: position 115,069,501 of record NC_143131.1, on the reverse strand, counting down.
ATAAATAAATAAATAAATGTATTTTTAAAAAATTAAAAACTTTTATTCTTCAAAGGACATCACCAGAAAATGAAAATACTACCCACAGAACGGTGAAAAGTATTTTCAAATCATACATCTGATAAGAGACTTGTATTCAGGATACATAAAGAGGTCTTACAGATCAACAACAGAAAGACAAATGATCCAATTAAAAATGGGAATATAATCTAAATAGACATTTAACCAAAGAAAATTTTACTCACTGATCATTTTACAAAAGATCAGCGAGTAAAAGATACTCAACATCATTAGCTATCATGGAAATGCAAATCAAAACCACAGTGAAGTACCACTTCACACCCACTAATATGGCTACATCAAAAAGCCAGATAATAATTAATGTGGGGAAGGATTTGGAGAAATTAGAATTCTCATACACTTCTGGTGAGAATGTCAAATGGTACAGCCATTTTGGAAAACAGTCTGGACGTTCCTCAACAATTGAACAAAGAGTTACCATATTACCCACCAATATCATTCCTTAATTACATACCCAAGATAAATGCAAACATTTGGCCACACAGGTATTTGTACATAAATGGTCGCAGCAGCATTATTCATTACAGCCAGAAAGTGGAAAACAACCCAAATGTCCATAATCCCAATGAAGAGATAAATAAAATGTGGTATATCCATACAATGGAATATTATGCTGGCTCCAATAGGAATGAAGTGCTGCTACATGCTACACACAGATGAACTTTGAAAACATGCTAAGTGAAAGAATTCAGACCACATATTGTATGATTCCATTTACAGGAAATATCAAAAACAGGCAAATCCACAGAGATAGAAAATATATTAGTTGTTACCAGGTGCCAAGGGAAGGGGGAAATGGGTATAGGGTTTCTTTTGGGAATGAGGAAAATATTCTAAAATTAGACAATGGTGATGGTTCCACAACTCTGTGGATATACTAAACCCACTGAACTATATACTTTAAAAGGGTGAGTTTTATGGTATGGGAATTGTATTTCAATAAAGCTATTATAAAGAAAAGCATGAATTTGACTTTAAACATCAGATTCTATAAAAATATATACAATGAAAATTCCCCATACCACCCCAAACTTGTATTGCCCCATCACCTTTCCCAGAGACACAGTCAACACTGTTTTTGTGAGTCAGTCAGTACACATTCTCTGCATTTTCAAGCATATATAATTGCATAAATTTCTGAACACATTTACTGTTATAAGATAAACTTCTAAAAGAATTGTTGGAGCAACACGATTGAACGTTTTTAATTATCTACATACCTATTTATCATTAATATATAGCCAAATCATCTTGCAGAAATATTGTATCAACTTCCTTTAATTTTAGCCATGTTTAAGAGTTCACAATTCCTTATACCTTCTATAGTCCCAAATATCGTCATTCATTTTAATCTTTGGCAGTCACATGTGAAATACTTGTATCTTTTAATGTGTATTTCTCTATGCATGGTTAGAAATTCCATGTTTATGTTCTTTGCCCATTTTTCTTCCAGGGTGATTGTTATTTTCATATTGATTATTTCATTATGAAATTTAAAAAATACAGAATAATGCAGAGGATAATAAACATCGATGTACCTACCACTCAGAGAAATAAATGCTAACATTTTTTATCATATTTGCTGCATATTTTTTAAAGAAAACTCTAAAAATAAAGCTGATGTCTCCCCTGTTCTCTATATTACATTCCCATTCTTCTCCCCTGGATGTAACCCCTAACATAAACTTGGCATGAATCCAGGCCATTTTATACTTTAACTATGTATATATGCTTTAATAATATATTTCTATATAAAACATATTGTACTGTACATGGCATTTGGCAATCTGGGTTTTTTTGTTTTGTTTTAACCCAACATTGTTTTTGGGATCTACCTATATTGATCAAATAGATCTATTTCTTCTTTTTTATTGCATCATAGTATCATTTTATGAACATACTTAATTTCTCCTTTCCTCTAATGAAACACATTTGGATTGTTACCTGTTTTTGCTGAAACAAATAATTCTGTAATGAATAGATCTTCATTTAGGTCTCTTGGTGCATATGTGCATGAATTTCTCTATGCTATATTCTCAGAAGTAGCGTAGCTGGCTTATAGGTTTTACTTATCTTCAATTTTAGCAGCTATTGCCAAACTGCTTGTTCAAATTTACACTCCCATTTGAACAAGCAAGGCTCCTGACCTTATGGAACCTGCATTCTGGTGTGTGTCTAGAGAAGGATGGGAGATGGCTGAGTCCTATCTCTTTGCCCTACTGACCACCCCTGGCACTGTCAGGCTTTAAAGCATCTCATTATTGTTTTAGTTTATTTTCTTCTGATTACCAGTAAGACTGAGGTTCTCCTTCATTTGTTTACTAGTATTTTATTGATTATAAAACACAGCTCCCATTTTTAAACGTATACCTTTATGATTTGATACCATTCTAAATGAGCCAGACACACGGATCCAGCTGTAGAAAAAAATATTTTGTAATAGGCATATGATTTTGCAATAGGTTATGACTGTCATAAACCAAGAGAGATTTTTTTCAGACATCTGGCCTTTTGAAGTAGTAATCACTGACAAAAATAAAGAATCAAAGTTTCTGATTAAGAGCACAATTTAGGAAATTGATTTCTAAAGAGAGTGGCCTACATTTTTAGTTCCTTTTTGATTGAAAGGATTTTTTTTAATCAAATAAATAGGTCTATTCAATTCTGAAAAAGTCATTCCAAAGGACCTTATACCTTGAAGATGATTGAACTATTTAGAATTGGGGTAGTCTGGTAAGAGTTACCTGGGCACAGTTGGGGGTGCATAGTATGTAGTCTAGAGGATTGGGAGCATTCCTGGGAGTGCCCCAGGCCCCTCATATTTCTGAAAGGACATGGGGAGGAGAAGAGTTTTCAGATAAAATCTCTCAAACTCAACTTCAGCCTGGAAAGGATTTCCTCATTTGAACACTGTACAGAATTCTGCCCAAAGCCACTTAACTGGCATTGTGAGAGGATCTTTAATTTCAATCCATTTCAAATAAACGGGCTAATAAGTTAGGGGGACTCAGTGCATAGCCCAGGATCCTACTCATGTCTTATCAATCATGACTTAGTCATGATTTATTAGAACCTTTCATGACAATATTAAATTGATGGATTATAGCAATTATAAAGCAGTGATCACAGAACACAGCAGTGTGTGCGTTTAGAAGTATACTTGAAGGATGCTTCAGCACGGCTTCATCCTGCCTGGATGTTACATTCTGATGGGCGATACATACACACCCCTGCAGTTTTCAAGATTTAGGCACACATTAGGGCTGAAGTAGAATTTCCTTAGAGCATGTAGATATTTCTATCGGGCTCTTACATGTGGTTATTCCTTTATAAAATAATGAATACTCTTTCAATTTCCTCAACCACCACTTTCAGACCTTTGAGGGCACTACATTCTGCCACTTCTTTCTTAAAGATTTGCTCGTCAGAAGCTCTGCTTAATACTGTCTCTTCACCCTATACTGCCAAACGCCTTTTTGAAAATGGTACGCTCCAAGAAGACAGAACTCACTTCTGCTTTTGTTCCCCCAAAGAAGCCCAGCGAGCAGCTCATTCCGTCTCATAACTAAACTAATCAGATATTCATTGGTTTTTCCCTGACCCTCGGTGTGATTGAAGTGGCCCATTCTTACTCCCTGACTTGCCCGGGAACCTTAATTATCTAACAGGCTGCTGCCAACAGTTGGGGACATTATTGCAATGAAGGCAGCCAAACTCCCCTGCCAATATGCCTCTAGGACCCTGTCCGAGTCCTGCTCTAGTGGATGCTGTTAGAACCATCCAAGCTTCCTCAGATTCCCTTAATGGTTCTGTGGATCCATTGCTCAGCTTCTGTGCTGTTTGCTCCTAGTGGCTCATATCTTCTAGAAATCTTCATCACAGAACTAACTGCTGGTTACTGAAGCTGCTTCACCCAGATACTGAGAGCCTAAAATCCAGGGGAGTCACATGTTCCTGGAGTAAACCTTAGCCAATGACTGACTGTTGCAAGAGGATGAAAGCCCAGCTCCTTTGAGGGGAGAAAGACTCTCCCACCGCTCTGCTGGGGAATCAGAGGAGGCTCAGACTTAACCTGAAACTGCCCTCTTGCCTGGGGAGAGGGATAGGAGGTCAGTGAGGTAAGGAAGACCCGGTCAGGTGAGGATTTATAGAACATGTGCCCAGCCCTTTAGATATTCTGCATGTGACAGAAATCCACCAAAGGGTTTTGAGGAGGGGAGTGGTATTATTTATGTTTTGGAACAATCATTCAGACAGCTGGATGGAAACAAGTTTGTAGACAGCAATTTGGAAGCATGGGACCGGTAAGAGATCCTCTGTGGGGACCAAGCCACCTGTCTTGAGCAGGGACACTTTTTGGCCCATGAGAATAGCTGTGACAACCTATGAGAAGCTGAAACACAAGGAATATTGCTATTGGGGTGGGCATCCAAGTAAGCTGGGTTGCCAGATAAAATACAGGATGCCCAGTTTAAATTGAATTCCAGATAAACAATAAATAGTTTTTTGTTATAAGTATATCCCTAATACTGCATGGAGGAAAATTACATGGGACATTCTTACATTAAAAAGTTATCCATTGCTTATCTGAAATTCAAATTTAACAGGGCATCTTGTTGTTGTTGTTTCCTATGTCTGGCACCCTACATAGGGATTTCTAAATAAGGAGGCTGAGTTAGCTAACAAGTAAATAGTTGGAATGTACAGAAATCTCTTAAATCTCAGTGTTTTTTTTTTTTGGTCTGGGTCTATAGGCTAGAGTCAAAATGAAAGCATCATGTCACTAAAGTTAGAAATAAGTTAAAATTATTTACATGCTATGCTCAAGTGCATATAAATAATTATAATTTATTCTACTTTATGGGACGACTTAGGCCACTAAATGAAAAAGAAAAAGAAAATCCCTGATGATTCAGATTCTATACCATCCAAATATGTCTCTATCCTGACTTTCCGCCCAACAGAAAGTTTTGTCATATTTTCTTTCTCCTACGAAACTGTGCTGAGCTGAAAACAAGGGTAGTCCTTTAAAGGCAACTTGTGTAGATGTGAGAGTGATCCAGCAGAATACTGAGTCACACACTGCCTTGGCCGGCCAGTGCGCGTGCACCTTAGACTGTGCCCAAGAATGCCCCCAGGGTGCTGAGAACTTCTGACCCTGCTGCAGAGCTCACCAAGCCTCTTATGAGGAAGAGTAGCATTGTGGTTACAGAACTTGGGCTCTAAAGTCTACTAGACTTGGCTTTGAATCCCACTTTGGCCACTGAGAATCTATGTGGACGTAAGGAAATTAAGCTTAGTTTTCTCATCTGGGGATAAAAATAGATATGCTATAATATGTGGATTAGATGAGCTATTATGTGAAAAAACATTTAGTATAGTGCTAGATTCACAGTAAAGTCTCAACAATGTTAGTTACTGTAGCTATCATTAGCCATTAGAGCTCACAGTATGAAGGGACCTTCCCTGACATAATAGTATAAGTTCTAGATGCTGTTATATGTGCCTTAGGGGGCATTCTCCAGAGGCCCATCCAACAACCAGCATTTGTGTAAAACTGATGTAATGGTAAATATTCTCAGTAAAGTGGAGAAGGGGAAGTGGTAACTGAGAAGGAAAGAGGTCAGGCTAGGGTGTAAATCAAGCCAAGTCCAATGGGGGGTAGGTGTGGCAGTTCCACAGCAGACCTACTGAGATGGGACAGGTCACACTGCAGACTTGCCCATCTCACGGGACAAGGGGGCTGCACAGCCTCAGTTGTTGGTTAAGTAATGCCCCTAGGCATGTGTCCGCAGGTCCCTGCAGGGAAAGGGAGTTAAGACAGCAAGAGGGCAGCCCTTCCACCAAGAGACACAGGTGCTGGCTGTCTGGAGTGAAAATGCCCTGGGAACTAGGGTGCACAAAAAAAGGGAAAGGGATCTAACCGGATGTGGGAGAAGTGCTAATAGCATCCCGCCATTCAGCTTGAAGCAAAAAGCCTATATGAGAGAAGAAGAAAGATCTGTGGTTCTCATTTATTTTACTATAGTATGCCTGCTGAAAGAGAGATGGGGAGGCGGACACAGATATTTTCTGGGATGGTAAGCTATGGAGAATTCCCTGTAAACTCTGCTTAATAAATGATAGCTATTAAATTTCAAATATTAATATAAACATGTTCATTAACTGTGAGTCCAGGATGGTTGGCTCACATAGTTTCTTCTTCTTTAACTCAACTCCTAAATAAATATTACATTGATAATCATCTTGTTATTGATATCCCCCAAATGATGACTACTTCAATAAGAGGTAAACACATCAATAGAAAAATGGACAAAGGACATGAACAGGTGATTTACACACACAAAAAAAGGTAAAAATGGACAATAAACATAAAATTATTGCTTAAACTCACAAGTAACCAAAGAAATTTAACCTATGAGATACTAGTTTTCACCTATCAGAACTGATAAGGATTTTTAAAGTAATAATACTTAAAATTGTCAAGAATGTAGAGAAAATGATCACTCTTACACAATGTTATTGTAAGTTGGTATAACTTTTCTAAAAGACAATTTGACAACATACAACAAAATACATAAAAATGCAGACCCTTTGACAAAGCAATTAAACTTTAAGCAATTTTTACTAGGGAAGTAATCAATGTGTATAAAAAATTTATTTCAATAACGTTTACTGCAATGCAACTTAGTATATCTAAAAATTGAAAACACTACAAATGTTTACCAATGGAGGGTTCAAATAAATGAACAGGGGTATACAAAGTATCATAGCGGACTGTGTAGCCATTTGTAAATGTTGTAAAAATATATCGATCAACAGAGGAAGTTTTTAATCATATATTATTAAACCAAAGAAAAATCATATTGTAAACATGAACAGCATGATCCAATCTAAACACAGAAATAACTCTGAAAAGATATATATCAAAATGTTAATAACAGTTATCTTTAGGTATCAAGGATGACTTTTTTCTTTTTTTTTTTTTTGCGTTATGCGGGCCTCTCACTGTTGCGGCCTCTCCCATTGCAGAGCACAGGCTCTGGATGCGCAGGCCCAGCGGCTATGGCTCACGGGCCCAGCCGCTCCGCGGCATGTGGGATCCTCCCAGACCGGGGCACGAACTCGTTTCCCCTGAATCGGCAGGCGGACTCTCAACCACTGCGCCACCAGGGAAGCCCCCAAGGATGACTTTTAATTTCTTCTTTCTGCTTATCTGTATTTTTCTAACTTTTCTACAGTAAACATGTATTGCTGGAATAATTTTAAAATGTTGTAAAATAACAAGATACTTCTTGTCTGTACTTAGTTAAAAATGAAGTACTCTCAAAGACTGGGCAGCAATACATATTTTTCCATTGTGTTAATTTCCTGTCCATTAAGCATATGTAATGAACAGTCTTCCATGACTCCAACTGGCTGGAGGAAAGCCAAGTGCTACATAACAAACAAAGCAATGGAAACCATCCATTCGGCCTCGGCCAGAAAACCATGGCCTCAGGACTGAATCTATCAGGCTTCACAGTTAGAATAAGTCTTCAGTCATGTTAAGGACTTATGTGAGATAAAGTAGTCCCTGGAAAAGTACCCCTTTCTAGTAGTTGCTGCCTCACGAAATTCAGAATGTTATCAATGACTTCACAGTTGGGAAAACCTAGCAAAAGGCCCTGTATGTGGTAGATGTTCAAGAAATGTTTGGATTGCAACGTAATGATCTTCATTTTAGGAGTAACAGAACCAAAGTTAAAATGCTAAGATGATAAAATACTTTGTATATACCCCTGTAAAGCCATCAAGTAGTAGTCACATTAGTAAAGGTTTTCTTTTTTCTAAATTCAAAAACTGTGCGACAGTTCCTGCCCATTGCTACTGCTGCCCAACACATTGCTGCTTATTTCAAACTACAACATCTTAGTGCTTTAGAGAAGCTGTAGGCTAAGAAGGAGAGGAATAGACAAGGCCATGAAAATCAGAAACAACCACAAGGCATATCCCAGTGGCAGAGTCTGAAGTGATCCATGTGATCACCTCCTTGCCCAAAGTACACATCTTCTCATCCCCACCACCCACATTGAGTGGACATTTACACGTCTGAGAGTCTTCTCCGTTATCCTTCTCTTTTTTAAAAAGGTGACCTTTCATCAATTTCCCAGCCAGTGTCTTTGTAAACTTTATATCTAGAATGCATTAGAGCTGTATTTTGCCCACTAAGTACTGAATTTCAAAAACAATTTCATCTCCAGCCTACGTATAAATACATAAATTTCTTTGAGAAGTATTTTGTTTATCTAGCGAGCCAGAATGGAACCTATTAGAAAAAACTGCATTCCTACATGGTGGCTTAACTAATAAATCCCATCACAAAAACATTTCTGTAAGTGAGGCACTGCATTTTAACCACCCGCCCTTTTCCATTCCAATAACCTGCAGGGATGAAACATTCCATTAGCATGTCGTCTATATATGGGTGTCTAAGTTTTGAGGTTTTAGTGATCAATTTTTAGATGGAAAAGCAAATATATGTAGACTGTATGACACCCACAGTGTAATCCAACTGTGACCCTGTGCCAGAAATCTAGGTTGGCAGCCTGAAGTGACAATTTGATACATACTCAGAATTAAATAATGGGCACATTCCATCCCCCAGAGTATGAGTGGATGAATGTAGATGACTTGGGAATGACCACCAAAACCATTACATGAGAGAGTACTTGGAAGTATGTCCAAAAACACAGAGAACTTTCGAGAGTTCACAAAGGCAACCATGAATGCTATGTAACACTGGTCATAGTTTCATTTGACACTGTGTCCTCCTTTCTCTTCTACAACCCTTCCTTCCCTTCCCTGGTTCAAGATGCCTGGGAGTGTTTGAACAGGAATCAGAAGAGCCCAGGTAAGGAAGTATCTTGGGATGCAGAGGTGCTTTAAAGACAGCACAAGCATGCACCTGCACCAAGAAATTTCCGTCATGCTTTGCTTCAGTCCACCATTGTCGCTTCCTCTAGTTAATGAATTGGTTTTATCAAATTCTCCTGTCTTAAGGCATTTTTTCTTTTCTGCATACAGGTCTTTTGTCTCCTTAAGTAGGTTTATTCCTAGGTATTTTATTCTTTATCTTGCAATGGTAAATGGGAGTGTTTCTTTAATTTCTCTTTCAGATTTTTCATCATTAGTGTACAGGAATGCAAGAGATTTCTGTACACTAATTTTGTATCCTGCTGCTTTACCAAATTCATTGATTAGCTCTAGTAGTTTTCTGGTAGCATCTTTAGGATTCTCTATGCATAGTATCATGTCATCTGCAGACAGTGACAGCTTTACTTTTCTTTTCCAATTTGGATTCCTTTTATTTCTTTTTCTTCTCTGATTGCTGTGGCTAAAGCTTCCAAAACTATGTTGAATAATAGTGGTGAGAGTAGGCATCCTGTCTTGTTCCTGATCTTAGAGGAAATGGTTTCAGTTTTTCACCATTGAGAATGATATTGGCTGTGGGTTTGTCATATATATATATGGCCTTTATTATGTTGAGGTAAGATCCCTCTATGCCTACTTTCTGGAGAGTTTTATCATAAATAGTGTTGAATTTTGTCAAAAGCTTTTTCTGCATCTATTGAGTTTATCATATGGTTTTTATCCTTCAATTTGTTAATATGGTGTATCACATTGATTGATTTGCATATATTGAAGAATCCTTGCATTCCTGGAATAAACCCCAATTGATCATGGTGTACGATCCTTTTAATGTGCTGTTGGATTTTGTTTGCTAGTATTTTGTTGAGGATTTTTCATCTCTGTTCATCAGCAATATTGGTCTGTAGTTTTCTTTTTTTGTGACATCTTTGTCTGATTTTGGTATCAGGGTGATGGTGGCCTCGTAGAATGAGTTTGGGAGTGTTCCTCCCTCTGCTATATTTTGGAAGAGTTTGAGAAGGACAGGCGTTAGCTGTTCTCTGAATGTTTGATAGAATTCACCTGTGAATTCTCCTTTCAGTATTTTAGTCAGTGGACTAACCTCCACTGACTAGCCTCCACTGAGGTTAGTCCACTAACCTCTCACCTCCGTGTTTTCTCATAAGCAATCTATAGTTGGTCAAATAGTTGTTTAATTCTGATGAATTATAATTAATCTTTTTGTCTTATATCTACCTGTACTTCTGGTATCATATCTAAGATGGCTTTGCCTAACCTAAAGCCACAAATATTTACTCTTATATTTCCTACTAATTGCTTTATCATTTTATCTCTTACATTTAGGTCTATAATCTATTTTGAGTTTATTTTGTATATGTTGTGAGGAAGGGGCCCAACTTCATACTTCTGCATGAGAATATTCAGCTGTTCCTGCACCATTTGTGAACAGATTATTCTCTCCCCATTGAAATCTCTTGGTATCCCTGTGAAAAATCAATTGACCATAACTGTGGAGGTCACAACAAACTTTTTAAGAATGGAAATCTTTAGGGTTACCTCCATAGGCAGTGAGATTGGCAGTGGCACAGGTACATGTTGAGAATGTTTTTTTTTTTTAATTTTACACTTTTGTATCATTTATATGTGTACAATGATCTTATATGATTTATAATTTAAAATTTTAGTTTTTAAAAATACCACATTTAATGCATGTTTTCTGATGAATAAAGCCTATTGCCTAAATAGGTACTGTACCTCAGAGAGAGATATTTTCTAAAAGGGATTTTCTAGGATGATTTCAAGGTATTTTAAGATTAGTTTTTTATATTCAAATGTGAAAATATTTTGTACAGCCACACAACAACAACACCTGTATTTTTACTCTTTGGTCTAAGAATCACAACTGACGATACTGGAGGGGTGTGTTTATATTCTGACAGTAGATAAGAGAGGGAGTTAAGTATTATTTGAAGTGCCTGTTGTGGTTCTCTTTGGTAGACCCTTCTGGTCTTTTGGATTTGTGTTGCCTGTTTTTATTTCTGAATTAGAATATTTTGGTTGATGCTTTTTGCTTAAGAATTTCCCAATCTCTCTCTCTCCTTTCATTTTATTTAATGAATTTAAAGTGATTTAATTTGTCCAATGGTTTCCTAAGGAAATCTGGCATAATCAAATTCTTTTAATAATAGCACAGAAAGCTTCTTTTATCACCTAAGAGTAATGATGCCTTTCTTGTATTTACGGGCTGCCAGGAGCATCCAGATAATTACGTTTTTTCTGGAACAGAAGAAAATCAATATGGTTTACCCAATACTTTTTCTCTTATTTTCTGAGCTCATAACTCTGTAACCATTTACCAGTCCTCCCTTTTACCTTCTTACCAGAGTGAGAGATATATTTGGTAACTACAACATGAAGGAGATTTGGAATAATTGATTTAATAAATATAAATTGTTCCCCTAAATCATGCCTTGTCCTCTTGGGATACAGTGGTCAGTGAAGGCAGCTACAGTCCCTGCTTTCAAGGGACTTAGATCATGGAGAGACAGGCATTAATCATACTATGACATAAGTAAATGTGTTTGTACAAAGGGAGGCAAGAGGTTTGAAGGAAATGAACAGAGTGCTGCAAAAGTCTTTAGGGAAGCCTTCCCCGAAGAAAGTGATGAGATGGAAAAGACTGACAAAGAAGGAATCAAGAATATGAAGAGGGACAAAGCTTGTTTCAGAGAGAAAGAAATGCATGTTTCTGCAAAGGCCCTATGGTAAGGGAGTGTAGACTGAAAGAACGCCAATAGGACTAGAACCCAGAAAGGTAGGGAGGAGGTGGTGTGAAATGAGGCCAAACAAGTGAGCAAGGGCCATAAAACCGCCAGCCTTGCAAAATTCAAGTCCAGCTCTGCCACTTTCTACCGATGTGACCAGGGCCTAACTACCAAACCACTATTAAGCTGACTTTCCTTATCTATAAAAATAGGAATAATAATATATCTCAATGATGTTATAAGGAAGTCTAAATGAGATATTACACATAAATATACATGAATACTCAATAATAATGGCTCAATTATTCACCTAATTTTCGAGGTTATTCCTAACTGGTCTTCCTACTCCTCTCTCCTCTAGAATCAATCCTCTGGTCATTGATCCTCCTAAAGCACTGCTAATCATATACCTACATTGCTTAAAAAATAATAACCTTCCCTCATTGTTTACAGCAGGAATGGCAAATAGGCTTCAGCTCAAGAACCAATCCCAAGTAAATTACAGTAGATTTCTGGGCTGAGATTTCAGGACTCAACAGTAAATATTCCTACAGTTGACTGGCCATCTCTGCCATGGGCACTGAATGCAACATGCGGCAGGTATGCCGCTCCTCAGCACAGAACCCAAGTACTTCCTCGATCTACCTCTTTCCTGTTTTTCAGTCTCCTCTCAACCACCTCCTGTCCTCTTTCCCAATTAGAAATGTACTCAAAAAGATTACGAATTTATCCAAAAATTGTGTACCCCCAAAATACCAACATGTTACTCCTTACACATACTGTGAGAACCCTTCATTCCACCGCACATTGGTTCATGATGTTTCATTTGTCTGGAATATTCTTTCCAACTCAGAGAACTCTTACTCCTCCACAATATCCTTGTGTATCCTATTTGAGAGGTCTATGCCCCTGATGTTCTAGGTCAAACCCCTTGAATAGATGCTGTCACAGAAACACACCTCTTCCCTTCAGAGACTGTATGTATCTTAGTTTGAAGTCACAGAGTTGGCAATGTGGTCAAGTGATTACCATCTGTGTCCCTCTTCACACTCCTAGCTCACAAGAGAGGGAACCGTACCCGTATGTGCCTTCTCCATCCACTTCTGCAACTCCAGCACCAAGCACCTAGTCTGCCATAGGTGCCCAATGCACTGGTGTTAAATGAACTGATAGCCCCAAGGTACTTCCTTTCTCATGTACCCTTTAGAAAATTTCTCACCAACAGATTCAATATCAGTGACAACTTTAGGTAAGAAAGGAAGGAAAAAGACAGGTGAAGTACTTACTTAAAATTTGAATGATCTCTTAGTGGTTCTTACATTTCAGTGAGTAGCAACTGCTGTATACTGACCCTCCATGGCCTAAACTCTTCCATTATCCCTGACTAAAATATCTGTCTAAATTCCCCAAATCATCACCGGAATGCACGTGTCAAAATAATCCAGAGGGCTTCCCTGGTGGCACAGTGGTTGAGAGTCCGCCTGCCGATGCAGGGGACGCGGGTTCGTGCCCCGGTCCGGGAGGATCCCACATGCCGCGGAGCGGCTGGGCCCGTGAACCATGGCCGCTGAGCCTGCGCATCCAGAGCCTGTGCTCTGCAACGGGAGAGGCCACAACAGTGAGAGGCCTGGGTACCGCAAAAAAAAAAAAAAAAAAAAAAAAAAAAAAAAAATCCAGATATCTAAAGGGAAAATTGAGATGTCTCTCCTTTTCTCCTATTAGGCTCTTTGGATGTGTTCATCTGTTATATGCCAAAGTCAGAGGTTTTGTTTTACAGTGGCTGCTAAAGACCAAAATGAGAATTCTAGTCTGTATCCGTTCCTAATTCAGGATTTACATTGAGATAATTTTAGGTAGTGTATGGAGTCTATTACTAATATACAGAAGTCTGATAGATTAAAATCTAGGAGAGAAAAGATAAAGAACATACTCTCCTCAGGAGAATTCTTGTTCAGTTCCTGTGTTTGCCAGCTAATCTAACCCCTCTACCAATAAATCTTAGATTTTATTGACAATAGAGTTCCAGTTCTTAGCAGAGAAAAATCAATTGGAATACTGGGTGAGACTTTATTGGAAAGTACAGGTTGAGAAGAATTTTGCTATTTTACACACTTAGGGTCACCCTGAGAATGACTTCCTCCAGCACTACATTTTACATTATATGCATGTTATTTTGAAACAGACAGGGATCTCAGAAAAGTTCCAGTCTAATAATAGTTTTATTCCATAGATGAGAAAACCTGGAAGAAGGTAACTCAATGTGGGAGACACTCTGTTAAACAGCATTTTTGAAAGAGTGCTCCTTGGAGACTAAGTTTTGCCAGATGTTAATATCTGTTTCACAAAAGAGGGAGGAAATAATGTCACTGAATTTGTCTAGGAAATGTTGACTTAAGCGAAGTCCAACAGTACCACTACAGGAATTCTCAGAGCCTTTAATTTGTTAGTAGATGATGAAAGTCTCCAAGAGGGAGAATACTGAAAACAGTTTCACGATTAGAACCATTTTCCATAACTGTTTCTCAGAACTGTGGTTGTTGAGAAGTGTTGGGCAAGAAATGCTGCTCTAGCTCAAGCTTAAAGGGATTACACCAGGAGAAAAATGAGAATTGGAAAAGGGAAAGACAGTCAAATTAGGTGAGCCTCTGAGACTGACCAGCAAAAGAAGACAAAAATAAAGAGAAAAATCTTTGGTTCACCAGGGCAGCCTGGGCCCTGGGGTTAAATGAATAGCTTTCCACATAGGGACTAGTGCCACCTACTCTGATCCCCCCAAAAGGAGTTGGGATGGAACCCAAATAGAGAGTTGTGTGCTAACTGGACTCCTTAATGTCCCTTCACATGGCATGTAAAATGGAGATCAGGAGCGCTTGAGGTAATTGCATCCTGCCTAAATCAATTCTGCCTTTGGTTACGATTGGATAATCCTGCCTCAAATTGTTCTCTAATGTATCCGTGGGTTGTTAAACAGCAAGTGCCTTTCATTTCATAGGAAATGGCTTTTGACTGTATAAAGCAGTCTTTGTGGGACGTTTGTACTTCTCTTTATGCTTGTGAAGTGCGTTGGGACAGAGGTCAGTATAAAATCTAGATTTATTACTACTATTAGCAAAAGTAAAAGAGTTATGAAGCCATTTATTCTGCCTTTGATACTGATAGATGAAAAAAGCCAATTCTCCTATGTGGAATGGAAGCTCAGCCTCAAAATTTAAACATCCATATGTTCCGAATGCACTAGCTTCCAGCTGCAGGTGTGCAGACAGGAGCAAGGGTTTTGGCAACTGAGCTCTAGGGCTTGGGCTTTCTACAGTTGAGACCCACACCTCCCTAAAGTGCGTGGAGCCATGGGATACATACACAGAAATGGAATATCAGAATGTATCGAATCCAATGCTCATTCTAAACTATCAGAAGCAGTTTTGTTTTAGGGCTCAGATTTTTTTTCTTTCCATATTTATTTTATTTGTCCTCACTAGAATGGTGTTAATGAAGTTAGCTATAGGCTTTTTAATACAATTCAGAGTAGAAAGACAAAGAGTTATTTTACTGACTCACTGGAAATTAGATTTTAAAAATTCTATTCCTCAGATCTTTTGAGGCCAGGCTGGCCACGAACCATGCACTCTGACACTGGTTTTACTTACGCATTCTTCGGCTTAACTTCTTACCTTTCCTCCATGATTAAATGAATACTTCCCATTCAAATGTGTGCTACTGGGCTTCCCTGGTGGCGCAGTGGTTAAGAATCTGCCTGCCAATGCAGGGGACACGGTTCGAGCCCTGGTCCCGGAAGATCCCACATGCCGTGGAGCAATTAAGCCCGTGCGCCACAACTACTAAAGCCCGTGCCCTAGAGCCTGTGCTCCGCAACAAGAGAAGCCACCACAACGAGAAGCCCGTGCACTGCAACGAAGAGTAGCCCCCACTCAGCGCAACCAGAGAAAAGCCCACGCGTAGCCATGAAGACCCAACGCAGCCAAAAAATAAAATAAAATAAATTTATAATAAATAAATAAAATAATAAAATAAATTTATTTTTAAAAAAAAGTGTGCCATTGAGGAGAAACAGAGAAAGATATGTCTTGCATGAAGGCCAACTTCTAGCAGCTTTTAATCATTTAATTTGTTGAGCTTGTTAATGTTGCTTACAGAAATGGAAGGGTCGTTTCAGTATATATTAGCAAACATCTTCTATAAATCTCAGTCCATGAAGTCTTATAGTTCTTCACAGGAGTTATTAAGGCTGAAAGACACACATTTTCCTCAAAGTCCAGCTTGCATTAGCTACCTTAACAAAATCACTGTCCCTTACTCGGCATTATAGTAAACTAGAGGAAGCATAGTGAGGCTGGAGGACAGTTCAGGAAGATTTGTTCTTTTTTTTTTTTTTTTTGCGGTACGCGGGCCTCTCACTGTTGTGGCCTCTCCCATTGCGGAGCACAGGCTCCAGACGCGCAGGCTCAGTGGCCATGGCTCACGGACCCAGCCTCTCCGTGGCATGTGGGATCTTCCCGGACCGGGGAACAAACCCGTGTCCCCTGCATCGGCAGGCGGACTCTAAACCACTGTGCCACCAGGGAAGCCCAGAGTTGTTCTTAATTTGGGAGAAACCAGAACACGTTAAAGTGTTGCCAAGAAGATCGAGACATATCACATTGATGATACTGGGGAGAGGGAGAGTAATTAACAGCACACAGTTCCTGAGAAGATGGAAGAGAGAGAACACAGAGTACAAGTAGACTTGAGAGGAGGAAGGCAAAGAGGCTTGCAGATAAGGGGCCAGGGACTCCTCTCCCATGCCTTCTACTTTCTCTTTAAGAGGAGATCATCTGCTGAGAGGATGAAGGGCATAGAAGCAAATTTAGACATCTTCTGCAGGTACGAGAACTGGATGGGCCAAGACAGGTCCACATTGAAGGCAGCTGAAGCTGTAACCATGAGTTAATAATGGAACCAACTGGTATAACTGCCAGATGGTATAATTTCTCCAGCCAGTGCTTGGCTGTCCAGGTACCAATCCAGAGAATACAAGTGGATGGGTTACCTGTTTCCAGCAGTACTCAGGGTCAGGAATGTTCAGTAGAGGAATGTCAACTTGCAGAGGTGTGAGAAGTGGACCTAAGTGAAGTGGAAAAGAGGGGAACCCTTACCTGTCTTGACCTTGAGAGTCTGTCTCTCTGACTCCACTCACCAAGGGAGGCCATGGGACAGAAGTGCCAAAGCCAGAGTTCAACAACGAAGAACCCCAGAAACTTTTTCCCTGCTCTGAAACTCTACCTCCCTCCTGCTGTGGATATGACAGAGAAAACGCCTAGAGCTTAGCACACAGTAGGTACTCAAAAATCAATGACTGAATGAGTAACAAGTCTGTGATTTTTTTTAAAAAAAGCAACAGTAGACACTCAGAATTTTTAAAATTATTTAGTCTGAGCAAGGGATTATGTATATAGCAGCATTTTAACTTTGCTGTAATACTTCTCAAAAGAATCATGCTTTTTCTCCTTTGCTGGTAAAAATAAAAGGAAGGAAGAATAGTATAAACAATGGAGGGAAGGAAGGATGGAAGGAAGAAAGGAAGGAAGGGTGGTGGGGAGGGAAGAAGGAAAGGAAAGAGGAAGGAAAGGTGAGATGGGGCAGGGAAAAAGAGAGGAAAGTAAAAGAAAGACAATTTCTACATGTTTTGAAATATGCCTAAGAAAATAACTAATAAAATGGTTAAATGAATTCTTAAGTAATTCCAAGAACTCAAACGGTCACCATTCATTATGGGTTTGGATTCATTTTAAAGTCCTGTAAAGCTCTTGCTTGGCCTTATTACTTCTCTTTATGTACTCCATTTCTTGACAATATAGCTTTTCCCACATGGTAGCCTGTTTTGCGTGTCAGCTGTTTTTATGTGAATTTTAAAGATTTAGAGCCACAGGAATTTGCTGGATAGAGAATGGTCCAAAAACTGAGGTGCATTAGATCACGTAAAGGAAATTCATATTTTATTAATTATGTTTTGATATATTAGCATATGAAACATTTTTATTGCCAGAGCAGCTCCTTTACCCTGGCCCTGTATTAGGTATAGAATATAATAGATAACCAGACATTTAAGTACTTAACTATAATTCAGAACATTGTAATTTTAAAATATAAATGTATTTTTATTTTCCTGATTGTAAGGGCATTTTTTTCTTTGGCATTTCTTTTCTTTGGCATAATTCCTTAGGAATTATTTTGAGTTATAGCGATGAGAAAATCAAAGAAAGCTTTTTTTTTTTTTTTTTTTTGCGGTACGCGGGCCTCTCACTGTTGTGGCCTCTCCCGTTGCGGAGCACAGGCTCTGGAGGCGCAAGCCCAGCGGCCATGGCTCACGGGCCCAGCCGCTCCGCGGCACGTGGGATCTTCCCGGACCGGGGCACGAACCCGCGTCCCCCGCATCGGCAGGCGGACTCTCAACCACTGCGCCACCAGGGAAGCCCAAGGAAAGCATTTTAAGAAGACACAGGATGCCCATTTCAAATGGGTTATAATTGCAGGAAAAAGAGTTGGCTCCACTGGATGTGTTTTTCTCTTCCTTCATCATTAGAGTTGTGTCTAGCTTCCTATGACATAAAAAACCTTGAAGGATACAGTGATTTTGATTTCTTCTTACTTCTTCAACTCAGATCTAAAGGCAGCTATGCAACAGCCATGCATTTCTACATTTATTATTTTTTTATTGAAGTACAGCTGATGTACAAAGTTGTATTAGTTTCAGGTGTAGAGCACAGTGATTCAGTTATATATATATGTATATATATACATATATATACACACATATATTTTTCATTATAGGTTATTATAAGATACTGAATATAGTTCCCTGTGCTATACAATAGGTCCTTGTTTTTTATCTATCTTATATATAGTAGTTTCTACATGTTAATCCCAAACTCCTGATTTATCCCTCCCCCCTCCCTTTGGTAACCATAAGTTTGTTTTCTATGTATGGGAGTCTATTTCTGTTTTGTAAATAAGTTCATTTGTACCATTTTTCTAGATTCCACACATAAGTGATATCATATGATAATTGTCTTTGTCTGACTTGCTTCGCTTAATATGGTAATCTCTAGATCCATCCATGTTGCTGCAAATGGCATTATTTCATTCTTTTTTATGGCTGAGTAATATTCCATTTTACACACACACACACACACCACATCTCCTTTATCTATTCATCTCTTGATGGACATTTAGGTTGCTTCCATGTCTTGGCTATTGTAAATAGTGCTGCTATGAACACTGGGGTGCATGTAACTTTTCAAGTTAGAGTTTTCTCCAGATATATGCCCTGGAGTGGGATTGCTTGATCATATGGTAACTCTATTTTTAGTTTTTTTAAGGAACCTCCATACTGTTCTCCAAAATGGCTGCACCAATTTATATTCCCACCAAGAGTGTAGGAGGGTTCCCTCTTTTCTACACCCTCCCCAGCATTTATTACTTGTAGACTTTTTTTTCGTGGTACGCGGGCCTTTCACCATTGTGGAGCACAGGCTCCAGACGCGCAGGCTCAGCGGCCATGGCTCACGGGCCTAGCCCCTCCGCAGCACGTGGGATCTTCCCGGACTGGGGCATGAACCCGTGTCCCCTGCATCGGCAGGCGGACTCTCAACCACTGCGCCACCAGGGAAGCCCACTTGTAGACTTTTTGATGATGGCCATTCTGACTGGTGTGAGGTAATACCTTATTGCAGTTTTGATTTGCATTTGTGTAATAATTAGCAATACTGAGCATCCTTTCGTGTGCCTGTTGCCCATCTGTATGTCTTCTTTAGAGAAATGTCTGTTTAGGTCTTTTGCCCATTTTTTGATTGGGTTGTTTGTTTTTTTTGATATTAAGCTGTATGAGCTGCTTGTATATTTTGGAAATGAATCCCTTGTTGGTCACATCATTTATAAATATTCTCCCCCGTTCCATCGGGTGTGTTTTTTCTTTACATTTACTATTTTTTAATGTAAGGTAAGAAGATCGTTTTTATGAGAGTTTCTGGATTTTTATAATTTATTGTACTATAGTTTCTAGTTTATTCTAGCTAGGTAGAATGTCCTGGTATTTGAGTGGTGAGTTTCATTGGTTCCAAATATCACTTTTATTTTTTTCTGGTTATAAAAACAATACATACCTGTGTTTTCATCTTTTCATCAACAATGACTGTATCTGTTTTGTACAGAAAAACTAACCATAGTGACTGAGAGCAAAAACTCTGGAGTGAGGCCAAAATCTGGTTAAGATCATGCCCCGTCATTTATTAGAGGGGTTACTTTAGACAACCAAGCAACTTTATCTTGCCAAGCTTCAGTTTCTTTATCTACAAAAGTAGGCAAAAATACCTATCTCTTGGGATTATTGTGGATCCTCAGTTAAAGTGCTTAGCACATGCTGAGTACCTGATGAGCACTCAATAAATGCCCTATCTTAGCAGGGTTGGGGGGGAGTTTAGAGGAGCTTTTACCCTTCCTTTATTGAGCTAAGAACAACTTGGCAGGTTCTCCCTTCTTGGCTTCTCCAGGTATCTGGGATTCTCAGTTGAAAGAGCAGGGATGTGTCTGTCTTCTCAGTTCTGCAGCTTAAATCTGATGGGCTCTAGACATTAAGCCACCTTTTAGACATGAATAATCCCTAATTCATTTTCCTACTTGTTATTAAAAGAGCAAAATAAAATTAGCATTGACTAGGCTGTGCCTGCTTTCCAATGCCATGCTGTTGATTTCCATCTTGATTCATTATACGGTCTCAGAAGTTCCCAAGGTCCCTAGAGAAAAGCTTCCCCCTCCCCCCTGCAAACGATATCTTAACAAGGCCACAATATCTTGATATGCAAAGTGTTCTTCAGTTTATGAAGCATTTTCACATTATTTTATCACAACAGGTCTGAGAGGTAGTGGGAATGGCTGTCACCAAAACCATGGAAGCCATGAGAAATCCAAATACTGGAACTAAAGTGACTAGCTCAGGATCCCAAAGCTAATGAGTGGCAGGCAACACCAGGCCCAATCTCAAGACCTGTGAAATAAGTTTTCTAATTTCTTGTTCACTACCTCTCTCCTCTAGCCCTTCAGTCTTAGGTCAACATCGTGGCCAGAAGTTCTCAGATTTGGGTTTATACAAGGAGTCTGGGAAAATGCAGATACACAGGCCTTACCTCCAGAGATGCAGATTCACTAATTCTGGGATGAGGCCTGGGAATTTGCAGGTTTCACCAGCTCGCAGTTAATTCTGATGTGGTACCACACCTGCAGAAAATCTGAATTCTTAGAACTCTGTTGTTCTCTGTCTAAGTCATGACACCACTCCTCTGAGAATGTTCTCTGAGAAGACCAGACTATGTTTTCAATACTCCACACAGATACAGAGACAATAACAGTCAGCTTAGGCTAAGTTGTGCAACAATAACAAGACTTCCAACATTACTGGCTTGCAAAAACAAAGGCTGATTCACTGACTCACATTTATGTCCCTATGAATTGGCTATGAATATATTACGTGCCCCTTCCATTTGGGGACCAAGGCTGAAGAACTGGCCCTATATGAAACATCCTGACGTCATGGTAGAAGGAAAAGAGAAATGGCAGAATCTCATGATGGCTCTTCAAGCTTTTGCTAGTAAGTGTCATATGTCATTTACATTTCACTGACCAAAGAAAATCAGATGCCCAAGCTTGCTGTCAAGGAGTCAGGAAGTAAACTCCTCCCTTAGAAATAGGCTGGGAGCTAGTTCTAGTGCTTATTTTCACAATAATATAATGAATGGGTCACAGGAACATTATCTAAAGTCTTGAAGAGGTCTAACTGTCCATTTTCCTGAACTAACCAAGATTCCTTCTTCAAACTAATTATTTGCTGACTAAGCTTAATATTTTGCCACCCATAACACCCTCCCATTTTTATTTAGTTATTTATTTATTTTTAATTAATTAATTTATTTATTTTTGGCTGCATTGGGTCTTCGTTGCTGCATGTGGGCTTTCTCTAGTTGTGGCGAGTGGGGGCTACTCTTCTTTGCGGTGCACGGGCTTCTCACTGTGGTGGCTTCTCTTTGTTGTGGAGCACGGGCTCTAGGCACGAGGGCTTCAGTAGTTGCAGCATGCGGGCTCAGTAGCTGTGGTGCACGGGCTTAGTTGCTCTGTAGCATGTGGGATCTTCCTGGACCAGGGCTCGAACCCATGTCCCCTGCATTGGCAGGCGGATTCTTAACCACTGCGCCACCAGGGAAGTCCATCCCTCCCATTTTTAATTTAACTATCCTTTTCAGGTATTATATTCTACCTTGTATTGTCTTAGTCTGAATACTTTTGATTATTTAAACATCTAAGCATCTAATTCCAAATTCTAAAAATTCATAGCATTGTTAATATTTCTCCATGTTAAGAAATGTGCTTTAATATATTTAAAGGTCAAACAGTGATCCTCTGTATCTTATAATGTCTATTTCTGCTTTTACAGCATACTAGTGGCTGCTGGCCACAAGCTTCAATCAAAGGCAATTTTCCTCTCTCTGCTTAGCTCTGGTTCCTGGGCAGCAGAAAGAATAACTCTGAAGCTTTCCCATTTTTGTAATAAACAGGCACTTCAAATGCTAGCGTCCTGTTCATCATTATAATTCATCTTACATTTTTCCCCTTCCCTGCACCCTCCCAGGTAGATGATGATTGGTTCATGGTAAAGCTGAAGTGCCTGTTTTGTCCCTGAGTCTACAGAGAATGAACTCTGCAAGAGTAATCTTTCTTATTTTCTCTGCTGAGTAAATGGTTGTTGGATTATACATGACTCCAATACATCTATAGACATCTATAGAGAATATGATTAGTGCAGCCAAGACTTACAAGACATACCATTAAATGCACCTCACTTCAGACCGACTGATACATTAAAAAAAAAGGCATCTGACAGGGAGTCGATATGAGTTTTCATGATAAGCTATATTTATTCACAATTTGATTTTCTGTTCTTGGGGAATTGCAAATTTTGTTTGAAGGTGTAGCTCTAACCTAATAAACTATATATAATCTCTGTAAGACCAATGTAAAATGAAAGTGAGCTCTACATACAAATACTTATACATTCTCTGTCTTGTTCTTTCTTCTCTCCCTCTCTTCATCTCTCCTTTAAAAACCTAGTAATATTTCCAATCATTTTATTAATGAGGTCTGATCCATCCAATCCATAAAGGTATACTGAATGTCTATTATGTATCAGGCCCTCTTCAGGGCACCAGGGACCATGTGACAAACAAAACTCAGTTACTGCCCTCATGGAAATTACATTCTAATGAGTACACATGTCATCTTGGTTTTTCTATTCATAATACATATTTATTTACAATATATTTAACAAGCTTTTACTGAACACTTACTATGAGCCAGGCATAGTTCCAAATGCTGGAGACAGAGTGGTGAATAAAACCAACCAAAATCCCTACGTTCTTGGAACCTGCATTTAGCGAGAGAAAACTGATAATGAGCAAATAAATAAAGTATAAAATATGTAAGCGGTATGTACGCGCTATGGAGAAAAGTAAATAACGGGAAGAGAAACAAGGATTGCTACGGAGTGCAATTTAAATAGGATGCCTGAAGTTGATGAGGAAGAGAATGATGCAAGCATCTGAGCTAAGAACATGCCAGGGAGACATACAGCAGGTGCAAGGGCCCTGAGGCAGGAGAGTGTCTGGCTTTTTCAAAGGGCAGCTATCAAGCCTTTTAGGACTGATGATTACAGGTATATAATTCCTACAGTTTTATCAAGGTAACTAATAAAAATATCAGGAGACCACAAAGCATTGTTTTAAAAAAAAAAAAAGTGTGCCTTGAAAATGGACCAGAATTTGGGTGCCAACACTCACACTTAGAAGCTGTTTAACCTTGGCAGTTACTCAATTCCTCTGAGCATCTGTAAATTGAGGAAAATCATACCTGCCCCACAGAGTTACAGAGGAAAAGGGAGTATTACCTGTATGTCCTACATGGACCCTATGCTCAATGGATGTGAGCTAATATTATGAATAAATAACTTGGAGATAGATGTTCATTTACACAAGGATCTGGCCAAAAGCCATACATGAGGGATATTATTTTTACATATATCTTTCTCTGGGCCATCCTGGGTTTTTTTTGGTGGGGAAGAGAGGGGTCAGAGGGCAAGGAAATCCTTCTGGGTTTCATGAATAGGACATTGAGCCCTGTATTAATTCCACCTTGGGCTGCTGATCACCTGAGTCACACTTTCCCAGACTTGGTTTTGTCCTTCCAGTAGGAACACATTTCCACATTGTAAAAATGAGATTTGCCCTTTGTTAATAAAATTCTACTGTATCTCAAATCAGAATTCTAAAGTGTATTAGTTTTTAAATGGTTAAATCAGTTCTTCAATAGTTTAACTTCTTTTAGGCAGAGAGCATGCGAGAGGAGAAGCATTATTAAACACTCAAAAGGAAAAAAAAGTCTCTCAAAGCAGGACCGGCTGTTTAATAAATAATCCATTGAATGCTTGCAGCCCTTTCTTTCAGATAAAAAGCAGCAGCAAGGCCTGTTAAAGAAACCCATCACGGCAAAATCCACACCCAACAGAAAGTGCCTAACAGAGTGAGATGACAGCACAAAGGGCTGGAAGAAGCTCATCTCTGTAGAGAGAACAAAGATGTCTCCGGCAATTAGAAGCACATTTGTCTGCTTAACTGTGCTCGAGGGGAAGTCAGGGGAAACTGTAGTGTTTGGGGTGCTGCTGGGGTGCCCTTGCTCCAAGGCAGGTGGCGGGAGCACCTTAGTGGAGGAGAAAATAATGATCAAATGAGCTAGCTTGGTATGGGACTATTTTAAATGCATTACAGCGTAATTGTGGTCTCATGATTTTTATTACCCAGCTGTTCCAATGTTTTATCTTTATCTATTATATGGATATATTCTTGTATGCTGATGTTGAGATAAGCCGCAATAGAAGTAAAATTCTAAAACAAATTCATCTCCTGGGGACTTTCATTCATCTGGCAGCCAAGACCCTTCAGATCTAGGACTGTTCTCCCATTTTAGAGTCTCTTGTCTCTACTTCCACATCTGTAACCTATGCTCTGGCCAGACCAACAAGTTTGTGGTCTCCAAATAAGACATGCCCTCTGAAGAGTTTCAGCAGCTGTTTCCCCGCCTGGTCGCCCTCCTCCCCACCCACTAGTATGCTCTCTTGCCAGCTACACGTCTACCATGAGGAGGCCCTCCCACATCTCCCCACACAGAGCTCCCTGTTCCCTGCTTTTCCCCATGGTACCCAGTGCCACACTTTCCTCAGAGCTCAGAACCCCATAAGCCCTGTAACTATTTACTCATGTCTCCCCATGAGACTGGAGAGAGTCACCTCCCTGTGCCAAGATCTAGCATAACCTTCACACAGAAAGAGCCTCAGTCAATATGTAAATGAATTAATCAATCAATGAATATAAATTAATGTATAAAATCTATCTCCGTAAAATAATAAGTTGCCTTTGGTTTGTCTTTATCCTTCCTTAAATTGGCATTAGCACTAGCAATTCCTAGAGGTAAAGATGCTGTACGCTGTTTGGTCTGGGCAGTTGAGGACCTGTGATACCGCTATCTTTTCCCATTCACCCAAAAAACAGAAAGACCAGTTCAGAAGCTGCTATCAGGGAGGGGTCTGGGACAACGGGGCCAAAGCCAACCCTTTCTTTTCTGAATAGGTTTGAAAAAGCTAATTTGTGAAATGGAACAGAATTCAATCTGCAGTAATTGAGTTGTCCCATTCTGTTCACTGAAAAAAAAATGTGTATCCAAGTCTTCTACAGATTGGTATAAATTATCAAATATACAAAATAATAGAATTTCAGATGTAGGACTGCTAAAATGAATAACTTCAGGTCAAGAATGAAAGTCTTGAGAAATGAAGGATAAAGGCATTCACCCCAAATCCAATCTGACTCATGTGTAGCTCTCAAGCCTCAGCGCCTGAGAGCACATGGCAGCTGGTAAGCAGACACCGGGCACAGACATCAGAGGCCAGCTCAGAAACACCACCCCAACAATATGTCCTAAAACTGGGAAAGCCACCAACTGCTCTGGTGAAGTAGAGGGACTTCCTCAACACAACCCTTCCTCACTCCAGAGAAAAGTATTAGAAAAGGGGCCAAGGTTTAAAATGTTAGCTCTACTGACCACGCTGTTTTTCAGTCTATCCAAAAAACCTGGTGGTCTTAGTATTTCACATAAAAATATTTATTCAGTATCTGCCCCCAAGTGCAAGCCCTGTGATGCCACCACCACGTGGTTGCCCTCTGCCCAGGAGGGGTTGTAAGTCTAGTAAGGGGAGACAGACAAATGAACAAGGTTAACATAGTAACATGCCCTGGAAAACATTATAGAGTGGGTTCAAGTTGCTGTGGGGCCATTAAGAAAAACTCAGATATTTCATCAGGGTGGCTCAGAGGGTCAGGAAATGTCCAAAGAGGAGACACGTCCAGAATGAAGGTTTGAGAAATGATGATGGTTGCTACAGAGCAGGGCTCGCGTGGAAGTAGGGTGCGGGTGGGTGAGGGGATGCCACAGGCAAGGTTTGCTCTCCAGGAGGGTATGTTTAGGGGACGTCCAAAAGTCGCCGGGAATAGAGCACTGAGTGTGTGGGAAGAGGAGCTGGAGTAGGTAAGGGGCTGGGTGGGTAGGAGGGCCTGATATTTAAGGCTTCCATGTGCCAGACTGGCGGGGTCTGGCCTCTTGCCTATAGGTGGTGGCAGTCCCTTAAAAGGATCAAAAAGGTGAGAGGGCTCAGAAATGAAGGAATTTATTGCGACTTCCCTGGTGGCGCAGTGGTTAAGAATCCGCCTGCCAGTGCAGGGGACACGGGTTCGAGCCCTGGTCCGGGAAGATCCCACATGCCATGGAGCAACTAAGCCCGTGTGCCACAACTACTGAGCCTGTGCTCTAGAGCCTGTGAGCCACAACTACTGAGCCCACATGCCACAACTACTGAAGCCCACACGCCTAGAGCCGGTGCTCCACAAGAGGAGTCAGTGCAGTGAGAAGCCCGCGCTCGCCACAACTAGAGAAAGTCCGCATGCGGCAATGAAGACCCAACACAGCCAAAAATAAATAAATAAAAAATGAATTCATTAAAAAAGACAAGAAGTTTCTTTACTTTTTAATTCACATGTCATCCATTGGCTCCAGACTCTCTTTTATAATAAGAATTTGAGGTAAGCGAGCACTTGTGCTAAGCACCAGAAGCTTCCAATACCTGTGGCTCATTTCCACTCGTTTCGGTACTATTTAATCTGCTTGACACCTATATGCTTTTTTTTTTTTACCTAAATCTTCCTTCATTTTATTTTTCTAGATAACAAAAATCTCTATTGAACAGTTTTTCAAACCAAACCTGTATATAAATTTTTTTTCCAGCATATGAAAAACATACAAATGGTTTAACAGAACCAAGCATTGTTTAGCTGGCTGACAAGATAGAGCCCTGTGGAATAAGCCATGACACCATACATTAATTAATCAATAGAGTTTTTATCCCTCTCTCCCTTTTTTTTTTTAAACATCTTTATTGGAGTAGAACACAGGGAGGGGGAAGGATAAGATGGGACGAAGTGAGAGAGTAGCACTGACATATACACACTACCAAATGTAAAATGGATGGCTAGTGGGAAGCAGCCACATAGCACAGGGAGATCAGCTCAGTGCTTTGTGGCGACCTAGAGGGGTGGGATAGGGAGGGTGGGAGGGAGACGCAAGAGGGAGGGGATATGGGGATATACGTATACGTATAGCTGATTCACTTTGTTATACAGCAGAAACTAACACAACACTGTAAAGCTATTATACACTTATATGCTTTTAATTGTCTGAGATACTTGATTAGCTCAGAACCAAACCTGTCCCTGCATGATGGTATGGTCTCAGACTTGGTCATGGAATATCACAGAAGATTTATCTTCCTCCTTTTGCTTCGACACCCAATGACATAACTTAAAGACTACTATGCTAAAACCTTGGCATGATTTTCAAGCCCTCACATTTCACTACCCCTGAGTCCAGCTTGCTCCATAATATATCCAAATCCACGTACCAGGCATTTTATCCCTAGATGCACCTGCATCAGGATTAGCTGGCCGCAGCCCAGATTTCCTGGATAAAGATGAATGGGAATTAGGGCCTGGGACTCTGCATTACAGCAAGGTCCCTAGGAGGTTTTTAATCTCACTGGTGTAAGCAACCGACTGATCTAGCTTTAGGCGAACTTCTGGAAAAACACAGCCTCCTGGGTATTTTGAAAGTGAGTGGCTCCAAATGAAGCAAAGATGATTCAGGCGTTTTAGGGAAATACATGTTTATAGTTCCCCAAAATATGAAGTTCCTAAGCTGAAGACATATTATAGTAACTGCTATAAAAGCTTGTGTGTTATTTTGCCAAATTAAATGATCCTTTGGTATCTCACTTCACCTTCCCTCACTACCCTCACTTCTGATGTTGAAGTTACTGACTTGACACCTCTTCTTTCCAATGTCAGTTTCTTTTACCAGAAGCCTTAACTGAAAGCATCGGGAAAGCACTGGTCTCTATTCTCTCGCGGCGGCAAAAGTCACCTATTCAGGAGGCTGTCATTAACTCAGTCGTATACTCTTGGCTCAGCTAGCCAATAAATAAGCATGGGTGGGCATTAAGGGGGGTTAGGAGCTGTGAGTGACTGGGGGAATAAAGAACCTGGATCTTGGGGGGATGGGTTGGAATTCACTGAGAATGAGCAATGTGGGAGGACCCTGGGAGCTTATGCAAAGGAGGCACCCTGGCCAGGGGAGGATTGAGAGTATTGACCTTAAGACAGAATGTGGCATAATGGGAGTTAACAGAAAATTTAATATTGTTCAGGGTTCAAAGAAGCCTTTTTCTTTGTGGAATGAAAATGAAGCTATTTCACTGGATATAAAAAATGGAAATATTTCTGACTGTCCCTGTGTATTTTTAGCTGTTGAGATGAGATGACTATCTTATAACCATAGTTAATGCATGATTTTCAATGGTTCAGATTTTCCATGTTGCAGACTTGGGTATGACATTTTGGGATCTCTTTGTGTTGAGAGAAGATAGATGTCTTTCTTTGTTAATGATTTAGAATAAATTTTATCTGCGTTCTAACAGATTTTCTTCTTTTTGAAGACACTTTTTACTTTCTAAAATGACAACAGAGGAGAAAAAATAGGGTTAGACGGCATTTCAAAGCCATCTTGTCCAGTCCCCTTCCCACCTATTTCCACTTGAGCCATTTCGGACACTAATTTGTTTGGACACAAATGCCATGACATTCAAACAGAACATCCAAGTCTGGGTTGCTCCAGACACCCAGACACAAGAGGTGTTAAAATGAGGAACACATGAGGTTTTGAGCATAAGACATGTCAAGGCAAGGCATAAAAATACTAGTTTATTGATTTTAAGGAGTTCATGTTCACGTCCAAGAACTGTGGTAAAAGGACATCACTGTGTGATCAGTCATTCCAACAGACTGATACGATTTGGTACGCATCTTCGCATAGCACAACGTTAGGACATTGGGAACGATTTTATTTTGCAGTTCAACAAATGTGTATGAAAGATTTTCAAAGGCATTTTGGAAGGAGCCTATTCATATTAGATAAAAGACACTCTCACATTCTGCTTGCAGGAGGATAAATCAGACAAATTCATGAGATTATAAGCTTTGTAAGGATGGAGACTGTGTGACTCATTCACATGATTTTTCTTTAGTGCCTACCGCTGCCTGAAAATATGCTTTAAAATATTTGCTAAATAAATATATAAATCAATGGGAGTTCGGCTCTAAGTTTGGACCCACCATTTCGCCTTTAGAAAGCTATTCTAAAGAAATAAACATGGATGAGATCAAAGACTTGGCTCTGCAGATTCTCATCATGATGCTGTTAGTGATGTCCAAAAGTGTATGAGGGATAAATGTAAAAATTAGGGGGGGGAGTAAATTATGGTACATCTGTGTAATGGAGTACTAATGAAGTTATTAAAATGGTATTATATAAAAGTATCTAATGACAGGAAAAGATGAAATAGGTTGATAAAAGTAGATTACCAACTTTAACAACTATAATATTTATCAGAAATGACTAGCATTTACCACAGGGTCCTGTAATATTTCCTTATTTTTGTTTATTCTCTACTTTCTATCAAGAATATGTATTATATATATTTGTAGCAATATAATATTATTAAATGTATAATACAATTTAAAATTTACCTCTCACCTGAAAACTACACATGATACCTGAAATTAATACCTCCACTGATTAAGCTGTATCAGAGGTCATTAATCAATTCCTTAGTCATTATTAGTTTCTGTTTAGTTTATCAATAGTTTAAAAACAATTCAAAGAAAGACTAAGAGTGTTTAAAAGGTACAAAGGGGCAGATGTTTTAATTTATATCAAGAAATGGCATTTCTGAAGTCAATTAAAAATTTTGGTGTCACTGGGAAACACAGTAAACCAAAATTTAATCAAGCAAAAAGGAGGTTTGACTGTAATTCAGAATGCTGAGGAAGGGAAGACTCCACTTTGTGTGGCATGTTCTAAGAACACCCACTGTGGTCAGCCGGGATCTGAAGTCCCCACCTACAGGATGATGACTCTGGTGGGGAGACATGGCTGTAAAGACCGCTGTTAAGATACCTGGTGACTATATGGGAGGATCACTGTGCTCAGACCAATGAAATGGATGGATCAGCACCAGTGGCCATCCTTTCTTATCAGATGGCATTAAGCTCACTGGCTTTGCCAGCTGGGGCTACTGTAACAAAGTGCCATAGACTGGGTTGGCTTAAACAACAAACACTTCTTCCTCACATTCTAGAGGCTGAAGAGTCCAAGATGAAGGAGCCGGCAGGTTCTGGTTTTGGCGAAGGCACTCTTCCTAGCTGTAGACAGCCACTTTCTCCCTGTGCGTTCACAGCTTTTCCTCATTGCATACGAGAGAGAAAGTTTTGGTGCCTCTTCCTCTTGCTGTGAGAGTACTAATCCCACCATGAGGGCTCCACCCTCATGACCTCATCCAACCCTATTTACCTTTCAAAGGCCCTACCGTCTAACATCATCACACTGGGGGTTAGGACTTCAACTCATTAATCTGGGGGAATATAAACATTCAGACCATAGCACTCACCCCTCTTTTTGCTACTTTCTAGTCAGTTGTAGTTGAAAATACAACTCTGAGGAAGGGATGAATGAATTTTGCACAATGGGCACAGAACAAAGTCTAGGGTATGGAGCTGGCTGGTGTACAGCAGAGAGCAGGAATGAAGGAAGCCACTGCCTGGGAAAAGTAGAAGGAGGTAGCTTTACTGAGGACCTTTTCAGTGCCAAGCATGGATACTTGCATCATTTGTTCCAAACCTCACATCATTTCTATGAGCTGGAATTATGGTTTTTATGGTCCGCATTTTACCCATGAGTAAAACAAGGCTCAAACAGGTTAGGTCCCACAGGTAAGAAGCGGTGGAATTGAGTTTAGAACCTAGAGCTGTTTGGCTCCAAAGCTAGTGCTCTTTCCACTTAATAATGTAAATCGCTGGAACTGAATGTCTATGAGAGCAGGGATCTTTGTCTGTCTTGTTTACCGATGTATACCAAGCATTTAGAACTATCCACACAGTGAGTGTTCAGAACGCGTTTGCTGAATGAATGAATAAACGAATTAATCAGGACAAAAGTACAACTGGCATGGAAATATCAACAGTCTTACATCTTTATTCTTGAGCTGAGTCTTCACAGACATTGCAGCTTGAACTCATCAAAAATGGGTGTCTGTCTTGGTTTGCCAAGTGTTCAGAAATGACGAAGCACACATATCTCAATATTGTTCACAAATATAATTAATTGCTAAAAGATGACTTGGCTAGAGAAGTATTCATTCTGGTTGGAGGGATGATTCCCATCTGACAGTAATAACGGGCCACTCTGCAGACTCTTTTTCTCCTGAGGCAGCCCATTCAGACTTTCACCTGTCCTCCCTGCAGCTGCCCATTGGGACAGGACTGCAGCCAAGCAGAGTTAACTCCAGGGCAAGCTGCCATCAATGATGCAGCTGACCTTATGTCTTCCTCCTTTGCAGCTGGCTTTACACTTTTTATTTCAGCCCTGTCCTTGAATATGGTTCAAGCAAAAGTGGTTTAACATTTTAGTCAGTCCCTAATTCAGCACATTCTCAATTCAATTTAAACGAAGCCAAACATTATTTATAGTCATCTCGCATAAGCAGCTCCTCCAAGCAACTTCATTGGAAATATTCCCCATGCAATTTCTATTAGAGGCTTTAGGACTATAGGAAAGACCAGAATTGACTGAATTCTGACAGATTAGTTCTCCTATATGTGTCTAGGACAAGGCTAGCCCTCTCCCCCTGCATACATTTGCTTTGGGCGCCTAGAATCAATACCAAGAGCAAATTTCCTTTATGCCTCTGGATGCCGAAACACAACTCAACTGTGAACAAAGCACTTGAACTCTATAAGCTTCAATTACCTATTCTACCAATTAGGGCCAAGATAACCTTATAAAGTTCTTGTGAGCATTAAATGAAATAATGCAGTGCCTGGAGTCCTCTCATTACAGGAACAGTCATCAAGACCCTGAGAGGACACATGGCTTCCTCTACTACACAGCAGTAGGTGGCACCTCTGGAATTAGCACCCAAGTCTCCCAACTCTGTGTCCAGTAGTCATCCTGTTACACTTCCCAGTTTTAGACAGGAGTTAGAGCACATTTTGTACCTTTTCCTGGCAATTTTCAATCTAAAAAGCTGATCTAGTATTTTTTAATAGAAAGAATAATATACAAATTATATTTAAAATAACTTTGTTCTTTACTCTCAGGATGCTGAAATAGAGTCGGCCCTCCAGAGCCAATTCAAGTAATCTTTTGGATCAATGCAGAACCAAAATATTACTTAAAAAGAAATCCTAGGCAGTTCAAAAAAGCAAAACTTGAATTTGCCATGCTCTGGTAACTACTTACATAGCATTTACATTGTATTTACAACTATTTACATAGTATTTACATCATATTAGATATTTTAAGTAATCTAGAGTTGATTTGAAGTAAATGGGAGAATGTGCTTAAGTTATATGCAAATATTATGCCATTTTATGTAAGGGATTTGAGCATTCACAGATTTATTTAGTCATCCTTGGGCCGTCCTGGAACCAATCTTCTGTAGATACCAAGGGACAACTGTACTTCACCCCCCCTCATTTATTAGTCATAATATGAGCCTGGAGTATAATTATTATTTGTGTTTTTCATGGGACAGTAACTTGTCTTTAACTCAGAAAGTAGACATATAGAACTTTTCTTATTTTTGTATAGGAAAAAAAGCTGTGATTTTTTTTTTTTTAAATTCAAATAAATGATTCCTAAGCCTGAACCTGCATTAGGGTAAATCTGTACTGCCAGATATTTTAGTAATTATTTTCATTCAATCAAAATATTACTCTAGGGACTTCCTTGGTGGTCCAGATGGTAAGACTCCATGCTCCCAATGCAGGGGGCCCGGGTTCGATCCCCGGTCAGGGAACTAGATCCCTCATGCATGCTGCAACTAAGAAGCCCACATGCCACAACTAAAGATCCCACATGCCATAACGAAGATCCTGTGTGCTGCAATGAAGACCTGGCACAGCCAAAAATAAAGAAATAATAAATAATTTTAAAAAAAGAATATGGTTATTTTAAAAAAAATTATTACTCTAATAGGCTCACAAGAAATGGCTTTCAGTTAATAATAAAAAGAATCCACCATGGACTGTTCAGTTTTGTTTGTGGTCAGCGTCACTGCAGAATTCCCAAATGAAGTGCCAAGTCACTTAGCATTTGAAATCATCAAGGAAATTCAAGGAACACAGGAACAGGAAAAACATGAAAGTGGCTGCCAAGGATGATCATCTGTGGAGCTCTCAACACTGCCCTGGACTTTGCAACTAGCAACGGTGCCCTCATATCTGAAGGGTAGTCTGCTAACATAGTCAGCAAGTAGATAGTGCTCTGAGGTTAAACAGGCCTGGATTCAAACCCTGGCTGTGCTTCTAACTAGCCCAGCGACTTTGAGCAAATAAGCATTTAAATGCCAGTTTCCACACTCCTAATGGGGATTATTTTGGTAGTCTTACAGGGTTATTATGAGAATTAGATGAGATAATATGAGATAAAACTTAAGGAAATTGTTAGCATGTGGCAAGTGCTCAAGAAATGCCATTATGTTTATTTATTTGACGTTTGTTTGTTTGTTTAAATAGCTGTTAAATACCAGGCTGGTTATAAATACAGCTAGTGTGTTCATGAAACACTGATGGATGACCTTCAACCATCCTGCCCAGGTGGTTGGACAGGATGAACTTCCTGCTCCAGAGTCCTACCAATGCTCGCTGACTTTATGGAGTGCCGCCTCCAGCATTTGAAAGGTGTTGTGGCACCAACTAGCATCAATTTACTTTTTGCTGATAACTTATTAGCTCTTGCTGGGGCAAGTCATTTAAACTTTGAACTCTGGGTTTCCTCATCTGTGAAAATGGGGAAAGTCTCTGAGAGATGTTCTGAAGATTGATCAAAATAATACACATAAAGAACCTAGAACAGTGAAAACATGGCTAAGTTTTGTCAAGCCCTCTTCCAATCTTTTATTAGCATTATAATAAGAGTCACACCTGCATTATTTCTTTAATGCTTTCAACCATCAAATATCATGACTATTTTACAGGAGAGGAAATGAAAGCTCAGAAAGGTTAATTTCCATATCCGAGGACACATAGCTAGTAAGCACCAGAACTAGAAACTGAACCCATTCTGTCTCACTCCAAAGGGCAGTGCACATTACCATCTCCTTAGACCACCTCCCCTGGGTCACAGTTCAGTTCAGTGTCTACAATAGTAGATTCACTAGGCCTTTGACTGATTCTCTAAATTGTGTCCTCTATAAAATTTCTTCAGTCTGAAACCAATATCAATCTTTGGACCAGGAGAGGGTGTGCACCAGGACTTTCTCACTCTAAGTCTAGTCACAGTATTAAGTATAAAAGATGTGTCGGATTTCCCTGGTGGTGCAGTGGTTGGGAATCCATCTGCCAATGCAGGGGACATGGGTTCAAGCCCTGGTCAGGGAAGATCCCACATGCCGTGGAGCGGCTAAGCCCTGCACCACAACTACTGAGTCTGCGCTCTAGAGCCCACGAGCCACAACTACTGAGCCTTCATGCCACAACTACTGAAGCCCATGCACCACAACAAGAGAAGCCTGCACACCGTAACAAAGAGTAGTCTCTGCTCGCCACAACTAGAGAAAGCCCATACGCAGCAACAACAACACAACACAGCCAAAAATAAATAAAATAAATGAATAAAATTTTAAAAGATAAAATATGTGTCATTCCCTTAGTCTGGGTATGTGAAATACATCATTATCATATTGTATCTAACAACTAATCTATTCTGGACATGCTGGGAAGGGAGTCTCTGGAACTGCTTTCAAAATCAGTGTAGCACCAGGATGCACCCCCCCACCACACACACACACACACACACACACTACAAGGACTAGGGACTGGTTGAACTCATGGAAAATGAGCTACAGAAAGTTAAGGAAAGGAAAATTACTTGCAGAAAGCAAATGCAATTTACTGGAGCTCTGGGAATCAGCTAAATTTCCTCTAAAAATCCTTCAGCACTTAGGATAAATAACAGGTTGTAGGATAATGAAAAGGTAAAATCTTCCTTCTACTGTGGAAAAATGTCACTATCTATCACTGGTGGAGAGTGGGAAGGGCTTACACTACATAAAAGATGTTTCCGTGTTCTTAGCTTGCTTCAGTTTGGAGCACAGAAGTGTCTGTTTTGACCACAGGAGTTTTCCCCCCTCCCCTTTGTACCCACTGCCAGGAAAAAGATGGAGTTCTTTGGAGAAATACTGTGCTGAAATTGTCTTGATATATTGGGCTGAAATGTCTTATTGAAGCTTATAGCTCCATAAAACCTGAATTAAAGTATAAGTACTACCTGATCCATCTTCCTGGAGAAGGACATTTTTCCTGGTCATTTCAAATCTCTGCTGTTTTTCCAGCAATCTAATTTGGAAGCTTTGATTGCAAACAATCAATAAGAATTGGGCCTCTGTGGTTCTGGGTCCAGGCACACAACCATAGCTTACTCTGGCAACTTAGAATCCATCAAATGGAAGATTGTGGAAGGGTGGCCATTAATCCCCACAGGGCTTCCTTTCCCAAAAAGTTTTAGTTCTGGCATTAACACCTTGGTTCAGGATATTGTATGCAGCCAGCTGGAATGACCAGACAAATCCCTGCAGGGTGTGTACACATTATGTGCATTGGTATAATATTACTGTCTGTAAAGGTGGAGTGAAACATTACCAAGTATAAGCTATAAACTGTATGTAATTTAACAAATATCTGATGACTACCTACTAGCTCTGATACCCACCAGGGTTCTTGGCCTTCCCAAATCAACAGAAATTGACTAGAGGCCAGACAAGAATCCAGGCAAGGCTCTAATGGGGCCCCTGCTATAGCAGGGGGAAGCGAGAACAAGCAACAGGTTCCCTAGTTCCCTCCCTGGGCGGCGGGGGGGGGGGGCAAGCTGGTTTCTTATATGGGGTGAGGGTAGGGGTATCTCCAGGGGTCAGGCTGGAGGAGTGGCTTAGATGTTTTGCCCACCTCTTTGGTGGTGCTGAGTGCAGGGGAGCATGCCCTGCTTTTGCTCCTGACACCCTGTTTTGCTCCCGGCTCTTCAGCAGTGGCGGTTGGGTTTTTGGGTCTCTTTGTATCTTTTTGTCCAGAATTCGCACCAACTGTATATGCATGCAACTATTTTTAGTCACATATAGCTTCTTTGTAATTTGTAGCTCAAGGAGACGTTTGTCCAGGTGCAAGCATTGCCTGCAGCAGAGTCCCAGGTCCCAGCCTGTCTCAGCTGTACCCTACCTACTAGATGTGTGAGCACTTGAGAAAGTCACCTAACTTTCCCAATCCTCAGTTTTCTCATCTGTAAGATGGAGATAATAGAGCTCCTCATAAAGTTCTTGGGTGGCTTAAATGAGATGACCTGTGTACATAAATTAATACTTGTAAGTGCTTAGAATAATACTTGGCACATGGTAAACGCCATACAAATGACTGTTCATTAAATAAAATGCTTAGTCTAGCATTTACTCTAGTGCCTGGCAGATAAAAAACACTCAATAAACGTTTGGTGTTATTCTTAATTTTCATCATCGTCACTGCCTCAAGCACTATGTTAGGCATAATGAGAAGAAACAAAGATTAAAAGCCTAGAGTTCTTCCTCTTAAGGAGCTTCCCTTTAGTGGGGGAGCAAGACATGCAGCATGTGAGAATGCGTCCTGCTGGACACTGACCTTGAGAGTAGAACAAGACTATGACAGCCCCTCCCCAATCCTGTTAGCCCCCAAAGACAATAATTAGCTGTAATACAATGATGGCACCCCTCAAATAACTAGATATAGGATGTGATATATCTTTCATGTTTCATGGTGATAACACAAGTGCAAAAAACAATGGACAAGAAAGGGAGAAAAAGATTAATTCTGACATTATCAGGAGATACTTCAAGAAAGAGGTGGAATTTAAGAGAGTTTCAAAGATGACAAAAATCAAAACATACTGTCATGCTGGGATTTCTTTTTCTAGCTATTATGGAGTTACTGGATTTCAGTGGACCCTCCCACTAAAAACAACTATAAAACCGGACAAATTACATGAGGCAACTGTTTACAGACACAGGCTGACTAGCAGTGAAATTCTGTGATCCTTAAGGGAAGGGGAACTTATGAGGTGAGTCCCATGATAGCCCTAGTCATCTGCGTAGGAACAATTTCCTGACCACTGCATACTGAGCTAGAGTACAATCAGAGCATGGCAATCCCACTGGGCTGAGGAGAAAGAGATCACAGTTTGGGCATCTGGAGCTACTGAAATCTGAAGAGCAGAGTCCATATATATGGGAATTGTGCAGGAGGGTGCCCTGCAAGCCTCTTGAGAGTTTTCCACAAGGTTTTAGCTGAACACTGCGCTGTGATTACATAGGTAGTAGACAAAATGTGACTTACTGGCTGCTACAGAGTCAAAATAAAAAAAAAAAAGATAATAGCAGTCAAGCATACTAGAGGACATTGGTCAAATCTAGCCTAAGAGGACAAAATTCATTAACACCTCAATAGCATCCCAGATATTCAGCTGAGACACAAGAAAAGCTGAGTCTAAAAAGTAAAGACTGCGGGCTCCCCTGGTGGCGCAGTGGTTGAGGTCCACCTGCCGATGCAGGGGACGCGGGTTCATGCCCCAGTCTGGGAAGATCCCACATGCCGCGACGCAGCTGGGCCCATGAACCATGACCGCTGAGCCTGCGCATCTGGAGCCTGTGCTCCGCAACGGGAGAGGCCACGACAGTGAGAGGCCCGCGTACCGCAAAAAAAAAAAAAAAAAGTAAAGACTGCATCCTAAAATAAAGTATATTCAAGACCTATCCTAACAAAACCTAAGACCAGGGCCTGAGAAGATCGAAAAGGGAAGATAAAATTTGGAGGCTGAGTCTCACCAAGTTAGAACAGCTAAGAAAACACCTCAGGCTTTTCACAGATCCACCCTAAATAAATTATAAAGTCAAGTCTACACAGGTTGAAGGTGATCAACCAGTAAGTGAACTGCCAAATGGAACAAAAATTAACACTCCTCAGAGGAAGATTTCAGACTCCAGAGTTGCTTAAACATATCATTACCAATATCCAGCACACAATCAAAACTTACACACCCAAGGCAGGGGTGTGGGGGAGGAAAAATGGGAATGTGTGACCCATACTCAGTAAAGAAGCTATCCATAAAAACCAGCTCCAGATGTTGAATTCAGCACACAAAGATGTTAAAACACACATAATATGTTTAGAGAATTAAATAAAAGTACTTTTAAAGAATAAAACAAATACTGTCTTAATAACTTTAACATTTATTAGAAAATAAAATCCATTCTTACCAGTTGGCACCAAGCACTGTTAAGAGAATCAAAAGACAAGCCAAAAATTGGGAGAAAATATTTTCAAAATATATATCTGATAAAGAACTTGTATTCCAAATGTACAAAAGACTCTGAAAGCTCAACAATAAGAAACTAAACAACCAAATTAAAAAGTAGGCAAAAATTAGAACACCAAAGCTTTACAAGTAACAAATAAGCATAATAAAATATGTTTAGGGACTTCCCTAGTGGTGCAATGGTGAAGAATATGCCTGCCAATGCAGGGGACATGGGTTCAAGCCCTGGTCTGGATAGATCCCACATGCCACGGAGGAACTAAGCCCATGTGCCACACCTACTGAGCCTGTGCTCTAGACCCCACGAGCCACAACTACTGAAGCCCGCGTGCCTAGAGCCTGTGCTCCACAACAAGAGAGGCCACCGCAATGAGAAGCCAGCGCACTGCAACAAAGAGGAGCCCCCCACTTGCCGCAGCTAGAGAAAGCCCACATGCAGCAATGAAGACCCAATGCAGCCAAAAATAAATAAATTAATTAAGTAAAAAGAACACAAAAGGGCTTTAAGTTTAAAAACAAGTCCCCTCCTCCCCCCTCCCCTGGTCCCCAATCCACGGGGCCGTTTGTTAAAAAAGAATAATAAAAGGATTAAAAAAAAATAAGAAAAGAAACGAAAATATGTTTAACATCATATGTCATTAGGGAATGGAATATTAAAACAGCAGTAAGGAGAGGGGGAAGATGGCGGAAGAGGAAGACGCAGAGATCACCTTCCTCCCCACAGATACATCAGAAATACATCTACACGTGGAACAACTCCTACAGAACACCTACTGAACGCTGGCAGAAGACCTCAGATCTCCCAAAAGGCAAGAAACCCCCCACGTACCTGGGTAGGGCAAAAGAAAAAAGAAAAAACAGAGACAAAGAATAGGGACGGGACCTGCACCAGTGGGAGGGAGCCATGAAGGAGGAAAGGCTTCCACACACTAGGAAACCCTTCGCGGGTGGAGACTGCAGGTGGCGGAGGGGGGAAGCTTCGGAGCTACGGAGGAGAGCACAGCAACAGGGGTGCGGAGGGCAAAGCAGAGAGATTCCCGCACAGAGGATCGGTGCCGACCGGCACTCACCAGCCCGAGAGGCTCGGCTGCTCATCCACCGGGGCGGGCGGGGCTGGGAGCTGAGGCTCGGGCTTCAGTCGGATCACAGGGAGAGGACTGGCGGCGTGAACACAGCCTGAAGCGGTTAGTGCACCACAGCTAGCTGGGAGGGAGCCCGGGGAAAAGTCTGGACCTGCCGAAGAGGCAAGAGACTTTTTCTTCCCTCTTTGTTTCCTGGTGCTTGAGGAGAGGGGATTAAGAGCACTGCTTAAAGGAGCTCCAGAGACGGGCGCGAGCCGCGGCTATGAGAGTGGACCCCAGAGACAGACATGAGACGCTAAGGCTGCTGCTGCGCCACCAAGAAGCCTGTGTGCGAGCACAGGTCACTCTCCACACCTCCCTTCCGGGGAGCCTGTGCAACTCGCCACTGCCACGGTCCCGGGATCCAGGGACAACTTCCCCGGGAGAACGCATGGCACGCCACAGGCTGGTGCAACGTCCTGCTGGCCTCTTCTGCTGCAGGCTCACCCCGCGTCTGTACCCCTCCCTCCCCTGGGCCTGAGTGAGCCACAGCCCCCGAATCAGCTGCTACTTTAACCCTGTCCTGTCTAAGCGAAGAACAGATGCCCTCTGGCGACCTACATGCAGAGGTGGGGCCAAATCCAAAGCTGAGCCCCAGGAGCTGTGCTAACAAAGAAGAGAAAAGGAAATCTCTCCCAGCAGCCTCAGGAGCAGCGGATTAAATCTCCACAGCCAACTTGATGTACCCTGCATCTGTGGAATACCTGAATAGACAACGAATCATCCCAAATTGAGGCGGTGGACTTTGGGAGCAACGGTCGACTTGGGGTTTGCTTTCTGCATCTAATTTAGCTTTAGTTTTGTTTATCTTTGTTTAGTATTTCGCCTTTATTATCATTGGTGGATTTGTTTATTCATTTCGTTGCTGTTTTCCTTTTTTAAAAAAATATATATAGATATATTTTTTTTTCTTTTTTCTTTTTGTGACTGTGTATGTGTATGCTTCTTTGTATGATTTTGCCTGTATAGCTCTGCTTTTACCATTTGTCCTAGGGCTCTCTCTGTCCGTTTTTTTTTTGGTTTGTTTTTGTGTTTTTTAGTATAGTTTTTAGTACTGGCTATAATTGGTAGATTTGTCTTTGGTTTGTATGCTCTCTTCTTTATTTTCTTTCTTTTTCTTTATTACTTTTTAACTTGTTTTATTTTGAATAATTTCTTTAATTTTTTATTTTAATAACTTTATTTTTTTCTTTCTTTCTTTTTTTTTTCTCCCTTTCCTTCTGAGCCGTGTGGCTGACAGGGTGTTGGTGCTCCGGACAGGTATCAGGCTTATGCCTCTGAGGTGGAAGAACCAAGTTCAGGAATTCGGTCCAGCAGAGACCTCTTGGCTACATGTAATATCAAATGGCAAAGCTCTCCCAGAGATCTCCATCTCAACACTAAGACCCAGCTCCACTCAACGACCAGCAAGTTACAGTGCTGGACACCCTATGCCAAACAACAAGCAAGACAGGAACACAACCCCACCCATTAGCAGAGAGGCTGCCTAAAATCATTATAAAGTCACAGACACTGCAAAACCCACCACTAGATGTGGTCCTGCCCACCAGAAGACAAGATCCAGCCTCATCCATTAGAAAACAGGCACCAATCCCCTCCACCAGGAAGCCTACACAACCCATGGAACCAAACTTAGCCACTGGGGGAAGATACCAAAAACAACAGGAACTACGAACCTGCAGCCTACGAAAAGGAGACCCCAAACACAGTACGTTAAGCAAAATGACAGGACAGAAAAACACACAGCAGATGAAGGAGCAAGGCAAAAACCCAAGAGACCAAACAAATGAAGAGAAAATGGGCAGTCTACCTGAAAAAGAATTCAGAGTAATGATAGTAAAGATGATCCAAAATCTTGGCAGTAGAATGGAGAAAATACAAGAAACGTTTAACAAGGACCTAGAAGAACTAAAGAGCAAACAAACAATGATGAACAACACAATACATGAAATTAAAAATTTTCTAGAAGGAATCAATAGCAGCATAAATGAGGCAGAAGAACATATAAGTGACCTGGAAGATAAAATAGTGGAA
Source organism: Delphinapterus leucas (assembly GCF_059928025.1). Taxonomy (NCBI): domain Eukaryota; kingdom Metazoa; phylum Chordata; class Mammalia; order Artiodactyla; family Monodontidae; genus Delphinapterus; species Delphinapterus leucas. The sequence continues at coordinate 115,027,449 of NC_143131.1, read as the reverse complement.
ATAACTACCACAGAGCAGAAGAAAGAAAAAAAAAAATGAAAAGAATTGAGGACAGTTACGGAGACCTCCGGGACAACATTAAAGGCACCAACATTTAAACTATAGGGGTCCCAGAAGAAGAAGAGAAAAAGAAAGGGATTGAGAAAATATTTGAAGACATTATAGTTGAAAACTTCCCTAACATGGGAAAGGAAATAGTCAATGAAGTCCAGGAGCACTTAGAGTCCCATACTCTAAGATAAATCCAAGGAGAAACACGCCAAGACAGATATTAATCAAACTATCAAAAATTAAATACAAAGAAAAAATATTAAAAGCAGCAACAGAAAAACAACAAATAACATACAAGGGAATCACCATAAGGTTTACGGTTGATCTTTCAGCAGAAACCCTGCAAGCCAGAAGGCAGTGGCAGGACATATTTAAAGTGATGAAAGGGAAATACCTAGAACCAAGATTACTCTACCCAGCAAGGATATTCAGATTCGATGGAGAAATTCAACTGTTACAAACAAGCAAAAGCTAAGAGACATCAGCACCACACAACCAGCTTTACAACGAAGGCTAAAGGAACTTCTCTAGGCAGGAAACACAAGACAAGGAAAAGACCTACAATAACAAACCCAAAACAATTTTAAAGATGGTAACAGGAAGATACATATCAATAATTACCTTAAATATAAATGGATTAAATGCTCCAACCAAAAGACATAGAATGGCTGAATGGATACAAAAACAAGACCCGTATATATGCTGTCTACAAGAGATGCACTTCAGACCGAGGGACACATACAGACTGAAAGTGAGGGGAGGGAAAAAGATATTCCATGCAAATGGAAATCAAAAGAAAGCTGGAGTAGCAATTCTCATATCAGACAAAATAGACTTTAAAATAAAGACTATTACAAGAGACAAATGATCACTGCATAAATGATCAAGGGATCAGTCCAAGAAGAAGATATAACAATTGTAAATATTTATATACCCAACATAGGAGTACCTTAATACAGAAGGCAAATGCTAATAGCCATAAAAGGGGAAATAGACAGTAACACAATCATAGTAGGGGACTTTAACACCCCACTTTCACCAATGGACACATCATCCAAAAAGAAAATAAATAAGGAAACACAAAGTTTAAATGATACATTAAGCAAGATGGACTTAATTGATATTTATAGGACATTCCATCCAAAAACAACAGAATACACTTTCTTCTCAAGTGCTCATGGAACATTCTCCAGGATACATCGTATCTTGGGTCACAAATCAGGCCTTGGTAAATTTAAGAAAATTAAAATCATATCAAGTATCTTTTCTGACCAAAACGCTAGGAGACTAGATATCAATTACAGGAAAAAAATCTGTAAAAAATACAAACACATAAAGGCTAAACAATACACTACTTAATAACCAAGAGATCACTGAAGAAATCAAAGAGGAAATCAAAAAATACCTAGAAACAAATGACAATGAAAACACGATGGCCCAAAACCTATGCAATGCAGCAAAAGCAGTTCTAAGGGGGAAGAATATAGCAATACAATGCTACCTTAAAAACAAGAAATAGCTCAAATAAACAACCTAACTTTACACCTAAAGTAACTAGAGAAAGAACAAAAAATCCCCAGTTAGCAGAAGGAAAGAAATCATAAAGATCAGATCAGAAATAAATGAAAAAGAAATGAAGGAAACAATAGCAAAGATCAATAAAACTAAAAGCTGGTTCTTTGATAAGATAAACAAAATTGAAAAACCATTAGCCAGACTCATCAAGAGAAAAGGGGAGAACACTAAAATCAGTAGAATTAGAAATGAAAAAGGAGAAGTAACAACTGACACTGCAGAAATACAAAGCAACATGAGAGATTCCTACAAGCATCTCTATGCCAATAAAATGGACAACCTGGAAGAAATGGACAAATTCTTAGAAAAGCAGAACGTTCCAAGACAGAACCAGGAGGAGATAGAAAATATAAACAGACTAATCACAAGCACTGAAATTGAAACTGTGGTGAAAAATCTTCCAACAAACAAAAGCCCAGGACCAGACGGCTTCACAGGTGAATTCTATCAAACATTTAGAGAAGAGCACCTATCCTTTCAAACTCTTCCAAAATATAGCAGAGGGAGGAACACACCCAAACTCATTCTACGAAGCCACCATCACCCTGATACCAAAACCAGACAAAGATGTCACAAAGAAAGAACACAACAGGCCAATATCACTGATGAAAACAATGCAAAAGTCCTCAACAAAATACTAGCAAACAGAATCCAACAGCACATTAAAAGGATCATACACCATGATCAAGTGAGGTTAATCCCAGGAATGCAAGGATTCTTTAATATGTGCAAATCAAACAATGTGATACACCATATTAACAAATTGAAGGAGAAAAAACATATGATAATCTCAACAGATGCAGAGAAAGCTTTCGACAATATTCAACACCCATTTATGATTAAAAACCCTCCAGAAAGTAGGCTTAGAGGGAACTTACCTCAACATAATAAAGGCCATGTATGAAAAACCCACAGCTAACATAATTCTCAATGGTGAAAAACTGAAACCATTTCCACTAAGATCAGGAACACGACAAGGTTGCCCACTCTCACCACTCTTATTCAACACAGTTTTGGAAGTTTTAGCCTCAGCAATCAGAGAAGAAAAAGAAATAAAAGGAATCCAAATCGGAAAAGAAGAAGTAAAGCTGTCACTGTTTGCAGATGACATGATACTATACATAGAGAATCCTAAAGATGCTACCAGAAAACTACTAGAGCTAATAAATGAATTTGGTAAAGTAGCAGGATACAAAATCAATGTACAGAAATCTCTGGCATTCCTATATAGTAATGATGAAAAATCTGAAAGAGGAATCAAGGAAACACTCCCATTTACCACTGGAAAAAAAAAGAAAACAATATCTAGGAATAAATCTACCTAAGGAGACCTAAGACCTGTATGCAGAAAACTATAAGACAGTGATGAAAGAAATTAAAGATGATAGAAACAGATAGAGGGATATCCAACAGGTTCTTGGACTGGAAGAATCAACATTGTGAACATGACTATACTACCCAAAGCAATCTACAGACTCAATGCAATCCCTATCAAACTACCAATGGCATTTTTCACAGAACTAGAACAAAAAATTTCACAATTTGTATGGAAACGCAAAAGACCCCAAATTGCCAAAGCAATCTTGAGAAAGAAAAACGGAGCTTGGGGGATCAGGCCCCCTGACTTCAGACTATGCTACAAAGCTGCAGTAATCAAGACAGTATGGTACTGGCACAAAAACAGAAATATAGATCAATGGAACAGGATAGAAAGCCCAGAGATAAACCCACGCACATATGGTCACCTTATCTTTGATAAAGGAGGCAAGAATAGACAATGGAGAAAAGACAGCCTCTTCAACAAGTGGTGCTGGGAAAACTGGACAGTTACATGTAAAAGAATGAAATTAGAACGCTCCCTAACACCATACACAAAAATAAACTCAAAATGGATTAACGACCTAAATGTAAGGCCAGACACTATCAAACTCTTAGAGGAAAACATAGGCCGAACACTCTATGACATAAATCACAGCAAGATCCTTTTTGACTCACCTCCTAGAGAAGTGGAAATAAAAACAAAAATAAACAAATGGGACCTAATGAAACTTAAAAGCTTTTGCACAGCAAAGGAAACCATAAACAAGACCAAAAGACAACCCTCAGAATGGGAGCAAGTATTTGCAAATGAAGCAACTGACAAAGGATTAATCTCCAAAATTTACAAGCAGCTAAGTAATAAGAAAACAAACAACCCAATCCAAAAATGGGCAGGAGACCTAAATAGACATTTTTCCAAAGAAGATATACAGATTGGCAACAAACAGATGAAACGGTGCTCAACAACACTAATTATTAGAGAAATGCAAATCAAAACTACAATGAGGTATCACCTCACACCAGTTCAGAATGGCCACCATCAAAAAATCTACAAACAGTAAATGCTGGAGAGGGTTTGGAGAAAAGGGAACCCTCTTGCACTGTTGGTGGGAATGTAAATTGATACAGCCACTATGGAGAACATGTTCCTTAAATAACTAAAAATAGAACTACCATACGACCCAGCAATCCCACTACTGTGCATATACCCTGAGAAAACCATAATTCAAAAATAGTTATGTACCACAATGTTCACTGCAATAGCCAGGACATGGAAGCAACCTAAGTGCCCATCGAAAGATGAATGGATAAAGAAGATGTGGCATGTATATACAATGGAATATTACTCAGCCATAAAAAAAACCAAAATTGATTTATTTGTAGTGAGGTGGATGGACCTAGAGTATATGATACAGAGTGAAGCACATCAGAAAGAAAAACAAACGCCATATGCTAACACATATATATGGAATCTAAAAAAAAAAAAAAGGTTCTGAAGAACCTAGGGGCAGGACAGGAATAAAGATGCAGATGTAGAGAATGGACCAGAGGACATGGGGAGGGGGAAGGGTAAGCTGAGATGAAGTGAGAGAGTGGCATGGACATATATACACTACAAAATGTAAAATAGCTAGCTAGTGGGAAGCAGCCACATAGCACAGGAAGATTAGCTCGGTGCTTTGTGACCACCTAGAGGGGCAGGATAGGGAGGGTCTGAGGGAGATGCAAGAGGGAGGAGATATGTGGATATATGTATATGTATAACCGATTCACTTTGTTATAAAGCAGAAACTAACATACCATTTTAATGCAATTATACTCCAATAAATCTGTTAAAAAAATAATAAAATATAAATAAATAAATTTAAAATGGAGGGTAACTCCCAGGCTCCCCCAGCTGGAAAGTCTGGGACACTAACAGTTGCCTTTAGCCACTACTCTCCTGACCACCCAAGCAAATGAACTGAGACACAGACCCTCCACTCTGGCTCTTGGTCCCCATCTGACCAGAAAGACTGGTGAGAACTCCTAGAAGTTGTGCAGCCCAGTGTCACTCAAGTAGAGTTGGTAGCCTACAGACTTCAGAGCAAAGCCAGTGGACTATGGGTCGACTGACCAGGAAACTTAGGACATGGGTCTACTTGACAACAAACAAAGAGCTTTACCAGCTTTAGAGCTGCTTCCCCCACTGCACCCAGGAAGGGAAACTAATTTCTAACCCCAGTCATTTCTGAATATATCATCCAACTGCCTGACCAGGGAACCTAGCCAGAGCATACAGGAAGCTGCATAGCCCATGGAACAGCCCTGCTTACAGGAGCACTTGAACAGAGAGCATAGATCATGGCTTCCCCAAACTGTGGAGCAAAACCAGTGACCTCACCTGACCAGGGAATTCAGTGCACACTCTTGCCCAATTCAGGTCTCCAAACAATGAGCTGTAGAGGCCCCGGGTTCTGTCCTGATGCACCACCAGTGTAAGGAATCTAATTCATAGCCCCACCTACTAATGAATATAGTATCCAATTCTAACCATGTGTTAAGTCTGACCAGAGAATCTATGCAACCAAAGAGCCCATCTTACAGCCTCACTTCAGAAGAGACCCAAGCCAGACGTCATATCCAACTACTATCAGCCATGGCACACTCCCTGCCACCCCCAATCTCAGAGTTCAGTTGCCTTGACCAAAAATATACCATAATAGCAGCCTCACCTACCCAAGGACTTACCAGCAGACACATCCAGAAACCCAACCTGAATGGACTGCTGAAAATCTGTCTCTTCTAAAGCAAACCTGTAAAGTCTCGAAGAGGAAAAAAGGCAATTATTCAAATGTGCAGATATCAATATAAGAAACCAAGGATCACAAAAAAAAGGTAAGTATGACAATATCAAAGGAAACAAATAAAACTCTAATAACTGACCACAAAAATAATGGAGATCTATGAACTGCCAGACAACAAATTCAGAATAATCCTCTTAAAGAAGTTTAATGAACTACAAGAACACACAAGCAACTAAACAAAATTTGGAGAATAATGCATGAACAAAATGAAATGTTCGGCAATACAACAGAAATCATCAAAAAACAAAACAAAACCCTTAGAGAAATCCTAGAGTTGAAAAATACAATGAATGAACTGAAGAATTCAATAGAGTTTCAAAAGCAAACTCGACCATGCAGAAGAAAGAACCAGTGACCTAGAAGATAGGCCATTAGAAATTACCAGTCAGAAGAAAAGAAAAGAATGAAAAAGAGTAAAGAAAGCCTACCAGATTCTTGGGACACAATGAAAAGAAAATATCTGCATTATGGGAATTACAGAAGTAGAAGAGAAAGAGAAAGGCACAAAAAGTATACTCAAAGTGATAATGCCTGAAAACTTCCTGAACCTGGAAAAAGAAATAAACATCCAGATTCATGAAAAGAATATAAATAAAGAATCCTAAATAAGTTAAACTTGAATAGGACTACACCAAGACACGTTATAATAAAACTGTCAAAAGTCAGAGAAAGAAAGTATTTTAAAAGCAGCAAGAAAAAAAACAGAATTTTCATACTGGGGAACACCTACAAGACAACTGGTGGATTCTTCAAGAGAAATATTTTAAGCCAGGAGAGAATGGGATGACATATTCAAAAACTTGAAAGAAAACAAGCATCAACCAAGAATACTATGTGTGGCAAAGCTGATTTTCAGAAATGAAGGCAAAATAAAGACTTTCCCAAACAAATAAACAAAAAAAGCTCAAGGAGTTCATATCCTCTAAACCTGCCTTATAAGAAATGCTTAAGGGAATTCTTTGAGTGGAAGTAGAAAGACACTAATTAACATCATAAACACATAAAAAGGTAGTGTAAAACTCACTGGTAAATATACAAAGTTAGAGTTTATAACTTGGTAATGGTGATGCATAATTTGCCTACAACTTTAAATGTTTTTTAAAAAATGAACATAGTAAAAATAACCATAACTACAATAATCCGTTAATAGTTACACAGTATAAAAGTATGGAAATTTTAACAGCAATAACCTAAGATGTGAAGGGGAGGAGAAGTAAAAGTGTGAGGTTTGGGAATTCTATTAAAGTTAAGTTGCTATCAGCTTAAAATAGGGTGCTATAATTTTAAGATGTTTTATGTAAGTCTCACAGTAACCACAAGGGAAAAACCTATAGCAGTTAAACAAAAGAACAAGATAAAGAAGTCAAAATATATTAATACAAGAAGACATTGAAACAAGAAAACAAACAGCAGGACAAAAATAAGGAGCAATGGATCTACAAAACAACCAGAAAACAATTAACAAAATGGCAATAGTAAGTCTGTACCTATCAATAATTACTTTAAATGTAAACAGCTTAAATTATCCAATCAAAAGACAGAGAACAGCTGAATAAATTTTAAAAACAATATCCAAAAACACACTGCCTACAAGAGACACACTTTAGCCTTAAAGATGCACATTGATTGAAAGTGAAGGGATGGAAAAAGTCATTTCAAGCAAATGGTAACAACAACGAAAAAGCAAGAGTAGCTATATTTACATCAGACGAAACAGACTTTAAGCTAAAAATGGTAAAAAGAGACAAAGAAGGTCATTACATAATGATAAAGTGGTCAATCCATCAAGAAGATATAACAGTTGTAAACATGTGTATGCCCAATAACACAGCAACTAAATATATAAAGCAAAACTTAACAGAACTAAAAGCACAAACAAATAGTAATACAATAATAGTTGGGGACTTTAGTACCCCACTCTCAATAATGGATAGATCATCCAGACAGAGAATCAATAAGGAAAAAGATTTGAACAACACTATAGATCACAGGTAACTAAAAGACATACACAGAACGTTCCATCCACAACAGCAGAACACACATTCTTCTCAAGTGCACATAGAACATTTTCTATGACAGACCATATGTTAGGTGACAAAACAAGTCTTAGCAGATTAAAAAAGACTGAAATTATAGCAATTATCTTCCCTGACCACAGTGGCATCAGACTAGAAATCAATAACAAGAGGGAAACTGGAAAATTCATGAACACATGGAAATTAAACAGCACTGTTCTGAATAACCAATAAATCAAAAAAGAAATTAAGGGGGAAATTTAAAAGTTTCCTGAGACAAATGTGAATGGAAACACAGCAAACCAGAACTTATGGGATGTAGCAAAAACAGTTCTAAGAGGGAAATTCATATCAATAGATGCCTACATTAAGAAGCAAGAAAGATCCCAAATAAACCTAACTCTACTCTTTAAGGAACTAGAAAAAGAAGAACAAACTGAGTCCAAAGTTAGCAGAAGGAAGGAAATAATAAAGATCAGAGCAGAAATAACTGAAATGGAGAACAAGAAAAAACAATAGAAAGGATTAATCAAACTAAGAAGTTGGTTCTTTGAAAAGATAAACAAAATTGACAAATCCTTAGCTAGACTAACCAAGAAAAAGAGAGAATCCAAATCAATAAAATTATAAATGAAAAACAGACATTACAAGTTATTCCACGGAAATACAAAGGATCATGAGGCTACTATGAACACTATATGCCAACAAACTGAATGACTTAGAAAAAAACTTAGAAATGCAAAACTTACCAATACTGAAACAGAAAAAAAAAAAAAAAGAAAATCTTAATAGAACCATTACTAGTAAAGAGACTGAATCAGTAATCAAAAATCTCCCAACAAAGAAAAACCCAGAACTGGATGGCTTCACTGGTGAACTTAACCAAAGCTTAAAGAAAAATTAGCTCAAATGCTTCTCAAACTCTTCCACAATATTGAAGAGGATGAAACATCCCCCAATTCATTTTACAAGGCCGGCATTATACAGATACCAAAACGAGAAAAGGACACTACTAGAAAAGAAAACTAGACCAATATCCCTGAACAATATAGGTGCAAAAATTCTCAATAAAATACTACCAAACTGAATTCAGCAACACATTAAAAGGATCACTCACCATGATCAAGTGTGATTTATGCCTGGATTGCAAGGGGTTCAACATACATAAATCAATGTGAAGCAGCACATTAACAGAAAGAAAGAAAAGAATCATATTATCATCTCAATAGATGCAGAAAAAGCATTCAACATACATTCATGATAAAAATTTTTAACAAATTAGGCATAGAAGGGACACATATCAACATAATAAAAGTCAATGTATGATAAGCCCACAGCTAACATCATACTCAATTGTGAAAGTTTCAAAACTTTTTCTCTAGGATAAGGAACAAGACAAGGGTGGCCCACTCTACCACTCCTATTCAACACGCTACTGGAGGTCCTAGCTAGAACAGTCAGGCAAGAAAAATAAAAAGTATCAGAATCAAAACAGAAGAAGTAAAATTGTCTCTATTTGCAGATGACATGATTTTATACATAGAAAATCAAAGACTCAACCAAAAAAACTGTTAGATGTAATCAATGAATTCAATAAGGTTGCAGGAAACAAAATTACCCTAAAAAAATCAGTAGTGCTTCTATATACTAACAACACATTTTTTGAAAAATAAATGAAGAAATTGATCCCACTTACAATAGCATCAAAAAATAAAGTAAAATAAAATGCTTAGGAATAAATTTAACAAAGGGGTGAAAGATCTATACTCTGAAAACTACAAGACAATAATGAAACAACTTGAAAAAGACACAAATAGAAAAGTATCCCATGTTCATGGATTGGAATAATTAATATTGTTAAAGTGTCCAAACTACAAAAAACCATCTATAGATTTTTGCTTGTTTTTGTGTTTTGTCCACACTGTGTGGCATGTGGGATCTTAGTTCCCCAACCAAGGATCAAACCTGAGCCCCCTGCATTGGAAGCATGGAGTCTTAACCACTGGACCACTAGGGAAGTCCTAAAAACCATCTATAGATTTATGCAACCCCTATCAAGATTCCAATGGAATTTTATAGAAGTAGAAAAAAACAACACTCCAGAAACGTATGTGGAACCACAAAAGACCCTGAAAGCCAAAGAAATCCTTTGAAAGAACAAAACAGGGGGCATCACACTTCTTGATTTCAATAAAGCTACAATAATAAAAACAGTAATAAAAACAGACACATAGACCAATGGAACAGAATCAAAAGCCCAGAAATAAACCCAAACATACATGGTCAACTAGTATTTGACATGGGAACCAAGAATAGTCAATGGAGAAAAGACAGTCTCTTTGATAAATGATGCTGGGATAACTGAATATTCACATGTAGAAGAATGAAACTAGATCCCTATCTTACACCACTCACCAGAATTAACTCAAAATGGATTAAAGACTTAAATGTAGGACCTGAAACTATGAAACTCCTAGAAGAAAACATAGGAATAAAGCTCCTTGACACGGGTTTTGGTAATGGCTTTTTTTTTAGATATGACACCTGAAGCACAAGTAACAAAATCAAAAATAAACAAGTGTAACTACATCAAACTAAAAAGCATTGTACAGCAAAATAAACCATCAACAAAGTGAAAAGACAACCTAGAAAAGGGGGAAAATATTTAAGAACCATATATCTGATAAGAGGTTAATGTCCAAAATATATAAAGAACTCATACAATTTAACAGCAAAATAACAAATAGCTCACGTAAGAAATGAGCAAAGGACCTAGGCATTTTACAAAGAAAATATGTGAAAGGTCAACATGTACATGAAAAGATGGTCAACATCACCAGTCATTAGGGAAATGCAAATCAAAACCACAATGAGATATTACCTCACGCCTGTGAGAATGACCATCACCAAAAAAACAAGAGATAACAAATGCTGACATGGATGTGGAGAAAAGGGAACTATTGTGCACTGTTGGTGGGACTGTAAATTGGTAGAGCTACTATGGAAAACAGTATTGAGAATCCTTAAAATCTTTTAAATAAAACTACCCTATGATCCACTAATTCCACTTCTGGGAATACATCCAATGGAAATGAAAGCACTAACTTAAAAAGATATCTGCACTCCCATGTTCATGGCATTATTTACAGTAGCAAGACTTGGAAACAACCTAAGGGTCTGTCGATGTATGAATGGACAAACAGGTTGTGGATATATACACAATGGAATATTATTTAGTCATAAAAAATGAGGAAATCCTACCATTGGCAACAACATGGATGAATGGTGCAGGCATTGTACTAAGTGAAATAAGTCAGACAGAGAAAGACAAATACTGTATAATCTCAGTTATATGTGGAATCTTAAGAAACAAAAAACAAAACAAAATTAAAAGAATTCACAGGAAAAGAGATCAGACTTGTAGTTAAAAGAGGCAGAGGGTGTGGAGAGGGGGAATTAGAGGAAGGTGGTCAAAATGTACACTCTTCCAGCTATAAGATAAATAAGTAGTAGGGTCACAATGCACAACAGGATGACTACAGTTAACACTACTGTATGACATACAGAAAAGTTGCTAAGAGTAAATTCTAGGAGTTCTCATCACAAGGAAAATTTTTTTCTTTTCTTTTTATGGTATCTATATGAGATGACAGATGTTAGCTTAAGTTATTTTGGTAATCATTTCACAATATATGTAAATCAAACCATCATGCTGTATGCCTTAAATTTATACAGTGATTTATGTCAATTATCTCTCAATAAAACTGGGGGATAAAAAGAAATGAGTTATAAAGTTATGAGAAGACATGGATGAATCTTAAATGAATATTGCTAAGGGAAAAGAGACAGTATGTAAAGGACTCCAATTATACGACATTCTGGATAAGGCAAAACTATACAGGTGGTAAACATATCAATGGTTACATCCAAGAGGAGGGAACAGGGTTAAATAGGTAAAGCAAAGGGGAATGCATGACATTACACATTTGTCAAAATCCATAAAAGGTTTCAGCACGAAGTCTTAATACATGCAAATTTCAAAAAAATCATGCAGGAAATTGGGAGAGTCCCAAGATGAACTGCAAAATATGACAAAACAATAATGTATTACAAATGTACGTAACAACCTCACTGAAGGGGTTGGGGTGAATGTCCCTGACTTAATTAACTTTTAAATGAGTGAAATCTATAATATAAGCCTAAAGGCAAAAGAAAACTATACATAAGCACTGTGCTCCAACTGATAAAGTTGTTCCCCATGGGAGTGCAGGTTATGATACTGCTACACATGTATACTGGAACTGAACAATTAAGTAAATTGTTGGTGGATTGTGGGATCCAAGTTTCTCAGTGTTGGAGTGGGAAGTTACAGATATGCAAGGGGAAGAGGCTAGAACATGTAGTAATGAATCAGAGTTGGAGACATCAGTGTGAACTCATGTTTACCTTAAAACGGTTAGAGATGGCTACATACAGATATATTTATAGATATGTATATATACACATTACTATACACATATATTTCCTTGTTCCATTGGCCAAGAGGATCTATAAACAACAGCATTCAGCAGCAGTGAATACACCTGGTACCCAGATCTCAGAACTTAACATTCTTCACCTTAAAAAATCAGTACTCTTTGGAGAAATGATTTATTCTACGTCTGAGGCAAGAAATACACAACATGAGCTTTGATCATCTTGTAGCACCAGAACATAAAGAAGTACTTTTTTTAAAAAAAGTACACAATGATGGAGGTATGTCAAAGGGACACGGGAGCCAAATGAAAGACCTCCCAAAGCCCAAGGCTGAATGAATTTGAGCAACAAAATAAATAAAGTAGTACTGGATTATAACCTGAAGTTTAAAATAAATATCCATAAGTCCATACTGGAAAAAAATAATTAAATAAATAAATGTAACAAGGCACAAATCTCCTGTGCAGTACAATTCCAAATAATGTGCATGGATACTTCACCCTCAAGGACAGAGAGCAAAGCTTCCCACTCCTTATGTACAGGCTGCAATAGTGACTTCATTTCTAAGACTGCAGTATGGAAAGAGGAAAAAAGAGGAACTTTACAGCAGAGAGTCTTGACACACACTATACACACGACCTCAGCCAGTTGATCAAAGTCAACACTAACAGTGACAAATATGTTGATCATAAGTACACTTGGTAAAATGTGATTTTTATGGCAATTTACCTCTATGGTTTTCCTTCCAAGAACACATAACCCCAAACTAATCATGAGAAAAACATCAGACAAATCTCAATTGAGGGACATTATATAAACTATTTGATCAATACTCATCAAAATGGTCAAAGTCATTAAACAGGCACATGAAAAGATGCTCAACATCACTAATTATTAGAGAAATGCAAATCAAAACTATTTACAATGAGGCATCATCTCACACTGGTCAGAGTGGTCATCATTAAAAAATCTACAAATAACAAATGCTGGAGAGGGTGTGGAGAAAAGGAAACCCTCCTACATTTCTGTAGTCATTGTAAATTGATGCAGCCACTATGGGGAACAGTATGGAGGTTCCTCAGGAAACTAAAAATAGAGTTCTCTATGACCCTGCAATCCCATTCCTGGGCATATATCCCACCAAAACTATAATTCAAAATGGTACATGCACTCCTGTATTCATAGCAGCACTATGCACAATAGCCAAGACATGGAAACAACCTAAATGTCCACTGACAGATGAATGGATAAAGAAGATGTGGTACATTAATACAATGGAATAGCACTCAGCCATAAAAAAGAATGAAACAATGCCATTTGCAGCCACATGGATGGACCCAGAGATTATCATACTAAGTGAGGTAAGTCAGAAAGAGAAAGACAAATACCATATGATATCACTTATATGTGGAATTTAAAGTATGACACAAATACACTTATCTACAAAACAGAAACAGACTCACAGACATAGAGAACAGACTTCTGATTGCCACTGAATAGAAAGGGGGAAGGAGACGGATGGACTGGGAATTTGGGGTTTGTAGATACAAACTATTACCTTTATAATGGATAAACAATAAGGTTATCCATATAAACTTACAGATATAAACTATTACAAATAGTTGGTAGATACAAACTATTACATTTAGAATGGATAAACAACAAGTTTATCCATATAAACTTATAAACTTTATAAACTTCTAAAGTTCCTACTGTATAACACAGGGAACTATATTCAATATTCTGTGATAAAACATAATGGAAAAGAATATGAAAAAGAAAGTTTTATATATATATACATATATATATATATATATATACACATATATATATACCTGAATCACTTTGCTGTACAGCAGAAATTAACACAACATTGTAAATCAACTATACTTCAATAAAACAAATTTTTAAAAAACCCACAAAGTGTGAGGGAAGGGAATCAAAATGCAAACCTTTTAGAATGTGTTTGAACTTTAAGGACTACCTGTTTAAAACAAGTAGGTATACTTATATAGGTCGACATATATGAACACCATGGTAACCACAAATGAAAAACCTACAATAGATGACACAAAAACAAAAAGAAAGTAACACAAGCATACCAGTAAAGAAAGTCATCAAACCACAAGGGAAGAAACTATAAGAAAAAGAAAAGAACAGGAAAGAACTACAAAAACAACCAGAAAACAAGTAACAAAATGTCAGTAAGTTATCAATAATCACTTTAAGTGTCCTTGTACTAAAATCTCCAATTAAAAGACACAGGGTGCCTGATTGGATAAAAAACAAAACCCATCTATATGCTGCTTACAAGAGACTCATTTCAGAACTAAAAACCCAGACTGAGAGTGAGGGGATGGATAAAGATATTTCATGCAAATAGAAATAATGAGAAAGCAGGGGTAGCAATACTCAGATCACACAAAATAGACTTTAAAACAAAGTCTATAACAAAAGACAAAGAAGGGCATTATATACTGATAAAGGGATCAATACAGAAGAGGATATTATACCCGTTAACATAAATTTGCCCAAAACATGAACACCTAAATATAAAAAGCAAACATTAATAGACATAAAGAGAGTAACTGACAACAATACAGTAACAGTAAGGGACTTTAACACACCACTTACATCAATGAACAGATCATCCAGACAGAAAATTAGTAAGGCAGCAGTGGTCTTAAATGACAATACATCAACTGAACTTAATAGATATCTATCGAACATTCCATGCAAAAACAGCAGAATACACCTTCTTTTCAAATGCAGATGGAACATTCTCAAAGACAGATCACATGCTAGTCCAAAAAACAAGTCTCAAGTCCCTCAAAAGATTAAAAATAGAATTATCATATGATCCAGCTATCCCGCTTCCAGGTATATACACAAAATAATTGAAAGTGGGAACTAAAACAGAAATCTGCATACTCAAGCTCACAGCAATACTACTCACCACAGCAAATAGGTGGAAGCAACCCAACTGTCCATCAATGTGACACCTGGAGAAACAAAATGTGGCCCATCCATACAACGGAATGTTACTTAGCCTTAAAAAGGAAGTAAACTCTGACCTATCCTACAACATGAATGAACACTGAGGACACTGTTAGGTGAAAACAGCCAGTCACAAAAGGAAAAATAGTGTATAATTCCACTTACGTAAAGTACCCCAAGTAATAAAATTCATAGAGCCAGAAAGAATGGTCAATGCCAGGAGATGAGGGGAGGGTGAAATGGGAAGTTGAGATTTAATCTGAACAGAGTTTCAGTTTTGCAAGATGAAAAAGTCTGAAGTGGCTGCACAAAACTGTGAGTATACCTAACACTACTGAACTGTACACTTAAAAATGGTTAAGATGGTAAATTATGTTACATGTGCTTTACAATTAAAAGAATATAAATAAATATCAAGCATTTTTTTTTCTGACCACAACAGTACAAAATCAGAAATAATTTACAGGAAGAAAAATGGGCAAAGCACAAACATGTGGAGACTAAACAATATGCTACTAAAACACCAAAGGATCAATGAAAAAAGCAAAGAAGAAATCAAAAAATACCTGAAGACAAATACAAATGGAAACACGACTTTCCAGAAACTACGCAATGCAGCAAAAGCAGTTATAAGAAGGAAGTTTTCCTGCTTCAGGAAACAAGGAAAATTTCAGAAAATTTTTCCTGAAACTACTTCAGGAAACAAGAAAAATTTCAAATAATCAACCTAACCTTCCTTCTAAAGGAATTTAAAAAACAACAAACAATACACAAAGTTCACAGAAGGAAGAAAATTATAGAGATAAGAGAAGAAATAAATAAAATAGAGACCAAAAAGATAGAAAAGGTCAATAAAACTAAGAGCTTATTCTTTGAAAATATACACAAAATTGATAAACCTTTAGGCAGGATCATAAAGAAGTGAGAGAGGACTCAAATAAACAACATAAGAAATGGAAGAGGAGAAACAACAACCAATACCACAGAGATTTAAAAAAATCATGAGATGTGGCACATATATACAATGGAATATTACTCAGCCATAAAAAGAAACAAAATTGAGTTATCAGTTTTGAGGTGAGGTGGTTGGACCTAGAGTCTGTCATACAGAGTGAAGTAAGTCAGAAAGAGAAAAACAAATACCGTATGCTAACACATGTATATGGAATCTAAAAAAAAACCAAAATGGTACTGATGAACCCAGCTGCAGAGCAGGAATAAAGATGCAGACATAGAGAATGGACTTGAGGACACGGGGTGGGAGGGGGAAGCTGGGGCAAAGTGAGAGTAGCATCGATGTATATACACTACCGAATGTAAAATAGTTAGCTAGTGGGAAGCAGCAGCATAGCACAGGGAGATCGGCTCGGTTCTTTGCAATGACCTAAAGGGGTGGGATAGGGAGGATGGAAGGGAGGCTCATAGGGGAGGGGATATGGAGACATATGCATGCATATGGCTGATTCTCTTTGGTGTACAAAAGAAATGAACACCATATTGTGAAGCAATTATACTCCAATAAAGATCTAGTAAAAAATCATAAGAGAATACAGTTATAAACCAAAATATTGTATAACCTAGAAGAAATGGACAAATTTCTACAAACATACAACCTTCCAAGACTGAATCAGGAAGAAATAGACAATGTGAGCAGACCAATCACTAGCAGTGAAACTGAATTTGTAGTTAAAAACAAAATTCTCAGCAAACAAAAGTCCAGGACTGGATAGCTTCACAGGGGCATTCTACCAGATAAAGGAGAGCTCTATCCTTCTCAAACTATTCCAAAAAGTTGAGAGGATACAACACTCCCAAACACATTCTATGAGGTCACTATTACCCTGATACCAAAACCAGACAAAGGCACTGCAAAAAAAGAAAAGTATTGGGCAATATCTCTAATGAGTATAGATGCAAAAATCCTCAACAAAATATTAGCAAATTGAATTCAACAATATATAAAAAAGATCCAACACCATGATGAAATGAAATTTATTCCAGGAAAGCAAGGATGGTTCAATACTCACAATTCAACCAATGTAATATACCACATTAACAAAAGGAAGGATAAAAATCACAGGATCATCTCAATACACACAGAAAAAGCATTTGACAAAATTCATCATCCATTCATGATAAAAACGCTCATCAACGTTGATACAGAGGAAACATATCTCAACATAATAAAGGCCATTATGACAAACCCACAGCTTACATCATACTAATGGTGAAAAGCTGAAAGCCTTTCCTCTAAAATCAGGAAAAAACCAAGGATGTCCATTCTCGCCAATTCTATTTAACACGGTAATGGAAGTCCTAGCCACAGCAATAAGACAAGCAAAAGAAATAAAAGGCATCCAAATTATAAGGGAAGAAGTAAAAGTGTCACTATTTGTAGATTACATGATCCTATATACAGAAAACCTAAAGTCCCTGCCAAAAACTATTAGAACTAATAAATGAATTCAGTAAAGTTTCAGGATACAAGATTAACAGACAGAAATCTGTTGCTTTTCTCTACACCAATAATGAATTATCAGGAAGAGAAATTAAGGAAACAATCCCATTTATAATCACATCAAAACAAATAAAATATCTCAGAATAAACTTCATCAAGGAGGTGAAAGACCTATACTCTGAAAACTATAAAATACTGATGAAGAAATGTGAAAATGATACAAAGAAATGGAAAGGTATCCTATGTTCTTGGATTGGAAGAATTAATAACATTAAAATGTCCATACTAACCAAAGCAATCTACAGATTTAATGTAATCCTGTCAAAACACCCATGACATTTTTCACAAACTACAACAAATAATCCTCAAATTTACATGGACCACCAGAGACACCAAATTGCCAAAGAATCTTGAGAAAAAAGAGGTGAGCTGGAAGTATCATGCTCCCTGACTTCAGACTATACTACAAAGCTACAGTAAGTAATTAAGAGAGTATGGTACTGGCACAAAAACAGACACATAGATGAAAGAGAATAGAGAGCCCTGAAATAAACCCATGCACTTACAGTCAGTTAATCTACAATAAAGTAGATAAGAATATACAATGGAGTCGATTCAACAAGTGGTGCTGAGAAAACTGGACAGCTACATGTAAAAGAATGAGATTAGAACATTTCCTCACATCGTGTACAAAAATAAACTCAAAATGGATTAAAGACTTAAATGTAAGACCTGAAACCATAAAAGTCCTAGAAGAGAACATAGGCAGAACACTCTTTGACATAAACTGTAGCAATATTTTTTTGGATCTGTCTCCTAAGGCAAAAGAAACAAAAGCAAAAAAAACCCAAATAGGATCAAATTAAACTTAAAAGCTTTTGCACAGCAAAGGAAACCATCTACAAAATGGAAAGACAACCTAATTAATGGGAGGAATATTTTCAAATGATATTAATGATAAGGGGTTATTATCCAAAATACATAAACAGCTCATAAAACTCACTATCAAACAAACAAAGAACCCAATTAAAGAATGGGCAGAAGACCTGAATAGACTTTTTTTCAAAGAAGCTACACAGACAGCCAACAGGCACATGAAAAAGATACTCAATATTGTTAATCATCAGAGAAACGCAAGTCAATACCACAATGAGTTATGCTCTCGCACCTGTCAAAATGGCTATCATCAAAGAGTCTACAAATAACAAATGCTGGCGAGGAAACGGAGTAAAGAGAACCCTAGCACACTGTTGGTGGAATTGTAAATTGGTGCAGCCACTGTGGAAAACAGTATGGAGGTTCCTCAGAAAACTAAAAATAGAACTACCATATGATCCAGCAATTCCACTGCTGTGTATATATATCCAAAGAAAATAAAAATACTAATTCCAAAAGATACATGCACCCCAATGTTCATAGCAGCATTATTTATAATAGCCAAGATAGGGAAGCAACCTAAACGTCCACTAATAGATGAATGGATAAAGAAGATGTGGTATATATATGAAATATTGCCATCTGCAGCAACATGGATGGACCTAGAGAGTATAATGCTTAGTGATTTGTCAGACAGAGAAAGATAAATACTCCTTGTTAGCATTTATATGTAGAATCTAAAAAATAAAACAAACAAATGGATATAAAGAAACAGACTCACAGATATAGAGAACAAACTAGTGGTTACTACTGGGGAGAAGGGCAGGGGAGGGGGAGAGAGAAGTATGCGATGAACACAAGGGTCCCCAACTCCCGGTCTGCAGCCTGTTAGGAACCGGGCCACACAGCTGGAGGTGAGCGGTGGTCAAGCGAGCAGAGCTTCATCGCTAGCATTACCACCTGAACCATTCCCTCCCACCCCCACCCCCGTCCATGGAAAACCTGTCTTCTACAAAACCGGTCCCTGGTGTCAAAAAGGTTGGGGACCGCTGGATTAACAGATACAAACTACTGTATACGAAATAAATAAGCAAAAAGGATATAGTGTACAGCACAGGGAAATATAGCCATTGTTTTATAATAACTTTAAATGGAGTATAATCTGTAAAAATACTGAATCTCCATACTGTACACCTGAAATTAATATACTATAGTAAATCAACTATGATTCAATAAAAAACAAACACATACATACAAACATACAATGAGAAAACTCCCTGATAGGACTTGTATAGGTATTATGGGGACACTGCAGGGAGTGACTGTGCCAGCAGGAGGGCTTCACGGGGAAGGTTTTGAAAAGTTAAAAATCAGATATATTCGAGGAAGGAAGGGCAAGTGTGGTAAAGAAGAAAATGACTGGGAAAGGTGAAGGAACAGAAGATAACATAACTTGCTTGGGGAACAGAAGGAAGTTGAAGACAGATGAAGGAAGAGATAGTGACAGAAGGGAAAAATAGACAAGGACTGTGTGAGGCCAGGTCCCCTGCAACAACAAATTTCAGTTTTACTCTGCAGTTGATTAGGAGACATTCACCTGAGAAGAGCATGGTCAAGTTTTGATCTTGGAAAGCTCACTCTAGCATGGATTAGAGAAGGAAGAAGGAGAGAAACTAGAGGCCACAGAAGACTGAGACACTAACAGAGGCAAGGGAGAATAACTGGAGCATGGATTGACAAGGAAGTAGTGAATGGAGGAGGGGCAGAGGTCAGCACCTGCTAAAATGCCTGAAGCAGGTCACAAATTCTACTCCATGATCTCTTCCAAAATGAAATTTTTCCTAACGTCTCAACCTCTTTGAGCTATTAAAAGCCAATTCAGTGTATCAGTTATATTGATAAAATTCTAATTAGCACCAGAGCCTTGTGATTGGAAAGGAAGGGATATGCCTCCGAACATCAGCTCATTCAAATTTCCCTTTACTACAACACACCTGGCAGGAGTTTCAAAATGGTGCTTGCCCTCATGTTCTTGGGAGTGACTGCCTATCTACAAAATGTTGGATAGGACACTCTTGTTTATGACCATGCTGCTTGGTCTTTCTTCTCAGTTGATGACAATTCCCGTGCACCTAATAGCCTTGTGACTCACCTGTCTCCTACATCCCCAGGACCAGACCAACTCTCTTTATCCTGATGAGGTCCAATTGCAGAGCACATCACTTTACTGAGCGTCTGGCGGCGGCTTGGACAAAAGGCTAAACCCTCATGTAGGACATGTTTAACTACTCAGAGAAAAGTGAGAAGAACAGACTGGGCACTCACTGTCTGAATATTTAGTGGGGATGGAAATGTTCCAAATCACCCCTCCACCAAGAGTCCAATGAATGAAGAAATAATCCAGGATTATTTTAGATGGGGAATGTGGTAATGATTCCACCTCCAAGATTCTAGTATTCATTCATCTCAGAAATAATTACTGAGCCCTGCAATGTGCCAGGGCCTCTACTGTGTACTGTGTGGGCGCCTCTAGAGGAGGGGCCCTAAGGAATGATGGACAGTAAGAAGGCAGTTCGCATACTCGCATCACAGCTCTCTGAGGGCACACCAAGTACCACTCATACCTCTTGCGGAATATAGGTCTGGCTGGGACCACCAGGCCGATTAGGGCAGAGGCCTGATGGACGCTCCTGGCTCTCAGGGTGGAGGAGATTCTCAGATCAGAGACTCTGATGCCCTAGGATCCTGGCATGTAGGAGCAGAGAGACCCTTCTACTCTCAAAGGCCTGCAAGGGAGATGAATCACTGGCCCACAAGGTTCTGATCTCCTGGACTCTGGGAAGAAGCCAACAAGAGTATGCCCTTCCCCTCCCCTGACTCTCTTCACCTGCAACAGTTCCCCTCCTTCCTCCTAGAGAGCCTTCTCTCTCTTCTCTACCTCTTAATCCACCCAGATGCAACTCAAACAGCACTTCCTCCATAAAGCATTTCTGATAACCCAAGGCAGATTCAGATGCTCCATCCTCTGTGCTCACACAATTCCTGTATGTCATGGAGATGGTGGCACTGTAGCTTAAAGAATGGGTCGTACCCTGGAAGAATTTTGTACACGAAATATATACAAGGGCCAGTCACAGTGTGAATTTTGGGAGGAGTGAATACAGTCACGTAGTTATTCACTCACTCAACATATATTATTGAACTCTGACTAGATTCCAGGCTCAGTGCTCAGTGTTGAGAATTCAATCAGGAGCCTTATTGACATGCTCCTGAACTACACAAAGAGGCAGGCTAGGGAACAAGCCCTGGTCCCTCTCACATGAACACACTTGTTTTCAGAAAACAATGATCTGCTGCATTGGCAACTGCGGCATCTGTCATTTTGACCTGCTGGTTCAATCTCAGGAAAAGAACTGGGATTTAATAGCAGATTAATAGCAAGACCCTATAGGCTTTGCATGCGGCAGAGAGAACCACAATCTCTATCTTATTTTTATATACAAATGAGGTTTTTTCTTTTCTGCTCTTGCTATAAGATAGATAACAACCTTTTTAGAAATTGTATATCTCTGGAGCTAACAGTAGGATATATTTTTCTGGATTTCTTTCCATTTATTTCTCCACAGAAAGAAATGTTTCCAAAAGAAGAAAATCTCCTGATCAGTTACATAGCCTGTGGAAATACTGATGAGCTAGATTATTTTGATCAAGTTGAATGCCACAGTGTTTATCAGTTAGAGGAAAAAAAAAAAAGATTATTTGAAAGTGGCCTCTCTTTAAGAAAATACAGAGAAGGGATTTTCAGATATTCATGTCATTTTCCAGGGCTGTAGTCCCCCATATTTGAGTGGTTCTGACCTCAGCTTGATTTTGTTAGAGCTGTTCTCAGCCTCCTGCTCAATGAGTTTTATGACTTCTTAACCTTCAATTAAGTGAACTAAACGTATTTTCTTGTGAGGAACCTGTGATGCTCTCGGGAGTAAGGGGTGGTTCCCTGGAGAAGCAGAAAATGGTCAGAGGGTGAGAGGCTGTGGGTCTAAGAACCCAGAAGCCAACCTTGCCAGGTTGGGGGGGTGGGGGGTGGTTAGAGGTCACCAACCACAGCCCTGTGAAGGACTAGGCTCAGATTGGAGAGGGAACCATCTGGAGACTCATCCTTCATTTATCTGACAAACACATTCTGAGAGGTCCCAGAGGCCACTGGCCCCAGTGGGGAACAATAGAGTCTCCTGTCTCATGTAGGAGACAGATAAGGATCTGGAGGATCTCTAATGTGCCACAACCACAAGAGAAATGAGCTCAGGGTAGGGTGGGGGTGTGTGCAGTGAATGGTAGAAGGAAGAGAGAATACTTGGATAAACCTCAAAGGGCAAGTGGAAGTGAGCCAGGTGATCGGAGTTCAAGGCACTGCATAGAGACAGGAAGCAGCATCCATGTGCAAAAACGTGGGATGGGAATGGTTCACACAAACTGCTGGTCACTCTGCCTGACAGGGTTAGTGGGGGCTTAAGGAGTGCAGGGCATAAAGGGGCCTGACGGTACCTATTAACACTATGCTTCGACTTTATTAGGAAAAACCAACAATCCATTCTAGTCTCTCTGGATGAAGCTGGGAAAGTTACTCCACCTCTCAGAGCCTCAGTTTCCTCATCTGCAATCTGGAGATAACAGTAGCAGCCACCTCATAGAGTTGTGGATGCAAAGTAATCACCACAGTACTCACAGTCCTGCCCTCGTAGGCTTTACATCCTAGTAAATGACACATTACATCAGTCAAATGACTAACATAGTTTAAATCCTGAAAACATGGTAACTGTTCTCTCTCTTTTAAAAATAAAAAACATGGGCTTTCCTGGTGGCGCAGTGGTTGGGAGTCCGCCTGCCGATGCAGGGGACACAGGTTCGTGCCCCGGTCCGGGAAGATCCCACATGCCACAGAGCGGCTGGGCCCGTGAGCCATGGCCGCTGAGCCTGTGTGTCCGGAGCCCGTGCTCCACAACAGGAGAGGCCACAGCAGTGAGAGGCCCGCGTACCGCAAAAAAAAAAAAAAAAAGAATAAAATAAAATAAAAAACTTTTTGCCACCATCATCATCATTGTCACTCTTTGGCTTTTCTCAATAGAGAATGTTCTTTCTACCAATCCGCATTTTCTGGGGACTCATAATAGAACCCTGTGTAAAAGCCAAACAGATTATTCTAGCTTTTCAAAATCATGCTCCAGTGTAAAGGTTTGCCTTATGTGACTATTCAGTGATAATTAGAAAGCACATTTATTTCTCTTTTAATTGGTAAATAAAAGACATCCCATGGGGAGAGACATGAATGACATAGATAGTAAAACTATTTTCTACAAGCAAACCAACCTCTATAAATTAACAAGGAAATTAAATGGACTAGAAAGAACTTCCTATGTTCCCTGAGTTTTAAGGAAATAGTCCATCCATCTGATACTAATCAAAGTTATAAATAGAATATTAGCAAACCAAATCCAGCATTGAGTTTAAAAAGTGAAAACTGATGTCAGTGCCAGAATGATTTCATATTAGGAAATGTATTAATATAACTAATCACATCAACATATAAGAGGAAATGACTGTTTTGATGATACGGGAACAGCTTCCACAGAGTGATTAAGAGAGAAGCTCTGACTGCAGTGGGTCCAAGAATGAATTAGATGATGAAGTGGAGACAGCAGTTATAGAAGAGTCTTTCAAGGTTTGCTAGAAACAAACACAGGAAAGAGAGATGGGGTGGTAACTTAAGACAAGGCCACAGAAACAAAGGCTAGTGTACGGGGGGGGGATGTCTTTTAAGGTGTCTAATATTAGAACACATTTATAGCCTACAAGAAAGGAGATAATGTAGGGGGAACATGTAAATATTAGAAAAGGAAAAAAAAAAGAGGTGAACTACCCAACTGTCCATGAGTTAGTTGCATAAGTGGTTAAGAGCTCAGACTCTAGAGCCAGGTTGATGGGTGTGAATCCTGTCCCCATCATTTACTAGCTGTGTGATCTTGCACAACCTCTCTGTACCTCACCTATAAAATGAAAATAATAATGGTGCCTTCCTCACAGAGTTACTATAAGGATTAAATGAATCAATCTTTATAAAATGCTTAGAACGGTGCCTGATGGTGTGTTAAATAAGATAAATAAAATCAAGGTATTCTACTTAGTATAGAATACTTAGTACATAAGCATAATACTTAACACCAAATATAGAAGAGATATTAAATGTCTATATTGTATTATATGTATTATTTCTTTTTGACTGGGTACGTAAAGAAGCATGGAAATAAGGAATTCAGAGGATGTCAGACAATTAGAGGACAGATGAGATCAAGAGTTGCTGACGTCATCCATATGCACCATCAAAAAGATGATGAGTCAGCCAGAAATCCCCAAATTCTATTTTGCCCCAGGATGACCCCTGACCATTATAACAAGATAAGGAAGAGGTATAGGGGAAGAAGGAGGTACACAAACCAGAGTAGGGTCCAGATGAGGAGAGAGTCCAAGAGAACAAGGTTTGAAACAGAACTTCATACTTTGTTCTGTATACTTCAGTATTACTTGAACCTATTACAACAAAATGTATTAATGTAATATTTAGGAACTTAAAAAAATTTTCAACTGTAAGATGTTACCATCAGGGGAAACTGAGTAAAAGGTACATGGGATCTCCCTGTATTATTATGTACAACTGCATGTAATCTATATATACCAAAAACTTCAATTAAAAAAAGAATAATAAAGAAGAACGTGCTTGAAATCTAATGTTACATTATCTTCCTCACTCTGATTCCAGCCACCACTGCAGAGAGGGCCAGACGAGCATGTGTTTTATACACAGAAATTAAAATGATGACAAAAGGCACATTTCTTTCTGTACATGTGGTGATGTGCAAAGGGAAAAGCTGGTGGACAGGCCCTCTCCTGTCAGAGTATCCTTTGCTTTGGACTCTTTCCCATGGTCCATGGTCTTTCCTCAGTTTCATAGCTCAGAATCCTGGCATTGTCAGTGCACCAAGAACAGGCCCAACACATCTGCAAAAGAACACATGACTTCAGGACAGCCTTGTAGCTAAGAACATGGGTTTTGTCAAAAGGCAGTCTTGAGTTTAAATCTCTCTGCTGTCACTAACTCTGCAGCTCTGGGCAATTTTCTTAACCTCTCTGGGCCTCTGTTTCCTCCTCTGTAATAATTAGATTATAAAAGTACCACCTTATTTGGAAGATGAAGTGTCATGGAAACTTCAAGATAAACACAGTGGACTGAACAAGTACACTGATGGTTACCTCCACCCAAAACTAAAAATAATAGTTAAGGAATAAAAGAAGTATGATGTGCAAGGCTAAAGAGAACAGAGAGTAGGTAAAAAGGGAGAGAGACATCAACAATATTTTTATTACACAGAACACTGTTGAAGGAAAGTAACAAACTGGATTGGACAGAGAAGAAAGTGAAACCTCAAAGTATCTAGAAGAAATTTTAGCAATTCGAACTTCTTTTTTTTTAAATGCAAACTAAGACCTAAAGAAGGACAGCAATTTGTCCAAGGAGACATGGCAGTTAGTCAGAGCCGGAACTAGATCTACTTTCTGACCCAAATCCTAACGCTTTGCCATTAGGCATTTCTTCTTCCTCAATTTGATATCTAAGAGGTTTTTCCAGCGTGCTGACCAAAGTCAGGATTTTCTTTTTCTGTTTGTAGTTTTAGGGACCTGAGGAGGAAATGAGGGTCACTGAGATGGGAAGGAAGGAAGAGGTCATGGGAACCAGGTGGGGCACCAGGGTACCTTCTGTGGCCAAACAGCATTTTGCATTCTAGCTGTTTGATTTTTCCAGAAAGGATCTGCAAAGGCAGAGAAGCACTGCAGAAGACACCTGCACAAAGGAGGCTGCTCTTGATGTTTTAAAACTAGCAGAGGTTCAGAATTAATTTGCTGCTTCTCTGGTCCCAGGTGACGGCACTGCTGGAAGCCTGAATGAAGTTCAGCAAATTAATCTTGCATATTTATGGGTCTTGAATGCTGTATACACAGCATTCCTGATGCTGATTACTGTCTCAGTCAGTGCAGGGGGGATTTGTTTTATAATGATTTCAATTACAGGTAACTGTTATACCCAGAATCACACATCAGCTACTTGTAAACTAGAATGTGATATTACACCTGCAGCCGAGGGCCAAGAGCTGCCCAGAACATGCTTTTAATTTACAGCTGATGACAAAACAGCTCTGTTTCTAGAGGAAGTTCTGTTCGTCCTATGTTTTGTGTGCTTTCCTGTTGGTCCTGTCCCTGCTTTGGATTTGGAATCACACAGAAATGACAGCACTGCTGCCTTATGCCCCTTTCCTGTTTTCTTTTGGGAATAAGCAGCATTTGAATACTGTTATTTGGTATGCAAAGTTGAGCAGAGGGAAATGACCCAGCAATCCTGACACCCTCAAAATGAGTTCCCAGCATTGTATAATAGGTTCCTGGCTTCCTGCAAGTGACCTGGGAGGATGCCTACGTGGAATACAAAGCCCAGAAACACCAGGGGGCGCTGCAGGGAGACAAAGGGCCATCAGGCATCCATCCAGGCTGCCTGAGTAATGAAGGCCTTTTTCACTCTGTCACACTCGGGCATCTGAAAGCCAGTCCTCTTCTACTCAAGCCATCAGTGTGTGTGTAGCCAAGGGCAGCGCTCTATGCATCTCAATTTGTGATAGACCAATATTTCCATCAAGTGGTGGTCCCACCGTGGAGGGCTAGAGCATCACAGCTGGAGAGGATCAGACGCAAGCTAAGCCTGACCTCTTATTCCACTGGGTGGAAACTGAAGTCCAGAGAGGGCTGAGCTCTCCTCCAGGTCACAGAGAATTGGATTCTCATCTCAGACAAGAATCAGACATCAATGCTCTCAGTTCAGTGATTAAATTTAGAAACGCATTATTTCTATTTTCTTGCTCGTTCCTCACATTTTTGTCTCTGAAAAGGCAAAATGTTTCTGAACTTGTTCTTACAGTCACACCTTCCAGCTCTTACATTTTTCCACAAAATCCCATCTTGAATAATGCCATACTGTTGGGTTCTCTTTTACAAACCTGGTGGTCAGCACTATCGCTGTCCCACCTCACTAACGATGGTTTGCAGTAAAGCAGAGAAGCAGAGAGGCAGCCCCACGACACTCCAGAATGTGTACATCTACAGAACAAATTCGTCTCCCCTCTTCTGCCTTGCCTAGGTTAGACCCAGCACATATCGGCCTAACACCGCTCAGTCTTTGTCTTTCCAGTCCAGAGTACTCCCTGTGTTTCCCATGCCGGGGCCCTGGCATGAATCCCTCACACTAATGTGATTTTAATTTTTATGAAGAGAAACAATGTATTGTTGATATTTGTGGGAATCCCCATAGAAACCACCAAGTTTACATTCTCACTGGCCCCTGACTATAAAACAAAGTTACCTTTTCTTAAAAAACTCAAATCATTACAATTCATAAGCCCCACTTAATGTAAGTCCCTCTAGCAAATCCCCAGCAATTTCTCCAAGCTCTTCCTCTGAAACCTGCTGGTCTGGCCAGACATAGCTGCCTCTTCCCCTTGGGGGAATCCCAACTTCAGCGGGAGAGCCCTGTGCTTTCTAATTTCGCAAAGCACAGCTGAGATGTTAACAAGACAGCACAGGTTCAAAGAAGCATAACTTCTTCCTGAAAGGTAACTATGCTCTCCTTGAGCTGGCCATTCTAAAGGCCCACGGGCGCTCTCTCTCACTCAGGATGCCTATGGCAGCCAGTCCTGGCCTATCTCCTAGACTGACCCAGATGGCAGGGCCCAACTCACTGCCTTCAGCAGGAAGCTCCAAGCATCTTCATACTCATAGCCTCCCCAACACTCTCTTCCCTCCTGACTCCAAATTAAGGAAGTCCTTCCACACTCCCATCTAACGTCAGTGTCTTTCCTGCTCTAGAATTAACTTCTCAGGTTGACAGTGGAAACCTCAATTTCCTCAGGAGGAAACCCACAACCGTACCCTGGAAAAAAGGGCCATAATAGTCATAATAGGTATACTTAGCAACATGTGGCCTTTTACTAGATGAAATAACAGCATGAGACGTACCAAGGGTCCCATCTGCCCTGTCCAAGCCTGATCCCAGGCCTCTTCACCATCTTTCCTCACCAGGAGATGAGTTGACACCTGCACCCCCGCCCCCTTGTCTGGCTCGAGCTGCCCTTCTTCTGTGAGCAGATGCTGGAATATGAAGACTGTGTTTTCTAAGAACATGCATGGGCAGGCCAAATCCGGAGGTAAGAGCAAAGCAAAATGAAATATTTAAAATAGGTCTCTTACCTCTTCGGGGACAAAACACACTGTCAGCTGCCTTCTCAGAACAAAACACTTCCCATCTCAGTCTGCGGCACTTCCACTTGGCTCTCTGCTGCATGTGGGGCTTCCCCAAGGAAAATGAGGGATTACTATTGTCCTACACCTGCATGACTGAAAGGCTCTCACCAAAGAGACAGTCCTCCAAGAACGTTAAGAGGTTCAATTCCAAAAATGAATGGCAGCATTCATCCAGAAATGTTCAAACTGTCTTCAACTCCGCAAATGGTAGAATTTCTAGCTTCTAAAAAAAGTTTAGTGTCTGTCAGACTTCCTGCTGCCTTCAGATGACAAGCTCAACGCTGTCACATAGAGATCCCAACATGGATGTATCTAGGCTCTTTAGTCCAAAGGGGTTGCCGGAAATGCAGCTATGTGTTAAAAAAAAAAAAAAAAAATGAGGTCACAAGAATGGCAGGGACACAGCAGGCACAGGTATTAGAGCACAGGTTTTGGTAAACTGAAGTCTTTAAGGAAAAACAGTATAATAAATCTGATGGCCCATTTTGGTAATCATTTCATGACGTATGTGAGTCAAACATTATGCTGTACACCTGAGATTTATACAGCACTGTATGTCAATTATATCTCAATAAAACTAGAAGAAAAAAGAGAGAAAAAGACCAGGATTCAACGATTATTCCTAATGTTACAAATGTTAGGAAGATGCTCACTTCATTTAAAAACATAGGAGAGTCAAATCTCATCATCAGGACCACACAGCCCTCTGATTTGGGTCAAGAACCACCCTGTGAGCTCCACTTCTATTTCCCCTGGATACCACTATGACCCCTGGGCAGTGCCACGTAGCTAGACATAGCTGTGGCCTCTGAGGGCTCCAATGCCTTGCACAGACCCGGCTGCCATTTCTAAGTGGATGTTGCCCTCTGAGTGTTTCCTGCGGTACTCAACATGGCACAGGGGTTATGAAGTCAGCAGGGCTTCATATGCTCTCACAGGGGTCCAGGAACAGTGTTCCTTGGTCACTTCCTTTTCAGACTCATCTCTGGCTCGCCACTCACCATAGAACTTAGTCATGATGAAGGAGAAAGCCTTGCACTTCTCAAGTTGGCCCTGCCTGGTTCCTTCTGCCTTCAGGATGAGTTTTCTCCAAGAGTCTCCTCAGCCCCTCAGGAAGAGAGAGTTTTAGCCAGTTCACCTAGCAATCTAGCAGCCATGCCGACATGAGACCGATGGCCATTGGATCTTAAGCTCCCATGCTCCACAGACACATCTCATATATGACACACCAGCATGGAGCATGGGGCTGCTGTGTTTGTCCTTTGCAGTCACCCAAAACGTTTCAAGCTCAATGACCACCCACTCTTGGTGTTAGCGACCATGTCTATCTCAGAACATGACATAAGCTGGCTGAATGGAATGTTCCTTGAGAAGTCCAGAACAGTTGGAAGAGGGGAGGCTGACTGCTGGATGCCCCTTCTGCCAACAGTTAGGACTGCTTCCCTCAGGATCCTGTGGCCGGGAGGTGGGGGTGGGGAACAGGTCATTCTTCCCTTCCTCTTTTCTGCTGATTCTCTGTGGGTTACCACTTACATGGTGGCTGCTTCAGGAAGAGATAAGTGAGACCCTACACAGAGTGAACTCATCACTGGGAGTTCATAACAAGCCCTGAGCCTAATATGCCCAAACTCGAACATGTCCATTCATTCAGAGATCTCTTGCATTTCTTAAGCCCCACGGGTACCATATCATAGGCAATCCCAGCCTCAGGGAAATGAATATAAGATACACCACAGACAAAACCACACAAACATATATAAACATCAGGAGGACATCTTCAAGAGAAGCAAGCTCTAGTGCAACCAGAATGTTCTCCTTCACACTAGAGGTAGCCACATCCTGGGCATCCGGTTCCAGGCCCAGCTTCGTCCATTTCTTTGGTGAATTTAACTTTGTCCCTTTCATTTATGGATTGAGGTGCCCTTCAGCACCTCCCGGTTGACAAGGAAATGAGTTGATGAGGTATAATCTTTCAATAAAAAAAGTACATATGGGAACATATGTTGGCTCTATAAATCAACAATCTCCAACATGACCATTAAATAATTATTTCCTATTTTTTCTCAAATGCTCCATGAGGAAGCTACCAACAGGACAGATAGGGCATATGGGTGGAAATCAGACCTGAGGCAAAGCAAACAGTCTTTTCCTTTGCTTTTCTTGCCAATGTCACTAAGTTTATTGACGGCATAATTGGAAAGTTTGGCTTGGAGCCAAGTGTTGCCTTCTGAGTGAGGGGCAGGGGTTGAAGAAGCCATAAAATGTTAACTGCAACAAGCAAGCTCAGGGCTCCCTGCCCTACGAACCTATGCCACATGCATCACTGCAGCCTCCAGTCCAACCAAATGATGAGGCTTCCATAGTAGACTCCCAGAAGAGGAAAAACACTGACCTCCCTTGGTGCCTGCAGCTCCCGACTACATAATTAACATTTATAATATGGGCATGAAGTTATTTCCAAGGCTCTGGAAACTCCATTTCCCAGACTGAGAAAATGAGTGCAGAATAAAGCAGTGGCCAGGAGCACCAAGCCAATAGTTCCACCAGGCAGACACCCCATCTGTCACTGCTGAATCCCTAGCCCAGTGCTCTGGCACTGAGCAGAAGCACAGTAATTATCAGTGGTGGCCCCTTTCTTACTATTGCCTTTGCTTCTCCACCTCCTACACCCACAGACACATGCAGGTAAACACAAACACTCAAAAACACACATATAGAGATTGGTTCAAGATGGCGGAATAGAAGGACATGCTTTCCATCCCTCTTTCGAGAATACCAGAATCACAACTAACTGCTGAACAATCATTGAAAGGAAGATACTGGAACTCATCAAAAAAGATACCCCACATTCAAAGACGGAGAAGCCGCAATGAGACGGTAGGAGGGGCGCAATCACAGTAAAATCAAATCCCATAACTCCTGGGTGGGTGACTCACAAACTGGAGAACACTTATACCACAGAAGTCCACCCACTGGAGTGAAGGTTCTGAGCCCCATTTCAGACTCCCGAACCTGGGGGTCTGGCAATGGGAGGAGGAATTCCTAGAGAATCAGACTTTGAAGGCTAGCGGGATTTGATTGCAGGACTTTGACAGGACTGGGGGAAACAAAGACTCCACTCTTGAAGGGCACACACAAAGTAGTGTGTGCATCGGGACCCAGGGGAGGGAGCAGTGACCCCATAGGAGACTGAACCAGACCTTCCTGCTAGTGTTGCAGGGTCTCCTGCAGAGGCAGGGGTGGCTGTGCCTCACCATGAGGACAAGGACACTGGCAGCAGAAGTTCTGGGAAGTACTCCCTGGAGTGAGCCCTCCCAGAGTCTGCCATTAGCCCCACCAAACACCCAGGTAGGCTCCAGTGTTGGGTCGCCTCAGGCCAAACAACCAACACGGAGGGAACCCAGCCCCACCCATAACTAGACAATCAGATTAAAGTTTTACTGAGCTCTGCCCAAGAGAGCAACAGCCAGCTCTACACACCACCAGTCCCTCCCATCAGGAAACTTCCACAAGCCTCTTGTATAGCCTCATCCACCAGAGGGCAGACAGCAGAAGCAAGAAGAACTACAGTCCTGCAGCCTGTGGAACAAAAACCACATTCACAGAAAGATAGACAAGATGAAAAGGCAGAGGGCTATGTACCAGATGAAGGAACAAGATAAAACCCAAGAAAAACAACTAAATGAAATGGAGATAGGCAATCTTCCAGAAAGAGAATTCAGAATAATGATAGTGAAAATGATCCAGGACCTTGGAAAAAGAATGGAGGCAAAGATCAAGAAGATGCAAGAAATGTTTAACAAAGATATAGAAGAATTAAAGAACAATCAGAGATGAACAATACAATAAGTGAAATGAAAACTACACTAGAAGGAATCAATAGCAGAATAACTGAGGCAGAAGAACGGATAAGTGACCTGGCAGACAGAATGGTGGAATTCACTGCTGCATGACAGAATAAAGAGAGAAGAATTAAAAGAAATGAAGACAGCCTAAGAGACCTCTGGGACAACATTAAACACAACAACATTCGCATTATAGGGGTCCCAGAAGGAGAAGAGAGAAAGGACCTGAGAAAATATTTGAAGAGATTATAGTCGAAAACTTCCCTAACATTGGAAAGGAAATAGCCTCCCAAGTCCAGAAAGTGCAGAGAGTCCCATACAGGATAAACCCAAGGAGAAACACACCGAGACACATAGTAATCAAATTGGCAAAAATTAAAGAGAAAGAAAAATTATTGAAAGCAGCAAGGGAAAAACGACAAATAACATACAAGGGAATTCCCATAAGGTTAACAGCTGATTTCTCAGCAGAAACTCTACAAGCCAGAAGGGAGTGGCATGATATACTTAAAGTGATGAAAGGGAAAAACGTATAATCACGATTACTCTACCTGGCAAAGATCTCATTCACATTCAATGGAGAAATCAAAAGCATTACAGACAAGCACAAGCTAAGAGGATTCAGCACCACCAAACCAGCTCTACAACAAATGCTAAAGGAACTTCTCTAAGTGGGAAACACAAGAGAAGAAAAGGACCTACAAAAACAAACCCCAAATAATTAAGAAAAAGATAATAGGAACATACATATAGATAATTACCTTAATCGTGAATGGATTAAATGCTCCAACAAAAAGACACAGGCTTGCTGAATGGATACAAAAACAAGATCCATATATATGCTGTCTACAAGAGATCCACTTCAGACCCAGGGACACATACAGACTGAAAGTGAGTGGGTGGAAAGAGATATTCCATGCAAATGGAAATCAAAAGAAAGCTGGAGTAGCAATACTCTTATCAGATAAAATACATTTTAAAATAAAGAATGTTACAAGAGACAGGAAGGACACTACATAATGATCAAGGGATCAATCCACGAAGAAGATATAACAACTGTAAATATATATGTACCCAACAGGAGCACTTCAATACAAAAGGCAACTGCTAACAGCTATAAAAGAGGAAATCGACAGTAACACAGTAATAGTGGGGGACTTTAACACCTCACTTACACCACTGGACAGATCATCCAAACAGAAAATTAATAAGGAAACACAAGCTTTAAATGGCACAACAGACCAGATAGATTTAATTGATATTTATAGGACATTCCATCCAAAAACAGCAGACTACACTTTCTTCTCAAGTGCGCACGGAACATTCTCCAGATAGATCACATCCTGGGTCACATATCAAGCCTCAGTAATTTTAAGAAAATTGAAATCATATCAAGCATCTTTCTGACCACAATGCTATGAGATCAGAAATCAATTACAGGGAAAAAACGTAAAAAACACAAACACATGGAGGCTAAACAATATGTTACTAAATAACCAAGAGCTCACTGAAGAAATCAAAGAGGAAATCAAAAAATACCTAGAGACAAATGACAATGAAAACACAACGATCCAAAAACTATGGGATGCAGCAAAAGCAGTTCTAAGAGGGAAGTTTATAGCTATACACACCTACCTCAAGAAACAAGAAATATCTCAAATAAACAATCTAACATTACACCTAAAGGAACTAGAGAAAGAAGAACAAACAAAACCCAAAGTTAGCAGAAGGAAAGAAATCATAAAGATCAGAGCAGATGTAAATGAAATAGAAACAAAGAAAACAAAAGCAAAGATCAATAAAACTAAAAGATGGTTCTTTGAGAAGATAAACAAAATTGATAAACCATCAGCAAGACTCATCAAGAAAAAGAGGTAGAGAACTCAAATCAATAAAATTAGAAATGAAAAAGGAGTTACAACAGACACCACAGAAATACAAAGCATCCTAAGAGACTACTACAAGTAACTCTATGACAACCTGGAAGAAATGGACAAATTCTTAGAATGGTATAACATTCCAAGACTGAACCAGGAAGAAATAGAAAATAAAAGCAGACCAGTCACAAGTAATGAAATTGAAACTGTGATTAAAAATCTTCCAACAAACAAAAGTCCAGGACCAGATGGCTTCACAGGTGAATTCTATCAAACATTTAGAGAAGAGCTAACATCCATCCTTCTCAAACACTTCCAAATAATTGAGGAGGAAGGAACACTCCCAAACTCATTCTATGAGGCCACCATCACCCTGATACCAACACCAGACAAAGATACTACAAAAAAAGAAAATTACAGACCAATATCACTGATGAATATAGATGCAAAAATCCTCAACAAAATAACAAGCAAACAGAATCCAACAACACATTAAAAGGATCATACACCATGATTAAGTGGGATTTATCCCAGAGATGCAAGGATTCTTTAACATACACAAAACAATCAATGTGATACACCATATTAACAAACTGAAGAAGAAACACCATATGATCATCTCAATAGATGCAGAAAAAGCTTTTGACAAAGTTCAACACCCTTTTATGATAAAAACTCTCCAGAAAGTGGGCATAGAGGGAACCTACTTCAACATAATAAAAGCCATATCTGACAAACGCACAGCAAACATCATTCTCAATGGTGAAAAACTGAAAGCATTTCCTCTAAGATGAGGAACAAGACAAGGATGTGCACTCTCACCACTATTATTCAACATAGTTTTGGAAGCCCTAGCCATGGCAATCAGAGAAGAAAAAGAAATAAAAGGAATACAAATGAGAAAAGAAGAAGTATAACTGTCACTGTTTGCAGATGACATGATACTATACACAGAGGATCCTAAAGATGCCACCAGAAAACTACTAGAGCTAATCAATGAATTTGGTAAAGTTGCAGTATACAAAATTAATGCACAGAAATCTCTTGCATTCCTATACACTAATGATGAAAAATCTGAAAGAGAAGTTAGGGAAACACTCCCATTTACCATTGCAACAAAAAGAATAAAATACCTAGGAATAAACCTACCTAAGGAGACAAAAGACATGTATGCAGAAAACTGTAAGACACTGATGAAAGAAATTAAAGATGATACCAACAGATGGAGAGATATACCATGTTCTTGGATTGGAAGAATCAATATTGTGAAAATGACTATACTACCCAAAGCAATCTACAGATTCAATGCAATCCCTATCATTATTACCAATGGCATTTTTTATAGAACTAGAACAAAAAATCTTAAAATCTGTATGGAGACACAAAAGACCTCGAATAGCCAAAGCAGTCTTGAGTGAAAAAACAGAGCTGGAGGAATCAGACTCCCTGACTTCAGACTATACTACAAAGCTACAGTAATCAAGACAATATGGTACTGGCACAGAAACAGAAATATAGATCAATGGAACAAGACAGGAAGCCCAGAGATAAACCCATGCACCTATGGTCCACTAATCATAGGTGCATGGAGGAGGCAAGGATATACAAAGGAGGCAAGGATATACAATGGAGAAAGACAGTCTCTTCAATAAGTGGTGCTGGGAAAACTGGACAGCTACATGTAAAAGAATGAAATTAGAACACTCCCTAACACCATACACAAAAATAAACTCAAAATGGCTTAGAGACCTAAATGTAAGACCGGGCACTATAAAACTCTTAGAGGAAAATACAGGAAGAACACTCTTGGACATAAATCACTGTGAGATATTTTTTGTTCCACCACCTAGAGTAATGGAAATAAAAAGAAAAATAAACAAATGGGACCTAATGAAACTTAAAAGTTTTTGCACAGCAAAGGAAACTATAAACAAGACGAAAAGACAACCCTCAGAATGGGAGAAAATATTTGCAAATGAATCATCGGACAAAGGATTAATCTCCAAAATATATAAACAGCTCATGCAGCTCATTACAAAAAAAAACAAACAACCCAATCAATAAATGGGCAGAAGACCTAAATACCTGGACCTAAAAACCTGGACATTTCTCCAAAGAAGACATACCGATGGCCAAGAAGCACATGAAACGATGCTCAACATCACTAATTATTAGAGAAATGCAAATCAAAACTACAATGACGTATCACCTCTCACCAGTTAGAATGTGCATCATCAGAAAATCTACAAACAACAAATGCTGGAGAGGGTGTGGAGAAAAGGGAACCCTGTTGCACTGTTGGTGGGAATGTAAATTGATACAGCCTCTATGGAGAACAGTATGGAGGTTCCTTAAAAAATCTAAAAATAGAACTACCATATGACCCAGCAATCCCACTATTGGGCATATACCCAGAGAAAACTATAATTCAAAAAGACACATGCACCCCAATGTTCACTGCAGCACTATTTACAATAGCCAGGTCATGGAAACAACCTAAATGCCCATCGACAGATGAATGGATAAAGAAGAGGTGGTACATATATACAATGGAATATTACTCAGCCATAAAAAGGAATGAAATTGGTTCATTTGTAGAGATGTGGATGCATCTAGAGACTGTCATACAGAGTGAAGTCAGAAAGAGAAAAATAAATATTGTATATTAACGCATGTATGTGGAACCTAGAAAAATGGTACAGATGAACCGGTTTGCAGGGCAGAAGTTGAGACACAGTTGTAGAGAACAAACGTATGGACACCAAGCATGGAAAACCACGGTGGGGTGGGGATGGTGGTGTGCTGAATTGGGCGATTGGGATTGACATGTATACACTGAAGTGTATAAAATTGATGACTAATAAGAACCTACAGTATAAAAAAACAAACAAAACCACAACTAATACTAAACTTTCTTTGGGTTATTTGTATGGAAATATGTTAATATAAGTGTTTCAGACATCACATGAAATTTCTAAAAATCTTATATGTTCTGGTATAATGTTATAAGTCATAATTCTAGTTATTACTTTAAAATGTATATCTCAGAAATAACTAAAAAAAGGAAAAAAAAAAAGACACATGCACCCCAATGTTCACTGCAGCACTATTTACAATAGCCAGGTCATGGAAACAACCTAAATGCCCATCGACAGACGAATGGATAAAGAAGATGTGGTACATATATACAATGGAATATTACTCAGCCATAAAAAGGAATGAAATTGGGTTATTTGTAGAGATGTGCATACATCTAGAGACTGTCATAGAGTGAAGTCAGAAAGAGAAAAACAAATATCGTATACTAACGCATATATGTGGAACCTAGAAAATGGTACAGATGAACTGGTTTGCAGGGAGAAATCGAGACAAACGTATGGACACCAAGGGGGGAAAGCGGTGGGGGGGTGGGGATGGTGGTGTGCTGAACTGGGTGATTGGGATTGACATGTATACACTGATGTGTATAAAACTGATGACTAATAAGGACCTGCTGTATAAAAACATAAATTAAAATAAATTTAAAGAACACACATGTATACACAAATAGAGGCACACACATACATGCACACTGACATACAAACGCATAGACATTTCTGTTAATAACCAGGTTTGGGGCTAGAATTACCAATATTTCTTTCATCAGTTTGACACTCCCCTTTGCTGGTGAAAATAAAGCCACTTATGCCTTTGGGACTTCCCTGGTGGCACAGTGTCTAAGAATCCACCTACCAGTACAGGGGACACAGGTTCAAGCCCTCGTCCAGGAAGATCCCACATGCAGCGGAGCCACCGCAATGAGAAGCCCGTGCACCGCAACGAAGAGTAGCCCCTGCTTGCCACAACTACAGAAAGCCCGCGCAGCAACG
This sequence comes from Delphinapterus leucas, assembly GCF_059928025.1. Classification (NCBI taxonomy): domain Eukaryota; kingdom Metazoa; phylum Chordata; class Mammalia; order Artiodactyla; family Monodontidae; genus Delphinapterus; species Delphinapterus leucas. The sequence goes on along the minus strand of NC_143131.1, from coordinate 114,988,849 downwards.
AAGACCCAATGCAGCCAAAATATAAATAAATGAATGAATGAATAAGCGAGCAAGGAAGCCGCTTAAACCAGTAGCGCCCTGCTTTGTTTCATTAAATTTCTCAGGTGCATTCAAGGAGTCATTAAGAGTTTTTCTAGGCCAATGTCTTCATTTTAAAGGTGGGAAAACTGAGGCCCAGATGGGGAGGGGAATTGCTTAAGAAAATTAGTGATGGTCAGGAATGAATCTGGTCCTTTGTCTTCTAGGCTAAACGGTCCTGAGTTCTTTCTGGCGATTACTTTTCAGCCATCTTCCCCACCAAGATTAACTGTATAACGAAAGCGGCTGCCGTTTATTGAGTGTGGCACGGGACTAGGCCTTTGACACACATGATCTCTAACCTCACTATCAATACTTCAGGGTACCTATTATCATCTGTATCTTAGAACTGAGAAAGTCAAAGCTCGGGGAGGCAAAATATTCAGTTCAACCACTAAAGTGAACAATATTCAATTATACCTGTCTGATAAAAATGGCAAATTAGTAACTTCCCCAGGCCTCAGATCAGGTAAGTAGCCAAGCCAAGCTGTGCTTCTCGGGCCCTTTCCTCTCTGCTGCAGCTCCCTGAATACGCAGCCCCTTCTCACACCGGCCTGTGAGCTAGGCCTGCTCCTCTACAAGCCATCCTGCTGGTCCTGCTGGCCTCCTTTAATGCTGCTTTAGACTCACCCGGGACCTGCTGCCCTCCACTCTACACACTGAATCTCCATTACAGCTGTCCTCTGTCTTTTCTAATCTCACCTCTTTTTGCTTTGGGATCTTCCCTGTCTCATCTGACCTCTGACTATCCCTCTGACTCTTCTTTTCACCGTGAGGGCCCTTGTGCCTATGCGGAGCCCCCGCTCCCCACGCCGGTCAGGACAGCTTCTCTCCTCTCCTGGCTTGTCTGTCCTTTTCCTCATTTGGAGTCTGCTAAGCATTTACTCCTCATGTTCTTGCAGTTTACTTTCAGCACAGGCAGTGTCTTGGCCTTAAAAATATGCCCACAAATGTTTTGATACGGCTGCTTTCAAGAGGTAAAGCTTACCTTCCTTCCTCCTGAGTGTGGGCTGGACTTCGGAACTGGCTTCTCACAAAAAGAAAACAGCAGAAGTGATGGCGCGCCACTTCGGAGATTAGATTAGTGAGGGAAGCCATGCCACGCAGAACCCGACAGACAGGGTGCCATGGCAGTTTCTGGCCAACAGCCACATGAATGAGCCTGGAAGAGGAACCTCCAGCCCCAGCAAGTCTCAGTGACTGCAGCCCTGGTCAACAGCTTGATCAGAAAGATACCAAGCCAGAAGCACCCAGCTAAATTGCTCCTGAATTCCTAACCCACAAAAGCTGTGAGATAATCAACACTTGTTGCTCTAAGCTGCTAGTCTGAATAACTAATGTAGGCACCTTTGGCCTTTATTGGCAGAAAGAGGTCACTCCCCTATCGACAATCAGATATTGCAGATGGGCTACCTTATTCTCCACACTGCCTCCTTAATTGAAAACTGGCCTATACTTCTCCCTTCCCAGCGTCTTTCCTTGCCAGGGGCCCATTGCTTCCAAGGGCTTAGCTAATGGGTATTTTCAGGCTAACCTTTGTTGTTAGTTCCAGTTAGCTAAAAAGCAAACAAACAAATTAAGAGTAAAAGAAAAACAAGAAAATCTCCAAAGGTCTGCTGTACTTGTCTGACATGAGTATATGTCGCTGCAGAATGACTTAGGCAGCTACGGCACCACTCAGAGAAAACATTCCATTGCTTTGTTCTTGGTCTATGACTTTGAGCTACAAGATGAGAATTTTCCAGTCCAATGAAATGCATATTGACATTAAAAACATGTCAGAGAGCTGACAGAGACAGAAGAACTGAGTATCTGAAAATTGAGTCCAATTCTCAGGAGTGTGCACCTTGCCCTATGCGGGCAAATTATTTGAAACGTTTGTGCAGGGATAAAATCCTACAGCTGTGAACATGGAAGGTCTCTGGGTTTTTGACATTCTACTGAATAGAAGTTGCTCTAATGTAAGTGGACTTAGAAACTCTCTTGGGAATTCAAAGGTTTTTACCACAGGACCATGACTATGGTAAAACAGAATGCGTGTTCTTTAGGTCACTTAGGCGGATGTACATGGTATTTTCTCTCTCATCCCCTTTGCTCCTCTTGTACCATCCCGGCGCCACACTCCCTCATCTGGGTGTTAAACCACTCCAGTCTTTTCAGAAGAGTTGGGGACAGGTTTCATTACTTGTAACAGGTCTATCACTGTGGAACCAAGTCATTATCCTTTGCTTGTTTGTGGCATGCTTACCAGGTCTTAAAATTGCCTTGGAGCAGTATCATTTCTAACCCTTGGAAACGGACAAGAAAATCAAGTCGAGCTTCCTAGCTATTTCACAAATAGCCTATTGCAAATAGCTTTGATTGTGGGTACCATTATTCCTCATCCTTGCTCCATTAAATTCCCCAGCGCTGCCTGCCCCTGAGTGAACAGCTAATAGTTACGTGCATCTTCAGGAATCCAGGACACCAGGTAGGAGCTGCTGTTAAGGATCTGCCCATCCTTGAAACCACTAGGCTTAAGCCTCTTCTCATCATAGGGCTGCACTGAGAACACTGTCTGGCTGCAAAGTTAAGCCTCTGCAGTGTGACAGAAAACAGGTCCTGGGCTACCGAAATGGAAGGCTGTCCTATAAAAGAGGTGACATCATCTAAAGTAAGACATGGCTAGAGGAGGTCATGTGAAGTGGATAAAAGCAAACCTTAATTAGAGACGAAAATAAGCCTGTTGGATTTGCTTTTGAAATTACAGATAAGGGAATTTCAAAATATAGGCTGTATGGGCTTCCACTCACCAATTTCACTGACTAAATGGATTTCTGAAGCAGCCAACTGGAAATGTAATCTGTATTTCAAGAAAGCAAAATCAGCTTTCATCACTTAAATTTGGTGATTTAGTGTTTCCACACACGCTAAAGCACAAAAAAGAATAAAATAATTTGAGATCAAAACCTGAAAACAGGTGCACGAAAGAAACAATTGCAACACCTTTCATCGTCCCAACTGTCATAAACTCTAGGATCTAGCTGTGGGACTTCAGTTTTGTTTCATCACCTGTAAAATGTAGATATTAATAAAATATTAATAAAGTCTTCCTGGACTTCCCTGGTGGTGCAGTGGTTAAGAATCCACCTGCCAGTGCAGGGGACACGGGTTCGAGCCCTGGTCCAGGAAGATCCCACATGCTGCAGAGCAACTAAGCCCATGTGCCACAACTACTGAACCTGTGCTCTAGAGCCCAAGAGCCACAACTACTGAGCCCTCATGCCACAACTACCGGAGCCTGTGTGCCTAGAGCCCATGCTCCGCAACAAGAGAAGCCACCACGACAAGAAGCCCACGTGCAGCAATGAAGACCCAATGCAGCCAAAAATAAATACATAAATTAAAAATAAAATAAAATCTTCCTCATCAGATTATTGTGAAGATATTATTTAATATCAAACCACACAGAACAATTCCTGGCACATAGGAAGCACTAAAGAAAATATTAGCTATTGTTGTTGATGTTACTTTTATCGTCCCATTCTGTCTCTGTAAGCAAATCCACCTGGTGAAGCCACATCATAAGCACAGTGTTGCCTGGTGAGCAAGGGGTTTGCACATGAGGATGAATCCAGTGTTGACTGGCATCAGCCAAGAGGCGTGGTACCTACCCCCCTTTCTCCATTACACAGGGAAGGTTTTATCAGTGAAGTCAGAGTACTCCAAGTTTGTTGCTTAAAGCTCCCTCTACTCTGGTCAGGTGAACACTGCTTATGCACCCCTGTACAGCTCTCCTCTGCCTTTCTCTCTCCTTTTTAATAAGTTAAACATTCTAGACAGTGTTTCTGAATGGAGAACCAATGTTTCTCCTTCAGGTCTCTATCTATCTCTGCTATGACCAGCATGCATTAACTGTAACTTTTACCTCTCCAGGGGGTTCTCTTACGTCCTTCACTTCCTAGTTCGTGGTGGGCAATATAGCCACCAAGAATTTACTATCTTTCTTTTTTTTTTTTTTGAAGACTTTTTTGATGTGGGCCATTTTTAAAGTCTTTAATGAATTTGTTAACAATATTGTTTCCGTTTTATGTTTTGATTTTTGGGGCACGAGGCACGTGGGATCTTAGCTCCCTGACCAGGGATCAAACCCTAACCCCCCGCATTGGAAAGCGAAGTCTTAACCACTGGACAACCAGGGAAGTCCCATGAATTTACTATCTTTCTGACAGATCTTTTGCCCACAAAAAAATTTTGGAAATCTGTAGAATTACCCAATAATTCAGTTTAGATACTTCATATGTTTCCAGTAGTTTGACAAAATATTCTCCTTTCTGAGTTTGATGAAGGCAATTTGCCCTTGATATTTAATATTGGCTATTTTTGTTATTTCATTTAAATTGAAAGAAGGAGATCATCCACAAGTCTAAGGTGACTTGAAATTACAGTCATTTTTATATATAACCCTGCAAGAGTTTCAGTTTGCCTAAGCTGATCATGGACATTATAGCCTAACTGCCCAAGGGGCCACATTTGAGGTGAGCAAAAGCGACTGAACAATAGCAGTGACAGTAGTTTTCATTATTTTTTCTAATGTTATTTTTCATTAATTTTTAAAACTGTCCTTATAAACAAATACATGATCCTACTTAACTATGTTCAAGGGATACTTCAAGCCAGATCTGATTTCCATATCAATTATAGGCAATGAATCCACTTTCTCTGAAATGTCATCCTAACATGTATACTGCTGATCAGGTCAAAGGTTCCCAGCTAATACTGGAAGAGATCTTTCCATGTGCACCACTGGGTTTTCACAACAAACCTTTGAGCTAGGTATTATGCTGTTGAGGCATAGATAGGTCCATTAACTTACCTGAGGACCAGAACTGGTAAGAGATAGAGTTGGGGTTTTTTTAAAAATATATAATTCAATATAAAAGCAGACACCCCTCTAGACATTTTAAGTGGAGGGATTAAATACAGAGAATTAGGTTACAACATTGTTGGGAGGGCCGGAGGAGCAAAAGGGGATTCTCACTGTGACCCAAAAATAAACTATAGGGAGTAACTGCCCCACCTGAGAGCCTGCCCTTTTCTGATCCATGGCCCTTAACCCTTGAGCTACCAGTACAGCTGCCTCAGGAGCTCATGGACCTCCTCAGTCATTGGCTGATGCCACTGCCACCAGGGCTAGATGAAGAAGTCCATTTCTCCCTGTCTGCACCTAAGTACCCGAGCATTCTCCCACTGGAAGAACATAAGGGAGATCTTCACTGGAAAATGTATCTTATAGACTTTTAGCCCCTATGGAACAGAGGACCAAATGTTCCTATGAATAGAATCCGTGGGGCCCATGAACCTGGATGAGAGAAAATAATTACATCACCATTTATACTAACTTCTTACTGAAACTTAACATATCTTTCAATTGTGAGCATAGGTAACTATCCACAGAAGAACTGATAGTACTGTAACATATTTACCTATAGAAGGCACAGGCATCTTTATATCACTAACAGTCGATATATTTCAAGAATGCATCACACATAAAAATTAGTGGCTATTAAGTCCATCACTAGATCTCATTATTTAAAGCATTAATAAAGAAGTATATATATTACTATATCAAAATTTATTATATTATATATTTTCATAGCCAATATAATTGGTTTCCTATGAAATCTTATGTTTTCTATTTTAATCATTTAAAAATCAAAATTTGAAAAGAAGTTCATGGGGGAATTCCCTGGCGGTCCAGTGGTTAGGACTCCGTGCTCTCACTGCTGGGGGCCCGGGTTCAGCCCCTGGTCGGGGAACTGAGATCCCATAAACCAAGCGGCACAGCCAAAAAGAAAAAAAGGAAAGAAAAGAAAAGAGGTTCATGGGCTTCACCAGATGATAAAGGGTTTGGGGTGCAGCAACGTTAATTACCCTTGGCCTAAAAGGACAGGGCTGATTCCTATCAACACACAGAATCTGAAATCTGAACCCCTTCCTATCAGCTATCAGACTCCATCATTCCTGCTTTAATCACCACACTCTACTGGGATTTGAGAGTGAGAGTAATTATTTCAGGTATTTCGAATACCATCAAAAACCTGAGTGCTCCTGGGAACACTCCTGGCGCTGATGTAGCCTCAGAAACCCCCAGTGCACACTGGAGGAGTAGTTTTTTCATCCAAAAGACCAGTCCTTTTTGTGGAGGGGGGTCATCTTTCATCATCTTTGAAGGATTTTACTCTATTTCCCCACACACATTGCCTTTTCATTTGCAAAGTGCCTTTTCCAGTGACTTCACTAAGACATGTCAGAAATATGCAGCTGACTCCTGTTTCCATCAGGCAGAGTAATGACATGTACAAAAATTAAACGTTTGGTGTGCTTAGAGGAAGATATAAAGATGCTATCTTAAGACTTTTTCCATGAAACATCGAAGTCAGAAGACACCTGTGTGGTATTTTCTTTTCTGACAGGGCTTCCATTCGTGAGTATGGCTAAAAATATGGATGGCCTGTTTGTCATCATGTATCTGAGAATGACATAAATAGAAGAGACCTCATTTAACAGATAAAGAGACCAAAAGAAACAGTGTCATGGCTAAAGGCTCAGCTGTAGAGTCAAAAGGACTTGGGTTTGAACGCAACTTCTCATGCTACTTGTATAACAATGGATACAAACCCTGGTTAGAGAGTCACTTTATCACAAGTTCATCATCTATTGGCAGGGGCCGGGGCGGGGGGAGCGGGGGCGGTAGATTTACTTCTCAAGACATTTTCTTTTTTTTAACAAATGAGATAAAATATGAGCTGACTAGCACACACAGTGAATATTATTAACACAAAAGAAACAAAATTACTCAAGGTCATAAGATGGTATTAACACAGAAGACACAAAATTACTCAAGGTCGTAAGATGGGATGGTACAAAGCCAGGTCTACAACCCAGGCTTCTGGCTCTTTCTGCAGTGTTCTTTTCCGCATGAAGACCTTCTGTGTGACAGCTTTCTATCCTCTAGGACTTGGCTGGGCAGCTGGTGAACTGCATGACGCCTTTCTAGCTTGTCCTTAGAGAAGGAAAAGTGTAAAAACACCTTTTATGTTTATGTAACAAGCAGAGACCCTGTAAGTATCACTTGCTTCTTCTATCCCCAGAAAATGAAAGAATAATAGCAGAACAGCCGAAAATAGATGTGAGGGGGGCTTTTAATCTCGTACCTGCTAGTAATCAGATTTCTGGACTCTAAGCTCCCTCTGATAAACTGGCTATTCTCTTTTCACATCTCCATGATCCATTTGTAGCACCTGCTCAGCCAAGGTTTCTGTTCAAATCATAACCATCTTTGGCAAACTCACTTGCAGGGGATGCAACAGATTTCTGAGAGGTGACGTGTTCCAAAGTTGTCCTGGGGGCTCCCTTTACCACCCGCTTGGCTGATGTGGCTTGTAGAAGAGCACCTCGGAGATAGCCCAGGTCCTCAGGGACTCAGAGTACAGGGGAGAGCACAGGCCACAAACTGATAAACCCAGGATTCTGGGGAGCACGTGGTAGGAGGGCTGATCTCAATGGAAGAGGGAGTTAGGGAGAGCTGCCTGGAGGGAGTCACATTGAGGAGCAGTTCAGCAGGTGAAGAAAAGGATAAAAGCCAGGCAAAGGAAATAGCATATTCCAAGGCCCAGAGGTAAGAGAAGCAGAGTGGGTTTCAGAAAATAAACAATTCTATGAGTTTCTGGGATTGGTGGACCTTCAATAATCCTTTTTCCTTAATACCCTGATACCAAAAAGAAGTTGTTTATGCTACACTGAGATGGAGCCAGTTTTTTTCAGAGTAGAAGAATCACTTCTGTAGACCTCTAGTTCACAGCTGAGAAAGCAGTGATGAGCACTCAACAGCTGCTGGGGTTTGTGGGAAACATAGCAAGGGCCTTAAAAGAGACCCGTCAGGCTGGGCCTGGCAGCTAGGCTGGACTCACTGTACATTTACCACCCAATGAGAATGAATCACGCAGGAAGAAGACAGCATTCCCTCTGATCCAGCCAACAAGAGACTGACCAAGGGTGGGACTGAATTTCCACTGGGCATTCCACTTACTCTCTCAAGTTCTTGATAGCCAAGGGCAAGACAGAGAATCAGTATTAGGGTTCAGTTTTTACTGATTCAGCCTAAGGTGTCAACCATTCTAGTTTGCCTGGGACTCAGGACTTCCAGGGCTTCAGAACATGGGAAGGTGGGTGCCAGGAGGGTGCCGGATGAACCAGGACAAGTTGGTCACCCTAGTTCAACCCACTACAAGTGCACCTACTCCTAGGTACTAAAAAATATGGAGATGGATAAGACACAGTTCCTGCCCTCAAGAATTTCACAGCATAAGGGAAAACAAACATGTAACCAAAATAAATCCTGGGCCCACCATGTACCCCTGTTTGATTAAGTGGTGAATTCAAAGAAACAAGCCCAACAACTAAAATTGATTAAAACACAATTCTAATTTCTATTCATATCTCTCACAAAGAATATCACAGGAGATCCAGTTCCTCACCCACATTCCTCTTCTTTTTTAATCCCCCCTTCTCTCATCTCATCTCCAAATCTCTTTAAACCTCAATGTGCCTGAGCCTCTGGGGCCTTCCTCACACTCAGCTCCCTCCCCGAGGTTTCCCTGGCATCCTAATTACAGGGACCTTCTTCCTTCTCCCTTCCCTGGACATGTAACACAATTTCCCAACCAGAAGTGGCTGCTGGGACTCTTTCTGGGTCATTCCAGAAAGGCCAGAGACCCAGTGACTCCATAGCCGCAGTCTTCCTCTCGGCCCAGAAAGGAGCAGAGCAGTTGTTTTCTCATGTGGTTGCTTTTCTTGCAAGAAATTCTCCACCTCATTTCTCTCATATAAGCAGATCATTTCCAACTGCTCTGGAAAGGGCCGTGATGAGGGTAATGTGTGTACAGGGAGGTGTGCGGCCACAGAGGTGGGCACTTTGCTCAAGAACAAAGCAGAAACTTGGTCGTTGGAACCAAATCAGGCTTTGTCCTACAGATAGGGGCTTTCTCACTGTTCCAGACCCAGAGGAACTAACTGTGTGTGTGTGTGTGGTGTGTGTGTGTGTGTAGGGGAGTGGAGATGAGGCTTTAAGGCTGCATCCATCCAACCCACAAGCAAAGTTGAAAACAAAGTGAAATGCACAAGCCAAGCCCATGGTCCTCTATTTTCCAAATCGCTTAAGAAAAAGAGCTTCTTAGAGGGGAGTTAGGGATAGGGGATAGCTAGGTCTGCCTGGGATCTTCTATTTGGTCACTAGAAATGTGGATTAATTCTGTCCTTAAAGGAATAGAGCCTCACTACAGTGAGTGCTAGCAACATATTGTTTCCGGGGAGGGGGCTTTTTCATTATAGTTCATATTTATACCTTCAAGGCCCTTTGTCATTGTCCTTCCTGGAATAGCATCATAACCATGAGGCTGCACAGACTGATATGGAGCCAAACTGCCTGAGTTTAAATCCACTGACTCTTTGTGGGATCCTGGACAAGTTATTTCACCTCTCAGTGCCTCAGTTTCTACCTCTGGAAAACAAAGACAATTATATTACCTACCTCATAAGAATATTAAACAAGATAATATCTGCAAAGTACTTAGAACAGTGCCTGGTACATAGTAAGCATCACATGAGTATTTGTTAAATGACTATCATTTTTAGTACCATTTAATTGGTACTCACTGCGTGCCAAGCACTATTCTCACAGCTATTCTCTCCAAAAAGCAGGCAGTTTAAAATTATCTCTTGTTTACAGCTAAGGAAACTGAGGCTCTGAAAGGAAAGTAACTCACCCGGATCACATGGTTGATAAATGGCAAAATCAGAAGCTAACTGCATGTCTGCCTGGCTTTGAAGCCCATGCTCTGGGCTCTTTTGCCATCCTAACTCCCCAAACCAAGTTTTGGAGAACTATCCCTCCAAGAGTTTGTCTAAGACCTGCCTCCCCACCACGGTCCCTCAGAAGTCTGGGAATGGACTTGGAAGAACCTCTGGGAGCTACAGTTTGTCCAAGGAGAGGCAGAGACATGGGGCTGGACAGCCTCCACCTGGTTCCGGGCAGGTGGGGTCTCAGGCAGGACTCCATTGCCTAACAACCAGCACACGCCCCCAGCACCCGTGTGGGACCCAGCACCACCATCACTGCTGCTGGAACAATCTGCTCGCCTCCAGCCTCCCCACCGGTTGCTCAGGAGAGTGCCTCCCCGGGAAGCCCTCGCATCTTCAGGGCCAAGTGACTCAAAGAAAACCTTAGCTCCCCGGAGCCTGCTCCCCTCTGGCCAGTCCTCCTTCCTCAGGGGAGGAGTGCCACCTTTGACTCTGGGGACAACTCAGAGAGGCTCAGGCAGGACAGAGGACAAGGTGATTCCCCAACCTAACGCCACAGCTGTGTCCACAGATCAACAATAAGAATAGTAAATGTAACAACGAAGGTAGTGGCTATTACACATGGAAATGGGAGCTAATTGAAGGAGTTACCGTGTGCAGGGAGCTTTTCTGAACAAGTTATGACACACATCATCTCATATACTCCTCACAATAACCCTTAAACATCTGTAATATACCCATCTTACAAATGTGAAACTCAGACCCAGAAACAGGAAGGTACTTGCCCAAGGCCCCACAGCTAGTGAGTGGCAAAGCACCCAGGTCATCTGATTCCAGAGTGTGTCAGTCTCTTTCCCCTTCTCCACAAGACCTGGCCAAGTTGAGGTACCACCAGGCCATTTTTCCCATAACTCCGTGGATCTAACTTCTAAGCCATACGTTTCGTTTCTCTGTCCCGCTCCTGCCGCATGTTTTTCTGGACAAGTTGAAAGTGCCAAAGAATTCTTCAGAGCACATCAGACTAAAGTATGGAGTGTCCAAAGCAAATAATGTTTCAGGATAATTTAGTTAAATAAATGTTCCAAAGTGGGAAACTGTATCAAAGCTTCCCCTGGGGAACATCGGGCCAGCTTTGCAAGCTCAGCAATCAGGTAGGATCCCGCTGCTCTATAACTGCCTCTCCTTCTAAGTGCTTCTGACCATCACCCAAATGGGCCTCATCAGGGCATCTGCACCTTGCTGCGGTCCTGGGCTGAGAGGCATGTCCCTAGAATGGCTTGCACCCTCTGCTTTCTCTCGCACTGCCTTGGCCTATGCCTTAGATACCTTTGCTCTTATTTTGCTGGTCCACACTGAGAGGTTTCTACCCAAGGCTTTCCTGGGGGTACTGAGGCACACTGCAGCATGAGCATCCCTGACACTGGCGCCCTCTGCCTGGTATGTTTAGAACTGGATGGTCCAGCCCCTTGGTGGTGGCCATGAACTGCTGTCTATGATAGGCCAGATCATTCCTCCAAAACAAGAAGGAGTCCATTAGGTAAGGGAATAAGTCCTCACAAGCAGTTTCTCAGAAGACAGAACCACTACTGGGCCTCTTCCTCTCCACTGGAGCCAACACCCCAACTCCTTGCTTACTCTCCTGGTATGCCCCAAGGTTGGGTGGCTTATGGTTAGGAACAAAGGCTTTGAAACCAGATAAAGTTAAGTTCTGATTCCAGCGAGGCCATGTGCTGATTGTGACCTCAAACAAGTTGCTTTGCTTAGCTTCTCTAGACCTCAGTTTCTTCACTTATAAAACAGAGGTAATAATAAACCCTACCTCAAAGAGTTGCGACAATGGTTGAATGATTTAATGCACACAAAGAACTGAGCACAAGGCTGGAACAGAGTTGGCACCCAGAAACTGGTGTCTGTCCATTCCATGTTGGTTGCTAACTTCTCAAGGTACCAACCTCCTCATATAGGCTGGTGACTTGAAAGTCTGTATTTTCATTACTCACTGCCTCCTGGGCCTCCATGTGTGAGGGTACAGGTACCTCAGTTTCAAAATATCCACAAAAGAACCCTCCTCTTCTCCCCAAATTAGTGTGACACATAAGACCTTCACCACCTCATCTATTCCCATCCTGGACATACACAGCTTTAACTCTCACTTCACAGGACAAGTTACATTTTTCCAGAAAGAAGATAATATGTTTCATGCCTCTGTACCTTTGTGTGGCTTCTTCCTCTTCCTGGAATACCGCTGCCTAGTTTCTTGGGCTAACTCACTCCTACTGCTTTCCATTCAAGCATCACCCTCTGAAAGCCTTCCCTGACACCCCCTCCCTCCCACCCCAAGCTGGGTCAGGTGACCTCTTATGAGCTTCCATAGAGCCCTGTCCTTCTCCCATCATTTCCAGTATCACACTGAATCAGAATGGCCTGTGTGGCAGAAAAGTATCTGTCTACAATCTAAATTGTGCACAAAAAAACACACCTTTCCTCTGTTGCTTGACAATTGAACTTAATTTCCTTTCAAGCTCCCAAATCATAATCTCAGTCACTTCGGGTAATATTAGTTAATTTAAGATTTTCTCAGCCAATTTGGCCCCTCTCCCAATCCCCACATTTCCCCAGATTGAGTATGGGCTCTGAGAGCCTCACAGAGTGCGGAAGCACGGGCGGGGTAGGGAGAGAGATGGATGGGGCATCTGTTCCTCAGCTGACATCATTAACTCATGTTGACATCTGCTGAGATGAAGCCCAACCCACCTCTGATCCTCTGTTATCAACCTACAAAGGTCTTAGCTCTGCCCAAGATCTGTCTTTCCATGTCTGGTATTATCTGGTTCCTTCTGTGTTTCTTTGGGTACATGGGAATCATTTTCCTGTTCTCCATGCAACGCTGAGCTCTAAGAGGCCGTCTCAAGGCCACCTGCCCCAGACACTGCACATACCCATCTCCACTGCCCCTGTGACCTTGAGTGTTAAGGAACAACACAGGAGTATTGTCATCCTCCCAGGTTTCACCAAGAAAATTAAGTGCAGATACCCTCCCTGCCAGGTTGTCCCCAAACCAACCTGGATATACTGTCAGCTTTCTCACCCATCCTCCCTAGAACTCAGCGCTGAGAGTCTTGGGCCCCATCTGAGGGAATAGCACCAGTGTTCATTTCTACTGCATTCCCTCCAATTTTCCTCTTTTAGACCAGAAAATCTTTATCTTCTATGGAGGATGGAAAAAAAATCCTAAACTCTGATTGGTTTTATATCTTCTAGCCTCTGAGACTCTTCAAGGCGAAGATTTTTGGAACCCTAAATTCCTAAGCTTTTGGAAGACCCTTTGAAACTTTTGGAAGTTTCCTTTGAAACTACTGTCTGTGCCTTGAGTTTTCAAACAAATTTTGAAACTCAAAAGCCAAGACTTGACTCTTATCTTTCTGTGTTCTGCTATAAAAACCCTTCCCTGAGGCAAAGAATGCCTCAAGGTCTAATTTGAATAGGGAATGTGCAGTAGGACCAAAAAAAAATCCTTTCCTGAGGCAAAGAATGCCTCAAGGTCTAGTTTGAATAGGAAATGTGCCATAGGACCAAAAAAAACCCCACTAACCAGACACAGTAGTAAATACACCAAAACAGTATCTCACTCCCCTTAAACTGTCTGACTGTTCACCAGACTGAGCTCTCTGAAAGCAATTATTTCATTTCTTTCACTAATACCTACCATGTGCTCAATAAATTTTAGTTGAATAAATAATATGTCTATTTCTGTTCACAGTGTTTGGAATTTCAAGAAATAAACAACATACTGGACTATCAACTAGCGTGTGGAAAAGTGATGCAGAGGGAGCAAAGCTCCCTGTAGCAGAATGGTAAAGCCAACAGAATGGATCTCTTGACTCTTCCATAGGACTTCTTTTTTTCAGCATTTACTAAGCAGTTATATGATCAGACACTGTCAAACATTTTACATACATTATCTCACTCGACTGTCTCATAGAAATGAGAATGTGGAATCTTTTAGGCGATAAGTCCTAGTGCTTGGGGCTCAGTTTTTTCACTAGAAAACAGAAGGGCTCTCTTCCCACAGAATAGCCACCAAGCACAAAGGCTTATCAGTACAGGTATAGTGAGATGGGGAACATGGGAAGTTACAGAAAATGAGCATCTTTCCTGGCATCTGTGGCTCTTGCAAGTGAGAAACCAGGGAACATATTTATCATTTCATGCTCTGTATTATCAACCCTCGCACTGAGATAAATTCATGGACGTTAATATGGGGAAACTGGTAATAATTTCAGGAAGGCTCTTGGAAACCTCATATTGCTTTTGCCCTGAGGCTCGTAATTTGACTTTCAATCAATGAAGCTGAAATATGTGGCATGAAAATTTTACAACAAAAGGAAAATGTGTGTGCCAAGAGGTAACCTCCTTTATGGGTTAATTATTTACCTTTAAAGGGAAAATATTGCAGCATAAATCACAGGTGCATTGTTCCTCAGTGTCTGGCTGGAGTGTGGAGATAACTATGCCCTCTAAAATCAAATGGGTCATTTATTCAGATTCATCCTAAAGCTACTGCTGCCCAGCTGTATTGCCAAAGTGGAAATTAGGAAGGAGGCAATCTGGTACAGGGGAAAGACTGCTAGACTTAGACAAAAGGCTTGAGCTTGAGCCAGGACTCTCTTTCTTCACTTGCTAAGTCACTTATGACGCTGACCCTGTTTTCTCATCTTCTGGGAATAATAATATCGACACTAACTATAGCATACGGTTGCTGTGAGGACCAAGTTAGTTGTTACATGTGAAAGAGCTTTGTAAACATTATGCCCTTATGAAAGGAGAGAAGGTAACCTGGCTAACAAGCTTATGCTTCCTGTCCCTCTCATAGAAATAACAGCTGGCACCCCTGTAGTGCTCACCGATGTACAGGGACTGTTCTAAGTGTGAATATTAACTCATTTAGTCCTCAAAAACCCAATGTGGTAGGTTCTACTAATATTCCCATTTATAGATAAGGAAACAGAGTCAAGGAGAAGCTAAATCACTGGCCCAGGAGAGCAAGCTGTAAAGCTGGGATTCTAAGGAAGGCCATCTGGCTCTAGAATCTCTGCTATTAATACCCTTGGTAAGGATGTCTTTCAGTCCACCTTCAAGCCTTCCCTCAGATATCTTCATCCTTTGATCCTACTGTAAAGCCATACTTCTTTGGGCCAAAAAACAGCTAACAGGACTACATCTCTCCAGAAAAGAGTCTGCCTTGGGATCTGGTACTCCTTCCCCACTTAGTACTACATTTGTGTGTCCTATAGAGATGTAACTTCTGCTTTCCAGTCCTCCCTCTGCTCTCTGAGCTCATGCAGAGCAAGGTGAACCCCTTCCACATGGAAGCAGTCCAAATACTGAAGACAATCCTCAAATCTACCACAAGTCTTTTCTAAAAACTAAATGGCTCTTCAACCCTTTATCCCATGGAACAGTCCTAGGAATTTTCCAGATGCTCACTGCCCATTTCTGTATTCCTGATTTTCTCCCCTAGAAATGGGCTGTCTGTGATTGGGACTTTAACCACAAGGGCGGTCTGTCCAGGGCAGAGGCCAGGACTGGCACTTCCTATAGCCAGGACTATACCCCCAACACTAAAGCACAGCTAAAAATCATGCTTAATTTTCACATGTTGCTATATCTGTCTGAGCTCAGCTTCCCTCCAGCCTGGTGTTTGAAAATCCTAAGATATGGAAACTCTTTCTGCAGAGAACAACTTTCCTGACCGAGGAACACTCAGCCAACTCCCATCACCCAGAGATAGATTATTACTTTTTTAGATTATTCTGCTCCTGGATTATTCTTCTCATTCTCCTTCATTTAGGCCCCCTTTTTTCAACTTCTCTAGTCATTTATTAATTTATTCGTTCAATAAGTATTTAGATTCTATTAAATAACTGGTACTCCAGAAGCTGGGGTCAGAAAATATTAGAACTGTTCAGTAGTTCTGAAGAAGGTGGAGATTCAATACATCTTTTGGAAGTCTTTTGGGAATTTGCACAGATCTCATTCAGACTCTCTCTCTCTGCTTATACAGATATGATTCTACCTTTACTTATAGTAAATGTTCAATAAGCACTTGTTGAATTGAATTAAAGGTGTATAGAGGTATGATATACATATGTATGATGATCCATGACATGTCCAAGTGTCTGTTCCAAGGAAGACAATGGAGAGGTATATCCACCTTACTTTGTAGGTTCTAACATTTATGTTTTCATCTTGCAACTGCACTAAGAGAGTAACAAATCAGGTAATTTAAAAGGAAATGTCTAAGTAAAGAAAAATCATTCGTAGATTTTCTCAAGGACAACTTTTATTCTGGCTTAGCTGTTGACTTTGGGGAGATTTTAGGTACCAAATGGTTAGTTTTAATAATTTCCATAGATTAAGGTCCTCTTTGATTTCCTTGGTATTTATGACATTTCTCTGTGTAATAAACTGTTTAATTCTCAGCCAAGAACGAAGAGTGGATTTGTTGTGAAGTTAACTTTTACTTATAAAGAGTTACAAACTCTTATAAACACTTATAAACAAGCGTTTTAGGCCTTGACTTTTAATGGAATTTTCCTCTGCCTTTATACACTGCATCACTTATCCCCTGCTGGATCACACACCACTCCAAGACTCAGTGGTTTAAAACAGCAGCCGTGTTGAGGCTCACAGTGTGGGTTGGCTGGGCTCAGAGTGGATGGCTTGTGTTTGTTCCACATGGAGTCAACTGGGATGACTCAGCTAGCAATAGAAATCCAAGAAAGCCTCATCCACACATCTGGGAGCTTGGTGCTTGCTTGCTAGCAGTGGGCTGGGGTGCCCCAGTTCCCCTCCAGGTGACCGCCCTCTCCAAGTGGGCTCTAGAGCAAGACGGTCTAGATTTCTTTACATGGTGGTTGGGTTTTGAGAGCACAAGCAGAAGCTACAAGGCCTATTAAGGTCTGGGCTGCAAAATTCCAGAACAACACTTCTACTACATTCCTCTTGGACAAAGCGAGCCACAGGGTCAATCCAGAGTCAAGGGGTAGAGAAACAGACTCCACCTCTTGATAGGTGAGACAGCAAGTCACATTGCAAAGGGGTAGAGACACAAGAAGGCATAACTCACTGCATGTTATCGTAAAGAATCCATTACACGTAGGCTCGCCAAAGAGATGGAATGATATCACTCAGATGACAGTAAGAGGGACTCTTTCTGCCAAATCCCGGTGAGAGGGTGACCTGGAGGGTTTCACTGAGCCCACGTACGCCCACCTGAATCAAAGCAGTCATCAAGGAGGAGTGATGTGACTGAAGAAGGTCCTCCTTGAGGTCCACCCTGAGTCTAGTAGATGAAATGAGGACTACTGTTCAAAGCCCAGTGCATGGACTGGGCAGCCTAACAGACATGGGTGTAAATCGCAGTTTTGCCATTTGCCAGTCCTGGCAAGTTCTCGACCTCTGTGATCCCTTTTCTCTGAAGCACAACACGGGCATAACATTATTAGGGGCCTCCCAAAGACGTTGGTGAGAATTAAAGTGTTTCAGATGAAGTGCTTAGCACAGAGCCTGATAAAGAGTGGGTGCTTAATAAACAAACAATGGCTCCCATTTCACCTGGAACGGAAGCTTTTTCTTCTCATGAAAATGCCCCTCCTATCTCCAGGGAAGAAGGCAGGTCGGGCTTTCCTTGGCCAGGAAACAAGAGTGAGATTCAAAACCCTGAACAACCTGTGTGGCCCTGGACTAGCCATTCAGAACTGAAGCCAGTCTTAGGGCTCTGCTGGTGCTGAGCATTAACCCTTTGGTTGCTGGATTAGGAGAGATTTAAGAGATCCCAGGGGACAGGCCAGGGCAAGCAGGGTGGCAGGGAAGCCCATGAAGGGCTTGGAGCAGTGGCTATTTACCAGTAAATACAGAAAGATTTCAATGTTATGACCCCAAGGATGGACACACAGGTGTGGACCAGCTAAAACAACAGCCTCATCAAGGACAAGAAGTGCCAAGGCCCCTTTTCTGCAGGTAATTTGATTAGTACAGCCAGCCTGGAAAAGAGGAGCCAAAATCTCACCCTTCCTGCCTGAAGGACTGGGGTTTAAGAAGCAATTGATACTCAGCAGTGATTCAAAACAGGGAACAAAAGTACAATTCTGCAAATCTGTCGGAGTCCCACTTACATCCAGTGGCCTGGCAGCCGGTGCTGGAAGCTGGACGGCAGCAAGGAAACAGCACGTGATGCTGAGCATCAGAGGGAGCAGGTAAGGAGGGTGTGAAAGCTCTGATACAAGTAGACACTAGTAAGGCAGGAACACAAGGTCTGCATCTACAAGTATCATTACGCCAGGTCAACCAAAGAGGTGGCGCTCTTTAAACTGAGTAAACAGAAGGAGAAGCGCGTTTCGCGGGAAATATTCACACAACTGCCGTTCGTCCAAAGGTCTGCGCTTAGTGCTGTGGGTGCTGAGACAGCGAGACTGTGCCCGCCCTCACGGGGCCTGTGTGCACCGTGACCAGAGAGCTCACCGCCCCAGCCGGAGGTGGGGGCACCCGGGAAGGCCGGTGACTGTGATGATGACAAGCAGGAGGCTGAAGGGGGGACTCCAGAGAGAGCGGGCACAGGATGGAGGACACAGATGGACGTGCTCTCGGCAAGAATACGGTTAAGTGGGTGATGGAGCCTGCCCTGGCTAGACCTTGGAGCCCTGGTCAACTGGGACGGCCTGGAGAGGGATTCACCAAGTGGCTCGGGTAAAAGTCTCCTAAGCCAACCGAATAAGGTCCTACTTCCCAAGCCTACAGTCAAGACCCTCCATAACTGGCTCCAACTTACTGTACCAGCATTAAGTTCCCCTAAGTGGAACTGCATGGGATGGGGAAATGAATAGCACAGCCTTCATGGGGCAGTTATGAGGAGTCAGAAAGTTATTATATGTGTGAAGCATTCAACACAGAGCTTGGTCCTCACTGATAAATGTGATGATTCTTTCTACCACCACGTACACTTCAGCAGTTGTGCACTGCACAAAGCTGTCCAGTTGCTCCAGCTCACGTTCCCATGAGGTGTCTGCCATTTTCTCATTCCCCAGAACTACCGCATAGGCTAGCAGAACCCTGATTTCCTCATAAGGTTTTGTGGGAATGAACTGAGATAAAAACTATTGTGTGTTTAGCTCAGTGTTTGACAAGAATTATATGTTCAGGAAGTGTTCACTGTCACTGCTTTGTTGTTGTTGATGATTGGTGTCCAATCAAAAAAAATATTTCCTTTCCTATTAGACCAGTTTGCCCATTGCCTGCTGAACACGGAGTGTGAACTGCCCTCCCAAGTTTCTCATCGGCCTGTCTAGTGCACCTCCAACGGTCAAAGCTTTCCCATGCCCCAAATTCCTCTTCAGTTCCTGCATCCTCTGTAAATTCCCTTACAACTTTTGCCTTCCTCTTTTGAACCCCCAGAGCATCAGCCGTCAGCATAATTCACTTGGCAGTTAATTATTCTGTGCTTTGCCGCAGCTCTCTACTGTGGGTAAGCCGAGGGTGCTGAGCTGTCCTTGTACCTTCCTACTGCCTGTGTCCTCACACACCCCCAACCTTTGGATGTCCCTGAAGCACCTAGTCCAGGATCTGGTTCCTAGGAGGAGCTAGGTATATTCATTTGGAGAATGAGACGAGACATGGCAGTGACTTGAAGAGTTAAGAGCAAAGTGCCTATGGAAGGTTCTGGGATGATTATAAAGAAACGTGCAAAAAAGAGAATCAGCACTTCAATTGATCAAAATTATCTACTTCAGGGGCTTTGTGTGGACAGAGTCTAAACAGGTGTCTAAACATGCCCATGTGGTGATCATCTTCCAGGCTGCTCCCAAATGAAACTCAGAGTCTCAGTGAGCCCCTGTGAACTCAGTGCAGTTCCGAGAAACCGTCTGCTAGCCAAGGGAGGAGGGGAGCCTTGGGCCTAACTTAATACTCCTTTTGAAACTGGGGAGAAATGAACTCTTGCTTCATACATTGTGACCCCCTCCCTTACCTGGGACCCTATTCATTAAGTAAGAATGTACTGAGCATCTGGCAAAGTACGGAAGATGACACAGGGCCGAGATGAACGAGTCACAGAGCCTGGCCTGAAGGGGCTAAGGGACCACAGGGAGGAAGTTCACATAGGAACAGTAGATGACTCTTGCTCAGCCAGTACCAAGGGCCAGAACCCACCTACATCAGGCGCCAAATGTGCAGGAGGGCGCAGAGGAGGCAGATGGTCCGTGTGGACCCCACTCCGTACCCATACCTTTCACCAACAATTCCTTCCCCACCTCTGAGACTCATTCCAATACCAACTCCTTCTGGGGTTTTTTCCGGATTTTCCAGTCATAGGAACTGCTCCCCTATTAGGATCATTCAGCCCTTTTGGTCAATACCTGTAGCTTCCAAACTATCTCACAGAACATTCTGCATCAATGTTGCCAAAATCCCACCAAGGTTTCCTTCTAGTTTAGTAAGGTGCTGAAGTAAATGTGAGCCTGGGAGCACCACCATAATGCCCAATTTCAAATATTTATGTTCCTCAAAGTGGCCACACCGATTGACTGTATAAACGTATAAACGAATGGTATAAACATAAAATCAATCTGTATTAATAAACAGATTTTATCCATCTTAAAATGTATGTGATCTTGTTTGAAAATGGGTCCCATTGCTGAAAACAAAATAAAACACAAGTCTGAAGAAGGCTGCTTCCCATCATACATCTGGTAATTAACCCTTAATGTTCTAAAAACATCTCGGGCATTGTTTTCCTATACTTTCAATATGTGTTGACCACATATTAATTATTAATTGTGGTGGGGTTTTTTTTAATGTTCTAGAAACTGAGTTCAGTTCCGGAAGCAGCAGGAGCTGAAGCTAGGCATTCTGTGATTCTGGCAGAAGCAGTCCAGCTATTCCTTGCCTCTCTCCAGTCTAAGGAACTGGACTCAAGCACTTCGGAGGACTGTGCACCGAAGACAGGAGAGGCGCTGATACCATTTTCTAAGCTTTTACGCAGATGATGTTCATCTGCTCTGCTCTCCAAATCCATCCTAACACTGATAAAATCAGTGGTCCCAAAGGGGTCACTGATGTTCCACCTCCCCTGGCTGAGCTAGCTCTTCTTGATCAAACTGGTATTCTAGATCTCCTTCTCCTGAGGAGCCTGCAGTATGTTGCCAGGTTTGCGGAGTCCCATTTGAGGACTGTTGGGATCTGTGGGCTGCCCAGAGTTCTTTCAGTCACAGAGATCAAACACCATGGGTTGCCATGATCTATTGTCATGGATGTTTCAAATCACTTAGAGGAAAGAGTTTAAGTAACAGTTAAAATACTACAAGGCAGTTTAGCATAGATGAGAAGCACATTCTGGAATTCAAGTAATTATTATCCCAGGCTTCCCCACAGATTTGCTGTATGACCTTGGGAAAGTGACTTAACCTCCTTGAGCTTCAGTTTCCTCTTGTTTTTGGCTTGCGGCATCTTAGATCTTAGTTCTCCGACCAGGGATTGAACCGGGGGCCCTCAGAAGTGAAAGCTCAGAGGCCTAACCACTGGACCGCCAGGAACTTCCTGAGTTTCCTCATTTTAAAAAATATATAATATTAATACCTGCCTCTTAGGCATTCCAAGGATAAGCAGGACAATATATATAAAGTGCTCAGAGAGTGTCCGTCATTCAACAAATGTTAGCTGTTATTTTTAATTAGTGAACTTTATACATTATTTGCTTTTAAAAAGTTAAATGAACAAGGCCTCACTCTAACTGACCCACTTCTAAAATGCATTCCTGAATGCCAAGGAAAGGCTGGAGGTGCAGTTAGGCTATGGGAAATTGCTCACAATATCAGGAATATCAAATAGTGTGCCATGCACACATAAACATTCATCATGTATTGGGGAGGATTCAGACATGCTTCTATGCCTAAAGCCAAAGGCATTTCTTTAGGTGTGAAATTCTCAAGGCTTAGTGGTGGTGATTCTTTCTTTTTAAAATGTAAGGACTTGGAGATCATGTCTAGAGCCCAAAGATGTCAAGATGCACAGCAGTAAGAAGACGCAAACTTTGGAAGCACAGAGATATGGGTTCAGAGCCTAGCTTAACCGCAACTCATGTGACGACGGGCAAGTTAGTTAAATTCTATCGTTTTCTGTTTTTTGTTTTTTTCTGTAAAATGCGACAAGGAAAAGATACCCTTGTGAATTGCTATAAGGATTCAGTTAAAATATGCAAAACTCTTAGAGGAAAGAACACATAAGCTAGATTTTTTTTTTTTCCCTTTGTGACATTAAGCAAGATAACTGCTAAACATCAGTTCCTTCATCAATACATTGAGGATGAAAATAATCTCTCCACGTTGGTTTTTTTTATACTTTTATTGAGTCATAATTGACATACAATAAACGGCATTTACTTCAAGAGTACAATTTCATAATTTTTTTTATACAACAGGTTATTATTACTCATCAATTTTATACAGATCAGTGTATACATGTCAATCCCAATCTCCCAATTCATCCCACAACCATGCCCCACCCGCCACTACCTCCCCTTGGTGTCCATATGTTTGTTCTCTACATCTGTGTATCAATTTTTGCCCTGAAAACCGGTTCATCTATACCATTCTTCTAGGTTCCACATATATGCGTTAATATATGATATTTGTTTTTCTCTTTCTGACTTACTTCACTCTGTATGACAGTCTCTAGATCCACCAACATCTCAACAAATGACCCAATTTCGTTCCTTTTTATGGCTGAGTAATATTCCATTGTATATATGTACCACAACTTCTTTATCCATTCATCTGTCGATGGGCATTTAGGTTGCTTCCATGACCTGGCTATTGTAAGCAGTGCTGCAGTGAACATTGGGGTGCATGTGTCTTTTTGAATTATGGTTTTCCCTGGGTATATGCCCAGTAGTGGGACTGCTGGGTCATATGGTAATTCTATTTTTAGGTTTTTAAGGAACCTCCATACTGTTCTCCATAGAGGCTGTATCAATTTACATTCCCACCAACAGTGCAACAGGGTTCCCTTTTCTCCACACCCTCTCCAGCATTTGTTGTTTGTAGATTTTCTGATGAAGCCCATTTTAAATGGCGTGAGGTGATACCTCATGGTAGCTTTGATTCGCATTTCTCTAATAATTAGTGATGTTGAGCAGCTTTTCATGTGCTTCTTGGCCATCTGTATGTCTTTTTTGGAGAAATGTCTATTTAGGTCTTCTGCCCATTTTTGGATTGGGTTGTTTGTTTTATTAATATTGAGCCTGCATGAGCTGTTTATATATTTTGGAGATTAATCCTATGTCCACTGAATCATTTGCAAATATTTTCTCCCATTCTGAGGGTGGTCTTTTCATCTTGTTTATGGTTTCCTTTGCTATGCAAAAGCTTTTAACTTTCATTAGGTCCCATTTGTTTATTTTTCTTTTTATTTCCATTACTCTAGGTGGTGGATAAAAAAAGACCTTGCTGTGATTTATGTCAAAGAGTGTTCTTCCTAAGTTTTCCTCTTAGAGTTTTATAGTGTCCAGTCTTACATTTAGGCCTCTAATCCATTTTGAGTTTATTTTTGTGTATGGTGTTAGGGAATGTTCTAATTTCATTCTTTTACATGTAGCTGTCCACTTTACCCAGCACCACTTATTGAAGAGACTGTCTTTCCTCCATTGTATATCCTTGCCTCCTTTGTCATAGAATAGTTGACCACAGGTGTGTGGGTTTACCTCTGGACTTTCTATCTTGTTCCATTGATCTATGTTTCTGTTTTTGTGCCAGTACCATATTGTCTGGATTACTGTAGCTTTGTAGTAGAGTCTGAAGTCAGGGAGCCTGATTCCTCCAGCTCCGTTTTTTTCCCCCAAGACTGCTTTGGCTATTCGGGGTCTTTTTTGTCCCCATATAAATTTTAAGATTTTTTTGTTCTAGTTCTGTAAAAATTGCCATTGGTAATTTGATAGGGATTGCATTGAACCTGTAGATTGCTTTGGGTAGTATAGTCATTTTCACAATATTGATTCTTCCAATCCAAGAACATGGCATATCTCTCCATCTGTTGGTATCATCTTTAATTTCTTTCATCACTGTCTTATAGTTTTCTGCATATGCGTCTTTTGTCTCCTTAGGTAGGTTTATTCCTAGGTATTTTATTCCTTTTGTTGCAATGGTAAATGGGAGTGTTTCCGTAATTTCTCTTTCAGATTTTTCATCATTAGTGTACAGGAATACAAGAGATTTCTGTGCATTAATTTTGTATCCTGCAACTTTACCAAATTCATTGATTAGATCTAGTAGTTTTCTGGTGGCATCTTTAGGATTCTCCCTGTATAGTATCATGTCATCTGCAAACAGTGACAATTTTACTTCTTCTTTTCCAATTTGTATTCCTTTTATTTCTTTTTCTTTTCTGATTGCCATGGCTAGGACTTCCAAAACTTTGTTAAATAATAGTGGTGAGAGTGGACATCCTTGTCTTGTTCCTCATCTTAGAGGAAATGCTTTCAGTTTTTCACCTTTGAGAATGAAGTTTGCTGTGGGTTTGTCACATATGGCCTTTATTATGTTGAGGTAGGTCCCCTCTATGCCCACTTTCTGGAGAGTTTTTATCATAAGTGGGTGTTGAATTTTGTCAAAAGCCTTTTCTGCATCTATTGAGAGGATCATATGGTTTTTATTCTTCAATTTGTTAATATGGTATATCACACTGACTGATTTGCATATGTTGAAGAATCCTTGCATCTCTGGGATAAATCCCACTTGTTCATGGTGTATGATCCTTTTAATGTGTTGTTGGAATTTGTTCGCTACTATTTTGTTGAGGATTTTTGCATCCATATTCATCAGTGATATTGGTCTGTAATTTTCTTTTTTTGTAGTATCTTTGTCTGGTTCCAGTATCAGGGTGATGGTGGCCTCATAGAATGACTTTGGGAGTGTTCCTTCCTTTGCAATTTTTTTGAAGAATTTGAGAAGGATGGATGTTAGCTCTTCTCTAAATGTTTGATAGAATTCACCTGTGAAGCCATCTGGTCCTGGACTTTTGTTTGTTGGAAGATTTTTAATCACAGTTTCAATTTCATTACTTGTGACTGGTCTGTTCATATTTTCTATTTCTTCCCGGTTCAGTCTTGGAAGGTTATACCTTTCTAAGAATTTGTCCATTCCTTCCAGGTTATCCACTTTATTGGCATAGAGTTTCTTGTAGCAGTCTCTTAGGATGTTTTGTATTTCTGCGGTGTCTGTTGTAACGTCTCCTTTTTTGTTTCTAATTTTATTGATTTGAGTCCTCTCCCTTTTTCTTGATGACTGGCTAATGGTTTATCCATTTTGTTTATCTTCTCAAAGAACCAGCTTTTAGTTTTATTGATCTTTGCTAATGTTTTCTCTGTTCATATTTCATTTATTTCTGCTCTGATCTTTATGATTTATTTCCTTCTGCTAACTTTGGATTTTGTTTGTTCTTCTTCCTCTAGGTCCTTTATGTGTAAGGTTAGATTATTTATTTGAGATATTTCTTGTTTCTTGAGGTAGGCTTGTATAGCTATAAATTTCCCTCTTAGAATTGCTTTTGCTGCATGCCATAGGTTTTTGATTGTTGTGTTTTCATTGTCATTTGTATCTAGGTGTTTTTTGATTTCCTCTTTGATTTCTTCAGTGAGCTCTTGGTTATTTAGTAACATATTGTTTAGCCTCCATGTGTTTGTGTTTTTTATATTTTTTTCTCTGTAATTGATTTCTAATCTCACAGCGTTATGATCAGAAAAGATGCTTGATATGATTTCAATTTCTTAAAATTACTGAGGCTTGATTTCTCACCCAAGATGTGATCTATCCTGGAGAATGTTCCATGTGCACTTGAGAAGAAAGTGTAGTCTGCTGTTTTTGGATGGAATGTCCTATAAATATCAATTAAATCTACCTGGTCTATTGTGCCATTTAAAGCTTGTGTTTCTTATTAATTTTCTGTTTGGATGATCTGTCCATTGGTGTAAATTAGGTGTTAAAGTCCCCCACTATTATTGTGTTACTGTTGATTTCCTCTTTTATAATTGTTAGCACTTGCCTTATGTATTAAAGTGCTCCTGTGTTGGGTGCATATATATTTATAATTATTATACCTTCTTCTTGGATTGATCCCTTGATCATTATGTAGTGTCCTTCCTGTCTCTTGTAACATTCTTTATTTTAAAGTCTATTTTATCTGATATGAGTATTGCTACTCCAGCTTTCTTTTGATTTCCATTTGCATGGAATATCTCTTTCCATCCCCTCACTTTCAGTCTGTATGTGTCCCTGGGTCTGAAGTGGATCTCTTTTAGACAGCATATATATGGGTCTGTTTTTGTATCCATTCAGCAAGCCTGTGTCTTTTGGTTGGAGCATTTAATCCATTCACATTTAAGGTAATTATCGATATGTATGTTCCGATTATCATTTTCTTAATTGTTTTGGGTTTGTGTTTGTAGGTCCTTTTCTTCTCTTGTGTTTCCCACTTAGAGAAGTTCCTTTAGCATTTGTTGTAGAGCTGGTTTGGTGGTGCTGAATTCTCTTAGCTTGTGCTTGTCTGTAAAGCTTCTGATTTCTCCATCGAATCTGAATGAGATCCTTGCCGGGTAGTGGAATCTCGGTTGTAGGTTCTTCCTGTTCATCACTTTAAGTATATTATGCCACTCCCTTCTGGCTTGTAGAGTTTCTGCTGAGAAATCAGCTGTTAACCTTATGGGAGTTCCCTTGTATGTTATTTGTCGTTTTTCCCTTGCTGCTTTCAATAATTTTTCTTTCCCTTTAATTTTTGCCAATTTGATTACTATGTGTCTCAGCATGTTTCTCCTTGGGTTAATTCTGTACGGGACTCACTGAGCTTCCTGTATGTGGGTGGCTATTTCCTTTCCAATGTTAGGGAAGTTTTCGACTATAATCTCTTCAAATATTTTCTCAGGTCCTTTCTCTCTGTCTTCTCCTTCTGGGACCCCTATAATGCGAATGTTGTTGTGTTTAATGTTGTTCCAGAGGTCTCTTAGGCTGTCTTCATTTCTTTTAATTCTTCTCTCTTTATTCTGTCATGCAGCAGTGAATTCCACCATTCTGTCTGCCAGGTCACTTATCCGTTCTTCTGCCTCAGTTATTCTGCTATTGATTCCTTCTAGTGTAGTTTTCATTTCAGTTATTGTATTGTTCATCTCTGTTTGTTTGTTCTCTAATTCTTCTAGGTCTTTGTTAAACATTTCTTGCACCTTCTCGATCTTTGCCTCCACTGGTTTTCCGAGGTCCTAGATCATCTCCACTATCATTATTCTGAAATCTTTTTCTGGGAGGTCCTGGATCATCTTCACTATCATTATTCTGAATTCTTTTTCTGGAAGGTTGCCTATCTCCACTTCATTTAGTTGTTTTTTGGGGTTTTATCTTGTTCCTTCATCTGGTACATAGCCCTCTGCCTTTTCATCTTGTCTATCCTTCTGTGAATGTGGTTTTTGTTCCACAGGCTGCAGGACTGTAGTTCTTCTTGCTTCTGCTGTCTGCCCTCTGGTGGATGAGGCTAGCTGAGAGGCTTGTGCAGGTTTCCTGATGGGAGGGACTGCTGGTGGGTAGAGCTGGCTGTTGCTCTCTTGGGCAGAGCTCAGTAATAACTTTAATCCACTTGACTGCTGATGGGTGGGGCTGGGTTCCCTCCCTTTTGGTTGTTTGGCCTGAGGCAACCCAACACTGGAGCCTACCTGGGCTCTTTGGTGGGGCTAATGGCAGACTCTGGAAGGGCTCACACCAAGGAGTACTTTCCAGAACTTTTGCTGCCAGTGTCCTTGTCCCCACGATGAGCCACAGCTACTCCCCGCCTCTGTAGGAGACCCTCCAACACTAGCAGGTAGGTCTGGTTCAGTCTCCTATGGGGTCACTGCTCCTTCCCCTGGGTCCTGATGCACACACTACTTTGTGTGTGCCCTCCAAGAGTGGAGCCTCTGTTTCCCCCAGTCCTGTCAAAGTCCCGCAATCAAATCCCACTAGCCTTCAAAGTCTGATTCTCTAGGAATTCCTCCTTCCATTGCCAGACTCCCAGGTTGGGAAGCCTGACGTGGGGCTCAGAACCTTCACTCCTGTGGGTGGACTTCTGTGATATAAGTGTTCTCCAGTCTGTGAGTCACCCACCCAGCAGTTATGGGATTTGATTTTGCTGTGATTGTGCCCCTCCTACCGTCTCACTGTGGCTTCTCCTTTGTCTTTGGATGTGGGGTATCTTTTTCGGTGAGTTCCAGTGTCTTCCTGTCGATGACTGTCCAGCAGCTAGTTGTGATTCTTGTGTTCTCACAAGACGGAGTGAGAGCACGTCCTTCTACTCCGCCATCTTGGTTCAGGGAATTTCATAATTTTTGACATATCTATACATCTGCAAAACCATCACCACAATCAAGGTAATGAACACATATTCACCCTCAATTGTTGCCTTATACATGTCTGTAATCCCTCTCTCTTCCCCCTCCCCATTCTACCCCCACCTATGAATTCAGGCAACCAACCATTGGTTTTATTTCTATCATTCTACATTAGGTTGAATTTCCTAGAATTTTAGATAAATGCAATCATACAGTATGTACTCTATTTTTGTGTGACCTTTTTCACTCAGCATAACTATTTTGAGAGTCATAATAGTGTGAATCTGTAGTTCATTATTTTTATTACTGAGTAGTATTCCATTGGACGGATATAGCATAGTATGTTTATCCTTTTGTTTGTTGACAGACATGTGGGTTGTTTTCATTTTTAGACTATTCCAAATAAAGTTGTGTGGAACATTTGTATACAGGTCTTCATATAGACATATGTTTTCATTCCTCTCAGGTAAATTCCACTCCTAACAGCAGAATGGTTGGGTCATCCATTATAGGTAATGTTTAACTTTTGAAGAAACTAAAAACTGTTTTCCAAGGTGCTTTCACCATTTTACGTTCCTACAAGCCGTGTATGAGAATTCCAGTTCCTCCACATCCTTACCAACGTTTGATATGGTCAATCTAATATTAGGCATTATAATCAGTGTGTAGAAGTACTTTATTGTGATCCTCACTTGCATTTCCCTAACGATTAGTTATGTTGTTCAGTTTTTCAAGTGCTTATTTGCCATCCATGCATCTTCTTCATTGGGGTGTATGATTAAATCTTCTGCCCATGTTTTTATTGGGTTGTTTTCTTATTTTTGCAGTTTCAGAGTTCTTCATCTATTCTGGATACAAGACTTTTATCTGATATCGGCTTTGCAAACAGTTTCTTAGACTCTAGCTTGTGCTTTCAGTCTCCTACAGTGTTATTCAAAGAGCAGAAGTTTTAATTTTGATAAAGTCCAATTTCTCAATTTTTTTCTATTATGGATCATCTTTTTGGTGTCATATCTAAGACATCTTTGCTTATTTTACGGTTACAAAGGTTTTCTTCCATATTTTCTCCTAGAACTTTTATAGATTTAGGTTTTACATTTAGGTCTACGATCTATTTTGAATTAATTTTTCATATGGTGTGAGGCAGGATCGAAGTCCTTTTTTTTTGTTTCGTTTTATTTTGCATATGGATGCCCAATTGTTCCAGCACCATTTGTTGAAAAGACTACTGTTTCTCCACTGAATTGCCTTTGCACTTTTATTAAAAATCAGTTCCTCGTATATATGTGAGTCTATTTTTGGATTCTCTACTCTGTTCCATTTTTCTCTTTGTCTATCTTTGCAGTGATACCATACTACATTAACTACAGTGACTTTATAATAAGTCTTAGTTCACCAATTTTGTTCTTGTTTTCAAAATTGTTTTGCCTATTTTAGGTCCTTTGAAATTCCATTAACATTTTAGAATCAGTTTGTCAACATCTACCTTTTAAAAAAACAAAAATGCCTAGTAGGATTTTTATTGGGGATTAAGTCTATGAAATAATTTGGCAGAATAGTCATTTAACAACAGCTGATGACCAATGGTATTATATTAACAATGGTATTATATTTAGTTGCCTAACCCATAAATACAGTATACCTCTCGACATTCTTAAGACTGCTTTAGTTTTTCCTGAGGTACTGATTTTTCACCTCTTTTGTCAGACTTCTCCCTAAGTATTTTCCATTTTTTGATGCTATTGCAAACAAAATTTTTTACTTCAATTTCCAATTGGTTTCTTCTAAAATAGAAAAAGAATTGACTTTTGCATATTGATTTTGTATTTGCAACCTTGCTAAGCTTACTTGTTAGTTCTAGAAGCTTTTTGTATATTCCACTGCATTTTCTACAAAGACAAAAATGTTATCTGTGAATAAAGACAGCTTTACTTTTCAATATGGATGTCTTTTTTTTTTTTCTTGCCTGTTTGCACTGGCTAGAACATCTTGTACAATGCTGAGAAGACACGATAAGAGCAAACATCCTTGTCTTGTTTCTGTTGTTAAGGAGAAAGCTTTCAGCCTTTCATCATTAAGTATTTGTCTTTTGTAGGTATTTTTGTATACATCCTTTCAGTTGAGGAAGTTGTATTCCATTTCTACTTTTATGAAAGTTTTTATCAGGAATAGATTTGGGATTCTGTCAAATGCTTTTTCTCATATATTGAGTTGATCATATGGCTTTTCAGTTTTAAGATATTAATATGATGAATTACATTGATTTTTAAACACTGAACCAACTTTGAATTCCTTGGATAAAGCCAACTTGGTCTCTTTTTATATATTGTTGAATACTATTTGCTAAAATTTTGTTTAAAATGCTCATATAAGGGATATTGGTCTGTAGTTTTCTTTTCTTGTAATGACTTTCTCTAACAAGATAACTTGTTTTGCTAACAAGTTAAGGGTAGCCTCAAAGAACTAGTTGGGAAGTGTTTCCTCCTCATCAATTTTCTGAAAGAGTTCATATAATATTAGTACAACTTTTTCCTTGAATGTTTAGAAGAATTCACCAGAAAGCCATCTGAGAGCTAATTTTTCTTTATGGGTAAGTTTTTAAGTAAAAATTCAGTATCTTAAGTCGGGTTATTCAAGTTTATTTGCTTCTTATTAAGTGAATGTTGGTATTTTGAGTCTTTCAAGAAATTTGTCCATTTCAACTATGTTGTCAGATTTATGAGCATAAAGCTGTTAATAACATTTCCATATTATCCTTTTTTAAATTTTTATTTTATTTATTTTTGGCTGCACTGGGTCTTCGTTGCTGTGTGCAGCTTTCTCTAGTTGCGGCGAGCGGGGGCTACTCTTCGTTGCGGGGCGTGGGCTTCTCATCGTGGTAGCTTCTCTTGTTGCAGAGCATGGGCTCTAGGTGCACAGGCTTCAGTAGTTGTGGCACGCAGGCTTCAGTAGTTTTGGCATGTGGGCTCTAGAGCACAGGCTCAGTAGTTGCGGTGCACGGGCTTAGTTGCTCCGCAGGATGCAGGATCTTCCCGGACCAGGGCTTGAATCCGTGTCCCCTGCATTGGCAGGAGGATTCTTAACCACTGCACCACCAGGGAAGCCCCCATATTACCCTTTTAATAGCTGTAGAATCTACAGTGATGTCATTTCTCTCATTCTTGATGCTGGTTAACACATGTCTTCTTTTCCTCTGATTAGTCTGGCTACAGGCTTAATTTTATTGATATTCTCAAATACATGTAGTATTATATTTCATTGTGATTTTTCGCTTTTTTTAATTTTCTTTCACTGATTTCTGCTTTAAACTTTATTATTTCTTTTCTTCTCCTTACTTTAGTTTAACTTGCTCTTCTTTTTCTGCTTTTGTTTTTAAGGTGGATATCATTGATTTGTGAGATCATTGATTTGTGTTTTTCTTCCTAATATAGATGTTTAGTGCTATAAATAGCACTAAATAAAATACTGTTTAGCAGCATCCCACAAATTCTCATATAGCGTTTTTTTTTCACTTTCATTCATTTCAAAATATTTTCAAATTTCTCTTTTAATTTCTTCCTTGATCCATGTGTCATTTAGAAGTATGTTATTCAGTTTTCAAACATTTGGGGATTTTCCACAGATCTTTCTGTTACTGATTTATAATTTAATTCTATTATGATCAGAGATCATATTGTAATCCTTCTAAATTTATTGAGACTTATTTTATGGCCTAATAGTCTATCTTGGTAAATGTTCTGTGTGAATTTGAAAATAATGTGTATTCTATTGATATTGAGAGAGCCATATAAATACCAATCAACTTAGGTTGGTTGATAGTGCAGTTCAAGACTACTATGTCCTTGAGGAATTTTTGCCTGTGTGTTTGAGTGGGGGTATTAAAATCTCTGACAATAATTGTGCTTTTGTTCATTCTTCCTGAAGTTTTATCAGTTTTTGCCATGTGTTTTGAAGCTGTGCTGTTAGGCATGTAAACATTTAGGACTGTTATGTCCTCTTGATGTATTGACCTACTTATCATTATGAAATTACCTTCTTTGTCTTCTATCCCTGGTAATATCCCTGGTTTTCTGAAATGTACTGTGTCTGATATTAATATTGCCATTCCAGCTTCCTTTTGACTACTGTTACCAAGATATACATTTTCCCATTCTTTTACTTTTAACCTACTTGTGCCTTTACATTTCTTGTAAGCAGCATATTACTGGGTCTTGCTTTTTTATCCAATATCATAACCTCTGCTTTACTGGAGTAGTTACATTTAATATGAACTATTAGGTTTAAGTTTTTCATCTTGCTTTTTTATTTCTATTTGTCCCCTTTGTCCTTTGTTCGCTTTTCTTCTTTTTCTGCATCTTTTTGGATTGAGTATTTTTTTATAATGTAGTTTTATCTCCTTTGTTGGCTGATTAGCTGTTACTCTTGCTTTGCTGTTTTAGTGGCTTCTTTGGAGTTTATAGTACATATCTTTAACTTATCATAGTTTATCTTCAAGTGATATTATACCCCTTCATACAGAGTATAAGAACTTAACAAAAGCACACTTTCATTTCTCACCGCTAGGTTTTTATGCTATTTTTGTCATATATTTGCATATGTGTCTATGTATTATAAACTCCCCAATTCATTATTGTTTTTGCTTATGTCATCGATTATCTTTTAAAGAGATTTAAATAATAAAAAATCATATTTACCTATGTAATTACCATTTGTTGTGCGCTTTTTCCCTGTATATACATTCCATCTGGTATCATTGTCCTTCTGTCTGAAGGACTTCTTTTAATATCTCTTGTATTGGAGGTCTGCTCGTGGTGAATTCTTTCAGCTTCTGTATGCCTGAAAACATCTTTATTTTGCCTTCATTTTTTTCCTTAAATATCGATATACTCCATAGGATTTACTTATTTATTCATGTCTTTTTTTTTTTTTTCTGGCCATGCCACACAGCATGTGGGATCTTAGTTCACCAACCAGGGATCGAACCTGCACCCCTTGCAGCGGAAACGTGGTGTCTTAACCACTGGACCGCCAGGGAAGTCCCTATTTTGCCTTCATTTTTGAAAGATACTTTTACTGGGTATAGAATTCTAGGTTGACAGTATTTTTCTTTCAGTTCTTTAAAGATGTTTTTCCACTTTTTTCTCACTTTCATTGTTCCTGATGAGAAATTTTCTGGTGTCTTTATTTCTGTGTACACAAGGGTCTCATTTTCCTCTGGCTGCTTTTAACTTTTTATTAATGATTCTGAGAAAACTGATTATGTGCTGTGCTGTAATTTTATTTATATTTCTTGTGCTTGCAGCTCATTTATTTTCTTGGATTTGTAATATCAGATGAGGAACATCTAATCTGGAGTTTAAAATGAAGTAGTAGTTTGCATGACCCAAAAGGTCTTAAAGATAAGGCAACTTTTAATATACCAACAGCTAATCTGAAAATTTTTCTTTTTTATCTGTCCGGGATCAAAGGCTAGAATCAGGGATGGTATCTGGCAAATAGATACCATCTATTACTATTGTGGAGAAAGTGTTTCAAACCTCTTTTTCTGGGGTCATTCAAGTATCATAAGGCTTTCTATTAATGGGAGATACTCCAGGCAGATTCTTGTGTTTTATGAAAAGGAAAGAGTGG
Source organism: Delphinapterus leucas (assembly GCF_059928025.1). Lineage (NCBI taxonomy): Eukaryota > Metazoa > Chordata > Mammalia > Artiodactyla > Monodontidae > Delphinapterus > Delphinapterus leucas. Next base: position 114,954,906 of record NC_143131.1, on the reverse strand, counting down.
AGAAAAAAATAGAGACTGGGTATAACGAAATAAGGGAGTTTCAGCATTTGACACACCAAATTTGGAATGGAATTTCAAATGGAAACAAATATATTGTATCAAAGATATCTCAAAAATGCTTCCCCACAATGACTAAATTTACATAATTCTCAGGTGGATGTGTTCTGTGGTCTATACTTTTCTAAGAGTTTTAGATGTTAGAGTGCAATAAAAAATCTTAATGCAAAAAGAAGAGGAGAAGGAGGTGAAAGAGGAGTATAAAGGGGAGGGGAGGGGAGGGCAAATGTTCAAGCTTATGACTGCATTCTAAAATCTTGGTTTTGCACATGTAATTTAAGAATACCTCTGCTGTCATTCCTGGTCTCCTTTCACAACTCTACATTCAGCCCTCTAGAAGAGCTGAAAATAATTCTTCACATGCACCAAGATACCTGATATAAGAAAAGCCTTTTGAAAATGGCTTTATCATAGTAAGTCACCATACAGGCTGGTCTGGAAGTAACAGAGCTATGTCTAAAATAGAGGGGAAATAATTATATTTCTAAACTGTAAACTTTGTATGTTTTTTTGAGTAAGAGGAACAAACTTATAAATAGAATAAAACTCTAAAAGGATTTCATGAAGAACACATTCCTGTCTGCTGGCAGACTGAACAGCCGAACTTGGGCAAAGCAACATGACTTTATAGCAAAGCACTGAATCCTAGAATAGGCAAAGTCAATACAGATGGGTGGCAGTGGCTTCTTGTGACACTGTTGATGCAGAAAAGCCTCCTTCTTCTATAAAATCATAGAAATGCTTGATAAAACATTCTTCACAAAATTTAAAATTCAAAATGTAAAATTCTTTCACAAAGATCAATGTCAAAGACACAAAAGGAAATCCCCAAGGGTCAGAAATGAATAAGCAAAGCAGTAAGGGGAAGGAACTGTCATGGTGGATTAAGGGAGTGTAGGACCATACATAGGCTTTAGGGACTGGAAGTTGCGGTTTTAAGATCCCCTCAGGAACCCTGGGTTCCTGAGGGGGACACAGTCCCATATTATAGGGATACAGTATTCCATGGAACAGAGCTGTCACAGGGATATAGAATCCCCGCTACCTAGTATTCCATTGTATAATTACACCAAAATTTATTTGTTCATTCTCAATTGATAGACATTTGGGTTATTTCTGGTCTTTATGAATACAGACATTGCTGCTATGAAAAGCCTTATACAAGTCTCGTGGTGCACAAAAACAAGCATTTTTTAGGGTATATATACATATGCCTAGGAGTGGAATTGCTGGGTCATAAGGTATTGTAAGTTGTTTACAAAATGTGATGTTTTCAGATGTTTTAATTTTTACTAACTGATGGATATAAAATGGTATTATTGTGGTATTAATTTGCAATTGATTACTAATAAGACTGATCATCATTTCATATGCTTATTGGCCACTTAAGGTTCCTCTGCTGTGATATATCAGTTTATCTTTTGTCCATTTTTCTACTGAGTTATTGAGCAGTTATTTATATATTCTAGACATTAATTCTTTGTCAAGTACATGTATTGCAAATATCCTAATTTTGTTTATAGCAGGTTTTGATGAACAAAAATTTTTAATTTATTGTAGTCAAATGTAACAATCTTTCCTTTTTAGTTTGGAATTTTTGCCACCATTTTAAGAAGTCATTTCCTACCCCAAAGTCATAATATATTCTCCAATATTGTCTCCTAAAGTTATACGGTTTGAACTTTCATCTTCACTTATTGTCATATTTTAGGAAGGAAATCAATATGTAAATGAGCCCAGTACCATTTATTGAAAAGCTTATCCTTTCCCCCACTAATCTGCAATTCCAGGCTGTCTGAAAACAAAGTCTATTTCTGGATTTTGTATTCAGATTCATTGGCCTATTCCTCTATCCATATACTAATAACTCATTAAATTACTTTTTATAACTTTAAAATAAATCTTGCTATCTGCTAGGCCAATCCCCTCCTTTGGGATGTTTTAGCTATCGTTGCCTTTTTGCTGCTCTGCATAAATTTCAGAATTAACTTAATTCCCAAAACCAAGCAAAGCACCCCACCACACACACACACAAACACACACACACACACACAAACACACAGACCTGTTTTTATAATATTTTTTAAATGTTTGGTAAAGAAAGATAAAGCAAGAAACTATTAACAGAAACATGATATAATAATACTGATATCAAATTATACTAAGGCAAAATGCATCTTTAGGGATAAAACAGGATCTTACTTAATGATGAAATTTAAAATTCATCAGGAAGATATGACAATCCTGATCCAGTATAAATGAACCACATAGTCACTTATTTTTTATAAGAAAAATAAGTAGACTCACGATGAGAAATTGATCAAAGAATCATCATGGGATAGTTTACCTCATCTCTCTTGGAAACTGAAAGATCAAGCAGGCAAAAATAAATAAATAAGGTGATAAAAGATTTGAACAGCAAAATAAACCATAATGATCCAGCAGACATATCCTACAAATAAAGTAGATGCATTATTTTCAAGTACATATGGATAATTCACAAAAATTGACCATGTTCTGGACCACAAAAGAAGTTTCTACCAAGCTATCAATACAGAGCAGTGAATTCTCTAACTACAAGGCAATAACATTAAAAATCAATAGCAAAAGGACACCTTTTCAAAGTCCATACATACAGCTCTCACAGGTTTTTCACAGCTTGCCAAGCTCTTGGAAAGAGAGCCAGTGAATGGCCTCTCCCATGACAGTAAAGAAAAGTCACCTAACAATGTAGACTGTGGACTCAACCAGACCCTAATGGGGATTCTAACTCATTATACCAGCCTGTGACCTTGGGCAAGTGAAACAGTCTTTCTGTGCTTCTATTTCCTCATAGTTAGAAGGGAAAGTGCCTTTCTCATAGGGCTGTATGAGGATTAAATAAGATAATACACAGTACTATGCATAAAGACTACAAAGAAATATCTAATGTTTGGGGTGTTTTTAGGTTTTATTTAATTTTGTTTAGTTATTACCACTGGTATTATTAATTTAGGAACATTTGCTTCTCAGCATCACAAAGTGAATTTCTCTTATGCTTTCTGTCCTGGCACAGGCACCCGTTTTCAAATCTGAGCCACTGATTGAAGTTCAAACCCAGCATTACAGTAGAACAGGCCAACCAAAGTAATAGCTTCTAGTTTCTTCCACTTGGTTTCTCTGGCAATTCATGGCTCCCAAGGAAACTCTCTCTCCAATTTCCCTATTTAAAACAGCTAAAGAGATCATTCAGATTCGACTACCTTTTACCAAACATATGGACGAATGATTTTTTTATTATATTTTATACTGCATATCTTATCTTGTAAAAGATACTATTTTTACATGTTATGTTCAAAATGTGAAAATTGGCAGTTTGACACACAGATTGTATAAATCATTCAATGTCTGTATTAGAAATTACCAAAGTAACATCTGCAAAGTTTTGTGATATTTTGTCACCACATTAGGAAAGCCTATCATTATAGCTTGTAATCACTGATGGAGCGAAAACACCATCTTAGAATTAGTCTGATTCAAAGGAGTCAGAATTGAAAATAGACATATTTCCACATACTATATAAGGAAGGAGATCTTAAAGGCCCAGGGACAGAGCCTCATTTCTTACACCCCAGGAAATGGTCATCTTTTACTGAATTGTCCTAGTCACTGAGAGATATCAAGCCTGATCTATGTAGCTCTGATGAAACTCATTACCTGTTATATCTGACAAGGTTCTATTAGAGAAGCAAAACCACTATGACAGATCAGATACATTAAAAGATGAATCAGGGATGTGACTTTACACAACTGGCGGAGCAGGTTAAAGAGTCTATGTGAAACTATTCTACCTTCTTCTGGTACTAGAGCCTAAATCTGCAGACAAGGCCATCAGAAAGAGAAGACAGATGGGAAATGGGGGAAGCAAGGAAAAGTTGGAACCTATGAGGATGAGCAGAAAGGACTAGTACCCACTGCAGTCTCTCACTGCCTCCAAGCTCCTACTCTGATGATGGAGGTATCCTGCAGGGGAAGCTGGCACCCTTCATCAAAGAACTAATCACATGTCTGGGTCCAGGAGTTAGAGAAGCATGAAGGCAGTAGGAGCTGGAGGTGAACCAGGAGATCAGCTACAGCATGTGAGAAGATGCAGCGGGCTATACCAGTACCATGCCCTGCACTGACCTTCTAGGCATAAAGAACATGGCTGCTGCTTCACTTCCACCCACCACACCTCCTGTGAAATGCCTCACACGGCCCAAATGATTTAGAATTATACAGGGAAAGGAATTCTGGGAACTTTAGTTTTAGCTAAATTGACACAATACAAAACTACCACACTTACTTTTGAGGGCAGATCTAGCACAAGAGGGGAGTGATCAGATAGTTCACCTGAGAAAATGTCACCTTCGATCTTCTCAACGCAGTTATTAGCATTCTGTAGGCAGACTTATTTTGTCTTTTCAAAGAAACAGTAATAAGTTAGTAAATATCAATACTTGACACTGTGGATTTATATCCATTACCTTAGTTAACTCTTATGGTTAAAATTACATATATTAGTCCTATTTTGGAAACAAATGCAATGAAGCTCAGAGAATTTATCAAGCTTACTCAAAGCTACACAGTATGTTGCAAATTCCATAACTCCTGCCCATCACCAATTCACTCTGCTACTCCTGCGGCATAAGTTGGAGAAAATCTCTTCAATCACTGCCTTTTATGAACATCTGAGAAGAGCTAGACTCTTTATTGCATTGGTATAGCCCTACTTCCTTTTTCCTGAGTGGACCCTGAGAGAGAGTCAGAGACCCATAGAGACTTAGAAATGGAAGGGAGCCAAGAGATGGCCTATCCCCAGAAAGAATGAAGGGGAAGAGGAAAGAAGAGGATTAAAAGTTCAGGAAGAAAGTAAGAGAAGAGAATCATGGGCTTGTAAAGGAATTATCCTCAGGCAGAACTAAGGTGGGAAGAAGAAAGATGTATGAGCAGAGGAAGAGAAGTATTTCTGCATTTTCAAAAGGAGAAGAAGGATTTGTGTAGAGTCATGAGCAGACCAAGGGAGAGTTGGGAATCCAAGTGAAGGCTGGGGTGAGAACAAAAGTTGCACAGCTCTCAGTCAGACCCCTGTAAATCTGCATTGTCATGACCAAAATGGCCTTATAATTCCTCCAGCTTAACTAAACTTCAGATAGGCTTCCCTTTTCCTAAAGCATTTACTTTTGAAAACTTATAATTGCAAACCCTTTCTCTGCTTCTTTGAGATGTAAATCTTTTAAAAAGCTTCTTAACCAATTTTACAAGCCTGTACTATCTTTCTCAAGGACCTCGGAGCCATCCCTTTGAAATATAAACATCAGGGGAGACAGCTCCCTTATCTCCTAGTTTCTGTGGGAGGATGGAGTCTAACTTCCCATGGACACCCTGTTCCAAGTTGTAGAACTACTTTCTGCCATGAAGATACAGAAAGTTTACTTTTCCTTTGGGTAAGGTCAATTAGCAAACATGGATGGCCTATGACCCTCCCCACCCACCATCCCAGCTCTTAAAATCTTTCCAGCCCTTTGTTTCAGTGGAGTAGAACTCATTGGGTTCTAGTCTCTCTTTCTTACTGCAGTAACCTTGAATAAAGTCTCTCTTACCTCTTTAATTTTTGCTCTAACAGTCATAAGCCTGATATGGAATGGGCAGAAGTTTAACTTTAGTCTACCTAATGGGGAAAACATTTATTATGCAAAGGAAGATAACAGTATCAACCAAAAAATTAGGAATTCAAGCACTTGGGAGGTCAAAGTAAGAGAAAGATGGGGTAGAGGTTTAGAGCTCAGGCTTTGGAGTTCATCAGACCCAAGTCTGAGTCCCTGAGCCCCCTCTTACTGCTCTTACTACTCTTGCAATGCTGGAAACATTCTTTAACCTTATTTTTCTCTATGGCACAGCAAAACAGTGATGATGACAATAGTACTGGTCGTGCTGAGAACTAAATCAATGTACCTTCAATGTACCTGACGCTTTTATTAGTAGGGTCTCACGAGGAATAATGAAAGTTACCCTAATTATTTACACAGAGGGAGGTTTTTTCCCCCAACTTTTCATTCTGAAATATTTCAAACCCAAGGAAAAGTTAAAGAATAGTACAATGAATAACCACATTCTCTTCACCTAGATTCACCAATGTTTATACTTGGCGTCTCTCTCCCTCTCTCCCTCTCTCTCTCTCTTTGCCATTTGAAAATAAGTTGCAGACATCATGCCTAAATACTTCACCCCTAAATACTTCAGCATCCGTCTCCAGAGAATAAGGATATTCTCTTATAAGTATAACTGAAATGCATTATCACACCTAAAAAGATTCAATAATATCACCTGTTATTCAGTCCATACTTAAATTTCTTCAACTGTCCCCAAAATGTCTTTCATTGTTTTTCTACTTTCTGATCCAGGGTCCACTTAAAGTTCATATACTTTACTGTTTGGCTCTTTAGTCTTTTTAAATCTAGACAAGTCTGAATGTTTTTGTGTATTAACTGTTTTTTTACACCATTAACTTTTGAAGACTCCAGGCCAGTTAGTCTGTAGAATAAACCAGATTCTAAATATGCCTATTATTTTCCTCATTTTAGATTTAAGTTTTCAGCAGCTGCAGAATACACATTCTTTTCAAGTACACATGGAACATTTGCCAAGGTAAGTCATATGTGGGGGCCATAAAACAACTCTCGAAAATGTCAAAGGATTGAAATCTTACCCAGGATGCCCTCTGACCACACTGGTATTAAATTAGAAATTAATATCAAAAAGATATTTAAAATTTTCTCAAATATTTGAAAATTAAGCAATACACCTAAACAATCTATAGGTCAAAGACAAAATTCTAAGATAAAATAGAAAATAAACTGAATAACATTGAAAACACATCTCAAAATTTGTGGGATACAGCTAAGCACTGCTTAAAGGGAAATCTATAACTTTGAATAGTTATGTTAGAAAATAAGAAAGGTCTTAGGTCAGTAACCGAAGGTAAAGTCAAACCCAAAGTAACCAGAAAGGGTGAAATAATAAATATGCATAGAAAGTGATAAAACTGAAAGAGAGAAAATTATAGTTAAAAATTACTTGAAAAAAAATTGGTAAACATTTACTAAGACTGATCAAGAAAAAGAGAGAACACAAATTACCAATATTATTAATAAGAAGTATTATACATCACTGAAAAATCTACCGATGTTAAAAGGGTGAGAATATTATAACTTTATGACAATAAATTTGACCACTTAGATGAAATGGACAAATCTCTCAAAAAATGCAACTTACCAAAACTGACCTAAGATTTAGATGAAATATTTTTAGCAAATATACTACCTAGATGATGTCTTATACATCTCAGTTCATTACTTCAGGAGGCACATAATGTTAGCTTATTCCATTTTTAGAGATGCCAGGTTTGATTACTTGGTTAAGGTGTGAAACATCAGATATGTCCATTATAAAAGTATATTTTTCCTTTTACCCCAAATAATCTCTGGGATGTACTTTTAGACCACATAAATATCCTATCCCTCAACAATCTCTAACCCAATAGCTTCAGCATTCACTGATCATCCTAGTTGGAGTAACTAATAATTAATTGATAACTAATAATTTATTAAATTGGAGTGAAAACACTTATTTCCTAAGAGTGTTATCCCACCTACATTTATTAGCTAGCATTCTTTTATAAAAAGAGCTTTTCTTCTCTCTCAGTCTCTCTTTGTATCTCTCTTTCTCTCTTCTCAACATGAGGAACTCATGAATTCAGTTTACTCAACATGTTACAATCAATTATCATCATTCTTTTTGATGTGTAACTTGTCTCAAGCCAGCTTTTGCACTCTTCTTTGTAATGAACCTATTAGTCCTTGTGTACTTACTTGCTTTTTGATATGAGATTTTTCAGTTTTACCTTGTAAATTCCCTGCTCTGGGCCTGGAAATACCCATTTCTCTAGGAAGCACTTTAGTGGTGACTGGTATTTAGAAATCCAGATCTAGGTGCCAGCTGCACTCATTGCTACTGAAGCAGATTCGCTTAAATTCCTTTCAGCAAACAGAACTAGGAAGTGTACACGTGTCCCTGTTATCTATCAAAATATATACTATAATACAATACATTTTGTTGGCCAAAAAGTTCGTTCATTTGTAAGATGTTACTGAAAAACCTGAATGAACTTTTTGGCCAACCCAATAATATAAATAATGAGCTCATATTGATATCTCTTATTGAAATCCAACACTATGTTAGTCCTCGCTTATGAAAGTAAAAACTCTGCTTCCCCAAAACATCGATACATTTACTCAATTGCTTTATCCTATTATACACACAAAACAATTTCAGAATTACACCACCAAATACTACCATCAAGAACAAGGCTGCTAAGCAAATGTCAACAGTTCTTTGTATCGATAGTTCTTTTTTACTTTACAATACATTCTATTTAGGGTATACAGTCAAAGTCTTGTGTTCAGGTTACTTAATTCTTTTCTCTGTGTGATTGTTATCAATTTGACATAAAGTAGGTTATTTCTCACTTATTCAAATTTAATGTCCGCCTTTTCATGTTTTGTTAGATTTTTTAATATTTACAATATTCACATGTTCAAAATTAAAACCACATAAAAATGGTCTACTAAGAGAAATCTCACATTCAGCCCTATACCCTCTCCACACCATCCCAACATATCCTGTAAGTAAATATTTTCATTGATATCTGGCTGATATACCCTGTTTCATTTTGGAAGAATGAAGAATTTCCCCTTCTTTCCTACATGACAGGTAGCCTATTATACGCACTCCATTATATCCTGGATTCAGAGACAGCTTCCTCATTCTTCCTCTTCGGCCACATCGTATACCATTGTCTGGAGCACTGTATTTAATTTGATTACTTTCCTTTGAGTGGTCATTTAGATTAACTGGAATGTTTTGCTATTACAACTCATTCCTGAATGCAAACCTTACACATGTGCTGTTTCATATTTGTGGAGGTGTTTCTTCAGGACAAATTTCCAGAGCTGGGATTTCTGGTTCGAAAGGTAAATGCATATATAATTTTGTTAAATATCATCAAATCCCCTCTAGGGGGGCTGTTGTCATTTTGCATTCCCACCAGAAATGTACGAAAGTAACTGAATTTCCACAGCCTTGACAAATGTGTTATCTAGACTTTGACATGTTTTACCATTCTGATAGATGAGAAATGGTCCCTCAATAAAGTTCTAATTTGCATTTTATTATGAGTAATGTTGAATATCTTTTCTTGTATTTAAGGGCCATTTTATATTTTTTTGTGAACTGTTTGGGGTTTTTGTCCACTTTATATCATATTTTGTGATTTTTTAATTGATTTTTAAGAATTCTTTATTATTAGAGAAATCAGCCCTTTGGCCATAAATCTTTTGATTTTTTATTAGTCTTTTGACTTTGCATGTGGTATTTTGCCATGTAAAAATTTTTTTATTATTTATTTATTATTTATTAATGAATGGATATTATCAATCTTTTCTTTTATTGTTTCTAGATTTGGGATTATAGTTTGAAAGTTTCTTCATGCCCAGTTCAAGAGATAAATCACCCTTGTTTTCTTCTATTATTATATGGATTCATATTTTACGTTTAGATCTCTGATCCATTTGGAATTTGTTTCAGCAACTGGTATGAGATATAGGCTATTTTTTTTTCCAAATGACTATTCAGTTGTCCCCAAACCATTTATTTTAGAAGTCCATATTTTCCAAAACAGAAGGAATTTGAGAATTAGTTTTATGAGTGATGGATGAGCTGAGAAGTCAAACAGGGGGCAATGAAACAGCTCAGAGATTGGTAACCACAGGAAACCATCATCAGCTCTGGGTTAAAGCATCAAAGGAAAAAGAAAATGTTCCTGAAATCCAGGGTTTAGGGCCACCAAGCAAATATAGAAACCATAGCAGTCTGTCCAATGAGACCCGAAGCCTTCCAAGAGCTGCACTTGCTGCCTAAGCATAGAGACAAGCATAGAAATGTCCCTTTGCTCCTGCCCTCAAATCTCCCACCGATGATTCTGATTGGCCACACCCAGATGGAAGCCAGCTAATGGGAGCCTGAGAAATGCATCCTGCAGAGATTAAACCCCTTGCAAAATAAAACGGTGATGGCAAAGGGGGAAGAACTGCTCTGAGGGCAAAGTGCCAGCATAATACTCAGTGAAAAATATAAGAATTCTTTATCTTTTCATTAAAATAAATTCCCAGAAGATATCATGTAATTTATTAACATTCCAGCAATACGTAAAGTAAATAAATGTAAAGGCATACATGGGTTTGAAGACAGACTGTAATACAATCTTCTTCTTAGTTCAAACCATTGCTCCTGAAATTAATCTGAATCAGTGAGATTTTTATTATGTATAATTGGCCCTCCATATCCTCGGGTACCACAATCGCAGATTCAACCAACCAAGGATAGAAAATACTCAACAGAAAAATTCCAGAAAGATCCAAAAAGCAAAACATGAATTTGTTGCATGCAGGTAACTATTTACAAGGATTTATATTGTACTTACAACTATTAACCTAGCATTTACATTGTATTAGGTATTATAAGTAATCTGGAGATGATGTAAAGTACACGGGAAGATTTACGTAAATTATACGCAAATACTACACCATTTCATATGAGGGACTTGAGCATATGTGGATTTTGGTAACCCTGGGAGTTCTAGAACAAATCCCCTATGGATACCAAGGGACAACTGTATATGTTTTGGATAAAGAAGGATTGGGAAAATCAAGAGTGTGGGGATGGAACTAGAAAGATTTAAAAAATAGAATTAGCTCTGCAGAAATCAGAAGCATCCAAGAAACTGAAAACGAGATAAAAAAGTAATAACTGGAAACAACTGAATAAAAAAGATTTACTTTTCATTTTAAAAGAATTAAAACTGAATTTAAAAAAGAAAAATTATAAGCCATATACAATGAATGCAGGAGTTTAGATACTCAGAGGCAAAAACTTCTTTTTAATCATTTAAAATTTCTCTAGGTGCTGCATTTTAATGTAATGTTTTTAGAAATATGAACTTTAATAAATCTAATGATCTATTTTATACCCCAAGAAACCCATTACACTATTTCTACACCTAATCTGGCAAAATCCAAATATAACCCCAGTTTTGAAGGTTTGTTAGTTGCCATGAAAGAAATACTTTGAGTTTTTGAAGGAATGATTTATTCTCAGAATTAGTCCAATGAGATAAGATCACTTTCTTGTAAGGAAACCGGTAATGTATCTCTGTTCAATAGAAAATCAAGGGCTCAAAATCAAACGCTTTGTTGACTTGTGATTCAGGTGCTCAAGAAAGAATTCTCCAGCTGTAGGATTCTCTGGGCCTCTCAATGTTCCACTTATTTCTTCTCCTTTTTCTCCTCTTCTTTCCTCCCTTCTCTTACTTGCCTGCGTCCTCCTCTGCACTGAACAGCATCACCATTTGGGGGAAGGAGAATCAAAAGGGTAAATAAGTCAGCTCAAGCAAAAACATTCTGGGGCATAGGAGGATGAAATAAATAATAGTGCCTGAGGCACCATTAGTCAGCGTGGTTCTGCACACTCCATCTCCAATAAAACCATCGTAATCAAACACCCTTGGATAACTGGTCCCAGTGACTAATACATGCCCACCGATCCAGAGCCTGAGGAGCGCGAGTGACAAACCATAAACCTGCTCAGGATAGTGTGGTTGATTGTGATTCCATTTCAGAGAAATGTAACAAATGGGGACGCGCCACCTAGTCAACCATGCAGCACAACTGTAATTGTTAAGGTTGTTCGTTTCATTACACAGTGTTCTTTCTCAAGAAAAAAAAAAATTCTCCTCTTAGGATGAGGAATTGTTGCCCTTCATCTGATCGCATGGTTTCCCCTGGCTACTTGGCTTTTTATTTCCCTCTGGCTTCTAGAAGACCTGGAGCCTGTCTATAGCCTGTGGATAGGACTCAGAGAGATATCTGCATGTTAGCTTAAATCAAGCAGTTTATGTCCTATCCTTATTACGTCCTATTCTTTTCCGACTATGTCTAATTTTGATTCGTGATTTATTTATCCCTGTAGATCATCTGTTGCAGGTTCTCTAGAAACAGATCAGAGATAGCGTTTGGGGTCCAAGATGTTTCTTTGTAATAAATACTTGTGATGAGACGAAGGAGGAAGCAGCACTGGGCAGAGGGAAAATGCAGGCCTGATCAAACCTTTGCCAGCCTAGCAGGGCTCTGTGAAGTGGTGAAGTGAGTACAGCCCTGTGCCAACCCATAATGGCTGGTATACTCCCCCCCAGTCAGTCACCAGAAGTAGGTCCCCTCCGCCCCCCACAAGGACGGGAGCTCAGGCAAGGTGGGCCTCTAGAGCTGAGGGAGACTGACGGAGCTGAAACGTGGAGACTGCTGACTCTAACACTCTCAGCCAGCAGCAAGTCCTTCCTTGGGGAAGCTGCCATCCCCACCTTTTTCTACTCCAATCCCCTACTGCACACAAGATGGAAGAGAAGCTTCTCCAGGGGTCTGGGGTGCCTCTCCTCCTAAAAGAAGCTTAGAAGAGAGATATTAATGCGATAACTACAGTACCTGAAGTAGAAGTGGGTCTCAGAGTCCCAAGAGATACTCATTATTTTCTCCTTCCACTATCCTTTTTAGATTCTATCAACCATCAACCGCCACCTCTGCTTACCTATTAATGTGCTTCAGACCTTCAGCCATAAAGACCTGAACCTACGGTTACCATGCCCTTTGGCTGGGGTCACTGTACCAGCTCACTTACAGCCACACTAGGCAAGGGAGTACTAATATAGGCCCAAGTGGACCAGTTCAGTTCCACCCATACTCCTCCCTTCCTCCTTTGTGTAATACCAGCCCTATCTCCTCCAAATGATCAGTCAATTACCCCACCAAGATCGGGACCCCTCTTCTTGCTTTTGGTCCCTAAACAGAAGGAAGTCAAAGTGCCCAGGTGAAAACTAAAGCTTATAATTCAATGGGGTTCTTTCTGTGTGCCCTTGAGAAAGTGTGCTCCCTTTGGGAAGCAGGAGCTCTAACCCAGCAGAACCCAGAATTGTGGGGAAAAGAAACACAATGACCCTCAGTAGGTCACTGAGAGTGATAGTAAATGGGGTCACTACTGTTTCCACCCCTTGATTCCTGTGTTCATGTATTCTTCCTACTGGACACAACACCATATAAAGGTCATTAATTCAAAGCATTCTAAAAGATGGCATCTCACTCCTGTAGAGCATTGCCTCTGAGCTTCCAATGATCTATCAGGCTAGCAGTTTATGAGTGGAGTAGAATGTGATATGGCCAGTGAATCTCACGGTCAGACCCATTCATGAACCTCCTTTGCTAAAAAGGGGGGTCCTTTGGTCTGAGGCTATGTTACACAGGATCCCATGCCAATGAATCAAACCCTCTATAAGCCCTTGGACAGTAGTGCTGGGTGAGACCATACAGACAGGAAAGGCAAACTCATACCCAAAATACATGTCCATTCCTGTGAGACGTGAAAATAAACAGTGAATCCTTTCAGAATAAAATGAGTTCAACATAGTCTACCTGCCAGCTACAGGATCATTGGTCTTCGTGATCAATGGTGTCATTTTGATATTATTCTCTGTTGCTGGCACACTGGATATTAAGCAGTAGCCATAGCTAGACAAGCCTTGGTAAATGGGAGTCCAGGCTGTTGAGGCCTTGCATATCCTTTGTTACCATGATTTATGTGTCCATTGTGTCAGCACTGAGATGGCTGATGATAGAGGCCGGCTGCTATCAGCTGGACAGGTCATTTTGTTTACTTGGTTGTTTAGTATCACTGCCATGGTAAATACTATCTGGTGGACATCAACATGTGGTACGATGATCTTCACTCTCATACGTCCATTCATACCCCTCTAACCCAGACTTTCTTGTCATCAATCTTCCATTCTTTCTCCTCCCAGGCCCCTGATCAGCTGGCCAAGCCACCCCTTACTGTCCATGAGTATGCATACATTTAATCTCAGGTTAGTTCTCTTTCCACGCAAAAGGGGTAACCAGGTCCACCAATCCTCTGTGCACTGAGAGGACTTCCCTTATCTTTCAAGGCCATCTTTGAATGAGATTCTGGTGTAGCTACCATTTTTGACTTGTACCCATATATGAAGCCAACTCATCTGTATACTGAATTCAGGTCTTCTCTTCTTTCAACTGGTATATTAAATTCTCCATATAGCCATTGGTATAAGCTGAGGAAGGATCACTTGTGCCACACTGGTGGATGCCATGGGGATCTGAGCTACTGCTCATGCTCATGCATTTTGCATGTGTCTTCTGGTCCTGATATTACTCAGTCCTAGATATACCACTTTCATTTTTCAATGAATTGTTCCTGGGCCCATCTGACCTTATGATTTGTGGATCTGATAGGATCCAGTTCATGATGGACAGTTCTGGACATAAACTCAATTAGTTTGGCCATGATCCAAACTAATGGATCCAAATGACCCATCACTGCCAGGACCCAGTAGCATGCCAGAAGTTGTTTTTCAAATGGTATAAAATTTTCCGCTGCAAATGGCAAGGCCATGCTCCAGAACCCGAAAGGTTTACATTATGATTCTCTCACTGGGGCTTAACACAAACTATATATGACATATTTTCCCATCAATGATAACCCCTAATCGTATTTGGTCTGCCAGAGTGTGTGGCCCAAGAGTGGGGCTACTTGCACTACAACCTGGTCCTGCTGTAGACTTTTCCTGCTCTGGGATGCACTCAAAGCTAGAAATGTTTCACGCATCCTGGGATATACTGGGTTAGCAAAAAAGTGCCTTTGGTTTTTAAGTAAAAATAAAAGACACATTCTTCATTTTCACCAACTTTATTGAATGATGTATTCATCCTTTTGTTCCATTACCTTCTGACATTTTTCAGGCAACTTCATAATTCCATCTTCTCAAAACTTTTTATCTTTTTGAGCAGAGAACTATGCCAGGTGCCTTTTACAGTCTTCCAGGGAATTGAAATTTTCTCCATTAGGAGAATTTGGTAAAGACCTAAATATATGGAAATCTGAAGGTGCAATGTCTGGTGAATATGGTGGATGAATCACAACTTACCAGCCAAGCTATAACAGTATTTGCCTGGTCATCAAAGAAACATGCAGTCTTGCATAATCCTGATGGAAGATTATGTGTTTTCTATTGACTAATTCTGGACGCTCTTCATTGAGTGCTGCTTTCAGGTGATCGAATTGGAGGCAGTACTTGTTGGAATTAATTGTCTGGTTTTCTGGAAGGAGGACTCCCTTCCAATCCCACCATATACACAACATGACCCTACAAGCAACTCTATGCCAATAAAATGGACAACCTGGAAGAAATGGACAAATTCTTAGAAATGCACAACCTGTGAAACTGAACCAGGAAAAAACAGAAAATATGAACAGACCAATCAAAAGCACTGAAATTGAAACTGTGATTAAAAATCTTCCAACAAACAAAAGTCCAGGACCAGATGACTTCACAGCTAAATTCTATCAAACATTTAGAGAAGAGCTAACACCTATCCTTCACAAACTCTTCCAAAATATAGCAGAGGGAGGAACACTCCCAAACTTATTCTACGAGGCCACCATCACCTTGATACCAAAACCAGAAAAAGATGTCACGAAGAAAGAAAACTACAGGCCAATATCACTGATGAACATAGATGCAAAAATCCTCAACAAAATACGAGCAAACAGAATCCAACAGCACATTAAAAGGATCATACACCATGATCAAGTGGGGTTTATTCCAGGAATGCAAGGATTCTTCAATATACGCAAATCAATCAATGCGATACACCATATTAAACTGAAGGAGAAAAACCATATGATCATCTCAATAGATGCAGAGAAAACTTTTGAAAAAATTCAATGCCCATTTATTATTTAAAAAACCCTGCAAAAAGTAGGCATAGAGAGAATTTTCCTCAACATAATAAAGGTCATATATGACAAACCCACAGCCAACATCATCCTCAATGGTGAAAAACTGAAAGCATTTCCACTAAGATCAGGAACAAGACAAGGTTGCCCACACTCACCACTCTTATTCAACATAGTTTTCGAAGTTTTAGCCACAGCAATCAGAGAAGAAAAAGAAATAAAAGGAATCCAAATCGGAAAAGAAGAAGTAAAGCTATCACTGTTTGCAGATGACATGATACTATACATAGAGAATCCTAAAGATGCTACCAGAAAACTACTAGAGCTAATAAATGAATTTGGTAAAGTATCAGGATACCAAATTAATGCACAGAAATCTCTGGCATTCCTATACACTAATGATGAAAAATCTGAAAGTGAAATTAAGAAAACACTCCCATTTACCATTGCAACAAAAAGAATAAAATATCTAGGAATAAACCTACCTAAGGAGACAAAAGACCTGTATGCAGAAAATTATAAGAAACTGATGAAAGAAATTAAAGATGATACAAATAGATGGAGAGATATACCATGTTCTTGGTTTGAAAGAATCAACATTGTGAAAATGACTCTACTACCCAAAGCAATCTACAGATTCAATGCAATCACTATCAAACTACCACTGGCATTTTTCACAGAACTAGAACAAAAAATTTCACAATCTGTATGGAAACACAAAAGACCCCGAATAGCCAAAGCCATCTTGAGAACGAAAAATGGAACTGGAGGAATCAGGCTCCCTGACTTCAGACTATACTACAAAGCTACAGTAATCAAGACAGTATGGTACTGGCATAAAAACAGAAATATAGATAATGGAAGAGGATAGAAAGCCCAGAGATAAACCCACGCAAATATGGTCACCTTATCTTTGATAAAGGAGGCAAGAATATACAGTGGAGAAAAGACAGCCTCTTCAATAAGTGGTGCTGGGAAAACTGGACAGCTACATGTAAAAGTATGAAATTAGAACACTCCCTAACACCATACACAAAAGTAAACTCCAAATGTATTAAAGACCTAAATGTAAGGCCAGACACTATCAAACTCTTAGAGGAAAACATAGGCAGAACACTATATGACATAAATCACAGCAAGATCCCTTTTGACCCACCTCCTAGAGAAAGGGAAGTAAAAACAAAAATAAACAAATGGGACCTAATGAAACTTAAAACCTTTTGCCCAGCAAAGGAAACCATAAACAAGACCAAAAGACAACCCTCAAAATGGGAGAAAATATTTGCAAATGAAGCAACTGACAAAGGATTAATCTCCAAAATTTACAAGCAGCTCATGCAGCTCAATATCAAAAGAACAAACAACCCAATCCAAAAATGGGCAGAAGACCTAAATAGACATTTCTCCAAAGAAGATATACAGATTGCCAACAAACACATGAAAGGATGCTCAACATCACTAATCATTAGAGAAATGCAAATCAAAACTACAATGAGGTATCATCTCACACCGGTCAGAATGGCCATCATCAAAAAATCTAGAAACAATAAATGCTGGAGAGGGTGTGGAGAAAAGGGAACACTCTTGCACTGTTGGTGGGAGTGTAAATTGATACAGCCACTATGGAGAACAGTATGGAGGTTCCTTAAAAAACTAAAAGTAGAACTACCATATAACCCAGCAATCCCACTACTGCGCACATACCCTGAGAAAACCATAATTCAAAAAGAATCATGTACCACAATGTTCATTGCAGCTCTATTTACAATAGCCAGGAGATCGAAGCAACCTAAGTGTCCATCAACAGATGAATGGATAAAGAAGATGTGGCACATATATACAATGGAATATTACTCAGTCATAAAAAGAAACAAAATTGAGTTATTTGTAGTGAGGTGGATGGACCTAGAGTCTGTCATACAGAGTGAAGTAAGTCAGAAAGAGTAAAACAAATACCGTACGCTAACACATATATATGGAATCTAAGGAAAAAAATAAAGGTCATGAAGAACCTAGGAGCAAGATAGGAATAACGACACAGACCTACTAGAGAATGGACTTGAGGATATGGGGAGGGGGAAGGGTAAGCTGGGACAAAGTGAGAGAGTGGCATGGACATATATACTCTACCAAACGTAAAATAGATAGCTAGTGGGAAGCAGCCGCATGGCACAGGGAGATCAGCTCGGTGCTTTGTGACCACCTAGAGGGGTGGGATAGGGAGGGTGGGAGGGGGGGAGGGAGGCAGACGCAAGAGGGAAGAGATATGGGAACATATGTATATGTATAACTGATTCACTTTGTTATAAAGCAGAAACTAACACACCATTGTAAAGCAATTATACTCCAATAAAGATGTTAAAAAAAATTACGTTACAGCAGAATCCTCAGATGTGGAACTTGCTGCCTCCAGAATCCAAAGTGGCCTACCCATCAATGTGCTTCTTTCTTTGGATAGAAGACCGCAAGACACAGTAATTTGTTTTTACTTGAGAAGGAATGTACCAGCATGCTCCTGATTCTGGGACCCCTAAATATGTTATATACATGGAAACCCATAAATCTTCACAGTTTTCATCTTCTACCTTCTGGAATACATGTGTCTTACCAGGACCTCCAACACACTGACCACCTGTGGCTCATCTGGCCCAGTAAACATAATATCTCCAATCCAATAAATCAATATGATGTTCTGCAGTATGCTTAGGGAGTCCAGATTACTCTGTTCTACGTTATGACAGAGAGCAGTAAAGTTAATATAAGTCCTCAAGCAAAACTATATACTGTTGTCTCTTCAATGTGAATATCTGACCCTCTTTCATGATTTGGGATAGAAAATAATGTATTTTCCAAAACAATGACAACATATCTGAGGCCTATTAATCTACCCCAATAAAGATACCACATCTAGTACAGAGGCTGTGATTGGGACTACTATTTGCTTGAACTCGCAGTAGCCTACAGTTGTCACCCTGGGACCATGGGCTTCTTCAGGTGCTAGACTGATCAATTAAATGGAGGTACCTTGAGGGCTAACACCTCTGTTTTTTAAATCCTAAGGAGTGCTATTAATCCGCACTACTTTTCTTCTCCAGGATGCCCTATTGCTTTTTACTTTACTATCTGTGTAAGAGGTATGGGGGATAGCTTCAAGAGCCTTCCACTTGATTTTCCCTGCTGTGATACTTCTTACCCCACATGACTACAGCCTAATGTGGAGGTTACATCTGCCAAGTATGCCAAACTCACTTAATATCCTGGGACCAGGGAAATGGCCATCAGGTGGGTTCATGGACCCAGTGGATCTCCTGTAAGCTCAGTGTTGGTCAGTACTCCATTTATCGCCTGGTCAATATATACTACCTCTCTAACAAGGGGGCCATGATGAGGCTTTGGGTCCCTGGGTGTTAATGTCAACTCAGACACTGCAACCAGCAGATCTCAAAATGCCTGGGCATTCATTCCCATTTCTCTTTTCCCTAGTGCAAAGCTGTTCAGGTAAATGACCATAGGACCCTTTCGGGAAGGACTAGAGGAATCATTACCATGTAAAGATCCTAGGTGTTCTTTCCCACCTCTTTAATCAGTGGGTTCCAGGCCTGAAAACTGTATCAGATCCAGAAACTGGGTAAGGAATCTTGACCTTGTTTTTTCTTTTTTTTCTTTTTTTTGCGGTACGCGGGCCTCTCAACGCTGTGGCCTCTCCCGTCGCAGAACACAGACTCAGCGGCCATGGCCCACGTGCCCAGCCGCTCCACGGCACGTGGGATCCTCCCGGACCGGGGCACGAACCCGCGTCCCCTGAATCAGCAGGCGGACTCTCAACCACTGCACCACCAGGGAAGCCCTTGACCTTGTTTTTTAAAAAGTTATATTTTCTAAAGCAGTTTTAGGTTCACAGCAAAACTGAGCAGAAAGTACCGTGTTCCCATATATGCCCTGCCCCCCACACATGTACTGCCTCCCCAACCATCACCATGCCCCACCAGAGTGGTATATTTGTTACCACTGATGAACCTACACTGGCACAACATTATCACCCAAAGTCTACGGCTTACGTTAGGGTTCACTCTTGGTGTCATATAGTCTATGCATTTTGACAACTGTATAATGACAAGTATCCACCATTACAGTATCATGAAGAATAGTTTTACTGCCCTAAAAATCGTCTGTGCTTTGGCTATTCATCCCTCCCTCCCTGCTAACCCCTGCAAATCACCGATCCTTTTACTGTCTACATAGCTTCGTCTTTTAAAGAACATCATATTGCTAGAATCATATAGTATGTAGCCTTCTCAGTCTGGCTCCTTTCACTAAGTAATATACATTTAGGATCATGACTTTTTATTAAAGTATCATGACTTTTTATTAAAGTAACACACTCAGCCTACCAGTTATCCCTTCTTGATTGTTCTACAGGCACAAACTGAATAGTATCTTAGTCAGCTACCCATCTATTTTGTCCTTACAGGTACTGTTTTCTATTAACAATTTCTATAACTCTATAGGTTATACTCTGGACTGACCCTCCAGTCTTGCTGGTCATTACAATATTGCAACAGCCTGGCTTGGGATGTTTAAGTACACCTGACTCCATTGTTTCAGGGTTCTATTAAGCCCACTGCTATCAGCGAGCCAAGTTCTATAACAACTATCCTACTACCAGGCTTGGTCTACAGAAAAGAACCACACTGAAAATGTTAGTGATACTGGTGCCTTTCTAACAAATGCATTCCTTATGCCCTTAGTAAAAGATGTGTCCTCTAGGTCCCATGAACATAATCATATCATGGGCTTTCTATCCAAACAATAGTTACAGCATCCCCACACCTACAAGCTTTTTATTCCCTTCCTCCAACCTCTGACATGGAAATTCTGTCATTTCAACTTTGTGTACTGTGAGCCATTGCTTTTTTCATGTTTCCAGGGACCAGCCTAGTAGTAACTTCATGACATCTCCTGTGATCCTTGCCAGAATGTTAAATCCTGTAATTCAAGAGTCAATAAACTCTTTACTATCCAATTTTTATTTCAGGCCCTCTTGATCAAGCACCCTCAGAATGCAGTCCCACACGTACTCCCCTGACCCCTTCCAGTATATGTTGGCTAGTTTTTGTACCTCCTTTGGAGCATCATCCCTTTCCTGCTTTATCTATCTCAGAACATCCTCTGCTATATTATGGGTCTCTAGAATTAATGTCAACTCAGATCCTGTGTATAACTTAACCCTAGTTATAGGTCTTATGGGTAACAGGGAAGGTGGTGTGAGTCCTGAGGCAGGCATATGGTACCCTCAGGGGTGAGGCCTATATATGCCTTCCAGTGTGAGATGGTGGGTACTTGCTCTTAACAGGGATGAGTGGGCCACGTCTGCAGTCTTAGAGGGTTCAGAGGTGTATGAGAAGTCACAATCTTCAGAGAAATCTATGAAGACATCTTTATCCCATCAGAGTCCTGGATTTTCCCAACCAAGGTGCTAACCTCAGCATGACAGACCTAATTTGGTTGGGCATTTAATCATCTCCGAAACTCAGTCCTCTAAGTATTAACTGCTAGGCTCAGACCTTGACTTTCTCTACCCTCCCACTAGAGTTGATAAGAGCTTCTTTGGTATGCAACCAAGAGGTCCTCTGGCTTTTACACCTGGATTTCAATTGCCTATTATACACCCTCATCCACTCATTATCTTTTTCTTGGGCATCAGTGGCATTTATTAACAGCCATCTAATACCACTGTGCTTGTCATTATTATTTCTCCTGTAAGTTTCAAATACATTACACATCACACCTGTTAATATATTCTCTTCTACCAGTACAACCTCCCAATTAAGCACAGGTGAAGTTTAGGACCATTACCTTGTTCCAGGAGTTGTATGTGCTTCACACGTGACCCATGGTGGGGTCCACACTGCCATCTGGATAGTGGTGATACAGCTTCAAAATCCATTTTATCACCTACTTTCTTAAACCACAGTTGTCACCAATTAGTGCAGGTTGTATTCTCTGGGCACTGAGACAGCGTTTGAGGTAAAAGATACTTATTAGAGATCAACATTTATGAAAGGAAGAGAGAGGGAGAATGACTGGGCAGAGGGAGAAATCAAACTATGATAATTTGGCCAATATACCAGTGAGCTATGGAATAAGTATTGCTCAGAAGAGTGTCCCTAAAATGGCCTGTATACTCCCAACTTGCTCAGTCACCAGATAAAGGCTGCTGAAGAAAATATGTGGCCTCAAATAAGATGGCTCTTTGCAGCTGAGGCAGACCCTGAAGGAACTGACAGCTGGACTCTGTCAGCTGACTGCTATCTCCACGCAAGTCCTTCCTTAAAAGAGTATTCCCGTGTGTTAATAATCATTTCATACTAGTTTCTGTTTGGTTTTTAAAGAAAACTTTCATAGGCTACTGGTCGATTATTGCTGATATAAATCCTGTAAAGGTACAACCATTGAAATCCAAAAGTTACAGCTCAAACTGGAAGGTCAGTAATTTGTCATAAAATGCATAAATGAATAGGATTAGATCAGCATTATTCTCATCATCACTTTGAGATATTGTGCCATTTCTAGTCACTTCCCACCTGCTTGCAAATAAAGACACAATTTTCATGGCTTGAGAACAGTCTAGAGCATAGGATTTTGACTAGATCTTGTGCTCACTCTGCAGAAGTTTTGTAGTGATACTGCCATGAACCAAAACAAGAAAGAGATCCCCTGTTCTTTTTGAATATGAGCTTAACATAGTGACTTCTGGCAATTTCAACCAGGATTTTTTTTCTATGAGACTGATCTGCATCACTTTCTTAAATCAAAAGTATAAGAAGTATGCTTATATTATATAACAGTATATTGCTGTTCCTATCAAGGATAAATAGCCAGGTCTGTCCAACAGCCAAACAAAGTAGCAGGCACTATTAAGGAACATTCTGAAAGGGGGAAAAAAGAGACAATGTGTGTCTCAAAGAATTCAATCATTTGAAACAGACTTTCATATTCATGGCTGTGGTTTCTGAAACAGCTTAGTCTTCCAACAGACAAGAGCAGTGTTTCCTCAAAGTATGATTTATGAATCACCTGCATCAGAATCACCAGAGGATCTTGGGGAAAAATGCAAATTCTCTGGGGAAGGAGCACCAGACATTTGTATTTTTATATTGTTAACAGGTGGAGCACACAAAGTCTGACAACCACAGATCAACAGTACATTCACTGCTCAGTTATAGACTGAGCTGTTAAGCAACAATGAAAGCTGACAGGAGGGGTCCACGATGGAGCTGTAGGAAGACCCTGCGTTCACCTCCTCCCACAGACACACCAAATCTACACCTACATATAGAGCAATTCTTCCTGAAGAACTGAGGGCTGACTGAACAGCTACTGCACACAGAAGAACCACATAGAAATGGGTAGGAAAGGTAGAGGCATGGTATCCAAAGGAACCCCATCCCTAAAGGAGACAACCTGCAGTAGGGAGGAATATTGCTGAGGGGCCTGAGCACAGAATCACTCACCCTGGAACACAGGGAAAAAAAATAGGGGTTTAAAAGGCACCTAGACTTCCTGGAAGGTAATCCATTCACTAACCCCAGAGCTTCTGCCAACAGGCAGGGAACTTCTAAAACCCTCTCCAGGGCCAGAGGCACCAGTAAGCACCATTGTTTGAGTGCCCCTGCAACTCCCCCCAGCCTGTGCCCACTCCAGCTCCATCCATCCCATCAAGGTGGCCTTAGGTGCAGTACTCCCCAGCAACTGCCCCTGGCCCCGGCCCCTAAAATACTCTATCCAGTAAGATTATCATTCAGAATTGAAGGAGAGATAAGGAGTTTCCCAGACAAGCAAAAACTAAAGGAGTTTATCACCACTAAACCAGCATTACAAGAAATGTTAAAGGGTCTTCTTGGAGTGGAAAAGGCCACAGCTAGAAATCAGAATATATATAAGAAAAAAATCTCACTGGTAAAGGCAAATATATAGTAAAGGCAGTGGATCCACCACTTAAAAAGCTAGATTGAAGGTAAAAAGACAAAAATAGAACAATCAACTCTAACTACAATAAGTAAAGGATTGACAAAATAAAAAGGTATACAATATTACATCAAAAACAAAGGGAAGGGGCTTCCCTCGTGGCGCAGTGGTTGAGGGTCCACCTGCTGATGCAGGGGACACAGGTTCATGCCCTGGTCCAGGAAGATCCCACATGCCGTGGAGCAGCTGGGCCCATGAGCCATGGCCGCTGAGCCTGCGTGTCCAGAGCCTGTGCTCCGCAACGGGAGAGGTCACAACAGTGAGAGGCCCGTGTACCGCAAAAAACAAAAAACAAAAAAAAAAAACAACAACAAAGGGAAGGGAGTAAAAATGTAGTGCTTTTAGAATGCCTTCAAACAAGTGACTACCAGCTTAAAATAGATAGCTACCTTTACAGGTCTATACATATGAACCAAGCCAAAAACCTATAACGGGTACAGAAAAAATAAAGAGAAAGGCATCCAAACGCAACATTAAAGGAATCCATCAGACAACAAAGGAAGAAACCAAGAAGACAGGAACAAAGAAGAATGACAAAGACAACCAGAAAACAGTTAACAAAATGGCAATAAGTAGATACCTGTCAATATTAACTATAAATGTAAATGGACTAACTCCTCCAATCGAAAGACAGAGAGTAGCTGAAGGAACAAAAAAAATAAGACCCATCTATATGCTACCTACAAGAGACACCTCAGCTCTAAAAACACAGACTAAAAGTGAAGGAATGAAAAAGATGCTCTATAAAAATGGAAAAGAAAAGAAAGCTAGCAATACTCATATCAGACAAAATAGACTCTAAAACAAAGACTGTAACAAAAGACAAAGAAGAGCATTATATAATGATAAAGAGATCAATCCAACAAGAGGATATAACATTTGTAAACATTTATGAGCCCAGAGGAGAAACATCTAAAAATATAAAGCAAATATTAACAGAAATACAGGGAGAAAGAGAAAGCAATACAATAATTGTAGGGAACTTTAATACCCCTCTTACATCATTGAACATATCATTCAGACAGAAAATCAACAAGGAAACATTCACTTTAAACGACACATTAGATCAGATGGACTTAACAGATATATATATAGAACATTCCATCCTAAAGCAGCAGGGTATACATTTTTTTCAATTGCACATGGAAGTTTCACCAGGATCTTTCACATGTTAAGCCACAAAATGAGTCTTGATAAATTTAAGAAGACTGAGATCACATGAAGCATATTTTCTGACCACAGCAGTATGAAACTAGAAATCAAATATAAGAAGAAAACTGGAAAAAACACAGACATGTGGAGACTAAACAACATGCTATTAAACAATCAATGGATCAAGGAAGAAATCAAAGAGGAAATCAAAAAATACCTTGAGACAAATAAAAATGAAAACACAACTTTCCAAAATCTATGGGATGCAGGAAAAGCAGTTCTAGGAGGGAAGTTCACAGTACTAAAGGTCTACCTCAAGAAATAAGAAAAAACTCAAATAAACAACCTAACTGTACATTTAAAGAAACTAGAAAAAGAACAAGCAAACATAAAAACTAGTAGAAAGAAAGAAATAATAAAGATCAGAGCAGAAATAAATGACATAGAGACTAAAAACCAATAGCAAAGATGAAAGTAAAAGTTGATTCTTTAAAAAGATAAACAAAATTGACAGACCATTAGCCAGGCTTATCGAGAATTAAGAGAGAGCCTAAATAAATGATATCAGAAATGAAAGAGGAATTACAACTGACACCACAAAAATACAAAAAAAAAATCACAAGAGAATACTATGAACAATTATATGCCAACAAATTATACAAACTAGAAGAAATATATAAATTCCTAGAAATATATAATTTTCTAAGACTGAATCATGAAGAAATAGAAATTTGAATAGATGAATTACTAGCAACAAAATGAATCAGTCATCAAAAACTCCCAAAAAATCCAGGTCCAGATGGCTTCACGGGTGAATATACCAAACGTTTATAGAGGAGTTTATACCTCCCCTCAAATTATTCCCAAAAATAACTGAAGAGGGAGGAAGACCTCCAAGGCCAGCATTACCCTGATAACAAAACCAGACAAAGACACAATAAAAAAAGAAAATTACAGGCCAATATCCCTGATGAAAATAAATGCAAAAATTGTCAAAAAATTATTAGCAAACCAAACTCAACAGTACATTAAAATAATCATAAACCATGATCAAGTGGAATTCATTCCAGGGTTACAAGGATGGTTTAACACCCATAAATCAATCAGTGTAACATACCACATTAACAAAGGATAAAAATCATATGATCATCTCAATAGATGCAGAAAAAGCACTTGACAAAATTCAACATTTCTGTTTGATAAAGACTCTCAACAATGTGGGTATAGAGGGAAATACCTTAACATAATAAAGGCAATAAATGGCAAACCCATAGCTAACATCATACTCAATGGTGAAAAGCTGAAAGCTTTTTCCCCAAGACCAGGAACAAGACAAGGATGTCCACTATCACTACTTTTATTCAACAAATTATTGGAAGTCCTAGCCACAGCAGTTAGGCAAAAAAAAAGAGAAAGAAATAGGCATCCAAAGTGGAAAGGAAGAAGTAAAACTGTCATTTGCAGATAACGCGATACTGTATATAGAAAACTCCAAAGACTCCACCAAAAAGCTATTAGAACTAATAAATGAATTCAGTAAAGTTGCAGGATACAAAATTAATACACAGAAATCTGTTGTATTTCTATATACTAATAATGAAATATTAGAAAGATAAATGAAGAAAACAATCCCATTTACAACTGCATCAGAAAGAATAAAATACCTAGGAATAAATTCAACCAAGGAGGTTAAAGACCTTTACTCTGAAAACTATAAGACACTAAGGAAGGAAATTGAAGATGACACAATTAAATTGAAAAATATGCCATATTCATGGATTGGAAGAATCAATATCATTAAAATGCCCATACGACCCAAAGCAATCTACAGATACAATACAATCTCTATCAAAACACCAATGGCATTTTTCACAAAACTAGAACAAATAATCCTAAAATGTGTATGGAATCACAAGAGACCCCAAAGAGTCAAAGCAATCTTGAGAAAGAAGAACAAGGGTGGAAGTATCATGTCCCCAGGCTTGAAATTATACTACAAAGCTACAGTAACCAAAACAGTATGGTACTCACAAAAACAAAGATCAATGGAATAGAATAAAGACCCCAGAAATAAACCCATGCTCATATGGTCAATTAATCTACAACAATGGAGTCAAGAATATACAATGGGGAAAAGACAGTATCTTCAATAAATGGTGGTGGAAAACTGGACAGCAACTTCCAAATAATGAAACTGGCCCACTTTCTTGCACCATATACAAAAGTGAACTCAAAATGGACTAAAAGCTTAAAAATAAGACCTGAAGCCATAAAACTGCTAGAACAAAACATAGGCAGTAACCTCTTTGACATCAGTCCTAGCAATATTTTTTGGATATGTCTCCTCAGACAAGGGCAACAAAAGTAAAAATAAGCAAATAGAAGTACATCAAACTAAAAAGCATTTACACAGCAAAAGAAACCACCAACAAAATGAAAAGGCAACCTACTGAACCGAGAAAGATATTTGAAAATTACATATCTGCTAAGGGGCTAAATTCCAAAATATATAAAGAACTCATAAAACTCAAGTATCATAAAAGTAAACAACCTGATTAAAAAATGGGCAGAGAACCTGAATAGACATTTTTCCAAAGGAGACATACAAATAGACAACAGGCACATGATAAGGTGCTCAACATCACTTATCACCAGAGAAATGCAAATCAAAACCACCTCATACCTGCTAGAATGGCTATTATCGAAAAGACAAGAAACAGCAAGTTTTAGTGAGGATGTCATGCACTGTTGGTCAGAATGTAAACTGGTGCAGCCACTATGGAAAACAGTACAGAGTTTCCTATAAAAAACAGAGTTTCCTAAAAATAAACTACCATATGGTGCAGTGAGTCCATTTCTGGGTATTTATCCAAAGAAAAGAAAAACACTACTTTGAAAAGATATATGTACCCCTATGTTCACTGCAGCACTGTATACAATATCTAAGATATGGAAGTAATCTAAGTGTCCATCGATAAATGAATGGATAAAGAAGATGTGGTGTGCATATACACACACATGCACACACACACAATTGAATATTACTCAGTCATAAAAAAGAATGAAAACTTGCCATTTGCAACAACATGGAGAAACCTACAGTGTATTATGTAGGTGAAATAAGTCAGAAAGAGAAAGAGAAATACCATATGATTTCACTTATGTGGAATCTAAAAAACAAAATAAACAAACAAAACAGAAACAGACTCATAGATGCAGAGAACTGGTGGTTGTCAGAGAGGATGGGCTAGAGGAATGGGTGAAATAGATGAAGAGAACTAAGAGTTATTAAAAAATAAGTCACAGGGATGTACAGCATAGGGAAAATAGTCAAGAACAGTGTATCAACTTTGTATGGCAATGAATGGTCACCAGACTTACTGTGGTGAGCATTTATATAAAAATATCGAATCACTATGTTGTACAGATGAAACTACTCTAATATTGTATGTTAATTATAACTCAAAAAATTTTTTGTTTTAAAAAAAGAATGAAAGCTGACACATGCTGAGCTCTGACTTTGTGCCAGGCATTGCTATAAGCATTTTATGTGAGTTCTCTCATTTTATCTTCATTGTAACTCTACAAGTGAGGGACTGTTATTACCTTCATTTTATAGGTGATAAAACTAAGGGACACATTGGGGAATGGAATATTTGGAATTAAAACACAAGAAGTTTGACAAGAAGTGCTATGTACTCTGCTATGAGCCTAGGAAAAAACAAAGCTCGAGACCTTACACAGGAGCCTTAGACATCTATCATCTTCTGAACTTTCACTGTTGATAGTAAGACCCTAATTACTTCTGCATTTTACATATTGAAAATATTTTGATATGTACATAACTTTTTTCAGATTACAAGTATTTACCCATTGAACCAAATGTTGTGTATAATATCCTCCAGAAGTGATAAAGGTCTCTAATAATCTGTACATTGCAGGTTAGATTCTTCATAAAACATCATCTTATCCCATCATTTCTGAAGAGCTGATTCTGACCTATCTTCAATTATATATCTATAAAATAATTAGCTCATTTCCTCCATATATATGACTGTTGTACTGTCATTAGCACATTTTTTAAAATATGCGGGTTTTTTTATGAGCTCATCATAAGTGGAAACAAGTACATAGTTCATGTCACAATTTATCTTGGTTATGTATTCAAAACAAATATAATAAGAATTCACCTCCATCATTATCAACTAAAAGCCACAACCTAGTAGTCTTCATAAAGTATTTTATAATTAAGAGTATCTTATTCTGTATTGCTTCACTGATCATGATGATGAGGATCCCAATCAAAGGAGTATTATCAGTGTCATAGCTAATCTTCTAACTCTGGGATTGTGTAAGACACTTTTGTTGGCTTCACATTTTTTTTCTACAAAAAAATGTAATACTAAATAGCTCTTAATTTATTAACATTTTATGCAAAATGAGTTAAATGTATTTGTTGCTGATTCTAATTAAAAATAACATTCCCTTGCCCTCAAGACTGCAAAATTTTTAAAGAAAAAGTCTTCATGTTAAGGGAATTTCTTTTTAAAATAGTATTTTATCCAATAAACCACAATCATTAACATTGGAGAGCTTGTGTAGAGGCTTATAGGAATCAAATTAGTTTGTTGTCAAGCTTTTTAGAGTTTTAACTAGATAATTAACTTCTCTTGAACAAGGAGGGGAGGAAGAACAGTCAAACTTATTATGCATCTCTTAAATGCATGCATTTGGAAAAAAGCATTGTTACCCATTTTCACCCACCATTTACATACAAGAAGACTGAGATTCAGTAAGGTTATTATGCTCAAGGTGACACAGTTAATAAGTGAATCAAAATTCCGGGGTCTTTTCCCACATACCATGTTATATGCAGAGAAAATGCTAGTAGCATGTTAATGAACCAATGTAATCTGATTTGCATATAAACCTAGAATGACATTGTGCAAAATATATTGAAGCCAACTCTTTAATCCTAAGTATACAGACTGTCAGTTGTTAACCATGAGTTGGTTTCAAACAATAAACCTTCTGACTCATTGTTCAGTGACCCAGATAGATCCTGGGAGTAATCCTGGTTTCTCTAACACAGGTAATATTTCAATTAAGGAGGTTTCTCTCCATTGAGGCCATCAAAATACCTTGGTGTTTAAAAATCATAGATCATTTGTTAACAAAGCAACTGGTGAGAGGGTGGAATGTGGGGAAATGGGTTTTTGCATTAGGAATTTCCTTTCAAAAAGTGGAAAGTTACAAATGAAAGCTAACCCTTTTAAAGTCTTTTTACTAGTATCAGACTTGCTCTACATCACTGACCTCTTCCTGACCCTAGACAATGGCTAAAAGATCAAGAAACAAAAGGTTACATTTAGAAAATGCATCACTCACAGAAGACAAAGTGGGGTGTGACCTTAAAGCTTATTAAAGTAAACTACTTCTGTTATTCTTAAGGTTCCTCTGGTTTTAGTTTTCTTCTCAACTCCTTCCCTCTGTAAACACACACAGATACAACAGGTAGAAAACCAGTTCATTCCTCATTTTTCATTTAACAGATGAATATTCTGCTTCGGGAGCCAGAACCTGCTACCTTATATAATTGAGGTGTGTGTGTGTGTGTGCGTGTGTGTGCGTGTGTGTGCGTGTGTGTGTGTGTGTGTGTTATGCGCCGTTCTGGGGCTTGAGTGGGGGCCGGCAGAAATCCTTAGGAGCTGTGGTAGGAAGGCAGAGTTGCTACCTCCCTTTCAAAGCTACTGGAGAGGGGGTGGGGACTATAAGAACCCATCACCACACCGCGTGCCAGTCTCACACACGGATCCCTCTCCGTCATGTTCCCTGGGAAATCTCCCCCAGATTAGGAAAAGAACAGTAAAGCGGGTCTGCCACGGAAGGCGAGTTTTTACTATTACAACACAAAGGACACTGGAGTGCGCTTTCACATCCTCTCAACTCCACTCACTCGACCAGCTTCATACTTCAGCACCACGGAGAGTGGCATCTATTCGGCTACCACCCATGGGGAGCCAGATTCCCACGACTCAACACCGGATTCCGGTCATCTAGAGAAGGACAAGCCTGCGTATTTCACCCTCAATGTAAGCAGCTATGATGATTCTTTCATAATGATTTTTCCAGTACAGCTTGTTTTCTCGCTGAAATATGGAATTAAACTTTTATTAGCCCTCTCCCTCTTGTGCATTGCTTAGATTTTTAGATGTAAATCTGGATCTAAAGTCTCTTATTTGCTGGGTTGGTAGAGAATTTTTTTGTTTACTTTTTCATTGAAAGTCTAAGTTTACAAAGCCTTTTAGAAATAGGCAACTCATGCTGGTAGCCCAGCCGTTTTGTGCTAGAGTGTAGTTTTATTCCTATAAGAGAGTATGCATGTTGTCTCTTCTCCTCCTACTTCACTACTGAGAGCTTTTTGATGTTTTGTGGTTGTATTTATCTTAATACAGGGGTATGAGGAGGAAAAAGCTATATCCTAATAAGTTGCCACCACTAAAGAACTACAGGTGGGAAGGAGACTATTACCTTTCGTTCCTTTTCGTTGTTGAAAGCATGTCCTTTAGACAACCATTTCAGCATAACAAATATGCTTTTAATAAAAGAGATGTAATCTGTCAGGGCTTTGACACAAGCTTTGAAACTCTGGAACACAGAACCTCCCTCTTTAACTTTGAAGTTGTAAATTCACTTAAGTATAATTGGGTAGACATAACCAGGATGCTACTGCCATTAATTGCGACTTAAAGGCTTAATGGATTTAGGGTAGATTTGAAAGAGGCAATAATGAATGACCCTGTCTGGTGGCACTCAGTGAATTTTTGCCTCAGAATGCCACCTGCTGGTGGGTCCTATTTCTGAAGCACTGGGCACACATCAAATTTATGAATGAATTCACATCAAATCCAGAATATTCATTATGGATATGATTCAAACTCACTAAGATCTTTTAAACAATGACATTGGTTCAATTATTTAACAATTTACTAAGGTTCTATGTCACAATTATAAGTTCAAAACAATTATTTCTAAAAACACTTGAGCTAACTCCTTTAGGCAGTAATTAACCCAGAAAAAATTCAAAACTATGTGAAGCCTCATTGAGGCTAATTACACATGCATGTGGTAGCCTGGATGAGAGGATCTCTTGCTTAAGAAAAGCAATCAACACTGCCCCCCACCCCCAGATAAATGTTCAGCATGTTACTTTTCTCAGTATTGCATTTCATGATTTAAGAGCCTCTCTTACTTTTTTGGTACTAGATGTTTATTTCAGACTCTTTTGTCACAGAGGTCAATAAACAATCAAAAGGTTACACATATCCATTGTATTCCAAGACAAATCTTCCGAGGAAAAAAAATATGTAACTATTAGAACTTACTGTTTCAGCTCTACCTGGAGCTATACACAATGAGATATAGATATTCAGTTTCACAACTCCCTAGTTCCAAAGAGACCACTGAGGATTTAAAAAGAAAAATGAAATAAAAGAAGCACACACAAAGCACTAGTTATACTTGCATGGCTAATACATAGGGTAGTTTGAAAATACTGAGAATAACCTCTTCTCTAAATGATGGTATTTGGTGAAAGATAAATGGATGATAAAATCATTTATTAACATTCAGGAACACTGGATAATGTTTTTCAATCCAAGATGCAATGGCAAAAAAAAATCCCACATTAGCAGAAGTGTTTGGAAAGTATGTCTCAATATCATGTATTGTAATGAGTAGCAGAAGGATACTTTGCTTCTTTCCTGTAGGATCTGACTGGCAAGGAATATGAACTCACGTATATTCATGGAGTAAATAAGTGAATATCTTTTTTACTCAAAATATATGTGTTGCACAAGCAAATTATTTTCACTAGCTTAGGTGGGAACTTGAATGCTTTGAATCCACAGTTATTATAAATGTATTAAACTAAAATAGTTAATATTATTCAATTATTACTAGAGCACTTACTAAACTGTAATTTATACGTACTATCTCACCTCAGCTTTGACAAAATAAGGAAGATGATACTTTAGGAATAAGTTGGATGCCTTTAGAAATACATTAAAAAACGTTTAGGAGTATTCTGAAGCAGTGGGAACGCCTGCTTCAGTCATCTGCCCAAGTCACCCACAAGACTTAATACACCCTCTGATATGAGCAGTCTCACCTAGCAACTTATGGGCCATTATTTATAGTGGAGCTAATTGGAAACTAATTTTTCCTTTGCAACTCATACCTTATTTTAAAAGTTGTCAGTTACAAATAGGAAACAGTATTTATAGGATTACATGGCTCCTGTATTTGTAAGAAAGAGGACACTAGTAAACATTAATACCTCTGTTTTATTGGCCTTCTTTAATAACCAACCCAAATTCAAGTATTTAAGAATTAAGTTATTTGACCATGCACCGTATGCCAAGCATCAGGTGCCAGGTACATATACCATATAAACAAGTAATTCCCCTGCCCTCAAGGATCCTGCACTCTAGAGGGAAAATTTACAGTCTAAGGAAATTTAGAAAAAATGCATGAGGAAGATGGACGGCAGTGGCATACCAGCTAAAAGCACAGGCTTTGAAATCAGACAGATTAGACTCCTAACAGTAGGTCTACCACTCACAAATTATTCAGCCTCACAAGTTGTATAGGCAAAAGTGGTTAATTTACCTGAGCTTCACTTTATCATCTGTTAAATGGGAATGACAATAGCAAATATATCATATAGTTTATGAGGATTTAAAGTGATAATGCATGTAAAGTACTCAGCATGGTGCCTGCAAAGTGGTTAATGTGTAATAAGTGTTAATCATTATGATTAGTCATTAAGGACAATAGCCAAGCTTATCATACAATTTTTGTGAATTTAAAACAATTCATATAAAGCAGTTAGCACAGTTATCTGGCACATGGCAAATGTGTAATATACGTTACCTCTAGCTATTATTTAGAAAAATAGCTAAGCTTTATATATCAGTGTAGAGTAAAATGTAAGCCAATTTATAATCATTTACTTAAATGTACTGATATGTAAGGTGTTCATCATTATTGTCATGGACGTTTGTATAAGGCTTTACAGTATCCAGGGCATTTGATACACATTATTTCATCTTGACTGTAGTCTTGAGGCCCATGGAGGGTGGATTTTAACACTTCCTTTCTACTGGCAAGGGAACTGAGGTTTAGGAGAAAACTCGAAATCACTTGACTATTTCATC
Source organism: Delphinapterus leucas (assembly GCF_059928025.1). Lineage (NCBI taxonomy): Eukaryota > Metazoa > Chordata > Mammalia > Artiodactyla > Monodontidae > Delphinapterus > Delphinapterus leucas. Next base: position 114,920,503 of record NC_143131.1, on the reverse strand, counting down.
ACTGTTGCTCTGAACTAAAACTCACAATATGTACACTTGAAAGAGGATGTACAGACCAGAACTAGGTTTTCCTGGATGGCTGACCTGACTCCTGGATTTTATGTGGTTCTAAGTTGTGGAATGTTACAGACTAAATTGGTTTCAGGCTTGGATAATTTCTACAAAGACCTATGGTGCATGTAGCAATTTTATAAAAACTACAACAAATATCGCTAAAAAGACATTGTGATTAAGTGTGGCCTTCGCTTCACCAGTAATTAACCACAGTCCCTGTCTCCAAAAGGCGCTGTGGTCATGCTCTTTTGCAGCGGGACTTAGGGTGTAGAATTCATACTTTTTATGGATCACTGACATCTGGCTTCCTTCAGACTGGCTGATGCATCTGTAAGAGCAGCTTGATAAAAATAGCAACCAAGGGATCAAGAGGGAGTTTAATAATCAGTCCTCCTCTCAAATACGGTTTTGTTTCCACTGAAACCCTTCTTCTCAATGACATCAAATGTCAATGTATGCATTTATGGAAAATGGAAAAGATACACAGTATCTTAATTGAGGTGTTTGATGAGTTTGATCACTTATCTCAATAATATATGCAAGTAAAAAGGCATGTGCATTCAAAGTTCATTTTTAAGAAAAAAATTTAAAAAGGGGCAATTAAATGCTAACTGCATTTTAGGGAGAATCATTTTGCTCATTATTGGCAGTAAAACTGACAGGATCCCCAGAGTCCAACAGAGCAACACATCTGATTCATGAGTGTGAGCTTTGTCCTCCAGCTATTGTGGACCAAATGACTATCTTTCTGACATATCATCTTTTGTGGAGTCTTTCCAACCCATATGAAAAGTATGGCTAAAGCCTGATTATCTATTGTGTCAAGATTAAATGGCAAGGATACAGTGGCTAAATATTTTCATAGGTATATAAATGTTTAAATGGGGGAAATAGGGAGAGGTTGGTAAAAGGGTACAAACGTTCAGCTATAAGATGAATAAGGTCTGAAGATCTAATGTAAAACATGGTAACTATAGTTGATAACACTGTATTATATAATTGAAATCTGCTAAGAGAGGACTTAAATGTTCTAACCAAAACATATAAATATATATCAAATCACCACAATGTGGACTTTAAATATTTTATAATTTTGTCAATTACACCTTAACAAAGCTGAAAAAATAAAACAAATGTTTTGAAAGTATCATTAGAATAGAAATCGGAGCTAATAAGACTCCCAGTGAGGCTAAAAGGCCTCCATCAATATCTGAATCAATTCACGTAGCTCCAGGGTTTGCTGTGAAACCCCTTATGTTAAGATTAATGCCATGGAGTAGGAATGTCCCAGTATACTCTTGTGTGCATGCATGATTTGAAGGCCCATAATGTTTCATCAACACCAGATTCTGTAAGGAAAGGAGCTGAACTGACAATTCTGTGAGCATCCAAATGTAAGTCAAAGCTGAGGTATTTAAGGATGGGAAAGAAAGGCTTGTTTATTTCTTACTGTATCTGAGTGCTTTCAAGGTCATTCAGGAAAACGAATGGGAAGTAATAAAGACATTTTAACTTCTGACAAATACTAATCACACACATTTTTTTCTTTGACAAAACATGATTATTACAGAAACATCAAGATTTATATGATGTGCAACTCTTGCACAGAAATTATCTGCCCTGAGGTTTAGTCATTTTGCTTCATCTACCTCAGTTTCTCCACCTGAAAATGAGAACGTTAACACCTTGTTTTTTATGTTTGTTTGTTTATTTAATGAAGGGAATTAACGAACGATGCTTTAATATCCTTTAAGTTTGTAGGCTACAGCATCTATGACATCCATATGGACTCTGAATTTAGATTGGGTACTTATGTGTTCCTTGAGAAATTTTTCTCTGCTCTGACTTGGTTCAGTAGTTATTATATTTCCTTTGAATTAATCTCTCCACGGCTCACTGCTGTGTAATAGTTGTGTACTTTTGACCTTGGCACCTGACCTATTCTCCCTCCTGAGCAGACCTCCAGTGGAAAAGTGATGTGGAATGAAGCTCAAGCTCCAGCTCCTGCTAGGACAGTTACTGTTACGTCTCTGAAACACTGCTCAGGTGCTCTTGAGTCTTTTCTCAGGTTGAGCTGTGACGGCAAGTCCAGAGAGGTGCTCCTGAGAAGGGAGAAGCCTCATCATAGGACAGGCTGAGAAATTCCATGAGAAAGAGTTTTAGTCTTTTGTGGGCTTAATTCCCACCTGAGTGTGTGTCCCCAGATAACAGACCTTGATTGAAACTGAGTTCACATCCTCTTCTGAAACAAGGCCCTTTGGGGACACAAATGAGGTGACTGCTTAGCTTTCAACAAAGTTACCTCCTCTCCTTCTAAAAGAACTTATAATAATAAACACTATGCCCAATTTGTGAGTCTTTCCCTCTCCTGTAAAGATCTCTTTTGGAATCCCAATCTACGGTCTGCGTTGGCATCAACGAGCACCCTCCCTCCCTGGAATGATAGCATTGTTGAGAGAAATGGGCTCAGGAGGGGCTCATAAACTTGAATCCTGGGAATCCTCCCTAGCAATTTTTTATCAACGTACAATTTAGAAAAGTGGATGGCAGTTCAGAAGCTCTTCCTAAAGAAGAGAGGAGCACTCTATCAGGATTTATCACCCACAGTTGCCTTTTTTTTTTTTTGTGGTACGTGGGCCTCTCACTGTTGTGGCCTCTCCCGTTGCTGAGCACAGGCTCCGGATGCACAAGCTCAGCGGCCATGGCTCACGGGCCCAGCCGCTCCGCGGCATGTGGGATCTTCCCGGACCGGGGCACGAACCCGTGTCCCCTGCATCGGCAGGCGGACTCTCAACCACTGCACCACCAGGGAAGCCCCCACAGTTGCCTTTTGAAGGAGTTGCCCATCATTATTCCTTCTACTTTTTTGCAAATGAAGAAGCTGCTCCACTGAATAGTTTAGCAGCTTCTCCCAAGAAGTGTGACTCAGGCCTAAGCAGGATCAGAGTACAAAGTCTGACCTCCAAGTCTCTGCTTTTTACCAGATTGGGGCCCCAAAAGGAGCTAACACCAGAAGGGTTTGAGCACGTCAGAAGGTAAAATGAGCAGAAAACTAAATAGAGCCCAAATTTTTAAAAATCACAAGACTGAATGACAATACTTTTTTTTTTAAATCTCAAAATACTAGGTATATTTTAAAAGCCTTCTTCTGTGATTACTTTTGTTTATCTTTTACAAATGACTTCAGTGAAGTACTCAATGCATGGAGACATGACCAATAACAAAAAGACAACTGGGAAGATGGAAAATAGCTCAAAACCAACCCCCAAGTGCTTACTCTTTAGAACAGATACTTTCTTATTGAAATGTATTCCATTTTAATATTATTTGAATAATATGAGTGTGGGTAGACTAGAAAAAGAGGCTAGAAAATGTGGGTAGGGCCAACTGGAGAATAAAAAAGTTTGAGAGGTTCAAGTTTGTAGAGACTTAGGGACCTGGTCCAGACTCTCTATTTTACAGTTAAAGCATCTTGAACTAGGAACCTGCTCAAGGAGTCCAAGTGAGCTAGAGATGGGATATCCAGCTCAAGCTCAAATTACACGACAGCTATTATTATCTCCAGTCTGCCATTTTAAAACCCTGACAAACTAAAAGGTTCAGTAACTTGTCCAGAGTCACAAGGCTGGCAAAAGGTGGAGCCAGGATTCCAACTCTAGACCTTTCAACTTGAAAGCCTGTCTCTCAGCCCCACTTGTCTCAAGATCTTCGTCTGAGATTGCTGTGAGCGGGAGCGGGCAACACGGAGGCTCAGAGCACGGTCGGAGCCCAGACCTGCCGGAGCCGGGCGTGGGGTGGCGGCCTCGGGTCTCCCGGAACCATGGTGAAGGTGGGAAGCAATTTCACGGAGAAGGGCACCAAGCAGCCACTGCTGGAGGATGGCTTCGACACCATCCCCCTGATGACGCCCCTTGATGTCAGTCAGCTGCAGTTCCCGCCCCCGGATAAGGTGGTCATGGAAACTAAGACTGAAAATGAACCCGACCAAAATAAAGGCAAAGCACGTCCTCCCAAGATAGCCAAGTTCACTGTCAGCATCACTGAGGGTGTTACCAAGAGGTTCAAGGTGTCTGTGCTGGTCTTCTTTGCCCTGGTCTTTCTCACCTGTGTCATCTTCCTGGTCGTCTACAAGGTGTACGACTATGACCGTGCCTGTCCCGATGGCTTCACCCTCAAGAACACCCAGTGCATCCCAGGAGGCTTGGAGAGCTGCTATGCGGAGCAAGACTCCAACGCCCAGGAGAAATTTTACACCGTCATCAACCACCACAACCTGGCCAAGCAGAGCATCACCCACTCGGTGTCGCCGTGGATGTCAGTTCTGTCGGAAGAGAAGCTCTCAGAGCAGGAGACTGAGGCTGCTGAGAAATCTGCTTAGCGAGATGGGCAGGTTCCTTACAGTGTCACTGGAAGGTAACAAAGGGACTCTGAGGGACATTTCATTAAATGTAATTACTGATAATTTAGAGGTTACTCAGGTATGGTGCACCTGCTTCTGTTTGCTAATGCTGCTCTGCAAATACAGCTTGCTGCAGACCACCATGGCATAAAATCCAGGGCATATCAGCACTGCTTAAAGAGCTCTGACACCACTTGCCATGTTAAAGAATCTTAATTTAGCGACTTTACTGGGATTTATTGGATGCTGTCAAAAAATAAATTTACACTGGATATGCAAGGGATTCGACTTCAGATAAATATGCATTTTGTGGGATTTTTTTTTTTTTAAACTACCTTGCCGTTTGCAAACCTGACTCCATAGCCATATCTAGAGTGATCCCTTGCTTTGCGAAGAGCAAGATGTACTGCACGTTTCTTCCTACCGCCCGCCAATGGCAATAGTGCCAATGGTCAAGACGCACCATAGTGAGCAGCAGAGGGAAGGAAGGAAAGATGCCATCAGGTCGCAGTTGTGCCCTCGCCTGCCCCGTGCTCACTACTGAGTGTGCAGGCACTGCAGCAGGTCGGCTCGGGCCGTGGTCACTGCTGCGGGCAGAAGGCTCCCTCTCAGTACAGAGGGCGCCCACTGGGCAGGGGAGCCATGTTTCCCTCAATGCATGTGGACTGGGTCAGAGCATGTGAGGTGGGTACTCTGGGAAGAAGGAATCCGGGGCCACAGGTTGCAGAACCCATCTCCCTGTAGTTAGTCCGTCTGCTCTGTGATGGGCTGAGTAGGAATGAAACCTACTGGCCCTTTTGTTCACATCTATTATGAATAAGTTTGCACCAACAGCCATATTAGCTACTTAGTTTTAATTAGCTGGGTGAGAAAAGTGAAAGTGTAATTGCTGGTAAGCCAAGGCTACTTTAATTTTTATTTTGTGGGACAGATGTAACTCCTTTGATGTAAGAAACAGGCAGGAAGAGGGGGAAGATGGCGGAAGAGTAAGACACGGAGATCACCTTCCTCCCCACAGATACATCAGAAATACACCTACACGTGGAACAACTCCTACAGAACACCTACTGAACGCTGGCAGAAGACCTCAGACCTCCCAAAAGGCAAGAAACTCCCCCACGTTCCTGGGTAGGGCAAAAGAAAAAAGAAAAAACAGAGACAAAGAATAGGGACGGGACCTGCACCAGTGGGAGGGAGCCATGAAGGAGGAAAGGCTTCCACACACTAGGAAACCCTTCGCGGGTGGAGACTGCAGGTGGCGGAGGGGGGAAGCTTCGGAGCTACGGAGGAGAGCACAGCAACAGGGGTGCGGAGGGCAAAGCAGAGAGATTCCCGCACAGAGGATCGGTGCCGACCAGCACTCACCAGCCCGAGAGGCTTGTCTGCTCCCCCGACGGGGCGGGCGGGGGCTGGGAGCTGAGGCTCGGGCTTCGGAGGTCGGAAGTTGGATCCCAGGGAGAGGACTGGGGTTGGCGGCGTCAACACAGCCTGAAGGGATTACTGCACCATGGCTAGCCGGGAGGGAGTCCGGGAAAAGATCTGGACCTGCCGAAGAGGCAAGAGACTTTTTCTTCCCTCTTTGCTTCCTGCTGCGCGAGGAGAGGGGATTAAGAGCGCTGCTTAAAGGAGCTCCAGAGACGGGCGCGAGCCGCGGCTATCAGCGTGGACCCCAGAGATGGGCATGAGACGCCATGGCTGCTGCTGGAGCCACCAAGAAGCCTGTGTGCGAGCACAGGTCACTATCCACAAGTCCATTCCCGGGAGCCTGTGCAGCCTGCCACTGCCAGGGTCCTGTGATCCAGGGATAACTTCCCCGGGAGAACGCACAGAGCACCTCAGGCTGGTGCAACGTCACGCTGACCTCTGCCGCCGCAGGCTCCCCCCTCAATCCGTGCCCCTCCGTCCCCCCCAGCCTGAGTGAGCCAGAGTCCCCGAAGCAGCTGTTCCTTTAACACAATCCTGTCTGAGCGAAGAACAGACACCCACAGGCGACCTACACGCAGAGCCGGGGCCAAATCCAAAGCTGAACCCCCGGAGCTGTGCGAACAAAGAAGAGAAAGGGAAATTTCTCCCAGCAGCCCCAGGAGCAGCAGATTAAATCTCCACAGTCAACTTGATGCACCCTGCATCTGCGGAATACCTGAATAGACAATGAATCATCCCAAATTGAGGAAGTGGACTTTGGGAACAACGATGTATTATTTTTTCCCCTTTTCCTCTATTTGTGAGCGTGTATGTGTATGATTCTGTGTGAGATTTTGTCTGTATAGCTTTGCTTTCACCATTTGTCCTAGGGTTCTGTCCGTTCAGTTTTTTTTTCTTGTTTGTTTTTTTTACTTAAAAATTTTTTTTTCTTAATCATTATTTTGTATTTTTTATTTTAATAACTATATTTTATTTTATCTTACTTTATTTTATCCTCTTTCTTTCTTTCTACTTTTTCTCCCTTTTATTCTGAGCCGTGTGGATGAGAGGCACTTGGTGCTGCAGCCAGGAGTCAGTGCTGTGCCTCTGACATGGGAGAGCCAACTTCAGGACACTGGTCCACAAGAGACCTCCCAACTCCACGTAACTTCAAACGGCGAAACTCTCCCAGAGATCTCCATCTCAACACCAACACCCAGCTTCACTCAACGACCAGCAAGCAACAGTGCTGGACACCCTACGCCAAACAACTAGCAAGACAGGAACACAACCCCCACCCATTAGAAGAGAGGCTGCCTAAAATCATAATAAGGCCACAGACACCCCAAAACACACCACCAGACGTGGACCTGCCCACCAGAAAGACAAGATCCAGCCTCATCCACCAGAACACAGGCACTAGTCCCCTCCACCAGGAAGTCTACACAACCCACTGAACCAACTTTAGCCACTGGGGACAGACACCAAAAAATATGGGAACTACGAACCGGCAGCCTGCAAAAAGTAGACCCCAAACACAGTAAGATAAGCAAAATGAGAAGACAGAAGAACACACAGCAGATGAAAAAGCAAGGTAAAACCCCACCAGACCTAACAAATGAAGAGGAAATAGGGAGTCTACCTGAAAAAGAATTCAGAATAATGATAGTAAAGATGATCCAAAATCTCAGAAATAGTATAGAGAAAATGCAAGAAACATTTAACAAGGACCTAGAAGAACCAAAGAGGAAACAAGCAAGGACGAACAACACAATAAAGGAAATTAAAAATACTCTAGAAGGGATCAATAGCAGAATAACTGAGGCAGAAGAACGGATAAGTGACCTGGAAGATAAAATAGTGGAAATAACTACTGCAGAGCAGAGTAAAGAAAAAAGAATGAAAAGAACTGAGGACAGTCTCAGAGACCTCTGGGACAACATTAAACGCACCAACATTCGAATTATAGGGGTTCCAGAAGAAGAAGAGAAAAAGAAAGGGACTGAGAAAATACTTGAAGAGATTATAGTTGAAAACTTCCCTAATATGGGAAAGGAAATAGTTAATCAAGTCCAGGAAGCACAGAGAGTCCCATACAGGATAAATCCAAGGAGAAACATGCCAAGACACATATTAATCAAACTGTCAAAAATTAAATACAAAGAAAACATATTAAAAGCAGCAAGGGAAAAACAACAAATAACACACAAGGGAATCCCCATAAGGTTAACAGCTGATCTTTCAGCAGAAACTCTGCAAGCCAGAAGGGAGTGGCAGGACATATTTAAAGTGATGAAGGAGAAAAACCTACAACCAAGATTACTCTACCCAGCAAGGAACTCATTCAGATTTGATGGAGAAATTAAAACCTTTACAGACAAGCAAAAGCTGAGAGAGTTCAGCACCACCAAACCAGCTTTACAACAAATGCTAAAGGAACTTCTCTAGGCAAGAAACACAAGAGAAGGAGAAGACCTACAATAACAAACCCAAAACAATTAAGACAATGGGAATAGGAACATACATATCGATAATTACCTTAAATATAAATGGATTAAATGCTCCCACCAAAAGACACAGACTGGCTGAATGGATACAAAAACAAGACCCATATACATGCTGTCTACAAGAGACCCACTTCAGACCTAGGGACACATACACACTGAAAGTGAGGGGATGGAAAAACATATTTCATGCAAATGGAAATCAAAAGGAAAGTGGAGCAGCAATTCCCATATCAGACAAAACAGACTTTAAAATAAAGACGATTGGAAGAGACAAAGAAGGACACTACATAATGATCAAGGGATCAATCCAAGAAGAAGATATAACAATTATAAATATTTATGCACCCAACATAGGAGCACCTCAATACATAAGGCAAATACTAACAGCCATAAAAGGGGAAATCGACAGTAACACATTCATAGTAGGGGCCTTTAACACCCCACTTTCACCAATGGAGAGATGATCCAAAATGAAAATAAATAAGGAAACACAAGCTTTAAATGATACATTTAACAAGATGGACTTAATTGATATTTATAGGACATCCATCCAAAAACAACAGAATACACATTTTTCTCAAGTGCTCATGGAACATTCTCCAGGATAGATCATATCTTGGGTCACAAATCAATCCTTGGTAAATTTAAGAAAATTGAAATTGTATCAAGTATCTTTTCTGACCACAACTCTATGAGACTAGATATCAATTACAGGAAACAATCTGTAAAAAAATACAAACACACGGAGACGGCTTCCCTGGTGGCACAGTGGTTGAGAGTCCGCATGCCGATGCAGAGGACGTGGGTTCGTGCCCCGGTCCGGGAAGATCCCACATGCCACGGAGCGGCTGGGCCCATGAGCCATGGCCTCTGAGCCTGTGCGTCTGGAGCCTGTGCTCCGCAACAAGAGAGAACACAGCAGTGAGAGGCCCACGTACCGCCAAAAAAACCCAAAAAAACCCAAAAAAAACAAAAACACTTGGAGGCTAAACAATACACTACTTAATAACGAAGTGATCACTGAAGTAATCAAAGAGGAAATCAGAAAATACCTAGAAACAAATGACAATGGAGACAGGATGACCCAAAACCTATGGGATGCAGCAAAAGCAGTTCTAAGAGGGAAGTTTATAGCAATACAATCCTACCTTAAGAAACAGGAAACATCTCGAATAAACAACCTAACCTTGCACCTAAAGCAATTAGAAAAAGAAGAACAAAAGAACCCCAAAGTTAGCAGAAGGAAAGAAACCATAAAGATCAGATCAGGGCTTCCCTGGTGGCGCAGTGGTTGAGAGTCTGCCTGCCGATGCAAGGGGCACTGGTTCATGCCCCGGTCCGGGAAGATTCCACATGCCGCAGAGCGGCTGGGCCCGTGAGCCATGGCTGCTGAGCCTGCATGTCCGGAGCCTGTGCTCCGCAAGAGGAGAGGCCACAACAGTGAGAGGCCCATGTAACACACTCACACACACACAAAAAAAAGATCAGATCAGAAATAAATGAAAATGAAATGAAGGAAACAATAGCAAAGATCAATAAAAGTAAAAGCTGGTTCTTTGACAAGATAAACAAAGTTGATAAACCATTAGCCAGACTCATCAAGAAAAAAAGGGAGAAGACTCAAATCAATAGAATTAGAAATGAAAAAGGAGAAGTAACAACTGACACTGCAGAAATACAAAACATCATGAGAGATTACTACAAGCATCTCTATGCCAATAAAATGGACAACCTGGAAGAAATGGACAAATTCTTAGAAATGCACAACCTGCCGAGACTGAATCAGGAAGAAATAGAAAATATGAACAGACCAATCACAAGCACTGAAATTGAAACTGTGATTAAAAATTTTCCAACAAACAAAAGTCCAGGACCATGGCTTCACAGGCGAATTCTATCAAACATTTAGAGAAGAGCTAACACCTATCCTTCTCAAACTCTTCCAAAATATAGCAGAGGGAGGAACACTCCCAAACTCATTCTACGAGGCCACCATCGCCCTGATACCAAAACCAGACAAGGATGTCACAAAGAAAGAAAACTACTGGCCAATATCAATGATGAACATAGATGCAAAAATCCTCAACAAAATACTAGCAAACAGAATCCAACAGCACATTAAAAAGGATCACACACCATGATCAAGTGGGGTTTATTCCAGGAATGCAAGGTTCTTCAGTATACACAAATCAATCCACATGATACACCATATTAACAAATTGAAGGAGAAAAACCATATGATCATCTCAATAGATGCAGAGAAAGCTTTTGACAAAATTCAACACCCATTTATGATAAAAAACCCTCCAGAAAGTAGGCATAGAGGGAACTTTCCTCAACATAATAAAGGCCATATATGACAAACCCACAGCCAACATCGTCCTCTATGGTGAAAAACTGAAACCATTTCCACTAAGATCAGGAACAAGAGAAGGTTGCCCACTTTCACCACTCTTATTCAACATAGTTTTGGAAGTTTAAGCCACAGCAATCAGAGAGGAAAAAGAAATAAAAGGAATGCAAATTGGAAAAGCAGAAGTAAAACTGTCACTGTTTGCAGCTGACATAATACTGTACAGACAGAATCCCAAAGATGCTACCAGAAAACTACTAGAGCTAATCAATGAATTTGGTAAAGTAGCAGGATACAAAATTAATGTATAGAAATCTCTTGCATTCCTATACACTAATTTGAAAAATCTGAAAATGAAATTAAGAAAACACTCCCATTTATCATTGCAACAAAAAGAGTAAAATATCTAGAAATAAACCTACCTAAGGAGACAAAAGACCTGCATGCAGAAAATTATAAGACACTGATGAAAGAAATTAAAGATGATACAAATAGATAGAGAGATATACCATGTTCTTGGATTGGAAGAATCAACATTGTGAAAATGACTCTACTACCCAAAGCAACTGCAGATTCAATGCAATCCCTATCAAACTACCACTGGCATTTTTCACAGAACTAGAACAAAAAATTTCACAATTTATATGAAAACACAAAATACCCGGAATAGCCAAAGCAATCTTGAGAACAAAAAATGGAGCTGGAGGTATCAGGCTCCCTGACTTCAGACTATACTACAAAGCTACAGTAATCAAGACAGTATGGTACTGGCACAAAAACAGAAATATAGATCAATGAAAGAGGATAGAATGCCCAGTGATAAACCCACGCACATATGGTCACCTTATCTTTGATAAAGGAGGCAAGAATATACAGTGGAGAAAAGACAGCCTCTTCAATAAGTGGTGCTGGGAAAACTGGACAGGTACATGTAAAAGTATAAGATTAGAACACTCCCTAACACCATACACAAAAATAAGCTCAAAATGGATTAAAGATCTAAATGTAAGGCCAGAAACTATCAATCTCTTAGAGGAAAACATAGGCAGAACACTCTATGACATAAATCACAGCAAGATCCTTTTTGACCCACCTCCCAGAGAAATGGAAATTAAAAACAAAAATAAACAAATGGGACCTAATGAAACTTAAAAGCTTTTGCCCAGCAAAGGAAACTATAAACAAGACCAAAAGACAACCCTCAGAATGGGAGAAAATATTTGCAAATGATGCAACTGACAAAGGATTAATCTCCAAAATTTACAAGCAGCTCATGCAGCTCAATAACAAACCCAATCCAAAAATGGGCAGAAGACCTAAATAGACATTTCTCCAAAGAAGATATACACATTGTCAACTAATACATGAAAGAATGCTCAGCATCATTAATCATTAGAGAAATGCAAATCAAAACTACAATGAGATATCATCCCACACCTGTCAGAATGGCCATCATCAAAAAATCTAGAAGCAGGGCTTCCCTGGTGGCGCAGTGGTTGAGAGTCCACCTGCCGATGCAGGCGACATGTGTTCGTGCCCTGGTCTGGGACAATCCCACATGCCGCAGAGTGGCTAGGCCTGTGAGCCATGGCCGCTGAGCCTGTGCATCCAGAGCCTGTGCTCTGCAATGGGAGAGGCCACCACAGTGAGAGGCCTGCATACCGCAAAAAAAAAAAAAAAAAAAATCTAGAAACAGTAAATGCTGGAGAGGGTGTGGAGAAAAGGGAACACTCTTGCACTGCTGGTGGGAATGTAAATTGATACAGCCGCTATGGAAAACAGTATGGAGGTTCCTTAAAAAACTATAAATAGAACTACCATACGACCCAGCAATCCCACTACTGGGCATATACCCTGAGAAAACTATAATTCAGAAAGAGTCATGTACCAAAATGTTCATTGCAGCTCTATTTATAATAGCCAGGAGATGGAAGCAACCTAAGTGTCCATCATCGGATGAATGGATAAAGAAGATGTGGCACATATATACAATGGAATATTACTCAGCCATAAAAAGAAATGAAATTGAGGTATTTGTAGTGAGGTTGATGGACCTAGAGTCTGTCATACAGACTGAAGTCAGAAAGAGAAAAACAAATACCGTATGCTAACACATATATATGGAATCTAAGAAAAAAAAAAAGAAAGGGTCATTAAGAACCTAGGGATAAGATGGTAATAAAGACACAGACCAACTAGAGAATGGACTTGAGGATACAGGGAGGGGGAATGGTAAGCTGGGACAAAGTGAGAGAGTGGCATGGACACATATACACTACCAAACGTAAAATAGATAGCTAGTGGGAAGTAGCCGCATGGCACAGGGAGATCAGCTTGGTGCTTTGTGACCACCTAGAGGGGTGGGATAGGGAGGGTGGGAGGGAGGGAGACGCAAGAGCGAAGAGATATGGGAACATACGTATAACTGATTCACTTTGTTATAAAGCAGAAAGTAACACACCATTGTAAAGCAATTATACTCCAATAAAGATGTTAAAAAGAAAAAAAAAGAAAAGAAACAGGCAGGAAAGGCTAGGAGGAGGGCTGGCGTCGCACCTTGCAAGTCCAATTATGACATTTTCATTCACAATCTTTTTAAGATAATTATGTTTCAACCTGAATCTTGACAGTAAAGTATATGTTTACGAAATTGCCAGTTAGATAAACTAAGTGTGTAAGATGATTAAACAGAAAAAAGACATTCATGGACATTTTTTTCCACATTATTTAAATGTGTTGTTTCTGGTGGACATGTCAAAAGTTTCACTGTTTTTTTAGATCAAAAATAAATGACAAATAGTGCAAGACCTGTTGCGAACAAGCATGGTGGTCATGGCCAACTCCTTTACTGTTTCCTGAAATTTGCTTCCAAAACATACAGTATATATGTGGAATCTAGAAAAATGGTACAGATGAACCGGTTTGCAGGGCAGAAATAGAGACACAGATGTAGAGAACAAACGTATGGACACCAAGGGGGGAAGTGGGGCGTTACAGGGGGGGGATGGTGGTGGTGGGATGAACTGGGAGATTGGGATTGACATATACACACCAACATGTATAAAACTGATAACTAATAAGAACCTGCTGTATAAAAAAATTAAATTTAATTAAATTTAAAAAAAAAGAAAGAAATGTACCCAGCATATAAATTAACCTGTTTTTCTATCCACATAAAAATCTAGGTTTGATCCTAAGAAACTGTGGCTGAATTTCCTCAGGAAGGCTGCTTCAGTGGCCATCAGTAAGCAGCAATAAGTCTAGGCCTGCTCCGTGCAATACTTGCCCTTGAGTAGGTGCTCAGTCTGCATGGGGACGAGCACGAAAGCACAGTCCCGCTATAGTATAGCACTGAAACAGAGGTGTGTGGCCATGCCTGCATGTTGCTGCAGTTTTGTCATAGTGTGGGAGCTCAGTGGGGTAATACACCTGAAGCAAAGGCAGCAGTATCCATGGTGGCCATTTCTGTGGCAGAACCCCTGAAGAACTAGGCACATCAACAGGCAGGAAGGGACAATAAAACTAACGCGGACTGAGTACTTTCTACATGCACGTTACCTCATTTAATCCTCCTACGGACTCTATGGCACACAAAAGTTATCCACATTGTACAGGTAAAAGCACAGAAAAGCATTGTACTAAAGCACAGAGAAGTTAAGTGACATTCTCAACTTTGCACCAATGGAAATAAAACATACAGCCCTTGGCCTGTTTCCGCCACATCATGACCTCACACTCTCCACGTCCACCATTAGCTTGGCCTAAACCCACATTTCAGCTTTTCGGACACTCCTCCACCCAAGGCGGATAGACTGCTGTGTAACTTAACCAATATTCTTCCATTAGTATAAGAATAGTTCGGGTTATGAAATTTGTCTTAATCTCAGTGATAGGACAATAATTTCTAGCAAGATTTCATAACTTCTCAAAATATTCCAATCGCGATATTCTTTTTCATCTCAACAATTTTTGTTTGCTCTGCCCCTGGGGAACCTGCAGGATCCTGGGAGAGTAACTAGCATCTTTGCCTTATCACCCCACAGGTTGGGAAGCAGCACCTTCAGAAACATGCAGCGCCGGCACACGACACTGAGGGAAAAGGGCCGCCGTCAGGCCATCCGCGGTCCCGCCTACATGTTCAACGAGAAGGGCACTAGCCTGACGCCCGAAGAGGAGCGCTTTCTGGACTCGGCTGAGTATGGCAACATCCCGGTGGTCAGGAAAATGCTGGAGGAGTCCAAGACCCTCAACTTCAACTGCGTGGACTACATGGGGCAGAACGCGCTGCAGCTGGCAGTGGGCAACGAGCACCTGGAGGTCACGGAGCTGCTGCTCAAGAAGGAGAACCTGGCGCGGGTGGGGGACGCGCTGCTGCTGGCCATCAGCAAGGGCTACGTGCGCATTGTGGAGGCCATCCTCAGCCACCCGGCCTTCGCGCAGGGCCAGCGCCTGACGCTCAGCCCGCTGGAGCAGGAGCTGCGGGACGACGATTTCTACGCCTACGACGAGGACGGCACGCGCTTCTCCCACGACATCACGCCCATCATCCTGGCGGCCCACTGCCAGGAGTATGAGATCGTGCATATCCTCCTTCTAAAGGGCGCGCGCATCGAGCGGCCCCACGACTACTTCTGCAAGTGCAATGAGTGCACCGAGAAGCAGCGGAAGGACTCCTTCAGCCACTCGCGCTCCCGCATGAATGCCTACAAGGGACTGGCAAGTGCTGCCTACTTGTCCCTGTCCAGCGAAGACCCTGTCCTCACCGCGCTGGAGCTAAGCAATGAGCTAGCCAGACTAGCCAACATTGAGACTGAATTCAAGGTAACTCTCCCACTTACCACCCTGCAGGCAGATCGCCTTGTGGGCTCTTCCAGGTGTGTCCAGGAGCCAAATGGGTTGTCTTCTGGTCTAGCACTGGGTCTTGCCTATTCAGGCTCACAGGGAGGAAGGGAACTTCCTCAAGGTGTGGCAGATGTAGGCCTGAAGGAAAAGCAGCCCATTAGGTGAAATATTTGAAACCACATAAATGTGGTAAAGAGGTGACGTAAATGCAAATCCATACAGTAAAAGACATGCAGCACACAGGCAAGATTATACTGTGGTTCTAGTATAAATGTCTCAGCTCTGCCCCAGGCAGCTCAGGAATGTCTAGGATACTTCTGGTTGTTTCCTAGTCCAGGTCTTGGACTCCTTGATTGTCTCACCTGTACAGTTCTCACATTTGTTTTGTTCATAGCTCTAACCCATCCTAGACTACTGTGTTGATCCTAGATTCAATAGCAATGGCTTGCTGAATTGAGAAAGGCTTGCAGTTATGTCAAAGGGCTGAGGAGGAGGTACACCAAAATACAAATAAAACTCTCTCTGTAGAGTTGGGCTTGTCATCCCAGTAGATGGGCCCAAGGCCCCCTGAGAATACTTGGAACTACCAGGTTAGTCCAGGAGATGGAGACCCATCTCCAAAGTCCATTATTCAATAGTGGTCCTGTGCTTTTACTGTCAACTGTCACTCCCCCTGAAAGAGAAAACTGGGACCTAATTCTTTTGACAGTTTAATAATAAATTAAAAGCAAATATTTAGTGGGCACTTACTGTGTACCAAGCACTAAGTTCCTTACCTATATGATGTTGTTTAATCCCCTCAACAACCATTGGTATGGGTACCATTATTGTGCCCATTTTATATGAAGGCACAGAGGTGGAGAGGTATCATGTAGCCAATAAGTAGTAAAACCATTGTTTTAATCTAGGCACTCAGACCCCAGAGCCAGCTCTTAGCCATTCTGGGAAGTTGTGAGTCAGAGGCCTTGTTCATACATTGGGCTTCTCAGAGTTTCGCTTGTCTCTATCTGAAAGATACCTTCCACTGCAGAAGGTGTGGCTGAAAGAGTAGAAAATACAACTGGGCTCATAATTTCTCATCCTGCCATTCAGTCAGAGCCTATGATGCCATGAAGCATGCAAAAAGGTTTCACATGTTGGGCTGACACAAGATGTCACCGGCAGGAAAGGAGTTCATTGTCCAAATAAGATGTCAGGGCAAGAGTTGTCCCTGCATGGGACACAATTAGGTGGCGAAGGATTGGTACCAACTCACAGCAAAGGAGGCCTCATGGACCATCCTGTTCAGGAAGATCTCAAAGGAGGAAACAGAATTGGGCTAGGCTTTAATGAGCAGAAGGAACTGAATCAGTGGGAAGAGAGATGTAGGCATTCAGAGGAGAGGCAAGTGAAGGTGAGGTCCAGAATGGCCCACAGCAGGCAGGGGACGGATGAGGTACTCCATGTGACTACAATAAAGACTTCCTGTAGGGGCACCAGAAGGAAAGCTGAAGAGATGAGTGGGCAGACCTCAGAGGGCCCTGCATGTCAAGCTGAGCAGTTTGGATATTATCCTCTTAGAAATGGAGAGCCCCTGAAAGTTTGTGATTAGGAGACTAAAATGAAAGCTAGGGTTTTGGAAATTTACTTGACTGGTAGGTAACATGAATTAGAGGATTTGGAGTGTGAGACACTGAGACTGAAGAGGGGGACAATTTAGTTGTGCATGCATGAGGTCATTGAAGCCTCTCTGTAGGAATGGGATCACCCACAGCCAGGCACTGAAGAACCAGGCTTACAGGAAGCTGCAGGGCACTGCAAATTATGAATAGATGAAAAATCCTGTGATTAAACTAATTTCACTCCATCTGTCCCCTTACCTTGGATCCATCTACTGAACTGGAGCCACTTCCATAACCCTGTAACATTCATAGCCTCATCTAGAAAAATTGGTGGATGTAGATGTAGAGATTAACCAAAGAAGCTCCCAAGGAATGTGGCTATTGCCTCTCATTTCCTTGTTTCTGTACAATAAACTCCACCTACCAGCAATATGTCCAGTGATGTCCCAAGGAAGCTTAGTGGAATTTTGCTTGTTCCCTAGGCTTCAGACTGAATATGCACAAGCATATAAAAGAAATGGCTAAGCCAATTAACTTAGATATTTCTGCCCAAGAAAAAAACAATTCAAGCAAAAAAATGTTTTTTGGATCAGATTATCTGGATAATTGCCCAATTCTCTATTTATCTGGAATCTGGGAGCATGCCAGCCTTACTAAATAAAATGATGCTAAACTAACATTTGGAAGTACATCTGAGCCATTTGTTTTCTTTACTAAAACCCAAAGTCTGGCATATTTTAGTATATATAATAATCTAAAACTGGAAGTTTGTTGAAAGCATCTACTATGATATTTTGATTTAAAAAGTAAATTATGGGGCTTCCCTGGTGGCGCAGTGGTTGAGAGTTCGCCTGCCGATGCAGGGGACACGGGTTCGTGCCCCCGTCTGGGAAGATCCCACGTGCCGCGGAGCGGCTGGGCCCGTGGGCCATGGCCGCTGAGCCTGCGCATGCAGAGCCTGTGCTCCGCAATGGGAGAGGCCACAACAGTGAGAGGCCCACATACCGCAAAAGAAAAAAAAAAAAAAAAAGGCAATTATGAAAATTATGTACAATTAAGAACATGACTAACATAATGACAAATTTTTTCTACAATGCAATGAATAAGAGTTAGCATAAATACATTTGCTGGCTATTAACATCCCCCTAGTTACCTTTGTTTGAAATAATGTCTTTCAGATTGTCGACAAATGGTGCATTATAAATTAACATAAGCCTTCCTTTAGAACTTTATTATTTATTAAACTGTCCTTACATGTGCATTCCTGACATTATAAATCTTCCCAGAGAAAAGAGCAGCTTATTAGCAAGAGGGAAGTCAAACTGCAATAAAAGAATAAAGAGCAAGTGATGTGTTCTAAAATGTACTCTTCAGGAGTCTGTTCTGCTTTAGAGGGACTACACATTGATGAGTGCAGCCATGTGTTATGGAGATGACCCAATGCCATCAACTGTATAAAAAAGCTATCAGCTTCTCACTGGAGATGTCATAAGTTGTCCTCCAGATCCTCTAAAACACTCATTTTGGGAGTGACTCTTCCTGACTAGAAAATATCATGCAGGAAAACCTGGATTCAGTTGCCCAAGCTATCGGGTTTTTTTGTTTGTTTGTTTTTTAAAGATGATGTTGGGGATAGGAGTTTATTAATTTATTTATTTATCTTTGCTGTGTTGGGTCTTCGTTTCTGTGCGAGGGCTTTCTCTAGTTGCGGTGAGCGGGGGCCACTCCTCATCGCGGTGCGCGGGCCTCTCACTATCGCGGCCCCTCTTGTTGTGGAGCACAGGCTCCAAACGTGCAGGCTCAGTACTTGTGGCTCACGGGCCTAGTTGCTCCGCGGCACGTGGGATCCTCCCAGACCAGGACTCGAACCCGTGTCCCCTGCATTAGCAGATTCTCAACCACTGCGCCACCAGGGAAGCCCCAAGCTATTGTTTTTAGAGTCTTTTTAATTTACCACCAGAAGAAAGTTTAGTCATTAGCAATAAGTAGAGCCAATGTCAAGGTCTCCAGTAAATTCTGGCTGGAGTCAGATGCCTGCTAGCAAGCCATTATTTGTAGTGTGGAAATTATGCACATATTTTCTTACGTCTCTCTAATCTTCTTGGGTCTACAAAGATATTAAAACTTGATGTGGCAGTGAGGCCTCCCTAATGCCATGAATGGTGCCCAGAAATCTAGTAAGCACTCCATAAATCCTTGAATAAAGGAAATCCTGGAAGGATAATCATATCACTGATGAAGCAAGTGATTACTTTTATCTATGATTTAAACTCTTCCAGCAACTATGGATTTAACAGAGGTATTTGATGGACCTGGTGAAATGAGGAAGCTCTAAAGATTACAAGGTGGTTGGAAACTAACACACGTTACATAACTGAAGACCAATTGTATGCTGCACCATCTGGTGTCGATGACCACTCAACTCCTGGAGGGCAGAGGGTGCTTTCCTGGTCTTGCCCACACAGAGCAGAACACGTGTCACCTTGGAGCACTGCCCACAAATGGCACTTTGGTTAACTGATTTATCTACACAGTAGGAGACAAAGAAAGGGAACCTCTATCGGATAGACTTTTCAGAGGTGTTTCATCCTGCTGGAATGGGCTTTCTGTGTAGAGGTGCCCGGAGTAGCCTGGAAAAATAAGGAATCTGCCTATCTCAGTTGAGTTACAGCTCTGCCACCATGAACACAATAAGGTCTTTACATTTCTCTTGAATTAGCCTGCATGGTTTTCTTCATTGATCATCCTTCTGATAAAATTGCTCAAGGTCCCCTTTATTTTGCCGGTATCTTCCCAGTCAAATTCCTGGGCATCCTGTCTAGGTGTATTGTTTATCTGTGGAGCTGTTATTTCAAAAGGATTACAGATGTGTTTCAAAAGGATTTCTCTTTCTTCCAACTTAGAGTTATGCCAACAGCAATGTCTGGTGGGAGTGGGGAGGGGATGGGGAAGGAAAGTATGACAAAGGAATACTGTAGAGGGAGGTTTAGGGGTTTGGAAGGAAAGAGAAAGCAGGATCAGGATTGGAGGTATTCCTCTTGCTTTCTCACCTTTTGCTTAAATGGAAAAAGTACCCAGTGTTCCCAAGTCAAGAAACTGTGGAAGCCCAGCAAACCCTTTACCTTAGTTATTTAAGATTTGGTCATTCTGAATAATAAGCTGCAACTGAGAAGGCTTTTCCTGTTGACAACACATCAGCATGGCGGCTGCAGGCTGTGCTTCAGATACAAGCAAGTTATTCTTAGAGACCACAGAGGGCAAGAGTAGGGGGGAAAGAAAGCTAAAGCTATAACTTCATCTTGCTTGAAGTGCTGATGACTTTTCTGTTTGTCGATGGGTTGTTAACTACATGCATTACGAAAAATAGATAATGAATTATGTATCAATGTTTCTGTTGCCATTTTAAGACCCACAAAAAACTCTCTGGGCCTAAAATACCACAAATTAAAAATGCAAATAATGATAAATTGGACCAATTTGCCACCTGCTACGATCTCTAGTGAGATCCCATTGTGAAGGTAAAGATGTTGAGATGACAGTTTGCAATTTGCTTGCAAACTTATCAAAATGGAAAAGGGAAGAGAAGGGGAGAAGGTGAAGGAGTGACTTTGTATTGTGGAACACATCTGAACCCTGGAGTCTGGAGCCATGAAGCTTGAGCAAAGCCCTCTCTGGGCCTCGGGCAGTACTGAAAGCTGAACAAGCCCATTGCCCCCAGCCTCCGGAGGAATCTGTGTTTGCACCTGTTTCTCATATGCTTTGAATATTTTTAGGATTTTTAAATTTTATAGACCAACATCCTGGGAAAATACACTTCCTTGAAGTCTGAAAGCTTGGCTGGTAGTATAAACAAATGCCTGCTTAATATGCAGGAAATGACTTGAAAATTGTTTCCTTTCCCTTTGGGAAAATATTTTTAAGCTGTGAAGGCTACAGGTCTTAAAAGCAAGTTGTTTTTGCTGTTGTTTAAGAGAATCAGGCAGAAACCTCCTCAAAGCACTCGTTTATATACCATCCAAAAGACCCTCAGGGATCTGACTGTGTCACCCAATCCCTCTGCTTGAGCATCTGAGGATGCAGAATGTAAGCACAGAAGAGATAGATCACAGATGTCAGGTGACGAGCTATAATGGGACAGCCCCCCCCACTAAGCACGCACAGGTAAAATGCGGCCAGAGCATGTGCACTGGTCTCCATACCTGAGAGAAAGATCCAGGGACTGGCTTATCCCAGGAGAAGAGACAGAGTTGATTCTGCCCACGTTAGCTTTGTCTTTTTCTATTTTTCTACCTAAGTGTCTGGAGGAGCACTTTCACCAGAGCATTCATTAATGAGTCATCACAGGAAAATGAGCTAATTAATGTGTCCTTTAATGACAGTTTTTCATTGGGTCACAACTAATGCCTTAAATGATCTTTCCTCTTCTACTCTTTATGCCAAGAGTATTAGCCTCTAAAATACAGGGAGACAGTGTAAGTTGTGTGACAGGTATTCAGATGGGAAAAAGGAGGCCACTATGCTAGACGAGGACAAGGACAGGGGACAGGCTTTGGGTGAGCACCCAGTGCAGCCATGCTTCATTTTCTCAAGGCTATGGAGTCGAAAGCACAGAGCTTTGCTCCAGAATCAGAATGACCTGGGTTCCAGTTCAGAGTCTTCTCCTAGCAACCATACAATCTTGGGCATCTATTGGAAGTTTGTTTTCTTATTTGAAAAATGGAGATGGGGGAGGGAACAAGTGTTAGGAAAGAACTGCAACGTGTGGGAAATGGAATGTTTGTTTTCCCCACCCAAACACTTGCCCTGACCCTAATCTCTGTAAATGACATCTCGATTCACCCCATTGTTATGAGCTTTCAATGCCTCATCCCATTCAACCTCCAGAATGTCCTGGCACATATTAGGTACTCAGTAAATATTAGTTCAGTAAATAAATGAGTCAGTGAGTGAATTAATGAATAATGACCTCCGAGCGTGTTGGTGAGGATTAAATGAGATGAAGAATATAAAACTCTTTGAAGAGGACCTGACCCATAGTAAGTACATAATTTTCCCCAGAGATCGCAGTGGGGATCCCTTTTTGTTCCCCAAAGCCCACTGGATTTTCAGCACCACTTTTCTTCCCAATAAACACAACTTAAATTTCAACACCTCCTCTGTTCAGAGGGTCTTCCTGATTTCTGCTAAGCTTCCCTCCCCAATCCCAAAGATATTTCCAGAATAAGAAAAAGTACAGGCTGTGCGTATGAGCTCCATGATTAACAATAGGTCAAGGGAGTATTTTCCAATTGGAAAAATGCAGACCACTGAAACTGAAGAAGCCTGGCGTGCTGCTAAAATATTGCTGTGAAAAGAAGCAACATGGGCAGGAAAGACAGAGGCTGCAAAGTGGGGGAGGGAGAAAATGGGCAAGCTGAGCTCCTGCCAAGTACAGACGGAGATTATTTTTTGAAAAATATCTCTGTGTTAAAGATCCATCACTACACACAAAAATACTGGGAGAAAATCATTTCCTATACAAGTGCAACTATCAGTCTGAAACATCAGAGATATGGAGGAAATGGAGGCAGTTCTTAGAGGATATCAGGCAATGAGTAGTAGCACAAATTATATCAAAAGGAAATGATGAAAATGTAGAGTTTTTCTCTGAAAAAGAGTTACAGTTCTATATATAAATTAATCATAATATACCAACAACAGGGAGGCCTGTGTTTTACTAGCAGCAAATTCACATGTAGATTAAATGTGGAAAATATATGTCAGGAGGGTGGATGGAAATATGGTCTGTAGACCTGTAGAATATCAGAACTGGATGGACCCTAGTTACAGAGCTATCTGAAAATTCAGCATTCATGCAAAAAATACTTAATTAAGCCTCTAGTATGAGCCAGGCTCTGGGTTGGGTGCTGGGATGAAATGATGAAAAGATAAGTTCCTGCCCTCAGGACCTTACAGTCTAGTGGAGGAGACGGGCGTTCTTCATATAATCACACAAATAGCTTTACAAATCGTGCTGGGTGCTAAGCAGTAGAAGAGCAATTTTAAAAGCACTGACTTACTGGGACAGCTGACTCTGTGTAAGTGTGTGCATGTGTTTAACGATTTCTCAGAGATGACAACATTGAAATGAAAATGGAGGGTATGAGACAGATAGACAGCAGGGAATGGGAAAGATGGTTCCAGGCACAGCAACTGCACATGAAAAAGCCTAGTGAAGAGAGGGAAAAGAGAGGCCTGTGTAGAGAATCGTGACTAGCTCCCTATCATAGGGAGTAAACAGAAGAGGTGACAGGTGACAGAGGTGCTAAAGAACCACTCAGCCATGGCCTTACCACTTGGCAGCCTCGGTAAGAAGGTGGAATTCACTGTAGGGTGAATGGGGAGCTATCTGAAGGTTTCAGCAGGTGAGTGAGTGACTCAGCTTGGAAAGATCCACTCTGCCTAGTGTACTAAGTGGCTTGGAGGGGACAAGACTGGCAGGAGTTGGACAACTGCTGTAGGAAGGGGCAGTCCTCCCAGGAAGGGGGCGGGGGGAGTGGCAGAAGGACCAGCACATCTCAACCAGCAGGTGACTCACTGCAGCTGGAGTGACAGCACAGTCAGAGAAGGAGACGGCTCCTGGCTGTTTCCAGGACAGCTGTCTTATCTAGGAGTTCTAGTTATCTAGGAACTTCTTCGGTCCCTAGGGCCTCTCAGTGGTCTCCAGAGAGACGCAGGGAGGGGAGGGAGAACAGAGCCAGCTCTTTATTTCTTCTCCAAGGTGGAAGCCCAGTGGAGTAGCAGGAGGGCAGGACAGTGATGAGGATTCCGATTTTCTACCTTGAACTTTGGAGGCACAGAAGGGTGTGCCCCAGGCTTGGCCAAACTATTCACGGCATAGCACTGCCAGCACAAAGGTATCGGAAAGTGGGTTCAGAAGTGATAGCCCCAGTATAAAAAGTTTTCCACTAGATTTCAATCTTTCCACTGCGCTTTTCCAGATTCTCAAGACATCTTTCTCCCTGTGCTTGCTGCATGGCCCAAGTAAAGTTTACATTAAAGTAGAGGAAAATATCTAATCTCATGTCTGATTTGTGTTCAACTGGAGCTCATTTTAGCACAAATAAAGGCACAAAGGAGACCGCTCCCTCGTCTTCCTCCAAGACTCTGGATGTTGAGAATACCAGACCAGGAGGATACTGGAGGCAGATGAGGCTCTTCTGGGTACCCAGAATCCTCCTTGGTGAAATCCCAGTTGAGTCTAGGTGGATATATTAATTTCCTAGGGCTGCTGAAACAAAGTACCACAAATGTGGTGACTTAAAACAACCGAAATTTGTTTTCTCACAGTGCTGGAGGTCAGAAGTCCAAAATCAAGGTGTTACCAGAGGGCCATGCTGGCTCTGAAGGCTCCAGGGTAGGATACGTGCTTCCTTGGCAATCCTTTGCCTATAGATACGTCACTCCAATCTCTGCTTTTGTTGTCACATAGTGATCTCCCTGTGTGTTTGTCTCTTGCCGTCTTCTTGTAAGGACATTCTTAGAAGGACCAGTCATTTTGGATTAAGGGCTCACTCTATCCCAGTAGGACTTTGTTTTAACTAATTATACCTGCAAAACCTATTTCCAAATAAGGTACCATTCTGGAGTTCTAGGAAGGATGTGAATTCGGCGGGGACACTACTCAACTCTATACAATAGGTAGCAGCAGGCTGAGAAACTGACGAAGGCTGACACCAGGATTCTAGGCAGACCCACAGAGCAGGGCAGGATAAAAGCGCAAAGGTCAGTTATTCCGGGAACCAAAGACAGTCCTAAAACTAGGAGGTCATTCTGGAAGAAAGGACAGAGACTATTGATGCGTTCTACTGACCAAGGCACAAGCTGAGACAGGCTAATTCTGTAAAAGCCTGTGTGTGTGTGTGTGTGTACGTGTGTGTGTCTCCGTGTGTGTGCATGTGTGTGCATCTATGTACATGTGCGTGTACGTGTGTGTGCGTGTGTGCATCTCTACGTGTGCGTGTACGTGTGTGCTTGTGTGAGTGTGTACATGTGTGTATGTGTCTCCATGTGTGTACGTGTGTGCGCGCGTGTGCATTGTGTGCGTGTACGTGTGTGTGCACGTGTGTGTGTGCGTGTGTGGGTCTAGGAGAGGCAGGGTGGCTAAGAAGTGGGAGGTAGCTGACAGAAGCAATGGGGGAGACAGTAATGGGCCACGACCCCTATCCAGTAGGAGAAAAACATTTTCAAGTGTTGGCTTTGGGGATAATGAAAATAAAACACACAGATTAGAAAACTTTTAGAGAATATAGAAAAGTAGAGGGAACAAAAACGTCAGCATTGGGCTTCCCTGGTGGCGCAGTGGTTGAGAGTCCGCCTGCCGATGCAGGGGACACGGGTTCGTGCCCTGGTCCAGGAGGATCTCACATGCCGCGGAGCGGCTGGGCCCATGAGCCATGGCCGCTGAGCCTGCGCGTCCGGAGCCTGTGCTCTGCAACGGGAGAGGCCGCAGCAGTGCGACGCCCGCGTTTGCTCCTAGTGCTCCCTCTACCCCCAGGTACAAAAATTGAATTAATACTATAACTACTTGATGGATCATTACTATCATATTTTTGTTTCCCTTCATACTTTACCCCCTATTCTCCCTCAGCCCCCAAAAAAGCACCCACTTCAATGTATTTAATGTATTTACACCGAATATTGTGGCATTCCCCCATGTGATATCAACACATTACAAATAACAGTTCCTAGAAAATTTTAGTGTCATGTGTCCTGAGGAAAACTTTTCCACTACCATCTTAGGTTGCAATGGTTGGGGGCCTGTGAATTGACTAACAAAAGACAGATTAACGGGAGAAAAGACCGAGTTTATTCACACGCACACAGAAGTGCATAAAAGAAGTGGCTCCCTAAACAGCTAAAGACAGGGGTTTATATACCAACCTAACAGGGTAAGGAAGAGGAGAAAAGGGTTTAAGGAAAAACAGGATGTTTAGGAAACACATGGGCTTTTAGGGATACAAAGGGAAGGCTTGAGAGTTCGTGAAGTTTGTTCTCATCCAGGTGGTCAGTCTCCTTTCTGGCTGTAAACCACGCCCCCAGCCCCTCCACAGAGGGGATTTATGGCAACTGTATTTTTGGGAGGCTCTCCTCAAGTTAGCAAAAGAAGTTTAGTTACTGTTTGTTCAGATGTTTTTAACTTAAAATAATCTTCGTGTCATTTTGATGATTTTGAGAGTGCCTACACGTACTCATGAAAACTAAACCTCTGAGCCCCATCACAGAACTCCTGTGGACCAGTATGAGGTGAAGCTGGGCCCCAGGGACTAAGGAAGGGCCATGTGAAGAAGGGTTTCTGAGTCGTGCCCAGGGAGAGACAGATTTGCCTGTGTAGGGGAGGAATTTTCCCTCCACCTTTCTGAGTGCAGAGCTGAGACCCCTGTGATAAAGAGTAACAAAAGAAAAACAAACACAAGTACAGAGAAGCACATATACCTTGTGTATACATGAGAAATACCCAGGGAAAAATGAGTAACTCTCTGAAGCGGCTTAGAATTCAGGATTAAATACCATCTAATAGGGAAAGGTATGGAGGATGGGGGCAGGGGTGCAGGCCTTTTAGGGGAGAGTAAATGAATTTTAGGAAACACGAATGGGCGCGTAGAAGAATAGATGGGAGGTATGATAGTTTGTGACAAAGTCTGTCTGGGTATAGTACCTCCTCTCCTGTGACAAGAGCCCATCTTCCCTGGTTCAAGAAGCTCCCAGGGAAGGGATTTATGGCCATCAAGTTCCTTTTGGAGGATCTGTCTTGAGGCAGAAAAGGGGCATTCAGAGAAAGCCTCTCTCTGCATTTGCTGTTTTTTCAAGTGTATCATGCAAACAGATGAGAGAACTCAGAGATGAGTAACTCAAAGGGGTAGTTAGAACTTGGGCTTATATAACATCGTAACAAAAGGATAAATCTTTAGACGCATGACAAGACAACAGAAAAGAACTCTGAGCTTCTAGGGGCATCAAATTGTGGGAAGGTAAATATATGGGGAAACTAATGGTAGATGAGAGCTAGTTTTAACAAGGTTGTTGCGTAGATACCTCTGGTGCTGTCTCTGGGCTGGTAAGGGTCTAGAGTTGTCTCTGGTGATTAACATCTGTTTTTCTTGGTAGAGAGCGGAGGAGGGACACCCTTTACAAATTTATGCTCTGCTTTTAGCCAAATAGGAGAGGGCAGAGAGCTTTTCTTGTATCTGCTTCTTCTTAATTGCCTTTAGCGCAAAAGAATCCTTATGACAAAGTGGCCCATTTTAGGGTGGCAGATTCTGCTACCCTTCAAGCCCATGAATTGTAAGAAGCTGGAAAATACCATAGCAGCTCTTGGATTCCAGGTAGAGTTCCATTTAGTACCCATTAGGAAAACTGAGAGAACTGCATTTGATTGCAAAGGGAAAAAAGTTTCCATCATTCAGAAATCTCGCTAGGCATTGATGAACTAGTGTCTCTCTCTCTCTTTCTTTCTCATTTATAAACTATGTGATCAGTACCTACCGTAAGTGTTATACACTCAAACACAGTGTAGGGATAATAAACACTCTTTTAATATCCTGGCACAGGCTTCCTTTCAAAACGTGTATTACCCTAGCACTAGGAGGCCATGGACTTTTCCATCAGCTCTCAGTAGGACAGATCAGGTAGTATGGTACCGTCTGCACTCTTGCCGACCCCAGGAGCCTGGAGGAGTTGGAGTACAGGCTCTGGTCACCGCAGATGCAGAATGGTATAAGGCCCAGGAAAAATAAGGAAACTAATCTTGTGTACCTAGTCCTAAAATTACAGTGATGTAAGAATGACTGAGGCTAAAATTTTCTAAATACTATCAATTCTCAAACAGAAAAGCACTCCCCCAATGCTTGGTAGCACGATTATCTTTCATATTATTATGTTCTTTCCATCTCCCATACCTACAGTGTGAAATTAATAATAATGACCTGTTCTTCTGGGCTGCAGAGCAGGTTTACTAATTACTGATGGATAAGTGCTTTGAACATTAAGAAGGGCCATGCTGAGATGCTAAGCTTCTCTCTCTCTTCCTCTCTTCACCCCCCCCTCCACATCCTGGAAATACAATACACTTCCATTTACAGTAAAACAGGTGCTTGGACCTGGGGCATCAGAATTCATGTTTGCATTTTGGGGAAGGATAGCACGCCTTTTACTGATACATGTTGAAGACCAGGGCTTTGCCTGTTGAGTTAATAGCTCTCTCCAGCTTCTCCTACATATACTTTGAAAGCAGTAGCTCAAGAATCTTTCTGATGACAAGTTCTCTTTTCTGGTGATTATTAATTTTGCTTAAAGTTTATTCTAAGAATTCACCTAATACCTTCCTGCAGCACATCAGAAACTTGATTTTTTTATGTGCTTAAACCTGATATTTTAATGTAAGCATGGAGATGAGAGCCAGGAAATGTGGAAAAAATGTTTTAATTCGGCTTAAAAAAACTAGGAGCAAGAGTTTATTTCCCCAAATGGTATTCCCTCTAAGATTACAAAAGTAGACAGCAGATTTTAAACACAGGGCTGGATATTTTCTTTACCTAAAGCAAATATGTGAGGAGTGTGCTCACGGTAGTCAGATTTCAGAGATTACCTGAGGGAACTAAATAGCTTGCAGCCTTGTGGTCACACTCTGCCCAGGGCACAGCGTATGTCACACAGGTGATTTGCCACCATAAAAGACGATCCTCGGGGGCAATGCTGGCATGGGGGCCGCTGAGTGAGGAGACCCGGGGCTCCACCAGGAACTGACTTGTGACCTTGGCTCAGTCACTTTACTTCTCTGCAGCTCATCTTTCTCATGCATAAGATCAGGTACTTTTACTAACAATCCCTTGTTGAGTCCCCACTTCTCTAGGCCTTTCTGCTTCTCATTTCTACAGGGCATTTTCATAAACGACATCTAAGTTGAGATTTAAGAAGAGATGATTATTCCCATTTTACAGTTGAGGAAACGGACTGAGAATGGTTAAATGGTTTTCAGCAAATGGTGGTCTTCTTTCTGTGTGCCAGATACTGTACTAGGTACTAGGTCTACAAGTGTGGAAGAGACCTGAACTCTGTCCTCAAAGCAATGGGAGAGACTGGAGTGTTGAGGGATAAATACAACATAGTAGAGTAGGAGCAATATGCTGTGAGAACACAAAGAAGAGCGCAGCAAACTGCCTGGTGATGTGAGATAAGGATTCCTGGAAAAGATGATATTCTGAAGTGGTTCTTGAAGGATGAGTTTGGCAAATGGAGAAGGGAAAGAAAGACATAAAGGGAGACAAATACCATGTGCAGAGGCGTGAACGGCCCAGTGTTCTTGGTGGATGGGTTTAAGGGAAGGGGGCTAATCTTAGGGAAGTATACTGAAATATGGTAATAAAGATGCATGGATTTTATCCTGTAGCTTTTTAACCAAGGGGATAGTGGTTTGGCATCAGGGTAGAAGGAACTGTTGTCGGTAAACAGTCCAATCAGGAGGCTAATTCAAAAGCCTAGAGACCAAATTCTAAGGACTTGAATTAAGATCACGACTGTGAGTGTGGGCAGTAGGGCTCAGACAGTAGAGATTGTTTACATCAGAATCCATAGATCTTGGTAACTAATTGGCAAAGACAAAGGTGAACCCAGGACTTCTAGCTCAGGAGGCTGAGTGGATGGGGACTCTATTTCCTGAAGCAGAAAGCAGAACATCGGGTTTGGATGTTTGGAAGACCCATGTGTTCAGCTTGGGGCATGCGGGGTTTGAAGTGTGTGTGGGACCTACCAGTGCAGATGACCACTTGGCAGTTGGACACTGAAATCTGCTCCTCAGAATACGGGTTGGGGGTGGAGGTAAAAGCCTGGGCTCACCAGCACACAGGTAACAACAGAAGCTGTAGAGAGAAATGAAAGCATATCAAAGCCTCGGTCTCTCTCTTTTTATATTTTTACAAAACAGCTTTAAGTCCTACTTCCAAGTGTTATTAAGTCATTCTTTGGAGAAATCAGTCAAAAAACTAGAATCTTATTTTCCTGATTAGATTTGAACTTATTTAAATGCAATCACTTACTCATCTTTTACCCGTGTCTTCCGGGACTTTTAGAAAGTCAGTGCAGTTTGCTATGCACAAGATAATGAGCCTTGAACAGGCAAGTCTGGCTCCAAGACCATCTCTGAGAGCCAAGAATAGACCCCCATTCGCACCTCCTAGATCTGTTCCCTGGTAGCCACACACCAGCACTTACTTGTGCCTCAGCTTCCCATAAATAAAATTCTTGAATCAGAGTATATGTATGGTCATTTTATGCAACATTTATCAAGTCCTATAATGTGGCATGCCCTGGGCTGAGATATACAAATTAATGAAGTTAATTAGTCAAGTATGAACGTGTCAAAAATACAGAGAGCACTTTGACAGGTCTGCTGGACCCTAAGAATAAAATGCAGTGGGTGTCCAAGCATGAAACAGTGGATTTCCCCAGGGATATCAGGAAAGCCATCCTGGAGTTACCTTCCGCCTGGTCTTAAGAAGAGCAGAGGTTCTTAGAGGAAGTAAAGAGGAGCATCAGTCCAGACTTGGGAACACAACGGACAAAGGCACTGAGGTGAAAAGAACGGTGTATGCTCTTTTGATCAGAGAAATCATAAGTACTGATTTGCCTAATTTGGTTTTGGGGTTTTGTTTTATAATTAGCAGGGCTCTACATTTTTTAAATTCCTACCTTGCCATCTAGTCATTAGCCCCTCTTAATCAATAGCATTTTTCAGCAATCACAAGTAAATTTTTAAAAAATTATTTCTATACATATGCTGTGCTATAATTACTCTTTAAAAAAAGTTTCCTGAACATTTACTATTCTGAATCTATAATCAGGTGACTCATGACATAATCCTCTGGAAGGGTATGTTATCTGCTAATGCCAATTCTAAATTAGTGTTTCTCTGAAATGTTTTCACAATATACGGTAAGTACAAATAAGATGCATAGGTCATATTTGCTCTGAATCTCATTTTGGATCTCCTTTTAATTTGATGTTTAAAAACAACAAAGTTATTAGATATCAAGTAGACAAGACTGCAGTCCTGGCCAAGACAGCACCAAGGGTGAATACTCCTCTCCAACACTGAGATTGAAGGGTTCAGCAAATTCACCCAAAGGAAAACAGGCAGGTTTAAACATCATAACTCAAATTTTTTTGCTTACATTGGTAAATGTGCAATTAATGTAGAAAATGAAACTGTTTATAAGAAAAAGAAAATTCACCTATAATCCCATCCGATACTACCATGTTATAATCCCATCAGATACTAATTTCCTTCCAGCGTTTGACGTCCAAAGCACACCACATACTGAGTCCTTGCTTTCCTTCTGTACCTTAAATCCTGCTGGTACTAAAACTTAAATGTATCCCCAATCCATTTTCATCCCTGCATCCTTACTACCACTCTTCTTGATCAGATGATCACAAGAGCTTCCACCACATAGGTGAAGCTGTCCTCCACATAGGGCCAGAAGGATCCCACTGAAGTGCAAATCAGACCGTGCCTTTCTCCCACTTAAAAAGCTTTGGTGCCTCCTCAATGCCTGTGGAATGAAGTTCAAGCTTATTATCATGGAAGACAAAACCTTCCATGGCCCTCCATGGTCCTGTCTACTTCCCCAGACTCACCTTCTGCTGCCCTGTGCCTCTACTTGCAGAGTTTCCTGTATATTCACATAGCATGTTTTTTGTGCTTTTGTTTATGCTATGTCCTCAACTTGGAATACGCTTCCTCCACTTCTTGAACTCGGTAACTCTGATTTATCCTTCAAGATCCAGTCACAACTTATTTTCTCCAGGGCAACTTCCCTGAATACCCAGGCAGGGCTAAGAGCCCATCTTTGATGATGATGTCCCAAAGCATTCAGCCTACTTCTGTCCCTTTATCATTCAGTTATTGCCACAATGATGTTGTGTAACAAACCACCCCAAAACGCAGCAGTCTACATGTCAACATTTATTGTCAGGTTCACAAATCTTTGGGTCAGAGGAGGAGGCTGCTCTACATGTCTTATTCTGGGATCCAGGCTGCATGGACAGTGGAAACCAAGGGCACTCCAAGGGCAGAGGTCAGAACTCCCACAGAGACAAGGGAAAATACATGATGCCTCTTAAGCCCTAAGTTTAAGGGTCACACACTGTAGTTTCATGAACTAAAGCAAGTCCATGACCAAGTTCCCTACCAATGGGGAAGGAAGTGTGCTCGTCTCAAGGAGATGGGGAAGGAGGAAGGAAACATCTGCTAAACAAGGAGCTCATCTAACACAGTGCTCATGTCATAAATGGTAACTATCTTTCCAGTTGCTTGGTCCAAAAACCTCATTCATCCTTAACTCTTCTCTTCCTTTTTCTTGATGTCCAATCCATCAATAAATCCTCTTGGCTCTATCCTTCGAAGACATCTAGAATTGTATACTTCTCTCCCCCTTGAGCACTTACTTTTCTGGTCCAGGCCACCTTCATCTCTCCCTTGGATAATTGCAACAACCTCTTACTGGGTCTTCAGGCTTCTGCTCTTGCCCCTTACAATTCATCCCATCCCAACAGCCAGGGTGATCCCCTTCAAGCATATACCGGATCCTGCTAACGCCGCTTCTTGAAACCCTCCAGTGACTCCCTATCTCACCAGAGAAAAAGCCACAGTGCTACAAGTGCCTCTTAGGGCTTTGGCCATCTGTCTCCTGCTGTTGCTCTGGCCTCACCTCTTCCCTCGTTCTCCTCTTCACCCACTCTGCCCCAGTAGTTGGCCTCCTTGCTGGTCCTCAGAAACACCAGATGCTCTCCCTCTTCTGCTTTGCACTCTTCTCCCTCTTTGTACCAATGACCCTCTGTCTGGAGCGCTCCTTCCTCATATATATCTACATAGATAGCTCCCTCCTTCACCAACTCTCTGTACAAAATCACCTCTTCAGGGAGTTCCTGCCTAACCACCAATGTAAAACAGAAACCTGAAGTCCCCAGGCCCCCAGTAAAACATAAGCTCCACGAGGGCAGGGAGTCTGTTTTGCTTATGGCTGTATTCAAAGATTGAGAACAGTGCCTGGAACAGGGTGGGAACTCAATGACTATTTGTTGAATGAGCGGCCAGCACTGCCATATAATATTAGAACAACTGGGTTACGTCTAGTCTCACCATGGGTAGGCAGTGACCACATCTCACTTCTCCTTGCATCTCCAGTGCTGGGCACAGCTTCTAGGACACAGAAAGCACAGTAAGCACAGGCTGAACTGGCTGGAACATTTTGTAAGGATGGATTACTGGAAAGCACTCAAGCTTTCCATCTAACAGACTCTTACTGTTTCTACTGCTTGTCAACTGGGTTTATTTGGAAGGTAATGTTTTCCCAGGAATTACTATGAGGCTGAATGTAAAGAAACGCAGGTCTAATGGGCAAGAGACCGCGCCTGCCTTAATCCTCATTTATCTCCAGGGTGCTAGCACAGTGCTCGGCATGGGGTAAATGCACTATTCATTTTTGTTGATTAAATGAATAAATAAATGAATACATGAGTTCTTTTATGAGCCAATCCATGGACCAAAGTGGCTTAGGTGTGCTTGTGGACGAAAGCTTTGGAAGGATCGAGGAACAGAGAGGTGTTAACTCAGCATCACTCTGCAGCTATACAGTATGCCTCAGCTCCAACACAGCAAACAGACCCAAAAATCATGCTTGCTAAAAGCCAGTGCACCATGAACAGCAGTCACCGTGCTGCCCCCCTTTGGAATTCAGATGGCAAAAGCAATGCAGCCTCATCCCGCCACTCTCAGTTTCTCTGTGTATCTGAGGAGTGAGCTGCAAGGTGTCCCAGCCACCGCAGGGGGAAATTCTGCAGACCCTCTGCTTCCCACCCATTCCCATAACTTCTCACCATGAAGACAGTGATCCTGCATGGGGGAGGGGGACCTGTTACAGAATAGAGGTGGATGGCCCCTTGGTGAAAGTCATAAGACTGAAAAGGATGTGGGGGGAGTGGACAGACTGGCACTTAAATAAGAGGCTTAGGGCCTTGGGAGCAACAGGAATGGTACATCCCATTAGGGATGACTTCCCCCAACATTCTGATGCCAACGCACCTGCTGGTAACTTAGAGCGCGGGGCAAAGTCAGCTCTCTGGGCTCAGCCAGTCTTACTCCCGGCCTGCCCCTGGGTGTGGATACACAGGGTATTGCCTCACACGGTTTCAGCACCTTTGACTCTTAGCAACAGGCCCTCATCTCTCTCTTCCTCTTCACCAGGAAGGACCCTGAACCTGCCCCTTCAGGGTCGCGCTCAGGGTTTTAGAGCACATGCCAGAGCAGTTGGTATCTTTATCAGATGAGCACTTCCCAGTGTTAGAATTATGGAATGTGGAGTCAGCCATACTCAAGTTCAAATCCCAGCTGCCGCTGAAGTCTCTGGGCCTCAGTTCCCCTCTCTATAAAGAGGAATGATAATTTTATCTACTTCCTAGGTTTGTCATGAGAATTCAATGAGCTAAATATGTAAAGAATTCAGCCCAGGGTCTGGCACATAGTAAGCATTCAATAAATAATACCGCAGTAGCAAAAACTGTAAGAGTCATATGCTTTAACACTGTCTCCCATTCTAATGGGTACAGAGACCAACCAACCATGCTTAGGTCGACCCCATGCGGGGACAGGACAGGAAGGCAGGGGAAAGGTGGGGCTGCTTCTACGTAAGCGAACCATGGGGTTTCCTGAGGGTCCCTCCTTCTCTTTCAACTCACACCTCCTGGCTAATTTCCTGAGTCACAGCTTTGAGCAATCCCTCTACCATGGAGCACTGACCTGTGGTTGACAGAGTTATGTGTGAGAAAGAGAGAGAAAGGGAAAGGAGAAGGAGATAGAGAGAGAGACAAAGACAGAGAGTGTGCAGAACGAGGGAAGAGAGCCCTGGAGCCTCCAGGGAGGCCTGGAACTGTCAAGTGCTGGGGTGGGGCAAGGTTCACACAGGCAGACCTGCCTTCCTGTGTCTGTTCCCTGTGGTTCCAGCTGAAAAAGCAGAAAGCTGAGGAAGGGCTCTTCTGGGAGCTCAGCAAATGAGAACCAAGCAGCATCTTTAATCTGGATAAGGATGTGCAGAGTGTATGTGAATTCCTCTCTGGATACATGAGCGTGTTTGTGTTTATTTAATTATGAGAAGTAATGTAAAATGCTGGATAATGTGCAAAACCTATGCGAAACCATCTGTGGGTAAAGTAGCTGATACCCATCACAGTCTACCCGCTGGTGAATGTTCTCTGCCCTCTGGGCCTTTGCACCTGCCAGCCCCTCTTCCTGGAACGTCCATTCCCTGTTACTCTCCTCCCCACACCTGCCTCGCCCCTGTTAGCTTCTACCCATCCTCAGGGCTCACACTCTGCCTCCTCTTGGAAGTCCCCCATATTTGTAGCTGGGTGGCATATCCCAAGACACTTACGTCACCCTGTGGTCCTTACCTAGTCACTTGTCATTCTCTCTAGCAAGACCCTGAGTTCCTCAGAGGCAAGGATTGTATTTTATTTAGGTCTCTATCCCCAGGGCCCGGCACACAGTGGGTGCTCAAATATACCTGCTGAATTAGAATAAAATACTCGAGTTGCTCATCTGTTTCCTTGAAAGACAGCCTCTATTCTCCTTAGGCAAGCCTCTGAATCCGTCAGAGGGGACTTGTTATAAAACCAACAAGCAGAGCAATCCATTACTTCTGGGACTTCACAGCGTCATGGTGATGGCTTAAGGAGCCCCTTAACGATGTCAGTAGCTGCCAATTAAGTAAACCAAAAATCGGGATGGAAGCCAAAGTATCAACAGAGACACTGCCAACACTGCCTGACTAAGAAAGGCGGTGCAGTCACCTGCAGATTCAGCTCAGCACCCAGGGGCCTGCACCTTCATTGTGAATTATCAAGGACTCTGCCCCAATGCCCTGCTCCAAGCTTCTGTCCTGCTACCTGCACCTTCCACCTGAGGACTGACACAGGTGAAGCTGCAAAATTAAATCCAACAATGGGTGTGTCTGCTTTGTTAGAAATGGCACTTGAAGACCAACACCCTGAAAGAGACAAATTTTCCATGTTTACACTCTCTGCTAACCTACAAGCCACATGTATCTTAATATCGGCTGATACTTGTCACATATTGTGTTAAGCAACTTATACGGATTATCTTATTTAGTTTACAACAACTCCATGAGGCAGAAAACAGTATAATCCCCATTATACTGGTTAAGCTAGAACACAGAGGAAGCTTAAGTTATACAGGCAAACACAAAGACAGTATGCAGCAGAGCTGGGATTTGAACTCGGACGCTCTGATTCTAGAGCCCAACCAAACACTAACACCCAGCCATCTCTCTCATGCAAAGACTGATCAGCCCCGTCCCAAGAAATTCTAGGATCACCAATGGCTCATATACAATCATCCTTCCCAAATTCTGAAACGCTTAGGACACAGAGAACCCACTAGGAAATGCAGGGAGTAAGTCTAGGATGAATAAGGGAAGGCCTCCTGCGGGAGCCAAAGTATCAACAGAGACACTGTCAACACTGCCTGGCTAAGATATTTACAGATAATAAAGTCAAGGAGGGAGGGAGTAACCAGTGTCAGAGTTTGAGAGTCACGCCTTTGAGAGGGTCACTGGAGCAGGGAGCCAGCCCTACCCACCCCACCCTGGGGTCAGAACCCTGGACTCTGAGGACCTAGGGGCTGTGTAAATCCCCCTGGAAAAGCCAAGGCAAGAAATGCTGGCTAGCTGATTCATGTGCTGGACTTGAACCACCTTTCTTGGATCTGAGCTCCTAAATGGAAATTAAACGCTGAAGGATATTTGCCTTTTATGATCCTCCGGGGCCCGGGCTTATTTATATGGTGAAGGTTAATGAAACAATCAAGTGTATGCATGAAAGCTAAAACATGGATTGAAACTCTTCAATTTTCATCTGCAGTAATGAGCACTAGGCTCAGGTTCTTACCCTGCATTTCACATCCATTAATTATTTCAGTGACTCCAGTTACAATTAACAAGGATTCAGCCATGTGTGTTAAATCTTAACATTCAGTTTTCTCATCCATCAGCTGAGTGGGAGATGTGCAGAAGGGAGGGCTGGAGGGCAGGATGAGGCTCCGAAGTCCTTTCTTGGCTAAACTGTACTGATCCAGACCTATGTGCCCAACACATGCCATGCACTTCACCTGCTTTACCTCACTAAATCCTCACAATATAATTTCAGTAATTGTTTTAAACTCTCTTATGTCATTGCTGCCTCCCAGGTAACCCCTCAGAACCTGCACTTGATTCTCCACAAGGCTCCTCGTATGCCCCGCTCTGTCCTCACACCCTGCTTCTTCATCTCCAGATACGCTCCTACTTCACCCTCCAAAAAGCATAGTCTCCCCTCAGCAAAACCTCCCCTAAGGACACACTTCCCCTGCAGTCCTCCCAGGCGGGGGGCTGGCTTTCCTCTCACAGTCCTCATACCACTGGGCCTAAAGAAGGGGGGGAGGGAGCACATACCTCTCTTGCTGTTCCTTATGACTTCCAGACCTTTCTCCTTCTCTCCTCCCTAAGAACACTGAGTTCTGAACCATATTTCATCAGACTATGTCACCCATAATTCCATATCATTGGAATCTGCAACAATGGGTCAATCCCTGTCATTTCTCCATGGTTTTAGTTACTGCTATTTAAATTCTTGATACTTTAATATATACACAGACCATCCTTTTAACGCCCCGACTCAGTTTTATGAGCTCATCTCCTCCAGTGGTCTTACTTTAGTCACGATGAGCCTACCTGAGCCTATACCTGTCATGATCAATAAATGCAAACTCTCCATAATCTCTGACTACTAGCTCAAATTTTTATATCTCCCTCTAATATCCCAACTCTGTCAATCTTTTGCCTACCCCCAAGACTTCCAACTCACTAATCTAACCATCTTTTTTTCAATAGACCTTATATTTTAGAGCCGTTTTAGGTTCACAGCAATATCGAGCAGAAGGTACAGAGTGTTACTATATACTCCCTGCCCTCACACATAGCCTCCCCCATTATCAGCATCCCCCATCAGAGTGGAACACTTGTTACAACTGATGAACCTACACTGACACATCATTAGCAGCCAAAGTCCATACTTTATATTAAGGTTCACTCCAGGTTTTATACATTCTGTGAATGTGGGCAAATGTATAATGACATATATGTACCATTGTGGTATCACGCAGAGTACTTTCACTGCCCTAAAAACCCTCTATGTTCCACCTATTCATCCTTCTCACTCCCCAACCCCTGGCCACTGCGATCTTTTTACTATCTCCATAGTTTGGCCTTTTCCAGAATGTCATATAGTTGGAATCACACAGTATTTTTTAGCCTTTTAAATTAGCTTCTTTCACTTAGTTATATGCATTTAAGGCTCCCCCATGTCTTTTAATGGCTTGATAGTTCACTTTTCTTTTTAGCACTGAGTAATATTCCACTGTCTGGATGTACCACAGTTTATTTATCCATTCACCTACTGAATGACATCTTGCTTGCTTCCAAATTTTGGCAATTACAAATAAAGCTGCTATAAACATCCGTATGCGAGTTTTTGTGTAGACATAGTTTTCAACTCCTTTGGGTAAATACCAAGGAGCACGACTGTTGGATCATATGGTAAAAGTATACTTCATTTTGTAGGAAACCACCAACTTTATATTTAAAGTGGGTTTCTTGTAGACAACATATAGCTGGGTCCTTCCACATTCCTTCTTCCCTGGAAGTCTTGCCTCCCTTCATACCAGCCTCAATTCCATGGACTATCATTACAATCTCCCCCACATACATCTCAGTTCCTCTGCCTCTCTCTTGATTTCTTCTATCTTTTGGCAAAAAAAAATAGAATCCTGGTAAAATCGAATTGTCTGCTGGCACCCAGGGAGGTGAATGTGGTTACAGAGAATCAACCACATTAGCTGGGCTCATTTTAAATTTCTAACCATGAATTTCAAAGGGGCTCTTACTGTTCTTCAGCAATAATATCCTGTCTCCTTAATCAATTCACTCTTAAATCTCCCTAAAATCTACTTCAGACCTCTTCTCAAACTTCCATCGCTTTCTCCCCAATTCTTACTCTCCGCTGATAATTTTTCTTCCTATTTCACTAGAAAAAAAATTGAAACAATAGAAAGAAAATGTCTACAGAGTCCTACCACCAATGCATCCATCTACCAGCATCCTCACTCACATACTGGACCTTCCCTCCCACCACAGATAAACCATATGTGACTCTATCCGAATTCATTCCTCTATTTATACACTATACCTCATCTTCTGTCATATACACTGTTGAGTTACTGGATTCATACAATGATATACTGATATCATATACAATGAGCAGCATAATTAGCTACTGGAAAATTTCCAGCAACATAAAAACTATTATGGTTTCTCCCATAAGGAGAAGGAGGGAAAGAAGGAAGGGAGGAAGAGTGAGAGAGAAGAAAAGAGAAAGCTTCTCTTGACTCCACTTCTCACACCAGCTACTTATCTATTTCTCTGCCTTCCTGTTTAATAAAACTCCTCAAAACTCCTCTCTGTCTGTATTACTGGCTTCAATTCTTCTCTCTCTTCCCATTCTTTAATCCTCACCAGTCACACCCTCCACTCAAAACTGCTCCCATCAAGGTGACCAATGACCTCCAAGTTGCTATATCCAATGATCAATTCTCTGTCCTCCTCTTATTTGGGAATAATATTATACTATCAGCTTTATAAGGTAACTGTGACCATTTAATGAAATACTACAATGCTTAGAAAACTTTTATTGTAATCATTTCTTAAAAACTCAGTCTAAATGTCAAAAACAGAAAACCTCCTAGGTTTACAGCATGCACACGTCTGTTGATTTATCTCCGTTTGTATTTCAGTTGCAGCTTTCAATAAACACTCCTTCCCCATAAGTGGGTCTCTGAAGGGAAGAGAGAGGTGTGTGGATTTGAGGCCCACACTCTTTTTCAATCTAATTTCTAAGGTCTCCATGGAGGAATAAGTGTTAATTATCCTGTATTGTGTGGGTGTCTCCACAGCATCAGTCTGAGAAGTTCATTTAACTTGGACCAATCAGAATAATGAGCTTCTCTCTCTCTCTCTTCTGATTTAAGTTTGTCAGTAGCTTTGAAAAAGTTTGAGAATTGGGGTTTTTAACCAAAGTCAAACAAAC
Organism: Delphinapterus leucas; assembly: GCF_059928025.1. Taxonomy (NCBI): domain Eukaryota; kingdom Metazoa; phylum Chordata; class Mammalia; order Artiodactyla; family Monodontidae; genus Delphinapterus; species Delphinapterus leucas. Next base: position 114,880,114 of record NC_143131.1, on the reverse strand, counting down.
TAATAACTTCCTAAAATTGGTGTTGTCAAAACAATAGCTTCAGCACCAAAAATTCAAGGTATCAAAATAACATGTTAGATCATTTTGGTTTGTCTTCTGTGTTAAAGCCAGAGATTCATCTCAATAATAAGTGAGTTTGTGAAATTTATGGACCAAAAGGAAAGGGAAGAAATTCTGGGCCAATCAAAAATCAAAGAATCTCTGTTAATATCTGTGTTGAGCAGAGCACAAGAAATAAATGGTGGATGAATATTCTAAAAACTGTTCAATACACTGACCAAATAAAACACTCTGAGCAAGTAATTTTGGGTTGAAAGCCAGCAAAAATTTGTTAGCAACATTTTGTTCCTAGAAATAATACTTTGTAAATCTTCAAACCAATGTAAAAGCATCTAAGTGACCAGATGACTAATTATTAGTCATATTAATAAATGCTTCTAAGCTTAAGTGTTCAAGAGTAAACAATCCATATGTGCAAACAAAATGTTTACCTATGTAGAAAATTCCAAAGAATCTACAAAGCACAGGTAAGTGAGTTTAGCCAGGTCATAGGATATAAGGTTAACATACAAAAATGAATCATATTTCTATATACAGTAATGAATAATTAGACACCAAACATTTAAAAAATATTTCCAATAGTTAAAAAGTGAAATATTTATACAAGTCTTACAAAACATATGTAGACTCTAGAGGCTGAAAGCTATAAAACACTAATGCAAGCAATCAAAGAAGACCTAAATAATGGAGAGATACACCATGCTCACGGTTTGGAAGACTCAACACAGTTAGGATGTCAGTTCTCCCCCAAACTATATATAGACTTAACATAATTCCAATAAAATTCATAGCAGAATTTCTTGTAGATATGAACAAGCTTATCCAAAAATGAATATGAAAAAGAAAGGAATGAGAAAAGCCATAACTACTTTTTTAAGAATGGTAAAGTTGGAGGACTCAAAGTACCTCATTTTAAGACTTAACAAAGCTATGAAAATAAAGATAGTGGGTGTTACTGAAAAAATAGATATACAGATCAAGGAAACAGAATAGAAAGCACAGAATTAAACCCATACAAATATGGTCAACAATTTCTGACAACTGTGCAAAAACAACTTGATGGAGTAAGAATAATAATTCAACAAATGAGGCTGGAACAAATAAATATCCACGTGCTATAAAAGGAACCCTGACCTGTACCTTACACCTTATGTAAAAGTTAACATAAAATGGTTCGTAGACCTAAATATAAAATGTAAACTATAAAACTTCTAGAGGACAACACAGGAGGACACATCTGAGACCCTGTGTTAAAAAAGATTTCTTAGCTTATGACACCAAAAGCATAATCATAAAATAAAAAGTGATAAATCTGGACATCACCAAAATTTAAAACTTCTATTTTTTGAATGATACTGTTAAGAGAATGAAAAGATAAGCCACAGACTGAGAGAAAATATTTACAAACCCTATCTCTTACAAAGGAATTATATCCAGAATATATATAAGAACTCTCAAAACTCAATAATAAGAAGCTCAGTTTTTTAAAAAAACTAACAAAGGATTTGAACAGACACTTCATCAAAAAGATACAAAGATGGCAAATAAGCACATAAAAAGACGCTCAATATCATTAGCCATTAGGGGATGCAAATCAAAACCACAATGAGAGACCACAACACAGAAAATAAATTGACCGTGGAGAGAACATGGAGCAGCCAGAACTCTCATAATTGGTTGGTGGTAATTGGCAGCTCTTCTAAAATTAAACATATACTTGCTATATACTCAGCAATCCCACACTTAGATATTTACCCTGGAGAACTAAAAACTTATCTTCACACAAGAACCTGTACATGAATGTTTATAGAAACTTTAGTCATAATTGTCAAAAACTGGGAATAACCAAATCCTTCAATGAGTGAACGTATAAACAAACTGATACATGCATGCAGTAGATGTGAAATAAAAAGAAATGAACTATTAACACACACAACAATATGGATGAACCTCAAAGGAATTATACTGAGTGAAAGAAGCCAGTCTCAAAAGATTATATACTATACGACTCCACTTATATGGCATTCTGGAAAAGGCAAAACTCCAGGGCCTCTTTGTTCCATGCCCAGCACAGCTACAGCTCACGGTCCCAAGAAGCACTGCAGCATGTAGCAGCTTCAAAGCCCTGAATCTGGACAAGCTGACTTGTCTGCTAACTCTGTGTCCATCCAGCAGTCCCCACAAGCTAAGAATGGTGGTCCCTTGTCACTTTCTTTAAGAAGAGACTTGAGTATGCCCTAACAGGAGATTAAGTAAAGAAGATGTGCATACGGCAGTTCACTGAGATGGATGGCAAGGTCCATACTGATATAACCCACTCTGCTGGTTTTTTGGATATCATCAGTACTGACAAGACTAGAGAAAATTTCCACCTGACTATCACACCAAGGGTCACTTTGCTGTTCACTGTATTACTCCTAAAGAGGCCAAGTGTAAGTTGTGCAAAATGAGAAAGCTCTTTGTGGGTACGAAAAGAGATCTCTCATTTGGTGAGCTGTGATGCTGACACTACCCACTACTCTGATCTCATCAAGGTGAACGTCATTCAGACTGACTTGGGGACGGGCTAGAGTACAGATTTAATCAAGTTCAATACTGATAACCTGCGTGTGGTAACTGGAGGCGCCACCCGGGGAAGGACGGATGTGATCACCAGAGATGAAGAGAAGTGAACAAATTCAGAGTATATTTTTAATATATGGACTAGACATGAGTGAGAGAGAGAGAGGGAGAAGAGTCAAGGGTTTCTCCAGCATTTTGTGCTCTCCTCTCCAAGGGCCAGTCTTGCTCCCAGTCCAGTAACTAAAAACCACAGAAAGCAAGAGGTCTAGAGTTTGAAATCAGTGGTCAAACTAAGGTGGTATATGATTAAAATGACCAGTTACAGGCTTTCTTCTTATTGTCAATTTTTATTTATTTAGGTTTTTATTTATTTTGTTATTTGTGTTATTCCCTGTTAACTACGCTAAGCATTTTCCATTGTTTTGGTATTGATTCTCCCAATCACTATATGGTATGTATAGTATCACAGATTAAAAACTGAGATGCAGAAGACTTACATGGCTTGTCCTATTTCCCACAACTGACAAGTAGTAAAAAAGAAGTTCAAACTCCAGGTCTTTCTGACTTCAAAACCTGTGCACTCATCTACTACACTACAGAATCTGCTGGGTATTCAAATATCCACATCCCAGCCCACCCTTTATTTCTCCAAGTTAGTTGGGAGTCAGCCCCAATTAAGTCTCTAGTTTCAAGTGTGCTAAGTAGAAGGGAACACGCTGCTCACCAAGAGGAAACATGGTGAGAGGGAAGAGAACAGGATTTGGGTCAGACCGACCTGTCTTGAATCTTGGCTCTACCACTTAGTCGCTATGTCATCTTAGACAAGTACACTGCTCCAATAGATTCAACAAGCATTTACTGAGTGCCTATCACGTTCCAGGAAATATTCTAGGCTCTAATGATATATTTGTGAACAAAACAGCAATGACTCCTGCCCTCGAGAAGCTTACATTCTAGTGAAAGATATGGACAATAATTATAATAAATAACATGTATGGATGTCATATAGTCATAAGTACTATGAAGAAAAAAAAGCAGGAAAGGGTGATTGCAAATGGAGAAGGGTTACAATTTTTTAAAGACAGTCAAGGAAGTCTTCTGAGAAAGTGACATTTGAGCAAAGACTTGAAGGAGTTAAAAAAGTTGTTCATGTAGATACCCGGGGAAAGAGCATTCCAAGTAAAGAGAATAACTAGTACAAAGGTCTAGTCCATGCCAAGTGAGTTTGAAGAATAGCAGGGGGGTCAGAGTGGCTGGAGTGGACTGAGGGAGGAAGAAAACCACAGGAAATGAAATCAGTGAGAGAATGGAGAGGCTAGATAATATATGTCCTTATAGGACAGTATAATGAATCCACTTTTACTCTGAGTGGATGGGGAGCCACTGGAGGGTTTGAGCAGACCAGTGCCATGACCTCACTTTTCCTGAATGTCTGACTGAGGTATGGAGAATAGACTATAGAAGACCAGGATAGAATCATAGAATCAGGGAGGCCAGTTAATTTTTTTTAGAAGGTAGAGCTGGTAGGATCTGCTACTAAATTATATGTCGGTTTTGAGAAGAAGAGAGGAATCAAGGATAAATCCAAGATTTTTGTCCTGGACAACTGAGAGGTTGGGGAATACTAACAAGGTGGAGAAGACCAGGTCCAGAGTTAGTTTCATTAAGTTTGAAATGCCTATTTGGCATCCAAGTGGAAATACCAAGATGGTAATTGGATATATTTGACTCAAGTTCAGGAGAGAAGGCTGAGCTAAAGACATAAAATCTGAAGTCCTCAGCATATGGATGGTATCTAATGATCTTAGACAGGATCACTAAGGCAATGAGTGTAAACAGACAGGAGAATTCAAAGGACTGGGCACATCTTTGGGGCATTCTAAAACTAAGACATCAGGGACATGAGAATTAATCAACAAAGATGCAAAAGTACTCATTCAGGAAGAAAAACCACAGAAAAGTATGTTATGCTAGAAGCCAAGTGAAGAATGTGTATCAAGGAGGAGGAAGTGATCAGCTACGTCAAAGCACCTAACAGGTCATGTAAGATGAGGACTGAGAACCAACCATTGGATTTAGCATATGAAAGTCACTTGTGACCTTGGAAGGACAGTCTCAGTGGAGGCAATGGGTAGAGTGTGAAAGTCTTACTGAATGGAATAAGAAAGAGTGTAAGGAGGACAACTGTCAACTATGAGTGTAAACAAGTCTAATGAGGAGTTTTTCTATAAAGTGGAACAGAAAACTAGAGTAGTAATTGGAGAGGGAAGTGGAGTCAAGAGGAGTTCCTTCTTAAGACAAGACAATAGCAACATGTTCGTATACTAAGCCAACAGAGAAAGGGAGAAATTAACAGTGCAGGGGAGAGAAAGGAAGAGCGCAGGAGCCATGTCCTTGAGTGGCGTAGGGAACTGATATCCAACACACAAGTGGAGGAGCTGGCCTTAAATAGGAGCAGCAAGAGTAAGAAGAGGGAAGAGAGTCCATGAGCACAGATGAAAGTAGACTATGTGGATGGTGCGAACATGTGAAGCTTCTCTTCCAATGAGTTCTATTTTCCAAGTAAAATAGGGAACTAGGAGGGGGATGAAGTGTTAGAAAACTGAGACTAGACAGGTATGAAACGCTTGTTTGGGACAGGGAGGAGGGTAAGTTGCCCAGGAGCGCCGCGGACTGCTTGAGGTTGGAGGTAGTGAGTTTACAGCACGCCTGCTCGGTGCAGGTGTGTGCTCTCCAGCCGCGTTAACTGTGCAGAGGCGGGAGCAGAGTAGCGGAGAGCTAGACGCGACCAAGGTCAGGCTTTCATCCAGTGAGGAGGACAAAATAAGAGGAGGGTAAGAGAGTTGATGTGTGCAAGGATGATGATAAAGACTACCCATAAAAGAGAAGCTCTGCAAGGAGGGAGACAGGGACCTGAGGGGGATGAAAACCAGTGAAAAGGTGGTGTGGTCAATGGCTTGTAGGTTTCATGGAATCAAAGGACTGCTAGAATTAGGATCCCAGATGAAGAAAGCTGGACATATAGGAGGTAGTGGTCAGAGAGAGGGAGACCTAAAGTTAGGGTCGTGGAGGAGCTGCAGTTACTGGGAATAACTAAGAGAATGAATGGTTGAGTTGGAGTTGAGGATAAGGTCACTGGAAAAGATGGTGTCAAGGAAATGAGAGGGCAGGGTAATGGAAGGGACATCTTCTTGGGTACTGAAACCACCAATAACAACAGCAGTTAATGTTGGGAGAGCGACAGTAAGACAGAAGCTAAAATCTTCAAGGAAGGTGACAGAGTAACCAGAGATGAGTAAGTGACCAATATAAGGAAAAGTGGATTCAGCCTGTTAGTTTCTCTCTCTGAGTCTCAGTTTTCTTGCTTGTGAGCTGGAAATGCTGACAGTCCTTCTAACATGAGGTTTTTATAAGGATTAAGTAAGATGATGGAGGGAGAACAGCTGTCACCCACTGGGCCTGGCAGACTTCAGTGTGCAGGAATATGGAATTATTTGTAAAAGGGCATCTGTGAAGTCTTAGGTATATGTCTCATCTTTCCAACTCAAGTTGAGGAGTGTGGCTCAAAGGCTCGCCGAGCTCAGGGTTGACCCATTTCTCCTAATCATCACAACTCCGCAGAGATGTGCGCCCATGGCTCTCTCTGGGAGGCCTGGGCCTGGCATGACCCTCACGTCTGCATCTATCCCATGTCCCATCTACCCATGTCCATGTCATCTCTGTCTTCCTGGCAGGTCCAGGCCTGCCTCCTCCAGCCATCTGCAGACACCAGGCATGTTGCCTTCCAGACTGATACAGAAGGCAAAAAGCAAACCAGCCGTTTTGGTTGCTCTGGTGTGTCTCCCTTTTTTATGGCCCGGCTAGCTGAAAGAGCCCAGGGAAGTGAAAGTCTCTAATGAAGTGGAACCTTCTGTTCTGAACTGCACTGAACCCAGAAATGCGCAGAGGCTCTGGGACGGCACAGCCTGACTCGCCCATGACAGTCTGCCTGAGCTGAGCGTCATCTGTCTACCCAGCATTTCCAAAACACCCTGCTTATCCCTAAATGATATATAGAAATGAAGGGTAGCCACTCTTGTCTGAAAACATTTTCTTGACCCTTTTCCTTTTAGCAAACAAACATTTATCAACACTTACTCCTTTCTCTAACGTAAAGGGACATTTTGAAGCAGCAGTGCTGCAAGGAGAAACGAATCATTAATTTAGAAAAATTGTTGAGCTTCTGCAGTTTTTCAGCCTCCCATCTATGTGCTGAGGAATCCAGGTTCTGGAAAAGCATAACTGCACTCCTATCTACCAACTACTATTTACCGCTCTCAGGGCTTTCGACATTGATTAACACTGAAAGTGACATTTGGTTCTTGTGTTGCTTCTGAATAGACTTGTTTCAACTAAGAAACCAATAAGGAAGCCTTTAGGGGAAAATATTTTGGGGGCGTAGTGGTTTGAAGGTGACATGAAACATTCTTTTGTCCAACATTTCGGATCATTATCTGGAACTGAAGCAGTGTGTTTTAGCGGAGAGAGAAGTTGGCATGTCACTAGGAAAGGCAGTCAGCCTCTGAAAGATAATTTAGAAACGTATGCCTAGGGAGGAGATGAGAGAAACCCAGAGGCAACTCATTAAAAAAAACAAAACAAAACAAAAAGGAGGTCAAGGTCTGAAAATGATTATTCAACAGGCAAGTAATTTAAGGTGTCATGATTTGCTGTACAAAAGGATCTGTGGTAGGAAAGGATTCTGTTAGATTTAAATTACATTTGATTTTTAAATTTATAATTTACAAGCAGATTTTCCAGCACGTTAAAAGAAAGCACACCTGTGTACATTTTTCCCCCAAATTTAGCATATCAGCCGTATCTTTCCAGTAAACTTCCTGCGTAGAGCAGTTGCCATTACAGATCGGTAGTAAATGATTTAAGTGATATTTCCATCAGCCTTAAAAGTGCATTTCCTTATCACTCCTCCCTCAGATTTGGCTCAAAATTAGGCAAGGAGGACTGCTGCTTTCAAAGAGCTCAGGGTGGGCTTTGGCAGACTTCAGAATTACTTAGAGAACGAGGTTAAAAGATTCCTGGGCCTCATCCCCAGGAACTCTAAGTCAGTAAGTCTGCAACAGGGCCTGGAAATCATAGTTATAGCATGCACCCAAGGTAACTCTGACAGAGGTGGCTAAGGAGCACACCTTGACGAATCTTGGCTTAGAGAAGATGCCCTCTAGATTGTTGTGTCAAGAGAAGTTGCCCTGCCTTCTGGATCCAGCATACCCTCTGGTTCCAACGCACTCCAAGCTCGCGCTTGGTGCACAGCTTTGCTGAGCGACACTGCTATGCTAGGCAAGCCCACCTGTGGGGCTCAGTGTGACACACCCCTGATTTCTCTTTATTCTGTTAGAACGATTACAGGAAGTTATCTATGCAATGCAAGGATTTTGTGGTGGGCGTGCTGGACCTGTGCCGAGACACAGAAGAGGTGGAAGCGATTTTAAATGGTGATGTGAACTTCCAAGTCTGGTCCGACCACCACCGTCCAAGTCTGAGCCGGATCAAACTCGCCATTAAATACGAAGTCAAGAAGGTAAGCTTCCCCACCGCCCCCGGCCTTCCCAGCTCCAGGGCTGCTGGCCTACCTTTGTGTTCATGCTTGTTTTCTGTTCCCACAAGGGGATGGTAACAACACTGAGTACCCGACTTGCCTCTAGACAGGGAACTTCCAGACTTGCAGGACTGCTCAGAGCTCCTTCCTTCACCCCCAGCCCACCAGGAGAGAGAGATGAATCATGACAGTTACTCCGTGAACAGGCTTCAAGCCTGGAGAACAAAAGAGCAGATTCTCAACCTCCAAGCCACTAGCAAGGACAAGATTACAGTGAACGCTCCCATCAGCTAGCAGGCCGATTCCCAAGCTTTCATGAAAAACATATCACTCAGCTCTGTGAACAGCATTTATTGAGCTTTCCCTGTGTGCCTGGGGACTTGTGTAGAAAGTGTCTTAGTGTAGAGGATTTGTGGGATCCATGGTTCTGGGAGGCTCAGAGGAATTTCACTCTCAAGGCTTATGAAAAGCTTTAATAGGAAGCATGACTAGACTTTCAAAAGAGTAAGTCCCAGCTCCTCAATCAACCTCAAGGTGTCTTTAATGGCCACCAGCACCCAGTAGCCCTCACACCCACAGTGGCTGGTCAGACTGAGTCCCTAAGGAGCAAAATTCAATTATGGTTCCACTTTGGATATACTCTGGATTCTTTAGAATCTGCTCTTATGTTAGACGACATCATTCATCCTGATGAAAACTGCAGAGCTCCAAAGATCCATATGCTTAAATACCAATGTGCTTTCCACATAAGCAAGATGGCTGATCAGTCTTTAAGGGTTTGGTTTTTTTTTTCCAGCTCTTTTACAGGGTGACTACTGGGGGGGATTTCCAATGCCCCCAAATTGGCCTCTTGGCATTTCTCCTCTTGTCTGATTATCTTAATTTGTGTAGGATGAACCATCCTTCAAGAAACCATGTATATCTGTGGTATTCATCTAGAGAGAGCTTCCAAGTTTGATAAAAATCTTCCTGTCCTTTTACTTTTAATAATAATCAAAAATTCTAGGAAAAATAGCTTTTTTCAAAGACTCTGAGTCCTGAAGATAAAATTGATAAATCATGGGAAATGTGGCCTTAGATTAATCTTCAGAAGCATAGAATTACAGGAGGGGAGGAGTCAGGCTGCAGTTTCAAGTATGTACAATCCTATTTACTTAGTGTAGGGAAACTCACTTTTTAGCTTATCTCAAGGGCTCACTGAGGCGCTTCAGCAAAGCACAGCAATCCCTTCCTAAAGGTGCTGAGATATCCATGATCTTGGGGTTCAAAGAAACCCTGCAGAAGAGACTGCTTGGTAATGAATGGTAACAAGCCTGAGTTTCTAGCATTTCCTTCCTTCCCCAAGCCACAGTATTCTCTTGCTTCCCAACACAGGGTGAAAGGTGAAGATGTATTTGACACCCCAAAGAAAAGACGATGTTTGGCATTTGCAGATTTACGTTCACAGTTTTGGCTATTCACAAGCAATTCCAACAGCCCATGAAAATGCAAGCATTCACCATTTTTCTGAAACATAAATCCAACTGAGCAACACAGTCACTGAGGGTAAATCACTGAGCAAGTCCAGAGTTTGGCTACCACTTCAGAGCCTATATGTTCCTTCTCATTGTCAACTACCAAGTACAAAACAGCCCTGGTGATGGATGAGAAGAAAAAAGTGAAAACACTCTATGAACATGACAGTTTGGGTCAGAATAAAGAGGTTTTGTGAGGGAAATTATTTACTCTAGTGGTATTTGCTAATTAGGAGAATCATAAAGGTCTCAAGAAACACTCATCATGAATGTCAAGTGTCTGCTGCAATCCATAGGTAGGAAGATGATAAATGACCTGCATAAAATGTCAGCCTTGCTCATTTCAAAAATCTCCAATAGGTAATTCTCTCAAACCACATATGCCATCATAGAGAGCAGACTCACAGTTTTCCTTGACATGTATTCTATCGTGAATTACCAGCGAAAATACATAATATTTTAAAATCTTATTGATATTATAATGAGATTTCATTTTTAATTTATGAACTTTAGAATGCTTGCATGGGCACAATCTAACCCTGGGTCTTTTAATTATGAAACAACTAGCACCAAGGCTTATTTACACCTGACATATATATGTGTCATAAGGCTGGAATATAAAACCATAAAAAAATTCCTAAGGCTCTGCCACATATCAAATCAAACCATTAATTCAGTGATTAAAACAAACTAGTTGTTCTTGGCAGTTCCTTGAGCTGCTAATAGGTGACCTTAAAAAAAGTTTTTGTGTTCAAATAAATTTAGAGACCTTGAGTTAAGCAGAGTCAAAAAGATTTCTTCGCTTAAAGACATTATAGAACCTTGATCATGCATTGCTACTCTAAAAGAAGAAGGGTACAATGTGTATTACTTGACCACAGAACTCCCTTTCTCATGGAGCATCTGGTAAAACTAGTTTTCCATGTAACAGTATCTGGGAAACTCTACTACAGAATCAGCCTTTATATTTATGAAATGCATAGATCTGAGTGAAATGGGTACCACTCTGTGGCTGGTACTGCACCCCAGATCATGTCCTTCATTTGAATGTTTGCCTCTCTTCGGGCATCACCCTCATGTCTGGTCCTCTGGCTGCCTCAGCCATAATGTCAGCCTCTGTTACATAAAGACCATTACCCCACCATGGCACAAGGGACCACCTGGTAAAGAGGGAGGAATGATGAAGGGGATGTCAGGAGATTTCTAGCATGATTCTTACATTTAATAACCACATGGTCTTGGATAAGTCTTTGAAGCTCTATGGGCCTCATTCCCCTTCTGAAAAATAGGCATATATGCTTTTGATTCACAGGCTTTCTGTGAACTTTCAAATGAACTGATATGAGGGTAAATGCTTTGGAAACTGAAAAGGTCTCTACAGCTCCATAGGAAAGCATCATCACTGTCATTCAGTAATGCTATGCTCCCCCTTCCTTGGGACTAGACGGGTCCTTTTATCCCCAGAGATATTCCCTAGCTTGTCCTTTGTTATCTTCCCAGAGAATGCTAGAAATGTCCCCCTGGGTAAGGACATCATCCCTATAGCCTAAAACTCCTCCCCCAAAGACCAAAAGGCCTTGTGAGGATATGGCTGTTCTCCATGACTTCTGCCTTAATTAATAGGGTGACTCAGCCTTCCCACTGTGTTTGGAAGGCAGTGTTGGAGAAGTGGCTAAGAAGGTACCCTTAAAAGTTAATCACAGTCCAACCACTTATTAATGGGGTCACTTAAGCAAGTCACTTAGCCTCTCTGTGTCTCACTTCCCTCATCTATAAAGCTTGGTTAATAATGCCTACTTTATTGAACTGTTATAAGAATCAAATGGAATAAAGCATGTGTGCCTCAAATAGCCCCAGGCCTCACCAGCCTGTGGGTGTAAATGAGGCAGTATTAACACACACATTGCACTGGCTTAGAGTCAGTGTTCACATTACTTAAGACATTTCTGTTATCCACCTCAGTCCCCCTAAGCCTTTACAGGCCACAGTCCCTTCAGAAGCCAAGCATGCCTCATGAAGAAGCAAGGATGCTTCTTCCCCATACTGAGTCACAGCTAAGCCCAGAAGCAACTCTACCTATGCTTCACAGATAAAGAAAACAATCCCTCCAGCTTTGGCCTACAGCCCCAGTATATATACAGGCCTTGGTCTTCTCCCCCAGGGCCAACCTGAGTGAACAGACATCTTGCAGACTCCTCCATTTCTAGCTCTGTCTCCAGGGAACATGCATAAATATCCTTCTTAAAGACTCTCCCCTCCCCCAGCATATCAACTCTAAATAAATACTTGGGGACTCTGAGTCACACCAACTGGGAAGACCTAACCAGTCTGTGATTCATTCAGGTTCAGCTGGCCCAGTCTGCACCCATAAAGAAAGATCAGTGCAGTGTCTGGCACACGGTCATTGCTGACTGACTGGTTACAGAGACAAGATGCTTCGTGCCCTTTACAACTTGTCTAACTGAAGACTCACATCGGAGCCCTTCACTCTCATCCCTTCCTCTCTCTCCTCTTTATCGCTTCTTCATTTCTAGGCTTACAGTGGGGCTATTTTCCTTTCTCTCCCCTATGTCATCTCTTCCTCCTTCCTGACTTCAGGTCAGCCTTAATGGGGATTAGTTGCATCTCCATTCACTGAAAGAACTTTGTGGGCGTGTGTCCTCCAGGTTCAAAGCGCCAAAGGACAGTGAGACAGGAGACCTGGAAGGTCCTATTTTCTACAATAGAAGCCTTAACTCCACCTGTAGAGGAGATGGAGGCCCCTCTGGACATAATTAAGCCAAGGTCTGCTACCAAAAAACATGGGAACACGTGAATATTTTGTCCAAAATTATATCACTGTCATTGCAGAAAGCATGTCTATTATTAGGCAATGTCACCAATAAGGGTGGTTAGTTTAATCTGACAAGTTGTTTTAGCCATGGCCTGTAAGCCCTACAGTCACTGATCAGCCTGCAGGGGATCCTGAGGAAAGTAAGACACAGTCTTGCCCTCAGAGAGCCATCAGTGTGGTGGGTAAGGTGCAGACAGACAGGCTCTGACCACAGCAGCAACAGCCTCTGCACTTTGCCAGCTGAGCAAAGTAGAGTTCATAGCAGTTGCCTCTTTCAGACTCCAGGTGGCCCCCAGTTCTAGCGTCTTGACATGTGGCTTGATTTGGAGGATGCAATTATGGTACCAGCTATCTTTCCTTCCAGCTGATGAGACCCACCCACTCTCCTCAAGAAGCAGCACCACTCAGCAGAGCCTTCCAGATCCCAGAATTTCAGAGGTGCCCTTTCCTGACTCTGCCAAGCTCCTGGGTGATTCCTGGACCAGAAAGCTAGTATCACATGAAATCAAGACCAGGGACAAGACCATGGGAGGGGGAAGGATGCAGGCGGAACCCTCACTAGCCCTACTTAGTAACACAGTTCCCTTTTTCTTCACACTGCTGTACTCAGGAAATAATATCCCCTGTGATTTTCATTCACTGGCTGACTCATCATTTAACTAACATTCACTGATGTCTACTACATCACCAGCTCTGTGTTCAGCACTGGAGAGACTGAGAAGACCCAGGCCTTGTCCTTGAGGGGGGTTCATGTAGCACTGGAGAGAGATGTGTGAACAAAGGGTCACAATCCTGTCTGAGCAAGGCAAACAGGAATGGGAAGGGGGCAGCACGGGGGTCAGAGGAAGCGCTGACCAGCTCAGTCTAGACCTCAGGAAATGTTTCCCAGAAGTGGAAATGCTTGAGGTGGGGCTTAAAGGATGAGAGGTTCTGGAAGGGATGGCAATTTAGGTAGAGAGAGGTTAAAGTTAAAAAGCCACAGATATCTTAGGAAGAGTGGCACGTTTATGAAAGGAACATGTTTAGAGGGGGATGTGGCTGAGGCTGTGCTATTGTGGGAAAGAAACAAACTGGAGAGTTTGTCAGCAGCAGATCCTTGAGGGTATCATATGCCACGCACAAGGAACTTGGACTTTATCCTGCCAGCACTATCCAATAGAATTTTCTATGATGATGGAAACGTTCTGTTTTCTACCATCTAATATGGTAGCCACTAGCCTCATATGGTTAATTAGCACTTGAAATGCAGTTAATGTAATTATGAATCTGAATTCTTAATTTTTTAATTAATTAAAATTTCAATAGGCACATGTGGCCAGTGGTTACTAAACTGGACAGTATGACTATATATCCTCATTCACGCATTTAACAAGCTTTCTCTGAGTGACTACAAAGTATGCCGCGCTAATCACTGGGGATGTGGTAGTGAATAAAAATGACGTGATATGAACCATGGTGGGGAAGATGGATATTAATCAGAACATCACACCAATAAATTGTAATGTTCCAACTGAAGTCAGTGTTATGAAGCAGAAAAACATGGTATTACAACTTCTAAAGGCAGATATGACCTAATTCGGCAGGTCAATAAAGGCTTCTCGGAAGAACTCAACGCTCGCTCTGAGAAAAGTTAGCCAGAGGTGGGGAGGGCATTTCTGGCAGGAAGAAACATGTTCAAAGCTGTACAAAGGCCCTGTGGTGAGAAGAAATACAGCCTATAAGAGGAACTGAAAGAATGTGAATGTGGCAGAGTCAGAAGGCATGAGGAAGAGTGGGGTGTGGGATGAGTCTAAAGAGGCACACAGGAACCAGACCACACAGGAACCAGAGGCTTGTAGACCATGCTAAAGGATTTTGTTTTTGTTCTTTTTTAAGGAACAATAGGAAGCCATCAGAGGAATTTAATCAGGGGTGGTTTTCTCAGGATAGAAAGCCTCTGAGAAAGGCTGAAAAGCAAAAAGGGTGGGTATGGGGCTTCCCTGGTGGCGCAGTGGTTGAGAGTCCGCCTGCCAATGCAGGGGACGCGGGTTCGTGCCCCGGTCCGGGAGGATCCCACATGCCGCGGAGCGGCTGGGCCCGTGAGCCATGGCCGCTGAGCCTGCGCGTCGGGAGCCTGTGCTCCGCAACGGGAGAGGGCACAACAGTGAGAGGCCTGCGTACCGAAGGAAAAAAAAAAAAAAAAAGGTCGGTATGGATGCAGCAATATTGTTGAGCAAAAGGGACAGACTATTAATCAAGGCAGGTGAAGTTATGCTGCGTTAACAAGCAAAACCAAAGTTGTATTGGCTTTTAACACACACAGACACACACACACACACAAATGTTTATTTATTGCTCATCCTATTTCCATCTTGCAACAGAATTCAGAGGAATTCACTCAGGAACCCAGGCTGATAGAAATGCCACTATCTCAAATGTTTCCACCCTGCCAAAGGGAAATCCAGCCCTGGAGAGTCTCACATCAGCAATTAAATGCTTTCACCTGGAAGTGACACACATTGTTTCTGCTTACAACTCACTGTCAACAATTAGTCACATCACCCACCCCACCACAAAAGGGGCCAGGAAGTGCTGAATAATCCTGCCATGTGTTTGAAAGGAGAAAAAAAAATGGAGCTATTTGGTAAATAGCACTAATGACCACCAACAGGAAAAAAAGTTGAGGAAATTAATATTAAAAGCATCAACATCTCTATAAATCGGAAGCAGAATCACCCTCTGAGGTAGAAGGCAGCCTGAAAAAATTTTCTTTAAAAAGGTTTGAGGAAAATTCTGTGGGAGATGGGAGGAGAGAGAGCTGAACAGTAGACCCAACAGCCCAGCCAATACTAGCGACTGTAAATTCTTTGCAACAGCCTGTGCTCTTAACAAAAATGGAAAATCTCTACAAAAACTGGTAACATACCAAGTCAGTGTCCTCCATGAACCTCAGTTCCCTGCTGTGAACTTCATTTCAAGATTCCTTCATAGAGATGGAGCCCAGAAGTGCACAAAATGTGCCCACAGAGGAGAATACCAAGGAGGGAGGGGCAACCTTAGAGGGGAGGGGTGTGGGGGGAACATTCCCCCAGCATCACCACCCTGTCTAAAGCTGGGCCAGGGCCTCTAACAACAGCATAAGTCTGTTTGTTTGTTCTTTCCTCCAAAAATCACCATCTTGTGCACATTTTACAGTCATGCCATAAGCTGGCCCATTTTTCTACCTGGAAAAACTCCCATAAGAAGAAAACAGAACGTGTTGTGTAGCAATTTATAGTGTCACGGCCAGGAGCATGCCGGCTCACACTCTCCACTTACTAAATATGTGGCTTTAGTAACCTGTCTCAAATTACTTAACCTGCTGGCCTGCAGGAGCCCCTTGGATAAGGCAGATGCTACTCCAACCCTCAAAAGCCTCCTGGCCTAAAGCTGTGCTGAGAGAGACAATGAGGCTCAGCAGTAGATGCACAACCGGCTGAAACCCCTCACCCTAGTGTGGTGACCACAGGTAGGGACACTAGAGACAGCAGCTGACCTCTACTGGGGTTCTGCTTCATTTCCTCCGCCTGCAGAGAGCACAGGGCCAGCGAGCAAAGGGAATGTGGGGACACTGGGGCTTTCTAGAGGACGCTTGAGAGGCCAATCAGACGCTCACATGCTCTGAGCAGACATTCTCCCACTGTGTTTTCCTGCTGAGGCATCGTTTCAACAGATGCTCAGAGTTAAGAAGACCAGAGCTGTCACAAACACAGTCTGGCTGGTCAGGCACTACCCCAAACTGTGCTGCAGGATGTCCAGGAGTTGCCAAACGCTGCTGGAATCCATCGGTATTGAAAGCATCAATCAGTGTCCTCTTCGGGGATTCCTCTCAGCACTTTCGTGGCCCCAGCTGGCACAAAAATGACCAACGTCCATTAATCTCTTGGCTCAGAGGGGCTATCTTTTGCCTAGGAAAAGTAGTCTTGTTTTTCTCAAGCAACAATCCTAAGAAGAACTAACGCAAGTATGTATGTACCCGTTTTCTGCCTGGAAAAACTCTCAGGAGAAGAAAAATAAAACCTGTTGGGCAGCAGCGTACTGTTATGGCTGGAAACCTGACTACATATGTGCAAATCCCAAGTCCTTCATTTACTAGATAGGTGGCTTTAGATAAGTTATTTCATCTCTGGGGCTCAGTTTTCTTATCTGTACGGTGGGGACAAACAATAGTACCTAATAAATGACAATCAATGTTTATTAACACATAATGTAGCTAGAACACAGTTAGTGCATAATGCTAGCTAATGGAAACTATATGCCATGTTGGTTTCACAAGCAGAAACTACCCTTAAGACAAAACCAGCCTTTTTCAACCTCAGCACTGTTGACATTTGGGGCCAGATAATTCTTTGCTGTGGGCACTGTCCTGTGCATTAGAGGATATTTAGCAACATCCCCGGCCTCTACGTACTAGGTGTCAGTAGCACCCTCCTCACAAGTTTTGTCAACCGAAAATGTCTCCAAGACACGGTCTCTAATGTCTCCACAGGAAGACGTGGAAACAAAATCATTCCCTGTTGAGAATCTCTGGGTTAGTTTTCAGGATCTAGGCTATAACCCCTTAACTGTAAAACCACTGAGGACAGGGATTGTAGTTCCCCAAGGATGCACTACATCTGTCTAGACCAAACCCAACGTTAGATCGAAATCAAACTCAATGTATCTCTCTAGAACAAATTAAGTTCTCATACTTAGCTACATAAAGGAAACCACTTGGGAGCTTTGTAAAAAAAAAAAAAAGAAAAATGTCAGTACCTACCCACAGAGCTTCTAATCCAATTCTCCTGTGTGAGAGCCCAGGGACTGTGTTTTTAAAAGGCTCTCTAATGATTCTAAATTTTGTAAAGACTGAGTTCCTGGCAGGTGGGACCTCTCCTCATTCATCTTGGTCTCTGAAGACTGAGAAATAGTACTCACCCTACACATCATGTGCAGTCTCTATGGTGAGCAAATGAATAGACAGATGGGTGTAAAATGTGAAGCCATAGGCGTTAATGTACTCCAAACATCTGTAATTCCCCTCACGATCAAAAGTCCATATAACAGAAATCAGATGATGTCCCAGGCTGGCCTGAGTATGGGGCCAACATCTCCATGCCCTCCATTGCCGACCTGTGTCCCTTTTGGGTTTGTAACTGGAAAAGAGCTCTTCCTATGCAGAGATGCCGTAACAGTAATTCTGGCCTGGCAGTCTTAGGGATGGAGGAGAGCAGCAGGTGGCTCTCAGGGTGGCCCCGCACGGCAGGGAGAGGCAATGGGGCCTCTGTCCTCCACAGGGGAGCTCGGCTCACTGAGTGTTCCACAGTGGGTCTCAGGAGTGCTCCTCCACTCACTGGCCTGAGTTGCTGACCTGCCCACCCCACCCCACCCCACCCCGCCTGGCTCAGCTTTAAGAGGGAAAAGCAGAGCGTCTGACGCCTCCTCTCTGCCCGTCCTCAGGCCTGCTGTTGAATCATCTGACACAATTTTCTCTAAAGAGCAAATACTACTGCACATTTGCAAAAGAGATTTCACTTCCTCAAAGTCCACACAACCAGACAAAACAACTACTGCCTTTTTGGTTATTCTGCTGCCTTCTGTTCAGCTCTTTGAAATATAAATATTTGCATGGAAGGATAATCCTTTAAAGCACTTTTCTTCTTCTCGGTTATCACGTTTCCTAAGCTGTGTAGCCTTAGTTTACCTATCCTTATATCCATCATGTGATGCATTTGTTAAGGTATTCAGAGGCTGATTATTATTACATTCTGAGTTAGGGACTAACAAGAAGAGAGGAATTTGAGGAGCATTCAACGAAGGAACATAAGTCGCCACTGCCTCCAAGAAATAGGCGCAAACCAAGTGCATTTACCAGCCCAAAGTGGAAAGAACAAGAGTCATTTTCAAATTGTCACTTTTATCCCAGTCAAACAGATCTTAGAAATTATAGCCCCCCCAACCCAAGGACCTGTAACTAACTCCAGCGATTAAGCTAAAGACCAACTACACATTTCCGTCTCATTATTTCTGTACTAAATGCTCATATATGGATTCAGAGTCTTAACGAGCATTTAATCTTTTATCTATTCCTCCCATTATGTAGCATAATGCATTACTCTTTTATTAACATTCATCTGCCTAAGGTCACCTACAAATTTCTTGATGGAAGAGGAGTCTTGTAAGTGTAATTGTGGATGAAAACCTTTGCTTAATAGAGATGCTTTAATTTATATAATGCAAGCCATAGTCCTGTCTTGCCTGGTTTACTACAGTAGCCTCCAACTGATCCATCTGCCTCTGACCTCACCCTCCCCTCCTCCTCACCAACAGGCACAAGAAACAGTCAGAGAACTTTCTGAAATAGTCAGATCATATCAGCCTCCCACTTAAACCTTGCATCTAAAAGTGAACAAGAAAGGCACAGTCCCTGACTCCAGGAAGTTCTGAGGCTAGTGATCGTCACTTCCAGAAGCAGAGTTGGAGACAAGGGTCCTTGTGCAAGTGAGTAAGAAGCCTGCAATGAAGGGGCAGAAGCAGGACGAGGCAGGAGAAGCTAAGCTAAGGCGTGGTTTCAGTGAAGCCCTACTGAGTAGCACGGCAGACGTGTTGCCCTGTGACTCCCTCCCTCATCAGCCACTCTCTATCCCAGTGCCCTCTTCTGTAGCAAATATCATGTCATTTGTCTACTCGTTTATTGTCTATTTCCCTCAACACAGTAAGCTCTGTGGTGGTAGCTCACCACTGTATTCCTAACCTAGAGCATACCCAGGCAAGCAGAAGATACTCAAAAATATTTACTGAATAAATGAATGACTGAGTGAATGAATGTACCATACCTGAGTTTTCCTCCAGTTTTCATTTTTCTCAAATACAACAAAATCCCACGTTCAAGGTGAGATTCATTCCTAAAAGCTTTTGAGGAAACTCAGGGTTCTCTTGAGAAACAAAATGAGATAAATAGGAAATGAGTCCATGATGAGTTACTAGACATTAGGCATTGTTTGTCTCATTCTTAAAGTCCTACAACTACTGGCACAGAGTCCACGGAAACTCAGATCATGACTAATAGCCTTATTTTATTTAAAAATAAAGGTCATTTAAATACAAAATACCATTGTTTAATAAAATCAGTAGCAATTTGGCCAGCAAGTTGCATCCTGAAGAAATTACAAGTCAATTAATCTTTTTTTTTTTTTTTTTTTTTTGCTGTACGCGGGCCTCTCACTGTTGTGGTCTCTCCCACCGCGGAGCACAGGCTCCAGACGCGCAGGCCCAGCGGCCATGGCTCACGGGCCCAGCCGCTCCACGGCACGTGGGATCTTCCCGGACCGGGGCACGAACTCGCGTCCCCTGCATCGGCAGGCGGACTCTCAACCACTGAGCCACCAGGGAAGCCCCCATTAATCTTTTTATATGTATTACTCCAAAATAAAACCGTTGGATCCATCATCCTCTGACTGCTTTGCTTGCCCCCCTCTGATAGGTGTTAGCTCTTCCTGAACAGGCCGACTTGCAAGCTTGAAGGAGGGAATAATCATGTGACACCTATTATCAGCTAAATCTGTAGATACTAAAAGACCTAGCCCCTAGAAGATGTGGCACATATATACAATGCAGTATTACTCAGCCATAAAAAGGAACGAAATTGGGTCATTTGTAGAGACGTGGATGGATCTAGAGACTGTCATACTGAGTGAAGTCAGTCAGAAAGAGAAAAACAAATACCGTATATTAACACATATATGTGGAACCTAGAAAAATGGTACAGATAAACCGGTTTGCAGGGCACAAATAGACACAGATGTAGAGAACAAACGTATAGACACCAAGCGGGGAAAGTGGCGGGGGGGGGGGGGGCACCTGTGATGAATTGGGAGATTCGGACTGACATATATACACTAATATGTATAAAATGGATAACTAATAAGAACCTGCTATAAAAAAATTTTTTAATAAATAAATAGAATAAAAGACCTAGCCCCTGCCATCAGAAGCTTACATCCTAAAGGGCTACACACTTCTGACTCCAGCCCTCTGTCTAACAAGGAAAGGAAAGATCAATTTAGACAAAAAATGATGTTGGAAACCCTCAGGGAGGCAGAATAGGTAGCTTCTGAGTCAGACCTTGAAAGGTGGGTCAGAGCACCAAAGAAAAGGGGATTCCAGATGGAGAAAACAGTGGGGCAAAGCACAAAGCTGTGTTAATGTTTGGAGAATCAGAGGTGGTCAGGGTAAGGACACATGGGAAGAAAGGCTGGGGTGAAGGGGACAAAAATGAGCGGGGCGGGGGAGCGGTGGGCGTTGTTCAGGAGACTGGGCTTGAAGGAAATACGACCTGCTGGGGAAGCAGGGCCAGCTCTGATGGGCTGTGAAGAAGCCATGCTGAAGTGTTCCGCCTTCATTCCGTAACAGAAAGGGAATCCTTGAGTTGTCTTTGCAGTTTACCTTGATAATTTTACTTATTGTACAAAAAGCATTTTAACAATAAGAAAAATATTTAAAAGGAAAGGAACAGACTACATTCATATGCCTCATATGTCAGTTGCTTTCATTTGTTTAACATTCTTCCCATTCTTTCCCATAGTAGGCATGTATTTATAATACATACTTATAGGGTAACTAATTTTGTGGTTGGATTTACCAAGCATTACAAAATAAACAGTTTCCTATAATTATCATGTTTATGTCAGCATAACATTGATGTACCATTGTTTATATTTTCTCTACTGGTAAACATTCACTTTTTTTTTTAACATCTTTATTGGAGTATAATTGCTTTACAATGGTGTGTTAGTTTCTGCTATAACAAAGTGAATCAGCTATACATATACATATATCCCCATATCTCCTCCCTCTTGTGTCTCCCTCCCACCCTCCCTATCCCACCCCTCTAGGTGACCACAAAGCACCAAGCTGATCTCCCTGTGCTATGCGGCTACTTCCCACTAGCTATACATTCACTTGTCATTATTTATATTTTACTATCAACTCCATACATGTCACTTTCTTTCCTTCTTTTCTGTTATTTCCTAAAATTGGAGTTCTGACAGTGAGGCTACCGGGTCAAAGGACATAAATATTTGTGAAACACACTGAAAAATTATTTTCCCAAAGGGCAATACTATTTCTTAATGTCAACAGTATTATACAACTAAACTCGTTTCATCAATACTTTGCAAGCATGAAGTATTATTAGGATTTTTTCTTCTAATTTAAGAGATGTAAAATACTATCCTATGCAAATTTTTAAATTCATTCCCCTGGTCACTAGGCAGATAAGCATTTCCTATGTGAATTCCCCCTGCCCACAGCCACTCACTACACCACACCACCAATATCCTTTAGCATTTCCATACTGGACCCTTCATCTTCTCCGTGTTGACGTGTATGGCTCTTGTGCAATACAGAAACTTCTACACATGTGTGGCCAAGTCAATGATATGTCAGGACTGTAGGTAGCAAGATGTGATGGTGTATACGAGATGGGGACTACCTAAGGTGCTTTTAGATGAACCAGGGGGAGGTGATGAGGGCCTAAATAAAGTAAGGTGGTAGCTATGACCAAGAAAGGAAGGAATCTGTGTAACTGCTCTTTTGGAGGTAAAAAACAGGACTTTGTAACCCAGGGCACAAGTTTAACTTAGAAGCTTCTGTGGGAGTCTGGCCTACCATAGGATAAATTGCTTTACTCAGATTCTAAGTTGCCCTAACAGAGATTTCATTTAGGTGAGGGATGAAATTGGAGGCTATTTAGGAGCTTGGAGGACTTTGCAGTAGGATGGGGTACCTCAGAGCCCTGGGCCTACATGGATGGAGGGAAGGACTGGGCAGAGGACGGGGAAAAAAGAATCAGGACTCAGAAGACAAGGAGAGAAGATGCTCAGAAAGAAGGCACGTAGAGGGCTTCCCTGGTGGCGCAGTGTTTGAGAGTCTGCCTGCTGATGCAGGGGACGCAGGTTCGTGCCCCGGTCCGGGAAGATCCCACATGCCGCGGAGCGGCTGGGCCCGTGAGCCATGGCCGCTGAGCCTGTGCGTCCTGAGCCTGTGCTCCGCAACAGGACAGGCCACAACAGTGAGAGGCCCACGTACCACAAAAAAAAAAAAAAAAAAAAAAGAAGGCACATAGAGTAGCTCTCTGGCATTGAGTGCCAATCCTGTTCCAACTCGTCATTTGCATGCTGCATACTCACAGAAGCCTCAGTCATGTTTTCCCCATTTAAATGATGAAAGAACCAAGGCCCAGAGAGGGAGAGTAAGTCACTGAAAATTAGACAGCTGGTAAGAAGCAGGCAGGGACTTCAACCTACATGCCTGGTCCCAAAGCCTCTGTTCTTAACTACCACACTGTGCTGAGACCCACAGGGCTAAGACCGGCTCTCTCTGCCTAGGAGGTTACCAGTGGGATCCCCAAAGAGTGGGGAGCACTCTTAAACATTAAAAGAAATTTTTTAATGTTTGCTAATTTGGAAGCTGCTTTCAGTGACCATCAGGCTGGCATTTAGTAAAATTAAGACCCATTAAGGGAGGATTTATAAAAACAAAATTCCAACAACCAAATCCATTAGCACTAATTACAAATCCTTAACTGATAACAGACCACTGCCCAGTGAAAACCGACAGGGTGGGAGACATATACATTACATATACATATACGTATATGCAGTGTTCTATTATAATTGTATATTCGTAAACAGTGTACACATATCCTAAAGGTTCTTTACGTGGTTGTTAAAGACTTCTTCCTGAAATAATTGACTCCCTTCCAGATAATCAAAGAATGAATGTTTCTACTGAAAAACAGACCTTTCCACATGATGTGGAAAAAAACATTCTGTGTGGCGCAGTGGTTAGAATCATGAGCTGTGGAGTGAGACAGCCTGGGGTCGCCCTGGCAAATCACTTAACCTTGCTCTTCCTTCATCTCTAAAGTAGGTGTAATAATACTTGCCGTATAAAGTTCCAGTACATAGTAAGTACTGTATAAATGTGGACTAGTATAGCACATTACAAATGTTATCTTTCAGCAGTTATTCTGATCTGTAGCAGGTACTAGTAATTAGGGAGCTGGCTACGTATTACCTGGTTGGCAGACAAGGCACAGCTCACTCCAAGTTGTTATACTCTATTACTAGAAAACAAATTATCTATTTCTAACCATAATCTGTTCTGTCAGAATTATTTTATTATATTACTAAAATTTTACATATAGTATTATACATGTATATACAATATTAAGTTATGTAATTAGTGAAGAAACAAGTATAACCAGTATGAATTTGCTTCATGACTCTCAGGGGTAAGAAATCTCACATCTTAACTGCTACTTGGTATAGAAGAAACTCTGGAGTGAGAGTTCCTGGGTGGTTCACATCCTGGCTGTGTGATCTTAGACAAGTCACTTAGCCTGTCTATGCCTCAGTTTCCTCATTTGAAAAAAAAAAGTTAATCATCGTATCTATGTCACAGGATTATTGTGAGGATTAAATTAATCACTTAAAAATGTCTGGTGCATCATAAATGTTGGCTCTTATCATTTTTAAATTTTTCTAAATCATGTCAGATCTAACCCAGGGTCTCCTACACCCAGGTTGCCAGGAAATCCTGCCTCAGTCAGTCTAGGGCATCCTCCTCTGTGTCTTATCACAGTCCTGAAGACTCACCTGTATACCCAAAGAGGGCTCTTAGCCTGTGCCCTTCTCTTTGCGGACACCTGATACCCCTAAGACGCACTGATCACCTCCATCTGTCCACAAGCTGTGGCTCCATCTTATTCATTCAACAGTTTGTTTTTTGAGCACTGTATCCCAGATACTATAGCAGGTGCTGGGAATATAATAATAAAAACAAAACAGACAAGAATCCCTGCCCTCATGGAGCTGCCAGTGAAGCAAGATCTCTAGGTCAGACTGATGCCGGGACCCTCTCCTGAACTTCCATTAAAAAAGCCTCTTGGGGGCTTCCCTGGTGGCGCAGTGGTTGAGGGTCCGCCTGCTGATGCAGGGGACACAGGTTCGTGCCCCGGTCCGGGAAGATCCCACATGCTGCGAAGCGGCTAGGCCCGTGAGCCATGGCCGCTGGGCCTGTGCGTCCAGAGCCTGTGATCCGCAACGGGAGAGGCCACAACAGTGAGAGGCCCGCGTACTGCAAAAAAAAAAAGCTTCTTGGCCACTGTCAATACTAGCACTCTGAAATTACCCCTATTGGGGGTCCTTCTACCTCCAGGGCAGACAGTTCAAGTAGAACCTGATGCCTACACCCCACAGAGAACTCCCAAAGCCCACTCCCCTCTCCTAGTCTCAGGAAGTATCTCTCCACCACCAGGTACCCTCCTCCCCTCTAGCCCTTCCCCTTCACTGGGCCTTGATCCGAAAATAAGGCCAGCATATGGTCTTCAAAGCCATCCCTAAAGCCCCCAGAAACTGTGAATTTCCCCCTGAGCTAGGACCACTTGGCTCACTAGAGCCCTCCTGGCCACCTCCTCTGGAGGTAGAAGGCAAAACGCCACTCATTCTCCCATGATGAGCCTTCAGCCAAGAAAACAAGACAGGCTCGATTCTCCCAGGCAGCTTATATAGACACCCAGTGATACAGAGGGGGTCAAGGGAGAAGGCATTTATGATTCAACAGGCGGTAGGCTACGCCTGGACTACAGAGCTGTCAGAGGGAAGGAAGACACAGAACAGACTCGCAGATCTGACAATCAGAAGAAATTTTGAGAAATCCATTGCAGCAGGGTTCAGGAGCCAGGCTTCAGATGGTCTGGGAGCCATAGGGAAGGTCAGGAACACAGGTGAGAGCACAGCTGTGATTAGGAGAGAGGCTTCTTCCTCAGAGAACGGAGAGGAGCAGAGGATGAGCATCAAGGCAGAGAAGAGGTGAGGACGGAGGAGAGACTGCTTGTCCAACACCCAGGGACCTGAGGGTGAGAGCGCAAGAATGATGGTGGATTCTGTAACCTCCCCTCCCCCATCTCCCCAAGAACAAGGAAGAGACATTATCTGGCTAGGAAGGATGGATTTCTGCTAAGAACTGAGCCTCCTTCAGCTGGACAAGAGGCCAGACCAATAGTGCCCACTATGCTTAGACAAACATCACATTTCTTCCCACGTCTATCAGACTTTTGGATAATCTAGCTCTTGCCTACTTCACATCCTGCCACTCTCCTCTTTGTTCATTTTGATCCAGCCCACTGGCAGCCTCATTCTTCCTGAAACACACCAAAGCCTTCCTTGACCACCCTGACCAAACAGAGGTCTTCCCTCTGCTTACCACTCTGTCCCTTCCTGTCCCTTTACCCAGGTCACCTGGCTTCCATTCTAGATTCTCAGACCTTAGGGTAGTGTCTTTGCTATACAACTGACATTACAGTGACTAGAAGCTATCCAAATTTGGGATGGAAAAAATGTAAAAAGTATTCTGCATAGCTCCAGGTGGCTTTGTAAATTAAATTAAACCCACAACTGGCCCAGGAACTTTCCCCATTATTGATCATTAACATTTAAAGAGGTTGCAAAATGAATCCTGGACACTGCAATAAATTATCATTGTCTATTAGGCAGGTTCCATGAATCAGGTGGCCCTGGAGCCTTTTGAGACTGTCTGACGATGTAATTTAAATGACGTTGTTCTGCTCTTTGGTAAATGAGTGGACAGCAGGGGCGTAAGTGGGGGCAAATGTGTGTGCACATACAATCTACACTATGGGCATCTGGCCCATATATCTAAAAATGAAAGTCTATTACAACTCTCTCTAGCTCCCCAGGTACCTGCTTTTCCAAGTCATATTTAGTTTCCATCTTAGCATGAGGCAAGACCCCTTCAGAGGCTCCCATTTCCCATCACTCCCCAATGGTCCATTCACCCTGAGATACCTACACCTCTCCTGACACACCAGGCTCCAAGGCATCACTAATAATAACAACCATAATTTATGAAGTGCTTAATCTGTCCCCTTCACCATGTGAAGTGTTTTGAATGCATTCATTCCATGTAAACCATCAGTACTGCCATCCCCATTTACAGATGAAACAGATTCAGCTCAGAGACAGAGGTGAGATTTAAATCAAGATCTAGCTAATTCCCGAGCCCAAACTCTTTGCAACTGCTTCTCTTCAACATGCCCTTCCTGACTCTCTCAGTGGCCTGGTTATAGCCTTCATGGCTCAGCTCGAGAATCTTTCCTCCAGGAAGCCTTTTCTCACTATCCCTCCATATCCCCTCTTGGGCTGCTGTATCATGGCATGCACGGCTAACCCCTGTTATGGCACTGATTGAGCTACACTGAATTTGCCTGCTTACCTGTCTGTTTCCCTAAGTAGACTTTGAGGGTCATGAGAGCAATACGGAGAGACATTATTTGCAAACTTTGTGTTCCTGCTATCTGGCTCAGTAGGTATTTTCCGGATGGATGGATGGATGGATGGATGAACATAAATTTATGTATACACAGATGTAACCTTAAATATATCATGATAACTTATCAGACTCAGTTTCCACTTCTAAAGAATATGAACATGCTTAAAGAGAGATTTTATTTGCCAGAGGTTGATAAAAACCAGCATTCAAAGTACGACCAAAATTAACTCAACCTATCAAGAAATTTTCTATATATATATATATCACTAGCCCCTGAATGACAAAGGAGACGACTGTCTCTTCAAATACCAAACACATTGTCAAGGGGACCTTTGCAATGCTTGAATATTCATACCCCTCATTTGACATCTAAGAACACAGAGCCAGCGGTCACCTGCCTGACCAGAATGTGCCTTCACCAGAAATAAACGCTGCATGTTTCCCAGTGTTTGGGGTGTGATGGATTTCCACATTTCTGAGAGAAGTGAAAGGACCAACTGAGGATGTTCAGGCTGGAAGCCTTGGGTGACAGCAGGCACCAAGAGAAAAGAAACCAACATTTACTAATTATCTAGCTAAGGTATGTGCCCGGCTTTTTGTCTACGTACCAATGTCCTTTAAAGTATCAGAGGACAGAAAGAAGCAGTATGACATATGGGATTAGGAGACACCCTTTAAAAGTTCTCTGTGTGCTCTAGATGGGAACAATTACGTTGGTTGTTGGGGAGGGGTGCTCATAACAGACACACCCTATTGTCTGCACAGGGTCCGGAGCCACATGGAAGAGCACTTGAACACTGTCTACACGGGACTTAACTTTGTTGGTCAGCTCGGTGCCAGAAGGTGGAAGAGCAGGAAATAAGGTTAATTTTTAAGGAAGGTCTGAGAGAAAAATTCCTAGAAGAGAGGAGAAGTCTGGCCAACACCTGAGTGTGAGGGATAAGCAGGGGTTCTGGGCTCAGCAGACGGTGGTCCTCAGATCATCCCTGGCCTCCCCACAAGCCAAGATGAGCTGTGTGTAGGGAGCTAAGAGTACTGGCTCAGGATTAACACCTCTCTCCATCCAGCTTTCGGGAGGCTAACTCATATAGCCAAATGGAGGTAAAATGAAATATGACAAGTGATCCTCCACTTAGGATCTCAGAAGCAGAATCAGGGAGGCCCGAACCCTGAGAAGGAGAAACTGCAGGACAATGGAAGGTATTACTTCACCCTAGGCATCACTTCCAGGGACTCTGTTGGGGTGCTGCCCTCTTGAAAAGATGAGTGTGAGAGGAGACAGACGTTTCTAGGGTAAACAGATGGAGATCTGGAGACAGGCATGATGGAGAGCAAGTGGTCATCTCTGCCAAAGAGGCAGATGTCCCATCTGCCAAGGAGACATTCAAAGTCCTGAGGAATTCAGCTCTCACCACCAGGTGGGAGCCCACCAGCCCAGAGGCAGAACTACAGGAGAAAATCAGCCCCTGAGAGCAGAGAGCAGAAGGATAGACACACTCTTCAGAGGCATGGACCAGCCAGGAGGCTTCAATGCAAACAGAACAGGAGATCAGAGAGCTGATGGTGGGGCAGCCAGAGCACGGCTACAGAGGCCCAGGAACAGCTGTGCCTGTGCACTGGACCAGCCACCGAGGAACAGTTCAGAAAACATTTAGTGACGGATAAAGTGACTTGTGTAGGATACTGGAATCAAGCAGAAATATATAGGAAGAGGCAATCATAAAAAAAATCCCTGCCATCTAGCTTGAAAGGGCTACGAACCATCAAGATCTGGGAATTAACAAGCTTCCCAAAGGTAGAGGCCTTGACCATCTTGCTCACTGCTGTGTCCTCTGTGTCTGAAAATGCTTGGTGCACAGTATCAGCTGGCACTTACTGTCTGGTGGATGGATGCAAGCATGCCTACCAATGGGGCTAGGTTTGTGCTCACCAGCCGCCAATATCTGGAACACGTGGGTCACAAACATGCTACTTCTAATTCTTGAACCAATGGTTGTGCCATTATTTCAGCATTTCTCATTATCATCAAAATACTGGTAATACTAACGTTCTTTAAGTGTTGAGAATTCATAAATTTAAAAGAGTGACACAAAAATCCTAAGCATGTGTCAAATTTAAAACTATATAGAAATAAAAGCATCAAGTAAAACGAAAACATGGGCAAAATACATATTACACATACATCAACGATATATTTGTAGGAGAGAAGTTAATTTTAAGTGTTATTTTTAAATAATTACATAAGAGTTAAACGTAACGTGTGATTTTAAAAAGTAAAGTGTGCTGAGTTATACACACATTACTCTGCAAGAGAAACCTGGAAATTTGGGAAAATCATAATAGAAAGTTACAGGTAAACTCAAGACAGTTCCCTCTGATTCTTTCATCTGCAACTGATCTAATATTTCATTCCATAATGGGAGAAAATCTTCTGGAGAAATGTATGACTACTTCACCCTACCACTTAGCACTAGCTCCATCAACCTAGGACTACAATTTTTTATTGGCTGGAAGCTGTGTTTATAGTTCAAGAAAGCATTTCTGGTCTTTGTCTTCTTTTGTTTAATTAAGGATATAAATGTTGATTTCCTGTATCAATATCGATACCTTTGGATGTATGTTCTCCTAGTTGATGAAGTCTTTGAACTTGAGTTAGAATTATTCCTGCAGGAAAACTTTGCTGTCGTCGATAATCAAATTTCTTTCTCTACTTAAGAATCATAAGAAATATATAGATGAATACTCTGTAAGTGACATACTTTTGAAGGACTAAAACTTTTAATGCGTGACATAACTCTTTGGACAGGGCTTAAGATAAAAATGATTTACATTTCTGACTTTTATTACAGAAATAAAATATTGTATTGACAACAACAACAAAACAGTATTGTGGCACTCGAGAACTGAACCATAAACCAAAAACTGAAAGTGCATTTTCTGAACCCTTGAAACCTCCTTTGAGTTAGTCATGCTTATGGTCATTTTATAAATGGAGAAACTGAGGCCTGAAAACTTAAGCTACCCTGTCCCTTAATAGTCAGTGGTAAAGCCAAGACTGGCAGCCAGGTGGGCTGACTCCAGACCCTGTGCATGTTCTAAGACCTTGCACCTAAGGGACAAGAGTTACGGATCCAACTTGGGAATATTATCAAGTTCTCAGGCTCAAAGAATTATCTGAAACTACAGCTCTTCCTAGTAAAATGTCAGCATCAGGTGGGATTTGGCAAGAGGCCGGAGATCCTAAAAAGATCCTTTAGCAAAGCGGGTTTTTGGCCGGAGTCTGTATGTTTCAAGGCTGTAAATCAGGGCTTAGGTGACATCCACATTAACCTGGTTCCTAGCAAAGTGCTGACCAGGCAGTTGAGCCACGGCTGAATCAGTTGTTGCCACTCTTGTCTGTATGGAGGAGACAGAGCCCAGGATTGCATCTTTAGCATGATGACTCGCTCCTTTTAGGAAGATGAGGTTGTCGAGGAAGCTGGCTTCAAGCCTTTCCCCTTGTGTATTCCTGATTTTTATCTCTACTGGGCCTTGGCTGGCCCACAGGCAGAAGCACAGAGAGATCAGAGGTCTAGCAACAACTTGAATCAGGAGGTCCCCTGGCCTCTGTAAGCTTGGAGAAATCACTGTGGTTCCTCATGCTTTGGTGTTTAAAATCTGCCTTGTGGAAATACAGGATAATAGTTCAAAACATTGTCTTTGGCTTCAAGTCCATACCCTGTTATATCACCTTCGTGTTTACAGGCAAGTTACTTAATTTCTCTGTGTCTCATGCTCCCATATTTAAAATAGGGATATAACAATATCTATCTCAAGGAATTGACATGAGGGCTAAATAACAGCGATTGTTAAGCAAACAGCCTGACACAGAATAGATAATCAATAAACATTAGCTACTCTTTATAATGATAATAGTTATTACTATTTTTATTACATAAATATTTTCCAGATTGATGTCAGTTTGGTAATGCCATACATAGAAATTAAACAACCCTCATTCAATCCAAAAGAGAATCCTCGAACCCTATTTCAGCCTCCCATTTCAATCTTCTCCTGCACAAGAAGACAAGAGCCTGGTTTAGTTTTCATCATCTCTCCCTGTCTGCCCTCTACTAAAGACGTGAAGACAGTTAAATGTTCATCAGACCCTGAGAGTAAGAGAGGATGTGTTATATTTAGAAATCATTCTGGGAATATGAGTCACAGAGAAAATGATGGAGCAGATCTTAGAGGCTTCGGAAGAGTACAATTTATCACTCAAAATATGTTTACTGAGTACCTACTATGTGCAAAACATAAGGCTGCACACTCCTGGGGACAGAAAGACAGTTGGTTCCCTCAAAGAGCTTAAAAATAGCAGAAGAGATCAGATGTAAACACAATAATACAGCTATTCACAGCTTGACCCATGACCATGACTGTCAAGTGAGTTGGCTGTACAA
The DNA here is from genome assembly GCF_059928025.1 of Delphinapterus leucas. NCBI lineage: Eukaryota > Metazoa > Chordata > Mammalia > Artiodactyla > Monodontidae > Delphinapterus > Delphinapterus leucas. Next base: position 114,848,755 of record NC_143131.1, on the reverse strand, counting down.
CAAGACCCAGAAGAGTCCAAGGTATCTCAGGGGGCTGAAGGACTCTTGGTAGGACTTGAAAGTAAAGAGAAACTTGGATGTTGAAGACTGATTAGGAACTGAACCAGAGAGAAACAAGATGGACCTTCCTTGAAACAGGCATGAGGGCTACTACACAGGCCATGTTTAGGAACAGTATGTAGAGCAGTTTGGGTGAAAGGGAGGGATCAGGAATGTGAGTAGTTAAAGATAATCCAAGAAGGTTTGCTAGAAGCTGCTTCCATTTCTCCTTGAGTTTCAGGCTAGGGCACAGCTCTAAGTAGGGTCGAGAGAGTCACTGCCCAGGAATGGAGAGTGGCCTCTTTGTGACACTGTGAAAGAGCAGAGGCAGTCATCTGGAGCCAGCTGGAAGCTCACTCTGCGTCCACACACAGTGTGACTCTGGCCATGACAACACAGCCAGACTGGAAACCAAGTCACTTCATCAGCACCCTCAGGGCTCAGTGCTGTGGGAGGACTCCCGGGAGCACTAGAAAATCGCACAGTCAGCATTCGCCTCCAGGAGGGCCAGCCAAGGCCCGCTGCCACTGTGTCTGCACTCAGGAAGTGGCTCGCTCAGAGCTCTGGGAGAAGCCCAGAACCATTTGTTTGGGTCACTGCACCCCAAAGACTGAAGCACAGGCTGCTTCATGAGAAAATCATTCTTTCCCTGGCAAGAGAGATGCAGCTGAGTCACAGATACAGTCCTCAGAACCTACCAATTTGGGGCATTTGTGTAAGTAATCCCTATTTATCCGGAAAATTCAAGCTTTGACTAATTTGAGGTCGAGGAATTTTCCACGTCCTGCTGACCCTGGGAAACAGGAACAGAGAGTTATCTTTGGGAACAACAAGCAAACTGCTCAACTGAAAAGACGATATCAAATCTCTGTCTCTGTGGGCGTGAAGAGGCTTCAGAAGTGCCCATCTCCTCTTGCTGCCCTGTAGACTTCCAGAATGGCTCAATCAGCAGCTACCTGGCAGGACGCTCCGCTATGTAAATAACCAAGAACACGCCAGGGTTGGCTGGGCTAGCAGATGCACAAGTGGAAGAGAAGGTAGGGGAAGCTGGAATCGAGCGAGAGCCATCTGTGCAGGCATCCAAATGGAATCTCCCAGCAAAGAGGGGAGTGTTTAAAACACACTCAGTTAGCAAATGGGGGATTCTGAAGACAGCGCTGCAGAACAGGTGAGGAGAGGGAGGCAGGTGTAGAGGCAAGGCACGTGAAACACAGCAGCAGAACTCCCCAAGAGCTGAGCTCCAATCCCTGCCTGCCTCCCTGGCTCCACTCTTGGGCACCTCCTGCAGATGGTGGTATGAATTTTTTCCTGGTAAGATCTTTGAACTCCTAGCTCAGTTACCTCTGGAAATGAAGAAGTTGTTGTTGCTGCTGCTGTTGTCGTCATTTTCCAATCTCCTGGCACTTCTGCAGTGAGAACTTCAGTGGAGACATGAATTCAGTCATCTATCTGCTCATCACGTCTCCTGGATAGCAAGCAAACTTTCAGCCTCTTGTACCCATGTGTGTCTTCCAGATGTGGTCACATGGCCACAAGTGCTGGACTCTGCCACACCACAGGGACCATGTTTGGAAGGCCACTCTCGTCCTCTAGATGGCACCAGGTTTGCAGTCTGAACTCGGAGAACTTCTTGCTGCACCATTCACTCGTTCAGATGACACTGCCTGAGTACCCATGCATTGAGCACCACCCTAAGGACCATAAGAGCCCTCCAGAGGGGCTTTCTCTCCAGTAGAGGGTTACACAGGCATTATAACTATGATTGATGAGAGAGACTACAAATGACTTGAGAGGAGAGAAAGAAAGATTCTCACCTGAATGGGCAGGGTAAACTTTCACGGAAGAGACAGTTATTGATCTGGACAAAACCTGGCTATGGGGGGATGAGAAGGAAAGCACTCCAGGTTGCAGCGATACCTTGACCAGAGGCTCAGAGATGGTCAAGCTTGGGAAGGCTCTGAGACAGCTTTGCTGGAGTTTGGCCAGAGACTAGGGATGGGGAGGAAATGAGCAGAAGCTGGAACAGCAGCTGGAAGTCAGGTTTTAAACTCTATCTCTTACTCTCCCATCCTTTGCTCTGTTCTTCTGTTTCCTTCCTTTCCCTCCCTTTCACTTGCTTCCTTTCTCCCCAACCAAAATCCCCTCCATCTAACCCTAACCCTCCATCCTCCCATCCAACCCAAACAGTGCAAATGGAGTGGATGTGGGATTATCATAAAACATCTACTGCTCTGGAGAAGGAAGTCAGAGATCAACTGTCCTCCCCAAGAGGACACAGCCCACTGCCACAGGGTGAAAGGAGACACCCAAAACTCTGGCTGGGGGTATGAGCATCTCTGCAGCACATGTGAAATCTGTAGGCTCACAGAGAGGCCCTCCTGCTTGGCAGGTAGAATATGCCAGAGACCTGACCCAGAAAAGACGCAGGAAACGTCAGTTGAGAGAGGCAGTATAAGGAAGTGGTTAAGAAATGTCCACTTTGGATCTGACAGTCACAGTGCCATCAGCTCTATAATGGGCATAATGGATTAAATGAGACAATGTTCATAATGTGCTCAAGCAAAGGGCCTGATCCATATGAGTGCTCAGTAAGTGTTTGCTTTTACTGTTTTATTTATGGCAAAGAACTAAGACCGGGAAGGGCTAGAGTCCAAACCAACCAAATCAAGAGAATTTCAGAGGGAGCTTACACATGAAAAGACCTCAGGCTTTGGAATCAGACAGACCTGAGCTGGAACCCTGACTACACCATTCTCTAGCTGTGGGACTTAAATTGACCCAGCCTCAGTTTCCTCAACTGCAAGATGGGGTTGATAATACATCCTCATTTGTATATGAGGATGTAGATAATACATCCATTTGGGGGAGGGTTATTGTGAAGATTACAGATAACATAACCAAAGTTCCTTCATATACTAGGTCCTAAATTATTAACAGTAAAAAACACTCAAGCTGTGATTTTAAAACATTTTACTTTGTCTAGTGCCCGTGCTTAGAGGCTACTTGAAAGAGGTATGAATTGTGGGGCTACCCACCCAAAGCTCCAAGCCCCACACCTTTTCCTTCTCATTCTCCACCACCATTTACCCAGAACTATCCTGGATTATACTCTTGTAGTGGCCTCTCAGGAGGTGCATGGCTAAATAAATAGGTTCAGTAGGCATGGTGGCAATGTTGGTTCCATACCAGAATGCTCTATTGATTGAAAACTTAATAAAACAATGGCAACTTCTGCTTTCTTTTTTACTGTAATTAAGCATACTAAGTTCTTCAGGAATGTTTAACTCTAAAATCACATGGTCACTCAACACTCTGCTGATGGATAAACTCAGCAAAGGGAAGAGCAAAGAGAACTATTTTAAGCCCTGGAGGGAGAGCAGAAATGGTAGTAGGAACAGCAGCAGCAGTAACACCAACGTCCACCTTAAAGTTAAAGTACCAGGCCACGTACTGAGCACCCAACACATGTTTTCCTCTCTCGTAGATCACGAAGCTAGGAGAAGTGAGGTGGCTTGCCCAGGGTCACACAGCTAGAAAATGTCGTATCTGGGATTTGAACCAGGATGGTCCAGCCTCAGAGCCTGTGCATGTAACCATTCCGCTAACTGCCTGCACAGAGAAGAAGAGTCTGAAGGTTAAGTTATCAGTGTAGACAAAGCAACCAGCTGTGCCAAGGATGTGGGGCTCTCAATAGTAGGTCTCACAAGAGGGAGGGACCCAGGAGAAAGCACACTGATGGGATGAGCATTTGGTGTTCGTTCATTCATGGAAGGCTTACTCCGTAAACTGGTGGGTGTTACTGCTCAGCCCTACTCCATGCACAGACTCACAGAGCTGAGAGCTCCCTGTGGACAAGGATTGCAACTTCTCTGTATTTCCAGTGCTGAGCACAGTGCCTGGTAAGGGGCAGCAGTGAGGAAAAATATGTTGAATGAATGAATGAATGGACAAACCAACAGACTAAACTAGTCAACAACTGACATTTCCATTCCTCTTCTTCCCTCGTCAACTTCCATGACTTGAGAGCTTTGCCAAGACAAAATGGGAGGGAAGAACATTAGCACCATTGAACCAAATCCCGTGAGATGCAGCAGACAGGAAGTGGCACCACAGAACTACACTAATTCAGTCTGACTGTCCACACTAAGAACAGCCACTTGACAGCTGGTACAGTATCTGTCTCTTTTTGCCTATGTAGACAGTTTCCAGAGGGAGGAAAAAAAGATTTCTAGACGGAAAGGCTAGTGATGAGCTAAGTGGAAAATCTTGACCACAGTCACACTGGACATCAGCCTTTGATGGTTTATCTGTACAAAATAAGTCATTTTCTCTATAAGCATTGGATTTCATAAATTTTTCTCCAGCTAATTTATTCTTCGGCTTATCAGATCATGCATTGCCACATCTCATTATTCTGTAAATGAGGCCCAGTGTCAGAGAAAAAAAGTCTGTGTTTAAGGATTATGGAAATCATGCAGCCTCAAAGCCTCAGCTCAAATGTAGCCCTCTTCCCCTCCCCACTAAACGGGAAATGCAGGATTTAACAGCTTTTAAGGTGGAGGAGGGGAGGGACATCGAGGACGGAGAAGTACTTCTGCGGGTTCAGGAACCTGTACTGCGCCTCACTGATGGAGGGCTCCAGAGTGCAGGGGGAGCATCAACATGGAGCTGAGTAGACTGGATAGTGACCCTGACTGCCCTAGCAGAGACCAGCCCATTTTTACCTAATTGCCTGGATAAAGCGCTTTCATCGGAGGATACGGAGGGAGGTACTGGATAGAGAGGGAGTGGCCTCACGCACCTGTCAGGCTACATGAACCTTTCCAAAGGCAACAACACTTCAAGAAAATCTGCCAAAACAACGTGGAGGTCAGAATAAAGATAAGGAGGGTGGAGTAGAACCTCAGGGAGTGAGGAGGAGGACAGAGAAACAAGAGGAAGAGGGAAAGGAAAAAACAGGAAAGGAGAGTCACGGGCTTATTTTTATTTATCAAATACTAACACAGCGCTTACTATTTGTCAGGTGCTGTCCTAAGCACTTTACAAATCCTTACTCACTCAATCTTCATTATTAGCCTCATTTTACAGAAAAAGGAAGTTAAGCATGGAAAGAGTCAATGATCGAAGGGCATATGGCCAGCGTGTGGCAGGGCCCGGACTTGAACCCAAGCAGCCATGTACCAGTCCACACGCTTAAACACCCCCCATCAGGAAAGTCTTAGCCCTGTTGTAATATGAATATATGGCCCAAGGGTGTTAATATTCCGTGAAACAGCCCTAAAAATACTCAGTAGTTACTTAAGGAATGTTGATAGCTCTTCAACAACTATCTATTCTTAAAATATCAGATATTTCCTTATAAATGAATACAAAGCAGGGAAAAGAGTGAAGGGGATAATTTTCCTTCAGGCTATAGAAGAAAAATAGTAGCCCATGGACCAACTGAACGCAAAGAAAGAGCCAAGATTTGGCCAATATGCCCAAAAGTTCCCATATGCCAGCATTATATTCTCACTGTCACCAGGGTCTGGGAGGAATAGGAAGCTCAGGTGAGATATTAACAGAAAACCAGCTTTGGGTACAAATGTTGTTAATCTAGACATGAAGGCTGGTCAAACATGCCACCAGAATAACTGGCTTGAGATGGACTCAAGAACCGGCAGCCACATGAATTCTAGGCCCTCCTGACCCTCAGGTCCTGTTTTCCAGTCTCCTTCTCCATTATAGGGAATTCTGTCTCAGAGATCCCTCCTATCCCTCTTTGCAATTTAACTTCTTAGCTCCCCGCCCCAACCCAGTCCTCTGGAACAGTCCATCCCAGCTGTGGGTCTGGTCTGACGTGTATTCTCTTGATAGGCTGCTCTGCTCCATGTAAGCCTACCTTAACAGTCTCAGCTCCAGGCCATTACTACCTACTAGGAAGAGTGTGAATCATGTCGATGGGAAAGCTGAGGTGGTCAAACCAGTTCTTCCCTTGAAGAACTTTCATAAATGCGTACCATGCTCTCAGTCCAGAATGGTTTAGGGGCAGGAATGGCCTGGGCAATCCTCTTGTTAGGATCCAGATCATTCCATCCTATTGTGAGCCAGATGCCAAAGAAATCTGGCCCAAGACAACACTGATTTTCTGAGTTCCCACTCTGTTCTATCTAGCTGTGGGCTTTCCTTCCTCTGTTCCTCTCTGACCCTGCTTTTAAAAACCCTCCCCCTGCTCCTGCCTTTGTTCCCTGACTGAGTGCCCTTCTGGTTAGGGTGTTCTTTGTGTCTTGATGGTGTGCCTCACGTTACTCTCATCTTCCTTGGGTCAGGAATGATGTTTCTTTGTGCTTCAAAAGCACAGTGCAGAAAAATCCTCTGATACACATTGAACTGTGCGTCACGAAGTTATCTCCGAAGTCCTGCTACCACTACAGAAAAGTGCCCACATACAGATAAATGGCAATCTGGGCTTTGGCTATCAGCTGCCGTCAGCTTACTGGGAGTATTATAAAGTCTGTCTACAAATAAAGAGCATGTTTGGAGCTAGGCTGCTTTATTATGGAGGAAGAAAGGCCACTGTGGAAATTAACAAAGGTCTAATCAGAGGACAGAGCCTCAAGAGAGACCCCCCTGTTTTAGTCGGGACCACTGTCCTCTGAGGCAGGTAAGGGCGAGCGGGAATTGTTCCCACTGTGTTCCCTCTCAGAATTCTTCCCCTCCTGCTCTGCTGCCCAATTTGTTGTGCTGATTTGTCTGCAGGAGGCAGCAGAAGCAGCATGGATGGGCTTCTCCCCAGATAAAGAAAAAGAGGCCAAAGGCAGGGGTCAGGGCAGGAGTCCTTCCAGAGCAGCTACAGTGCAGGGAGCCACAGGGCGAGCCAAGTGGTCTTCCGCTACTTCATGAGACTGTGTGTTTCTCCAGAGCAGGACCATTTCAGCACCGAGGGAAGGCTAACTGTTGAAAAACAAAACCGACTGCCCCCCCCCCCCAGGCCCGCAAGTTGACCTGCAACGGGACGACTTGCTGTGATCAGGCTCTGAAAATTACTGAAACATGTGCATGACGTTCTGTTGTTTGCTCCACTTTGTTGTGAGCCAGAAAGGGCACAGGAAAGCATGTGATGGCCTGAGGGTTCCTACCTGGGTTGAGGAGAATCTGTTACTCTTGTTCTTGAAGGGAAAAGCCACAATGGTTGACATGAATCCAATAATGCTGCCCCAAAAAAGCCTCATCTGCAGCTAATGATTGAGTAACAGTATCACCAGGGCTGCTGCAGGGCCGAATAAAGCGTTGATAGCATCCTCGCAAATCATTTGGTTGCTACTGTGAGTTCCCAGAAACTGGAAACAAGAAGATGTTGCCATCTGCGTTGAGAATTTTTTAAATAGCTCTATTTATATTGTTCTTATAATGAAAAGGGAATGTTTTGCATTTCCCAGAAATTGCTGCATATATCCTCTTAATACCCAATGAGGCAAATGGGATGAAAATTGGGACATTATGATCCAGGGTAATCTACTGAAAATGCAGTCTCTTTGAAGAATGCCCAGTCTATCTGCTCTAGTCCATGCGTCCCAGCTCCTATGGCATATGGCTATCCTGACAGGGCCAAAGAGCAGGCTGCCTAAAGCAAATAATGGCTTCCCTTTGTCACAGGGAGGAAATAAGCTAATAAGATTAATTTTCTCAAGTGTAAACTTTATTCCCATAAATGTTACTTACATATTGCCTATTACCAGTTTCTACTGGCTGAGACTCAGGATCAACTGAAAACAAATGGCCAAGTAGCACCAAATATTTGCAGAAAAAGGATGCTTGGTTACAGCAACTCAAGTCAACCTGCTGAATCAATCAGAAAAAGGAAGATGCTGTATATGAATCTAGAGGTGTCTTGTGGACCATGTGTGCAGAGTGGAGCTGGACCTCAGAGAGGGTAGGACACTATAGAACCTCTTTCTATACAACTTCATCCTTCTTCTTTTTAACTGGCTTGTTTTGCTACTTAGTCTACACAGTGGAAGGTAGCTGCCCAGATCCCTGAAGGTTACATGTTAACTCCTCAGTAAATTAAAAGACTGCCTCTCTCGATCACAGTCTCAAGTAGCCTGGGCATATACCCTGAGAAAACCATAATTCAAAATTATGTGGAGACATGTACCACAATGTTCACTGCAGCACTATTTACAATAGCCAGGACATGGAAGCAACCTAAATGTCCATCGACAGATGAATGGATAAAGAAGATGTGGCACATATATACAATGGATATTACTCAGCCATAAGAAGAAACAAAATTGAGTTATTCGTAGTGAGGTGGATGGACCTAGAGTCTGTCATACAGAGTGAAGTAAGAAAGAGAAAAAAACAAATACCATATGCTAATGCATATATATGGAATCTAAAAAATAAAAAAAGGTTATGAAGAACCTAGGGGCAGGGCAGGAATAAAGATACAGACATAGAGAATGGACTTGAGGACACGGTGGGGAGGGGGAAGCTGGGGCGAAGTGAGAGTAGCACTGACATATATACACTACCAAACGTAAAGTGGATGGCTAGTGGGAAGCAGCCGCATAGCACAGGGAGATCAGCTCGGTGCTTTGGGACAACCTAGAGGGGTGGGATAGGGAGGGTGGGAGGGAGGCTCAAGAGGGAGGGGATATGGGGATATATGTGTGCATATGGCTGATTTACTTTGTTGTACAACAGAAACTAACACAACATTGTGAAGCAATTACACTCCAATAAAGATGTATAAAAATAAATAAATAAATAAAAAGAGGAGTAAAACAAAAATAGCCAGCTGAGAAAACCGAATGGACCCAGTTTAAGTCTGGGTTCCAACCCTAGTCCAACATATATCAAGAAGGGTGAGGTCAACAATACAAAATGTCCACAAAAGGCCCACCTTGTAACCTGGCATAAGGGCAAGGCAGATCCAAGAGAGGGACGTGGCAGTGAGAAGCTACTGCATGGGGATACGATGTGTCAGCACTCCAGCATGCTACAATAAGCAACAGGGATGCAAGCCAAATACCACTGAAATCCAGTGGGGAAATACTGAGGAGTTTTAACACGTCCTCTGGAAACTCCACTGCAAGAACTTTTTCTTAGACAACAGAGGAAAAGAGAGAGGGACTTTTCTACAATACCTCGTTTAGCCCCACAAGACAGTGTGACAGGCTCTGTTTTGCAGAGGACCACACTGAGGCTCAGAGAGGTGAAGTAGCTGGCTCAAGGCCACCTGGCTAGTAAATGGTAGAGCAAAATTCAAACGCATGTAGACTCTAAAATCCCATTCATGCTCCATCCATTCCAATATGTTGACTCCCAGATGAACTCTGCCCAGAGATAAGTCTCCTTGGATTGGAGACAAGCATCTACACAGAAGCTGACTGTCATTTTCTGTGCCTGAGACTTCTCAAGGCCCTCAGTTTACCAAGCCCTGATGCAGCCAGTCCTATGAGGGCCAGTCCTACGAGGGCTCATAGCACAGAGACCCCCAGCATCCCCAAGTCAGAAGGGCCCAGCAGGTACCTGACCTAGCTGCTCTGGCTCGAACACCCAGGCCACCCTCCCCAGGGGAACATGTCAGCCCCGAGCTCCTCATAGGTCATATACTGTTCAAGTGCTACTGATGCCATTTTCCTGTTTGCATTTTGTTTTTGTTTTTGTTTTGTTTTTACAGTTCGTTGCTCATCCTAACTGTCAACAGCAATTGCTTACCATGTGGTATGAAAATCTCTCAGGCTTACGTCAACAGTCTATCGCTGTGAAATTCCTGGCTGTCTTTGGAGTCTCCCTAGGCCTCCCTTTTCTCGCCATAGCCTATTGGATTGCTCCGTGCAGCAAGGTACAGACTGCTTAAGGTGCATGTCTTTGCGGTTATTTCTTCTCTCTACTTAGCATAACCTAAAGTCCATTTTGTCCAAATATGCAGCTGACCATTTCCCACATTTAAAGAAAATAGCCCTGAGAGACCCAACAAAAGTAGAAAACCACTTAAGAGGGAAAATGCTAAGATTTGCTTTTTTAAATCATTTTCTTAAAAGACAGAGGAGTGATAAAATGGAAACTTTTATACACACAAGGCATAATCTGATCAATAACAGAATAAAGGGGGAAGAAAGGCACTTTTCCTTTTCTAATTATACAATGTCCTAAACATGGCCTCCAAACCCATAGTAATAATAATTATAATAATGATAATAGGAATAGCCAACATTTATTGAGTACTTTCTTTTTGCTAAGCCCTTTTCATGCAACACCTCATTTCACTCTCTCAATTACATTATGATGCACACACTTTCTAAGCAGGTTCAGAAAGGAGAAACAACTAGGAGCTGAAAGTCAAAGGCTTCTCATACTGGGGCACTGCAGACCCATCTCAACATCTTCCTGGTTTCCTGGCTTCCTTGTCTGGGTTCTGGCCCACATGGGCAGCTAAGTAGGTCACTAGAAGGAAAAAAGACAAAGGAAAAAGGAGGAGAGCTGGAAAGGTGCAAGGCTGGGTTCTTTTCTCACAGGAAGGAGGAGTGTCTGGTGCCCACCTGTAATGGAAGGAGTGGAACCTGCAAGAGCCAAGCTGCTGCCCCTCCTGTTCCACCCTCCCTACAGCCCATCTGACCCAAAGCCACAAAAGGCATCAGCAGTCACTCCAGCTTCAGGCAAGAGCTAGCGCCTATAAAAACAAATCATGTCGAAATTCTGAAATATATTTCGTAGGTTAAGTGGTCATTAAAGTTTCCAAAGCTGCATTTACTTTGTGATATAGTAAAAAAAAAAAAAAAAAAAGCAATTAAGCTTAGGTAATCAACATTCAGTAGAAGAAATATGACTACAGGGAGATTAGTTCCACAGGGAATTTGATCAGCTAAGGCAGTTAATAAAAGTGTCATCAGTGAATGGATCCTCTTGTCAGCTCCACCAAGACAAAACTCATGCCAGGACAATGGGCCCAAGACTTCAGATCTGCTAACGAGGCCACCTAACCAGGCAGGCAAGGAACTGACTGCCTTAGAGTAGGAGGGGTGTCAGAGAAAGAAATTAGGACTCAAACTCCTTCTGTAGGATAGTGTTAAAAATAAAAGTCCTCATACTGAATATTTGTGGTGTTCAACCTCATATCTATTGAGGATTTTGTTTCTATGGCACTCTACCATGACACAGATTTCTAAATCGGTATTCCCCAAATGATACACATGTAGGGTAAGGTTATTTTTTTCTGTCCTTTATCATGAGCTGGAAAAAGCACAGTGAGTGAAAAAAGACTAACCAGATTGAAAACTGGATCAGCGCCGGTCATTTGTTTTAGGCACTTGTTTTCATAGTAGTACTATCTAGTCTGTACTGCAAGTTAGATCACTGCCTTCATCCAGAGATGGACAGGGATGCTGCCTCCACACTCTCTAAGCCACAAACTAATTCTAGGGCATCAATCATTAAAATAACAGCCAAACACTGCCAATCCTCACTTTTGCTGTAAAACTAAATGTGACAGCTTCCAGGGAACTGGGACTAAGCAACACCAGCAAACTGGTTTGCCTCTACCTGCCTGGGGAAATATTCAGAAAGAGATGATGTGCCAGCTGCTGACTAAATTTTTTAGATTTTCAGTAGGTCTGAGAAGAATCTTGGCCAATATCATGCAGATGTGATGCAAAAAAAAAAGGATGTGTGGACGGGGGAGGAATCCCGGACTTTCTGGGGACCCAGTAAATTCAAGAGACTGATGCCACCATGGAACGTAGGGGTGAGACCTATGGTGTCTTCTGGAATATTCTAGAAGTAATGATTGCAGGGAAGTTTGGCCCCATGGCTGCTGCTTCCTCTCCTCTGTTCAGAGACTATTCTGACGGACATTTTGTGTCCCTGGAATGTCCAGTAAGACAAAAAAACAGCTTGTACACTAAGCCCTTGCTTGTGGCCACTGGCAGCTGGCGGCAAGAGAGGGTGGCATTTGATGAGGACGACTGGAAGTTCAGACTGGGGAGAGATGCTGGAAACTCTCTGGGTGCTCTACTGCAGTCATGGCCTACCTTGTGGGCAACTGGCTACCAGGTCCTAGTTAGGTGCTTACACTTGTGGGCTAAGAGCCCAGTGCCACAGAACACAGAGGTGTGTCAACAAGTAAAAGCAGGTGTCCACCCTGAGGGCTTGAGAATGCAGTTCATTTGGAGCTAATTCAGGAGCACTACTCAGTTATCTCACATTCACTTATTTCCCAGAGTAAAAGAATAGTACCCAGGAAGTCTGGGCTTGAGCCAGAGGCTGAGTACAGCAAGCCTGGATTTCCCGATATGTTCTCAGCTCATAAGGGCCAAGTAATGACAGAGCTGCTTTAGCCCATGTTTCAGACTCACCAGTTTTGCTCTTCAGGCAGAGGAGGACAAGACCTATGTCTCCCAAAGCTCTACCATCTCTTTTTATACCTAACGCTGTTACCTGACTCAGCGTTAATGATTCCCCAGCTAAGAGCTGCTGGTATATATTGGTTGACTTTTCTCCTTTCTTTTGGTTCACTTTGTGGCCTTGTGAAAGGAGGAAGTTTACCCCAAGCATAATTTGCTTCAAAAAATTGAGATAAATATGGAATGTCACAAAAAAAAAAGAAAAAGGAAATCCCTGAAATGATTTGATCTCATCTGACATTTATCAAAGTTTTACCAGTTAAAAAGATGCTTTCAAGCCCAGAAGAAAAATAGGAAAGGTGCATCAATTCCTAACCTCGTTTTTCCTCCCTATGGCTTAAATCAAGTGGGACTGAGCCCAGGTTAACCTTCTACATCACTGCAGGGCCTTATCAGGGTTTTTTCTTATCGTCTGCAATAAATACAATAACTTTTACATATGCATCTTCTGCCGGAAGATAACAACTTGAAGGAGGGAACAAAGAGAACACTAAATTCCTCAAAGCAGCTCTTATGGGGAATCCCAGGGCCAGCATGGGCGCAGCTGCGTGCAGATTCCTGACATCAGGTGCCTTGCCTAGATGAGAAGATGGAGAGGTGTCCCCAGGTCCTCATCCAGGTAGTCATTGGAAGATGCTACATAGAGCCCACTGATAAAGGACTGGGGAAACTTGGCCATCAATCCCTTAAGAGCTGTGTCTACCTCCGTGTTCTCCACCTTTTTCTGACATTTCTGGGACCCTGCTGGGACACAGAGATCTGGTATCCCTTGCCCTCTCCTCAGCCTTTCCTCTCCCCACTCTGCAGTCATTCTCCCACTTACCTCGCCTCTCACCACTACCTCAGCTAGGACACAGTGACAGGAAACAATGCAATGACTATCTAAGGATGTCGCCTGTATACACCAAAGTATCCCAGCATCTTGGTTGGGAATTGGGGCTCCAAGATGCCAACACAGTCAGATAAAACGTGGAAAAATTCAAAGTATGTATTTGACATCACATAGGTCAATATGAGACATCGTTTGATTCCGTTTTTTTGTTTTTTTTTTTTACTGAATTTATGTAAGGTATTTTATTTGTCCTTATATTTAATCTCTACATTCTGAATTTAGTACATCTACCTATGGCTAAAAATAATCTACAGTCCCTATTTTGTAAATAATAAGGTTAAACATTACTAAGAAATGTCATTTGTAAGATGTTTGTGGGCCCCCTAGTTTTCAGGTAAACATCTTTTTCAACACTTCTGAAGTTATTCTAGTGCCATATGACAATTTGACAATGCAGGTGAATCCGAACAAGTTCTTTCCAGCACAAATAGGGATTTCCAACGTTCAGACTTGAAACGCAGTCTTTTTTAAAAAAAAAGATTAAAATTATCTTTTTAAATTTCAACAGATGGGTTCTATGACATTAGAACGTTACGATAATTACTGGCATCATTAACGTGGATGATTACCATACTGAAGCCTACTGAAAGAACATTGTCAAGCCATCTGATTTATAAATGTTATGTTGAACATAATGATAGTTAGGGAAATTTTACCAGGAGAAAATCCTATAGCTGATCTTTTGCTGAACCAATACTCTACATGCTGGGTGACATTTCACTCTAGGACTCCTGAATGAGGCAGAACATGAACATCAATTAACTAGTCACTGGCTATAACTGAACATTTGCCCTGGAGAAGGAACTGAGATCCAGGAAAGACTCCCCTCTTTGCTCTTGTCTTATCAGTATACCTGGTGCGGGGTTAGGGTTGGTGTTTAGGTGAGGGTGACAGCAGTGACCAGGAAGAGACCCAAGTGAATTCATTTACAGGGGTCAGCAAAGACTGACTGTGCAGCCCCCAATTTAGTCCTCAAAAGTCCAAGTGGCCTTTGGATGGCAAGCCAGGGATAAGAAGATATGACCAATGCCTACTCCCTAAAAGGGCATCTTTTGGATCACTTCAGGCTCACATGGAACAACTGCACAAGTTAATCATGTACTAAGCCACAAAGAAAATCTCAATAGTTTTAGGGTAGTATCACAGAGGCTATGATCTGAACACACGCTGCAATAAAAAAGGATTTTTTAAAGCAAGGGGGGAAAAGTCCTGTATATCTGGAAACTAAATAACCTCTGAGTTAAAAATGAAATCAAATGGGAAATTATAAAAATATTTATAACTGAGTATCAAGGAAAATGCTACATGTCAAAATTTATAGGAACATAGCTAAAGCAGTACCTAGTGGGAAATGCATAGCTTTAAATAAATTTACCAAGATATAAGAAATGTGAAAAATAAGTCATCTAAGCTAAAACTCAAGAAAATAGACAAAAGAGCAACAGAGCATATCCAAAGTGTTTTTTTAAAAAATTCTGAACTCTATTGAAACAGATTTTTTTTCTAGATTCATAAGGCATAAAATTCACATCCACATGGTTGGGGGTAGCTGTGCAGTCAGACTGTAAAATGATGTTGTAAAATGAGGTTATATTAGTGTGTTCTACTCCTTTCTCTTACCACTCCCATTAAGTCTTCTAAACAGAAAAAATTAAAGTGAGTAGAAAAATGGATTTGGTCAAGCAGCCTCTCACAAAAAAGCTCTAGAGAAAATGCCTGGGTTCAATTAGCAGCTTCTGTCCAAAACTGAGGATTCTCTGGTTCAACTTTCAGCAAAAGCCTTTTAAAGAGAGCCCTGAACTTGCCTGGAGCTGCCAGATTAACATGTCTTGTATATATTTTGTTTCCAGCTAGGACGAACCCTGAGGAGCCCTTTCATGAAATTTGTAGCACATGCAGTTTCTTTTACAATCTTCTTGGGATTGTTAGTTGTGAACGCATCAGACCGCTTCGAAGGTGTTAAAACCCTGCCCAATGAAACCTTCACAGACTACCCAAAACAGATCTTCAGAGTGAAAACTACACAATTCTCCTGGACAGAAATGCTCATCATGAAGTGGGTCTTGGGTAAGCAAGTCACTCTTTTAATGTCTCCTCCCCTAATTATAACAGGACATTATTAAACCCTGACTTCAGAAGCTCTTCCTCTCCTCTTGAATGCACTCTTGGCAGACAAAATGGTGAGGAGATGACCAGCAAGGAAGCCAAAGTCAACTTCTGTATGTGCTGGTGTAAGAGATGCACAGACCTGTAATATAAATCCCAATTTTGAAAGGAGGTGTTTGGGGGAGATTCGTTCTGTACCTTTCCTTATGTGTGTACTGAAAGTGACTGTAAAGCGTGTGTGTGTGGGGGACATATGGTTTTGCTCACTTAAATATAGTCTACTAGAAGCCTTAGGAAATCAAGTTCTGCCTCTGGAAAAAAGTATAAGATTGCATAGCTTCAAAGATATTTTTTGTAACCACTGAATACTGATACATAGTAGAATAGTAATAATACAAATCTAAAAAGTTAGAGGAGTAACGTGTTCTCATTATTTGTGTTAGTGAACGTAATGAAGCTATAGAATTCCTCTTTGTGGTGCTATTTTGTGCTGCCAAGGTCTGCCACTGGAATTGCCAAGGAAATCCTTCCAAATTGCCTCACTGACTAGTCAAGAAAGGCTATCTCTCTTTTGCCTAACTCACAAGAACTATTACTAGTAGAAATAAGCAAGGTAAGATAAAACTGGCAATGGCTAAAATTGTACATGGCCAACTGTGTTACAGATTTTTCTAACACTGAAAACTGCAAAATTTATTGGTAAAAAAATCAGATTTCGTAGGAAACAATAAAAAACTGCAAAAACTATAATCAGTGATATTGTAAATAACCAAAACTTGATCAATAAATTATAAAATTTACATCAAAAAGATCTGAATTTGATGGGAATGTTTTGAGTAAAACAAAACTGAAAATAAAAAAGGCAAAAAATATATGCAGTATCAAGATTTTATCTTAATTAAACTGTCCTAATGGTATTTGCCCCCAATTGCTTTTCTTAACAAAAATTCAATATTGGCATAATATTCATTATGTTTATGTTCACAGACATTGAGTCAAAATGTATTCAGGGTCAAAGTGTCTGTACTTTCAATCAACAAATTCACAAAAGAACAAATACCTGAAAAGACAGCCCAGTACATGCCCTGTGCTAATTAAATGATATTGCCTAAGAGAGCCACAAGAGTTGAACCATTGGAGAATATCCCATAGATCCCCAAACTCAGAACAACTGGGAGTATGGTCTCTAAGCTGGATCTCTCAATAGGCAGAAGGTAATGAGAAGAATGGTTTGACCCAAAGGGCAGAGACAGGAAAGCACACCATGCTTCCCAGATGCTTTTTTAATCAACCGGCAAGTCTGTAGCCAAAGGTTCATTTTGTAGAGTCACTGGTACTCAAGTTGGAAAGGAACATTAAAGCCTGTTGCAGAGTCAGTTCTGTGACTTCACTTTCACAGTTGAGTCTATCCCAATTCTCCCTAGTATACCAGCCCCACCTTCAATTTAACTAAATTAAGCACTTTAACACTAGGCACTTTACAATGGACTGAATGTTTATATCCCCCAAAATTCATATGTTAAGACCCTAGTTCCAATGTCATGGTATTAGAAGTGGGGCCTCTGGGAGGTGCTTAGGTCATGAGGGTGGAGCCCTCATGAATAGGATTACTGCCTTTTAAAAGATATCCCAGAGAGCTCTCTCGCCCTCCCTGTGCCATGTGAGGACACAACAAGCAGTCTGCAACCTGAAAGAGGGCTCACACCAGAACCCAAACATGCTGGCACCCTGATCTTAGACTTACAGCCTCCAGAACTGTGAGAAACAAATTTCTGTTGTGTATAAACCACTCAATCTGTGTAACTTTGTTATAGCAACTCAAACTAAGACACGGTTAAAAAAAAAAAAAACTCACATGTTGGGTTTATGGATAAAACAAAGTATTTATGGCACCAATCACTCACCCATCACATTTCCCCACCTGGGCTGCAAATAGAAGACAGGTGAGTCCAAGCATACTCCCCATTCAGTGGGTGCTACCATATGTTAACCATGGTACTCCTACTGACCCACGACTTCTTCCTGCATTCTCATATTTCTCTTCCTGGGTGTCAGAGCATTATCCCAATAAGAGGGAAGCATCTCTAGCTACAGAGGTTCCAGCTTTTGTAGTCTGGTCCCAGCTTCTACCCATCAAAGCAAAGCTGAGTTTTCAAGACCATTACATAAGAAGTATTATAAAGGGGAAGACTTATTTTTCATTTACCTACTTCCTGTTACATTTTAGACAGAAGAAAGATTCTAACTACTTTTTCTTACTAGATTATATTTTTCAAACTTTTATCATGAATAATTTTAAGAACTGCAAATTTCGAGAGAAGATTATACTGAACCCTTTGTACCAAGCGCTCATCTTCAACAATTAGCAAATCAAAGCTAATTTTTGTTTCATCCTACTTCCCTTCTCTCAACCCTGTAGAATTTTGAATCCAATCCCAGGTATCATAAAATTTCATCTACAAACATTTTTGTGTGTATCTTAAAAGATAATTTTCCTTTTACTTTTCTCTAATCTTTCTGTGCTGCAAGTTCACTGACATTTTTTCTCCATTATCTGTGACTTTAATGCCCAACCACTGAATTTTTCATTTCAAATATTATATTTTTCAACCCTTTAAGTTCCACTTGGTTCTCTTTTATATCTTTCATTTCCTTCCTCGTGATGTTTGTATTTTCCTTTAAATCCTTGAACATAATGTACATATTTATAGTAAGAACTGTTATAAAGTCCTTAACTCCTAATTTCATCATCTCTATCATTTCTGGGTTACTGACTAAACTTTCTCGTGACATGGATCATATTCTCCTGCATCTTGGTGTGTTAGTAATTTTTGACTGAATGATGGGCACATTACATGTTATACTGGTGAGCATCTAGATTTTGTTGTCCTCCTTTAAAAAGTTTTTTTGCTTTATTCTGACAGGCTGTTAAATTCTTACAGATGAGTTTGGTCCTTTTCAAACTTTCTTAGAGTGGACCTGGAAAAACTTTACCATAAGGATTGATTATCCTTGTACTATAGAGACACACATCTGGGTCTCTACTAAATGCTCAGGGTAATCAACAAGGATCCTCAACTGTGGATGGTCAGAGCTCAAACATCTTTCCACTCTGGGTGAGCTCTAGAAACTGTTCAGCTTGCAGCTCTCTTGCCGTTGTTTGTGGCGTTTTACTCTATGCATTCATGACTTAGCATTCAGGGAACGTTCAAAAGGACACCTATGTACATTTCTGGACTATTTTTGTTTGTGTTTGGTTTTGGTTCTGTATAGTACCTTTCTCTCTGGAACTCTGCCATATAACATCTAATCACTTCAGCCTTCCTGAACTCTAATCTCTGTGACTTCAACTCATTGGGACCGCCTTCTGTGCTTCTGGAATCCTTCTCCATACCCTGCAGACTGAAATGTGCTTCCAGGAAAAAATAAAAGACAGGGCTATCATGTGGCTAACCTTGCTTGTTTCTCTTAAGGATCACAGTGCTCTGCTATTTCCAACATCTGAAAATAGTTTCTTTTTTTTTTTTCCAGTTTACTGCTCCATCATGACTAGTAATAGAAATCAGGATTCTTTTCCTAAAACAGAACTACAAACATAAAAGAAAACTAATCATTTCTTTTTAAATACCCAGTCAGTATTCAAGTTTCTTTGACTGAGAAGACAAGTTGAATAAATATCCTAGCTTGCTTTCTCTCTTCCTTAAGGTCTCTGTTCACATTTTACCTTATCAGAGTAGTTGAGCAGGTAAGAGCAAGCTCTCTTACCTCCCTCCTCTGATAAGGTGAAATGTAAACAGAGACCTAAAGGAAAAGAGAAAGCAAGCTTTGCAGACATCTGGGTGAAAAGCATTCCAGAAAGACAGATCAGTGTGTGTTAAAGGCCTGCATTCAGGAGCAAGCTGGACAAGTTCGAGGAACAGCAAAGAAATTAGTGTGGCTGCAGCAGAATAAATAAGGGGGAGATGGCAGAGATGAGGTCACAGGATAGGCAGAGTCAATCATGCAACGCATTGGAGGCCATGGTACAGAGTTTAGATTTTACTCTGAGTGTGACTGGAAACTGGACAGTTCTGAGCACAGAAGTGACATCCTACGACCTCATTTTCTAATGGATCACTGGCTGCTGTGTAGAGAACAGATGATTCTAGGACAAGAGCAGAAGCAGGGAGACCAGTTAGGAGGCCACTGCAGTAATTCAGACAGGAAATAGCTGGTTTTGAGGAGGTAGTAGATGGTTATTATATTTTGGAGGTAAAACCAATAATATTTACTACTGGATTGCCTGTGGGGTGTGAAAGAAAGAGGGAGGTCGAGGAAAATTCCAAGTTTTTTAGCTCAAGTAATGGTATAATAGAGAGTTCTTCTAAGGCAGGAAAGACCAGGGGAGGAGCAGTTTGGAGAGAGAGTAGATATGGAAATCAAGAGTTCGGTTTGAGATTATCTATTAGATCTCCAAGTGCAAACGTCAAGTAGCAACTGGATACAGATGCTGAAGGTCAGAGAGGATGGGGCTGGAAACATAAATTTGGGCATGTCAGTCTACTTAAAGTAAACTATATGCAATACCTCAACTGTGAATGTGGACAGATGACCCGAGGACCAAGCCCTCGGGCACAGCAATATTTCAAGGATGGGAAAATGAGAAGTATCTTACCCAGCAAAGGAGACTGAGATAAGACAGTGGTGTCCCAGAAGCCAACCAAAGTCACTGTGTCGAGACCCAGGCAGTGATCACTTATGTCGAGTGTTGCTGACAGATCAAGTAACATGCGGCCTGAGACTTGACCACTGACTTTGGATGCAAAGTTCCTGAGTAGCAAGAGGGGATGGGCTCCACCAGGCCAACAGAGGACTTGCCCTTAGCAGGAGTGTGGACACTTCATCTACTCTAACAGGAGGAAGGTGGAGCTGAGGGCACAGAGCAGGTAGCCTGGTAAATGCAGTGCTGACTACAACGTGCAAGTTTTCTGATAGTGTTGTTTCTATTCTCTCAATTTTTTTCTCCATATTTTGTAGTTATTAAGCATTGTATTATGTACCAGGCACTGTGCCAGATACTGGGGAAGCAGCTATAAAATAAGACTAATATTATCTTGTCTCTATTTTCTGGAGCTCTTTAATTATAAAATACTGCTAATAATAATAACAACTTTTAAGAGGAAGACATTGAGCACTGTGTTCACTGCGTTCTTTGTGCTGGCACACCCTAAGGTCCACAACCTGATATATTCTGCTCAGACACAGAGAGGCTTGAAATGGTAACAGGCCCTTACTGAACGAGTCCTCACATGCTACTCCCGGGCACTGCCAGGAAACACAACACACAGTTCTCTTCCCCCATGACTCATGAATGCAGTCCTTTGGACAGACTGGCTATACAAACCATGCCTCCCTTGCCACCAGGAGCAGCCCTAGGGCTGAACAGGATTTTAGGACCCTAACAAGTTCAAACTGGTCCCCCAGTGATGGACAGAGAGGTTGACCACTAAGAGATGAAGGGCCTTGTCCAGGTGTCCTTGCTTCTGCCCTTCCCACCCTGTGCCTCAGTAGATGCTCAGCATAGGAGCTAGAGATCCATTTAAAATGTAATCAGGTTTGTCACTCTTTGCCTCAAAACTCTTCAGTGATATCACATTTTCCCTCAGCATGACAGTCAATGTCACTATAAAGGCCTGCAAAGCCCTCCACCTCTCTACCCCACCTCTATGCCCTCATCTCCCATCACCTCCCACCTCATTCACTCTCTTTCAGCCCCACTGGCTTCCTTGCTTCAAATGGTTTCTGCCTCAGAAACTTAGCTTAGGCTGTCCCCTCTGCCTAAGACTTCTTCCTACAGGCAGCACCATGGCTCACTCCCTCACTTACTCAGGTCTATGTTCAAAAGTCTCCTTCTACCAATCACAAGCACTGAAACTGAAACTGTGATTAAAAATCTTCCAACAAACAAAAGTCCAGGACCAGATGGCTTCACAGGCGAATTCTATCCAACACGTAGAGAAGAGCTAACACCTAACCTTCTCAAACTCTTCCAAAATATAGCAGAGGGAGGAACACTCCCAAACTCATTCTACAAGGCCACCGTCACCCTGATACCAAAACCAGGCAAAGATGTCACAAAGAAAGAAAACTACTGGCCAATATCACTGATGAACACAGATGCAAAAATCCTCAACAAAATACTAGCAAACAGAATCCAACAGCACATTAAAAGGATCACACACCATGATCAAGTGGGGTTTATTCCAGGAATGCAAGGATTCTTCAATATACGCAAACCAATCAATATTAACAAACTGAAGGATAAAAACATATGATCATCTCAATAGATGCAGAAAAAGCTTTCGGCAAAATTCAACACCCATTTATGATAAAAACCCTCCAGAGAGTAGGCATAGAGGGAACTTTCCTCAACATAATAAAGGCCATATATGACAAACCCACAGCCAGCATCGCTCTTGATGATGAAAAACTGAAACCATTTCCACTAAGATCAGGAACAAGACAAGGTTGCCCACTCTCACCGCTATTATTCAACATAGTTTTGGAAGTTATATCCACAGCAATCAGAGAAGAAAAAGAAATAAAGGGAATCCAAGTCGGAAAAGAAGTAAAACTGTCACTGTTTGTAGATGACATGATACTATACATAGAGAATCCTAAAGATGCCACCAGAAAACTACAAGAGCTAATAAATGAATTTGGTAAAGTAGCAGGATACAAAATTAATACACAGAAATCTCTTGCATTCCTATACACTAATGACAATAAATCTGAAAGAGAAATTAAGGAAACACTCCCATTTACCACTGCAACAAAAAGAATAAAATATCTAGGAATAAACCTACCTAAGGAGACAAAAGATGTGTATGCAGAAAACTATAAGACACTGATGAAAGAAATCAAAGATGATACAGACAGATGGAGAGATATACCATGTTCTTGGATTGGAAGAATTAACATTGTGAAAATGACTCTACCACCCAAAGCACTCTACAGATTCAGTGCAATCCCTATCAAAATACCAATGGCATTTTTCACAGAACTGGAACAAAAAATTTCACAATTTGTATGGAAACACAAAAGACCCCAAATAGCCAAAGTCATCTTGAGAAAGAAAAATGGAGCTGGAGGAATCAGGCTCCCTGACTTCAGACTATACTACAAAGCCACAGTAATCAAGACAGCATGACACTGGCACAAAAACAGAAATATAGATCAATGGAATAGGAGAGAAAGCCCAGAAATAAAACCACGCACATATGGTCACCTTATTTCTGATAAAGGACGCAAGAATATACAATGGAGAAAAGACAGTCTCTTCAATAAGTGGTGCTGGGAAAACTGGACAGCTACATGTAAAAGAATGAAATTAGAACACTCCTTAACACCATACACAAAAATAATCACAAAATGGATTAAAGACCTAAATGTAAGGCCAGACATTACAAAACTCTTAGAGGAAAACATAGGCAGAACACTCTATGAAATAAATCACAGCAAGATCCTTTTTGACCCACCTCCTAGAGAAATGGAAATAAAAACAAAAATAAACAAATGGGACCTAATGAAACTTAAAAGCTTCTGCACAGCAAAGGAAACCATAAACAAGATGAAAAGACGACCCTCAGAATGGGAGAAAATATTTGCAAATGAAGCAACTGACAAAGGATTAATTTCCAAATTATACAAGCAGCTCATACAGCTCAATATCCAAAAAACAAACAACCCAATCCAAAAACGGGCAGAAGACCTAAATAGACATTTCTCCAAAGAAGATATACAGATTGCCAACAAACACATGAAAGGATGGTCAACATCACTAATCATTAGGGAAATGCAAATCAAAACTACAATGAGGTATCACCTCATTGGCAGAATGGCCATCATCAAAAAATCTACAAATAATAAATGCTGGCGAGGGTGTGGAGAAAAGGGAACACTCTTGCACTGTTGGTGGGAAAGTAAATTGATACAGCCACTATGCAGAACAGTATGGAAGTTCCTTAAAAAACTAAAAATAGAACTACCATACGACCCATCAATCCCACTACTGGGCATTCACCCTGAGAAAACCATAATTCAAAGAGAGTCATGTACCACAGGCTTCCCTGGTGGCGCAGTGGTTAAGAATCCACCTGCCAATGCAGGGGACACAAGTTTGAGCCCTGGTCCAGGAAGATCACACATGCCACGGAGCAACTAAGCCCGTGCGCTACAACTACTGAGCCCACGTGCCACAACTACTGAAGCCCGTGCACCTAGAGCCCATGCTCCTCAACAAGAGAAGCCGCCATAATGAGAATCCCACATACTGCAATGAAGAAAGGCCCCTGTTCACCGCAACTACAGAAAGCCCATGCGCAGCAACAAAGACCCAACACAGCCAATAATAAATAAATATATTTTTTTAATTCAAAAAAAAAAAGAGTCATGTACCACAATGTTCACTGCAGCACTATTTACAATAGCCAGGACATGGAAGCAACCTAAGTGTCCATCAACAGATGAATGGATAAAGAAGATGTGGCACATATATACAATGGAATATTACTCAGCCATAAAAAGAAACGAAGTTGAGTTATCTGTAGTGAGGTGGATGGACCTAGAGTCTGTCATACAGAGTGAAGTAAGTCAGAAAGAGAAAAACAAATACCATATGCTAACACATATATATGAAATCTAAAAAAAATTGGTTCTGAAGAACCTAGGGGCAGGACAAGAATAAAGATGCAGTCATAGAGAATGGACCTGAGGACACGGGGAGGGTGAAGGGTAAGCTGGGACGAAGTGAGAGAGTGGCATGGACATATATACACTACCAAATGTAAAACAGATAGCTAGTGGGAAGCAGCTGCATGGCACAGGGAGATCACCTCCATGCTTTGTGACCACCTAGAGGGGTGGGATAGGGAGGGTGGGAGGGAGGGAGACGCAAGAGGGAGTGGATATGGGGATATATGTATATGTATAGCTGATTCACTTTGTTATACAGCAGAAACTAACACAACATTATAAAGCAATTATACTCCAGTAAAGATGTTAAAAAATAAATAAATTTTTAAAAAAGAAGAAACTGAGAATGAAAAAAAGAAAAAAGAAAAGTCTCCTTCTCAAAGTGAAGACTTTTTTAAACAACCTGTTTAAAATTGCAAGTCTGTCCACCCTCACTGCCCTCCCATTCTCCCTTCTCTTTTTCTTCCTAACAGTTAACATCTCCGACAATAAATACTACATGCTTTCCTTTGTTTCCAGCCTGTCTCAATTAATATTAATATTTCTCTAATCATACAAATTGTAGTTGATTCTTTTCATCTTCTGGTAGCTCTTGCTCCACGTAAGTATCTGGTTTTCCCAAGGCCCTCTCTCAACAGCCACATAGTGTGACAATATTCTATTACTTCCCCAAACCCCTACTGGATATGTAGGTTGTTCCTCTTCTGCTGTACAATTCTGTGGAAGGGTCAAACCCAATCAGAAATATATTCTTCGTGAACTCCCGATGCTTTACTTGATTACTAGCAGAATTTTTAGAAACTTCTAGATTGTAAATGCAGGAGATTTAAAGCAGGGGCAGAGGAGGTGGAAGCCACAAGGAGCCTAAGACCACATGCAAAGGTAGAAGAAAAACCAGGACACAGTATGAAGGAAGCCAAGAGGCACTTCCCCAGTGGCACAGTGGTTAAGACTCCATGCTCCCAATGCAGGGGGCCCGGGTTGGATCCCTGGTCAGGGAACTGGATCCCACACGCATGCCGCAACTAAGAGTTCACGTGCCAGAACCAAAGAGCCGATGAGCCACAACTAAGGAGCCTGCCTGCCATAACTAAGGAGTCCACGTGCCGCAACTAAGGAGCAGATGAGCCACAACTAAGACCTGGTGCAAACAAATAAATTTTTTTAAGTAATTCATTTTTTAAAAACTTAAAAAAAAAAAAAAAGGAAGCCAAGAGAAGAGCGTGACTGAGGAAGGAGGGGTGAATTTGCTAGCAGACGTGTGTGTTCTCCAGAGCTGTAAGACAACTTGCTTTGGCGAGTACCAAATGAACCAGAGATCACAGATCCTTCTGCCTGGAGAATCTCCAACATCAGTTCATACCATAGGAATATATCTTTCTTGCCTGTATCATGAGCAGCCACTCTGGGGTAGAGGAAAGAGCTTATAATACAGCTTGTGACTTGGAAAGTGTGTCTATACAGACACTCACCAGAGGACTGTGACAACATTAGTGGTTCACACAAAGCCATGGAGCTTGGAGGGCAGGAAGCCTCTTCACCACGCATGTCATTTCTCCATCTAGGAAGAGAATTATGTCATGAAGACTCTCTCAACCCAACTCTTACAGAGAACCTGGCAGCGTTTTCTTAAACAGATGCCCCAGTTGAAAGCTCAATTGATGGAGTGAGATGTAAAGGCCTAGCACAGTAGGAAAATACACTTAAAGAGAGGGAGAGAAGGAAAGAGGTTGGGACTGATTATCAAGAAGCCCAGTCCTGACTGTGTCCCTTCTGCCTTGGTGGCTCTGCCTCTCTGAATTTCAGCTTTCACATGTGTAAAATGTGAGGATCAAGCTGCTCGTTCACGTCACCCACCAAGGATTACAGACTCTTCGAGGGCAGTGCTAAGTCTTAGCTCCAGAATCACACATCTAGGTTTGACCAAGAATAAAACTGCAAAATCAAATGGGCTGTGTTCCTCACCTAAATCATTCTTTTGATGGTTTCCTCATTTATCTAGGTAAGATTTCCAAGTAGACTACTGCAGCCGACCTGCCAAAATTTCTCCCAGCAAGTCAGCCCACGCTGCTGCTCCACTTATCACATCTAGGAGCTAACTAGCTTAGAGTGATACATGGCCTGAACGAGGGCCTTTCGGGATCTACTGGGCCTTTACTAAGCCTCCCTGCTGCCAACCTCCAGCCCCAACCCGAACCCCCACCAACCCGAAACCATACTAAGCCTCTTGCAGTCCCCTACAGCAGCCTGTTCTCCCTCACATCCACAGCCACTATGTGGAACACCTTTCAGCCCCTGCTACCTCCTGGTTCCTCATGCCAGGTGTCTCCTCCTTCATTCAGTCAACAGATACATGTTATTCCAGGCACTCTGCCGGGTCTCATGATCGTAATACTGACTGCTCTTATCACTGTGTATCCACAAACAGTCCCCTGCACGTTTTTATTACAGCATCTGTCACCCTATAGCACTACTGTTTGTGGACACATCTGTCTCTAGCACTAGACCGAGCTTGCTGGGGAAGGGATAGCATCTTCTTGGTTGTGGTATCCCCAGAATGGTGCCTGGCACAAAGTCAGAGCTCAACACTGTCCGTTGAGTGGTAAATGAGTTCCTGACCAGTGAGAGTAAGTCTGTGCCTAGTAGAGGCCATGGTGAGCGACAGCGCAGTGGAAACAAGGCCCTGAACCGCCTGTGTGACTTTGGATAATTTACTTGCCATCTTCATACACGAGCCTGTTCATCTGTAAAGTGGAGATAATTACAGTCGGTAGCTATCAAGCTGTAAGGAAGCTTTAGTGTTGGAAGAGTGTTTAGCACAGGGCCTAGCACCTAGCAGGTACTCAACAATGGTTAGCTACTAAAATTAGAGATGGGGATGAGCTTTCTTAGAAAATTTTTGCATCTATTAACATCCTCTCCTTGCCTGGAAAACAAATGAACCCTGAATGTGTGTGAGGCCCAGATTTGTTGCAAAGGACCTGCCACTGAGATGGTGTTTGGATGTTAGGGCCTGAGGACTGAGGGCTTCTAGGGATATTCTCCCACCTGTGAGTTAACAGAACATCTATATCCTGACCCAATGATCAGAAGTTGACCCGAAACAAAAGACAAGCCTCCCAAGATGTGGTTAGGGAGCGGTGGGACAGCGTAGAGAAGCCCTATGTAGAGGAAGGGGCTATGACCATTTAAGGAATGCACACAGTTAAGTCTCACAGGACTTTGAAGGGGGATCCCTTCTGAATAGCACTCTGAGGCAGGGATGGGAGTGAACCACCTTTTGAACTGTCAAGCCCCATCTCAGCAGCCTGCATGCCGTTACTTAGAACCTGCCTAAATAAAGCTACTCATTTCCCTCAAGGCCTCCCAGCTTTTCCCAACCTGTTCCTCTGCTAGTCATCCTCATTAATTATCAGTTACCATGCTCTCTGCACTCCAGGCATCCCTCAGTGAAGGGGAGTTTGCCTGAAGGAGGCTCCACTGCCCAACATCCTTACTCTCTAAGCCCCTAGGCTCTATATACTCGTCGGATTGACATGCTAGAGGCAAAAGTCCAGGGGGCTCAGGTTGGACAGAAAATGCTGAACTACCCTCAACACCCTGGAAGCAGGGGACCTAATTTCACTCACTGAAGTACTTAATTTCACACATTTCTTTTTTAATTAAGCACTCCTGCTGCTCAAACCCTTGGGCCCATGCTAATTTTACTCATGGACTTGGAATAATTTAAATTAGTCTGGGTAAGTTAATATGTAAATCTAGGAAGACTGATGTGGGCATTGGACCAGGGAGGAAGTGATTTGCAATGCCCAATGAGGAGCCTCTGTATTGGTCAGAAAAGTCAGTTTACTGTAAATAATTTGCATTTCAGATTCACAGAGCTTTTAGGGCTGGAAATTACCCCAAAGCCTCAAGAAAATCAAGGGACTTATCCAAGGTCACATACCCAGTAAGAGTGACCAAGGTAGAACTGAACCCAGGGCTTCCTGAATTAAAATAATTGATAGCCTGTAATTCTCCTAGTGCTCAGCAAGAAGCAGTTCCACTAAGACATTAGGAATTTTAATTGGGGGGCAGGGGCATAGAGGAAAGCAACAAACATTTTTTCCAGCCTGTAATGGTTTTTCCAATAACATATTTTAAATATCTATTTGAACAGGCACAGATGAAAGTACATTTCATTGTTAAGGAAATTTTACTTCACTGAATTACCACAAAAATTTTCAAAGTGTAAGCCTGGGAAGTATGGCTTTGTTAAAGAAAAAAGGGGAGAGCAAGGTGTGTGTGGTGGGGGTAGTCTTGTAAACAGACCTGCAATGTTTGGGGACACTTCCTGCTGTCCCCCTCCAATTTGATACAGACATGCAGATCTTAGAATCTGTTTCATCAAACAAAGCCACAACTTCTCTAAACAGCTGTGGAAGAGGCAGGAGGAACCTGGGAAGGCAGGCCATGATGTCTGATGCACGAGAGCCAGGGGAGTGCCGAGGGGCTGGCAGTGTTAACCTTTAGGGGATATGTGGTCAATGAGCTGGAATTGTTTCACTAACCAATCAGTTACTGATTCTTTTACCATATTAACCTTCTAAGTATGCAGGTGAAGTGTAGCACGGCGTAATACAGAATGGGCTAGTTCTGCATCAAATCTTTCCTACGTCTGAGTAGATGTAAACTCTCTGATGTTAATTAGAAAACATTCAAGAGTCTTTTTTCTTCATTATCTGCTTTCAACTCAATTCTATTTCCTGGAGAAGCAAAGAGCATAGTGGTCAAAAGCATGGGACTCTAGGACTTCTGGACTCAAATTTCAGATCTCCTGCCTCCTATCTGGGCACATTACAATTCACTATGTCTAAGGAAATATTAGGTGTAAAACTGGGATAATAAGAGAATGTACTTCATAGGGTTACTGCAAAGGTTTGAGGGAGTTAATATGTACACATACATGTACATAATGTGTATATATTATAACAGATATAATATGTGCACATAGTAGGTGCTCAAAATGTTACCAAATAATTTTTAATAATCTAAACTAATTTAATAATCAATGAAGATAAAGGTAGAGAATAGCAATATTCAATAGAAATATAAGGCAAGCCACACCATAAGCCACATATTTCATTTAAAATTTTCTAATAGCCATATTATAAAAAGGGATGAAATTAGTAATAAGAGATTTTATTTGACTCAGTGTATCTAAAATATCATTTCAGATTTTAAAATGTTGAGATATTTTACATTTTTTGTAAAAAGTCTTTGAAATCTGGTGTGTATTCTACTTATACGGCATCCCTCAAGTTAACTGGCCACATTTCAATTGCTCAGTATCCACACGTGACTAGTGGCTACTGGACAGTACAGGTATATAAGGATACACACCCAGTTGTTAGTCTCAGCTACCTCAGGAGGCTGGCTTAGAGGTGGGATGGGGGAGGTAGCAACATCTCCTTGACTTCTACATCAACATGTAACAGTGAAGACATATGTCTTTAAAATCCAATAAGTTATAAAAGAGTAAGGAAAAGAAAAACTAATAACCCCAAACTAATGTTCACTGAAACATTCGTAGAAATATAAAGGAAAGCATTCTAATCAGGGAGTTAGGAGAACTGGGTTCTAGGACATAGGTGGGACCTTCAGAAAACCCTTTCCCATTCCTGGACCTCAGTGAACTGGATGATGCCTTATAACCTCCCAGTTCTTAAAATATATAAATGTCAGCCATTACATTTCTCCTATATTTCCTCTAAGAATCTGTCAATGGATGAGAACTCTCTCCTCACACCTGGAGATGGTTTATCTGCCAGCAGAGAGACAGGTGACACAAATTCTTGCCGTCTGTGGGTTTCCTGACTATAAATCTGCCTTTGAAGGCATGTTTTCGTTTGCTGCTGGCTCTCAACGTTCCCAGCTCCAAAGAACCTACATTTACATCTGTACCCTGGTTCCCTTCGTGCCCCCTACGGTCACACACGCCCGGAAATGCAAAATGAGCCTCACCTTCTCACTCTCCCGCAGGAATGATTTGGTCCGAATGCAAGGAAATCTGGGAGGAGGGGCCGCGGGAGTACATGCTGCACCTGTGGAACCTGCTGGATTTCGGAATGCTGTCCATCTTCGTGGCCTCCTTCACCGCAAGATTCATGGCCTTCCTGAAGGCCAGCGAGGCCCAGGTGTACGTGGACCAGCACGTGCAGGACGACACGCTCCACAACGTCTCACTTCCACCAGAAGTGGCCTACTTCACCTACGGTGAGTCCAGTCGGCGGCTGTTCGGCTATGCCTTCCGCTCCGCGCGCTTCCGGGGCGTGGCCAGGGGCCGTCAGCGTGGCTTGTCCCGCAGCTGGTGGTTTGTAACATGGGTGTGGCCAACTTTGGTGGTTTCTACTGTCAAAGCAGACACCGCCCCGCCGCTCTCCAAGAAAGCCCTAGTCCCTGCAATACAACCAGCTGAATAGAACGTGTAATTAGTGACTACGAGAAATGAATCGTTTTGTGTTGGAAAGGATGGATTTGTTTTGAGAAGGTTCTTGGAGCGTTTCGGGGGGATCCTTTTATTTTTTTATTTTTCTTTTTTAAAGAAATCTCGTTTCTGATGTGGATCCAGGAGCTTTTCCTTACATACTGGATCCCTGTATTTTCTGCAAAAATAAGTCTTGCTTTCCCAGTTCAAAAGTTATTTTCTCATGGCAAGATAGGTTCTTAGATGATGCCTTAATTCTTTCAAACCGCAAGGCCATACAGTGTGAGATGCTAGATTGAATTTTTAGTAATAAAGAGTTAAAGCATCCATTTATCAAGGATCCTCTAGGTGTCAGGAACCGTATAGACATTTTACACCATAAACTCCAATCATTGCAACAGCCCCACAGAAAGGATTTTGTTGTTGTTGTTCCTATTTTAGAGAGGAAGGAACAGGTTTTCATGGCATGGCTTACAATGTTCCCAGAAATACAGTACTGCCTTGGATAGCAAGGGATCCTGGTCCAACATGAAATGAAAACGATGCAGAATGGCATATAGTGTTTATGTTCGCAGGCTTTGGAGTTAGAGAGACCTGGATTCAAATCCTATTTCTGTAGCTTACTGTAAGGACTTGTTGACTAAATTTTTCTGACCCTCTATTTTCCCATATGTAAAACTGGGATAATACATGTCAGAAAGTTTGTTTCGAGGGTTAAATAAGATAGTGCACATGAAGAATTTTGCACTGTGTTCTGAAATATTAAATGCTCACTAATAGTAACAAGTTATTATCACTACTACCTCTGGGGTCATTTTCTGGCTCAATCACTGTAGCTTCTGTACTGAAAGAAAGATGAGTGGGGAGAAGAAACAATAGATATTTGTTGTTACTGGT
The DNA here is from genome assembly GCF_059928025.1 of Delphinapterus leucas. Lineage (NCBI taxonomy): Eukaryota > Metazoa > Chordata > Mammalia > Artiodactyla > Monodontidae > Delphinapterus > Delphinapterus leucas. Next base: position 114,817,233 of record NC_143131.1, on the reverse strand, counting down.
AAATTAGCTGGACATTTAATAGGCGCTCACTAGTGGCATGAAAGGTTTGAATGTCAAATGTCCCTGTTAGATGGAAGCCATGTGGTGTGTATGACCACAGAATCTTCATGATCAGGTACAGCAATGATCTCCAGAAGGTTGGCCACTTAACACAAAACTTGAGTTGCTGCCCATATTCAATGTAGATTGTGTTACACAGATTATGTTACATGTAAATGTGGTAGGGAACCCCACACACACACTAAGAAATGGAGAGCCTTGTAGTATTACAAATCATCCACTCTTCATTTGTTGGTTTAGCAAATCTAGACATTTTAGAAGCATGGGTTTGCATATTTTCCCCTCTATGCTGCTCAGGGTTCGTTAAGGAAAGATGAGAGAATCTTGATACTGCATTGAATACTTTTCTTAGGGCTGTGATTCAAACCACAGTATTGCTTCTATTCCTTTTCTGGAATAGAATAGGAATTTTCCTATTCCTATTGCTTCTAAAAGGACTTCTATTCCTTTTCTGGATTGTATTAAAGTCTCACCCATTAAAGTCTCACCCAACCCAAAGCTTTGCAGAGTTTATTGCCCTTGCATTGTGGTTCGCCCGGTACCCTTGAAATCTTTTGCATCTCAAAGGGTTGGCTTGTGCCCCAGTTATGGAGGCAGAGCGCCCTCTAGTGGTCAGCCAGGCAATGGTTCCCTGCCAACCTCCACAGCACCAAGTAGGCAGGTGTTTTTCAGGTTATAATAGGGCCATTTTTCTCCTAGAAACAGCTCCGGGGGAAGAAAATCCCTTGTCTGAATCATCAAAGTGCTGTTTGCTTTTACACCCATCAAAATTCTTACAAGCCAGTCAAAGTAGAGTACTGTTCACTAAAAGTCCTGACCGGGTCACCAGGGTCTGACAACAGCTAAATCTATCTTAATATACTGATTATGGGAATGGCTTTTATTATTACGACTGAGGTTTAAGGTGATAAATTACAGGGGAGAGAAAAAAGGAATTCCTTCTGGCGTCTGTTCGAGGAATCTGAGTCCTATTTCATGTTATCCAAATGTGTTATTTATCCATGGAGGGCAACAGATATATTGGAAAAATACATTTGTTCCCCTTACTTGTCTTTGAGTTTTATGACCTTGATGAGAACATAAAGTCTATAACTTTATATATTTCTGCATATAATTTAGAATGCACTACATGAAAGTCTGTGTCAAATGGAGGCCTGGCTCCCCTTACTAAAGATCTCTCACTGCTCTTTATGATTATAATTGTTTAACAGAGTCTAGCTTTGAAAATAAAGAACAGAATTCTTCTCTTCCATCTCCCTTGGGGTGCCAAGAATCACTATGTAATATCCTTGCTATCTGCATTTACCTGGCTCTGAAAAGGACCCCATACCCCAAATCCAGTCTTTAGAATGGCAGTAATAATACCTCCTCTACAGGGCTGTTGTGAAAACTGCAGCTAATATAAGTGTAGGGGCTAATTTAGGTTTCTCTATGTTTCTCAGTTTAAGTTTCACTTAGTATTTCTCAACAGGGGCACAACTGACTTGTTCAGCAGGGCAGTTCTTATGGAACAGGTCTGTCTGGAGCATTGCAGGATATTAGCATCCCAATAAGACTCCTACCCAGTCATTGTGACAACCACAGATGCCCACACACACACTCTGCCCCAGGAGGAAGGTTCTACCCGCACTTGAAAATCACTGTATGTCTTGACACATAGAAGGCAGCTTATTAAAGAAAGCTGCTGCTCCTTGCACCATTAGAACTACAATAGAAACACTTTACAGGTTTGCTCTGCTGAAGGAATATATACCCAGGGCATCTCAGACCCTCACCAGTGACCACAAGCAGAATCTCCCCAGCACAAGACAGGTCCCAGGACTCTTGCCACCTGGAACAGGGATGTCATAGCAAACCTGGACGACTGGTCACCAGTTTGGGGGCCTTAGCTCAGTCAGGGAGCAGCTCGCAGATACACACTGCCTGAGGAACCAAACCCAAGAGCATTTTCTCAGGCAAGAACCTTCAGATTCCTGGCCCCCGTGTGAGCTCATTTGTTCTGATTTATGGCTAAACTTGTGGTTAGGATTTCATTCAGCCATTTAACAAACATTTATCAGCACCTGCTGTGTGCCAGACCCTTGTCCCCAGGAACCCCTGAGTGGCCTGCAATTTGTTTTCCAGCTAAGCACTTTACATAGATGATTTCATTTCATCCTCACCACATTGATATTATCCCCAATTTGCAGATGGGGAAAATGAGGCTTAAGAAGTTAATTGGACAGCCTCTTCAATAAGTGGTGCTGGGAAAACTGGACAGCTACATGTAAAAGGATGAAATTAGAACATTCTCTAACACCACACACAAAAATAAACTCAAAATGGATTAAAGACTGAAATGTAAGGCCAGACACTATAAAACTCTTAGAGGAAAACATAGGCAGAACACTCTTTGACATAAATCGCAGTAACCTTTTTTGATACACCTCCTAGAGTAATGAAAATAAAAATAAACAAATTGGACCTAATTAAACTTCAAAGCTTCTGCACAGCAAAGGAAACCATCAACAAAACAAAAAGACAACCCACAGAATGGGAGGAAATATTTGCAAATGATGCAACCAACAAGGGATTAATCTCCAAAATATATAATACAAACAGCTCATGCAGCTCAATATCAAAAAAACAAACAACCCAATCAAAAAATGGGCAGAAGATCTAAATAGACATTTCTCCAAAAAAGACACACAGATGGCCAAAAAGCACATGAAAAGATGCTCAACATCACTAATTATAAGAGAAATGCAAATCAAAACTACAATGAGGTATCACCTCACACAGGTCAGAATGGCCATCATCAAAAAGTCTACAAATAATAAATGCTGGAGAGAGTATGGAGAAAAAGGAACCCTCCTGTTGGTGGGAATGTAAACTGATACAGCCACTATGGAGAACAGTATGGAGTTTCCTTAAAAAACTTAAAATAGAATTACTATATGATCCAGCAATGCCAATCCAAAATATATCCAGAGAAAACCATAATTTGAAATGATATATGCACCCAAATGTTCATTGCAGCACTATTTACAATAGCCAAGACATGGAAGCAACCTAAAAGTCCATCAACAGAGGAATGGATAAAGAAGTGTGGTATATATATATATATATATATATACACACACACACAATGGAATATTACTCAGCAATAAAAAAGAATGAAATAATGCCACTTGCAGCAACATAGATGGACCTAGAGATTATCATACTAAGTGAAGTAAGTCAGACAGAGAAAGACAAATACCATATAACACTTATATGTGGAATCTAATTTTTAAAAAAGATACAAATGAACTTATGTACAAAACAGAAGCAGACTTATAGATATCAAAAACAAACTTATGGTTTCCAAAGGGGAAATGTGGAGGGGAGGTATAAATCAGGAGCTTGGGGTGAACATACACTTACTACTATTTATAAGATAGATGACTGACGGGGACCTACAGTATAGCACAGGGAACTCTACCCTGTGATAACCTATATGAGAAAAGAACCTAAAACAGAATGAATATCTGTATATGTATAACTACATGAATCACTTGGCTATATACCTGAAACTAACACAACACTGTAAATCAACTATAGTCCAATAAAATTAAAATATTAAAAAATTTTTAAATGACAATAAAAGATTTTAAAAGCAAAACAAAAAGGTTAATTGACTTGCCGAGAGTCATATTTTACATACAGCCACTGCGTAGAAAGGGCACTTTCGACCTCAGGTCTGTCTGACTCTAAGTCTTTGTGCCTCCCCACCACCTCCTTGTGAATGGGACAGCCCCTGCTTGTGGAGCTCAAACACTGGGAAGGAAGATAGGATAGCAAGCAGCATGGCGAGTGCATGACAGGAGGGCACACGGGATACTGTGGGGGCAGCAACGGGTACAGGGAGGCTGCCCCAGCCTGTGGGGGGCACAGAAGGCTTCCTGAAAGAGATGACACCTGAGCAGAGTCTTGAAGGGTGACTGGGATTGAAGTGAGGGGAGAGTCCAGGCAGATGGGCCAGCATGTTCCAAGAGGGAGGGTGGCACCTTCAATGTATTAGGATTAATTTAAAGACAAGGGCAGGAATGGCAAGGGATGAGGTTAGAGGCCTCTAAAGATGCCTAACTGGTTTCTCTTCCAGAGCAGATCCTGTTGCCCAGTGAGTAACCCAGATTGTTTCCTTTTAGCCAGGGACAAGTGGTGGCCTTCAGACCCTCAGATCATATCGGAAGGGCTGTATGCGATAGCTGTCGTGCTGAGCTTCTCTCGAATCGCGTACATCCTGCCAGCCAACGAGAGTTTTGGGCCCCTGCAGATCTCCCTGGGGAGAACTGTGAAAGATATCTTCAAGTTCATGGTCATTTTCATCATGGTATTTGTGGCCTTCATGATTGGGATGTTCAATCTGTACTCCTACTACCGAGGTGCAAAGTACAACCCAGCGTTTACAACGTGAGTACCCCTTTGCTCTCTCCTGAGGGGCTCTCCGGGCTTCCCAGGGGTCCTTGGCAGCCTCTTGCAAGTGTCTCCTCACAGAGACTCAGGTTTCCTTGGCATTTCTAAAGCTTAAAGGCAACTTTATTCAACGGCGGTTTCGAGTTCAGGTTCTGGAGTTGGAAAAGCAGAAGGGCTGGGTTTAATCCTCACTTTGCCACTTACATGCTGTGTGGCCATGAGCATGTTCCTTAACTTCTCTGAGTCTTAGTTTCCTCATCTTTAAAATGAGGCAACTAATAATACCTGCTTAATAGGGACAGTGTGAGGATTCAATGAGCTGATTTAGCTGCCACACAGTAAATTAAATAATTGGGAGGAATTATTACTATTATGATTGGCTTAGCTATGTTACCTAGAAAACAAAGCCCTGGGCAGGTCCTGCATGCCAATATTTCACTGGAGAGAGGGAGTTGTAATCCAAATGAAATAAGATCAAAGGAAAAAAGCGTGTGGGGGGGCAGGGAAAGCACATAGAGGTTGCTGACCTGGCCACCGTCTACCAAGGCATACAGCTTGGTCACCACAGACTTCTACAGTGAGACATATAGTACTACGTCTCAGAATAGCCCATCAGGATAGAATTAGATAATTTATCAGCCAGACCTTTTCCATCTGCTGTCTTTTGTCTTTCATTAATCAAATTCACTCCACAGAACATTAGTGTACTTACACTTCTAGGTCCGCCCCCGGGGAAGCCATATCTGCACAGCATGGGAGGTAGGTCTGCCTGTGGGCACAGGTCAGCAGCTCTCCATGCCTGACTGGGCAAACCAGTGCTGTGCACAGGCACCGAGCAAGTCCTGCAGGACCACGTGCCTCAGAAGCAGCAGGGAAGGCCCAGGCGAGGGAGGCTAGAGGCACGCGGTGTGACTGAGTGACAAGGCACTGTCAGGCCGACTGACTCCGGGGTCCCGAAGGAGCTGCCGCAGGCAGAGCAAGCAATGCCAAGGCCTCCCCCACGGGGTGGTGTCGGAGCTCGCTGAGCCTACGTCCACAAAGACCCAGAGCTCCTCCCCTCTGGGGGATGCCAGGGGGTCTCCTGGAGGGCCATCAGTAGCAGTGAGCAGTGGTCTAGTAGAAGGATCTGGCAAATCTGAGTTTACACTGGCATAGGCATTTCATAGCTAATGACCCTAAGCCAAGTCACTTGATTGATCTGAGCCTCCGTGGCCTCACCGGCAAGATGGAAATAAGACTTCCCACCCTTGTTCATAAATACCTTCACACATAAACGAAGGGATTCTGTAAAGTGCCTGAAGCTCAGAAGCGTTTCCAGTCCAGGTCCTGCCCCAGGCTCACCTGGTCCCAGAACTGCTCCCTGCCTTCATCAGGCTCCTGCCCAGAGTCTCGAGGGAAGGACAGTCAGGTCTCCAGCCACAAGCATGGCAGCTGGAACCCACAGGGCTAAGCACTTGCGGACACTGGTCCCCAAGAACCCCTGAGCGGCCTGGAATTTATTTTCCAGCCAGTGACAGTGGCGGAGCCGTACCATGCAGGCTCCTTGAGCAGGTCCCACCTTGCAAGGGGCCTCCACTTGACACTTCTTCCAGAGAAATCACCCTTCAAGGGACGGTCCATGACTCGAAGAACCCAGACCAAGTGCGATGGACCCTGTGCCCCTCAGCTCAGAATCGTGGACAGCACTGCCCTGCCCGAGTAGAATTGCCCAGAAGGGTGGGCCTCTGATGCTGCTGAAGCACAAAAGCCGTTACTCTCTGAGGCAAAGAAGTGGTCTGTGTTCACAGAGAACAGGTGCCTGGCCAGCGCTGAGAAATGCACCCGAGGGGTGCCTGGCTCTGTGTCTCAGCACACCACACACCCCTGGCTCAGACAGACTAGGCTTCAGTCTGAGCTCTCCTCTTACTGGCTGTGTGACCTTGGGCAAGTGTTTAACCCCCCTGGGCATTCATGTCCCCAGCTCTGAAGCGAGAATACCAGGATGGCCAGGTTCACAGGGTTGTTGTAAGGATCCAAAAGGAGGAAATCAGATTGAATATAGTGCTTGGCATATAATGAGCCTTCAATGAATATAGTGATCATAATGGAAATGATGAGTAATAAGGAGGAGGGGGCAGGATGAGCTGTAAGAAAGGACACCTGGGGACCGACCGGCTCTATAGGACCTTTCTGGACAGGGGCCTAGCCTACCAACTGTCCACCAGATCAGGCCAAGTGCGTTAGTGGATCAGCTGGACTACCTGATAGCACTCCAACACTCAGTGATTAACTGTTGAAGGAGTGAAATAAGCTTGAATCACCCCAAAGCAAATTCGCTCTGGATCTGCTAGAGGCAAAGCTAACTGTACACTCTCAGTGTGGGATGCAGCGTTTATTGACGTCAAGATGTCAGTCAATACACAAAGACTCTCACCTCTGTGGTAAGCCCCGACGTCCCTCCTGTGTCTCCAGTCTAGCACGATGTCTTGTACGTAGCATTGCTCACTAAATGCTTCGTAAACAGGAATGAGGCAATCAACAGGAGAAAGGAAGCCAGATTCGAGGCAGTAGGATAAGCAGTTGACTAGGAGTCTGACCACGAGGACCTCTGTCCCATTTCTCCTACCCTGGGTGTCCTGTGCAATCCCCCTTCGCTCCCCTACAAGGAGGCTGTACTGTCAGCCCACAGTCCCTCCGAAAGTTGGTAGCACGACACATGAAAAATGAAAAAGGTCATGACTTAAGAGCAGGGCTGTCCAGGCCACAGTTCTCAGCTGGACACAGCACAGCCAGTCTATAAAGGGAGTCTCTGGGCTCAGGAAAAGTCATGGGGAAAGGTAACAGCAGGAGGAAGGGCCAAAGCAATTGGCTTGTCCCATTGCTGGGAACTGAATGGAGCTTTCTAGACGTGAGAAACCCAACCAAAGAGGATTCAGGCTCTCCAGGATGGGCAAGGGAGAGAAAAAGGCGAAAGCAAGCACAGTAAAGAAAGGACAGGATATTCATCGCCTTGGCAACTCCTAAAATGGGATGTGAAGCTGTGAATAGGATTTGATTGAACAGGAAAACTGTCAACAGAGTGGTGAAGTGGAGAGGAAAGAATGGATTTTTGTAAATGTCATCTCTTACCTTTTGACTGCTCTCTGGAGGTATTGCCCCCCACCCCCAGAGATCTTCTTTGATAAGCAAAAAGCCACATGACGATAAAGGATTCTCGTGCTTGAGGGGGACTCAGAGCTATTCTGAGTGCCAGCAATGTTGATGAGGAAGTCCAATGACTCCCTTGGTGAATGCTTCATAACAGCCCACACCCGGGCCACCCTGCCCAGCTCAGGGTCATCCCTTTGGCCCACCCCCAGGGCGCCCTCTGTCTGTGTGTGTAATTTAGAGCTTTAGGGTAAGATGGTCCTCTCATCTGCTTCTATAGAGTCAGAAGACTCAAGGCTACAGAAAGGAAATTTGGGCTGGAGCACACTGTGGGTACTCTTCCCCTATCTTTGCCCCCCTCAACCCCACCCCAGCCATGTTCAAGGACAGCTTGGGTCCCTAAGGGAGTCCACTTTGAAAGTCAGCTGTTAGGAACCAACAGACAGCTAGCTGTCTCACAAGAGCCCTGTTCACCTAGGGGTGTGGGCCCAGGCCAGCTCACAAAAGCCAGTCCCACCTGAATCCCACTGAGTTATAGTCCTGTCCCAGATGGAAGGGAGAGAGACAACCTGGGACAAAAGGAAAGAGAAGAAGAAAGGTTTCTCCACCAGCAACAGACCCACAACCCTCAGCCAAGCCCTGCCCTAACCACCAGTGTGTTCCAGTTCCAGAATCACCATACCTCCCTCCCCACCCCCAAATTCCCATCCCATCCACCTGGCAGACCTCAGTGAGGGGAGGTAGAGGAAAACAGACAGATCGAACTAATTCTGCCCAAGGTATGAATAAACACACAGTATGAACAGTCTTCATTGAGACCAGTGTTTCGCAGACCACACCAGAATCATCCAGGGAGATGGCTAAACCTGAGTCTTCCCGGACCCCACCCCTCAGAGAGCCTAGTTACCTCCTTTCCAGGTAGGCCTAGAAGTCAGCACAAACAATCCACTGGGGGATTCTGATATAGGTGGCCTTAGGACCACACAGTGAGAAATGCTGATCTGATTCTACCTCATCATTACTCAGATGGGGAGACAGACCACGCTCAGCTCTGCGCACTGAAAAACAAAAAGAGCTCGTTAACCTCAGTGAGTGTGTTATTGATAGGATTTCAAGCTCTGTGCAGTCAGAATACGTAGCCAGATTCCAGCGGAGAGCATGGTCTGCAGTCAAATCCTAGGAGCAGTTAGGAGGCAACTTTCCAGCCTCCTCTCCCTTCAGAACCAAAGGTCTGGTTATGTTTCACAGCTGCTTCAGTGTGGGGGGCTGGCGTGAAGGGAGGAGCAGGAAAAGGGGCACGTGTGCGCACGGGTTATTGGGTGGTGAGCTGGGCCTGCCTGCGCGTGACAGATGGGCACCAGCTGGCAGCTCACTGTCTCTAAGTCACTTCTGTTAGAAACTGCAAATGACCAGAGGTGAGGAGGAGAAGGTGTGCAGACCAGTTTTATGCTCCCAGAGTATAAAATCGAAGTGTCCTGAGACGGGGGTAAGGAAGTGGAGGTGAAATCGCCTGAAAATGCATTTTCTTTCAAAGAGTCTTAAAGTTCTCAATTCCAACTGTTAGAAATTTTGTTCTTATTGGGAACATACCTTTGATTTTTATCATGGAAGTCAGCAGACAAATAGGATTTGCTTTTTGCAGTTTTGTGTTGCAGCCACCTTTGCTGGAATGCACATGTCCCATAGGCAAAGGCTTTCTGCTTAGAGATCATATGGAAACCTTGGGGTCCAGCACTCTAGTTTCAGTGTTGGCAAAACAGAGACAAAAATCCTTGGCTCACTAATGAAATACAGCTGGGTGAGAATGTGTAGGAAAAGGGTGGCCTTCCCTATACTCGGACTGGTGACCATAACAGGACAGGTACACAAAGAAGAATGGGAGGGGCTGGGGGCAATGAGGGGACCCAGAGCAGGGAAGTGAAGGGCTCTCTAACATAACCCAGGATGGGCTCCTGGTCTTCTCTTTGGGTGACCTTGGCCTCCCCCACTTAATTTTGACTGGAGATTAAATGTAGGCCCTGGGCTTCCCTGGTGGCTCAGTGGTTAAGAATCCGCCTGCCAATGCAGGGTACACAGGTTCAAGCCCTGGTCCAGGAAGATCCCACATGCCGTGGAGCAACTAAGCCCGTGCACCACAACTACTGGGCCTGCGCTCTAGAGCCTGCAAGCCACAACTACTGAGCCCGCATGCTACAACTACTGAAGCCCGTGCACCTGGAGCCCGTGCTCCGCAACAAGAGAAGCCACCACAATGAGAAGCCTGTGCGCTGCAATGCTCATCACAACTAGAGAAAGCCGGCGTGCAGCAACGAAGACCCTACCCAGCCAAAAAAAAAAAAAAAAAAAAACAAAATGTAGGCCCTGACCCTCAAAAGATGATCCCAGCCAATCTTTTCTAAAGGCTGTTGTGGAGTCAGCTTCATAGCATAGCCGGGTGGAGACATTGCTAATCAAAAAATACCTCTCTTAAGGTTATTCCGTTCCCCAGGGATCATTTTAATGGAAGGAACTTCAGCAGTGCTAGGCAAAATTAGAAGCTTCTATTTTCCATGACAGTCATGGAAAATTTCCATACCCTACAGAGAGACTCATATGCACACCAGGGGCAGAAGGCACTGACTCAGCTCCACCCACCTCAGTGGGGCTGCAGGAAAGCCAGTTCCTCCTTCCAGTGAACCTGGAGATGGGCACTGGGGCTGAGGCAGAGGCTCCTTGAGACTCTGCCCACACATACACCACCCCAGGACCACCGCACCACCCTGCTGTTGAACAACTCATGACAGACACGTGATCTGCCCTCTCGTTTAATCCACACAACAACGGAATGACATAGATACTACTACCCAGAACCTGAAGCTCCGTGAGATATTGGACTTGCCCAAGACCACAGAGCCAAAAGAGGATTTGAACCCAGACCCGCATGGCTCCAAGCCTGTCGTCCACCTTTTTACCTGAAATTCCCCCACTCCCATACCAGGGCCTATGCTCTAAGGTAGAAGCTGAGTGCCTTTAAAAGTTGGGTCACTTTCCTGTGACACTAAATTCTAAAGAATAGCATTACTAAATTCAGATGTTGACTATCAATGAGAACCTGATGATTCTACGTCTCACCTCTCAATAATCAGCCTGTGATTGTCCCCTGGGTAAAGCAGGTCTCTCTTCCAAAGTGTGCTCATCCATTTGACATTATGAAGCAGCTACTCCATGCCAAGCTCTGTTTTGGCCCTGGGGTCATAGAGATTAATAAGACAATCTTCCCATCCCTGAGGAATGCACAGACAAGTAGGGAATTCCAAAAAAAAAGGGGGGGGGTGCATCAGTTATTTTACACCGTGTGATCATCATCAAAGGGTACTTGGGCAGCACGGTGAGGAGGAAGCACAGAACTCTGCCTGGCAGGGTCAGGGAAGGCTTCATGGAGGGGGTGACCCTAAACGGAGGGTCTCGGAGGAGGGCACTCCAGCCTGTTTAAGGTAAAGGAGCAGGACATTTTTAAGTGAAGGAGAAAGCAACTGCCTCATTGCCCAGATATGGATTTGTTCAGATGTTTCAATGCCTCATAATATGTGAAAATTTTCTTAACAACAACAAAAGCTGCTTCCAGTGGCAGGGTCTGGGGAAGGGACAACAAACACCATGTCTGGCCACAAAGGTGGCAAGAAGAAGCCCCTAAAGCAGCCCAAGAAACAGACCAAGAAGATGGATGAGATGAGATACTCATGCAGAAACAGAAAGAGGAGCAGAAGAAACTCTAGGAGCTAAAAGCAAAGGCTGAGGGGAAAGCCCCATGGCCAAGGTGCAAGTAAGAAATCTGCCCAAAAGTAAGCTCTTCCTGGGCTTCCCTGGTGGCGCAGTGGTTGAGAATCCGCCTGCCGATGCAGAGGACGCTGGTTCATGCCCCGGTCCGGGAGGATCCCACATGCCGCAGAGCGGCTGGGCCCGTGAGCCATGGCCGCTGAGCCTGCGCGTCCGGAGCCTATGCTCTGCAATGGGAGAGGCCACAACAGTGAGAGGCCCGCGTACAGCAAAAAAAAAAAGCATGGTCGGATCTGCCCTCAGCAAGAGCACTGTGGCAACGGTGCGAAGGATGGGTTGGAAGGGATGGGAGAGGATGCGAGGGGATGCCCGAGCTTGGTGCTGGGGGTTTTATGATGAGCAGAAGCAGTCGGGATTCCTCCCCTCATGGAACTTGCAGACTGGTTGGGAAGACAGATATTAATCAAATAGTCACAGGAATGAGGGCTCGTTTACAACTGAGCAAATGTTGTGAAGGAAATGCAGCCCCAAAGGGAGCTGATAGATCCACGAAGAGGCTGTGGACAGGGGATGGAGAAGGAGGCTGAGGTTAGAGTGGATGAACCACGGTGACTGCCTGCACGTGGCAGGGGCTGGTGAGGGGGGGAGAAGGAGGACGTTCTCCAGGTTTTGACATCGGTAAGGCCCTAAAAGGATGTGGGGAGGGAATCAAGGAGAGCATGATGGGGAAGAGGGCAAGGTCCCGGTGATTCAGGAAAGATATAGGGGCTTTGACCTTCCCCAGGACCCATACCCAGCAGAGCTGAAGTCAAACACTCAGATCTACCTCCCAAAAGCATGGCTGAAGTGGTCCATATCCTAAAGGACTGCAGGAGCAGTGGGGCCTTAAAGAGGGCCCATCCTCAGCACCAAGGGACAAGCAGAGACTTGCTGAAGGGGTGAATGGGGCCCTTAAGCTAAAAATGCCATGTTGTGTTTTACAAACAGAAGAGCCTGAGACTTCCCTGGCCCAAGGAAGGGAGAAAAGGGAGATGGTCAGGTGAGCCATACAGGCCCAGAAATATCCAGAAGGGAGTGATGAGCCAGAGGGGCCTTCTGACAGCAAAGGGCCACAGCCCCAACAAGGATTCACCTGCAGAGGAGGTCCCACTAGGGCAGCCAAGGCTGGATTATACTGTCTGCCCTCATAAAACTCATTATAACCAATGGCCAGTTAAGAGAAATCAGCACAGCATCATGGGACCGTGGCCTCTGCCACGTGCTTTGTGCTGAGCATGCTGAACGCGTGTGCAGGTGCGAATGTGGAATGCAGTCAGCCTCCTGGGCTTTAACGAGGAGAGATTTTCCCAGGATCCTGGGCCCGTGTTGAAATATGGGCATCCCTGATACAGAAGCATTATCATCATACTTTATCATATTTGAAAGTTATAATCTCACCTTTCATCTTATGAATTCAAGTTAGGCATAAGGGTTTGGGGGGAATGAGAGAACTCTTTATGCCCATTTTCATGTGGAGAAACTAGCACAGAGAGGTCTAAGACTTGATGGAGGAGATGGCAGTGGTCAGTGCTGTGGCCCAGGTCAGGCTCATACAGGCTGGGCATCTGGAAATGACCTTTATGTGTCAAAAAGATAGTTCGGGTCTAATGTAAATTCTTATCTTCACATAATTCTCCAATAAGTGATAAAAATATAGATCTTTCCCTGAGCTACTTTAGAATGATTGTACCTATTACAGCAGACATTCTACTATCATATAATGTTTATTTATACCCTCTCCTCATGTTTATTCATGACATGAATTTTAAAAGCCTGGTACCTTTGTGCTTCTGGAACAGGCTGAAAGCCCACAAAGTTTTGAGGAAAAAGACCTGATGGTCCATAGAAAATGTGCCCTTTTGGATGAGGCCTTCACAGCATATTTGCAGGCACTCCCCTCTATCTTATCCTTAAGGGACTCAAGTCCTCTATCTTATTCTAAGACTGAGTGTAGCATCTTCAACGGGGAAATTCTGACCTTTTATTCACTAAAATTCAATTCTAGGATGGGAATAAGGTTTAAGCTGTCATTCTTCAAAGTGACAGGGACAGGAAACTGGACTGTCCAGGGTTCGCTCTAGAATATTAGCAGAAAAACACCTGTTAAGTGGGTCTGAGGCAAGCTAAGACCACATCACCCCGTGCCTCAGTTTCCCAGCTTCAACCATTCATTGACAAAAGATGTTTCCTGAGCCCCCACTGTGAGCCACACATTGTTCTGGGCACTGATGGCAGAGCCGTGAGCCAGTCGTGACCTTGTGGGGGTCACAATGCTCTGTGAATGGGAAAAGAGGCAAAATAATAACAATGATGACGATGATAAACAAATAGACAAATAAGAACATCTTAGGTTAAGTGCTGACAGCTAGGAAGGAAATAAAAGTGTCATGCAAAAGAGTAATTAGAAACGGACCTCCTTCAGACATGGTCGGAGAAGGGTGACCTGACCATGTGACACTTAAGTTTAAAGTCAGGGGCACAGCACCCCGAGTGAGGGGCGAGCCAGAGTGAGGTCAGGGGAGCCTTGGCTGGGTGACTAGGTTTGACTGTTAGCCTATGGAAAGCTGCTAAAGGAGAGAGGCAGGATCTGATTCATATTTTTAAAGGATTATTCTGAGAATTGATTGTAGGGTATAAGAGTCTTTCAGGCACTGTGCCAGGCAGTGTTTTATGCACCCCTCACAAACATTCTGTTAACTTACTTACGACAACCCTGTGAAGTAGAGATTATTGTTTTCCCATTCTGCAGCTAGAAAAAAAGAGGCACAGCGAGACAAAGTTATTTAGCAAAAAGCTCACAGTTAAACCCAGAACCTGTACTCTGCTTTACAACAGCCTCACCTCAACACTGGGATCAGGAACAGGGAATCAGAATATGCAACGGGGACTCATTCATTCAAAGAACAATGAATTTATTTAGCACCTTCAGTGTGCCAGGTTCTGCACTAGGTTTGGGGTCTCAAGGGGGAGGAAAACATAGCTCTGCCCTCAAGGAGCAACCGGGCTATCAGGGGCAGAGTTGGACCCTCAGTATGAATAAATCCGGGCTTTGTGCATCCCAGTTCCTTGGCCCTGATTCTGGGGCCAGGCTCTTCTACTTCTGGACCATCTAAATCACGCCTCATTTAGGGCCCAGGATAAACCAAGAGGTGATTCAGAGGACCAAGGTGGGGGTGAGGTCCAGACTTCCTCAGGCATTGGACACTCTTGCCCTGACTGCCCTCAAGGCTGGTCCAACTGCTCTCAGTCTCCAGGTCTGGGCATTAGAGAAGCACAGCCCTGGTGCAGAGGTCTTTCTAGATTCCAAACACCTTCTAGCAGTCCCCACTGGGATGGCAAGTGAGCATTGCTTCTGCTTCAGCAGAACTCTAGCTCAAGGCCAGCTATTGTCTTTGAACTTGAGAAAACAGCCTTTCAGGAACTGATTCCTCCTGCTTAATTTGAGGCTGCTACTTGCAGATTTGGGTAGGTAACCCTGAACTGAACTGTTTGGGGTCGGGGGCAGAGTTCCATGACACTGAGGGGAGGGCCTCATGGCATCCCGAAGCAGCAGCAATTTCCATAACAATTGCCCCAAACCCTCGCCTTGTTAATCCGTTTGTTCTCTGAGGCCCATACACAACTGCCTCTTCAGACAACCCGTTATTAAAGCGCTGTTATCCAGGCGAGACAGACCTGGTAGAGAACGGATTACTTCGCTCCTGCCTTCTGCATGATAAGTCAGCCCCAACCTTCCCCCACACACACACCCCCCACCGGGTAAGAGGAGGGTGAATCACGGTCTATTCAACATCACTCTCAGGCACTTTTCCCCTTTGACTTCATTAGGAGCAGTTCTTATGCTAGGGTGGCCTATTGATGAACCCTCAGCCCCTTCCACTGCAAGCCAGAAGTCAAACCATCAAAGACAGCACAGGCTGGAGAAATCAGAAAGAGGATTTGCATGAAATCAAGGGTTGGTGATGATCCTTGCAGATAGGAAGGAAAACGGGCCTTGTTCAGAAAAGTCAGTATGCAGCTGAATTGTTAACTCCATTCAGCCCTGTGTGGAGGCACCTGAAGGTTGATGGGGTTGTATGTGTTCCTGGGTAGGGCAAGGCGACCAGAGCATCCTTGCCCACAGCCTTATAGCACTGGCTCACACCGGTGGGCTTGCTTTGGACTGGGACCTCCACAGAGATAAACAAGTTCTGTGCCCCCTGCATCCTGCTCTGTATGGTGCCTGGCACATAGCTGGAGTTCAGTGAATGTTTGGCAAATAAACACATGAATAAAAATAATAGGTACCATTTATTGGACTCTTACCATACACTTTAAATGGGTTGCTCCATTTAATCTTCACAGCAACTTAATAATAAAGTACTATTATCCCTTTCATAGATAAGCAAACTGAGGCTCAAGCAGGTTTTGTAACATGCCCAAGCTCACACAGCCGGTACATGATGGGGCTGGGATTTGAACCAGGTATGCACCTTTGCTTTCTTACTCCTCCGGCTATCTCTGTGAAGATTCCTGTGACTGACACAATTGGAGGAACCTGTGGCAAACTTGGTAGAGAGCCAGAGTGGGTGGGAGGAGGATATGGAACGAGCAGCCACCATCCCTATCAGTAAAGAACCTCAAATTTAGCCTAGAGACCAGCTATCTGACAATGGGGACTTTTTGTGAGACAAGTGGCTTCATGGTGAATATCATCTACGTCAACTGCAAGATACTTTCTTCTTGAAAGACAGTCCCAGACCTCTTCAGTGACTGGTCTTCTGCACAATGCCCTGTATCCCATAGCTCCTGAAAATTATGGGCGATGGCTGGTACATGACTCAGAGAGCATCATTACTTCACAAGACATTGGGGCTCGCTCCAGTGCCCAAGCTCTTGGGATGAGGAACGTACTACTCACTCCTCTCCAAGGCCAGCCTTCTCTCTAAGCATATATTATCAGAGGTTTCCAAGGTCAACGTAACACAACGCAGTGAGGACACGTTTCACTTATTTCCCACTACATATTAAACCAGAAGACACCACTAACCTGACCTATCAAGTTACTTGTGGAGCTCTTGTCACCACAAAAAGCATCAAGTTTTCCTGAAAGATTTTGTCCTCCTTTTATTTTTCAACAAGGATGTCTATCATTTCATATTGATTTATAAGAGCTCTTTATGTAAGAAAGACATCATCCATTGTCATATGTGTTGCAAATACAAATCCTTTCCTCAGTCTTTTGCCTTATATGTTTACTTAATATGTTTTCAATATCTACAAGTAAAGTTTTACATGAGCATATCTTTCAAACTTTCCCTCTGTAGTTTTGAAACGTCTCCCAGGCCAAGATTATATAACTACTAATATTTTATTCTGGCTTTGACTATGTAGTTTTTAAACATTAAATGCTTTAATTCCATTTAGAATTTATTTAGTTAGATGGTTTGAGCTATGGATAAAATAGTGTATTGCTTACCACTTAGCCCAGCTAACTGGACATAAACTCAGCCCATAATGTCCCCTCTGAGAAACAACAACAGCAAAAATAGTCTATTCAGTTAGTCCACTGAAAGTTCATGTCACGGGGCGTGAGTACAAATGAAAGTCCCAAGAGGCCCCAAAAGTGAATCTAGCCATTATGGACGATCCAAGACAATGAACCCAGCTTTTCCTTAAAGGAAGTCTTTGTTACTGCAACTCATTTTGCCCCATGATAAGAGGAAGCAAGGGCTATAGACACTCCCTAAAGAACATAGAAGAGTTTGTTAAAAAGGCATAGCTTGGCTAAGATCCCTTCCTGCCCAGCCTGATGCAGAGGATTACTGCTTTGGAGGGGGGTTACTTCCACTCAGGCAATCCCAGTGAGTCTGGGCCACTTGTAATTAGATTCTCTTGGAGGTCATGACCAAATACTAGTCCAGAGGTGAATCCTGAAGCTACAGAATAGAAATGAAACAGGTGTGAAGACTGTCTGACACCCAGACAGCAAACTGAACAGATCAGCATTCCAAGCCTTGGGGGTGGAGGTGGGGTGTTAGAGGAGGGACAAAGGCATAGGTTTAGGGATCTGTAAATATTCTTCTTTTACTGGAACACATACTGCTTAGTGGGCTGGCTCTGTCCCCTCCAGATTATTAACACACAATGCCTAAGGGAAGGCACCAGGGATAAATCAGAGCTTAGTAACAAAATTCATAGCAAGAAGCAAATGAGAACAAAACGCATGCCGAATCTAGGCCATTTTCCCTAATCAAAATGCAGAAGGTTTTCCCTGGACGTGTTCTAGAATTGCTTAGAATTGCTTGCTTCATTTATGTCAGTTTGTGGGGTTCTCCAAGGTAAGAAAGGGAAAATGAATTTCTGTTAAATGTCCCTCAGTTGGATGTATTATCCACTTCTTAAGTTGTTCCTGGTAAGTACATTATCCTGCACCAGTACCTGTTTGCCCAGCCCCTCCCTTGGACAGCGTGTCCTCTGGTTTTCACCTGACCCTGCTAGGAAGGGACCAAGTGTGAGAGAAATCATGTCCTGCCATCTCCTTTCAGTTTTGATTTGGGGCTCATTCAGTGGTTTTAGATTCTCTCTGCCACTGTTCCCTTCCACTAGGGTGATAAATGAAAGATTGCTTCTTAATGGAAGGCAATACCTGCAGTGAATCATGCCCACACATTGAACGGCATCTTTTTCACACAAAATGGATGCTGCATCTCAAGTGAGGAAACAGTTTTGCCCCTTTCTCAGAATAGCATCAGGATCTGGAGCTCTAAAATAATAGCTCGATACCCAGTCTTTATTGCTAAACCCCTAACTAAATTCCTTCTTACTAAAACTAAGATAAATTAAATATTCCAAACTCACAGATTTAAAAGAAAACAAAAACAAATAATGACAACAAAAACTCAGTTCAGTGTTCAGTTTTCAGACTCTGAGATGCACAGGGAATGAGCAAACAGCTGGCTAGACACACACACACGTACACGCACACACTCACACACACACACACGTACTCTCTCACACACAGGAGAGCTGAAAATTCATGCAAGTCAGTGTTGGACTTTTAGCCAAAGTGACAAGTACTAGTATTTTTGTACATCTTGTCAAATAAATACCAATCCTTAAAAAACGCTGATTTTTTTTTCCCGAGATCTAGCTAATCCTGGCCATTTTTGGTAAGTGCTAAAAATCTGAAATGTTAAAGAGAAAAAAGAAAGTGCTTTCTCATAATAGGACCCAAACTCTGGATGCAGACTAAAAGACCTGCACTTAACCATTCAGATATTATCACACACAGGCACGTTCTAAACCACCCAACCAAAATCCAGCTTTCTAATTGAATTCTGTGTCACAAACCTGATATAGGGTCAGAGCCACAAAGTATAGACTGTGAGACGTGCTTGGGCCTTACTCTTAAAACCAGTGTATTTGGTAACTTGATAATCTCAAGTGTCAAAGAGCAGTGTCCTAAAAGCCAGCTCTTCCCTGGGCAGCCCTTACAGTACATGCAGTGTCTACGTTGAGCGAGCTGCAGGGGGAGGCTTGGGCAGTTTACCTGGTGAATTTGATCAGCATGGACAGCAGACTCATCACTCATTCCTGAAAGTTCATCCCCAGTTTAGAGCACCCGATGTATGTGGCCGGCCTCGCTACCCAGAGCCAGGATGCTGGTAAAGCATAGTGGTTAGAAGGACCTGCTTTTGAAAACCTCTGACATGCCTGGATTTGCACCCACCTGCCAGCTGAGTGCTCCTGGGAAAGGCACGGAAGGCTCTGAGCGTCAGTACTTCCAGCTGTCAAATGGAGGGAATGAGCCAGCCCACCACAGAGGTGGTCACGGGGCTTAAGCGCGCTGCCCTGTGTCAAATGCCCAGCAAGCCCCAGTCGCCAATGATGCTGGCTCCATTAGCGAACACCATCCTCTTCCCTCTCCTGTGGGGCTGGGTAGTCTGAGAAGAGACACTCAAGAGACTACTGAAGGAAGAGTGTGCTTTCTGAAGCTAATAACCTACAAGGACAAACATTTGCCCTGGTGGTTAATTTTAAATGTTTAAGCAATTGCAACAAGATACAAACTGATGCTGCAGCCAAGGGTCCCAATAAAAGGGTTGAATAGAAAAGAAAGAGTCTACCCTTTACCATGTTCTTTCAAAGTCTTCTTAGAAACCTGAATATCTCATGACTTCAGAGTACAGATACCAGCTAGCAGCCCCAGCCCTACTCCAGGGTAACCACTGATGTCTGGGTAGTGGCAACTCTCCTGTGAGAAGTGTTAGCAGATGCAAACCTCCTGATAGGACTGTCTGTTTCCTCGTAGGGTTGAAGAAAGCTTCAAAACCTTATTTTGGTCCATCTTTGGCTTGTCTGAAGTGATCTCGGTGGTGCTGAAATATGACCACAAATTCATCGAGAACATTGGCTATGTTCTCTACGGTGTTTATAACGTCACCATGGTGGTCGTGCTGCTCAACATGCTAATAGCCATGATCAACAACTCGTATCAGGAAATTGAGGTAAGACCAGTTAATTGAAAATGCTCTCTCTCCCTGGGCTTAATTTGCATCGCTGTTTTCAGCAATGGGGTAATGACGTCAGAAGCTCATGTGTTATTAAATGTGAAGCCAGAACAGCAAACAACAGACATTTTCCTCGGATCGCTCCAAGAAGCGCTTCCAGTCAACCTGCCATGACACACGGCAGGCACCATGCATGCAATGGCCCAATGAGGGCAGAAAGAAACAGGGTCACGAATCTTTGCTCTTTTACATGTGTCCCCTCAGGACAGCATGCAGGTGACCCATGGCAAATGGGAATGACTGTTTCTTCCACCCTACATTCACTTCTGCCTCTCCCGAGTTATTTATTAAGTACCTACTGTATGCCAAGCCCATGCTAGGCACTGGCGATACAGAGATAACCAAGACACGATCTCTGCCCTTGAAGAGATTCTCACTCAGTCCAGTGAGAGAAAACAGATACATCAATCGACAAATTACGATGCAGTGGGGCCAGTGCACCCAGAGAAGTCCTAGAAGGTGTAGGAGGTGCAGAATAGAGAGAGTGCATGACGATGGGGGCGCCGAGGCTTGCAGAGGTGATTCTTGAAGGCCGTTCAAAGACTGATTTTGCCAGACAGACAAAGGAGTCAAGACAGTATATCAGGAGGCAATTTACCAAAATCTAAAATGCACAAACCGTGAACTATTGATTGCAGCCTTGTTTGGAACAGCAAGAAATGAAAAACAAACTAAATGAGCATTACTAGGAATCTAGTTAAATAGATTATGATGGATCTGAACAGTGGGAAACTGTGCAGCTTTTAAAAAGGATGAGGACTTTCTCTATATTCTGATGTGGAAAGACCTCCAATTATAATGGTAAGTAGAGAAAAGGCAAGTTGCAGAACAATGTATATATTGTACTCTGTGTAGAGAGGAAGAAAAAGGAACACGTATTCCTTTTTGATCATATAATCATTTGAAAAAGAAAACTAACCTGGAAGGGTGCACAAGAAGAGCACAGCAAGGGGCGCCTGTTGAGAGGTAGGGGTTAGAGGTCATGGTGGGTTTCCAGGCTTTCTCTTTATACGCTCTGATGCTTAGAAATCATGTCATTGTTCTACCTATTAAAAGTCAAATAAATAAATGCAACATTAAAACAAAATAAAATGCACTGACCCTTTGACTCAGCAAATCCGTGCAGACATATGATTTTACATAGATGTTCATTACAAGAAAAACTTGGAAATAGCCCATCAATATAGGAATATTTAAATAAACTGATATAGCACAGACTTTAAAATACTGTTTATAAACATTGAGAAAGACCTTTCTGTGCTGACAGAGCAAATCTCTATGATATTGTTAAGTGAAAAAATGCAAGCTGTAGAAAAATATCCATAGGCAAGTCTCATGTACGTAATAATACAAATGTGCAGACACAGAAAGCAAAGGTAGAAATAGGGTATCCTCTGGGGAAGGGAGTGAAACAAGAAAGGAGATTTGAAAGGACTTTCACGTTTGCTTGGTATACCTCTGTACTTAAGTCTTTTGTAAGAAACAATTACCTGTGTACAGAAAAAAATTAAGACTTCCATGTATTTGTTTGCTAGGGCTCCCACAACAAAATATCACAGACTGGGTGGCTTAAATAACAAAAAGTTATTTTCTCACAGTTCTGGAGCCTAGAAGTCCAAGATCAAGGTACTGGCAGGACTGGTTTCTTCTGAGGCCTCTCTCCTTGGCTTGCCGATGACTGTCTTCTTGCTGTGTCCTCACAGGGCCTCTCCTCTGTGTGTCTCTTCCTGTCCTTATGGTGACACCAGTCATATTGGATTAGGGCCCCACGCTTACAGCCTCGTTTAACCTTACTTACCTCTTTAAAGGCCCTATCTCCAAATATAATCACACTCTAAGATACTTGTGGTCAGGGCTTCAACATATGAATTTTAGGGGAAAGCTTTGGTCCATAAAATCCCTCCAAAAAAGAGTATTCTAAACCGTAGGAACAGCATGTGCCAAGGCAGGGAGGGATAAAACAATGTGGTATACTCGGCACTGCGCTGCAAGAGTGTAGACTGAGCAAGAAAAAGAGGTAAGAGGAGAGAGGAAGAGGTGAGCCAGTGTGAAGCCTTAGTCTTAGCCCCCAGCCTCACCGCCCTGCCACCCCGCCACCTACAGGAAAACGCAGCACTGTGTCAGCAGACGAACAACATATATATATATAGATATATATATAGATATATTTAAGTGTTTTACAGACTTGGTCACCTATGTGAATACTGAGCTGTTGCTAACTAACCCTCCCTGCCCTCCTGGGCCTCAGCTTCCCCACATGTAAGAGAAACCAGATGGTCCCTGGAATACATGGGTTTCTGGAGCACTCGCCCCAGGTGTTCTGCCCCAGCCTATCGAGCACATTGTGCGTTGGTCCAAATGAATATAACGTGGGAAGTCACGTGAATAGCATGGGTGATGCCCACCAGTTTGGGGCAGGAGTGAGCAAACCCACGGCTTATGACGTCAAGTTATCCACCACAGGGCGGTGCCAGGAGACAGAGAGAGCCCACTGCAGCCCACTGGGCGCTGGGCTTCTCCTTGTCTGGTGAGAGCAAATGTCCCCACCGTCTTACTGGTGATGCGTGTACAAAGACCCTGAGATCGGCTGCTGGGACGTGCCTAGTGTTCATGGTCACGATGAACCTTAATGAAGTACGTATTTGTAAGTTCTTACAGGAGAACACTTATTTATTCAACAGATCTTGAGCACCTACGTCCGAATCCACGGACCTGCCTGCCTCTGTGCCTGCCACGCCCCGCCCCTCACCCCCCGCCATTGCCCTCCTGTAGGCAGATAGGCCTTCTCCCCCTGAGCAGCCCCAGCCATGTGCCCTGGCCCCCTACCCTCTCTCCTCCTCGGGATCAGCCACTGCACATTAGCCCTCCCCACCTACATCCTCACCCTCTCCCCCTCTCTAGCTAATCCTGCCTGTCAGCATTTAAATGCATCTCTTAATCTTTTTTTAAAATAAATTTATTTATTTATTTATTTATGGCTGCATTGGGTCTTCGTTGCTGTGTGTGGGCTTTCTCTAGTTGTGGCAAGCGGGGGCTACTCTGTTGCGGTACACAGGCTCCTCATTGCAGTGGCTTCTCTTGTTGCAGAGCACAGGCTCTAGGTGCGCGGGCTTCAGTAGTTATGGCACGGGGGCTCAGTAGTTGTGGCTCACGGGCCCTAGAGCACAGGTTCAGTAGTTGTGGCGCACGGGCTTAGCTGCTCCGCGGCATGTGGGATCTTCCCGGGCCAGGGCTCAAAACAGTGTCCCCTGCGTTGGCAGGTGGATTCTTGACCACTGTGCCACCAGGGAAGTCCCATCTCTTGATCTTTAAAAAAAAAAAAAAAGTAACTACAAACAATCCTCCCTCCATTTCACTTTCCAGCTCTGAACCTCTTTGTCTCCTGCTCTTTACTGCCTACGAAGAGTTGTTTACACTTCTCACTGCCTCTCCACTAATTAACTGCTACTCTTCTCCACCCCAGCCCACCCGCACTTGACCTGGTTGAGAACTACTCACCCCTTGGATCTCAGCTCAAATGCTAGCCCTCAGGGCAGCCCTCCCTGACCCCCAGGGGCGGGACCTCCAGCACCCAGCGCCTCCCCCAGCTCTTAGCCCAGCTCTAGATACAAAGAGCTGATGAGTTAACACACTCGTGTCATTGGCCAGGCTGCGTGTCCCAGGAGGGCAGGATTGCCATCCCCAGTACCTACCTAGCACAGGCCAGGCACACAGTAGGTGAGCACTAGGTGGGCACACAGTAGGAGGTTTGCTGAGTGACTGAAGGTTGAACATCAGGCAATGTATTAAGCTATGGAGATATAAATAACACTTACTGAGGGTTTACTAAGTATCTGACATTGTTTTTCCCGCATTAACTTCTTTAACTCCCACAAGAGCCTATGAGGTAGGTATTATTATCCTCATTTTACAGATGAGGAAACTGAGGCCCAGAGCAGCTAAGTCACCTGCCATGGTTACACAGCTAGTAAGGAACAGAGGCAGGGTTTGAACCCAGCCAGGCTTCGGAGCCTGTGCTCTCTCCACTGCATCACCCTCCCTCTCAGGTCGGCAGTCCCTCCCACACCTCTCTGCTGTACAGCCGAGATCAGGAACGACCCCTGTCCTCACAAAGCTTCCAGTCTAAACGACCTGTATAGCATGTCCCCATAGAGCAGGCCAGGTGCCGATGGGGTCTCAGTAAGAGCAAGCCTGCTGGTACTGACCTTATACTCTCCTGGCACATCCCAGAAGCCTCATGTGGACCCCTGCTGGGCTCACAACCCCTTGAAGTATAGCTCGGGCCTGTGTGGAGAAAAGCCCACTGCCCACAGCGCACATATTCAGTGCCGACCTCAGGGCTACGGGAAGCAGGCTATCACCATGAGCAGAGGAGCGAGCCCAAGACCACTGCCTACATCACACAGCTAGTAGGGGTCTAGCTGATTCCAAACCCCACGCCTCTTTCCTGGCCTCAGACTGCCCTCCTAGGACAGGGGCCCAAGGAGCCCCCCTACAGAAAACACACACCTGCTACCTCTCAGGGGGGCCCACTCAGCGTTTCTGGCATTGCCACCAACTCAGAAGTAACAGATCTGGGCTTTAAATCTACCACCACCACCACCAGGGAAGAGGGCGTGGCCAGGCTACCTGCTGCCAGCTCATCAGGTTTGCTCCCCTTGAATTACATACACTAGACCTCGTAACATCATTTGACAGCACTCTGACCAATGAGAAATACACTTTCTAATAGGAAACACATGATGGTGTCTGACATGGTAGCCACGAGCCACATGTACTGAGCACTCGAAATGTGGCCAGTCCAAATTGAGATGTGCTATGAGTGTAGCATGCCAATTTCGAGGGCTCGGTATGCCAAGAAAATCTGAGCTATCTCATAAATAATTTTTATAATGATTACATGTTGAAATGATAACATTTTGGATCTATCAGATTAAATAAAAAAACATCACTGATATTAATTTCACTTGTTTCATTTTACTTTTTATAATGTGGCTCTGAGAGAATTTTGATGCCCTTGTGTGGTTCTCCTTTGCGGCTGACGTTATGTGCTGTTGGATAGCACTGCCTCTGATGGTGTGCTGTTATTTTCCTTGCCCCACAGGAGGATGCAGATGTGGAGTGGAAGTTTGCCCGAGCAAAGCTCTGGCTGTCTTATTTTGATGAAGGAAGAACTCTACCTGCTCCTTTTAATCTAGTGCCAAGTCCTAAATCATTTTATTATCTCATAATGAGAATCAAGATGTGCCTCATAAAACTCTGCAAATCTAAGGCCAAAAGCTGTGAAAATGACCTTGAAATGGGCATGCTGAATTCTAAATTCAAGGTAGGTAGCGTGGGACTTATGGGGCTAGAGAGGCAGCAGGAGGGGGAGGGGGAGCTGTGTGTTCGGTTCAGATGGTGCCCCTGATACGAGGGAAGTCAGGAGCCCGGAGGGACCCCGTGCTTTCCAGAATCAGCCAGAGCATCAGCAAAGCTGCAGTCCCAGCGGGGGCAGCCGGCCGGCCGTAGTGCCCCTCCTCCTGCGGGCCGAGCCGGGACCCCACTGAGGGACTCCTTAGTGGACTCGGAAACAGATTAGCTCTTCCCAGAAAGTATCTGGATCATGATGACTGGGAAGAAAGGTTCCCTGCCCATTATCTCCCGCTCCTGGAGATTCTCAATTATTAGCATATTAAAATCTCTGGGGAGTCTTGGAGGAAGGACACCCACATCACTTTAACTGAGTGCTTTCCAAACAAAGCTGACCAAACAGTAATTTGTAACCCACTGACATTCTACAGAACTAGAGGCCCCAGGAACACGTTCTAGAAAGCCAAGCAGCAGTGGGTATAGTGACCTCCTGATGGTCCTCATTTTAGAGACAGCCCCGTATGCAGGTCCTGTTCGAGTCCTAGCATGTATGTATGTACAATCGTGTATAATGTATTATATATTATGTATTTTCTTTTTTTTTTTCCTAGAAGACTCGCTACCAGGCTGGCATGAGGAATTCTGAAAACCTGACAGCAAATAACACTTACAGCAAGCCCACCAGATATCAGGTAACCAACCCTTTCCCAGGTATGGGCAGAAGCGGACTCCATTCAGACAGCGATTTAGTCACATGGCTGTGTCACTCCCCCCAGAACACAGCTTCATTCCTTCCTTCATTCGACAAATATTTATAGAGTGCCTACTGTATGCCAGGCACCATGCTGCTTCCTGGGGATACAGACATGGTTCCTATCTTACTGGCACTTCCAGTCCATAGAGGGAGAGATACAATGAGCAAGTAAACGCACAAATAAATATGTAACTTCAAATTGATAAAAGTGCCAAGAAGAAAACAATCAGATGTTAAAATGGAGAAAAATAGGGAGCCCCTGCTTAGATATGGCTGTCAGAGGATGTATCTTCAAGGAGAGGACAGTTAGCTAAAACCTCAGAGATGAGAAGGAGGCAGCCACGTGGGGCCTTCCAGGCAGAGGAAGAGCAGCAGCAAAAGCTAGAGGGGAGAAGCTTGGTGGGTCCACAGCAGCTAGAGCTCTGAGTAGGGGAGAGGGGAGGGCAATGAGGTCAGAGTCCAAATCAGGGGCCTGGAGCAAGGTCAGGAGGTGGATTTCACTCTGATGTACCCAGGAAGGCAGTGGGAGGAGTTTAACTTGGGGGAGGGAGAAGATGATAAAATTGTATTTATGCTTTAAGAAGACTACCTAACTGCTATAATGAGAAGAGACGGGTGAGGACAAAAGTGGAAGCAGGGAGACCAGTGAGGAGGATGTGACAGTCACCCAGGTACAAGGAATGGCGACTTGGAGTGTGAGAAGGGTGAGGGAGAAAGACTGACTGACTCAATATACGTTTGGGATGCATCGCCAAAGGGACGTGATGCAAACCAGCGGGCGCCGGGTAGGGAGAGGCAGGCACGCAGGATGGCTCCCAGGGATCTGTCTTAAGCAACCAGGTGGATATTGATGTTTCCGGTAAGCACCTGACCTTAGACTGCCAGCAGGCAAAGTCTGTTGTTATAAAAATTAGGAGAACTTATGTGCGTACAGATCTTGCTTTGCTTTTGGAAATTAATGCAAAATCTCTGTATCCGTTTGCATCAGCCAGTGATAAATGGTTATTACAGGTTATTGATTACAAAAGTGCAGGCCATACTTTTCTTGCTTGCCCACTCCCAATGACCAGCAGTTTTACCCATGCTGACCATTTCCTATCGGATGTAAATCTGAAGCTGTCCTGAGTACTCCTTCAGGCCAAGGTGATATGACCCTGGTGCCACCATCCCCGAGGGAGCCATTACAGACTTAGCATCTTCCAGACACAGGTCTCTAATTGAATCTCCATCCATATTTCAGAAGCTAGCTGTGCAGTTAGGAGGAGTTAAGTGTACAATTAAGAAACAGCTCATCCCTCATAGTACTTATAGTTTTAACAGATGACATGGGCTAAAAATTGGCAAAGGGCAAGTCTTGTCTTTAATTGTGCACAAAATTGGACCTGACCAGTTTGATCTGCTTTGATTTATTTTACAGGACAAATCCTTTGGTCAGGGGAAGGATTTTTATTTCTTAGCTTCTCGGAGAGAAGTAGAGATTATCTGTGCCACAGAAAAGATAGAAAACCCTAGCAGGGGCTTCCCTGGTGGCGCAGTGGTTAAGAATCCGCCTGCCAATGCAGGGGACACAGGTTTGAGCCCTGGCCCGGGGAAGATCCCACACGCCGTGGAGCAACTAAGCCCGTGCACCACAACTACCGAGCCTGTGCTCTAGAGCCCGCGAGCCACAACTACTGAGCCCATGTGCCACGACTACGGGAGACCGCGCGCCTAGAGCCCGTGCTCCCCAACAAGAGAAGCCACTGCAACGAGAAGCCTGCACGCCGCAGCTAGAGAAAGCCCGCGTGCCGCAATGTCAAGGAAGGCAACCGATGTGGTGAATGTCTACACCCAGGACGAATCCCTTATGAGCGAGGCCCTGTTCCAGAGCAGTCTTGAGCAATCCCATTTCTGTCTTTCATCATCACTGGCTGAGTCCCTGCAGTCTTCAGTCTCCCGGAGAGCTTCCTGCTATGATTACACAGATTAGCCGGTTTGCAGCTTCAGGCTACTGATGGCCTGGGAAAGCAGGCTCACCCTGTATTTTGTGAATCCAGCAAGAAAAGCCTCGGGCGACTTATTCAAATCGTTATCACCAGAAAGAAGACAGAAAAACTGGGCCAGTGGGCGTCAGAGGGGGAGGGCTGAGAGGACGGTGGATGGAGCAGAAAGCCTCTTGCATTTGTACATTGGCACCTTGCTCAGTCCTTCAAGGTCAAGTCTGGGCATCTTCCTGAGCTATCATCCGCTCAAATAGGAGTAAACGCTGAGTTGACAGACAGGCAGCTGGAGCAGACTAGACACCGGGGCACGTGAGAGAGGCAGGATCCGTGACCCCCACTGAACAGCTGAGGGAATTCAGGCTTCGTGGCAAAGGTCACACGGATGGTTGAAGTGAGATCTGTCTGACCCCATCACGCTGCCAGGGCACTGGCCCCTTACTCCTCTTCACAGTGTCGGAACCTGCCCTGTCTGTGTCGGACAGCCCCTGGGAAGAGCTCTATCTGAGCCTGTGGGGAGGAAGCTAGGAACGGAAGGTGCTTTTGCTATCACGGGGCAGCAACCGGTACGGAACGAAGGATTTGGGCAGGGATCTAAAAATGGCTCAACCGATTTCTTGGGCCCACTGGTGGCCTTCCACGCTGTATTGCTTTCCTCTCAAAGCAACTTCCCAAAGTGCCAAGAATGTGAGGAACCCAGTTCACGCCCTCTTTCTTACCATCCAGGCTGCACCCACAGCCTTCAACTCTTGGAGCCCGTATGCTGTCAGCCTCTCACCATCGAGGTTCTGAGACATTCTGGAGCGATCCCCATAAGATAAAAGCCCCGTCGTTGATACGTGTGTAGTTGTTAAGCTTGTTTCCTTTGTGTCTCTAGTGCATCTGCTTGATTGCTCAACCTTAGCAGGTTGGGTGTTTATTTGAAGCTTGTCATTCCTTCAACTTTTTAGGGCTCTCTGTTATAAGGGAAGGCAGTTCCTCCAAACTTCAGAGGCTCTCTGTGCTTTGCTTTTCTTAGGCTTCCAGGGGTCTGAATTGTCATTTTTCACAAAATTGCTTCCTTGCTTTTGTAATTTTTTTTTTTTTTTCCAATCTGGGCTCTGTGGACATGAGACCAAACAATGGAACAAAACCATGATACCGGCAAAATGGCCAAAGTGTGCTTCCTATCAAAAGCTACCCTTGACCTGTTCCAAGATCTGGCATGTCCACCTGTTGGGGTGTGTACAGACTTCATATACTCAGTCTCTGAGGATACATTTCATTCATAGGCAAAGCAGACAAGCTGCATCACAAACGAATCGTAGAATCTAGGCACAGTCCATCACTGAAAAAAGCCCCAACTTTTATGATGCAATCCCTTCCCCAAAGCCCAGTGGGGAGTCCTCTTTTTTGCCTTCTAGATGACCTTTTCTGTAGAGATTAAAGCCAACAGAATAGACAGCTTACCAGTGCTGATTTCTTCCATTCTGGGGTCTGATAAACCCCAGTTTAACAGATGACTTGTCCTGTGATCCATTTTGTCCATTCTCTTCCAAATGTTCCTCAATTTCTCTGTTCCTAGGTGGCAGCATTGCTTTCCTCGGGATGCTACTTTGTTTGCCATGTTCAGCGTGTGTATTCTCTTCCTTGTCTCTGTCTTCAGCTGCCCTGGCTGCACAGAGCGGTCCCTTCCATTCCCTCCTCACCAGCAGCAGCCAGAGGCCACCTGGCTCTTGGAGTCTGGGCAGGGCAACTGTGTGCCTCCCTCCCTGGATGTGGGTCTCAGTGTCACAACCATTCTTACCCATCGGGCACCTCAGTATTAGTTATTTTTCCTGAGTAAGATCACTGAATATTCTCATCTCCAGTACTTGCTAAATGCCTCAGGGCAAAGTGGGCCAAGTTGGCACTGACGAGGGCGTGTTAATTTGGGGAAAGTTTATTATCTCCATGAAGTGAAAACTCTGTGGAAGATGGCCAGGAAGGGTCGCAAACTCATCACAAAGGACCATGCTTTTCCTCCACATAGTGAAGTAGGGGAGGCTTTTGATGTCCCATCTTTTCTGCAAACAGAGATCCTCTGCAGCATCCACGTTAAGAGAACTTTGGTCATTTTCTAACCATCTCAGACTTGCTGGGGACGAGACTGGCATCTTGCTCCCACAGATCCCAAGTGGTCTAACATGCATATGCCAGAGGGGAGGCTAGGTCATCATCAGAGCATGAAGTCTCTAAGCAGCCAACAGGTGGTCACACTGTTCCCGCTTAAGGTACATGTCACTCCTGGGGTGCGGAGGAAGGTTAGAGGGTCCCTGCATGTCTGCCGTGCTCACGCGATTCTGCTTCCACATTAAACCTCTAAAATCCTAGTCTGTGGTGAGAGGCTTAAAAGCAAACCCTTGCTGCTCTCCCCTTGGAGCTGCAGATCTGCAGAAACCACAGCTCAGATCAAGCACGCCAGGGTTCAAGAGCAAGCCTCGGGCATTTAGGACAATGACATACCAGTGACCCTCTTCTGCGGGCTAACAATCCATCCTCTGAAATCTAGCTGAGGCTTCTTCTTGCATAAAAGACCTTGTGCTTTGTAAAGGACAGACTGGTACCCAGAAGTAGTCCAAGCCCCCTGTGACCGACAGGAGCCAGTTTCCTGCATCTCATCTCCAAAACCATTGTGCACTTAACCTTTTTCTGAAGCTTGGACGAAGCCCCAGCTTTGGTTTCCATTTTGGTTAAATCCCAGATCTGCCACTTTCTGGCTGTGTGACACTGGAGAAGTCACCTCGCTCTCTGAGCCTCAGTGACCTCATCTGTAAATGGAGACGACAACCCCCATCTCACCTGGTTTCTGGGAGGATTCCATGAGGTCATTTTGTCAAGGAGGATAACACAACTCCTGGGCTGCAGGAAGTACTCAACAAATTTGTCTTAATAATAAACACATACTATGAAATCTTTTAAAGTCATCAGTTTAATCATGTTGCACTAAAACACAATGTGCACATGAAACCAGGAGGATGACAGCTGCTGCCGTAGCTATGAAAGGATTCTGCTCAGCTCCATCCCAGAAAAGGGAGCTCTCCACTTCCATTCTCTGGTTTATAATTTTATGTCGTAAATATACAGTCTGTTTAATTGATGGATCCAGAAATGGAAGGACCTCTAATTCTTGACATTT
Source organism: Delphinapterus leucas (assembly GCF_059928025.1). Classification (NCBI taxonomy): domain Eukaryota; kingdom Metazoa; phylum Chordata; class Mammalia; order Artiodactyla; family Monodontidae; genus Delphinapterus; species Delphinapterus leucas. The sequence goes on along the minus strand of NC_143131.1, from coordinate 114,786,021 downwards.
TCCTTTAAAAAGGCAACAAACTTTAACTAGATCCCTTTGTCTTATGTCGGCCTGAAAGTTTGCAGTAGAATACTTCCAAATTTCTTATTCAGTAAGAATGTCAGATACTTGGGTATCTGGTTTGTTGGGGTTTCTCCCCCATGAGAACTGGTTCAGGACAAAGTTGATTTTGTTTCGTTTTTCCAATTCAAAGTGAAAAGAGCATCGAGTCCCACAAAAGGCACAGATTCTTAAAACTCAGGTGACCTGCCTTATTGACTACGAGAACATCGGTGAGAAATCTAGCGTTGCAGTTTAACCACCAACAGGACAAGACCCAGGCCTCCCAGAGAAGCAGCAGCATGAAGGCAACTCACTAATGAACTGTTCAGCCTGAAATTAGAGCACGACACAAACCACAGAACCAAGCGGACCACCAGCAGGGGCTGAGGAGGGGCAGAAGTGGCCCACATTAGCTGGCTCAGAGCTCAGTGTCCCGGGACACTGAATCATGGAATCACAGGGCTGGAGACGCCTCCTTGGCAAGGCTGTCGCCATGAAAGGCCCTGAGGGGACCACCAGTTGGTGATAATAATGAGATCAATCCTCCAGCTCTCTGCATCCCGGCAGCTCACTTCTCTTCTACTTGCAAGAAGCTTTTCCTGAGCCCAGGTAGTCAGAGAGAACTTAGCCACCTGCTTGACCTCACACAGCAAAGCTGGGGACAGAATTCGGGGCCCTTCAACCTAGCAAATGCCACCTCTGTCCCCTCGGTCCTCAGAGTGAGCAGGCCAGTCGGTCACCAGAAGGGATGCCGAGGAGCAGGGAAGCCCCCCCTTCACGGTGCTGCTTGGCTCCTAACAGATTCAGAAGGCTCGGCCACCAGAACATTTTTAAATCCTGCGATATCGCAGTAACCCTGGACCGACCAGCTGGCAAAATCCAAAGTTCACCGCCCGCGGTCTTTCTTACACTTGGCTCTATTCTTGGTGGCTCTTAACTGTGTGTTCCTGCCTCCTTGGCTTATAGAATCTGCATAAGTGGGACCTCCAGCGTGACTGACAGTGTGACAGTGTTGGGCATGTGGTGAGACTTCAGGGAAGCGGTATCTTGGCCAACCCTCCCAAGGCTGTATCTGTCTCTGCCTCTGGTAGGAATTTTCCAAAGTCCAGTGGACTGGTCCTCCATGCCTGGTCCTGACTGTGGGCTAAGCGAACCTCCTCTCCTGCCCAGCAGCTTGACGGAGGCAGCTCCACCGGCACTGGCCTGCTAAGATTTCCTCACTGCCCCGTGATCGCATCAGTTGTTGAAATACAAGAAAGTGTTTCGGAGCTCAGGCCCCGAGAAGAGGGCATGATGGGCTAAGGTCACAAAGGCCAGGGTACAGGCAGGCCTAAGGACCCTCAAGCAGTGCCCGTGGATCTCAGGTGATTCTGTCTCTCTCCGTGGCTGGGCCTACTGAGAGTACCCTGTTTTCACAACCCAGGCTCAGGTGGTATTGAATCCAGAGATACTGGAACCTTCCCCACTAGGCAGGGCACCCCTCGAAAGTGAGGCATCAGACAAGGGAGGACCCCCGTGCTGACAGGCGCCCTGCAGGAGGGAAGGCACTCACACCTACAGCACAGGAGCTGGGCTGGTTTGATCCCTTCCTTATGTTCACATTTCAGAAAATCATGAAACGGCTCATAAAAAGATATGTCCTGAAGGCCCAGGTGGATAGAGAAAATGACGAAGTCAATGAAGGTAAGCGATTGGATCCATCTGCTCTAGGGCGGAAGCCAGACGTGGTCTCACCAGGCTAAAGTCAAGGTGTTGGCGGTGGGGCTACGTCCCTGTCTGGAGGCCCTGGGGACGCTCGTTGGGCTGTTGGCAGAATTCAGGTCCACGGAGTTGTAGGACTGGGGTCTCTGTCCCCTGGCTGACCATCAGCTGGGGCTGCCCTTAGCTCTGACCTTAAAGCCGCCCCCCAGTCTTGGCGTGTAGCGCCTCCATCTCAGCACCAGCAACAGGGCGTGGAGCCCTGCTCACAACAGTTGTTCTGCCTTGTGCAGTCACGGCTGCCGTGAGTCGGCCTCATGTCCCTGGAGCTCAGGATGGCCCCGAATTCTTCATCCCCTGAGCACACACACAGACAGCAGCAGACTGTACACCTCTTTCAGATTCTGCAGGAGCCCCGGTTCTAGCTAGCTCTGTCCTGTCTAACTTCCTGGCTCTAAGAAGCTACCAACCCGCAGTTTCTCAAAGAATCCCCCACCTCAGAAGCACTTGATAAAAATGCGGACCTAGAGCCCACCGAGACCTAATGAATCGGCATGGCCTGGGGGTCTGCGTCGTGATAAGGATGCCAGGTCATCCTGATGTGCACTGAAGTTTGCAAACTACATTATTTTCCCTGTGTGGGTTATCTTCCAGCCTATTTTAAGCAGTTACTCTTAAACGAAAAGCAAATTACCATACACCAGGTAATTAATCTTCATGAGACACCCGGGACAAGTATTTGCCACCTAGAAAGAGCCTCCTCCAAGAGTGAAGGCATGAACTCTCTCCCTTGCCAGGGCCCCAGGGGCCTCCGGAAGGAGCCTAGTCATTTAGTGACCCTCTGCTTCATCCTGGGACATCCACAGTGTGGCCTCAAGGTCAGCAATGACCGAATGGCCCCGGGGGCTGACACTGTCTAGGAGCCGAGCAGCAGCCCACCTACCCACCCCTACTGTTGGGCCTCAAATACAAAACTGCCGGGTGTCATGGCAGCCAGCTCCCCACAGCGTGTAACGTGATTGACAGGAATGTACCTGATCATAGAAGGTGGGGCTGCCCAGGTTCACGCCACTAGAATCACACCATGAAACTGGGGCCCAACGAAGCCCCCATAGAAAGAAAATAGGGGAAAATAGGGGATGTATGCCTTTGTCAAAACTGGCCAAACTGTACCTTTAAGACCTCAGCATCTTCTGTGTATAAGGCATACTTAAAAAACACATATGGCTAATGTGACACTTGAGCCAAGTCCAGTATCTCTCAAACCAGGAGAGAACCTTTCGGCTCCCCTTTGTACTTAATAAGAAGATTCCCACAGCCCAGGCCCATGTGGATTTCTAACCACATGGTTCGCTGTGGAAAGAAGCGGAAGACCCTACCTGTGGTCCCTTGCTAGAGAAAAAGAAGGCAGGCCTACCGTGGTGCACCGGTGAGGGATGCTGCTTGCGTGGTGCAGGCAGACCCTCCCCCTGTGAGGAGGTCTGGCTCCACAGCCGCAGCCACTGTGCTGAGCTGATCCCCTCAGACACTTGGGAGTTTCTCCTCCCTGAGACGACAGAACAAAACATGGAGCATAATGAGAAAAAAATGTTTCAGTTAACAAGGGTGTTGCTTAGAGTCTTGAAATCTGCTTCTAATGGCTCCAAAACCAGCATTCTAACAACCGTGATAAATCAGTGTTAGCAGTTCACAACCCTGATCTTGATTCTTCCATCTACCTCAAACCCCTAATGGAGAGCGTGACCAGGAATGGGAGAGGGGTCTTAAGCAGATGAATGAATGGTCCTTCGTCGGTAGAAGCTGAGTGGGATTTAGGCCAAAACAGAGCTCCCGTCCCCTCACCTCCACCCTTGGTGGGCTGGACCAGTAGCCTGACATTCTGTGGGAAGGATGCACGCCCCAAATGCCTATGGGATGAGCCCCTTCAGCAGGCTCATCTCACCAAAATCTCATCTGTCCTTGCAGGCGAACTGAAGGAAATCAAGCAAGATATCTCCAGCCTGCGCTATGAGCTTCTTGAAGAGAAATCTCAAGCTACCGGCGAGCTGGCAGACCTCATCCAACAGCTCAGCGAGAAGTTTGGAAAGAACTTAAACAAAGACCACCTGAGGGCGAACAAGGGCAAAGACATTTAACAGCCTGCATCGGCACCTGTGACTTCTACCAGCATTCCAAGGCCAGGTGGGATGCCCTGGCCACCAGCTCTGGTCGGGAGGGCCCTGGGCCACTCCTCTAGGACTCTAAGGGGACCAACTGGCTCTGTCCTGACCAGCCTTGCTGACATCTGCAGCCCAGTGGCCTGCCTGGACCCAGAACTGTTGTGAATCTAGGCTGTTGGGTGAGAAACTAGACCACAGGAGGAGGGGAGGAAGTGCCCCCCCGATGCATGTGACACCTTCAGGCCAGTCACAGTGACATATGTCCCTGTGACCAGCGCAGGAAAAGGCCATCTCGGATGCACACTCGTGCCCTCCCACTGCACACGGACTGCAGCGCTGTCTGCATCCAGGAAGCCATCCTGGATGGCTCATGGCTCATGAGGCCATCATGCCTCATCCCATGCAGCCCTGCTCACTCCCACCCCACCACCCACATACATCCAAAGGAACTGGGAGGTGACCTGTGATCTATTCTTAAGTGCCAGATGAGAACACAGATAGCCTAATAGCAAAATCGCTCTATTTGTTTATATAAAAAAAAGGTTTAAAAATCCTAAATCAAAAATTGTACTGTAGGTAGCACTGTTCAGAGAACAACGACAAAATCCAAATGATGTATTTTTACCTTTATTAAAATTATCTTGTATTTACTATTTTTACCTGAAATGGAAAGAAATAAAATTACCTCATAATAGCCTGGGAAGCCTCTGTGGATGTGCTGCCCTCCTGTTGTCCTGCATCCTCTCTGGAGGTGGCCTTGGGCATCTGCTGCTCTGGGAGGAGAATGAGCAAATGGGAGGGGGCAGGTACCACCCATGGGAGTCACACAGCCAGGACCCCCACCTCCAAGCGTCTCCTCCTGTCTCCAGACCTAGTGACCCCAACCTCCCCAAGGTCAGGAAGGAGGCAAAGGAAATGGTGAGGGAAGCGGAACATTTTCTCCCATCCCACCTCTCCCGCTCTCCCCTTGAGTGGCAGGGGAAGGGGAGCCTGATGAAAGGAGCCTAAAATCTTTCCGGCGGGGCCTAGGTGTGAGTAGGGAGAGCTGCCACAAGAGGGCGCCCCAGTCCCGAGCAACGCCCATTCTGAGCGGGCTAGAGGAGATGCCGCTGGGCCCCAAGGATCACTTACTAGTAACACCAGCTGGATGTGCTGAGTGAGCACTTGCTGTGTACCAGGCACTGTGCTGAAGGCTCTGCATGCATCAGTCCACTGAACCCTCACAGCAACCCTATGAGGAGGAAGAGGATCAGGTCACAAATTCAGATGCCTTGCAGACAACCTGGATGGGCCAAACAGGTATGTGCGTGTACATGTGCATATATGAGTGTTTTCTATATGCATATGTATGAGGAGACTTGTGTTTTGTGATATGCAGTATATCTTCAGAGATAAAACTGTTTACTTAACTCTGCTCTAAGAAAAGTGCGGATCAACTGGGGTGATAAACAGAACTGAATTGGTCCCAGCATTGAGGTGGCGGGAAGAGGCCATGGCAACCCAGACAGCCACGCCCTACCTAAAGCGGGCACAGACACCAAGCCCAGCTAATTGTTGCCATAAGGAATGCAGGCCCAGTTTTGCCAAATCTTCCCCATTTCTAGGGGGAAAAAAGCCCACATTTGTTGGGCCTTGGCAGCCAAGATGGGTGACTGGAGAAGCTGCCCTGAAATGTGACTCCAACCCAGGCCTTCCTGGCACCAGTACCCAGTGCTCAGCAAGAAGGAAGCAGAGGCGTCCAACAGGGATCGGGGGCACATGTATGTGCAGGGGGCCTTACAGATGTAAACTCTGGTCCAGGAGTTTTTCACCTGGGGTCTATGTGAGGGTCCATGGATGGATTTCCAAGAACCTGCAAATCCTGAAGTGCCCATCAAATTGTGAGCTTGTCTTTGTGCGGGCGCGTTGTTAAGGAGAGAATACCTGCAGCTTTTCTCAAATGCTCACCCATGCTCCACCCCCACCACCCCCCAAAAGCCTGCAGATGACGACTGAATCCCTTCAGGAGAATCTCCCGAGTCCCTTGCTAAGTATCGGGGATGAGACACATATGTGTCCAGTGGGGGACAAATCAACTACTCTTCCCACAAAGCACACCGGCCTCCCTAACCAGGGGACAAATGACCAACACTTGTGGAAGATTTCCTTTCCGATCCCTCACTTATCATCATGAGAATGCTAATAAACATTTCTAAGATGCATTATTCAATTTCCCCATCTGCCTTTTCTACCACAGGCAACCCTGTTTTTCAAGTCCTGGGGTGATCTTTTCCTATCAAACCCAAGTCTCCAATTTGCCCCTTAAGGAGATAAAGGAAAACAAGTCCCACTAAGTAACTGAAAACTGGGAACGAAAACTAGCAGCGCCCGTTAGGCCCTGGCTGCCACATCTAGGGGGGGGTGACGGTAGTCCAGGAATGGATTCATGGCTGCCAGAGGGATGTGGAGGCGGGGAGGGACGTCTCTTTCATGGAAAGCTGCTGGAGAGGCCTTGGGACTGAGGGCTGGCAGAGCTGTCAGCCTGGAGCTGGAGGCAGGGGCTTAGTGGTTTTCCAGGCACTGACAACCTCCCTCACTTTCCCCCATTTCCGTGGCTCCTGTGGAATTAGCCAGGCAGGAGAAGCAGTTCTTGGAGAGACGAAACAGGAGACAGAGGAACGGAGTCTGGGAAAGGCACAAGTACAGAGAGGGGGAGGAGAAAGGGCCCAGGCGCCCCCCCCCCCCCACAGACTCACACTTCCCAAAGCACCCGATCCGTCCCCTCGCAGCCCTCTACACAACAGTCATTATTTAGTCTGTAACTTTAGTGTATGCTTGTAACCTGTCTCCCGGTGCTGTGGGGCTCCGGAGAGGCGGCCCTGTCCAGGTTTCTGGGTAACCAGTGGTTAAGCGTCAAGGTCTCCAGTGACTTGTCACCTTCCGATGGTTCCTAGTAGGACCTGACAGATCCTAGTAACACTTCCTGGGCAAAAACCCCCAGTTAGTACCCAGAGCTATTTCTGAAGCAGGAGAGCTCACACACTTGAGAAAGCACAGCCGGCCTCCTCTGTCCATCACAGAGCGCCTCCCTCCGTCCCAAGGAGGCCCAGGAGACAAAACACTGGCCAAAGCAGCCCAGGCCGAAGGAGATTCCCTAACCTGGGTGCGACTCTGCAAATGTTCCTCCCAGCGGCTGCAGGCCTGGGAAGCCCGGGACAGACACCTCCAGGTCTGCTTGCTTCAGGGAGGCTGAGACACCTTGTCCCACTCAGGAGCTCAGCCTCCGTTGTCTGGTTAAAAATAAGCGGCCTCACGGCCTGTCACTCCTGAAAGCACTCATTAATGCTTCTGTAAAGGGTAGAGCCTGAGGCTCTGGGGGGCTGACAGGAATTAGGAGTTTTGATCCCGCTGTGGCAGGCAGGCCGCGCCCCATTCTATGTTTATCCCATCCCTTCCTCTTATCCCTTGAAGGGTGATCTACTAGTGAGAAGGGACTCCAGGGGAAGCACGCGGACCTCAATCAACCCAGGCTGGTTAACCAGGCAGCAAACCCCCTTCCGCCCTCTCTGCAGACACAGCAAGCTTCCGAGGTTCCCCAGCCTCGAAGCAGAGGCCGCCTGGCTGGCTCTTCCTAGGTAAATGAGCCGGGTTTCTCCCTCTGCTTTCCCACCGCGGTCAAGCCACAGGGATGTCCCAGGCCCTTTACCTCAGGGAAAAAATGACAGAGACGCAGGGAAAAAAGAAAGGTGTCTAGGTCTTAGGTTCCCAAAGGCCCGAGTCTTTAAAGAAGAGAGAGGATTGAGGAAAGAATCAAAACGTTTGAGAGAAGCGGTGTTTGAGGAGCTAGGGCTCTCCCCTACCCAGCCCTGCTTCCCTCAGAGGGGGCAGGAGAGGGATGGAGGGGAGGGCCTGAGAGCTGAGAGGCCAAGGCAGCCTGGCCCTGCCTGTGGAGGAACAGTGCTCAGGGCCATAGAGTTGGGACCACAGCTGGAAGGCCAGGTCCTCACCCAGCCGCCCTCCGTAGGCATCCAGGGAGGCAGGAGCCGGAGGGGGAAGGATGGGGCTCCCCGGAGCAAGCGGGACAGGCGTGGAGGGCACTCTCATTATAGTACGATTAAAAAGTGCGGATTCCACGTCCTCAGAGTGTCTGCATCAGGAATAACTGGGCCCAACGAGCCCATCAGCTGTGCCCACTGACAGACGAGGCTGTGGGTCCCGTGGCACTGACCCCACACGCTCCCAGGCCAGCGGCCTGCCGTCCCAGCAGTGCGCTGGGGAAGCGGAAGGCCAGAGAAGGCCTCGTATATGCAAATAAAAGCATGCCAGGACCCGTTCAGGTGTCTGAGTGCAGACTCAACACTCACAGGGTAGATAGCACTGCTAACTGTGCCGCTTCCACCCAACCACCTCCAGGGCCCTGTGTGCTCGTGGATAAAGCAGAGGAAGGCAGGGCAGGCAGGAGTGGAGTGGGGGAGGGCGTGCAGGCTTTGTAGTGGCTGTGACCCCTCTTTGGCTGGAAACAGATCTCACCCCAACCGCAACACAACCTACCAGAGTACCCCATGCCCCTGAAACCAACACAGCCCCAAGCCGGGCGATCACATGCCTGCCCTGAGATATCTATGCGCACACTGAGAAAGAGAGATCTTTTTTTCCAGTAGGGTTGCTGCACAGGGGAATGTGAATCTGGGACACCAGTAGACCCCTCCCTGCCACACAGACAGGCTGTCTGCAAATGAGGTCACAGATGAGAAATTACGGAGAGGGAAGAAGTAAAGGTTGGAGGGGAGCGGGGAGAGGAGAAAAAAAGAGGGAGAGGGAAGGGAGGAAAGGTGGAGAGGGGAGCTGTGCCACATTCTCACCCCTGATACCCTTCTTCCTGAAGCTCTTCCTACATCTGAGGAACTGTTCCAGAAGCCTTCTCAGCTTTGCTGCCAGATAAAGTCTCATGTCTGTTGATGCTAGTTTCCACTGGGTTTCTGGATGTCATTTACATCCTCAGAATCCTGATGAACACAGAAATGACTCCAAGACTTATTTGCCCCATCCTCCCCCTGGGGCTGTTTTGCATTTCTGTAGTTAGAGGAGCAAGGGCCAGAAACTGTCAGGGTTATTCTTCTTGAGACTCTAAAGAAGACACGGTGGGTGATGGTATCAATCTGGTTAAACTGTTCAAGAGTGAATCCACAAGACGCTGGACATACTGGCTGCTCTGGGGCCCAGGTGATGGGTGCAGCTCAGGACCGGGAGAGGATCCAGAACTGGCACCCTGGGCACTTCTGTGATGGACAGTGGCCCAGTGAGGCACCTCTCAACAGCTCTGCCGCCAGTTAGTAGTGGGGAGACCAAGGGGGGCCAAAGCAGAAAGCGGGCCGAGGCAGCGGGCATAGTGACTACAGTTATCACCCTTGTTTGGGGGGCTAACCACCCAGAAACCCCCAAAATAACCAGCAAAGAGTTTGAGGATAACCAGTTTCTGGCTAATGAGGTTCCTGCTCTAAATAGGAAATGTAGCCTTACTTGCAGGTGCAGGCTGGTGAAGTAGACTATTCAGGTTACCTAAGTAGCAATACAACTCAATATTGGATTTGGGGGGCTTGTGCTGCTATCAGTGAACTTAGGTCGTTGAGAGTAGCATGAATCCCAGCAGCTGTACCAGTGACTCATAGGGTTTTCAGACTGGTGGTGCTGGGGGAGCAGTGACCACCCCAGACCGGAGCTGGGTCAGTCTCCTGGAGGGAGGAAGCAACTCCTGATCACTTCAAGGGCACAACGGAACAGAGCCCCAGGGTTTCCCTCTCAGCTCCAATCAATCACAAGACAGACACCCCAGCAAACCACAGCCTCTGGTGGCTCCCCAGCCTGCAGAGCTAAATTAGAAGCCCCCAGGGCCTGTGGAGCCCCGCTGGAGGTGAATGTTCTGAGAGCCCAGCTGCTTTTTCAGACACGTCTTCACGTCAAGATGCTCACAGCGTCATCGCTGCCTGTCACAAGAAGCATGAACAGAATGTGTATTCTGAGCCTCAGCAAAGGCCATGGGGCTGGGGGGCCAGAGCGTCTCATGATGTCCCCCTCCAAAGACACACGGACGTGTTCCTGCGCCCTGGGACTTCCGAGCCTCCAGGTGAACGGCAGCGACTCAGAGGTGAGCGATTCCCATTGTGCTGAGGCTGCAGCGAGAGGCTGGTACAGATCAGCATTCTAGTCACTCTGGACACATCCTCAATTTTTCTCCCAAAGGGCAGAAATACCATTTTGCTGATTCTTAAAGACCCTCCAGCCTGTCCTCTCCCTGCATACATACATATGACATGAAAGGTTCAGCCTGAGGTGAAACGGAAGGGACCTCTTCCAGAAAACGGAGCCGAAGGTTTGAGACAAAAGCCCAGATGTGTGAGGAAACCAAGGGAACTGTCACTCCCCACACAGCCCAGGTGCACATCTACCCACAGAGTCCCGGGCCAGGTGCCCGCAACTCTGAAGAGACCCGAGGCACGCCAAGACCCCGCTGGTCAGCCCCAGTGCCCACCACTTGGTCAGAGACATGAGGAGAGGGGTTTGGAGGTGAGAATGGGATCTGGCTCCCAGTACTCTCCAGCCAGAGGAGGCAGGGCCCCCCACACACTGTCACACGGGTCCCCTGGTGGCAGAGACCTGAGGCAACCCAAGCAAATGTGAAGAGTGACAAGGTCTGTGGCGCCATCTTCATGGAGCCTGTGCAGGGGCTCCCACAGGCCTCCGCGGAGGCCACCCCCTGAAAGAGAAGACCAGAACTGACATGCAAGAGGCAGCATGCGTGTGCAGCTGTGCTACTGCAGAAAGTAACAGAGAAACTGCTTACCTGCCAGGCCTCTGAGTCTCCTCCGTACAGGCTGTGGTTGCCCAGGGACAGAAGCCACCGTTGGCACAGAGCATAGGAGCGGGGGTCTCTGGAACTTCCCCAAGTTACACCCCAGGCCTCCAAGCCCAGCAACACTGGTGCCAGTGGAAAGAGAGCAGGTAAACACAAGCCTGGCTGCTGCCCTCTTCTATGATGTACGGGGGTGACTTCCCAAGAAAGAAAGTGAGGTTGTGGGGAATTAGCACATCAGGGGCCCCCAGGACGCATGCCTCTGGGGTCGCCTGCCTTTGCTTCTTCCCCTCCCACGTGGACGCTAGGCTTGGTCCTGTGACTCGGGGGGTCCGGCTGAGCACCAGCAGTGGCTCCGTACGCAGGGGCTCGTCCTCGTGGTAGGCGGCTGCTACGTCGTGGAGAAGCTTGGCTACACAACTCACCGTGCAGACGCCGTGGAGAGAAACCTGGGAGGGTGAGAAGCCTCTGGTCCTTTCCAGTGGAGCCAAGCTCCCAACTGAGAGCGGGCTCGGCAGCGGGTCAGCCACGGGGAGCAGAGCCGCCCAGCTGAAGCCTGTCAACCACGGAATCACGGGAAACAATAGAGTGTTAGTTTTAAGACTAAGTTTGGAGGTGGCGTCTCACCCAAGCGGTAGATAACTCAAACAAAGGAACCGAAGCATGGTCCCCCCACCAGAGGAGAGGAATCTTACCCCAAGAGAGTGACTTACTCCTGGGGCCTCAATCAACAGCCCAAGAACACAAGTCAGCAAGTGTTAATGAAGCCACAGTGTGGGTTCCCATCTACCCAGGTCAGCTTTGCTCCACCTGGGAAGAAATCCTGTTTCTGTCCACCAACAGAAACCAACAACGCCGCTCTGGCCATCTTGTGGAAGGAGGCAGGCTTTGCTGAACAAGCTGAATGCAGCCAGTCAACGAAGCCAAGCCCTCAGCTGGGAGTGGTTAAGTAGATTTGTGAGATTTTTAATAAGCGTGGTGGACAGTACAGAGGCGATGTCACAAAACAGTCAGTGAATCGTTGCCTAGCGGGCACAGATAACCTTCCCTTCGATTCCCAGCCTTACAGCTCTCAGAGCACTTTCACATCCCTTATCTCACTTAATTAAAACAACAACCCAGCCAGGTGGGCAGGGCAGGATTTGTTATCCTCTTTGCATAGAAAAGAGCTTATGCGATGCAAGGGTCCCATTGAGTGGAAGTTCAACCCCCGGGGCCCCTGAGCCTGGTGAACGGGACTGGGTGCAGGGTGGGTGCCCATGAACACAGGTGAATGGGAGGGGTGCCCTTCGGCTGGACAACATGTGTAGAAGCCCTGTCCTGGGAGGCAGCCTGGGGCAGGAGGGACAAGTCTTTCAGAGCATTTCTCAGTGCAGTCCTAGGACTCCCTGCCTCAGAATCCCTGGGGACACTTGCTGATACTATAGATTGCCAGACAGGGAGTGAGCCTAGGAATCTATATTTTAAGATGCTCCTGAGGGTCGACTGTATTTGGACACCATTGCTACAGAAGCCCTGTTGCCAAACAGTATAGTTATCAAGTTGCTTGACTGATGGGCACTCGTGGTCTAGCGCTCTTGCTAGCTCCCTTGTCTTCACCAAGGTGAAGTTTTGGAAGGATGTGTAACATTTGGACATGTAGAAAAGATGGGGCATAAACAATTGGAGGCACTAAGAAAAAAAGTAGGGATGGGCAGTTCAACCCCACTCTATCCTATCTTGCATAACCATTATCAAACAGCATCATTATGAAGTGAAAACACAGTAAAGGGACTGGAAACACTAACAGGGGCTGGGTAATAACATTCTCCAGGGATGGCCTTGCTTGGATTTGGTGTCCTGTTTCTTGGAGGTGAGGAAATGTCATGCCTGCACGGGGGCACAGGCAGAGAGATGCCTCTGTCCTGGGATCTTAGGGCTCACCTGGAGTCAGAGAGCAGAGCCCTGAGCTGACAACCTGCCCCAGTGAGGACTGCAAGCTTCCTGGATGTCCTGGCATTGGATCACCTGGGAGGGACCCCTCATCCCTCCATCTCCTCCATCCCCATGCAGGCGGGTTCTGCCAACAGAAATGGCAGGGAGAATGCTCCAAGCTCCCACCAGGCTGAGCAAGTTGGTTGGGGGTCGGGGGGAGGTCCACTTCTCTTCCCACCACAACTAATTGGGGGGTGGGGGAGAGAGGGGAAAGACACACGGCTGAGATCCACTTTTTATTTTTATCACCCTTTCCGACTCTTTGTGATAGAATCTGAGCCACTTCTGTTGTGTATCAGGAAGAAATGTGCTGCCTAAGTGTGTTTGTAATTAGACCCAGGTAATTCGATCTTTAATAACCAGCACGTTTCTCCCTCCAGCTCACTAAGCCCTGCTTCTGACACCGCTCTATTTTCATCCCGGCCCCCGTCCCAGGCAGGGATGCCTTAAAGGGGCCCACTGGCTTCTCATCTTCTCCCTTTCTCTCCAAATGGCCTGACTGGCCCACATGGGCCTTCTCAAGCAAGGGCTCTGAGGGGCCCGAGGAGCAGATTCTGAGAAAGGGTGTCATTTGGGAGTCTGGACAGTGGAAAGGCCCAGCCCACTCACCCTCTGGCTCAGCAGAGCCCAGCCTAGACCCTCCTATCTGGGGGGGAGGAGAGACAATCTCCCCAACGCCAAAAATGATGAGAGTATCTCTTCCACCCTGGCTGTCCTCTCAAGTGGGTGCAGAGAGGACGGGAAAGTGTCCTTGGTGACGGTGTTGTCGGTGTCATCATGACTCCAGGACTCCTGACTAGGGCCGTAGTACCTTCCTGGGCTCCAGCCCCACCTTCAGCCAGTGCCTGCCAGGTCGGGGCAGGGAGGAGGCTCAGAGGGGCTGAAGGAAGCGTGATGGATGAAGCACTTAAGGAACGAGGACCCCAGAGAGGGGAGAGAGATAAAAAAGCAAATTACAGTTTTTAAAACATTATTATTCTCATTTAAATAAGCAAACATGGTCACTGGAAAAATTTTCAAAAACCTCAGCACTCAAAAAGGAGAAAAAGAAAATTGCCCTTAATCCTACCATGCAGAGATCATTATTAGGAGGTATTTACTTATGGTTTTCTTTGCATATTATATCAGTCTTAATCCACAACCTCAAGTGGGTAAGAAATGTCCCGCTACTTTTCCATGAGTCGATTTCTGCAAGGATCCTGCCCCTGAAGTGGTAGAAATCTCAGTTCCGAGTCCCCACACCTACTTTCCTGGCCCTGAGCTAAATTCTGCGGACTGAAGGTGGGTGGTCCTCCCTGCACTGGCGTCCACCACCGCTGTTCTCTCTGCTTCTGAAAGGTCAGACCTGCAAGTCCCTGCTACACAGACCCTCATTCCCATCCAAAAGACGTCCTCAGGCACGTCCTGCCACTCTCATGGCCTCCTTGGAGCACTGGCACAGAAGCCCTCCTCTGTCTCCCAACCGCTGTAGAGCCGGAGGAAGCTAGCTGTGCCCCCTCCCCTGGCACTTCCACATATGCTAAGGTGAGCTTGCAGGAGTTATTCTACCACCTCGCACCCGGTGGGGCTGGGGGAGACATCCACACTCTGGGGGCTTCTGCCTCCCTAGGGCTCTACCCAAGAAAGCTATCTATTATCTCCCTCTGCACCCTGTTCCCCAAAACCCTCTGCGTTTCTGTTCTCTGTTCCAAGGCAGAGAGCCCCTGCGCTCCCTTCTCAGGGACCCACCAGCATCTAAGGTCACCTCGTCTTCCCACCAGCTCTCTTCTCCTCACCTCCCTCCCGGCCGTGCCCCCAAATCAGGGAGATCTCTTCTAAGGGCTACCACATAAGGTTGAGCAGTGTGTGCACTGCACAAATGTGGCCTGCTGTGGGGTAGGGCACAACCAGAGGCTAAAATCTGCCCTTGCCCTGGCAAGCAGAAAGGCACCTTCTCACAATTCACCCACAGGTGCCCTATGCGCCAGCCACGGCCCTGCCTTTTCTCATCATGTCTTGTTCCAAAGTTTATACCAAGGCCTAGACTTTTGGTACTCAAAAACCAGTAATTTGACTCCTCTGTTAAATCTGTCATCCCTTCCCTGAGGCAGTTAATGTTGGGCAGTCTGACTGCCGTCTGCCTGCAAGCAAGGATCACAGGTGTCAGGGCACGCAGGAGGACGCCTTGGTCAGTGCTTGAGGACATATCTCACTCACACACACACACACACACACACACACACACACACACGTGCACTCCCAGCTCCAAATGTTAGATTCAAATCTTCAGGGTTGAGACAGAACCTGCATTTTAAAAGCTCCCAAGTGATTGTGAAGGGGTTTGGGGAGAACGGGTACCATAAGGGGAAACAGACCCAGTCCCTGGAGAACACTACCCCACGGCCCAGCAACCCTTGTGGGGCAGTGCAGGACCCTCCCTTACTTGCCCGGGCCGGTGAACTCAGGACCCCACTGGGCTGGATGGGGGACTGTCATTTCTCAAACGCCCTTAACACCCCCACGCATCTTCCTGTTTTCCCTCTTTGGTTGCAGTTGAGATGTTGAGAAAATCCACTCAACACTGTATCTGGGGGAGTGTCATTTTAAAGGCTTTCTCAAGGAAGGGCCAGATGATTCCCAGTCATCCAGCCCACTTCTCCCATCCAGCAGAGAGAGCCTGCAGGCAGCCTCCTTAGGGAGTGGTGGGAAAAGCCCCTTCCCCAGCAGTACTGAGGTGCAGGGACCACGCATGACTCTCCAGAAGAAACCTTCTCAGATGGAGACCCCCTAACTTCTGACCTGGGAGCCTGAGTCCCAGGGGAGGAACAGGTCAAATTTCTTGTGCCTCAGCATCAAATGGCAATGCTAATGTAGTTTCTAATTTAGGTTTTAAAATGCCACTTAAAGGACAGCTTCAGTTCTCTCACTTAAAACTTTTTTTTAAATAATCACATTTCCTCATGAATCAGGCCATGGGCATATTTGTCCCTCCCTCCCTGTGAAGAACTGACAGAGCAAAAAGGACATTCTCTCAGGTTTCTTCATGTGAATCAGCACATTCTTTAGCACCAATGTGCTGCTTCTTCAGTCAGGGGGCCTTTCTCTGGCCTGTCCCCACATCCATGGTCCCGTCTGCTCGTAGCCTCTGACCAGGATCCGGACCCTGTCACTCCCCGTGCTAGAATAACCAGCCAGGCTGAAAGGGGGAGCACAATGCGAGCCCACGTGCTGACGTCTGGACATTCCAACCTGTCTCAACGTCCTGTCAAACCCCCAGCAGAGGATGGAAGACTGAAACTAAACTGTTACTGCTTGCCTGCAGGGTTTGCTCCAGGATGACATTCATTGTCTCCTTTACCCTTGTTTATATTTTCTCAGTAACGACCAAATACTACTTTTACAACCAGAATAAAAAGCAAGGGGAATGAGTTTCATTTTAGAAAGGTCAGTGGGAGCCACTGTAGGTCACTGACTCTGACAGTTACCTAAGGATAACAGGTTCCCTCTGGTAGAGGAACATGTTCAGGATGGATCCAGCTGGGTTTACGGTGAGGCAATGAAGCTTAAGCTTCAGGCCCCCCCACCCAGCTCACATTGACCTGTCGTGTGTTTATAAAATTTGCAAAAGCAACAGCTAAGACTATTGTTTTCCACTACAAATTCCCCCATCACACTTTTCCTCAGGTTGGGTGGCGCTGAAGGGAACGTGGAAACTCGGGCAATCCAGCTAAGAGGAGGCCAAGTTGGAGATACATTTCCTCCAAGTGTTAGTGCATGTAACTAAGTGGTTTCCAGTTACTTTAGAGGTAAGGTACCGCCAGCCCTCCACTGGGGATCCCAGGAGAACTCGCACCACTTCAGCTCACAGGTATCAGGACACGAAGGTGCAGGGTCAGAGGGGGGACCAGATATGGAGTTGTCACCAAACACCGGGTACCAAGGAATGTGATGGTGGAAGGGAACTATGGTTTGAATCGTATGGCCCCAGAAGCCAGTCTGGAGGGGGTCTGGCTGGGACCCAGGGCTCTGCCCTTAGCCCAGACTCAGAACCCAAGGGTGCAGCTCTCACCCTTGGAAGACTCTGAATCTGAGGCACCCAGTCAAAGCCATCAGTAAATAGCTGGAGACTGTCGGGGGGCGAGGCCAGAGAGGAAAGGTTACCAGGGGCTGGGGGCGAGGAGGGGGGCTTCTGAGGAGAGGTGAGTCCGGCTACGATTTCAACCTCTGGCAGCTGTCCCTTCCTTCAGGCCTCAAGAGCCCCACGTGAAAGGTCACCAGTCCCAGCAGGGGACAGATGATGCTACTCTTGACCACGCTCTGAGCCCAGCTCCGCAAAGCTGCATACATCCTGCCTGACGGGGCTCTTCTGACAGGCCGCCCACTGGCCTGCATGAGACATTTTTAGCTTGTGGTGCTTCCTACCAAGTCCTTCCTACCCCTCTCCTCTTAGAGGTGTCAGACCCGCACTGTTACCTGGAGGCTCTCCCAGTGTACTCCAGCTCCCACACCTTTTATCCTCAACAGGCATTTCTACCAGTAAATCTCTTGCATGTGCTTCTCAGAGGATCCAAACTGACACAGGACCAAACTGGATTTTTCCTCTTGCCATCATCAGAATAATTAAAGCTGATTATGAGACATTAACTTTCGCACTGGGTGATTCGATGATGTTTAATGCCGTACCCACGTGCCATCTAAAATAATCTTGCATCCCACTTGATGTATGCGTACCAGACCTTAGGCAATTCAATCCAAAAAGAGCCAGCTCTTCCTGAGTGAGTTCCTTTGCCCTGGCCTCACCACCAAGTCCCAGACATCTGCATGAAGTAGCTCTCCAACATGCCACAGATGGGGTGGGTTGGGGGGCCTCTTAATTGACTGAACATACCCCCACCCTGCCTTGCTGCCGGTCACCACTTCTGGGCCCCAGGCATCCCCTCTGGCTCTCAGTGTCCCTCCAAGTGTAACCTCACAGGCCAGGTACCCCCTGCCTTGATACAGGGACCAGAGGGCCCCAGCCAGAAGGCCAGGTACCCCTGAGCCTGGCTACTAATCTCAAACAACAGTCCTGTTCCTTTTGGCATATGCTGGCTCCATCCCAGCTTCAGCCTACATCCCACTCTTGGCCAGAGCAGTGGCCTGTTCCTTAGTGTGCAATGACCCTACTCTGACTCCACCCAACACCCGGTCAGGCCCAGGCAGCAGCAGGAGTGCAGGTTCACCTTCATGCAAACCCCTGTCCTTCCCACAGGAGGCTAGGTGATGGCGCCCGGGGGTGGCAATATGTCTCAGCAGCCTGCAAGCCTTGTGTCACTGGAACTCACTTGGCTGGAGGCCACACAGCTAGAGGAACTCAGAAAGGCAGGCGAGGTCACATGTCACTGAAACCAAAGAGAAGGATGTTGAGGCACTAACCAATGAGACTCTGTCCAAAAAATGCCCAGAGTCACCCCATCACCAGAGTCAGAGCCAGCACCCACAGCCTGCCCATCCAGGTCCCAGGCAGCCCGTGAATCATGTCACTGACTCTCCATCTCACCCCCTGACCTTAAGAGACCCACAGGCCCGTGGGATCAGAGGACAGAGGTGGAGATGCCCTTTCTGGGATTGGAGACCTTTTGTGAGCTCTTTCCTTCCAGAACCGTCTCTCCCTCATACCCCATCCTTTCTCCAGTTTTCCTTGCTTCACAAACCAGACTGCAACCCCTCGAAAGCCCTGGCATGACCATTCTCCAAACCCACTGCTGTCTGCTTCCATTTGGAAAATCACTTCATTTCAGAGCCTGGGCTTGGCCTACTTGCTATTCAGTTCTTAAAACGGACATTCTAAAATGCAACCTTCAGTCACAAATCACTATGGTTGCCAGAGCCATCTGTACCAAACAAAAACGAAAACAAACAACACAAGACAAAAAACACACACAAACCCGAACAAAACAAAACAAAAACATTGCCAAGGGTGATGGTTAAAATAAAAGTCTGCAAGCAAGGGCATCACCAGCGTTCACAGGGGATGTGGAGACCACTCCACAGTGGCTGAATACTCACAGTACACAGGGAAACCAACGCCAGCAGCAATGAACTCCAACCTCAGACAGCAACACTTCACCCTTGATCTTCACCCCAGCCTCTTGGTGATGCTGAGTGCTTTAATAATAATTCCCCTAGTGAGCAGAAGAAATAAAAATAGCTTTACCAGGCACCAAGGGCCGGTGCAACAGTTTATGAAATCCTGGGGCTGTAATGCTTGCAGTCTCCCAAGTTTCCATTTAACAGCTAACAAATGGCCCCATTGCAGCAGGAAAGGCACCCTTGCCTCGCCTCGCTTGGTCTCTCCGCAGACAGGCCAGCAGGGAGGGAGCGTGTGTCACTCAGCGACCACGTAATGGGGAAGAGGTCCCGCAGGGATCCCAGCCCTGTGACCTCTGCCTGTCAAAGCCAACCTCCAAGCCCCTTTATAATCTTTCCCGAGACTTAAATGTATGGGTACACAAAGCTTCCTAATGGAAGGTCGCTCTGGCTTGTGTAAAGAGCTGTGTAAACTTCATCTCTGCATTTACTCAGCACCAACCTTGTTTAATTTCCTGCCTGGGGATGTTCAGGGAACGTGACCATCCTCTCTGAACATCTTTTGGAAAGGAAACAGTGCCCTCCCACTTTGGGACCAAAGGACCCTCTAAAAAGGGCAAGATACCTCCTCCAACTTTACCAACAGGAAAGGCAGTTTGACCACACTCTCTGTTAAGTTTCTCACTAGCAAAAGCAGCTTAAGACTGAGTAGATGAGTACAGACTGCCAAGTCTGAGGCTCCATGACACCCTGACCCAGCCGTGTGACCTTGGCAGGTGACACCAGTTCTCGGGGTTGCAGCTTCCTCCTTGGGAAAATGGAGGTGCTAGCGTGTCTGTCTCACAGGTTGTTGTGAGCAGCAAGTGCTTGGCCTATGGAAAGAGGTGTGAACCGTGGCTACTAGAACTGCTCTAAATTGGAGGTGGCCCACGGTAGTGGTTCAGTGCGGACTCTGGAACCCAATGCCCAGGTTCAAGTCCCAGTTCCTCCATTCACAGGCTGCAAGGCCTGCAAAATGCAAAATGATGATGAAAAGCAGCAGCTCTGAGGAAGGAATGCACATTGCCAGGGACCCCAGGTGCAGAGATTTCCCTGCCCCACCAGGAGCAATGGAGCTGCAGCGACCCTCCATCCACACCAAGCCCTCTGCAGACACCCCCTGCTCTTTGCCCACTTCCTGAATGATCACAGCACAATTTTGGAACCCAAAATCACTAACCATAAACCCTTACTTTATAGCCCAAAAGGCTGAGGCCTGGCCCAGATTCCACTTAGGACCTCCCAGCTGAGGCACCCAGCCTTCCTGCCACTGCCTGGTTGTCTTCCCTGACCTCATGAGCAGGGTGGAGAGGAAGCCAGGGGTCGGCAGGGCCACCATGACTCCCCACACAAACATATGGAGGAAGTTCCAGGCCAAACCACAAACTAAGCTACAAACCAAAAATATTTTGATGTTTTTCTTCATTTTATATTTTTCAGATGGGCACAATCTTTAATGAAAAAGAAAATTTTAATTTTGTTGTACCTTAAAAAACAAACAAAAAACCCAAGACCCAGAGAGTTACTGACAGCAGGGGCTTCACCTGGATAAAATCCCCTCCATCCAATCCACATGCTGCCTCTCCCCTTGGCTGACAGTGTCCCTGAGGAAGCTTTTTCCGGTTTCACATAATGTCCCTGGGATCCTGCTGGCTGAGTAAAATGCTATCCCAAATAGCTCAGGCCTTCAGAGAAAGGGACTCTGCTCCTTGCCTGAGCAGCCCACATCCACGGCTGCTGCATCACTGTTAACATGGAGGCTGTCCTGTGCTAACATGGATAAACCTTGCCCCTCTCGGAGCCAGCTTTCCCATCTGGAAAATGAGAAGTTGACCTAAGCAGCGGCCGGGCACAGGGGCTCAGGGCCCTATGCCCTTGGAGCACATTGGGCAGCGCCCCAGGACCAAGGTGGGCAGATGGGGTCATGCTAAGTCCTGCCAGGTCCCGCTCTCCACCTCACACCCACACCCACCCCCATGCTCAGGGAGGCTCCCCACAGGCCTTGTCCATGGAACTGCAGGAAAACACTGCAGGAGGGTCTCTGGAGCATTTCTGCACCTCACTTAGCAAGCAGTCAAACCCTCTGTAGGGTCAGGACAGGCCCACAATTCAGTGTTATACAAAGAGCTCGCAGAGGTGTTTCTCCTGGGCTGAGCTGGGCTTTGTGGGAATGCGCTCTGGCCGAGGATGGCCTTGCACACCTTGCTTGCTCTTGTTAAGCCTGTGGGCAGGTGCGAGGTGCAGTGGGGAAGAGGCGAATAATGAACTCATCTTCCCACAGGTTCCTGCAGCCAGTGCTCACCAAGCTCTCCCATATCCTGTACCCCTGGATGGGGGAAGGAGGTGTGGGGGAGGGAGACAAGGCTGTGACCTTGGCTGACCCTGTAGGGATCTCAGAGCTGGGACTAGGGTGAGGACTGAGGTGCCCAGGGTGCAAAATGGAAGGAGGCATACTCCCTCCTGACCCTACACTTGCAGAACCTTGAGGGCGATTGCCTCCTTTAGCTTCGTGCCAGACCATGACAGTCCAGGGCAGTCAGTGCTTCTTGAACAGTGCAGGGGCTGCGGTGGCCAGGCCACTGGTTCCCATTCTAATCTGGGGGGCTTGGAAAACTTCGCAAAGGAAGTGAAGAGTGTGGACTCCTGGAAAGGAGACACCCCTTGGTTCTGCTGACTGCTCACCCCTGTCCTGGCCACCAAGCCTTTGCCAGGGCTGCCAAGGGCAGGTGGGCCATTGCCAGCATCACGTCTTCCTCTTGCACTCTGTGCCTGAGCAGAACAGGCCAAGGGCGCTGATAAAGTGAGCTCATGGTGGGGAAGCACATGTGTCCTCAGCTAGAGAGGAGCCTGGGCCCACGGAACCAGCCCCAGCTCGTCTGGGAGCCCTCTGCCCTTACCCAGGGCCTCCCTGCCCTCCCCAAACTACAGTCTTGGGACTCGGAGCCAACCAGGCTGTGCCTGGAAGGAGAATGTCCACGAGAACAAAAACAGGTATCCATGACTATCTAAGCCTGGTCTCTGAACCGGTTGGCTGTCCTTATTGTCTCTATTTTGCGTGTGTCTCCATTCTCAGGTCTGTAATCGTCTCTTTGTCTGTCTGTCTTTCCATGACCCTGTGTTTTCCTCCCTCCCTCTCTGTGTGTCCTTCTGTCCGAGAGTGATGTGACGCCAGGCGCGGCGGGGGCGGGGTGGGGGGGGGGTGCATACCTGTCCTCTCTCGCTCTCATTGGTTCGCAGCCGCTCCCCGGGGACAGCCGCCGCCAGTCCCGCCCCCCTCCAACCTCCAACCCCCCCCCCCCCCCCCCGCCCTGGACCTGAGCGCGCGGGGCGCCTCAGAGCTCAGTCTCCAGCTCGAGACAGGAGCGCAGCAGCCGAAGCCAGCGGGGACAGGTTCTCCGCACACCCGGCATCTCAACAGGGACTCGAGGCTGCAGAATTGCTCTGAGACTCAGCGGCAGCAGCGCGGGAGGACGCGGAGGACTCCCTGTCTGCGCCCTCTGTGCACTCGGCTTCTGGCGGCGCCCAGCAGGGATCCCGAGCTGCGGTCACACTCACCACTCAGCTTTCGCCGCCGCTGTAGCCCAGGGGCGCCCCGGAGCCCGGAGCTCACCGGAGCTGGGGTCCGAGCTGAGAGGGCGGCCGTAAACCCGGGTCGCTGATTCGGGACCGCGGGTTGCGACGGCGAGAAACCCGAAAAGTCCGGGGGTCGCGGACGCCGAGCCGTCCAGCTCCGAACCGTGGGGTCCACCACCCCACGGGGAGGGCAGCTGAGCGCGGCTGGCTACGGAGCGGCGGCGGCCCGGGGGCTCCGCGGTTCCGGCGACCCCGCAGGCACCTGGCTCACGGTCAGTCACCCGTAGCGGGAAGAGCAGGGCACGCCATGGAAGCGCGGGGCGGCGCCGGGCGGCGCAAAGCGAAGTGAGGCGGTCGGGCCGGGGTCGGCGGCCCCGCGGGCCATGTACGGCGACGTGTTCAACGCCACGGGCGGCCCCGAAGCGGCGGTAGGCGGCGCGCTGGCCCTGGCAACCACGGTCAAGGCGGAGGGCGCTTTGCCGCTGGAGCTAGCTACCGCGCGCGGGATGCGGGACGGCGCGGCCGCCAAGCCCGACCTGCCTACCTACCTGCTGCTCTTCTTCCTGCTGCTGCTCTCCGTGGCGCTCGTCGTCCTCTTCATCGGCTGCCAGCTGCGCCACTCGGCCTTCGCCGCGCTGCCCCACGACCGCTCGCTGCGGGACGCCCGCGCGCCCTGGAAGATGCGGCCGGTGTAGCGGCGGAGCCAGCCACGCCGGCAGGCGCCCGGTGCCGGTCTCGCCACCAGCAGTCGGTGTGAGCCAGGCAGGGTGCATCTGACGCCCCTGGGAACACTGCGCCCTGACCCCAACACCCTTCCCGCCCTCGAGCAGCACCCTGGGCGTCAAGGGAGTAGGAGGCGTTAGGAGGCTGTAGAAGGTCCCGATCCTCATGGCCACAGGGAACTAAGGTTCTGCTTCCCTGGAGGACTCTGTCTTCCCTGGAGGACTCTCTCTTCCCTGGACAGCGGGCCCAGCTGAAGGGGCGGGGGGGGCGGGCAGGCGGTGCCTTCCTGCAAGACGGCGCTCCTGCCCGTACAAGGGAGCCTTTCTCGCCGCCCGCTGACTTCCCTACTTTGCATACCCAAGGGGCAGGCGCTGTGAGCGCGCAACTACCCGAGCGCGCAGCCAGCCCGGAGCTGCCTGTCCAGAGTCCCCGGCCCTGCAGCCGTCTTCTTACGGCTATTACCACCTCTCCCACTCTTTGCACCGAGAGTCCCACTAGAATCTGAGTGTGAACTCAGCCGGACTTGGGAATGATGGCTCTCGGAAGCTTCGTCCCCTGGGGAAGGAGGGGACTCGAGTTTCAATGGGTCCCGCCCGGGTCTGAGGACCCAGTTTCTCTGCCCGCACGCGCAAAGGGGAAGCCGGTCTAGAGGCGCAGGGTCCCACCTGCAGCACCCTGTGGTCAGGAAATAGTGTCCTCCATCTCCAGAGGCCGCATTTCTACAATAAAACCTCACCGAATTAGACCCAGTGCTGACGACGCTCTGGTCATTGGTTGCGCCACTTGGGAAAGGGGGATAAAGGGCAGGGCGATCCTGAGCTGAGGCTGAGACCCAAGCGCAGCGCGCCTCCCACCTCCCTGTGGCCCAGGTCAGTTTTAATGATGCTTGCTCCTCTCCAGCTCCACCTTTCCCCAGGGTCAGTCAGTTACTTGCTCTGGCAAGTGTCTTCCGAGTGGGTCTCAAAGAGGAATTGCTGCCTCACCTGCTGAAAAAAAAAAAAATTCCCTCTAATAGGGCTCCATGGAGAACTTCCCTGTGGGGTGGTTCCTCCCACCTGGCATCCACTCCGTCGCTCTCAGAGCCTCTCTGGGCCTGAGCCCTATCCAGGAGCCTTTTCTGGACCAGAACCACCTGGTGAAGGAAGGGCCTGAGGGTCAGGCAATGGGGGCAGCTGCTCAGCACTTCTGCCCAAGGTAGACAGGGAGGCCAGCTCTGGAAAACACAGCAGGAAAGCAATGGATGAATAAGCCCCAGCTTGGAGGAGCAGATTTCAAAGAACCTGAGAGGGAATAGAAAGAATTGTGATAACCTTGACCATTTTCAAAGTTAATCTAATTCTAGGGAGAATTCTTTATGGTGGTTTAAAAGTTTCAGGAGTCACCTGGCTCATTAGGACACCGGAGCTTAGAGAATGTTTGACTTAAAGGAGATTTGGTAGATTATCTAATCGAGTAGTTTTAAACCATTTAGGGGTCACTCCGATTTTGAGAATCTGAAGAATACTAAGGACGCCTGTCAGGCAAAATGCATACAGGCACACAGTGCTACAAAGTTTTTGTGAGGGTTGACACTGAAACCCATCTAAGGACCCCAGCTGAGGCTGGGAAAAGACTTGCTACGGCTCCAGTCTCAGGCTAGGGCTCCTCACCACCACTTCTCCTCAGCCAGTGCCCAAGATCCCCTCCTGCTCCTATCCCATGAAGCAGCAGAGAGGAGCAGCTGACAGTTCATCTTGGGCTTGATTACCCATGTCTTGGAGAGCTAACACCAACCAAGCCCTAATGGAGCTAATTCTATGATAACCTCACAGAACAGTTTGGTTTTTGGAAATGTAGCTAAACCTTTCTAGCCTATAGTAATGGTAACTCAGCTAATCCATGTGACCCTTGGTTGCAGAGAAGACAAAATGGAATACATTTTAAGGAGGTACGAGAGCCCTGGCTGGCATAATGAAATCACACACTGC
This sequence comes from Delphinapterus leucas, assembly GCF_059928025.1. Classification (NCBI taxonomy): domain Eukaryota; kingdom Metazoa; phylum Chordata; class Mammalia; order Artiodactyla; family Monodontidae; genus Delphinapterus; species Delphinapterus leucas. The sequence continues at coordinate 114,760,969 of NC_143131.1, read as the reverse complement.
TGATACGCGGGACCCTCCAGCTTTGGTCTGGGGTCTGTGAGGGGTAAGAGACTAATGTAGAGACAGCGTATTCCGCCTCCACATCTCCCCATGGATAGATCTCAAGGCAGTATGCAGAGTGGTCAGAAGCACAAGCTCTGGAGTCTGTCTGGCTTTAAACCCCAGCTCCACTGCTCACTGGTTGTGTGACCTGTGCAAATTACTTAATCTATCCTAGCCTGTTTCCTTATCTGTGAAATGAGTATTATATCACCTAGCTCTACTGGGTTGAATGTCAAATGACATAATCAGTGAAACATGCTAGCACTCAAATATTAGCTGTTATTGTAACTGAGCCTTAGGCTTGAGGCAGCACTGCCGAAGGGAGAAGCTGACCCACAAACAGGATGTGCTCTCACCACAGCTCTACTGTGACCACAAAAAAATGCGAGGGTGGGGGCGATTATCAGTGGACTTCTGGCTTAGAGGTCATCTGAAGTTCCTGGACCAGAACCAGTTGAAGCCAGAGTGATCCAGGAGGCTCTTGGGATCCCTTAATACAATACTGTCCCAAGGCATCAAGAGGTTAAAGCTAAAAAATGCTAAGATGGAGATAACTTGGAAACCATCTTTCTGATGTCTCTACAGGGTTTCAGTGGTCTTAGCCACCTAAGCCAAAGGTTTGCCCTCTTCAAATGAACAGGTACTTCTGGAAGAAATTCCTAAGGAATTGTGCTGTGTAGATCTGGAATCTAGAAACCAAGCAGGGTCAGTATGAGGAACTGGACTAGAGTTCTGCTTTTTGCCAGGACTGTGACCCTAAATAATTTCATTCTCATCTCTAGGCTAGTGTTAGACTAGTTGAGCAGTAATGGGTCCTTTGTCATGTGGGACCTAGACCCAGATTCTCCCCTGGAAAGGATGTGGCTGAGTTCATGTCTGTCTTCTGCTGATATGCAGGGTAAGTGGACTATAACGTGGTAACTGGACATTTAGATGGATATCAGGAAGGTCGATCTATGCACACACATCCTCCTGCCCTTTGTTCTTCCATCAAGCCCATGATGTCTTGGAATTACCTTGGAAGGGCTAGGCCTGCAAGCTAAATTGAGGAATAGGACCTATGACACACGTTTTTGGGCTGCTCTTCCATAACCGGTCACTGGGGCAGGCGAGAGGGTTGAGAAGACATTTCTGATGGGGGGTAAGAGGGTGGGTAGGGTGGAAATTAGGGAAGTGGTTAAAGATGCCAGGAACCAGGAGAAGCAGCATAATGTAGAGACCAAGAGCCAGAGTCCTGGAGCCCGGTAACCTGACCTTGGCCATCCACTCCATGCCATGCTCATGCTTCTCGATTTCTGAAAACCTGCTTCCTCATCTGTAAAATGGAGACGATAACAGTACCTGGCTCATGGGATTTTCACCATTGTGGGAGACTTTGGAGGTAAGGCGTTCAGCTCATGTTTGACATGTGGTAAGTGCTCGAATGTGAGCTATCCTTATTATCCGCCATCAGGATGACCACTTCAGGAGTGTTTGCAGCAGCAAAAATAGCAACTGCTTTCTCTCAGTGACTAAAATTCCTCACCTTTCCGTATAAATTAGACCTTCCTCCAGTCTTCTCCATCTCAGTAAACTGAGCCATCATCTGGTTGCCCAAAGTAAAAAGCACATGGTGGTCATCCTGACCCCGAACTCTTCTTCATCTTCCCACGTGCAGTCCATCCTAGACACCACTCTGCTCCATCTACTCCCCTCCATCTCCACCAACATGACCTGAATTCAAAGCCCAGCATTCACTTCTGCCTCTCTCCAAAGCACACGTCCAATCCCAGTATCTGCCTCCAGCTCCGGCTTACACTCCAGTGGCTTCTCCTTGTCCTCAGGATTTAAAACAAAACTCTAACCTTGGCCCACAAGATGCAGCATCTTCTGGCCCCCACCAACCTCTCCAGCCTCATCCCCTCACACTCCTCTTGCACTCCAGGCTCAAGACACAGTGGCCTGTTGATCCCTAAAGCCTCTCTGCCTAAGCTGCTTGTCCCCCCTCCTTCATCCAGCTAATGCCTCCTCATCCCTCAGGTCTCAATATCTCTTCCTCAAAATGGATCTGCCTGAGTTCTCAGAGGAGGTCAGTTACATTCATTCACAGCCACCGATCAGGTCCCTTACCGCAGCCATCAAGTAACTGTGTTGTAGTTCGTGGCCTGATGTCTCCCCTCTATTGCCATGTAAGCTGTATGAGGTCAGGGACAGCATGTGCCTGCTCTGCTCACTGCTGCTTTCCTAAGGCCCAGCATAGCGTTAAGCACAAAATAGACACTGAATAAGTATTTGTTGACTGGAATATAATGGAAAGACAGCTAGAGGTTAAGGTAAACTCTTGCCTGTGGGTTCTTCATCTGAACACTTCACCTTTGATTTGCTGCCTTAAACTAAACTTGCATCAGATGAAATATTGAGTTGAACGCTGCTCATTGATCGGGCCTCCAACTGGCCTGTTTCCTGGAGGTAGTAATCCACCAAGTTGTTAGCAACTGACATTTCTTTTCTCCATCTATGTAACACTTCAGTTATTATTGTATCCTGCAGAGACTAAAGAATGTGCAATTTAAAAGTCTGTACCTTTAGCTATTTCTGCTTGAATTACTCCTTTTCCTGTAGGGAAGCTGAGTTCTTTACCATGTCATTCATATGCTTTCTGAATTGCCTTGACTAAGAATCAACTAAATCACTACTTCACATACTGACTCCCTCACCTCTTCTTGGACTTTGATCAGAGATTTCCTTCTCAATGAGACCCTCTCTGGTTTCTGGATCTAAACCTTCAGCCACCTTCCTTCTCCCACCCCTGACATTTCAAATCTTCCTTTCCTACTTTTTCTCCTTAGAACTTACCACTACCCTATATATTTTTTGGCTTATTTTGTCTCCATCAACCGGAATGAAGATGCTTGAGAGAAAGTATTTTTGTTTTATTCAGTTTTTCCTCAGCCTGACATCTAATAGGCCCTCAAATATTAGTTAAACAAATGAACAAACAACCTGATACTGCTCACGTAGGACCAGAAAAAAATCCAGATATTCGGAAAAACAGGAGTAGAGCCTATTTTTTAAAGTCTCCTTGATTCTCCATTTCTGCCCCTCCTCCACCCTCCAAAATTGATCAAATAACCCTAACTAGATAGAGACTGAAACCACTAAACTATGTTACAGTTTCACTTTCCAAGAGGGCAGGAATGACTCCCTGCGACAGCTCTGCTGCCGAGCCTGAAGCCTGACTTGCAGTAAGCACGCAATAAGGGTCTGGTGAGAGTAAGTGAAGAAGCAAGTAAGGACTCACCAGGTTACAGCCTGACTGTTACAACAAAGAGCACTCCCCACCTCCCACGTTTCTTTTCCACATAACCTTCCAAGAGTAGCACAACTCTGTCACCCTCGTCCCTTGGCTCCCGTGTCCACCTTGAGGTGGCTACTCTAGTTCCTGCCATCCTATCTGCATTCTAGCCACAGGGAAGGGGGGAAAAAGCAAGAGGGTTCCTCTGTGGAGCATTATGCCAAAATGACACGTATCATTTCTGCTATTATGCCAATGGTCATAGCTTAGTCGCATGACTGGCCACAGCTGAAAGGGAGGCTGGGAAATGTGGTATGCAGCTGGACAGAGGTGTTCAACGATTAAGGAGAGAAAATGGGTATGGTAAACGTCTAGCAGTTTATTAAACAGACAGTAAAAGGACAGCACCTTTCTTTTCATATGAAGATCACCTTTGCAGGCTCCCTGTTCACACATAACGAGTTTGTGCTGGCATTCATCCTCTTCACCTTCACTGCCATCACTAACTTGGCCTAAACAAATTCTGTAAAATTCACAGAATTTTATGTAAAGAAAAGACAACCAAGGGATGTTTACCATTAATCTTAACTAATGTCTGCATAGCCCTTCAAACCCTCCTCTGCTTTTTCTCCCCCCACAATCACACACGCACTCTCTTTAACAAAATTAATCTTTTATTCTGAAGTACAAACACAGGTCACTGTTCTGTTTCTCAAAGGCACTGCATAGGGTGCCCCGCCTGAATGCAATTAAAGGCCTGACCCTCAGGCACAACAGTTGGGGGTGGTATTATGGAATCTAAACCAGGGCACTAAAATCAAACTACAGGGTTCTTAACACTGCCGCCGCTGCCCCTGTAAGCCATGAACTAAAAAGCACACTTTTTTTGTTGTTGTTGTTATTTTCTCTTGTCAAATACATCAAGGAAACTGTGCCCTTACGATTCTCTGGGAAAATATTAAATGTCAACAGGTTAAAGCTCCAAGTTGCCTGTTAATTTTGTAGGTTCTCTAAGCAACAATCCAGGAGCCTGGTAACTTTGGGGCAAAGGTCCAAAAGCTCAAAGAGAAGGAATAAATATGAACGTTCTTAGTTGAGCTTCCCCCTTTCTTCTCCTATGAGGTGGGTAATAAAGAGATCTAATAAAGTACTGAGCTCCAATCCATTCAATTAAGTATTGTCTTATTACATAATTTAAAGCTAAATTCTAGTATAAAAAATCATATCTGGTTTCAGTACTCTCATTCATTCAACAAATACTCGACTGTTTACAATATATCAAAAACTGTTCTAGCAGTGGGAACACATATCTGGCCACAGCTTACATTCCCATGAGATGACACAGTCTATAAACAGGGTAGAGAAATAAAACATGTAGAATGTTGGATGGTGATAAATGCTATGGAGAATGAAAAACTTTTTTTTCTTTCTCCTTCTTTTCCAAAGTCTTATTTTCCTTCTTTCTGAAAGCCTTCCCAGATTAATCCCAATTGGCTTCTTCTGTCACTTCAGCAGTCTCATTAAAATATCTGGAGAGCTAAGCTTGATGTAATATGTTTTGGAAAGGTCTGCCATTCAACAAAATAAGAGACAGCTCAGAGGACAATGCTCTCTTGGGGATACAGAATTCAAGAAACACTTTGGAACCAAACCAATTTCTCTTAGAACCCTTTCAAAAAAGGAGCTATAGCTTCACCCATAATCAGCGAAATTCTTGTCAAAGAAAGGAAAGGACTGATGTAGAATGACTACCTGAATAGTTTAGAAGGATACATGCACAGACGTTTAGTGGTTCACTATTGGTTTGGGATTTTTAGTTCATACTTTTCTGTACTATTAAAATTCTCAGCATTTATCTCAGATAAAACTATTATTTAAAATGAAATAAAAGGTGACAGGAAAGGGGTAAGAGATTAAGAAAAAGTGTAAGAAGGCTTTCAAAATCCATCCCAAACATCAAAAAACTGCCTCACGAAACACCCCTCAGAGCAACTATAACACACGTCCACTTGAAACAATATTGATAATAATCTTAACCACCAACCTAAATCCTCCTTCCACCCCCATGCAACATACTTTAAGATGGAGATAGTTAAGCAAGGTGCCAAAAACTCTTCTTTATATTTTCCCTATAGCCCCTTTAAAATACAACCACAAAAAGTGATTTAGACGGAAAGAACACAGGACTTTTTTTTTTTTTTTTTTTACAAAAGTCAGTTTATTAAGATAGGCTTACAAATTCAACAACAAAAAACACAGTAATATTTAAAATGTTAAATGGGAGGGGGAAATACTTTCTTATAGCCCGCTGATAGCCTTCTTATAAATATTTATAAAATATGAATTGCATCAAAACTGCTGTAATATGGAATAGCATTAGCCATTGAGTTCTCGTGTCTAAAAGAAAATTGAAGCCGATGTCACAATTGATCCCTGTCACCTGAACGGTTTTGGCTATGGCAATTTGAAAACTAATTATCTTAAATCTGAGAGAAGCCAACACCACCTCTCACTGTTCACTGAAATCTTTTGCCAGAACAAATGTTTTTGAAGTATGCTTCTGAAACAGTGAACTTGCTACTAAACGCCTTACACTTGAAATTAAAAAAAAAAAAAAAGCCTAAGAAGAAACTAATTTGCAGATTAGTTCATCTTTTGATGAAGCCTTTTCTCTAAAGAGAATAATAAGAGCTTTTATATTTATTCTTTCAGGTTAAAATATTTAGTTTGAGTTTTTCTAGTGGGGACACATGGATTTTCACCATCCCCTTCTAATTAGAATAAGTTTGTACTTCTTGTATATACAACACAGAAGGTGGTAAAAGTAGGCAGGCATTTGGTGGGGATGACAAAACTAATCTGTGATTTTTGAACTTCTTTTAAAAGGAGAAAATTAAGAAAAACAAGGCTAATTCGCAAAGTGGGTAATCAAGGATTAATCCACTAAGGTCAAGTAGCATCAGAAATAATTCCTCTGATTCAAAGAAGTAGCAGAAATGTAAGAGATGATGGTTATGATAATAATAACAAAAGAGTTCTGATGTGGCGGGCACTAAGTACTATATTTGTATTACTTTATTTAAACTTCCCCCAAATCCTACGAGTAGACTTTTACTTTACAGATCAGGAAACTGAGGCACAGAGTGGTTAAGCCTAAGGGCACAGAGTTAAGGAAGCTCTGAGGTCCAGGACTCAAATGCAGGCAAGCAGACTCCAAAGCCAGCTCTGCTAACAACTATTCTGTCTCTCAATCATCTGGTCAAGACCTCTAATTTTAGATAGAGCTAGGGAAGGGAAATTAGTGGTTAAACTAAAAAACCCCAGACTCTAGATTCAAATCCTTTTTCAAAACAAAACTAAACTAACAAAGAAAAACACATCAACTCTCTTATAAACAGAATAGAAACATACTGATCCTTCTGAGGAAACCTCATGCTGGGTGGGAAGGCCTAGTATATTCAATTTCTATCGCTAGTGCACAAACAGATAACACAGCGGGGCACAGCAACTCATAATCTCATCCTTTTTTTATAACTTCACTCAATGAAACATGTTAAATCAAAAAAGAATAGCCCCCAAAACAAACAAAAACACACATTAAGCAGATTTTGAGATTTATTAAAATAAAGTATTAGCAAACAATATCCAAAAACAAAGTTCTTAAGAGTTATGGCTTTGAAAAGCACAATATAGTAAAACCTAATACATTTTTATAAGTATCAAAAAGATAACAGAATTGAAGCATGTTGCTAGAATTTCATTTTCTACAAACATAAACAGAAGGAGAACAAGTACAAGTAAGAAGCAGACCTAGAGTGCAGCCAGTGGTTTGGTCTTTATCAGCTGCACATGAAATATCTTCTTAAGAGAACATGGGCAGGATTACATACAAATACCCAGTTTCCATGATTACAGTCCTACCCAATTTTAGCACAAGTGATTTTCAAAATGCAACTTTAACCAACCACGTTGAAAAGAAAAGCACTTGCCCAACTATTATCTCCAAGAGTCCCTACAGTTAAAGTACTTTATGAATAAATCAAAGCAACATCATCTCCAATGGTATTAGAAGGGAAAATCTGACTCTAAAAGACTTCTTCTTTACTTGAGATTGTTTGGCCTCACTGGAGTTTTGTTATAGCTAACACCAGCTAGTATTAAGAAGGTACTACCTATCAACGGGGTAAAACAAAATCTACCTCTACACAAAATTTCAAACTTTTAAAAAACAGTTATCTTCAAATAAATCCTTAAAGGACAATGGTTTATGACGAATTTAGGAATTTTAAGAACTGAATTATTTGGACGAGAACCACACAAACCTTTTTCACTCTGTCATAAATAACAGAAGAATCCTGCTCTGAGACTAGATCTTTTCAACAAAACAACTCACCACGTGTTTTACAGCAATTGCTACCAGCAAATATTACAGCATAAGCTCTTATTTTTTAAAAAATTTGATATGTAAAATCCTTCTCATTGGTTTTTGTAAATCATCCAATTTTACGGTAACACCTCAATCATAATAACTGCATTTTAGAAGAGAAGTTTCTATTATGAAAAATCCAATATAACAAAGGCTTGACAAATACTCTTACCTCTTGTAATTAGGACATGCTAAACTTCAATCCAGTGAATTACAAAGAACTAGCTAAGTTTCTGTTTAGCAGGTATTGAATAGAATTGTTTACGTAGAAGAAATGCCTCAAATTCTCTCTCCATACATGCATCTTCTGTGAGAAGTAAACCTCCCCAGTCCCACCTGTTTTAATGAGGAAAATGCTACTCTCCAGGGGTTGAAACAGGCATCAAACCTGAGATTACCACCCAAAAAGCTGCGCTACTGAATATCTGAGGAGATGCCCATAAACCAATACTTAGGAAAACTCCTGCCAATAAAAATCACCAAACACTTCTAAAACCAGCAGGCTATCTACTACCTTAAAAGATTCTTGCTTATCTAGCTGATGGGTATAATGAGGACACACATTCATAATTCCTACCAGAGAGATTAAGTGAGGATTTAACTAATAAGACAAGGAAGAGCTCTGAGCCTCTTAAAAGTTAATAGGTCCAAAATTTAAACCATCATCGGAAGCTGAATTTAATAATTATCAAAAGATTTTTCCTTCTTCAGAAAGTATAAAAGGTATTAATATATTTTAAGTAGGAGAATGATAACGATCCAAAGTAATATTAAGCAAGCAACTAGAGAAAGTATAAAGAAATGGAACTAAAATGGTATATTAGATGCTCTCTGTAATAGAAATACAACACTTAAACAGGTACTATCAAAGTTGAATTTAGAGTTTCTCTGCTACTGGCATGATTTCATTTTTCTATAAACTTTCTCCTTTAAAAGAACACTATTACAGGGGAACTGTTTCCCACACGTACTCTAAGATAATACTGAAGGTTATATAATGTGAGCCCCAGTCCTTATCTTAACAATAGATTCCAAATCTGAATACTTACTGATCATTTTACATCCTAAAAGAATGTCTTACTCTCAAATGTTATGAAAAGTATAAAATAGCTACACCCTCTTTCCATACTATTAAGTATAACTTATTGAACTACCTATTGACAGTAATCTTACTGTGGATTTCACCTCAGAAACCCAGACAATTCTATTATCATGCTGATAGTTTACTTACATAACAAGAAAATGTAAAAAGTGATTTATAGTCTGATATATATATTTGACATTTAGATTGATGTCTTCCTTAAATTTTCTCTAAAGAAAAAAACGTTCACTTCAGTAGGTCAGTAACATGCCTACTAGTTTATATTCCATAACGTAAGCCAGGTAATTATGTAGAGATGTTAGTCAAATGCACCTCTTAAATTACCTTTTCCAGTCAGCATCTTTCTGTTGCTTTACTACATTACTGAGATTAGTTTCGATTCTATTCCTCTTTTTGCATTTACCAAACTGGCTGTAGTTTTATTATTCCCAGACTCTGTCTTTTCAGCTGGCATGTATTTATTTCAATGTTGTACATGCTATAAAATGTGATTTTTCTGGTTGTGATGATGTTTTCATAAATTTGACTATAAACCAGTCTGGAGATTAAATGAAAGCTTAAAACTGTAATTTTATGAAATGGTTTCTTTCAGAGGTGCTTTTTTCACTGGTAGAATTTTACTTAGTTCTTTTAATCTCACTGGCTAATTTTTATTTCCCATCCATTCCTGTACTGAGCATCCTCAGGAATTATAGGACCAGCTGGATTGAATGAAGTTTTCATATAAAACTCAGGGATGTGGAGTTAACAACTTTTAGGAAATACAACAGGCTTAATTATACTTCTATATGAAACTCTTACCAGTTAATTGCTTCAGTACTGTCATTCGAGACACAGCTCCTTAGAGAAAACACAGAGAAAGCCAATCACATAAAATCTTGCTAACTCTAAAGGCTGTTACATGAATAAAAACAATTTTTAATTAACTCAGTTGTAAGCATCAATAAAACAATTCAATAGTTTCCACCAGCTCAAGCCCACTGAAGTTGATTACATGTATCTGCCAGTCAACCTAGGTAGTTATTCTACAAATTTGTTCCAAAGATTGTGCCATGAGCCTGTTAAGTAGAAGAATGATGTAAGTAGCTAAGTTCTATCACTAAGCAAATAAACCTCTTTTGTGTGGTTGACACAATTCTGGAAGATTGAGAATGCATGTCATGTAAAACTTACGTTTAAGGCTCAGGTGACTGTCAGAAAATTTCCTTTTACTTAGCAAAGGACTGTGAGCTGAAACACATATGGCACTTCATCTGAGAGAACTAAAACCATCCACTGGCTGCACTTTATAAAAGCAATAAATAATGTTATGGAAAACAAAAGGAACTGCATTCTCCTTTACTCAAAAAATGCATTTTTTTCCTCATAAGAGCACAAAGGGCAAAGTAGAAAGTCAAATGAAACTAACATTTTAAACAGAAGACTGACACGGCTCCACATATTTTTAAAAGGCACTGGAAAATAAGCTTCTTCTAAGAGGTAAGTTAGGTGATTTTTTTCCCCAAAATAATGTATTTGTTCTTCATGCCATAACTAGGTGTCCATCTGACTGCTCCCTAGAAAAAGAGGTTAAGAGTCCTTTACTCAAAGCCCTTAAGGATGACTGATTAAATGAATATTTTAGAGTTTTCATGTCTTTCCTCTCTGAGGATTGTGGAGACTGGTATCCACATAGGTGCTAAAAAAAATGGAAAAAGAGCACCCATGGTAACTGAGAGAATAGTCTGTATTCTTTGACATGTGAATGCTTTCAAATCAGCTAGCTCAATTCATTTAAGCATCAGACAGGTGGCCTCATCCTTGGGGCCAGACTGAAGAGGCTCCTATGGCTACAGGACACAGGTCCTTGCATGGGGAAACAGACGCAAGTAAGAGCAATGGGATGAAGTACATGATTTTCCAACATTAATATCATCCTGCAGGGAATTAAAAAGGCACCTTCAATTGGAGCTACAGAATAACAGTCTTATAATCTAGGTTGAAAATACAACAAAAGCTAGAAAAAGCATAACTTCCTATAACTGTAATCTATAAATTGCAGTGTTTAATACAAAAGGGGTACCAAGGAAGCAAGGATGAACATGTAAGTCCAAGTCACTTGAGTGTGTTTCACAAAAGGTTACTCTAAAAACTATCACCCATCAAAGTGCAAAATAAAAGATTAATGCATGTCAAAATTAGAGTTCTTGCAACATTGGCCAAAAGCAGCAAACACAACTGAATAAGGCCGTGCATGCACTGTCACTAGCTATAAAGTAGTACTTATGACAGATTTGAGTAAATGACATATACTGGAGATCCGTTGTTTGCAGTAAGTTTTTTTAAAAAAAAGGAAATATTTTACAAAAGATAATATTGAGTGAAGTCACAATACACTGACAAACATTTAGCTGTACTAAATGTAAATTTTATGTCACTTAGAAAACTATCACTTGGCTTTTACTGAACACTACCTGTTAGAGCAGTGCATAGTGTTCCTTCAAATAAAAGACTTTTTTTTTATAGTTTCCTTTAAGCCCCTACCATATGCTTTTATAAAACAATGAATTACACTTTTTTAAAGTTGGTAGGACTAAGAAACTGGTAAAAGTACAGCTTCTGGAGAATCAAGAATAGAACGGAAGACTCTCATTGAACACCTTCTTATACTGTTATAATTTTCATCATGTGATCTATTACTTTTCCAAAAAAATTTAACAAATAAAAAAATTGCTGGGACAATAAGGCGAAAGTATGTTCCAGTTTAAGATCAATGCCAAACTTCTGAACTGGGGCACAATACTCACTCTGCATCTTTCACAACACTTTTGAGAGTTAATCACATGAACATGAATACAAACAGATGTTGATTCATCACAAAAACAAATGTATTGGTCACAATTATGTAGAAAAAAAATAAGCTGTAATATCTGTTTTCCATGTAAGCTCACAGTATCTGTACTGAAATTTTCCCTAAAATTAAAACAAGTCCACTAATAATATAACTGAAAAAGAATACTTCTACACTATGAAACAGAAGAAATGGGGTTTAGAGGGGAGCCCATCTGAGTGAGGACTTTATCCAGCCACTGAAGAGGCCCATGAAGATGAATCTCAATCCAACATGGGGTGCTGGTAACATCTTGCCGGTGATATTCTGCTCCCCAGCCCTATGAAAATGAACAGATAACATGGCAAGCCACGTTTTAAATTGTCAACCAGTCGAAACCAATTTCAACACACTAACAAAAATAGACTTTAACAGTAGAGATATACAGACATACCTAAAGGAAAAACTATCACAAAACCAATCTTAGCATTCACCATGAAATTAAAAGCAACACAACAGCTGCATCATTATAATAACATATAATCCCTTAATAGAAACCCTTGGAACAAGATATGTTTCAGAATTCTTTTTTTTTTTTACTTTTAGGAAGTTAATAATGGTAAAATACCTTATAATTAAAATATTAATATTCCTGCAGTGAGCTATATTCTCTTTTAATGGGATAAATAAAACTCAAATATAGCCTCATGTAAGTTCACATCAGATTTTGTAAACAAAAAGTTTTTGATTTTCAGGGTTTTTTTTAAACATCAGATAAGGCGTTGTAAATCTGATCAATGCATACAAATGTAATTAAAGTGGCAGTCACATATCATTATCCTTTAAGATGGGAAATTACTGGGATGAATTGAGCTGGACCACTTTAGCCTAAAACTCCAAAGAGTAAAACAGAATTTTTTCACTTCTACTTGCCTGAATTTAACTAGCTCTCTGCTTTACTGCTTACAGTAGTCCTGGCCCAGGAAAAGTAAGCAGCTGTGATGAGGGTGGACTGGGAGACTAAATTGAATATGCAAAAGCCATGTTTCTATAGAAGGGAAGGGAAATGCCTTCAGGGCTATTGATAAACTGCATAAACAGGCCTATAACAAAGCCTATAGCAAGAAAACACTGGGCTGTGGGGCTGTGGGCCAAAAAGAAAAAAAACGTACACAGAGCATTTGACAATTGCTCTTCTTTGGCTAAATCCTTAAGGAACAAGCAGGTACAGGACAGGTTGCTGAAATATAACACCAAAATTCTTTCTAAATTTTGCTTATGCACCATCATTTGGAATACCAATAAAATTAGGCCAAGAGCAAATGATAAATTTGAAAAGTTCTTTGATCTTTTCAAATCCTTAATAACAGAGCTTAAAACAAGGAAAATAATTTTAGTATGGTAAAGAATTCTTTACATCAACCTAATGGGATCCAATAATGACTGAAACTGCTGAAGCTAAGGAACTTAAAAAGCAATTTTAATATTAAATGCTTTCTAGCAATTTAGCCTTTAACTGAAATTCTTTTATAAACTCAGCCCCTATTCAATATCAATATTGAGCACTTTATAATGTCTAGATTATAAAATAAAATCTTAGACCAATCATGTGGTTTAAGTTATAAATTCAAGAATTTTATTTAAAAACCTATTAAATCAGGTAAAAAATAGTTACTACCTTTCATTTAACAAAGACTTTTTAAAATTATAACCTACAGACATATAATATACATATTTACAGTGACTCAAATTAAGCTACAGGTCACAACCCACTCACCTTGACAAAACTCATTCGAATGGTACACATTTTGGTAAGCTCATATACTGCCTCAAATCCATGGTTGACTGACTGAGCCAGAAGCTGGGCAAACTCCTGATTGTTAAAAATTTTGAGGCTGCAGCTGCTGGGAATCTTACAGACGGTGGTAGGATGAAAACCATGATGAAAGTTGCAGTTCCTACTCTGTACAAATATGCTGCTGTCACTGAGGCACTCTGCATACACCTCTCCACCAACATAGTACAGATGAACACCTTAAAAAGACAGGCATTACAAGAGTAAACTTAACAAAGCAGTATAATGAAATCGAGGAAGTTGTATGAGGTGCAACCAAGAATAACTACTACACTATAGCAAGTCTTCAGACAGAAGCTACCACTAGATGGCCTTATGCTGCCAAAGATAATCAAGAGGTTAATGTGCCTAAATCTAAAATCATCCTCAAATAACTAAGACTTAAGCCTCAAGTTGGCAGCATATTAGGTTATCAGTTCTCAGGGTTTTTTTTTTTTCCTTTTCCAACAATCATTTATCATCTCTATGAAAGAAAGCAATGGCAAAAAAAAAATCCCCAAAAAGCACCTTATGAGTCCTTTCAAAGGAATTCTTAAGTGCTATCAACTGTCATGAATAGTTGTTTGGCAAAAAGTTTTGCACTCTTCTTGCTAATGGAAAGGTCTGCAGCATTTAAAAAAAAAAAACCTAAGTCACATATGTAATTTCAGGTCATAGGAAAAGCCTTTAAATGGCAGATGTATTTTACTTTCCTTTAAAAAAAATGTTTTGGGTATTTAAAAAATATATAAATAATATATGAATGTTCAATATTTAAAAATTCAAATTATATAGCTAGAGCTGAAGTTGTTCCCAACTTTTCTCTACTGCAAATAGTACTAAAAAGACCATCATAGTACACACATGTGAGTCACAGACTAGTTTCAGGCTATGACATTAAAAACTAGTTTTGCTTCTGGGCAAATAAAAATGAGCCGTGGAAGAAAGGATCCTAGAACTGTATACTGGGAAAAAAGAGGAAAATGATTCTAGAATTTAAGAATTCACCAAGTAGATTTCTCTTAAATTATTCTATTGCAGAATGAAAAATCAATGCATAGAAGTGAGGCATTTTACCTAAAAAAATCATGGCAAGTTGACAGTTCTGTCAAAAAAGAATGGAAACTTTCTTTCCAACTTATTTTTGGACATAGTATTTTTCTGAATCTCTTCTATAAGAAATCATATTACAATTAAAGTTATTTACCTTTTGTTCCTAATTTGGACCAAGACTTTCTCAAGTCAAAGAAGCAAAAAGTAGCAAGTGGTAAAAACAAAACTTCTTAAAAGAGAGGCAAACAGCTCTACCTGGGATAGGTTTCCTTTCTGACCACTTGATGCATGAGACATTTCACTGCAGTGTGAAAAGTTCCTTGTTTGCTGTGGCAACTATCTTGCAGGATGAATTATAAATAAAACCCTGTTACCTGAATTTAAAAGGTGGGAGAAGTGGCAGTGAAGCCATTGAAGACTTACGTCATTCAAACTGGATATCCTACCAGTAGCCCTGCTCCTCTAACATAATGGAAATTCTTTCAAGTCATCAACCCAAAATATTCCACAAATACCATAATTTAAAAATTTTAATCCTTCACTAGCGTTCATATATTCTACAAATATTTCTTGTGTATGTACTATGAGCCAGGCAGCATTCTAGTTGCTGAAGATATCGTTGTGAACAACGCAAATTTCTGTACAGCTTGTATTTCAGTCAAAAAGACTGAAAATTAAAAAAATAAACACAGGATAGTATGATTTCAGACCCTAAGTACTATGAAGAAAAAATAGGTAGGATAAAGAAAAGAAGTCTGTCTTTACTTAATACATTCTTCAACATCTCCAACTTGAGGGCAGGACCATGCCTTAAGCTTCTTTGTATGCCCCAGAACCTTACACAATGCAGACTACATAGCAAGCACAACAAATGACTGAATTCAACTGAATGTAGGAAAATGACAAAATTACCTTTTCCAATATGTCGCCTGGTGTTTTCAATTGTTGAATTACGATTAACATTTGACAACAATCCCAAGCAGAATCTACTTTTGTTATTTGAAGGGTCTGTGAATCCATCTACTAACACACTAGTAGAAGATGCATGAAAAGCTTCCCCAACACGATTGTTTAATTCATAGTAGACAATTGAACACCAATGTTTGGGCTCTTCATAGGCAACAGGCTGAACATCTGTGAACAAACCAGACAGAAAAAATGTTTAATGATTATCAGAAACTCCAGACTCTGTGTTTCCTTTAACCCAACCCAAGCACTATATGAAAAAGAAAATTTTCAGATATTTCACTTAAGTCTCACTGTCCTTCCTGACTTTCAGTCTGTTTGTATGTTTGTTTTCAAAAAAACAAACATCAGAAATGCCTTGATCATAACAATTTTCAAAATTATACATATACAAGGATAGGCAACATCACATTTTAAGTTATTTTTCTAGCAGAATCTAATCCAGGTTTAAATTTGAGATGACAAACCTCTGTTTCAGCAAACTGAAAGACTTAACTATACCAGTATCTGTAAAATTATTTTAAACAAAAATTTGAACTAAAAAACTAAGTAAGGCTCTTAGCAAACCAGGAATAGAGGGGAACTTCTTCAACTTGAGATAAGGAACATTTACAAAAAACTTACAGCTAACGTCATACTTAATGGTGAAAAACTAGAAGCTTTTCTGCTAAGATCAGTAACAAGGCAAGGCTGTGCTCACCACTCCTTTACAACAACACACTGGAAATCCTAGCTAAGGCACTAAGACAAGAAAAGGAAATAAAAGGTATACAGATTGAGAAGGAAGACATAAAACTGTCTGTTCTCAAACGACAAGATTGTCTATGCAGAAAGTCTGAAATGACTGACAAAAAAACTCCCAGAACTGATAAGCACTTATAGCAAGGCTGCAAGTTGTAAGGTTAATATACTAAAGTCAATCACCTTCCTATACCAGCAATGAACAAGTAGAATTTGAAATGAAAAATTCATTACCATTTATATCAGCACTCAAAAAATGAAATATTTAGGTAAAAACCAAACAAAATAGATATAAAATCTATATGAGGAAACTATGAAACTCTAAAGAAAGAATTCAAAGAAAAACTAAACAGAGATATAGTCCAGGTTCATGTATAGGAAGCCTCTATATTCTTAAGATATCAGTTCTTCCCAACATGATCTACAGAGTCAATGAAATCCCAATAAAAATCCCAACAAATCATCTTGTGGATATTGATAAACTGATCCTAAAGTTTACATGAGGAGGCAAAAGACCCAGAACAACCAACACAATATTGAAAAACAAAACTGGAAGACTAACACTATCCAACTTAAAGACTCACTATAAAGCTACAGGAATCAAGACAGTGTGGTACTGGCAAAAGAACAGAGATCAAAGGAACAGAATAGAGAGCCCAGAAATAGATCCACATAAATATAGTTAACTGATCTTTGATGAAGGATCTTGGTTACTTCCCCAATAATAGATACAAGATAGTCTTTCCAACAAATAGTATAAGAACAACTGACATTCACAGGCAAAAAAATGAATCTAGACACAATATCTTACACTATTCATGAAAATTACCTCAAAAATGGATCACAGACCTATGATACAAAACTATAAAACTCTAGAAGATAGCAGAGGAGAATATCTAGATGACCTTGAATAGGGTGACGGCTTTTTAGATACAACACAAAGGCACCATCAAAAGAATGAGAAGACAAGCCACAGAATGGGAAAATATATTTGCAAAAGACACATTTGGTTAAAGGACTGTTACACAAAATATACAAAGAACTCTTAAAACTCAACAAGAAAATGAACAAGGTAATGAGAAAAACTCGTCAAAGACATGAACAGACACCTCACTGAAGAAGATATACACATGGCAAATAAACATATAAAAAGATGCTCCACATTACATGTCATCAGGAAAATGCATATTAAAATTGCAAAGAGACACTACTACACAACCATTAGAATGACCAAAATCCAAAGCACTGACAACACCAAATCCTGGTGAAGATGAGGAGCAACAGAAACTCTCATTCACTGCTGGTGAGAATGTAAAATGGTACAGCCACTTTGGAAGACAGTCTGTTGACCTCTTACAAAACTAAACAAACTTTTACCATACAATCCAGCAAATGTGTTCCTCGGTATTTACCTAAAGGAGTCAAAAACTTATGCCCACACAAAAACTGCAGAGAGATGTTTATAGAAGCTTTATTCATAAATGTTAAAACTTGAAAGCAACCAAGATATCCTTCAAGAGGTGAATGGATAAATAAACTGTGGTACACCAGACAATGGAATATTATTCAACACTAAAAAGAAATGAGCTATCAAGCCATGAAAAGACATGGTTGGTGGGGGACTTAAACGTATATTACTAAGTGAAGAAGCCAATCTGAAAAGGCTACATACTGTAAGATTCCGATTACAAGACATCTGGAAAAGGCAAAACTATGGAGACAATAAAAAGATCAGTGGTTGCCAGGGGTTAGGAGAGAGGGAGGGATGAACAGGCAGAGCACAGAGGATTTTTAGGGAAGTGAAACTATTCTATATGATAATATAATGATGGCTACATGTCATTATTCATTTGTTACAACCCAAAGAACGTTAATACAAAAAATGAATCCTAATGTAAATTAGAGAATGGTAGTTACCGAGGGGGTAAGGTGAGGGGGAATGGGGAGTCATTATTTAATAGGTACAGAGTTCTATTTGAAATGATGAAAAAGTTCTGAAAATGGATAGGAGTGATGGTTTGCTGAATACTGTGGATGTACTCAATGCTACTGAATTGTACACAACAGAGCCCCCAAAGTACAAGAAGCAAAAACTAACAGAACTAGAAGTGGAAATAAATATTCAACAGTAGTAGTTGGGGACTTCAATCTCCCATTCTCAATAATTGATAGAACAATTAGAAAGAAAATAAGCAAGGATACAGATGATCTGAACACTACTGACCAGCTTCATCTAACTGAAATCCAGAGATCCTATGACACCCTACGACATCAGAAAATACAATTTTTTCAAAGGCACATGGAGTATTGTCTAAAAGAGACTATATGTTTTGCCAAGGGTTGGCAAACCTTTTCTACCCACCCAAATGGGCAAATCCAGCAACATATAAAAAGGATTATACACCATGACCAAGTGGGATGCAATACCTTAGGTTTTGCAGGCCACGTACTATCTGTCATATATTCTTCTTCTTCTTAACAATTCTTTAATAATCTAGAAACCATTCTTAGGTCACAGGCTATACAAAAACAAGCATAAAACAAGTCTCAACAAATTTAAAGAACTGAAATCATACCAAATATGTTCAAAGCACACAACAGAATTAAATTAGGAATCAACAACAAAAAGAAATTTGGGAAATCTTGAAATATTTGGAAATTGATAAACATGCTACTAAATAATCCATGGGTCAAAGAAGAAACCACAACGGAAATTTTAAAATAATTTCAATTGAATAAAAATAAAGACAAACAAAAATAAAAATTTATGGGATGCAGTTAAAAGTGTGATTAGAGGGAAAGAAATAGTTTTTAACACCCATATTAGAAAAGAAACAACTCAAATTAATAATGTAAGATTCAGAAACTACAAAAAGAAAAGTAAACTAAAAGTAAACTTGCATTCTTCAAAGCAAGAAAAATGAAGGAAATAAAGATTAGAGTGGAATTCAATGGAAGAGGAAAAAGTTGTCATTCAAAAGATAAACAAAGGGCTTCCCTGGTGGCGCAGTGGTTGAGAGTCTGCCTGCCGATGCAGGGGACATGGGTTCGTGCCCCGGTCTGGGAAGATCCCACATGCCGCGCAGCGGCTGGGCCTGTGAGCCATGGCCGCTGAGCCTGCACATCCGGAGCCTGTGCTCCGCAACAGGAGAGGCCACAACAGTGAGGCCCGCGTACCGCAAAAAAATAAATAAGGTAAACAAAATTGACAATCCCTTAACTAAACCAACGAGAAAAAAAGAACATGACACAAACTACCAAAATCAGGAATTAATACTTCACTACCAACTCCTACAGAAATTAGAGAGATTATAAAGGATACTACCAAAAACTTTATGTCAAATTAGATAATTTAGATGAAATGGACAAATTCCCAGAAAGACACAAATTACCAAAATTGACTCAAGAAAAAACAAACTCTGAATAGACCAATATAATAACTAAAGAAACTGAATCGATTATTTAAAATCTTCCTGCAAATAGAAGTCCAAGCCGAAATGGTTTCACTGGTAAATTCTACCATATATTTAAAGAAGAAATAATACTAATACTTCAAAAACTCTTCCAAAAATTGGAGGGAACACTTCCCAACTCATTCCGTGAGGCCATTATTACCTGACAACAATACCAAACAAAGACATCACAAGAAAATTACAGACCAATATCCCTCATGAATATACTAGCAAAAATACTCAACAAAATATTAGTAAACCTAGCCAAGCAATATATAAAAAAGGATTATACACCATGACCACATGGGTTTTATCCTAGGAATACAAGGTTGGTTTAACATCAGAAAATCAATTCATGTAATACACCTTATTACTAGAAAAAAAGAACAACAAACTCACATGATCATCTCAGCAGATGCAGAAAAAGCTTTTGACAAAATCCAACATTCATTCATGATAAAAATTCTCAATCTAGGAATAGAAGAGAACTAACAATTTGCTGGCTAGACTCTCTAGAACAATACTGAACAGAAGTAATAAAAGCCGACATCATTGTCTTACTCCCAATTATAGGTGGAAAGTAATTCAGTTTTTTATCATTAATTATGATAGCTATAGGTTTTTCATATATGCCCTTTAATAATAAGAGAGAAGGAGAAGTTAAACGCATTCAGATTGGATAGGAAAAAAAAATACTATTCTTTATTCATGGATGACATGCTCCTATATTTAAAAGACCTTAAGGAATCCACATATGCACACACAAAAAACCTACCACTAGAACTAATAAATGAATTCAGCAAGATTTCAGGTTACAAGATTAATATACCAAAATCAACTGTATGTTTTTAATTTAAAAAAATTTTTTATAGTGACCAATAGAAATTTATTTCATTAGTTAGACCTGAAACCACTGCATTAATGCCATTTTGAAACTAACCTTTCAGGGATTTAATACAGTTGTTCTTTAACAATAGAACTTGGTTCACTCACTACTTAAGACATGATTATTTAAATTAAAGTTAATTGGTTTCCTTACTCTCCTTTAGGGCTTTAGGCTCAGAATATTTCTATTAGAAAAATCTAATTTGTCTCAAGTTCCTATTTCTAAATTTTAGAGTGGTTAAAATGCTCTTATATTTTAAATCTTTGTAGCAAAAATTATGTCTAAAATTACAGCTCAAACTGGCAAAGCAATTAAAGATGCAGGTGACGCAAGTCTTTTTTTAAGTCTTTTTCATACAGTTTTACTGAGATACAATTGACATATGGCACTGTACAAGTTTAAGGTATACAGCATAATGATCTGTCTTACATACATCATGAAACGATTATCACAATCAATTTAGTGAACACCCATCATCTCATATAGACACAAAATTAAAGAAACAGAAAAAAACTTTTTCCTAGTGATGAGAACTCTTAGGATTTACTCTCTTAACAGCTTCGTATATAACATACAGCAGTGTTAACTACATTTATCATGTTGTACGTTATATCCCTAGTACTTATTTATCTTATAACTGGAAGTATGTGCCTTTTGACTGCCTTCATCCAATCAATTTTATTTCTATCTACCAATGAAGAATCCAAACTCGAAATTAAAAAATTCTTCCACACACCTAGCAATAAATTTAAAAAGAAAAGAAAAGAGAGACATTCCATGTCTGTGTACTAGAAGGGGACAGCAAATCTCCCCAAGTTGATTTAAAGAGTCAATGTGACCTCTATCAAAGTCCAAGGAAGAGTTTTGGTGGGGGACAGAAATTGACAAACTGATACTAAAATTATATGAAAATATGCAAAGAATGCAGAATTGCCAAACAAATTTTAAAAAGAAGAACAAAGTTGGAGGACTAACACTGCTTGTTTTCAAAACTTACTATAAAACTTTAGTAATCAGGATGGTGAGTACAGACATACAGATCAATGAACAAAATTGAGAGTCCTGAAATTAACTCTTAATTTTATAGTCAACTGATTTCTGAAAAAGATGCCAAGACAATTCAGTAGAGAAATGATACTCTTTTCAACAAGTAGTGCTAGAACCAACTGGATGTCTACTTGCGCAAAGATGAATTTAGACCGTTAACATACAAAACCCTTAACTCAAAATGAATCATAGACATAAATATAAGAGCTAAAGAACTTCTAGGAGAACACAAAGGAGAATAATTTTTATGACCTTGGGATAGACATAGATTTTTTAGATGTAACACCAAAAGCATAATCCAGAAAAAAATTGATAACTTCATCAAAATTAAAAACTTTTGTGCTTCAAAAGACACCATTAGGAAAATGAAAAGACAATCCACAGACTGAGAGAAAATATTTGCAAACCACATATCTGAAAAAGGACTTCTATTCAAAATATATACAGAACTCTTAAAACTCAATAATAAGACAAACAAAGGACTTCTATCTAAAATATATACAGCACTCTTACAACTCAACAATAAGACAAACAACCCAATTAAAAAAATAAGGCAAAAGATTTAAATAAGCCAAAGAAGATACATGAATGGCTAGGTTAAAAATGTTCAAAATCATTACTCATTAGGGAAATACAAATTAAAACAAATGAGACACCACTTCACACCCATCAGAATAACTATAATCAAAAAGATAAATAATAACAAGTCTTAGGAGGATATGGAGAAACTAGAACCCTTATATGGTACTGGTAAAAATGTAAAATGGTGCTTTCACTTTACAGTAATTTTGTAGTTTCTCGTAAACACTTAAATTTACCCTGTGACGCAGAAAAAAAAAAAAAAGACCTATCTGCAAATGTTGATTACAGCATTGTTCATGCTAGCCAAAAACTAGAAACAATTCAAATGTCCATCGACAGATAAATGGGTAAACAAAATGTGGTATATCCATAAAATAAAATACTGTTCAGCAATAAAAAAGAACATTATTGATACATGGTGCAACATGGATGAATCTTGAAAACAACGCATTTTGTGATTCTATTTATATGAAAAGTTCGGAAAAGGCAAATCTACAGGTACAGAAAACAGATTAGAAGGTTCCTGGAGCTGGGGAAAGGAAGGAATAGACTGCAAACAGGCACAAGGGATATTTTTAAAGGGTTATGAAAATGTTCCAAAACTAGATTGCACTGATGGTGTAAAGCTTTACACATTTACTAAAAATCATCGAATCATACAGTTAAAATGGATAAATTTTATGGTATATAAATTATTACTGGTTCAAGATGGCAGAGTAGAAGGACGTGCGCTCACTCCCTCTTGCGAGAGCACCAGAATCACAACCAACTGCTGAACAATCATCGACAGGAAGACACTGGAATTCACCAAATAAGATACCCCATATCCAAAGACAAAGGAGAAGCCACAATGAGATGGTAGGAGGGGCGCAATCACAGTAAAATCAAATCTCATAACTGCTGGGTGGGTGACTCACAAACTGGAAAACACTTATACCACAGAAGTCCACCCACTGGAGTGAAGGTTCTGAGCCCCATGTCAGGCTTCCCAACCTGGGGGTCCGACAACGGGAGGAGGAATTCCTAGAGAATCAGACTTTGATGGCTAGTGGGATTTGATTGCAGGACTTCGACAGGACTGGGGGAAACAGAGACTCCACTCTTGGAGGGCACACTCAAAGTAGTGTGCGCATCGGGACCCAGGGGAAGGAGCAGTGACCCCAGGGGAGACTGAACCAGACCTGCCTGCTAGTGTTGGAGGGTGTCCTGCAGAGGCGGGGGGTGGCTGTGGCTCACCATGGGGACAAGGACACTGGCAGCAGAAGTGCTGGGAAGTACTCGTAGGTGTGAGCCCTCCTAGAGTCCACCATTAGCCCCACCAAAGACCCAGGTAGGCTCCAGTGCTGGGTCACCTCAGGCTAAATAACCAACAGGGAGGGAACCCAGCCCCACCCATCAGTAGACAAGCAGATTAAAGTGTTACTGAGCTCTGCCCACCAGAGCAACACCCAGCTCTACCCACCACCAGTCCCTCCCATCAGGAAACTTGCACAAGCCTCTTTGATAGCCTCATCCACCAGAAGGCAGACAGAAGCAAGAAGAACTACAATTCTTCAGCCTGTGGAAGGAAAACCACACTCACAGAAAGACAGACAAAATGAAAAGGCAAAGGCTTTGTACCAGATGAAGGAACAAGATAAAACCTCAGAAAAACAACTAAATTAAGTGGAGAAAGGCAACCTTCCAGAGAAAGAATTCAGAATAATGATAGTGAAGATGATCCAGGACCTGGGAAAAAGAATGGAGGCAAAGATCGAGAAGATGCAAGAAATGTTTAACAAAGACCTAGAAGAATTAAAGAACAAACAAACATAGATGAACAATACAATAACCGAAATGAAAAATACACTAGAAGGAATCAATAAGACACTGATGAAAGATATTAAAGATGATATAAACAGATGGAGAGATATACCATGTTCTTGGATTGGAAGAATCAATATTGTGAAAATGACTCTACCACCCAAAGCAATCAACAGATTCAATGCAATCCCTATCAAACTACCAATGGCATTTTTCACAGAACTAGAACAAAAAATTTCACAATCTGTATGGAAACACAAAAGACCCCGAATACCCAAAGCAGTCTTGAGAAAGAAAAACGGAGCTGGAGGAATAAGGCTCCCTGACTTCAGACTATACTACAAAGCCACAGTAATCAAGAGAGTATGGTACTGGCACAAAAACAGAAATATAGATCAATGGAACAGGAAAGAAAGCCCAGAGATAAACCCACATATATATGGTCACCTTATTTCTGATAAAGGAGGCAAGAATATACAATGGAGAAAAGACAGCCTCTTCAATAAGTGGTGCTGGGAAAACTGGACAGCTACCTGTAAAAGAAGGAAATTAGAACACTCCCTAACACAATACACAAAAATAAACTCAAAATGGATTAAAGACCTAAATGTAAGGCCAGACACTAAAACTCTTAGAGGAAAACATCGGCAGAACACTCTATGACATAAATCACAGCAAGATCTTTTTTGACTCACCTCCTAGAGAAATGGAAATAAAAACAAAAATAAACAAATGGGACCTAATGAAACTTAAAAGGTTTTGCACAGCAAAGGAAACCATAAGCAAGATGAAAAGACAACCCTCAGAATGGGAGAAAATATTTGCAAATGAAGCAACTGACAAAGGATTAATCTCCAAAATTTACAAGCAGCTCATGCAGCTCAATATCAAAAAAACAAACAACCCAATCCAAAAATGGGCAGAAGACCTAAACAGACATTTCTCCAAAGAAGATATACAGACTGCCAACAAACACATGAAAGCATGTTCAACATCACTAATTATTAGAGAAATGCAAATCAAAACTACAATGAGGTATCACCTCACACCAGTCAGAATGGCCATCATCAGAAAATCTACAAACAGTAAATGCTGGGGAGGGTGTGGAGAAAAGGGAACCCTCTTGCACTGTTGGTGGGAATGTAAATTGATACAACCACTATGGAGAACAGTATGGAGGTTCCTTAAGAAACTAAAAATACAACTACCATACGACCCAGCAATCCCACTACTGGGCATATACACTGAGAAAACCATAATTCAAAGAGTCATGTACCACAATGTTCACTGCAGCTCTATTTACAACAGCCAGGACATGGAAGTGTCCATCGACAGATAAATGGATAAAGAAGAGTGCCACATATATACAATGGAATATTACTCAGCCAAAAAAAGAAACAAAATTGAATTATTTGTAGTGAGGTGGATGGACCTAGAGTCTGTCATACAGAGTGAAGTAAGTCAGAAAAAGAAAAACAAATATAGTATGCTAACACATATATATGGAATTTTTAAAAAAATGGTTCTGAAGAACCTAGGGGCAGGACAGGAATAAAGACGCAGACGTAAAGAATGGACTTGAGGACAGGCGGAGGGGGAAGGGTAAGCTGGGACAGAGTGAGAGAGTGGCATGGACTTATATATACTACCAAATGTAAGATAGATAGCTAGTGGGAAGCAGCCACATAGCACAGGGAGATCAGCTCGGTGCTTTGTGACCACCTAGAGGGGTGGGATAGGGAGAGAGGGAGGGAGGGAGACACAAGAAGAGGGGATATGGGGATATATGTATATGTATAGCTGATTCACTTTGTTATAAAGCAGAAACTAACACACCACTGTAAAGCAATTATACTGCAATAAAGATGTTAAAATTTTTTTTAATTTAAAAAATAAAAGAAAAAAAAAGAAGACATACAGCCAAGAAGCACATGAAAAGCTGCTCAACATCACTTATTATCAGAGAAATGCAAATCAAAACTACAGTGAGGTATCACCTCACACCAGTTAGAATGGGCATTATCAGAAAATCTACAAACAACAAATGCTGGAGAGGGTATGGAGAAAAGGGAACCCTTTTGCACTGCTGGTGAGAATATAAATTGGTACAGCCACTATGGAGAACAGTATGGAGGTTCCTTAAAAAAGTAAAAATAGAACTACCATATGACGCAGCAATCCCATTACTGGGCATATACCCACAGAAAACCATAATTCAAAAAGACACATGAGTGCTTCCCTGGTGGCGCAGTGGTTGAGAGTCCACCTGCCGATGCAGGGGACACGGGTTCGTGCCCTGGTCCGGGAAGATCCCACATGCCACGGAGCAGCTGGGCCCATGAGCCATGGCCGCTGAGCCTGTGCGTCCGGAGCCTGTGCTCCACAATTGGAGAGGCCACAACAGTGACAGGCCCGCGTACCGCAAAAAAAAAAAAAAAAAAAAAAAGACACATGAACCCCAATGTTCAATGCAGCACTATTTACAACAGCCAGGTCATGGAAGCCACCTAAATCCCCATCGACAGACGAATGGATAAAGAAGAGGTGGTACATATATACAATGGAATATTACTCAGCCATGAAAAGGAACGAAATTGGGTAATTTGTAGAGACGTGGATGGATCTAGAGACTGTCATACAGACTGAAGTAAGTAGAAAGAGAAAAACAAATATCGTATATTATCGCATGTATGTAAAACCTAGAAAAATGGTACAGATGAACCAGTTTGCGGGGCAGAAATTGAGACACAGATGTAGAGAACAAACGTATGGACACCAAGGGAGGAAAGCAGCGGGGGTGTGTGTGTGGGGGGTGGTGGGATGAACTGGGAGACTGGGATTGAGATGTATACAGTAATATGTATAAAATAGATAACTTATAAGAACCTGCTGTATAAAAAATAAATTTAAAAAATAAATTACTGCACCTCAATAAAACTGGTTGTTAAAAGTGGCTAAGAAGTTTAAAAAAAAAGAGCAACAACAAAGTATTGTATTTCTCTTACCTCTGCTGGATATACTGGGCATAATCTGAGGAATCAAATTATTGCTTGTATCCATGGGCTGGGAATTATCTTGACCCATCTGATCATCTGGTGGCATATATGCAGGAGGAGGAGTATCAGCTAAGAGGAAGAAAATGAGACAAGTTAAGTCCCAAAAGAATAGTTAAAATCTTCATCCTGCTCAAAGTTAATCTAAACGCATCTGTAAATTCTTAAGATTACCAGCAGGATTCATTACTAAACATCAGAGACACACAAAAATGTAGGATGCTACCTTAGGGCAAGGGAAAAGGAGAAAAGACAGCACACCCATTAGCTACCAGAAACCTACTGCAGGTCCACATGAATTTGTTCCAATCCAGGATAGTAAGATCAGTGCTAAAATTCACTAAAATAGAATTCAGGGTCAAGAATTTTGCCTCCATTTGCTTAGAATCATATGCTCAGAGAAACTGCAACTACTGCAGGTCCATCTGAAGGCCACAGATTATCCTTGTTTAGATAGATATCTACAGAGACATTTCTGAATTATCAAGATCATCACATACTGTATGGTTATTTAAAACTGGAAAATAAAACCATGCTCTTTCAAAATTTGCCAACACTAACAGCAGCTGTCTAATTCTTCTGCAATGTCTTAAAATGGTTGCTCTGTCCTATTAAATGGCTAAATCCTATTAAGTGGCTCGTAGGAAACTGAAAGTTAACTAGAATATCTTTTGAGTTCCAACATTTGTGGTTGAAAACCTTTATAAAAGCTACAGCTATACTTATTTGTCTCATACTGTAAATACTGAATATAACTTGTTTTTCACCTCAACGTTTGTATAAGATGTATTTTGAGACAGAGCTACAGTCAGCACTGAATCTAGGACAAAGGATGAAAATTAGTTTTTGAACAGACACCTAACAGCAAGTTAAACAGTTGGAACTGAAATCCTCTTCAAAGAAACACAACACAACAAAATACAACTTCATCAATTGCTACTTCACTGCAGTAAAGAAACTACAAAGTATATATTTACATATGACCCTACTTACAACAGTAGGCATCCCAATATTTCTTGACACAGTGACCTCACGATTTACTCACATAAGACAGGCATGCCAATAACAAAATTTAGCAACTTTAAAAATCCACTTATGATCCTTCTTCAGGCAAATCAGTGCATCAGTTACCTAATTAAAGATAACTGGGGTTCATTTTAACCTACCGAAGTACAAAATGATTTTAACTTTTTTAGCAAAGTTAAAAAAGCACACACTTTAGAGTCAGAGAAACCTGGGCCTGAACCCCACTTACTAGCTGTGCGACCTTACGCAAGGTATTTAAGCTCTTGGGGTTAATACCAGTTTCGTTTTCCATCCATAAAACAAAAAAAATCTATCTCACTTGGTTGTTCTGAAGATTAAATTTAATGTGGTATCTCTCATCACAGTATTAGTTACATAAAAGGCACCAGATAAATGGTACTTGGTATTATAAATTATACGAAAATATTTAACTTTACGTCAAATATAGCTACTTCCTTTGTTGCTGCTGTTGTTTTGGTAGAACTTAATTTTAATGCCTGATGGTATATATGGATTTAGTAATTTGGTCCAATAAATGGTCGACTGACATCTAACAACATTTTGTTTCCAGATTAGCTACTTTACTTCACATTCATCAGTCATTTTGTCTTTATGTTTTTGATAAGCTTTTACTACACGCTGCCTTTACTGTATATAGGACTCCTCTCTATGAAACCTTTCAAATTAACACCATTTGGCTTCAATCTCTCAAGCTGCACTGGCAACCACTTGACACATGGGTATATCTATAGTTAGCAGTAAATGTATTTATGTGTTGCTATAATTTTGTCTATTCATTTAACAAATATTTATTGAGGATCTACTGCATACTAGATTCTGATATAGGTAGGGGGTATGTAGCAATAAACAAAAGATGCTATAAAATCCCTGTTTTCATGGAGTTTACAGTCAAGACGGGGGAGGCTGGGGAAAGGCAGACTGTAAATACAGACAATATATACTATACTGGATTGTAATACATGCTATACAGAAAGATCAAGCAATGAGAGAGGGAAGGTGGGTTGGGAGGAGGGAGTGCAATTTTTAAATTCTATCTTATTTTATTGTCATTATTCTTAAAGGGTAATCTCTGATCTCCCCCAAATTGTGTTTGCTTTTTTAAAAAATTCAATTTATTTAAACTAAAAAAAATAAAAACAGTTCATCCACTTCCCCCACCACCTCTGGCAACCACCAATCTGTCCTCTGTATCTGTGAGCTTAGTTTCTTATTTATTTTTTAAGATTCCACATATCTTATTTGAGAGAGACCACATAGTATTTGTCTTTCTCAGTCTTATTTCATCTAGCATAATGCTGTCAAGGTTCATCCATGTTGTCACAAGTGGCAAGATTTCATTCTTTTTTTATGGCTGGATAATATTCCACTGCATGTGTATGTGTGTATGTGTGTTATCATATCTTCTTTATCCATTCATCTATCAGTGAACACTTAGGTTGCTTCCAAATCATGTCTACTGTAAATAATGCTGCAACGAACATGGGGCGGGGGATAGATATCTTTCTGAGTTAGTGTTTTTGTTTTCTTTGGATAAATATCCAGAAGTAGAACTGCAGAATCACATGGTAGTTCTATTTTTGATTTTTTGAGGAAACTCCATACTGTTTTCAAAAGTGGCTGTACTAATTTACATTCCCACCAACAGTGCACAAGAGTTCCCATATCTCCAGGTCCTCACCAACACTTGTTACTTCCAACACGTTGCAGTTGCACTTCTACCTATCTCGAAATAATAAAGCATAATATGCTGAAAATGTTGCTTTTTTCCTTCCATCTTCAATATTAAAATGACTGAACACAAATTGACCAATTTTGATAAGTCTTTTTTTAAATGCACGCTGATATGACGGCTGTCAAATACAATCTAACAAAACTGTTCCAACTGAAGTTAAAGACAACTAAGTGCTACTAGAGCCATCTTATGGAAAAAACTGAACAAACCTTTTGGCCCACCCAATAATTGACCATTTTTGCATGAGTTTATTTCTGGACTCTCTATTCTGTTCCAGTGATCTATGTGTCTGTTTTTATGCCATTATTTTGATTATTATAGCTTTGTAATACAGTTTGAAATCAGGGAGTGTGATGCCTTCTGCTTTGTCCTTCTTTCTGAAAACTGCTTTGGCTATTCGGGGTCTTTTATGGTTCTATACAAATTTCAGGATTGTTTCTGTATTTTGTGAAAAATACGTCTACTTACATTTTTTTAAACTTATGGCACTTGGCAAAATAAAATCCCAAACTCTTCTGGAAATCAAACAATTACCAAAGAATAGTCAAAAATAGTTGGCTCTTGGCATATTAACAGTTCACCCAGAGGATGAGCAGTATTAAAACAACTGCTAACTCTTAGGAATTATTTTTTTGTATCAATAAAATAAATTCTTACCTGGGAGCTGAAATGGACTTCCTGGTCCAGAACTTGCTGGGGAGTTGGGATATGTGCTGCTAGCAGGGGAAGGAGGGTAGGGACTATTTGGAGATAAGGGAAAAGGAGTGTTGTTGGGCTGATGGAAAGAATCTGGAAACGTTGCATTTTGTGGCATGTGAGGTTCATTGTGGCTTAAGTTTCTAAACTGAACCAGAAGGCTGTGTTGTGGGTTGAATTCATTATGACGAGGCACTAATACTGGAGGTAAGACTGAAAGACAAAAATCAAAAGTCATCTGTCAGCAACGACTAAAACAAATACCTCATACACATGAAGGGAAAGACAGAAAGGATTCAGGGAAGACTGTAAACCTATTAAAACAATTTATTTTTAGGAAGGGCTGCTTTGTAGAACCTTGAATCTATATTTACAAAATAACTAAACCAAAAATTCTCTAAGCACTCAGCCTATATAAAATACTCTCGAAGACAGAACATCCAAAGCAGAGAAGATATCACTCCTATTCTATAAGAGATCAAGCACATTTAAGAACAACCATAATTACAACACAGGGAATATAGCCAATATTTTATAAAAACTATAAATGGAGAATAACCTGTAAAAATTGTGAATCACCATGTTGTTCACCTGAAACTTATATAATACTGTACATCAACTATACCTATAAAAAAAAAGGGGGCTTCCCTGGTGGTGCAGTGGTTGAGAGTCCGCCTGCCAATGCAGGGGACACGGGTTCGTGCCCTGGTCTGGGAAGATCCCACATGCCGCGGAGCGGCTAGGCCCGTGAGCCATGGCTGCTGAGCCTGCGCGTCCGGAGCCTGTGCTCCACAACGGGAGAGGCCACAACAGTAAGAGGCCCACATACCGCAAAAAAAAAAAAAAGGTAAATATGTCATCATCTCCTTAGATGTTACTGCTGTTGGTCTTGCTTTGTCTACATGCAACAGGGAACACATCCTAAACCATGTGCACAAAAGTATCACCCCTTAGTTTGCAACCAAGGTAGCTATTTCCATGACATTACTGCTTTGCATGTTTGCTCTTTACCATTCAAGACTGTGGATGCTTTTAATGAAATAAGAAGCTAATATTAATATGAAATAAAATAATGGATTAATATAACTTAAAAAATTTTTTAATTAAAAAATAGATTAAAAACAACCATAATACAGAGAATTTAATGCACTGAGAGTTGAACAGAGGTGAGTATTCCCAGCTAGCAAGGAATCAAACAAAATACCATGGAAAAGAGAACATCTGATTGGACCTTAAAGACCTGGAAGCATTTCACAGGGAAGTGCTAGGGGTGGAGAGTGTAAAGAATATAAAGGAGGAGATGGATAAAGATAAGAAAGAACAGTCAGGTGGCCTAAGCACTGAACTGGGAGGTAAGACTAAAGTTGAGATCAGCTATGCACATGCCCTGAAAGCCTCCATGTTTCCAATTCTGGACATTTTATCTTTCTTTCTTTGAGAGATCTTGCATTTTATGTTCTTCAGTAAAGTTTTCCCAACTGAAAACAGTAACAATTCCTAGGTAGAGGTCTTCCATTCAAAATAATTTTTCTAAACACGACCATAATGGAAATATATACAAGAAAGCCTAAACATCTTAAGAGATACACTTTTTCTTAGCACATTCACTTTATTCACATATTCAATTTCTCTAAAGACCCAAGTGTCAACCACATACAAATATCCGATCACCTTTCCCTACAGGAAATTGAAACAAACCTGATTTCTCTAAACTCTTACGGTACTATTTCATCTCTTTTATAACTTTTCTATATTTGTCAGTGTAATTTCACTTCCGAAAATCTCACTTTGACTCTGACATCAGTCAGCAGCAACAAAATCAATCTGTTTTTAAGTTAACTGGGTCACACTTCCCCTCCCTGAAGTAAGAATGAACCTGAGGAATCAGAAGCTCTGTAATTTGTACTGTTTTTTCATCTCTTTTCATTTTACTGAATTAGTGTCGTGATTATGTAGTTAACATCTGATTACAATCGCTTTGTTCTACAGTGTATTACTAACTGCTGTTCCCCTTACAAAATGATGGGACAGATGCCACTGGACAGTAGGGCATGAGACAGTAAGAATGTCTATGTGTAGCTGGCTAGTAATCTGAAAGACTTAGTGAAATAACTACTTAGGAGTTCAATCCAGTAAGGATTTCTTTACTTTTTTTTTTTTTGAGGCAGAACTAAAATCACTGATTTCTCTCTTACTTGTATATTATCTATACACATCATTTTTTTAGAAATTATTTTATTTTCATTCAAAAATAATACATGGATAGTTTCAAAAAATAGATGCTACATGAGATTATAAACAAAAAGAACAATTTCTAAGGCTCCTCCCATACTGCTTCCAGAGACAACAAAGTTAAACTCTTAGTCATTTCTTCTAACATTCACTTTGTGCACTACTAAGTAACATGCTTATACTGTTGTTACTGGTTGGTCAAGACATTATTCGTAGACTTGCTTTTATGGCAAATGAAGTAGCTTTCTTAAACCATTCTATCCCACTCCGCTTCCCCTTCGCCACAATAAAGTCACATAAAAAATTTTGGTTAAATCAATATCCAGGGTTTATATATGTTATACAAATTATATAAATACAATTCACTGCTGAATTGTACTTATTATGTATAAATAATAAATACAAGTATATATTATGATTATATTTTTCCTTGAACAATGTTTTTATTAATTATTGCCTTGGTCCTTCATTTGCTTAATCTCAAGTCTGTACCACTAATTTCCAGAAGTCCAACAGATCTATCAAATTCCCATCAATATTATTTTCCAGATCCCACAAATATACAAATAATCTATTGATTCCATTTTCTCCCCTGATCCCCCATTCTTTGCTATAAACTAGACTGGCTGCTACTTAAGTCTCCTACAAATCTGAGGTCCTTGGACTTCCCCTTCTCTTCTCTCCTGTTGGATCCCATTTCCTGGACCTCATTCTCTATGAGCTTCCTACGGAAGGATGTAAGGAAGAGAAATTTTGAGCCCTGGCCTATATGAAAATACCTTGTCTCATGTTTATCTGCAGACAGATTCCAGAATAGATAACTTTTTATCTCTGAATTTGGGGGGCACTGCTTCATTTTCTTCTAGAATCTAAAACTGCATTGAGAAATCCAGTATTCTCATTCCCAGTCTTTTCTATGTGCCCTGACTTTTCTCTCTGAGAGCTTTCAAAATCTTCTTTTTATCCATGATATGCTAAAATTTCATGTGTGGGTCTTTTTTCTGCCCCTTGTTCTGGTTACTCAGTCACTGGGCCCTTTCGATTTTCAGTTCTGGGAACTGTTCTAGTATGATTTCTTTGATAATTTTCTCTTTCCCATTTTCTCCAATGCTTGATTTCTAGAATGTATTATTTTATTGGAATATTTAATTTGAAACTTATTCTGAGCTAGTTAATGTTTTATCTAAGCACTTTTCATGCATTAACTCATCTAATTCTCATAACTAACCTGAAGTACATATTATTATCCCCACTTTACAGATGAGGAAACAAAGTCACAGAAAGGTTAATTAATTTGCCTGTGGTCACACTGATAGCACTGGTAAAGTCAGGATTCAAATCCAGAAAGTCTGGTTCCAGAACATAGTCTTAACCAGTAGACAATACTGCCTATTAAACACTGGATCACCTGGGTTGGCCCTCTATTTTTCTTTTATCACTTTCCAACTATTTTCCAACCTTTTTTTTTTTTTTTACCATTCTGCAATACTTTCTGGCTCCACTGTATGTGATCTTATATAAGTTACTTCCCTATAAGTAACTATGTGATCTTATATAAGGTACTTCCCTATTAAGTTTTGGTTTCCCTATCTGTAAACTTACGGGTAAACTTAGAGTGCTGTAAAATGTTAGTACCATTTTCTAACCCTATGAAGGAATAACCTCATAGTATTAGGAAAGTGTCTCGTCCTTAAGTGCTCAATAAATGTTCATTACTATTACTATTACTGTTACTATTATTATGACTTTATTAATACTGGTACTATAAAGTGATCCATCCTGTGCCACAGCTGCTTAACTTGCTTAAGCATACCAGGCCTAAGCCCCAGTCTTTTCTACAGAATGAATCACAGCTGAGAAAAACATATTACAAAAATAAGACATTTCTATTGACTGATTACTGGACACACCCTAGCTGTGGGGGAATACACTAAATTCCTTGACTTTCTTTCCAACAACTTCTAGCAAATATCAAGCCTGGGAATTTTTCAAACTACACTTCTCTATTAAATGCTCACATCTTCCTTTCCTCATCAACTCCTCAGGCTACAGCTCTCCTTGGATTCAACAAGAAATTGAGAATCACCTCAAATACCACCTGGCAGCTCTAAAGCCCTTAAAATGAACTTTCCCTGACAGCACCATTACTACTATTTTTTTTTTTTGCTAGTCTCCACAATCAATGTTATTTTTATAGCTTTTTTACCATACTGGACTCTTAAATTATCTTCAGTGAAATCCAGCGAGGCCCGCAGACTAAGGTGGCTACCATGATTCCTGCCTCTGGGTATTTACCCCTGGAGTAATCCCCCTCCCTCTGAGTATATTATCTGTGACTTGCTTCTAACCGATAGCATATGGCAAAAGTGACAGGATGTACGCGATAACATTCCACAAGAATACAATGTTCCTTCTAGCAAGAAGACACTTTCTTACTGGCTTTGAAGAAGTAAGTGGCCATGAATGTGAGCTACTTATGAAGAAGGTCCCATGGCAAGCAAATGAAGGCAGCCTCCAGTCAACAACCAGACAGAGTCCAACAGCCTGCAAGGAACTGAATCCTGATAATAATCACATGAGCTGGGAAGGAGATCCTTTCTCAGGTGAGCCTCCGGTAAGACCCAAGCCCTGACCAATACCTAGAGTACAGCCTTGCAAAGGACCCAGTTAAGCCATGCCTGGACTCCTGACTGACAGAAACTGTGAGATGATTAACATGTATTAAGCCACTTACCTTCTGGTACTTTGTTATGCAGCAATAGATAACTAATGTACCCAGCTAGTATCTCAGCTTATATAATTCATTCAATACAAAAAAATATTTACTGAGCACTCCCTACTAAGTTCAAGTTAATAATACTATTCTAGGCACTGGGAATGCAGTACAGAATGAGCCAGAGGAAGGTACTTCTCACATCAGTCAATAAAAAAAATAAATACCTAATAGAGTCAAGTAGTGATGGGGGCATTTGAGCAAGGACAAAATGAAATGAGAAAATGTGACACGAAAAGATCCTGGGGGGAGAGTACTCTAAGTAGAGGAAACAGCATTGGAAAAAAGCC
The DNA here is from genome assembly GCF_059928025.1 of Delphinapterus leucas. Classification (NCBI taxonomy): domain Eukaryota; kingdom Metazoa; phylum Chordata; class Mammalia; order Artiodactyla; family Monodontidae; genus Delphinapterus; species Delphinapterus leucas. The sequence goes on along the minus strand of NC_143131.1, from coordinate 114,725,129 downwards.
TGGATGCAGGAATATGGCAAGTCCAAGGAACAGAGGAAGTTTGAGGATAGGTTATGTAAGCCCTTGTAGAAATCTGTTCTAAGTGTGACAGAAAACCTTTAAAGTGTTTTGGGCAGGGACTGACATGATTTGATATATATTTTCTAAAGTTCACTCTGGATGCTATAATAGAAAACAGAATGGGTTGGGGGAAAGAAAAAAGACAGAGAGACCAATTAGGAGACTACTTAAGGTGAAAGATGATGATGGTCTGTGCTGGAGTAGTGGTGTTAGAGATGGTGAGATGATATGCTCAAGATATATTTTGAAGGTACAGCAAACAGCATTTGCTCATAGCTCAAACACAGAACCTAAGAGAGAAATAAAAGATGACTTCTAGGGAGCAATTACATGAATGCTAGTGCCATGTACTTCAACTGGGAAAACTGGAGGAAATAAAAGACTTGGTGGGAAAAACAAATCCAAAGTCCTATCTAGACATATTAAATCTGATGTTTATTAGACATTCGGATGGAGATGTTAAGTAGGCAACTGGATACAGAGTCAGGAGAAGCTGACTCTGGAGTTCAAAATGTGCACATAAGCTTATAGATAGTTTTAGGACATGTGATAACATAAGAGTACACAGAGGAAAAATATAGATGGAGAAAAAGTCCAGGGACTGACTCCTGTGAAAACAGGAAAACAGCCAACAAAGAGACTAAGCAAAAACAGCCAGTGAGGTAGGAGAACTAGGAGAGTGTAATGTTTCAGAAGCCAATATAAAAAAGTTTTGAGTGGGCGGGAAAAAGAGCAACTGTATCAAATGATGTTGATGGGGCAGGTAAGATGAGGACTGAGAATGAATGACCCCTCTATCTGTAACAAGGCGGTCATTAGTGAATTTGACAAGTCAAATGGCAGGGAAGGAAGACTAACTAGAGGGGTATCAAGAAAGAACAGGAAGAAAGTAATGTGGAGATAATAAACATGGAGACTACTATAAAAGGTAGACTGAAGGTGGGGGCATATTCTTGAGGTCAAGACAGAAATTCTTTCTAAACTTTTATTTGAAGTTGGGCTGTATCATGACATGCTTGTATGCTTTCAGAAAAAGTCTAGCAGAGAGGGAAAATACAATGCTGGAATAAATAAAAAATAAGCAAAAAGGAGTGGGATGTAGTACACACATGGAACTTAGACTTCAGATAAAATAGAGGAATGGCAGAGTGTATATACGACTGGCTGCTTACAGCGAACAATGAATTAGAACAAGCCGCTTGGGAGCTGTATCATCCATATATTAAGCTCAATTTAAAATCCAGTACTCCTCCCAAGATTAAAATCTTTAAGAAGGAAACATAAAGCTAAAACAACCTTCTTAATTACTAAATTCAGTCAAATGCAAATCAGAAAGAGAAAAGTTTTTATAATTTTTCCCAGAGGAGTTAAAACCTACCTGGACTCTCCACTCTCTTATAGTGGTATGGGTTGATACAAACTTCCTTTTGCTTAGATCCAAAAGGAAATTCACAAATATCCAATGGCTTTAGCTCGTGATGACTCTGCAAATCAGGCCAGCGCCAAACACGACAATATATAACATGGGGCAAGCCTTTTCTGTGAGAAACCTGCAGGCGTCCATCTAAAGATCTGGGAATAGTGACACATTTGCTTGGCTGTCCTGGACTGCTCAAGGCTTTCTCCAGTTCCTCCATGGCACCCTTTTTCTTTTTTAGCTTTTTCACCAAAGCATCGACTGCCTTTTCTGCCCATTTCTCCTCTTCATCACCTTGCTTCCAGCCCAACAATCGCTTTACTGCTGGACTAGTAAAAGAAAACAAGCTGGCCATTGACGTCATTTGATTTAAATCTTCAGAAACCTTCCTGCAACTCAAAGTCAGATCACAAGTGAAAAGGCATATACAAGTCCTAAACAAAAGTTCCAATTAAAAAGGGAGGAGTGACATGTATCTTCATAAGTGCCATAAGCTTCTTTCATGGGTTCAAGTCCTGAAAGAGAAAGGGGGAAAATTTAAATGAATGCAATTAACATACATTTAAATCAATATAATTTGAAAAGCATATTACTTTTAAATAACAGCAGAAAAGGATTACAAAGTAAAACAAAAAACCTACGTCTAGAAAGAGAAATTTTCTTAGTCCTGTGACCACTCACTTCCTTCTTCATAATATGAACAAATAATTCACTGGCAATGCCAAATGATAACCAAAAGCAAAGCAGGGTGCTCTACTTTCTATGTATTATCCCCCCACCAAAAAAAAAAAAAACAGCCCCTAGACCTTTATTTCTTTCGGTCAGAAGCCCCCAAATCTAAGGTTTGATTCTAATGTACTTTTCTTCATTGAAATCCAGGTTATGTGCTGTGTCAGTTTTGAACATGATATTATCCTGATTTGAACAAAAGTCTTAAGAGAAATCTAGCTCTTCCCTAGGGTCATTATTCTCTTTAAAATGTTCCACAGACTTGTAAGATTTGGGCAAAAGTCATAGTAGTACTCAAGTCACATTATTATTATAGATGCAAATTTTATTAGAAGTTGTCATAAGATGTACCAAACCCTCAACTAAATTATAACATACTTAACTGCCAGAAAAATGGGAGGTATCTACTTTTAAAATGAAGAATGCTAGATTTAAAGAGAATAAATTCAAAGTTTAATCCCCAAAAAGATAGTTTATAATTTCATAATTCCTATTGCCTTCTCTGATATTTTAAGCATGTTAAGTTAATGAACCTGCTCCAGACAGACCACCATTCTACACCCTGAAGAAGCCCTTGGTGATGGTGACAAGAGGAAGCAATATGCAGTGGTACTCCACCAATAAGAGTGGTACAATCCCCTGTGGTCACTACACAGCCAACCACAGACAATGAGTAGCTAGTGAAATAGCAGGAGTAATGTTTGGAAAAAGGATGTCAGTAACAAAACATGCTTTCTTTCTTATGCCTAAAATTGCCAAATAATGCTGAAGCTCTGTCTTTGACAAATACTAGCAAATTCTAGCATCAAGCCTATTCTGGATTGGGGTGCATCTTCCCAGAAAAGAATACATGTGCTCAGTTAAAACTCAGGTAAACATAAAGTAAAATAAAACAGAGTTAAATTCAACAAATGTGTATTGATTGCTTGTCGCCATATACTGTGAACAGCCATGATGGTACTTTAAAAAAAAAAAAAAAGAAGTCATATACCAAATAATTTCATCTTAAGAGCCAACTGATTCATTCTTTCAATATGTGCTTAGTAAGAGCCTACTAAGTGCCAGTCACTGTTCTAGGTGCTGATCCAGAAAAGGAAAAGTATAGGAGCACTGACTGACTCCTCTTTAGGAGAAAAGGGTTACATGTAGAGCTATGGAACATTATGGTTCCTCCTTTAAAAAGTGCTTAATTGATCAAAAAGGGCTAAGAGCTGCAAGCATTTATTCACACTGTACACCACACCCAAGAAAACTGTACATAACCTCTTGGCACCTGTCACTAGGAACTGCACAATCTTCAATTAGACTGACTTCTCCCTACTTGCAAGGCCAGACTATACAGAGTGCAGAGAACAACTTACACCCCGTTTCACTAAACTCAAATTCCACTCAACCTGCTGCCACTGGGAAGTCACAGATGTGCTCAGATGCTCAGTAGTGGCTATCCAGACTGCCATGCTGGAACCATGGGAGGAAGGGTACAGGGAAGTGAAGGTATACTCCTTATGTATGTATGGATATGCCTAACCCTATGCAGGACATCTTTCCCAATGCTGCACAGGATAATTTTCATCAGGTAAGCAAAACTGCCTACCTTAAACCAAAGAAATACAACAAAAAGATGAAAGCACGTTTTTCAGTAACAGGTCACAGAGTATAAAGTGTTATGAGTTAAACAAACTGTAAGAAAGGCTTACTTCAGTTGTAGCAACATTAAGGATATAGGATAAGCCATCTGGGTCCGAAAGTAAAGGCATGATTTGGTTGTCTGAGATGAGAAGGAAAATTTCAAAGGAAAAGGGGCACAAGCAAAAAAATCCATAGGCAGATATGAAGAGAGCATTTCCTAGGATAGAGAGCAGATAGGCCTGGCTGACTGAGACCTTATTCTGTAATACTAGAATATAACAGAAGCGAAACAGAGTAGTGCATGAGTATGAGAGAGAGCATGTATGAGCAATGATATGTTGAAGAACGGAGAGACAAAAGCAGAGGAGCTTGAAGACCAGATACTAGATTAGTAGTTAACCACCAGAAAGTGCTTAATAAATGTTAACTACTAATCTAGTATCACTATTACTATTAAATACTAACCATATTATGTACTAACAAGAAAAAAGGGAAAGTTATTTGTGTATATAAACCCAAAACAAGGACTAAAAGGCTACATACTAAATTATTCATTGCAGTTACCTCTGGGGAGAGGCATGGAATGGAAGACAAGCAAAATAGAAAGGGGTCCTGCATGATTTGTTCTATATGCTTCTGTATTTTTTTAACCTTTTAACAAAGGCATAATGCTAAGATAAAAATAGTAGAAGGACTTCCCTGGTGGTCCAGGGGTTAAGAATCCGCCTTCCAATGCAGGGGACGCGGGTTCAATCCCTGGTCAGGGAACTAAGATCCCACATGCTGTGGGGCGACTAAGCCCACACGCTCTAGAGCCCGTGAGCCACAACTACTGAGCCTGCGTGCTCTGGAGCCCATGTGCCACAACTAGAGAGCCTGTGCCCCACAGGGAAAGATCCCACGTGCCGCAACAAATATCCCAAGTGCCACAGCTAAGACCCGATGCAGCCAAATAAATTAAATAAATAAATAAAATAGGAGAGAATCTATTATCTACTATAGAACAGAATGGAGTTAAGAGTGCTAGTACAAAAAAACAGGTGAAACTCATGCATGCTACTAGAACTCAGGATGGTGGTTACCCTTTAAAGGGAAGGGTGGGGGTATTGACTGGAAGGGAGCTTGAGGATTTGGGCCATCCTGGTAAAGTTCATCTTGCTCTGGGTGATTTTATGAGAGAGTCACTTTGTGAAAATTTGGCTGGCTGAATACTGAAGATGTACACACTTTCTGTTAACAATTTTAAAATATTTTCCTGCTATGTAAAGTGCACAGTGGTCAGCTTCCTTCCTATGTTTTGCCCATCTTCAGGTCCCCTGCTCACAGGCAATCCCTCTTGTATTGTCTTTTATGTCTTTCCAGAGAAATTTTACACAAATACAGATATATAAATAATCATAACCCTTTTTTCACACAAATAGTGGTATATTGAAAAGAAAAAAAGCAAGGTACAGAAAAATGTATAAACAATGTTATCTTCAAGATCTTTCCATACCTATATAGAAACAGCTTCCATATTCTTTTCTAATACACAGAATTCCAGTGTAAAAGTAATCTTAAGAGTATATCAAACTATGTCATTTCTCTGCTCAAAGATCATCCAGCAGTTTCCCATTACACTCAATATCCAAATTCTTTAACATTACTTTATAGGACCTACATGATCCAGCCTCTGGCTTCTCCTCCAAACTCATTTTTAGCATTCTCCTAGCTAACTTTGCACGCAACCACACTTGAAGGCTTTCCATTTCTCAAATGCTCCAAAGTCATTTCTACCTCAAGGCCTTTGCACTTGATGTTCCCTCCCGTGGAATTCTCCTCTCCCAGATCTTAACATGGCTTTCTCTCTCAATTAATTCAGCTGCTCAAAAGTCACCTTCTGAAAAAGGACTTCCCTGACCACTTTATCTAAAATAGCATACATCCCACTCCTGCATCATTCTCTATCCCCTGGTCCTGCTCAATTTTCTTTCATGACATTTATAATAATCTGATATCATATCAATTTTATTTATTAACTACATGCCTTCCCCACAGAAATGTTAGAAGGCAGGTAGCCTTGTCTTCTTTATCCATCATCATATTCCCTTGGACCTAGAATAGTGCTTATTTATTAAATAAGTGAGTGAGTAGAGAGTTGAAAAAAAGCAATTTGTAAAAACATACATACCTTTATAAGAGCAACTGTGTAAAATTTAAAACAAAAAAAAGGAGTTCTTTATGGACATGCACAGATATAGTAAGAGAATAAAAGTATGCATGGAAATGATACACACCAACCTCAGGATACTGAATACTGACTATCTCTGGTGAAAGAAGAAAGAAGGTGGAAGAACAAATGGAAAAGCTTTAGCTGTGTTTCTTTTAAAACTAGATTTGAAGAAAATCTGACAAATCATTACATATATTATTTTCTCTACTTTTCTACATTTAAATATTTTATAACTCAAAAATGCACTATTTTTAATTTTTTTAAGTATTATCAATGTAATGAAAACAGAAGAGGATCAGACTCTGTCCTTTACTAGGTATATGACCATGACCAGGTATCACTCTTTCTAAGCCTATTAATTTTTCTATAAAATAGGGATGATGGTTCCCAAGTCATTAAAATGATGAAGTAATAAAATAATGTGTGCCTGAAGTATTGAAAACACACATATACATATACATACATGTAACAGATGCTTTATAAACTCAAACATGCTATTCACACATGAACTTCTAGCACTGCGAAAGGGGAAGGGACAAACTTTGCACTCACTTCTTTAAATATGGAATGATTAAAAATTTTAGACATGTTTAATTGAATTCTTTCTAAAAATGTTTTATAACTTTCCAAACTGCATAACTGGTATGCGCAAGTAATCCAAGTACTTGTTATCTAAAGTTAAAAAAGGGAGCAAAATTGATCATAAAAGTTCACTAATGAATAAGTAAAAGACCTGGTCAGGCACTTCACAAAAGATATCAAAATTGCCATTAGATGGTAAAATGGACTCAACAGCATTAGTTATCAAAGAAATTTAAAAAACAAACAAAGACAGTGAGATATCACACATCTACCAGAATAGCTAGACTTAAAAAAAAAAAGAGAGAGAGAGAGAAGGTGTTCATGACAATCAGAACAATTCTTACATATTGTTAGCAAAAATATAAACTAGCCCAACCACTTTGGAAAATTGTTTGACAACATCTACTAATGCTAAACATAGGTCCCTATGACCCAGCAATTCCATTCCTAGGTATATATCCAACAGAAACAAGTGCTATGTCAACCCAAAGGCAAGTACATGTTCATAACAACTTTATTTGTAATAGTCCCAAATTGGAAATAACCCAAATATTCATCAACAGTAGAGTGGGTAGATAAACCACAGTAATAAATTCATACAACAAAATACTTCACAGCAATGAAAAAGAACACACACATGTAAAACATGCGTGAATCTCACTGATATACTGAAGAAGTCAGATACAAAAGATTACACATTTTATCATTCCAACTACATGACATTCAAAAACAGGCAAAACTAACCTATGGCATCAGAGGCAAGAATATTACTAAGAGGGGACAAGACAGCCTTCTGGGGAGCTAGAAAATTTCTATATCTTGATCTGGGTGATGGTGGTATAGATGTACACATACATAAAAGTTCACTGAGCTATACACATAAGATTTGTGCACTTTAAAATATACTTCAATTTTAAAAATCTTTTAAAAATTTACTAGTGTACTGATCACTTATAATTAGTTCTTGTTCACTAGCATCTCCCTTACTGTAACAGCTTCTAAACCACAAATGAAACTGCAAATTCTGCAAAAATTGTAACATTTCATAAAGTTTATTAAAATGAGAGCAAAAGATGAAAGGTCTGGGATTTAATTTCACCTTACTATCCTATGAACAAATAAGTCTATTGTTGTTTCATGCATACTGTCAAAGAACATGAGACTCCTTTATTAATCATGGCCCACCAAGCAATGTAAGCGTCAGATGTGCGGTTCCCTTTGCCGCTGAGACCCACAGGAATATTGCAATATGACCCAGATGGACGGTACTCCTGCAGTGGTTTGCACTTATGATGAACAGTGAGTTTGGGAAATTCACCACTTTTATAGTTATCAGTAAGCAATAATAACTTCACTGTCAACGGATTAACAGAAGTCCATGGGAAAATCCATAAATATTTTTATGAATATTTTCACAAAAATAAAAATGCTCTTAATATTAGTACCACAAATGTCAAACATGAAGGATGTCATATCATGCTACTAAATTGTTTTGTGAGAAAAATTAAGCCTATCCATACTCAATTCAGTCTTTGTTCGTTATAAAACTTAATGCATGTTTACAATTATAACCTAATGATTTTCCAAAATTTTAAGTTTTTAAGATAAAGTCTGAATCAGACCTTTTATTCACAATTCAGTATGAAATACTGGTCTGCATTTTAAGTGGTTTCATTTTGAATGGGTGTTTTCCTGAACCAATTATCATTGGCTCATGAAGACCTAAATATAGCATAAGCTTTTCTTTTTTTTTTTAATTTTAAATTTTATTTATTTATTTATGGCTACATTGAGTCTTCATTGCTGCACATGGGCTTTCTCTAGTTGCGACGAGCGGGGGCTGCTCTTTGTTGCAATGCGTGGGCTTCTCACTGTGGTGGTTTCTCTTGTTGTGGAGCATGGGCTCTAGGTGCATGGTCTTCAGCAGTTGTGGCACGCAGGCTCAGTAGCTGTGGCGCACGGGCTTACTTGCTCCGCGGCATGTGGGATCTTCCCGGACCAGGGCTCGAACCCATGTACCCTGCATTGGCAGGCAGATTCTTAACCACTGTGCCACCAGGGAAGTCCCGGTAAAACTGTTTTATGGTACCCATGTGATAGATCAATTTTCTCCTGTCATCTTTTCTGTAAAATATATATTTAAAATCAGATATTGGTCCACAAATTGAAATAAAAGTATCAGAGTGCTTGGGATAGAGCAATAGATTTATTTTACTACCCTCACAAAAGTCCTCCATTACGATAGAATTTTTTCATTACGTATACAAAAAATAGAGTAAAATAATAATTCTTTTGATTTGCAAATACTAGCATATGCAATATGAGTCCCAAGTGAACTTGCAATACCTTTGAAAATAAGAGTATGATTAGGTTTTCGAGTACCCAAAAGGTTTAATTTTAAATCTCTTATTGAAAAGTTGGTTCAATTTTTCGCACCCCCTTCGCCTTTCACTAAATAAAATGAATTTAGAAACACTGAGAACACCCATCCTCAATTCAAACAGCTGATTGTGTTCACAACCAACAACAATACTCTTCTATATTATCTCTATCCCAGTAACAGAGAAAAGTCCAAAAAGGCTATATTCACTAACTTCAGCCTTTAGAGGTTACAGATTGCTGGGTAGTTCAATTTGGTCCTCTGTACTCCCTTTCTACAATGCTTTCAGGGTCTACTGAGGCACAAGTATATACCACCCATGCTAAACTCAAGAGCAGACTTATACTCTTATGTATACAACACACACTTACTGAGTGTACCTAAAAAGGGCAAGCCACTAAACTAGATGCTAAAGGGTTAAAAGATAAATCAGGTCCAGACCTTAACTGTAAGAATTACAAATTAATAATCAACTAAGATGTGCCCATTCCTATCTGCAATACACCATGGAGAATGGCAGATCCCCTAGGGTGTATAGGATGCTAAAAGAAATTCAGGGGATGGCCCTTGGGGGAACGGAGTGGAGGGAGACAAAAAGCATGAAGTAGCTATATCTTAGGCATAAATGCTATTCTGATAAAGACATAAAATCAGAGTTTTTATCTACCAGGATGGGGAAAAACTACAGTTCAGTTTGCTGGAACATAGGTGGTAGAACAAGAAAACTGACTAGATACATACAATAAGGCTAATCTACACAGGGATATTAATATACGTATTGTAACACACAGAAACACCGGATTTGAAGTCTAATGAACTAGGGTTCAAATTCTGAATCTAACACACCTAAATATCCATTTTTCCTATTTTGTATAATGAGTATCAGTTCTGAGAATTAAATGAGATACACACTTAATGCCTGGCATAGTACATATTGAGCAAAGGGAAACTGCAGTCATTATTATTGCAATAATCATGAAATTTTTTGACATCAGGCTCAGGATTTTAAATACACAGCTGGGCTACTTTTTTTTTTTTTTTTTTTTTTCTTTTTCGGTACGCGGGCCTCTCACTGTTGTGGCCTCTCCCGTTGCGGAGCACAGGCTCCGGACGCGCAGGCTCAGCGGCCATGGCTCACGGGCCCAGCCGCTCCGCGGCATGCAGGATCTTCCCGGACCGGGGCACAAATCCGCGTCCCCTGCATCAGCAGGCGGACTCTCAACCACTGCGCCACCAGGGAAGCCCTGGGCTACTTTATTTCATCAAATATACAAAGCCATCTACTTAAGAGGTTCCATTATTTTATGAACCTTGAAGGAAGAAAAGGCTGCAAATTAAACTATCACACCATGCTTTCTCATCGCTTAGATTTTTTTCTTCATAATATCATCCTTCTGCCATCAAGACTGTAGGTCTGAAGAGTGTTCCAATATTACTCCAGGATTGTTGTTCAAGCCACTGACACCCATCCTGCAAGTTTTGATACTGCTGCTTCCTTGATCTTCCCAGAAGGTGTAAATGAAAGAAATGACAGCAATGAAAACAGCAAAGGCAGACATCATGCACGTGCAATGACAACATCAAAACTGCCACCTAGCCGAAACCAATATTCAGATGCCATCGGCTATAAGACACATACCAATTTCAGAGATATTATGAGGTGGGTAAAATGCATATCTAGAAGAAATAAGGCAGCTTTTTCTTTCCTCCTGTCCCAAAGTCTTTTCTGATGTTCCCCATCACTTCCCACCAGTACTACTGCTCTCCCTTCTTTCTTGTTCTCATTCTCCTTTCTTACCTCCCCTTTCTCCATTCCTCACAGCTTCTCCCACATTCCTGAGTGTTGATTTTGGAGAAGCTTGGCTACTACCTAATGATGTATAAACTACCTAAGGAAAATGAACTTTTCTTCTAACTCCAAAAGGACCTACTTAGCACAGAGTACGTATTTTGTACCTCTGGTACTTTCAAGTGCTCCAGGGCTTGCTTACCTCCAAGTTTTCTTCTAAGTAGAAGAGAAGATGCATTTAACAGCCCAGATATGTAAGACAATACCCTACATGAAAACCTGGCTTCTGAGCAAATTCTATTTGTGCCTCTGTCATCCTCATCCTGGGCCACCTAACACACTGAAGCTTTCCTAAAGTACACCATTGGGAGTAAAATATTTGTTATTACTCTTTAAAGGTGACTTATTTCGTTCCTACAAAAACCAAAATATCAGTAGGCTTCAAGGAACTTAAATCATGGAATTATTTTCTTTTGCAATAAACCTCCACGAGAAGCTCTTTCAAAATAGTTATTATTTATAAATGTTAAAGCCATATTTCAATAGCATAATTGGGCGCAGAAGACAAATTCTGTTTTCTTTTTGCTTTTCTGGAGTCATACTAACCCAACCTTTTTGAATGCTAAATATTAACTGAGCCTTCTTAAAAGCCAAGTCTTCTTAAAACAATGCACAGGAGGCTAACAAAGAAGTCAATAAAACAAACAAACAAACCTCACAAACTAAATTGAACAATGCCCAAGATATCTTTCAGAGAATTTCTATTTCTAGCTTAAAACCCAGAGACTCCCCCAAAATCTAATATCCCATTAGGAAATACACAGGATAATCTGTGTGAAGTAAGTCAATTCTCATCAGTATTGCAGTTTGAGTGAATATAATGATATCTAGTGATCAAACACTTTCAAACTTCTACCTATTTAGGGGAACCATAAAAACAGAAAGGAAGAGGAATTATGCCAATAAAACTGGAAAACAGGGGAGGAAAAGGTGAAAAGATTACACACTTATGAATACGATTGCTTAAGAAGGAATTAACTGTGCTTCAAATGGCTGGTGACAGCAAAAAGGGGAGGGCTCAGCAAATGTACAATAACCCAGCTCTGACAGGCTCCCTGTTCCCCCGACCCAAACACACACACACACACACACACACACACACACACACACACACAGCACTCAAGTGAATAAAAACCTTAACGTGCTTCCCTAGTGGCGCAGTGGTTGAGAGTCAGCCTGCCGATGCAGGGGACGCGGGTTCGTGCCTCGGTCCGGGAGGATCCCACATGCCATGGAGCGGCTGGGCCCGTGAGCCATGGCCGCTGAGCCTGCGCGTCCGGAGCCTGTGCTCCACAACGGGAGAGGCCACAACAGTGAGAGGCCCGCGTATCGCAAAAAAAAAAAAAAAAAAAAGCCTTAATGATTAGGTGTGGATAATTGCTCGTGATATTAGCACAGATTTTAGGAATGACTATCACAAGATCCAAAAAGGAATATGACAATCTGTAATTCATGATCCAGTTGGTAATAAAGGAAAAGAATAAGGAAAACCAAGTATCATTAAGCCAAATGAGGCAAGAAAGACTAGGAGGAGACAATCAGCTAGATTGTGAAGCTAAAGGGAAAGATACTACCACAGAATGAGAGCCAAACAAAGAAAGACAATATAAGGCAAAGGAGTCAGGCTGCTAGAAGTAATCCTATATGCAGTACAGAGTTCTATCTAAGCAGAAAGACATATTCAAAGAGCCATTTTGAGAAGACAAAAATGGCAATAGCACATAGCCAAGTAAAGACTTAACCAAAAGGGGCAGAGAGGGTAAATGGAAAACATGTAATCCAACTATGAGAGGAAGCCGCACCAGGGTGGTGGTACACAGACCAGGTAGTGACGGTAGTAGAGATAGAAAAGGAAGAGTTATGAGGGACATTACAGATAAACAATCCATAGGACTTGCTGACCACCAAGAAGAGAAATGGGGCAGTCAAGAAAGGTAAAGGTTGAGGACTTTTCTGGCAGTCCAGCAGTAAGACTCTGCGCTTCCAATGTAGGGGGTGCGGATTCGATCCCTGGTCGGGGAACTAAGACTCCACATACACAGCCAAAAAAAAAAGCAAGTAAAGGTTTAAAAGCTGAAAGAATTAAGACACCGCTCACCCAAAAAGGGGAATTCTAGTTATTGCCAAGATGAAGCAAAAAGGTGATGGTGGAGGGGTATAAGGAAGCAAGTACTGATCCAAGTCCAAGCAGATGTGACACTTAAAGCTCAGGACAGGAGGAATGAATATAAAAATTTGGAGGATGATACAAAGAGAAGAGTTGAATGTGATTTATTCAAATTTATTGGGTGCCTAGTAAGCCAGGAATACTCTGTGCTAGGAACTGAGGCTTAAAAGATACTATCTGTAATCTCAATGATCATAAAGAATAATGGGAAAAAGAGAAGATGTTATGAAGAGCTTCATATGCTGTTTAGCACATCACTTAGTTTTACTATAGATTTCCATACGATACTCAACAGAGATGGGGTATTAAAACAGAGTAAAAAATACATACAGCAAGCACAGAAGGCCAGTAACTGAGTAGATAGGAATGTGTGCTACTTCGTACATCAGAACTTGGAGGGACTTAAGAAAACTGTGAACACATTATCTGCTATTACCTTGGCGTTTTTTGGTTTTGTTTTTTGCGGTACGCGGGCCTCTCACTGTTGTGGCCTCTCCCGTTGCGGAGCACAGGCTGCCGACGCTCAGGCTCAGTGGCCATGGCTCACGGGCCCAGCCGCTCCGCGGCACGTGGGATCTTCCCGGACCGGGGCACGAACCCGCGTCCCCTGCATCGGCAGGTGGACTCTCAACCACTGCGCCACCAGGGAAGCCCTACCTTGGCTTTTTATAGTTCACCTCTGGTTTACGAAGACCTAACTAGATGACTCTTTCACTAATGGGTTTTGTCATTTCAGACAGCTAGAAAGAAAACTGGGATTTAATTACAAACAGCTAGAAAGAAAACTGGGCTTTAATTATGAGCTTCAGAAATCCCTGTGTGTATTAGGTTCTCTGAAATTCTTCTGAAAAACTGCAGCTATCAACTGGACAATAACAATACAGAGCAGTACCTTGGAAATCCAAAGAAAAAGAGTGGCATCTCAACCATAAATGAAAATCTTATAAAATTAAGAGATATCATTCATTACAAAAGAATCTTTCACATTACAAAACATACACACACTCACTCACACACACACACACACACACACACACACACACACACACTTTACTTCTATTTCAGCTCAAGCATCCCTTCTTCAGGGAAGCCTTCCCAGACTACCTTGCCTAGGTGAAACTCCCCTATTATACACACTTACTCCTTCACATACCTCTATTTCGTAGCACTTAACATATCTATGTTTTTACAGGTACCTGTACAACCTGGCAAGAATGTAAATGAGAAGAGCCATATCTGTTTCACTCATCACTGTAAGCCTAGTGATACATATGCTCAATAAATATTTGTCTAACGAATGAAAGAGAATGTGAATACGAAGCATTTGAAAAGATACTAGCCATGGGGGGAGGGTGGGGTTCAGGGTACTTTTTACTTTCTGCTTCATGCAATTCTGTACATCTTAAAATAAACATGAATTAAATTTGGAGGCTGAAATTTAAGAGTCAATCAAAAACTAGGGGCAAATACTTTCTGCTTCCAATAAATAATAGTAAGAATTCATTTTTCAAAAGCATTTATCTTCCTGTACTGGAATCTGTATGGCATTTGTACCATACAGATTCCTCACAGATTTTACAAATGCCATTCTCTGCCTGGACCACTTTCCTCAAGCTCCAACCACTAATTTCTAGCTCTCTCATCACTGAGGCTTCAGCTTTAGCTATCATCCCAGAGACCTTCCCTGATAATCTAACTCTATATAAAGTAGGTTTTCCCTAATCTCTAATCCAATACTATATTCATTTCCTTCACTGTACTACCAATTTGTAATTATTCGTTGGTTTACTTGATTTTTGTCTCTCCCACTAGAATGTAATTTTTAAAAAACAGTACTAAGCATATTCAGAGAACTTGTTAAATTGATTCAAGTTATTCATTCAAAAGTCTATTTATTGAAGTAGAATTCTAGGAGCTGGGAATATACAAGTGAATAAAGGGGGCCAAAATCCTTGTCCTCATGTAGCTTACATTCCAGTGGAGGGAGACAGACAAAAGACAATAAATAAGTGATACAGTATACTTTGTTAGGTGAAAAATGGTATGGAGAAAAATAAAGCAGAGGAAGGTGGATGGGCAGCACTGTGGGGGAGGTGTAATTTTAAGGTGGCTGGGCTGAGCCTCTCTGAGAAGGTACCAACTGAGTCAATACTTTAAGGAAATAAGAGTAAGCCAGGCAGATATCTAGGGGAAAACTAGTACAGGCAAAGGCAACAGGCAATGTGAAAATCCCAAGGAGGGAGCATGCCTGGCACACTCAAGTTAACTGCAAGACCATGAAGCCTGAGAATAAGTAAACAAGAAGGGGAAAACAAGGAATGAGATCAAATAGGTAAGAGAGCCATGCTGGATATGACAAGAGCTTTCGCTTTTATGGTAAGTGAAATGTGGACCCATCTGAGAACTCTGAGTGCAGACATGACATTTTCAGACTTTTATTATTTTAAAGAATCACTCTGGCCCACATGTTAAGAATAATGGGGGCGGGGTGGGCAGCAGGGGTAAAAAGTGGGGAGATCAGTTCAGAGTTGAAGCAATTTAGGTAAGAGATGATCATGGCTCAGAACAGGGTGACAGCAGTGGGGTGGTAAGAAATGGACAATTTCACATGTTTTGGGAGACAAAAGGTTTCCTGATGGAAGAGAACGGGGAATGTGAGAACGGAGGAGTCAATAATGATTACAAGGCGTCAGCCTGGGCTACCCAAAGAATAGGATTTGTCATCAAATGGTTTGGGAAAGGCTGATAAGGAAGCTAAAGGATGATCTGGAGTTACATTTTACATACATTAAGTGTATGAATAAAATGTTGTTAAACTTTACCAGGCTTCCATTCAAATGAATTTTTATTAAAGTCAAAAAACCAAAAGTCTTGTTCTTACTTCAAACTACCTGAGTAGAACCTCCGACCTGCCATAAACACACACACAAACTTCCCTCAACAGTCTCCCCGAAACAGACAGACAGACACATAGACACACACTGCTCATGCCCAGACTTCAGTGGTAAATTCATAGAAACAGCTCCTTCACTTTCTGCTCCGACATCTCTCTAATTGTTTCAATCCAAAATAAAAGGCAAGCAAACCAATCCAAAAATTTCACCCAACACTGTTAGCCAAAAGGCAATCTCCTGAGCACATCAACCCATGCAAATAAATGTGCATATGGGTCACAAGCCACCATCGTCTCAGGCAAACCTACACAGAAGAATTACAGGTGGGGGCTTTAAAGAAGCAAATTCCTCATAACCATTCCACAGAATTCAGATTCATTAGGTTTGAGAGTAGGGCCCTCCCTCCCATATTTTTAACAAGCGTCCCAGGTTCTGCAGTAGATTTGAGAGCCAAGGCCCTTAGGACCATCTGCAATGGGAGAAAGTCACTTGCCTATATACATTCAAAGATAACATTTTGTGGTTGGCAGGGGTAAAGCTTTAAAAATGTCTTACCCCTGTGGTTCTAACATCCTTAGTCACCAAGTATCAGCAAAAGTAGACACCCCACCACCACTGTCAAACCAATCCTAGATCTAGGTATACAATTACTATAAAGCACGTAAGCCACATCCATGACTACACTCAAGTAACAGAAAGAAACCAAGAGCACGTTGGCTCCAAAACTCTCCTAGATTCAGAAATCCTATTCTTTATTGGAACATCTACAAAGAGGAGGAAATACAATCACAATCGTAAAATCAAAATCATTTTCCTAGAGAAACACTTAAATCACCACTTTTCCCAATTGTGGCTCCCAATTTCCAAAGACATCCAAAGTTCTCACAGTGGATTTCAAAGCCATTCAGGAGCTGAACTCATGATCCCTGACACTTCTCACACCATTATACTCTCGCCTAGTCTCTCTCTGTGACTACACAAGTCTCTACTTTTTTATCTCCTACATCCAAACTTTTGTTTCCCAGTTTTTAATCACTCTTTAAACCTCGCCTGCTCCTCTAAGTCCTCTAATTAAGCAGAGCCTGATCTAGATGTATCACTCACCGCCAGAGCCTGCAAGATTTCTGACACTGCTGCCAGATGTGTCTGAGTATACCTGTAGAGGCTTGTAGGCACAGAAATAGACACAGAGCTGGTCAATCTTTATAGTGCTTTCCTTTAAATTATAAAATCATCAAGGGCAGATACCAAATCATTACTTTATAAAATGTGTCTCTGGAGTACAAAGTGCTAACTTGTGTACATAACATATATTCCAATACTTTATGAAGATGTTTTCCAGATACCTCATGTGTACCCCAGAGGTCAAGTCACCTACTCACCTAAGTGGGCAGAATGATGTGAAGAAGGGGAAAGAAAACAGAAGACTAGCTTTGAAAAAGTTCTGCAGTACCCCACTTTTCCTGGAAATACACAAACCAGAATAACTAGATCTCAAGTTATACAGCCTACCAGATAGGATGCTAGGCAAATCCTAACACATCATGAAAACAGAAGTGAACAGAACAAAACTTGCCTTGAAAGTACCAGCCATATTCTGAGATCATAGTTAAATTTGAAAAATGTAAGACTGTTCACAGGACTCCAGCTGCTATGCTCAAAGAAAGGTGGGAAGGTGACACTAGTTTTTTTCTTACTATTATTTTCAGTAATAACAAAACAACATAAACGGAAACCAAAAAGAAAAATCCAGTTAAATCTCACAACAGATAAGGCCATTTTCAAATTTCCAAAGTATACCAGTCTGTAAATTTTATATATACATATATATATATGAATATATATATGTATATACATATGTATATATATACATATATATATATATAAAATAAGCAGAGACTGGTGTACCAAAGAATTCAAGAGCAAACCCTATTTACAACATGTACTTTAACAACCATCTTCCAATAGTGAATTACAATTACAGTATTGCACACACAGAACCATCTAATAAAGAATTCCTTCTTCTAAAATACTATCATAACCAAGTTAGGGATACAATAAGAAAAGTCACTAAAACCACCTCTCTACTAGAAAAGGAACAAAAATCTCCCACCTAGGTGCCCAAGGCAAAAAAGTATCAAAACTACAGAGCCTAGAACTAGCTGATTATTTATGAAAAACCTAGTAACTCTGTAATTATGCCATCTTTTCAAAGTTGTGAAACAATAAAAGCTGTTAGAATATGAGACTGAAAAACTAGCTGGTCCTAACAACAATCTAGTTTTTAACAATTCTTCAAAGAGAATTTTATATCTTAACCTTCCAAGTAGTAAATGCACCTCTCAGATTCAGAGGTCTAGGTAATGGCAATGAACTGGATAATCCAGCACTAAGAATTTCAATTACTTTTATTCTATTAACTTTGGAAGTAGAAAAACAAGGTGTAAAAAAACATGGAGAGACTTTGTGAGGTCATTCGTCATCATCTTTGGTGGAGAATGTGTACTATCTCTGTACAGTCTTCTTGGGTCCTATCCTCCCAGATATTCTTTTCCCCAAAATATCCAGACCGGTAGAAATAAGAATCATCCCCCAGGCTGTTTATAAGATTTTCTTTTATAACGCTGTCTCTAACAAAAGGAAATCTTCTCCAATGTCTTTGACCTTATCAATACACTGGCAAACCCATAGGGTATACAGCACCTGTAACATTTGAAGTAAAGAAACTATTTCAGTCTCTTTTTTGTGCTTAGTATGAAGCACAAAAAAAGAGAGACAAAGAACATAGACCCTCTAGAAGTAAAGCGAACAGGGAAGACTGATAAACCAGGGGAATAAAGGCAGCTATATCCTGAAGAATACTCAAGTCAGCTATGAAATTCACCCAAATGCGTGGCTCACTGCCTGAATCAACATATACATCTGGTTAATAATAAACACTGGTAAGTCATAAACAAAAAGGGCTTTCTTACTCAAAGACTCTACAAACTACTGGTAACATTAAAATTTACAATTAAACAATATGTGTGAAACAGATTTTTTAAGATAGTATTTCAAGTTACAAAGAAATTAAAAACTTTGATATTTTACTGCCTAGTATTCAAAACACTAAGAAGCCAGTATCTTTGATTTGACCAAGTTACAAATCTGTTTTCAGAAGCAGGCGAAAACATACTGCCTCTGCTTAATGCAAGGGACAAAAAAGATCATCACTGCAAATCATAATGTTTGGGTTCATGATGAAAACAGGAAACAGACAGGCTGCCCAGGTATAATTATGGTTATAGTCTAATGTGCCTTCAGGTTCAGCCAAGAATTAAAATCCAGTGAAGAGGGTAAGCAGAATTTACTTGCCTCTACCTTGCTACAGAAGGCAACTTTTAATAATACTCCCAGCAACATGTTACATAACCAGTCAATCTGATTCAAACCTCATTAGTAACAACATTCTGCCACTGTCTCCCTCTGAAATTAATAACTGACTTTGCCAGAGGGGAAAGAAATGCAACACACATCAATATACCCATTTTTGTGGCGCCTATCGCAGTGAACCAGACAAGTAGATAATTCCATCAAATCTGCATAGAACCTACAAAAATATTTTATTCTTTTCTCTTCCCGTTCACTGTTCTCTTCTTTTAACTAGACCATATCATATGGATGCATTTAAAAATCTAAGAGGAAAGTTAGTTGGGAAGGTTCATCAAACTTTTATTGCCTATTTCAGCTGTGATCGGAAAGGAATGGAAGCATAAATGACAAATCGATTTTATTAACAAAAATAAAGGGGTAAAGTGTATGCGATAACAGCAGCTATGTGAAAAGGAAAGGCACACTGACTAAGGGAGCAGCAAGGTAGAGAGGGAAGAACGGAGGATGCTATAGAGACAATTATGCAAAGGTTAAATTTTAAAAATCTAAACATAATAAATACAACCGTTACAAAGGTTACACTTTGTTAACTTGTTTCTTAAGAACTGTTTCATATTCTTGTAACCTCTGATTCATCTTAGAGGAAAAAAGTTACCAAAGTAGCGGTAAAAGGAAGAATATAAAATAATTTGTTCAGATCTATAAATAATTCCTATTTACTGAATCTGGAACACACTAATTGCATAAAAATATTCAGATCAATAAATGTTCACATCATGTCTAGGTACTGTCTTCCCCACAAAACTGGCATCTAGCAGCAACTTTAAACTGCTTGGAAAGTTACTAATCTATTGGGATTAAGGTTTTCAACCTTTCAGCTTTCAAATTAAAGTTAAAAACTAATTCATTCTGGGCAATTCAGGTACTCTAATTTAAGGAAATTTAACTACTGCCGTTTAAAAACATAATTTAAAAAAGAATTTATAACAACTCACCTGCCGAATCAACAACAAAAATAAATATATAAATAAATAAGAATTAAAAAAACAGCAACTCAAGCACCCCTTCCTCTCAACTTCCGTGAGGCCAACCCACAACCTTCCACCTATCCAGTCTTCGTTGTTGGATAAGAACACTTTTGGTGGTGCTAGGCAACAGGCATGATGTGACAAATCCAACCAGACTTCAAAACTTTTTCCACAGAAAGATAAGGTAAACAAGATACAGTGAGTGCCACACCCATATAAACTCACAGGCAGCCAGGAATGCTTCCCCCGGCCCCCCAGTCTCTCTCTAAACCTCCAGCTGGTCAGGAAACAATGTCTCTACAATCAAGATAGAGATCTGGCCCAGGGTGTTCAGGCATTCCTCACCTCTAGGCTGGCCTACAGCTCCACTCTCCAGTGCCATCCAAACCAGAATTGGAACATTTTGTTAGGAAGCGGGCAAACGTCCAAATAACCGACTATCCTCGCCCCAGTTCTTTTTGCAACCAAAATCAGTTTTGGCTACTGAGCATGCTCCGACTTAAGACAGGCGCCACATGGGAGTTTTCAAAGCTTAGGCTCCAAACTCCACGTAATAACAGCAGCTGAAAGGGGAAGGCAGGAAAGAAGGAGGGGGAGGGGGACAGACCGGAATATGAGTACAGACACTGAAGTGAACGACCCCGGTAGGGGGTGAATATGGTGAAGGCAAACAGACCTCGCCAGTCGTTTTCCTTGCAGCTAAAGTTTACATAAAGTAGAAGAAATCTTTGCAATAATGAAAATTGGCATGGCAAGTGGCAGAAACCGGGTCTAACTACCAGCTGAGCGCAGCAGCAGGTCACAACTGCCCAGAGTGTAATTTCCACCGATAAGCGTAGATCCTTATCTTTGAAACACAAAGCGACGGCGGCACGGATTCATCAAGCCACTGGACGGCTTTGCAATGTAGCCGACCAGGCTGCCCCGCCGAGCTCGGCAATTCTACCAGGGGTGTGTACTGAGGGTGGCGCTTGGATGAGGGAGAACAAACCGCTCCTCCGGACAGAAGGGGGGCCGGGGATCCCCGCGAGGGCGTCCCGAACGCCTCCCGCCACAGTCCGGGGACGCCCCGGGGCAGGCGAGGCCTCCGCAGCCAGACGGGCCGCACCACCGCCGCCCGCCTGGACCCCGGCAGGCCGGGACTCGGCCTACCTCCCGCCCCTCAGGCGGGTGGTTTCCGCTCCGCCCGCGGCCGCACGCCCCCGCCTCGGCCCGAGTCCGGCCGCTAGGGCAGAGCCGCGTCCGGGTAGAGCCTGCAACCCCGGTCCCCCTCGCCCGCCCCTCCCGGGACCCCACGTTCACTCACGGGCCGGCGACGCGCGCTCTCCCGGCGCCGTAGCTGCGCTTGCCCACAGCGCAACTTTATTAGCAGCTCGGCCGCGGGACACGCGCACGGCGCCCGCTCGCCCAGGACCCGGATGAAGGAGGGAAGGAGCCGGGGAGGACGCCGCGGGGTCGGCGCATGCGCGCAAGCCGCCGAGTGACCGCTGTGGGACCCACCGAGAGAAGGGCCTCCTAGCTACAGTGGCTGAAGGAAGCCACCGCGCTTGGCTCGGTGCCCGCAAACTCTGGCTTCCGATCTGCCGGAGGCTTCTCTCGTCCATGGCCAGCCCCAGAAATGGCAGTCGGCTAGTTCCCACCGTCCTGATAGCCACTAGTAGTCTCCACTAACCAAATCAACCCACATTATAAAATAATTGTCCTCGACATGGACAGTTGGAGATTTTCCCAGTCACGTATAAAGTGTAAATAAAAACATCTTCGGACACAACTTTGCTACTCTTAATGATTTGTAATATAAATCTGAGAGAAGAGAGTCCTCTTTTTGTGAAAAAGTAGCTTCAAAACAAGCTTCTGAACATCTTGCAGCTTCTTACTGGATGCCCTAAGCCCCCTCCCACGTGGAAATCTTGGAGCCTCTACCATCCCCCACAGCTCTTGCAGTGCCAGACCTTGTAGCTCCCTGAAGTAGGCCTGCCCACGTACTGACACCCCAGTAGTTCAAGATACACCGTCCTGGACAGGTGGGGACACTGAGGTGCACAGAGGCCATCCATAGACTGATGTCCCTCTACTCCGTCTCTGGGGGCAAGAGCCGAATTCTCTTTTTGTAGTTACTGGGGCTCTTCTCAATGCTCTCCCCTTCCCCAATTCCCCAAAGTGTCAGCATTTCCCAGAAAAGGGTAATAGTACCATCTAGGGCACCCAATTCGGAGAGTACTAGTGAAGAAAAGCTTTTAAATAATTTTGTTTTCATTTTAAAAGTTCAATCCTGGTTTTCCAATATTCCACTGTAGGTTTGCTTTTGAAATAAATTAATCTAAATAAAAATCAAAATTGGAGTCATTTTCAAATCCTCTCTCTCATTCCCTAAACCAAACTATCACGAAATCTTACCAATGCCATGTTCAAAATATATCCCAAATCTGACCGCTGCTCACTGCCTCTAGTGCCACCAAGGTGGCCTGAGCCAGGGTCATCTCTCCTGAAACAAATGGGAATCTGCTATTTTGCTCCAGGCTTTAGCAGTTTGTTTCCACAGTGAAGAGGCGTGGTGAATGTTGTCCAAGTCTCTGCATTAAGGGTAGTCATCTCAGATAGGGACAGAGGCCTGGTGAGGGAATGTAGTGCGCCAGGGTGGGGAACTAGAGAGGGCAGCTGCTATTTCACTCCAGCCAAATGTCACCATGGGGAAATGTGGGAATAAGGACCCAGTGTTGGCAGATCTTCTGATTTTTCAAAAACAGCTGGAAATCCAGATTTTAATACAAAAATCTCAGTTTAGCAACTTCTTTCACTCTTTTTTCTTTCTTAGACATTCAAGAGGCCAACCCTGTACAAGCCAAGTAAAACAAATCCATGGTCCCAATTTAGCCTGCTGGCCATCAGTTTGCAATCTCAGGTCTACGTCTTAAAACTCTTTACTACATCATAAACTTTGTGAAAGTAAAGTCTGTGTACTTTAACCCTTTGTCACACTCACTGATTACTTGTTGTTAATTCAGAAGTTTCCAGCCCTTGGAAAGCACATATTTCTGGAGCCTGCATGGCTTTACAACTCCCAAAAGTGCCCATAACCCTGCCTTGGAGGATGCCTTTTTTACTTTTTTCCCAGAACTGATGTTTGCAGAGAGCTTTGTTGAACATTATAAGACATAAAAATTTGGTTTAAATATTTTGTATGTTTCAGCCACTCCTGCCTTCAAACAGCCAGTAAAATCCTTCCCAAAACAAACTGTTTGCTCTCTTGCAGTCACTGCACCCACATATGGAGAGAACAATTTGTGATTACGGGCTTCCTTCTGACAATCACATGTTGATCGCAAAGCCAACAGTTTTGCTTCCTGAACTATGTGTCCAAATACTGATCAAATCAACCAGAGACACCAACTTCTCCAAGTTGCTGTGTAGGCTCAGCTTAGGTCTTAAATCGGAACAGATGATAACGTAGAAGACAGGAAGGCAAACTCCTTCCAAAGGACTGAGACATTACCCAGACCTCAAAGGGCATAAAAAAATCAGACAGCTCATTAAAGATCTGTATAGTGAAAAAGATTATCAAACAGCAAATGAACAGGCCTGTCAGAGCCATAGGAAGGGAGTAAGGAAGTCCCTGTTTTGGGCAATCAAATGGGATCTAAAAGCAAATGCAGAACAGGATGACCTGAACAGATACATATAGTTAGTGCGGCATCAAAATAGACAATCTGCTTTTTCAGTTTAGCATTCACCTGATCAGAAAGATCAAACAGAAGCAGCTTCAGTACTCAATTTTATATTACTTACAGAGAAACCTAATTCTGGATAATTTAGGCCAATGCTTCTCAAGCAGGGGTGACTGTGGCCCCCCAGGGAACATATGACAATATTTGAAAACAATCTTGGTTGTCACATCTAGGAGGGTGGTGCTAGTGACATCTACTGGGTAGAGGCCAGGGATGCTGCTAAACATTCTACGATACACAGGACAGCCTCCTTCTACCAAGAATTATCCAGCCCAGAATATCAATCGTGCTGAGGTTCACAAACCCTGATTTAAGCCCGAAACAGTTTCCCTCTAGTTGAGTTGATGTTTAGGGAGAAAATGAGCCTTTTCTTTGAATTTTTCCAATAACTGTGTTATTTATTCATTTGATGTAAAGAACCAGCCTAAATGTTTGGTCAATGACCTACTCCCACCCTGAATTTTGCAGATCCAATATGGAGATAATTTTCAGGAAATGTGGGAGTATATATGGAAAAAGAAGAACTGGAATAATTAACTCAGACTTTCCATATTTTTAAACTTTTATTTTTAAATGTAGGGTAATTGAGGCGAATTGGGTTTGGTTTCCATATATTTAATATAGATCTCAATCAGACCCTTTGCTATAGCTCAGAAGATTCTCCCTAAATGACCAGTGCACACCCAGTAGAAGTGGAAGAACGTGGTGATGTTCAGAGGGGTCACCCAGTGTGGAAGTATCAGTGAATGACATCACAGAGATCCATAAAGGGTCCTGGTAGCCACCTAAGAAACCTCTCACTTCCTCACACAATCGTGGCAAGTGGACATCAAAGGAAGAAATGTCTAAGTTTGTGTGACTCCTCTGGACATTGTCCAGGAAACAATAAAGCCACCTTTCCAAGTTCTGAAAATTCTATGCTCTTCAACTGACAAACTAGCCCCACCCCACATCCTTAATATTGGAAACGGTGTAGAAGGCAGAGCTAAACTGAGAAAAGTTCTGAGAAGAGTGAAGTCGCAAAGAAATGATCTGCAAAGACATACCCCACGATCCCAGAGAGAAAAAAATCATGTTACAATTTTCAAAAGAAACTTCATTAGTTTTTAACAGAATGAGCCAAGGTTCTGTGCCAACCAGAGAATACACTGAAGTGACTTTATCCAATATTTGACAGGATTTTTTTCCAGTAAAATGTGAGTGTCCTGGTGTGAAATGATCCCTTAATAGTCCACAGGTCCTTTATTTTCACAACACAGAACTTGAGAATCTTAATGTATCGAAAAAAGGAAAAGTAAAGTAAAAGAGTAACAGCTGTCTCCCCTGGAAGCACAGGAATCTTGGGGCCAGAGACTCCCTGAAGCTTCAGGGATAGACATCAGAGCCTCCAGGAGCCCCCCTGGAATGAACATGCACGTTTCTGTATATATACCTATGTACAAAGTTTCTGCAGAAAAGGTCTGTAGTTTTCATCGGATTTTCAAAAGTTTTCCTGACCTCCAAATGTCTGCAGATGCATAAAGCAGTGGTTACTTTACGTGTGGTGTAAATTTAATGTGTCCATTTTAAGTTATCTTTTCTTCTCCTCTCTTTTGCAGAGCAACATAACTGCGAGATTCCTCTCTAGGGAAGGCTGCTTCATGTAGAGAGTAGGAACCCGCTTGCCCGTCTCCAGCCATCTGTTACATTAAAGAAGGCCTGCTATGGCTGGAATCCAAAACACAAAATTAAAAGGGTTGCATGCACCCAGAGTCATAAAACAAAGAGGCTTTCTAAAGCAAGGCTTGGAGTGAATGCTCATTTCTTCCTGACTTAAACAGCATCTATCCCTCCTGATGGCAAACACCCTCTGAGTTAACTCAACTGACCTCCCCGCTTCTACATTCTCAGTTTTCATCCTCAGACACATAGTCTCTGATGAGCCAAACCACATGTGCGCTCCGTTGCAAATCCAGAGCAGCAGGTGAAAATCTGGAAGTGTTGTGGAACTGGGGAGAGGGGAAGGAGACAGAAACTTCTCGTTCTCCAGGATGCCCTTTAACTAGATAAAACCGTAGTGGTGAGCATTCCAAAGCTAGACTTCCTGGTTTGAACATAGACTCTCTTGCTTACTACGTGTGTGACCTTGAACAGGTTTCTTACCCAATCTGTGCCTCGGTCTTGGCACCTGTAAAATGAGGTAACAGTAAAATTAACTTAATAGGATTATTATTTGGATTAAATGAATAGAGACTTGTTAGGGACTTAGAACAGTGCCTGGCATATAGCAAGCGATATTTAAGCACTTATTTTAAAAACATATATTTTCATACAGATGGCCAAAACACAGGAAAAGAGGCTCAACATCACTGTTATTAGAGAAATGCAAATCAAAACTACAATGAAGTATCACCTCACACCAGTCAGAATGGCCATGATCAAAAAGTCTACAAACAATAAATGCTGGAGAGGGTTTGGAGAAAAGGGAACACTCTTGCACTTTTGGTGGGAATGTAAAATGATACAGCCACTATGGAGAACAGTATGGAGGTTCCTTAAAAAACTAAAAATAGAATTACCATACGACCCAGCAATCCCACTACTGGGCATATACCCAGAGAAAACCATAATTCAAAAAGACACATACACCCCAATGTTCACTGCAGCACTATTTAAAATAGACAGGTCACGGAAGCAACCTAAATGCCCTTAAACCTAAATGCTCTTAACGTCTCTGCTGAGCTACAGTAGTTGTGGATTTTGTCTGCGTGCCATACTCTCCAATCCAGTTTCTCCTGCTTCCTCTGTGGTGCCATTTCCTTTCTATTTTAACCACAGGACCAGACACCCTACCCCAGAGGTGGGTACATGGCCCAGGAGGGTTACCATAGTTCCCCGCTAGCCAGGCCACTGTGATTGGTTCATAGAAGAACATATGACTCAAGCAAAGTAACAAGTGTCATCTCTTAGACTGATGTATGGATATTGAGAGAGAGAAGCCTTCCTTCTTATTGTCACCCTTGCTAAGCTAAGGGTGACCCTGAGGCTACCAGGGGCCATCCTGCCACCATGTTGAGGGAGTTTGCTTGAAAATGATGCCAAAAGAGAGAAGATAGAGAGGAGATAGAGAGATAGAGAGGAGAAGACAAAGCCCTGACAAAGCCCCTTCATCTGGCTATTCCTGAAGCTCAACAGATCTCCCTTACACTTCCCAATCACATTACCCTATACATTCTGCTTTAGTTTAAGCTAGTTATGTGTCTGCCACTTGTAACGTCTGCCCTTGGCAGTATAACTGGATTTATCAGGTCCAAATGTAACTCCTGATGTTTTTCATTCTTCCTCCCCAACCTGGTCCTTCTCCAATCTTTGCCATATCAATGAATAGCTCTATCCACATAGTTGCTCATACCTGGCAGTCATATGTGATAGGCTGGATTATTGTTCTAAAACGTCACTCCCTCCCTGTTGTGGAAGGAGTACACACTATACATCCATACCATTTGCCACGTGACTTTGCCATAACTTCCTCTAGAAAAGGTGGCGCATACTTCTTTGCCTCTTTGATGCTGACTTTGGCCATGTTGACTTTGGACAATAGACATGACATGAACATAAATCTTTAGATGTGCTTGGTAATTTGGCTTGGTCTTTTGTGCTTTTGCCATCTACCATTAGGAGAATAGACCTGAGGTAGGCATTGGTCCAAGGAGGATGAAAATACACAAAGAGCAGAGCTGATCCCAACCCACAGCCTGGAGCCTAGCTCGACAGACTGGCAGCCTGAAGCTCAGCTACCTAAGCTGATTCACAGACCCGTAAGTGGGAAAAAAAATGTTTGTTATGGTATACAACTGATATTCTGGGGTTGTTTGGTATGCTGTAATAACCAATAAAAACGTTCTTTGCTTATCCCTATCCCTCACCCTCATTTATTTATTCATTTGTTAACTCCCTCTTTTAAGAATGTGACAGATGTTTATTGAATGCCCATTAGGCATCAAGCATAATTTTGGGCACCAGGAAAAAGACATTAAACAAAACAGACAAAAATCCCGGCTCTCAGAGAGTAAACAGATAATTTAAAAAAATACGAAAACAAGTAAAATTTGGCATATCGCGTGGTAATGAGCACTCGGTAGAAAAATAAAACCACGAATGGGAGTCGGGGGCCAGAGTGCTGGGATAAGGAAGAACAACGGCTGCTGTTTGGATGGAGTAGTCAGGGTTCAATCAGGTCATCCTTCTACTTCCAATCCAGCATCAGGCCTCGTCAGTTCTACCTTCAAGCCATACCTTAAATCTATCCACTTCTTTCCACATCTACCAGCCACCAAGAGTCAGGTCCACATCCTCGTCCAGGTCACTATAATTTCTCACCTGGACCATCGTCTGCTTCTACTCAGCCTTTTGCTCCAATCGCTTGATCACCCAATAGACACCACATGCTGGAAACGTAAATGAGCTTATGGTCATTCTCAAAGCAAAGCTCTTCAAGGTCTTCCCATTGCATTTAGGATAAACCCTCTACCATGGCCCCGCCCCGAGTGATGTGGTCCCTGCCATTGCCAACACTCTCACATGTACCTTGCCCACACTGGCCTTCTTTCTGTTCCTCACACGCCACGAGCTACTCCCCAACTTAAGGCTTTATACCTGTGCTTCCCTCTGCTTGTTCTCGCCCTCTACCTTGGTAACTTCTGAAACGCCCTGCCCACCACTCCTCACCTGTCTCACTCCTTCTCACCAACCCAAGTCTCAGCTTAAAGGTCCCTTCCTTACAAAAGCTTTCTCTGCCACTCCACTCCACCTGCCCCTCCACCCCTGTGTACACTTCCAGAGCATCCAGCTCTTTCCCTCATGGGACTCTCTTCTCACATGTCATGACTTGATCAAAGTTTATGCTCCCCACTGGAGTTAAGCTCCTCTTCACAACTGAATCCTCAACACTTAGATCAGGGCCTGGAGTGCCATAGGCCCTCAATAAACAGTCATTGGATTTTCTCCTTCAATTTTGGTTTTACATTTACTCCTAGTAAAATCACTTTGCTTGCATTTAACTTTTTAAAATTTCCTAATCAAATTTTAATATGTAATAGGGTGTCATTCCCCCCACCTCCCAAGCAAAAACTCAGCCCTTAGATTTAGTTTTCATTCATGCATTTATTCATTCAACTTAAATATTTATGTAGTACCAACTATGCCTCTGGCACTGGGCCAAGTACTGAGACTACAAAGGTCTGCCCTGGTGAAGTGAAGTTCATAGTCTCCAGGGGGAATGTTTGGTTGTCTTCTATCTTCACAGTCCTCGAACATTTGATGGAAAAATCAGAAACTAGAATATCAAAATCTGTCATTTCAAAGCTGTAAGCCCAAGTATTTACCATGGAGGAGATTTTTCATACTTTGAGGATCTCTTCTTTTGTAAAAACCTCCCCACATATCATAGACCATTCAATCAGGAAAATGAAAAACCAAGACCCTTTTCTGAAATGGAGTTTTTAGTGCTAAAGGGTTAAACTATTCAGTTTGATCATTTGAAAGGCTGTTACAGAGTTGCATCCTTCTAGACTACATCTCCTGAAATGTTTCATTGCTACGTATGGATTTTTTTAAAAAATACTTTAAAGTTTTTTAAAAATATTGCATGATTTTTAGAAAAATTCAAATTATAGAGAAAAGACCAAAAAAAGTAAAAGTTACTTGAAATCACACAAACAGAAGTAACCATGGTTAATCAGTTGACGGAAAATCTTGCCAGACGTCTCTTCATGTGTACAATAATAGTTAATATTGATCAAACACATACTTTATGCTAAGTACAGAACAGTGTGCTTTATATATTTTATTAAATACCACAGAAAATTTACAATGTAGTTGCTATTGCTAACACCGTCATCCTCCTTTTTCTCAATGAAGTAACTAAGGCACAAGCCAATAAGTAACTACCTGTTGTGAGTGCACATCTTTCTACAGCCTGCTAGGGGTTATAACTCCCAGAAATGTTTCTGACTCCATCTCGGCGGAGGGTGTCTTTTTTAAGCACTGATGTTTGCAAAAACGCTTTGCTGATCATTGAAAGATATAACAGAATCTGGCTGAAATATTCTGTACCCAGGCCCCAGTCCTCATTCTGTGCATCTTATAAAGTCTTGCACTCTGCTTTCCACGACCCTGTGTCTTCTGACTCCTCCCACCATGCCCCTGTACCACCCGCCTTTCCCGTCACTAAGCTGGTCTCTGCTGTCCCCACTCCCTCCAACGTGCCATCACATTCCCATCAACACACTCCTGCTTTCACAGTAACCTCTGTAGGGAATGGCCCCTCCGACACCCTGTCCTACCTTTCCTTCTCAGGGCAACTTAATTGCTTCCTTCAGGAGGCCTGCTTGGTCCTCCTGATCTCTCAGGGATCTTCATGTGATTCTTTTTTTTTTTTTTAACATCTTTATTGGAGTATAATTGCTTTCCAATGGTGTGTTAGTTTCTGCTTTATAACAAAGCGAATCAGCTATATATATACATATATCCCCATACCTCCTCCCTCTGGCATCTCCCTCCCACCCTCCCTATCCCAAAGACGCAGACATAGAGAATGGACTTCACGTGATTCTTGACCCTATGAGAGGTGCATAAGAAGGAAGAGATATACAATGTAGAGATGGTGGGAGGTGAGATGTTTCACAGCCACTTTACAATAAGGAAATGGAGACTCAGAGAAGTGAAGTCAACGTCTGAGTTCATACAGATTGTTAGTAATGATACTAGAATTCAAATCCAGGCGTGTCTGACACCCAAACTCCTGCTCTAACTACTACGCACGCTGTCTGCTCTCTTGACTCACCGGCATTGAAGTATTCTTAACTTTTGCACTCCAACAAAATGGTTTCTGTGACTCATGAGAATAGTCAGGGAACCACAATACTCTCTGAACTGAGCTGGAAAACAATCTCAGTTACTAAATAAAAGAATGAATGAACAAATAAATAAACGTGTGGATGAACACAAATGCAATTTCTAAACTGGATGTGTGTCATTTGGTGACGGTGAAGTCACACAGAGCAAGTAGGCCATAAAACTCTGTGTTTATTCTGTCAGGTAAGGACCCTGAAGGAACAAGCTCAAAAGGCCCTGAGTGAATGGAGTTACTGTTCCAACATGTTTATCTTAAAGTGTAGTGAAACCTATTAATTCTATTTGTATAGTGACTAATGCCTCTGTGGATGTATCGTTTACAATATGGTGGCATTACTAATGTGCCACATTAAAGGTGATTTGAACTGATGAATCAAATCAGTTAAGCTCCTCTAAGCCAACTCTGGCTACCCGAAGTCATGCGGTGTAATGTTTCCATTGCAGAGAGGCGCTGTGCTAAGCGGTCCAGGGGGGTTGATCTCATCTGTGTTGCTTCCACAAACCTGTTTTGTTAAGAGTGCTATCGCACTGTGTGCTAAAAACCAGAGTTCAAACGATTTAAAAATGAGGTAAGAAGTCAACAAAGTCGCCTGCCTTGAATGTGTCATGGATGGAGTAGTGGGAGCCCCCTGCTGGGTCATTCTGCCAAAAATGTGATGTCTGAGCTCCAATGTGGTCCTGGCTATGATGTCTCTGGGGTCTGAGCAAAAAACCATCTGGGAATGCTTCCGGTTTTCAGGACCACAGGAAAGGAGTCCACTTGTCATACAGGTTAAAATATTTATCTTCTTTGCTTATGATTTGCTGGATGAGTTTCTATTATATGCCAGGCACTATAATGGTAAGGAAAAGGTCCCAAACATTCCTCTATTTTTTTCATGAAAAATAAGGCTATTTGGAGATAAAGATATCAGTGGAAAAGAATACTCGCCTCTCTCCTTGACCCTCCCTCCCTATCTCTTCCTTCAGTCAGTTGTCTATTCTGATCTCTGGCTTCAGGATTGAAACCTACTTTCTGATCCATTTATTCACTCAACAAACAGTTGTGGAGGGCTCGCTATGTACCAGGCCTTGGGCCAGACGCTGGGAATGCCTTAGAGATCAAAACCAGGCAGGGGCCCTGCTCACATGGACCGCAAACAAACCAGGACAACAGGTGTAAATGGCTCCCTTTCCAGTCTGCCTAACTAAGATGGACCCAAAAACACCCTTTTATTCTTCTGATCAGCACTGCCTGAGCTAAACTTTTTTATTTATTTTTTATTTTTGGCTGCATTGGGTCTTTGTTGATGCACGCAGGCTTTCTCTAGCTGGAGCAAGTGGGGGCTACTCTTCGTTGCGGTGCATGGGCTTCTCATTGCAGTGGCTTCTCTTGCTGCAGAGCATGGACCCCAGGCACGTGGGCTTCAGTAGTTGAAGCACGCGGGCTCAGTAGTTGTGGCTTGCGGGCTCTAGAGCACAGGCTCAGTAGTTGTGGCTTGTGGGCTCAGTTGCTCTGCGGCATGTGGGATCTTCCCAGACCAGGGATCGAACCCATGTCCCCTGCATTGGCAGGTAGATTCTTAACCACTGCATCACCAGGGAAGTCTAGCCTGAGCTAAACTTTCAAACTGCAAATTTTTTTCCTCCCTCTACGCATCTCATCATCACACATCTAGAATTCATGTTTTAGGTCTATAAGCAACCTCATGGACATAGATACACTCACATCTTGCTTGCTTTTTTGGTTTTTGTAACATTGACATAACCGCAAACAAATTGGAGTAACCAAGGCACCCAGACACCCAGGCACCCACACCTGCATTGACTCCTGAAAGCTTCAGCGCCTGGGGGGCTGGCGATTACCACTGACTCACAAACAGGTCATGTCCTCACCGGGCTGTGATATGTCACCTTAAGGACCCCAACAGTTCTGGAACTACTAGGGTGCCATGAACAATTGGAGCAGCAGGCTAATGTGCCACAGCTACGTGAGCATATCAGGAAGAAAAGACACTAGACACAGGTCTTTGTGCTGCGTGGTCCCTAGCTGCTTGCTGTAGAGACTCCGAACAGCCTTAAGAAGTAACTAAAGAAGTCCGTTTTTTTTTTTTTTTCTACTCAGCACACTATGAGGACAAACACACAGAGAAACCCACCCCTCATCCTCACACTAGGATTGTTCTTACTCCTTAAAATGGAAAGGAAGGGATGGACATGAATCACCAGTGGTAAAGGAGGCATATCGCAGGGCTATGGGGCAGTGCAGTGTGGCAGGGGATGTGGTTTCCTCAGCCACAGAGTCACTCCGTTCCCGGGGCTACCAAGGCTGGGTTATCCAGCAGTCTTCTAGAACAAAAACTCAGGGCATGGCTGGGGTTGGAGCCAGCCCTAAAGTGACCCTCCTTTGTTTTTTCACTTTTCCAGAATTTCTGGTAGTTAGACTTCTCAAGAGAAACTCCCAAGTCTGCCATCACCCAAAATGAATTCTACTGGGTAGAATTTCATGCCAATCCTCCTCAAAAAGTATTGGCTTCTCCGCATCCAGTGCATTTGCCACTTGGCAGGGGCGTCAGACCTCATCTGGGCAACCGTAGCCAGAGCTATAGGGTTGCTTCCACTCAAACCACAGGGCACAAGTCACAACGACCTCTCCAGGAATGAAGTGGCTCGGGCCACTTTCCTGACAAGGTTGCTGTGGGCATGGCAGACACCCTGGGCTCCCTGGACTCCACCACTGCCAACCCAGCACACAAAGTAAGCGCCAGGGGATCAGCTTGGTACAGACAGCTTCCTCCATAAAAGACATTCATTGATCCATTTATCCATCCAAGCATTCATCAGACTTTTACTGATAGCCTACTATGCAACAGGCTTTGTGACAGATGCCACACACAGTGACCAAAAACAGACCAGTCCCTGCCCACACGGATTGTATGAACTAGTAGGACAGACAGGTATCGATCAAATAACCATGCTGTATAAAAAGGAACAAGGGCCAAGGAGCACACAGAACCAGGGGGCAGGGAAGGCTGCTCTGACAAAATGGTGCTTGAGCTGAGATCTGAAGGATGAACAAGAGGCAGTTAAGTGAGGGTGAAGGTTGGGTGGGGATGAGTCAGGCGAAAGCCTTCTAGGCAGAGGAGGGAACAGCGTGCGTGAAGACCCCACGGACAGAAGGAGCGTGGTGGTAACAATTAGAGACTGAGAGAAGACCAACGTCGGACACAGACAGCCAGTGGGGCTGGGCCTGGAGAGGTGGGCAGGATAACCCAGGGCTTCGTAGGCCGTGGCTGGCATGCAGCATTATCCTAACGTGCTCCACATGTCAGAGCTGCGCCTTAGGTGGTTGCCTTCCCCGAGAAGAGACAGGGCTACTGGGGGGAAGGAGAACAGAAGATGGGGTTACTCAAAGGACAAGCTCTCTACCAACATTTCAGGACTGTGACTTCTGTCTTACCTGTGGCTTCTATCCAAGGCCAGCCCAGAGCTACCCCAGCTGGCACTCCTGGGGCTTTGTACCACCTTCCTGTTGTGGCCCCATAACTGTATGGACTGTGTCTCACCCCCCTGCACACCTAATGATGGGAAGGGCAGGAGTGAGATGGAACATTGGAGAGCTGGGGAAGTACGTCTGGGGCAAACAGGCCCCATGGAAGACTGAGCCCCACGTGCTTCTTTCACCCTTCCAGGAGGTGTTAAATGTCACTTCCTCCCAAGGTGGTGGTGGGGACTCCTCCATGACTCCTAGATGACAAGACTTCCGGGAGCGCCTGTGGGAGGACTTACTGCACCTGGACTTATTTCTGTGGTGTAGGGAAGGGGTAGGGACACATCTGTCCAATTCTTTGCTGTGATGCCTGGTGTATAGTGGTACATTGCAGACCCACAGTAAATGTTTGTTAATTGAATCCTAATGCAAAACATACAAAAGGCAATTTTTTCTCTTATTACCTTGAGGGAAAAATGTGGGAGGAACGCCCCAAATTGACAGGGAAAACAATTTCATTTCTTATCCTCTGGGTTGGGGCAGGGTAAGTTCATTATAAATTGAAATGGGTTTGCAGCAACATGGATGGACCTAGAGATTATCATACTAAGTAAGTCAGAAAGAGAAAGACAAATACCATACAATGTCACTTATATGTGGAATCTAAAATATGACACAAATGAACATATCAACGAAACAGAAAAAAACACACAGACATAGAGAACAGATTTGTGGTTGCCAAGGGGGAGGGGGGCAGGGGAGGGAAGAATTGGCAGTTTGGGATGAGCAGATGCAAACTATTATATATAGGATGGATAAACAACAAGGTGCTACTGTGTAGCATAGGGAACTATATTCAATACCCTGTGAAAAAGCATAATGGAAAAGAATATGAAAAAGCATATTATATAACTGAATCACTTTGCTATACGGCAGAAATTAACACAAAATTGTAAATCAACTATACTTCAATAAAATTGTTTTAAAAATTTAAATGGATAGAGAAGTCTTAGACTAATCCAGGGCTCCTGTAGACTTTGCTCTCATTCCCTTATGAGACATGGTTTTTTTGTTTGTTTGCTTGTTTATTTGAATTGCAGAGACCTCATTTATTTGGCCCTGGTCAGCATTCCAGCAAAGGTTGGAGCCCAGACAAGTTTCTACTGTAGAGACTGGTCTCTTGACCCCTGTGTGTGTCTAGGAGTGTACTTTCCTCTCAGAGTGACCTAGGATGGCCCTAGATCTGGCTGGCTGGTCAGGAGTCAGCAGACTGTTTCAAGGCCATAGGGTGAATTCTGTAGACTTTTCCCTTATGAAAGCATTGGAAATAGCACTTCACTCACCTCTCAACCTGGAGGAAAATTCTTGCCGCAGTGAAATGTTGGTAGAGAGCAAGGGCCCCTACGTGATGGCACTGTCCCCAAAGAGAAAAGGTGCTCATTCACTCACTCTTTCCCTGCAGCCAGGACTTGGGCACTGGACCCAGGATGAGACTAGGTCACCCTTGCCCTCTCTGGCCTGGGAAAAGGGACTCGGGTGCCTGCCTGCCCACTGGCACACAGCTTACCTGGATGCCCGGGCCCTCCCTGGCCCTCTGCAGGGTGGACCCCATGCTGTGTGCAGAGCTTTGGGCACTTTTGCCCATGGACATCTTCCTGGCGAGAGGACCCTTCCTCCATTCTAAGGGTTTATGATCCCCAAGAGGCTAAGAACCTCTTATCTTTATAAAAGAGATTCTTTATATTTTATTTCATCTTGCAGAAACCCAGATGACCGTGGCCTCATTCTGGTCTGACCGTCTCAGACCATCTCCTCATAAGGAGAGCCAGCCCACGGTGGCCCACCGAATCCATGAATGAAGCTTCCTATGGGGCTGGAAGGCGTTCTCCCTGGGAGATACCTGCTCCTTCGAAGCAGAACTCACAGAGAGGTGCTTTCTAGCCCCAGACCAGGCCTTCTACCTGTGCCACTCCTCAGGCCAAACAGCTCCAAGATTCCAGTTCTAAGAAGGCATCTTCAGATACTCACAGCACCTTTGCTTTCCCAGGTGGCACTCTGGATCTGATGGATGGCTGGCTACCGAGGAAGAGGCAGAGAGAAAGGGGCAGGACGTGGGTGGGTAGTTGAGGCCCAGGGGTCCTGAGAGAGTCCTTCCCATTCCCCTCTCATTACTCATAGCCTGGGGGGATCTGGTCAGAGGGGCCTTGGAGTTTGGTCTGGGACAAAGGAAATAAAATGGTGGAGTGAAGCGCTGGGCCAGGAAGGACTCTGTGCAGCTCAGAGGAGGCTGGAGGTTGGGTGCAGGTGCTATCAGGAAGGGGCTGTGCAGCGTCAACCAGGGGGAACGGAGCCAGGGTCTGCGAGGGCGAGAGGAAAGTTGGCAGAGAGAACCCCTGAGGCTTGGAGTGGGGAGCTTTTTGGGTTCAAGAGGAAAAGGGTCTGGGCATCTGAGTCCAAGGGCAACGGCCTACGTTTCCTGAGGAAGGAAGGAGGCCCAGGAGTCCGGACAAGGAGTGCATGGCCTTGAACCAGACCATCTGGCATTTCAGCTTCCTGTCCAGTAAAAAGGATGAAAATTAAAACTAGACAGTCAAGTGTATATTTTTACTATATTTACTTCAGATCCTCTTATGTAGATTTCTCATTGGTTCTTAATTAGCAGGCACCTGAGTCAATTCAACTCTTAGTTTCTCTCTCAGTAAAGGATTGAATAGTAACAGGAGGGATCCAGCCCTGTGAGGAATCCTTTGGTCTTGACCAGTTCACCCTCCATCTGCTTCCAAGTAAGATATTCAGAGGCTGTGTGTGTGTGTGTGTGTAGAGGGGCTCGTGGTGCTTGTAGTCAAGTGTTTTCTCCATAAAAATAATTTCTTTTCTCTCTCACTGCCCGCCTTCTCACCCCTGTCCGCCCCTCTCCGTCTTCCCTGCTGCCCCCCCAGCTCATGACACCATTCTCTCTGTCTGGAGGGTCTACCAGAGTGTTCTCTCCCCACGCCCCTCCACCCTTGCCCACTTCTACTCACCTCTCAGAGTCCAGCATCACTTCCTTAAGAGAGCCCTTCCCGATCCCCGGACTAGAGGGATTCCTTCGTTCTTGGTTCCCATAGAACCTGTTTCATCTTTCAGAGCACATATGTCCCTTTGCTATTATATACTCAGGATGCTGACTGAAGGTCAGTTCCCAGAACTGATGATCCCCAGTGTATGGTCAGAGTTTTCTAGACCAGCTCATCTGGAACCCAAATGTTAAGAATTAGAGGGTCATGAGGGGAAACACAAAAGTTTTTCTGGGGCCTCTGGGAGGAAGGGAAGAAGGAAAGAGTTGCTGTGCTGAGTTCCCAGCCTGCGAGATGGATCAGGTCCTAAGAAAGCCCTTCCTTCCCATCTGGCTCAGACCCAGATCTGCTCCTGAGGGGGAGGAGGCTCTGACCATAACCTCCCTACATGCCAGCTCCGCGGGAGGAAAAAGGAGGGGGTTGTCCCTGCATCTGCGCCGGACCTCTGCTCTGAAGCTGGTTGGCGTTTGCTGCCCTCAATGGGGGAACAGATCCTTGAGCTGCCTGTGCTCCAGGTCCAGCAAAACTTGACCTTTCCTACCAAAGATCCCACAAAAGAGCCTGAATCAAACCACCTCTCTGGATCCTTGACACTGCACTCCAATCTAGCCGAATACCCCGAGGCTGGACATGTAGCCTCAGCCCCTTAGATTTATTTACCCTCAGGTTTGTTGATGTGCATTTCCTTAATCATCTTTACTGGGTTTTTTAAAATTCAAAATTAATATATCTTCAGCTTGAAGAAGTTAAGCATTATAGAAGTAAATAATAAAGTGCAAAGCTCCTGTATGCTACCGCCCTCCCCCATCAAGGTAACAACTGTTAATAGTTCCACATCTATTCATCCAGACCTTGTCTCCAAGCATATACCAACAAAGGGGATTTCACTACATTTAATATTTTGCAATCTACCTTTTTCTACTTAATACATATTTGGAACCTTTCCGTGCCTTTCTAGTCTGTATACTAAATCACCTCAATATTTTAAACAGCTCGTATAAATGGATTTTGCATGATCTCTCTCTTTTCTGTGATTCCAAACATGGCATTGGGATGGGCACTTGGGCTGTTTCTGATTCCTTTCCTTTACTGGCCTGCTGCAGTCAACAGGTTTGTGCCTCTTCCTCTGTGCATGCGTTTGCTTGTTTCTCAACAAGACAGATTTCTCAAAATAAAAGCTGGGTTAAAGGGTAGGTGCATCTTTAGTTTTGAAATACTTCCAAATGGTGCTCTCAGAAGGCTGTGGCAGTTTTCACTCCTACTAGCAGTGTGTGAATTACTCAGCTGTGCTTTAGTGTTATCCTTGGCTTTACTGGGGGATGTGCTAAAACACAGCTATATGGACCCCGTTTCTACCCTTGCCATGGGATTTCTGCTCAGCACAGTATGGGCGACATTACTCAGCACCTGCCAGGAAGTCCCACTTGAGGCTGCACACGAGTAATGAGAAGGTCCTAGGAAACTTCTGAGAAACGCTGAGAGAGAGACACAGGCAGAATGGAGGTGGACAGACAGATAGCTGGGGAGACCCCTGCGTCCTCTCTCTTATCCAAGGAGCTTAACCACTTTTTCTTGTTGGATGTTCTGCACTCCCCCTCCAGGACACACATACACATATACACACACACACACTCACACACAGTCACTTTTCCCAGTTTCCTGTGCCCTGGACTCCATCAATTATCCAGATAAACAGTCCAAGGCTCAATGTAGATTCCATTATATCCCTGCTTGGCCCTGCAAGTAGACAGGTGTGTAGTGAGCCTGCAATGCAGTGTGATTGTCAGGTTCTGGAAAGAAATGGCATCTTGACTGGTTAGATCTCAGCTGCATTGTGAACCATGGTGTCTTTAAAATCCTCCACTGCCCTGTCTATTCCGCCTACCCCTCTTTGTAGGATGCAGGACTGCTGCGGGAAGAGCCGGCATCTGAGCCACGTGACCAGAAATGATTAGATAAAGAAGCAAAGTACAAGCCCAAACTGGGCCTCTGGCCATAAGCTTGGCTTAGTCACTAAAAGACAAGGCAGGGCTTCCCTGGCGGCGCAGTGGTTGAGAGTCCGCCTGCCGATGCAGGGGGCACGGGTTTGTCCTCCGGTCCGGGAAGATCCCACATGCTGTGGAGGGACTGGGCCCGTGAGCCATGGCCGCTGAGCCTGCGCGTCCGGAGCCTGTGCTCTGCAACGGGAGAGGCCACAACAGTGAGAGGCCCGCGTACCGCATAAAAAAAGACAAGGCAGCCCTGAAAATAATAACTCATATACAATAGTTAACATTGATTCAGTACCATTCCAAATACATTTAATATGTTTTATATTTATATTATATATATACAACTAAATTTAATCCTCTCATCAATCTTAGGTGTTATGAATTATTTTTTGAGTCTAACCTGAGTGAAACAGTCAGTCTGATCCCTCAGCTCACCCTGCTAAGCTCTCCTGTTTGCACATCATGTCTCTCATTTTATAGAGCATTCCAAGTTCCAAAAACATCATCTCATTTGATGTCCAAACAAAGCAATGCTGGGAGTCTGGGAGGAAACATATTAACGGGCTTATCTGATAGCTGGGGAAGCTGAGGCCCGGAGATGCACCCAAAGAAATCCATGAAGCAAGTCCCTTGACTTTGGGGTTTCTCACATGACACCCCAGTTGACTGTCTTTAGTTCTCACATATTTCCTCAAAGCAGAGGGTATTCTCAGGACTTGAATCCCTGGGCACTCAGCCATCACAGGTAGCTCCCAGCCAGGTGACAAGATCTGTAGATAAGCCTGGTCCCTGCTGGCAGCCTGGTATTCCTAGGGCAATTATTTTCAGAAGCCATTGACATCTTGGTTGGCTAGAAAGCCCGGCTGTCGCCCGCTGCCCAGGGACTGAACTGCTCATTGGCGCATGGTTTTATGACTGCCAGCTGCTTTTTCTCATTACCACTTTCAATTAACTCATTGTTGTGGGCCCAAAGCTAACAGGAACCCCTTGGGATTCGTTTACATTAATGTTGGGGCCCTGGTTTCTTTCCTTCTTTTTTTTTTTTTTTTTAGAAGAAAATTTCAGGTTTTGTGAAGTGAACAATTAGAAACACCAGGCTAGAGTCCCTGGTTGTGGGCCCAGGACAGAAGGGATACACGTTTCCCACAGTGATGCTGTCAGGTGGCCCTGGCCACCTAGACAAGGTAAACACATCCTTCAGGGTCCAGATCAGTCCTTGTTGGAGGCAGCTGAGGCTGCAGGACAAAGATGCAGGTGCGTGAGGAGACAGAGTACTATGGGGCTTGCTGAAGAAACACCTGGCTGTCCTGGGGGGACCCAAGGCCTCAGGGCCGCATGTACCGTCTCCCTTATGGAAGGAAGAGGTCTGGAAGAGAACTAAAATGTATTAAACATCTACTACATACTAAGCGTGATTGCCCTCGTTTCACATAATCCCTGTGCAACTATATCAAATAACAACTATCATTCCACTTTTATAGGTGAGGAAACTAAGGCACAGAGAGGGCAGACCTGACTGGAGTCACACACCCGGGGCTGGAGGAAAGAGGATGTACACCAGGGAACACAGATGTCTGTGGGAAAGGGGAATCGGGGCACAGGACTGTGTACAACTGAGTGAAATTCCTTAAAATCCCATTTGAAAGGCTTCCTGTGATAACCACTTGCTTTTCATGGATTTCTTTGGGAAACACTTGATCTTTGTGGCCTGTAGATAGTGCAAGCATGCTGACTTGAAAACCAGAGTCTTTTCTAGGTATATTTCCTCTTATGTTTAAACAAAGGCTTCTGTGTCTCCTCCCCCTAAAGGTGTTTATTGAGTGGCTGGAAGCCCCATCACAGCTGCTGCTGGTTCGTGGCGGAGGTTGTCTAGATCAGGGTGACCCCTGAGAAGGAGACCCAGACCACCAAGCGCAGGAGGACAGGAGGCAGAGGCAGTAGGCAGGCCAAGCCCAGACCTTTGACTGTCAGTCTGCTTTACCAGAGACATCTCATGGGAGGTATAAATAGAGCCTAGAGTGAGCCTTTGAGTTGCCACCAACACAGGGACCTAGGGCAAGTCCTTCCTAACCAGGCAGAGCCTCAGGTTCTCCACCTGCAAAGGGAAGGAACAGGCTGGGCTGCTCCCTAAGGTCCCTCCCAGTTCCAAAGTCCTCTGCTTTGGGTCAAAGAAGATCCGGGGCTCTCGTCATTCCAGAAGTTGAGAAAGCTGCCTTACCTATTATTTTTTCACACCCAAACACTTCGATGATAACAGAATTTGCATTGATCTTCACTTGTGTGTTATTTTAAGTTGCAAATTCACTTAATTACCTCTGTCTTTGATCAAGGCCACCTATTGTTCATGGGATCTGAATTTAATGATGGACCAGATGAATCCAAGAGCTGACCCTACCCACCCCCACCTCCTCCGACATGACATCCAGCAACACTCACTTCCTGAACTGGGTATATAAATACTCAGCACATTTGCAGGACTTTGCAGGCTACCTTTTGTTTCTCCTCTGGAGGGTGTTCATGTGTATGAGCCAAAGGAGATGGGGCGTGAAGAAGCTGAAAGAGCTAAAGGGGAGAAAAGGCCGGAAGTTTACAGGGAAGACGGCTAATCCTTGCCAATGGGGTGAAAAAGTCAGACATCTGGTTGCTGGTTGTTTCCTGCTAAAATTCAGGGCAAAATTTCCCCTACAAGGTTGAGTCTGGGAGAGAGGAGAAGAAAGAGAGTAGGAGGGGAGATGTAAGACAGAAATCCTGCAGCTGGGGGAGGGGGGAAGGGGCGGGCAAAAACAACTGTTCTGGTATTCTTTGAGCTCAAATATTCTTCCAAGAGTGGGATGGAAATTTGGCAAAACATTCAAAGTACTCCGGCTTCCGGGGAGTGAGCGGTATCTAAGCGGCCCTCACAGGTCTGCCCTTGGCTCGCTGCCATGTTTGCAGGAGGAGCCGGTACAGCTCTGATCCGAAGTCCTGCCGGATAACAGATGCTGGGAGTTAACCTGGGATTCTTCATTAACAGTGCAAATTAGCAAGAAGGAAAATAAACAGATACTCGGATGCTCTGTGTGTGCTCCCGACTGCAATAATCCCTTACATCACAACAGCACTTCGTCCGTTTACAAAGGATAATGTCCTACATGTGATTCCCATCATCCCATCTTGGTGAGGCATGAGGGTCAGGCCTGGGATATGAATCTCCATTTCACAGAAGAAGGAACAGGCTCAGAAAAGAGAAGTAATTCGGCCTTGATTAGGCTTCCAGGCCCAGACTTGTCCTTGTCCCTACAATGCCCAACCTCATAAGTCACCAGGAACTGTGAAGAGGCCTGAGCCCCACGTGTGGGCACATGGGGAACTTTCTGTCCAAGGTGCCGTTTCTGGGCCGCAAGGTGTAGAACCAATTCTTTGAAACTGAGAGCTTTCCAAAGCATTTGCTAGTGATGCTGGCCCAGTGCCTATTTGTGTCACAGCCAACCAACCCAACTTGAAATTCCATTTTCCCTGAAATGAACTGTAGTCGATAGCCCTTCATTTATGTTAACAATGGATGAATTGCTACTACACAATTTTTTCAACTTTCTATGCATCTGAACATTTTCATAACATGATATCAGGGGAAATAATTTTTATTCTATGTTTGAACCTTCAAATAAAAGTGATGAGTTGGGGCTTCCCTGGTGGCGCAGTTGTTAAGAATCTGCCTGCCAATGCAAGGGACACGGGTTCGAGCCCTGACCCAGGAAGATCCCACATGCCACGGAGCAACTAAGCCCATGCGCTACAACTACTAAGCCTGAGCTCTAGAGCCTGCAAGCCACAACTACTGAGCCCACATGCCACAATTACTGAAGCCTGCGCGCCTAGAGCCCGTGCTCCGCAACAAGAGAAGGCAGGACAGCAAGAAGCCCGCGCACCGCAACGAAGACCCAACACAGCCATAAATAAATAAATAAATAAATAAAAGTGATGAGTTGGCCTGGCTTCCTTCCCTTCTTCCATTCATCATTCGACACATATTTACTGAACACTGTGCCCAGTGCTGGGGATACAGCAGTGAACCCAACAGTCATGAACTTTGACTTCATGATGAAGACTGACAATACACGAATTAACACATTTGAAAATATAATGCTACTTCTTCATAAGTGCCTAGAAGGAAAGTGTTATGGTAGAGAAAAATTAATAGGAGGACCTGTATTCAGATGGGGAAGTAGGCCAGGAGAGAAAGCATGAGGAGCGAAGTTCTGGGGACAGGCAAGATTGTCAGGGGGCCCAGAGACTCGAAAGGAAAACCAGTGTGACCTGAGCTCCTGGGAGACTCTGAAAGAGGCTGCTAAACCAAGAAGCACATTCAGCAACACAGCTTGGAGGATGCTTCTACCGTGAACCTCAGTTTTATCCCCTATAAAGTTGGAGAGTGATACCAAAATCACTGGATATTTGAGAGAACGATCATTTTATTTTATTTTCCAATAAAATGGAAATCCTAACCTGAGGTATGCAAACCTGCCTCTATCATGTTACCAGATTTGCTTCATCGTAATGTATCACTGGTCTTCATCAGCGGTGGCTGGAGCATTTTGCTTTGAATTTCTCCTACCATTAAAGTGCTAAACGATCCGTAAACACGTGAGAGGTGGCACTGCCGAAGGACACTGCAGAGCTTCAGTCCAGGGTCACCTTCCAATTTCCTGTTGGTGAGCTTTCCAGTGTTAATGGTAGGGGTCCAGCTCACGTAATAGACAAGGCTGACTTTTGTACGTAGGAAAAAAGTTCTTCCTTTTCTCATCTCACTCTCTGCCGCTGTATTTGAGAGACGTTTTGAAAACTTAAGGGATGAAGTAAGTACGGACAAAGCATTTTATCAACTGTAAAGCGACGTTTCTCAGCTGCGTGTCTTCTGGATCCCCCTTTCCCCTTTCTCACTCCTTTCAGAATCACAGAACCTTGGGTGCTCGGAATTACAAATATATGAGTACTTTTTTGTTTTTCAAGAATTAAATTATACTTTATATCATGTGCTAGAGTTTATAAAACCCTTTGATGAAACTTATTGGAAGGCCTGATAACCCTGGCTGTCTTGTTCACTGCTGTGTGTGCAACACCTAGAAATGTGCCTGGCCCATAGGAAGGAATCAGTAACTATGAGTTTGGTGAGTTAATTAATGAATCACATTTTATAGGTGGGGCAACAGAGGCTTCATAAGATTCACTGACTTTTCCAAGTTCATGCAATATGCTAAATAGTAGGGCCAGGACTAGAAATCAGTTCCTCAGAAGAGTCTCATTTAGGCTTTTTCCTGGGATGCTACCCCTATTTTTATGGTATAATCATAAACTCAGAAATAATATGAAATATATTATGTATTTGAAATACCTGAAATGGCTATCCTAGTAGCTTACTCTTATAATATATTTGAATTTTTGTTTTCTAAACAACGGGGATGATAAACTATACCTAGTGTGGGAAGGAGCAGTAGG
This sequence comes from Delphinapterus leucas, assembly GCF_059928025.1. Taxonomy (NCBI): domain Eukaryota; kingdom Metazoa; phylum Chordata; class Mammalia; order Artiodactyla; family Monodontidae; genus Delphinapterus; species Delphinapterus leucas. The sequence continues at coordinate 114,680,200 of NC_143131.1, read as the reverse complement.
TGGAAAGCCATAGGCTCCCATCGAGGGGCAGAAAGACTAAGAATCAGGCTGGAGCTTGGAGGGCTTGGCTGGCTGGTACCAGTTAGTATACAGGCAACCTGTGCCACACACTGTCCCAGTTGTAGATGAGAGCAGCCCCGCATCACAGCATTTGATGAAACCTTCAAGAACATTCAAAATCAGAAAGGACATGCCACAAACTCGAAGAGTGCTTATCTGGAGAATAGGAGCGGACCCAGCAGACTTCCAATTTCGACTTTACACCCTCCTGCATTGCTTATATTTGTACAGTGAAGTATGTTAAGCACAAGTGCCCAACAAAATCAAAAGCCTTCACTATATTTCGTATGTTCCACTGAAAAAGCCTGGAAAACAATGCACTCCAGTTTAGCGTGTTTCCATAAAATATAACTAAGGTATGAAGAAAAATAATGAAAATAGAAAGGAAAGGCTCATTTTCACTGCTGCTATGAAAAAATAATGCTTAACATGTACAGAAAGCCTATGACAAACCAGGCTCGATGCTAAGCACTTTGCTTACTTATGTCATGTACCACTCATGACAACACTATGAAACAGTCCCTTTTATTATCCCAAATGATGCGAGAGTTGGGCCCCAGTTAAGAAACTGGCACACAGACCCCGAGCTGCACTGGTTTCTTTGGTGTGTGAATCCTGCATTAAGGGGGATTGTGACAGATTAGAAGTTCATACAAGTTGTACTAAACAGCACGCCTTCAACAACTCTTTCCCGCTCCCTACTGATTACAGATGCTAATTAGAAAACCCTCTCTCTACCAGCTGCCCGTTCCCCTCCTTCCCCTAAATTGGAAGCCACTCGCACCAGTTCACCCCCTTCCGGAAACTCCCAGCTACTCCTGATGCACAAGAGGAGATAATCCTTTCTTCACTTGATTAAACTTTTAATAATTCCAATGTGTTCTGTATCTTCAAAACATGCTGTTTATCTTGCTATTTGGCATTTACAAAGCAGCATGTGAAAGTGGAGAGATATTTCCCTTTGGATCCAAGAAAAGATATGGACACTGGAGTCATGAATTCCTCAGTGGCCCCAGCTTTGCTCTGTATCGTTATGGTGTAATGTGGCATCTTGAAATATGGAGGTGGTTGTCATGGGGAAAAGTTTTGCTCACTAAAACGAGAAGATGAGGGTGAATTTTGAGTCTTTTCTAATTAAACTAACTTGCTTTGTATCTTTGAGATGTACCCTTGCTCTACTGGTGGAGCCTCAGATGGTGTTTTAGTGCTTCCTGAGGCTCAGAAAATGAAAGATCAAGTCCCTTCCTGGAGCGAGGGAGCTTTGCTTCTGTTTGATCAGTCTGGATGGAAAAAGGTTTAGAAAAGATGCCTACAGCTCTCACATCAGGAGCAGCAGCTTCTAGTATGTAGAGGCAGCTACCAGTCCCATAACCGAGGACCTGGTGCTGAACCTCTCTAAACTTCATCAATTTCCTCCTCTATAAAACAAGCACAATTAAAAACTCTGCATCATGAAACCCAGTCTTCCTTCTCCATGCTCCAAAGTTGAGGTGGAGAGCAGAACTGAGACAGCCGTGGGGCTGACAGGGTCCTGGTGCTCTGGCCAGGTATCAGGCCTGATACTCTGAGGTGGGAGAGCCAAGTTCAGGACACTGGTCCACCAGAGACCACCCAGCCCCTCGTAATATCAATCGGTGGGAGCTCTCACAGAGATCTCTGTCTCAACGCTAAGACCCAGCTCCACTCAACGGCCAGCAAGATCCAGTGCTGGACACCCCATGCCAAACAACTAGCAAGACAGGAACACAACCCCACCCATTACCAGAGAGGCTGCCTAAAATCATAATAAGCTCACAGACACCCCAAAGCACACCACTGGACATGGTCCTGCCCACCAGAAAGACAAGATCCAGCCTCATCCACCAGAAGACAGGCACCAGTCCGCTCCACCAGGAAACCTACACAAGCCAATGAAACAACCTTACCCACTGGGGACAGAAACAAGAACTAGGAACCTGCAGCCTGTGAAAAGGGGACCCCAAACACAGTAAGTTAAGCAAAATGAGAAGACAGAGAAATACAAAGCAGATGAAGGAGCAAGGTAAAACCCCACCAGACCTAACAAATGAAGAGGAAATAGGCAGTCTACCTGAAAAAGAATTCAGAATAATGATAGTAAAGATGATCCAAAATCTTGGAAATAGAGTAGACAAAATGCAAGAAACATTTAACAAGGACCGAGGAAAACTAAAAATGAAACAAGCAACGATGAACAACACAATAAATGAAATTAAGAATACTCTAGATGGGATCAATAGCAGAATAACTGAGGCAGAAGAACGGATAAGTGACCTGGAAAATAAAACAGTGGAAATAACTACTGCAGAACAGAATAAAGAAAAAAGAATGAAAAGAATTGAGGACAGTCTCAGAGACTTCTGGAACAACATTAAATGCACAAACATTCAGATTAAACATCCCAGAAAAAGAAGAGAAAAAGAAAGGGACTGAGAAAATGTTTGAAGAGATTATAGTTGAAAACTTCCCTAACATGGGAAATGAAATAGTCAATCAAGTCCAGGAAGTGCAGAGAGTCCAATACATGATAAATCCAAGGAGAAACACACCAAGACACATATTAATCAAACTATCAAAAATTAAATACAAAGAAAAAATATTAAAAGCAGCAAGGGAAAAACAACAAATAGCATACAAGGGAATTCCCATAAGGTTAACAGCTGATCTTTCAACAAAAACTCTGCAAGCTGGAAGGGAGTGGCAAGACATAATTAAAGTGATGAAAGGGAAAAACCTACAACCAAGATTACTCTACCCAACAAGGATCTCATTAAGATTCAACAGAGGGCTTCCCTGGTGGTGCAGTGGTTGAGAGTCCACCTGCCAATGCAGGGGACATGGGTTCGTGTCCCGGTCTGGGAAGGTCCCATGTGCCACAGAGTGGCTGGGCCCATGAGCCATGGCTGCTGAGCCTGCACGTCCGGAGCCTGTGCCTCGCAATGGGAGAGGCCACAACAGTGAGAGGCCCACGTACCACAAAAAAAAAAAAAAAAAAGATTCAACAGAGAAATTAAAACGTTTACAGACAAGCAAAAGCTAAGAGAATTCAGCACCACCAAACCAGCTCTACAACAAATGCTAAAGGAACTTCTCTAAGTGGGAGACACAAGAGAAGAAAAGGACCTACAAAAACAAACCCATAACAATTAAGAAAATGGTAATAGGAACATACATATTGATAATTACCTTAACTATAAATGGATTAAATGCTCCAACCAAAAGACATAGACTGGCTGAATGGATACAAAAACAAGACCCATATATATGCTGTGTACAAGAGACCCACTTCAGACCTAGGGACACATACAGACTGAAAGTGAAGGGATGGAAAAAGATATTCCATGCAAATGGAAATCAAAGAAAGCTGGAGTAGCAATTCTCATATCAGACAAAATAGACTTTAAAATAAAGACTATTACAAGAGACAAAGAAGGACATTACATAATGATCAAGGGATCGATCCAAGAAGAAGATATAACAGTTGTAAATATTTATGCACCCAACATAAGAGCACTTCAATACATAAGACAAATGCTAACAGCTATAAAAGGGGAAATCGACAGGTAACACAATCATAGCAGGGGACTTTAACACCCCACTTTCACCAATGGACAGATCTTCCAAAATGAAAATAAATAAAGAACTACAAGCTTTAAACGACACAATAAACAAGATGGACTTAATTGATATTTATAGGACATTCCAACCAAAAACAACCAAATATACTTTCTTCTCAAGTGCTCATGGAACATTCTCCAGGATAGATCATGTCTTGGGTCACAAATCAAGCCTTGGTAAATTGAAGAAAACTGAAAATGTATCAAGTATCTTTTCTGACCACAATGCTATGAGACTAGATATCAATTACTGGAAAAAATCTGTAAAAAATATAAACACATGGAGGCTAAACAATACACTACTAAATAACCAAGAGGACACTGAAGAAATCAAAGAGGAGATCAAACAATACCTAGAAACAAATGACAATGAAAACACGATGACCCAAAACCTATGGGATGCAGCAAAAGCAGTTATAAGAGGGAACTTTATAGCAATACAATCCTACCTCAAGAAACAAGAAACATCTCAAATAAACAACCTAACCTTATACCCAAAGCAATTAGAGAAAGAAGAACAAAAAATCCCCAAAGTTAGCAGAAGGAAAGAAATCATAAACATCAGATCAGAAATAAATGAAAAAGAAATGAAGGAAACGATAGCAAAGATCAATAAAACTAAAAGCTGGTTCTTCGAGAAGATAAACAAAATGGATAAACCATTAGCCAGACTCAACAAGAGAAAAAGGGAGATAGACTCAAATCAGTAGAATTAGAAATGACAAACGAGAAGTAACAACTGACACTACAGAAATACAAAGGGTCATGAGTGATTACTACAAGGAACTATATGCCAATAAAATGGACAACCTGGAAGAAATGGACAAAATCTTAGAAAAGCACAACCTTCCGAGACTCAACCAGGAAGAAGCAGAAAATATGAACAGACCAATCACAAGCACTGAAATTGAAACTGTAATTAAAAATCTTCCAACAGAGCTTCCCTGGTGGTGCAGTGGTTGAGAGTCCGCCTGCCGATGCAGGGGACATGGGTTCATGCCCCGGTCTGGGAAGATCCCACATGCTGTGGAGCGGCTAGGCCCATGAGCCATGGCCACTGAGCCTGGCGTCCGGAGCCTGTGCTCTGCAACGGGAGAGGCCACAGCAGTGAGAGGCCTGCGTACCACACACACACAAAAAAATGCTAGCCACCCTTAAAAAAATCTTCCAACAAACAAAAGCCCAGGACCAGATGCCTTCACAGGTGAATTCTATTAAACATTTTGAGAAGAGCTAACACCTATCCTTCTCAAACTCTTCCAAAATATGGCAGAGCGAGGAACACTCCCAAACTCATTCTACGAGACCACCATCATCCTGATACCTAAACCAAACAAACATGTCACCAAAAAAAGAAAACTACAGGCCAATATCACTGATGAACATAGATGCAAAGATCCTGAACAAAATCCTAGCAAACAGAATCCAACAGCACATTAAAAGGATCATACACCATGCTCAAGTGGGGCTTATCCCAAGAATGCAAGGATTCTTCAATATATGCAAATCAATCAATGTGATATACCGTATTAACAAACTGAAAGATAAAAACCATATGATCATCTCAATAGATGTAGAAAAAGCTTTTGACAAAATTCAACACCCATTTATGATAAAAACTCTCCAGAAAGTAGGCGTAGAGGGAACTTACCTCAACATAATAAAGGTCATATATGACAAACCCACAGCCAACATTGTTCTCAATGGCGAAAAGCTGAAACTATTTCCTCTAAGATCAGGAACAAAACAAGGTTGCCCACTCCCACCACTATTATTCAACATAGTTTTGGAAGTTTTAGCCACAGCAATCAGAGAAGAAAAAGAAATAAAAGGAGTCCAAATTGGAAAAGATGTAAAACTGTCATTGTTTGCAGATGACATGACACTATACATAGAGAATCCTAAAGATGCTACAAGAAAACTACTAGAGCTGATCAATGAATTTGGTAAAGTAGCAGGATACAGAATTAATGCACAGAAGTCTCTTGCATTCCTATACACTAATGATGAAAAATCTGAAAGAGAAATTGAGGAAACACTCCCATTTACCATTGCAAGAAAAAGACTAAAATACCTAGGAATAAACCTACCTAAGGAGACAAAAGACCTGTATGCAGAAAACTATAAGACACTGATGAAAGAAATTAAAGATGATACAGATGGAGAGATATACCAAGTTCTTGGATTGGAAGAATCAACATTGTGAAAATGACTATACTACCCAAAGCAATCTACAGATTCAATGCAACCCCTAGCAAACTATCAGTGGTATTTTTCACAGAACTAGAACAAAAACTTTCACAATTTGTATGGAAACACAAAAGACCCTAAATAGCCAAAGCCATCTTGAGAAAGAAAAACGGAGCTGGAGGATCTCAGGCTCCCTGACTTCAGACTATACTACAAAGCTACAGTGATCAAGACAGTATGGTACTGGCACAAAAACAGAAAGATAGATCAATGGAACAGGATAGAAAGCCCAGAGATAAACCCACGCACATATGGTCACCTTATCTTTGATAAAGGAGTCAAGAACATACAATGGAGAAAAGACAGCCTCTTTAACAAGTGGTGCTGGGAAAACTGGACAGCCACACGTAAAAGAATGAAATTAGAACACTCCCTAACACAATACACAAAAATAAACTCAAAATGGATTAAAGACCTAAATGTAAGGTCAGACACTATAAAACTCTTAGAGGAAAACATTGGCAGAACACTCTATGACATAAATCACAGCAAGATCCTTTTTGACCGACCTCCTAGAGAAAGGGAAATAAAAACAAAAATAAACAAATGGGACCTAATGAAACTTAAAAGCTTTTGCCCAGCAAAAGAAACCATAAAAAAGATGAAAAGACAACCCCCAGAATGGGAGAAAATATTTGCAAATGAAGCAACTGACAAAGGATTAATCTCCAAAATACATAAGCAGCACATGCAGCTGAATATCAAAAAAACAAACAACCCAATCCAAAAATGGGCAGAAGACCTAAACAGACATTTCTCCAAAGAAGATATACAGATGGCCAAGAAACACATGAAAGGATGCTCAACATCACTAATCATTAGAGAAATGCAAATCAAAACTACAATGAGGTATCACCTCACACCAGTCAGAATGGCCATCATCAAAAAGTCTACAAACAGTAAATGCTGGAGAGGGTGTGGAGAAAAGGGAACCCTCCTACACTGTTGGTGGGAATGTAAATTGATACAGCCACTATGGAGAACAGTATGTAGGTTCCTTAAAAAACTAAAAATAGACTTACCATATGACCCAGCAATCCCACTACTGGGCGTATGCACTGAGAAAACCATAATTCAAAAAGAGTCATGTACCACAATGTTCATTGCAGCACTGTTTAGAATAGCCAGGACAATAGCCTAAGTGTCGATCGACAGATGAATGGATAAAGAAGATGTGGCACATATATACAATAGAATATTACTCAGCCATAAAAAGAAACGAAACTGTTATTTGTAGTGAGGTGGATGGACCTAAAGTCTGTCATACAGAGTAAAGTAAGTCAGAAAGAGAAAAACAAATACCGTATGCTAACACATATATATGGAATCCAAAAAAAAAAGGTTCTGAAGAACCTAGAGACAGGACAGGAATAAAGATGCAGACATAGAGACTGGACTTGAGGACATGGGGAGGGGGTAAGGGTAAGCTGGGATAAAGTGAGAGAGTGGCATGGACTTATATATACTACAAAATGTAAAATAGCTAGTGGGAAGCAGCTGCATAGCACAGGGAGATCATCTCGGTGCTTTGTGACCACCTAGAGGGGTGTGATAGGGAGGGTGGGAGGGAGATGCAAGAGGGAGGGGATATGGAGGTATATGTATATGTATAGCTGATTCACTTTGTTATACAGCAGAAACTAACACACCATTGTAAAGCAATTATACTCCCATAAAGATGTTAAAGAAAAAAAAAGTAATTTTGAAGTTCTACTTGAAAAAAAAAACCAAAAAAGCCCACTGCATCATAATGTTATTGGGATGAGTAAATGAGATAAAACTTGTAAAAGGCACTTAAATACTGCCTAGTACACAGCAAATTCTCAATATAAACTTTATTATTATAGTCTCTGTGAGGTGCCAGATGTTGAATAAATACATCACACAAATTGTCACAGTATGGTTGAGATAAATGTCAAAAAAGTGTAAAGTGTAACGAGAAATTATAACAGGATAACATAACCAACCCTGCCTGGGTGGTCAGATAAAATTTGCTGGAGGAAGTGAATGTAAAACCGAAACCTAAAGGGTAAGAAGAATCCTTCAAATAGGAGAAGGTCAGCACTAATCAAATATACTCTTCAAAACCAACTACATTAGAATTTCCTTGAGTATTTAAGTATTACCACTTTAAATAAAAACTACAATGTAAAAAGCAAACAATTATATGTCGTTACTGTCTTGTATGTGTGTATCTTTAATAAATACGTTAAATATGTCTTCAAATATTTATCAGATATTTGAGTCTTTCTTTAATGAATTTATGATCTTTGCACAAGTTCCTTTGGTGGGGGCATCTGTATTTTTATTTACTTTTGAAAGCTCTTTATATATTAAATATATTAGCCCCCTATCATAGTTATCAGAGACAGCTTTCAAAATTTGTAATTCACCTCAATTTTGTGATGCTCTTTTTTTTTTTTTTTTTGCGGTACGCGGGCCTCTCACTGTTGCGGCCTCTCCCGTTGCGGAGCACAGGCTCCGGACGCGCAGGCTCAGCGGCCATGGCGCACGGGTCCAGCCGCTCCGCGGCATGTGGGATCTTCCCGGACCGGGGCACGAACCCGTGCCCCTGCATCGGCAGGCGGACTCTCAACCACTGCGCCACCAGGGAAGCCCTGTGATGCTCTTTAAACTTAAAAAAATTTATATATCCAAACTCATTGATAGCTCGATAAATATATTTGTTAGTGTTGATGTTGTTCACCCGCTTAGAGAGCTCTTACCCCTCCTAACTTCAGATGAACATTCTCCTACATTTTCTTCTTTTGTGGTTGTGTTTTTGATTCACATCCTTATAGTTAAAAAAAAAATCTCTGCAATGTTTCAATTATGTTTTATTGCTTCTACACCCACTTATTTTGATTCTTACTTAGGATAGCCTACTCTTCTTGGAATTAGTCTCTATTATTTATCCTCCAAGTAGATCATTTCCTTTCTCTTAATCTTTATTGCTTTTCCCCATTTCCTCTGCATTTTGCAGACTGCTAGAGTTTATCCTTCATGTCAGTGATTCAATTTTCTGGTCATTTAGTTTTTTATTGCCTCCAATTCAGATGATTTTAATCTTACCATTAATATAGTACTTTCCTTGCCCTCCTTCTAGCCCTTTCATCTTATTTTCTTCTTATGGTTTTCTACTCCTATTTCATAGAAGCTTTGTTTATTGAAGGTGCTAAACAGTTTTCTAAAATTTTCTTCTGGGGTTTGCTGAACGTCATTTTTATTGTTACATTCTTCCACTGAATTTTTAAGATGTTATTTCTGTTCCTGTGACTCTCCACGAGGGTTTTAGCTGTCCCTTGTCAGGCTTCACCTTCCCCACTTGGTTCTGCACAAAGAGAGAACTAACTACAGGGCCAGATGAGTGGGTGGATTGCCCAGCTCCACTTTTCATCAATAGATGAAAAACAGTAGAGTAGGTGGCTGTAATAGCTCATGATCCAATTTCCAGTGTCCAGTAGGAGCACCGGTTATGATTTTCAGCAGAACTTTTTCTTCATGTAAGATCTTACTTGGAACTCTGACATAAAAAATCTATAGAAGCTTGATTTAAGTGAGGGATAAGGGCTCTGAATATCACTTGTCATATGCTTCTTGCCCTAAGGGAGATTTTCTCTTACTTCTCAGTTCCTGGCTCTCTGACGGGTTCAATTGACGGAATAAATGAGAATTGCAAACCCTCATCAGGTACCACTGTGAAGATTTCTTTGCTCTTTCTTTTTGTCAAAGCATTGACCTTGGGACCTCAGCCCTCTAAAATTCTCCATACCATCTCTCTCTCTCTTTTGCCCACCCCCAAACTCCCTGCCCTCCTTTCTGCGATTTGCAGTCTTTGGATGGATGTAGAACATACGGTGTTGTGGGGTGTGGGAAATCAGGCTCCTCAGAATACAGCCTCCTGGTGTTCTGAAATGTCTATCTGATGGCGTGGGTGTTGCAGAACTCCTAAAGGGTAGAAAACAGAGGCTGCTCAAGATTCTTTCTGCCTTCTTTTTAGAAAACAGGGATACTCTATTTCATGGATGAAGCAAGATTTGTCACCATTTTTTTTCTCTGTCTTACTCTATTAGTCCTAAATTTGGTGAAAATTCTTCCCAAATTCAGTTTAAGGTTATCCTTCAGGCAATGTAAGCCGTGGAAGTTTTCTGCACCTTCACAAATATTTTGGTGCAATATTGGGGGTAGGGGCTGGTATGAGGTTGCTTGCTTGTATTTAAAGCTGCAAGTTCCAGGGATCATTTCATGATTCATCTGGGGACCGTAGGATTGGCTGCTCCTGACCTATCTATCGAGTGGTCTTGTATTTACACTTAAATTTTTCTTTATTTTAAAATTTCATCCTTTAAGATGTTGACTTCTTTTTGTTTGTAAGATATTCAATAGTGTATCATTATGATTTATATTGGGAGTATATGTTCAGACATTTTTACCAATAGAGGTAGTTGCGATTAAAACATCATGGCGGGGCTTCCCTGGTGGCGCAGTGGTTGAGAGTCCGCCTGCCGATGCAGGGGACACGGGTTCGTGCCCCGGTCCGGGAAGATCCCACATGCCGCGGAGCGGCTGGGCCCGTGAGCCATGGCCGCTGAGCCTGCGCGTCCGGATCCTGTGCTCCGCAATGGGAGAGGCCACAACTGCGAGAGGCCCGTGTACTGGAAAAAAAAAAAAAAAAAAAAATCATGGGGAAAAAAACCACAGAGACCACCAGTCTCTAAGATACTCTGGCACACCTGGCCCTGGAGGTTTAAATGTCCCCCTCTGTCCCTTCTTCATCACTCCCTAGGGGCTCAGGTCCAGGAGAAGGCGAAGAGGCCTCCTGGGCAGCAAGCCTCCTCCACTAGACTCCCAGCCTGGCTCTGTCCCCACCCAGGACTCAGACACAGGTGTGAGGGTCCTCTTTCTCTACAGTTTGCTACACCCATGACCTTGCTTTAGGATATTTTGTTCTGTTCCAGAGCCCAACAAAGTCAGCATTTAGCTAATGAGCACCATATTACTGAGAATGTAAAAGACTCCATTGTTTCTCCCACTTTATGGAGGAAGGTGGCTTCCTGAGGTAAATTAAATTGCGGAAGGAGTCATAATAACCAATTGCTTTACAATAAGCAACACTTTATGCCAGTCGGGCATAGGATGGGGCGCAGGGAAAATATTACACAGTATATTTTTCTTCAACTTAAGTCTTTTATGGAAAAAAAAAGTGTCTTAAAGCTTTAAAGTATTCAAGCTATGAACTCTGAACAGTTCTAAAATGCTTCCCTGCATTCTTCCTCATCTTCTTTGAATATCTTTGGAAGAGATGCAAGTGTGAGGGAACTGGAAAAAGGAAAACAGTCCTATCAGGATGGTTAAATATGGCTCTTTGCCCTGCTAGGGTAGATAGTTCAGAGGAGATCACAGAATCTGGCAGTGAAAAAAGGGCAAGGATTCCAAAGAGTAGGAAGCCACTAACTAGGAAGGGAGGCTTAGAAAATCCTGGCAGGGTGAGGGTAAACATTCAAACAGCACAGAAGGGAATCAGTGATGTATGTTCCATAACTGTCAAACTCAGATATATGTACAAATATTCATATATAATGTTTACCTTCAAATCAGGTCTTTCATAAAAAAATGGTGGAAAATGCTTCTATATAAGGCGTTCAGACTATCAACCCTAAACAGTTTTCAGAAGGTTCCCTGAGTCCTCCTTTTCTTATCTTCTTTGAATACTTTTAGAAAAGAAGCCATGTTTTAAGTAAACCACAACTAGGTAAGGCAACTGATGAAATTTTTAAAAACCAGGACAATGAAAGCCTGTCCCATAGACATTTCATAAATATTTATTTAGATACCGATTTGCAAATTAAAACTACAGTGCTCTTTTTGCAGTTTGATTCTTTTCTCTCAACAGTATACTTTGGGCATCTTTCCATATTAGTTCCTGGAAATGGGTAGCATTATTGTTAATTGCTACATTGTGTTAGATTGTAGGGATGCGCTGTAATTTGTTTGACACAACCAATGGATGTTTTAGTGTTTCCATTTGGTTTTCTGTCACAGTCAAAAAACAAACGTCATTTTGTGTCTTTGCACACAAGTGGGAGTCCTTCTGTAAGATAAACTTGTAGGAGTGAAAACACTGGGTCAAAAGGTATACAGAGGGTGGGATTTCAGGATAAAGCCTTAATACTTCTTCAGCAGCTCCAAGTGAGAAGCGGGAAAAGGATCAGGACGCCTCAGCCCTGTCCCTTCATTCCAGGTACTCTTGAACCCACTCCAAACAGGGCTTCACCAAAGGTCTGGGTTTGCGTAACCCCGAGAGCAGACCCTAAGGCAAGTATTTAAGTGCAAGTAGTTTATTTGGAAGGTGATCTCAGGAAATACAAGTAGGGGAATGGGTAAGGGAGACAGGAAACAAAGGCTGTGTTATCAAACCATTTCCCACTGTGGGCAGCTGGGGTTCAACCCTGCTGGGAAACACGAGGAAAGAGTATGGAATACATCCCAGAGATACCCCAACCATGGAACATGGAAGCTGGTGTACTTATCCATTATGGCTATGCCCTGTCTTTGGTTGAGAAGTGAATCAAGGGGCATTAAGTATCTGGCTCTTCCAACCTGTCCTGGGTCGAGGTCAAGTGCATCCCTGTAGCCGGGAGAGAGCTGCAGACGTTTGGAGTAATCGGGCGCTGTGTAGACATGAGTGCCAGGAGGGTGCAGGCAAGGCGATGACAGCGTCTGCTTCATCATTTCTGAGAAAGCGTCACGATTCCCAAACAGAACTAAAAACTCCTACTTAGTGGAAGAAATCAGAAACCCACTGATGTTTGCTAAGATGGACACATGCCCTATTTGGCTTGGCAGCATCTAAAACCCCTTTCTTTGGGGAGAGACTCCTTTATGCTACAGTTCCCGGAGGGAGGCTGAACCCCCTTTCCACCATGAAAGCCCAAATGGGGAATGTTTCTACCCTGCCTGCTGTGTTTGCAACAGATGAGTGGTGCAAAGATTCAGGGACCGTCAGGAACAATTCACGGTGGCAGTAGCTAGGTTAAGAATCCAGCAGCATGATGAGTCTTCAGGAGAGCAGAGCTGGCAAAGTGTAGTAACCAGACTTTTCCCCGTTTCATCCCCAGCCATCCTACCTCCATCGGTTTCTCCCAATTTTCCAAGCCTACTTCTCTAATGCAAACATCAATTCTTGGAGCTCCCCAATGGCTTTCGAATAACACAACAGAAACAGAGTTTATGTTGTTAGCAATAAAGAAGCTTAACTCCTGTCTGTAATCATTTCTCCCCCACCCCCAACATTTTCTCACAAAACTATCCATGCAAACAGACAAATAACTATTTTGAGTATTACACACCAGACTACTGGGCAGTGGTCATAGACATCAGGAGGACTCTCCATCAATGGCAAACTGGCTAAAGCCCTGTAGCTGATTGCTGGAGTCACGGGTAGGGGGGGAAAAAAAAGATAATGGAGGATATCTAACTGCTCTTAGGGTGGTCCACTGCTTGTTAGATGTCACCTTCCCTAACTAAAGACAGAAGACACACCGTCACCAACCTCAGCATAGGTGCAGCTTTCTAGGTACTCAGGTGAAATAAAACTGGTGTCCTACAAAGGAACGAAAACCAGGCTTGTATCAGAATTTTCCTCAACAATACGATACAGCAGAAGACAGTGGAGTGAAACTGTCGATGTTTTGAGGAAAGAAAGCTCACAGCCATTTAAAGCAGAGAAGCCAAGTCCCCAGCAGGTACTGATGCACCTATGGAAGAAGTTCCAATGGAAAAAGGACAAGAAATATCTAACACTTAAAACTGTAAAGAAGATATAGCCTGAAGACTGCAAAAATTTTTTTTAAATTAACCAAGAAACTGGAAAAGACACCAGTTACTGCTGAGAATGGAATTGGTGTTCTGGAAAATCAAGTGAGGGAAGCAGCACACATACCCAGAGACCCAAAACAAAACAAAACAAAAAAAACCCCCACATAAATGCAAATCATGGGTACAAGATAAGGTTCATAAAGGGTAGCTCTGGGAGATGTGGTGTGCATACCACAGGAGATCCTTAAGGCAAAAGGCATAGAAGGAGAAAAATAATAATTAAGGAAATAATAAAAGAAAACAATCGGCTATAGAAAAACTTGCAATTTTAGAACTAAAGGCTCATCAACTTTCAGCTTTGCACAAAGAACTCCAAACTCATCATACCCTGGTGAAGTTTCTCAGATTTGAGGTTAAAGAGAAAATCCCACATGTTTCCAGGCACATAGAAATCTTACTTACAAAGGAAAATGACCAGACTGGTATTAAACTTCTCATCTGCAGCAGTGGAAACTTAGAAGGCAGTGAAACAGTGATCCTAGATTTTGAAAGAAAAGGACTACATTCCAAGAATCCTACAACTTGTCATTTATGTGTAAAGACTATTTTTTCTGGATATGCGAGGACTCAGAAATACACTCGTGTTTTCTGGGAGAAAGGACTACGGGAAGTACTCTAGGTTAAATTTAAATCAGAAATAAAGATTGTAAGCTATGGTAAGATGAAAAGTACAAAAACATTTGGGAACAAGAGCACTGTAACCTTTATGGTTGAATCTAAAATCAAATGATGACGAGGGCTTTTGATATCAGTGTTAAATGTTAAGAAAGATGGGAAGGAGTAAAAGCTTTGGATTGAGGTTTACATAGAGGAATGTCAACAAGAGTTTCATTTGGGAGATCTCTGATTAGCGGAATAGAGGTTTAAGTTTCTTTGGAAAAAAATTAAAAGTTAATGCCATTGGAGTTAAATTCTCCTACCAAATGACTACAAAAAAAAAAAAAAAGAGGAAAACGAAGCCAATAAAATGTGTGTATCTCTATGTGCGTAAGTGTGTATATGATTGATGTGATAAACAGCAAAATATTAACAATTGATGGTAGGTTTATGGGTAACATTTCTTTTTCAATTTATAAAAACAATGGAACAATTAAATTCTATGTGTGCAGGCAGGACAAGTTTTGCACCCCTTAAGTACGAGGGATCTGTTTTCATTTGCCAGGACACTTTTGGGGACTACCTCTCTCCAGTTCCACACTCCTATTCCCTGATCCACATGGTTGGGTGCAACTGATCCCGGGCAATCAGATGGCTCTGCCCTCCTGGCAGTTGGTTCAGGGATGGGTATAAGATCCATGAATATGTGACTTTATGACTCAGAATGCACATAATAATCTAGCTCTTTTATCTGAAGTAGCATGATGTCATCGTTGCCTAGTTTAGAATGAAGCCATGTCAGAGTAAATCAGTGAGGAGAGAGAAGGAAAGAGAGAACAGACGGAGCTAAGAAGACCGAAAGGGACACACAAAGACAAGCTTGACTCTCTCTACCCTGCCAGTTTACTCCTTAGGCTCCCCAGTTGTTTAAATCCATACTTTTTTTTTTTTTTTAACTTAAGATAATTAGCGTTGGTTTCTGTCACTGTTAACTAAAAGAAACCTGACTAAGGCAATGTCCCAGCCCCTAAAAGTTCAGGATATGTTACTAACTTGACCTGTCTGGGTTTATTTTAATCAAGAATGCTTTCCCTTGCCAGCATGATATGATTTTAGCCCAAGATAATTTTTTTTTTTTTAATGAAAGCAACGGCCATCCTCATTCTCCTTATGTATAAAAAAATCTGAGGGGGCTCCTCCTCTTATCATTATCTTTGTTCTGCCAAAGAGTGTTGTTTTGGGATGGTTCCGCTGCCCTCCTCAAGCCCTAAATCTTCATCTGCGTTTCCTAAATAGAGACTCTTGTTCATAGAAAATCTGCCCCCACTCTCACTATTCCACCTCATAATCCCCTCTCACTTTCTCCCCTGCTCACTAAACTCCAGATACGACGTGGGTTTTTTGGGGTTTTTTTCTATCATGATCTCAAAAGTGCCAAACTTTTCCCCGACCCCAGAGCCTTCGTCCTTGCTGTTCCCCCTGCCTGGAACTTTCCTTCTTCTGAGATCCTCTCCTTCCTGCACTTGGCTGCCTCTTCATGTGTCAGCTTGAATATTACTCGTGATATTCCTTCTTCCTATTTCCAGGACAATCTAATCTAAGATCTGACATCAACTTTCATTTTACCTGTTACTTTTCTTTCACAGCATTGATCACAAAGCATAATTACATGGTTAGCTGTATTTCTGCTATCATGTGTCTAATATCTCTTCCTTTCCCTAGACAACAAGTCCTGTGATGGCAGTGGCAGGGTCTGTTTCATTCAGGGCTCTATCCCCAGTATCTAGAACAGTGCCTGACACATAGTTGGCCCTCCCTAGATGGTTGGTGAATGGATGAGTGCAGGCTAATGACCAGCCATTAATACATTGGACAGTTCCTGGAACACAGTCACAAAGAGGCCTGCTTTCAGGAACAGGGCATCTCTTATAAGGCTTGCCAATGAGACGCTGCATAGATTAATGGCCTTTACACTGACTTCAGTCCAACAATAAAAAAAGAATCAGGAAGGAGTGTTTCCAGGAACAGCCTAGAGTCTGGAGAGCAAATGGATGGCATGGACCTGGGGAAGGTTCCGTTTTCCCATCTGTCTCTTGTAGACTTCGGCCAGGACTCACTTGCATCCTCTGTACAGAGTGTTTCAGGGCCACTGTTCAACCAGATTAACTGGGAAATTCCTGGCACAAACTTGTTTTCGTACCAGGAGAGGGTATCCATCAAATTCTGAGGATGTATTAGAAACATCTAAGCAGCAAAGTTGGAGAAACTTCCTAACGAAGGTGTTAGACTCTCAGATCAGAAGGGAAGGGAGTGCTTTTAATATTAGAACCAAGGTTTTCCATTTTTTGAGCATTTTACAAATTATTTCTCAAATATAGACTAATGCCAGAGCGAGGGATTTAGACTCAGCAAGGTCTGGGTTTGAATCGAGACCTGCCGGTTACTAGCTATGTGACCCAAAGCAAGTTACTTAACCTCTCTGGGCCTTGGGGTTTTTGTCTTTTTCCTTCCAAAATGGAGGAAGGAATAATATAATATCAGGAATAATATCAGAACCTACCACGTAGGGTTACAGTTCATGAGTGGGCATTAAAACGTCATAATCAAAGCAAAGCACCTAGCATAATCCCGGCACCTAACGATCCCCCAATACTGGTTAGCTATTGTTATCTCATTGTTATTGCTGTTCTTGTAAAAGTAGGTAAAGCATCTAGAATGGTGGTTAACTGGCACATAGCAAATAGCAGTTGACTACTGTGATTCTTTGGGGTTCATCAAAGGTGGTATTCAAATAGTTAACTACTCTGGCACCAGCCAATCAGAGGGAGGCTAAGCATTTACCTTTTGGTGGCTGGATTTGTGGGAGGCGAGGGGCAGGCTACCATGGGTCAGGGGAGGGCAGGGATGGCTGTGGTGGGGGGGGTCATTTTAGGGGATCTGGGCAGTGGCTATTTACCAAACAGTTCAGAAATATTTCTGCATTTAACCCACAGGGTGGCAAATCAGCTCACAATCAGCCCTGGAGCTGGGACTGAGTTAGATCTCGCAGGGGATCTCAACCCGCAGGCACTGCTGACTCTCGTCCAGTTAGAAAATCACCTCTGAACACTCACTCACACCTCTAGGGTCATCACCCGTCCAGCCTCTGGACCCTTCTTTGTTCACTACCCGCATAGGAAACATCATCTCCCTCCACACCCAGCGACCTGTAGCCTCAGCGACACCTCCACCATCGCACTTTGGCAGGGACTGGCCTCTCCCTGGAAACACTTCCCAGTCCTCAAGGCTCCCTCCATGTTCCCCTCTCTCCCCGCCCCCCATACCAGGCCGAGTAAGAACCAGCCCCTCCCTCATCTGCGACACAGCAGCCTTCTCACTGCCCTTGTCTGCCATCCCCTAAACCCAGCGTGAGGCCCTCAGGGGCCCTGAATGTTCACCCCATTTCCCACTCTCCAGCAGGGCTGCCAGACCCTCCAGTGGTCAGAGGCCTTAGGGCTGGGCCTGTCTTCCCACCCCCAGCTGACTCTGATCTGGGAAATAGCTGGTCTCTGTTTTGAGCAGAGGGGCGTGTCACACCTCGGGGCCAGGACATCTCCCCCCTTTGCCAAAACACCACAGTCCTAGAGTGCTTAGCCAAAGACTTTTCAGTTCCGGTCTGCAAAAGCCGTCAGGACCTTTCAAGTTGCTTAAAACCTCTGAGCCTCCAAAAAGTAAATCTTATTTTCCCTTTCTTCCCCACCGTTGGCTATATATAGCTCCACATACAATAGCAAACCTTGGAGGGCTGAACCCTTGGACAGGCTTGGTCTATTGTCTTAACACCCGCCCACATGCAGCCACAAGCCACAGCCACCCAACTGGGAAGTGCCTGCAGGGAGGGGTCCACAAAGAGAGTGAGGGAACCAGTCCAGCCACTTCAAGCCCCACATGTCCTGGTGCTGCTGCTTCTTTGCTGGGTAATTTTGGAGAGTTGACTTGAGATCTCTGAGCCTCAGTTTTCTAAACCGTCAAAATATTGTAAATTTGCTGGGAGGGTCAAAAGGATTACTGTACATATTTGTCAAGAATCAAACTCAAGCCTGGCGTTATGGTGGTTGCTGAATAAATACTTGCTGTTAGACTTGTGGATGCCAAGTGGTGGGGTGTAGAGGGATGGAGTGGGAGTTTGGGGTTA
Organism: Delphinapterus leucas; assembly: GCF_059928025.1. Classification (NCBI taxonomy): domain Eukaryota; kingdom Metazoa; phylum Chordata; class Mammalia; order Artiodactyla; family Monodontidae; genus Delphinapterus; species Delphinapterus leucas. The sequence continues at coordinate 114,661,606 of NC_143131.1, read as the reverse complement.
GCAGATGCAAACTATTATATATAGGATGGATAAACAATGAGGACCTACTGTACAGCACAGGGAACAATATCCAATATCCTGTGATAAACCATAATGGAAAAGAACATGAAAAAGAATATATGCATGTATAACCGAGTCACTTTGCTATATAGCAGAAATTAATATTTAACACTGTAAATCAACTATACTTCTGTAAAAATATACTTGCTCTAAGTTATGTTTATCTGGTAACTATTTGAAATCTCTGGCTGCTTGGGCAATTGAGAAAAATGTCTTTTTCTGTCACTCACAAACACAGCACACTCACAGATACATGCTTGGAAAAGGCTATATGCTCCTCATCTTTCTAAATGTTTCACCCTTATCTTTTGATGGGCTATCATTAAGCTCGTTCCTAACATTCATGGACCAAAAGGCAGAGTATTAAGGGAGGTCCGTATACTATGGGCCTATATATTAAACAGCTTTATTGAGGTATAATTAACACAATAAACTCCACAGGATAGGTTCTGACATATGCATACACGCATGGAACCACAATCACATAGTGAAAACATCTAATACTCCCCAAAGATTTCCGCCCTTTATAGTTCCACCCTCCTATACCTCCCGCTCCACCCCCCACCATTCTCAGGCAACCGCTGTTCTGCTTTCTGCCAAAATGGATTAATTTGCCTTTTTTTTAAATTTATTTTTATTATTATTTATTTTGCGGTACACGGTCCTCTCACTGCTGTGGCCTCTCCTGTTGCGGAGCACAGGCTCCGGACACGCAGGCTCAGTGGCCATGGCTCACGGGCCCAGCCGCTCCGCGGCGTGTGGGATCTTCCCGGACCGGGACACGAACCCATGTCCCCTGCATCGGCAGGCGGACTCTCAACCACTGCGCCACCAGGGAAGCCCCTGCCTTTGCTTTTTAGAGTTTTATATAAATGGAACTATATAGTATGTACCCCTTTTGTTTGGCTTCTCCAGCCAAGCATAATTATTTTGAAGTTCATCCATGTTGATGCAGGTACCAATAATATTTCGTTCCCTTTTATTGCTGAGTAGTATTCTACTGTACGGATATAACAGATTGTTTATCCATTAAACTGTTTGTGAATATTTGAGTTGTTTCCTGTTCTGGGCTATTTCAAATGAAAGTTCCAGGAATATTCATGTATAAGATTTTGTTTCTATATATGCTTTCTTTTCTCTTGAGTAAATACCTAGTAGTGGAAGGCCTGGATCATATGATTTGTATATGTTTAGCTTTTTTAAGAAACTGCCTAACTCTTTTCCTGCTGGAGTGGCCATACCATTTCACATCCCCATCAGCAGTGCATGAGTGTTCCATTTCCTTCCCATCTTTGCCAACACTTGGAATGGTCAGGCTTTTTCATTCTAGCCATTCTAACAAATGTGTAATGATAGCTTACTGTGGTTTTGTTTTTTGTTTGTTTGTTTTTTTGCGATACACGGGCCTCTCACTGTTGTGGCCTCTCCCATTGTGGAACACAGGCTCCGGACGCGCAGGCTCAGCGGCCATGGCTCACGGGCCCAGCCGCTCCGCGGCATGTGGGATCTTCCCGGACCGGGGCACGAACCCATGTCCCCCGCATCGGCAGGCGGACTCTCAACCACTGCACCGCCAGGGATGCCCTTACTGTGGTTTTAATTGCATTTCCCTAAAGATTCATGATGTTGAGGATATTTTTCCATGTGTTTCTTTGCCATCCACATATCTTCTTTGGTGAGCTGTCCAAATCTTTGGCCTATTTAAAATAAAATGACCTTGTTTTCTTATTACTGAGTTTTAAGGGTTCGTTTATAGTCTGTACACAAGCCCTTTATCGGGTACATGATTAGCCAAGATTTTACTTTCAGTCCATGGTTTTCTTATTCTCTTAACAGCATCTTTCAAAGAGCAGTTTTAAATCTTCATGAAGTTCAATTGATGAGTTTTTTCTTTTATGAAGTATGCTTTTTGCTCTCATATCTAAGAAACCTTTGCCGAACTCAAGGTCAAAAATATTTCCTCCTAAAAGTTTTATGGTTTTTAGATTTTACTATGATCCATCATTAGTTAGCTTTTAAAAGTAATTCCATTTTGTATATGGTGAGAGGAATGGCTCAAACTTTTTTTGGGGGGGGGCATATGGATAACCAGTTATTTCAGCCTCATTCATTGAGAAGACTACCACCTTCTCCACTGAACTTTGCAACTTCGTGGAGAATCAGTTGTCTTTATATGCATGGGTCTATTTTTGGAGTCTCTGTCTTGTTCCATTGACCTATTTGTCCATCTTGATGCCAATATCACGCTGTTTTAACTATTGCCATCTTAATGTCAGGTAGTGTTAGTGCTCTAGTTGTATTCTTCCTTTTTAAAGTTGTTTTGGCTACTCTAGGTCCTTTACTTTTTATATGAATTAAAAAAAATCAGATTATCAACAAAAAATCCAGCTGGGATTTTGACTGGGAGAGTATTGACTCTATAGAACAATTTGGAGGCAATTGACAGCAACATCGAATCTTTTGAGCCATGAACAACGTATGTTTCTCCATTTAGTTAGGTTTTCTTTAATTTGTCTCAGCACCGTTTTACAGTTTTCTGTCTATGGATCTTGCACATATTATATTCATCCCGAAGTATTTCATAAATTTTGTTGCTATTGTAAATGGTATTTTCGAAAATTTCAATTTCGGTCGTTTATTGCTGTAGATGAAAATACAATTGATTTTTGTATGCTGATCTTGTCTCCTGTAACCTTGCTAAAATCACTTATTAGTTCTAGGAGCTTTTTGTATATTCCATTGGATTTTCTACATAGACAATTGTGTCATTGGCCAATAAGAACAGGTTCACTTCTTTCTGAATTGGATAACTTATTTCTCTTGACTTATTGCATTGAGTAGGACCTTCAGTGTAATATTAAATAAAAGTGATGAGAGTGGACATTCCTGTTTGGTTCTTCATCTTGGAGGGGGGAACCATTCAGTCTTTGACATTTAGGTATGATGTTGGATATAGGTCTTTTATAGATCCCCATTATCAGGTTGAGGACGTTCCCTGCTGTTCCTAGGTTGCTGAGTTTCTTTAAAAAATCAGGAATGGATATTGGATTTTTGAATGCCTTTTCTGTATCCACTGCTATGATTTCACGTGTGTTTACGTATCTGTGTGTGTGCATGTGTATGTATGTGTATACGTATTTTTTTAGTTTGTTAATATAGTGAACTATATGCTAGTTAACCAACTATATGAAGGTTAAACAAACCTTCCATTTCTGGGATAAACCCTATTTAGTCATGATATTTTATCCCTTTTATAGATTGTTCGATTCTGCTAAGATTTTGTTTAGAATTTTTACATCTATCTATGTTCATGGGGTATGCCGGTCTGTTGTTTTCTAATAATGAGTTTTTCTGGTGTAGTATTAGAGTGATGCTATCAACATAAAAATAAATTGGCTTCTCCTTGGGTGGGGTCTGTTCTTGGGAGGATATCCTGAGAAAAAGGCCCACATAGACCCTGGAAGACCATCAGGGCCCTTCTGGCAGGTGATTTTGGTATTCCAGTCACCTAGAGTATGATCTAGAAGAGTCCTGGGGATGCATTTTCCCTTGGTTCTTCAACAATTCTTTCTTGCCTCGTGGAGAGCCTTGCAGACAAGGCTCTTTAAAGCCCTAGGCATAGGGCAGGGGCCGTTTTTGCCCAGGTCTAAGGTACACCACCTCCAAGAAGTCTTCTGGAATCCTGACTAGCCATCATCTGGAACCTTTGCCCACTTTGAATCTCACCCCCCTCCCACTGTCCTCTGTGAATCGTGCAGGTAAAGACACTCTCTGAGGAGTGTTCAACTTCTCCTTGCTACCGCCTCCTCCCCAACAGCCTTGAGACACGCACAAGGCTCTCATCTGAAAGCCCAACAATAAAACAAAGCTCTCCTCACTCCTGAAGGCCCTCACCACCCTTGCTTCCTCTCTCCTTTCACAGCCCAACTTCCAGAAAGAACGTAACACCCTCACTCTGTCCACATAGCCTATTCACCTCTCAATAAACATGACCGACTCTCATCCTCATCACTCTTGCCAAGGTCACCAACGAACTCCTTGTTGCCAGTCACTTGGGAGCCCTTCTCTGCTTGACTCTTCAGGGCCTTTGGTGCTGTTAGCTACCTCTCCATCTTGATTCCTCTTCTGTTGGTTTCTCTAACAGCCTGGTCTTCCTCCTGCCTCTCTGGCTTTTGCTTCTTCCACAGACTCCTACATACTGGTGCTCCCCTGAGATCTAGACTCTCTTCTCAGACTGATCACCTAGTTCCAGATGACTTACCCCATCCCCATCAGGAGCTACATACATTTGCTCAGGTTGTAAACTGCTCAGCTCCAGAGAGCCCCATTCACATTGTGGTCATTCTGAAAGGCAATGCCCAGATTTGAAGTATGCACAACATGGCCATGTGGCTTCCCTGCTTGTCCACGGTCCAAACATAACACTTGACATCCTACAGAACAATGGTCTATTACATCTCTTGACTGTGAGGCTTTTGAAGGCTGAATTCACCTCTTAATCATGTCTGAGGGGCCTGGCACACTGTAGATGATTTTAAGGGTGTGTCCACCACCCAATCCCAGCCAGTGTAGATCTCTCCACTGACAAGGGCCACCATGCTATAAGTGTGGGGCTGTACTTCCTTTAGACAATGTGTCCTTTTGGACTAGAGGAAAAGATTGTTTGCTAACCCTCCTCTCACCAGACACTCCCATTCTTTGAGCTGATATCAGCTGTGAATCTTACTCTACCTCTCTGAGCGTCAGTTTGCTCATCCAGAAAATATGGTCTACCTTGTAGTCTAAGGCAAGGATTATTGAGGCAAAGATGTCAAAACCACCCCTGCCTTTGGGCGCCTTCACTCTACCGCAGAGCACCCAGGATGATAGCTCTGGCTAAAACCTACCCCAGGAAAATTGTTTCCTATTGATCATAAAGGGCATCTAAAAGAGAAACGGAGCCAAAACCCTGGGAAGTGTGTTCTGCCTTAGCCCCTGGTAGCTCCCAATGTCAATTCTATTCCTGCTTGTTAGTATTATTTAGTTATTCATTCATCCACTCATTCAACAAATGTTGAGTGCGTGCTACTGCCAGGTGCTGTTGGCAGGCATTGGGAGATGGGGATCACATGTTAGACAGATATGGTCCCTGCCCTCATGACACTGCACTCTGCCACACTTGGAAACGTCTGGGTTCACTTAGGCGTGAACTTGCTAGTACAGGAAATACACAGGCTGATTAGACAAAGAGTAAGGGGTGGGGAACGGGGATGCGGAGAGTAGAGAGATGGCTCTTTAGACAGCGTGTATACAGAAGGGCCCTCTGAAGAGGTGGCATATGAGCTGAGTATTAGAGACGAGCTTGTAGGGTGGGGAGATCTCTGAGAAAGAATGAAGGAGGTAGAAAGGGCATGCTTGAGGAACTAGAGGAGGCAATGTGGTTTTACAACAAAACAAGGGAAGAGGAGAGTGGCACGAGGTACTATGAGACAGGCACGAAGGCAACAGAGCAGCCAGCAAAATGAAGTCTGGGTGGGATTCTAAGGATGAGAGGAGGTGTGTCAGGGTTCTGAGCGGGAATGAGTATCCTCTGCTTTAGGGTTTACAAAGATGGGGGATTTCTTACTGTCCAGGGACATTTGCCCACCAGGGGGAGCACCTGGAACGCAGCCGCGGAGTCCTCCCCTTTCTGCTGGCCAGTTCTCATTCCTCAACCTGGCTCAAGGCACCACAGCCAGGGCTGGCTCAGATCAGGGGCTGGGAATGGATAGAAGTGAACGTTGGCAATTGCTTTGGTAAATGCTTAGCGAGCCTACCGCGTGCCTGGCCTGAATGAAGCGCATTATTACAGTGTATCTTCCCAGGCCTCCATCCGGTAAATACTATTAGTAGGCCATTTTTGGATGGCGACACGGCAATTACAATTTTAAATGTGTATCTTAGCCCAGCAATTCCACTTCTGGGAATTTATCCTCAAGATGTATTTGTCTCTGTTCGTGAAGAGGCTTGGGCAAACATGTTCACTGGAACAGTATTTGTAAACTGGTGCAGAAAACAGAAACAACTTCAATGTCCAGTCCTACAAGGAGAATGGCAAAATAAATCATAGTTCATGTTCTCTTGGGGAACTATTATAAATAATGAGATCTCCCCAGATGCTGTTGTGGGAACATCTCCCAGACACACGGTGAAGTTTCCCACAAAGCTGGTGCAGTACAGTCCTATCATATAAAGCAAAACAGAGCCGTAACCCAAACAAAGCTATGTGTTTTTATTTACTACTATATGTAAGTTTACAGAAAGAGGACTAGAAGGAGGCACAACAAACTTTTTAAAAGTAGCTGTCACCTCTGGGGAGGGGTTTGTATTGGTAGCCGGGAATATGTCAAGTATAGCTTTTATTGCCTGTAATGGTTTTAATTTTTCATGTGGTTTTTGTTTCATACAGCATGAATATAAAAAACAGTGCAGGGACCTCCCTGGTGGCACAGTGGTTAAAAATACGCCTGCCAATGCAGGGGACACGGGTTCGAGCCCTGGTCCGGGAAGATCCCACATGCCGTGGAGCAACTAAGCCCCTGAGCCACAACTACTGAGCCTGTGTGCCACAACTACTGAAGCCCACGCGCCTAGACCCCGTGCTCTGCCACAAGAGAAGCCACCGCAATGAGAAGCCCGCACACCACAACAGAGACCCAATGCAGCCAAAACTAAATAAATTTATAAAAAAACTAAAACAAAAAAACAAAACAAAACAGTGCAAAGTGTGAGTTTGAAGTCACATAGCTAGGAAGTAGGGGGAGCTGGGGTTCAACTCAGGTTGGCGGCAGCGCGGTTTCTTACGTAATGGGTTTCTACTGTCCTCGCTCACTCATTCACTCACTGCACGTTTACTGAGTGTCTACTGTGGACCTGGCACTCTGCTAGGTACAGGGAAAGAGTAAAGAGCAAAATGATAGATGTGTCTAGTGGAGCTTACTAATTATCTGAAATATTGAAAAAGACAGATTCTACAGATAACTCTTCCCCTTTCCTGAGAGTCCAAACTTTGGTTGTGTTCCTGAATAAGTCTGTCACTTTTTGTAATTTCTAATGTTTCAGTTATTTAGCTCTGAGTCTCAGTTTATTCATGTGCAAAATGGGCCATCATTAACAACCTCACCGAGTTTTTCTGGCCATTAAATGAGGAAAATGCTTAAGCCAGAGCTTCGTACCTGGTGTGTGCTCAATAAACTGAGACATGGTTATCCTTGAGGTCTCAGCCCCTGTGTTAGCAATTTATGGTAAGGTCTCCATCTAGCTTCCGAACCCTCCAAAAGAAAAGAAGTGGAGACAAAGGGGTGGGGTGGGGGAAAGGAAAAACAAGTCACGCTACTTTATCCTAGACATGGATTTTCTCCTGAGCTATGGGCCTTTAAACTCTTGGGCCTGTGGGCCCCATCTCGGCTTTCTCCTGGACTTCGAAACCCTGATTAATTCATCCACCTTCCCATGCAAAAAGCACTTGCTGACTACAAATTCTGTGTCCCCAGGGCCCAGCTCAACGCCTGACACGGAGCTAAAACAACCTGGCCTCAGCCCTTGGCAAGCTCAGAGACTGCTCATGGGTTATTTTATGGTTCCGTCCTCCCGCCACGGATTCCCGGCCCTTTCCGTGGTGCCAATAGAAGGGCGGGTGTGCGGGGCTGAGAGGCCTCCCTACGCCTGGGACAAGCTCTCAGGCACGGAGCTGGGGGCAGGGAAGGACAGGGTGACGCAAACCACTTGGGGGCGTGGCGCAGATGCAGCCCAGCCCCTCCTCGTCACTCCTTAGGCCTTTAGAGGTTAGGATCACTACTAGCTATCCGGGTTGGCTTTAGCTGAAGCGGTTACTCAGTTCCATTGGACTTTCTGATTCCTATATTGGGGTGTGAGACCCGTGGGTGCTTTCTCACCCTTTTGTCTACTGAATTAAAAATCCTTTGATGGCTGGATGGAGTGCATGGAATGGGTCACTCTTGGGTTCCAAGTCAGTCTGGTCCTAGATGACCGACTGACCAACATCTACTGCAAGGTCAGATAGGTGCCGGCAAAAAAAAAAAAAAAAGAAGAAATGCACGCCACTAGAGATTTACAGTCAAGGTCTGAGTCCCCGGACCTTGAGGCCGTGGTGTGGATTATGGATATCCTACATATACAAGTACAAACAAAACGCCTCTGCAACTTTAATACAATCACTGCCATTTATCTTATCCTTGCCGACTTTTTTTCTGTGTGTGCTTCGGTCAGTGGACCACATAGTGAGATCTCCCGTTCCTTACACCTCAGCTGGCCCTCCCTTGCAACTAAAGCGGTTGTACTCCCATGGAACGATGCCCGTGGAACGATCGGCTGCGCATCTCCCTCCCAATTAAAAGATCTCTGCCCTTATCTTTCCTCCACCTGGTTTCCATCATGATCTCCAGACATTGTACGTGACTTGGTTTAATGTGGGGTTGAGCCGCACTCAGGTAGGACCTTCGACCTTCGTAGTATCTGCCCCATCTAGCACTTTGTAGGCCAGATTGAGCGCACAGACGCGCACAAGTATTTTTGAGATGAAATGCCTGGAAGTGGAGTTGCTTTCTTCAGGGCTTTAGATACGTGCTACCTTCCGGAAAGGCCGGTTGGTATGAGGGTCCTTGGTTCTTGGGGAAGGAAATCCCAGCGACCCCGGGGGAGGAGGAGACAGCGCGCTGGGGGAAGGAGGCCAGGGGCACGGAAAGGGTCTCCTGGAGGCACTCTCAAGCTACATTTCCGACTCTCCTCTCGGCTCTGAAGGATGGGGACCGCGCACCAGCCGACCTTGCCTTCCACCCGCCTTGGCGCGCCTTGGATCACGCCACCATGTATCCCGCTTTCAAGTCTTCTCAGGGGCCGCTGCCCCCACCCCCTCGCCTCACACTGCTCAGCCCGCAGGCTTGGTTCAGGCCTGGAGCTCCCAGCACCTCCCTTCAGCCTGTGGGTGACCCAGGCAGAGAGAATCCTTGGAACCGCGCGCCCTCGGGCGATGGGTGACCAAGCCTCGTGTGGTCCCCTGATGCCCCTCAAGCTGGTGGGTACGAAGAAAGCTGAGGCTCGTGCACCCCTTCTTCTCCCCACCAGATCGGCAGCAGGATCCTGAAAGAGGACTGGGAACAGCGGACAGCCCGAAAGCAAACACTCCTCATCTGGGGGAAAATAGTCCTGGCGCAGAAAGAGGAGCTTCCCTCTCTTCTCCCATTCACCCACCCACCAACCACAGGACCTTGAACCATGCAAGGGGGAGAAACTGAGTGAGAGGGGAACTGGTGTGCTAGGTCCAGCTTGGAAGCTGAGCTATTAGCTGTGACGGGGGAGGGGGGGAGGGATTAAACTGGACCTTATTCAATCCTTATTTTCTAAATTTACCTGAAGAACACAAATTACTTAACTAAAACAAAACAAACCAGCAAACCCTTACTGCCATGCTTCAGAGGACTCACCCCCAACAGTCATCACAAGAGGATCTTGTTAAAACCTCACATTCCTGGGCTGCACCTCAGGCAGCCGAATCAGGATCATTCAGTGGTGCTCTGGAGTCTGCATTTTTAAAGAACTCTAGGAGAATTATTTCATACCTCCTCCCCAACTGAGGGCCCCGTCTTATACTTCATAAAATAAGTTCACGTACACCCAGGAGAATTTCCTCACTTTCCTGCCACCAGAGCCATGTCTCCGTTTCCTAGCATAGTTCTTGGCATGCAACAGGCATCCGATATATATCAATGGAAAGAATGAACGTTCAGAGGGATAATCCCACCCCCTCTTCTCAGGGAGGTGTTAACTTTCCCTATTTCCTCAGGCCAGGGAAATCCCTTTGCTTTCCAGAAGTGGATGTTTAGGCTCCAAAACACTGATGCATTCAATTGAGAAAACAAACAAACTCTGTATTGCTCTCCCTGGCAGGTGTTAGTGAACCACTACATAGACATCTTGAGAGAGGGCTGAGCCAGCTCTCATCAAAATCATAAAGTCAGTGGCTTCCTTTTAAGAATGTTGTTTTTGCATATTTGCATGATGATACCAACACGGCTGGAAACTGGGGGATTCATGCTGGGTTCCAGATGAGGCTGGCAGGACCTTCGTCTGCTTCCTGCTCAACCTGACCTGACCCCCTGGGGAAACAACCTTTGCCTTTGGAGCCCAAAGCAGAGAAGACAGAGAACCAGACACCACTTCTCTGCCGGCCCTGAGCTGCTTTCCCAGCAGATGTGGCCATTTATCTAACAGTGCTTCTCAAACTCTGCCCTGCATCAAAATCACCTGGGAGGCTTGTTCAAATTGCTGGCTCCATCCCAAGTTTCGAATCCAATAGGTCTGAGGTGGGGTCCCCCAGATTTTCATTTCTGACCAGTTCACAGGTGTTGCTGCTGTGACTACACTTCCCATGACTACGAGTTTAGGAACCTTCGTCTATGGCAGTTCTTCCAAATCTGATGGGACATTTGCCACTCAAAGTGTAACCCCCAGTCAAGTAGCATTAGTGTCACCTGGAAACTTATTTGAAATGCAGAATCTGAGCTTCCATCTTAGAACAATTAAATCAGAGTCCTCATTTTAACAAGTCCGAGAAGAACCGACCCGGGGTGTGTGTTAAATATGCTAATTCCTGGTCTTCTCCAGGACCAGCTGAAACAGAATCTCACAGGGTAGGGTGTGGAAATCTGCATCTGTAACAGGGTCCCTAGGGGGTTCTTAGGCAGGGCAGTGGTAGAGAACCATTGCTCTGCACATTAAAATCACCAGGGGAGGTCTTGAAACTACTGAGGCCCTGATTCCCTTAAAACTAACTAAAATCTGAATCTCTGACAATGAGATCTAGCCTTTGGGATTTTAAAAAGTCCCTCAGGGTTCTAACAGGCAGCATAATTGAGAACCACTGGTCTTGGGTCCCTGCTGGATGTATGGGTTCCCCTTGGCTACCCAAAGTAGTGGTTAGAAGAGCTTTGAGTCAGAGTTGGGTCGGAATCCAAGAGAATGTGTCCTAGCGTTCAAATTATTATGGTTGGCATGGGGTGGGGGCGCGGGTTGGAGGAGCTCCAGGGCCCTTTGTGATCCAATTTCCCTCTTACTAGCCGGCTCTGCAGCCACCTGTGGCTACAATAGGATAGAAACTTGCAGGCTGTTAAGAACGTTAAAATGCAAAGGTGGGCACTTGTTCCGAGAAGCCCCTGTGAACACGCACAGGCCCAGCTGATGGGCATCATAATTTGACAGTCAAGTGTAGTTCCACTGTGTGTGGGTGCCCTTGGGGTGACAGCTAACCCACCAGGGGGGGTGCCCTAGAACATGTGAGGAGGGGGTGTGGCCAACCCAAGGTAGTTCTATACCCCCAGCTCTCAGCAGGTCTCTTGTGGGTCTGGGACAGTTTTAGAGGCAGGGGATCACCCCACTTCCAGAGGAAGGGCCGTGACCTGCCCGGTGGGGCTTCACAGAGCCTGGTCCTGAAGCCCAGCCCCAGAGACCCCCATCTTGGTCCAGGACACAGGCTTTTCACGGAGCGAGGGCAACTCAGAGGCCCCCGTAGATGCTGAGTAAAGAAAATGAAACTAAACTCATGCTTATCACCAAACATGATTTTCCTATGGTTGAAAATACAGTTAGAAAGTTGATCAAAGGGTTTTTCGTTTTAATCGTTTACCCGTTTAAATGCCTATGTTAGTTTCCATTGCCCTGTAACCAGTTACTGCAAACTCAGTGGCTTAAAACAACACGAACTATCTCGCGGTTCTATGAGAATTCCGGGTGGGCATGCCTGGATTCTCTGCTCAGGGTCCCCTGGGCTGAACTGACAGTGTCAGTGGGCTCTTACCTGGAGGCTCTGGAGAAGAATTGGGTTCTATGCTCATTTAGGTAGTGGCCGTTGAGGGTCTGAGGGCCCCATTTCCCTGCTGGCTGTCCGTGGGTCTGCTCCCTGCTCCTAGAGCCGCCTGTGTGCTTTCTCACTTGGTCCCCTCCATCCTCAAAGCAGTAACCCCGCACGGAGTACTCCTCACGCTGCAAACTTCTGACTGACTCTTCTACCGCCAGCTGGAGAAAGTCTGCTTTTAAATAAGGGGCATGTGATTTACATTGGACCCACCTGGATAATCTCCCTTTGGCCATCAAGGGAGTGAGGAGGTCAAGTAGGCCGTCGTATAATTTGGCCTACCACAATGCCTGTTTTATCTTGAAACTTATTAGTAATTTATTTGGGCACAATAAAGGAGGATTACAGCATGTGATGTATGCTCACATTTTCCTCAAAGACAAAATCTGGAAGAATCTGTGGCAATAACTTAACAAAGACTATCACTGGTTGTTAGAGTTATAAGTCATCTTTACTTTTTCTTTCTGCTTCTCTATATTTTCTGAACCTTTTGCAAGGAGGAAGTGTTAATTTTACAAAAGGGAAAAAGTTATCTTCAAAAGCAAAGACATCTGACTCTATTAGATGTTAAAAGATACTAAATTAACACAAATTTAAGTGGTGTGATACAGGGACAAGCACAGATATGTGGATCAAAGGAACAGAAAAATGTGGTCGAGACATAAGCTGATACCAATAATCAAATGTATCTCCAAGAAGGCAAAACAAAATGTTGGGGAAGGAAGGAACTGCTGGCTTCCTGGGGATGAGATAAAAATTTGGAGATGAAATTCCCAATCTTAGACTAAATCAAATTCAAATTGGATTGAAAAGTTAACACGAAAATGATAGACATATTAGGAAATACAACTAAATGTACAACTAAGACCTAAAGCTAAACATAAGGTTAGAAAGATGAAAAAGGGCTTTTGTTTTTAATCATCCACTGGTGTAAATTCCATAATCTCCAAAAATGGTTGATAAATACCTTCAAAGATCTATTTTCTGTAGGGGGTATTCCTCCTAGATGAATGTCTCAAGTATGTAAACTATAAACCACAAATAAAGGTGTTTCCACATTACTCAGGTACGCAGGGGTTCCCACCAGTGTGGATTCTCCCATGTTGCAAACTGTTTAGGTTCTGAGTAAAGGTCTTCCCACACTCCTGACACCCGCAGGATTTCTCACCAGTGTGTGTTTGCAGGTTTGCCCAGGTGGGCTGCTCTGTGAATGCTCTCTGAAGGCCTTTCCACATCACACCGGGTTACGACTTCTCTCCTCTCTTGCTGTCAAGCTGCTACTGTCCCACTGAGGGACAGCCACGATGCCCTGTTGTAGGCTCATAAACGGGTTGCGCTTTGATGGCCTACTCATTCTATATCTATTGACGACCTACTGTGTATCTAAGCTAGATGCTTTGGGGCAGAAGACTTGCTTGCCGCACCAAGAAGTGTGCAGTGCTGTGGAATTCAGGCCCGTATGAAAGTGTTTAGAATAGGACTCAAGGGGGAGTGGTCATCAAAACTGTGTTGTAGGTCCCTGTGCATTCCTCTGAGGAAAGGATCCCCAGTTTTTGTCAGGATTCCCTGGTTTATGGAAGATTAGGAATCCCTGCTCTAGGCTGGAAGTTACTAGGATCTGAATGAAGGTGTTTCTTCTCCAAGTTGGGCTGGGATTGGAAGCTGCATCTTGGCACTTCAGAGACTGTTCTTCCTTCGTTCTCAGGCACGTTTGGAGGAGCTGCATGACCGAAGAACTGAGGTCACAGGGTGCTTACACATTGGTCCTGTGTTCACTCTCCTCCCCCACCACGGTGGGACTGACCTTCTCCTCCACTTCCGTCATCCTCACGTCTGGGAGCCCGACTGAGAGCTGTCATCAGGGAAAGGGCCCTGCGTACAGATGGCTTCCTTGAACTTGAATTATGTATGAGCTGCTGCCAAGAAGCCACAGGGACTCACTGGCCCCCCTGACAGTGGAGAGAGTAGTTTTCCATCTGTTCATTTAAAAACTCATTTCCACCCAAATAAGGATATTTAAAGGATATTTAATTCTCCTCTCTCTCTCTCTGCTGCTCCCAAATCTCAGACCTTCTTCCTTGTAACAGAACTGGAGAAAGAGGATCCTGGAAAGGGGGAGTAACTCTCTGAGCATGAAACTTCCTCCCCAAAGTTGTTAGAAGGTCAGGTCACCTGCTTGAGACGAAGTTACTTGTTCTGTGGTGTGATTTTTTTTTTTTTTTTTTTTTTTTTTGGCTGCACCATGCGGTGTGGGATCTCAGTTCCGTGACTAGGGATCGAACCCGTGCCCCCTGCATTGGGAGCGGGGAGTCTCCTGCGGTGTGATTAAGTAGCCATATGTCTGTTCTCTGGACCCAGATGTTCTCCCTGACCTGGGGCCTGGTGATCCATGGGTGTGCTCTCTCAGGGAGTCTTCTTAGCCAAAGTGGACTGAAGCTGCCTCGGGGACAGGGATGCCCACAAGGCCACCATCTGCTTTTCTGGAAGAGACCTGAGGAGGGTGCTGGATGCAGGCTTCCTCCAACCTACATCCATGAGAGCCCCCCAGAAGGATACCCCAACTGTCTAGGAAGCCTCCTCTTCCTTTTCAGAGAGCAACAGGGCCCGCCATGTTGAATGAAGGGACCATTTGTGCTCTGGAAACCAGGCTCTGGGGTGACACCATTTGAATACTTACTGTGTGCCAGGCCCTGTGCTAGGTGCTGGGACCTGGGGGTGGGACAGAGTCCCTCCCTCACAGCAGATCACTCGCTAGCAGGGGAAGCCGAAAAGGAAGTTAGGGAATTACTCCAAATAAGTTATTAGGGCTGTGATAATGGATTCACAGGGAATGGAGGGAGGGGTTTCTGATCCAGGCATAAAGGATGAGGTTGAACAAATAGATTATTTCTGAACAAAGAGATTATTTCCAGTTTTTCATTTACTTACAGGCTTATCAGTCCTTGAAAACGGCATCCCTTCAAGCACTCAAACCAGAAAATGCACCCTTCTCACCCCTCTTTCCCTCTCACTCCAGATTCAAGTCCTCTTGCCAAGGTTACTGATGACATTCATGTGGCCAAATCCAGTGGGCACACCAGTCATTTAAAACGGTTGTTGCTCCCTCCTTCTTGAAAGGCTCTCCTCTGGTGACTTCCAGGCCTCCTCACATACCTTCTCAATCCCTTTGGCTGCTTTCTCTCCCTCCGCCAAACCTCTAAACGCTGGAGCAGCCCCAGGCTCTGTCCGAGGCACTGTCCTCTCTCCGTATTCTCTCGCTAGGTGATCTCACCCAGTCAGTGTTTTTGAACAGCGCCTACAGCATTTGATGACGCCCAAACACCCCATCTCAGGCCTGACCTCTTCCCTGAGCTCTAAAGGCCTTTCTGACATCCCACTTGGATGTTGAACGACTTCTCCAATGTAAAATATACAAAGCAGAACCCTCACTTTTCTTCTACTGGAAGCTTCTCCCCCATTCATTTCTGGGTATACACCCAAAAGAATTGAAAGCAGGACTCAGATATCTGTCCACCCACATTCATAGCAGCATTCTTCACAACAGCCAGAAGGTAGAAGCAATCCAACTGTCCACTGATGAATGAATGAAAAAAGAAAATGTGGTATATACACAATGGAATATTATTCAGCCTTGAAAACGAAGGAAACTCTGACACGTGCTACGATGAGGATAAAGCTCGAAGACATTATGCTAAGTGAAATAAGCTGGTCACAAAAGGAAAAAACGCTGTACGATTCTGTTTATATGAAGTACCTAGTGTAGTCAAATTCATAAAGACAAAAGGTCGAACAGTGGTTACCAGGGGCCGGGGGAAAGGGAGAATGAGGAATTCGTGTCAACGGATATAGTTTCAGTTTTGAAAGATGAAAAGAATCCTGGAGATGGGTCGTACAACAGTGTGAATGTACTTAATGCCATTGGACTGTCCACTTAAAAATGGTTAAAATGGTAAACTCCATGCTATGTCTACTTTACCACAATAAAAGAAATCTGATCATGGCGCAGCTCTCCCAGCTATAGCCCACTGTGGCTCCTGTCAGAAAGGTAATGTCTGAAATCCTTACTGCAGCCCACGAGGCCAGGCATGGTCAGATCCCAGATATCTATCTCAGCAGAGGAATTTCCTCTCCTCTCCCCACTCTGGCCACAGAAATATCTCCAGCACGTGCCTTGGAGACTTTATGCACTTCATGTTCTTTCAGCCCAAATTCTCTTCCCCAGCCCCTCACTCTTCAGGTCTCAGTGTCAACTCTACCGCCCCTGTCACGCAAGGAGCTCCGTTGCCTGGGGTACAGATGGTTCTGTGGAACCCGCCCCCGGCAGGCCAGAGCTGGAAGTTTCCTGTGGGGCAACCAGACCTCAGCTGCTGTCTTCCTCCCCACCCAGAGTCCTCCCCCAACCCAGGAATAGGTGTGGAGTGCAAGGTATCTGTGCCTGAGGCTCCGTCTTGGGCCGCTCAGGCCATTGGAGGGGTGTGTGTGTAGAGGGTTGTACCAGACTCCCACAGCCACTCCGCTTCTTCTCTGAACTGGTTCAATCTGGGATTTGAACAAAGGATCCCGTGGAGCGGGTGTGTTCCTTTCCTCGCCAGGCAGGGAAGGCCAGGGAGGTGGCCCCATCTGACTTTTCAGGACAGGGCACCGCGCCCAACCCTCATTCCGTGGCCTTCTTTCCTGGCTTTAGAAAGATTTCTGAGCACAATATTCCGGGCAGCTCCTCTCAGACCATGACACTGAATTATGGTTTCAAGCACAGAGGTATTTTCCTCTGCATGAGAAATCCTTCTCCTCTCCCTTCTTTGCTGACATCCATGTGTCTGGGGTGTCCATGGCTGGTGCTGACCCCACTCCTGGCTCCCCAGCAGCACGTAAACAAGCTACGGTCTAGGCTGTGCAAGCAGAGTTCAGGCCTGCCGGGACTTCTCAGGAGGCCACCCATGTCCTGCTGGCCTGGGGCTGCCAGGGCTCCTCCTCGATGGACATTGGGGCGGGTGGGACACAAGGGATGGTTGAGTGTAGGCTTTGTGCGCCAGCCTCTTCCTATTCTGTGACCTGGCAAACTACCTTACCCCTTTAACCTTCCATTTCGACAGCAGTAAAATAGAGATTCTACAAGTACCTACTCATTTCACAGAAGGACTGATGTAAGAAATAGAAAAGATAATGCATTTAGGAGCATAGCCCAATGCAGTGGCCCTGGCGCCATCACCGAGCTGGCCTCTGTGTGGGAAACGCACACCCTAGCCTGGAAGGCCCTGGGGCCCCAGTGCTGAGGGTCTTTGTGGTCCTCTCTAGCCCAGAGGCCTGGGAGCCCAAGAGTGACAGCAGGGAGCGAAGGGAACCAAGCAGAGCCCCTTTCCCTTCTCCTTCGCCTTCCTTTACCCGGCTGGCGCTCAGCAGGCAGTGCTCAGAGAGGCCTGGGCAACCTCCTGGCTTGGGCTGCTCTCTGACCTTCTGATGCAACATAGGGCAGCACACCGCTTCCTCCAGCGATCACCCCTCCCTGGAGACATCCAGTGGCCGACCGCTTGGCCCTGGGCGTCCATCCTCAGATGGCAGCACCTAATGCTTTGCCTGAGTCTCCAGGAAAAACAGGGGTGGGGATGTTTAGGACCCCAAAAGGGAATTCAATCCTCTTTGGCTGGGAGGGGGAGGCAGGGCCATGACTGTGCATGCTTCTCAGTCACAAGGAGGACTCTCCAGCTGAAAGAATGGATGGAGCCCCCCGTATTGGGGAGGCTGGGGTAGGGACAGTGCTGGGGTCACAGGGACAGATGGAGGGGCTTTGGCATTTTTAAGGAAATGTGTGGTGATTTTTGTTTTCAATGAAAGAATCTTTAGAAGTTATACTAATCACCTCTTTGTGTTCTGATGGCATCCTGTAGAGTCCAGGCGTGTGCAATTCTGGGTGCTCAAAGAGCAGCACTTCTAGGGGGAGCAGGGCATCCCAGGCAGCCCAAGCCTGTACGAGCCCCTGGGGGCGGGGAGCCAGGCAGAGTGGTGGGAAAGTGGCGGGAGCGTGCAGAAGGCTAAACCTCACCTCTTGGGACGTCTCCGGAGCCCCCCGCAGCCTGACCTCCACCCCTCCAGGTCAGCTCCCTCAACTCCTCTTACCTCCTCCCACATCCAGGAGCTCCTGGGTGTCCCTTCCTCCAGCCCCCACGTGCTCAGATTCCTTCCTGTCACAGAACCACGGTGCTGTCCTTCTGAGTCCACGTGGCTGGGCAGGCAGCACTGCCATTAGCTGACGAATGAGTCTCTTCCCCATGAGAACAGGGCCATGTCTGCTCCCCAAGGCCTAACACTCACATCTGAGGAATGGATGGATGAACGATTGTATCGGATGCCGTGTTAACGGCCGTCTTTCCCCAGACCGGAAGCCCCACCAGGGAGGGGCTGTCTGCTGCGCCACTGCTCTATTCCCGGCAGCACCATCTTTGGGTAGTTGGTCCCCTAAGTGAAATGAGTTCTCAGACAGCCTTGGCAGTGATGTGGGGGAAGGCGGGGCGTCCCAGTCTCCAGGAAAGGGGGCTGCCTGTGGGAAAGACACTAACAAAAGGCTCTCAGCTACAGTGATCCTGAGCAGCTCCAGACAGCGTGATAAGAATAAGGATACTTAATGCTGTGCCGAGTGCTTTACAAGAATCATGTCCCTTCATCCTCGCGACAGACCTATGAAGCTGATGCTATGGTCTTCCCTACAGACCATCCCTCAGGGCTTCTCGCCTAGCTGCTCCTGGTGGAATTTCCGTGGAAGGCACATCACAGCCCCAAGAAACAGAAACCCAACCCTGTAAAATACCCAAGCCAGCACACAGTTCCCATCCACAGCGGCACACGTTTCTTTGGTTTTATTATTACAGACACACCATGTCTCTACCACAACCGGGGAAGCCTGAGCTCTGGGTGCTCTACCTACCCTCTCTTTTCTACCTGGACAGGTCACACAGAAGGGTCCAAGCCACATGTGGGTGCGAGAAATGTTTGACAGAGCAGTTCAACTCATAGCTTATAAGGATGCCATTTCTACTTCTCCAACTGTGAAAGAGCTCTACAGAAACAGTGCCACGACACCCCCGTGATGCTGGATTGCTTGATTCATGTTTTGTGAGCTTCAGAAACTTTGGCTCCCTTTTCCAGAGTAAGTAGCATAGGCAGGAAGTTCCACATTTGGGACAGGTCCTTCCTGGAAGTGAATGTCAGGCAGTGACATCCAGGTCTCTGCATGCAATGGGCTAACAGTGTCGTTTAGGGGGCAAAAATTAAAAGTCTCTCTCTCTCCCTCCTCCCTCCACCCTCCCAAGGCTCAGATCTCATTACGGTGTACATTATGACCCAGGTACATTGAAGTGTGATATTTGGTTTCTAAAACATTCAGTCTCTTTGGCAAACTGAGAGAAACTGGTGGGGAGCTGCTGAAATGCATTCCTCCTGCGGTCCTTCGCACTAATGCTTCATCCTCTCTAATAACCGCTGGTAGACAGGGGCTGAAAGAGAGAGATGTGAAAGGTGAAAAAGTTGCAGGCTTCCCAGGTCTGTCTAGGATACTGTCAGAATTACGAGCACGAGGGCCAAGCAGCCTTCTTCTGCCATCCTCTCCTGCACAGAGCAGGTGCTTTCTGGCTTGTGAAACTTCGTATCTTACTCAGTGATGTTCTGAACCAGGATTTTCTACGTCTACTAGCTTGGGGCCACGACCTCATCATGGGCTCCTGCCAAGCCCCTGTGCAATATTCCCAGGTTCTCAAACCTAAAGACTCATATCAACCCTAAAAAGGTTGGCACTCTTATTATCTCCATCTTAGGGAGAAGGAAACTAGGTGTTCTGTGTCTGACCCCAAAGGCCATGTTTTATTGCACCATGATGTTTAGCTATAGACAGCAGATGGCAGGTTTGGGCCTGCTTGGGGGTAAGACCCAAACAAGTCTACAAGGATTTCAAACCCAGACCACACTTACCTAGTTTCACAGAGCTCTGGGTAGCCTGAAAGAAAACACAAGGTGTCAAGTTTTCTAGTGGATGTAATACCTACACCTGCTCATGGCAGTGGCTTTGCCCATTGCCATCCTTGCTCAGAAAAAAATGGTGGGGATGGGGGCTTCCCTGGTGGTGCAGTGGTTGAGAATCTGCCTGCTAATGCAGGGGACACGGGTTCGAGCCCTGGTCTGGGAGGATCCCACATGCCACGGAGCGACTAGGCCCGTGAGCCACAACTGCTGAGCCTGCGCGTCTGGAGCCTGTGCTCCACAACAAGAGAGGCCACAATAGTGAGAGGCCCGCACACTGCAATGAAGAGGGGACCCCGCTCGCCACAACTAGAGAAAGCCCTCGCACAGAAACGAAGACCCAATACAGCAAAAATAAATAAATTAATTAATAAACTCCTACCCCCAACATCTTCTTAAAAAAAAAAAATGGTGGGAATGAGGAAGAGGAAGGGGGATGTGGAACTGCTGGGCCCCGGGGAGCCACTCAGTCAGTCGTGGCAGCCCCAAGTGATGATGCGCTAGCCCCAACCAAGGGGGCTCTGAGGCGGACATTGCTGGGATGCCCCGAAGTCGGGCTTCCCCCCAGACTATCCACTGGAGCTTGCGGAGCTGGGACCGCACAGGGGGTGGCTCTCAGGAATAGGAACTCTGGGCCAAGAACCCTCCTCAAGGGGCGCGAAGGAGAGCCCTATGTCCAAAAGTAAAGGGACGTATTCCAGCTCCATACCTCTGGTTTAAAGACTACCTCCAGCAGGCTCTTCTGTGGGAATGCAAACCTTCTGTAACATGACCCGTATTCCCAAGGGGCTCCACCTGACCTGAAGGGAGCCTGAGTGGGACCCCTGGGCCCTGGGCAAGCTGGGGAATGGGAGGAAAAGCACAGAAAGTCCGAGAGGTTCTGAGACGGAGGTGGCGCTGAGGCAAGGAAGGGAGGTGCCCCACACAGACAGGGCCCTGGATCCGGCACCCACACCTCTGCCCAGCAGGGCCCCAGCACTGGCCATGGCGGGCTGCATCACAGAAAACAGAAGAGTGACTCGGAGCCCAGGCTCAGGGCAGGCCAGTCCGCTGTAAGGAAAATTCAAGATGGAGTGCCCTTCTCGGTCAGCTGGATTCCAGAGCTGTGTCCGTTCTCACCAGCTACGGCTTCCCCATGCACTGAGGCTCAGACGCCTCGCTTGGAAGGCCTCGGCTGTCGCCCACAAAGGAAGCCGGGGCTGCCTGGGTTCTTTTCTCCAAACTCCACACGGGCCAGGGCTAAGGATGCCCCATGGGAGTGGAGAGAAATTACGGGAGAGCCCTGGGAGGACAGCCAAGGAAGACAGGAGCCCAAGCACAGGACCCAAGGCTGTTCAGGGCCGGGGCCAGCATAGGCAGGCATCTTACCCTGGAGAACGCGGATGCCTGTCTGAAGATTTCAAGCGCAGAGTCTGCGAGCTCGTCCCCCCGTTCCTGAGGTCTGTTGGCTGCAGATAAAAGGAAAGGCAGCTTCAATGAGAGAGAAATGATTAGCGTGTCATTCATAACCACCAGGACTGAGGGGGCACTGTTGGGTTTTCTGGCTTACATTCTCAGACGAAGTCTTCCTTTATAACTTTCCATAACTCGTGGTGGAATTTGGCCCGTGGGGAGAGAGCTCAAAGAAAGGTGAATGCACAGGTTGAGGAGAGAGGCTAGGCTCCAGTGCAGCTTTGCTGGAGGTAAAGAGAGCTCACCCAGGGCGGGATGCTGCAGGAGGGGTGCTTTGACCCGTGTTCACAGCGTTCACATGTAACAAACAACTGGGCTCTGTTCGAACAGGGCTAGGACAGCCGGGCAATTCAGCAAAGAGAAATCTGTCCTTGAGCTGCTGGGTGTAGTGCCTTTGAACCAAGAGTTCCTAAGTTACTTTTCAACCAGACCCAGCAATGCCGTCCACAGATGCTCAGTCCACACATCCCACATCATTCTCATCTTTGCTTACAGCAGGGTTTCTATCGAGCACCAACGGCTGTGTATCGAGAAGGGCCAGCAGCAGGATGAGCGGGGACGTGGTTCTTTAGGGCCTTACCCGGAGGCTGCAGGACACTGGAGATGGCGTGGACCACGCCATTGGTGGCCATGATGTCAACTTCAGTAACAGGCTCCTTATTGACATTCACCACATTGTTTTTCTGGGAGAAAAAGAGACAGCAATTGTTGAACACCAAGCACGTTTCCCTTATCCATTCTTAAACCCAGCAAATGTTTACTGAGCACTTCCGGATGCCAGACCCTGTGCTAAGTGCTGGGGATACTCTGGTGACTGGAACAGACGCTGTCAGCTACAGACCTTCGGTCTGGGAGACTCAATTTCATCCTTGTGAGGACCCAGCATGTTGCAATTTACAAAATGCTCTTTTGTGTGATTCCCTTAGCCTCACAGCAGAGCGTGGTGAGGAGGTCGATATTATGGCCTCCTTTAAGCTGAGCAGGTGGGGCAGCTGGGAACAGAAGCCAGGCGTCCAGCTCCGGGTGAAGGGCTCTTTCCACTTTTCCTCCATGCCTGGCTTCAGAGTTTCTCACAGGGTAAATCTGTCTCAGGCTTTCCTGAACGACCCAAGGGAGAAGGGGGAACTGGAGCCTGAGACCGACAGGACCCTGACATCCCAGACTAGGAGCTGGGAGATTCTCAGGTGACCTGCAGAAGTCAAACAAGTCATGCCATCCCTGCCTGCCTTCCCGTGCTCCCGGGAGAAGCTGGTGAGCACAGGGATGGCTGGAGGCCAGGAGAGAGGCACAGGGAGCAGAAGCTGAGCCAGCCACATGCTGCAAGGGTGGTCCCTCCACAGGGTGTCAGTGGCCTTGGCTGGTACAGCCAGGGAGGCCACAGGCAGCTCCGCAGAGCTGGGCTGCCTATCTGTTCCCTCTCTTCAAGGTAGGGACCCTCGGAGGCAGCTCCAAAGGCAGCAGAGTAAGGGAAGGTTCACAGAACAAGCGTCAGAAGAAAAGGCCTCCTGGGTTGGTCTGGTTCATGGTACGGCTCAGTGAACCCCTGGACTTGGGGGGGATAGAGTGGGAAGGGGACTGGGAATTGATCTTTCAAGACTTGTAAGTAACTGTCATTTCCTTAAGGAAAGGGAGATTTAATAGCTTCTCCCAGATGCCAATCAGATGCTTTATTCCCCTGAAGATCTGGAAGTTCTTATTCCGGTCTAACCACAATCTCCCTTGATTTCCCTGAAGACTCTTTTTCTTTTCCTTTCCTTTTTTGTTTTTTGCAGTACGCGGGCCTCTCACTGCTGTGGCCTCTCCCGTTGTGGAGCACAGGCTCTGGACGCGCAGGCTCAGCGGCCATGGCTCACGGGCCTAGCCGCTCTGCAGCACGTGGGATCCTACCGGGCCGGGGCACGAACCCGTGTGCCCTGCATCGGCAGGCGGACTCTCAACCACTGCGCCACCAAGGAAGCCCCTTCTTTTTTCTTTTCTTTCCTTTTTTCTTCTCTTTTCTTTCAAAATACACTCAGAGATTCAAGATGCTTCTTAAACACAGAGTGTGTGTCTAATGCCATCCTAGGGACGAGATGTGCCCTAAATCCCAGTGGTAGGGCACGGCCAGCCTTTTAATTGTTCAACGTACTCACCGAGCTGACTTCCAACTTGTCGCCTTGGAGAGACTTCAGCCGCACCAGGGCCCCGATGCCTCCGCTAACCAGGATTTCATCGCCAACGTGGTATTTCAGGATGTTGGCAAGCTCCTTGGCGTTGCCTGCAGGTTTGTGGGAAAAGAAAGCAGAGTTAATCCTAAGGCTGGTAACTGGTGTGGTCAGGGAGGGCCCAAAGGAGAAGATGTAAGCAGTCACCCCCAAGATGGAGGACCCCCTGCCCAGGTAATAAGCACTTATTGAGCACCTACTGTGTGCTCTGCCCTCCGACCCACCATGTGCATAATGGTCAGGGAAACAAGGCATATGGCCGTGGCCATGACTCTACCTGTGCACTGGATGGGCTGCTAGGTTAAGTACATGCTTCTGTGATGCTGAGAAGGAGTTAATCTGTACTCTTCTGTGAGTATGACTCATGTTTCCATGACTAAATATTTGCTTGGAAAGCCAGGGGCCTTTACAGCACTGGCATGTGAGACATCTCATCATCAACATGGCTCCCAATAGTTATAACACAGTAGTGAAATATTTACACATTCTGCCCACAAATGCATATTTTGAGACGGCTGTTTCCTGAAGGGAGAACTTAAAAGAGTCGACAGCTGCGGTCTGGAGGAGCTATGGAGCCGATGAGGTCAGGGCCGAAGGGGAGATCCCTCCACAGCGTCCCTCCTCGTCACGTCTCAGCATTCCTTCCGGCCCACATCAGCTCCTCCACCCACTGCAGAAAGCAGCCAATTACTCGTAAAGGTGCACAGGCAGTCCCCAAATTAAGAGTGGGAGGCAATCTTAAGGCTGCCAGCTGCCCTCTCCTCTGCATCGAGGCTGCCCCTGATACTCATGTTACCAGCCAAATGGCTGGGCATCCCCAGGGCTTATGGACGGCTATTTCCAGCAACCTGAAACTGAGAACAGAGGAAGCTTTAAAGTATTTTGGGGAGTTCACTTGGTTATGGACGAATCCACATGAGTGCCACGGGATGGAGGCACCAGGTACAAAGGGATTTCCAGACATCTACAGCTTGGAGCTGGCAAGAGTTTCCCTTCCACAAAAATACGGCCTGGAGGTGCTGAGCCAAGCCAGCCCCCAGGAGGGGAGAGGTCTCCTTCTTCTGAGATCTCTAACATCTGGATCGACCTCTAACACGGGGGACGGGCTCCATGCTCCAGGCGTGCTGGGGTCTAATCCTGCCCACAGGCCTGAGGAAGGGCGTGTAGGGGGAGCTTTGCCCAATCCCTCCCTCAGCTCCCGCACAGATGAAAATGAAAGGCAAGCCAAGCAGGCTTGGGACACCTGGGGAATATTCCGTTCCTCCTGAACAGAGAGAGAATGGCAAGTTTATGTCCAGGATGAATGTCTCCCCTCTCCTCAGGAACATACGTCAGCACCACAGACACAGGCATTCACTTAGCAATAGGGAAAATTAAACAGGACACAAATTCGGTTCACAGCTACCCGAGCTTTTTGTTCTGTACTCCAGAGCGGGAAGGGAGGTGTAGACGATTTGGGTCCCAAGGCTTAGCCAAGATCCTTCCTCCTCCTCCTCAGACTCACCCTTCTGCACTGGGTGGATGCGTCGTTCACAGGCATGCGTCAGAGTAAACACCGCAGGCCCATCCTACCTCCGCACCATCATAGCCATTATCCCATTATTGATGGGGGACATGTGCCCAGCATTGTTGGCAATGCTCATTTAATCCTTATTAACACTCTGAGCAAGGTACTCTTACCACCCCCATTTTACTAATGGGAAAACCGAGGCCCAGAGAGGTTAAGCAACCTGCAAGAGGTCACTCAGCTGGTAAACGCCAGAGCCAGGGTTTGGTCTGCTTTCAGGTAATCTGGAAGCCCAAGCTCTTCACCACTAGATTGTCTCTCAAACATACTCAACATAATTGCTCAGGGCCTTGAGGAGCTTCTCGGTAAAGCTTTCATCCCGAGGTACATGTGATGCAGGTAAATGGCTTCATGAGCAGGTTCTCACGGGTCCACAGGGGAAGCCATGCCTTGTTGACTGGGCTGGTGGTCATCTACCCTCAATTCCCTTCTACTCTTCTCTGGCTTGTTCACTGCCCGGGGAAGCTGACCACCGGGAAGTGCATCATCCAGGCTCCCTCACCCTCCTGCGATCAGCTGCCAGGCGGCCGCTGAAGGAGGCCAAGGCACCCAGTGGCCTCCTTGCTGTGGTTCTGACAGCAGCTGTTTGTGGCTCTAGCCACGGTGCTATACCCCCCCTCCTAGGGTCTCCCCGGACCGGCCCTCCCCCCACCATCCCCTGCCCCCAGCTCCCCCAGGCCTGGAGCGGTAAACACTGGGTACCATCACCCTTTGCTGGTTCCTTTAACCCTGCCCACACCTCTGCAAATAGTCTTGTCATTAAATTCCTTACAGTCAAACCCTTCATAATGTGCCAACTGTTTCCTGCTGAAACCGTGACCGATACAGTTACTTTAGAGAAGTTGAAAAATGTACTTAGGTTGCTCTTTACCCAAGAGTTTGTTCAGCTCTCCCGGTGGCAAGGCTTGGAAGGCTTCATTGGTAGGGGCGAAGACCGTGTAGACCCCTTCCCGGTTGAGGGTCTCGGTCAGCCCTGCAGACTGGATGGCGGCTACCAGCATGCTGCGGATACATACACGGAAAAGGTCACCCCCCTCTGTGTGTGTGAGAGGGGGTTGTCATTTGCCCAAACACCGCACCGCTGTGGGTAGGTGGAGCCCAGAGCACTGGCATTCACACCCCTTGCTGGTTTTCGTACAGACAGGAAACGATTCCTTTCTGCATCTTCTCTCCATAGATGCTAAGCTCAGTTAAAAGCCAGAAGTCAGTGGCCAGAGGCGGAAGGAGGTAGGGAGAGGTCAGTGCCATGGCTGACCCAGAGACTGACTGAGCCCCAGGGACCGAGGGATGTGATTCCGGGGAGTGGGGGTGGGGCAGAGGGTGGGCGGTCTCCTAGGCTCTCGTGCAGATGGCTGAATTCAGCGACAGGAAATGCTCGATGCCACAGCACCCAGTGGTGAGTGAGCAAGCCAGAAATGGAGAGAGCGAGGCAAGAAAACAAAGGGACATCAGGAGCCTGAGAAGGAAGGAAACTTCAGGGGCAGTAAGCAGACACGACACAGAGTGAGGCTCACCATGCGCGCAAAGCCAGGTGTGCTCAGCTCCCCTGGGACTTAAAAAGGAGAGCAGGATGTTTCCCTTGCCCTTCAGGAATACAGGTGCAGCCCCCTCCCTGTTCCCACGGGTGTGAGGATTACCCTCCCAGAAGCGACCCTTCTTCTCTACCTAAGTTTTCAAGGTGACCCTCGTCCTTTCCGAATCCCTGGCTTGGGAGATCACACGGGCGCAGGGCCAGTGTTCACTGGAGCCTCGAGGAAGTGGGGAGCTCGACAGACAGCTGAGGCCACCGTCCTGCCCCAGCACGGCCACTTGCAGAAGCACCGCCCTGGGATGGGGCCGGTTACCTGAAGCGACTGTCTCCCTTCAGCACGTCCATGACGGTGCCCACTGGGGGGGTCAGCACTCGGTCCACGGTGAACAGGGTCCCGTACCTGCCCCTCTTGTCGTGGGCGGCGATGCAGCTGTTCTCAATGCACAGGCTCTGTACAAAAGAGGGGCAGAGAGAGGCCAGGTTACCCCCCAACCCAAAGCAGGGGCCTCCCGATTTGTTCAGGGCATGTCCTGATGGCTTCATCCGCAGAGATCAGTGAATATATACGGGGCTGCAGCGTCAAGACTAGGATAAAAGCATGTGTTTCCTCCAGGAAAGAAGAAAATAAAAATGGCGTTCCTTAAAGAAAGAAGAGCTATAGAGGCCCCAATAAATGTACAGAGAGGGCCCATAATGGGATTATTACGTGACACGAGAGGGCCATTGACAATGATCAAATAAAGAGATCGAGTCTCTTCATTTATTTATTTAACAAACGACAACCGTCTTTAGCCAAATGGTGCTGGCTGGTCCCGAGCCAGGGCTATGTTGTGTTGTACTTCCTATTTGATATTCCAGGGTAACTACTGGGTTTGAAGAGAGAGAAGAAACAGGAGAAGAGGGAAGAGAAGCTTCTGGACCAAGGAGGGCTGAGTGTAGCTCCTGCTTATTGAACACTTTTTTTTTTTTTTTAACACGAATATAGCTTGCATTTCTTGGAGCTGAGACAAGGAAAGAGCACGATTGAGGGCCCAGAACTTACATTACGGTAAACAAAAACTCTCAGTTTTTTGCCGCCCAGAGTTTCTAGGATCTGTCCGTGGTACAGATACTTGGAGGCCAGCTGATCTTTAATCATGTGGCTCAGAAGCAAATTCTTCAATCGGGCATCAACTGGAGGGGTTCCATCTGCAAGAGGAGGTGTGGTCAGGTCCAGACAATGCAGCAGAAAGCCCGTCCCTCCTTCCATTTGGAAATAGAAATTGAGAAATCAAGCAAGGCTGCCAATATTCCTTAACATCTGGCATCTTCTGAGAATTAAAAAAAAAAAAAAAAGTCTAGATAATCAAGGGTGTTTGGAATTTTGCCCTAAGAGGGAGTGGTAGGCACGGACACAACTTGGCCCTTCTCTGCCTTCCCCATGGCCATGGCTCAGCTGTATCCTCACTCTGACCTCCTGACTATCACATTGGCAACTGACCCCGCAAATAAAAAGACAAGGGAGTGATCTGCTCTCCCAACAGATGCACACTCTTGAATTCTGAGGACAAGACTGCATCCTCTGCTCTACCAAATGAAATGGCAGGGCCTCTTCACTTTCTGGTGAAGTCACATCTGCTTTTGGCTGAGCTGGGTGGAAGCACGAATGGTCCACGGGGAGCTGTGAATTGGGGAGGGTGCTGTGGAGGTGACAGCGGTGGGGCAGCTGTCCCCAGAGACAAACGCACAGGGATGCCTTCCCCACGATACCTTTGAAGACAGAATTCATGGGGGCCAGGAGAGTCAATCGCTCAGTTCCAGAGAGATGAGTGCCAAGGCCAGCTTGTCTGAAAAGGTCAACGGCTGTGGAAACGTCAGACTCCGCAGCCAACTCAAATAGCGTCTTGGCTATAAGGAAGGAGAAAGTGGGCTCAAAAGTTAGAAGTACTGTTTTCATTTATCATTCGTCCATCCCAGAGCATGACATACGTCAGCAGGCATGTCATCTCTTGAGTCAACAACCCCTCTAAACACTGCTGGGGCACAGCGGGTTTGTGTCATCAGGGGAATGGTCACCCAGAAAACCTCACCGGTTGGGGAAGTGAGGTGAGGCTCAGTTGGGCAGAGGGCCTCTGTCCCAGCCCTTGGTCAGGGTCCTGTCCAATGCTGGGGAGGAAGAAAGCATTTGTCTGTGTCATGGCTTCTGAAGAGTTGACAATGCCAGTGACCACACCCACAGAAAGTGTTCTTCTGGGTTTGTTTTTTCCTATGAAATTCCCTCACTCGTTAGCAGTAGAACTGCCTGGAAATCCAGGATGGGGTAAGGATGCTGAAGGGGACCCAAGCCAAAGTCCATTCAGTCATTTTTCCCTGGGTCAGTGACCCTGGGATCCTTGGGCATGATTGAGAAGGCAAACGCTCTGAAGTCAGCAAATGGCCCTCTGCGCCCAACCAGCGCGGGCAGATCTTCTGAAAGGCTTCCGTGATTGAGTCGCTCCCTCCCCAGACACCTCCAATGGCTCTCCCCTGCCCACAAGGTAACGCCTGGACTCCCAGGCCTGCAGCTCAAGACTCTCCAAAATCTGGCTGCAACCTGCCAGGTGCCCAGGCTGTCTCTCCTGGAAGGCTGTGAGCTGGGTGCAGACAGGGAAGCGGCTCCCAAGATCCCCAAATTCCCCCAGCCGCGCCACCGTGGACGGCACAGGGGACAGCAGACCCGGCAGGCCCGAGGCCCCCGAGGCCTGGATCACCTGAGTCTGGAATGAGCAGCTCGTCGATGAAGTGGATCACACCGTTGGTGGCCACGACGTCTTTGTTGGAGATGATGGGCTTCCCGTTGATGGTGAGCGTGTCCCCGCTGCAGCCCACCTCCAGCGTGGTGCCCTCCAGGGTCTCCAAGGACAGCCCCGCCACGATGGCTTCGGAACACATGGCCGACTTCAGGATGTGGTTGTTTAGTAGGTCTGGGGGCCGAACAGGACACAGGTCAAGTCAGTGCCAGCCGGGCTGACCTGAGGCGCCAGTTCGCCGCCTGCCCTGGCTAGGATTCCATTCTCTCCGAGGCTAATAATCAGACGAGCCTGGGGTACCACGTGGCCTGGATCCTCCTCTTTCTCTCCTCCTCCTAGCCTCTAAAACTAGTTGGGCTCCGTGCAGTCTACCTGAGTTTGAATCCCTGCTCGGCCACTTAGCAGCTGTGGGACCCTGGGCGAGTCACTGAGCCTCTCTGAGTCTCAACTTCCTCATTGGTCAAGTGGAGATAAGCACAGCATTCATCTCCTAGGGCTGATTGTAAGGATGACGTGAAACTCTGAGTGTGAGCACCCAGCACAGCGGCTGACGACAGAGTAAACGCCCAACAAGTGCTCGTGATTAGCTTCTTAGTACCTGAACTTCAGGGTGAATTCTCTTATTTGTATCTGAACTTCCCAGATAGGGGGAAAACTCAAATGAGTTTACCTTGGGATTTTTTTTTTATCTACGACCTTTATGAAAATGTAAAGTGTGGCAGAAAAAGATGAAAACTGTAGCAAATGAAAGTTCTGAATTATTTATACATTTTATTTGTTTTTGTTCATTTTACCCCAAGGGTCTACTTAGTTGTCAGGGCCTGTTAGAGGTTGGGGACGGTGATCAGTAAGACATGGTCTCTGCGGCCCCATTCACTCCACCCGTAAATCATAGAATCGTTTAATTACTTGCCCAAGTGCTGCTTTAGGGACAGGGCAGGGGCTGGGGGCGCTGAGGCTGCAGGAGCAGTGGAGGGGACGTGCCCCAGTCCCAGCCAGGCAGAGCCGTTCCGGGACTGTCGCTCACCAGGGTCCCCGGGGCCCTTTGTCTTGCGTGCTCACCACGGAGGCGAGTTCCAATGTGTCCTGAGTGTGGGAACCAAAACCGCACTGTCACAGGCAGGAGGAAGCTCTGAGGCCCCGCAGAAGTGCTGAGGGCCTTGAAGGCCAGTGCTGACCCGATTCAGCCAGTGGGGAAGACAAAGGACGGCAAGACCGCGGTGGGAATGAGGCCTTTGGGGATTTAGTTTCTCAGGGAAGGAAGCTGAAGACCGGGGGTGGGGAGGTGGGTGACCTGCCAGGGCCCCTCGGAGGGTGAGCCAGGCCAGGGCTGGAAGCCAGCCTGCGAACGGGCACTTCTCGTCCATCTGCCGACCCGCTAGCAACCAGGAGGCTGTCAGGTGGACCGTGGCCGCCCGCCCTCCAGCCTGCAGTGGCAGCCCCACACACAGCTCCCTCGCTTTGAGCAAACAGCTTAAAGTGGGAAAAGGCAGATGTGCAAAAGGGATACACTTGGGGTGTTTTTTCACTTTATAATAAGGTGTTCTGATAGCTACAAAGATAAAAATGTGCCCCGTACAAAACATGTTTTAGGGGGAAAACAGCTCTAACTAAAAAGCTAAAATGCTGAGATGCACCCAAGTCTCATCTCCTCGGAAGCCTTCAGGATCCTCAGGCTGCGGATGCCCATCTCTGCCCTCATCCCTGTGACCTTGGGAGTATCTCTGAGTACTACGCTCAGCACATCAGATCCCCAGTGACCCGTTTTTAAGCCTGTTACACCAACGTGGTTTAAACTTCCTTGACTGTACCATGCTCACTTTTGCGGCCTGGGTTCCTGGCACCACAATATCTGGACATAAGAGATCCCCATCTGTGCTTTCAGAAATGTGCCCTTTCCCAGCCCTGCATAGCTGCAAGGAGAACGTTTTACATTTATGGGGTGTCTGAAATGCATTAGGCATTTCGAAGGTGGGTTTAATAGATTCAAAAGAAATGAAGTCATCCCTGGATTATATTTGGGAGGAATAAGTGTGATTGGAGGGTTGGAGTGCGCAGGGGACCTGGGGCCTACTCCCCTTTGAAGGGGACCCAGGGACCCGCAAGCAGCATATCAGTGGTCCTGGAGTTGGGGAGCTGGGGTGGCAGAGCCTGGCCTCCCTTCCTAATCTCCCTCACATGCCCTCACATGGTCCTTCCCTCTCCTCCAGCAATAATCGATACTCCTCCTAACTTATCAGCTCACTGAGAAGGTTAGGAAGGACTCAGCAATGAAGAGTCAAGAGTTGACTGTTTCGGGTTTTTCATTGTAATTTTGGATTATACCTGAGGCCCCCGGCCAGACACAGGAAGAGTTCAAGGGTCAACATGATGATTCCATTTCGAGGATGCCAGCACCTGCCACCCCCTCCCCACACCTCCAAGCTGCTGCCCACTCCGGCAGCCTCACTCTAGCTTTGATCATTTGGGCCTTTAACTCTTCCAGACTCTGGCCACAGCTTGCTTTGGACCTCCAGCTCGACCTCCCTCCTCAGCCCAGCTGTGTCCCTAGAAAAAGGCTGCTGGATTCCTCACCCGCCCCTCTGACCAGCGCTCTGCTGTGGCCTCTGCAGAGATACAGTCAGTTGGGCGCAATGGGACAGGACGGCAGGCAGCGTGTCTATCTTGGACAAGAGCAGGCCTTGGCCTTAGTCTGGCCACTCCAATGACACGGCAGCAGAAGCCCAGGGGTGCTCACCTCTCAGGGCCTCTGGGTCCCCCAGGATCCGGTTCAAGGTCTCAGCAGGGATTTTCTCGAAGGCCTCATTGGTCGGAGCCAAGAGTGTGTACTGGCCGTCACCTTCGAGCAGGGTGTTGAGCCCCGATGCAGCCACAGCAGCCTGTGGGGAGGGGAGAAGATGCAGCGTTCCCTGAAGGCTCTGGGCACGCATGGTCTCACCAGTGCTCCTCTGGAGGGATCCAGACTTCTGTAGAAGCCCTGGATGAAAAGATAGGCTGAACCAAGGCTTACATCTTCCCATGGCCTCCAGGAGCCTTGCCAGCCTGAGCTCCGCCCACTCTGACCACCTCTTAGCTGCTGCCCTGCCTTTCTCCTTTCCACCCCGGGGCTGTTGTCCTGCTGTTCCCTCTGCCCTTGCCCCCTTCTTTGCTTCTCTGATTCCTATTTGTTCCTTGGGCCTTGATGAAAATGTCATTTCTCTAGGTAGTCAACTTGGTGTTGCCCAGCCCCTGCCCCGCCCCCAGATGAAAATGAGTCTATTAGACACACTTGTACAGCTTGCTGTCCTTCTCACATCGTGCAATTCAATCGTTACTGGCGATAATTATTTGTGTGGGCTCCGTGAGCATAATGATGACATAACGCCTTCTCTACAGAGCAGGAAAATGATCTTCTAAAAGCATCCGGCTGCTCCCAGGATGAGACACACTCCTCGCAGGGTCTGCAAGGCCCCGTAGGATCGGGCCTCACCAGCCTGGCCACTCCCGCCTCACCTGTTGGCTGCCTAGTACTCTTCACTCAGCCCCGCAGGCCTCCTTCCTGCTCATCCTGCTTCGGAGCCTTACTCTCCATCTCCCTTCTGCCAGCTCAGCTCTTGCCCCTGTGTCTTGTATAACTGGTCATTTCCAATATTCAGGCCTCAGCTGAAAGGTCACCTCTTCCAGACAGACCCTTCCCGGACCAGCTGGTCCCCATGGGCCTCCTCTGCTCACCACTTACTGCCTGACTTCACAGCACTTAGCATGACCTGTGACTGCCTTGTCTGTTTCTTGTCTGTGTCCCCCAGAAGAATACCAGTGCCAGTGGGGACAGAGCTTTGTCTTGTTCTCCTCTATTCCTCGGGCACACAGAGCACACCTGGGAAGTAGCAGGTGCTTAACGAGTATGTGTTAGCAGAAGGACAGATGGGCATTCGGAAGAGCCAAAGGGAAGAAAAAAGGAAGGAATATGTACCAAACCTAAACAGTAAGAGGACGTTACTCAGTGGGGACCAGCTGCTATAAATCAAAAGCTGTGCCACCAACTTTGTGGGAACATTGTCCCCCTGCAGACCCCTGACCTTTGAGTGACCCGGAAGGAAAGCATGGGAAGAGCTTAGAGGGCAGGTTCCCTAGGGCCCTCCAGAGCCACTTCCTAAGGACACCTGAGTGCCAGCCCAGCCTGGGGATGTTTGTCTCTCTGTGTTGGCGATCTCCAGGGGAAGAAGCATCCCACGCCCACTTGGTATCCTTTGTGGTCAGGAAGTTCTCCTTGAATCGGGGCAAAAACCCTGACAGGGCAGCCTGTGCTAACTTCCTCTGAGCAGCCGGTGCCAAGAGGAAGGCCCATTTGCCACCCCAGTAGTAAGATAAATGCCTGCTGGGCAGGGGGGCAGGAACAGCATTCTGGGGCCCCAGAGCAGGCAGAACTCAAGCCAGAAGTCTAATCCCAGACTCCGTGCCTGTGTCTATACTTGTGTCCTCTCTGATGGTCAGGGCTCCAAGGAAACAGGGGTATGGCTACATCAGGGGTCCCATGGTGGGGTCGTGTGATCCAGAAGATCATGCAGGCTGAAAGGCCATTTATCTAGTCCCACACGAGAGAACCAGCAACTGGGAGGAAGGGCCCTACCACCGCTGGAACCCACAGCGCATGCCCAGGCAGCCGTCCTGCTGCAGCCACCGCCTCTGAGCTTCCCAGGGGAGTCAAGGAAGGGAAAGTAAATAGGAGACCAGCAGGGGGAAGTTCCCAGCAGGGAATTATCATGTCTCCTTGGGGTCAAGGTGACAGCCTGATTAGTGGACTCGCCATGTTCATGGGAATTTCAAGGAACTTGCTCCATGTCACCTAAGCGCCCACGAACATGGAGACATCCTCCACCCCTCCCACAGAAGAAGGCCCTGTTGGGAGGTGGTGGGTCCCCAGCTGGGCCTCCCCCGGGACAGTCCCTCACCCGAAGGGTCTCGAAGGTGTCCTCGATCTCGATGATCTGCTGGATGTTGTTGGAGATGGTGGAGATGACCTTATCAATGAGGTGCACCACACCATTGGTCGCATGGTGGTCGGCTTTCAGCAGCCGAGCACAGTTGACAGTCACAATCTGCCCAGAGAAGGAGCAAGCGTGAGCAGTTAACACCTCGGAGGCACAGCCTCGAAGGCCCAGGCGGGGAAAACACAGGACAGAATGCGGCTTCCATGAGCGGCGGAGAAGCAGGTGCTGGAGGCAGATGACTATGCACAGCTGACCTCACCCGCGGGACACCACCCGAGAAGCCAGCCCCACATGTGGACCGGGCGCGGGCTCAGCGGGGGCACGGGGCAGAGCTGTGGAAGCGGGATGCCCTACCCCGTTGGGATAGTGGTGGATTTGGATGTTGGAATTCTGGTACATGGAGGTGAGGGCCATGCCATGTTTCAGCTCGTCCGTCAGGACCCGTCTGTCCACCATGTGGTAGCGGAGGGCGTTGAGCAGCTCGATGTTAACGTTGCTCACCAGTGAGTCCAGTACTTCCTAGGAGGAGGGTCAGCGCGGCAGTGAGGGGGCTGCAGGCCCCACGTTCAACAGAGGGGTCCCTGCCACCCTGGGAAAGGTTCCCCGGGGACCCCCATTCTGCCAAGGACCCCCACCCGTGAGCATCAACGTCTGTCTGGACACTTAAATGGATGGGGCATTGGAAGCCACCTGGGGAGGCTTATTTTAGCTCAAGTGCCATGGCTTTATCTGAGGGCTTAAGGAAGACATTTCCTGAGACAGTGGGAAATCACTAGAGAGTCTCAGTAAGAGCGTCCCCAGTATGGGTCCCCGGGCAGAAGGAGGTCATCTCACAGCTGGCAAGGAAGCCCAGGCCTCGTTGCTGGGGGCGAAGATGGTGAAGCTGCCAGGCCCTTCCATCTCGGGCCTCAGCTTCTCCGTGCGGTCCGTGTACAGCTGAGAGGTGGTAGCACCAACGACTCCGAGGGTCTCGTACAAGTTGGAGAGCGGCAGGGCTGCAGGGGCAGAGGACAGAGCGGGGATGGCCTGTGGGATGCCCTTCCAACCAGACCATACCCTTGTCTGAGATGGGATGGCACACCCGCTGGAGAAGGCCAGAAAGCCTGCTGTCGGGGAGCCCAAAAGGCTGGTCACGTGCTTCTTAGAACAACTCCACAGGCCAAGTGCCTCCCTACTTGAACTCAACTGATTGGTCATTCTTAATCATTTTTAACTAAAGCAGAGCAAAGCTTTTGTTCATAGACATTTAGATAACACAGGTGGGAACATACACCGGAAACAGATATCCAGTTACAAGCTAGCCTTACGGATCTATCTAGCTGTTTTTGAAACTGGTTGCCTAATGGCCTCCACCAGAATGAAACAGATCTTGGAAGTACTTTAGGTATTTATAAGTAATAAAATGTTATTTCCTGAAAGTAGCCGGAAGCTCAGGAGGCCCTTCCCCTCACACAGGGAGCTTCGTGTTCCTTTTAAAGGGCCTGAAACTAAGGCCCAGAGGCTGGGTCCCACCTTCCAGGTCATCTCCTTCCCCATCCCACGTTTCCCACCTGTCCTGCCACCGAAGTCAGGAAGGCCCCAGCTCCAGCCCATGCCGACCACACCCCTTTCGTGACCATGGCACCAACCAAATCACCCCCTTCCTTTTAAGTCTCACTGTCACATTCTCAACTAACGAAATAGCGAAGATTTCAAAGTTAAAACAAGCAAAAAAATCCTCCTCTGTACAGTCCCCAGGGGTGCGTGGGGCTAAAGGAAAGGATCTAGGAAATTCTCAGGTACCACGTCGTCCGTGGACCTGCATGGCCATCGTGGGACCCTACGAGCTCCATTGGGATGGCTTCCGACAGCGTGAGGTGGGGCGGCCTGGTGTTCCCAGCCCAGCCGGAGACCAGGCCCACGCCATCCACTCTCCAGCAGGGCTGATGAGAAATGCTGGATGTGTTTAGAATCACTCCCAGCCAGAGACAGCAAGGCCAGAAGCCTGTGCCTGGTGCAGGGGGCACAGGCAGGTCAGGATCGGAGTCTGTTCCCCCAGCGTGTTAGGCAGTCGGCTTGTACAGGAAGGAGCAGCGCAGGAAACCCGCTGTTTCCAGCTTCCATCCTCTGGCCCTGTCATGGAGCCCCATCCCTTGGACCCCCATTCCGACTCTGCTGCCCTTCACGTGGGTGCTCCTCTCTCCCTCCTTCCTTTCCATCCGTGCCAACAGGCAAGGCTTATTCACCTGCTGGACAGCCCTTCTCTCCCGGGACCTTCTCATATCCGGGACAGCACTCGTAGCTGATGACTCTGTAACGAGACACACACGTGTGTTAGGCAGGACTTCCCTCCCGCTCCCGTGCCATCAGCCCTCGCTCTGGGAAGGGACACGATGGGGCACATAGCCTGCTCTCAGAGGAGACCACACGCTCGGTCATCTTTGTGCCTTTCGTTGGCAAGAAGCTTGTCACGCCTCTTCAGCTTTGTACAAGGTGCCCAGCAGTCGCCATCACCTACAGCAATGCAACCGGGATACAGTCAGAGGATGGTGGCAGCATATCCGCGGTGGCATTAGAAAACATCCTCACCAAAAATGTATCTCCAACACAATTCATGGGGAACCCAGTGGGCAGCATTCCCGAGAGGCAGCAGGGAGGAGACGAAGGAGCCCTGGGCCTTTCTGGCTCTGAGTCTGCCACTAACTAAACCAGACCACGCCAGTCAGTCCCGTCTCCTCTCTGGGCCTCAGTTTCTTCATCTGTAAGATGTATGCATGTAGTGTGCAATGGTCATTGGATTAAACAGCCCATGGTCTTCTGGTTCTCTGACGTACTAACCAAGAAGGGTAGTGTATTGTATATATGATCAAGTTTTTCTCAATCTTCACGATCACACTTTAAAATAAAAACAGAGCCCCCTTTTTTTTTTATCAAGACGCTTGTTCTTCTGTTTCTTTAAATTAAAAACAAAGTTTTTATCAATGAAAACATTATATAGTTTCAAAATCTACAAAGGATTCTATAGTAAAATGCTCCCCATCCACCCTCACCCCTCAACCATCTCCTTGTCCTTCCAGGAGGCAACTGATTGCCAGTTTGTGAGATTCTTTGTATTTGGATGAACAAGTCTGGCCGTTTATGGTTTTAAACTTTGAAGTCATTTGGCAGAAAACCTTAAAGCCTCCTCTTCTAACTCAGACTGGTCCACTGTGGAACACTCACCACCTCCTGGAGGTCTGAAACGCAAAGCTTCAGCTAAAACATCCTGGTGAGACCCAGAAGACTGAGAATTTCCAAGGTCACAAGGAAGGAAGCGTTCTAGGAAAGACTTGCTTCATAGCAAACCCCCTGTCCCGTCGAATGCCACCCCTGCACCAGCGGCGTGAGCACAGCCCCTCCTCGGAAGCCCTGGAACCAGAAGCCAACAGCCCTGTCCTTCCCCTTCCTTTCTTTCACATGGATGTGCCCTTCAGGACAGGAGAGAACTCAGCCTTGAATTGCAGCGGCTTTACCACAGAACCGCTCAC
The DNA here is from genome assembly GCF_059928025.1 of Delphinapterus leucas. Taxonomy (NCBI): domain Eukaryota; kingdom Metazoa; phylum Chordata; class Mammalia; order Artiodactyla; family Monodontidae; genus Delphinapterus; species Delphinapterus leucas. The sequence goes on along the minus strand of NC_143131.1, from coordinate 114,623,654 downwards.
CGCGGCCACTCACAGGGTGTGTAATGACATCACCAGAAGAGAAGCAGGCAGATCAGACAGAAGTCTGGACTTTGGAGGGGGGGAAGGTGCTCTCAGTGAGCCCAGGACATTCTGCTCTTACTAATTCCACTGGAGTTGTCTCAGGGAAGGCCGGGTGAGTCATGTGAAGATGAAGCCTGGCTCATCTGTTATCCACGTTTCATCTTCTTTTAACTCATCTTTCAGAGACAGATTCGTTAGGATTCTCAGGCTGCTAGGGAGCTGTGGGTGTCACTGTGCCAGAAATGAGCCCCCAGGATATTTCTGAGGAGTGACACCATGCACATTCTTCTCTGCCCTGCTCTCTCCATCCTCCTGATTTCCTCTTCCCCCTTCTCTCGCAGCCTTCCTCCCAGCCTTTTCCTTTCTAACCTTTCAGCCCTATTTAAAAGGGTTAAACAGGCTGGTGGTCTCAGGACTGATCTTGACCAACCCACGGTTTTCTCTTTGAAAACCAGTCATCTCCTGCAGCAAACGTGAGATCTGACTGACACACAACCTTTCAAAGGCAACAGGATGTAACTAAACAGTATTAGAATCAGGAGACTAGGCTTGTCATCCATCAATACCTAGCAGGGTGGCCTTGAAAGTCCATTTCTCTCTCTGGGTCTCAGCTTCCTGATCTTTTGTAAAATAAGGTGAAGCTAAAGTAGATGACCTCTAAGGTTACTTCCAATTTCACACTCACAATTCCAGCCAATGGGATTATTTCTAGGGGGTAGAGAAGCACTTTTTCAAAGTAGGATATGTCTGCCAGCTTCTCGTAGCTAAACCTAGGGAGAGCCGCAAGCCTTGGGCCCATAGGACCGGGAACATGCATGCGTGGAATCTCAGGCTTTCTCTGATAAATGCCAGGGCTCTATGGCTGGGGTTGAGGAAGTGGGATTTGGTCAAGCCCCCCAAAGCTTAGCTTCTTTCTAAAAGTGCCTGGTGACCTTCCCTGGAGTTGGAGAAGCACAGTTGGAGGGGGGATCTTCTCCTTCATCATCTCTGGGGTCCCCCATGCACGTGGTGCTGACACTCCATGCCTTGGAGCCCCCAGCCAAAGACTTTTCTGGCCAAAGACCCTTCTTCCAGGGTGTCAGCGTCTGAGTTCCATCCTACAAAGCCACAAGAGAGCTCAATAGCTCAGGGGGCCTCACCAGGAACTCCTTGAGGACAACAGAAAGTCAGCCCCCCAAGTGTGAACTTACTGGTTCCTGTGGCCACGTGTGTGTGGAGGCGGGGAGAGATGGGGAGAATGACAGGAGAAACGGAGGCTGCCGGGCAGGGGAGCAGGGACAGACGTAAGCAGGGACGTCTCCGCGTGCAGAAGGAAATGCAGAATGGAATCAGAGCTGAAAGGGCTCTGGGGGCAAAGGGGTTTCTTAGGATCACAGCTGGGGAGGGGCAGATCTAGGACTCTTCCCACATTTCAGCAAGTCCAGACACTTTTCCGTTGCTCTTGACAGTGCACATGTTTGGGGGGAAGTGGACTGATTTGGAAAGTCTGACATCAAAAGGACACAGGTGGTCTCTCCGATGTGATCAGAGCTAACCCCTGTCAGCACTCACTGTCCCTTCTCTCCAGGTGGGCTTTCTGTACCTGTGTCCCACAGAGGCTGGACGTGGGGGGACACACCACCCCCTGCAGGGGCTCAGCCCCCTAGCCAAAGGCTTTTTCCTGGTTAGCTTTTCCTAATCCTCTCACCCTGCTGGCCTGTCCCTCCTCTTCCCTTGTGCTACCCATATTCTGGCATCCCCGGCACTCTCTAGGGGCATGGGGTGACCCACGCCTCTCACCCTCAGCCTGGTAGCCTTATGGGTTGAAACGCTTCCACAGCTGGCTGTTACCCTGCTCAACTATCCCAGCAATACCAGGTCTTTTCAGAAGCAGCCTGCCTGGCCCTGGAGAAGCAGAGGGCAGCTGTAAATTGCAGACCAAGAAGACAGCCCATTGAGGTGATCCTGACCAAACCCTTCAGGACTCACACGCCCTTTTCTCAGCCCCGTGTGCCACCTTCCTTGGGCTCTGGCCCTGGGGAGAACACACATGCTGTGGGGAGACGGGCCCCTGGGGCAATCACAGAGTCGTGGTTCTGACGCAGAGGTTCATCTCTCCAGGATGAACGCAGGAAAGGATGGACACAGGGAGCCCCCATCTGTGCCTCCCTGGTTCCCTGGCTTCCCTGCACAGAGAGAACCAATCTGCTGGTCTCTGGATCGGATCTTATCAGCAAAAGCTGCTCTGATTAAAGGCTCCTGGCTTCTCCTTGGCCTGACGCAGTCCAAAACCTTAGAAAAAGTATATCCTCTAGGGTAATGAGACATGAATTTTCTTATTCCAACTTCCCAGGTCAGAAGAGCAATTTGAGGAAGAAAGTCAGAGAAGGTGCCTGACTTAGAAGGGCGTTTGAAAGAGGCAGGGGTGGGGTGCAAAAGGTAGTGTCAATCCAAGGCCTAAAGAATTGAAATAGAGTCTCAAAGCTCTCCTCCATTCCCCTCCAAAGTTTTACTCATGACTGGATAGAGAGAGAAGCATAGGTTTTTCTCTCCCCAAAATAATTTTTCAAGGAGGTAATATAATAAGTTAAAACAATCACTCTCCCTCAAGCATGCTTCACAATGTTGGCCGCTGTGACGGCTGTAAACACCTAGGGATTAAGCTGACTCTGAAGCAGTGCGGTAAGGAACGGAGCCTGAGAGCCAGCTTCCTGTGACCGAAGGTAAACCATCCAGTGTGTCATGATTTCCAAGGGAATCACTGAACAAACACAGACTGACGTGGTCTAGACAGGCGCCTGCCTGGATGGGTTCATTTTCCGCACTCAGCTGAGCTCTCTTAAGCCTCCCAGGAGAAAATGAAAATCTTGAGCCCCCTGGTAAAAAAAAGGGCTTGTTTTAACCTGTCTACCACTAAAGACTCCACCACTATCCCATTCACCAGGGCCCAGCTTGGCGAGTGATGAGACGGAACCTTGGGAAAATACACTTAAAATTTTTGGTGACGTCTGTTTGCACATGGTTTGTGAGGGTATTTGGGTGGGGAGGGCTCCTGGATGCTGGCTGTGTCTCCTCAGTTCCCACGCTCTCCACCTGACTAGGGAGGGAGTCCCCTTGCAACAGGGGTTCTCAATGACCACCAAGCTGTGGGTGAGCAACCAGGAAAAGGTTGGTGGCTCTGGGCCAAAGGGCCTCTATTCATCCCGAGGAGGCCTTCTCCCTGGGACTTAGAGTCACAGGTTTTAGGGCTGAAGAGAGAGATCTGGAGCAGTTGACCCAGGCGCTCCAGGGCTGCTCACTTGGGCTCCCCCCATGTCACCAAAACTAGCTTCTGGGCTTGGTTCTCCCCCGCGGGCAGCATGTAGAATAACTGGACCTCTCCCACTTACCAGCGGATGACTTTGAGCAGGTTGCTAAGGCTTTCTGAGCCCCAGTCTTCCCCTCTGTAAATGGGCGAATGATCACACTGATCTTAAGGGATGATTGTGAGAACTGAACAAGCTAACCTATGAAAAGCACTTACCAGCTACTTGCTATTAGTTACTAAGCACTCAGTTGCGGAGCTTCTTCCTAAAAAATTCCAGGTATAAACTTCAAATTGAAGTTAGGTTAATAAACTTCATTGAAAGCCGTGCCCTGCAGGAGGCCACTGATCAAATCACATGTAATAAATTCCCCATAACACAGCTGTGAAAGTTAATAGATAGGGTCCATTGTGGTTAGAACAAATCATCACAAATTTAGTGACTTAAAACCACAAAATTTATCTTACAATTCTGGATGTTAGAGTCAGAATTTGGCCTTACGAGGCTAAAACCAAAGGCTGTATTCCTTCCAGAGGTCCTAGGGGAGAACCTACTCCTTGTCTTCTCCAGTTCTAGAGGCTGCCTGCATTTCTTGGCTTGTGGTTACATCACTCCAACTTCAGTTTTCATGGTCGCATCTCCTTCTCTGACTCTGACCCTCCTGCTTTCCTCTTACAAGGACCCTTATGATTATATTAGACTCATCAGATAATTCAGGATAATCACCTGCCCCCCCACCCCCTCCAAGATCCTTAACTTAACCATATCCACAAAGTCTCTTTTCCTTTGTAAGGTAACATATTCACAGGTTCAGGGGTGAGGATGTAGACAGCTTTAGGGGGTCATTATTCTGCCTACCATAGGGTCTTACCCCCCAATGGTACATGGGTTCATATAAATACTCAACAGAACAAGATTCCCTGTCAGCTAAGCTGACTCCTAGGAGTCTACAGAATGGGAGAGAACCTTCAGGAAGCACTGCACAACAGAGGTGTTTGGCATATGTCAAACCTGAGTTATTTCAGAGCAGGTTAGCCACGCGGTCCCAGGGGGCTGCACAGGGAATATGAAACAGGGAAGGAGGTGCTGGTGTGGGTCTGAGGATAGCTTGTCACCCCTAGATGGCTTCTCACCATCCTCTTCTTTCTCCTCTTGGGACCGAGGCTGTGGGATACAGGAGAGGGAGGAAAGGAAGGCTCTTCCTCAGCTTCACTGCAGATGTCCCTGGGTGCCCTGCCCGAATGAGATCTACAGGTAACAGCTCTGCCAAATGATGGAAAATCTCGACCATACACCAGCTGGCTTTGGTAGAAGTGAAATGTCTAAACTTGAAGGCAGTGCTGAAGAAGTATTAATATTTCAGCCCTTGGGCAAAGCAATGCTTGCTACTAGAGAAGGGGGAATGCCCTGCCAGCTCATCTTGGCTACTGTGCTTGTGAATTGCGTTGCTTGTGAAACAACGTTAAGCCTTTTGGAATGGGCAGCTGCCACCCCTACCTGCTAGCTCCTGCGCTGGCCCTCCCTGTGCCACACTGAGGATGCCTGAGCTCCTGCTGTGATTCATTACATCCCCATGATGTCAGCTCTGACTTGGCTGTTAAATGGACCTCCCTCTTGCCGGGGCTTCTACAAAGAAGGCCTGTAAGAGGCAGCCAGGCTTCCTGAGCACAATTTCCTGCACCATTGCTTCAGCTGCTGTATGTAAAAATGTTATGGTTACTGATCATCACCGAGGACTGAAATGACCCTCTTTGCTTGATTAGCTGTTGTATCACACTGGTGCTCTTTAGGATCTGAAGTTAAATGAATTTCTAAGTAATAAAATTCACTCAAGTCACTAAATAGGGGCCCACTGGTAACTACTTCCTATAATAAAATCCATGCATCAGGCTTGACAAACAGCACCAAGACTTTTTTCGGTAATACAGAAAAGCTATCGTCTAAAGATGATGGATGCGGTGGCCTGATGGGAGTGCTGAGTGCTGAATGTGGCCATTCCCCTCCCTCCCTCTGTGGAGGTGGAGTCGGGGCCTCACTGCAGCAGACATTTGGCTCCAGGCTCCTGGGTCTCTGTGTGACCTCACCCGGCAAAGCCTTCATCCCTTGGTCCTGTACTTAGTGCCAATTATCTGCTTTCAAGTTCAAATTCTCCTGTGGGTCCTGGGCCCCCTGGTGACCTTTGCTGTCGTGCATCCCAGTGCACACCTCTGCTCCAGCCTCTTCCCTGGAGTCACGCTAGGAAGATCCCCACTGCCCAGGCTGATCACATGCTGAGAATGCCCTCTTTGCTCCAACCACAACCATGCTTGCGGTTTCCCAGTCTGGTCATCTCCCAAATAAATGCACCAAGGGACCCACTGTCACCAGGATGACATCAACTCCAGCCAGCAGAACCCTCTCCTCTCCTGACCAGCTATGGCACTGAATTCCCGGTGCCCAGATGGCAGCCCCTTCGTGGGTCTTAATCCCGGGCACAAGCGAACTACAAGGCTGCTCCTTCTCAGCTCTCTCGGGGACAGTGGAGATGAATCCAACCGCTTCCCCTTTCCCTCCCTGAGTTCTCTGGATTTCTCCCCGGTCAGCTTCACCTTCCTGACACTGCACGCAATGTTCCAGGAAGGGACCTTTTTATCTTGGATCGTGAAGTTTTTTTTTTTTTATCAACTCATGATTTTCTGTCCCCATTTCCTCTTTTTTGTATTATTATTATTATTATTTTTTTTTTTTGCGGTACGCGGGCCTTCCACTGCCGTGGCCTCCCCCGTTGCGGAGCACAGGCTCCGGACGCACAGGCTCAGCGGCCATGGCTCACGGGCCCAGCCGCTCCGCGGCATGTGGGATCTTCCCGGACCGGGGCACGAACCCATGTCCCCTGCATCGGCAGGCAGACTCTCAACCACTGCGCCACCAGGGAAGCCCCCCATTTCCTCTTTTTTAAGCTGCCGAAAGCAACAGAACATCGCAGAGTTGTAAGTGCAGGTCATCCCCTCTGGCTTTGTAAGACCAGCTCAGTGGCTGGGACTGGGCCCTGGGCTCTGCTTGGCCCTGCTCTACACCTCCATTTCCCCACCCACACCTACCTGTCTATTCCTTCCCACAGTGCCTGGGCTCCCCTGTGCTCACTGGTGCTGCACCATTACATCTTAATGACCCCTTATCAAGAACATCTGGCCAACATATAGCTGTGCCGCCTGCACCCGTCCTGGCACATCAGTGGAGAAGGGTGCAGGTACCGAGAGCCAATAAGCCAAGGCGGCTCATCACCCACAACAGCATCAACCTGGGAACTGCTGGGGAATATTCCCAAGCTACTGTTAACTAGTCAGACAAATGCTTCAACACGGGCCACGCTGAAATACCATGGCCAATGCCACCCTGTTACCAGCTTGACATCCTAAGTGGGTCCCATTTCTAGGGAAACCAGAAAGAACAAAAAGGTGGCATCTTGAAACCCAGGGCTCTGAGATGCTTGATACCAGGGCTTTGGTCATCTTCCAAGAAGCAAATATGTGAGGCCTGGCTCTGTGTTTAATTAAGTAATTAACTGCTTATTTTAGTAGATAATATACACACATGGGAAAAGTCAAAGAGTACTGAAGGTTTTCTTCTTTTTTTTTAACTTGGGTTCCAGGTAAGGACATGTGGTATATTATTTGCATAATCTCTTTTTGTCCACAGCAGCAAGAATTCTAGCTGGGGGTTTGTTTGCTCCCTAAACCTGGGAGGTGGGTCCTCTTAGCTCACTCAACTCTTGCCTTTGTGGCTGGGCTTGGTCAAGTGGGGAACCAATTGTCATGGCCCTGCCCTTGACAGGCTCCCAGGGAGCTACTGGTCTCTCCCCACCTCTGCCCCGATCTACAATTTCCCTGATCCATACTAGAGTTGATAACTGTGTTAAGACACAGTCAGGGTCACAAGTTGGGATACTTATTTCCAGGTACATCTCAAGGAAAGAGCGTTTTCCCTTCCTTCAGTTAGAGGAGACATCTGCTCAAAAGCAAGTCACAAGCAATACATTTAAAAATCCCTAACATGGGGAAGGCTTCAAGATCATGGCTTAGCATCTCTTAATCCTCTCATTACACAGATGAGAAGAAGGTCCGTTCCTCACAAGTGGCTCAGGGAGTTATGCACATCTTCCTGTCTGTAGGAGAGAGCCAGCTTTGAGATCTTTTGATGGTTGGTGCCAAAATAGATTAGCTTTCCCCGGAATTCTGTTAGAACACGCAGACCGCAGGGCAGTTGGGGTGAATGCCGTCTCCCTCCGTGCTGATTGTGTTGACAGAGGCACCAGCAAGGCCTCCCGTAACCACAGGTGTCCACACCCCCCGTGTCTCACTTCCGTTTGAGGGGCTGAGATTTGCAAATAACAGCAGATGGCATTTACTGAGCACTTACTATGCGCCAGGTACCTAATTTAGCCTCTTCTGTGCATTATTTCATTCAATCCTCATAACAATCACATAAGGTAGTCCTACTGTTATTCCCACTTTACAGATGAGGCAACTGAGGATTCCAAAGGTGAAGCCACCTGCCCAGGTAAGTGGCAGAGCCAGCCCTTGAATCAGGGAGTCTGAGCCTGTGTTCTTAATATGCTACGCTGTCTTATTATGTGCATATTTCTAGGCGCTCTAAGTCTTTTGGATTGCAGAGCAGGACCCGGGTATAAGTTCACCAATGGGCTTTCTTTCCCAGAGTCAGAGGCTGATGGCTTCTCCACTGAATATTTCTGTTTGTATCACTTAGTGAGGATTAGGAAGCACACACACACACACACACGCGCACACATACCCACACCATGTTTCATGTTTCTTGCAATCCCAAGTCAGCCCTGAAAAATGTATCCAAGTATTGTCAGGAGCCTTAAAAATGAAAAACAAAATTGGCCAGCCTACAAAAAACACCACTCCCAAGCACACAGTCCCTGACATGTTTGCACACGCATCTTCATGGCTCCAGAAGGCTGGCCCACGCCCAGCGGCAACTGCAGCCCGTGCACATCGAGGGCAGCCTCCCCAGCGGCTGGCGGTCTCGGGGAGTTCCAGATACTCACGTGGATTTGCCGCAGATCTTTCTCTGGTACCACTGCTTGCAGTTGGTGAAGTACTTCTTGTTGGTGCCGATGAGCTTCTGCACAGCGCACACGTTGGGGCTGAAAACAGAAGCTGCCGTGTTAGCAAGATGGTCAGCGTGTCCACCCACCTCCACATCCTTCCCACCACGTGGGCCCTCCTGGGTCACCAGAATGTTCTAGATCTGGAGAAGATACAGTCATTTCGGTCTTGGTTCCAGGGGCTGGCTTGGGGGTTACATTCTGGCCCTCATGACCTAGATTTCCAGCATCCCCCTGAAAATATCCCCCCCCACCGATTTAAAAATTGTCCAAGTATATCTCGTACAGTGATGTAATTTCATTTAAGCATTCTTCTTTGACACAGACATTTGGTAAGTGTAACTACAAACATCTTAAAAATTTTAGACTCCGTGTTATAGATGGAGGATATCAGCTAAGTAAAAGTGGTGTGCTTGCTAAGAACAGCAGCTTAGAGAGGCCCCCCAGCCTTCCTCTGCACCTCTCCTCCACACTGAGCCCAAACATCCACAGGCTTTAACCTGGCCTCCCTGTGGGCATTGCTGGTCCCGTGGTCATGAGGTCCGGGCCCCAGCACCTCCCAGGCAACTCCACACACAGACATCCTCTGCGTCCCTAGGCAGTTGCCTGGCTCCCAAACACGGCCTATCTGAAGCGTCCACCCTGGAAACTAGGGGGCATGGCCAGCTGCTGTCAGGACCTTGGAAGGAGATGCTCACTCACTGAACTCAGTCGTTTATTACTTAGGCCCCGGCTTGCATCCCACTCCCCGCAGAAAACCCTCTTCCAGTGCCCCAGGTGACACACTTCTGTCCACCTCTGACCGGTGATACAGCCCTTGTTTGACGCTGGCTACCAAACAGAACCCAAAACTGATCAGGGCGTGTATGTCTTCTCTTCAATTACCCTCCAAAGAACCCTCAGGGCAGGTGTGCTGCCTTGTTCTTCCTTTCATGTTCTAGATGCGGCTGAGCACCAGATCAGGTGCAGAGGGGCTTGGAATGACCTGCTCCCAGGAGCACCCAGCTCAGAAGCATCCTGAGCAACCCTGTGCAAACACCCAGGTTCTGCTGAGAAGTCTGCTTTCCCAGAGACGTGGGCTTTTGTCTTTGCGTATTTTACCCAGTGTACCAAGTTCTGACCCAAACCATGCTCAGGCCATGTGGTGGCAGGACAGTTACTGGGAGCCCCTGGGGAAGGAGGCAGCTGTGGCTGTGTGGTGACAAGTGGGAGGCAGTCTTCCTGAGCCGGAGGCAGGCAGTTCACCTGGCTGAATCACAAGCCAGAGAAAAGCAAAGCGGAGAGACTACGGGCTTTCACAAAACCTCTATGCCCAGAGAACCTCAGGTATCAGTTCTAAATATCATTTCCTCTGATACCTTACAAATATAATCAATTGTCATCATTTGAGATGCATGGTGTTTTTCGGGAAGACACTGATACCGCAGTGAGGGCAGCACCTGCCGTCCCCGTCACATGGCTACAGGAACTTGGTCAATTCTCAAATACTCAGAGTCAGATTATTGGGTGGGAGAGCACACTGACCCTTTACCTCTCTGCCCTGTCTCTTCTACCACCTGGATGTCACCTCTTGTCCAGTTCGTGGTTCAGCAGGCAAAGGTGAGTGGGCCAAGGAAGCCCAGTAAATATTAGTGAGTTACTGTTAAGAACCTGAGGGTGAGAGAAGCTGAGGCTAGAGAGGAAACCGCAGGCCAGCAGGGAGAACAGCCCTTATCCCCTTGCTCCTGGCTGGGTCTGACCAAATCCCCACAGCCTCCAGAGGATTTTTACAGAAGCCAACTTGCTTCTCAGTTTGCTGCTCGGCATTCATAGGTTACAGCAGTCCCAGATAACCCTGAGAGAGTCCCCGCTGGCCACACTCCAGCCATAGGTGTTGTTTATTGCTGTACAGTTTCAGAAGTTCTTCTATCTGACCAAGCAGGAAACAATTACTGTTGATGAATTCCCTGCAACTTTCCGTAGGCGTTTGGCAAAATCTTCAGTGTCTCTTGTGGATGTGGCTCCAACATTCCTCTGCGGAGCGAGTTTCCACTGCTGCTGCCCTTTGAGACAGGAGCGGAGGCTGGGGGTCTCTGTGACGCACTCCCTCTCACATCGGGGTGGGAGGGGTGGGCTGTGTACACAGGAAATTTATGCTGAAGTTTAATCAAAATGAGCACCCCATTTCTGGGCCTTCTACCTCAAGCACAACAGCTCTGCTGTTCAACTTGGATTTGAAAATCAACTGCTTCAGAAAATTCAGTCCAGTTTTGGTTGTTGATATTTGGAAGTGTGACTGCATTTTTACTTCTCTTTCAGTACTGTTTTTTTCCTTCCCTATAGCAACACAGATAACAGCTGGGAGTCAAGAGACCACATCATAGTCACTAGTTTCCCAACATATTTCTGTGTTTGGACTAAGTCACTCCACCTCACTAAGCCACAGTTTCTCCACCTGTAAAATGGGAACGCACACTACAGAGCTCACTGTGTTGCGGTAAAGATGAAAGCAAAAGTGGTGACGGTGATAAAGGGTGAGCAGGGCCTGCTTATTATTTCTTCCTTCACGTCATGTGAAGCACACATACATTTCCTTTAAAAAAGAGCTTACCTCTCCCTTCCCACCAGATCTCACTTTAAAAGATGGCGGGAGTTTGAACAAGGTTATCCATTTTGCACAGGGTGCCACCCACAAGGGCAAAGTCAGGCAGCCCTGTGAGGTTTTCAGGGACAGTTAGATCAGAGTAAATGCAACTGTGTCTGCAACTGTTTGTCACAGTTCACCTGCCTGTGTGTCCAGACTTTATTGGGGGAGGGTGCACACCAGGGACTGCTTAGGCCATCCTGTCCATCACAGATCACTATAGGCCTTTCCAACTGCACTGCAAGCAGCTAATCAAGAGGATTAGCCTGCAGGGGTGGGGGGAGGGTGGGGAGGGAGGAAATTGATCTAACGTCTGAACTTTATAATAAAGAGCGTTTGCATTTAAAAAAGAAAAAGAAAACCTATTTTCCAGCTGGTCTGTGGCTTTTCTGGGCTTTGACAGGAAGGAGGCCTGCTGCAGAGGTGGCTCCTGCTAGAACCCTGTCAACACCATTGGGGAAGCTTCACTGCAGAGCGCACAGAGCCACCATTCCGGGTAACAGTGCTGCAGGGCATGCTATTGGGGCTTTCTCTTGCCTTAGTGCCTAAGAAGATACAGCAGGAACAGAAACCTCCCAGGAGGACTGCAGCACCCAAACAGGACATGCTCCATTGGTAAGAAAGGCAGAGGGACAATGGTGAGCTGGGCAGAGACAATGACAATGCCAGGTGCTCACATTTTGACTTTATGCCTCTTCTCCCCCTCGTCTTTCTGCCCTGTCCCCTCACCCTTCTGTACCCGGCCTAAGTCAAAGGGGCATCTTTCACTTCCCGAAAGACCCCGAGACATCCCCTGTGCTCTCCTCTCTCTTTCAGGGTGCTGAGGCTGCAGCATCGCCTGGATGGCTTTCACTCTGCAGAGGGGTCAGACTCACTCCCATCAGTCCCCTCCCCACAGCCCTGGGCACCTGAAAGGCCAAGTAAGGCCACAAGGCCACACACAGGCAGAGGGTACAAGGATGACTGCTCCCAAGGAGGGGGCGCTTTGAAGGGCGGGGAGCCAAGGCTTTGTAAAGCCCTATGGAGACAACTCTGATCGCTTCCAACGGAGTTTTGATCTGAGTACAGATCTGCCCAGTCACATGGTGGTCTGGGAACCACCTGGGAGCAAATGCCAGACCCAATGGCATTTGGGCTGTGACACGACTATCCACATACAGTTCTACCTAGTTGTGAAAAAGGGAGGCGGTGCACCCAGGTAGGCTGGAAGCTGCAGCAAAGCCTGGCTATGTGTGAAGCGGGAGGGCCTAGTTTGGGATGTAGAAACACTGCCCACCCCTGCCTGCGTCTGGGCCAGGGTCTTTACCAGGTCAGACCTTTTGCCTGGGTTTGCCCCCTAAAACCAACACATCTTCAGTGTCTCAAAGGAATATCTGCAATGATAATGTCCCAAATTTACAAACCCAGCCAGTGTTTTAAGACCGATTCCAATCCCAGCTCCAGTACATACTGAAGGTCCGTGGGGAAGTGGTGTGTCCCCTCCAGACTGTTTCCCCATCTGTACAATGTGTGCGAGGCTCAGCACACTCTCCTGCTCTTCATCTACCCAGGGAGCAGATGCCGCACTGCCCTTGCTGCGCCTGGAGAGCAGTGTCTGGGGCCAGGTCGCGGGTATAGGCCTGGACAGGTGAACAGGAGCCTGGGGGCCTTGGTTGCTGCCAGCTTGTGTGGCCCCAGCGACACATCTGAAGGTGCTGGACTGGAATCTGTGCCCTGCTGGGTGGGCTCCCTCTCTGCCCTGGCCACCTTCCCACGGTGATTCGGGGCAGAGAGCTGCCAAGCGCTCTCCGCTGGGAGAAGCTCAAAGCCCAGGATCCCTCTCACGCTCTTGGCCTGAGTTGGGGTGACGGGTCAGCTCTCCCATCCGCTTCCTCTACACAGTGCCTTCTGCTGACTTTCCTCCATCGTCCCCGCCTCCCTCCCTCCACCTCCTGCAGGGCTGGTCCCTCCGAGCGTCCCACACAGCCTGCTTTAGGCTCGGGCTTTGTCTCCGGCGCCCCCAGCCCCGCTCCGACGGCCCCGACGCCCAGTTCCTCCGCCCCCCATGGGGGCGCCCTCTTACCCGTGCTGCCGACCCCGGAGGCGGCTGTGTTGCAGCACCAGCTGGTAGGGAGATTTGGCGGGGCTCGCTGGCGTGGCGGCGGGGCCTAGGGCCAGTGCCACGGCGAGGGGCAGTAGCTGCCCGAGGAGCGCCATGGAGCGAGAGGCGTCGCGGAGCGGGCGGTCGAGCGCTGCGGGAGTGCGAGTGCCGTCGCCGCCGGCAGGTTAAGTAAGCGGAGCGCAGGGAGCCGCCCGAGGGGCGGGGAGCGGGCGGAGGGCGGGCTACGGACGCCCCGCCCAGCCCAAGATAGTTCACAACTAGCCCCTCTCTCCCGTGCTCCCCAGCGTCCACCAACGGGCCTACGGGGCCTCACTCCTTCACTCCCTCCTCGAGGTCTGCAGGGTCCTGAGCCCGGAACATGCCTCAGCGGTCTCAGGCCATGCTGATTCCCACAATATTCTACCCATCACACTTGCCTCTGCATTCCACACGCACCCCTCTCCTCCCCCAGCTTGCTAACTTTAAGATGGATAGGGAGTAAATCTTTTGATTGACAGAAGACTATATATATATATATATATATATATATATATATATATATGTATATATATGGCAGGTTTTGTTAGACTCCAAGCTACTCTTGGAAACCGTGGAGAAGGGTGGGGTCCGCCACCTTGGTACACGCTCATTGTCTTTTTTTTTTTTTTTTACATATTTATTAGAGTATAATTGCTTTACAATGGTGTGTTAGTTTCTGCTTTATAACAAAGTCAATCAGTTATACATATACATATGTTCTCATATCTCTTCCCTCTTGCGTCTACCTCCCTCCCACCCTCCCTATCCCACCCCTCCAGGCGGTCACAAAGCACCGAGCTGATCTCCCTGTGCTATGTGGCTGCTTCCCACTAGCTATCTACCTTATATTTGGTAGTGTATATATGTCCATGCCTCTCTCTCGCTTTGTCACAGCTTACCCTTCCCCCTCCCCATATCCTCAAGTCCATTCTCTAGTAGGTCTGCGTCTTTATTCCTGTCTTACCCCTTGGTTCTTCATGACATTTTTTTTTCTTAAATTCCATATATCTGTGTTAGCATACGGTATTTGTCTTTCTCTTTCTGACTTACTTCACTCTGTATGACAGACTCTAGGTCTATCCACCTCATTACAAATAGCTCAATTTCCTTTCTTTTTATGGCTGAGTAATATTCCATTGTATATATGTGCCACATCTTCTTTATCCATTCATCCGATGATGGACACTTAGGTTGTTTCCATCTCCGGGCTATTGTAAATAGAGCTGCAATGAACATTTTGGTACATGACACTTTTTGAATTATGGTTTTCTCAGGGTATATGCCCAGTAGTGGGATTGCTGGGTCATATGGTAGTTCTATTTGTAGTTTTTTAAGGAACCTCCATACTGTTCTCCATAGTGGCTGTACCAATTCACATTCCCACCAGCAGTGCAGGAGTGTTCCCTTTTCTCCACACCCTCTCCAGCATTTATTGTTTCTAGATTTTTTGATGATGGCCATTCTGACTGGTGTGAGATGATATCTCATTGTAGTTTTGATTTGCATTTCTCTAACGATTAATGATGTTGAGCATTCTTTCATGTGTTTGTTGGCAGGCTGTATATCTTCTTTGGAGAAATGTCTCTGTTCATAAACATCTGTATAGCACTAAGTGTGAGAAAGATGCTGCAAAAAGATAGCAAAGACAAGATTTTTGCCCTGGAGGAGCTCAGAGCAAGTAAACAAATAGTCACCTGGCAGGAAGATAAGTATTCACTCAAGCACCTATTAATCGCCCACCAATTACCTGGCGCTGCTAGCCTGGGGAGACAAAGATGGATGCGTGAGTGAGATCCCGGCTCTTTCTGAAAAAGTTCACAGGCCGGAGACCCGCGGGCCAGAAAACAAGCTGCTATGGGGAGGGGCAGCTGGGGCCTTGCGAGCCTCGAGGAAGCAACGGCCTGACAGGAGGTGGCACCTGCTCTAGGCTGGAAGGGTGAGAAGGAGTTAGCCAGGCAAAGTGAGGGCGTTCTGGGCCCTCAAAGTGTCCGGCTGGCTGAAGCACGGGGAGGCAGAGTCAAGGAGAGAGAGAAGGGAAGGCATGTCACAGGACCCAGACCCAAGCTAAGAGTCCTGCAGATGACGGAGAAGCAGGCCAGGGGCAGGAGCAGGCTAGGAGAGGATAACATAAAATAAGCAAGACTGGAGGCAGGAAGGTCAGGTGACCAGGAGGGGACCAAGAGCTTGCTCCGTGGAAGTGGAGGTGGGCGTGAAGAAGGGTGGCACACCAGGGGGTGTCTAGGAGGTAACAGACTCGGCAGAACATGGAGGCTGTACCCAGAGAGTGGCGGGGGGGCAGGGAGGAGCCAGGGATATCTAAGGTGCTATTGGCAGGGGCATGGAGGGAGGAGCAGATTTGCCGCAAGAGGGTCAGTGGTTTTGGACATACTGACTTTAAGTGCTTGCGACTCATCCAGCTGTCTTGTGGGCAGTTGTATGTAAAGATCTGGGGCTCCATCGAGGATCCTGGGATGGAGATCCAAACATGGGAGTCCGCCTTAGCTGTAGGCAGCTGAAGGCATGGGAGCGGATGGATTCTCTGGTTGGGCATGTGGAGCAAGAGGTGGGTGATGACAGATGATGGAGAGGAGGCATGGCAGAGAGCAGCCAGCAAGGAGGTGAAGCAGTGCTGACAGAGAGCAGGAGGCAATGGGCAGCCCCAGAAGGAGGGGGCTGTGAGCAGCGAGTACTGCCGCACACAGACCTGAAGCTTATCTGCTTTGTGGGAAACAGACAGGCGCTGGGGACTTGGCTATGGGAGCAGGAGGGCGAAGCCAGATGATGGTGGTTTGATGAAGTGATGGCGCCATAGAGAGTGTGGACGATTCTTCCAAGAAGATTATCTGAGAAAGGAAGGGGAGAGTCAGTGTGGAAGACAGGGGACACAGTCTACAGAGGCCTCGACATGCTAGGACATTGCTGGAAAGGAGGGAGGGAGGAGGGGATCATCAGAGTGAGGGGAAGGGAAGCAAGAAGAGGCTGGAGCAGAGCAGTTTGGGGCTGGAGGAGGGGCAGAGCGCAGAGGGAGTAAAAGCCATAGAGGGCCTGAGCTGGGAGTGTGGCGGAGGGAGAGGAGAGGGCGGTTCAGGTTTCAGGGAGATTTCAGTGGTAGCATGGACTAGACTGGGAAACCTGAGGGCATGGAGGGAAGCGGGGTGGGGAGTCAGGGACAACCTCAGGGTCTCTAGCTGGGATGATCAGATGCAGGACGGGCACGATGGGCACGCTGCGCTGGTGAAGGTGCACATTGGGTTGCCCGTGGGGAGGGAGGCATGACTCCAGGTGCGTTCGTATCATGCCTGACAAGACAGCCACGTTTCCGGGTGGAGATGTGCAGGAGGGTGCTGCCTTTGAAGGTCTGAAGTTCAGGGGAGGTGTGAGCATTGAAGATGCGGATTGGAGTCATCACACTAGCAGGTGGTGGCTAAAGCCCTGGACTTGGGCAGTCTCCCTCTGGCGCGTGTGTTGGAGAACAGGAGGAGGAGATGGCAGGCCCTGGGGAGCACCCATCTGGAGGGATTGAGGGGAAACAGAGCAGGAACCCTGACAGAACCGAGGCCCAGGGAGACCCTGAGAGGCCACAGGAGAGGAGGATTTCAGAGAGCCACCATCACTGCCAGGTGGGGCAGAGGATCCAAGCTGAACCCTATCACTGTGCGGTTCCTAGACTGCGGCTGGCTCTCAGGAAACCAAAGACCACAAGACTACGGAATGTCTTCTGGAACATTCTAATCCCAGCTTGTACCTTCCTCATTGAAGACTAGGGGATGTTCTGGGGTGGTTTTGACCTTGGGGAGAGCCAGGTCCTTCCCTGATCCCCTTGCTTGTTCCTCTCCTCCCATCTCCCCTGGAGGGAGGGTTGGGACAGTCCCTCCCCTGGCTAGCTGTGGGGCGCTGCTTCCCGGGCTGGGACTTCTGCCACTTTGGGGGAGATGATCCCTTTGCCTGTCTCTGTTCAGATGGGGCTCATTCTGCTGGCTGGTGAGGACTGTCAAACACATACTTCAGCCTGGAATGAGTGGACTTTCCTGGAAACAACTTTCTGAGGGAGGAGGATGCCTCTCCAGTGGCTTTAAGTTCAGCATTCAGGCGCCTGGGATTTAGCTCCACTTTATCTATGAGTCCTTTTTCCTCACTGTAGGGTTTATCATTTTCTTTTTTTTCTGGAGCCTCAAGAAGAAAAGCCAGGGGATAGGAAGAACTGTTTTGATGATTTCCACATCAAAAATCTTATCTGCTGGCTTTGTTCTCAGACAGTGCTCGTGCAAAGAGGTGTCTTTGGCAATGACTACTCAGTGAGTCAAGGTGGACGGCTGCTAAGATAATGAGCTGGAAAGCTGGGCTGAGGTCTAAGAACACAGCAGCCTCCATGGATTGTCTAGTCTAAGCTGCTGTAAAATAACTCCTTTATAAAATCGAGGTGGTCCCGACCAGAGGGGTAGGGTAAGGAATGAAAGGAAGTTTCTGGGAAGGATACATGCTGAGAAGTGAGGAAGTAGCCTTTGGCAACTTTGCTTGATGGTTTAGGTTTAAAGCTTGGGTGCCCAAGCCAGGATCCATCAGGTAGATTGCCAGCCTTGCTGGAGCGATGGCATTGGTAAAACAAAGCTGCTGAGTGCAGGCTCTGAAGGCAGGGGACCTGGGTTCAAATCCCAGTCCTACTACTTACAAGCTGTGTGGCCGTGGGCAAGTTGTTCAACCCCTCTGAGCCTCAGTTGCTACTTTTCCCATAGAGTTGATAACAAAACCTACCTCACAGGACTCTAGGGTAGATTACATGATATAATTCATGCAAAGTGGCCAACAGATACGAGTCACCTCTCCCAGTAATTGCACTATGTAATAGAGATCACTGAAAAGATATGAAAGGTTAGCGCGTACAGAAGTGAAATCATCTGAAAATAATCATTTAATTGATTGAAAACAAAACATTTTTCTGTTTCAACAGGACTGCTTGGCATAGGACACTGGGAAGTGCTCAAAGAGATTCAAGCTTGGGCTTGATGTCTCCCCTGGGGATGGAGCATTGGCTGCATCACAGTTTTAGGGAAGATGCCCCGTGTGTGTAAGAGCCTGGGAGCTGTGCCTTCCCCAGCCCAGCTCTCCCTCTAGCAAGATTTATAGGCTCCGGGACAAGTCAGGTAATCTCGTTGAAAAACTTCCCTGATCTGTAAAACTAACATTCGATGACTTGAGTTTTTCCATGAGCTCAGGAAGGAGATTACAGTAATATTTCATTTACTGTTTAGATGTAAAAAAAATTCCAACTCTGTGTCCCACCACTCGCCTCCCTCCAAAACCAGAAAATGCAGAGCCCTGTGAATGTAAACACGTTCTTCCACCACAGATTGCTGCTTTGTGGGAGGGGTGCTTTTCCACAGGAAAAGATGTTGCTGGGGAGAGGAACAGGGGTCCTCCATCCCAGATATCCTGCCACCAACTGGGGCTGGCCCCGCTCACTTTCATTTGGGAAAGATTTCCCTTTTCTTTCCATGTTAGACCAACTAAAGAGAAAGAGAGGCTTGTTTGGAACAATAATTACTAGACTTTTTCAGACACTTTATAAAAGTGACCACTTTCTTATTTTGTGGCTCTTACGAGATCACCAAAAACAGTTTAGTTTTTGAAAATAACCCTGTTGTGCTTGACAGGGTGAGTGAGTAGTTCCAACAAGCTCTCCGCAAAGGAAACACAGAAAGAAACTGGTTCTGGGTCTGTCGGCAGGAGACCTGGCATTTGCCGCTTGACCAACTTCATGCCTCCCTTTTGCCATCCTCCCTGGGTGGTGTTCTGGGTGATGTCAGGCATCAGTGAAGATAGATGACACGGTCAAAATAATTCCCAGAGGACACTTGGGCTTTCTAACCTGCCACCATGTACTGAATGAGAGAGCTCTTACAATTCAGTTCCCTACTACTCGCCAGGGAGAAAGAAGGGTGGGTTTTGGCATGAGATATCCAATTTTTAAGAGTACTTGAATCAAATTTGGGAGAAATTTTCCATTCCTTGTACAATACACAGCACTTAGAATGGTACTTTACACACTGCAATTATTCCATCCACCCAACAAACAAAGGCAAGCAACATCCCCACTTACTAAAATTAAGGGGTGATTATAGTGCAATTTAGGGGATTCAGATTTGGTTTTTCAAGCATTTTCCATAACCTTGCCACTCAAAATGTGATGTGCAAACAGCAGCATCAACAGCAGCCTGGAACGTATTAGTAATGCAGAATCTTAGATACTGCCCTTTGCCCCCACCCCCACCCCCACCCCGCACTGAATCAGACTCTGCATTTTAAATAAGATTACCAGGTCATCTGTGTGTACCTCAAAGTTTGAGAAGCACAGGCCTACAGGTTTCTGTTAAATAGCTAAAGCTCAGATGAGTTTAAAATAGGATTCAATTTACGTAAAACTTTTCAAGAAACATAGCCATTGACCAAAAAAAAAAAAAAACCACCTGAAAATTTGTACCAAGGACCACATTGGAAATCTTTGCTCTCATGGAAGCCCAGCTCACACTGTGAATGACAGTCAAGATGCCTGGGTGACTGGCAAGTGGCTTTTTCTCTAGGTCCAGCTGTTGGGTATTTGGTGGCTTCCACTCATTGAACTGGGAAAGGAAATTGTGTTCAGTCCAGGTCATCTTCAATTCGTCTCCCCTTTCAAAGCCTGCAAAGGGGGCGTGGGTGGTCTACAGGTTTGTAACAGCAAGAACTTAAAATAAACCTGTAGTTTCAGGCTCTACAATTGATGGAGACAGAACAGCTGTCACAGCCCTAAAATGGCATTAGGTACCCAGTGTTTACCTTCCTAAATGACTTGTATTTTCACAACTTCTCTGAACACTGGCTTTCTTAATCAGGGCTTGCCAAATGCTACTTGTTGGCTAGAACCCAACTTTATTTTCCAGGGAAACTGATTTTTCACAAGAGAGTTGCATTGATTTGGCTCAGATAAAATATCTTACAAGAGAAGAATCCAGAGGCACTTTTGAGGTTGCTTCAATTGCCTGACCTCACATACTCCTATGGAGTGATGCCCACTGTAGGGAACTTACCAGACGATTGTTGGCCTGAGAAGCAAAGCTTACTCATGCTTTTCCTCTGCTCCCGTCAAGTTTTCCTGCATGGAGGGCAAACGCCTCAGAGAAACAACGCCTTCCCAAGTCCACTAATCCTCATACCGCCTCTGTCCAGCTCCTCTCCATTTCTGTATTCTTGCATGGCACTGCCCAAGGCTGGAAAGTCTGCTTCCAGTTTTGCCTCTCTCCCCGCCCCTCACCCCCCCCCACATGCGATCGGTCACCAAGACCCTACAAGTGTTCTTTCTAAATTGCTCCTAGATGTTTGTTTCCCCATCGACCACTCAAATACCCCAGATCCCCAAGGCCTCACCTCTCACCACCAGCAGCCCACACCCCTCCTCTGACCCGCAGCCATCCATCTATCCCACCACTGCCGGTCTTATCTTCCCCAAACACCACTTTCACCAAAGCACTGCTTTCTTAGGATACTACCAATGGCTTTTATTGTTTATGAGAGAAAATCCAGACTTCTCTGCCTATTTTCTTCTTCTTCTTTTTTTTAAATGAACATCTTTTTTCGCCACTGATTTAAAAAGAAATACATGCACATTGAACAAAGCTTGGAACACACTGAAAAGGCTACATTAGAGCATAAAAGTTATCCACCCTACACCAAATTTGGTTCCTACACCAAAACACTTCCAAGGTGTTGCCCTCCCTCTGTTGCGCCTGGCTTCTAAGTCCTTCGTAGAATTCCTCTTTGTCATCCATCTCGCCTGCTCTCCCATGTGCCCCAGGGTCAGCTCTGGCTCCTGCAGGGCACGTGCTTCCTCTACCCTCCCCACACACAGTTCACACAGCCCACTTCCGCTTCTTCTGTGCAGAGCCCTGGGCTACCTCTTTGCTTCCACTTACCTGTATAATACTCTCCCTTTAAACCCAGCTTTGTTACTGAGAAGCTGTGTGTCCTCAGGCAAATTCCTTAACCTTTCTGGGCTACTGTTCTTTCAGCTGGTCTCCCTTCCATGACCTTCCCACTTCATGGAGATTCTCCTTTGCCATGTCCACCAGCTCTAGCCTTTAGCCCTTGGGTCTGCCATCACAGTTGGCCCATGTATTTATACCTGTGCTTCTTTTATAACCTCATCGTAACTCAGCAAGGAACCCAGTTAACATTTACAGATTCATTAATTGACTGTGTTTTGAAAGGTCTAGCCTAAATCCCTGCTGGTGCAATTCACACCTCTTCCAGTGGATTCTAGACAGAGACTGGCACTGCTTTAGGTGGGCTCCACCCTACACCCTGGGTAGACTGACTTGTGCGGTCTTCCGGGTCAGGCAGAGACTCTGATGGGCCTTAAGGAACATTGGTCCTGGCTCATCTCCCCACCTTCCCTAGCCGGGTGTTCAGTTCCCTAGCAGGAAGGCGTCAGCGTCTCTGGGGCCGGTGTTCCCCAATTCACGGAAGGTTCCCCCATGTTAGCTGAAAAGAAAGGCTCCACTTCCTCAGCTGCAGAGCTGTGCCAGCATCAGAGAGCAGAAAGGGGAAGCTGCTGGCTCTGTAGCAGCCATTCTAAGAGCCACGTTAAAAGTGCTCATGACAGCTTCCCTGGTGGTGCAGTGGTTAAGAATCCACCTGCTAATTCAGGGGACACGGGTTTTGAGCCCTGGTCTGGGAAGATCTCACATGCCGTGGAGCAACTAAGCCCGTGTGGCACAACTACTGAGCCTGCGCTCTAGAGCCCATGAACCACAACTACTGAGCCCGCGTGCCACAACTACTGAAGCCCGCACACCTAGAGCCTGTGCTCCGCAACAAGAGAAGCCACCTCAATGAGAAGCCCGCACACCACAACGAAGAGTAGCCCCTGCTCTCTGCAACTAGAGAAAGCCCGCGCGCAGCAACGAAGACCCAACGCAGCCAAATATAAATACATTTATTTAAAAAAAAAAAGTGCCCAAGAAATTGCTTCTAACCTGACACCACCCTGCCTCCACCAAAAAGCTCTGGACATTCGAATCCAGGGTATAGAAGGCAATCTGCGTAGGCTGGGGAGCTTGTGAGATGAGAGCCACAAAATTTAGCCTGTTGGTTTTAACACTGTGGAACAAACTCATTCTCCTTTACCCTGGAACGAAAGGGCAAAATTAAACCCATGCGCATGCCCCATGATACCCACCCCAACTTCTCTGCACCCTCCACTCCCCCTCACCCAGCAGGCAGGCCCAAGGGCACACCTGTCAGCATCAGCTAGTGCAACACCCCTTCCCCAGCCTCTTCCTGCATCTTCCTCCTCATTCTTTCCTTCAGAGGCCTCCTGATGTTTTACTGGACATGAATGGGGTAAATGCTGCAATAAGAGGAGGCACTTAAAGGGACTTGGATGGCTGCTTCTAAGGACAGCCAAAGCAGGGAGGTCTCTGCCTCTGAGGTTCCCCCAGGTGAGGCTGTGTCTAGGAAAGGCTGTGAGCCTGAGAGGGATGCAGGGAAGCAATCAGGGAGGAGAGCGGATGTATGCCTGCACGCGCACACACACAGTCAGAGCCTAGTAAAGGAGAGCTATAGCTTACCAACGGGCAGGTGCTATTCTAAATACTTTGCATGCACTAAGTCATTCCATCCTTAAAGTCATCCTGTGGGTTGGGTATTGTTATTTTTCCTGTTTTACAGGTGAGGAAGGAAAGGCCAGGAGAGGTGAAGCAACTTGCCAGAGTAGTGAGGAAGCCAGAAAGCAGAAAAGTCAGGGTTTGAATGCAAACAGCCCAGCTCCCAGCGCCTGCCCTACCTGTATCACTGCTCTACGCCCCTCTCCAGGTAGTGTAGCTGCACATTTTTGGAGAGCCCTGGAACTTTCTCTCCCTCGCACAGCAAGGGAGAGCAAAGCCCTGCAAGTCCCCAGGAGCCACTCTGGAGAATGAGGCAGCCTTGGTGAGGAAAGCAGCCGGCACAGTCACTGCCCCCCTACCCTAGACAGGCAGGGGAACTGAGCTGTTGGAACCGCAATTTATTTTCACCAGGAAATCAGTATTCCTTGAACGGATCAGCTAGACTTATTTAGCAATCCTTAACAACTTTGCCATGGCCACTTCCAGCCTGCAAATAGAGTGCTCTGTATCTACTGCTCAGTGAATCCGTGGGGGCCAGTACCTCCCAGGCACAAGGGTCGGGGGTCGGACGATGAGCCCAGGGCCACTGATGCTCCGGCAGCCCCGACTTTCGGCTCCTTCAAATCATCCAGTTGCAGGATCCCCCTCTGATGAATTCTCTAGAATTTGAGTTAAACAAATAAAATTGCTCCTCAGCTAGCCTGGGCAAGAGGGGAATTGTTTCCTTGAACGTGTGGGAAGCACAGCCCTGTCTTTTCCCTGGGGTTTGGGTAGATAGCCGAGGGAATCTGCATCACTGACCCTGGGCTCCCTGCGGCCTGGGACCTCCTAAAGGGAACGTCCCCCGAGCCACACCCCATTCAGGTCTCCTCTGGGCTCCAGGGGCCAATTTACGGTCGCAGCTCACGTGGGATTCTTCAACATACTGCAGCAGGAGCTGGCAAGGCCCCACCATTCCTCCTTAACTATCTAGGAGCCTCTCACAGCCTTCTGTGCTTCCACAGTGACCTCTGTCTGACTCTGGTTGGCAAGATGGGTCACTTTCTTTCCTAATGTATTTCACATTGGTGATGGACTAATCTATACCTGGTGGTCATTGCTTCTCTGAAAGCACCATGAAAGGATGTAAAATAAGTGAAAGGTAATTTTTTCCTGGTAATTGGCACGACCCCACCTGCGACAACACCTTGGCAAGGAGCATTTAAAAAAACTTTCCTTTTATTCCTTTTTAAATTACTGATCAAATATTAAGTATCTATGCCCAAGATTTCTTCAAACGAATGGCATGGACGCTTTTCATTTATTTATTTATTTTTGCAGTACGCGGGCCTCTCACTGTTGTGGCCTCTCCCGTTGCGCAGCACAGGCTCCGGACGCGCAGGCTCAGCAGCCACGGCTCACGGGCCCAGCCGCTCCGCGGCACGTGGGATCTTCCTGGACCGGGGCATGAACCCGCGTCCCCTGCATCGGCAGGCGGACTCCCAACCACTGCGCCACCAGGGAAGCCCGGCATGGGCACTTTAATTAACATTTAATACAACAAAACCCCAGGACGATGAAAGAATTAAAATGACCCCCAGTGTCTGTAGAAAAGATTTGCCTACATTAACTGGCACATTTCTGAAGTTACAGTTGAATGAGAGCTTGAGTTAGTCCTGCTGGTCTACATCATTTAGAAAAATACTGCCGACAACGTATGGACAACCAAATTGCTCTGCTTCAGAGAGTGGTTCTGGACGGATTCTAATACAAACACTCCTTAAGCTCATGCTATAAGCCCAGCGTGGATGAGTCAGGCATTCTCTAAACAAGAGGCACTGAGTCTGGTTGGGGAGCCAGGCGCACATACGATGAAATAAGTGCCGAATACATGGCTTGATATGAAAGGAACTCCAAAGGGAAGTACCCAACAACTCGGTTGCTGCAGTGGGTGGTGTCGGGGCGGGTAACGGGGAAGAAGAGGGAGGATGGGGGGGTGTAGCGGAGGGTGGGAGGCGTGACGGGGGACCGGGATTCTTCCCAGAAAAGGTGATTCATCATCTGGTTGAAACAGAGGCCAAAGTCAGCAAGGTAGACTGCAACTCATCAAACCAGAAACCGGAGACAGGGTTAGTACCAGAGACATACTTGCTGGTCTGCGTTTCTGGTTCTCGTTAGGGCTTTACAGTTCCCGAGACAGAAGAGCCTGAAAGAATTGCTTTTCTGTGCGTCCACTCTTAATGGCCAAGGAAAACGCCATCTTCCCAAGATCATCCAGGGTTTTTTTCCTCCATTGTTTAGAAATCTACTAAATATCCTAAGGCTTAATTTTTGGTTCCTCTCAAAAACAGACCCGGGTCTTCTATGTGAGCACTTTCCACTCCAAAAGCAACAGGCACTGAAGCAGGCCCCTACGCCTTTTGGGCTCTATTTCATCTTCAGGGCACCATCAGCAACTAATGGCATGTCGTGCTGCTGGCGTGCAAACACGTTCAGGCTCCTTCCAAGCCTTCTACTTGCTTACGTTTTAAAGGGGGCGGGGTAGGCCAAGAAGTGTACGTCTCTGTGTGTGTCTGTATGATGTGCATGCAAACAGCGGACTGTGTGGGTCCAAATCCATGAAGTGCAAATCCTATGGGGCCCTTGAGACAGATGGGGCCGAGTTGTGCTGAGTCAGGGAGGGGTATGAGGCTCATGGCAGAGCTTATAAAGGCTTGGCTTGGTGGTTAAAGTCCAACACAATACGCAACTTCAAAAACATATTTAGATACAAAGTTCATCCAAGACCCCATAAAAAGGCCTTGGTCTGTTTTCAAAGAGTATTGTGACAGTCATGGCCTCTTTTTTAACTTTGGTTCCTATGATTTACACCGGGGACCTGAGCTGATCATTCCAAACCAGTAAATTAACAAATGGAGGAGCAGAAAGGAAGACTGCAGGGTCATAACTGTTTCCAGATGTGGGGTCTGGTACAGTGTCACCCTGGTGACAGTAACCGACGAAAGTCCCTCCTCTCCAGCTAACAGCAGGCAGCTAATGGTCCCAGCAAAATGGCCTCCTCTCTGTGTTTTCATTTCAGGGGACTTGCTCTGCTGGAAGCATGGCCCTTGCTGAGTGTTTAGTGGGCACAGGCCATGGAACTGATTCCAGTCAAACACAAGAACCTCAGTGCAAGGCGTCTCCTGAAAGAATCGTATCCTTATAACGGTAGCCCTAAATGATGGAGAAAGATGGGGGCTGAATTGGGGGCAAACATCACATCACTAGGGAAATGGTACATGTGTAGTCATTAGCCCAGGACCCTGTCCTTACCATTGATGAAATGTCTCCTCTACAGTTCCCGAGAGGAGAGGTGAGAAGGCAGGCTTGCTTCTGACTTCAGGGCACTTACAACCTGAGGCAGGGCACACACCCATGAAACAAAGCCAGGAGTGAATGGGGCCAGATGAGATTTGTCAGGAAAGACATCCTATAGAACATGCCCATGAAAGGACTCATAAAGGACAGCTGGGCCTGCTTTCAGTAGCAAAAAGAGGTGCTCTTAGGAAATGGCAGGTTCTGGCATAGACCAAGTGGCCAGTGTCCGCACATGGGGAACTTCACCATGGACCTCCGATCATGGTCAAGGTATCAGTCAGGTTCCAAGAGGTCCAAGGCCGTGAGGCCAGGCCAACGGAGCCCAGGCTTCTCACATTCTGCTTCCGTCCTCCTCCGCCTTTTGGGAAAGCCTCCTTCTTCTGTTGATTTTTATTTGCCAACCTGCTCATCCAACCACAGGGAAAATCAGCTCTGAAGCATATAAACTGGTTTGACATACATGTGGCCTTGTCCCGCAGACAGATAGGGAGTAAGCTGCCTGTGCGGTCATTGATCAGCTTGGAGCCAAGCATAAGAATGAATTTCACTGCTTTCTAGACCACAAGCAGCACTTAGTTGTGGATTTCCAGGAAAATACCATGCCGAAAGATCACAGACAATTCCCGCTTTCGTGCCTCAAAAGATATATCTGATCTCAGTTGGTTTTGTCAGGGACCAGAGCTTGTTCCCGAGTCATCTGCAGGAGTAAACTGTGTACACTTGAACAGGAAGCCCCGAAGGGTGTGAGGGAGAAGGGGGAGAATGTGGCTCGCCAGGGCCACTGTGGGGTAGCAAGCAAGGCTGAATCTGTCTGCTGGTGATGGGATCTGATGGGCCAGTGACAGAGCCAGAGAGTAAATGAATGATCCTACACTCCCGTCCCTGCTGCTGTCTCTCTGCCCTTCTCTGGTCTCGGACATGAAAGGCAGGCTGACACAAGCCACACATTTCATCCATCCCCCAGGCCCCTGGCCTCAGCCCCAGGGCCACTGGGGTGCACACCCCTGGGAGATGAAATGCTCCTCCATAATCCCGATTTTGGAATAATGCATGAAAAGATATTTCAGAGCATGGCTTCCCAGGGATTCATGCCTTAGGGGCCAGCAGATGGGGTTCTGTTAGCCCTTTCCCTGGCTAGACTGGGTTCCATGCACTGCTGTCCAGAGCCAGGGAGGTATGAGAAGAGCTCCAGTGAAGCTCTAGGAGGCCTCCTTTTCTAGTAAGTTCAATGCCCAGTGAGCATTTATTAAAGTGTCAGTAGTGGGTTTTGCATAGTGGAGCAAATATGGGGATAAACATAAAAGATGTAGAAGATCCTTTGTGTTTTCCAGAGCATACCATCATCTGGGAGGGCCAAGAAAAGGGAAGAAAAACACTGGGAAACCTTCATCTCCATGGCCAAATTGACTAAGTCTTTTCTGTTCTCAGAGCCAAGCATGCTCTTTCTTACCTCCAGGCCCTTGAACCCACTGGTCAGAGGCAAGCCTGCTGCTTGACTTCCAGTTGCCCATTTGATTTTAGTTTAGACAATGCTTCCTCCTGGAAGCCTTCCCTTCCTTCATGCCCTTTCACTGGGCTTGCATTGGCCTCTTTTCTTTTCTTTTTCTTTTTTTTTTTTTACTACCGTGGCATCTGTCAGTATTGTAACTGTCTGGTGACATCTAGACCGCAAGTTTGGAAAGGGCGGGGGAAATGCCTGCCTCATTCACTACCCTATTCCCCGCATTCATTCATTGATGCATCAACTCATTTATGTCATACCTAGAGTGAGCCAGTGAAATGATTAGAGAAAAGTCGTGCGTCATGAGGGAAGGCCAGTTGGAGGAAGTGCATTGGAAGGTCTTCCTCAAGAAAGTTGGAGAAGGGAAGACAAGAGAGGCACAGAACCTCACTGCATCACACTCCACCCTCCATGAGAGGTCTGGGCTTCCATGGGAATAAAATCTGGGACCCATTAATAAGGGGGAAGGGCATTCACATTCAAGGAGCTCATCCACATGCCAAGACAGTTCCGTTATTAACATCTGCCATTCACCAGAGCTGGCTGCAGGCCAGGCTACTTCTGGGGCTCCCTCATTTGATCTTTCAACAACCCTGCTGAGTGGAGCTGGTTGGCCCCGTTTTTACAGAGGAGGCGCTGAACCTCAGAAGGGGTGGGATTGGGCCAAGACCGCATAATCACGGAGCCAAATTTTAAACTTGATATATAACTTTTTTCTATCATACGTTTAAGTAACTACCAAAGATGCAGAATGCTGTATTTTGAGTACGTGCGGGACAGTGGGAGCGAGGAGGCGGCATGGGTGCATCGGTATGGAGGAGGGGTCGCTCAGGCAGGTCTGCTGTAGAAGAGCGCAGGCCTGGAAGCTGAGAAAACTGATTCTGCTAAAAACTCTTGTTTGTCCACACACCCCCTGCAGGGCTTCCTAGAGCCCCAGGGGTATGTGTGTTTCAGTTTAAAGTCTCCATTTGCCCTTGAAGGTCAGCGACCACTAGTGAACAAGGCTGCCCTCCCTCAGCAGGGGCCCAGCATCCCAGAGCGAACCAGATGAAAGAGGCCAAAGGTTTTCTCACTTTTTCCTCGCAGAAGGGTTAAGTTGCAGGCAGGTGCTCTGCTGGCGTGGCATGGCCAAGTCCTACAGACCTTTGCCACTCGAAGGCTGTGATTCAGCCCCACCCTACTGAACCAGACTCTGCCACAAACCAGAGGTTCTCAACGTTGGCAGCATCTTAGAATCACTGCTCGCGGGGAGCTTTTCACAAATCCTGTTGCCCGGGGCCACACCTCAGACCATTTAAACCAGAGCTCCGGTCCTGCGGTCCCAGCAGCAGTTTCTCAGCTCCCAGGGTGATCCCGTGTGCAGCCTATGCTGAGAGCCGCTGTCGCGGACGCATCAGCACGCCTTCAGCATCCCCTTCACAGCTGCACACTCACCTCCTCTCGCTGGGGCTGCTCTGGCAGCCCCCAGCCCTTTCCCTAAGCCAGATCCTCCCAACCTAGCCCTACATACTCTTCCCAACCTTGGCTCCAAAGGCTCCCCCACTTTCCAATCAAACTGGAGGACTTGCTCTTCCCCAAGCACCCCTCAAAGTTTCCCACACGCTCACCCCCTTCGATCTATCTTCTGTACTATTTCTCGCCCCAATCCTACCCATCTGTTGAGGCACATGTGAGATATGATCCCCTCCGCCTGGTGGTGACCTCCCCGCCATGTTTTATCTGACTTTCTCATGGCCCTTCCTGTTTTCTACTTTGGACTCACACTGGGCATCTTCTTTCCCCTTTCCAAGCCGCCCCCTGAGACTGAAGGCTTCAAGGGCAGACTAGGGTCCCACGTATCCTTGTTTATCCTGGCTCTCGGCTTGGCACACGAGAGCTACCCATACACAACTGCGTCCCCTGCCCTGTTCCTTCCCCAGGCAGAGGGCAGGCCCAGGACAACTCCAGAGCCTGGAAAATTCAGGCAGGGCCTGAGAGCCCCTGTAGCACTGCAGACCATCTCCACCACCGCTGGGGATTATCTGACTTGCCAATTTGTTCCATTAAATTCAAGCTCTTTTAAAATTACTACTCTAAGGGGAGTGGGCAAAACCCACATTAGGCAAGTTGCATTGGTCTCTGCAACATAAAAGTTGCCTAGAAATAAAAAGGTTTCTATCATTTGTAGCAATGTTAATGCAGAACTTCAAATGTGGGCCCTCTCCCTTCTAAATAATAGCCTTACTCTTTGGTGGGACAAGATAGGTTCACTACCACAGCCAGCAGAAACCTGACCACCAAACTTCAAAGGAAACATTCTCCATCTCCCCCTCCGGCCTACCCTGGCTGCCTGGGCCTGGCCTCGATTCAAGCCCCTAATAAATGCTCTTTTGATGCAGAAACTGGCATATTAGCATTTGGGCTTGGACTGCTCTCCTGTTTTCCCTTCATGTTATGGGAATCATTTAGTGATTTGCTCTTATAAAATTCAGGCAGGGAACCAGATATTCAATGTCTAGAAACAGGATGCAGGGAAGACTTCACCTCACATCACTGTCGTCCCCGTGCTTCTGAGCAGGGCTGAGCATGCACTTTCCTCCCCACGGAATCTGGGATCCAAGCTGCTGCTCCTTTAGTGTTGGTGGCCTTCTTCCCTTCATCTCTTGCCCGTTGCTAGGCACACTTTTTTTGTTGTTTTGAGCTATACTTGACATATGACAATGTATAAGCTTTAGGTGTACAACATGATTTGATATATATTGTGAAACGATCACCACAATAAGTCTATTTAATACCCATCACCACTCATAGTTACAATTTTTTTTCTTGAGATAGAACTTTTCGGATCTACTCTCTCAGCAACTTTCAAATATACAATATAGTATTGTTAACTATAGTCACCATGCTGTACGTTAGATCTCCAGGACTTATTTATTTTACAACTGGAAGATTGTACCTTTTGACCCCTTTTACCTCTACCTCTACTCCCCTGTTTGGCAACCACCAATCTATTCTGTTTCTAGGAATTGGTTTTTTTTTTTTTTAAAGATTCTACATATAAGCAAGATCATACAGTATTTGTCTTTCTCTGTCTTATTTCACTTAGCATAATGCCCTTGAGGTCCATGCACATTTTCACAAATGGCAGGATTTCGTTCTTTTTTATGGTTGAATAATAATCCATTTTATTATATAAATGTACATACCACATCTTCTTTATCCATTCTTCCATCACTAGACACTTAGGTTGTTTCCATATCTTGGCTACTGTAAATAATGCTGTACGCGGGCCTCTCACTGTTGTGGCCTCTCCCATTGCGGAGCACAGGCTCCGGACGCACAGGCTCAGCGGCCATGGCTCACGGGCCTAGCCGCTCCACGGCATGTGGGATCTTCCCGGACTGGGGCACGAACCCGTGTCCCCTGCATCGGCAGGCGGACTCTCAACCACTGCACCACCAGGGAAGCCCGCCAGCCCATTTTTTAGACAGGGTCCTGAAACGTATCAGTGTGGGTCACATTCAAAGTTCACTTTGTCTCTGAGATGCAAATTTGTACTGACACAGTTGCAACTGTACACTAGGATTTACTAAAGAGCCAGCAATTTTTCGCATTCTTATCTTCTTAGCAGCAAACCAGAGGTCTCAAGAGATAATTTAGAAAGTGTTGGTTCCTTAGTGCATGTTACTTAAGAGGAAGACTTTTGACAGAGACTGAAATGAGTCAGTCTCTCCCTGCGCCTCACCTAGACATGTGGTATTAAGGCAGCACCCCCCAGGGCCCCAGGCTAGAGCTGGGCAAATTGGGATTACATGTTTAAAGGATTATCTTCAGTGTTAGGCTTGGAATGGGTTGCAGAAGCTGCTGGGAGGTGTCCTGAGGAGATCTTTAGGAACATACAGCCGTCTATTACCCTTGGCTGAGGACAAGCACAGAGAGCAGAGGGGTGGGGAAAGGGACCTTTGAAAGCTGCTTCTAGCCAGGGACTTTGTGAAATGTGCTGCTGGCCTCATCCAGAGCCAGATGAGGCTGCTGTTCTTCTCCAACTTTTGCTTAAGTGCCTGTATCTCAACAAGGGTTTTCAGGACACTGTATAACTTCCACTCTACACAGAAACTTCAGCTCAGAGGGGGAAAGTTTGAGCTTTTTTCTCTGGGCCAAACACTGAGAAACTTTTGTTTGCATGTGCCTGTTACATTCAGCTCTTCACAGCTAACAGAATCACCAAAGATCTAAATTCTGAACTCCCCCTTGTTTCCAAAAATTTTTAAAGAAAATGCCACCTCAAAGTTCACTAGGCACTTCACTAGAGATTTCTATTTTGAGTTCAAGGTTTCTGATGAGAACTGCAATTTTGCTATTTATCCGGAAAAGCATGAATTAGACCCTTATAGTAAGAAGAGGAAATGGCTTACCAAATACCAGCGTTAATTCCCGAGATTACGTTTAATTACACAATACTCCACTTCCTCTCTTCTTCAACTAATGTGAACAAGCAGTTGTCTGAAATATTAAATACACAAAACCACAGCAAACGCTAAATGATAAATCCTAAAATTATATACGTGTGCTCTTTATGGGCAAAGAAAAGCATACGGCATTATAGGAAGAAAAGACAAGGGAGAGACTCCTCACCTTCCCCGAGTTCCTTGGAGATTCTAGAAAACCATTGTCCAAGTTCATTTCTGATTTTCAAAACCAAAGGATGATAACAATAGTTAGCTTTTAAATCTTTGGCTACAACCACCCAGAGTAAACTTCTCCTTTATTAACCTAGAGAGAATAATTATCAAATAAAAGATCCTCTGTTATTTCTCAGCCATGATTTGTTTCAAATGCATCTATTCAGTTCCACGTTCAACTTTCTACACATGTGAATACTTAGACATTGGATAAGTTTCCTGTTAGCTGTCACTGTGCACTGCTTTTCAATTTTAAAAAAGAGATTTAAAAGATTAACAAATTAAAAAAAAACCTTCAAAGCTTAAAATAAATCCTCTTATTGTATTCCCAACTACTTTATATCTCTTATCACAAGGTAAGATTAAACAATCCTTTTGGCCGTTTTCCCAAACACCCAGACATATTTTATGTGAAGTGTGAGTCATAGCGGCATTGCTTTCAACAGTTTGGGACAGTCTCCTTGGAGTGAAGAATAAATGGCAGTCTTAAGTTATTGGTGATGATGAATTGGGAACTAGACATTTATCCAAGTGAAGAAAAACGAAATAGGAAAATGTTGCCTGCTAATTTTAAATCAAAAGAACTAACTGTCTTATATTAGTTGTGTCAACTAAGAAGTATGGGATGGTGGCAGAGCCTGGAGAGAACAGAAGTTGGAGAGGAGCACTCTTATGAATGAAAGAATTTAAACTCTAGAGCAAAATGTGGACTGGTAAGTTTTTTTTTTTTTTTTTTCGGTACGCGGGCCTCTCACTGTTGTGGCCTCTCCCGTTGTGGAGCACAGGCTCCAGATGCGCAGGCTCAGCGGCCATGGCTCACGGGGGGCCCAGCCACTCCGCGGCATGTGGGATCTTCCCAGATCGGGGCACGAACCCGCGTCCCCTGCATCGGCGGGCGGACTCTCAACCACTGTGCCACCAGGGAAGCCCTGGTAAGAGTTTTAGGGGAAAAAAAAATTTAGTGTCTTTCCTCCATCCAATGTTGTTTTCCGTGTAGTAAAGTTTTATGACGGCAAGTTCAATAAACAGTGAAGTCAGTTACTTCCTAAAATGTCTATTTTGATCCTAATGTTATCGAACCTATGTGTGATGAGGCAAAGATGATTCATGTATTTGTGTCTCTTAGAACCTTTGCCCTTTGACAGCTCCATCTGAGGAGAGTTTCATTTCTGTCCCACCACTTACTGGAACTTTTGTGTTTTTGAATCAAAATATCAGAGCAAGGAAAAAAAGAACCACAGAAGCAGAAGGAAAAGGAGAAAACTACGAAGTCTTCATTGATCTGACTCAGTGTGTCCAAAAGAAATATAATACGAGCTATATTTATAAATATGTAATAAACATATATAAACATGAAATCAAAATTTTTCTAGTAGCCATATCAAAAAAGCAAAAAGAGACAAGCAAAATTAATTTCAAATTAATTTCAAATATATAATTTATAAAGCAATATTTTTAAAATATTATCATTTCAACATGTACTCAATATAAAAAATTATTAATCAGATATTTTACGTATCTTTTTTTTTAATAACAAGTCTTCAAAATCCTCTGTGGATAAAGTACATATCAATTCATAGTAGTTTCATTTCAAGTGCTTACTAGCCACATGTGGTTAGTGGCTGCCGTATTGGACAGTACAAATCAAGATAATAAATTATTGGGAGAGGGGAGTAGAAATGAAGAAAAAAAAGCCCTGCAGGCTGTGGGTTTAGGACTTTATTGCCAGGGAAATGTAGAGAACAGCTTTGGAGCATACACTGAGACCCCTTTTAAATTCTTAAAAGAGTAACAATAAAATATTTGAGTTATTTTGAAATTAATTTGGGTAGATGGACTGTGTTTCTTCAAACTGGACCACGTGGTCCTGGCTTTACAACGGTTAAATCTCCAATCATGGGTGGAGGAGAGGTAAATGAAAATGTAGGGTAGAAAGATGTTGGAGGTTGTGGGCAGAGGCGAGCTATATTATTACCTAGATCTGCAGAAGCAATGCCTGTCCCATGTCTGGCGTGGGTCACAACCAACCCAGGAGGGCACAAAGTCAGCACATCAAGCAGATGCAAGAGAGGATATCAACTGTCATGACCCAGTAGTGCTACAGAGCAATGCTCTTGAAACCCTCGGAGGAGACAGGCATAGCCACGTGGCATAGACCCTGACAGGTGCCATAGTTTGGAGTGGTCACCCTGGGTGCAGAAGCAGGAAACAGGATGAAGGATGCCTGCCATCAACCTGCTGCCTGCAGGTGCTATAGACTAAAAATGCACCACAGGGCTTCCCTGGTGGCGCAGTGGTTGAGAGTCCGCCTGCCGATGCAGGGGACACGGGTTTGTGCCCCGGTCCGGGAAGATCCTACATGCCGCCGAGCGGCTAGGCCCGTGAGCCATGGCCGCTGAGCCTGCGCGTCCGGAGCCTGTGCTCCGCAACGGGAGAGGCCACAACAGTGAGAGGCCCACATACCGCAAAAAAAAATAAAAAAATAAAAATGCACCACAATCAGAACCCAAACAGGAGAGACTGACACTCAGGCCTTCAAATGCAGCTGGAGCCCAAGGATCAGGATAGCCCAGAGCGCTGAACTCATTCTATGTCAGACAGGAGTAAAAGTCATCCTGAATCGGCATGTTAGCACCATTCTGGTGGCCCAATCCCGTGAGGCTCTATGAAAGAAATACCGTGCTGCCTTGTGAGAGTGATCTATTTCCCAAACCGTTTCCTGGAACTGGGGCCCCGTCCATATGGCCCTCAGGATAATGCCATGAATGGGAGTCCTGAAGTTCCTCGGAACATCTGGTCTACCCCACAGAGGTGAAAGGGTCAAAGAGCACCCTAAACAGAAGAAATGAGGACCAGAGTTCATATAGACGGAACCGAGTGTTCCAGCTGGCCCCTGGAATGAGAGGGGACTTAGTAAATTTCAAGCAAGTTACTCCAAAGCATGGGGCTTGGGACACAGACCCCACTTTGTGGGACTAAGGGCATTTGGGAGGAAGCTCTCCTGGAATATGAGAGAATAACGCCAATACAAAGAGAGAAACAGAATGGGGAAACCAAGTGACGGAGACAGTCCTGCTGACCCAGAGCTGTGGAGGCCAGTTCAACCCCTGAGGTCAGCTTTGGCAGCCAACACATTCTCTTTCTGACTTCAGCAAGTTTGCAAGTTGTCTCTGTCACTTTCAACTCAAAGAGCCCTGGACAATGCAGAGCGCTCAATGCTTTCAAGACTAAAGTTGTGGTTTCCATCCTCACGAGGGCCATTCCCTTCCTCCCAGGGCCAGGGCCAGGGCCAAACATGCACCAGAGGGGCTAAGCAAACAAGGCTGTAGCAAAAGAGCAATAAGAATCACCTCCCTCCCTGGAAAACAGCATGAAAGTATGAAGGACCATCCCCTTAGAAGGATGAGACCCTAGTCTTATGATGAGGTCTTCTCAAAATGCCTCCATAAACAGATGTGTTCCACCCTTCTCCACCCAGCTCAGGGCACCCCTGTGCATTTACAGTAATGCATTTAGAGTAATCTCTGTGACCTGGCTGCAGCCTGCCTGCTGCTTCAGTCTCACGCCAACCACTCCCCACTCCCACTCTGTGCTCTTCAGCCATTCTGGACTTTTTCCTGTTCTTTAACAAGCCACAGGGCCTTGGCACTAGCTGTCTCCTCCTCTGGAATGCTCTTTCTTCTCTCTGACTTCTTTTTGTTCTCAGATCTTACGTGAAAGGAGATGGGTCTTCCTTGACCCCAATTTTTCTTTATCATCCTATTTTCATTCCTTTAACAACTGCTGCTATTTGTTCCGTTGGTTGTTTATTATCTGTTTCCCCATTATATTTAAGCTCTTTGTGGGTGGGAATCTTATTTGTCTTATTCACTACTCCATCCATAGTATCTAAAAGAATATCTGGCACATAGTAGATGCTCAACAAATATTTATCAATTACATAAAACTAAATGCACACAGGCTGTTCTGGTTGACAGATACAGCTTGTCTTCTGGGGAATGTCATCCTCCCAGCTCCTTAGTTAAGTCTAGAGCTGACTTATTTATCTGGCTTAACAAGTCACTGCTGAGCATGCCCTATGCAGTGGCTCCTTTGGAGGTGATAACTGGATGCGGTTCTTAACCTCTGGGAATTAAGGAGTCCTTAACCTCCAGGACTGATGGGAGAGACAGACACACAGACAAATACAAGACAATGTGGTAAATGCTGTGCTCCAGCTCGGGAAACAACGAGGAGAGCATGATCTTTCTGCTGCACAAGACATTCACGCAGTGAAGTCGGGGAAAGCCACAGAGGAAGAGCCTTTGGGATGTGTACATTTTCCCCTCTTGCAACATCTCACAGATATGAACTGTAAAAGAAATTCTCCTCACAGTCTCTCTCCCTAAAGTATGGAAAGATATATATGGCACTAAGTATTCGCAGTTTGTCCTGAAAGAAGGGAGAGCTGGAACACCATGCACTTGAAAGAGCTTTTGACTGTCTGTTCCATTTGCATGTCAAGCACCAATTAGATTATTTATGCCTCTCAAGTGGATTTTGCATTAACCTGAATATCTGGTTTTGGCAGTGTTTTATAATCTTCTAGATTCACTAATTGCCCCTCCTATCCTGGCTTGGGGTAAGGAGATGTCACAGGAGGTAGAGGGGCCTTGTGCCTATGGAATGATCAGGAGGAGAGCCAGCCAGCAGTGTTCCCACGGGGAGGACAGAGCCCAGGAGTCCCTAAGGTCCCAGGTCTCCATCGCCTTGCCCCAAGGGGGTTCACGCCCAGGACCAGCCTCATCGGAGAGCAGGGTGCCACCCTGCTCCTCACCATGGGCGCTGACTCACCTCCGCCCATTAGACACTCATAGAGAATACAGAATTCCGAATACAAGACAAAAATCCACCTGGAGGGCTTCCCTGGTGGCGCAGTGGTTGAGAGTCCGCCTGCCGATGCAGAGGACGCGGGTTCGTGCCCCGATCCGGGAAGATCCCACATGCCGTGGAGCGGCTGGGTCCGTAAGCCATGGCCGCTGAGCCTGTGCATGCGGAGCCTGTGCTCCGCAACAGGAGAGGCCACAGCAGTGAGAGGCCTGCGTACCGTGAAAAAAAAAAAAAAATCCACCTGGAGCACAGGAGGCTCCAGGCCAGGTCCTGAGGACTTTGCACAACCTACTGTCTCAGAAGTTACTCACTTTTGCCTTAGACCCCTTGTCTAAACTTGGTCTAACAAAATGATCAAGGCTCATTGTCAAAATGAGGCATCATCCAACTCCTTATGGTTAAATTATGAATCAGTCACGAAAGGACTTTTCATTAAAAAAAAAAAAGCCTGAAACCCATTTTCTGCTACATTAAACACACACATACAAACAAGCTGGATGATTCAAATAGACAAGACCTTTCCAAACTGCAAACTCATATAATTTATGCACCCTCTAAAAACATAATAAAAATATCTAACAACAAAGAGATGAGGTGGAGTGATTGGAGCTGGGCACCCTTGGTGGGACACAGGGCACTTCCTGGCTCTGAGGCTGGACACTGGGAGGCATCTGTGGTTTCTGTTTCTTTGGCCCCTAGAGGAGGTGGATCAACCCAAGGTCAGCAGATCCCTCCTTTCTACAGTATTCCCACTGAATCGCAGCAGTCGAAAAAGATGATGAATGTTGGAGCTGGAGGCATTTTGGAAACTCCTCTCTAGACCAATCCCTTCATTTGTAAACAAGGCAAGAGAGCTCCAGAAGGGAGCCCTGCCTCGTCCGAGGTCACACAGCAAGTCCACGCTGGAGTCAGGAACAAGAAGCCACAGTTCCTGACTTCCAGCCACGGGGCTCCCAGTGCACCCGTCATAATACATTGGTGTTGTGAGTTACGGTCCGTGTATATCTGTCCTAGCACCCTAATGAGACTCTAATCTCCACTGGCTGCTTACCGTGCTTTATTCTTTGGATCCCTTGATAGTCCCTTAATTTGAAGCTTCCTTAGAACTTTCATTTTAAAACAACGCTTTGTTAATAGCCTCGCACTGAGCTGTTCCCAACTTCTCATGAAAATAACGAACACAACATTAAAAAGAGTAAGAATCTCATTCTGTGACTTGGGATCAATATTCAACCCAACACCAGACAAGAAATTGGACAAAAAGATGCCATTTTAGGACCACCCATTCTGTGGGTTAGGGAGCCAGCCCCTAAAACCAGGACCACAAGGGCTATCAGTCCAAAACGCCGGGATGTTGTCCAGAGGGCTCTCTGCCTTCAATGGCACCCTCTCCTCATGTCCTGAGGACAGTGGATGAAGAGGAACTGGGCTCCACAATAGTCCAGGAGGGGAGCCTTCACAGGCATGGCACTATAGCCCCAGCCTACAGATGGCAGAGCCTGGAGGCAGGTGTGCCGGGTACAGTTCTTTCTACCTACTTTATCTTTATAATGTGTCAGAGAGCTAGCTAAAGAGTGATGTAGGAGAAAGAGGATTTCAGCTAACAGATGTTCAGTAAATAAAAACCTGCTGGTCGCCAGGAACAAGGCCAGAAAATTGCGCCACAATCTATGACTCAACTACTGAGCGGGGCTTTTAACAGAAACCCCTGATGACAGAGGCAGCAACAAGCGTGAGGCCCCACAACCTCTCTACTGGAAACTAATGGATCTAGAAAGAGCTTCCAACTGTTGGAGGATGAGTAGAAGGGGAAAAACAACAACAACTAGAAAGTAATCACGGAACATCTGAAAAAAAGCACCCAGGTTTGCAATTAAAAAGTTTTAAATGCAATACCAGAAAAAACCCAAAACAACAAAAACCCTGCATTAGGTCCATAAGAAGCTGAGCTGATACCACAGAAAAATGCATCAGTAGCACGGGACGAGCATGAGACTCAGAGAACGCAGAGGAGAAGGGCAAAGTGATGACAGCGACAGGAAGGAAAAGACAGGTTTTCTCTCTCTCCTCATTGCCATCTTGCCACAACAAAGAGCTATAGAGCTTCCTAAGGAAGAAACTCACACGGTTGGAACAAAAGCAATAATGAAAGATATAACTAAAGAAAACTTTATATTCAGTATGCACATTGAAAGGGCTCATGGTATTATGAGTAAAAATAAGTTTAAAGGGGGGCTGTGCAGGAAAGACCTAACAAAACAGGCCTAAAGCTGCTATCCTTAGACCTCCAGCTGCTTGCTGGGGTCTGGGAACTTGGCTGGTAAATAGCTCCCTATACTGATATAAATCTTAACCTAAATGGTAAGTAAGAGTGGCTCACTCTGCCTGAACTGTTTTTTACAAACACTGTGGTTTAGGCTGAACACCTGCTTTCCCTCTGGGAGTCTGGAATATTGGTGCATGCTAGGTAGAGTGCCTGCATGATCAGACCCCAGTAAAAAAACTTGAGAACTGAATCTCTAATCGGATTCCCTGGGCAGACACATCACACATGTTGTTCTATTTTCCTTGCTGGGGAAAAGTCAGCTCTGCGTGACCCCTGATGGGAGACAGAGAACATAAAGAAGCCTGTGTTTGTGTTCCTCCAGACTCTGCTTGTGCCTTTTCCCTTATAAGCCAGTTGTATCCTCCTAATACATTGCTGTAATAAGTCTTAGCCATGAGTACACTTCACGTGGACTTTTGTGAGTCATTCTGGTGGATCTCCAAATTTAGCAATGGGACCCCTGATACAAGGGCTTCACTTAAAACACATTCTAGCAAAGTATTTGAATTTTAAGAATAACTTACTTGTACATTATAAGCATCAGGGAAGAAAGACAACTTCTTACAAAGAATATAAAAATTGGCTGGCTTCAGACTTTTCCTTTACCACTCTATATGTGGCAGCCTTCAGAGGGTTTTAAGGGAAGAATGTTGGGACCCAGTAATTTTGTGGCCTTCAGAATAAAGTCAATAGACAGATATTCTTAGATACGTAAGCACTCAAAATAGACTTACACCAGTGACTGAGATCATAAACTTTAAGGGTATGAGAATATGGAATTCTGCATATGCACTATTTTTATGGAGAGCCCTAATTCAAAATCCAGTCTGATTGTTTTATTGGAGAATTCTGCAACTTCAGGCTTAGCCCTTCACTCTTTCCCTCAGCTGTTTTTCTGCTTCTGACATGTTACTGAGACCAAGAAATGATATTTTTGTGCCATATCTTTCACCCCATAATTTAGGAGGAATCTTCTGTTGCAGTTGATGGCCACTTAAACTATTAGGCACTACAGTTCTATTCTTAATGACTGCTAGACATACAAGACAGCAGTAGGTCTCATTTTGTAAGAGTCACTGTACTGAGGGTTGTTGTGTAGAGTAGGATTCTGAACCACATCTGAGCTCCATGGGAAATAATTAGGGGGATCAATGAGTGATGACTGGCCCAGGAAAAAATGGAGCATGGCGGTACATGTGTCGCTCGTTTGCTATCCCTAATCACATACTCAGCATATTGTGGTTTAAAAATTAATAAACAAAAAAAATCTTAATTTTGTCCACAAAAGAATAGCTGCACAGTTCAATAAAAAAGACCATTTACATTTCAAGAAGTTTGAGTAATAGTTTTCTGTATTTAAAAAATTCACGAGAAAAAAAAAATTACTCCAAGAGTGACTTGGGTCATTTTGTGTGTGTGTGTGTGTGTGTGTGTGTGTGTGTGTGTTTTAATGTACTGGGAAAGTTAATAAACCACTCAAATGCAATTATTATCTGTCATCAAGCCCGTCTTTCAATAGTTTTTCATTTGGACCTTTGTTCCTTCGTTAACTATGCTTTAAAAAACAACTATGTAGTAGTATCTCGGCTATAAAAAAGTAATGCGTATTACAAAGTCATTGATGGAATCTACCAAAGGGTTAATCAAGGTTACCTCTGGAAGGTGAACTTTTGATTTTTAATTTTTAAAATTATTTATCCAGGCTATTCTCTGTTTGTGCCCCTGCTCACCATCAGGTCTATTCTCCACTTTTCTCTACCTTGCTCAGTGACCCTGGATCTGTACTGTCTATAGGTCACATTGCCCGGGCTCTCTTGCCTTCTGGCTTCTGGTTGGGTTTGGCCAATTGGGGTGATTAGAAGAGATCAGAGGGAGGAAGGAAAGGTGCCTGGGAAAGGTAACATTGGAATAACATTGGCACTCCGTGTTATTTCCCAGCAGTAGAGTGGATCACTCATGTACATATTTTGCTGCTCCTTCCTGCTTTTTGTATATCCTTCCTCATGTATATGAGTAAATTACATCATCTCTAAAGGTTTCACAGTTAGAAACTACCTAAAACTTGTTCACCTATAAGATTTCTATTCCTTCCCATGGGGAAGAAACTGATAAGGTATCAAGAGGTCTGGACTGAGGACTGGAGGCTGAGGTCAGGATGGCACTGCCTGAGTCTGAATTCTGTGGCAGAATAGAGATTATATCTTAAATTTGAACACATAGACACTGGGTGAAGTTCTATGCAAAAACTGTTTAAAGTCATAAAATGTTAGCTTTATAATTACGAGGAAAATTAAGCCACACTTTCTAATATTTAAAGAAAACATTTATGAATTCCACTAATTAGATAAGAAATGGTGAGATCTTCCTGACAAGTTTGAAAAATCAGACCAAAAAATGAACACACATTTCTTTCTCTTAGAGTTGTTAAAAAATAACAGCTATGTCAGTCTACATCTTGGTTTCACTGTCCATGCATGGGTTTATCAGTTTTGTTTTCCTGGGCCGTCAGCTGATATGCGTTCTTCACTTCATTCTTTTCCATCACTGAGTTACCCATTTTGACATCTCAGCAATTTAGTTCACGTTGTGACACGTTTGATTTTAAACAACAGGCTAAAAATCCTATCCAATACTAATGTTTATATAATATTGTTGGGGAGACAGAAAGAAGTCTGAAAAAAAATAAAATAGTAAAGGAAGAAAGCACAAAGAAAAGGGTTGACAGACGAATTGCATAACGTTTTTAAACCTCTCTGACAAAAATACAAAAACATCATAAGATAAAAAGGTACACAACAAACCAAGATACATATCTGCAAAGGCATCCAAGGATCAATATCCTTAATGTAATAAGCTTTTGCAAATCAATTTAAAAAAAAAAAAAAGCATAAGCAGTAAATTTCCAAAAGAATAAATTAAAATTGACAATGAACGAATGAGAAAGTGTAGTTTGATCACTAGAAAAGTGAGAAATTTAAAAAATCCTTGCCTATTTGATAGATGAAAGATTATAATACCCAGTGTTGCGATTGTAACTTTTCTTAAACACAAAGTGCCATAGCTTTCAAAACTCTTTCTAGGGCTTCCCTGGTGGCGCAGTGGTTGAGAATCTGCCTGCCAGTGCAGGGGACGGGTTCGAGCCCTGGTCTGGGAAGATCTCACATGCCGCAGAGAAACTAGGCCCGTGAGCCACAACTTCTGAGCCTGTGCTTCTGGAGCCTGTGCCCCGCAACAAGAGAGGCCGCAACAGTGAAAGGCCCGCGCACCGCAATGAAGAGTAGGCCCTGCTTGCCGCAACTAGAGAAAGTCCTAGCACAGAAACGAAGACCCAACACAGCCAAAAGTAAATAAATATTTTTTTTAAAAAAAATCTCTTTCTAGTATGCATGCCCATTCACAGAAATCCCACTACTACCAAATCATGGGAGATGGGCTTAAAGATGTCTGTATTGAGCAATCATCTCAGGATGATAATGGCAAAATGTGGAACAATCCAAAATCAGGGGGTTGGCTAAACAGGCTAAGGTAAGTCTATGGGATGGGATATATGCAGCTGTAAACATCATGTATAGAGGACTACAGACTGAATGGGAAAGCGGTCCTGATCTACTGTTTACTGAAAAATAGGACAAACTAGCTCACATTCCATGCACAGGTGTGTTGTAGGGTGGTTTGGGGCTGTACAGTCTGGAGCACCCAGCCTGCAACTGAGCCCTGGCAACTGAGCCCTGGCCGCGCCCACCCCCCGAGGTAATCCTGGGCAGATTTCCTGCCCCTTCTAAACTGCAGTGTCTTCCTTTGTAAAAACGGTATTAAGCAAAGTACAGACCGTACAGGGTCTACAGCCTACGGCCTGAGATCTTCCAGGCAAAGTACTTAGTACGCTGCCTAACTGACGTGTGCTTTAGGTTTTTCTT
Organism: Delphinapterus leucas; assembly: GCF_059928025.1. Taxonomy (NCBI): domain Eukaryota; kingdom Metazoa; phylum Chordata; class Mammalia; order Artiodactyla; family Monodontidae; genus Delphinapterus; species Delphinapterus leucas. Next base: position 114,580,225 of record NC_143131.1, on the reverse strand, counting down.
GTTTTTAAAAATAAATGTTGAAAAATACTCATGGAAAATAGGCAGAACAGACACCAAAACCCCTGGCAGTGGGACTGTAACCAGTTTTTCCTTCTTTTTACTCTTCTAGGGTTTCTGCATCGAATGTGGATTACATTCCATGTTAAAACACACATACTAACGTCGCTCTATCAGGTTACCAGGAGTCTTGGGGAAACAGCTGAAACCCATCCTTCTAGGAAGCAAAGAAAGAAGAAATGGCCAAACGAGGGGGAAACCAGCCCCTCACTCTAGGCAACACACTCCAAGCCCGGCCTGCGGGGCGGAGGAGGGCACCTCCCGAGCCTGTCAGGCAGCAGGCCCGGTCATGGCTGTGGTTGCTCGGGTGGGCGAGGGCTGCACACTAGCCCTTTGTCTAAGCAGGCTCTGCTGAGGTCAATGAGAAGCAGATGGCCCTTCCCCTCCTCACACACCTCGGATGCAGGGCCTACTTGAGCCCCCCGGGGCAATCTGCTTTTCATTTTATAAGCAGAGGAAAGCTGCGCAGGAAGGAGGGAGGGAGGCTATAGTTTTCGCGGTGTCAGGGGAGTTGATGCAAGAATAATTCAATTCTCCCTGACTCTGAAAGACAAGGCAGTGCAACCCCACAGGATACCTGTAGTGGCCAAGCTACAACCCACGCTCACCTCTCACTCCCGCCGGGCAGAGGCAAGCCAACCCCGGAACCCGTGGCCTGGACCCCGAGGCTCTTAGGACCAGCAGAGAAAGGGAGTTCAAAGCTTCTTCAGTCTGCCTTGTGTAAAGGAGCTAGAGAGGAAGGTGGAGGGGCCGGGGAGCAGCAGGCCTCCCACCCTGCAGCCAAGGGAATCATTGTAAACACCAGGGGGTCGCCATCCAGCATGTAGGGCCCCTCCTTTCCTGGGTAGGAGCACAGGCTCTGGCACTGTCCTGTCCAGGATCTCATCCCAGCTCTCTGCTCGCTCGCTGCGTTACCTTAGGCGAGCTACCTAAACTCTCTGAGCCTCTGTTTCCCCACCAGACAGATGGGCACGAGACTTGTGTGATGTCACAGGAAGCGGGATGACTGCAGGAGATGATCCATAGGAAGTGTTTACAGAGTGCTTGGCACATAATAAGTGCTCATTAACTGTTGGCTATTGTCGCTGTTCTAAGCGCCAGATTCTGTGTGTCTTCCTTCCCTCCTCTTTGCACCGTGGCGTAATTTACATGGTGACAGTCTTTTATGCATAATTTCTTCTCGTAGCAGCAACTGTTCTCAGTCTTTGCTTCAGGGTGATCTCTGCCTGTGTTCCACATGGGCCCCACCTGCAGACACTAATGATTTATACTGTCTTTGGGATGAGTCCAGATTATTGCATGCGATCGTTGTGTGACAGCCCAGCACGACCCAGCGTTTTCCCTCATCTGGCAGTTGTGCAGCAGGGACAAAAGTCTTGAGAGCCAGAGAATGACTGTAGATAATCCCAGTAACGAAGTGCCACCCTAAAGCCCTAAGATAAGGGAGAGGAGGATGACAAGAAACCCCGGAGCAGAGGGTTTCAAAGGCAAGTCTACGAAGAAGGGGGTAGAGTGGTCCCCAGAGGAAGGGGAGCAAACAGAGCGTTTGAACAGGTGTGAAGGTGGCTGAGATTTAAGAAGACATCAGAGGAGGAACAGAGTTTCAAAATACACAGGAAGAGGAAACTGCTGAGTGGCCTTTTGGGGGTGGTGGCAGAAAAGACCCTAAGAGAAAGCCATCGTCAGCATGAAAGTCTGGAAAAACAAGAATCGTAAGATGCTTACATGATGGACAGACAAATGATAGGTGTCGGGAAAGAAGAGAGCGAGGATTCGGTGCAGATGGCATGGTAATTGAGATTTTCAGAAAGAGATGACAAGTAAACTGCATCAAACATCTCCAAATCAGGTGGGGCTGCATTTGACTGGCAGCTTTCCCTGAATGTGCTAATTACACTCATTTGTTCTCAAATAAATTAGCTTATTTGTCAGGAGGGCTGAGGTACTAGGGTCTGAGAGAGTGTCTTCCCTCAGTAAGCAGGTGGGTAGTTCTGTTTCAATGACAGAAAATTCATGAATATAGAGCAACACAGTCACTTTTTATGAAGGTTTTTGGATTGGGTCCTCAGCTATATCTCACAGCAGAAACTGGATCAGAAGCCTGGTTAAGATGAAAACGACCTCAATGTCCACCAACAGATGAATGGAAAAGGCAAATGTAATCTATACATACAATCGGGTATTATTCAGCCATAAAAAGGAGGAAAACCCTGCTATTTTTGCAACATGGATGGACCTTGGGTGCATTACGCTAAGTGAAGTAGGTCAGACAGAGAAAGGCAAATACTATGACAAATACTATGATCTCACTTACACGTGGAATCTTAAAAAAATAAAAAAGAAAACCAAGTTCATAGATATACCAAACAGAATGGTGGTTGCCAGAGGCAGGGAGTTGGGGGTGGGTGAAATGGGTGCAGGCAGACAAAAGGTACAAACTTCCAGTTATGAAAAAAAAAGTCTTGGGCTTCCCCGGTGGTGCAGTGGTTGAGAGTCCGCCTGCCGATGCAGGGGACACGGGTTCGTGCCCCGGTCTGGGAAGATCCCACAAGCCGCGGAGCGGCTAGGCCTGTGAGCCATGGCCGCTGAGCCTGCGCGTCCGGAGCCTGTGCTCCGCAACAGGAGAGGCCACAACAGTGAGAGGCCCGCGTACTGCAAAAAAAAAAAAAAAAAAAAGAGAGTAGATCTGAAAAGTTCTGATCATAAGAAAAAAATTTGTAACTGTGTGTGGTGACGAATGTCAGCTAGACTTATCGTGGTGCTCATTTCACGATATACACAAATATTGAATCATTATGTGGTACACCTGAAACTAATATAATGTATGTTCATTATACCTCAATTTAAAAAAGACAGAGAAGGTGGCAGCAAGATTAACAGTGATACCCTACTTTGTATCAGGCAGGGATAGGCTAGGTTATGTGGCAGTAACAAAGAACTCCAAATCTCAGGGGCTTTTTAACAACAAAGGCTTATTTCTCATGCCCACTGTGGGTTGGCTGAAGCTTTGCTCTGCATCCCCCTCACTCAGGGACCCAGGCTGATGGAGCCACCATCTCAGATCTTGCCAGTCACTGTGGCAGAGGAAAAGAGAGACAAAACACACACACTGGCTCGTAAAACTTCTGCTCAGAACGACATACATCACACCTGCTCACATTTCACTGGCTAAAGTAAGTCACATGGCCGTGCTGAATCAGCCAGGAGCTGGGGAGGTACAATCCTACCATGTGCTGGTAGAAAAGGAGAAGAAAGAGAAGGGAATGAAAGAGTACATGTGTGAGCTGCCCTAACTACCCCAACCATGCATTCCACAACTTACCCACCTGCCTGTCACGTGGCTGTCCCTCCTGGCAGCCCGCACCCCTCTCAATGATTCTCAGACATCTCTGCCCACCTGGGCACCACAATCTTCAAGTCACATTTTGAAAGAGATGATTGGTAACGGTGTTTCCAACCTGACTTCATAATCATAAAATAAGGGAAACACAGAGCAGAACGTCTGGGAGGACCTAGCCCAGAGCCCCTCTCTTTACAGGTGGAGAAACAGGGAGTCAAAAGAGCAACCACGTGTGGGAGACAGAATTCTAAGACGGCCCCCAAGATTGCCACCCCCTGGTGTGCACACTGCAGGATCTCCCCCCTGGAGGGTGAGTGGACCTGTAAACAGGATGGGATATCACTCTAACGATTATGTTACTTTACATGGCAAAAAGGATTTTGTAGATGTAATTAAGACCCCCTGAGTTAACCAAAAGGGAGGTTATCCTGGGTAGGCCTGACAATCTGAATGCCTGTAAAAGAGACGCAGCAGCAACAGGCACTCTCCTGCTGGCCTGGAAGAAAGCAAACAGCCATGCTGTGAACAGCCTATGGAGGGGGCCACCTGGCTAGGACCTGGGGCAGCCTCTAAGTCAGCAAGGAAACGGGGACTTCAGGCCTACACCTGCAGGACCTGAATTGCGCCAAGACCCTGAACGAGCTTGGAAGAGGTCCCTGAGCTCCAAATGAGAACACAACCCCAGCCAGCACCTTGATTTCAGCCTGGTGAGATCCTGAGCTGAGAACCCAGCTAACCTAGGCATGACCCATGAAAACTGTGAGATTGAAAAAAATTATGTAAGCCACTAAGTTTGAACTAATTTGTTATGCAGCAATGGCACACTAATATACCATGGCATTGGCGGGTTATGCAACTTCCATCCCCCGGGCTTCTCTGCTGAACTCCACCACCCACTGGGCATGCCTTTGCAGCTGGGAAGGCAATCAGACTTCACCCATGAAGCCATTAGGAAAACAAGCTCAAATCAACACCCATCATTCTCTCTTTTCTCACAGTCTTTGCTCCATTCAAACCATCTCACACATTAATGACAAGGGAATCTTTCAGAAACACTGCTTTCTCCCATGCCCTTCCCTTCTCCCAAACCAGCAGCAACTCCATTCTCTTGCCTGGGAACATCAATTCTGGGCTTCTATTCCCAGTATTCAAGGCCTTCCAGCTCTTTCTCTTGCTCTCACTGAACACAGACTCTCTAATCTAGGTCTTGAGGGTATCTGCATGGTCCGTCCTACCTGCCCGGATTGCCACCCTCTGTGCCCTTCCCTAGCCTGCTCCCAGAGGCATGACACTTGTCCCCTGGTCTCTGTTCATCTGACAGGTCTTTAATATCTCCCTTCCCCCACCACCACCAGTGAAAGAAAATCACCCACAGTGAGTCCTGCTCGCTGTACTCTCATTCTCCGACTGTTCCATAACACCTGGCACAAATACAAGGCATTTCTGCACTTGACTCCATCCAATAATAAACCGTCACAAGTATCACATCATTTAAATCTCTTCCTGCCAAGATTTCAAGCTCTCTAAGGGCAACAACTATGGTCACTCCAGGTGCTACATCCGGAATCGGAAAAGGCATTTGTAGTCATAGCTAACTGGAAACAACCCAAATATCTATCATCGGGTGAAGAGATTAACAAATTTTTATTGCCATTCAATGGAATACTGCTCAGATTAAAAAAGGGAATAAATTATCAACGACATGCTATCATGTGGGTGAATCTCAAAAACATTATGCTATACCATTTATAATAATACTATATTATCTATTTATATAAAAACCTAGAAAAAGCACGGCGAATCTACATTGACAAAAAGCAGATAAGTGGGTGCCTGGGGCAGGGGTCGGGGGAGAGTAACAAAGAGGCACAAGGGAACTATTTAGGGTGATGGGAACGTTCTGTATCTTGATTGTGGTGGTAGCTACATGAATGTATAGATCTGCCAAAACTCATCAAACTGTATACTTAAAATGGATGCATTTTAAGTCAAATTATGCCTCAAAGTTGACTTTAAAAAATTCTTTGTATATTCCGAGTCAACTCAGACTTTGTTGGACACATCACAGGGCATACCTTTCGGAAGTGGAGATCTGCACATGATTTGTAAAGAGGAAGCCTAGGAAAACGCCTTACAGATGCCTGTTCAGGCACCGGTCCCTAGAACATGGGTTAAAGGTGTCTCTCCCACATAGATGAGCTCCTAGGCTGACAGCAAAGTGTCGCTTAAATGGTGACTTAACCAACTTAAAGAGGCATTTGCTCAGCAACGGAAGCCCAGAAGGAGAGGGAGAGGAGGACAGAAAAGGGCATGTGTTCAGCAAGAGAGGCCCAGGTTTGGAGGTTCAAAGGGCATCTGTCCTCCCCGCAGCTCTCCCCATGTGGTGCAGCTGGGCAGGGCTCTTGCAGAGGCCTCACCCTGACCTAAAGGAAGAACTTCGGGGACCAGCTCCACCCCCCTGCTCTGAATCCACATGCCCCAGACACTAGCCTGGTTATAGTCTGACTTGCAAAGGAGCCGGGTCCTGGAAAGGGGCATAGGGCTTCCCACCAAAGAAAGGCATCCCTGTCCGCACCAAGTGCCAGAGGGCCACTGCCCGGGTCATGCTGTCTCATGTGGCCTTTGGATAGCCAGCCACGACCCCTTCTTCCTGCTGTCACTCAGGACACCTCCCGCAAGATGAGGCTTGGCAAAGGCAGCAGCTGGAGTGGGAGGAGAAAATAGCAGGGCTCCAGCCCTGGAGAGAGCCAGAGAGAAAGAAAGCAATCCCTTGTTTGGTAGGAATGAGCTCGCAACTAGCACGCTGACTGTAAAGAACTGGAAACCAAGTTCTGAGGTAAGAAAAGAAAGGGAGTGTGCTCAAGGGCTAGTGCCGTGGGAAAAGCGGAGTGAAGAGCAGAGAGGCTTGGGAGCCAGGGAGCTAGGAGGCAGGAAGAGGAAGGAAGAGGCTCTAAGTTCAGCCGTGGCCACGAGCAGCAGCAGAGATGGAAAGGGGAAGAGAGGGCACTAGAGGAAAGGAAGGGGAGACAGCTCTGCTGGCTAGTGCTGGGGGTGGGGGGACACAGGGCCTGTTTACACACAGGGCTGCCGGGCGGTCCCGCCACCTGACCAAACCCCAGATGCTCCCCTTTTCGCCCAAATTCCTCGACACTCCCTTGCATCAGAGCCCCCAGCCCCACTCATCAGCACTGCCCTGACCACTGTCCACAACCCAGTGCCTGGACTCTGCTCTCCTCCCACAGGCCAGGACTTACCTGCCCCTCCTGGGTACGCTGCTGGAACTACCCTCCCGCCGCCCCCTTGCTGAACCACGTGGAGACGTGCTCAGTCGCGGAGGAGCGACTCCACATGTGTTAAGTGTGTACTATCCTAGGCATGTTCATTCCAACTCTCATAACAACCCTCCAAGGGAAGCAGTCCCATCTCCACTTGGCTGTCAGAGAACCGGGGGCTCAGAGGGTTGACCTAATTAGCCCAAGTCCAAACAGCTGGTGAGGGGCCGGTGGGGATTGAAACCTCCTTCCAGCTCCTCTCTACTGCTCCCAGGTGGACTCAACTACAAATCCATTCAACTCATTTCCCTGATTAAAATCCTCCACTGACTCCCCAGTGCTTACAGCAGTGTTTTTCAATGTTTGTTTTTTGTGGTCACAGTCTACTTTCTCCAAACAATGTTTACACGGACACTCACCTACCACCTAGACAACGGCAGGGCTGAGTCGGTGTGCGCGGGGCTGAGGCCCAGCACCCCGCCTGCTTTCCTAGCTGCCACCTCCACCTGAAGTCTCAGCAGCGTGCCAGTTTAAGACTGAAACTCCTGATCTGAGCCCTGGCCTCTTCCTGTGACGAGTGGTGGGACCATCCTCTCAGGCACCTGAGGGCTAGCTTCTCCCCATGTGCTCCCTCACCCTCCATAAGATCCAGCAAGCCGTCTGAGGTGCCTTCTCCATCTCTCTTGAGCTGACGTCCTGCTCTCCATCTTCTCTGTGAGCACCAAGCACCCAAGTCCAAGCGATTATAGTCTCTTACCTGGAATAAGAGTGGCACAGCTTCCCCACTTCCACCCTTGCATCCCCAAAGTTTGGTCCACTACCCACACAGCGGCCAGAGTGAGCCAAAACAAAACTCCCTGCCAAAGTAGAAGGCCACCCTGACATAGGAACTTCCTGACATTTAAATGGCATTGTCACTCCCCTCTACCCTCAATCAAATATGGCCATGTATTTCCTTCTTACTTTTATTTAAAAAAAAAAAATTTATATATATATATATATATATATATATTTTTTTTTTTTTTTTTTTTTTTTTTGCGGTGTGTGGGCCTCTCACTGTTGTGGCCTCTCCTGTTGTGGAGCACAGGCTCCGGACGCACAGGCTCAGCGGCCATGGCTCACGGGCCCAGCCGCTCCGTGGCATGTGGGATCTTCCCGGACCGGGGCACAAACCCGTGTCGCCTGCATCCGCAGGCAGACTCTCAACCACTGCACCACCAGGGAAGCTTTTTTATAATCTTGAGTTGAAACTATCAACCAAAAAGTAATGTGAGAGTCAAAAGAATGGGATGTGACCTGTTCTCGAATTGTTGCATGACCACTGAGTTTCACCAGCCACAGAGCAGAGTTCATAGAATCTGCTCTTTCTCTTGCCTGCAGCTGTTACGGAAATAATTTGTGTAAAATATTCAAAATTAATTACAAAGAACATATACATCTGAAGCACTCTTTTGTTTCACTGACATGAAATAATAAATATGGATATATGGACATCTGGTTGACAATATGATGTTCTAAGATCTAAAACAAATCTGATGATGTCATTAAATACCTATCTTTCTACTTTTACTTGTATTTAGAACAAGGTCCCTCTCAGAATCTATATTTATACACGGAGTTGGCCACATGGTCACACAAATCATAAGAAAATTTGGAGCAGATGTTATTGGGTAGCTGGAATTCCGTTAAGACTGCATTTTAATGGAAAAATGACACAGAGCAGGCTTCCTACATGTTTCACAGAGTAATGCAGCTACTTGAAAGGGCTATTTATATTCTAGATAGGTTGACTTTTAATCAACAAATGTGATTGCTTATTGTCTGCTCTTGGGTGAGTCAGACAGTGGGGTATGCAGGCATTTCCGGGCAGGAGGGGAGTTGGGCCACTGCAAGAAGGTTTTACGGTACTTTCTCTGTCAGGGTGTCTTGGGCTGTTTCTCCTCTTGCTGGCTGGTGGAGACGTTCTAGGGCCTTTTCACAGTAGTCTTCCATGGCCCTGCAGCCTCAGAAACTTGTTTGAGAGGGAAGTGATAAACGTGAGCTAAACCTGAAACCCCACCAAGTACAGAAAACAACTCTTTGGCTGTGTACATTTCAAAGATTTTTGAAATCCTCTGTTTTGTTGGTGTTTACTCCTCTGAGTCTGTTTCATCTGAAGTCTATGTTTTGAACCTTGTTTGGAATAATTTTCCAGGTGTGATTTTCTAGGGTTGCAACGTGTCCTTCTGAAGACAAATGGCTGTGCTTCTGAGATGCACTAGGTGATGTTCCGCTTCATGTGGCCTCTGGCTCCCCTGCTTTTATTCCTCCCTTTCAAGTTACTGACTGGAGCATCACAGAGCTGTAGTCCAGATTTTCTACTTTTTTCTGTAACTTGGAAAATGAAGAGGTAAAGCTACAGTGTTCAACATGGGAGGTCTGGTGGATAAGCGGATTGGAAAATGACTTCACTCAAACAATGACTCAGATTTTCTGATATAGAATAAGGTGGCTTAACTCTGCTTATCCCAAGTTAGGTTAGGTGTTCTGAATAACTGCAAACACCATCCTCAGTTGGGCAGCTATCTGTGATTTCAGGGGAGAGATGGGGTAGGTGGGCAGAAGAAGAAGGACCGTACCAAGTGCTCCCTGGGTGCACGGTGGGGTTTCAGAATGGGTGGTGGCTGAACGTGCCTCTCTCCCTGCACTGAGCACCTGGGGGCCGAGGCCTCACCATTAGTGTTTTCACAGGAAGACCCTGGGGTTGGAAAGGCAGCCACAGACGCAGCACCTGCCTTGTGCCACCTGAGTAGCCTGGGTTCAGCCTGGCAGACTGAAGGACAGACGAAGAGACAAAAATGCCATAAATCAGAAAATCTTTTCTGGTTGAGGTAATTACAAGGATCACCAAAAACAGAGTAGATGTTAATAACTTGTTTTATATAGAGAGACTTGCACATGCCTATTACGATTCACGCCGAAGCTAGACCATGCTGCCCTTGTCATTTTATTGCCTCAAATATTTACTGAACGCTTACTATGTGCTAAGCATTTATGCTCAGTGACATGTGGCATCCCAATTAAGCAGATTTCCACGTTGTTTTCATCAGCACAGTGTAGTATTTATAATATATTTCTGGATGAAAAAAAGTAGTTTGAATCACAGAAGGACACACACACTACAAGAACATTCAAAAATATAAAATGTTAGCGATAGCTCTTTGGGTAATCGGATAATGGGCTATTTTTATGTTTATACAGCATTATAAAAATATATATACCACTACCCTGGATATGTCTAACTCCAGCTACCAGGAAAAAGTCCTCCCAACAATGAATCATCTGACAACTAGCAAGGACAGCATGTTATTTGTTGCCGTGACGACACAAATCTTTACCAACTGGTCACTTACTGCCCTTGCCTTTGGAAGATGGTTGCTCTAGATTTCTACCTCTTAGGAAGCTCCCACACTTAGGTCCTCTTAGATTTTTTCATAGTTCCTTTGCAGTACATAGTTCCTAGGCGGACAAGTATGGTTCAAATCCCGGAGAACTCATATGTCAGGACCTAATTTGTTTTGACATACTGTATATGTAAGAAACCTGAATTGACGTCAGTTTCAAAGCCAACACGAAAACCAGACCTTCCACCAGAAAACTGCATCACGCTATTGCTTTTAATCTTTTTACTTGGGCCAAGTTTAGACAAGAGACATCCACTCCAGGTAATTCCAAAGGCACCGAGGTGTACAGAGACACCTGTAGCTGGAACCCTGAAGACTCCAATGAGTAGCACTGGGGATGCACCACTGGTGAGTGATGGCAATGCACTTTCTTCTTATAAATACTGATTGTGTTAAGTAAGCATTTTTGGATTTCATAGAAAGGTTTCTATCTTAACATATTTGCAGAATTCGCAAGAAAAACATTTGGTGAATTAGGGATGACCAAAGGTCATCTTACTGCAGGGAAATAGGTGTGTACTTGTCCTAAATGAAATTTGATGGTGTTATGAGTCATGGATACACCCCAAAGTCACGTGACACTTTCGTAATTATCCACAGTGTGAGAAATCCTGTCTCACTGCTGCTATAAAGTTCAAGGCACAAAGTGTATGAATATTATTTTTGCTTTGCAGTCAACCAGTGGAAAATACCAGTTTTCAATTTGGACCAGCCAAAGCATATCTCTAAATTATGCTTTATCGCAGCATAAATTTTCTTAACTTGTTTGCTAAACAGGGTAACATTGCCATGGATACTTTCCACTGCCCTATAACTTCCCTTACACATTCTGACACTTTCTTTCAAAGCTACCACATATGATACCAACTGAACACGTTAGCATGTCATTTGTTCTCAGCATGGATGGGAAATCCAGAGAAAAAGCAGTATAAAAATATGATGAAGAGAGAGGAAGCATAAAATAAGGGGAATGAGAGGGGTGGAGACCCACAGCGTGACTAAGAAAATGTACTAGGGTCACTTAAGCCTTTCAGAGCTCAGGGAGCCTCCATGTTTTCTCTAATCAAGATCACTTCCCATGAGAAGGGATGGAACGGATGGAGATGGAGAAGTATGTTTAATTGAGCTAGCTGACACAGGGAGCGAGGAGGAGAGCTGTGGCCCACAGACAGGATGGGAGACAGCCTTCTCTCTACTCACTGAGGGAGGAGCTACGCACCACCCACCCCTTGCTACCCCACGGTGCCCCATGCAGAGGGCCCGTGCTCAGCTGTCAGCTTCTCCACACACCTGAGCTGTGTGGAATGGAAATGTCTGCCCTGCAGTCGCTTCGGAAACCCTGGCTGGGAACGGACCATTCTAGATTCTGTGTTGGGCTCATCAGAGAGGCCGACAGGACTATCGATATCCATTCAGACACCTCCTGCTGGCCTGTGACAGAGAGACTGCAGGTGAGCACAGCCCAGGAAAGACAAGTGTCACTGTCACCTTGCTGCCTGTCTCTCCTCTTCACCGTCTCTGAAATCTGTCCGCTTCTCTCCACGTCCGCAGCCAGCTAAGGCCCAGCTGCTAACACTGCAGCGTCCTCCTACCTGCCCCTCCTGGGTCCTTGTTGGCCATCCTCCTAACCAGACTCCTCACTGAGCCAGGGTCCTCTTCTCGAAGCACACACACCATCACGGCTCTACTCTGCTTAAACCTTTCCGCGGTTTAAGACAACCGGAAGCCTCTCACGTGGTCTACAAAGGCTTCCCCGCTCCTCCCCACCGCCTCCGCCATGGGCTCCTCTCACCCGTGCGTCCCTCTTCTTCCTCCGGGACACACTGGGCGTCTTCGTGTGGGGTCATGGCACATGCTACGCCCTGCGCCCAGGCGCCCTCCCTTCTCTGCCCCTGGTGTGGCCCCAGCGCCAGCCCCCTCCCATCCCCGGCCCTTCTTCCAGATCTTGGCTCAGGCATTACTTCCTCACAGAAGCCCGCCCTGACCCTCAGTCTAGGCCAGGCTCCCTTGTTATCTGCTGTAACAGAACCGTGTTCCTTTCCTTCATAGCACATACTGCAGTTTGGAGAGACATTAAGCAACTAATCACACTGCTGGGACTATGGCTCTTCCCCTGGCGTATCAGCTCCACGAGAGGAGGAACTGCTTTTGATTCACCTCTTTATCCTTAGCTCCCAGGACAGGGCCTGGCACTCAGTAGGTGCTCGATAAATATACGTATTCTCTCAACTGATACCCACTAACCTAGTCATACACCTGCTTCTCAACCTCCACAACCAGCAGTGCTGAGCAGACGACTTTTCCCTTTGTTATGCCTGTCTCCCTCCTTTTATATTTTACCTCCAAAGAGCTGACTTTGTAAAAAAAATTTAAAAACGAAGACAGATGCCTTCTTTTACAGACGACTCTCTTGATAAATCACGTTTAGAACAGAGAGTAGGAGAAATAACAGGGTCTTACTTCTTAACGTCTATTTGCTGTCTCGAGTTGACAATTTCTGTCTGACCTTTAACTGTCTGTCAGCAGGATGAGACCGCCTGCCCACACCAGATCACAGACAATTCAAAATGCGCCCAGGTCAGAAGCCAAAACCTTGTCAACAAAGGTCCCTCTTCCAATAACGCCACCTAGAGCTGCCTGTCCTCTCTGCCTGCGCAGCCTGAGGCCGTCACACAACTCCAAACCAAGTACAAGCAAACAGGTCCCAAGGTGCTGTCCTCAGCCATCTGCTTCTCAGGAGCCACAGTGTTGGGACAATACAGGTCTTCTTAGTAACAGCGAGAGACATGAAAGCTTAAAGCCACACCTGGCCATAATGAATATTACTGTAACTAGTCCTAAGTGATGTTAATGCACAAGAAGGAATCCCAGAGGATCTCAGCTTAGAACATGCCTAGCAGATAAGCAGGCCGAAAGAGTAAGTATTTCTGTTCTTGGACTGATTATAGGGAGCACATGTTGACCTCATACCTTCCTTCACAGAGCATTTGGGGAAGTGGGTGTGAGTCAGGAACCCACCTTTTGATTACTTAATTTGGAAACAGAGAGATACAGTGAGTGGCCCAAGCTCTCAGAGTGGGCCAGAGGCCAAAGAACTCACTCTGATCACATCCAGTTCGGGGTTCCTTTGCTCAGTCCAAAATCACAAAAGGGTCTTACAAGGTGTGGCCCAGGGACCACCTGCATCAAAACAACTCCAGAGAGTGTGTGGAGAACACTTTGACTCAGAACCCTCTGGGGACAGCACACAGACATATACACGGTCAACAACCTTATCAAGAATTCTGATGTCCACTAACGTTTGAGAACCACAAAGCTGAACTTAAATTTCTGCCTTGACAGCGTACATCATTTCCAAGTTTATTCTTCAATCTGAATTTGTGACTTTTTGGGATATGGAGGAAGAAGGATGTAGAATGACACCCATGGTGTTCTTAAATTTCCTGTTTGAAGTCACTGGTACTTGGGTTGAATAAAGGGACTTCTACATTATGAGGACTTGGGAGAGGAGTGTATTGCTAAAATTAGAGGAATCATTTTAAATGAGGGATGGGCCTTCCTCTCAGTGCCCTCTGGTGGAACTAATCCAACCCACTGCTTACACTTAGAGTCTGAAAAGACTTTTCACAGCCTAGGGGATCAAGCAGTGGAATCCAGGGCCTGCCAACTGGAGGAAGACAGAAGTGATTCCCCTTGCTTTGGGCTGGGACACTGAAAAGCTGCACCCCAAGAGTAGAGGGAAAGAGAAGTAGGTAAGCTTTTGCAGGGACTATATAGCGCATCTCATTCTTGGATTGAGCTTTTCTGAGTTCATCCTGGCTTGCTGGGATGCTTAGGGATCTAGCAAAAGCAAACATAATTCCTCTCTGGAATTATAACCTCATCTTAGTACTCTATTTCTACAAAAAAATTTTGTAAATACAATGTCCAACACAAGATTAAAAACAACCAGAGCCACTCAAAGACAACATGAGAGAAAAACAATAAAGAGAAGAAACAGAACTGAAAAGGCTTTAGACGTTAGAGTCACCACACAAACTTTAAGGTAACTCTGCTATATATATTCAAAGAGCTAAAAGACAAGCTTGAGAATTTTTGTCCGATAACTAAAAATTATTTTGAAGAAAGAACCAAATTTAAGTTTTGGAAATTAAACATACAATAACTGAAATCAATAACTTAATGAGTGGGTTTAACAGTAGATTAGATATAACTGAAAAGAAAATTGGTAAGACAGGTTAGAATACTGTACTTAAATTGTGATTTGTAGACCAGCAGCACTGACATAACCTAGGAGTGCTTTTTTTTTTTTAAATACAGGCACACCTTGGAGATATTGCAGGTTCAGTTCCAGACCACCACAATAAAGCGAGCAAGTTAACACAAATTTTTTGGTTCCCCAGGGCATATAGAAGTTATGTTTATACTATACCATTGTCTACTGAGTATGCAACAGCATTATATCTAAAAATATAATATATATACCTTAGTTTAAAAATACTTTATTATTAAAAAAATTCTGACCATCATCTGACACTGCCACAAAACTTCAATTTGTAAAAAATGCAGTATTTGCAAAGCATAACAAAGTGAAGTACAATAAAATGAGGTATGCCTGTAGACTTTTATCTTAGAATGGTTTTAGATTTCAGAAAAGTTGCAATGGTAGTACAGAGTTTGCATATAAACCACACCCAATTATTAACATGGTACATTTATTACAATTAATGAACCAATATCGATATGTTCCTACTTTTTTCCATTTGGTAATTAGTTTGCTTAATGCAGATTTAATGAAGTTATAGCCTGATGGAGAAAGAACATGGGCTCTAGAATCACATAGACCCGAATGTGAATCTGGGTCCTGCTCATAACCAGCATGATGATACATTCCTACTGACTAAAACTCATACTTTATTTATACTTCCTTAGTTTTTACTTATTATCCTTTTAATGTCTGGGAGCTTTTTTAGATGTGTGGAATCTAAGCCCCCACTACAGACCTAGTTAATAAGAATCTATATTTTTAAAAGATCCCCAGGTCATTTTAAAGACATTTAAATTTGAGAACTGTTGGTTAGAAAAAGGAAAAATTTCAGAATGAAGCATGAATAATAAATAAATAATATAGAAGAGAGTGTAAGAGGAAGAGTAAAGACAATAAATACAGACAATGAGATGCAAGTCTTACATAAGAGAAATTGCAGTCTCCAAAGGAGATTACAGAGAGAATGGATCAGAAACAATAGTTTAAGAGACCATGGCTAAGAGTTTTCTAAAACTGATAAAAGATATCAAGCCACAGATTCTAGAAGCTCTAGGAACCCAAAACAGGAATGAAAGAAAATCCACAAATGGGGGGGGACCTTCAAGATGGTGGAGGAGTAAGTAAGACCTGGAGATCACCTTCCTCCCCACAAATACATCAAAAATACATCTACATGTGGAAAAGCTACTACAGAACACCTACTGAAGGCTGGCAGAAGACCTCAGACCTCCCAAAAGGCAAGAAAATCCCCATGTACCTGGGTAGGGCAAAAGAAAAAAGAAAAAACAGAGACAAAAGAATAGGGACAGGACCTGCACCTTGCGGAGGGAGCTGTGAAGGAGGAAAAGTTTCCACACACTAGGGAGCCCCTTCACTGGCGGAGACGGGGTTGGGCGGGAGGAAGCTTCGGAGCCACGGAGGAGAGCACAGCGACAGGGGTGCAGAGGGCAAAGCAGAGAGATTCCCACACAGAGGATCAATGCCGACCAGCACTCACCAGCCTGAGAGACTCGTCTGCTCACCTGCCGGGGTGGGTGGGGTCTGGGAGATGAGGCTCAGGCTTCGGAGGTCAGAACCCAGGGAGAGGACTGGGGTTGGCTGCGTGAACACAGCCTGAAGAGGGCTAGTGCACCACAGCTAGCTGGGAGGGATCCTGGGAAAAAGTCTGGACCTGCCAAACAGTCAAGAGACCATTTTTTCAGGGTGCACGAGGAGAGGGGATTCCTCCCCCGTCTGCCCACATAAAGCAGAGCACCGCCTAAATGAGCTCCAGAGACGGGCGTGAGCCACAGCTATGAGCATGGACCCCAGAGACAGGCATGAAACGCTAACGCTGCTGCTGCAGCCACCAAGAATCCTGTGCAAGCACAGGTCACTATTCATACTTACCCTCCCAGAAGCCTGTGCAGCCCGCCGCTGCCAGAGTCCCGTGATCCAGGGACAAGTTCCCCAGGAGAACACACAGACATGGTGCACCTCAAGCTGCTGCAACGTCATGCTGGCCTCTGCCACCACAGGCTCGCCCCACATTCCAATTATAACTACCGTACCCCTTCCTCCCCCTGGCCTGAATGAGCAAGAGCCCCCTAATCAGCCTTTGCTTTAACCCCATCCTGTCTGGGTGGGAACAAATGCCTGAGGGCGACCTACATGCAGAGGCAGGGCCAAAACCAAAGCTGAACCCCAGGAGCTGTGTGAACAAAGAAGAGAAAGGGAAATTTCTCCATGCAGCCTCAGGAGCAGCGGATTAAATCCCCACAACCAACTTGATGTACCCTGCATCTGTGGAATACCTGAATAGACAACGAACCATCCCAAAATTGAGGCGATAGACTTTTGGAGCAACTGTAGACTTGGGGTTTGCTGTCGGCAACTGATTTGTTTCTGATTTTTACATTTATCTTAGTATCGTTTTTAACACTTGTTATCACTGGTGGATTTGTTTACTGCTTTGGCTGCTCTCGTTTTTTAAAAATTATTTTTTAAATCTTAATAATTTTAAAAAATTTATTACTATTTTTTTATTTCTTTTTTCTCCCTTTTCTTCTGAGCCATCTGGCTGACAGGGTCTTGGTGCTCCAGGATGGTGTCAGGCCTGAGCCTCTAAGGTGGGAGAGCCAAGTTCAGGACACTGGACCACCAGAGACCTCCCAGTCCCATGCAATATCAATCGGCAAGAGCTCTTCCAGAAATCTCTGTCTCAACACTAAGACCCAGGACATATTTAAGACCCAGTTCCACCCAACAACCAGCAAGCTCCAGTGCTGGACACCCCATACCAAACAACTAGCAAGACAGGAACACAACACCACCCATTAGCAGAGAGGCTGCCTAAAATCATACTAAGTTCACAGACACCCCCAAACACACCACCAGACGTGGACCTGCCCACCAGAAAGACAAGATTCAGCTCCACCCACCAGAATACAGGTACCAGTCCCATCCACCAGGAAGCCTACACAAGCCACTGAACCAACCTCACCCACAGGGGGCAGCACCAAAAACAACGGGAACTATGAACCGGCAGCCTGCGAAAAGAAGACCCCAAACACAGTAAGCTAAACAAAATGAGAAGACAGAGAAATATGCAGCAGATGAAGGAGCAAGGTAAAACCCCACTAGACCAAACACATGAAGAGGAAATAGGCAGTCTACCTGAAAAAGAATTCAGAATAATGATAGTAAAGATGATCCAAAATCTTGGAAATAGAATGGAGAAAATACAAGAAACGTTTAACAAGGACCTAGAAGAACTAAAGAGCAAACAATGATGAACAACACAATAAATGAAATTAAAAATTCTCTAGAAGGAAGCAATAGCAGAATAACTGAGGCAGAAGAACGGATAAGTGACCTAGAAGATAAAATAGTGAAAGTAACTACTGCAGAGCAGAAAAAAGAAAAAAGAATGAAAAGAACTGAGGACAGTCTCAGAGACTTCTGGGACAACATTAAATGCACAAACATTCAGATTAAAGGGGTCCCAGAAGAAGAAGAGAAAAAGAAAGGGACTGAGAAATATTTGAAGAGATTATAGCTGAAAAATTCCCTAACATGGGAAAGGAAACAGTCGATCAAGTCCAGGAAGCGGAGAGAGTCCCATACAGGATAAATCCAAGGAGAAACATGCCAAGACACATATTAATCAAACTATCAAAAGTTAAATACAAAGAAAAAATATTAAAAGCAGCAAGGGAAAAGCAACAAATAACATACAAGGGAATCCCCATAAGGTTAACAGCTGATCTTTCAGCAGAAACTCTGCAAGCCAGAAGGGAGTGGCAGGACATATTTAAAGTAATGAACGGGAAAAACCTACAACCAAGATTACTCTACCCAGCAAGGATCTCATTCAGATTTGATGGAGAAATTAAAACCTTCACAGATAAGCAAAAGTTAAGAGAATTCAGCACTACAAAACCAGCTTTACAACAAATGCTAAAGGAACTTCTCTAGGCAGGAAACAGAAGAGAAGGAAAAATCTAACAAAAACAAACCCAAAACAATTAAGAAAATGGTAACAGGAACATACATATAATTACGTTAAATGTAAATGGATTAAATGCTCCAACCAAAAGACACAAACTGGTTGAATGGATACAGAAACAAGACCCGTATATATGCTATCTAAAGGAGACCCACTTCTGATCTAGGGACACATACAGACTGAAAGTGAGGGGATGGAAAAAGATATTCAATGCAAATGGAAATCAAAAGAAAGCTGGAGTAGTAATTCTCATATCAGACAAAATAGACTTTAAAATAAAAACTATTACAAGAGACAAAGAAGGACACTACATAATGATCAAGGAATCAATCCAAGAAGAAGATATAACAACTGTAAATATTTATGCACCCAACATAGGAGCACGTCAATACATAAGGCAAATGCTAACAGCCATGTAAGGGGAAATCGACAGTAACACAATCATAGTAAGGGACGTTAACACCCCACTTTCACCGTTGGACAGATCATCCAAAATGGAAATAAATAAGGAAACACAAGCTTTAAATAATACATTAAATAAGATGGACGTAATTGATATTTATAGGACATTCCATCCAAAACCAACAGAATACACTTTCCTCTCAAGTGCTCATGTAACATTCTCCAGGGTAGATCATATCTTGGGTCACAAAACAAACCTTGGTAAATTTAAGAAAACTGAAATCATATCATGTATCTTTCCTGACCACAATGCTATGAGACTAGATATCAATTACAGGAAAAAAACTGTAAAAAATAAAAACACATGGAGGCTAAACAATACACTGCTTAATAACCAAGTGATCACTGAAGAAATCAAAATGGAAATCAGAAAATACCTAGAAACAAATGACAATGGAGAGACGACGACGCAAAACCTATGGGATGCGCAGAAGCAGTTCTAAGAGGGAAGTTTAATAGCAATACAATCCTACCTTAAGAAACAGGAAACATCTCAAATAAACAACCTAACCTTACACCTAAAGCAATTAGAGAAAGAAGAACAAAAAAACCCCAAAGTTAGCAGAAGGAAAGAAATCATAAAGATCAGATCAGAAATAAATGAAAAAGAAATGAAGAAAATGATAGCAAAGATCAATAAAACTAAAAGCTGGTTCTTTGAGAAGATAAACAAAATTGATAAACCACTAGCCAGACACATCAAGAAAAAAAGGGAAAAGACTAAAATCAACAGAATTAGAAATGAAATAGGAGAGGTAACAACTGACACTGCAGAAATATAAAGAATCATGAGGGATTCCTACAAGCAACCATATGCCAATAAAATGGACAACCTGGAAGAAATGGACAAATTCTTAGAAATGCACAACCTTCCAAGACTGAACCAGGAAGAGGCAGAAAATACAAACAGACCAATCACAAGCACTGAAATGGAAACTGTGATTAAAAATCTTCCAACAAACAAAAGCCCAGGACCAGATGCCTTCACAGGTGAATTCTATCACACATTTAGACAAGAGCTAACACCTATCCTTCTCAAACTCTTCCAAAATATAGCAGAGGGAGGAACACTCCCAGACTCATTCTACTAGGCCACCATCACCCTGATACCAAAACCAGACAAAGATGTCACAAAAAAAGAAAACTACAGGCCAATATCACTGATAAACATAGATGCAAAGATGCTCAACAAAATCCTAGCAAACAGAACCCAACAGCACATTAAAAGGAACATACACCATGCTCAAGTGGGGTTTATTCCAGGAATGCAAGGATTCTTCAATATACGCAAATCAATCAATGTGATACACCATATTAACAAATTGAAGGATAAAAACCATATCTCAATAGAGCAGAAAGAGCTTTCGACAAGATTCAACACCCATTTATGATAAAAACCCTCCAGAAAGTAGGCATAGAGGGAACTTACCTCAACATAATAAAGGCCACATATGACAAACCCACAGCCAACATCATTCTCAATGGTGAAAAGCTGAAACCATTTCCTCTAAGATCAGGAACAAGACAAGGATGTCCACTCTCACCACTACTATTCAACAGAGTTTGGAAGTTTTAGCCATAGCAATCAGAGAAGAAAAAGAAATAAAAGGAATCCAAATCGGAAAAGAAGTAAAACTATCACTGTTTGCAGATGACATGATACTATACATAGAGAATCCTAAAGATGCTACCAGAAAACTACTAGAGCTAATCAATGAATTTGGTAAAGTAACAGGATACAAAATTAATGCACAGAAGTCTCTTGCATTCCTATACACTAATGATGAAAAATCTGAAAGAGAAATTAAGGAAACACTCCCATTTACCACTGCAACAAAAAGACTAAAATACCTAGGAATAAACCTACCTGAGGAGACAAAAGACCTGTATGCATAAAATTATAAGACACTGATGAAAGAAATTAAAGGTGATACCAACAGATGGAGAGATATTCTATGTTCTTGGATTGGAAGAATCAACATTGTGAAAATGACTATACTACCCAAAGCAATCTACAGATTCAATGCAATTCCTATTAAACTACCAATGGCATTTTTCACAGAACTAGAACAAAAAATTTCACAATTTGTATGGAAACACAAAAGACCCCGAATAGCCAAAGCAATTTGAGAAAGAAAAACAGAGCTGGAGGAATCAGGCTCCCTGACTTCAGACTATACTACAAAGCTACAGTGATCAAGACAGTATGGTACTGGCACAAAAACAGAAAGATAGATCAATGGAACAGGATAGAAACCCGGAGACAAACCCATGCACATATGGTCACCTTATCATTGATAAAGGAAGCAAGAATATACAATGGAGAAAAGACAGCCTCTTCAACAAGTGGTGCTGGGAAAACTGAACAGCTACATGTAAAAGAATGAAATTAGAACACTCCCTAACACCATACACAAAAATAAACTCAAAATGGATTAAAGACCTAAATGTAAGGTCAGAGACTATAAAACTCTTAGAGGAAAACATAGACAGAACACTCTATGACATAAATCACAGCAAGATCCTTTTTGACCCATCTCCTAGAGAAAGGGAAATAAAAACAAAAATAAACAAATGGGACCTAATGAAACTTAAAAGCTTTCTCACAGCAAAGGAAACCATAAACAAGACAAAAAGACAACCCTCAGAATGGGAGAAAATATTTGCAAATGAAGCAACTGACAAAGGATTAATCTCCAAAATATACAAGTAGCTCATGCAGCTCAAGATCAAAAAAACAAACAACCCAATGCAAAAATGGGCAGAAGACCTAAATAGACATTTCTCCAAAGAACATATACGGATTGCCAACAAACACATGAAATGATGCTCAACATCACTAGTCATTAGAGAAATGCAAATCAAAACTACAATGAGGTATCACCTCACACCAGTCAGAATGGCCATCATCAAAAAGTCTACAAACAGTAAATGCTGGAGAGGGTGTGGAGAAAAGGGAACCCTCTTGCACTGTTGGTGGGAGTGTAAATTGATACAGCCACTATGGAGGTTCCTTAAAAAACTAAAAATAGAACTACCATATGACCCAGCAATCCCAGTACTGGGCATATACCCTGGAGAAACCACGATTCAAAAACAGTCATGTACCACAAGGTTCACTGCAGCACTATTCACAACAGCCAGGACATGGAAGCAACCTAAGTGTCCAATGACAGATGAATGGATAAAGAAGATGTGGCACACATATACAATGGAATATTACTCAGCCATAAAAAGAAACGAAATTGAGTTATTGTAGTGAGGTGGATGGACCTAGAGTCTGTCATACAGAGTGAAGTAAGTCAGAAAGAGAAAAACAAATACCATATGCTAACACATATATATGGAATCTAAAAAAAAAAAAAAAGGTTCTGACGAACCTAGGGGAAGGACAGGAATAAAGACACAGACGTAGAGAACGGACTTGAGGACATGGGGAGGGGGAAGGGTAAGCTGTGACAAAATGAGACAGTAGCATTGACATATATATACTACCAAATATGAAATAGATAGATATTAAATAGATAGATAGTGGGAAGCAGCTGCATCTCACAGGGAGATCAGCTCAGTGCTTTGTGACCACCTAGAGGTGTGGGATAGGGAGGGTGGGAGGGAGACACAAGAGGGAGGGGATTTGGGGATATATGTATACATATAGCTGATTCACTTTGTTATATAGCAGAAACTAATATAACATTGTAAAGCAATTATACTCCAATAAAGATGTTAAAAAAAAAAGGAAAATCCACACACAGATACATCATAATAAACCTGTTGAAAACCAAAGACAAAAACAAATAAAATCAGATGACCTTCAATGGAGTCCCTACTGGACTTAAAGCTGACTTCTAAAGAGAAATAATGGGAGTCAAAAGACACTGGAGTGGTATCTTCAGGGGGCTGAAAAATACAATGGTAACTTAGAATTCTATACCCAGGAAAAACATTCTTCAGAAATTGTGCCATGATAAAATTCAGACAAATAAAAAATGAGGCAAGTTTTTCTCCAACTACTTTGCACTATAGGAAATATTAAAAAGTCTGTTTCAGGTAGAAGGATAATGATCCCAGATGGGAGTCTGGAGATGCAGAAAGAAACAAAGAACAATGAAAATGGAAAATATGTGAATAAATCTAAATGACGTTCAACTGCATATAATAATAATGATGTATTGTGTGTTTACAAGATAAAATATTAAAATACAAACAATAGCAGAGAGTTAAAGTATTAAATAAAACCACTGGAGCGTCCAGAAAGCAACAAAAACACCAATTAAAACTGGATTTGGATAATGCACGCTGTAATCTCTAGAATAAGTATTAAAAGAATGACTACAAATCATACAACTTTCAAGTTTATGGAGGGGTAAATGCCATATAGAAATAATTAGTCAAAAGGAGGTCAAGAATGGGAAGAAATAATATAGAATAGGCAAGGAAAATAGAACACACTGAGTAAGATGGTAGATTTAATTGAAAATGTATCAGTTTTTACATTAAGTGAATTGGTCTAGGTAGTAAAAAGTCTGCCTCCGTTTGGGGATGTTTGACTGCTGACAGTTCTTCAGTCTCTGCCTTCCCTCTTCCCTTCTGTTCTACATCTGTTAAGAAAAACATGGGTACTTCCTCCTAAGGCACCAGTGGGAGATTCAAGCCACACAAGCCCTGTTGTTTGAAGGCATCCCAATCCCAACCCAGTCTCCTAACTACAGTCTCTTTTCCTTGCTCTCAAGCCATTTCAGGCCTGCTTGAGAGGTCTCACCTGTTCTCCCAGACAGACTGTTACGTAAGTAATAAATCTTTTCATACCCTCTTGGTGTGTATGTATGTTGTCATCGTCTCAACATCCAAACCAAAATTTGGGTAAGGGTCTATCTTGCTTCTTCAGGGTGGTTAAAACAGTTTTACATGTCCTAATTAAAAGACCAAGATTACAAGACGATTAAAACTACAAACCCAAACAGATGCCATTTACAAGAGCTATATCTAAAACAGACGGATACAGAAAGATTGAAAGGATTGAAAAAGATAATATGGAAGTCACTAAATAGATTTGGTTTTGCTATATTAATATCTAAAGATAAAGTAGACTGCAAAATAGAATGCATTACCAGACATAAAGAGGAACACTTTTAAAAATAGTTTAATTCAGAGAACAATATAAGTATTCTAAAACTGTAGGCCTCTCATAAAATAGCCTCAAAATATTAGCACACAAATGAAGCTTCAAACACTAAGAGAAAGAGAAATGTGCAATCGTAGTGGAAATTATTGCACACCAATTTCAGTAACTGAAAGAAGCAGCAGACAAAAAGCCGGTAGGAATACGGGAAAGGTAAACAACATGATCAGCAAACTGACACAGTGGACAAACTTTCTACACTTCAAACTGCAAGATACATTTTTTTCCTCAAGTGGTATTATATAGAGCTTTCTTTATTGATAAATCATTGAGCTGTATTGAAAATTTTATTCACATTACTCCTTTTTACTACTTTCCACAATAATCTGGAGGTTCTCCACCTAGGATTAAGACTCTCCATGGTGTCAGAAACCCAGCCTTGTTCTACCTTGTTGTTCCACTATATATATTTTCCATTTTGAAGCTGCCTCAGTCCAAAATGGCTGCTGAAACTCCAGCTATTAGGATCACATTCCAAATGCAGAAAGGAGAAGAAGAGGGATTTCATAAGGTCCTCGTAAAAACACTTTCTAGAATTTGCAAGTACTATTTCTGCTTATATCTCATTGGCCAGAACTTAGTTACTTTCACATCTAGCTCCACAGAAGGCTGGGAATAAGTTTTTATTTTGGTTGGCCAAGTACCCAGCAAAAAAAAATTGAGGGTTTCATTGTTACACAGGGAAAACTATAATGATATCCAGATGCTGAAATAAAGAGAGGGAAAAAAAGATTCACATTTTATCTTATTTAATGGACATTTTCTCCAGCCCCAGCCCCAGCCTATCACCACCAACAAAAAACAAACAAACTTTGCTCCCTAGGATCCCCTCTGTCTGTATTCCTTTGTCATCGTATGAAGGGGGACTGGATGGGGCAGGGAGGAACAGGCAAGCGAGCAATTACTAAGTCAAGCGAGGTTTGCATCCATACCCTAACATAGTAGGTTTAACGAATAGGCTGTGGAGGTCTTGCTTTGCAAGTTAAAGTGAGTGATTGCATGGAAACTGAAGTCATTAATAAATACAGCCTCTATTTCATGTAGGATGTCCAAGTCTAAATCAAATGCAACTGTTGAAGGGCCAGATGTTATTCCCATTGCTACACTGCAGTGTTTTCCTGGAAGTGATCTCACCGTGATGGTAACGCTGTTGTCCAACTGTTCATACTATTTATATCTAGAACCCCAGTTTTCAGGTTTAAAATGCATCAAGCTGCAAACAGCTATTGCTTTCAATGCCGAGCCTGACACGGGGAAATCAAGCAGAATCCTCGAGCTGTGAGGTGTTAACTTCGATGGCTGTCAACAAGGCAAAGCCTTACGTAACTTGTAAACACGTGAGTCTATCGTTACGCATGGTTCTGGGCCACACTGCCACATTAACCAATATGGGGGATTCAAGTCTTTGCCGTCCTCTTCTATGAAGAAAAAAGTTAACTGCGATTATGTCCTACAGATTAGAAAGTACATAACCCCAAAGCCAAAAGGGTTATTTGGTCAGAGCCATAAACAGAGTGCCAATCCTTAAAAGAAAAAACAAAAGCAACTATCAGAAAGAAGTGTGAAGATGCCCTTTACCTGGAATATTTTCTTCTTTTTCTTTTTCTCTTTTAGAATTTGAGGGTAAAGAAAGGCATTGTGAGAAAATAAGCTGTTTTTGAAGAATAGATTTTTTTAAGGATAATTATATCATTTTGGTTTTATGTATTCATCTCACAAAAACATTATTGGTACAATGAAGTGAAAACAATATAGTTATTGACACATTGGTAGTTATACACACTCAATAGTTCATTCACATTATAAATGAGAAATAGAACATTTAGATGGTTCTTATGTTGAATGTCAATATGAGACAACTAATGCCTAACACTGATAAAAACGATAGCTCCCATTTCCCGGGGTACTTCCTATGGGACAGGTCCGGTGCTAAGTGGCTTGTTTGCATTATCTTACCAAATAGAAACAGGTTCTATAATTATCCTCCAAGTTCAGCAGAGGAAAGTGAGGTGCAAGCAGGGTATATCACTTGTCCCAACCCACATGGCCCTTGAGAAGTGCAGCTGGGACTTGAGCCCAGGTTGCTTGCTCCAGAACCCATCCTTATAAGCCTGAGATTAAATGAGACATACTGCATTTTGGGCGTTTAGCCCAGCACCTGGCACATAATGAGCTGCCAATAAAGGTAAAATGAAGGATATTTACACAAAAACAGATTAAAGCAAGCTGCAAATCACATACCTTCCACATCACTGAAGGCACCTGAGAGGACAGTTAATGCAAGATAAGGGGAACCACCTGGTTGAAGGTCCCTTTTTGGTTCTGCTTCTGCTTCACAATTATCCCTGGGCTCCAGCCCTGAATCACCCCCTGAGAGGCTGTGTGGCTTTGGACTAATCACTTCTCCTCTCTGGACTGGACATTCTTCTGTAAAACAAGAGGATCTGGCTGGAATGATTCCTAAGGTTTCCCTCTGCCCTGAACTTCTACAATTTAAGTCACTTCTAAGATTTTGCCCGTGAAAATCAATCCAGGAGCCCAGGGAGGCTGAAACCTAGCTTTACTATGTAGAAAAAGATTAACTGCCCTATGAAGAAAGAGAGCAAGGCTTTAGAAGGATCAGCATTTTCCACAAAGGATAAACTCTGTTTCAGTGGCAACAGGCCGTGGTGGCAAAACTGCAAAGCTTCCAGAATGGGCATGACTCAAAACCAGAGGGCCAAGGAAGACCTTTAGAAGAGCTGACGGAATCGAATTAATACCAGTGACTTTCATAATCCTGCTCTATTTCAGACCCAAATGCCTCCAGATGGGAAAGGCACGCAGGCTGCTCCCGGGGGCAGTGGCAGACGCTCTGAAGTCTGCTCCATGGCATCCACTAGTGGAAGACCACATTGTAGCGATGCAGACCTGCTGATTGCGGGGGTTCCAACAGCTCTACACTGTTTAAGCCCAAAGTCCACCCATGCAACTCCTGACTAGGGAAACAGGAGAAACAGGAAGTGTCTTGTCCAAGCCCATCAGCTAGCTAGAGACAGAGGTGACCATTTGGTCCACACAGAGAAGGTGTCTTCTGTACAACACACCAATGGTTCTCTATCATAACCTATCATTTAATATTCATTTGTTGCAAGATCCTGGTCACTACATTAAAAGAAAGAGCAAACTTGCTCTATCTTTCATCCAAGGAAATATAAAATGTCTGGACAAAGTCAGGTCTTCTGATTTTGTCATAATTTAATAGCTGTGCAATTATATTGGAAGTAAGAGTTATTTGACAGATATTTTGAACTTCTCATGAGTGACCTGGACAGCATATTGCAAACTCTCCAGTATAAAAAAATCCAACAAAATCCACCAAGTAGTCTCAAGTATATGGTAGTAATGCCATTTATTTACTGGAAATCAACCTATACTTGAAACATTAAGCATATTTGTTTTCAGTGTTTAACCACATTAGGAAAATAAAAGCAGTGTGTGACAGTTCTTATCCTGAGAGGCCGCACATCTTCACAAGGAAGTAAGATGTACACAATGGATACAATATATGACTATAATTCTGAAATAACTTAAATGCCCCAGAAAAAAAGTTGGGAGGGAGTCTCAAGAAGGGGCACTGACAAACCTAGAAAGAGCTAGGAGAACTTCATGGAGCAGACAGGACTTGAACTGAACCTTAAAGAATGGGAAGGGCACTGAAGTAGAAAGAAAGGCAAGTGATCAGAAAAGGCAAACGCACAAGGACGCAGGGTGGTGGTGGCTGAGGCAGGAAGGCGTTCCATGGACATGTCCTGTCATGGCTCATCTCATCATGACTTTAGTTTCTCAAACCTCTCCCAGTTCCCAGCTGGCTTCTTTCTTGCCTCTCTGTCCAGCCTAGATGTCATGGTCAGCCCTTCCGATCAAGCTTGTCGACGCTATGCTTTAGCTACCTTGGGGCCTCCCTCTGCTTATCGCGTCCTCTTCTCCCACCCCTGCGCAGCTGGACACTCCTGGAGCACCACAGAGACTGGCCTCCTGAGTCCCAGCTGCTTGGCAATCCTTTCCTTCATTTCCCATTTATCAGCTCCCATGGCCAGTACAAACCATGCTTAATCTCAAGCTCGAGGTCATTTCCTTGCCACTCTCACATTTTCTACCCATCTCAGCTCAGAAGATTGAGGCTCTTCTACATGGGCTCCAACATACCTTGTCCCCGCTTGAAAATGTTTCTTTATTGCCACTTATTCTCCTTCCGTGTTCCAGACCACGCCCTCACCTTCACACATCACATCCTCAGGTAAGACTATAATTAGGTCCCCCAACTCCCCAATATTTTCTGTCTCTTGCCGAAGAGAGCACTATCTCTCCTTTGGGGCATTCCATGAATTAGGTGAATGTGAGACTTACAAGGGACAACATTTACCCTACATATTCAGTCCTGGAGCTCCTGTGATTCCAAGAGACCCGGGATTAGTAATTGCCCAGGGAGGCCGTCCTTGGAGGTAGGAGAATGGACGCAGGACAGCTTCTCAGGAGTCAGACAGGCATCGCTTCACGTGTCTGAGCTTCAGTTTTGGCACAAACAAGGAGCAGGGACAAATGACGCAGTAAACTTGAAAACAAAAAGGTGCTTTGTTTTCTTTAAAAGAAACACACCAAGGAATGAAGTCCCCTCAATCATGAAACGAAGATCGATGCGTAAGCCTTCTAATTTTGGCACAGTAACGTTTTTTCTTTTCTTTCTTTCTTTTTTTACAACAAGGTTTTGGGAAGAAAGGAACAAACTAACTAACAAAAAGATGTTTCAGAATATTTGATAATGATCAACAAAAACACGAAGTCATTTAGCAGGTGACTTGTTTTTCATTTAGCAGGTTTTTGTTTCAAAAAATATGGGCCAGAAATTCTTCTAACATTGCTCTTAAATGATAAATTGGAACAGCTTATCATTTGCTATTTGTTATTGAACACGTGGGGGGCTGCAGGCTAACCTCAATGCACATTCCCTTGTGGGATTCTCCATTTGCTCTCTACAGCACCCACTCTTTGCTCTTCTCTCACAGCCCTTCTGTTTCTGTATGGTTTGGCACTGGTAAAATACAAAGACGTGCAGAGTGCTCACAAAATGCAAAACATGCTAATGAAATGTGAGAATTAGGGCTCCATCATTTTCATTATGCCTTATTTCTCCTCTAACTCCTCATCAAAGGTTTTAAATTGAACAGACCGTAAGGAAAGTTTTCAGTGAGATTGTACTTGGGTATATAAAGCGTCCATAAATTAAACCAACAAAATGAAATTTCCTGAAGTCCCATGAAAGCCCCCATGGCATGCCAAGCTTTGCTTCTGTTCTGGTTCAACTCTTGAAGTCAAAGCACAGAGTTAAATTTTTATTCCTGAAGCAAAGGTGCTACAATGTTGCGATAGTTAATTTTATGTATCAACTTGCATAGGCCATGGTACCCAGGTATTTGGTCAGAGACCATATAAATGACTCTGTGAAGGTACTTTTTAGATTAACGCTTAAATCAGTAGACTTTGAGTAAAGCAAATTACTCTCTATAACGTAGGAAAGCCTTAGTCGATCAGTTGAAGGTCTTGAGAGAAAAAAGAGGGAGGTCCCCCAAGGAAGAGGGAATTCTGCCCCCAGACTGCCTTTGGACTCCAAGCTGTAACATCAACTCTTCCCTAGGTCTCCATCCTGCCCACCTGACCTGCAGATTTTGGAGTTGCCAGCCTCCACAACTGCATAAGCCAACTCCTTAAAATAAAACATACTCTCTCTCTTTAGAATATAGTATACAGAGGGTTATTTTGTGTATATATATATATTCTATATAGAAAAAATATATTCTGTTATTTTGTGTATACACACACACACACACACACACACACACACACACACACCCTACTAGTGCTGTTTCTCTGGAGAACCCTAATACAAATGGATACCCTTTTGTTAATTGCAGAGAGAAAACATCTCCAGCAGAAACAAATTTTCTGAATTCATAATTACAAAAGATACTTCTAGGCTAGCACTGTTACAATTTCCCTGAAAAGTTCTGTTTACCCTGTCGTCTGGCAAAGGTTTCCTTAGAGTCATCTACTCTGAAGGTCATGCTCTCTGTCTTTTATGTCCAACCAACATCAGGTCCAACCAAGTTCCTTTCCTTGATAGTTCCTATTTAGAAATAACAGAAAAAAAAGTTTTATATCTCCGAGATACCTTCTGATGAAACAATTTAAAAGTAAACTTTGAAAACAGATAAAAACACAAGTATATTTAGTCTTTGCACAAATATCTAAACATCCAACAATGACTTCCCTATCCTCTCTCACAGCATCCAACACGTATTCCTGGAGCAGTTCCAGATCTCCCTAGGGTCAAATGAAATTTTTAAATTCCATCTTTATTGTTAGAAACAAGCAACAAAGTGGGAAATCAACACACACAGTCTTGATTTCCAAGGCCCTCTGAAATGCTTCATGGGCTTGGCCAACTTCAAGACCATCAACACTCCCCACACCTGTTTCACTCCTCCTGGGCCTGCACTCACCCTCATTCTCACATCCAGGGTTGACCCCTGCCATGTTCTCAGTCTTTCCTGGCTTGCTTGCCTCCCTACTCGTCTTCACATTCTCACAGCGCTTAGTTGAGTGCCTTGCACAAGCTACTCGCTGAACATGAACTTGAGTCATTGAACAGTGAAGCAGTACTGTAACTTTGACAGTCACTCGTGTTGACAGTTCCTTTTTTAGGAGGTATCAGTAGCTAGAGAGACAATTTAGTCCCCAAACAGGAGAGCATCATTTCTTCCATTATCATAATCCACTTGTTACTCAGTTTAAGATGTTCAGCTGGTCTGAGTCAATCCGAACAATGGTGCCAAGAATGTGTGTGTTATAAACCTCTGGCAATGTTCTGACCATGTCTGTGTGTGGTGCAATTTCAGGGTTCAAAGCCCAGTGGGCCAATCACATCTGTTTACCATGGCTTGGGGTAATCTAAGTCTTTGTTTCCCTAGGTGGCCATGGGATGTTTGCTTTCTGTTGGTCAAAGTACTAGCAGATGGTGAAACTGGGTGAGGAAATATGCCCGCTGTGGGTCTGTAAGTATTTGATAGATTGAGTACTGTCTATTGACTGGGCTTAGTACATTCTGGAACCTTAAACTCAAATGGTCAGTTCTGACAAAAAATTCTCTGGCAGGATTTTAAAACCAAGAGACTCTCATTCGAAAAGAATGGATTTAAATAAAGAACAGATCTTCCTTGATTGCATATTTGTACCCAGTGAGATAAAGAACAGTTTTTTCAGTAAAAGTTCAAGTCTAATTTAAATTTCACAGGCTAGGGCTTCCCTGGTGGTGCAGTGGTTGACAGTCCGCCTGCCGATGCAGGGGACATGGGTTCGTGACCTGGTCCGGGAGGATACCACATGCCGCGGAGTGGCTGGGCCTGTGAGCCATGGCCAATGAGCCTGTGCTCCGCAACAGGAGAGGCCACAACAGTGAGAGGCCCACGTACCGCAAAAAAAAAAAAAAAAAAAAAAAATCTCAGAGGCTAGAATGATCTTATTTTATTTTGTATAGATGACTACCACTCTCTTTTAGCTACAAAGGTATGCAAGAGACAGAGAATCAATTGGTTCACAAGTGTTCTTGACGGCAACCTTAGGTAATATTAGTGGTTGTAAGCAGAGAAGGCAGACACTGTAATTTAATGAGTTGTGAGGAGTAGCCTCCTCATTTTTGATCCTCTGCCCTTAGCACACAGTAGATAGAAAGAGGGAGGATGTTTACATCCTACATAGGTACAAGCATTTCCCCTGGGGTCATGGTTCTGATAGCCAGATACAGGCACAAGATTTCATGTAGGGACTACGCACAGAGAATAGCCAGTACATACAGTCCCTTAGGAAAACCAGACATTGCACATACTAGACAAAGACTATAAATCAGCTACTTTAAACATTCAGAGAACTAAGGCAAATCATGTATAAAAAAGTAAAGTATGAGAAGAATGTTTCACCAAATAGAGAATTTCAATAAAGCACAGAAATTATACGTATAAGAACCAAATAAGAATTCTAGAGTTGGAAAACACAACTACTAAAATAAAACATTCTCTTCTGCCCAGCAGAAGATTTGAGCAGGGAGAAGAAAGAATCAGGAAACTTGAAGATATGTCAATTGAGATGATCCAATCTAAGAAACAGAAAGAGAAAAGAATGAAGAAAAATGAACAGAGGCTTAGAGACCTGTGGGGAACCCCCAAGAATACCAATATATGCATAATGGAAGTCCCAGAAGGACAGGAGAGAGAGAGAAAGGGGCAGAAAGAATATTTAAAGAAATAATAACTGAGGGACTTCCCTGGTGGTGAGGTGGTTAAGAATCCGCCTGCCAATGCAGGAGACACAGGTTCGAGTCCTGGTCCAGGAAGATCCCACATGCTGAGGAGCAACTAAGCCAGTGCGCCACAACTACTGAGCCTGTGCTCTAGAGCCTGAGAGCCACAACTACTGAGCCCTCATGCCAGAACTACTGAAGCCCATGTGCATAGAGCCCATGCTCTGCAACAAGAGAAGCCACCACAATGAGAAGCCTGTGCATCGCAACAAAGAGCAGCCCCCGCTCACCTCAACTAGAGGAAGCCTGCACGCAGCAACAGAGACCCAGCACAGCCCAAAAATAAAAAATAAAAATTAATTAATTAATTTTAAAAAAAGAAATAATAACTGAAAACTTCTCAAATTTGATGAAAAACATTAATCTACACCACCAAGAAGCTCAGCAAAATCCAGGTAAGATAAACTGAAAAACTCAAAGATTGGACACATCATAATCAAACTTTCAAAAGACAAAAGATTCTTGAAAGCAATAAGAAAGAAGGAATTCTTCACATACAAGGAATTCTCAAAGAGGTTAACAGCTGATTTTATCATCAGAAATCATGGCGGCCAGAGGCAGTGGTATGACATATAAGAAAAATACTGCCGAGTACTGAAAGACAAAAACTGCCAACCAAGAATTCTGTATCTGTATCTGGCAAAATTATCCTTCAAAAAATGTAGGAGAAGTTAAGACATTCCTAGGTAAACAAAAACTGAGAGAATTTGTTGCTAGCAGATCTGCTCTACAGGAAATGCAAAGGAACTCCTTCAGGCTGAAATCAAAGGACACCTGACAGTAACTTGAATCTCTATGAAAAAATAAAGAGTACTGGTAAAAATAACTATCAATACATAGGTAAAGAAAGCAATAATTACAAATCTATCAATACATAGGTAAAGAAAGCAATAATTACAAATCTGCTCTACAGGAAATGCAAAGGAACTCCTTCAGGCTGAAATCAAAGGACACCTGACAGTAACTTGAATCTCTATGAAAAAATAAAGAGTACTGGTAAAAATAACTATCAATACATAGGTAAAGAAAGCAATAATTACAAATCTGTATGTTGATGAGCATACAATGTATAAAGGTATAATTTATATGACAAAGCACGAAGGAGGAGGGAAAGAGTGAAGCCATATAGGGACAAAGTTTCTGTATACTACTGCAGTTAATTTGGTATTAATCTGAACTAGATTGTTGTAAATTAATTTATAATCACCAGGGGAACCACTAAGGAAATAACTCAAAAATATATAGCAAAAGAAATGACAAAGAAATTATACAGTACAATAGAAAATATTTACTGAACACAAAAGGCAGTAAATAGATGAATAAAAAGACTATTTTCAGATTAAATGACCTTGTATATAGAAAATTCTAAGGACTACATCAAAAAAAACCTGTAAGAGCTAATAAACTTATTTGGCAAGATCACAGGATACAAGATATATATTCAAAAAGCAGTTGTGTTTCTATACATTAGGAATGAACAATCTGAAAATGAAATTAAGAAAGCAATTTCACTTACAATAGCGTCAAAAAGAATAAAATACTTAGTGATACATTTAACAAATGAAGGTGCAAGACATGTACCCTGAAACCATAAAACTTATTCAAAGAAATTAAAGAGGACCTAAAAAAATGGAAAGACATCCCATGTTCAAGGACTGTAAGACTTTATAATGCTAAAACGGCAATAATCCCCAAATTGATCTACAGATTCAACTTAATCTCTCAAAATTTCAACTGCATTTCAATTTTTTTCAGAAACTGACAAGATGATTCTAAAATTAACATGGAAATGCAAAGGATCCAGAGTAACCAAAACAATATGGAAAAAGAAGAAAAAGCTGGAAGACTCATACTTCCAGATTTCAATATTCACTATAAAGCTACAAATCGAGTCTGTGTGATACTTCCATAGGATATGCATATAGATCAACGAAATAGAATTGAGAGTCCAGAATGGCCAAATGAATTCTGACAAGGGTTCCAAGAAAATTAAACAGGGGAAATAATTGTCTTTTTAATAAATAATGCTGAGAGAACTATCTACATACAAAAGAAAAATGAATTTGGACCCTCTACTTCATACCATATAAAAAAATTAACTCGAAATAGATAAACCTAAATGCAAGAAATAAAATTATAACATTCTTAGACTAAAACATAGGCATAAATCTTCATGACCTTGGATTAGATAATGGTTTCTTAGATATGATATCTAAAGTACAAGCAGACAAAGGGGAAAAAAAAGATACATTTAACTTCATTAAAACTAAAAACTTCTATGCTTCAAAGGACACTATCAAGAAAATGAAAAGACAACACACATGGGAAAAAATATTTGCAAATCATCTATCTCACAAAGATCTTGTGTCCGGAATATGTAAAGAACTCTTACAACTCAAGAAAAGAAAGATAAATAATCCAATTAAAAACTGGGAAAAGGGGCTTCCCTGGTGGCACAGTGGTTGAGAGTCTGCCTGCCAATGCAGGGGACACGGGTTCGTGCCCCGGTCCGGGAAGATCCCGCATGCCGCGGAGCAGCTAGGCCCGTGAGCCATGGCCGCTAAGCCTGCACGTCCGGAGCCTGTGCTCCGCAATGGGAGAGGCCACAACAGCGAGAGGCCCGCATACCGCAAAAATAAATAAATAAATAAATAAATAAATAAATAAAACTGGGCAAAGGATTTAAATAGACATTTAACAGACGAAGAAAATATACAAAAGGGTAATAAGCACATGAAAAGATGTCCAACTTCCTTGGTTATGAGAGAAATGCAAGTCAAAATCACTATTAGATACTACTTTACATCCACTAGAATAGCTATAATTAAAAAGATAGATAATAACAAGTGTTGGTGAGGATGTAGAGAAACTGGAACTTTTAAACATTGCTGGTGGGAATGTAAACTGATGTAGCCACTTTGGAAAACCATTTAACAGTTCCTCTAAAAGTTAAACACAGAGATACCATATGACCCAGCAATCCCACTCCTAGGTATACACCCAAGAGAACTGAAAATATATGTCCACACAAAAACTTGTACATGAATGTTCATAGCAGCATTATTCATAATAGCCCAAAGTGGAGACAATCCAACTGTCCATCAACTGATGAATGGATAAACAAAATGTAGTATATTCATTCAATGAAATATCATCCAGTCATAAAAAGAAATATAGTACTCACATATGGTAAAACATGGACGAACCTTGAAAACATTATGCTAAGTGAAAGAAGCCAGACATGAAAGATCACACATTCTATGATTTCATTTACACGAAATGTCCAAAACAGGCACGACCATAGAGTGAAAAAGTAGACTAAGAGTTGCCAGGGGCTGGGGAAAGTAGGGAATGAGGAGTGACTGCTAATGTGTCAGGTTTTTCATTCTGGGGTGATGAAAATGTTCTAGAATTAGTGGTAATGAGTGTATGATTTGGGGAATATACTAAAAACCACTGAATTATATATTTTAAAAGGATGAATGTTAAGATATGTGAATGAAATCTCAATTTAAAACACATCAAGTATGTTAGCAGATATAAAAACATACATTATATTTATATGTATATAAATATATACAAAAGTATACTGTTGTTATGCCTCTTCCTTTTGCCCCATTTCCAAATCCTAAAGAAATATTGACAACCTGTGTCACCATGTTTATCCTGTGCGTTTCTGTGTTACCTGGCCCACCTCCAGATACTCCTGGTTGAAAAACATGGGCCGAGGGAGCCAGAAAGGGAATCAAGGAGCAAGATGTTTATGGGCCCATTTGGTGTCACTGAAGGCAGAAACATTTTCTAGTCCATTTTATCACAGAAAAGGAAAGAGACTTCAGAAGGACCACAAAGTTGGTTGGAAAAGCCCTTAAAATTCTTTACCTCTTTTTGCTCTCATTCTACATTCATCAAACCACTTTCCCAAGGGTTTTAACACCAAGAAGGGAGCATATCCTCCCATTAGAGAGGAATCATCTCCATTGAAAATCATCTATTTGTCTGTCTATCTATCTATCTATCTCTGTGTGCATTTGGCTTCCTGTAACTTGAATCACTCTCCCTGCGTCTAAGTCTTAGACAATGAAAAACTAAGGGCCAGACTCTGGATTAAGGTAAATTCACCTCAATCAAGGGATAAATAGATTTTAATCTATATGCTAACTGACCGGGCTGGCACCATGATCTTGGACTTCCAGACTCTAGAACTGTAAGAGAAATTTCTGCTCTTTATGAGCAACCCCGTCTATGGGGATCTGTACAGCAGCCTGAACAGACCAAGACGAACACAAAATATTAACATATCAGAATCAATTTGTTCATAAACTCCCGCAATTTGGCCAGTATTATCACTTTGATATTTCAGCACAAGTTCACTACCTACCTCGTCAGAAGCAGAAGACAGTTACAGAGAAGCAGAGACAAGACAGGAGGAAACAACTGAGCCTTGCAACTGGGTGAGCTCTTACATTCCTTTATCTCAAGGTTTTCTAACAAAAGATGAGAATGATGTGCTGAAAGTAACTCTTAGTAAATCTCAATATAGGAAAAATAGTTTTATCACCACTGCCTTCAAATTTGAATTATAGCCAGTTTTGAATTTCTCCTCATCCTGAGCCTCCCTTCCTTTGGTGAAAGTGCTAAGAAAAGTAAAATGGTCAAGGCATGAGGCCTGGGGTGGGGCAGTGGAGGTGGCAGGAGGTGGGGGTGGATAGGAGAGAAATGTGAGATCAACTTACAATGCTGAGAGTTGACTACTTCTTGCAAGAGTTAAATGCCCGTCAGTAATTGTAGCCCAGTAAGAATGTGTACTTCCACATGTATTTCTTTATGAAGTATAGCTCAGAGAAGATGAAGGTCTCCTTCAAAGTTGCCTACTGGGCTTCCCTGGTGGCGCAGTGGTTAAGAATCCGCCTGCCAATGCTGTGGACACAGGTTCGAGCCCTGGTCCGGGAAGAGCCCACATGCCGCGCAACAACTAAGCCCATGCGCCACAACTACTGAGCCTGTGCTCTGCAATGAGAAGCCACCTCAACGAGAAGCCTGTGCACCGCAACAAAGAGTAGCCCCCGCTCACCGCAGCTAGAGAAAGCCTGCACGCGGCAACGAAGGCCCAACGCAGCCAAAATTAATTAATTTAAAAAGCGGTCTATTAACAGATAACTGTTTCTAGTCAAAAGATCTCTAATATATAGCAACCATCTGATCATTCCTCACAATCACTGATTATACACAAAGAACAATGGCAGTGCCTTCTGGCCCTGGGATCCTACTCCAAAATGGACATCTGCCAGCCTTATTCAGAACAAATGTTCAGTTAGCTAGCTTATATCTGCTTTAATTCCCTTACTATTTCCTTAGACACAATGGAGTTTAATTATTGTGTTCAAAAATACTGAGAGCTGGTGATTTTCTAATGTAAATTAAGGAATATAGTCCGGGTTTAATATGCTAATGCCCATCGTGATGTTTTTAAACCTGTCAGTAAATCACCTAGACAAATTTAGTTCAACATGTTCTTAATTCTTGTTACAAACAAAATATTGGGTATACCTCAGATCACAGTTTTGCAACCTTGGCACAATTAACATTTGTGGCCAGATAATTCTTTGTCGTGGGGTCTGTTCTGTGCCTGGTAGGATGTTTAAGAGTACCCCTGGCCTCTATCCACTATGTTCCAACAACACCCCTGTAGCTGTGACAACCAAACATATCTCTAGACATTGCCAAATTCCCTAAGGGACAAAACCATCCCGGGTGAGAATCAATGCTCTGGATAAATGACAGATGCCTCAGAGAGAATGTCTTTAGACGATTCTAACACAGCAAAACTTCCCCACTTCCCCATAGGTTTGAATCCCAGATCTGCTATTTCCTCCCTGTATGATCTTGAGTGAATTTACCTACTCAAGCTGTGCCTTTGGTTTCTCCTCTGGAAAATGGGAATTACAATAGTACCTACAACTCAAAGGCGTAAATAAAATGATCCACTTAGCAAATAGCAAGCACTCAGTAACTGCGGGCTGCCGTTATTGCTATTGTTAATATTTTCATCCCAATTTCAGCTTTTCGAGGTCCTCACTCTGCAATCAGTGAGCTAGGGCTCTTAGGATATTCAGCTGGAAATTAAGATTCTGACTGAGGGACAGTTGCTCTTTTGAACAAGCAATATGATGCAGGTGGTAAAATATGGATTTTGGAGAAAACTGGGATTCTAATTCTCATTTCCTTGGGATTTTCAAATCTCACACTTCCCACCTTCATGAACATTATCCTCAAAATAGGGCTGGTAGTAACATCATCAACACCGTGTGTGAAAATTAATGACGAAACCTATATTTTTAAAACTGCTCTGAAAATTACTGCAACGTGGAGCTGGTGGCCGTGAAAATGCTGCTCCCAGGGCCTCCCCTAGGGGGCGTAATTGACCAAGGTCCCCAGCTTCTGTGCTTTGAAATCCAACACCTCATTTGCACCAAAGACCATGGCTCCACCTGGCTGCTCCCCACCAATGACTGCATTGGAGGGAGGATACTAAGGTAGGCCCGTTCCTGGGAGACACAGCCCTCCTCTGTCCTTGGCTCTAGTGAGAATGAAATAAGATGAGCAGTGAGCAGAGTGCCTGACACATACGCTGCACTACACAGTGCACGGCACTATAGTTAAAAACACCAGCCCGATTCCATATGTTAATTCCTCACTTTTGTTCTTAGAGATCCCAAGAAAGAAAAAGCATATTTGGACTTAATAGTATCACCTTATGGTTTGTGATACTGTTGCTGGACACCGTCCCACAAATCTACACATTTATACATTTTATGTGAATATGTGTTTGATTTTACGTTTTGATGGATTAAAATACATACATGTTTAAACCAAATAGAATGCAACCCAAAGGAAAAAAAAAACAATTTGGATTTGCTGGCACTGTTTTTCCTCTAGTACAGAGACTCAAGTTCTTTGATATAGTAAATGCATAGGCAGTCCGCACTTTACACATGAGATGCCTCCTTGAGAGACTGTGTGTGAAGTAAAAAAGTGGAATATACTCTAACTGGTATTGATTAGTTACTGCTACTTAACATACCATCCCAGAACTCACCCGCTTCAAATGACAACCAGTTATTCTTGCTCACACATTTGTGGGGCGTGCTAGGCTGGCTTCAGGGGGCTGCCTTGGCTAGGGTGACTGCTCCAATGTGACCTGCATTCTCTTCCTGAGGCCAGCAGGTGAGTCTGGGAACGCTCTCCTCACAGCGATGGCAGAACACAAGAAGGCAAATGGAAAGACACAGACCCTGTAGGACTCAGGCTCTACGGACACATTGCCACTTCTGCTTCGTTTTATTGGTCGAAGCAAGTCATATCACTGAACAACAAATCAAAGGTAGGGAAAGCTCCTCTGCCCCCAATGAGACACAGCAAGGGCACTGATGCAGGGAGGCGTGAAGAACCAGGGCTACAATCTCAGTCTCCTGCAGACCCTGACAAATTACTTAAATAGGGATGTTTCCATAGAAAATTCCAGGGCCTCAATTAATATTAAGCATAAAAAGGCGGAGGTGCTAATACATGTTTGGAATATACAGAAAAGTAAAGAGAATAATATAACAAATACCCATGTATTGACCTTCAATAATTAATAAATTCATGTTTTAACATAGTTGCTTCTGATCTTTTTCTCTTCTATAAAGTATTTTAGAGTTTAAGCACTTTGCATATCCTTTCACAATTCTCTCTCTCTCCCTCCTCAGAGGTAGCTATTATCCTAGAGTTAGTTTGTGCACATTTTTGTATTTTTACTATACATGCAGATATTCACAAAGATAATACACTTGCTTTCAAAATTTAATAAGTGGTTAAATTTAATTCTGTGTATAACATTTTAAAAGTAGCTTTTTTATTCAAAAGTGTTCAACAGTAGATCTAGCTGTTTTAAAACATACAGACTGCCTTCATTTGAACTGTTAAATTATATTCCAAATGTTATTATTATACTCCATTGTATGATGATATCCTAAGTCATCTTTTCCTCTATTTATGGATACTTTGGATGTTGTTAATTTTGTAACATTGTTACAAACAAGCAAACATTTAAAATCGTATATTTAAAGGAAAAAAATATAATTTTATCAAAATAGTAAAATTATTTGCAAACATTACACACATGTAACTGAACTGATGATCCAAAAAAAACCCAAGGGATATATACTAAAGAATATGTTATAGAGGGTCATACATTATTAATGGTCTTTTCTGAAATATGTCCTACCCAGGAAATGAAAGGTAGATCTTCTAGAAGATAGTACTAAGCATTCAATTTTTCACGGGATATTCTCCCACCAGTCACAGCCCAGGAAAGAGTCACTCTTCACCCAGCCTTATCACTTTCTGTTAATATTTAGTCAGCATTTCCAATAAAGTTAGCTTCCTCAGAACAAAAGCTTTTACATAGGTCCTACATATGAGCCAAACAGCTATCCATGGAATATCAGAATCTGATTCCCCCCTGTTCTCATATTTGTTTTGTGTGTCTCATAACAAATTAAAGATATGAGAGATGCAGCATTCTAAGGCTAAATAGCTAGAAAATACTAATTCAAACTTGAGTATTCTTCCAAGAGAGCATAGGGGCAATCCTAAGTATCAGAGGAAGAAGCATCCTAAGGGAGACCAAAGCCAAACGTTTTCCACAGGAGTCCTCCTTCCGGCTGTTTTGATTTCACCTGGTAAGTCAAAATTACAATTTTACAATCTTGGCTGACTTTTGAAAACTGATTTCAAGGATAGATTTAAAAGTCATTAACATCATAATCACAACAGAAACTTGTCTATTTGGTTATTAAAAGTGGAACAGGAAGGATACACGGGGGAGAGGGGTGGTCCTCAATGAGTTCCATCTGAATGTTCTGTTTCTTTAATGAGAGAAATAGAAAAGTCTTTCCGTCTTAGTCTAGGACTTAATCGGAACAAAATTAGAAAATAAAGTTTGTATAAGAATCTGATTTATAAAACTCCTGATACAGAGACTAGTATGGATTAGGACAAGGGGAACTGCCACAGCACAAGAGAAAATGAATAAATTAATAAACTGTCTAATATATGTCTCAATTCTGAAGGCTAAATATTAGTTGCCAAAGAGATCTGAAGCTTGGCTCCGAGGTATAAGACTTATGAAACCCACCTTTTAGAGGTATATTCAAGAATATGCTTAATGGCCATATTCTGTAGCTTCTCTTCATAGCACATATATTACTGAATAGCAAAATATCTTTAAATAAAATCAACAACCAAATTAGCAGATTCTTGCTTTTACTTGTTTTTGTTAGTCTGTCCTGAAGTAAAAGGACGAGTTTCTTAACGCATCTCTCTGTGAACGTTAACAATTGGAAATCCATGAAATTTA
Organism: Delphinapterus leucas; assembly: GCF_059928025.1. NCBI lineage: Eukaryota > Metazoa > Chordata > Mammalia > Artiodactyla > Monodontidae > Delphinapterus > Delphinapterus leucas. The sequence continues at coordinate 114,538,419 of NC_143131.1, read as the reverse complement.
ATTCAAATAAACATTTATCAAGTGCCTACTCTATTAAAGAGAAGTCGCACTAAGAACAAAGTTTGCACAAAATACACAGAGAGAGCCAGCGCGCTCCTCCATGTTTTACTGCTTCATAATTTTTTAAATAATTGTTTTACTCCCTTCCCCACTTTCTCTTCTCACTCCACTCTAGGCTAAATTAGTTTGACATGTTCTTATTTCTAAGAATCTCCTCTTCTATGTTTGCAAATATGAAAGAGATTTATTTCCTGTTAAATAAACTTTGCTATAGTGCAGAGTTTGCTTCTGCTTTAATTCAAACATTTTCTTGGATTTGATTATGAAGACTAGCAATAAAGAAAATTTCAAAGTTACTAAAGTAACTAAAGAATTTCTAGAATTATTTGTTTGAGCCATGCTGTTTATTTTGTTTAACCTAAACATAGTGGTCCCCATACCAAGTCATGAGCAAAAAAAAATTTGAAAAGTGCAATCTATACCACTGTTTAATGAATAATCTGAAACAAACTATAATGATAAAGGTAAATGCTTATAAAGAAACACACAAATACTCTACATGTCATAAAACAGACTTCCGTGACCAGGGGAAAAGCCCATTTTATAGCTGAATCAGGAGTTAAAGGAAGCCCACCCCTTAAACTACAGGAAAATTAGAGAGAAAGTATAGTGAAAACAGAATTTTTCAATCTACTGGGAGACACAAGGATAGTAGAGATTGGGAATATGTGGTCAGGAAATGTGCTTCTCCTGTTTCTCCTTTTTAGCACTGGCTGGGCCATGGGCTACTATATGTGCTGGCAAGTCTTCCGATGAGATCAGGACATGTGACAGCCACGGCTGTGGCCAGTACACGGCTCAAAGGTAACAGGGTTTCACACATAACCATATCCTCTTTTGGCTCGTAACCTCTTTGCTTAGTGTCCTTGCCCAAAGTTCCTTCAAGTGCTCACCATCTTCTCCCTTCCTACAGCAGGGAAATTCAGAGATATAACCAGTTACATTACCACGTTTGGAGCAACTTCCAAGAACAGGGCGTCAACTCTGCGCTCTGAATTCGGAACAGAGCATTGAACAAGGGCAAGAGAGAGGAGAGCAGTGTTTTCTCTCAATGTTTTCACACGTTGACTCACCTCACCTGGCTTTTCCAAGGTGGAAGCCAAACATTACTGTCCCATTTTATAGATGAGGAACTTGAACTGGGGCACCAAAGGGTTAAGGGACTTGCCAAACACAGTTGGAGGTGGTGAAGGCTGGACTAGAATTCAGGCTTTTGGATCCTCTTCCCATCAAACCATGGTGTTACTGACCCAGGCTCTGGGAGGTGAACAACTGAGGCTGGCCCTAAGCAGGTCATCTCTTCCAGACAGTGAGAGACACACATGTGAACTTTCAACAGTGCACAGTACTACCTTGGGACTGCCACTTTCTGATGAAATAGCCATGTGTCCAACTGTATCACTGATCTCCATCCTAATCACAGAACAACTCTCACTCATACAGATACTACTTACAAAGCAACCTCACATACCTGGAATAGGGCTAAGAGACAGGACATAGGGGAAAGTGGCCGCTGAATTGCCAAAATTAAGACTCAATTAGTTCATACCCTAAACTTTATGCACTTGACTCATACAATAACTTACTGGCTCGTCACCTGGAATCTGCTCAGTGTTGCTTTACACGTGATGCTAACAGTCCTAGTGAATCTGACTTTCAGGTAGACTATTAGAAGGGAGAAGAGGCGGGTGGAGAACGGGCATAGTGTCAACAGTGAGGACTGGTGGAGATGACAAGAAATCTCACAACCTGGGATCGTTTTGTGTTTGTGCTCCACACACTTTAATAAATGCAGGAGGTATCACTCACTATATTAAAACCATACACAATAAATGATGTTTATAATGACTTATGGATCACTGGGAGAAAAATAAGACTAGGGTAACATATGATTCTTTTATCATAGGTTCCCATAAAAAGTCATCTCTTTTCTAAGTGGTCTTGCAGGGGTCAAGATTCAGTTATCTATAAAATTTACTTACACGGATTGCCTCATTTCCCCAAAATGCCATATAATAATAATGGCTAACATTTTTAAAGGCTTCCTGTGTTTTACTATCTTAAATGTTTTAACCTTTATAACATCGTTATTACAACCTGCAGAGAAGGAGGTGAAAATTGGGTAAACAGAGTGAGGAAACCTGGGACATTCCAACACGTTCCAGCAGCTTCAACTTTTGATACCCTGGTCTGGGAACAGTGGGCTAACACCATGTTCCTGGGCAATAAAATTCCCAGGGCAGTTCCTCAGTCTGTTCATTCTTATTTACATCCTGGAAATCATAGGCTTCACCAGGGTGTGGAAGTCTTGTGCTCGGATGGATCTACTGTGTATGCACCTTTCACCGGAATGATTGTGGGCCAGGAGAAACCTTATAAAAACAAAAATGCCATCAATAATGGTGTTCGGATCTCTGGAAGAGGTAAGGGGTGGTGTATATACCTGGAGCACATACTGGAGATGTTTGATGCTTATTTATTTAATGCGTATTCTATACAAAGACGTTTCATTCTTCCTTCAAAGTGACAAAACCTAGGACCTAAAGGACAAAGGGTACCAGACTAAAGCAGCCCTTGCATTTTCAAAGATGTTCCACCACTTTCCCTGAAGTCATCTTCTTTATGCATACACTCCCCACCTAACTCTACAGTTGACTGAAGGGCTTTCTTCCTGAGGCCCATGTGGCTTTGCTTAACAATCTACAAGCAAAATCACTTTCAGCATTGCGGTATTAACTGTAATGAACAGATGCTTTCATTCACCAAAATCCCACAATTCGAAAATGTTGGCATCTCTGCAAGAGTTGATGTGAACTATTTTCAAATGCTCTATGTTCTAGGTAAAGCTGGGCCTCCTGGTACTCCAGGTGCTGGGCTTATTGTCTGGTTGTTTTAACTGGATTGACGTAGAACATACACACAGCAAAGTGCACAAAGCAAAAATGGCCAGCGCCATGAATTGTCACAAAGTAAGCTCACCTGTGTAGCCTGTTGGTTCCATCAGATCAAGAAAAAGAATATCAGCAGCAGTTCAAAGAACCCTTGTGCTACCTTTTAGTCATCACTCCCAGCAAGGGTGATTGCTATCCCACCACACATTAGCTTTGCCTGTTTCTGAAAATGACTTAAATAGAATTAAACAGCATGCAGTCTTTTGAGTGGGGCTTCTTTTACTCCACATAAGGTTTGTGAGATTCATTCATGTTTTTGCATGTAGTTTAAGTCCCTTCACCCTTATCGATGTAGAGCATTCCATTGTATGCACATATATTCACCTATTTAATCATTCTTCTCTAAACGGACATCTGGGCAGTATCCAGTTTCAGGCGATTATGAAAATGCTGCTATGAACTTTCTGTACATTTCTTTTCATTAACATAAACATGCATTCCTGTTGGGAGTGGATCCGGAAGACACTCCTCTCACTAAGGCTGTGAGAAACACTTTGTGAGGGAGCCCACATCCTTGAGGAGCTATCTGGTGGCTATCCTCTCTAGGCCTGAAATGACAAGAGGAACTACTGCCATTGAGTGGAGTCCACTTAGAAGCCAAGGCTGGCATGGTTATCCAACAGGGAGCAGAGCTGAAGCAGTAATCAGGTACATCAGAAGCAGAGACCTGTGGCATTGTCTAGTTAATCATGGTGACCTAGAACTGAATACATGGGCAGCCTGCTAAAGCCTTATTTGATTTGTATAAATGGAAACACTCTAGGTCTGATGAACAAAATTCTGACTTCAATCATGACAATACTGGGTCTCAAAACCTTCCTCCCAACACCATCCACCAATTCCCAGACTTGAGCCAGTTCACAGTCCCAGAGCCCCTTGAATGAAAGAGAGGCTGAGTCCTTCTGAGGAAGGGCCCTATTACAATGCCAAAACTTTCTACTGTAACCCTTACTTCTAGCCATCCCCAAAAGGACCTGCAGCCTTTCAGCAGGATGATTGTATACTGGGGAAGAAGAGACTCGCTCAAAACTGACAGTAATTCCTAAAGACCCAAGCCACTGTAGTCCATCAATCAGACTAGGGGCTTCTAGGGTCAGGTGATCAACATAGTTTTTTCCTAGGGTCCACCCTACAGTTGACCTAGTGCATCCACATATCCACCCTGTGGTAATTTCGCCGGTACCAGAATGCGTAACTGGAATCAATATACTCAGCAACTGGCAGAACGCTGGAGGAGTGGAGTTGCTGGGTTACTTGGTATATGTATCTGCAGTGCTAGAAGGTACTGCCACCCAGTCTCCCCGAGTAGTGGTACCAATTCACAGCCCCAACAGGAGTGTATGAAAGTTCCAGTTGCTCCATACACAATACTTGGTGTTATCTAGCTACCTTTCTCATTTCAGCCATTCTGATGAGTATGTAACGGTATCTCACTTAAGTTTAATTTGCATTTCCATGATGTCTAATGATATTGAGCCCCTTCTCATATTTATTGATAACATGGATATTGTCTTTCGCAAAGTGCCTATTCATGTATTTTGCCCTGGCTTTTTTGCCTTTTTCTTATTGGTATGTGGGAGCTTTTTGTGTCTTTTGGATATGAGTCCTTTGTCCAATATATGTATTGTAAGTATCTTCTCCCACTTTATGGGTTCCTTTTCACTTTTCTAGTGTTTTTTAATAAACAAAAATTCTTATTTTTAATGCAGTCCAATTTAGTAATATTTTCCCTTACCTTTGATGCATTTTTATTACCCGTTTAAGACACATCTGCCCACCCTAGTCATAAAGGTATTGTCCCTATGTTTCTGTGTACAAGCTTGATTGCTTCATCATTCATACTTAGATTTATAATCCATCTGGAATTGGTTTTTGTGTAAGGAATGAGATAGGGATCAAAATTTCCCCCCGTATCGACATCTGACTCAGTACCATTAACTTGCCAAGACCATTTTTTCCTTGCCACACGGCAGTATCTCTTGTCATAGATCAGGGTTTGAATATACATAGGTCTGTTTATGGTCCTTCTATTGTGTTTCACTGGCCAGTTTGTCAATCTTCCACAAATACTGCACTGTCTTAATTACCATAGCTTTAAAATACATCTTGATATAAATAATATAAATCTTCCAACTTTGATCTTCTTTCAGATTGTCTTGGCAATTCTTGGGTTATTTGCATTACCAAATAAATTACAGAATCAGTTTGTCAATTTCCACCAAAAATTTTGCTGGGACTTTGGGTTTGCATTCATGATACAGGATCAAACTGAGAAGAACTGATATCTTAAAAGTAATGAAAGTCATCCAATCAACGAACTTGTTAAATCTTCCATTTATTTAGGTCTTCTTACACTGTTGTATTAGTAACTTAATTAGAGTTGTATTAGTATCAATGTAGAGGTCTTGCACATATTTTTGTTTAATATATGTGCATAAAATGCACCTTATTAATTTTCCATAGATCTTCTATAGCAGTACTGTCCAACAGAAGTATAATAAAAGCCACATATGCAATCTTAACTTTTCAGTAATCATATTAAGTAAAAAGAAACAGTGAAATTAATTTTAACAACGTATTTAACTTAATACCTCCAAATTATTATTTCAAAATGCAATTAATATAAAAATTAGTAATATTTTACTTTTTGGGGAGTACTGTCTTCAAAATCCAGTGTGTATCTTATACTTAAAGCACATCTAATTCAGATTAGCTATTTCAAGCACTGACTAGCCACATGTGGGTAGCAGCTACTGTGTTGGACAGGACAATTCTATAGCCTTACTTATGTTTTCTGCCCAATTGACCTGTTTTCACTGATGCAAGTGTGTTGAAGTCTTCTGTCACTACTGGGTTTCTATCTATATATCCTTATACCTCCTGTATTCTCTCCTTTATATAGGTGGTTTCTGTGTTATTTACTGCATGGATAATTATATCTTCATTGGATTCAGCATTATACATTGTCCTCCTTTGTCTTGTTTCAATGCTTTTTGGCCTGAATTTCACTCTCTGGTAACAGGATCATAATCCTTTTTCCTTCCATTTACATGGCAAATCTTTTCCAGTCCTGAATTTTCAGCCTTTTTCAATTACTGTTTTATTGTATACAGCACAGAATTGCATTTTGCTTTCCAAGCCAATAGGAAAATCTTTTTACTATATGAATTAACATTTATAGATACAACTCATATATCTGGTCCAAACACTGTCATTATTTTATGTTGTAATTATGGTATTATAATGGTATTATCTCTATTTCTCTATTTGATGGGTCTTCTTTGTTTTAAATTTTTCTTTTGATATTTAAAAAGATTTGCATTCTTGTGCCTGTTATTTCCATTTTTCTTTGTCTTTAAAGTCTAATAGTTTTATTGGAATCTGTCTTGGAGTTGACATCGTTCTGGGTCAATTTTCTCAGTTACCTGGTGTTTTTCTGCTATTCTTCAATGCCTTTTAAAATACTCATTTGAGTCCATTCTTCCTTAGGCATCTTGTAATTTTAATCTTCATTTCTGATATGATTCTGTCATTTTCTTCTACTCCCTCACTGAGTTTAATCAACCTTTCCTTTTGTATTTTTTAATTCATTTCTGGCTTTTTTTTTCTTTTTTTTTTCTTTTTTTTTTTACAATTTCTGATTCAAGGCTGCTAAAACCCAGATAATGAATAATTTTACTGCTTCTTTTCTTTTAGGTTTCTGTATTAAAGTGTTCTACATTAAGCCAATTAAATATAAAGGTTCTATCAAGAAGGGAGAAAAACTGGGCACTCTATTGCCCTTGCAGAAAGTTTATCCTGGCATACAATCTCACATACACATTGAAAACTGTGACCTGAGTGATCCTACTGTGTACCTATAAATGGAAGACAAATAACCAGATCTTCTAAAGAGAGAGCCATCTTCTTAAAACCTGGGTGCATATTCTGCTTTTCAAGAAACCTGTGTTCAGGTAGAAACATGATGAATGCAAGAAAGAAAAAAGCATGTTGGTTTCAACTCATTGCCACTTTGATGTTTTGAGGGTCAATTAATCTCTCAGGTCTGATCTTTAATCTATGGGATCTGGGGTGTCTTTTTTCTTAAAGATTTCTCAGTCCTGAATACATAAGGTAAATAAATATGAATTCAAACTGGTCCCACTAGCTTTCTGCTTGAAAATAAGAAAAAGCCTGAAGTGTTTTTAGGGTACAAGAATAGAGTGTTGTACAATGCTAGACACATAAACCTGATAAATATTAGGTGAATAAACTGGAGGCTTCTTTTGAGTTAAGGTAGTAGAGAATTTCAGCAATAGCCTTAGGTTTGTCAAAGTGCTTGGAGGGTGAGGGGTTTACACGGATAAGACAGAGTTTGCTGGTCTTTATATCCACACATTCCCGTGCTCTATCTAAGCAGTTGATCTTCCAGGTAACGAATGACAGCAGTCCAAGGTAATATGGAATATTCTAGATTTCAGAAAGATTGCATTACAGGGAGTACTAGAGAGAGAAAGAGGTCTATCCTAACCTGAAGTGTCTCATGAAACCAAGTCAGTCAACCTCATCTAGCCATACGCCTATCATAGCTACTGATTCCTACACATCATTGTATATCCTTATTATTCTTTCCTGGTTATGCTGACAACAAGTACAAAAAAGAAATGAAACCATATGAATGTTCAAAGAACCAGAAATAATATGGCTCTGTAGATTTTAGGCAGTCAGTAAGAAATGAGTAAGGTGAATTCATCATTCTGGAAACTTTCTTCATGAATTTTTGCTTAAACTCTTTGGAATGTAGAAAACTCCAGTAGAATGACTCCATTCCTAGTGTAGATATGCTATAGGAAATGCAGTCAATTGAACTTTTTTACTGGAGAGAAGTGGCTGCATTTGTATACTAGGACGTAATGTATAAGAATGTTCATGAATCACTATTTGTCATAGCAAAACCTGGAGCAACTCAAACGCTCATCAATTGGAAGATGGACAAATTGTGGTTTAGTTATAGACGGAATATTATACTGCAGTGAACTTCAGCTAAACATAACAAAATAGATGAATCATAGAAATATAATTCTGAGTAAAAAAAAAAAAAGCCCAAAAGATCACATATAGCATGATACTCTTTTTATAAAGTCAAAACAATTAAAGCCAAAATGTAATTTTTAGGAACACATATACATATGTGATAAAAATACATAAAAAGGAAATCAAGCAAATAATGAACACTAGTTATCTCAGGACTGGATAGGGAATGACCACACAGAAAAATTTAAGTTACTATCAATGCTGTAGTTTTATGGTTGGGAGGTGATTTCATGAGTATTTATTATTATGAAGAAGATGTTATGGAGGCAACAGGACTTACAGGTGGGTCTCCAGGAAGAAGAAAGAGTCAGTGACGGCTCTCAGACCGTTTAGAGTCTATATAACAACACAATTAGTACTTTCTCATATCCAGTTAGATACTATTCTCTACTGTGTCATAACATCTTATACAAGGCTAGCAAATTAAGACTTTAATTTTTGGTTAAAAAGAAGAAAACTAGGGCTTCCCTAGTGGCGCAGTGGTTGAGAGTCCGCCTGCCGATGCAGGGGACACGGGTTCGTGCCCCGGTCCGGGAAGATCCCACATGCCGCGGAGCGGCTGGGCCCGTGAGCCATGGCTGCTGAGCCTGTGCGTCCGGAGCCTGTGCTCCGCAACGGGAGAGGCCACAACAGTGAGAGGCCTGCGTACCGCAAAAAAAAAAAAAAAAAAAGAAGAAGAAAACTATAACACCAGCACTGTCTGGTTTGATCATCTACCTTGCTCATCTCCTTAGTGCCAAATAACTTTAGATTGTTTCCAAAGATTACATTTGTTTTCAACAGACAAAGGCTGTGTTCCCATTGAGATCCCAAAAAAGGAAATAGCATACAGATTTCAAAGGCAATTTTAAAAGGAGCTCTAAAATGTTTGAACAATGAAATATATGCTTAGCCTTCTAAATAATCAACCTTCTGAAGTGACTGTTTTAAAAAACAGACTCATTACCTGGAACGGAGAGCTTCTCCAAAGTAGAGCAAGAACACTGCCTTCTGCCTAGCTTTCCACAAGCACTCTCATATCTGTTGAATGGAAATGCAAACTTTAGACTAAAGGACTTCTTTCCTAGGAATCACTACAATACAGCGCCCTCTGGTGCATTATATCACAGGTTTTTTTGTTTGTTTGTTTTTTGTTTTAATTTCCTTTTCCTTTAGGTTTGAGTGTTAAAGTGTTCAGTTTAAAGTATTGTAAAGGTTCAAATGACAGAGAAGTAATAGCCCTGAGTAACTTAATTTTCTTTACTGAAGGTGATTATAATATATACTTAAAATTTTGGTGTGAGATATTAGGTTAAATGACTGTAAAATCCATTTTTATTTAGAAAATGTTTTGAGTTTTCTAAAAGAAAGTAATTTAATGAAAGAACAAGATAAGTGGCCAATTTAAGAGGCCAAGGCTAGAGAGGGAAGAATTATTACATCCTTGTGGCAACATTTATCACACTTAGCGCATATTAACAACAATACATATAACTTTAAAATCTGCCTATCTCCCCAATATTTAGTAAAATACAAATGAGGCAAGCAAGGCTTATAAGGAAGGAAAAAACCAAAGAGAATCCTATTTTTGTGTCTCTTCAATATAACCTACAATAGAACCTTCTCTCCCATTCTCTCCATTTACAATTTGCCCACAAAATTATCCTAACTTTTCCAGAACCCTCTAACACATGCAAAATAAAACATTTTAAAGAACAAGTTTGCTTACAGAACTAAAATATTTTTCAAAGGTTAAGGCTTGAAATCCATCTAATATTGAACTCACTCATTTATCTCGAAACCTCTATCCTTAGGTAAGCAGTACTTTTCATGGACTTCCAAAGTAATGGCGACATTTTCATTTGATGGAGCAACAAAAATGCTCTACGTCCTCATCTTGTTTATGGCTATCCTAAAGTCGTTGCTCTTCAATTTATCAAAAGTATACCAGATCAACCAGGGCCATTTAACTGAGCTGATCAATTTTACTCTGAGTTTTGTTCTAAGAGTCACTACAGCGCTTAGCTAACTAGGTTTGAATACTGGGCCACCAAAGACCACTATTTAGAGCAGCAACTGCTCATTCAATGAGAAAGAGGCCACCGGTACTCATTCTCCCTCTATGCTAGTGGGCTCACCTCCCTTCTCTAGCCCCTCTCTGTTTTGCTTCATTATCCTCTAGTGCAAACACCACTGGCGTTCTATCACCTCACCATTCAGGTATATACACTTCAAGTAACACCAGGTGAGACTGGAGGCTCATCTCTGCAGTGTTTCCGCCACTACTCTGATCTCCAGTCAGACTGACCTCTCCATCTCACGCCGTTTCCTTTATGGTTGTTTGTCCTGTGGTTCTAATCAGACTTTAAGCTCCCTAAAATGTGCTGCTTCTGCACTCTCCTGAAATCTCAAAGTATAAATTACATGATCTGCAATAGTAATAACTATCTTTAAGAAATGGGTTTTATTTTTGAACCAGAAATATCGGTCCCACAAGCATTTATTGAATGTGTTCTGAGACTTTCAAACACAAAGGTGAATGAAATGCCTGTTCTCAGAATCACAGTAACAAAGACCGTGGTACAGTGGTGACAGCGTATGCACAAGGACAGTCTCTAAATAAAGGGATATGAACTGTGCTACTTTTTAAAATCACCATTTAGAAATAACAATATATTTTAATTCCTTAATAGATGAGAATATTTAAAAATTTTTTCCTATAAAAATATTCAAAACTGGAAAATAATGAACGTATTTCAATTTTTTTAGTTTAATTGACTTCTTAGAAATTTAAGGTATTGGGGAGAGGACTCAGAGGAAAAAGTCTGAAAAAGAAAATACTTATATAAAACTTGCCGAATGCCTACTATGTGCTAGACACTATGCTAGATGCTGGGGATACAACAGTGAGTAAAAGCCAACCTTGATCCTGCAGCGATGGAGCTTACAGCACAATGGTTGAAGCAGATAATAATCATACAAGTGAAGAGCAAGTTACAATAGTGATAAGCACCACAAAGGGAAATCACAGAGCACTGAGACTCACGGAGGCTTCCCTGAGGAAATGACATCTAAAGGAAAGATGGAGCAAAGAGAGTAACTGAAGTAGAAAGAATATGCACAAATGCACTCTGACTAGAGGGTTCACGGCAGTCTTAAGGAACTGAAAGAGAATGGGAGCAGAAGGGCAAAGGGCACTTGGTAGGAGAAAACAAGGTCAAAGAAGCAGGGAGAAGCCAGACCTTGTAGGGTCTTGTGGGTCATTTTAAGGATATATGTTCACCTTAAAGGCAACAAATACACAGCCGTTAAAGAGTTTTAGCTGTGTTACTAATTAAATTCTAAGATCACTTCTGCAAAGGATCTGGCATAGTTTCAGATACACAGTAAATATATTCAGTAAATGCTGATTCCCTCCCAAGCACACTCTGAAAAATTCACCTTTTTATCTCAGTAGTGTATTTAATCAATTAGCAATCACAGTATCTTTAGAAAATGAATTAGCATTATTTAATTTTAATCTAATGCCCATTTTCTCCCAAGTAATATAATAAAGTAGAATTCAAAGTGCACTGAAAATTAGAAGTTATTTATTGAATCATAATATGATTTTATATAGTGCTAAAAATGGAGTACAATTAAGCCAGCCTCTGTATCTATATTTTGATTGTACTCTTAGTTTTTAGTACTGAATATTTTGTAAAATATATCAATACCAAGATGAAACAAAAATGGTTAACAATATAAAGTTGTAAATGACATAATTTAAGGGATCCAAAGCTCAATATTATAAATTTATTTAGCAAGCCAAAATACACCTTCAAGGAAGGCTGAGGAACTTATCTAGAAACCAACTGTTTCTATCAACTATCTAATACACAATACAGTGTCTGTGCCCTATATACAGTTTCTGTCTTTTCAAATTTCTCTTATTTTCTCAAATGTTTCTGCTGTAATCCATTAAGACAGTTTGCAAACAATAAAATATTTTGCCTAAGACATTTCAGCAATGCATCTTAAAATTTACATTTGCAGAGACAGAAAGAAGCTAATCTTATAGATTACCAAAAAAAGGTTAAGAACCTTTGGTAATCAATTACCAGAGAGGCATGACATCAGGGAACCATACTCTTCCCAGGTATTTGGAGACTTCAGCATGAATTTCATCTAGGCTATAATCATCATTAGGGATCAAAACTTCCTCCATGATAGAGAGCTGGGTTAGCCTTCTCCCACATAGTCTTACAAACTCAATGAATGCACTGCAGCTAACTTCACATTCACTGAGGCCCAAGGCTGTTAAGTTTTTACAGTGTTCAGCAATACAAATAAGTTCATTATCAAGAGCCTGAAGACCATTAGCACATACTACTAACTCTATTAGTCGTGGACAGTTAAGACCTATCCGTCCTAGAACTGCTTTGCTTATGGAACGACCAAAATAAAGGTGAGTAACAGGGGTTTCTTCTTTGAAGAACGTCTCCAATTCCTCTTCATATAAAAAGAAGTACATAACAACATTAACTCCAGGGGAGTGTTTAATGAGTACATCCCAACTTTGTTTTTTAACAGAAAGAAATTTGATTTGTCCAGGATTTTCACTCACAACATCTATTCGAAGATGCTCAAGGTTAACATGGGTCTCACTTGAAAGTGCCAGGAGAAGTTCATCACTTAGCATGTAATAATTTAATGCCAGTTCTCTAAGACCTTGACAATGGTCAGCTACACAAAGGATTCCTGCAGGAAATGGGGAAAAATCCTTAAACACAAAGAATACGGATACTACTAATATAACATTTTGTGAATTTAAATTTGATATTATTCATTATTTGCTAAAATAGACGTAATGATTTCTGAGGAGATGGATGCCAAGATATATATAATTATACTTGTAATAAATATCCATAACTAAGATACTCCTAGGAGAAGCAATTTAAACTATACGTAGCTTATACATTAAGAGGTCTTTTGAACAAAGATTAATGAATTATGTCTCATAAGCATGTAGTTTTCAATAGGAAATTGCATTATTACTACTACTATAATAAAAAAACATCATGCAAGCGTAAAAAATATAACCTACCATCAGATGAAACATGAGGACAGCTACTCATTTTGAGGCGTCTTAGAGTATCACTATTATTGGCCACAAGAATCTTCAAAGAAGGATCATCCACTGGTGTGTCTTCAATTTTGATTGATGATAATGATTTTGAGTTGACAAAAACAACTGTAAGTGCTGACACAAAATGAGACTAGCATGGCAATAAGAAAAAAATTACAAAGACATTTAAACATCTGCTGCTTCAATTAAGTAACTCATTAAAACTACTTATATCAACATGCTTACACTAACATAATAAAAGCAATCAACATACTACTATTTTTTACAGTGCCATTAGCCAGTAGAAGACATTTCTATAACAAAGTACAGTTTTATACTTTTACCATTAATAAATGGAATGGTGAGGAAGGAAGAAATTTCAAAGATTTCATAAACACATCTTCCAATTATTTTCAATCTTAAGGATTTGTTTTTCAATATTAAAAGGATATAATCATATTTATTTCCTAGAATAGAGGTTGGCAAGTTATGGTCCACCAGCCAAATCCAGTCCACAGAGTTAAGCGTGGTTTTTACATTTTCAAATGGTTGAAAGAAAATTTTTAAGGAGTAATATTTTGTGATATGTGAAAATTATATGAAGCTCCTTCAGTGTCCATAATTAAAGTCTGACCGTAATACAGCCATGCTGCCTCATTTATGTAATGCTACGTCTGCTTTCACACTACAGTGCTAGAGGTGAGCAGAACTATATCACCCACAAAACCTAAAATTGTGCTTTCAGGACCTATTCAACCCCTTAGCCTAAAAGAAATAGAAGTCTTATCTGTTTTATTCACTCCTGTATGTCCAGCACCTGAAATAGTATCTGGCACACAGTAAAAGGTCAATATTTATTGTTGATGAATAAATGAATAAATGATGTCATATTCTTCCAAATTTTTTTCTAGCAAATTACCTAAACAAAGATACAGTTTGAAAACTTTCTCTGTTTTGAAGATTGACAAACTAAAGCTTATTTACAGCTTGACTTCAAAATGGATGGAATTTCACAAGTTTTCAGATCCAGTATTTTTTGACACAGATAGAAAGTATGGAAACAAAATCCATGCATGATCATTTTTCCTTTTTCAAAATCAACTTGGATTCTATCAAAGGCTCTATTGTCCCTATCAGAATGACCAAAGTGGTTATACATCTTAATTCATTTATAACAAAACATTGGTTTATACTAATTGTAAACTGATTTACACAAATGTTTAAATGGTGGACAGCTAAACCTCTTTACTAAATTTCATGGTGCCAAAAATTATTAGAGGAATAGAAACAGATCACTCATTTTCCCTAAGAAATATAAGGTTTATTTTCCTTTTAATCAACTCTCACCCAACTCTTTTAGTACTGAAGGACACATTTAAGCATTAGAGTACATATTTCATCACACTAACAATATATTAGTTTAGTACTTCTTATGCCTAGCAAAATGCTGTATCTTTACATTACTTTCCCTCAGTTTACAAATGAAAAAACTGAGGCTCAGAGAGATCCACAACTTTGCCAGAAGCCACAGAGCTCATTTTGCTGTGGAGGCAGAGCTTGAAATGAAGCCTGCTAATCGCTGGTCCTCCACTCTGGAGACTGCATCAGCTAACCCAGAAGCTAGCCCTGGAAGCTGATGTGCAACGTGAGAGACAACCCAGAATCTAAGAATTTCAGGTTGATCTGATTCCCTAGCTCATAAACAAGGAAATAACTATTTAGAAGTAGTAAGTTTTCACCTGGTTACTTAAATTACTTGAATCCCCAAAAGACCCATTCTTTTCAGGCTAGCAGAAATGCTTGCTAGAAGAGAGCCATGACCCAGTTAGGGAGAAAGGAGATGCTACTATTCCTCTGTCCTCTTCCATAGGAAGGTTTCCATTTGCCAGTTTTACTGACAACCATAGTTTAGTGCTTATTACATATCAGGCACTATTCTAATTCTGGGTTTATAATGGTAAATAAGCAAAATAGAATCCCTGCCTTCAAGGAGTTGGTTGATGTTTTCTGAGGAGAAGAGAGTAAACATGTTAAATAAACAAGGTGATTTCAAGCCCTGATGAAGGATATAAAGAAAATAAAATACTGTAATACATTAGTGAGTAACTAGAGGAGGGGGTGTTGTTTTAGCAAAAGTGGTCAAGGAGGGCCTCCCTGAGGAAATGGCCTTCAAGTTGAAGACTGAATGAAGAGAGGACAGTCATCAGTTTCTGTGGCAAAGACTGCTGGTTGCTTCCTAGGAATCATCCATCCTTTCTTTTTTGGTAATCTGGTTCCAATTTTTAGCTGGGCACATTGCCACCCAGCTAAAAGACGGTCCTAGCCTCCCAGAAATGTGGTGTGGCCACAGAGCTAGGCTGGCTGACAGACAGAAGCACCATGAGGTACTTATGGCTAGTCCTGTGGTACTTACAGCTTGAAAAAGGAGAGGGCACACCCTTCTCCCCCCATTTCTTCCCTCCAGCTGCCTAGAACAAGGACGTGACGGCTGGAACTGAGAAAGCCATCTTGGGCAATGAAAATGAAGAAAACACCTCGGAGAGAATGGAGCGCCTAGAAGGGGCGTGGGTTCCAAACAACTTCATACCAGCTATGGACTGTGGCACCTATGGGTTTCTTTAGTGTAAGAGAAATAAACCTCAGTCATGCTTTGAAGCCACTGCTGTTTTAGAATTTCTACTGTAAGGATGCAGTCATCAACCTCATCAGTATAGGACACTTAGTTACACATGATATTGTTCCACCTCCAATGGAGAGACTATAGAGTTACAGGAAAGACACCCACTATTGGCCCTACACACTCTACATTCAAAGTAACTAAGTAAACTGGCACTTGAAAATTCTAAGTATAACATCTAACTTTTATATTAATGACATCTACTGTGAAACAATTACTAAAATTACAGAATATACCTAAAGAATGAAACCACGCATCAGCTATTTCATCAAAAATAAGTGCTAGTCAACAGAAAACGGCTTTAAATAATTATTTGAATGCAAGAAGGGTTATGGTCTGTTTTTAGGAATAGAATTATTTGTGACTAGTTCGACAATATTTGAGAATTTTAGTAGATCTCCCAAAAATGTCTAGCATCTTTACCTTTGACACATTCATAAAGCTTGGCTTGGCCGTTGAAATCAAGCCCAAAGTCTGTATAGAACAATTTACCAGCTGAGAAAGTATGTCACAGGCAGCTTCTGCTGATTCAGTACTACTATCAACCTACAAAGACAATTTAAAATCTTAATTTCCTGAATATAACTTATCAGAAAGTTATCGGCAATATAATTATTTAATAGAATTCAATTGCAAAACCGTACTTATCCCTTCAAGCTATAAATTAGAATTTTTTCTCTATACACGCTATCTCAGATAAAAAATGAAAAACAGAAATGATGACAAATGAATTTTCTAAGCACTTTAAACTTTCAAATCTTATTTACACTTTCAAATTGTATTTATACTTTCAAATACAATTACCTGAATTTTAATAATGGCATCTACATGAAGGAAACTGAAGTTTAAATTATTCAATTATAGCTCAAGTGCTACACCTAAATCTATGCAAGTAACTACAGAGAAACAGGAAATAGTTTGGGATTAAAATTCTGCAAAATTCATTGACTGCTTCAATATAATGATCTAGTTATACACAAATGTCAAGAAAACCCAAGTCATTGTTTTTATTTAATGTTTATTTTTCTTACCTTAAAGCTGACATACTGGAGATGGGCAGCATGCTTTTTAATGATCTGCTGAATGAGAGCAGGATGAGTGGAGTTAAAATATGAAGTAGCTGACTTGTTCAGTTCAAACTCAAACTTTCTCCAAAGGTCAGGAATATGAAAAACTTCATTCCATCTCCTACATACAGAAGATGCCCGGGCCCGATCCATTAAAGGAAGATACTGAAAAATGCGTAACACTACATAGTGAGGCAAACTCCCCCAGTCTAGAAGGACAGTGTATGTATGAGTCTGGTTGAGAGAAGAGTAGAACCCAAGTTTAGGCTGTTTCACTGCTGGTGAAGACTGGACTTTATTCCCAACAGATAAATTGTTCCTCTTCATTCTGTAAACATTAAACAATGTTAAGTGACCATTTTCCCCACATTTCCATCATATATTTTGCTTTAATTGTATGGAATAACAACATTAGAAAATGAGAAACAGTTTAAGACAATTTTGACAAGGACCTTCCACTTTCATGCGTTGATAGGTACTACTATGTGCTAGGGATACAGAGATAAATAGGAGGGGACCTGCTCTCAAAGAGCTATGATGAAATGGCAAAATACGGTGATACACGCCATCACTGAAGTTGGGACAAGTTGCAATGGAAGATTAAGGGAAGGGCATGTATTTGAGTTTGTATGTGGGAGCGAGTGGTTGGGGAGGCTTCCAGGAGGAAAGGTCCAAGGAAGCAGTGTGAGTGCCAGGTTTATTCCTCCTCAATGACTGTATTCTCACTATCACACTGCAATTATGCTAAGAACTCCCAGGGGGCCTGGGAGCCCGTAAAACATAATTAAAGGCATAGATCTGGGTAAGTCCCAGCTCTGCCATTTACTGACCATGGGATCTTGTCTGAGCAAATTAACAAGCCTCAGCTTCCTCATCTGAAAAGCAGGGAGAACTGCAGTACCAATCTCATAAGGTTATTGAGAGGATTAAAGTATCTTAAATGCCTGGACACAATAAGTGCTCAGTATATGCTACAGTCATTGTTGTTATATTAAATTGCCCAGTGAATCTTCCTGAATAGATTTCATGACGTTACTTAAGTTGGAGCACAATTCTAACAAAAAGTCAAATGACCTGTGACAATGTTCAGATGACACCCAGGACACATGAGCTGTAGAGAAGTGGGATATAGCAGGGACAGAAGCCGTGTGACCAGCATACTGGCTCCTTACCAGCCAATGTAAAATAGCAAAGGAATGAGCATTCTTTCCCAACGAAAAGAAATGATGACTCTCCAGGTATTAGTCAGCTTGAGACACAACTAAGTTGCAACAAATTTCAGGTCTAGATATACCCAAGTATATAATCCTATACAAAGATTTTACATAAGAATCTAAAGTATTTTAAGTGTACAATAATTTAAAAGGTAAAATAATGATAAGAGTAGTTCTGAACTTATGTTGACTATTTAACCCTCTCTTTACCCCTGAATGTTAGGAATGTATATGTGGAAGACTTGGTGTCATAATTGAAACCGACCTTCAACTCTAATGAAATATCTATTTAATATGTAAATATCCCTGTCTGTGAGTCACTCTGTCTGATGTGAAACATTTCTTAACCACAACATAGAGTTGGATCCCAGAAACAGGCATGACCTATAAAGTCACTGAACAAAATGAAAGGTCATCTTTAGGGTTTGGAGAAAAAAAGGAAAAAACATGAATCTCAATCATCAGGCAAAAGAGCTACTACACACTTTAATCTGACTAAACCCAGTTATGTGCATAACTGAGCAATACAATGTAGAATACATGAAACTGCTGACATCAATAATTCAAAGCATATACTATTTTAAAGGGCTAATTCCCTAAAATGAAATACGATGGCCCAGGGAAGGTAAAGGAATGGACACTAGATTCTCAACTCTGGTGTGGAGCACATTTATTGACATTTGGCTTGTAACTGATTTATTTGGTAGCCTACAGAATAGAGAGTTAAAATTTTACTAAGGAATTACAAAAGAGTTATCCGTAACATAATCTGTCATTAAAAAAGCAGTGAAGCCAAAAATAAAACAAAGACTTCATCCAAATGTCCAGTTAGAAAACTGCCTTGCAGTTCTAAATAAAGGGATTGTGCTATACATTAAATCTGCATTAACATGGATTAAACGTTAAACCTGTTTATTTATTACAATCATTAAATTGCCAATTCAGTGACAGAATCACCATAAATAACTTAAGGATATTAGGTACCAATAATTCTATTAAAAATAACACCTTAGTTTTCTTTTTCCTCATGTACATTAATTTTCAGAATATAAAACCCACCCACAAATCATAAATTTTATATATAATAATTTTATAGCAATGAGCATCAGGAAAATATTAGAACTCAAGACAAGTTGATCTTTATTAGCTTGAAATTCCAGCCTAAGCATATACAATCACTTTTCAAAACTGCTATTTCCTTTTCAAACTACCAACTGTCTTACCTAAAGAAGGCTTCCAAGTTAGAGTCCCCTCTGAACAAGCGAAATGAAGTAACTGCTGCTATGGGGTGCTCACCAACATCCATTTGACTTCACTTCCTAGCTTGACAAAACACCACAAAAACACATTTATCAGAATATATGTAACTAAAATCCCAGTAATTTTTAAGCTTAGGATATTTATATATCATTGTATATGCTGAAAGTTTTTGTCAGGAAATTACTGATTCCCAAACTATTTTCTACTCAGAAGAAAACCTGTCCATTAAAAACAAAACAAAACAAAAAAACACATTAGCCTGATAAATGGAAATACTGCAACACTTGCCAGGAATTACATGTGAAGTTCTGCTCAAATAAAAGGCTGTGTGTGGATCAAACAGTCAAAGGAGGGCTCTGAAAATCCACATTTTAACAAGCACATATGGAGAGGTATTACAAAACATTTAAGGTAGCCCATGATTACATTTATTTGTTCATAGGCTGTGTACATCTTTCAGTTCCAGTTTTTAGCAGCACCTAACGCCACTACAGTTAAAATAATTAAGCAGACAGAACTTTGATTTTTTATCATTCCCATATGAATGTAGTTTGTTTGACTAGTCTGCTGTTAACATAAGCTTCTGTGGTTTTTATTTTTTCACTTATATTGAGACATATAATTGATTCGTTCATAATCGATTGATTCATACTCTCTTTGAGGTTTGATCAATTTTAGGCACAGTGACTTATCAGAATGAGGAGCAGTCTATGGACATGGGAGAAAATAATAACAGGTCTACACCAGGATAAAACTCACTGCCTGGACATCATGAATAAGTATCATAAGTAAAAATAAATAAATGCATTGTGCTAATTTTTGTAAGCCTAACTCAGTTACACACAGGAGCTGGAGGAGGCAACCTATCAATCCACTAAAAACTTCTCTTAAATCTCTAATGCCTACCACCTGCCAGCTCTCAACTTCTCTCTGAAGCCTACTCTTAAAATAGAACTTTGGAGGACAGACAGGGAGAATGAATTAGAGGTCAATATCCACAATTTGATTTCCCCACTGCCAAGCGTTGTTCTACTATCATCCAAAACACTATTTTCCATCTAGATAATGGCAAGGCCATCTCTCTCTCCTTTACATTCCACTCCAGAAGTAGGCAGAAAGGAGCCACCAGGTACACTTTCAGAGGAACACCACAAATAAGAGAAAGAAAAGTCAAGTGACATATTTCCCTCATCAGACGACACACAATTTTATTTACTGCAGAAAATTTTCTACTGACTTATCAATACGGCTAATTCTGTGTGTGCAGCCCATTCTTTATGCTAGAGAACACTGAGGAGATCTGGTAAAGGTATATAAATAGGGAATCACTACCTAAGACCCATAAGGTGGTACCAAAGTACCTAACTCAGATCAGTTCACTGGAGTCGTTAAGATCAGATGAATTACTTCCCTGGTGGCTGAAGGAATTTGACTGCTGTTTTAGAGTCACTATCTGAAATTGTGAGGGCTGGTGGAAGACAAACCCAGAATTCAGAATCCCACTGGGTGGTAAGCCACAATTTGGAAAAGGGAGAGATGAGCAAGCCTGACACTGATCACAATTCTAGAGTATAAAGCAGGTTTGTAAGCACTTGGGAAAGAATGCAATGATGACTCAAAGCCCACTTGGTGGCTTCACTATCCACGTAACCCAATTTCCTTTCTTTGATACGTTAATTAATTTGGTAGATAAGGTGACCCTGTGAATCGGAGCCTCTAAAAGAATCTAAGAAATCTCCCACAGTATTCTTGAGGGAAAGATAATCAAAGACAGGTAAGACGAAAAACTCAACATCCAAAGTCATATCTTTTGCACCATCACCAGATTCTTCTAGATTGGTGAAATGAATAAACAAAAGGCACTTTTAAAAGTTTCAAGTTTTTAATAGTCGCAACAGTAGAAATATTGTGTAAATACTACGGATAAAGAATAAAAATTCAAAACTATCTAAAAGGTTAGACAAATTCGTTGGAAGCAGCAAGATGAAGACGAACAGAAATAATGAGCAAATGTTCTTTATTTAAGCTACTTTTCTAAGGTGGTACACTGAGAAATCAGGCTGCTGCCACCACAGGCACATGGCCCCTGCTAAGGGGTCTGAAATCCCAGTCACCAGTGCAATGACCAGGGAGGCGTGGCCTGGCAGGAGAGCAGAAGATTTATTCCAAAATATAGCTTTGAAACACCCAGCATTCTAATAGAAGCGAATTGTGTTGAGGGGCAGAATCCTCCCACTAAACATATCCCAAGCAGAGGACAAAACAATTTTTTAGGGATGTTTTCAAAAATATTTATGCTTTTTGCATCCCACATGACCCCTAAGTTCCCTTCTAAATCTAAAACCTACAATTTCTTAAAATATGAAAGTCAAATTACAATATCATCAAGGTTTCAACAGGAGAAAAATTAGTATTTATGTCAAACAGATCTTTCCTAAAGCAGTAACTGCCAACTTTTTGGTGTTATATTTTTTCATTGATTTAGCAATTTTCTATACACTCTAAATAGTCTCTGTTGTATCAAGATATATTTATTTTTCAGGAAAACTTTTAATTTTAAAATAGGTATGTTTGCTTTTAAATGACTCATATGAAAACTGAAGTTTTCAAAATACATGTGGATTCAAAACACCTTTTGAGATGCAAGGAGAGGGTTAAACAGAACTTGAACTGAGTTATCTGTTAAAAATCCTTGAAAGGGGGGCCCAGCTGTTCCCCTCTCTTAACCCTCCCCACCTCTCCTCCCAACTCTGGAAGAGAAAAAGGAGCGAGCACAGGAAGCCAGGCCCTCTACGGGGAAGCCTTCTGACGTGGGGAAAGCCCTATCTTAGGGCTGGGTACACCAAGGGATCCAACAATTAATACAAAGAGTTCAGGAAGGCATTTTGCAACATTTTTCTGAGGAAATAATCATAATTTTTCAACTTTGGGGAAACTTTCTGGGCACAGGTGCTAACAACAAAACCAGTATACCTAAAAGAATAGATTCTTCCAACTCACAGGAAAGGCTTGAGTCTACTTTTCTCCCAGACAAGCCTTTGTAAATTTAAACTCTTAACACGATCCTCCTGTAAAAGGAAAACCCTTCAAGTAGTCGTGCAAAAGCAACCGCGTGTATCAATCACTTAGCATTCTCATCAACTACATGGACTGGAAACATGTAATGCGCGTTTGAGAGAGAGAGAGAGAGAGGTTAAGACGAATGCAATCCTTTCAGAGCTTACCCTCCAAAGATGAACAAAATGACTGAATTCGGGAAACCTGGGTCCCGAGCTGTGCCCTGCAGAAAAACCACCACGGGAAAAAACCAACCACCTGTGGCTGTAAAAATAAGACGGAAGACCCGACCTCAAGGCAAGTCAAATGCGGGGATGGAGGCTGGCAAGGCGGCCTGGCCTGGGGCCGGGTGGGGTCGTTAGCCAGGGGCCCCCCCTCCCTCTCCCCGCCTCCGACGGCCCCCGATGGGCAGCGCCCCGGCTGCGGAGGCCAGGTCACACCTCCTCGTTCCCGGAGAAAGTGCGCTGGGCGGGGCGTCTCCCGGTCCCCAAACCACAACCCGCCCGAGTCAGGACGCGCGTTCCGGCCCGCGGCTTTTCCCAAAGCCAGCAGAGGCGCAATCCCCGCACACCTCCGCGCCCCCACCAGAAGGAAAGGCTACCTTGCAACACAGAACCGCGTGTGTTTCCGCGCGCGCCCCGGTGTTCGTGAGCCGGGCTGCGGCAGCGGGACCAGCCCACTCTGTCCCAGCTCGAAGCCACTACACTGGAGCGGACTGCGCTGGGCCCCTGGCGAAGACCCCTGAGTCCGCAGGCGTCTCCCAGGCCCGCCCCCCCCCCGGGCGTTCACGCATGCGCGCAGCTCCACTTTTCGCGGGAGGCCGGTGCGCGCCAGCTCACACCTGCGCAGGAGTCCGCGGGGCACCTTCTTAGTTGGTTAGTGGGAAGTTTCTGCCCGCCGCCTTCATCGAAATCGCTGTGGCCACCTGCGCCGTGAAACTGACTACCAGCCTCTCCGAATGGGAGTGAATTTGTAATTCCAGTTTCTAGAACTTAAACCTCCCTGGAAAGTGCACCCTTTATTAGTATACAAATAATGGAAACTTAAAATATCAAAAGTGTTAACAGCTCAGTGTTAAATATGTATATATCACTTCCTTGTCCTGCTCCACATCTCATTCCCTGGGGATAACCACTGTTCATTGTGTAAATTACTAGACCTTCGGTACACACCCAAAAGTATCCAGTGAGAGGCAAGGATTTTATTATTCTCATTTGTTAGTTTGAAAAAAATCTGAGATCAAATTGTATATAATGTTCTGGCACTTCTTTTGCTTACTACACCATGGACATAGTTCTCTATCAACACATATAGATCCCCCTCATACTTCTTTTTTGTTTTTACAAACATCTTTATTGAGGTATAACTGACAAGATAAACTGCACATGCTTAAAATGTACAATTTGATAAGTTTGGACACCTTGAAACCATTGCTGCAGTGAAGGTAATGAACATACGAATTTCTCCCGAAAGTTTCCTTATGCCCTTCTGTAATCCCTCCTTCAACCCCTCCCCCATCTGCTTTCTGACACTATAGATTAGTTCGCATTTTCTAGAATTTTTTGTAAATTGAATCAGAGTGTGTACTCTTTTTTGTCTGGTTATTTGCACTCAGCATAATTGTTTTGAGATTCATCCATGTTGTTGCATGTATCATACATAGTTCTTTCCTTTTTATTGCTATGTAGTATTCCGTTTTATGGATATAACACAGTTTGTTTATACATTCACCTGATGATGGATATTTGGGTTGTTTTTGGTTTTTGGTTATTATAAATAATGCTAGTATGAACATTACACATCTTTGTATGGACATATGCTTTCATTTCTCTTGGGTGAACACCTAGTATGGAAGAGCTGCATTATATAATACATGTATGTTTAGCTTCTAAAAAAGACTGCCAATGTCTTTTCCAATGAGGCTGTTTTATATTCCCACCAGAAACGTATTACAGTTCCATTTCCTCTGCATTCTCACCCACACTTTTTAATCTAATAGATGTCTAGAGGTATCACAATGCAGTTTTAACTTGCATTTCCCTAGTGAAAAATGCTGTTGAGCATTTTTTCATGTGCTTACTTGCCATCTGTACAACTTCCTTGGTGATGTGTCTGTTAAAGTCTTTTGCCTAATTTTAATTGGGTTGTCTGTTTTCTCATTGAGCTTGGAGAATTCTTCATATATTCTGCATACAAATTCCCTCTCACATATATGACTTATAACCATTTTTTTCCAGTCTGTGACTTGCCTTCTACACTCCTTCAAAAGGGCAGAAATATTCATTTTGTTGAGGTTCAGTTTATCAGTTTGACCTTCTAAGGATCATGATGTCAAATCGAAGAAATCTTTGCCTAAGCCAAGTTCACAAAGATTTTCTCCTATATGGTTTATAATTTTAGATTTTACATCTAGATGTATGATTCATTTGAGTTAACTTTTGTATATGAATCAAAGTTCACTTTTTTTGTATATGTATATCCAGTTATTTCATTACTAGCTTTTGAAGAGACTATTGTTTTTCTCCACTGAATTGCCTCTGCATCTTTTTGGAAAATTAGTTATCCATGTATGTGTGGGTCTATTTTTAGACCCTCTATTCTGTTTAATTGATATATTTGCCCATCTTTATGCCAATATCACACAGTCTTGATTTCTGTAACTTTATAATAATTATTAAAATCAGGTAGTTTTAGCCCTACAACTTGTTCTCTTTCAAGACTGTCTTGGCTATTCTATATTCTTTGCATTTTAGACTCAGATTGTCAATATCTACAGAAAATCTTGCTGGGATCTTGCCAGAGATAACCTTGAATCTAGAAATCAATTTGGGGAGAACTGATAACTTAAAAACATTGGGTTTTCAAATCGATGAACACAATATATCACTCCACTTATTTAACTCTTCTTCAATTTCTCCCAGCAATGCTTGAGTTTTCATCCAGGTCTAGCACACATTTTTTTCCAGAGATATCCCTAGGTATTTTATAGTTTTTAAAATGCTGTTGTAAATAGTATTTCTTTTTATATTTTAAATTTCTAATTATTTGTTGCCAATATACAGAAATATAATTGATTTGTGTACATTGATCTTATATCTTGCAACCTTGCTAAAAATCACTTTTTAGTTCTAGAAGCTTCCATTGGAATCTAGTACATTCCACTGGATTTTCTACATAGACAATCATGTTGTCTGTGAATAAAGACAGTTTTACTTCTTCCTTCCCAAAATACATGCTTTTAATTTCTTTCCCTTGCCTGACTGCTCTTTACCTACAGTACAGTGTTGAAGATTACTGGTGAGAGCAGACACCCTTGGCTTGTTCTTGAGCTTAGGCGGAAAGCATTCAATCTTTAATCAGTAAGTATGTTGTTACCTATAGCCTTTTGATAGATGCCCTTCATCGGGTTGAGGAAGCTCCCTTCCATTCTTACTTTGCTGAGAGCTTCCTTCTTGTTTTTTTAATGAATAGGGGATATTCAATTTTGTCAAATGCTTTTTACATATCTATTGAGATGGTCTTACGGTTTTCTTTTTTAGTTTGTTAAAATGGTGAATTACATTATTCCTTTTTAAATGTTAAACCAATCTTGCATTCCCAGGATAAACTTGACTTGGTCATAATTTATTATCTTTTTAATCTATCGTTTAATTCAATTTGCTAAAATTTTGTTTAGAATTTCTGCATCTATGTTCATAGGGGATATTGACTTGTAATTTTCTTTGCTTATAGTATTCTTCTCAGATTTTGATAACAAGTAATGCTGGGTTCATAGGGGATATTGACTTGTAATTTTCTTTGCTTATAGTATTCTTCTCAGATTTTGATAACAAGTAATGCTGGCCTCATAGAACAAATTGGGAAGTACTTCCTCCTCTTCAATATTCTAGAAGAGTTTGTATAAAAATGGATTATTTATTCTTAAATATTTGGTAGAACTTACCAATGAAACCATCTGGGCCTGGTGTTTATTTTGTGGGAAGGTTTTTATCTACAAATTCAATTACTTTAGTAGACATAGAGCTACTCATGTTATCTATTTCTTCTTGAGTGAGCTTTGGACGTTTGCATTTTTTAAGAAATTTGTCCGTTTCATCTAAGTTGTTAAATTGACTGGCATAATATTGTTCATAATATTCTCTTATTATCCTTTTAATGTCTGTAGTATCTGTAATGATGTCACTTCTCTCATTCCTGATATTGGTAATTTGTCTCTACACTCTTTTTTTACTGGTTCAGTCGGGCTAAAGTATTAACAATTTTATTGTTTTTCTCCAAGAACCAGCTTTCGGTTTCATTGATTTTCTGAATTGTTTTCTCTGTTTTGTATTTCATTGATTTCTATTCTGATAGTTATTTCCTTTGTTTACTTTGAGTTTAATTTGATATACTTTTTCTAGTTTCTCAAGGTGGAAGTGGAGTTCATTAATTTTGAACTTTCCTTCTATTCTAATATAGGCATTCAGTGCTATAACTATCCCCCTAAGTACTGCTTTAGTGGCATATCACAAATACCTAAGTTCAGAGAGTCCACTAAACTCAGCCCGGGTTCCCCCTTCCTGTATAGCAGTCTAGAAGCTCTCAATGCAGTAAAATGGCGGCACTCATAGGGCTTCTGATGTCTTGTGTCTTGAAAGCTGTTGTTTCTAATATTTTGTCTCCTCCCCACCTTTTTTTCTTCCATAGAGGGTAAATCTAGTCCCTGTTTATCGTGGTTGGAATAGGAGGTCTCCCCCTCATATTTTGTAGCGGATGAGTGAGAAGTTCCCCTTATATGGAAAAATCACAATTCCTTTAACTATTATCCTATCGCTGAAATTTAGTTTTTACTACTATGAAAATCATGTCTTAGTGCACTTCTGCAGATATTACTGAATAATAATCCTAGATACGGAATTATTTGTTCAACTACATTAGATTTTGACAGATATGGCCATATCTAAAAGAATGCTGGACAGACAATTGTGATATACTTCATTTCAAGCTAAGGACCACAGAATTATGCCAATAATAATTTTTAAAAAGAGCATCTCTGTATAGTCCTTTTGTAGGGAATGTCATTGTCATGCTATGAACAAATAGTGATTCTGGTGGTTTGAATCAGAATAGTCTAGGTCTAGGTTATGCTGCATAACAAATAACTGCAAACCACAAGGATTTAACACGATAACGGTTTAATTCTCAGTCATGCTATGTTTCTCTCATAATTCAGCTGGGAGCTCTGGTCCCTCCTGTCTTCATTCTGGGACCAAGAATGATGGAACAGTTACTATCTAGAAAGTTATCAGTTTGTGGCAGAGGGGAAGAGGCAGTGGGATGCATAATTGTATCTTATGCATCTAACCTCACATCAATTCCATTCTCATTTCATTGGTCAAAGCTCATCAAAATGGCCACACTCAAATTTAGGTGGGTGAGAAAGTGCAATTCTATCACAAATCTGGAATATTTGGGAACAACCATAAGAACTGTCATATTAGTAAAACTGTGCAACCAAAATGTCACCAAAAATATTTTCAAGGATAAAAGAATGTCTCACTTTGGGGAATTATCAAGTTCAGGAAAGGACTGTCCCCAAGACTGCAGTCACTTCTGACACCAACTACAGATATCAGGGATACCCAAGACTATCTTGCTTCTGACACCATTCAGGTAGTCCTCAAGACTACCCTCAGATTGATAATTTGCTATAAAGACTCACAGAAATCACTGAAAGTGGCTATACTCATGGTTATGGTTAATTACAGTGATAGGATACAGATCAAATCAGCCAAGGGAAGAGATGCATGGGGCAAAGACCAGGAGAGTTCCCCATGCAAGCCAGCAGTTGTCATCTCCCAGTGGAGTCATGGACAACACTAAATTCTCCCGGCAACAATGTATGGCAATATACATGGAGTACTGCCATCCAGGGAAGTTCACCTGAGCCTTGGTATGCAGAGTTTTTATTGTGGTTTGGTCACATAGACATGGTTGACTGCCAGTGTGACTGATTACTGGCCAGTCCCACCAGAGGTAGAGATGATACCACATGGCCCAAAGCCCTCACCATAAATCACATTGTTAGACTGTTTGGTGTGGCCCAAAGCCCTAGGTAAACAAAGACACTCTTATCAGGCAGAACATTCCAAGGACTTAGAGATCACATTATGGGAGCTGAGGGTGAAGGTGAGACCTCTCTTCAGGTAAGGATAATGCTGTACTACACAGGGGTTAAATCATATTTGATTCAACATCATTTCAGAACTCTACAATTAAGTTGTCTCTGTATCCTACTGGAAAGAAAAATACATTTGAGGGCTTCCCTGGTGGCGCAGTGGTTGAGAGTCCGCCTGCTGATGCAGGGGACACGGGTTCGTGCCCTGGTCCAGGAGGATCGCACATGCCGCGGAGCGGCTGGGCCCGTGAGCCATGGCCACTGAGCCTGCGCGTCCGGAGCCTGTGCTCCGTAACAGGAGAGGCCGCATACCACAAAAAAACAAAAACAAAAAAACATTTGAATTATATCAGTAATAGTTGCTACTGAATAAAAAGTCTTTATTTTTGGTAGTGTGATGGGAAAAAACAATGTCACATTTGCCAAACACATTACCTATATAAAAAGACCCTCTAGAAGTTGTTTTTGTTACAGTTTGTCCCAACTGAACCCTAAAATCCATATAATTATGCTCTGAAGATCTATCCTACCTTCCTTTTAAGAACTTGGTTTTTAATATTTAAAAAGATATATAAGCTATTTTCTAAATAGGTTAAGACTTCCTGATTTCACTTCATATTCCTTTAGATTAAGCTTTCTCCAAAGGAAATTAGTAAAGGTAAGATTAGTAAAGTAAAAATTAAGGCTTTTAATTTTAAAATCAGAAATGCCAGTTAGTGTGTCCCTAAATGTGGAAGAACTTGCTGCTGTTTTTACTGTATTCAAACACAGTATGAAGCCCCTGTAAAAAGAGGGAATTATGAAATGAGCATTTCTAAATGGGTCAGGGTTAGTCATCACCGACAATACTGATTCAAAGCCACTATTCTGTTTTGAAAAGTGAATTAAATCAAGGGGATTGCATGGAGCTCAAGATTTCATAAACACCATGTTCTACCTGGTGTAAGGTAGCCTTGTTTTGTACCATCTCATGAATCTGAACTTATCATTTCTTAAAACAGAGAAGAAAAATGATTTTGAACCTGGTTGCTTTTCACTAATGCTTTTCTAGTCAAGCTTTTATATGCAAAGTCTTTAAGATAAAGTATAACTTTGAATTATGTTCAACTTTGCAGATTATCTGGTTTTAAAAGCTGTAACTCAAGTAAATGATTCTGCAAATATACTTTGTTTTAAAAAGAAACTAATTTATTGTTATGTTTAACTAAACATTTCATACAAATACTTCGTTAATTTAGAGATAATTTTCTGCAGTCACTTTATTTATGAAAGGCAAAATGTATATTATTAATTTGATTGTCAGCACTAATCCAGGATTATAGAGAGAAACAGGGTCAGCCATTTCAAATCATTTGATAAAAGTATGTTAGTAGTAGGTCATGTTTTATAGCTGTCCTGGTGATCAGCCATTTCTAGAGCATTTCAAGAAGTAGTCATTAGCAAGAATGAAAATGTCTTAGCTTTTTTAACAAGAGGAAAAATTTAACGCTGAAATATTTTCCTTACATAGAGCAGTAAACACTTTCAGTGTATTAAACTTTCTTGTTTATGACATTTTCCTATGTTAATTTAAAATCTTTGAAAAACAACACCTCTTAAGATTGGAAATTAACTACACAATAGTTTAATTTGACTTACTGGTTTTAGAAAGAAAATGCTCCAAAGTAGGGTTTTTTTAAAAAAATGATTATTACTCATTATCGTAAGGGATATACTATATTGCCAGTCAATTACATTAGATCATAAAAGTAGAACAATTGTCAGAGGAAATAGAAAAAAATACTATAATATTTAGGGGAAGTAATATTTTAAACGCTACAGCATAGCAGTAGACTGGCAGCGAACACACCAATCAAGTACCCAAACAGAAATAGGGCAGCTCTTTGTTACCAAGGTAATAAGGAGACACTGAAAAAACAGGCTCATAGACATCAACAGAGTTTGCCAGTCAACACCAATGGTAACCAGTGCAAGGCAGAGAACAGAGCAAGAACAAACTGAACCACACAGTCATCTGTGCAACACAGCCAGATGCTCACGACAATAATGTTCACTACTGCTCATGTCACTGCTGATCACACACCTACCACCAAGGCTCCTAGATGGTGGTATTAATTAAACTACTGCATCAGTAGACATTCAAACAGAACACAGCATGTCTGGTTTTTACATTTCCCTGTGTGGACTCCCCCTGTTGAGTAAACTTATAAAGCTCAACACTTAGAGAGAGAGTTACATCTTTAAATCTTTCAAATGAGTCTTCTTATTTGAGCCTTATAAAAATGGGGTGAGGTGTGCAAAACATGTCAAATAAAAATCTAAGTGAAACCACTTTCCGGACCACATGCATACCCAGCACGTGGAGTGGTGTGCGCTCATAAGATGGTCTCTGAGGAGGAGTCCAGGCTTTTGAGAAGGCACAAAGCTTTGGGCTTAGGGGGAACGATTTTCCTCCAGAAGCGGGGAGCAGATCTCATGTGTGAGAATTGGAGCTATTTTCTTCCCTTGATGGTGAGTCACAGAATATGTATTCAGTGTGGGTCAAATCATAGTGAAAGAGTATATTTTAGATCCTCAAATCCTTGTTGAGCATTTTTGCCCTTATGTTTAATAAAAGACGTTTTCTCTTCAGAGAAAACTCTGTTACTCATATTCCTTTATCAACATCGATCACACCTTCTTGCCTTTAGGGAACTTCTCAAATCTTTGAAAGGAAATCATGACAGCATCCACTATTGAATGAAGTGTGTTTCGTTCAGAGCAAGTTGCTGTTGAGTCATATCCTGAAAGTGATTCGTTCTTTCTAGCAGAAAAATTGTATGGGTACTTCAGAGGAGAACCGAGTCAAACTCTTATTATATTGATGTATTTCCCTTTGGAACAGTTTTCATTTTGAATCCAGAAAAAATAACAAATTTCAAGCTTGCAGAATGCCATATATAGGTTACCTTTGACAAGTGACAGTGATGATGTGCAACTACGTCACTGACTTCTGAGTATAGTTCAGCTGCATTTCCTTGAATTAACTACCTAGAAAATTATGCTAAAAACATTAATTAATAAATCACAGCATTTCTTATGCAATATTCATGGCATCCCTCGCACTTTTCCTAAATGTTCTCAACACAGAATTAGAACATTATCCATAAAAGGTAAAGGATTTGAGTAAAAGTTTCCTTTTCACAAACTCAGATTGCCCTATATTCTGGACATTGTATAAAACCTATTTTCAAATAGCCTAAATTTAATTTTAAAATTTTTGGCTAATATTCCATAGAAATATGTTGAGAATTATAATGACCTTACTCCTGAATTACGCAGAAAAAAAAAAAAATCCCCAAATAGTTTTTAAAACAAATGCTTCAAATTTTATACTTTGGTATGCAGCCTCTTGTAAAGCAGGAAAAATGATGGAAAGGCATCACCTTTCTCTGACCAGAAGACATCACATTTGCCTGTTCTTTTAGCTTTGGTTTGTCCTACTCCCAACCCAAATCACAGACACTTTTCTAAATATAGGACAATAACGTATAATGATGTTTTTAGTACACTATTTAATTACGTCCTATTCCATGGCAAAGACTATGGATGCAGTCTCTGGTTTTCCCTTGGTTCCTCTGGCTGTAACCGAGCAGGACCCTATGGGGCCTTCCCCGGACAGGCCTTCCCCCATATCCTCTGCTTTAGCTCCTCTCTGAAGTGCCTAGATAACAGTATTTGATGCAAATTTCCTGAGTTGTTTTGTGGATGTGAAACCCCACACCACCACCACCAAATAGAAGAACTACTTGGAGACCACAAGCACATAGCCCCAGGCCTTCTGGAGCCTAAGCACTGATAATGTTAACCCCTGTGACAGCACCTTGCTGCCTCACCATCAGCCAATGAGAGAACTGTGCACAAGCTGACCACTTACCCTGTGACCCCCACCCCCCATCTCCTGGCCTTTAAAAATGCTTTACTGACCCTTCGGGGAGCTCGAGGCTTTTCAGGGCGTGAGCCACCTCCTCTCCTTGCACGGCCTTACGATAAGCCTTTCTCTGCTCCAAACTCCAACGTTTCAGTTTGTCTGGCCTCACTGTGTGTGGGGCACGTGAACTTGCGTTAACATGGCCACTCCTCTCCTTGGCTGCCCCCTCTCCCAGCTCCTCGACCTCTGCCCTGGCTCAGTTCTGGGAGCACTTTTTTCTCCATTTATGCTGATTCTCTTGGTGACGTCACCCCTTCTCCTGACTTCAAGCTCAACCTACATGTTATTGACTCCCATGTCTAGATCTCCGGTCCTCCCCTCTCTCTTGAACCCCAGACTTTTATATCCAGTTCTCTCTTGGACTTGGATTTCCGACAGTCATCTCAAATTTGTGCCCAGAGTGACTTCTAGATCCTCTTCTTCAAAACCTGCTTCTCTTGCTGTTTTCCTATCTCAGTAAATAGCAACACCATGTTTTCCGTTCAGGCCCAAAACTTTAGAATTCTCTCCTTTCTTTCCGTAAAATGTCAGCAAATCTCAGCTCTAACTTCAAAACATGTCCAGAATCTGAATACCTCTCCTCACCCTGACTGCCAAAATCCTGATCCAAGCCACCACCATCTCTCCTGAGTGTTTGGTGGTCCCTAACGGCCCCCCTGCCTCTGCTCTTGCTGCTATGATGTATTCTTAATGCGGTACCCAGAGGACTCCTATGAGAATGTCAAGTCAGCCATGTCACTCCTCTGCTTGAAACCCTCTAATGGCGTCCTTCCACTCAGAGTAAAAGGCAGTCCTTATAAGGACCTAAGAAGCCTCCCTGCAGTCCGCTGTCTGCCACCCCATCCCTTTGACTTCATCTACTACCTCCTCCCTCGTCTGTCCCTCACTCTACTCTCTGTTCCTCAAACCCTCCCAGTATACTCTTGCCTCAGGGCCTTTGCTATTCACTTTGCCCTCTATCTAGAATGCTCTTTCCATAGATATCCACAGGGCTTACTCCCTCTTCTCCTTCAAGGCTTTACTCAAATGTCACCCACTTTATTTTCTCCTTAGTACTAACCACTGTGTAATATACTATATGTTCTGCTTATCGATTGCCCCCACTAAAATGTAAGCTCTAGGCAGGCAGGGATTTTTGCCTGTTTCATTCACTGCTGTATCCTCACTACTTAGAATAGCGCCTGGCACATAGGAAGTACTCAAAGCATAATTGTAAAGGGCATGAGTAAATGAATGTCTTGTCATCTCACAAAATTGTTCCAGTAGACAGAAGATGGATAGATGGATGGATAGACAGAGCAAGCCTATATATA
The DNA here is from genome assembly GCF_059928025.1 of Delphinapterus leucas. Taxonomy (NCBI): domain Eukaryota; kingdom Metazoa; phylum Chordata; class Mammalia; order Artiodactyla; family Monodontidae; genus Delphinapterus; species Delphinapterus leucas. The sequence continues at coordinate 114,504,534 of NC_143131.1, read as the reverse complement.
GATAGGTTGGTATAACCTGTCACTACCACTCCCCCACCCCTACTCCAAGAAAAAACAGCAGAACTACTAAGACAGAATTACAGACAGAACTTCTCATTTTAGGCTAAGGACAGCATATAATCATTACACATTTTATATGCTTTAGAAATTAAGTATTAAATAATACCTTTCATTTGAACATCTTAAAATGTGTTTTAAAAAAAGAGTACCATAATTACATGTACTTATACATCACTTTAAACATCAGGTAGCAGTAGAAGGCTTAATGGATTCAAGATCTCACTGGCTTTTGACACCTTTGTAATAGAACAGAAAATGAAAGAGGAGCCCAAGCAGCAGGCTGACATTTATAATATGTCATTTAAGCCTTATAAAGTCTATTGTTGCCTCGCTTATCAGCATGAGAAAAAAGTGAAATGACATGTTGACTATCAACAGAGTGCCTTGGCGACCTTGGGCCAGCCAGCGACCTCAGTTAACTTCACTTGGTTCTTTCCTGTCTTCTTACCACATCACAGTTGAGCAGATTGCTCAGAGAAGGCTTGGCGAAGGAAGAGGGGTTCACTCTCGGCACTTTTTTCTTAACCGTAAGTGTTTTCCTGAGGTCAAAGTGTGAGTGACACATATGCTCTGTGTTGACCACACTTACAATCTAAAGACAAGTGGCCTTTATGAGACTGAGCCCCTACAAAGCTGTCAAATGTTTAGAGTGTGGCTTTGGTGCCCTGGTCTCCTAATGGCATGCCCCTCATCACCTTAAATCCCCTCTTCTCGTGCCCGGAACCCTCACTCTTCTTACTTTCAAAACTAGCACACAGGAAAGCCTCTGATTATGGCTTAAATAAGCTGCCTCTTCCAAAGTTGTTATATGTCCTTTTGGAGAGATCAAAGCCGGAAATAAAATGAATGAAGTACCAGCGGTGACGTTTCAGGAATCAACAAGCCAGGCCTCTGTGTTTGGGGGCAGGACTTTGACTGCCAATGCCCTGGAGATAGCGTCAAGTAGGCCAAACACTCACAACCCCTGCGCCCCAAGCCTCTCCAGCACACAGCTGCTCTACTTATTAAAATAAACTCTTCCCCATGGGTCTAAAGTCTGAAAGAGACTCCAACAGGCCTTGAATCATATATTCACAGACTTCTGGAGGACCTTAGAAGTCATTTAGTGTAACTCTCCCATTTTATAGGTGAGGAAATTGAGGTTCCTAAACGTTAACTGCTGTCCTCTGAGCCCCTCAGTGCACATTCCATGTCTTGCTTTTGTGTGTGCCTGGAAATGACTGACTGCATTTCTTGCAAAAGGTCCTGTAATTCAACATAATCATTCATTCTATACATCTTCTTAATCAAAAGCAGTGATTTTTTTTTTTTTTTTTTGCGGTACGCGGGCCTCTCACTGTCGTGGCCTCTCCCGTTGCAGAGCACAGGCTTCGGACACGCAGGCTCAGCGGCCATGGCTCACGGGCCCAGCCGCTCCGCGGCATGTGGGATCTTCCCAGACCGGGGCACGAACCCGTTCCCCTGCATCGGCAGGTGGACTCTCAACCACCAAAAGCAGTGATATTTGATTGAGCTTGTCAACCAGGATGCTCCAAAAATGCCTGTATTCTAGGAATGCAAATCATATAAACTAATAAGAAGATTTTCAAGCTGGGTCCAGGAGGAATTAACTTGTCAACTGCCTCCAAACTAGGGTAGCCCATGACCTCAGGCACCAAGTGGTAAATCAGTATTACCTGCTTGAGCAAAGAAAAAGCACGGTGGTGTGGAGAGGACACTGGACGGGAGAAGGTAGGTATGAGTTTTAGCCCAGACTTATTTGCAGTCTAGCCATTTCACTTTTGGCGAGTACCTCATCTCTTTGGGAAATAGAAACCCTCCTAGTAAGCAGACAAACTTACTACCATCCACTAGGACAGGGCAGAGAAATGAGCAAAGCAAATGGGCCACAGTTCTACTTTAAAGGAGAAATGTCTCTCTGGTTCAGTGTCTCCTCATCTATCAGAGGCTTGGAGAAACAGATTGCCTGGGAAGGCTGAGAGCATGCTTGTGCCATCCCAAGTCTTTCCAGCTCTTTTCTGTGGCCAGAAAACGGACACCAGGTGGCAACCAAGAAGATCCCTCCCCAAAACCAATTTCAGTGGTAGACATGTGATCTGTACGCAAACAAGGATAGTACCTACTCCCCTTAGCAACAGAAATAAGGCCAAAGGATAGCCATGCGACCAAAGCAAACCATTCTCAGATTTCCTCAGATTGGTATACAGATCTTGGGAAATAGGAGTCCTTACCTCTAGAGTTAGTAAGTTGGGATGGTGCAAACGTGAGGTTACAGTGGCTCTTTCCTTTGAGCCCATAGTGGAAGTCCATCTGCAGGAGGAGAGGTAAGGCCAACACAGAGATAAGCAGAGCAGAGAGAAGGACAGTGTTCCAACAATGCTGTCTGATTCCCGGATTCAGCCATGCCTGAAGATGTTTGACTTGAAAATTTCTCTTTTTTGCCTGAATTAGCTTTAGCTAGATTTCTGTCACTTTTGATTAAAAGAATCCTGAGTAATACATCCTCTAATATTTCAAATGGGGAAAGTGGGGTTCACACAGAGGGAGTGATAGACTCAAGGTTATACAGCACACTGGGGATGAAATTTGGACTTGAAATCAGATCTATTGATTTCCATTCCAACACATTTTCTACTGCACAGTGCTTTATATACTCTATCTTGTGAATTATTCAACACTTTCTAAATGAAGTACAGGTCTTTTTCCATACCATACTGCATCATGGCAAAATTCATTTATTTAAGCAAAAGATGAAGGATCATTTGCCAAAGATTCTGTGATATAATAAGACAATTTAAACTAATTGATTTGTGCCTAGGTAACTCCAAATAAAAGATCCGATCATGCCAGGATCAAAGGTAGAAACCATGTACTTGATTCTATTCTTTTGCCAATGGAACATCTACTGTGTTCCAGGCACAGAATAAGGTCTTTTATAAATGTGTTCATGTGTAGTTACTTCACACTGGGTTTAATGCATAGTTGAAACTCAGTATACACAGGAAGGAAGGAAGGAAGGAAGGAAGATAGGGAGGGAGGGAGGGAGGGAGGGAAGAAAGCAGGCAATAAGGGGGAGAAAGAGGAAAGAAGAAGAAAAGTAGAGTGGGTTTCAAGTAAAAATCAATTGTTTTTTCTACTGTTCAACAGAGCGTATGTTAGTAACTAGTATCTTACAGTAATCTCAATAAATGCCATTAAACCTAGTCTGCTATGCCACTACTGCTTCTCCTAAATTGAACAGAAGAAACTGTGAGAAGAGAAACCTCAAGCCAGAGCCTCAGACGACAAGCCCATCTTTGGAGGATTGAACGTTAGGAACAAATAAGGTAACAGAAGATGGTGACTCTTGATAAATGCCCTAATTGCAGTAGTTCCATGAACTGGTTACGACAGGGCTCAGTCACAAGTAGTAGTATTCATTTACAAGGGCTGTGGAATAAACTGTGTGAAAATGGGCGGTTCCTGGATTTAGTAACACAATGAATAACGTTTTAGAAAACTTGAGCACTTGATGATGAGTAGATGTTAAGATTATTCTATTTGAATTATGGTTTAGTATGTGTTATTATCATTCTTTGTGATCAGACTTTTTAAACCACAACCAGGATGAAGACAAAAGGTGAAAAAATAAGTTTCAGAGTCAGAAAATAAGATGGTCATCAGGAGAATATGTTTTGCATGGCTTTGTAAAAGTACCCAGACACTTTCAAACTTGCTCTTTTCTAGTTTTAAATTGAGTAATGAAAGACAACAACCCAAAAGATTCCTTAATATCATAAACACAGAACTGAAGGACATCTTTTACCATATTATATAATTTAGACATTATAAAAAGGAAGGGGTGGGGAGATCTCACTCTCACCCTCATGAAATTAGCAAAATAGAATATACTACGTGAATTATTTGTTAAAATAAGTTTTTCTTTAGGTAAGAAATCTTTGCCTTAACTCATATGGTAATCTAGACATCAATAGTTTCTATCAACGGTTTTATATTACAAGTAGAGTACATCACAATAATTATTTCTGAACTTTTGAAATACTGATAGAACTTTACATAAGCATGACTTTTGTTAAGATTCGCCAATGGCACTGATATCAACTTGCCATGTCATTTATTATCGAAAAAGTTATAACATGAGTGTATGGTTCACTGTCCAGCAAACTGCTCACTGGTTTCTTGTGCTATTCTTCCCTCTGTGTATGTCGAGGGCCACGTCACTGTCTCTCAAAGAAACACTAAAGACTTGACTTTGCCAGCCAGCAGTGCAGTCTTTTTATGAAACACCTACAATAGCACCACATGCATCTTCCCATTCATTCTTTAATTCAAGTGTTCATTCAACAAATATGTGCTATTCATTGTTCAAGACTCTGAAAACAGACCAGACAGAAATGGTCCCTGCTTTTGGAACTTTTATTCTTGAGAGAGAGAGAGAGGAAATGTTTTCATTAAAAAGATGATTTTAGAGGTTGGTAAATGCTTTCAAGAAAACAAAACAGGTAATATGATAAAGGGTGTGGGAGGAGGGCAGTTTGAATAGGGCCATTTAGAAAAATCCTTCCTGAGGAGGTGACATTTGAGCTTGAACCTGAATGACAAGGAGCCAGCCTGCATTTCCCAGCATGAGGGGACAGCAGGAGCACAAAGAGTGGACCGGCATCGTGCAGGAGGGAAAGAGAGAGAGCGGCCACCAGTGAGCGTGATGAGGCTGAAGGAGGAAGCAGGGGTCCCAGCATGCAGGACACCGTGGGTCACGGGGTAGCAGGTGGTGGGGGGAGCTGAAACTCTGTGCTAAGGGTTTGGGGAAGACAGTGAGGGTCTTCCGGGGCAGTGATATCTGATTCGTGTTTTTAAAAGATCCCTCTGGCAGCTGGTGGGTAACGGACCATAGGGAGAAGCTTAGGAGTGAGGAGGGTGCTGGTTCTGTTTATGTAGGTTGGATCCTACGCGAGGAAGGCACGCAGAGTAGGTGAGTGGGCTTGAAATCCAGCTTTTGCACGACTCACCAAGCCCTGTGTCCAGCAGGGGCCTACGTTCACCTGGAGAAAGGCATATATTTTTCTATCACACATAATGCACCATATGGGCAGGAAGCAGCCTCAGGAGTGAGAACAGGGGGGGAAGGTATTGAAAGAATCTTTGTAGGGATAACAGTTATGGTGGAGAAAAAAAAGAAGTGGGTTTAGGATATGCCTGGATGAAGAGCTGGCAGGACTTACTGATGGATTAGACGTGAGAGGCGAGGGGAAAGGAGAAATCAATGCTGATCCTTAAACCCATGGGGTACGGTGCTGTCACTGACTGAGGGAGGGAAATCAGGGAGTGGGCTAGGTTATTTTTAGGAGAGGGGTCAAGAATTCAATTTCGGCAAAGTTAGCCTAAGATGCATGTTAGGTGTCAAACAGTCAGACATATGAGTTGAGGAAATTTTTGATTCTATTAAGTAGAACTCAGAAGTGTGAAGAGATCATAGCCTCTTACATCTTCCTCGAGATTCCTGACCCACTGAGGGATGGGGGCAGGTGGAGGAAGAGAACTAGTCAGCCCAGTCTGCTATTCTTCAACTGAGGGAAGAATTTAAACAGGTTCAATCTCTCGGATTTCCATTCCCTCACCCCTCTCTCCCCCAAGATGGTGGGCACCCATGGTGCACTCCCAGCAGTGCCTGGCAGGAGTCTTTGTTCCCTTTGGTGTCCTCTACCACCTCTGGCTTCTGCAGCAGTGCACCTTGTTTGCATGGCCCTGGTCACTGCTTGCCCTGCTGGTGTTCACTGCTGAAACTGGCAGCCTGTGGCTGGTGAGAGCTCGGTTCAGGCTCTGGGACTCCCTGGGTGATTCAGCCTCTTGTCAGCTGGCCCTGTACAGCCCTCTGGGTGCCTGCCATATTCTCCACCCAGCCCCTGACCCGAACCACACTGTGGCCCTATGAACGTTTACTAGCTCTCTACCCAGCCATGGTCCACGGACACTTTCGGAACATGTGGGCATTTCTGAGTCCCATCCTCATCACATGGGAACTGAGGATACCTTTAGAGAGTGACCACCCAGCCCTGTCTCTGCCTGACCATGGCATACCACTGATTGTACTCTGATATGTTTGTCCACCATCTGCCTCCCATCACCCAAGCTGGCATCCATCAGGCCCAGATGGGAGACAATCTCCTCTCTTAGCCTCCAAAGTAGCCTGAACAAAAACTCTCATTGTCTGCCTCTTCTGCCCCACCTTCTTTTCCCAACAAGCCCTTGGTACCAGAAGAGGTGGGCTTCCAACTTTCATTCATCCTGGTCCATTCTTCTCCTGCCCTGGGAAGCAAGCATCACAGCCCAGACAGCAGAGATGGGGTGGGGGCAGGGAGAATCTTCTCCCTATATACAGAATTCTAATATAATTGAAGGATACAAAAATTCTTTCCAGTCACATTGCTATGGCCAAGGGATTATGGGAAATGGTGATATGATTATTCAGAGGGAAATGCAATCTAGACATATTTAAATATATTACACTTGTAACACAAGCGTAGAGCTCACTGAAACTGCCAGTGCTGGAGATACAACTGAGAGAAACCAGCATGTGGATGGGGTAAAGCCAGGAATGAAGGAGAGCATCTAAGTCATGTAGAAAAGCGCTGAGAGCCCAGAGCCAAGTGCTGGGGCAATCTAGTACAGAGAGGCTGGACGGAGCCAGGAGCCAGCAAAGGACACTGAGAGGTAGTGCATGAGGCAGAAGAAAGTTACGAGCGTGTGCTGTCACTGGGGCCACAAGAGGAGCAAGCTTCCGGAAAAAGGGAGTGTGCAACTGAATCAAACATTCCCAGTGGGACAAGCCTATAAAAAGACCCTACCCACACTCTGATACTGACCCTGACCCTACCTCAGACCCCCAATGCTTCCTTAGAAGGATAATACGGACAAGTTGGAATGAATAAAACAAATATCTTATCTAAAAGGACCATTAGTAGCAAAACTTCATAAAATCGTGTAACCATTGTTAACTAAGATGATACTCTATTCAGCAATGTCTGCTCTCTTTGAGCCAAACTGAAACCCCATCAGGATGACTGAAGTGAGCACTGGCTATTGGAGATCCCCTGCCCTTACTGAGAACTTTTAGAGGTACTGCACAGGATCTCCAGTCTGCCTCTTATGCAGAGTCATGAAGAGCAAGGTGACTTTCTTTGCCTTGCTTATCTTTTTTTCTGAAATCAACTTGGAAAACGCATTAGTCTTTCATTCTTTTAGGCAGACACTAAAGCACATGGCTTTGTGGGTGAGGCCTCTGCTGGCTCCCATGCTTGGTGTCCCAGGCATTCTGGAAACAGTAGAAATGTAGCCAGAGATGGTGCCTTTTTTTCCACCAAAAGGAGCCGTGAAATAAACCCCTGGGATGTGCATGGTGCCTGTGGCCTCATGCTTCTCCCCACCATTGCTCTGAGTTCATGGTGCCTGCTACCCCTACCCTGACCTTCACTTGTAATTGTGACTGTGGCCACAGTATCTTTATTAAGTTCCTCTATTCCATTTTACCTATTTAATCAGGTTAATACTATCTAGACTATGGAAAGAACAATACAAACAGTGATTGAGTTTGAACTGTTTACTTTAATGGTCAACCTGAGAGACAGAATGAGATAATACAAAGAGCATGGGTTGAATCCTGGCTCTGCCTCTCACTAGCTTAGTGACACTGGAGGTCTAAGTAATCCAGTGGGTTGTGGGGTGGGTAGTGAGAAACCTGCCCTCTAAGCTGGGCTGGGTTTCTAGGACCTGTCACTAGCCGTGGAGGAGGAGCAGGGCTTGCCATAATTATGAGGAGACTGAGTCAGGAACCAAGGAGACAGTCATTCTGATGCATTCCATCCAAGGGAGCAGGATACAGAGGTGGAAACTGAGACAGAGGCCAATCGTTTGCATATGGGGCCAATTACATAGAGTTAACAGATCTGAGGGGGTGCATAGGAAGTGGATTCTACCACAATCCTCAAGTGCTGATACACAGAGCCCTGTCCCCTTTGAGATGGAGACTGCAGCTGGATGAGTCAGCCAATCCTGGGGCTGGGAGGGAGCTGCTTAGGGTATTGGCATGCCCAGACATTGGAAAGTTACCTCAATTCTCTATACCTCAACTTTCTCACCCCAAAATTCCAACTAGTAATGCCTTCCACAAACAATTGGTGTGAGGTTTAAAGTGAGATAATGTACACAGAATATCTAAATTAAAAGCTGGCTTACAGAAAATGGTAAAAGAATTATTGTTAAGTGAACAACAGAATGAAAAATTTCACCTGAAGCTCTTTCTATAATTTCAAACTCAGCATATAAAAAATAAAGTTCATCATATCCAGGACTTAGTTAGATAAATGTTTTAAGCCCACTTTTTTAATGTGCATTCTTTCCCAGAGTCCCACAGAAACAACCCAACCATGCCAGATAAAAAATTATGTATCCCAGCTGGAGACTGGAGTAGGCTCCATCCTTACATGTGGTAGGCCAACTTCTAAGATGACCCCAATGTTCCCCATCTCCTGGTATTTGTGTTCTTGTATAATCCTTTCCCCTTGAGTGAGAGCTGGACCTAGTGATAGGGTGTCATTTCTGTGATTAGGTTATAAAAGATCTTTTGTTTTATAAAAGATCTTTTGTTTTTTTAGCAGATGCTCTCTATCGGTCACTTTGGTGAAGCCAGCTGCTATACCGGAGAGACCCACGTGACAAGGAACTGACAGCAGCCTCCAACAAGAGAGGAATCAAAGTCCTCAGTCCAAAGAGAGGAACTGATTCCTACCCAAACCATGTGGGTTTGAAAGTAGATCCTTCCCCCAACTGAGCCTTTGGATGAGACCACACAGCCTTTGTTGACATTTGATTGCAGCCTTGTGAGAGACCTTGAAGTAGGGGACCCAGCTAAGCCATGCCCAGATTCCTGACAGATGGAAGCTGCGAGAAAATAAATGTGTGTTGTTTTAAGCTGCTAAGTTTTGGAGTAATTTGTTACGCAGCAGTAAATAACTAACATGCCAACCTTGTTATTTTATAAGGTTTCAGTTGGAATGGCCCAGGTAGGAGTGGAGTAAGGGAGGGCTGGTCAGACATCCCACCATGAGAGGACGTTCACCTGGGGTAACTGAAAGGATTGCCATTGTACCCTCTCAGGGAGCTAGAGATAGAGCAGGTTACTATAAATGGAGCGAGCAGACTTTTGGTGGGAATGTAAATTGATACAGCCACTATGGAGAACAGTACGGAGGTTCCTTAAAAAACTAAACACAGAACTACCATACGACCCAGCAATCACCCTACTGGGCATATACCCTGAGAAAACCATAATTCAAAAAAGTCATGTACCGCAATGTTCATTGCAGCTCTATTTACAATAGCCAGGACATGGAAGCAACCTAAGTGTCAATCGACAGATGAATGGATAAAGCAGATGTGGCACATATACACAAGGGAATATTACTCAGCCATAAAAAGAAAAGAAACAAAACTGAGTTATTTGTAGTGAGGTGGATGGACCTAGAGTCTGTCATACAGAGTGAAGTAAGTCAGAAAGAGAAAAACAAATACCGTATGCTAACACATATATGTGGAATCTAAAAAAAAGGTTCTGACGAATCTAGGGGCAGGACAGGAATAAAGACAGACGTAGAGAATGGACTTGAGGACACTGGGAGGGGGAAGGGTAAGCTAGGATGAAGTGAGAGAGTGTGACATATACACACTACCAAATGTAAAACTGATAGCTGGTAGGAAGCAGCCACATAGCACAGGGTGATCAGCTCGGTGCTTTGTGACCACCTAGAGGGGTGGGTTAGGGAGGGTGGGAGGGAGATGCAAGAGGGAAGAGATATGGGAACATATGTATATGTATAACTGATTCACTTTGTTATAAAGCAGAAACTAACACAACATTGTACAGCAGTTATACTCCAATAAAGATGTTTTTTTAAAAAAAAAGGAGTGAGCAGAGACAAAGTTCAATACTTTTCTGTTTTGAGTCTTTTACCTAAAGTACCTAGAGCAGGTGCTAGAGACCAAGGGGAGTGGAATCCAGTAACCTTGCTTAAAATCTGCATCCTTGAGGCTGCTGAGGACAGGGTTTGTCCTCTGGGTGGAGGAAGACTCTGTGATGGCCAAGATGTCACCTAGAGGGAGGCTCTGTGCTAGCTGACGTCCAACTTCCAAGACAAGAAGGAGACCTTGCTCTTGAGCTAACATGAAATTCCACCCAAGCAGCTTAGCACTGCTTACAGCACCATCCCTGTCCTGAACAAACTATTCAATCTGTAAGCTGCTAAAGAAAAATTATACATCTAAATTTGTCTTCTATGTTTGTTAAGGACTGAAAGAAATTACACTGGCTTACATAGTCTCTGTTGGAACCCATCTCAGCTGCCCGTCCTGATTATCCTTCTGAACAACTGTCCATATGCCTCAGCGGTTACCAAAAAATTACCAAATATATAAAAAATACTTAGCGGTTTAAATGGAACATTCAGAGTAAATAATACTGAATGAAAAGTGCTTAATAAAAGAGCTTCTCCCTCCCCCACTTCCTGTGCATATATTTTTAACAATTCTTATTCTTACATTGTATCAATAAAGCAAGAGCAGGCTGTTAGGAAAACAAATAATATGTAACAAGTCTTGAAGATAAAAAATACAATTGCACAACTGAAAAGAACAAAAACAAAATCCCAGCAGCAATGAACAAAGCTAGCTTCCATCTTGCTTTCTAATACCATTCTGCAATAAAAGGAATCTGCACTCTTTGGAGAAATGGCTGATTCTAGGACTAGGGAAGCAAATAGACAAGATGAGCCTGGAATATCTTACAGTGCCAGAAAGTAATACAGTGCTCAAAACACGAAAAAACCCACAATGATAGGGTCAAAAGGGACGCAGAAGACAATTCAAACATCTCCAAGTGGCTAAAGCTGGAGCAATTTGAGCAACCAAATAAATAAGGCAGTACTGGATTGTAACCCAAAGTGTAAAATAAATATTCATGAGTCCATACTGACATAAATAAATGAGGAGACAAATCTACCATGCAAAAGAATCCCAAATAATTTATGTAGATACTCAGCCCTCAAGAAAATGGAACACAGCTCCCTGCTCCTTATGTGTGGGCTACGTATGGTGACTTCCTTCTACAGAGTACAGTATGGAAAAAGGAGAAAAGAATAACCAACAGCAAGAAACCTGACAAATGCTACCTCAGCCAGATGATCAAGGTCAACATAAGTAGGGATAAGTCATGTTGATGTATGTACCTTTAATATGATGTGACAAAAACACCACTTGACTTCTGTGGTCTTCCTCCCAAAACACACAACCTCAGTTTAATCGTGAGAAAACCATCAGGCAAATCTCAACTGAGGGACATTCTCTACAAAATGCTTGACCAGTATTCCTCAAAACTGTCAAGGTCATCAAAAACAAGGAAAGTCTGAGAAATTGTCACAGCCAAGGAGAGCCTAAAGAGACACAACGACTAAACGTAATGTGGTGTCCTGGATGGGATCCTGGAACAGCACAAGGACATAAAGGAAAAACTAAGAAAATCTGAATAAGGTAAGGACTTCAGTTAATAATAATGTATCAATATCGGTTCATCAATTGTAACAAATGTACCATGTACATAAGTAACAAATGTAAGATGTTAATAGCTGGGGAAGCTAGATGTGGGCTATATGAGAACTTTCTGTACTATATTCACAACTGTGTTGTAAAGCTTAAACTGTTCTAAAATTAAAACTTTACTAAAGATCAAAAAAGAAGATGGAAAGATGCTGAAGTAAGGCATGGGGGAGAGTGAGCCTGAACCAAATAAGTTGGTTTAGGGTCTGACAGTGGGTGTCAGATTTTGGAGAAAGAGAAGTTGGATGGCTGTATCCAGGGTCAAAGAACTTTAATGGAAATGAAAGCTTTGGTGGAATTCTTAATTAATCATTTTTATAAAAATGGTGCATGATGGGCTTCATGAGCTTATTACATACTATTTGGAATGCACATTGAAAATTTTAAGTTAAAATATTCATTGATGGGGAAAAAACCCTCAATAGAGGCGTTTAAACAACAGATTGGATTCTGCAAATAATTGAATTGGGAATTAAAGGACCCAATCCAAAAGTTCCCCTAGAAATCAGGAGTAAAAACAATGGTAAGAAATTTAAGGGAAAAACAAAGGCAAGAAAACTAAGTTTAAGACATTTCAAAATATGTACAATAGGAATTATAGGAGGACAAAAATGAAGATTGGTGATCAAAAAACTAATAGAAAAGATTTTAACTGGAAGAAAGATTATGATCTTAAGATCAAATGGGCTATTTGCTGGTCAGGAGCAAAAAGAATAGCCACAACTACACAAATTCTGGTGAAATTTCTGAGTTCCAAGGATGAAGATCACGTGGATAGGAAGAAACAAAAAGGTTTCATTCAGAGGAAGAAACCAACAGAAACTTCATGAAGAAAACAAAACTGAAATTATAGACTATTAAGAAACTAATGAGAACAAGCAAACCATACCCCAAAATCTACACAAGGCTGCTGTGTTCAAAAGACTGGCTTCTTATCTAGTAATAACTATGTGATCCCGGGCAAGTTACTTAACTTTATAAAGCTTCTATTCCTCACCTTTAAATAATAATATCAACTACTTCCATGGTGCCAATTATGTGCCAGACACGGTTCTAGGGGCTTTATGTGTATGAATTTATTTATCTCCCCTAACAGGCCTATCTTGTAGATATGATTATCCCATTTTACAGCTGAAGAAGTAGGAGCACAGAGAAGTCACATGCACAAATTACAAATGGCAGCAGCTGTGGCTCGAGTCTGCACTCATAACCACTATACTAAAGGCTTCTTATGAGGCCTTATGGGGTGTTATGAGGATTCAGTGAGATAAGACATGGGATAGTGTACTCAATAACTGGAGCTACTATCTGTTTAAAAAATGAAGCAAACACATGACTTAAGGAGCTAGCAGAGGAACAATAAAATAATCTAAATCAGGTAAGAAAGAATTAATAAAGGCAATAATCATTTATAATTTAGCAAAAATGCTAAATTAGAATAAGAAAAATCATACACAGTATTGATAAATAAAAGCATAACTTGATTCTCTGAAAATAATCAACTATACAAACTTTCCTACAAGTTTCACCAAAGGGAAAATGTGGGCAAAATGCACAATATCATTACTTTGTTAGCAAAAATCTGGGATCATCTTCTAGGAAAATGCACACACACAAAAAAATCAAGAAGTGAAAAACCTAATAGAGCACTAAAAAGATAAAAACAGAAAATGCCAGAGTTAACCTCCGAAAGTCATCAGAACCAGGTTTTATGGACAAGTTCTTATAAGAACTTAATTCGTTCAGCAATGTCTTTTTTTTTTTTTAAAGAAACGGTTGTTTTCCGTCAACCTGATTTGCATTTTCTGTTTCACAGTCTGCGGAAGAACTGCTTAAGGTGACTTGGCGGATGTCCCTACCCACTGGCTGCAGTGCCGTCCTGGGAGGCGGGCTGACTCGTCTTCAGCGGGGAGTCGCCGAAGAGGGCAGAGGGTCCCTGTGCCTGCAGCCCAGCCTGCCACCTCCGGTTGAGGGGCCGTAAATTCGGGAGCTGGAGCAGTCCGTTCACCCAGAAGTTCCTCCGTGCTCTCAACCTTTTCAGCTGTAGCCGGCTCTCCCTCTGCCATCTCTTCAGGGTCTCCGTAGACGTAGAGCAGGTGTGACTTTCCGCGGGTGCTCACGGGAGATGGCGCCGCGCAGGCGCAGAACTTCCCCGGCTGGCATCCAGCACATCGGATGCACTGAGTGAGCGCCCTTGCGCATGTGTGGGACGGCAACGTCCACACGGCGCAGAGGAGAGCGTGCCTTACCCAGAGAGATGCGGGGCAGGCCCTGGGATCAGTAACCACCGGAAGTTGCAGGTCCCAGAAGGCTGCCTGGATCTGGTTAGTGAAGTTTCCAGGAGTGAAGTGTCCAGCAATAGGAGTGGCCGCACTGACTGCAACAAACTTCAGCACAGCCCACTGGCCGGTAGTCCTGGAGGATATGACACCAGCAGGATTTTCAAAGGCAACAACGGCAAGAGCTGCCGGCAGAAGCTTCTCCCGGTTCTCTTCAGATTTCTGGTGTAGATACCATTACTTATTCTTGTGTAAACGTACCGTTCCATTTGGAAGTCAAGGTTGGTGCCACCTAAGTGGGTTCCTGCTGCTAGGAATTTGAGGACATACCCTCCTTCATTTGCAGGACCTCAAGGGCTCCAGACATTGTGAAAGTTTCCCTTTAAGTTACGACAGGAACCCAGAACAATGCCACGCACCCCTGTCTAGGTAGAACAGAAAGGACGGCAAATAATCTAATTGCTGTGTCCCAGGCACTGTTGTCACTGGGTTTGTGGAAATGAACAAGAAAAATCCCCTGCTTTCCATGGAGGCGTGACGGAACACTGAAAGTTCTCAGGCTGATTAAACTCTTACAAAGTATAGAGAAAAATGGAAAGCTTCCTAACGCACTTTATGAGGATAGCATAATCCTGACCAAAACCTGAAAAAGCACAGAAAAGAGAAAATTAAGAATGAACTTATGGATGTAGATGATGCACGTAATGTATTAACACAACAGTTTCCCCTTCCAAAAGAGAATTTGGCCTTTCCGTTAATTTTTTAGTTCTGTTTCTCTGAAAACCTGATGAAGGTAAAATATAAACTGGGCCTGATTGGCAGAGTGTGTCTAGACTGGGAGGACTACCAATGAACTATAAATTCCTCATGGGGACATCACAGCCTTGGGCTCCCCTGAATGCAGGGGACTTGGAAGCCCCCCCCCCCCATTGGAACTTTTCCAAGGGATATTGACTCCTATGGGGCACAAGGCCTTTAAGCCACCACCATCCTATCCCCTTGCAGTGGGAGTCTTGCTACTTCACACCTGAGCCATCTCATGTGGAGGGCTAAAGGAATGGCTGCTGGATGACCGCTCCCATGGAGAGAAGCAACCAACGCTGCCTTCCTGCAAATTATGTCCATCCTCTACCCTTCGGAGGAGGCAGGTACTGAGTGTGACCTAGGATAGTCTTGTGAGTCTGAATGTTTAGCTGAGTCCACATTTAGCTGAATGTTTGATTGAGCCTAGGAAGACCTCCCAGTGTGCATTACAAATAAAAAATTCAAAATAAAGGAATAGCAAATTGAATCCAGCAATGTGTTAAAAAGGTAATGTAGTATGACCAAATAGATTTTATTCAAGGAATGTAAGGATGATTCAACATTTGGTAATCTATTAAAATAATTTATCACGTGAATAAGTGAAAAGATAAAACTCACGGTCCTGACAGGAACTTAAAAAGACACTCTGTAAAATTGAGAGACATTTCTAATAACTTAGTAAACTAGAAATACAAAACCATTCTTTATGATGAAATCAATAGCAAACATGATATTTAAATGGAAAACACTGAAAGTATTCCCAGTAAAGTGAAGAAAATGGCCACGAGTCTTGCTATGACAAAAATGGCATTTCCTTAATTCTAGCTGTGAAATAATAACAACAAAAGGAAACAGGACATAGTATTCTAAAGAAATTGATTATAGCAGCAGGGGTCAGAAAACGGGCTGACTGCTTGTTTATTTTTAAACAAAGTTTTATTGGGACAAAGCCAGAGCCATTAATGTATGTAATGCCTCTAGCTACTTCCCTGCTACAGCAACAGAGTTGAGGAGTTGGGACAGAGACCATATGGCCTACGAAGTCTGAAATATCCACTAGCTGGACATTTAAGAAAAATTTGCTGATCCCTGGACTAGAGGATTATTATTTTCAGATGAGAACATCTACTTAAGGAAAAAAACCAAGAGAATCCATTGAAAATCATTAAAACTAATAAGAGGGTTCAGTAGTTGGTGGGTATAAGATAAAGATACAAACATTAATCATTTTTCTCTTGTGTTGGATTGCATCATTTGGCCTAGTTCCTCCCTCCTCCCCATATCCATGCCCTTTGCCATATAACTGCTACATCTCCTCTCACCATGGGCAAGGTGCCCTGCTTCGCTCATTGATCAGCCATATGACTTGCTTTGGTACTGGCATGTAGGCAGAAGTGATGCAAGCAGAGGCCTGAGATGAAACTAAGCACTGGGCTTTACTCCTACATGTCTTCCACTACCATGAGAAGAACTTTTACATGGGATTATCCCAACGGTCTCAGGTATGTGGAAGCCAGGCCCAGCCTAGATTAACCAACTCCTGCAAACCTGCAGATATATAAGTGAACCCAAACAAGATCAGCAGAGCTGTGCAGTCAAGCCCACCTGAAGCCCATAAATATATGTGAAATTAACGATTATTGTGGCATGCCACTAAGGTGTTGTGGTCTTTTGCTACATAGCAAAAGCTAACTTCTATACCTATAATATTAGCAATAACCAGTTAGAAAATGTAACCCTGCACTCAATACCTATTAAAATAGAAAACACTTCACCTCTTTCTTTACCCTTTTTAACCAACTACCTACTCAACATGGCCCCTGGATGCTTAATAGGCATCTCAAACTAAACACGTCCAGAACAAAATTCACCCCATCGCAACTCCTCCACTCCAGTACCTGTTTCTTCTGCAGTCTTCCTTATGTCAGTTAATGACTCTTCTCTTTCTCTCTCATCATTTAGCCAGCCCACCAGCCTACCAGATCTAACTGTAAAAGGCGATCAAGTCTTCCACTCCTGTGTCCCAGCTATTCTCCATGCAGCAGCTATGCTTCATGACCTAAACTACAGGTCAGATCATGTTATTCCTCTGCTCAAAGCTCTCCGATGGCTCCCACCTTATTTCGAGTAAAATCTTAAGTCCTCCTCACTGCCTATCATGCTCTATTTGATTTGCTTTCTGACCCCAATGTTTCCATTCTTTTCTTCAATCACTCTGCTATAGAAACACTAGCCTCTGTGCTGTTCCTCCTGCATGGCAGACACACTCTATCCTCAGGGCCCTTGAGCTTTCTATTCTCACTGCCTGAAATATTTTCCAAGATATCTGCCTGACGCACTCACCCACTTTCTGTGGACCTCCACTCAAATCACCGTATCAGAGATTTAATACTGATCAAAATCACTGACCACCTTAAAGAACATAACTCCCACCTTCTACCACTCACTGTTTCCTTACCTGCTTTTGATTTTCATGGCACTTATGACCACCTGACATATTACCAAGATATTTGTTTGTTTATTGTCTTTCTCTGCTTTCTAGAATGTAGGCTTCCCAAGACCAGATACTTTGTTTTGCTCACTGCTTTATCCCCAGAGGCCTAGAACAATGCTCAGGATATAATAAGTTCTCAATAAATACTGTTGAATAAATAGGTAGACCTAGGAATAAACTTCACAAAACTCTGCAAAACCTGTATGAAAAAAGAAATATAAAATTGAATTGAGGGAAATAAAAAAGGCTTGAATATATAGAGACATATCATCATCCTGGATGGAGAGATTCAATATTTCAAAGACATCATTTTTTCCTAACTTCAGTTTATATTGAACGCAATCCCAATTAAAATCCTAGTATCATTTTTTGGGGAGAGGAAACTTATCAAAAGGATTCTAAAACCAATCTAGAACTATAAATGTTTGAAGCCATCTAAGGCACTGTTGAAAATGACAAGTAATAAGAAGCAGGCAGATATTCCCAGCCATATATTTAGATATACAGAAGAGCCACAGAAACGAAAGGTCATGGTACAAGAGCACCAATATAAGTAGACGTGTCATTGGGACGAATCGGAGAGTCCAGCTAAGCAGATAAATCCAGTTCACACTGCCAGCTGTGTGACTAAGGTGACTCTCAGCCTCTCTGAGCTTCAATTTCCACATCTATAAAATGGGACTAGTAGGGGCTTCCCTGGTGGTGCAGTGGTTGAGAATCTGCCTGCCAATGCAGGGGACACAGGTTCGAGCCATTGTCTGGGAAGATCCCACATGCCACGGAGCAACTAGGCCCGTGAGCCACAACTACTGAGCCTGCGCGTCTGGAGCCTGTGCTCCTCAACAAGAGAGGCCGCGATAGTGAGAGGCCCGCGCGCCGCGATGAAGAGTGGCCCCCGCTCGCCGCAACTAGAGAAAGCCCTCGAACAGAAACGAAGACCCAACACAGCCAAAAATAAATAAATAAATAAATAAAATTAAAAAAAAAAAATGGGGCTAGTAAAGATTGTCAAGAGGCCTGAGTCAGATAATATACATAAAGTGCTTAACATGTCACCTTGTATGTAGTCAGGGTTCAACAAATTCTAGTGCCTTCCCCAATGGGATCCAGAACAGGAGTTCTTATCCTTTCTTAATTAGATGGACACTAGTAAACTAGCCACAGCAAAGGGGGTCCCACAGTCTTTAACTAATGTAGGGGCAGGTTTCAGGTAATGATGGGCTGTGTCGATAGGAGGGTGTGAAAATTCCATTGACAAAGGTAGTCTGGATTGTTATTCACCAACAGTGCAGAGGAGAAGAGGGGGGGAGGGAAGAGAGGATGCTGGTCTCGGAGCTCTGGAAACTGCATAGGGGCCAGTCTGGGAGCAGTAGGCTCTGTGTCCTTGGGACCCAGAATTTCCTTAGGAGGGATAGATGCAAGGGGAGGGTGCTGGGCACCCAGCTAGAAATCACCTCCTTGGGGGAGAAGCCCCTAAAGGGATGACAGCACATCCAGTGGGGTTTGCCCCATCACACTTGATTGAGAAATACTAACTTAGAAATAACTATTTGATTAAGAAATTAGTGCTTGAGGATTCTCATAACTAGTTATCGCTTGGTTGTTTACTGAAAAAAGGAGAATGGGTTTTACTTAGAAACTGAGTGCCTTTTTTGGGGTGTATCATTTTGTGCTGTGGCTTCCTAGAACAAATAACCATTTTGTTTTATTCCCAGAGAAATAATCCATTACACATGAGTTTTTATCACAAAACAAAAATGTCAAACTTTATCTTTAGAACAAAATAACTGGTTGAGTATAGCCTTTTGTCATTTATTGTAAAATATGTTATCTATGCTAAATCTTGGTAAGCATCTTACTCTCCAATCTTCTTGATAAAATAGGTGAGTAATTAATTTCTGAGCTTGGTGTATTTCCTTTGTAAGAGATCATTTGCATACGTACGTACATTTTGATACTGAAAGAAATCCTAGAAGCTAAACTTCAAAAGTTGTAGACTTTGCGTAGATAAACATCTGCTGTTTAATGGTGTTTTGAATTGCAGAGCTACCATTTAAGTACTTTTAATTCTTTTCTTTTTTATAAATGAGTGGGTGGGGAGATGGGAAAGAATTGTTAAGAACAGTCACCTCTCTTTCTCTCTATCTGTTTCATCCTTTACAGAGCTGGAGTTCCCACACCTGACATGCCTTCCTCATGTAGTTCAATGAGAATTGAAAACAAGAAGAGATTAAAAAGTACTTCAAATTTCTCAAGGGACTACAGAACAGGAAGGTTTATTTTGTTCATTGCTGAATCGCCTTCCTGGCTCAGGTTTTTAAAATGTTATATTTGCTCTTTTTTTGTTACTGGTCCACGGAGAATATGTATTGGTCATTTCGTAAATAATATAAATTTAATAAGCTTTTACAAGATTAAATGTATTCATCATTCATTCATTTAACCAGTAATTCCTAAATACTTAATATAGACTGCACCCTGGGAATACAAATGAACAAGAGTCAGTCATCGTATTGGCTCTCATGGAACTTACAGCCCACAAGGAGGAATAGACCGTAAGACAGAATCATGCAGATTGCAAAGACTACTATGGTCATGGAGGGCTTCGTGGAGGAGGTGGCTTTTGAGTTGAAACCTGAAGGATGAGAACGGGCCATACATGGAAGAGCTGAGGAAGAATATTCCAGGCAGAGCTCAGCAAGAGCAACGGCCTGGAGGCTGGATATAGAAAGAAACCAACATGACTGGAGGGTGGTAGGTGAGGGGAGAGTAGAGACTGGATCAGACCAGACCAAATTTCCAAATGGAAACGTGGCTCATTCCTGAAGAAGTATTCCAAATGGAACACTCCTATCCCTCCGTGAGGTAGGCCTAGGTGATCTGCCCCAGAATCCTGTGTGAGTGAGTGTTGATGGTACACTGATGCTTGGAAAGGCTAGATAACCTGCCCAAGTAGCACCAATGTCCACTGATCACCTATCCCCAGCACCAGCTCTTAGCAGGTAGGTAGGAGGGTGGGTGACTCAAGGCTAGCTGGTCAGGCCAGGATTTGGCCCAGGAAGAAAAGGATGTTAGTTCACCCACTTTTCTTCTGACTTTAATATGCAAAACTGTTCCCAGTAAACCAGGGCCAACTTTAGATACCACTGATGGTGGGTCATGGCTACACCAAGAGAAGATGTTTTGCTCGTGGGACCATCGAGCTCATTCCACAGACAGCTGCAGGAAATGATGGGCCTCCAGCACTGCAGAGAATCAGGCAGCCAAAGACTCCAGGGCCCCCACTCCCTTCCCCTCTGTATGGAGGCCTGACCTGAATAAGAGAAGGACAGTGGGAGAAGAGACACGTGAGCCACCAGTTCCTAGCTGTGCCCTTCCCAGGAGTGGGAGATAACAGATTGTATCTTCTGAAAATGAGGAATGTGGTATGTGAACTACCCTTTTTGGTAAAGGGTCAGATAGTCAATATTTTAGACATCACAGGCTATATATGGTCTCTGGAACACATTCTTCTTTGTTTTTATCTGTTAATTATTTTTTAATAACACTTCAAAAGGATTAAAAACCATTCTTAGCTTTCAGGGTTTACACTGAATCCGGCCAAGTAGGTTACAGTTTGTTGAGTCCTAAGCTAGACTACATTGCCCTGTCAAATTTCAAACTGAGGCTACGTAATCTGCATGACATGCTGCATAAACATTTCTTTTAATCTTTACAAGAATTCTCTGAGATAGGCCTTATATGACAACCCTATCCCCATTTTCCACACTCATCGGTGTTTTATGGTCAGGAGATGGAAGCTTGGAGAGGTCAAGACATCCACCCAAGGCCATGTGTCTAACAAACGATAGAAGCAAGGTCTGAACCCAGGCAGTCTGTTCTCAGGCTTCCTGGTCTTAATCACAACACTATACTATCCCCCACCATTAACTAGAGATACGGCTTTGGACAAATCCATGCGTCTTTCTGGGTACAGCCCCCATCTGTGCAGTAAGAGGGGTCTTCCTCAGTGTGAGAGGCACGCCCGATGCTGTGTGGAATGATTTCCATGGTTCATACACACGGCATTAAATAATGTTGATTCCCACAGTGAGATGACTGTCCTTTCAAGTCTCTTAAATCTTCCAATGATGTCAGGGAAAAAGGTTCAATATGACCCTCGCATATCTTTTAACATCTCTCCAGCACATGGTATTTTCCATTTCTATAACAGCTTTCCATTTTTACTGAGTTTCAAGGCTCAGCGTCTTCAGTAGGTGGTGACATCTAGCTAGAATTTAGTATCACTCTTCTATTCTTATTACTTTCTGGTGTTGCTTTCATGGTTTTATTGTTACTGTTTTTTATGATTAATTTCTATTTATGTAAAGTGTTAGTGCTGCTATTGCTGCAATTCTCTTTTCCATTCCTTCATGGTTATAAGATTGCTGCTGAAGGTCCTGCCATCACATCCATGCCCAAACTGGAACAAGGGGTAAGGGCAGGTTTCAGCTACTTTTATCTCCTACTACCAAGAAAGCAAAAGAATTATACAGACATTGCATTGATCAGAACATGTCACATGGTCACCTATAGCAGCAAGAGAGGTTGAAAAAGTGAATGTTTGGCTGGACACATTGCCACCCTGAACTAATCAGGGTTCTACCATCAAGGAAAGGGCATAGATACTGGACTCAGTAATAAAAGTGTTTGCCATAGGCTGGGAAGCCTTTGAACCTTCTTCTTAGTGCCTGCAGAGGACAGGCCTGGAAGTTAGAGATGCGGGAGGATTTGGGGAATTAAGCAGAAAGCCAATTTCTTTTTACCTTGTTTGCCACCAAGATAGTGTGGCCACATAGAGCCACCAAACACCAATGATCCGTCGTCGCTCGTAAGGAACAACATGCAACGAGAAAAGCAATAATGTCACACGCTCTTACAGTAGTAAGAGTAGTGGTGAGAAATCTTACGGGTTTGTCCCCGTTGGCCACTACGGCACAAAGTGCCAAGCAAATTGCCTTTTCAGTCTCTATTATGTAGAAGATATATTTTCTTAAGCACACACACCTCCAAATATGTACCCTAGAAACTAGGTCTGAAGTCTTATAAAATCTGTTTATGTGCACATTTCTTACTATTTCAAAAACTTTTCATATTAATGATTTGACCCAACAAGGATTTAGTGATGGCCCACTGTTCCCCCCACACCTTCCCAAGTGCTAAGGATACAGGGGTGAAGTAGACCCACAAGAGGTATATATCCTGATGGAAGAGGCATACAAAAAACATAGAGAAGCAGGAAAGCCAGAATATTAAGGACTGAACCTGGGAATCAGACTTCTGGGTTTGAATACAAATTTTGTTGCTTTCTGGCTGTGTGGCTTTGGGCAAATTGTTTGCCTCTCTGTGCCTCAGTTTCCACAGCTATAAAATAAAATAATGAGGATAATTATACTACTTCCTTCATAGGGCTACAGTGAGACTGCTTCCTGGCTCATAGGGATCAGAATGACTTCTCCAAAGAACCAAGAAGCTAAGGGGCAGACAGCGTTTTAAAAGGTAAAAAAATGGGGATGACAAATTAGTACAGACCTCATTTGATGACTGTACACATTACATGGTCTAATTCCCATAAAGTGCTTAGGATTGTGACTGGTACGTAATAAGTACTCAATAAATGTTAACTATTATCTTATTTTGAGCATGGAGTTTTTACTGGCTGTTGCACAGTGCTATGTAAGTTCCCTAAAGACACTAAGGAATCCTCCAGGCCAGTTTTAACAGGCACTGTTGCTGCATTCTTGTGCTTAAGTTGAAGACTTCCTCCTTCAGTCACTTGTTCCAGGATGCATTTGTGTGAGGTAGGGAATCTGGCCCCAAGCATGGAAGACAAGTTTAAGATTTGGAAGTAAAGTATAGTAAGATTGAGGTAGCAATGACAAGACTGAGCTTGCAAAAACCCTGATGACAGAACCGCTCTCCTGCACTATTTCTCATCCTCCACACCTGCCTTCGTCAGAACACCAGTGACTGGTTATTATATCAGCATTTATCAGTAAAAAGGGGAAAATACAGACCTGGGCCTTCATGGA
Source organism: Delphinapterus leucas (assembly GCF_059928025.1). Lineage (NCBI taxonomy): Eukaryota > Metazoa > Chordata > Mammalia > Artiodactyla > Monodontidae > Delphinapterus > Delphinapterus leucas. Next base: position 114,481,183 of record NC_143131.1, on the reverse strand, counting down.
AAGTATTTTCACTCTCACAACCAGAATCTCCTGCCTTCAAAAAAATTATTGTTTTAAGATCTTTAACTTTTCCTGCAGCATCTTGATACCCAACTGTTTGAAAAGCATCTTTTCTGAGGAATGGTATTTCGTGGGACAATGTAACATAGTCTTTGCCAAGTGACTCAGTTTGAGATACATACACACACAAATATTTTTTCGATGTCAAGTGGCCCAAATTTACAGAGAAAAAGTGGGCATTGGTATCAGTTTGATGTCAGGGATTTTCCATGTTTGCAGGGCAGCTTTAAATACAACTTGATTTGAAGGCATTTGAAGGCCAAGCTCCAGCCCCTTGTCAAGATGCTCCTGGCTGTGGTCCTTGCCTCTGCCCTACTCCTCTGCTCTGCGGCCAGCCAGAGCTGTTTGACCTTGACAGGGATCAAGGATGTCGAGTACCTCATCAACAACCTGCAGGTAAGCTGCAGACGGGGGCGCCAGCGGGAAAGGCAATTATTGAACATTTAAGTGAAATATAGGAGGATGAAAAATGCACCACCCACCATGGGTTCTTGTTTCTCCACTTACTTTTTTAGAAACATCCATCTTCAAAATGCAACTGCAGCACCAATGTGAGTAAATGCTCTTCTAAGATCTTTCCAAACTAATTTTAGTTTTCACATCTGGAATCTTCACTCTGAAATTTCTCTTTCGCAGGTGACTGATTGTTCGTGTCTGCCCATTCCTTCTGTAAGTATAGTAAAAGAAAATAATCTTGATCATGTTTTTTTAAAGGCTTTAAGTCAAAATTAATTGTTCTATTTGACATCTGAAATAAGAAACTGTTACTTAGTTACAATTGTTACAGATTAGTAACAATTTTAAAAAGCTTTCAAAACCTTGAAATTCTATGCTATTGATATATACATTTCTTTGCATTTAGTCTCCTTGAGAAGTCTGAACACTTTTCGATATTTAAAAAACAATCTTGAATGTGTTTTTAGATTAGTGGCCATGTGCACAATTAAATCAAACTGGGACTGAGAATATAACAAATGATATAGTTCATATCACAGTTTTCTAATCCATTTGCTGGTATCTCTAGGGTTGCAAAACAATGTAAATAAAATGACGTCCTTTTGTCCTTCCACTGGCCTAAACTCTCTACATACTTTGCCTTCTCCCTCCCTCCCTCCCTATCCTTCTGCTTAGCTGATTTAGAGTGGCTATTGCAAGGTTTGAAGCCTGCCTTCCAGGAGGATAGGGTGTCTGAGATTGTGGGTGGAGGGAAAGTGAAAAGGGTTTCCAGGGAGTCATTCCCCACTTTGGCGGAGAGGAAGCGTGGCAGGAATTTCCTGGTTAAGGTGAGGAAGCAGCACCTACCCAAGGTGCTGTTGTGCTTGACTCTCTCACAAGCCAGGCCTGGGAGAACCTGAGCTTTTCACCACAGCTGAGGTCAGGTGTCACTCCCTATCACAGTCCATCTATTATGCCTTCTGAGGAGGAACCACACATTTATGGCCCAGCCCATTCCCTCAGTTTTTAATCCATGGTTTTAGCTACTGCTGAAACAATGGCAGTATTCAACTGGCACATCCCATCAGGCTGGTGTGAAAAGGCTTTTCCTTTCTCTGTACTTTCAAACTCACTATGACAAGACTTGGAACAAGGAAGCATCCTTTGAAAAGTAGACTCAGCACTGGCTGTTTCCTGGGGTCCACAGGCCTCATGTTCCCTGGGGCACAACATCCTGGAAATCTTCAGGGAGTATCACTGTGGGAAAAGAGCCTTACCTTGAAATATTGAAGATCATTTCCTAGCCTGGCAAGGGACCTGTCTAAAAAACAATGCAAGTTTAGATTACATTGGTTAAGTTAAAATAGCCTCTAAAAGCATTCTCTTTGTGATTCCTACTCAAAGCTGTCCTCTGAGTGTTTCTTTTCCTAAATCCTTGTTATTTACCAGGACACCTGCACCTCAGCATGCTTCCAGGAGGGTCTGTCGCAGATGACCAACACCACAGTGAAAACAAGTTTCCCGCTGATTTTCAATCGGGTGAAGAAAACAGTTGAGGCCCTCCAGAACAACAAGTGTGGAGTGAGTGTGTTTTTATCTGTGATGTGCTCTGGTTAGTTATTTTTGTGTGAATGTCAATGCCAACTCCATCTGAATGAGAAAGGGTGATAAAGTTGGAACTGGTAGTTCAAGGTTGATTAGGGACATATAAGAAATTTAATCAGAGCAAGAGAATTAAAGTGAGATCTGCCCGGATGGCTCATTGTTTCCGCTCCCTTTAAAAAACACTCACCCCTGTGTTGGCTTTTACTTCTCTCCACCTCTTGAATAATGAAAGAATCTAGCCTGATTGTAATTAGAAGCTAAAATCTAGAGAATCAGGGCTGTAGGCCATACAGTTCTACATAATCGTAGAGATTCAGTTTGCCGAGTGGATATTCTGGCCTGTAAGTTAAAGTTTTCTTTCCATCGGCCAAGGAGGTGTTTAAGGGAAGACACATCCACATCCACGTGGAAGCTTGTCATCTGCCCTAAATGTCCATCAGCGCATCCTCTTCTTGAGCATACACCCTGCGCTGGAGGAGAGGGGAGGGAGTGAACTTTTTTCATTACCGTCACCCTGTGAGGGCCCCTCCTCACTCAGCTACTGAACTGCGGGCGTTTCTGCCATCAACAGCATGCAGTTCTAAATGCTTAATATATACCGTTTCATTGAATACCTACCTTAATGACAATTGTCAGATTTACCACCCTCACATTGTAGAGGCAGAAACTGAGGCTCAGTGAGGTTAACTGATTTGCCCAAGGCTGCATATTTAATAAGTGGCAGTGCTGAGATTTGAACTCTGGTCTATGGGACTCCTAAATCCCGCTCTTAGTCATTGTGCTATAAAATGACCTTGGAAGGACAGCCAAAAAGGACAAAAACAAAATTTTAAGCCTCAAAGCATCCCAAGAAGGTTTCCTCTAATGAGGAGATTTAGAGATTTAGGGCCACTTGATGTGTGTGTGTCTGTGTGTGTGTGTGGCAAGCAGACCCCTGAACTCCTACTTCAAAGTCAAGCACCTATGCCGCCTACACAAAATGTTAGCAACTCCCCATCCATTTGCTCCATGCCTCAAGCCCCCCACTGCCAGCACACCCCCACCCCCACTGACCATCCCCCCCCCCCCCCCCGTCCACTCACCAGGCTCTGGGCAGGGTGGTTCCTGGGGCTGCTGGGTTCCATACTGTTTTAGTCACTCTGCCTTTGTCAACTTTTATCCCAACAGTCTTTTTCCTGTGAACAGCCATGCAACCAAACCACAGCAGGCAATATGCTGACATTTCTGAAGACTCTCCTGGAAAGTTTCCAGAAAGAAAGGATGAGAGGCAGAGTGTGAAGCTGAAATGTTATTTATTCTATTTATTGAATTTAGAAAGCCTCCTCTTTAAGTTGTGGCAATTAAAAAATCAAATAAGCCATGCTAAGTCAAAATCAGTTTTAATAGTTTGTTTAAAATTTTATATCTTTATTTTGGAATAAACAGATCTTGGAAAAAAACTCAAGTCTGGTCTCCAGGTGCTTATTTGTTCCTTGATGCTCAGAACAAAGAAAGCTGCAAGTCTGTCAATGGGCTGATGGGTCGAATACTCCTGTAATAACAGTAAGACTCGTTATCCTCAACACAGACTTGAAGCCTCGTGAACCGTGTCTGGGCTGTTAGGAACAAGGCCGCACAGCAGGAAGAGAGTGGCAAGCGAGCAAAGCTTCATCTGTCGCTCCCCATCGCTCCCCATGGCTCACATTACTGCCTGAACCATCCCCCAGCCCCCCCACACACCCCCATCTGTGGGGAAATTGTCTACCATGAAACTGGTCCCTGGTGCCGAAAAGGCTGGGGGCCACTGGTTTAGAGGAATCTACTAAGGGCAGTATTTTTCTAGGTACTGGTAAAATTAAAATTGCTTCTCCCTATGGGGCTAGACCATCCTTTGGTACTTTTGGTGTCAATAATACATACAGTTCAGAGCACCCAGAGCCAGGATTCCTCAAAGGGATTTCTGTCAGTTACAATGTCAAGAAATATCCATGTGACCTGCACAGCAAACAGGCCTTGGCCAGAGGTGAGGTTCTCTGATGATATGGGCAGTGTGGTCCCTGTAGCTGTGCAGCTCCATTAGTGACGGGGGTGGCGTGAAATTCGCCCTCCACCTGCAGCCACGCCCCTCCCGCATAGGGGAAGTGGAGGAGTTTTAGCAAAGGGGGCCCAGGTCAGGGGAGTGTTTTATTATTTGGTGCAGAAATGGTGGGTCCATGGGTACGTCCAATCATAATTATTTTAGTCTTAGTTTTGACAGAAAGAGCCAAGTTTCTCAGTGATAAACTGACGGTGACATGTCTATCAAAGGGCAACAAGCTGGATCTCTAAGTCCAGAGGCTTTCTGCTCACTGGTTTAAACTCTGTCTTCCCTCAGTGCTGAAGGTCATCAGGCATGTTGCAGGGGACACAGACCTCCAAACAGACAGACAACAGTCATAGTCTGTTGACCCATCGGCTTCCCGAGAAAAGGGAAAACATCACGTGGCAGGGGGGTGGGAGTGGGGTATAGGTTCTGTCGAGGACGTTTCCTCAGGACCTCTCATAGCATGAGAATTCGTGCTCCAGCTATTACTGTTTTAATGAGTATCTCCCAGCATCTCCTATATTATTTCCTCCCCGAGACTCACAGTCTGACCCCTAAGTGTCCTCAGTGCCCTTCCTCTTGGCACCCAGCTCCCAGCAATGGAGGCCTGCCCTGCAGGGTGAGTTGAATGCGGGGTCCGGCTGTGGCTGCTGTGCCAGCTCCCTAGCTGGCCTGCGGATTCCCATGGACAAAGCGCTGAGAAAATGGTCTATCAAATAACATAGTTACTATTATTTATTAATATTAATCATGTAATGATTAAGCCCTTACTCTATATGTACTAAGCATGCATTACCTCATTTAATCTCCTAATAAACCGTAGGAGGTAGGTATTATTATTTCTGTTTTACAGATGAGGAAATTAAGGCTCAGAAACGTTAAGTGACCTTCCCAAGGTCCCACGGGTGGTAAGAGTTAGAGTAGAGATCCAACCCCAGCTACCTCTGATTCCAAACTCTTTGCTCTCTCCATTCTGCTTTTTTCTTACTCTATATATTGTGTCTGTGTTGTGTTCCCTCTGACTACAGCCTGACAGTAAAAAAGATTCATAATAATATGGGTCCACATTCCATTTTCCAAAAACCTGGGGACCAGAGAGCTTTCAGAATTCAAACTGTTTACCTGTTTAGAAAGAGAATACACAGTTCACACTTCTTACATTACACAACATCCATAGCAGGGCCTGGGGCAGGATCCTGTAATTAAACACATTAATATTCTGCAAAAAACAGAGGAGCAATCGCATGAGGTAGTCAGCTTTGGCAACCAAATGAATCTCAACAAATCTTGGGCTTTCAGAGCTGCTTGGATTTCAACATTATGATGAGGGATTTGTGGGCATTTCTTTAGCTCTGGCCCCACTTACAGAAAGGGGGGGCCCTCTCTTTGCACTGGGCACCTCCAGGAGGGACGGAGACCTCTGTGGCTCCCTGGACAGCCCGCTGTGGCATCCAGGTTGTGGCAGCAGGGCCTTCTCCTCTCCTCTCCTCTCCTCTCCTCCATCTGGGTTTTCTGAATGACTGGCCCCAGACGCAGAGCTGTGCCACATTATACAACATGGTTTACAGCCTGCAGCCTTGGAAGCCGCCCCCTCAGCAATGCTCGCCCCACACGGGCATCACAACAAGGACAGACGCTAGCGGTTGGTGATGGTTTCACAACACAACCTGGGGATGCAATCAGCTGCCGGAGAAGATGGGCAGAGAGATAGGCTGCAACCCACTGTCACAGCTTAGTCACCAGCAGAGCTTGGCGGTTTCCCTTGGCTTTTCTGCAAAGGTGGCGTTACCCACCGGATGCACCCCTGCAGCCAGTTCAAAGCAGGATTCTCAGGGCCTGTCTGTGACGAGGTGCTCTGTCATTGCTCTCCTTCCTGTGCCAGAGGAGTTGAGATTTATCTAGAAGTCACCTTGGAGAAAGGAGAAAAAAGAAGGACTAACATTTATTGTTTGCTGTGTACCAGGCACTCGGTTAATGATGTTTTGTTCAATATCTAGCTGGATCTTTACAACAAGCCCATGAGGTTGGTGTAGAATTATTGTCTGCAGTTATGCCTAGTGCACAGATGGGGAAACCAAGGCCCAGAAAGTTTACCTGGTTACATAACTTGCCAGGGGCAAACTGCTCACAAGTGGAAAAGCCAAGATTCCAGCTCAGGTAACTGACTCTAGAGCTACATTCTTAAATCTGACCCACAGGAGGGTGTCGGCTCTCAACACAGTCAGTCTCAACAACCTGGCTGCCTTGTCCAGGTTGCCAGGCCCCCAGCAGAGTTGTGCCCAGGAGATTCCAGATCAGGGCACATTGTCACTGGCCAAAGCCAAGCCCAGATGCTTCTGGCCTGAAAGCTGACCAGTCCACATCCGTCTGTCTCTCCCTCTCTGCCCATCCATCCCATTTGAGGCAGGAGGATACTGTGCAGTCTCAGCCCTGCAATTCCTTTCCTACCCTGCTCCCCTCCTCATTCACCCCAGACCAACACCTTTCTTCCTCTGCAAAGGGAGCGCTCAGCAGAAATGCAAAGACCATTCACCCATTGAAAGTGTACAACTCAGTGGATTTGAGTATATTCACAGGGCTGTGCAACCATCACCACAATCTGATTTCAGAACATTTTCGTCACCCGCAAAAGAAACCCTGTACACATTAGCAGCCATTCCCCATCCTCCCTTCCCCCAGCCTAATCAACTAATAATCTACTTTCTGTCTCTGCTGTATAAATTTACCTCTTCTGGATTTTTCCTATAATTGGAATATGACGTGTTCTTCTGGGACTGGCATCTTTGACTTACCATGATGCTTTCAAGGTTCATTATGTTGTAGCACGTATCAGTACTTCATTTCTTTTTATTTTTTTAATTTTAATTTTATTATGATTATTATTTTGGCCACGCCGTGCTGCATGTGAGATCTTAGTTCCCCCACCAGGGATAGAACCCACGTCCCATGCAGTGGAAGTATAGAGTCTTAACCACTGACCACCAGGGAAGTTCCACTTCATTTCTTTTTATAGCCAAATAATATTTCTTTGCATGGATATACGGCATTTTACTTATCCATTCATCAGTTGATAGACATTTGTGTTGATTCCACTCTTTGGCTATTATGAATAATGCTGCTATGAACATTCATTTAAAGGTTTTTTGTGTGAACATGTTTTCATTTCTCTTGGGTATATACCTATGAGTAGAATTGCTAGGTCATAAGGTAATGCTATATTTAACTTCTGAGGAACTGCCAAGCTGTTTTCGAAAGTGGCTGCACCATTTTACATTTCTACCCAGCAATGTATGAGGGTTCCAATTTCTCCACTTCTTTGTCATCATTTGTTATTATCTGTCCTTTTGATTATAGCCGTCCTAGTGGGTATAAGGTGGTCTCTCGTGGTAGCTTTGACTTGCTTTTCCCTTATAACTAGTGATGCATCTTTTCATGTGCTCATTGGCCACTTGTATAGAAATATCTATTCAAATCCTTTGCCCATTCTTTTTAAATTTTTAAATTTAATTTTATTTTTTTATACAGCAGCTTATTAGTCATCCATTTTATACACATCAGTGTATACATGTCAATCCCAATCGCCCGATTCAGCACACCACCATCCCCCCCTGCTGCTTTCCCCCCTTGGCGTCCATACATTTGCTCTCTACATCTGTGTCTCAACTTCTGCCCTGCAAACCCGTTCATCTGTATCATTTTTCTAGGTTCCACATATATGCGTTAATATACGATATTTGTTTTTCTCTTTCTGACTTACTTCACTCTGTATGACAGTCTCTAGCTCCATCCACGTCTCAACAAATGACACAATTTCGTTCCTTTTTATGGCTGAGTAATATTCCATTGTATATATGTACCACAACTTTTTTATCCATTCGTCTGTGGATGTGCATTTAGGTTGCTTCCATGACCTGGCTATTGTAAATGGTGCTGCAATGAACATTGGGGTGCATGTGTCTTTTTGAATTATGCTTTTCTGTGGGTATATGCCCAGTAGTGGGATTGCTGAGTCATATGGTAATTCTATTTTTAGTTTTTTAAGGAACCTCCATACTGTTCTCCATTGTGGCTGTATCAATTTACATTCCCACCAACAGTGCAAGAGGGTTCCCTTTTCTCCACACCCTCTCCAGCATTTGTTGTTTGTAGGTTTTCTGATAATGCCCATTCTAACTGGTGTGAGGTGGTACCTCATGGTAGTTTTGATTTGCATTTCTCTAATAATTAGTGATGTTGAGCAGCTTTTTATGTGTTTCTTGGCCATCTGTGTGTCTTCTTTGGAGAAATGTCTATTTAGGTCTTCTGCCCATTTTTGGATTGGGTTGTTTGTTTTCGTAATATTGAGCTGCATGAACTGTTTTTATATTTTGGAGATTAATCCTTTGTCCATTGATTCATTTGCAAATATTTTCTCCCATTCTGAGGGTTGTCTTTTCGTCTTCTTTATTGTTTCCTTTGCTGTGCAAAGCTTTGAAGTTTCATTAGGTCCCATTTGTTTATTTTTGTTTTTATTTCCATTACTCTAGGGGGTGAATCAAAAAAGATCTTGCTGTGATTTATGTCAAAGAGTGTTCTTCCTATGTTTTCCTCTGAGAGTTTGATAGTGTCCGGTCTTACATTTAGGTCTCGAATCCATTCTGAGTTTATTTTTGTGTATGGTGTTAGGCAGTGTTCTAATTTCATTCTTTTACATGTAGCTGTCCAGTTTTCCCAGCACCACTTATTGAAGAGGCTGTCTTTTCTCCATTGTATAACCTTGCCTCCTTTGTCATAGATTAGTTGACCATAGGTGCGTGGGTTTATCTCTGGGTTTTCTATCTTGTTCCATTGATCTATGTTTCTGTTTTTGTGCCAGTACCATATTGTCTTGATTACTGTACCTTTATAGTACAGTCTGAAGTCAGGGAGTCTGATTCCTCCAGCTCCGTTTTTTCTCCTCAAGACTGCTTTTGCTATTAGGGGTCTTTTTTGTCTCCATACAAATTTTAAGATTTTTTGTTCTAGTTCTGTAAAAAATGCCATTGGTGATTTGATAGGGATTGCATTGAATCTGTAGATTGCTGTGGGTAGTATCATCATTTTCACAATATTGATTTTTCCAATCCAGGGACATGGCATATCTCTCCATCTGTTGGTATCATCTTTAATTTCTCTCATCAGTGTCTTATAGCTTTCTGCATACAGGTCTTTTGTCTCCCTACGTAGGTTTATTCCTAGGTATTTTATTCTTTTTGTTGCAATGGTAAATGGGAGTGTTTCCTTAATTTCTCTTTCAGATTTTTCATCATTAGTGTATAGGAATTCAAGAGATTTCTATGCATTAATTTTGTATCCTGCAACTTTGCCACATTCATTGATTAGCTCTAGTAGTTTTCTGGTGGCATCTTTAGGATTCTCCCTGTATAGTATCATGTCATCTGCAAACAGTGACAGTTTTATTTCTTCTTTGCCAATTTGTATTCCTTTTATTTCTTTTTCTTCTCTGATTGCCATGGCTAGGACTTCCAAAACTATGTTGAATAATAGTGGTGAGAGTGGACATCCTTATCTTGTTCCTGATCTTAGAGGAAATGCTTTCAGTTTTTTACCATTGAGAATGATGTTTGCTGTGGGATTGTCGTATATGGCCTTTATTATGTTGAGGTAGGTTCCTTCTATGCCCACTTTCTGCAGGGTTTTATCACAAATGGGTGTTGAATTTTGTTGACAGCTTTCTCTGCATCTATTGAGATGATCATATGGTTTTTCTCCTTCAACTTGTTAATATGGTATATCACATTGATTGACTTGCGTTTATTGAAGAGTCCTTGCATCCCTGGGATAAATCCCACTTGATCATGGTGTATGATCCTTTTAATGTGTTGTTGGATTCTGTTTGCTAGTATTTTGCTGAGGATTTTTGCATCTGTATTCATCTGTGATATTGGTCTGTAATTTTCTTTTTTTGTAGTATCTTTGTATGGTTTTGGTATCAGCATGATGGTGGCCTCACAGAATGACTTTGGGAGTGTTCCTTCCTCTGCAATGCTTTGGAAGAGTTTGAGAAGGATAGGTGTTAGCTCTTCTCTAAATGTTTGATAGAATTCACCTGTGAAGCCATCTGGTCCTGGACTTTTGTTTGTTGGAAGATTTTTAATCACAGTTTCAATTTCATTACTTGTGACTGGTCTGTTCATATTTTCTATTTCTTCCTGGTTCAGTCTTGGAAGGTTATACCTTTCTAAGAATTTCTCCACTTCTTCCAGGTTGTCCATTTTATTGGCATAGAGTTGCTTGTAGTAGTCTCTTAGGATGCTTTGTACTTCTGCGGTGTCTGTTGTAACTTCTCCTTTTTCACTTCTAATTTTACTGATTTGAATCCTCTCCCTCTTTTTCTTGATGAGTCTGGCTAATTATTTATCAATTTTGTTTATCTTCTCAAAGACCCAGCTTTTAGCTTTATTGATCTTTGCTATTGTTTTCTTTGTTGCTATTTCATTTATTTCTGCTCTGATCTTTATGATATCTTTCCTTCTGCTAACTTTGAGTTTTCTTTGTTCTTCTTTCTCTAGTTCCTTTAGGTGTAAGGTTAGATTGTTTATTTGAGACTTTTCTTGTTTCTTGAGGTAGGCTTGTATAGCTATAAACTTCCCTCTTAGAACTGCTTTTGCTGCATCCCATAGGTTTTGGATTGTCGTATTTTCATTGTCATTTGTCTCTAGGTATTTTTTGATTTCCTCTTTCATTTCTTCAGTGATCTCTTGGTTATTTAGTAACGTACTGATTAGCCTCCATGTGTTTGTGTTTTTTATGTTTTTTTCCCTGTAATTCATTTCTAATCTCATAGTGTTGTGGTCAGAAAAGATGCTTGATATGATTTCAATTTTCTTAAATTTACTGAGGCTTGATTTGTGACCCAAGATGTGATCTATCCTGGAGAATGTTCCGTGCGCACTTGAGAAGAAAGTGTGTAATCTGCTGTTTTGGGATGGAATGTCCTGTAAATATCAATTAAATCTGTCTGGTCTATTGTGTCATTTAAAGCTTCTGTTTCCTTATTTTTTTTCATTTTGGATGATCTGTCCTTTGGTGTAAGTGAGGTGTTAAAGTCCCCCACTATTATTGTGTTACTGTCGATTTCCTCTTTTATAGCTGTTAGCACTTGCCTTATGTATTGAAGTGTTCCTATATTGGGTGCATATATATTTATAATTGTTATATCTTCTTCTTGGATTGATCCCTTGATCATTATGTAGTGTCCTTCCTTGTCTCTTGTAACATTCTTCATTTTAAAGTCTATTTTATCTGATATGAGTATTGCTACTCCAGCTTTCTTTCAATTTCCATTTTCATGGAATATCTTTTTCCAACCCCTCACTTTCAGTCTGTATGTGTCCCTGGGTCTGAAGTGGGTCTCTTGTAGACACCATATATATGAGTCTTGTTTTTGTATCCATTCAGCAAGCCTGTGTCTTTTGGTTGGAGCATTTAATCCATTCACATTTAAGGTAATTATCTATATGTATGTTCCTATGACCATTTTCTTAATTGTTTTGGGTTTGTTTTTGTAGGACCTTTTCTTCTCTTGTGTTTCCCACTTAGAGAAGTTCCTTTAGCATTTGTTGTAGAGCTGGTTTGGTGGTGCTGAATTCTCTTAGCTTTTCCTTGTCTGTAAAGCTTTTGATTTCTCCATCGAATCTGAATGAGATCCTTGCCGGGTAGAGTAATCTTGGTTGTAGGTTTTTCCTTTTCATCACTTTAAGTATATCATGCCACTCCCTCTGGCTTGTAGAGTTTCTGCTGAGAAATCAGCTGTTAACCTTATGGGAGTTCCCTTGTATGTTATTTGTCGTTTTTCCCTTGCTGCTTTTAATAATTTTTCTTTGTCTTTAATTTTTGCCTATTTGATTACTATGTGCCTCAGCATGTTTCTCCTTGGGTTTATCCTGTATGGGACTCTGCGCTTCCTGGACTTGGGTGGCTATTTCCTTTCCCATGTTAGGGAAGTTTTCGACTATAATCTCTTCAAATATTTTCTTGGGTCCTTTCTCTGTTCTCCTTCTGGGACCCCTATAATGCGAATGTTGCTGCGTTTAATGTTGTCCCAGAGGTCTCTTAGGCTGTCTTCATTTCTTTTCATTCTTTTTTCTTTATTCTGTACCGCAGCAGTGAATTCCACCATTCTGTCTTCCAGGTCACTTATCCGTTCTTCTGCCTCAGTTATTCTGCTATTGATTCCTTCTAGTGTAGTTTTCATTTCAGTTATTGTATTGTTCATCTCTGTTTGTTTGTTCTTTTTATTTTATTTTTCTTGTGGTATGCGGGCCTCTCACCGCTGTGGCCTTTCCCACCGCGGAGCACAGACTCCAGACGTGCAGGCCCAGAGGCCATGGCTCACGGGCCCAGCCACTCCGTGGCATGCGGGATCCTCCTGGACCGGGGCATGGACCCACGTCCCCCGCGTCGGCAGGTGGACTCCTAACCACTGTGCCACCAGGGAAGCCCTGTTTGTTTGTTCTTTAATTCTTCTAGGTCTTTGTTAAACATTTCTTGCATCTTCTCGATCTTTGCCTCCATTATTTTTCCGAGGTCCTGGATCATCTTCACTATCATTATTCTGAATTCTTTTTCTGGAAGGTTGCCTATCTCCGCTTCATTTAGTTGTTTTTCTGGGGTTTTATCTTGTTCCTTCATCTGGTACATAGCCCTCTGCCTTTTCATCTTGTCTCTCTTTCTGTGAATGTGGTTTTTGTTCAACAGGCTGCAGGATTGTAGTTCTTCTTGCTTCTGCTGTCCGTCCTGCCTTTGCCCATTTTTAAATTCAGTTATTTGTCTTTTTATAGTTGAGTTGTAAGAGTTCTTTGTACTTCTGGATAAAAGTCCCTTATTTGATATAAGATTTGTAAATATTTTCTCCCATTTTGTGGGTTGTCTTTTTCCTTTTCTTCATGATATTGGTAGCACAGAAGTTTTAAGTTATCATCCAATTTGTCTGTTTTCTATTTTGTCACTTACACTTTTGGTATTCTAAGAAATCTTTGCCTAACCCAAGGTCACAAGATTTATTTGTTTGTTTTCTTCTATGAGTTTCATAGTTTTACCTCTTACATCTAGGTCTATGATCCATCTTGGGTTAATTTTCATATATGGTGTGAGATAAGGTTCCAACTTCACTCTTCTGGCATGTGGATACTCAGTTGTGCCAACACCATTTGTTGAAAAGGCTATTCTTTCTCCATTGAATTATCTTGGCACCCACATCAAAAACCAATTGACCATGAATATAAGGGTTTATTTCTGGACTCTCAATTTTATCCCATTGCTCTACGAGTCTATCCTTATGCCAGCACCACACTATCTTGATCACTGCAACCTTGTCATAGGCAAGAGTGAGTCCTCCAACTTGACTCTTCCATATCAAAATTGTTTTGGCTACTCTGGGTCCTTTGCATTTCCATATGAGTTTTAAGATTAGCGTTTCAGTTTTGCTTGTTTGTTTTTTTTTAAAGCTATCTGGGATTTTGAGAGAGATTGCATTAAATCTGTATGTCAGTTTGGGAAGTACTGCTATCTTAACAATATTTAGTTTTCTGATCCATGACATAGAGTATCTTTCTATTTATTTAGATCTTTTAAAATTTCTTTCAGTAAGGTTTTGTAGTTTTTAGTGTAAAAACCCTGTACTTTTATTAAAATGTGCCTAAATATTTCATTATTCAAATACTATTGTAAACAGAATTGTTTTCTTAATTTCATTTCTGGTATGTTCATTGCTAAGATATAGAAATACAATTGATTTTTGTAGGTTGATCTTATATCCTGAAACCTTGCTGAACTTGTTTATTTGTTCTAATAGGTTTTAGTGGATTCCTTAGGATTTTCTATATACCAGATCATATCATCTGTAAATAGAAGTAGCTTAGCTCTCCTTTCCAATGTGGATGCCTTATATTTCATTTTCTTGCCTAATTACCTTGGCTACAACATCCAGTGCAATGTTGGATAGAAGTGGTCAGAGTCTTGTTCCTGATCTTAGTAGGAAAGCACCTGTCCTTTCACTATAAGTTTGATGTTGGCTGTGGACTTTTTGTAGATGCCCTGTATCAGGCTGAGGAAGCTCTCTTCTGTTCTCAGTTCATTGAGTGTTTTTATCATGAACAAGTACTGGAGTTTGTCAAATGCTTTTTCTGCATCGACTGAGGTGACTGTCCTTTACTTATTAATATAGATGTTAATTCTTGGCTTTTGAATTTCCAAAGGTAGAGCTCCTAGCTCTAGGGGGAGGAAGTAATATCGTATGGACCGTGGAAGAGAAGTTAGAGAAGATGATAGCAGACACTGGTGAGTGCTTCTCCCCCAGCTGAGCTTGGAGTGGTGGTGGCAGAACTCCAAGGAGGCTTGAGGACCTGAGAAGGGAGGGCTCCTGAGCCACATGTCCTGTGTACCCTGGGAGATGACAATTGGAAAAGAAATTGTCTCCTGCCTCCCATTACATGGTGTGGCATAGGAAGCCCCAGGAAGGTGGGCCTGATGCAGGCCCTTGAGTAGTTCCAGTGTGGAAGGCAAGGCTTTTCCCATAGGACAGAGAGGGGCATGGATGTGTCACGGAGCATGGTAAGGCCAGAGGGGCCTCGGGGTTGGCAGATATGGCAGGCAGGAACCATATGGCCAGGACCAGATGGGAATGAAGATGCTTCCACAGAAGCCACCATGGAGGGAAGGCCATGCCCCAGGACTAGACAGGAAGAATGCTAGCATAGGATGGAGCATCTCCCAAGAGCAAGAAGCCTCTCCCTGTACCCCAAACCCTGAGAATCTAAAGTCACCCCAGGAGAGGGAGAAGAAGGAGAAAATCCTGAACTGGCTGTATTTAACTTGGAATTTCTGAGTTTTACATCTGAAATGGCAAAATTACTTTTTCTGCCACCAGGTAGAATGGAAGCTTGAAAAAAACTAAATTTAAAAAAAAAAGCCAAGCTTCTTTTATTTTTTGTACGCCTGTGGCCAAGTCAATCAACAAACACCAGTAAAGCACGCAAGGAGTGCCAGGTGCTGGGCTTGCCACAGCGGTGAGTAAGACACAGTGGTGTCTTCATAATCTACAGGTGTGGAGGGGAGCGACACCCGGCACAAGGCAGTTAGGGGTGGGTGCTGTGACTGGTGAGGGTGACTGGGCCCAGAGCACGCTGGCTTCTCCCCACTCTCCACCAGCAGCCGGAAAAAGTAGACATTCTCTGGATGGTTTTTCTGGCTCCCAGGTGCTCACGGGTTGGACTCCTCTGCTTGACCAAATGTTTCCTGGAAACTTCATTGATATCAGCCTGTCAGAGAGAGGCACTGGGAGTCAGAACCCTGGAGGACTTGAATCAGTGACTCGACAGATATCCTGGGCATCAGAAAGGTCACATCGGCATCTGTATCCACCCCTCCCCAAGCATGCATATCGGAGGTCTACTTGGGGGTCCAGAGGCCCAGGAGCCAAGCATCTGTAGAAGTCAGAGTTTTAGAGGCAGAGACAAGGCTCAGGGACCACTGATGCAGCCACTCTGTGACACCCCATGAAAAACGCCAACAACCCAGACTCAGAGAGAGGAAGACAGCCTGAAACCGAAACAGGAAAAATCACAGAGTACCCAACCTCCACCACGTTCCTCTGACCCCTATGTTTAGCACTTCACAGTTTAGAAAACCACTTTAGCAATAGAGTCTTACTGAATCCCTGGAAGATAGGTAAGGGAGGTCCACCCAGTGTGGCCACTTTACAGATGAGGAAACTGAGGTCCAGGAGGGCCAAATCTTGCCAAGTTCATGCAGGTAGCTGATTACAGACCCGGAGCTGGAACCAAGGCAAGGTCTCCCTGGTCTGAAGTTAGTTCCACCACAGAGAAGTAAAAGAACAATGACAACAACGAAGATGATGAGACCCCAAAAAACAGGAAGAGAAGTGTCATGGGGCCCGGATGCTCTAACCACTGAAACCAATGTCACTAGGTAACAGGAGCCCCGACCTGCGGTGCATTTAGTTGACCTCTGCTGCTACCTAGTGGCTATTCTACAGTTCATCAGCCGAGAGCGCTTTTGGGTGACTGATTTTGTTTTGTAGAGCAGGAGTTCTCAAAGGGAGACCCGTGCTCAAAAATATTTTCATATGACACCAAGATATTATCTGCCTTTTTTACCCTCACATTATCACAAGCTAACAATGGAGTTTTCAGAAAACTACATGGCAAGGGATATCGCAGCCGACCGAAAGCAGAAGCAAATATGGGAATCCAACTGTCCTCTGTTTAAGCCAGACATTAGGAGATTTGCAAAACTGTAAAACAGTGCAACTTTTCTCATTATTTATTTTTGTTTGGAAAGAATAACTGTTTTCATTAAAATATGTGTGCTAAAATGTAATGGGCTTTTATACTTTAAAAATTCTCAGTTTTTACAGATGGCTAAAAGATGCTTAACATTACTAATTATCAGAGAAATGCAAATCAAAACTACAATGAGGTATCACCTCCCACCAGTCAGAATGGCCATCTTCAAAAAGTCTACAAACAATAAATGCTGGAGAGGGTGTGGAGAAAAGGGGACCCTCCTGCATCGTTGGTGGGAATGTAAATTGGTACAACCACTATGGAGAACAGCATGGAGGTTCCTTAAAAAACTAAAAATAGAGCTACCATATGATCCAGTAATCCCATTTCTGGGAATATATCTGGAAAAAAAACATGGTTCAAAAGGATACATGCATCCCAACTGCAGTGCTGTTTACAGTGGCCAAGACATGGAAGCAATCTAAATGTCCATTGACAGAGGAGTGCATAAAGAAGATGTGGTACATACATACACTGGAATATTACTCAGCCACAAAAAAGAATGAAATAATGCCATCTGCAGCAACATGGATGGACCTAGAGATTGTCATACTGAGTGAAGTACCGATAAGTCAGACAGAGAAAGACAAATATCATATGCTATCACTTACATGTGGAATCTAAAAAAATAGTACAAATGAACTTATTTACAAAAGAGAAATAGAGTTACAGATGTAGAAAACAAACTTATGGTTACCGGGGGGAAGGGGGGGGAGGAATAAATTGGGAGATAGGGATTGACATCTACACACTACTATATATAAAATTGATAACTAATAAGGACCTATTGTATAGCACAGGGACCTCAATACTCTGTAATGACCTATATGGAAAAAGAATCAAAAAGAGTAGATATATGTATTCGTATAACTGATTCACTTTGCTGTACACCTGAAACTAACACAACATTGTAAAAATTCTGTTTTAATTTCTGTAAATGTTATAATCTACATAAACAAAAATTCCTTGCGGCCCTCCGTAATTTTACAGAGTGAAAGGACTGCTGTGGAGAGCCTCTGCTGTAGAATAATGGTTATTGGTATTCTTTTTGCTGTCCCCAGAAAGGCAAAAGGGCAAGTCTGAAGTTCTTCAAGACCAGGATACAGGCACCAAACCTGGTGCTTAGCGTGAAATTCTGTTCTGTCTTCAGCCTCTCTGAAAAATGGAATTCTGGGACTTCCCTGGCGGTCCAGTGGTTAAGACTTTGCAGTCCCAACGCAGGGGGCACAGGTTCGATCCCTGGTCGGGGAACTAAGATCCCACATGCCGCAGGACTCAGCCAAAAGAAAAAAGAAAAAAAATGGAATTCCATTTGTAAACATATTCCTGAAGATGACACAGATCAGCCTGTACTAAGGTTCCCGAGGGCAGGATCCCTGCCATGGTCACCCAGCATGCCTAGCACAAGCACCTGGTACAGAGTCAGATTCAACACACATCTTTTGGGTTGAGTGTATGACGTGTGGACTAAGGAAAACCCCCAAACTGTTGGTCCCAATTATTCCACAAGATTATCTCCTCCAGGAGAATCTAACAGGAATTGGGGCCATTGCTGGTTGACCCCTCCCAGTACTGGCCACACATGAGGTTTGTCTGGGTTGGGGTCGAGTGCCTTCATTAAGGTTGAGGCCCATCCTTTTGCTGTCCAGGTGTTCCTGTGTGTGTGTGTGTGTGCAGAAAGTGTGCTGCAGGCTGTGTATAACTGGCACGGGGGTGGGCAGGGCAGGCAGAGGAAGGGCTGTTACTTAGAGCCTGAAGTTGGCCTGTGCAGCTGAGCCAGCGGGAACCTGAGAAATAAGTGCCCAGCATGGAACCCAGCTCTGCAAATAGATGTGGCTTTATTTTTAAAAATTATAAAATCAATATATGCTCACTGTAAAAGATTGAAACACTATAGTGGTGCACAGAGAAATCACCATCATCATCAAAGTAGAAATTGAAAGCCTTCCCCCAATTCCATATTCCCAAAATAGCCACTATTAAGTTTGGTGTGTATCCTTCCAGATTCTTTTCAATATCTATATAATTATGCATAATTAGAATATATTTATATAACATATATATATTTTAAAAATTAATTTATTTTTATTTTTGGCTGTGTTGTGTTGCTGTGCGCGGGCTTTCTTTAGTTGTGACAAGAGGGGGCTACACTTCGTTGCAGTGTGTGGGCTTCACGGTGCCTTCTCTTGTTGCAGAGAATGGGCTCTAGGCATGCGGGCTTCAGTAGTTGTGGCTCACGGGCTCAGTAGTTGTGGCACGCAGGCTCAGTAGTTGTGGCGCACAGGTTTAGTTGCTCCGCGGCATGTGGGGTCTTCCCGGGCCAGGGCTCGAACCCGTGTCCCCTGCATTGGCAGGCGGATTCTTAACCACTGCGCCACCAGGGAAGCCCCAACATGTATATTTTTAAAGGAGTAACATCACACATTTTACCCTTCCACTTCATTTTTGCACTTAATATACGGCCAGCATCGTATTTCCATGTTAACTTCCCTCCTTAAATCACGCAGAGGAGCCAAGATGATCAAAAGAAACTGGGACAGGTTCTGACACCTGCAGAAGGTTGTTGTGGATCTCAGCTCATCAGGAGCACCCAGCAGAAGACCCCACCTGGCCTCGTGAACACAACACTCTTCTGAACAAACTGGCCACCAGCAGCAGCGCCAGGAAATGGTCTAGCTGAGGAGGACTTAAGAAACATGTTCTGGGTTGTGCTATACAAAACATCTCAGGTTCCCCCGGGAATGAACCAGATGCTAGTCAGCCTCTCTTCACCAGCATCCATAGTGCCCGCCGGGCCCAGCGATGCATGCAGACCCATCTCTCATGTAAACAGAACCGTCTCTAATACGCCAGAATGGAAGTACCACAGGGGCCCTTCATGGCTGTCCCCAACATCAAGGACAGCGTCTGCATGTAGTAAATGCTCAAAAATGTTTGATGACCGAAGGAATGAGCAAACATCCTGCTGCTAGCGGGGTGAAGAGTTTAGACCACAGCCTACAGAGCTGCCCGGGGACCCCGCAGTGCCAGGGATAGTAAAGGAGAAAAATCAAGGAGACCATACTGAGGGTTTTATTTCAAGCAGGGAACCCTTTGCTACAGTAACAGCATAAGCTGAGGAGATTGAACACTTTCAACTCGGTGCCAGAGCCATGCTTTGTGTTGGTGCTGGGTCTGCTGGGGGAGGGGATTTTCAGAGACATTCTCCAAATCACTCAAGGGGGATGGGAGACAGTGGAAAAATCAAGGAAGACCCTTTCAAGGGGGAAAAAAGGGGTGGTGGTGGGGGAATCTAAGGATATTTTCCCCACCAGGATTTAAGCCAGGAATAGATGCATCGCGCTGGCTGGTGGCGGCTTCCCAGGGCACTGTGTTGAGAAGGATTCGGGAGCTGCATTCAGCTCACGAGGAAGGGGCTGTATGACTGATTAGGGATGCTCTTGGGGGCGTGGAAGTGGCAGTGACATCATGGACACATAACGGCAAAAGAGCAGTGGCCTCCCCACGTGGTCCCAGGGAGAAGTAAAATTTAGATTAATGACATCATAATGGAAATCAGACTGTAGACAAAGAGTTCATTTTGTTCTGTTTTGTCCTCCATGTGAAAATAAGGCCCAGAGAACGCCCACCCGACCTGCGCTCAATGCCGCCATCCCGGAGATGTTGCAGCCGCGCATGTCACTGTCCGGGGAAGAGAAACCTGCTACAAGGCTTCCCTGCCGCCCTGCCCACCTGAGGCAGCTGGGGAAAAAGAAGCGAGCTCGCCATCTGAGTTCCTCTCCTCACCTGTGTCGAGTGGGCTCCTCTCTGGGCCGGTGACATCCACAGGGGTCTAAGCAGAGGGAAGAATGAGGGTGGTCAGTCTCTTGGAAGCCAGGCGGAAGCATCTGATACAGAAATGTTTTTATTTGGGAGCTTCGAGACAACTCCAGCTCCTCTGTGAATTCCCAGTGAGTTTACAGCAGTCTTGGGGGCAGGGTCTATTTGATCCTGCTTGATATCAGGTGCCAGTGAGGATCTGCAATAGATGGTCATGAATCAAAGGTCCTTCCAAGGCAGCAGCTCAGGGGCCCCAGCCCAGAGGTGAGGAAGAGTGCTTGCAACTGGGAAAGCAGGGATTCCGGAGGTGAGACCGGTTGGCTGAGGGTCGGCGGGGAGGCGTTCTTTCTCTTCAGTAAATTCGCTGCCGCAGGTTCTAGAGATGCCGCCATCAGTATCAGCTGTAGCAGAATGAGGCCCTGGTCAGGTGATGCTGGCTCTGGGAAGGAAGAGGAAAGGTAAGACTTTCATCTAACTGGGGTTATCAGTCAGCGAGATCCAGGAGTCAATCCATCTGAAAACTGTTTTAGTGAAGCAACACTGGGCAAGGTATTGCCATGAGAACAGACTGGGGAAAGGCTATGAGGTTGTCCAGGGTTATCTGTAAAAGTTCGATAAAAGATATTGTAGGAAAACATGTATCTTCCTGCCTTGAAAAATGAATTTTCCTGAAGTTGAAAGTGGGCCAATAAAGTTTGAATATCACAGCAGAGGGCGGACCAGCATCATTCCAGGAAAGTTCTGGGGGCAGGGGATGCTGGCGGGCCGGTAGGGATGGTGCAGTTGGATTCACAGGCCTCGGACCTGAGAATTCAGGTCAGTGCTTGGATTCACAAGCGCTGACCACTGAGCAGTGGTTGGGACCCCACTTCTACCACCAAAGGTCATCTTCCTCGTACAGTCTGATACTGGTTTCTCCATGTGAACAGACAAAACTAACCACATCACAAAACCACCACCTTGTGTGGTATTTACTGGGTTTCAAATGATCCTTGGGTCACTCATATGTGTGATCTGGGAGCGAGATAACTGAGTGGATGAGTGAGAGGGAAGTGCTCTTCCTTCCCAGGACTTCGTGGGAGCGGGGGGGGGGGGAGCGGGGGGAGGGCTCTGTATACGGTAGTTGGAAGGGGGCTGGAGCTGTTTGGGGCTGGACTCTATTCCCTGCAGGCACCTGGAAACAATTCCACGTCGTTCCCACCACCTGTGCCCAGGAATCGAGATAGACAGCGTCCCACCACTTTTTAGGCTCCCTAATTCTCTAACTACCTCATCCCACTCTGTCCTCAGTTTAGGTTACGAGGCGGGCACTGGCTGCCTTGTCTTCAAAGAGTGGGTTTTACTGCTGCCTGGGGCATGACCTGCCCGAGACCTCAGCGTGACTTGATAAATTCAGATCCAGGACTCATTAAAGGGCTTTGGTGTTCTTGGATTAGAGGAGGAAGTTGAACTCCTTGGGTGAGGCTTGTTCAAGACGAGGCTCCGGAAGAGTCACTGGGAACGCCCTCCTCCACCTGAGTGGCACCAGCCCCCTTGCCACCCCAGCAAAGAAAAGGCACACAGACAACTGTACCCCTTGTCCTATCAGAGCGCTTTCAGAAGGAAAAGCTTCCAGTTGGGGCACTGCTCTGAAAGGTCAAATCCAGGACAATCAGGATGGGGCTTGCTAGCAACGCCTTCTTCCCTCCTGAAGCAGCCAATCACCAGGGTGGCCACAAGTGGCAGGGTGCCATGGCTCAGGCAAGCGTCCAGTGACTCTGGGATCTGTGAAGCCTTGGCATTAAACCCGCTTTGCGGCTGAAGATTTAATGACATGGAAAAATGGTCCTGAACTAGTAAATGGGAGGAGTGAGTTATAAAATACTGAGTAAAGTTGGATCCCATTTGGGGGATAAAAAAAGTTGGAAGAATATTAACAAGGTCATGAGATTACAGGTATTTTTATTTTGTTCTTTCTGTTTATTTGTATTTTCTATTTTTTCCTACAGTAAAAATGCATTGATTTTATGATAGGATTGTTTTAAAGTCACTTTCATCTGTTAAAAGGGGGATGTGGCCAGTACCTGAGCACAGCTTTAAGAACCAGACTTCTCTTCCCTGTCTTGGACATAACCCAAGTTCAGTGACTCTTTACCCAGGATATTTAATTATGCAAAATGTGTTGCTGCCCTTTTCCTTTAGTAAGAGAAGGCAAAACGCCAGAAAGCTGTGGATATAGGTGCTTTAGTGAAAAGCTCAAGCATGTGATTTAAAGCCAGCGTCCAGGGCTGGGCCTGGGCTCATTCTCATGAGCCTGATCCATCCTGCCCTTCCCTTGGCTCTAGGGTCTGGCCCCATCCATGCATCCTAGCCAGACTCTGATGCCCCAGGGCAGTCAACAGGGAGGTTGGCTAGACCTTCCTAATGAAGACAATCCTTTCTGAGAGAATTTGCAGTCACCACGACTGAAGCAAAATGGTCTCTTGTCTTCTAGAAAATTCAGTGACTCATCCCACTTTGTCTTCTGAGCTCTGCACACAACTAGTTTGGGGCTAGAGAAGGAGAAACAGGGGAGGAAAAGAAGGGGAGGAATTGAGGGGATATTGGAAGTTGATCATCCGTCTACTCAACGGTGTTTCTGAGTGGCCATTTGTGTGCCAGGCTTCGTGAGAACCACTAGTGATACAGAGGTGAAAACATAGTTACAGCTCTCCTGGGACCTTCGTGCTGGCTGGGGAGTGAGGAAAGTTGGCAGGCAGTTATAATGCAAGGGCATGTGGTAGGGACACAGCAGAGCCTACAGCAGGCACACATCCTCCTGGCTGAGACATCAGGGCAGGCTTCCTGGAGGAGGAGACCTCTACACCAAGGCTTGGACAACAAAGAGGAGTTGGTGAGGCCAAAAACAAGAGGAAGCCCTGAGCAGAGGGTGTCAGGCAAGGGCGGCATGCACAAAGACCCAGAGGCGAGAGTGAGGATGGTATGCTTAAGATGCTGGTGAGAACGAGGCTGTTAAGGACCGAAACATAACCTAGAGGGCAATGGGAAGCCATTGAGGACACTGGAGCAAGCGAGTCACTTGTTCAGATTTCTGTTTTTAGATCCCTTTGGCTGCAGTGACCTTTCTACAATGAGAACAGGAAAAGGAGAGGGTGAGGGAGGCAGGGATGGTATAGCAGAGGCTGTCCTCTAGAGCTCTGGGAGCCTGTCCTCAGACCTAGACTGAGTTCAGTAGGGAGGTGGGGAGATGCTGCCTGTGTAACAGGCTGTGGGTACCCTGGTTCAAGTCCTCAGTCTTGAGCCTGGGTTATTTAAATTGTACAGTGAAGCTAAACACGCGTCTCTTCAAGGGCTGTTGAAGCTACTGAATGGGAAACAAGATAGGTGAGCTCACTATAAACAGGTTAAGTTCTGTGTCGACCTCAGTTACTGAGCGTCCAGCTCACCATCAGCCACAGGTGGGCATTTCAGAAGGGCTTTTTGATGACAAGAAGGGTGGCAATTCTAGCCCAGAATTAACACAGATTAAACAGGAAACAAATGACAGAGGGATATTTCAGAAGGCCACACCATTTTCACCTCAAAGAACAAAGTTTTAAGCTCCAGGAGGGCACAAGTGGCTGGGAAGGAGGTGCACTGACCTTGCGCTCAGGGGCTGGTCGCCACGTGGTCCCCGCGGATCGCCTGCAGCGAGAGCTCGTACCCAAGGAACATGGCCGCGCTCATGGGGAAGCCCCGCACGGCATTGACCGTGATGCCTCTGAAAAACACCTTTGGCAGGAGGCGGCGTTATCACAGGGCACTGACCTGCACCTTCCGCAGGGCTGCCACCGAGGGCAGAGCCAGGGCCGGCGCTGCTGCCCACCCACGCAGCCCCCTGTCCCAGGCTGGACCCTACAGAGCCCAAAGGACGGGGAAGGTGGAGACCCTCCCCCCTCAGCACACACACACCCCAGCCACGCCCCCGCCCTCAGCCACGTCACTTCTGAAGGCGCGTTCCTTCGCAGGCCCGGTACGCATGCGCTACATACTATGCGCCAACAGGTGAGTCCCGCGAACACCACATACACTCTGCTTAATTGTTGCGCTCTCTCGTGAGCATGCGCACACATGCTCGGTTCTTGGGACTCTGCAAGTCAGAGCTCCACACGCTTTGCAGTGGTAGAGCACCCGGCCATGACCAACAACTGTGACAGGTGCTTCACAGGACGTCCCCAGAGGGGCAGGGTAGGGGGAACTCAGGCCCTGCTCAAGGTGATACACCTGGAGTCCAGGTACAGTTTGCCAGTTAGTAGCTGTGTTACTTGGGAAAATAGCAAAGTCTCTAGAAGTCAATTTTCCCAACTGTCAAATGGGGGTAATAATACCATTGACCTCCTACAGTTTTTGAGGGAAGAGATGAGAAGTTGCTTTTAAAGGCATTTTCACAGTGCCTGTTCAGCAGTAAAGCACTCCTTAACTGTTGACAATCACACCACCATCCTTATTATCAGTAGTCACCACTTCATACAGAGTAAGCACTCCACTTCGCTCATTAGTATGAGTGCTGAGGGGTATTAGTACCAGTGGCCTAAACCCGGCCTTTAATACAAGAAGACTGTATTTGTCTTCACCCCTAGGGAATATGGTAAGATGCTTTCCTTCCACCCTGAATCTTCCTGCCTGGTGCTGGGTAGACACTGGTCTCTGTGATGTGGCTCCAGCCCTTGGGAAGTTGATAACCTACTAGGGAAGATAAGCCCCATTCAGGAGTAACTACAGCATAACCTAGAACATGATGAGAATAAATAAAGGCCTTGGTGAGGGGTGGAATGGGGAGGAGCTGTCATTAAATGTCTTCTCTGGGAAGAGATCACGTGTCTGAAGGCAAATCACTACCCAAGTGTGAATGACCCGAGAACTGTCAGGTGTAAGATGTAAACTTGTTTATTGATGCCTGTATAATTTACTGTTTACGGACTAGACCTGGTACTATAATTTTCAGAAGGTAGAAATCCCTTACATGTTCCCAGTTTTCTTAGTTGTTGGACACTGTGATGTCAGGGTAGGTGCAGGCCACTGTCATGGGCCAGGACATCAGGTGACAGACATCCCTTCAGGAGAGGTGCCTGCACCATGGCACTCGTGGCAGCCTGGGACATGCAGCTTTGTCAGGAAGGAGAGAGAAGGGCCTCAGTGTACCTTGGGGGGTGAGGGAGCCTTGGCCCCAGGGAAGGGAGCTTAAGATCCCCAGAGGTGAGCAAGTGGCCCAGCCTAACCCTGGAGCAATGCAGGAAGGCTCCTTGTAACATTAGGACTCCTAATGTCTAACCTTTATGGAATTCCACAGGCTCAGCCAGGGTGACTGAATAGCAGCAAGGAACTGGGTCAGCCTCTGAGAGGAAAATTCCATGCCGGGTGCACAGAGAGGCTCCCGTGTGCACCGGGGTTTGGCTCTGCAAGGCGAGGCAAGCCAGGCAGGACGCAGCTTGGAATGTGACCCTCATCTCCCATAGCACTGGGCCGTGCAGGAGCCGTGGGCCACTTCAGGCAGCCAGAGTTCATGAATGCATGAACGAACGAACTCCTTGATGTGAAAAAAGAATGGTCTCTGGGGCTGAAAGCATCCTGGTGGTGGTTGCGGTAGTGGGGGATTCCTGGAGTGGAGGGAGGCCTTCAGATCCCCCGAGTGGCAGAACCAAAGAGTAACCAACACTGGTGCCTACTTACCCCTAGCTATGGCCTGCTCTGCTGTGAGGCCCAAAGATGGCAAAAATAGTGCAGAGCTACTGGCTATCACCTTGGCTTTTGGAACACAAAAACAGTAGACAGAGTCTTTCCTCATGAATCCTCAATGGCTCCCCACTTCCCAAGGTCAAGTCCATACCCTTCCCTGGCCTGCCAGGACCCACATGCTCTCTCCTTGCACTGCTCTGAGCTGCCTCTTACACTTGACACTGTGGGCAGTATATTGGCCCGCTATTCATTCCTCCTAACAGGCCAGCTCTCTCTCACCACTGAGCCTCTTCTAGTCCCCTCTGCTGGAATCCTCCCCAGACTCGGCTATACCCTCTGGTAGCCCTGCCATGACCACCCCAAGTAGGATTATGGCCCGCTGTCTTCTGTGCCCTCAGTATCTCTGCCATCACAGCACTTCTCACACCATCCTCCAATCACCTATGACTTGTCTATCCCTTCATTAACAGTCCCACCCAGTCAGAACTTCCCTGGTGGCGCAGTGGTTGAGAGTCTGCCTGCCGATGCAGGGGACATGGGTTCGTGCCCCGGTCTGGGAAGATCCCACATGCCGCGGAGCGGCTGGGCCCATGAGCCATGGCCGATAAGCCTGCGCGTCCAGAGCCTGTGCTCCACAATGGGAGAGGCCACAACAGTGAGAGGCCCGCGTACCGCAAAAAAAAAAAAAAAAAAGTCCCAGTCAGAGTAGTGACAGCAGGGCTGTGTGTGGCCCACATCTGAATCCCCAGCATCTGCGTGGTGCTCGGCCTAGAGGATCCTCTATGAATCTTATTAAATGAATCAGTGGATGGATGGACAGGCAGATGAATGAAGGAGTCAATGAATGAATGAATGCATGAACGAACAAACTCCTTGATGTGAAAAGAAAAATGGTCTCTAGGCTGGAAGCATCCTGGTGGTAGTGGGGGATTCCTGGAGTAGAGGGAGGCCTTCAGATCCCCCAAGTGGCAGAACCAAAGAGTAACCAACACTGGTGCCTACTTACAAATGGTCCCCTCCATCTCTCCTTAGAGTCATCCAGTCTCATCCCACTGTCACAAATCCCCTCACAACAGTCACCTCTGTGGAGCTAGAGGACATCAAGTCACTCCTCCAGCCTCCTTATTGCAGATGACAGCTCTCCAAGTGTGAGCCATGGCTCATGTGGTTTAGGACGATCCTCGCAGCAGGCAGAGAATGGATCCAAAACTACCCCACCTTTCTTCCGTTCTGACTTGGGAATGCCCCAGAAGTCCATGGACTTACTAGTTCCCCTACCATAAAGACTGCTTTACTGGTAATCACTGAGTTACAAGGGGCTACTAAAATTGGGTACCATTGCCATTATTTCACTCCTTTCCAGTTCTTTACTATCACTGAGTTCTTCTTCCATAGGGAAGTGAGAATAGGTTGCAGCCTCAGTGAGCTGCAGTAAAACTGTTTGGGAATGCGTACTCCACAAAGCCAGCACTCAAGCTCACTAGGATTGGAGCCATCCCTCGGCCTTGGGAAAAGATGCTCCACCTGCCGCAGCTGGGGATCTGACTGTGAGACCACCCAACTTTCCAGGGCTGTATAAGATTATTTTTTTAATCATGTTACTATGTATGTTTATATGCAAGCACATATACAAACATACATAAATATACATACACACATATATGCTTGCATAGGCTGTGAATATTTTGAAAATATATCACAAGAAACTTATAACAGTGATTGCCTTTGAGAGAAGACTGGCAGGGGGTCACAGGAGGGACATGTAGACAGTATATCCTCTTATACCTTTTGAAGCTTCCTATGTTCACATACTACAATTTTTTTTTTTTTTGCGGTACGCGGGCCTCTCACTGTGTGGCCTCTCCCGTTGCAAAGCACAGGCTCCGGACATGCAGGCTCAGCGGCCATGGCTCACGGGCCCAGCTGCTCCATGGCATGTGGGATCTTCCCGGACCGGGGCACGAACCCGCGTCCCCTGCATTGGCAGGCAGACTCTCAACCACTGCGCCACCAGGGAAGCCCTACATACTACACATTTTTTAAGCAACTAATAAAAAATAATTTCAGTCAATGATGTGGTTAATCAAGTTGAATATTGCTATCTCTGCTTAAAACCTGTCTCTGACTATAAACTTTGGGTCAGACACTTTTGAGGTTAAGAAATCAACCATCTGACCTCAGTTGTTTTCTAGGACTTTGCTTTTAACAGAAGACAGTAAATTTTTGGAGGAAATAATATCAGCAATATATTTTGCTTCTACAGGACTTTTTGGAAAAATGATACATTAATATTTGGGGAAATAGAAAAAAAATCTCAAATAAAACCTGAGCATCTCTTTTGAATCTCTCTTATGTGTCACTCTGTATTTGTTGGTTGAATCACAAACTGTGCTTCTGCTAAAAAAATACAAAAAACAATTGATTCAACATCTATTTATGATAAAAGTAATAAAGGCCATATATGACAAGCCCACAGCTAACTTCTTAATCAATGGTGAAAAGCTGAAAGCATTTCCTCTAAGATCAGAAAGCATTTCCTCTAAGAAGATCCACTCTTGCCACTTTTATTTAGCATAGTATTGGGAGCCCTAGCCACAGCAATCAGAGAAGAAAAAGAAATAAAAGGAATCTGAATTAGAAAAGAAGAAGAAAAACTGTCACTGTTTGCAGATGACATGATACTATACATAGAAAATTCTAAAGATGCCCCCAAAAGACTACCAGAACTCTTCAATGAATTTAGTAAAGTTTCAGGATACAAAATTAATATACAGAAATTTGTTGCTAACAATGAACTATCAGAAAGAGAAATTAAGAAAATAGTCCCATTTACAACTGCATAAAAAATACCTAGGAATAAATCTAACTAAGGAGGTAAAAGGTACTTGGTAAACTATAAGACATCAATGAAAGACACTGAAGATGACACAAACAGTTGGAAAGATATACCATGCTCATGGATTGGAAGAATTAATATTATTAAAAAGACCATACTCCCCAAGGCAATCAACAGATGAAATGCAACCCCTATCAAAATATCAATGGCATTTTTCATGGAACTAGAACAAATAATTCTAAAATTTGGATGGAAAAACAAAAGACCTTGAATAGCCAAAACAATCTTAAGAGCAAAGAACAAAGCTAGAGGTACCATGCTCCCTGATTTCAAACTATACTACAAAGCTACAGTAATCAAAACAGTATGATACTGGCACAAAAACAGACACATAGATCAATGGAACAGAATAGATGACCCAGAGATGAACCCATGCTTATATGGGCAATTGATCTATGACAAAGGAGGCAAGAATATACAATGGGGAAAATAAAGCCTCTTCAATAATGGTGTTGGAAAAACTGGACTACTTTCTCACACCCTATATAAATGCAAAGTGGATTAAAGACTTAAACTAAGACCTGAAACCATAAAACTTCTAGAAGAAAACATAGGCTGTACGTTCTTTGACATCAATCTTAGCAATATTTTTTGAGATCAGTCTCCTCAGGTAAGGGAAACAAAAACAAAAATAAACAAATGGGACTATATCAAACTAAAAAGGTTTTTCACAGTGAAGGAAACTACCAGCAAAATGAAAACGCTGCCTACTGAATGACAGAAGATATTTGCAAATGATATATCTGATAAGGGGTTAATATCCAAAATATACAAAGAACTCATATAACTCAACATCAAAAAACCAAACAACCCAATTAAAAACTGGGCAGAGGACCTGCAAAGACATTTTTCCAAAGAAGAAACACAGATGGCCAACATAAACATGAAAAGATGCTGAAAATCACTAATCATCAGGGAAATGCAAATCAAAACCACAATGAGATAGCACCTCACCCCAGTCAGAATGGCTATTATCAAAAAGACAAGAAATAACATGTGTTGGTGAGGATGTGGAGAAAAGGGAACACTTGCACACTGTTGGTGGGAATGTAAATTGGTGCAGCACTATGGAAAATAGTATGGAGGTTCCTCAAAAAAAATTAAAAATAGAACTACCATACAATCCAGCAATTCCACTCCTGGGTATTTACCTAAAGAAAATAAAAACACTAATTAGAAAAGATACATGCACTCCTATGTTCATTGCAGCATTATTTACAATAGCCGAGACTGAATTAAATATTGACATTTGTGAAAACATGGATGGACCTAGAAGGTATTATGCTAAGTGAAATAAGTCAGAGAAAGACAAATACTGTATGATTTCACTTATATGTGGAGTCTAAAAAACAAAACAAATGAACAAACATAACTAACCAGAAACAGAGTCATAGATACAGAGAACAAACAGGTTGTTGCCAAAGGGGAAGGATGTTGAGGAGGAGAGAAATAGGTGAGGGAAATTAACAGGTACAAACTTGCAGTTACAAACTAAATGAGTAATGGGTATGAAATGTACTGTGTGAGGAATATAGTCAATAATTATGTAATATCTTTGTATGGTGACAGACGGTAATTAGACTTATCATGGTGATCATTTTGAAATGCATAGGAACATCAAATCACTATGTTGTGTACCAGGAACTAACAAAGTGTTGTAGGTCAATTATACTTCTAAAACAAACAAATAGAGAAAAAGAGATCAGATTTGTGGTTACCAGAAGTGAGGGGTGGTGGGAGGGCATGTACAACATGTAATGTACAACATGATAAATATAATGAACACTGCTGTACATTATGTATGAAAGTGGTTAAGAGAGTAGATCCTGAGTTCTCATCACAAGGAAAAAAGTATTTTTCTATTTCTTTAAGTTGTATCTATATGAGGTGATAGATGTTCACTAAATTTATTGTGGTCATCATTTCATGATATATGTAAGTCAAATCATTATGCTGTACACCTTAAACATCTACAGTGCTGTATGTCCATTATATCTCAATAAAACTGGAAAAGAAAAAAAAACAACTGAGGTGAGAATTCTAGGAACATGGCAGAGTAGAAAATACCAGGACTCTGTCTCCTCACCTAGATAACTATTACACAGACAGAATTTGTCTGATGTAACTACTTTAGAACTCTGGAGTTTACTGAAGGCTTCCAACTTTCAGGAGAGGGTTTGGGCAGTGGTTAATTTCAGTCAATGTCAGCATTTAGCACAGTAGCAGCTACCCATCCCCCATCCCAAGCCCTTTGGCAGGCATCTATGCACATGTTCCTGGAGTAACCTGCACACAGCTTGTGGGAACCAGGGTGGGCAATGAGAACCTTGTCCTCCAAATACTGGACATCTGTGTTCTGGTCACTGATTGCTCTTTCTGATCATGAGGTGCAAAGAGGAGGGCAGTCATTCTTGTTTAACCTCCCCCTCCATCTTGCAACCCCCTTGTTCACTGGCTGAAGTGACTTCCAGGGAATTTAAAGGGATGGTGCCCCTTTCCCTTCCCTTCATTTCTCTCTTTTTCCTCTTTTGGGAGTCACACATTAAAGACTAGGACATTCAAAAGTGACTGCATGTATGAGGAAAATTAGAAAGTGACTGCGCATGCCCAGGGAAAGGCACAGGCTCAGAAAAACACTGAGAAAACCTTAAGTTTACACCTCAGATTGATCATTGGCACAGAGATAGTCTACAGCAATCAAAAATAATAACAAAACCCACCACACCCTGGGGAAGAGGGAGAACTGGATTTCTAGAGTTACCACATTATTAGATTCAAATGTCTAGTTTTCAATAAAAAATCACAAGGCATATAAGAAACAGGAAAGTGTGGTCCACTCAAAGAAAAAAAATCAAAATAAAATGTCCCTGAAAAAGACCTGATAGCATATCTACTTGACAAAGACTTTAAAATATCCTTCTTGAAGATGCTTGAAGAACTAAAGAAAGATGTGAAGAGAGTCAAGAAAATGATATGTGAACAAAATAGAAATATCAATAAAGAAATAGAAAACCCAGAGAGAAAGCAAACAAATTCTGGAGCTGAAAAGCACTGAATGAATGAATGAATAACTGAAATGAAAAATTTACTAGAATGATTCAAAGGTTTATTTGAACAGGCAGAGGAAAGAATCAGCAAACTTAAAGATAGGACAAGAAAAATTATTGGGTCTGAGAGACAGAAAGAAATAACATTGAAGAAAAGTAAACAGAGTCTAAGGGACTTGTGGGAAACTATCAAACAGAGCAACATATTCATTGTGGGAGTCCAAGGAGAAGAGAGAGAGAGAGAGAGAGAGAGAGAGACAGAGAGAGACAGAGACAGAGAGAGACAGAGAGAGAGACAGAGAGAATATATGAAGTAATAGGGCCAAAAACTTCCCAAATATGATGAAAGACATGAATATAAACATCAAAGAAGCTCAATGAACTCCAAGCAAGGTGAATTCAAAGAGACCTACAAGAAGACACATTATAATAAACTTTTGAAAGACAAAGAGAGAATCTTGAAAGCAGATAAAAAGTATCCTCTATAAGACTTTCAGCAGATTACTCTTCAGAAACTTTAGCAGCCAGAAGGCAATGGGTGAATATATCGAAAGTTCTGAAAGAAAAAGAACAAAACTGTCAAGAAACGATTCTATATCCAGAAAAACTATCCTTCAAGAGTGAGAGAGAGGGGCTTCCCTGGTGGCGCAGTGGTTGAGAGTCCGCCTGCCGATGCAGGGGACATGGGTTCGTGCCCCGGTCCGGGAGGATCCCACATGCCGCGGAGCGGCTGGGCCCGTGAGCCATGGCCGCTGAGCCTGCGCGTCCGGAGCCTGTGCTCCGCAATGGGAGAGGCCACAACAGTGAGAGGCCCACGTACCGCAAAAAAAAAAAAAAAAAAAAAAAAAAAAAGAGTGAGAGAGAAATCAAGACATTCCCAGATAAACAAAAGCTGAAGGAGTTCATTACCACTAGATCTACCCGTAAGAAATTCTCAAGAGAGCCCTGCAGGCTGAAATAAAATCACTAGACAGTAATGTGCAGCTGTATGAAGAGATACTGTAAAAATCTCACAAAAGGTAAATACACGGGGAGAGTGACACTAGCATCATGGCAGCCCCAAATGTCCCTTATTTTGTCCTCAGTTCAACAACAAAAATTCAGCATCCATCCATGAACAAAAGTGCCTCTGTGGGAGTTGTGGGATCCAGCACCATATACCAAGGGGCCCAAGAGGAGTCTTTCCCGCCTGTGCATCAGCTAATAGGCAGACAGACCTCAGTACTGGCAGTGAAACCTGCAGTAGCCTGTGGATTGGCTCCAGCCACTCTTGGCTGTAGTCCAGGAGCAGCTGGAGAACACTGACTTGGGAGGTCACACACAGATGAGAGAGCCTTTGTGGAAGTCCAGGTTTCCAGAGGACAAGCTCTGGCACTCCACTGGAGCAAAAAAACAGAAGTTTGGACACACTGGAGTGGCAGTTAGTAAGGATTGGAGGGCTTGGGATGAGGCGGTCACGTGAGATAAGGCCCATAGGTCAGTAGTAACATTAACGCTAATAAAACTACTAATACTAATGCTAATGATAAACAGATGACTCTTTCTAAATGTTCTCTATGTGTTATACATTAAACTGAGCACTTTTTATATGCCTAATTTAATTTAACCTACAAATATCTCTGCTGCTCATGGTAGGGGTGATTATCATTGGAGAAATTGAGGCCCAGAGAGGGGAAGCTTGCCTGGATTCCCCCAGTTCACAAGTAGCCAGGCCTGGCTTTGCACTTAAGTCTGCTGACTAAGAGGCATGCCAAGAAAGCCAGGGGCCCATTCAAGGAAGAGCAAGCATGAGGGTACTAGGGGGTATAGTGGGAGGCAAGAAAGATGGGGATGTTTATAACTTTGGACACTAGATGTGGAAACCTGATCTTCATTCTGAGATAGTTTAGAGGCAAGTAGAGGCTTGGGTTTAGGATAAGCCCTTTAGGTTCAGGAGAAGGAAGACAAGGCCAGGCTGGAGGCTGCCTCAGTAGCCGAGACCAGAGGTGATGGGGTCTGGACTTGTGTGGGGTGGAAAGCAGAAGACAGATCAGGGAATTGGAACCTGCAAGATGTGATCATTGAGGTGGTTCTGGGAATTCCCACTTATAGGAGGGGTGAGGCTGAGGTGCTAAGCAGGGAGTGAGGAAGGAGCTCCTAGCCTTTCTGGATGAGGAGGCCAGCTTTGGTAACACAGATGTGGGTCCAGACCCCGGCTCTGCCACATACCAGCTGTGTGACCTCAGGTAGGTTACCGGTCCTCTCTGAACCCATCAGCTGGGTGCACACCCACTTCTTCCTCCAGGCCGGGGCAAGGACTGGATGAAACAAGTGCTTCATAATTTAACAGCCAGCACCTCGGTTTCCTGATTCCCTTCTCTGTAGTCTCACATCTTCCAAAATCTCTGACCCTACCTTCCAGGGACTGACACTGACCCTTGCATGACTGCTGTGGGGCTTACTTTAAGACCTTCCTTCTGGTAACTCTGGGAGATACAGTCCAGGACACCTTTGTATTTGTTTATATAAACCCCGTCAGCTTGCAGTCGACTCTTCACGACATCCATAGGAGTTGCTGTCCCCCAAGAAATTGCTCCTGTTAAGAGAGAGACAAATAGGTATCAGGGGCTGGCTGGTTGGGGTCTGGAGGGGACCCGGCTCCCTGCAGATTTCCACCATTCAGAGGCTTAATATGCTGCTGGGGGACGTGGAAGGAGCTCAAGGTCAGGACCTATGAAGGGGGTTCTTGATCCTCCCTCGCCACTTGCTGTGGGACTTTGCAGAAGTCTCCTGCCACCTCTAGGCCTTGAGTTTGTCTTCTGTAAAATGGGCCAGCAGCACCTATCTTCATGGGGTTGCTATGAGGACAAATAACCTGATGCATGTGAAGCATTTAGCACAGTGCCAGGTCCATCG
Source organism: Delphinapterus leucas (assembly GCF_059928025.1). Taxonomy (NCBI): domain Eukaryota; kingdom Metazoa; phylum Chordata; class Mammalia; order Artiodactyla; family Monodontidae; genus Delphinapterus; species Delphinapterus leucas. The sequence goes on along the minus strand of NC_143131.1, from coordinate 114,446,323 downwards.
CTAGTGCTTCCTAAGCAGAAGGATTTATTAGCAGCTTTTATTGGAGGAACAGGAACAGGCCCCATAGTACTTTCCGGGCACAGGGGAGGGAGACCAGGGTGAGGCCTGAGGCTGAAGGCTGGCAGCTCCCCAGAGGCAGGATTTACTCTGAACATGAAGAAGACGCTAAACAAACACTTTCACATAGCCTGCTTGCCAAGGAAGGGTCAGCTTAGGGATTGCAGAGAAGAGCAGGGTCAGGTCTTTAAAAAGCTCTTATCTTTTCCAGTGATGTGGAATAGAAGCCTTAGGACCATGTGCCACTGGGTCATCTTCTTTGGATAAGTTCAGGTGTCCTGGTTTGAGTACTTTGTGACTTTAACGGACTCTAAGAAAACAACGCCAGGTTATTGTATAAACAGAGAAATTGGCACATTCTTTGATGGGGAGAGAAAAACAAACCGATGTCAAAGTCCAAGGCAGCTGGTTTGCAAGGTTTTGTAACTGCTGCCCAGCGGCTCCCAAAAGAGGCCTTAGCCTGTCCCCAGCCCCCTGCCCATCCCAGCCTCCTGCCCTTGGTCCTCTGGGAGCCCTCTGGACCTCTCGTCCCTCCTGCCTTCTTCCAGGATAAATGGGGCCGCTTTCCCTGGAGTCAGCCCAGGTGCTGCCCTGGCACACTCCCCTGTTCTCAGCCCATGGGCGAGGGTATTACAAAACCAGGTTTGACTGCCAGGCCACACGCATCTGCTCTCACCAGAAATGAGAGCAGCCGGGGCCTGTTTGCCTTCTCAGTCAAGAAGTACTTATTGAGCACTTACTGGGAGCTGGCACAGGCCAGGCCTCAGGCACAAGGCGGGGAATGGGAACACTGGGGTCTGGTGGCTAAGATGTGGGCTCTGTTATGTGTTTCCTGAGTTTCAAGCACAGCTGATTAGATAATGAGGAGGAGGGATGACAATTTTCTTCTGTCCGGTGGATCTTTCCCATCAGCATCAAACATGCCATGTTATCTGCCTTTTTTTAAAAAATTTTTATTGGAGTTTGGTTGCTTTACAATGTTGTGTTAGCCTCCACTGCAGAACAAAATGAATCAGCCATACACATACAGACATCCCCTCCCTTCTGGACTTCCCTCCCATTTAGGTTACCACCGTGCATCAGATAGAGTTCCCTGTGCTATACAGTATGTTCCCATCAGTTATCCGCCTTCTTGAGAAGCAATCCTCTCTTGACTTCCGTACCCCTCTCTGACTATAGCTGTGTTTCTCTCTTTCCCGATACAGCACATTCAAATCTCTCAGAAGTGTTTTTTGTCCTTGGGTTCTCCAATTTCTTTCATCCCATTCTCTCTTGATCCCACTTCCATCAGGTTTTCACACCCTTCTCTTTATCAAAATGGGTCTTGTCAAAGTCCCTGGTGACCTATGCATTGCTAAATCCAAGCAGTGGTTATAGCAAGTGCAAAGGCCCTGTGGTGGGGAGAGAGCCAGGCACGGTCAAGTTGCAGGAAAGAGACCAGCATGGCTGGAGCAGAGCAAAGTAAGGGGACGGTAGCAAAAAAATGAGTGCGGAAGGGTAACAGGCAGCTGGAATGCTGATGGTCTTGAAACCATTGCAAGGTCATTGACTTTTACCCAAGGTGAAATGGGGATGCAGCGTGGGTTCTGAGTAAGGAGGTTAAGTCCAGTCCATGGTCACAAAATGACTAAGTGTGGATTTGAACTTGGATCTTTCTGACTGCAGAGTCCCTACTATACTGTCTACATTAGCTGTGTGACCTTGAGTTGGTCACGCTGAACCTGTTTTCTCACCTGAAAAATGGGGAGACTGATTCCTACCTTCTGGGGCTAATAAAAATTTCACATTGGAAAGGTTTGCAGGGTGCCAGTATTCAAAAAAGGTGAGCCATGATAACAGATTTTCTTTTCAAAGCTCAGTGATACCTGACACAGAGTAAGTGCTCAAAATATACCTTCCAGCTGAAAGTTGTAAGAGTCCAAATAGGGACTCAGAGAAAAGGGGATGGGAGAAAGAGGGGGGACCATCCCCCATTCCTAGCCATTCATCTGCCTGGCTAGGTCTGGCCATAGCAGGTGCTTAACAGAGAATTGTTGGATGAGTGGCTGGATGAACCCTGCCCTTCCCCAGGGCTGAGAAGGGTATGGTAGGCTCCCCAGCTGTCTTGCTGCCATGGTCAGCATGGGGGCAGGGATCAGCCATGCCGCCCTTACCTGCCATGCCTCCCGCCAGCCACACAGCACAGGGGCTGGGGCCTGTGTGGGCCTCGGGCGTAATCCAGTCACTCAGGAACACATAAGGGATGAAGTAGAGGCAGTAGCCCGGGACGTCCCGCAGCAGCATGGCACTGGCGCCCCGGTACAGCCCTGCCAGGCCTTCAGTCCGCACGATGGTTATGATGCAATGCACAGGCCCCTGGTAGGCTGGCTGTTCCCCAAGAGTTGCCACCCTGGGCTTCAAAGCGAGGTTGGCTGCAAAGACAGGGCAAAAAGATAGCAAGTGACCTGGGGGCAAGAGAATGACCACTGTCTGGCACTGGAGTCAGCCCAGCCCATTGACAGTTCCTGCTCACGTCACCAATTGATTTTTACCGAAACTTCTGACCATCTTGGCAACTCAAATGGGGATTCTGAAGTCCCAACAAGGAGCTCCTGCCAGCATGTGCAGCCAGACTGGACAAAATCCCAGCCAGGTGATAAAGCACCTGTTGCCTTAGGATGCCCAGAGGTTCTCGGTCAACCATCACTATGTCTTTTTGAGTAGATGTGACTGCACGATGCCTAGGATCAAATATGCTGAGGCATACCAAGCTCCTTCCTGAAGCAGAGGCTGGAAAATCCAACACACTCTGTGTGTGTGTGTGTGTGTGTGTGTGTGTGTGTGTGTGTGTGTGCGCGCGCGCACGCTCGTGCCTAGTGTGGTAAAAAGTGTATGAGATTTGGACCCAGACCGTCCTGGTTCCAAATCCAGGCCCTGCTTACCAACTTTCTGACCTTGGTAGGCACCTTTTTAGCCTCTGTTTCCTTACCTTTGAAAAGGGGACAGGCCAATACTGTATTGTATACTTGAAAGTTGCTAACAGAGCAGATCTTAAACATTCTCACCACATACACACACAAAATGGTAACTCTGTGAGGTGATGGATGTGTAAACTGACCTTATCTTGGTAATCATTTCACTATACATACGTGTACCAAATGATCACATTGTGCGCCCTAAACTTACACAAGGCTATATGTCAGCTGTATCTCAATAAAGTTGGAAAATTGTATCTTTTAAATAAAAAAGAGAACAGGCTGTTGTGAGTATAAACAAGGTAATACCTATAAAGAGCTCAGCATGGTGCTAGGAACACTGTAGGGGCGCAATGTTATCACCAGATTATTACTGAGACCAAGTTGACTGGTGTGAGTTGGGTGCAGGATGCACTGGCTGGAGGGCTGGACATGTTCTTACTGACTCTCTCCAGCCCTGGCCAGGCTGTGCCCTGAAACAGCTGTAGGGCAGTACTGGTGCCATTGGCCCTCAAAGTCCAGGGGCACAGGGTGCTGTCTCCTTAGCTGACCTCTGGGGTCTCTGCTGGCAGATCATCAGTTGTTATATCAGTAGCTTCTTTACAGGATGTGTGTAGACAGCAAGTAGTGACTCTGTCTGTTTCTCTAATTCTTCCATCGGGCTTCTTCCATCTCCCTGCCTCATGCCTGTCTACTCTGCTACGGACCTTTTATTTATTTTTATTTTTATTTATTTATTTTTTTTTGCGGTACGCAGGCCTCTCACTGCTGCGGCCTCTCCCGTTGCGGAGCACAGGCTCCGGACGCACAGGCTCAGCGGCCATGGCTCACGGGCCCAGCCGCTCCGCGGCATGTGGGATCCTCCCAGACCGGGGCACGAACCCGTGTCCCCTGCATCAGCAGGCGGAATCTCAACCATTGCGCCACCAGGGAGGCCCCTGCTACGGACCTTTTAGCACAGCTTTGACTCACGGCCAGAGAGACCTCCTAGTCCCAGTGCAGATAAAGCGGACTCATGTTCTCAACTTTCCCTTCTTGAAGAACTAACATGACATGGCCAGGACAGAAACAGAATGAAGCTTGCCTGTGACCACATGCGTATTTTGCCACCTGGGTTTAATTCCCTGTAAGCACCCTCTCAATGGGGTTTTACACATGCTGGTTAAGAGACAGATCACTTTTGTTATATAGGTGAACATCCAAGCCCCCTACATAGCCCCATCTTTATCAAATGAAGATTAGGAAAAAATACTCAGCTTCATGATGCCACAGTCCAAACCGGAGATTTAGGAGTAAAGTACAACCTGTCCTTTTCACTCAACCCAGAAGTAGACGAGGTCCAGGGGGAGGTTCCTATTTGCCTGGAAAGTATGCTTGAACAAACTAATCCCGTATTTTCTTTCTATGTTGGGGGAACAGAGGCATCCTGGCCACGTACGTTAGGCCAACTACAGCGTGGGCAGGAGGCTGAGTCTCATTCTATAGTCTATAGCAGGGAGTGAGCAGGAGTGGTGGCCAATTTTAGGGGCACAGGGCCCTCTGAGCTCAGAGCAAGATCAGACACTGTGGTCTTTGAGAATCCACTGAGAGGTCACTGAACACCCCTTTCTCTCCCAAATCCACTATGATACCACCAGGGTCATCCTGGGAAATTTTGACATTAGCCCACATAGATGTTAATTGTCCCAACGTATAAACTTTGCCTGGGCCATGCTCATGTCGAAGTAACAGTGATCTGTCCCAGGAGTCAAGGTTTTCATGAATCAACTGTGGGTATGATGTAGCTTTCAGAAGTTACTGATTGAAAGAGAATGTCCTGATAACATTCTGCTTGTGTGGGGGACAGATGTTGAAAAAAAAACTTGTCCAACCTCCAACTGACTTTGTCAACAAAAAACCTGTACTTTTTTCCTTTTCTTTTCAGGATAATCAATAAGGAAATTCTCTCACATTCTCCCAGGGTTGTAACATAAGTGATCTAGCTTTTATTGCTTGAAAATGATCCATTTACAATTATTATAGCAATAGAATTGTCATGGTGACCTGGAGTACTGACACGAGTCTGAACTGGTGGCCAAGGCCTTCTGGACACAAGTTGATACTGTGAAGCCCTTGGAACTCCTTCCAGCTCCCTCAACCCCAATATTTTTAAAGAAACTTCTTATTTGGAAATAATTTCAAATTTGCAAAAAAAAAAAAAGTACAAAAAAGGAAAACTGTACACAGAACACCTTTACCCAGATTCACCTATTGTTAACATTTTACCTTATTTGTTTTATGGTTTGTATGCTCTCTCCCTCCCTCCCCCTCTTCTCCCACTCCGCCCCCCTACTTTTCACTCAAACACGTGTGTGCAATTAAACTGAACAGATGCCTTTGTCCCAGTGCCTAAACTTTGCCTGGGCCATGCTCATCTCCAGGTAACAGTGACCTGACTTGGAGTCAGGGTTTTCACGAATCAGCTGTGGGTACAATGTGGCTTTCAGGAGTTACTGATAGAAGGAGAGAATCTGATAAAATTGGAAAAACACTTGGCCAAACGAGAACCGGCCTTGACATCAAGACCCAAACCAGAACCAAATCTGTACTTTCATTTTTTTCTCCCAAAATAAGCAATAAGGAAATTCTTTTGCACACACATGCATACATAATTTTATTCTCTGACGCATTTCAGGGTGAGTTACATACAAAATGGTCTTTTACGCCTAAATACTTCAGTCTGTGTTTCGGGATACCATTCTACATACTGTGGGACAACAGCCGGGTTCATAATCTACATGGACAATACTTGTATCTAATGTACTGTCTATGCTCATACCTTCCTGTGATCTCATGCTGACCTTTAGAGTGTTCCTCCCCAACCCCCAGGACAGGATCCAGTCTATCATGTATTATATTTAGTTGTCAGGTCTCTTTAGCTTCCTTTCATTTGGAGCATTTCCACAGCCTTTCTTGGGTTTTTTTTTTTATGACACTGCCATTTTTCAAGACTACACCACCCCCTTTCTTGTTAACAGAACTTTCCTTATCTGAGGCTTGTTTGATGTGTCCTTGTTATTACATTGAGATGATGCATTCTTGGCTGGACTTCTTCCCTGTTCTTAAGTCTCACCTTTTTTCCCATGAAGACCAATCACTCTTAATAGCCCTTGTCTTCTCCTCTGGCCTCCTCTGCCTGTTGTTATTAGTTTGTTTTTTAACTGAGGTATAATTTACATTCCATAAAAGGTGTAGCTTGTAAGTGCACAGTTGGTGAGTTTTGACCATGGCATGCACCAGACACCATATCCTACTGAGAAAATGACGTCTTAGACTTGAAATAAACTGTTTTGGTTACTCAGGCAGAGCAAAGAAGCCTACCTAGCCTCTCCTGCTTTTCAAGGCAAAAGGATTCTGTGACATCAATGACGTGTCACTCAATGAGAAGCAAATCTCTTTCGGGTGACAGTTGTTATGGGCCCACCTACTTTAGCAATAGTGGTATGGACAATTCATAAGGGACCACAAGGTAGAAGACCGCTGGGATTCTGATCAGTTGCTCAGACCACAAGATGCTCTGTGGCTCAGCTGGGGAAGGAGTTGCCCAGGAGCCTTGGCAGCTAGACTTAGAAAAGCGCCGAATCAGAGCTTCCGGTAACTCTAGCAGTGGACCAAATTTAGTTTGTGTAAAACAAATTTTGGTGACCCTTAAGAACTGACTTGGGAGGTTGCTGGCAAGCAGCTCTTGGAAGTATGCACAACTGATGCATGTGGATTTGTCTTTGTGCAAGGAACCCAAGGAAGGAAGTAGGCACCCTGTCCACACTGAACCATTGCCCCTCAGCCTGTTGTTCTAGAACCTTCAGGGCTTTGGCTTGGGGTGCACACATGCAAGTGAAGGGTTCACATTAGGTATATTTCCTTCTAGAATGAAATGTATTTAGTTTCTCTAATGAGAATTTTTTGTTCGAAAATGAGGATAAGATGATGAATCAAATTTTGATTATTTCTTATCATGAGCACTTTGTCATTAAGGCCATTTTTTGCTGTACTCTCTAAATCAAGAGTCTTTTACTATGATAGGTAGAGTTACACTCAGGATGCCTGTGGTTTTCTTTGTTTTCCCAAATTCATTTAGGGTCAACTCAAGCACCCTACACCGAGACGAGCAGGATGTTCAAAGTTGATAAAATTGCCCCCCACCCTGCTCCTAACCTTCACCTAGGAGCTTAGGAAGGCCTACACAGTTCTAAAAAGACCCCTCCTCTGGGCTCCCCTGCCTTGTCCAGCTCAGTCCCCGCCATCGCTCCTCGGAGCACACACTGTGGCTGTCTGGCTCAGCGGCAGTGTCTGGTGCCTTGCTTGCTGGCTCCTGCCTGGGCCAGGAGGTCCCTCTGTAGGCAGGTGCCTCTGCAGGGAGCTCTGCAGAGAGTACGGGTGTCCAGGTTTGGCCGGTTCTAACAGGTACACATGCAGCCACTCCTTGGGGGGGTCCTCCTACCTCAGAGAGGCTGCACTGGCCCAGATGCAGGCTGAGGTCCCCACAGATCTGCCACTAGTGCCCCTCCTCTCAGAGCCCAGGGTCCTGTCACTGCATCCCGCTGTACCCTTCCCAGACACAAACACGAACAAGTTTCACTTCTTTCCTTTTTCAGGCAATGCTGTTCAATTTCTTCAGTGGGTCATGACCTTGGAAACAGGAAAGTCAGCTGAAACACAGTGACTGGTCACTGATCCACTGAGGTAAGGAGGGCCCAGGCCTCAGGAGCCTCTCTGGAAGGGAGAGCGCCACCAGTCCTCCTCTGTGTGCCTATGTTAGGGTGGGGTGGAAATACAACATCATTTCCCAACAGGTCACTTTCTCCAGAAAATCCTTAACAAGTCCGCCACCCACTGATGAGGTCCTGCTGGTCCCCAGTTAGCGACGTGCAGGCTCACCAAGCGTTCTGTGCTCGAATGCCTCTGGGCCAGCAGGCTCTCAAATGGAAGGGGGGAGCATGGGGTTATTTCAAGGGACCCACCAATCCACAAGCGTTATAGATTGACAGAATTCCTAAAATATCTCACATACATGTCTGGCCATTTTTCTCACATGTGTAGGTGCTATTGTGGGAACACAATAACAATTACTTAAGTACACTGATGATCCATGGTAGCTTCTTGTCATATGTGTTTTCTTAATCTGTGGACACAAAGTGAACAGCTGTTCTGTGGGTTGGTCTCCATTGTATATATGTAAAAGGTACTCGTGGAAAGAGCTGGGACCCCTAGTCCATGCCAAGGCTGTGCCCCCTGTCGTGGTCTGTCCTGGCTGCTGCTGTTTCCCGAGCGTTGTTTTGCCTTAACCGTGAGTTCAGTGATGATAGGAATCACACACTGTGGCCTGTCCCAGGCACTGTGGCCCTGTGCCTGACACTGTGGGCCGTATGTGCCTCAACATCCATTCAGTGAACACGTGAGCATCTGATCGGCAGCTCTAGCACCGGGGCCTCCCAAAGCTTCACCAGTGTTCGGCACTCCTCCAAGCCCAGCCCTGTCTGGTCCTTGTGCCAGAGACTGGAGATGCTAAAAGAAACTTCCAAATCATAAGCTGTCTCGCTTGTCAAAGATGCTATGGAAGCATCCAGTAATGTGGATGGACATCCTCCAACAAACAGGTTGGGTATAACCTCTGTGGTTTGGGTTTCAACAAGCTGAGGGACCCCTCAGGTCACTTCCCCAGGGTATTACCAACTGGGAAGCTCTGGCCCAGTTCCTGTTTCTAAAGAGTCCAGCAGTTTTCTCATGAGCTAAAGAGTCCACGATAGGCAGATGGTTTAGTAGAAAGAGCCCTGGATTAGGAGCAGCTGGGATCTGCTCTGTTTCTCAGTTGCTATTTGCTGTACAACCTGGTGCAAAGGACTCAACCACACTGGGCTGCAGTTTCCTCATCATACACAAAAGGGGAAGAATCAGTGGCCTGTCCACATCATTCGGCTTTTGTGAAAATTAACTGAGAATGTTGGCAAATGTACTTTACTAAAATGTGTGTTGTGCAAATGTACTTTACTTGAGGCAAATAATTATCATTCCTGTCTTTATTACCTTGCCCTGATGTGACTTCAGATTCCGGAAGTGCTGGACTTGCTAATCTCAGGCAGCCATGCCCTGCCAAGCCTACTGTGGAAAGATTGTAGATACCGACCCAGCTCTGAGAACTACCAACACTAGTGTCAAGTCTAGAAATCAGGACAATATTTGCCCTTGTCAATTGATTGAAAGAACAAATGGGTGTGTCCCCACTGTATGTAACTTACACAACGGTGTGTTATGTTGTGTACACCTTCATTAATCTTGGCAAGCTATGTGGGAACACAGTTTGAAAAATATTCAGTCACACTGCCCAGAACTCAAGGGCACCTCTTGAACTGCATGGCTATATACCTGGCCTCTTCACAAACCTCCTCCCTCCACTTTTGGGCTGCCATTGCTCCAGCCCTCACTTCCTACTGGCACACAGCCTACTTGAGAAGAAGGCCCCGACTGTACGGTCCTGGCTAGTCTCCAGGTTTTTGTGCCCCTTATCACATTCCAAGGGTTCCTGCCTTCCCAGAGGCTTCCTTCTTTAGGAACTGAATGGAGCAATGTGTATCTCTTTACGGAGCTTAGCATCAATAATTCCTGCCCTGAACTGGGAAATTCTTAGAAAGTCCACTGTATCAAAAGGCTAACCTGCCTGGAGATAAGTATGCTTCTTGGCGGTCACACATCTTTATGGGAGCAATAAAACTGTGTTGCCAAAGAGACAAACTGATGTAGTCAGGGCCTCTGAGGCACAGCTGTTGACCTTCTCAGCCAGACATTTCAGAAGATCCAGGGAGAAATGGTTTTGCCCCATTTTGTCATCATGCAGATTCTTGAGCTCAAACGGGCTTTGTGTTCAGGTGTGTGGCTGATGATCTTACTTGCCCACATCACCCCTCAGCTGGCACTCCCACTGTTACCATCCAGTCCAGCTTGTCTCCTCTCGGCATGTCCAGATATTAGGACCTTCTCCTCCTCGAATCCTGGCCACACTCTGTCCCTTTCATTCCATCAGATTATCTTAAGTATGGTAGAGTCAGGCTTCCTCAACTTCCTTCCTCTTGCCTCAAAATTCTCTCACAATCGTCTCTTGCCTTCTCCCCTCCCAACTTGGAAAAGAAAGTCTTTTTCCTTCTTTGCCCATTGGTCTCCGTCCCCACTGTCACCCTGACTTCAGCAACTCTCCCTTCTACCCTCTCCTTCCCCACGTTGGTGACACGAGTCTCTCAGGACTGTGTTTCCAGGGTGTGGAGCTGCATGGCCCGGGGCGGAAGAGCCCAGGGAGCATGGACAAGTCACTTAAGCCCAGCTTCAGTCTCCCCACCTGTCAAATGGAGAATGTGCGGATTTCATAGAGTTGCTGTGGTGACTGAATCACGGGGTTTGTGTTAGCACAGAGCACATGGCTGGGGCGCAATACTTGTTAACTACAGCTATTAGCATCAGTATAGCTCCCTCCCAAACTCCTTTACAGCGTTTTCTCATTGACGTCTACCCAGGTCTTATTGCAGCTCACCTTGGCATTTGCTTCTAACGCCATGACTTCAGCTGTCACTTCTATGTCTGTCACACCCCTGTCTAGACCTCCAGCCCTGACATTGCATTTGCAGTCCCTCCCTCGACAGGAACCAAGGTCAAGTCCCCACAGTTCTCACTCCAGCCTACCCCTCCAGCCAGGGTCCAAACCAGCAGCAGCAACGATGAGTATGAGTGCTCACCCACTCCACGCCGAGCTCTGTCTTGCATGCTTCATCTGCTGGTTAATTCCCTGCGCGGGAGGTACCACCTCCCTCATCGCCACCCAACTTTGAAATCCTGGGTCATTTTCGACACTTTCCTCTCTCCTGCTTGGCCTGTTGGTTCTACATCATCAATGCCTTTTCCATCTGCCGCTCCCCTCTACTCCCAAAGCCCACGGCCCTGGGTCTGGCGTTCCCAGCCTCTCGCCTGGTCTGTGGAGCAGCCTCCGAATCAGACTCCTCACCTCTACTATTCCCACCCCCTTCCATCCCTGCTGAAGGCCAGGCTCACTTCCTGCCACACAGCTGTGCTCAGGTCATGCTGCTGTCCAAGACGCTCCACTGCCGGCAGAATAGAAAGGAAGCCCATACTCGGCTAAAAATCCAAGCTCTTCACAACTGACCCTGCATCTTCCACCCCTCCCCCCCATCCTGCCACATGCTTGCTTTCCTGCCACTGACTTTTTTTTTTAAGATTTTTTTTTAATGTGGACCATTTTTTTTTTAGCATCTTTATTGCAGTATAATTGCTTTACAATGGTGTGTTAGTGTCTGCTTTATAACAAAGTGAATCAGCTATGCATATACATATATCCCCATCTCTCCTTCCTCTTGCATCTCCCTCCCACCCTCCCTATCCTGCCCCTCTAGGTGGTCACAAAGCACTGAGCTGATCTCCCTGTGCTATGCGGCTGCTTCCCACTAGCTATCTATTTTACATTTGGTAGTATATATAAGTCCATGCCACTCTCTCACTTCAAATGTGGACCAGTTTTAAAGTCTTTATTGAATTTGTTACAATATTGCTTCTGTTTTATGTTTTGGCTTTTTGGTTGCAAGACATGTGGGATCTTAGCTCCCCGACCAGGGATCGAACCCGCACCCCCTGCACTGGAAGGTGAGGTCTTAACCACTGGACCACCAGGGAAGTCCCCTGCCACTGACTCTTTCCTTACATCGTTTCTCAGTCTGAAACAGCTCTCCCTCCCTACATCCCCACCCCCAAATCCTAGCCAGTATTCAAACACCCAATCAATAGCCACTTCCTCTCTGGAGCCTTCCCGGTCTGCAGAGCCAGATTCTGAGGTTCCAGAGCCTTCCTGGGGCCCTTCTCATTCTGGTGCACAGCTGATTCCCCACCAGACTGAGTGCTCTTTGAAGGCAGGGGCTGTGTGTGTCTGATGCCTGGTTTACCTACTCTGCTTGGCTCAGAGCAGGGCCTCGGGAAATGCTAGTGAATGAATGAAGCAAAGAGTGAATTCAGTCAGGTGTAACCCTCAGCCCTTTGCCTCCAGCTGGGCCTGGTGAAATTACTATGCTGGCCAGCACGGAGTTAATGCTGAGTCCTCCTCTGATTCCACAAACTCTGGCCTCCTGCGGTGTTGAGGGCTTTGTGATCTGCACATTAATTAGGCTCTTAATGAAAACACAGACCTGAAAGCTCCCAGATGGGGGAGGAGTGAGTGTCATTGGCCACCGGGCTCCAGGATGTGACTTGGCCCAGGCAGCAGAGGGACCTCACCCCTGAATTCCAGCTCGGGCCCAGCAGGGTGCCTAGTGAGGCTCATGTCTGGGCGAAGGGTAATGATAACTTGAAAACGGCACCTTCACGGGCACCTTACTGTCAAGGACAGACCTGAATTAATTCAGGCCAAGCGACAGAGGCCCCAGGAGAAAACCTCCGTGAAGTTGGAAGAGTTTTCACGAGGATAACTGCCGTCTAGCATGTACTGGTAGGCAGCGCCCAACGGACACTCCCTTTAAACTTTAGCAACTGCCTATGTAATTTGGTAAAACCCCTCTGTATAACAAATTTCACAATATATACCAAGAATCTTAAAAATGACTGTACTCTTTGACCCAGTCACGAATCAAAGAGCCCACACATTTGGGGAAATGACTGTAAATGAAGGCAACTCTTTATGGACAAATTTGCTGATCACATCACTATTTTTAGAAGAGGAAAAACTGTAAACAACCTAAATGTTCACTAGTAGGAAGACTTCTAAATAATAAGTTTAATTGCATAGCTAACATTTATTGCGTTTTTTCAATGTACCAGACATTGTGCTAAGATCTTCCTGTGTTACATGTTATCCCATCCCATCCCAGTTATGAAGGAGCTACTCCTGTTACGCCTTTTATGCATATGAGTAAACTGAGGCTTGGCAACAACAGGTGGGGGTAAGATTAGAAGCAGGTGGCCTAACTCCAGAAACTGAATTCTTACTACACTGTATCATCCCTCTCAAAGTGTGTGTGTGTGTGTGTGTGTGTGTGTGCGTGTGTGCGTGTGTTTATTTGATGGAATATTGTACATCTATTTTAAATATTATCCATTTTAATTTTATAATTCTATTTTAGTAACATGGAAGATGCTTCTGTTTTACGTTGAATTAAGAACAGGATGTGAAACTGTCTATATAACATTAGTACAACCACTTAAAACATTTAATCCATGCATACAGAACAGGAAAAGGAAACATATTAATGTGTTAACGGTGACTGTATTTGGGTGGGTGGGCGCTTTCTCCCTCCACATTCAGACAGTCAGAATGAACTCAATGGCTTTATATTTGCACGTCTCCAGCGTGGCGTAGTCTCTCATAGCCCGTTGTCACCGCCTGGGGAAGTGGACTGGCAATTCTGGGGTAAAGCCACAAGCCATGATCTATCCCACAAGTCTTGCACAGGGTAGCCTGCAATTACCCATCTCAGCCCAGTTATCAGGGAGAGCGGGCCTGACTCAGAGCAGAGACCACAAGCTCGCAGCCAGCCACAGCCCCACACTGTCCAGCCCACACAATGCTTTGGGCTGCATGGTGTTACGTTGGTTGGTGTTTGGTTTTGTCTTTACTTGAATTATCTGACAATTTCCAGTTGGAAGACCCTGGGAAAATCTAGCTTTCTGCCTTCTCTTAAAAAGCAGAAGATCCAGGCCACGTGGCAACAGTCAGCCAGAGCAGGGTTGCAGCCACCCCTCCCACAGGATCTGGGCAGCTTGCAACTGTGCGCACCACTCCCGACTGCCTTCCCAGCACCAAGGCTGACACATGTGCTTGAACTGCTGTGTTTCTAACCGCAGAGTGATATGGAAAGTGAAGTATGTTCTGTGTTTCAATAAAAAGAGGAAAAACGAAACACAGGTTGGGAGGGCTGTAGGTGTCCCAAAAATGGAAAAGGGTCCATTTTCCAGGTACCTGTGCTTACTTATGTTACCTCCCTGGTCCCAGTGAGTCTTTGAGGTTTCTACCTCTGGCCAAGAGGGTCCCCGAGGAACAAGTGAAAGATAACTGCACCCTTCCTCATCTTCTGGAGAGACCCCTGGCGGAAAGTCCTGCCTGGTGACCCACTGCCTGCCTCCCATGCTTTACCCCCAGTAGGTGACCCTGACCAGCACCTGTAGTCGCCAAAGCCCTTTCCCCATGCATCTGGGGGGACAGTGGAAGGTAAGGAAGAGTGGGCCACGCAGAGCGGAGCTGCCCAAAGCCACAGAATTCAGACCCATCCCTCGAAGCCCACAAGCTATGCCCACTACTTGAACAATGTCATTTTGGAGACATCCTCCAAGTCCCCTTTCCTCCCTCAAAGTTTGCAACTGGTTTTGTACATGATGATTTTCTGCAAAGGCCCAGATATTACCAAAGTTGTCGTAGCCCCAGCTTCTACAAAACCCTGGGGCAGAAGCAGAAACAGCATCAGTGGGCTCTGAGCCAGTTGCCTGGGTCTGTATCCCAGCTCCACCTTCCACTAGGCCAGTGACCTCAGGCGGGTGATGGAATCTCTCTGTGCCTCAGTCTCCCCTTTGTAAATGTCTAGGAATTGGGTTGTCGTGAAGATTAAACACACACCAAGTTCTTCGCACAGTGCCTGGCGCATGGTGAGGGCTAAGTAAATACTGGCTGCTCGGCCCCCATGGCTGTGACTATTCTGGGTTAGTCCAGATCAGAGGCTCTAGGGGCACAGCTGAGGCGGACCCTCCAGTCTTGGTTTCTACCTTCCCTCCGCCCACTCAGGTCAACCGTTTTGTGTCCGCACTGCCAGCTAAGCCCCTGGGATCAGGCGCTAATGACTTGGAGCTTTGCAGGGCTGAGAAAAATCTGTGTGCAGGACCTCCCTTGGTCTCTTATTAAGAGCCTTCCCTGAGCTCCCCAAAGATCAGCTTCCTGGCACACACGGGAAGACAGAACAAACACATTTTCGTTTTCTGTTGCTGCCTCAAGTGGTTTACTTAAGAACCGGTTTCCTTCTGGCGCCATGCGGATAAACTTACAGCCTGAGGCCATGGTCCCGTCTGTACAGGAGTAGGGTCACGGAACCGCCTCCTGCCCAGATGCTGGAGGAGAGGGGGGGCACACCATCCCCATGTTCTCCCTGCTCAGCGGGCTTCTCCAGGAAACAAGGCTCCAGAAGGGTCCCGACTTCCTGGACGGGCAGTTCTAGAGAGTCCCAGCCCAGGTGGGCTGTGCCTCAGGCTCCCATGGCCCAGGAGAGCAGGCATGGGTGGCCCTCGGTGCTGCCCTAACCAGGTGTACAGTCCTGACCTCTACGCTCTCCTTCCACCCCTCCCACCACCTGCCCCGGAGCCCTTCCTGACCCCCAGCCTGGCTGAGAGCCCAACCCACTCCCTGCCACCCACCCTATTTGGAGTGGCCCAATTCCTGTCTGCCCGTCTGCTGGACAGAGCACTACAAGAGGGATGGAGCCTTCTGTTCATCGCTGTGTCCCCAGCACCTAGCCCTGAGCCTGGCACGCAGCAGGTACATAACTATTGTGTGTTGGGTAGATGGACAGGGCTAACAGTCATGCTGACCTCCCACTGTCGGGTGGATATTAAATGAGATGATGCACATTCAGCGCTTAACACAGTGTCAGGACACGATGTACACTTAGCCACTTTGGCAGCTGCTAATGGAGGCTGCTCAGCTCCCTCAAAGTGAGGCTCCTGCACTGGCTGTTCTGCTCCTATCCTTCCTCCAGTCTCCGGAGGCTTCTAGCCTGGCCTCAGGACCCCTGTAGCTCAGGCCTTAGCCTGCCAAGTCAGCCACCATTCTAGAACCCTCTGCAGGGAAAGTGTAGGTGGGCGAGGACAGAACAGAGAATGGAAGCAAACACTGTGAAGAAAGTTTACCAATTAACTTGCCTCCAAATGCCCCGGCATTTATTGAGAAACACCTTCCTTGGTGTCTAGGCTGGCTGAGGGCCCCCTCACACGTACACAAGCATGCCTACTCCTCTCTCTTCCCCTTCCATGGACAAGGTGCCCTGGTTGTGAAGGAGGTGGGGCTGCCCCCAGGAGCCTCATCACCGAGACTCTTGCAACATCTGGACCCCAAAGAGCTTTAAGGCTTATGGAGAGATTTCCTCTGCACCCTAGACTAACACAGCTTTTTGGAAGTAGACAGGATAGCGCAAAAAACCAGCCTGGGGGCCAGGACTCCTGGGTTCTAGGCCTGTCCACGACGCCCTTCATTTCTCTACATCTTTGCTTTTGCCTCTGGGATAGGACCAGATCAGTGAGCTTCAAACTCTTCTCAGAGGTGTGACCTCTTTGGTCAAACTGAGCTGTACCAAGACACGATTCAGTATGTCAGGTGGATGGAGGTAAGGACCTGCCTGCCCCGTGTCTCCCTGGGCGGCCCCCATGGGAGTATGCTCTGTGACCCTCTGGGTGAGCCAACCCGCTTGTTGCCCTGCATCTCCCCGCATGCTGACAGGGGCCCTGAGCACCCAGCAGGTGTGACTCGTGTTCTTGGGGTAGCAGGGACCCCTGTGAGGAGTATTAGCATTGTGCTCAGAGTGTGTGCAGACCTGCCCTGGACACCTCCCTGGCTGAGCAGGGAGTGCAGGCTGAATCGAGGAATCTGGGTTAGGGGCAGGAGAGGCACTGGCCTGGGATGCTCCTGAGCGAGCTTTTGGGGCTTCAGCCATGGGGCAGAGCCGACCCCCCCCCCACCTCTGTGGGCAGAGGGTTCACATGGAGGCCGTTCAGGAGGCTGCCAAGGAGAGGGGTCTTACCCATGAGATCTGTCAGGTATATATCTGAGGTGACAGGAGGGACCTGGGATGCAATCCTTCCATTATACAGAAAAGAGACCGAGGCCCAGGAAGGGATAATATCTTCCCTGAGGAGACAGAGTAAAATGAGAGCCAAGGACCAAACCCCAAGGTACTGAAATTTGTCTAAGACCCCCAGCTCAGCCTTCCTCTGGAGCTGGCACTATCTACTCTGCACAGCAAATGCCTTCCCACTCTTTCCATCCTCCTTTATCAAAACTGCTCCAGGAGGAGTCAGAAACCTCTTTCCCAGCAGGGAGGAGATGACAGCTCCAGCTCGCGGCGCAGGAGTAGCTACGTAGCACATAAGAAATGAAGCTCTGGGCTTCCCTGGTGGCGCAGTGGTTGAGAGTCCACCTGCCGATGCAGGGGACACAGGTTCGTGCCCCGGTCCAGGAAGATCCCACATGCCGCGGAGTGGCTGGGCCTGTGACCCGTGGCCGCTGAGCCTGCGCGTCCGGAGACTATGCTCCGCAACGGGAGAGGCCACAACAGTGAGAGCCCCGCGTACCGCAAAAAAAAAAAAAAAAAGAAAAAAAGAAAAAAAGAAATGAAGCTCTAATGGAACATCAAGGGTGAGGGAGGGGCGGCCCGCTTCATAGCCCTGCAGCCAGTCCAGCTTGAGGCCTCCCTGGCTGCACTCCCTGGTGTGTGTGTGGGGGTGGGGGCAGGTGTGGGTCTGAGACCTGGGCAGTCACACAGGGCCCCCCACTTGACAATGCTCTGCTGTCGCCCTTTTAAAATTCTTACTAATTTGTGATCAAAAGATCGCATTTTCATTTCACCCTGGGGGGCTGCAAGTTATGTAGCTGGTCCTGACTGCCCAGTCATTAACTGTGTGTCCTTGAATAAGCATCTTAACCTCTGGGAACTTCAGTTTTCTCATCTGTAAAATGGAAAAAATCACAGCACCTGCCTCAGAGAATTGTGCTGAAGACGAATTAAGAGAACCCACGCAGGGCTCTTTGCAGGCACCGGGCACGTAGAAAATCCTTAACCAGTGAGAGTTACCACTATAGATAAAATGATTCAACATAGATGCCCTGCTCCATAAAAAGATCATTAACCAAATTCCAGAGCTGGGAAACCAGGAAAGGGCCACAGGTCCCCAGACGCCAGGCCGCCTCCCCTGGCCGCTTACCTTCCCGAAATGGCTGTGTTTGCATCTGCAGCCGGATCTTGATGAGGTCCACGGGCGCACCCAGCCCTACAGAGACCACGCCAGCCACCGTGCTGGCTAGGAGCAGGTCAGACAGCACGCGGGGTGAGCCGGCCTCGGGCTCCTGGCACCGGTGGTGGCTGAGGAACCTCTGTGTGTTGCTGAAGACCCCAAACACCACTGAGTTGTAGACAGCGATGCTGGTGAGGGGGAAGGCCATGCCCTTGAAGAAGCCAAACACCTGTGGGGAGACCCAGGGGGAGGAAGCATGAGGGCCTATGCTGCCCTTGGCAGAGACCTTGCCCTCCTGGAGCCTGCAGGCTGGCAGGGGAGACCCCATAGGAGAAGCAAACCAGTACGTTGGTGGAAAGAATAAAAGAGGATGCTGATGTGAGGGGAGAGACAGGGGAGGGCGAGAGCATCCTTAACCCGAGGAGGAACCGGCTTCTGCATGAAGCTTTGGTTCCTGAGCCGTGATGTGCTGGGCCTGGAACCTGCATTTGTCACTGGAGTGGCAGTGTTCTTGGGCTGTGGCTGAGGGCAGCCCATGGAGCCCCAGTGGGTAGTGGGCTTACCAAGCACCACACACTCTTTCCTCATGTGTCACTCCAACAAAAGCATTCTCTGGGCACGTGCCAGGCCCTGGAGGACAACAAGAAAGTGACACTCTCCGCCCTCACTGAGCTCACAGTCTGGGGGCAGGGGAGGGGGGACCCAGACAAACTGACACGCAATTAAAATATAATGTGCTAAGCCTGTAGTGATGGGGTAAGAAGGGTCCCACAGCATCCCAGGGGCACCTGGGCCAGCATGTAGCTGGGTGCCCCGAGCATGGGAGTCTATTGGAAAAAAGCCAGAGGGGGAGTCCCCGGATGAACAGCATGAAGTGGCTTCTGTCCATACACACTGCGTTCTCAGCAAACACCACAGATGCTCCACCGAACCTGGAAAATTCCACAGGCTCTTCGAGGAGTCAGTGCAGCACACATGGCACCAAAGATGAAAAAGCACCGGGAAGCCATTGTAAAATCTCCAGGCTGTACTCAAACCCACTAATCCTGACCTGAATGCATGCCCCCTATTTGCAAGGAGCAGGACACCTCCTCACACAGGCGTCCACACACACATGTGCACGCAAACACATATGCACGCACGCACCATGCTTCAGCCTCTTCCTCTACAACAAGGTCCCTCAGATAACTTGAGACATCACTTAGCTCTGAGCTGCTGTGTGTCAGAGGAACGCCCACAGTCCCCACAGAAACCCCAGAGCGGAGATGCAGGCTGGCAGACACTGCGGAGAACATGTGCCAAAAAGGAGGCTCAACAGCTGCCATTCGGGGACGCGGGAATCGGACAACATTACCCCGGAACAACGAGTGCTGGGTTTACAGCGCTCACCCTGATTTTAAAGCAGACGATCAAGAGAGTCAGAACAACACCAGGACACAAGACATATTTTGACTGAAGAGAAGAACCTCCAGGTGCAGGCAGGAGGCTCCCGAGCTCCAGGGCACTTCCTAGGATGGAGCCTGCGGGGGGGACAGCAGTCAATAACGGGGCCACATTTCCAGTGACTCAAGGAAAAGCCCAGGGCTGCCACAGGGCTTACACCTGACTATTTCTTTAAACCAACAGGTCATTTCATTCTAAATTTTAAAATTTATTTTAAATTCCCCAAGGAGGAGCCTTGGAAAGTCTTCCAAAAGCACATACTCATTCTCAAGAAGGTCACCTGATGCTTCTTCTACAAAATGTTATTCAGAATTTCCCCTTTGCAGAGAAAACCCCTGGGTCCATGGTCTGGAGCGACCTGGGGTACAAGCCCGTTCGGGGTGTCTGGGATCAGAAGAGCCTGCTCCCCGCACCCTCCACCCCATGCTGGGATAAAGGGAGCCTGTGAACACATGGTTTACTGCCACACATTAGGTTTTGAAAACCTGGCAGGTCCTCCTGTTTTTGTAGGAATTTTCCACATTGTGGTTCTAAATGCCTCCGAATTTCTCCAGAGAGGTGACGCCAAACCAGCTTTTTTCCTCAATAACATCCCACTTGGGGGCAGGGTTAAGTTTAGGTAACACATAATATTTGAGGAGTGGTGTGAGATGAAGAGAGAAAATTGAGCCGAAGGTGATGAGCAGAATAAACAGGCCTCCTGCTGGGCGTGCCGGTGTGAGGGGCTGTGACCTCGGTCCCCAGGAGGAGACCCCACCCCGGGAGCACTTACGCTCTCCCTCCTGTACACAGTGCGGATGCAGCTAAGGGTGCTCCCGTAGCCAGTGCCGGCCTGCAGGCGAGCCTGCGGAGAAAGGCAAGGGCGTGAGGGCCAGCCGGAGACAGGTTACATCCCCACCTCCCTCACGGCTCTGGGCTCCCAGCACTGAAGCCCAGAGACGGGAAGCCCCTGCCCCATTGACCTCCAGGAAGGAGGCCTGGACTTCAGTCCTGGCCTGGCTGGCCTTGCATCCTCTACCTGCACCAAGTCCCGTTCCCACCTTGCTAAATGCAGCAGGAGTCCCCTTGGTCTGAGAGAAGAACAAAGGCCAGTGTGGTGTGCAAGAACAATGCTTGTGTGGGGACATACGATGCTGCTGCATCCTGAGTACAAAAAGCTAACCCGTGGCTCTGGCCCACCTGCTGTCCGTCAGTCTGCCCTCCTGAACACTGCCAGGAGCAACCTGCTCTTCCCATCTCCAGAACCCCTGCATCTCTCACCCTGATGATGGGCTGGGCCCCTCGCTGGCCTCCTGCTTCCCCCACCCCAACTCCTCTGCCTGTGTCTACACAACAGTCAGACTAATCTTTTCCAAACAACGATGAATGTTTGTCACTGCTGTTTCAAGCTCTCCAGTGGCCTCCCACCAAACTCAGAAGAAATTCCACCCTTAACCAGCACCCAGAAGCGTGGCTTTCACCACCTGCATGTCATTTCCTCCGCACCCGTTGGGCCTGCCACACGGCATGTTCCTGGATCCTGGAGCATCCGTTGCTTCTCACTTCCAGAACGTTCCACCTGCTTTCCTCCCCTGGAAGGCTCTTTCTCCAGCTTCTGCTCATCTCTTGGGTCTGAGCTTACATGCTGCAATGATGTGATCTGTTTGTCTGTTTACTTAGGGTTTATTTGGGCTCCCCCTCTGGGGCAGGGCCGTCTTGTATTTCCCTCTCGTCCCCGGAGCCGAGCGTGGCTGTGGCACTCGGCCCTTTGCACTGGCTACCCGAGGGGCCGGAAGGTGAAACTGTGGCATCCTCTAATGGAGGCTGGCTCTGGTGACTGGGGGCATCCGTAGACAGGCAGAGGGTCTGAGAAAAGCCACAGAAGAGCCCAGGGCACACCTCACTCTGGGTCTAGACCAGAGCAAAAGTCTGTCAGCTCTTGAGGAAGCTGCCACCGAGGCCAGCAGCACAGCTCAAGCCTCTAAGGACTCCAATTGCAACAGGAGCTAGCATTTATCATGCACCAACTGCATACTTGGGAAAACACTGGAAATCTTATGGAACTTTTCTCACAGAATCCCACAAATGCTCTGAGGCATGGATACTATCCCCACTTCACAGATGAAGAAAGCTGATTCCCTGTATATGTTTCCGATTGCTGCTGTAACAAATTATGATAAATTCAGTGGCTTAAAACAATGCAAATTTATTCTCTTACAGTGCTCTAGCTGGGCTATAGAGAGCTGAGCCCTGAGTAGAAAACCCTGGTCACATTGCATCAGACATAAACTTTAAATGCACCAGCTCTGCCAGGAGCCAGCAGTGAATCCTGACCCCAGCTCTACTGCCACCAAGTAGCCAGTGCTGGCTCTCCCACCTGTGGTGAGGCAGCTGCGGGCAGGGAATGAGTCTTTGACCCAGGTCAGCAGCCCAGATTCTTCTAGCTTGGCTCTCCCAGGGGCGAGCCTGGGAACCAGGAACAAGTCACTCATCTGCCTCCCCACACTCCAATGTGTGTATTCTTCAGGACAGGAGGGGATCGCTCACTGCTCTATCCTCACTGCACTTGACAATCCTCATGACAGCCCCACCGGGGAGGTGCTCTTTGCCCATTTTACAGACAAGGAAACCGAGGCTTGGGGAGGTTAAGTGCTGTGCCCTAGGCACAGGAGAGTATGTGGGAGGCTGGAGCTGGACTCCAGGTTATTCTGACTCTGAGGCTCTTGCCCAGACCTTTCTCAGTGAACAGGAACTCTAGAGAAAATGCCAGCCAGAATGAAGGAGGATGTTCTGGAGAGAAACAAGGGCCCCAGGCCACAGCCCTGGGCTGGACCCAAAGGCCAGCCATGTAAGCCAGCATCTTTAGGCTGAGACCCTCAGCAGAGAGGTTCTCAGGCTGAACAGAGACAAGGTTTTATGTATCAGGAAAGGTTCCCTGCAGAGGCTCAGGGGGCAGAGTGGAGAAAAGAAGGAGAGTCCTGGTCTTTACAGGTGACATGTGGCCAGGCTTGCCTGTGCCAGGGGCAGGGGATGAGGATGGGGGTTCCAACGAGCTCTACCCTCCCCTAACCAAGCTGCAGGTGAGGGAAGGATGCTCTACCAGGGAGAGACACTGGTTGCCTGGGTCAGAAATGTGGCTGTTAGGCCTGCTGGGGCAAGGACTAGACTGGCTTTGTCCACCACTGCTGCCCTGCCAGCCCCACAGTGCCTGCACAGAGAAAGCATCCAAGATGCATTTGATGTATGAGCAAAAGGCTGGGCCTGTGTGAGGGGCCAGGAAGTACCTTTAACTATTTAGACACATAGGATGACCTCCCCATCAAGAAGAGAGCAGGCCTGGGCTCTGACTGAGGAGGGGCCCACGGCCACGCAGGGAGGAAGATGGGGAGAAAGGGGACCACAGTGACCACTGGAGAAGGGCCTGGCAGGTCCTCGTTGTGCACGATCCTGGCACAGCGTTAGATACAAATGTGGAAGTCAGGGTGAGGAGGCGCTATTTGTGGCCACTTTCTCAGGGTTCAGCTGTTAGTGCTGGTCACCATGGGGACAGGTGGCAGGGGTAGGGGTGGACCCAAAGAATGTCCCTTTGTAACATCTCGCTCCTCAATGCTTCGATTTGTTGTATGACCTGAGGTGACACCCTTCCCCTTTCTGGGCCAGTTTTCCACACGTGTAGAACAAGAAGCGTGGATGACCCCAATGCCAGGTGGCTTTGCTGGCTCCGTCAAGTTATAACGGCTTCCCAGTCCCAACCTAAGTCTAGAGTCCTAACCTGAAGGTCAAGGCCTCCAAGGATTGAGTGCCGACCTACTGGTCCTGGATTCTGATCCGTAGCTGCTTTCAGAAACCTGATGCGTCAGCAGAAGTGGCCATGTTGGCCCTTCCGAAGCATGGCCCCCCCGGGCGGTGTCCCCACCTCACTGTCTTTGCCTGTGCCGTTCTCTGTGCCTGGAGTATCTTTTCCAATGGCCCAACCTTAGATTATGGGCCCAGATTCTGGTTCCTTCGCTCCATGGAGGCTTGCAGGAGAGCACTCACAGTGCCCCATCCCTCCCCTGCAGCTCATGAGAGCCTGGAGGCAGAAATGGAGCTTCACAAAAACAAAATCACTGCCCAGCAAGGACGGGGGAGCATTCCAACTGGGCCTCCTAGCGCTCCGCCCCCGTGGACTGGCACAGAGAGCCTGCCCTGCGCTGGTGGCTTTCTGGGGGTCAGAAACAGCAGGCACATTCCCGGAGTCAGACTCACTCCAGGCCCCTTTCCAAAAGGTAATGGCAACGTGGCTACCGTACCTTGACTGTGTCCAGAGGGTGGCCGACGATGACACTCGCTGCACCTGTGGATCAAAGAGGACGTCCTGGTTACTCAGTCCCTGGACTCCTCGCTTGTACTGGCTGGTTCTTAGGACAGAACAGAGGACTCAGACACTTACATTCACTTATTCAGTCAATGCCCAGTCACCAGAGGGGACAACCCCCACCCAGTGTGTTAGGCACAGGCTCACGCATGGAGGAAGGCAAGAAAATGGAGTAAAACCTGGGCCCTGCCTCAAGAAACAAGTACCCTAAAAAAAGGGAGGTAAAGGTGCCGGGATAACTGGGTACCCACATGCAAAAGAATAAACAGACCTCTACCTCATACTATATACAAAAGTTAAAAGAAACCAAAGACCTGAATGGAAGCACTGCAACTATAGAAATCATACGCTAAAATATAGGGGGAAATCTCCACGAATGGAGATTTGCAACAGATTCTTACATATGACAACAAAAGTACAAGCAACATAAGAAAAATTGGATAAATTGGATGTCATAACAATTAAAAACGTTTGTGTATAAAAGAACACTCTCAGGAAGGTAAAGAAACCTACAGAAGGGGGGGGGAATATTTGCAAATCGAACATTTGATAAGGGTCAAATATACAGAATATGTAAAGAACTCTAACAACTAAAAAGAAAAAAAACACTTTTTTAAGGGCAAAGGACTTGAATAGACATTTTTCCAAAGAAGATATACAAACAGCCAAGTAGATGAAAAGATGCTCAACATCATTGGTCATTAGGGAAATGCAAGTCAAAAGCACAGTGAGATTCTGCTTCACACCCACTAGGATGGCTATAATAAAAAAAAAAGAAAAGGAAAATAACAAGTATTCATGATGATATAGAGAAATTGGAACTCATATATATTGCTGGTGGAAATGTAAAATGGTCCAGCTGCCGTAGAAAACAGTTTGGCTTATTACAAAGTTAAACATAGGATTACCCTATAACCCAGGGATTCCACTGTTAGAAATATACCTAAAAGAACTGAAAACAGGCACTCAAACAAGTACATATTCACACATGTTTATAGCAGCACTATGCAAAAAAGCCAAAAGGTAAAAACAGCCCAATGTCCACTGCTGGATGAATGGCTAAATAAAATGTGGTGCATCCATACAATGGAATATTACTAGACATAAATAGGAATGAAGTACTGATACGTGCTGCAGTGTGGATGAACATGGAAAACATTATGCAAAGTGAAAGAGGCCAGACAAAAAAGGTCACATCCTGTATGATGCCATGTATATGAATTATCCAGAACAGGTAAATCCATAGAGACAGAGAGCAGATTAGTGATCGCAAGGGTTTGGAGGAGGGGAAATGGGGGTACCTGCTTAATGGGTCCAGAAACTTCCTTGGGCATGAGAAAAATGTTTTGGAACTAGATAGATGGTTGCACAACACCGTGAATGTACTAAATGTCACTGAATTGTATACTTTCAAATGATTAATTTTATGTTATGTGAGTTTCACCTCAAAAAAAAGAGGGAGGGTATGAAGAGAAAACCCAGAAACTTTTCAGGTACCTGCAGGTTATTTAGCTTTTCTACGCCTCCCTTTTAGCATGTGTAGTGGGAATAACATTAGCACCTACCCCACGGTTCCATTTTAAGAAGGAACTGAAGTAAAAAATGTAAAGGACCAGCAGAGCTTGGCACTTACAGGATGCTCAAAAGGGGCTGCCATCCCTATTGATTTTTTTTTTTTAAGAAGACCTCTTTGAAAAGGTGATGGATACTCTGGATCTTTTCAATGAAAAATGCCCATCCACACACACATTCACAAGGCCAGAACGATCCTGGAGGCAAGCAAGACCGCCCTGAGGCCATACCGCAGGAGGCAATGATTGTGAGATTGAAACAGGAGCCACATCCTTCTGAGACCAAGTCCCCGTCTGCTGATGAGGAAGAAGTGTCTGCTAGCAGGAGCGACTGCACCAGGTAGGGCAGATCAGGGGTCCTGGAATATTAGATATCTACAGGGCAGAGAGACCAGCTATTCCAGAACCAATGTTCCCTTGGTCTAGAACCTCCAGGCCCCTCTCAACCCCTCCTTCCCACAGAACGGGGCAGAGGCAGAAAGATGGTGGGCAGCGGAACGCCGGGCCATTCACTCTACAGGAACCCCTCCCTTCAGGGGAAGGAAGGAGCTCTGGTCCTCGGGCTCCGGCTGTATCCCTCAGCCCAGGGCAGCAGCCCCAGACCCAGCCTTGGGCCATTATCTCCCTGCACACTCATTAGTCCACCCATCTGAAAGCAGGGATACAAGATAAGAAACAGAATTATCAGGTCAGTGGTTTCCAAAATGTGAAGGATGTAATGGTGAAAGTTTATCATGACAGGTCACTGAGAGAGAAAGCAGCTATCGATGAGTACAGGGCTTAAAATGGCCCTGGTACCAGACTGTCTGGGTTGGAATCCTCGTGCTCATCCTAGATGTATGGTTTGGGGAGGGTCATTGAATTTCTCTGAGTATCCATTTCCTCATCTGTCAAATGGGGATGTGATGATAGCAGCTACCTCATTAGAGCTATAAAGGAATATACGTAGACATGAGACCACATATTGTATGATTCCGTTTATATAAAGTGTCCAGAAAACACTAATTTATAGAGCCTGAAAGTGGTTGCCCAGAGACAGAGGGAGGGGATGGAGTTTAATTGTAAATGGGCATGAGGGATCTTACTGGGGGATGAAATGTTCTAAAACTAGTTTATGGTAATGGTTGCACCACTTGGTGAAATTACTAAAAATCCCGAAATTGTACACTTGAAATGAGTGGATTTTATGATATGTAAAATAACCTCAATAAAGTTGCTTTAAAAGTATCCATGTAGCATTTAAACAGCACCTGACACTTAGGAAGTATTCACGGCTACTACATTCATGTTCATTTCATGGAAGCGAAAACAAAAACATACAAAACCATGTTGACATCAACAAAGTAAGGGCAATCTCAGAATAAAGGACAACCCACTACTTGCTGTGTGAGTTGGGGAGGGTCTCTGTGTCATCAGAGATTTTGAGCTACTCTGACAGTCTTACCCTCCAGGACATTTCTCAAACCAAGCCCCTGGCAAGCCCTACTGAAGTTGGTCTGACTATTTAAAGGGCAGCCGAGGAAAGCCTCTCCCTCCGAACAGCTGAAAGGTTGTCCGAAGAGGGTCTGGATGTGCCTGGTAGGTCCCTGGGCACAGTCCCCTGACTGGCAAAGTTAGGAGAGGCAGGTCTCAGCCCTACCCAAGGGAGCCTGTGCAACGGAACTGCCCCCAGGGAGAGGAATCACCTTTGCTTGGGAGGGTGAGAAGCAGGGGCCCTGCAGCCACCTGTCACCTGTGGGGGACAGACATGGACTCCTGCTAGGAGATGGGAGGGTGCCACCAGAAGGGGAACCACCCGGGATCCTAGCTGGTTAGTTGCTGTTTTCGTTTTTTTTTTTCTTTCCTACAAATCTCCTGGTCTCCATACCTAGAACACTTAGTGGGGCACAAACACGCTAGCCATAGCCTCTACCTGAGCGTCTCAGGATTTTACATTGGGGAGGGACTGCATTCGCCAACAGCTCTTTTCTGATGGTCCTCTTAGATGGAACCAAAAGAAAGGCTATATCTGACAATAAGCAAAGTCCCTCAGCCCCGCCCCCCCCAATAGCTGAGCAAAGAGGAGGGATAGACCTATTGGAAAGAGAAGAATGGAGAAGCAAGGCAATGGATACGACTATTGCCCAAGCAAACCCCAGGCTCAGCAGAGAGCGTCTCCAGGAGTGGTAGGAAGGGACCGGCGGACCCAACAGTGCCCGAGGAGAGGCATGACAGTTGGCTGTGGCTGAAAACGTGAAGGGTTCCTCCTATCTGGCAGCGGACACCTGCAGCCGGTGCTGGGCTCCCAGCTCTGCGCTCCGCTCCCCGCAGCCGGACGCCACAAGGGCCGGCCTGACCGCCAGGCCGGGCTCCGCATCCCGCGCGCGGGGGCGGGCGGCGGTCAAACGCCACCCTCACACACGAGTTCCTGTGAGCCCAGAGTCCCCAGACTCAGGTGCGCACCAGGGCGCCGAAGGGTGTGTACGCGCCGGGACGTTCCATTGGCTGTCCGCTTTGACCACTGGTTTAATCATTACAGGATCAAGTTCCGCGGACCCAAACTCTGAGGCAAATCGCAGGCTCGGGATGAATCTCCCTCGGGGTCGCGGCAGCAGGCGAGGAGCGGCAAGACCAGCCGGGCGGCGGGCAGCGAGCACCCAGGGCGCGTGTGGGCAGCGCCCGGGCGCGGAGCTCCCTGACCCGGCACGGCGTGGAAACTCCGCCTGCGCAACTCCCGGCTGACTCGCTCTTTTCCTCTCGGGCCGGGCTGTCCCGTCAGCGCACTCACCTCTGGGGGTCCCTCCCATCCGGGGATGCGCTCACCTCCGATCCAGCCCGCCACAAAGTCTTCCAGCTGGAAGTTGCCCATGGCCGGGGCCGCGGAGCCTCGCGTTCCCGGAGCCGGCTCGGTGCCCGTTCAGGGTCTGCTGGTCATGGCCCACGGGCGAGCGCGCCGGACGGGCGAAGTCAGGGACGCGGAGCTACCGGCAGGCAGGTCCTTCTCCACAACGGGTTCGGAATGGCTCGGAATCGCCGAAGCGCGCGGGCCGCCGGGCTCGCGCTCCAAGTGCCCGCGGGCAGCTGACATCACGCCCCCAGTAGACCTTAAAGGCGCAGCGCGCGGGCCGGGCGAGGGAGTGTCCACCGGTAGTTATGGTAGTTCTTCACATCTCCTCCGAGACACTGGAAATGATTTAGGGACATTTCTCAAAGTTCATGACAAGAGGTACAGAGGAAGGCTTTATCCGAGGTCCAGACGTATTTGATTACAAACACCAAGGTCTCTCTGTGATAGGATTATTTAGCTGGGTGGACACATCCTCTTTTTAGCGAAAACAGAGCTGAAATAATTATAATTGAATGTCCAACTATCAACTAAACCAGAAGTTCTCAATTCTTTGAGCTGATTGAAAGCCATGGACAGTTTCTCTATAAAATACAAAGGACACACAATCTTCCATAACAACTTTAGTGGTCAGGGGCTCTTCTCTCGCCTGTACTCCACACCTTTCTCTAGCCCCCAGGTTTCAAAACCCTATCTATTCCTGAATTACTGAAATAATGTGTGGAAAGCACCTAGCCCAGGGGCAGGCTCCAAATCAGCGCTAAGTAAGTACTCGCTCTTAATAATGTTCAACATTTCCTGGGCACTGACATCGGGCCCCCTTCACTGTACCTGGGCTTACCCCTCACAGCAGCCCTGTGAGATGGGTGTTATTATTATCCTCATTCCTAGGGAAATGATTGTATGACACATAGATTTTAATCATTTAGAAAACTGGTCCAGATTAGGAGACGAAAGTTGTCGCACCTGAGTTATAGGTTTAGCTGTGTGAGGACAGATTTGAGCTTTTTCCTAGGAGATCCGGCTGCCACGGTGGAGAGCCCAGGGGAGACCCCACCCAGACTTGAAGGTCCTGCAGCACCCCCGGCTGAGGGCACACAGCCCCCTGCTGAGAGCACCCCGGGCCAGGTGGGAATTTCCAGAGCCCTGAAAACTCTCAGCCTGCCCCTGGCCAGGCTTTCAGGAGGGATGGGGCTAGCCTGGAAATTTCCTCTGAGAGCTGCCTGGGCGTGAGGTCTGGGTGGCCAGGCAGCTCACTGTGCCCCTGGAAGTGCCTGCCTTGAAGCTCCCCGAAGCCGCTGATGCCCCACCCACAAAGCCTCCAGGGCTCTCTGAGCCAGTCCCCACCCCCTGCGGACAAGCAGACCCAAACCCAGCTCAGCCTCCTCGGCTCAAACACTTCTGACCAGCCTGCAAACGCACTCCCCGCACGCCCCAGACAAGCACAGGGAGCCAGAGCTGCCTTGCCCTGAGGATGTTTTCAAGCCACAGTCTTGTGCAAAGTCTTACTTCCTCACTCCCCCTCACAGCAGCTGTGAGCAGGCACTGGGGGTCATCCCTGCGATGGTCACTTTTATGTGTCAACTTGGCTGCGTGACACTACCCAGTGATTTGATCAAACGCTCATCCAGGTGTTGCCGGGAAGGGATTCTGTGGAGGTGACGACCAACTGATTTTAAGTCTGGGAGCTCATCCTTGATAATCTGGGTCAGCTTCGTCCAGTCAGCCGAAAGCCTTTAGAGCAAAATGGACGTTTCCCTGAGAAAGAAATGCCACCTGTGGGATGAGCATTTCCAGCCGGCCAGCCTGCCCTCCAGATGTCACACTTGCCCAGCCGGACCCTACAATTATGTAACATAGAATCTCCCTCTGCTTCTGTTTCTCTGGTAGAACCCTAACTGTGTACACCTGTAAAATAGAGACGAGGCGGCTCGTAGGAGACTCAGGGAGGTTTCATGAAAGCCTAACCAGTCAGGGGGTCTCATGCCCCCCAGCTGTGAGCTGCTGGAGAAATTCTAGAGACAGCCTTGCTCTGGACCTCTCTCCACACACTTCTCACCCCACCCTCCACTTTCCTATCCCGCCCCTTGTCCTGAAATGGTGCTTCACGGTGTGCCCATGTCTCCCTGAGCCTGTGCTGACCCCCATCAGCCACGGGCTCTCTCTTCCCTGTCTCACCCCCAGGCAGTGATGCTTATTGACATTCCAGCCACATCCTAGGCCCTGGCCCCAGAGCAAGCAAGACCTGGAAGGCCAGGGTCTGACTCTGCAGGGGCCCAGCTCCCTCCAGGCCCAGGCTCAGCCTGAGCCAGCCCGGAAGGAAGGCAGAGGGGGTGGTCACATCTCTCTCAGACTTCCTCTCTGTAGGCAGCCCTGCACCCAGCCAGGTCCCAGCTGGAGGCCCATGCTTGCTGGGAAATGTGACCTGGCTACGTGGAGGTGCTTTTGGTCCAGTGAGAGCTCCCTGGCCTCCCTCCAAGAAGGAGGAGGACTGGTGTACCTCAGTGTCCTGCTAGTTTCCAGCAGGGACCCAGTCGTAGCACCTGGGATTGCAAAAAATGGTGAGGGTTAATGTCTGAAGGAAGGGGCCTCTGCTGGGCCTCTCCCACTGGCACATTTATGTCACATCATCAAGACCATCATGGTGTGGAAGCTGCCCAGGGCTCCTTCTTCCAAAGCAAGACAAAGTTTGCCACTGAGGCTTGACCTGAAAAGGGCTGAGAGGAGTGGGGCTACCAGTAGCACCTCTCCCCCCTCACCATGCTCTGCCCTGCCATGCTTGGGACGTGTGCCAGGACAGTTATGAGAAACGAAAGGTCTCCAAAGAGTGGTCACTGTGTGAACTCACCTTGAAGCCAGTCCACAGGTGGAGAGCCTGCCAGTTCACCAAGGCCTGCCTGCTCTTTTGGAGGACCACCTAGAGGGTGCCAGGCGGATTGTCGTCCCCTCAGTCCTGTGTTGGCACCAAGTAAGAAAGCCTTGAGTTGGCAGGCAGAGGCTCCGGAGCCCTGGGACAGCCTCCCGGGCCCAGAAAGCGGCTGCTTGAACTGCTAATGAGCTGCAGCAGAGCGGAGGGTGTGGGCTCCTTTCCAGAAGGCACCTCTGCGCTCCATTCCCAAATGTGGGCCACAGATCTGCCCAGCAGGCACACCTACAAGGGAGGTAGGGGGAGGGCCCAGGTCTGGTCTCGTGGCAGCCAACGGCCTGGCCAGAGAATCCTAGACCCAGCAGAACGCTGTCTCTGGGGAGGGCTCTGAGCTGCTACTTGTTCCTGGCTTCCCTGCTTTGGAGCAGCATTTGTAGTGCTGCCATGCACACTTGTATTCCGCCCTTGGGAGAGAGCAGGTAAAGCAACTGAGGCACAGAGAGATCAACTCCCTCGGTTGCTAGGGTCAGAAAGAAACCCAATTTCCTTTCTTCTTCAGCTCCTTCCCCAAAGATAACCCCCAGAGCATCTTCCACCACAGTGGGGATCGGCAGGTGGGCGGTGCTGACAGTCTGATAACGAGTGGTGCATTTCCCATTCCTCATTTGCCCTTTCAGGTAAACAGTTTCCCAAGCACCTAGTCTGTGTCAGTCTCTGCTCTTGGGAAGGGCTCTGGCAGAGAGGGGACCATTTGCCTGAGATGCTACATGGGGGTGGCTGTGAGAGCACTGAGGGGAGTCAAGTGTCAGTCAGCAGTCAGGGAAGGCCCCCCACTCCCCCCCGCCCCCGGCTCCCAGCCTGCAGCCTCCTGGCTGCACCCTGAGTCTCTCCAGCCCCATGGCTCCACCTCCTTGGCCAAGCCCAGGTCCCCCACCTGCTACACCTGGGCCAGGTGCTCCCACCTGATACCCCGTGGCAGAGACCCAGCCCTGCTCCCTGCTCTCCTCTGTCTTCTGGAAGCTTGCCCTCACCCGGTGGGGCGGCCTTTCTCCCTGACTACTGCGCTCTCCCTCCTTCTCTCTGTCCGCAGTACTCACTTCCTGCCCCTCGTTCTGTTTGGGGACTCTCAGGGCCCTCACCTGGACCCTCTCCCAGCCATACCCATCACCTCTCAGATCACAACCTCGACACCTCATCTCCTACCTGTCTCTCCTCTCCTCAACTCCTCTACTTGAAGAGTAGATGGCCCCATGTCATCTCTAACTCAGCACATCCTTTTATGGACTCTTTGTTTAACTAACTCTCTATCCCTCCAGTGCCCCACCCAGCTGGCCACCCAAACCAGACGCTGGGCATCACCCTCAATTCTGCGCTCTCCCCCAAGGCCTCATTCCGTCAGCTGTGAAGTCCAGGGTCCATCTCCTCCCTGGCCCCGACATCCATCCCTCTCTGACGTCTCCCAATGTGGCTCAGCCCAGCCCTGTGCCTCTGCCTGTCTGGATCATGGTGGACAGAAGCCCCTGGGTCCCTCTGCCCCAATCCTCTGTCGCTCCAGCAGCTGCCACAGTGAGCTTCTGAGACCTTGAATCTGTTCCTGCTCTCCGGCTGACAGACCTCCAATGACTCCCCACGGCCTTGAGTCTAGTTCCACTTCCTTAGCTTGGCATGTGAGGGTCTGTGGGCCTGGGTCCGGCTGCCTTTCCACTTCTCACCTCCTACCACCCCAGCCCTCCCCTCAGGCCAAAGCCCCAGCTGAGAAGTATGTGCTGCACGCCCCACACGCTTTTCACATGTGTGCCCGCCCACATGTTCCCTTGCTGGGAACGCCCTTTTCCCCACTTCTTCTCTAGCTAACCCTCACACCTTACTCCTTTGAAACTCAGCTCAGCTTCTCCTGATAGCCCTTCCTTGAAGCACTGACGGCCCACTCCATGCTGGATCTGCTATCTTTCAACTGTATTTCCAGAACATTCCAGGCATATGCATAGCACTGCCGTCACGCTCTATGGATTATAGTCTGCCTTCCCGTCAGGACTGTGGACACGCCGAGAAGAGGGCACTGCCTTATTCTCCTCTGGACCTGCAGAGCCTGGCAGAGGCCTGGTGGACATCACTGCTCAGCGGGCCTTAAAAAGGAAGGCCATGGAGACCAAGTCTGAAGGGCCTGCTGACTGCTGGCAGTCAAAGAGGGAGTCTTGATACAAGGCAGAGCAGAAGAGACCAGGGTCTTTCTTGGCGTGTCACAGAAGCCCGGCTCCTTGCAGGCCCTCAAAAGTTCCAGATGCTTTTCCAGCTCAGGGCCTTTGCACTAATCGCTCCCTCTGCTTGCAGCTCCCTCCTCTTGCCATCCTCAAGGCCAGCTCTACCTCCCTCAGGACTAAGCTGAAACAGCCCCTGCAGAGAGGGCTCTCCCATTGCCCCTCTCGAGGCTCCCTGCTTCTCCTTCCAGCCCTCGCCGTGTTGGCCAGTCTTTGTGCAATGCCTGGGAGGCCCAGGAGGGTAGGAGCTGTCCGCCTTGTCCACTGTCGCTGCATTCTAAGCCCCTGCTGCAGAGCAGGTGAACGGTAATGACTAATGATTGAGTGCGAATGAATGAATGAATGAATGCTTTGTCTTTCTTCTTTGCTTGTTTGTACCTGCTGCACCACTCCTGTGCCGACCTCAGACAATGGGAGCTCTGGGGTCCCTTCCCTGACTCTGATGAGTGATTTTGAAGGTGCCACTGGAGTTTCTCATTTGGCGCAGGATTCGTTCTTTTACTGACAGTTCTTTGAGAGAGTCTGTTCAGAGCATGTTCTGTATTTGGTCCAGTGCCCCTTCAATTTGATGCTCCAAGTCAAGTAACAGAGGCGAGTGGCTGTGAAATGAGGGGGCAAAACAGCTGCTGGGAGGCTGGGAGGCTGGGCTGCCTGGGCTCTGCTTCTGGTGCTGCTGCTCACTGGGCACCTTGGGCAAGTCCAGGGCTCAATTTCCCCTCTGCTTTTTGTAGAGTAGAGACGGGCCTCCTCAGTGTCCAGAGAAGTCTAAAGTTCTGGGCCATGGAGATGCCGGCTGTGGGTGTCTTCTTAAGATCTGTCAGCAGAGGGCGCTGCTGCACAGCACTTGGAACTCCCAGGAGGAAAGGACAGGCTTGGCTGCAGCAGGGGGAGAGGTTCCTGGCCCAGTTTCCCTGGCACTGGGCTGGCAGAGTCAGAGCCAGTATACACTTGGGCAACGGAAGATGCACTGACACGGGAGGCTCAGGAGGAGTCTGAGGGTGCCAGAGCGGACCTCTGAGGGGCTTGATGTGGACCCATCTGAGGCTTCCTGGGAGCTGACTCTGTACTTGGAGGGAGAGCCCCCAGTAAGAAGAGGTGACACCTCCATCTCTTCACCTGCCTTGACTCATCCAGGCCTCAGATTTACCAGGTTCTTTTCCACCTCAGGGCTCCAAGCTGGGCCAGTGCTATATGTTCCTCCTACACTAGCTCATCAAATTCTGTGAGGCAATTCCCTACTTTGCAGGTGAGAAGAATGAAGTTCAGATTAGTTAAGCAATTTCTCCAAACCCACACAAAACCTCCGTGAGTGGAGGATTAAGGCTTCACACCTTTTGTTTGACTCCAGGACCCAGCTCATAACCGAGGTGCTGCCTCCTGGTCAAGCCTCAGAAAGTGGAGGTGACTTTCCCCAAAGCCCTGCCCCCTCCCTGCCCTGGCCCCTGTGCATAAATGTCCTAACTTCTCTGACTCAGCTTCTCCACCATCAGGGAGATGGTATTAACCTTTGCCAACTACGCTCACATTCTTAGGTTTGCTGGAGCAGATGTCTCAGGAATCAAGGGGAGCGCCCCGGGCTGCCCTCAGTCCTTGCCTCCCTGCCAGGGTCCTGTGGGCTGAGATGGCTCTGTGCACATCTGAGAACAAGGCAAGCCTGCCCTTTCCTTCTCAGCTGATGGGCATAAGCGGGCTTGTGCTGAGGACAAGCGGAGGCCGCGCAAGTCGGGGACCAGGAAATCTGGGATTGAGGGATTTCCTCAGGAGAAGAGGGGTGTGGGGTGGGCGATGGCGGGGGGACTCCACTGCAGCTCTTGAGGTCACATCCAGCGGCCCCTGCTGAGCAGTGCTGTGTGCTGAACTGCCTGGGGTGCAGAGAGCTGGTGACTCGGTTGGTGAGAGAGGAGTCTGTGTTGGGAATGGCGGCCCCATCTCTGCCACTGTGCGGCGAGTCTCCTCCACCAGCCGGCTCAAACTTCAGGGGCAGAACTCTGAGGAAGACCAGGAAACCTCATCTCATGCCTGAGATGAAAAGAAAAGGAGCCAGACTCTGAAGTCTCAGGAAGGAGCTGGTCCTAAAAAGACGATCTGGATTTTGGCCTGCGGAGGCAGTAGAGAGGGCATCCATCACATCACAGGTAGAGGGCAGAGCTGAGTGACCCCAGGCAGGAGAGAGCACGGGAGCCAAAGAGCTCGCCTGCTGTGGGAGAGGAGGCTGAAGGCTTGGAGTCTGAGCTCCAGGGCCCTGGCTGGCCAGGTGACTCTGTGGGCGGTGGCATCTGCTGTCTATCGGCGGTCCGCAGTCCTCCTGCTGCCCCTGTGAGTGGACGGAGGACCCATCTGGGGGCTAGCTGCATCTCACCTGGACACACCTCCCTGGCCCACCCTGAGGTGGGCCTGGGCTCCTTGCACACCAGCCTTGCTTTCTGTGGGAACCTGGCGGGCTTGCCTGGGGAGGCTGAGGCCTGTGCTGGTCCAGCCTCTCAGAAGGGCTGTGGTGTCCCTTCGCTCCCCTCACCCAGCACACGCACAGCACACACTCGTCAGCCTCTGGGTGGGGGTGGGGCGTGGGCACGAGAACCAGCAACGTGTTCCGTCCGCAGAGATGGCACAGGTCTCCCCACTTGCTGTGCGTCTCTGGATGCACTCTTCCTTCCCGACCTCAGTTTCTCCATCTATTAAAAGAAAGGCCAGACTTAAGACCCCACACCTCAAAGAAAGAGACGGGGTGACAAAACTCTCAGCTTGGAACCCACCCAAAACCACTGCTGTCTGCTCCAGGGTCAGTGTGAACATGGCAAGGAGGAACTTCCTGTTTTTAAGAGAGGGGTGACTTAAAGGACTCCAAGGACATCTCATTTTTGATGCAAGTACAAAGAAAAAACTTAAAAGAACAAAATCTCAAAACCATGTGGATTCAATTTTCTCCAAAGTAGAGATTTCCTAAGTGACAAATCTGTAGCCAGGGAGAAGGCTGAGGGGAACCAGCCTTAAATGAGGTACCAAACCACTTGGGGAGGGGCGTGCAGAAGGGAAATTGCTCACTGCCTCATGCCTTACATGGTTCTGCTGCAGCCGGGTCTCCCAGCAAAGCAGCCGAGCTCCGGCTCTGCCCCTGCCTGTCACTTCTTCCAGCCCCCTCTCCACCTTCTCCTGAGGAGCTCCACCTTTTTCCTCTTGCATGCAGCCTCCGAAGGTGCCTCAGAATGACCAAGGAGGCTTCCATCCCCCTTCCTCCACTCCTCCCCTAAGTTTAGGCCCCATAAAACCAGAATGTGTCCCCTTTTCTGCCCTTATTGATGCCTCATCCATTCATCCAACAATGAATGCTTGAGTATCTCCCATGAACTAGGCATAATGCTGGGTTATGTGTTATCTTAGCACATCCCTCCCAAGTACAGTGTTAATGCCACTTCCCTCTGATGCCGCACCCCAACTCCAGGGACTGCTTTGGTGAATGAGCCCTCTCTCCCCACGAATCCCCAGCATTTGGCACTATGCCTTATATTAGAGCATATGGTAGCCCATCTTCCAGGATGGTCCCCAGTGCTTCTTACCATTCATGCCCTTGTGAGGTCTCTTTCTATACTGAATTAGAGCTCACCTGTGTGGCCAACAGACTATGGCAGAGGTAAAAATATGTGACTTCTGAGGCTCAGTTGTTAATAGGCATTACAGCTTCTGTCTTGGTCTCTGGGATCACTTGCTCTGGGGAAGCCAGTTACCATGTTGCGTGGCTGCTCAAGCAGCCTTGTGGAGGGGCCCACGAGGTGAGGAGCTGAGGCCTCCTGCCAGGAACCGGCACCAGTTTGCCAGCCATGTGAGGGAGGAAGCAGATCCTCCAGGCCCAGTCAAGCCTTCAGATGACTGCAGCCCTGTCCAACACCTTAACTGCAGCTTCCCGAGCGACCTCAAGCCACAATCACCCAGCCAAGCTGCTCCCAGATTCCTGAACCTTAATGCTGTGAGAAATTGTGTTTATTGTTATGTTAAGCCCCCAAGTTTTGAGATAATTTATTACAAGGAAATAGACATCTAATACAAGCATAATAGTTAAGAGCATGGACTCCAGAGCTAGATAGTGTTTAGATCCTAGCTCTAAAGCTTTCCATCTCTGTATTCTTTGGTTGGCCATTTAATCTCCCTGAGCCTGGACATCCTCCTCTGTAAAATGGGGTTGCTAACTGTACCTAACCAAAGTCAAAATCAGTGTGTTAAATCATGTACAGTGCTCAGCACTGTGGTTGGTGCACAGTAAACACTCAACGAAAGTTAACTCACCATTGTTCCGGCCTCTGCGTCCTCATGGGTGCTCATGTCTGCATCGGCACAGAGCAGCTCCTGGCCAGTGCCAGCTGGATGGATAAGAAGCAAATTGCTCTTGCAGAGAAGCCCATCCGCTTACCCAGGATCTCTCTGCCCCAGATCCTTCCTGCAAACCACTCCCTCAAGAGAGCTCTCAGTCTTGAAAAGCTCCAGGGTCTCTTCAGCCCTGGCACTTGGCTGCAGGGCTCCCAGCCCTACCTGTGCTCTCTACAAGCCCCACACACGGACCGAGGGAGCCGTACCTGGGACCCAGCTCGGAGAACACAAAGAAAGAGTGGCACCCCGCCCTGGTTTCTAACTCACACCCAGACACCTCCCAACTGTTTGAGGGCGCTGAGGGCTCAAGGATGCCAGCCAGCACAGACCCAGCCCAGACTCGGCCCTGAGGAACGCACAAGGGACCAGGCCAATTCCCCCACTCCAAGAGCAAAGCCAAGGAGTCTTCCAGCAAGGGCACCTAGATTTCGTCCATCATACTCCCAACCCCAAGTCCCCCAGCCCAAAGGGAATTCACAGGAAATATCAAAAAGTGGATTTTTTTAGAAGAAATTCTTCCACGTACCTGAAGTGTGACCGACTGGTTTATTTCCCCTCCTCCTCAACTTCCTCATCCTCAGGAAGAGTGGGGAGGAGGTGCAGGCATTCCCCTGGTGCAGGAACAGGAATCAGCCATCAGGGGCGTGTGGGTCATGGAATCAGCGCCGCGGGACAGACTGGCTGTGAAGGTGGGACATGACGTGTATGACTGGGCACTCAAGGACAGTGTCAAACAGAAGCTGACGTCCGTGTGCTCAGTCCCAGGAGTGGGTGGGGTGGGCGGACACACCCATGTGTCCTCATCCTATGTGCTTCAGCCTCAGGGCCCTCTGCTGTGGTGCGTGGAGGGAACCTGGAGTTGGGGCACCAGACAGCACATCCACAGAGTCCAAGAAGGCAGGGCCTCAGCAGATATGTGCTGTGTCGCTGTGTCCTGCCTGCTGCTCCAAAGAGGAGGAAGCTGGGGAAGGAAAGGCAGAGGGGCAGTGAGGAAAGGAGAGCTGGGGGTGGGTCCAAGGGAGCCTGGCAGGCAGCAGCTGGCTCTGTCCTTGCTGTGTAAAGACTCACGGAGGAGGGGCATGTGGGGAAGTGCTCAAGCACTCAGCCCCCCCCCCACCCCACCCCCGGTCAGACAGACCTGGGTGTGAATCCCAGCTCCTCTGTTGGTGAGCTGTGCGAGCTCGGGCATGTTACTTAACCTCTCTGAGCCTGTTTTTTCAACTGTAGAATGGCGATGACACAAGTGTATGCCCCTAAGGATTATGGAGATGGTCTCTGTGAGGTGCCTAGTCCATAGTAAATGCTCAATACACGGAAGCCACAGGTATTACTTCACAGCATCAAATTAGTGCACCAACGCCAACCCTTGTAGTCAAATGATTTATTTACAAACTCGTCTCTGGTCTCTGCGCCTCCCAGGTGTCCAGCCAGCCCTGCCCCTTCTGCTTAGTGGAGGCACTTTTGGGGCAGCTGCTCTCCACTGGGCAGGTTTCCCAGCTAGGATAGATGAGTGGAAGCAGCCGGGGTGGGAGGGTCACTTCCTGGGGGTGGGGCTGAACATAGGGTACAGGCTGAGCTCTCCCCTCTGCTGAGTCACACCCCAGGGTAGAGCCACTGGCTAGCAGGGTGCAGGGTCTTCTTTCCAGCCCAACAGGGGAGCCTGCCGGGGCTTGGGGTCCTCCCGCCGGGAGGGAAAGTGAAGGCCTGAAGGCTGCAGTCCCAGGCCAGCTCCAGGTCCAGGGCGAACTGAGCTCTGGGAACCTCACCGCCAGCCATTTCACCGCCTGTGAGCTAATCATCAGGGGCCGGGGGCCGTTCTTCGGTGGCCCCTGCCGGCCCCAGCGCCTGCTCCGGCGCAGTGAGGCCGCACCAGGCCCGGGCAGCTTCCCTGGGGACTCCTGGCCCCAAAGCGGACAGGCGGGAGGCCCAGGGCTCGTGCGCAGACACTCCTCAGGGCTTCTGTAGTAAGGCACGAATCCTGGAGCACACAGGGCCTGGCCCCCGAAAGCAACGTCGCTGGAGACAGGCGCATCCAAGCCGCTGTCACGGGAGTGCCCTATTGAGACCAGCAGGGTGGGGCAGCGAGTCGGTGAGTGAGAGAGCCCAGAGATGAGGTCTGGGCCTGCCGGGCCAGCCTGGGTCAGCAGGAGACAAGATGGTCAGCCAGGCTCCCAGGATTGGCCTGTGCCTCCACTCCACAGTAGCGTAGGGGAAGAAGCCAGGGCCGTACCTTCTACAGAAGGGAAGCACTCAGCGATGTGATGTCACTCAGCCCTCCCAGGGCTCCCAGCTGGGATTAGAACCCACGCATCCCACCTCCTCCATCCTGCAGTCACAGGGCAAGTTGCCGGCTTTGTGGGGCTAGAGTGGCTTTAGGAACTCTGGAGGGCATGGGCTTTGGGTCAAATCCCAGGATTGCTCTTGCTAGCAGTGTCTTTGGCCAAGTCGCTTAACTTCTCCAAGGCTCATTCCATAAAACGGGAATAATAACAAGATCTACCTCATAGGACTATTACTAGGAAAAATGAAATGACACACACGAATCATTTATCTGGGAGCCTAAGGACTAAACAAATAGTGGCTACTATTACTTTCTGTCTTTTATAAGGAAACTGAGGGTCATGAGGCTTAAAACACATTCTCGGAGCAAGTGGCCGAGCTGGGATTGAGGCAGCCTGCCTCCAGGCTCTGTGCCCTTATCTAACAACACGCTGCTCCAGGAGCCCCAACCGACCCCGGGGGCCTGGTCAAGCCTCCTGGGGTGTGTGGCCCTGGGACAGAGGTCTGCCAGGGCCCGCAGTGCTGCATCCTCTGTGGCCTCCCCAACTCACAGAACACCTGCCGCTGACTGTCGTCCTGCAGCAGCAGCAAGCCTGCAGCTCCCTCCTGGTGGGTGGGTCACGGGAGCCTGAACACCACCTGCCAGGAAGCGCCAGGCTGGGAAAACTCTCCTCCTTGGAGCGGTAGTGAGGGAAGAAGCCACTGGGCAGTTCTGAGTCCTCCCCTCTGATACTCTGGTCTCCTCCTTGGTCCCTGCAAACCTCAGGCCGCGGGGACAGCTCCTCCTCAGCCAGGAGCTGCCCGTAGGTGCGGAAGAAGGGCAGGTACTCCAAGGTCACCAGGGGCCCATGGGAGAGGTCAAGGTTGCTGTGGGGCTCACTGCCCCTTGAACCGGTGGCCTGCAGTTGCCGGGATGGGGACTCTGGGTCGTCCTCCTGCAGGAGGCTCTGAGAGGGCAAGACTCTGGGCTCAGCCTCGCAGCTCTTCTGGGACGTCTGGGAAGAGAAGGGAGTTCCATCTGTCACTGCACCCAACTCCCCCAGCCTCCCCAGCTCTCACCCCAGCTCCTGCCTACATTGGAGGCCAGAGGGGTTTTCCAAATGCGGCTGTCCTCGTTACAACCCAGGGTGGCTCCCATCCAGGGTCGGCTTACCCACAAGCCTCACCTGCAAGGTCCCCGCGGGACACACCATCCTTCTTGCCCTTCGTCAGTAACACCAAGCAGGTACTGCTTTAGAGCCTGTGCTCTAAAGACTCTCTTAGACTCTCAGCTCAGAGGAGCCTTCCCAGCCCCTGCCTCCCCCACGTGACTCCGGATCACTTCGCCCTTCACTTCTGCACTGAAGCATTTTTCTTAGTCATTGGTCTGCCTGCTCCGTGTGTGCGGTGGTCTTTGTCTGGTGTTCCTGGCTCATTGTAGGCACTCAGCCTATGCTTTTCCAACAAATGATCAGTCTAGTCTGCTGACTCTCAGTGCATCTCATATGCCCTTCACTCTGTCCAGTCCAGCCACATAGACCTTCTCTAGGTGCTTCTTACTTGCCAAGCATCCTCTTGCCACAGGGCCTTTGCACTTGCTAATGCTCCTGCTTGGAATCTCTCCCCTCTCCTTCTTCCTAGTTGACAACTTCTCCAGCTCTTGGCTTAAGGTCTCTTCCTGTACCCCCCTGGTCTGCTTGCATCACTCTACCATTGACTCCCACCATCCTGATTCCTCTCATTCAAGGCACCAATTCCTCTGCTGTGAAACATTCGTCTGCATGATTACTTGATTAATGCCTTTCATCCTACAATTTATAAAGTCCACCAAGGCAAGGCCCATCTGTCTTCCATATCCCTGGAGCCTAGAAGAGCCCTGGCACACAGTAGATACCAAATATTGGAAGAAATGAAAGGAAGGTTGGAGGGAAGGAAAGAGGAAGAAAGAAAGAGTACTGAACTGGGCTTGGCCAGGAGCAAAGTCTTTGCCAGACTCAATGTCGACAGCAGGGAGAAGCCATTTCTTGTGGGGAGGGTGGGGTGGAGAACGAGGAATTACTTCCCAGGCCCTGAGGGAACATAGGGACCCAGAGCACCTGTCAGTGAAAAGCCAGCCCATGCTCCACCTTTGCCTGTCAGGGCCACGAGTACATGGTGGGGTCCATGGGGTATATGTGTGGCCTCTGGGCCCCTATTGGAGGACCCTCCCAATAGGAGGGTCCTGCTGTGGTCTGGCCGAGGCCTTCTTGATCCTTGATGGGGACTCTGGGCCTGAGTGCCCCTCCCTCACCAAAGGCCATGTGGTGGCACACACTCCTGTGTGCAGCTTGAGCCCACGGTCCCCATCGTAAGTCTTAACCCTTGCTAAATGCCTGCTGTCCTGCTGACTGCAACTTCCTGGAGAGTGGGTACCAGGCCCTCTTCTGAGTTCCACGTGTCTCGCTCACGCCACCTTTGCTGAGTTTCTACCACTCCCCAGACACCCCATGGGCACTGCGCTGGGCAGTCCTCTCTCTCCAGGAACCCTAAAGAGGCCTGTGAGGAAAGACTTGCCTTTCCAGCTTTGTTGTGCCAAAGAGACAGGACAGACTAGTAGCAGTGCCGGGGTTTGAGCCCGAGTCTGCCCTGCTCTGAAGCCTGTGGTCTTCTCACTGTGACTTACACGGCATCGTGGGTTGAACCGTGTCCCCCACAAGAAATGAGGTCCTAACCCCTGGTACCTGTGAATGAGACCTTATTTGGAAATAGGCTCTTTGCAGATGGAACCCAGTTAAGATGAGGTCATCCTGGATTAGAGTGGACCCTTAATCCAATGACTGGTGTCCTTATAAGATGAGGGAAATTTGGATACAGACACAGGGAGAATGTCACATGACAATGGAGGCAGAGACTGAAGAGATGCTGCCACAAGCCAAGAAATGCCAAGGATCGCCAGCAACCATCAGAAGCCAGGAGAGAGGCAAGGAGCAGATTCTCCCTCTGAGCCCCGAAGAAGGAACCCTGCCCACACCTTGATTTTCGCTCCTAGACCTCAGAACTGTGAGAGAATAAATCTGCGTTGTGTGAAGCCACCCAGTTTGTGGTGACTTGCTTCGGCA
The DNA here is from genome assembly GCF_059928025.1 of Delphinapterus leucas. NCBI lineage: Eukaryota > Metazoa > Chordata > Mammalia > Artiodactyla > Monodontidae > Delphinapterus > Delphinapterus leucas. The sequence goes on along the minus strand of NC_143131.1, from coordinate 114,403,289 downwards.
GCCCTAGGACACTAGTTCACGCAGGTTGGCTGGATGGCTGGTTGCGTGGATGAAGGGATCTGGCATAAGGATGGAGACTGGCAGCACTCTCCCAGCCCCACCTGGCGAGCAGCTTGTGGGGAGAGGCCCATCGCCATGACGGCAGCCCCCTCTGTGGGCTGGGCTCACCTAGGCCTTACCCTTCCTGCCATGTGGTAGTGCTGGCCCAGCGTGGACCTCCCTGCCGGGGGCCAGCAGATCTCCTGAACCGCAGCCTTTCCTGCCTGGGTCCTGGCTCCACTTCACCATCCAGGCCTGGATTGAAGGAGGCCAGGTGTGCCTCCAGGTCCCCAGAGGGGCTCGGCAAAATGGCACGCGCACAATGCTGCTTGCGCTGTCCCTGGGACACCGCCTCCAGAGGCCGTTCCAGAGTCAGCAGTAGCCCCAAGTCATGACAAGATCAAGTCTCATCTTCAGAGTCGGGCTGAAAAGACAGAGCCTCCTCAGCAGGTGCCTTCCTCCTGACCTCTCCTTCCCCCTAGCAAATCCCCCTCTGCCTGTCAGAGAAGATTCCATCGTGAAGTCACAAGGCCTGGTGCCAGGCAAGAAAGCCAGATGGCTCTGTTACCATGGAGACTCCTGCCCAAGCGCCCAACAGCTGGGATCATCACCTGCCTCCTAGTTCAGCTTAATCCAGCTCTCCCCCAGAGACTCAGGGGGACAAAGGGAAGGCGGACATCTTCTGTAATCAGATCAGTTCTCCACGATGGGGCCAGTGAGCTTGCTCAGGGACTTGTGCCCCGAGACTCGTGGAGTCCCCCAGGGCCTCTGGCAGGAGGTGAGGAGGAGTCCCAAGGACTGCCGCCCAGGGCGTCTGGACGTCTCCTTACCTGGGGGCCCCAGTCCCCCCGGGGATGCAGCCGAGACCTGGATCTCTGCTCTCCATCCCAGCAGCCCCTCCTGTGTTGTCCTTCCCTGGTCACCAGTGAGCACGACGTGAGACGGCTGTGGAAGGACTGATTATGCCAAATGCCTGCTTTCTCCCGTGGAGCCAGCAGCCCCGGCTTCTCTCCCAGGTCACCTCCCAAGTGTCCCACCCTCTGGGTGATTCCCACATGCAGTCCTCACCACAGACTTTCAAGTCAGAAAGTGCATCACTGTTAGGCCATTTTACAGATTGGAGAGTTGAGCCTCAGCACTAGGACAGCCTGGAGAAGAGGACTTCAGAGTTACACTTTAGCCTGAGGGCTCAAGACAGGAGAGCCCCAGCCCACCATGGGGAAGCCACAAGGTCTGGACGTCTCCAGGACCTCAGGCTTCCGCAGTGCAGGATTCCAGGCAAAGCGTGACCCAGCAGACCCCCCGGGGGCCCAGGCAGGTCTCCCTCATCTCTCTGCCCTGGGACCCATGGGCTGCTGGGCCATTTAAGCCCACTTTTCTCTTTTAATAGACTTAACTCTCGAATCCATGTGGAAGTGATTTTTTGTAAGTGGTAATAGATAAGGCTCTAATTTTATTTTATCCTTTGAATGGTTAGTCAGTTGACTCAACATCATTTATGAATAATTTGTTTCTCCCCCAACCTGATTTGAAATACCAAAGTAAACCCACATTCTAAGTTCTTAACTATTTCAAACACAAGTCAGTTTCTCGAATTTATTGCTCTGTCCCTCTCTTTGTCTCTCTTTGTACCAATACCATATTGTTTTGATCGCTTTAGTTTTATCATAATTTCAATTCATGTTATACAGTCATCTTTTAAAACATCAACTTTATCAAGGTCTAATTTACATACACTAAAAAGTATATGGTTCACCAATACCAATCAATCTATACACTAATGTAACAACCCCAGAATTAATATACAGAAGTACTTCAGGTAATCCTCTCTCTGCTTCCCAACCCCAAGCAACCACTGATTTGCTTTTTGATGCTACTGATTCATTTTGGAATCGCACAATACGTATTCTTTTGTGTGAAGCTTTTTATTCCACATTTGAAGATTCATCCCTGTTGTGGCACTGTTCACTCCTTTTTATCAATGAGCAGTACACCATCGTATGGCGTTTATCCAGTCATCTGTGTAGAGGCGTTTCCGTCATTTCCATTATAAAGATGCTCTGAATAGGTACAGGACTTTATGTGGGCATAGTCTTCATTTCTCTTAGGTAAATACCTTGGATGCGCGTAGCTTGATCACGTGGTAAGTGCATGTTTAACTAAATAAGACACTGCCACACTATTTCCAAAATGGTTGTACCATTTTTACATTCTCAAAAGCAATGTATGAACATTCTAGTTGCTTCACATTCTTGCCATCACTTTAAAATTTTTGCCATTCTAGTGGGTATATAGTGGTATGTTATTATGGTTTTAATTTGCATTAATTACTAACGACACTTAGCATCTTTTCACGTGCATGTTGTCAATTTATGTATCTTCATTTGCAAGCGTCCAAATGTTTTGCCAATTTTAACAACTTTATTATCATTAAAGTACTATAAACTGCATCTATTCAAAGTGTACAATTTGATAAGTCTTCACTTACGTCCACACCTGAGAAGCCATTACCACAGTCAGGTTAACAAATATTTTTATCAACCCCCCCAAATTTCCTCTGGCACTTCTGTAATCTCTCCTTCCCTCCAGGTCCATCCCCAGGCAACTATGACCTGTTGTCACTAGAGATTATTTTTCATATCCTTACCCTTTTGGGAGTTGGTAGAGCCTCTTGAATATGTCAATTTATGTCTTTCACCATATTTGGGAAGCTTTAGGCCAAATATTCTTCAAGTATTTTTTTCCCAGTTTACTTCTCCTCTCCCTCTGGGACTCCAATGACACATATGTTACTTTTAAAATATATATTTTCCCCCAGATCCCTGGGGCTCTGCTCATTTTTTTTCTAATTTTCTTTTTTCTCTGATCCTCGGATTGTGTAATTTCTATCGATTTCTTCAAGTTTACAGGTTTTTCCTCTGGTCATCACCAGTCTGCTGTTGAAATCATCCAGTGAACTTTTTAATTTCAGATTTTGTATTTTTCAGTTCTAATAATTCCATCTGGTTCTTTTTTTATAGTTTTTATTTCTCTGCTGAGAACTTCTACCCTTTTATTCATTCTGAATTTTTTTTTAACCTGATGGAGCATGGTTATAAAAGCTTCTTTGAAGCCTTTGATAATTCCAACACATGGGTTACCTTGAAGCTGGCATCTCTTGTCTTTTCCCTTGAGAACTGGCCACATTTTTCTGGTTCTTTGTATGCTGGGTAATTTTGAAATGTCCTGGACATGGTGACTATTACGTTGTGTAGATTTGGGTCCTGTAGAGCATCCTGTGGAGACAGTTGATTTTTTTGTTTTAGAAGGCAGTCAACTCTGTTAGGTTCAAGCTGCAAGTTCTGTCTTACCTTCTGTACGCCGTGGTTCAAATCTGAGTTCACTTTTCTAAGCCTTTGCTGTGTTGTGTTGTAGTGGTGGCTTGGGTCTGTCCTGAACTTACATTATTTAGTGATTAGGCTAAAAATATGTGTCCCTGAAATCATACAACTCATTTTAAAAAGTTTTTATGCACACGGTTTAAACCTGACTTTGGTTCTCAAAGCTTGGCTGTGCTGGTTTGGGTCTGTCCCACTCATGTGTATCTCAGGGGTTAGGTCAACACTTGTATGCAGGTTTGAAGAATTAAGGGACCTCTTTTCTGGCTCTCTCTCTCCTCCTGGATTTCCCCCACACTCTCTGTCCTTCCAGGGTCCCCCTCCTTCCACTGTTGCTTTTGCTACTGTGCTCATGGAGTTTGCCCTCTAGGCAAAGCAGAGAGACAGACAGACACAGAGACACAGAGAGAAAAAGAAGGAACCTAGTAAAACTACCCCTGCATGGATCACTTGTCCAAGTTTTGACTCTCCTCCACAACCTGTTTCATCTACTTTCTAGAGTTCTCAGGTAGTTGGTTTTTGTATCTTGTTCAGAATCTTTAGTCATAATCAACGGGAAGAATGAACGATAGTGACCTTACATTATCACGCTAGAAAAGGAAACTCCTTTTCAAAATATCTTTTTTTTTTTTTTTTTTTTTTTGCGGTATGCGGGCCTCTCACTGCTGTGGCCTCTCCCATTGCGGAGCACAGGCTCCGGACGCGCAGGCTCAGCGGCCATGGCTCACGGGCCCAGCCGCTCCGCGGCACGCGGGATCCTCCCGGACCAGGGCACGAACCCGTGTTCCCTGCATCGGCAGGCGGACTCCCAACCACTGTGCCACCAGGGAAGCCCCAAAATATCTTTTCTGTAAGGTTGTCTGTCTTATTGTTATGTTGTAAGAGCTTTTATATATGCTGGATACAAGTCTTTTGTCAGAAATATGTATCGTGAATATTTTCTACCAAGCTGTGTCTCGCCTTTTCATTTTCTTAACAATGCCTTTCTAGGGAACAGCAGTTTTTAAATTTGATGAAATCTATTTTTTTTTCATTTGTGCTTTTGGAATCCTAAGAAATCTTTGCCTATCCCAAGATTGTGAAGATTTATTTCTGTTTTCTTCTGGAAGCTCTATAGCTTTAGCTTTTATATTTTGAACTATGATTCTTTTGAGTTAACTGACATGATTTGAGGTGGGGATCAAGATTTATTTTTCCATTCGGCTATCCATTATGCCAACACTACTTGTTGAAAAGATTTTCCTTTCCCCCATTGAAATACTCCAGCACCTTTGTCAAAGCTCAGTCATAGATGTGTGGGTCCATACATCCTGGACGCTCTGTTCTGTTTTGTTGATCCATACCACACTGCCTTGATTACTGTGATCAGAGTTTCTCAATCTTGGCACTACTGACATCTTGAGCCAGATGATTCTTTGCTGTGAGGGCTATTCTGTGCATTGTAGGATGTTTAACAGCATCCCTGGCCTCTACTCACTGGGTGCTAGTAGCACCCCTTCCCCTGAGTTATGACAACCGAAAATGTCTCCAGACATTGCCAGATGTCCCCTGGGGGGAAAATAGTTTTCAGTTGTGAACCATTGCTATAAATTTACTATATTCCTTGAAATCAGCTACAGGAGTCTGTCAGCTTTGGTCATTTGAAAAAATATTTTACATTTTTAAAATATAAAAATAAAAACATACTGTAGGTCCTTTGCATTTTCATATAAATTTATGTTAACTTCTAAATATTTCAAGTTTTATATATATATATTTTTAGTTAATAAAATATACACTTTTGAGTGTACAGATCTATGAATTTTGACAAATGCACACGAACATGTAATCATGACCTTAATCAAAATATAGAACAGTTCACCTCCTACACTGTTGGTGGAAATGTAAATTGGTACAGCCACTATGGAGAACAGTATGGAGGTTTCTTAAAAAACTAAAAATAGAGTTACCACATGATCCTGCAATCCCACTCCTGGACATATATCGAGAGAAAACTATAATTCAAAAAGATACATGCACCCCAATGTTCATTGCAGCACTATTTACAATAGGCAAGACATGAAATTAATCTAAATGTCCATCGACAGACGAATGGATCAAGAAGATGTGGTACATATATACAATGGAATATTACTCAGCCATAAGAAAGAATGAAATAATGCCATTTGCAGCAACATGGAAGGACCAAGAGATTATCATACTAAGTGAAGTAAGTCAGACAAAGACAAGTATCATATGATATTGCTTATAAGTGGAATCTAAAAAAAAAAAGAGAGAGAGATACAAATTATCTTTTTTACAAAACAGAAATAGACCCACAGATGTAGAAAACAAACTTATGGTTACCAAAGGGGAAAGGAGGGTGGGAAGGGATAAATTAGGAGTTTGGGATTAACATATACACACTACTATATATAAAATAGAAAACCAACAAGGACCTGCTGTGTAGCACGGGGAACTGTACTCAATATTTTGTAATAACCTATAAAGAAGAAGAATCCAAAAGACAAAAAGATATACATGTATGTATAACTGAATCACTTTGCTGTACACCTGAAACTAACACAACATTGTAAATCAACTATACCTCAATAAAAAACACATAGAACAGTCTAATTATCCCCCCCAAAACCCCTTTTGCCCAGTGGTGTTCTGGTAAACCAGCTCTCAAAAACAAACAACACAACCAAGCCCTGATGGGAGTGTCTGCTGATTTCCTTGGTGTAGGTACTCCCACCTGGCTGATTCCAAGATGCTAACATGGCACGGCTCAATGTGGGCTTGGGAAGAGAGGTGCAGACTGGGCTCCTGTGAGGTGGTACCTGGTACCTCCTGGCCACCATTCATTGTACCCCTAGGTAGAAGGCATCCCCTTCTCCTCACCCCCATTTAACCACTGATCTGTTATCTGTCCCTTTGGTTTTTGCCTTTCCCCTAAAATCACACAAAAGGAATCATATGCAAGTTCTGGTTATCTCATCTTTCTTGAACATCCGTCTCTGCCTTCCCGACTCAGAGAGACTGAGGCACTGCATGAGTATCCCCTCCCTGCTGCATTTTAAAAAGGGTCTTCAGGGGGACAGCTGTGGTGATTTTAGGGCTCACCTCCTTTGTTCCCCTTCTTGCCTGAATCACTGTCCTGCATTTTCTGTTTTCCATTGTCTTAAAATAGTGGTTTCCTGGTTTATCCACTTTCCTATTTGTTCACAGTGGGAGGGCAAATTTAGTACTAGTTACACTTCGGCAATGAAGAGAACCAATTTTCAATAGTCACATTTATTTGCATGGTTATTCTATGCCAGGAACCATGTTGATCATTTTTCATTGATTATTTCCACTTAATAATCCTAGCGGGTATGTAAAGAGAAGAAAATGAAGTTTAAAAAGGTTAAGAATGTATTGAGTAATCAATGGCCACTATTAAGTGGCAGAGCTGGAATTCAAACTTAGGCAGTTAGACTCCAAAGCCAAAGTACTTAATCACTTTGCCATTGAAGAATGATTTCAGGTGACACACAGGGGAATAGTTTTTATTTTGATAGCAAATATATTTAATTTAATGTATATTAGAAAAAATATAATTATCACATCAAAGCTATGATTTTATAGATATTTTTGCTTGGGACAAGGTAGATTTTCTTTCAATAAAAATATGAGTCTTTAAATATCGGTATCATAGGTTGTAATCAGATGCGGAAAGAACGTGGAGGAGATGTGAGAATGTCTGTGCTGTGGGACACAGACACTACACTTTGTCCCTTCTGGTTTGGTGAATGTGGTTTCAGGCTGGCCTGTGTCCGTGTTTATCTGTCGATGTGGATGACGATAACTAATTTTACGTAAAGGAAATCATGTATCACAAGTTGTTTTCTTCGTTTCATAACGCGTGTTAGACTTTGCCCTAACCCATAAATATAGAGTTTAAGGCCAGCCCCTCAGGCTTTTCTGTGGGGTTGATGCCCTTTTTACCTGGAAGACATTTCAGGTGACTTTTAGAGAGCCACCTCCCCATGAATGCTGTGCAAGTCCAGGGTTCTGGGATTTCTGTGGCAAACCCTCAGCCATCTCGGCCCACACAGAGCCCCGGAGAAGATGCATCCAACTCACTGTACGAGCCAGAGCGTACTCAAACTGCAAGTGTTTGGTCCAGCAGAGCCCCTATCCCTGGGCCCATCCCCTGGGCGCTGCTGCCAGTTCACAAGGCATTGGCCTTCCTGGCCTCACTGAATCCTCACTGGATCCTCACACTTGTGACCAGCAGAGCATCATCAGGCCCAGAGATGGGGACTGTCTTATCCAGGTAGAGCCAGGACTCAGCACCAGGCACTGTGCTGAGGAAGCACTTTAAAAACCCTCATAATCCCAGGGGCAGGGACTCAGAGCGCAGGTGTGGAGATTCTCATTCCAGCTCAGTGTGGCTAAGCGTCTCGGGCCAGGCCCTTGCCTCCGGAGCCTGTGCTTCTAGCCCTTGCTCTGGAGGCAGAGCGTGCTCTCTGCCCAGACAGATTACAGTCTAGATGGGGAGGGACATCAGCGCTCCCTATGCCTCATGCCTCATCTGTGTAACAGGGACCATGTGACCGTCTTGCAGGAGGTTTGAAATTCAGATTTGAAGGGACACATGGTCCCTGTGCTGCTAAAGTCCAGGTGGAGTTTGGAGAAAGCAGAGATTCGATAAGATGGGAGTGGTCAGCTAAGGGAACAGAGCAAAGGGTGCAGAGCTAAGGCCCAGAGTGCAGAGACCTGCATGGGTAGCCCATGCTCAGTGAGATGTCAGCTCAAAACCTGGAGCTCAGGGCTTCCCTGGTGGCGCAGTGGTTGAGGGTCCGCCTGCAGATGCAGGGGACACGGGTTCGTGCCCCAGTCCGGGAAGGTCCCACATGCTGCGGAGCGGCTGGGCCCATGAGCCATGGCCGCTGAGCCTGTGCGTCCGGAGCCTGTGCTCTGCAACGGGAGAGGCCACAACAGTGAGGGGCCTGCGTACCGCAAAAAAAAAACCAAAAAAAAACCTGGAGCTCAACTATAGTGTGGATTCTGTTTCAATTGCCAACTTGATTTTTCTTTGTTGGAAAAAATACTCCACCACATTTGTGTCTTTGGCGGTCAGAATTGTCCTTTGTGTTTTCCTCCTCCTGCCAGAAGTGACACCTTTATCACCCTGAAGCTGCTCTTAGGCGGCCTGAGGTCACTCTGTCAGGAGAAACTGAGGGCTTTGGTCCTAAGTCCCTCACCTGGGGTGCGTCCAGGAGCAGAACTTTCCTCCCACCGTTTGGGGGTGTTCTCCCCTTTCCCCCATGATCCTGGTGTCTCCCTCCTTCTCTCCCCCCAGGATTTTCTTACTTTCTACTGTTTTTCAGGAAAAGCTCCAATAAAGTTCCTGTTCTAAACCATCTCAGGGCAGGAGCATGCCACTGGTACCTGCAGCTTTCAAGAATGTGAACTCCCCTGGTACCTTTAACATTGTTTATTTCTTTTTGAAAGGACTGATGAAGTGTTTAATTTCCCCTTTCAGCTGGGCCCCCAGATGAGCTGCTCAACTAGCCCCTCTTCCAATTCAGATAAGAAGTTTGTCAGAAGGACAAACTTTCACCTAAGAGGACTGTCTGCTTTTCAATGCTGGCAAATCAAAGACGTACTTTTTTTTTTTTTTTTTTTTGCGGTACGCGGGCCTCTCACTGTTGTGGCCCCTCCCGTCACGGAGCAACAGGCTCCGGACGCGCAGGCTCAGCGGCCATGGCTCACGGGCCCAGCCGCTCCGCGGCATGTGGGGTCTTCCCGGACCGGGGCACGAACCTGTGTCCCCTGCATCGGCAGGCGGACTCTCAACCACTGCGCTGCCAGGGAAGCCCAAAGACGTACTTTTATACATACCAGTCACAGTAACAGACGGGTGCCACTAAGGGTTTACGGCTCTTACCCAAGTCCTCCTCTTTCTCCGACCCTTGCCTCCCCCTACATTCTGGTCATCATATCTCTTACCTATCATACAGTGCCATGTGGATCCCTCCTGTGGGGCCTCCATGTCACCTATGAACTGTTCCTTCTTGGGGATCTACTTCTGACCTGTTCCCCAGTCATGCTCATTCAGACCCTTAAAACTCTTACCCCAGGCAACTGCAGCCTCTTTCAGCTGATCCCAACCTCAGACACTCCCCTGCCAACCTAACCTGCTCCCAGACTTCTCCTTCTAAAATTCGGATTTTATCCTATCACTCCCTTGCTCAAAAATCTTTGGTGGCTCCCTCTTGCTTAGGAAACCAAATCCAAACTCTCTGGCCTGGCATTCTAGGCCCTTCATCATCTAGCTTCCTCTCTCCACTAAGCAAGTGCCCCCTCCGGCCCATTGGACTTGCACTGCCCCTAACAGACCCGGCACATTGCCCCCTGTGCCTTCTCTCACACGGCAACCCTACTCCCACCTGAGCAAGCCAGTAGCCTTCCTCCAAGAAACCTCCCGGGTGGCCACAGGTGCTCTATTAGCCTTCTTGGGCTAATACAATCCCACAGACTGGGTGACTTAAACACTCAAATTTATTTTCTCACAGTCCTGGAGGCTGGAAGTCTGAAGTCGAGGTAGAGGCAGGGTTGATTTCTTTTGAGGCCTTTCTCCTTGACTTGTAGATGGGTCCCTTCCCCCCGTGTCTTCACGACTTTCCCTCTGTGCGTGTCCATGCCCCCATCTCCTCTTATAAGGACACCAGCCATACTGGATTAGGCCCCCTCTGAATGACCTCATTTTGCCTTCATTATCTCTTTAAAGACCCTCTCTCCAAATTACATTTGAAGGTACTAGGAGTTAGGGCTCTAACATATGAATTTGGGGGGGATACAATTCAGCTTATAACAGGTCCTCATACTTCTTCTGTCCCGCTTTCTCAGACTGTATTACAGAGAGAATGGCCTCCTTCTGCCTCCCCGAATGCCCAGAGCTTCTCTAGTGCTTTCCCTGTCCCCTGTCCCCTGCAGGGAGTTTGTCTCTAGCCATCTCTGAGTCTCAGAGTCCTCAGCTGTAAAATGGGGATAATAACAGCCTAAGCTTGTGACAAGAATTAATTTAGAGAACAGTCATAAATGGTAAGAATAGTGCCTGGAATATAGTAACCTCCCCACCAAATGACAGTGATGATTACTGTCACCTCTCCTGTGAGTCCACAGGCTCCTGGTGCACCGTAAACCTCTCAGCTTACAAGACCTAGACAGGGACATGAAGAGTGACCTGTCCCACAGGGATGCCATGGCTCTGAGGACACGGGACAGGAATCTCTAAAGTGATAGATAGATACATAGATACATAGACAGATAGAAAGGAATATTGTATAAATTATACATACAATCTCACATTAACCTTTTTACTTACTTTGTGTGTGTATTTTAAAATACCAGTCATAAAGCCAATCAGTTATTACAGAGATATTTTGTTACTTCAACACAAATTTTACATTAAATGTACTTTTAAATGAGAAGGAAAAAAACTCATATGCCCTACAGTTCCCTCAGAACTCTTCCATGTAAATTTTAGTTGGAGAAATAGGTACTTTCCTAGTTATCCACAAGGGGGAAGACTGATTCCATTTCTTCTGGAAGGCACCTTTTGGGTCATCATTAAAGATCATTTAAAACTACTATGATTTTTTGTGACTATTTCTTTCAAAGAAATGAAACTTCTCTATTCACGGGAGATGCCTTTTTTGTTTTTTTAAGCTGACAACTTACAGATGGCCATTGGTTTGAAAACATATTTCAAAATCATTTACACACACATTCTCCCTGCAGTCAGTCATTAAGCAGTCTAACAAATGCCACATCCAGAATGTAAGAACACTGTGGTCTTTCCACTAGAAAGTCAAGCAAATTATTTAAGTTCACAGGGAAGAAAAAAAAACTTTTCTCAACATCAAACAGAAAACTTTCTCTCTTTGAAAATATAAATCCCTTAAATATATTCAAGAATTTTAACAAGCACCCCAGAAAACTATCCTATTACACTTTGAAGCCCTTAAAGAGTTTTCTGAAAATAGTCACACGCTACTCAGGGCTGGGAGAGGGGCTTGTAAGGGCCCATGAGTCCCTGTGTACCTTCTTCTGGAAAGGCAGAACCAGCTTTAGAGAATCACTGGGCAAATGCAGGGGTATGGGGGAAATCTAAGAGTAAAGCACAGGATCCATTTCCCATCTGTTTTATATCTGGGGTTAGAAATAGGACACAGAGCTCTGAACTACAGGGAGAGCCTCAGAGAAGATGTTAAGAACAGAGAGTTGTGGAGAACTTGGATCTCTCATCTGTCCCCTCTCCCATCCAAGCCTGAGTGGGGTGGCAGTGGGGGCATCCCAAGAGGATGAAACCGAGGTGGTAGGCAAGCCAGAGGTAAAAAGCGGTTTGATGCTCAATCCTTTTTTGAGCTAATAAACAAATTATCTTCAGTTCCAGGAACTGGATCTCCATCTAAGTTCAGAAAAACATAAGAGTCTAGACAACACCAGCTACTTACTCAAAGAAGTTTTTCCTACGGGAATAATTGAAGATATTTTCAGAAATGTGGCTTTAAGACACTTATTACAGTGTTATTTATAACAGAAAAAAGTAAATGAAAAATAAATTAAAAAAAGAAAAATCCCTAAATATCCAACAATGGGGGATTGATCAGATAAAGAATGCTATATCCACACAGGTAAATATTATGAAACAATTTAAAATTATAACATAGAAATGTGTATATTGCTATAGAAAAAGAGTCATAATATATTAACTGAAAGACAGCTTGGTTATGAAATAGACTATGCAGGATGTATATATATTGGTAGACTTGTAGATGTTATCATTTCTCTTTTTGCTAATTTAAAATTTTTCATCCTATTAAAAATAATACATAAAATATGTGCTAGCTACAGAAAAGTTATTTATAAAAAGACAGATACCAAAATTCCTATCAAAACTCCAGCAAGATAATTTGTAGATATAGGCAAGATTATTCTAAGATTTATATGGAAAGACAAAGGAGCTAGAATAGCTAAAATAATCTTTGAAAAAAGAATAAAATGGGAAGTACCGCTTTACCTGATTTCAAGACTTACTATGTACTATAGCAATCAAGACTGTGTGGTATTGGTAGAGACACACACAGACCCATGAAAGAGAAAAGAACCCAGAAATAGACCCACAGATATATGCCCAGCTGACTTTTGACAAAAGTGCAAAAGAAAATCAATAGAGGGGATAATCTTTTCAACAAATGGTGCTGGAACAGCTGGACATCTGTGGGTTAAAAAAAATGAAACTTGACCTAAGTCTCACTTCTTATTTGAAAGTTAACTCAAAGTGTATCATGAACATAAATGTAAAATTTTAAACTATAAAACTTTTAGAAAAAAATAGAAAGTCTTCAAGGCCAGGAAAGGGTCCATAGATATAACATCAAAAGCACAATCTATAAAATGGACAATTGATAAATTGGACTTCATCAAAATTAAGAACTTTTGCTCTGAAAAACACCTTGCTAAGAGAATGAAAAAACAAGCTATAGAGTGGGAGAAAATATTTGCAAACCACATATCTGACAAAGGACTAGTATCCTTTGCAAGTAAACAAATTACAAAACCAAACAGTAAAAATAAAAACAAACAATCCAATTGGAAAGTGGACAAAAGACCAGGAAAGATATTTCACCAAACAGGATATGAAGATAGCCAATATGCACATGAAAAGATGTTTAACACCATTACCTGTTAGGGAAATGTAAATTAAAACCACAATGAGATATCACTATGTACCTATCAGATGGCTAAAATAAAACATAGTGACAACACAAAATGCTGGAGAAAATATATAGAAACTGAATCACTCATACATTGCTGGTGAGAATGTAAAATAGAACAGTCCCTCATAAAAACAGTTTCTTAAAAAACTAAACATGCAACTATCATAGAGCCCAGCAATCTCACATCTGTACATTTATCCTAGAGGAATGAAGACTTATGTTCACACCAACACCTGTACATGAATGTATATAGCAGCTTTATTCAGAGTAGCACAAAACTGGAAACAACCCAGATGTCCTTCAATGGGTAAAAGGTTAAGCAGACAGAGGCCCATCCGTACCACGGATACTACTTGATGATAAAAGGGAAGGAACTATTGATACACACAACAACCATGACTCTCCAGAGAATTACACTGAGTGGGAAAAGCCAATTTCCAAAGGTACATTCTGGGTGAGTCCATTTACATAACGTTCTTGAAATGACAAAATTACAGACATGGAGAACAGTTTAATGGTTGTGCAAATGGTAAAGGAGGGGTGGAGGGATGGGGAGAGGGTGTGGCTGTAAAGAGGCAATACGAGGGATCCTTATGGGGAACATGGGGATCCTTATGTCTGTATTTTGACTATCAAGGTCACTATTCTGGTTGTGATACTGTATTAGAGTTTCACAAGACGTTACCATTGGAGGAGGCTTGATAAAGGCTATGTGGGATCTCTCTGTACTATTTCTCACAACTGCATGTGGATCTACAATGATCTCAGAATAAAAGGCTTAATTAGAATAAGAAGTAGATGAGAAGATGGCGGTGTGGGAAGACGCGGAGTTAGCATCTCTCCACAACTAGGGCGCCTACTGGCCACTGTTGGGGTCTTTGACCCTCAAGGAGATGGGAGGAACCCCAGAATGAACCGGTAGGATGTAGGGGGACCAAGAGGGGAGCAGAAGTGGAGGCCAGACAAGAACAGTGCCCCTGAGGCCAGGGAGATAAGGAGAGGCAGGAGGGAGGGACTCTCTGAGAAGAGCAGGAGAGGAGCAGAGGGCGATCGCCTAGTCCACTCAGGCAGGGGAGCCTACTGAGCTCCCAAGCTGCTTCCCCCCTCCAAAGCCCCATCCAGGCCTCATGGGTCTTGGGGGCATAGGAGGGAGGCCGGAGATCTGGCGTGGCAGAGGGGAGGGGCCATCCAGGAGGAGCGGGAGAGGAGCAGAGGGAGTTTGCCCTGCTCACTGGGGCCCAGGGAGCCTGCTGAGCTCCCAGGCCAGTCCCCTGCCTGGCCTGGGAGGACCCCCCTTCAACACCCCCCCAACCAGCCACATTGGTCCTGGAGGCATAGGAGGGAGGTCGGGGAGATCAGAAGAGGCAGGCGGGAGGGGTCCTCTCAGACCACAGACCGGAGGAGCAGGAGAGGAGAGGAGGGCGTTTGCCCCACCCTCTTGAGCTCAGGAAGCCTACTGGGCTCCCAGGTGAGGCCCTTGTCATCTAAGACCAGGGTGGGGGGCACGCCTGGGCCCCTTCTGTTCCTTGAGCCTAAGTCCCACCCCCCCCAGCCCCCAGGGCCTTTTCCAGCCCTGTGGGCCCTAAGCATTGCCCTGTGGGCCCTAAGCATTGGCCTCACCCACCACCCAAACCTCACCCTTGCTTAGGCCCCTCTATCTATAGCCAAGAGCTACCTTCCGGTTGTTAATTCATCTGTATTTTTATTTTTACATTCTTTCTAACATATCTGTTAGTTTCCTAGTCTAATTTTATTTTTTACTTTGTTATTGGTCTTTTTTTTTTTTTTTGCCATCCCATGCAGCTTGCGGGATCTTGATTTGCGAGCCAGGGGTCAGGTGGAAGCTCCTGCGGTGGAAGCTCAGAGTCCGAACCACTGGACTAACAGAGAACCTCAAACCCCAAGGAACATTCATCAAAGTGAGGTCTCACGGAGTTCCTCATCTCAGCACCAAGAGCCAGCTCTACCCAGTAGCCTACAAACTCCAGAGTCGGAAGCCTCAGGCAAAACAACCAGTGAAACAGGAACACAATCCTACTAATTAAAAAAAAAAAGAAAGAGATGGCAAAAAAATATGTCACAGATGAAGGAGCAAGGTAAAAACCTACAAGACCAAATAAATGAAGAGGAAATAGGCAATCTACCTGAAAAAGAATTCAAAGTAATGATAGTAAATGATGATCCAGAATCTTAGAAATAGAATGGAAACACAGATTGAGAAAATACAAGAAATGTTTAACAAAGATCTAGAAGAACTAAAGAACAAACAAACTGAGATAAACAACACAATAACTGAAATGAAAAATACACTAGAAGGAATCAATAACAGAATAACAGAGGCAGAAGAATGGATGAGTGAGCTGGAAGAAAAAATGGTGGAAATAACTGCCAAGGAGCAGAATAAAGAAAAAAGAATGAAAAGAATTGAAGACAATCTCAGAGACCTCTGGGACAACACTAAGTGTAGCAACATTCAAATTATAGGGATCCCAGAAGAAGAAGAGAAAAAGAACGGGCCTGAAAAAAATTCTTGAAGAGATTATAGTGGAAAACTTCCCTAACATGGGAAAGGAAATAGTCACCCAAGTCCAGGAAGCACAGAGAGTCCCATACAGGATAAACCCTAGGAAAAACACACCAAGACACATATTAATCAGACTAACAAAAATTAAATTCAAAGAAAAAATATTAAAAGCAGCAAGGGAAAAACAAAAAATAACATAGAAAGGAATTCACATAAGGTTATCAGCTGATTTTTCAGCAGAAACTCTGCAGGCCAGAAGGGAGTGGCAGGATATACTTAAAGTGATGAAAGAGAAAAACCAACAACCAAGATTACTCTACCCAGCAAGGATCTCATTCAGATTTGATGGAAAAGTCAAAAGCTTTTCAGAAAAACAAAAGCCAAGAGAATTCAGCACCACAAAACCAGCTTTACAACAAATGCTAAAGAAACTTCTCCAAGCAGGAAACACAAGAAAAAGACACACAAAACAAACCTAAAACAATTAAGCAAATGGTAATAGGGACATACATATTGATAATAACCTTGAATGTAAATGGATTAAATGCCCCAACCAAAAGACACAAACTGGCTGAATGGATACAAAAACAAGACCAATATATATGCTGTCTGCAAGACCCACTTTAGACCTAGGGACACATACCGACTGAAAGTGAAGGAATGGAAAAAGATATTCCATGCAAATAGAAATGAAAAGAAAGCTGGAATAGCAATCCTCACATCAGATAAAATAGACTTTAAAATAAAGACTGTTACAAGAGATAAGGAGGGACACTACATAATGATCAAAGGATCAATCCAAGAAGAAGATATAACAATTATAAATGTTTATGCACCCAACATAGGAGCACCTCGATACATAAGGCAAATGCTAACAACCATGAAAGGAGAAACTGACAGTAACACAATAATAGTAGGGGACTTTAACACCCTACTTACACCAATGGACAGATCATCCAAACAGAAAATAAATAAGGAAACACAAGTGTTAAATTACACAACAGACCAGATAGATCTAAGTGATATTTATAGAACATTCCACCCAAAAGTGGCAGAATACACTTTCTTCTCAAGTGCACATGGAACACTCTCCAGGATAGATCACATTTTGGGTCACAAATCAAGCCTCAGACAATTTAAGAAAATCGAAAATGTATCAAGGATCTTTTCTGACCACAACGCTATGAGATTGAAAATCAATTACAGGAAAAAACTGTAAAAAACACAAATACATGGAGGTTAAACAGTGCATTACTAAATAACCAAGAGATCACTGAAGAAATCAAAGAAGAAATTAAAAAATACATTGAAACAAATGACAAAGAAAACACAACAACCCAAAACCTATGGGACACAGCAAAAGCAGTTCTAAGAGGGAAGTTTATAGCAATTCAAACTCACCTGAAGAAACAAGAAAAATCTCAAATAAACAATCTAATCCTACACTTAAAACAACTAGAGAAAAGAACAAAGAAAACCCAAAGTCAGTAGAAAGAAAGAAATCATAAAGATCAGAGCAGAAACAAATGAAATAGTAACAAAGAAAACAGTAGCAAAGATCAATAAAACTAAAAGCTGGTTCTTTGAGAAGATAAACAAAATTGAGAAACCCTTAGCCAGACTCATCAAGAAAAAAAGGGAGAGGACGCAAATCAATAAAATTAAAAATGAAAAAGGAGAAATCACAACTGACACTGCAGAAATACAAAGGATTATAAGAGACTACTACAAACAACTATATGCCAATAAAATGGACAACCATGAAGAAATGGACAAATTCTTGGAAAGGTACAATTTTCCAAGACTGAACCAGGAAGAATTAGAAAATATAAACAGACCTATCACAAGTAATGAAATTGAAACTGTAATTAAAAATCTTCCAACAAACTAAAGTCCAGGACCAGATGGCTTCACAGGTGAATTCTATCAAACATTTAGAGAATAGCTAACAACGATCCTTCTCAAACTCTTCCAAAAAATTGCAAAGGGATAAACACTCCCAAATTCATTCTACGAAGCCACCATCACCCTTATACCAAAACCAGAAAAAGATATCACAAAAAAAGATAATTATAACCAATATCAGCGATGAACATAGATGCAAAAATCTTGAACAAAATACTAGCAAACAGAATCCAACAGCACATTAAAAGGATCATACACCATGATCAAGTGGGATTTATCCCAGGGATGCAAGGATTCTTCAATATACACAAATCGATCAATGTGATACACCACATTAACAAATTAAGGAATAAAAACAATATGATCATCTCAATAGATGCAGAAAAAGCTTTTGACGAAATTCAATACCCATTTATGATAAAAACTCTCCAGAAAATGGGCATAGAGGAACCTACCTCAACATAATAAAGGCCATATATGACAAACCCACAGCAAGCATCATACTCAATGGTGAAAAACTGAAAGCATTTCCACTAGGATGAGGAACAAGACAAGGGTGTCCACTCTCACCACTATTATTCAACATAGTTTTGGAAGTCCTAGCCATGGCAATCAGAGAAGAAAAAGAAATAAAAGGAATACAAATTGGAAAAGAAGAAGTAAAACTGTCACTATTTGCCAAATGACATGATACTATACATAGAAAATCCTAAAGATGCTACCAGAAAACTACTAGAACTAACCAATGAATTGAATTTGGTAAGGTTGCAGGATACAAAATTAATGCACAGAAATCTCTGGCATTCCTATACACCAAAAATGAAAAACCAGAAAGAGAAATTAAGGAAACACTCCCATTTACCATTGCAACAAAAAGAATAAAACACCTAGGAATAAACCTGCCTAAGGAGGCAAAAGACTTGTACTCAGAAAACTATAAAACACTGATGAAAGAAATCAAAGATGACATAAACAGATGGAGAAATATACCATGTTCTTGGATTGGAAGAATCAATATTGTGAAAATGACTATACTGCCCAAAGCAATCTACAGATTCAATGCAATCCCTATCAAACTACCAATGGCATTCTCCACAGAATTAGAACAAAAAATCTTACAATTCGTATGGAAACACAAAAGACCCTGAAAAGCCAAAGCAATCTTGAGAAAGAAAAACAGAGTTGGAGGATTCAGGCTTCCCAACGTCATACTATACCACAAAGCTATAGTAATCAAGACAGTATGGTACTGGCACAAAAACAGAAATATAGATCAATGGTACAGGATAGAATGCCCAGAGATAAACCCACGTACATATGATCACCTAATTTACGACAAAGGAGGCAAGAACACACAATGGAGAAAAGACAGCCTCTTCAATAAGTGGTGCTGGGAAAACTAGACAGCTACATGTAAAAGAATGAAATTAGAACACTCCCTAACACCATACACAAAAATAAACTCCAAATGGATTAAAGACTTCAATGTAAGACCAGACACTATAAAACTTTTAGAGGAAAACATAGGCAAAACACTCTTTGACCTAAACCACAGCAAGATATTTTTTGACCCACCTCCTAGAGTAACAGAACTGAAAACAAAAATAAATAAATGGGACTTAATTAAACTTAAAAGCTTTTTCACAGCAAAGGAAACCATAAACAAGACAAAAAGACAACTCTCAGAATGGGAGAAAACATTTGCAAATGAAACAACAGACAAAGGATTAACCTCCAAAGTACAAACAGCTCATGGAGCTCAATATCAAAAAACCAAACAATCCAGTTAAAAAATGGGCGGAAGATCTAAATAGACATTTCATCAAGGAAGACATACAGATGGCCAAGAGGCACATGAAAAGATGCTCAACATCACTGATTATTAGAGAAATGCTCGTCAAAACTGCAATGAGGTATCACCTCACGCCAGTCAGAATTGCCATTATCAAAAAAGCTAGAAACAATGAACGCTGGAAAGGGTGTGGTGAAAAGCGAACCCTCCTACACTGTTGGTGGGAATATAAATTGATACAACCACTATGGAAAACAGTATGGAGGTTCCTTTAAAAACTGAAAATAGAACTACCATATGGCCCAGCAATCCCACTACTGGGCATATACCCTGAGAAAACCATAATTCAACAAGAGTCATGCACCACAATGTTCATTGCAGCACTACTTACAATAGCCAGGACAACATGGGAGTAACCTAAGTGTCCATTGACAGATGAATGGATACAGAAGATGTGGCAGATATATACAATGGAATATTACTCAGCCATAAAGAGAAATGAAATTGAGTTATTTGTAGTGAGGTGGATGGACCTAGAGTCTGTCATACACAGTGAAGTAAGCCAGAAAGAGAAAAACAAATACCGTATGCTAATGCATATATATGGAATCTAAAAAAAAAAAAAAAATGGTAGTGATGAACCTAGTTGCAGGGCAGGAATAAAGAGGTAGGCATAGAGAATGAACTCGATGACATGGGGTGGGAGGGCGAAGCTGGGGAGAAGTGAGAGTAGTATTGACATATAGACGCTACCGAATGTAAAATAGTTGGCTGGTGGGAAGCAGCTGCATAGCACAGGGAGATTGGCTCCGTGCTTTGAGATGACCTAGAGGGGTGGGATAGGGAGGATGGGAGGGAGGCTCAAGAGAGAGGGGATATGGGGACATGTGTATGCATATGGCTGATTCGCTTTGTTGTGCAACAGAAACTAACACGGTATTATGAAGCAATTAGATTCCAATAAAGATCTATTTAAAAAAAAATCTGAAACAAGGCAAAAAAAGAAAAAAAAGGAAGTAGATGAGACCATACCCAGAAAATTGGCAGACACGAGGCTATGTACTGTGGGCTTCATTAAAGGCCTCGAATCCCGCAGGGGACACAGATGGGGCATATCGTTTATGCCTGGGAGTGCCTCATTGTTGAGGTGGTAGCACAGAGTCAGAGCCATGGGGGTGGGGGTCCACTATTAGCCCCCAGGGCACTCCCTTCCCCTGCCCTGTCTGTAGCCTCAGGAGAAGAGGAGATGGGATGGCAGGGGTTCTCCTCAGTCAGTGCTGAGCCAGGCCCAGACCCCAGCAGCAGAGCCTCAGTGCAGGGCACACCTGGATCAGCCCTGCCCATGGGCAGTGAGATCTGGGAGTCAGTTAGTGTCCATCAGGAACCAGCAAATGAGTAGGCACGGCCGGTTCAGGTCTGTCTCTCCCGGAACTAATGGCTGTTGAGCTGAGTCCTTAACAAGAGCAGGTTTCTCCAATTAAATAACCACAGGCTGGCTTTTTGCAAACCCTAGCACTCCGCCTAGTAACCAAAAGCTAAACATAACATGACTTATTACTTTACAAAGTCCAAGAAAAGCTGTTTTGATCTGTTAACAGCCTCTAATGAGGAGGCAGCAATCAGAGATGTACACAAGCCATCAGACTGAGAGAACTGAGAATCTGGAGGGAGCAGTGCATCTTGAAGGGCTACTGTCTGCACTAGTGCCCAACCACACACTGCTCCTTGGAGCGTGCACACAGAGCCCATGAGGGGACAATCTGGAGTGACGTACAGAGGCAAGGGAGGAATACAGCCCAGGTGGATGACTGAGGAAGGGGAGACAGGCCAGGAATTCCAGCGGGTTCTCCCTTTGCTCTAAACAGCACTAATGCTGAACCTAAAATAACCTCTTCCCGTTGCCCCTCTTTCTGTTCCGGCAACTCCCCCAGCTGTTTCCCACCTTAGAGCCTGAGTGTTCTGCCCCCAGATCTGAGCAGCTTCTGCTGGGTCTCAGCACACACGCCTCTTCCCCAGAAGGGCCGTCCATTTCTGACAACTCCCTCCAAGTTGGTTTCCTACTCTCACCTCCACCCACTGTCCTCACCACACCTCCCTCCTCCTTCAAAGCACTTATCTTCAGGAAGTATCTTGTTTACTAGTTTATTCTCCCCACCAAAGAGGATGTTCCATAAGGACAGGAAGTTGGTCTTATTCCCCCATTATCCCCATTACCTGGCACAGAAACTCTCAATAAATAACTGTTGAAAGAATCAGTGAATGAAGCTGTCTCTCTTCCTATAGCAGCTTTAATTTTGCCCAGGAAAGGTTGTGGTCATAGTAAAGGTCCCTCTCAGGGGGTTTTGCTGCCTGTGGAAGACTCAGAAGAGCAAAGAGCCCCACCTTTTTGGCAATCCCTTCGGCTGGAGCTTTTTTAGTAAGTCTGACAAGTCAAGTCAGGGTTGTGTTTCCAACATATCTGAGTCGATGTTGTTTGCCACCAGTCACTGCCTTCTCTCCTGTTCCTGCCCTGCACTGTCTATGTGACAGCACCAGCATGTTCTGAGAACTGAGAGGTTAGACTATTCCAAAGCCTCTCCTTCAGTTTGAGGTGTAGTCTGTTGAAATCACTTCCCAGTGAGGAGGACAGAGTCAGGAGACCCACCTCCTGTGGGTGCTGGCTGTGCCAGTGACTCACCCCGTGACCTTGGGTGAGGCCCTTCCCAGCTCTGGGCAGCTCTGGGCCTCGATTTCTATAAAGTAATCATGGCCTCCCAGCTCTATCTTCACCAGGCACTCCCTCCTGCCCAGGGCTCCTGTGGGGTGGGAGAAGGTCTCCTTTCCCTTCTAGAGAAAGGTTCATTGTAATAGTGCTATAGACTGAATGTTTGTGTCCCCCAAATTCATATGTTGAAACCTAGTGCCCAAAGTGATGTTAGGAGGAAGGGTCTCTGGGAGGTGATTAAGTCATGAGGGTGGAGCTCTCAGGATGGATTAGTGCCCTTACAGAAGGGACTCCAGACAGTTCCCTTGCCCTTATGCTATGTGAGGTTACACCAAAGCAGGCCCTCACTAGACACCGAATCTGCCAGTGCCATAAATCATGGACCTCCCAGCCTCCATAACTGTGAGAAATAAATTTCTGTTGTTTGGAAGCCACAAGTCTGTGGTATTTTGTTATAGCAGCCAAAATGGACTAAGACAGTAGGTTCCCTGGGCCCAGCAGCCCACCTTAGGAGCTCTAGACAAACTCTGCCCTGGATGAAAGGCCCTCACGTGAGGAGGTAGATGGTGCAAAGGCTCACCCATCCTGGAGGGATGCCTCCCAGGGGGTGTGGGGCTGGACAAGGCCTCTGACACTTGAGAGCTATTAGACTTCAGACAAGCCACTTCAGCATCCTGAGCTTCAGTTTGCTCATCTGTAGCTGAGGATAAAAGCAGTAGCAAGTCATGGGATTAAACAAAATAATGATGTAAAACACAGTGCCTGGCACAGGGTAAATGCTCAATAAACGGCAGCTCTTAGTATGGTGATGATGATGGTAATGTTGACGGAAGAGCTCTCTTCCATCAAGGCGAATTCATACTCAAAAAAGTCACCGTGCAAAGAATGACCTGTGGCTGTGCTCTTGACAAAGGGGTCTGGGCTGGAGCCTCCTCCAAAAATGTAAAATTTATTTACACAGGAGGCATGGAGAACAGCTCCAAGCTTGGAACAGTGATGTGCCTTCCCAAAGAAGCATGTTAAGGCCAGATACTTCTAGAATTCAGTTACCTTGAGAAATTATAGAATAACCTAGATACTTGTTTCCCAGATAATTTTAGCTCTTACAAGTAATGACGTGATGGCCATTTATGGGGACGGCAAGTAAATTCCAGAGGCCACAATTGAGTGCGCCATTAAAAATGATACTTATGAAGACTGTGTAGCAATGTGAGGCCAGGCTTAGCAGAGAAGGGGAACACAGGATGCAAAATTGTGTTCCAATTACAGCTGTTTAGAAAAATGTTTACTTACAGACCAGCTCTGGAAGCCAAAATTATAAACAGTTGATTTGCTTGACTGATGGGATTAGGAGTGATTAAAGCAACATTTTTGTTATGGTTGTTACATTGTGGTTTGTCCCATTTTTTAAGTAAAAAAGGGAGAGAGAGAGAGGATAAGGGAGCATGTGTAGCTCAGGGGCCCCTGGCGCCACCCCTAGAGCTGTCCCCCTCATTCATTCTCTCTCTCTCTCTGATATTCCACCTCTCCCACTTGCTACCATTCAAAATGGCTCCAGGCCCCAAAGGACCTATTGAAGAGGGAATTTTGCAAATTTACAGTAGCTGAAAGAATAGCCAATCGACTAGCCAGTGAAAAAAACATTGTTGGGCTTTGTCATCAAGACTTTTGGCACAATGGGGAGTTAAAGAGACATAAGGGCAAAGGGAAAGTTTGCGGGGAGCCAGACCATGAAAACACATGCCTGCAAGGAGCCTGTGAATCAAGAAACCTTGAACCCTCAGGAAGAGGCCCGCAAGGGCCAGCTACTTCATCAGCCATTAGATACCCAGCCATACAGGCCTCTTGGAAGAGAGGCAGATGTTGTGTAGTGAGCAAAGGGGTCACTTAGGGATATCAGGCCCCTGTGCTCTGGCCCTGTCTGGCCCTGCCTTGTGACCCCTGTGGGTGGCCAGGGTGGAGAGATGCAGTACCTGTAATAATCACTCATGTTTGAACAACAGCAATGTCATTGTCCTGACAGTCGGGGATCTTGGAAGGTGCCCTGGAATGCCAGCCTCCTTAGGACCAGGCCAGGCCACACCTCAGCTCAGCTGTGATGGGGCTCAGGCTCTCCACTCCTGTGGCCTCTCCCAGGCAGTCCATAAACTGGAATGCATCTCTCCAGGTGAGGAAACTGAGTCTCCAAAGAAACAAGTAACTCGTCCGAGGTCCAAGGCCACGTGTCCTTGTAAATGACAGCATGATGCAAATGCACACCATGCTCCTGACTGTCCGCACAAATGAAAAATGTGGAGGAGCAGCCACGTGCCTGGAAAGAGGAAGGAAACAAAATTCCCTCTGTGCTCACACACCAATCGACAGATCCCTCAGACAGCCAGTTTACATGGTCAAACTGCCCAGAAGGTACCAACTGCTATTAACAGCGTGAGAAGCTTGGGGACAGGCAGCATAGAACTTCAGGTGGACGGACCAACCGACAGACAGACCCAGACGGCACTGTGTCAGGCCTGACACAGTGCTGTCTTCAAGTTGAGCAAACATGAATGAGAAATGTTAGGAATTTAAAAGAGAAAAACAGACTGCTGATCCCTGCCCGCTCAATTAGCATGCTTACACAGAGATTCGGAAGAGAAGAGAATTGATTTTCAGCTTTTGCTCTGCTCTGGGCCTTCTGAAATTGTTCACAACAAAGGCAAAACCACACTGTACCATTCCCTCCGGCATGGCGCCTGGAGCCTGCAGAATGGAGACTGCACTCTGCCCAGGCTGGGAGAAGTCCCACATACCTGGGCTGCAGGCCCTCTCTGCTGGTCATTTCTGGTTTTCAGCAACATGTTGTCACCAGAGCACATCTTATAGTAATTGAAGAGGAAGTCCAGGGCATCACAACCATGTCTTCCTTGGGCTGAGTCCAGGTTATCTTCCCAGAGCTTTGGCACCAGTCCAGTCAGTGATCAGGGCTGTCAGCAGCCTCTGTGGACACACAGTTCTTCTTTGTCGCCTCCTCTCCCTTTCCCTGGCCCACTCCCCCCTTTAGAAGTCTCTTCCTCCTGCAGGAACTGTCCTTACTTCTTATTTCTCCTGGCTCTTACACTCGGTTCTGGAGAGCAGAGGTCTGCTGCCATCGTGCAGCACTCAGACCACCCAGCTGGTAGCTTTCAACCAGCTTCAGGTGTGGAATCCCCTCAACAGCAATCTTAGGTGGGCGCCCTTGTATGATCAGACAGAGGTGGAACAATCCTAGCTGAAACGGGAACAGGAGCTCAGAGCCCTCGGGCCAGGTCCCTCTCTGCTACCCCTAAGAGCACCCCTTCGTCAGGGCAGCACTTGCACTCCGATATGCCCAAGAATGCGGAGACAACATGGGTCAGTGCCAGAGGTGGAGCCAGAACCTGGGTGTGCTATAACTTCGGCCGGAGGACCCACCCCTCCCCCCAGGAAAAGACCAGAAAATAGCCTTATCCCATCCCTACACTCCCCTGCTCCACTCCCCATTTTTGTTGGTGTAAATCCAGTGGTTTCTAGGATTTTCCTCTTTTCCCTTCTTGCCCCACCCTGGCATCTCTGTGCAATGGGCTGTGGCGGGCAATCAGGAGACCAGGATCTGCCAGGGTAGTGCCGGGGCTGGGCTGTGCAGGGCCAGACGGACACCTGTACCAAAGGTGTTATGGAACTTTCTCTGGGCACCAAAGCAGCTGAGGGAACCACTGTTATTGAGTACCAGTGACAGCAAATACTGGGGTCACAAGGACATTGATTCCCATGAGAGCCAGCTTCCTGCTCTGTAGATGTGTCCTCAGTCACACAAGTCTCCCAGGTCACAGGAGGGGTCTCGTGGTTTAGGTGGAAGGACACTGAAGCCAGCCGCAGAGAGCAGTTCTGCTGCCAAGTCTGGGGGTTTCTGGACACGTCGCCCTCTCTGAGATCTGAGCTCCTCTCTATTGAGGGGATCATAATCCCCACCTGCCTTGCCTCATCGGGTACAGAGAGGGGTGAGAAGAGGCCCTGCAGAGTGGGACCTGTGAATAGAAAGCAGATGGCCGTGTTGTGTAGAGTTCCGCTCTGAAGTTGGACACACCTAAGTTTCAGGGTGAGCACGGCCAGTGCTGGGACCCTGGGTAAGTTCCTTCATCTCTGTAAGCCTCGTCTGCAGGAGAACGGAGGACAAAGTCAGAGTGGGGCAATGGGGAGGCTCTGTGTGTGTGTGTGTGTGTGTGTGTGTGTGTTTGTGTCTGAGTGTCTGTGAAGAGCTCAGCACAGGGCCTGGCCCCCATCACCAAATCCACATCTTCCTTTCACTGAGGGCCTAGGCAGTGATTCCACATCGACCAAGGTGCTTTCAGGTGCTTAAAAAGCACCTCAGCTGTGTCCTGGCAACAGAAGGGCACGTAGGCGATGCAAATCCCTTCTGTGGGTCCAGGCAGCAGTCCGCTTCAGCCGGCCCTGGACCCAAGAAACGGGGCTTGTCTGTAAGGCCAGAGGGATGGGTCTGAGTCACCTGGATCAACCTGGGGGGGGGGGTCTTCCTGGGGAAAGGCCCCACCTCATATCAAGGAGCTCAGCTGCTAAAATGAGCGGGGGCTGCAGTGACTTTGGGCCACTGCATTTGCAACCTCAGCCAGCTATAAGAATGAAATGGATTACACAGAGTTTTCAAAACAAATGACTTTGGTAGGGGACTGTTGATCCAACTGATCTATGAGCCCCTTCAGAGTCTGCTTCAAAAAAAACCCTTTCTGGATGGGCTGCAGCCAAGCTCTGCTCTGCGCTAGGCAGAGCCTCTGCACCCCTGACCTCCAAGTTGGTGCAGAAGTGGTGCATGTCCCTGCCATGTGAGAAGGGGCAGGGGCAGGGCAGGTGCAATCCACAGAGACTAGCTCTGGGCTGCCCGAACCCCCTCCCACATTCCTGAGCAGGTCTAGGCACTTCCCTGACTGAAGGTTCTGTGGGCTTTCAGCTTCTGCCTGGCTCCTTCTTCATGTAGCAGCTTGAGTGCCTTCCCTTCCTGCCCCTGTTCTTCCTTTGAAGGTGATTTCCCAGGGGGAATATGGGAGCATCCTCTCCTGCCCCCCATTACCTCTCCCCGTCCGTCCCTCCCCTTGGGGCTCCATGGGGAGGGAGGGAATCTCCTGCGTGTCTGAACAGTTCCACTGACCCACCCAGCAAACACGGCCCCCCGCCCCCACCTCTAGGACACTGGGATGCACACTCTTGCTGCCTCTGGTACACAAGTGGGCTCATTTGCATGTCTTTTAAGTCAATCTGACTGACTCTGACAATCGATGTGGGCCCTAAGAAAATTCCAAAGGGAAAAACAAATCCCAGATTTGTAAAATGAAAACATAGGCTCTTTAATTTGTTTAATTTCTATTTTCAAAGTTAGCTATTTTTAAAATTAAACTTTGTATTTTGAGTTAATTGTAGATACACATGAAACTTTAAGAAATACAGAGATTCTCTGTGCCCTTCATCCCATTACCCTCAACGCTAACATCTTGTAAAACTATAGCACAATATCACAGCCAGGATACCGACAATCATACAGTCCATCAGATTTCTCTATTTTGACTTGTACTTGTGTGTGTGTGTGTGTGTGTGTGTGTGTGTGTGTGTGTCTTCAACTCAATGCAGTTTTATCACATGTGTAGGTTACTGTATCTACCCCTACAGTCAAGGTACAGGACAGCCCCAGAGCCACAGAATCCCTCTCATCGCCCTTTTATAACCACACCTCATCCTTGGCAACTACTAACCTGGTTTCCATTTTTAACATTTTATCATTTCAAAAACATAATATAAATGGTATCATACAGTATGTAACCTTTTGGGACTGGCTTTTTTCACATGCTATAATTCTCTGGAGAGTCATTCAAGTTGTGCATATCAATAGTTCTCTCTTGCTGAGCAGTATTCCAAGGCTACCCTGAGAAGGAGACAGGTAGTGAGGTCCCTGACACTTGTGACATCCAAGCAGAAGCTGCATAGCTACTGCTCACGGATAGGCTAGAGAGAAAGCTTTCTCAGTGAGAGGGATACACACCAACAGGATAAAATCAGTGCTTGGGGGACAAAAAGTCTTAGCTATTATAATGGCTGTGGCCCTCCAAAGGGCCATAGTACACAAACAGATATATGATGTATCTGTGATACTCAAATTTCACAGAAGGCAGCAGTTAGGGGGGAATGTCTAAATAGGCTGAGAAACACTGCTACTGGGGGACTGTCATGCTGGCAGGAGCTTGGGGTAAATGGCCTCAGAGGCCATTCTTCCTAATCTGGAGCTTTCCACAACCCAAATCCCATATTTGTAATTTAAGGTTTCAGACCCATGGGTCTATATCCCTTTTTAACCTTTTACATAGATAAAATCAGGGACTGCCTTTCTATCACAATATCAGGAAAGACTCTTTGTTGGACAAGATTCCTCTCACAGATGCCTGAAACCTCTTGAAGAGGAAACGAAGCCAACTGTCTACCATGAGAGAGGTTTACACACTACTCCTCAGGAAGTAGCAGACTCATTCACATTAAGGTGTAAAGAAATGATAACCAGGGCTTCCCTGGTGGCGCAGTGGTTGAGAGTCCGCCTGCCGATGCAGGGGACACGGGTTCGTGCCCCGGTCCGGGAAGATCCCACATGCCGCAGAGCGGCTGGGCCCGTGAACCATGGCCGCTGAGCCTGCGCGTCCGGAGCCTGTGCTCCACAACGGGAGAGGCCACAACAGTGAGAGGCCCGCGTACCGCAAAAAAAAAAAAAAAAAGAAAAGAAAAAGAAATGATAACCAATGAGATCAGAGAATGGTCCCTGTGGGAAATGTTATCTACCCTCTGTGGCTGTACAGGAGATTCTGGAGGTGCTTAGGTCAGCAGTAAGCTCACCTTCTTCTTCTTGAAAGCCAGACCACCACCTACCCGCAGGCCCATATAAAGGTGCTCATTAAAACCCCAGCTGTCAACACATATATATGGAATAAAAAAAAAAAAAAAGGTTCTAAAGAACCTAGGGGCAGGACAGGAATAAAGACACAGATTTGAGAATGGACTTGAGGACATGGGGAGGGGGAAGGGCAAGCTGGGACGAAGTGAGAGAGTAACATTGACATATATACACTAGCAAACGTAAAATAGATAGCTAGTGGGAAGCAGCCGCATAGCACAGGAAGATCAGCTCGGTGCTTTGTGACCACCTAGAGGGGTGGGATAGGGAGGGTGGGAGGGAGACGCAAGAGGGAGGGGATATGGGGATATATGTATATGTATAGCTGATTCACTTTGTTATACAGCAGAAACACATCATTGTAAAGCAATTATACTCCAATAAAGATGTTAAAAAAAAAGATTAAAAAAACAAAAAAAACCCCAGCTGTCTAAGTCAGTACACCAACCATGTGCATGGTAGGGGGTTGTAGAGTTGAGCAGCTCTCCCTAAGTTTTCTCAGTGATTGCGCTCAGTCCTGCTTCTCTCCCTGACGAGGATCTGATGGATGTCCAGGATCTGGGAGCTAGGTAAGGCTGAAGGTCACTTTTCCCTGTAGGAAACAGCCTCTGTCTTGAGGAAAGGAAGACGGTTCTGTCAAAATGTCTTCTCAACAGTGAGAGTCGTGTTTCAAGGTGGAAACACACCACCAGGTGACAAGGGGTCCAAGCTACATCTACCACAAAGCCTTGGAAAACAGACTCTTGCAACTGTTTCTGGGTAACTGGCACAGTTAATGGTGCTAGGAATTAAAGAATAAATCACGACAGGCAACTACTTGACCAAGTAAAAGCCAGGAAATGTAAAGAGGGAGCCATGCAGCCCAGGGAAACAGGACTGCACAAGGGCAAGGGCACGTGAACCTGATTTTAGCCCCAGAAAGCTACACCCTGGTCAAGCCAGGCCTTCCAGCTTTGTAATCCAGGGCCATGGCTTTAATGAGGCACAGCTTCCTAATTACAGGTATGAATGGTTCCAAGAGAGAAAAGGCTGTGTTATCCAAGTTGAAAGTTTTCTTTCAGGAGGGATTAGCACAGAACGGATGGATTAGTAATTTAAGAAATTTGTTTTTATCTACACGTGTATTTTTATGCCATCTCTCCCATATCCAAACTTTTCATCCACTCCCTGGGGCTTTAGAGAGAGTCCTGAGAGGTGAAGTCACCTCCGCCAGTCACAGCCTCCTGACGCCCTCCTGGGCAGCAGCCCAGCCAGCAGCTACACTACAGTGTCTACATCAGCCTGTGAAGGGACATGGCTCAGGCCATGCGGGGGAGGGTGGGAGGAGTGGGAAGGTGGGGTTGAAAAGGCCACCGAAGCCGAGAGGAGCCATCCCAAGTCACTCACCAACGCATTAGGCTTTCGGGGAAGAGTGGTGCCACCCTGCTGGGGCGGGGGGCCCTGGGCCAACTCCAGGAACCTGAACACAACCCTGACCCACTTCCTCCCTGCCGTAGTAACTCCCACGTCCACAGAGAGACAAGACAGACAGCGAAGTGCCCATTCTGGGCTGAAACCCCAGCCCAGAAGAGGAACCACTGCAGACATTGGATCAATGGTCCCATTCTATTGATTGCACCTCTGCCATTTCTTTCAGATGTGGCCTGCCTACTCAGCCCCACTGTCTCTGCCCCAGTTCAGCCCTCACCTCCTCCTGTCTGCCCTGCCGAAAGAGCCTCCTCTGAGCCTCTAGGGGTCCTGTCTTTTGCCTCTCCAGTCAGGCCCCCAAGATTGAACCATGGGTCCTTCCTGAACCATGGGTCAGATTCCTACTCCCCTTCAGGGATTCCCTTCATCTGTGGGGAAAGCTCAGACTCCTTGGCCTGCCCCTCGGCATCATCTCTCCAGTGTCATCGCCCCCCACTCCAGGCCTGAGCCCAGAGCACTGGGCAGAGTGTGGTCTGCCTGTCACCTTGGCACAGAGACTCTAACTGCACCATACAGGGCCACAGGGACCCCTTCTACCTCCAAGCCATGCTGTCGTCCCCTAACTCACTAACCCCGAGATGTGGTTAAAAGGGGTCTTCCACTCACAAGTGTGTGAGCTTGAGCAATCACGTGGCTATTTTGGGCTTCTTTTGCTTCATCTGTAAAATGGGGATAATCACAGGGCCTTCCTATCTCTTTGGTCTGGGGTGGGGATCAGATGACTTGATGCAGGTAAAGTGTTTAGTAGGTGCCAGGTGTAGAAAGTGCTCAAAGAGTGCCAACTCTCACTAGTGATTTTACCTTTCCTCGGTGCTTTGGGTGGCCAGGGCACCTAAGCCACACTGTGTAAGGGGTGACCATACCCAACCCCACTGGGGTTGGTCTGCATTGCAAGCCAGAGATCGAGGCAGGCTTCCACCTGAGAACAAGCTGAATTGATTTCAGGAAGGCACGAGGTGATGGGCTGCCGCTGTGGGAAAGGATGAAGGTTGACATCTACCCTCCTGGCTCCTTCCTTGTCTGTGCGCCCCATTTGTGAGGCCCAGGACTGGGGCTGGGGGAATCAGTGGAACCGCAAAGCCCTCATCTGCTTCTATCCTTTGCAGTAATTCCCCGTGGGAGGCTCGGTGCATTCCTGTGGTCTGGGATTTCCCCACTTCTGCCTGATTACTTACTCTGCCTGAGGGTCTCACCCAGAGGTCCTACAAGCAAGTGAATATGTGCCTCTCTGTACCGGGCCACATCTAACCTGCTCCACGTGCATGGCCAGGGCCCAGCACCCTCAGAGGGAAGGGGGCATCTCAGGGTAGATGATTCCAACTTAACAGCTTCACAATCCAGAAATCATTCTCAATAAGCCTCGCCCGCACTCCTGCCGGGAGGGGCAAGGGAGGTGAACAGCCGGAGTCCCTTTTCCTGGAACTGCTTCTGGCATGGTTTCCTACAGCTGGCCACCTGGGTGTCGAGGGGAGCACCCTGTGGGCACAGGCCTGTGACAGCTTGCCAGAATGGAGGCTCAGGTGGGCTGTGCGGAGTGCCCCCGGGGTTCTCTGCTCACCCAGCCCCAGAGCAGGGAGGGCATTCCATGCAGACACCACAGCTATGAGGAGGAGAGGTGGGGTGGGGGAGTTGGGACCACACAAATCTCCCTGAAACAGAGCATCAAAGAGCCTCCATCACTTGGAGATGGGAAGTTAGAAGCTAGTGATGGAATTTCAGTTCTGACACTTACGACCTAAGCTAGAGCAAGTCTCAACCTATTTGAGCCTTAGTTTTCTCATGTGCAAAATGGAAATGATGTCTGCTGTTCACTCCCTCAGGGGCCCCTAAATTTATTCATTTGTTCAGCTACTTATTAAACTGGGGTCACATGCCAGGCCTGAGGGGGGCTGCCAGGAGAAATTCCTCGGGTCCTGGCACCTCCAGGAACTCATAATCTAGCTGCTCTGATAACCACAGAAGCTCATATTTGTGAAAAACCTTAGTAAAAGTGTGAAAATGCCAAACCACCAGCATCATTAACACGAAATGTCTCACATTAAAAGTAATCTGCTGAAAGGGACAAAATGTCGCTTAAATCTCACTGCTTCTCAGACTTTAATGTGCATTAGAATCACCTGGGGATCTTGTTAAACTGGAGAGTCTGATTCAGAAGGTCTGGGGTGAGCCTGAGGTTCTGTATTTCTAACAAGTTCTCAGGTGCTGCTGCTACTGCTGGTCTGTGGCCACATTTGTTGTTGTTGTTGTTTTGAGTTTACACATCATTCTTTTTATTTTTTAAACATCTTTATTGGAGTATAATTGCTTTACAATGGTGTGTTAGTTTCTGCTGTATAACAAAGTGAATCAGCTATATGCATATATATATCCCCATATCTCTTCCCTCTTGCGTCTCCCTCCCTCCCAACCTCCCTATCCCACCCCTCTAGGTGGTCACAAAGCACTGAGCTGATCTCCCTGTGCTATGCGGCTGCTTCCCACTAGCTGTCTGTTTTACATTTGGTAGTGTATATATGTCCATGCCACTCTCACTTCATCCCAGCTTACCCTTCTGCCTCCAGGTATCCTCAAGTCCATTCTCTACATCTGTGTCTTTATTCCTGTCCTGCCCCTAGGTTCATCAGAACCAGTTTATTTTAGATTCCATATATATGTGTTAACATAACGGTATTTGTTTTTCTCTTTCTGACTTACTTCACTCTGTATGACAGGCTCTAGGTCCATCCACCTCACTACAAATAACTCAATTTCGTTTCTTTTAATGGCTGAGTAATATTCCATTGTATATATGTGCCACATCTTCTGTATCCATTCATCTGTCAATGGACACTTAGGTTGCTTCCCTGTCCTGGCTATTGTAAATAGTGCTGCAATGAACATTGTGGTACATGACTCATTTTGAATTATGGTTTTCTCTGGGTATATGCCCAGTAGTGGGATTGCTGGGTCATATGGCAGTTCTATTTTTAGTTTTTTAAGGAACCTCCATAGTTCTCCATAGTGGCTGTATCAATTTACATTCCCACCAACAGTGCAAGAGGGTTCCCTTTTCTCCACACCCTCTCCAGCATTTATTGTTTGTAGATTTTTTGATGATGGCCATTCTGACCCGTGTGAGGTAATACCTCACTGTAGTTTTGATTTGCATTTTTCTAATGATTAGTGATGAGCATCTTTTCATGTGTTTGTTGACAATCTGTATATGTTCTTTGGAGAAATGTCTATTTAGGTCTTCTGCCCATTTTTGCATTGGGTTGTTTGTTTTTTTGATATTGAGCTGCATGAGCTGCTTGTATATTTTGGAGATTAATCCTTTGTCAGTTGCTTCATTTGCAAATATTTTCTCCCATTCTGAGGGTTGTCTTTTCATCTTTTTTATGGATTCCTTTGCTGTGCAAAAGCTTTTAAGTTTCATTAGGTCCCATTTATTTATTTTTGTTATTTCCATTTCTCTAGGAGGTTGATCACAAAGGATCTTGCTGTGGTTTATGTCATAGAGTGTTCTGCCTATGTTTTCCTCTAAGAGTTTGATAGTGTCTGGCCTTACATTTAGGTCTTTAATCCATTTTGATTTTATTTTTGTGTATGGTGTTAGGAAGTGTTCTAATTTCATTCTTTTACATGTATCTGTCCAGTTTTCCCAGCACCACTTATTGAAGAGGCTGTCTTTTCTCCATTGTATATTCTTGCCTCCTTTATCAGAGATAAGGTGAGTGGTCACATTTTGAATAACAAGGTATTAGGTTAATGCTGAGTGATTACTGTTCATTAAATCCAAAATGTTACTTAGCTTATTCAATCAGCTGACTGCAGGATTTGGGGGGAGAAGAACACAGGATGGATAAATTTTGATGGGGTTGCCTGACAATGGGCAAGTTCTAGAATATGGGGCCTCCCTCAGTGGTGGCCACTGAGGATGGTCTAACCATCTACAGGACAGAGTGGGGCACAGGGGCATTTGAGGGAGGTGAGGTCTGGAGGAGGGGACAGGTGCACACACTTCATGGGCTCCTCAGCTGTGTCCCAGATGCTTTGTGGAAAGGCAGGCTGTCCCAGGGGCAAGAGGCTGGCCTGGATTGAGCACAGATCTCGGGCAGCTTCTTCTGGGCACCCTCTTCTCCCTACAAGTGTGCAAGGGGAGGAAGCTGGTCTTCGATTGGTCTCACTTGAGACTGTTCAGATTCAGGGAACAAACTGGCTTAAGCCAGACATTATCCTAGGACAAAGCATCAACTCAGAGCCTGAGGCAGGGAACTCATCAGATCTCAGGAGGAGTGGGGTGGGGTGTGGCCCCTTCTTCAGGCCCTCTCTCCTCTCTTGTCTTTGTTTCTCTCTGTGTGTTCTCCAAAGTGTCTACTGTAAGGCTGCAGAAGGGGCCCAAAGAGGGGGTGGATATGTACTGGGGTCATAAATTTGCCCTTGAAAGAAGTAGCCCACTCAAACACATGTGCTTTACAATAAGAATGGAGCTGGGGCACCTGGAAAATTCTCTTCTTCACTTGATGAACTCTTTGCTCTAAAAATAAAGCCCATAAACTTGTTCAACAGCTGGAATTTTCCCTCTGAAGAGAGTACCTCCTCTGGCAGTTGACTTAAGCAGTTATTTGCAGCCTATAATTTTCACAAAAACAGTAGGGTGTGCCTGACGGGAGATGTTTTCTACAATCCCATGGAAAGAAAATAATGAGAAAACTTTGGAACAAAGGATGCTCTGATTCCATCAGAAAATCATTGACAATTCAGGGTCACGGCCAAGAAAGACGTGGAAAGTTTTCAAGCAGACTCACGAGGAGCTGGGAGCACTGTGCTTTGGGGGTACAATGAAGAGTACAGCCTGCAGGGTGCCTGGGTGGGAAGAGGTGGGAGAGGGATGCTGGAAGCAGGGGGGCCAGTAAGGAGGTGGTTGCAACAGCCCAGGTGAGAAAGCTCAAGGCCCACGGAGGCGGCAGGAGTGGAAGTTAGGAAGAAGGACCCAGGAGGAATCTGCAAAGGGAGAACTACCAGGGCTTGGCACTGAATAAACTGCACAGAAGGAGGGTCCAGGAGACAACTGCAATCTTGAGGTACCAGCTCCAGATAACTGAAGAATATGGTCCAGGCAATGAGGAGAGGGCACAAAAGGATAGAAAGATTTTTAACACGCTGGGAAGAGTTTTGTGGGGTCAGTAGCAATTTGAAAGTAGGCCTCTGTTTTTTGTCTGTGCAGGTTCTATACGTTCCTGGGCCTATAGGGAGGGAGAGCGTTGAAGTGAACGAAGAGGATTGGTGAGAGAAAGGAGATGCTGGGGACTCTACTTCTCAGGGACACTCTTCTTAGAGGCCTTTAGCACTGAAGCTTTCCTCCCCTCCCCCCAGAGTGCATGAAAATAGCAGATTCTTCGAAGGCATTCCTGAGAACCCACCTGCATGGTTAGTTCACGCCCACATAGGAGGCCAAAGGAACCTGCCAGGCCAACACTGGAGAGGGTTGCAATTCTCGCACGGGCTGGGGACACGTATAATCCACACAGAGCTGAATATCATCAACTCCATGCAAGCCTCATGTCTGCCAACCTTAGTTCCCCCCAGACTGAACAGCAGGAGAGAACTCAGGACGATGAAAAGACCTTTGTGTTTTATTCTAAATTAGCTGATACACCTGGTGTGGCTTGGCACAAACCGTAACTGGATTCAACCCTGTGTCTTTCACGTTAGGGTTCCTCTGCCCAGATCTTTTTACTGCTGCTGTACATCTAAGACAACGGAGGAACGTGGCAGCTCTTCTTGGACCTCAGTTTAGCTGCTTGGGCTATCACTGACCGTCTCTTTGAGTGGTTCCTAGGCTTCTCAGAGTGTGTTTTACTTATACGATTGCTATTAGTCAGTGTCGGCTAATGCTAGTTGCTATAAGAGAATAGCTCACCTCTCAATGGCTTAACACAGAAAAGGCCTATTTCTCACTCGCAGAAAATCCACAGTGGATATTTCTGGTTGGCCTGCTTTCCTGCATTGTTCTCCTCAAAAGGAAACTCAGGCATCCAGGCTCCTTCCACTGTGTGGCTCCACCATCCCTGAGCCTTTCATATTTTACGGCCAGGCCTCTAAGTGGCATGTAACCATCTATTTTATATTTTATATAAGCATCCCAAAGATAGCTTCCAAATTTGGCAAAAAAAAAAAACCAAAACAAAACTCCACCCAGCTTCTTTCACATGATGGGTTAATAGGAAAGAACTTTGCGTAGAAAAGATCACTTTGAG
This sequence comes from Delphinapterus leucas, assembly GCF_059928025.1. Taxonomy (NCBI): domain Eukaryota; kingdom Metazoa; phylum Chordata; class Mammalia; order Artiodactyla; family Monodontidae; genus Delphinapterus; species Delphinapterus leucas. Next base: position 114,366,547 of record NC_143131.1, on the reverse strand, counting down.
GAAGAAATGAAATGTTTGAAATTTGCCATATGAAAACTGTCTACCCTGTCCCCTGTACAAATAAGGATGGATTCTCAGCTAGTTTCTAAACTCCTGGATAAAGAACAGCTTCAGAAAGGCCACGTGGGCAGCACCTTCCTCCCAGGAATAGCCGTAACTTAGCTCCTATTCGTTGAGCTGCTCTTCTTTGCCAGGCCCTATCCTAGGCACATGACACACGTCACAACTAATTCTCACGACAGTCTGCAATGTATTCATGAATACGCACACTTTACGGAGGAGCAAACCGAGCAACTGAGAGGTTGGCTAACTGGCCCAAGGTCACACAACTGTTACATGACAGTACTGGGATTTGATCCCAGACAGTCTGGCTCCAAGACCCCCACTTGTTTCACAACATAAGTCTGCTTTTCTCAGTGATCAAAACAAAACAAAACCAGAACCAGCAAAGGAGACAGCAGCGGCTTCAGAGGCCTCACATCCTTTCATGCGGTCCATGACAAATGGTAAATATTAGCGTGTTGGAGCCATCTCTGCCCTTTGAATATCATGTCTGCTCTGGGCTCCGAGTGACAGTAATTTGAGGCTACAATTACCATTTCCTGCATTAGCTATGAGTACACACAGATAGCAAAACTGCGAAAACCAGCTGCCCCTTGCAGCAGACGGTAGCAATTACATCAGACTCTGCTCACAGCCCTTTGGACTTACCAGCTCCAGCTGAAGCCAGGACAAAGTACTCGGGTTCTCACAGTGAAGACAGACTTAGTGGTGGTGCCCCGGAGCCAGCTCGTACCGGCACATGCCAGCCAGCTGTGCACACCTCCTCCCAACTCCATGGTGAATGTCATCACATTAGGAACTTTAAGTTGGCCACGGTGGGAGTACTTACACCACGGGAACTGGTAAATGCTGCAAATCAGGGCTTTTTTTTTTTTAACCCGGAGATCCAGCTGATGGTGTTCTTGGGAAAGATGTGTGTTGGGGAAGCAAGCAGATGTTCACTGAGGAATGGTGGCAAATAATAGTAATAATAATAGCAGCCAACATGAACTAAGCACTTACAACGTTCCTGGCACCATGCTGAGCTCTTAAGTATTATCTTACATAACCCTTAGGAACCATATGATGTAGATATTATTTTTATCTCCATTTAAAAAGGAGAAAACTTAGGGGCTTCCCTGGTGGCGCAGTGGTTGAGAGTCCGCCTGCCGACGCAGGGGACACGGGTTCGTGCCCCGGTCCGGGAGGATCCCACATGCTGCGGAGCGGCTGGGCCCGTGAGCCATGGCCGCTGAGCCTGTGCGTCCGGAGCCTGTGCTCTGCAACCGGAGAGGCCACAACAGTGAGAGGCCCGCATACCACAAAAAAAAAAAAAGGAGAAAACTTAAGTCCAAAAAAGGCTAAGTACATAGTAAGCCAAGATTCAAACTCAGGATTTCCAACAAATAACGGTGCCTTTTAACCACAACACTGAACCTCTCAGCAGAGCAGTGCCTCTGGAATACGGTCCAGGGCCCCCTGCTTCAAAAGCACTGGGGCTGGTTTATTAAAATGCAGACTCCAGGGGCTTGCCCCTTATATACTGACACAGAACCTCTGAGGCGGGGCACAGGACTCTGGATTCATATTGAGCTTGCTGGCAATTCTCCTGCTCACTAACGTATGCAAATGAAGACTTATGGATTAAGATTTGGCCTCTAGCTGGGGTCTTCCCATAGCTTCCAACAAAATTTAGTGGGAAACCTGGCCAGAGAGTTGGTCTTGAAGTTGGGTGGGGCTGGAGGAACTGGCCCAAGAGCCCGAAGCTGGGGTGTCCAGACTCTGATGCTAGCTCTTTCCCCAGAGGCAGGCGAGTTCTCAGGCTGGGCAGGCTGAGTGGGCAGCCGGTGTGCATCTGGGAGCTGGGGCACCCGAGGAGATGACAGGGATTTTTATTTTACTATCACCTCAAAGACTTGTTGGTTGAGATCTCAATTTACAAAGATTTTCAGTATGTGGAGCAAAATCTGCTGTGCGCTATTTTCTTCTCGAAATGGAGTTTTGTACATTTTGTAATAATAAAATCACCTTGGCAGGACAGTCATGCAACCTAACTGAAAACACTATCCAGTGAAATGGCGTTTTACCAACTTTCGGCAAAGCAAGTGTCATCTTCACAGGTATGGATTATCCTGTTCTCTCTACTTTTGCAGATGTTTGCAAGTTTCTATAATAAAAAATTAAAAAACTAAAAAGGAACCCATATATAATCTATATTCTTTTTCCCCAGTCCCTGCCGCCTGGGAGGCTGGAAGGTCCAAGTCCCAGCAGCATGGGGCCAAAAAGAAAAGGATGTCCCAGCCCAAATCCCAACTGCCCAGGCCCTACCCTCTTTCCTCGAGCTCAGCCCCAGGCACCCAGGCCTCAAGCGCCATCCGTCACTCAACCCACATTTACTCTCCTTCTACTATGAAGCCTGCTCCATGCCAGGCCCTGCAACAAGACAGGCCTGGTCCCCTGTCCCCATGACCTCACGGGCTAGCAGGGAAACAGACAATAAACACATGGACAAATACTTGAGATCATTTCAGACTGATAAGAGCTACGAGACAAAAAAAAAACAGGATGTTAGGAAAGATAGGGATGGGAAGGCTGCTTTAGCTAAGGGGGTCACGGGAGGCATCTCTGAAGAGGTGACATGGGAGCAGGGACCTGAGTGTAGGGAAGCAGTGAACCATGAGTGTATCTCAGGGAAGTGCTCCACGCAGAGGGAACAGCAAGTGCAAAGGCCCTGAGGCAGGAGTGTGCTTGGGGGTATATGAGAAACAACAAAGAGGCCAAAGTGGCTGAAAGGCAGCAAGCAGGAGAGAGAGGTAGGAACTGAGATCAGGGAGGTGGGCCAGGCAGGGAAGATCATGCAGGACCTTGCAGGCCTCGCAGGGAGCTTGGATTTTACTCTGAGTGGAGAGAGAGGGATGCCACGAATGCTCTGGTTTGCAGTGAGGAGAAGAGACATTAGGGGATAAGAATGGTGGCTGGTGGATCAGATTGGAGATCCCTGCAGTTTTTGAGGCAGCAGGTGAGGACAACTTGGACTAGTGTGTCAGCAGAGGAGAGGGAAAGAGGAGGTCAGACTTGGGAAGCTTTTGGAGGTAGAGGACTTGCTGACAGTGGAGGGGTAGAGGACGAGCAGAATCAAGGACAACTCCTGGGATGGGGGTCTGAGCAACTGGGTGAAGAGAGAGGCTGAGCACTGAGAAGGGAAAATGTGGGTGAGGAACCACCGAGGGAAAGCAGAGGCCTGGTGATGGGGGAGGAGAAGGGCCAGAAAGTGAGCAGCAGAGATGCAACACGAGGCCAGAAAGAGAGGTCAGCAGGGGCCAAGCCCCACAGGGCGTCCTCTCTGGGCTGCAGAGCTGGCCAATCAGATGTGGTCAGCCCCCCCCCCCCCACCAAGGACCACCCCTCCTCGGTAGCACCTGGACCGTGGGCTCAGAGTCTCCAAACACAAGGGTCGTGCCCAAAAGGACATGAATAAAGGGAGCCACCCTGGCCAGTCCCCCAGCCACTGCTCCGGGGGGACCTGCCCCCTCCCCAGCTCTGGCCCCCTCACACTTCGCCAGGGGGACCCCCGCCCAGAGTGTGCTCACTGTACATGCACACCCACGCCTCCCACATTCACCATATTCTCCTTGCGTGCTCCTCTGTCTACATGCTCAAACACTAGCTGTTGTTGAATCCATCACACATTTTCCTTCCCCCATGAAGCTCTTCTTGATCATTAAAGCCGAAATGGGCTGCTGCCCTTGCCCATCACTGCCCCACGGTGTCCCCTCAGCTCTTTGAGGACACTTGTCATAGTGTCCCTGCCTGTCGTTTCTGGGGAGATGAGACACAGCCACACATCAGCAGCTTGAGGGAGGGACTGAGCCCCTTACATCTTCATCCTCCTGGGAGCTCTTCCTCCTTTAAGCCTCATCCTGGGCGGTACCTTCTGGATGTCCGCGTGGCTCTAGGGGCCCCTTCTCCAGTGCTCCCACTGCATCCAGCACTTGCTTCCCCTAGAGCACTGGTCTAGCCACCCTGAGTTTGTCTGTTTGTCCATCTCCTTGTAAACCAGGAGCCTCTCCATGCAGAAGAGCAATGATGGCTGATGGGTGGTAAATACTGAGTGTTTATTATGTGCTAGGCTGTGTGCTAAGTGCATTTTATGCTCCCATCCATCCTCTGATATGGGTAATATTGTTACCCCAGCTCATATATGGGGAAACTGAGGCTAGAAGAATATAAGTGTCTGTCTTCATACACTGGTGAGTAGCAGAACCAGGATTTTTTTTTTTTTTTTTTTGTGGTACACGGGCCTCTCACTGTTGTGGCCTCTCCCGTTGCAGAGCACAGGCTCCGGACACGCAGGCTCAGCGGCCATGGCTCACGGGCCCAGACGCTCCACAGCATGTGGGATCTTCCCGGACCGGGGCACGAACCCGTGTCCCCTGCATCGGCAGGCGGACTCTCAACCACTGCGCCACCAGGGAAGCCCCAGAACCAGGATTTGAATGGAGGTTTATCTGAGATATCCTACCCTCACTCTATTGTACCTCCCACCCCCAATCCCATGGGAGAGAGGGTCTGAATCACCTTTGGACCCTCAGCGCTCGGCACAAGTCACCAGGGGCCCAGGAGGCCCAGCCTAGAGCCAGGCCCTGCCCTGGGGAAGTGGCCAGCAGACAGGCCATATTTACCCAGGTGCCAGGTGTAACAGGCAGGGGGGTCTGGCCTCAGGGTCTGGCCTCAGATGCTTCCTTTCTCACAGACAGGAAGCTGTCTTGGAAAAGAAAGGGCTGGACTGATGGCCAGATGGGCAGCTGGAATGAGACAGCTGAGTTCAAAGAGAGTGGTTGCAGGGTGACTGACTCCTGAGAACAAAGTGGGCAGTGGCTGCACAGATTCATCTGTGTTCCAGCCAGGCCAGCACACCCTCAAGAGCAGCCTCTGCCAACCTGCCAGGATGTACGACTTTGCCATGGGGGTCAGTCACCCATGAGGAGCTACTGACATCCCGATGCCCTGGGAAGGCCCAGGGCATCTCCTGGGAGTGAAGGCCCAGTGCTCGTGCTGCTGGTAAACTTTCTGAGCGGATCAGCTCAGAGAGGCTAAGCTGCTTGTTCAAAGTCAGTGTGCAGGAGCCAGAGCCCAGATACAAACTATCAGGATGACCCCAGCCCACACTGCGTCCAGGCAGCTTTGTCCCATCCTCTGTTTTTCTGAGCACGAAATGACAGTCTGTCTAGCACGGTTTGGGACCTGCTGGGCACACAGCCCATGCTTTGTCATCCTTGCCACTGCTGCCACCACCATCGTCGTCATCACTGATCACCATCATGTGATCTCTGAGCTAAGAGGCGGGGAATATCTGCTGTGTCCTAGTTGCCTTCATATATTACCGCACTAACTCCTCACGGTGACTCGGGAGAGAAATGTGAATATTCCCACTTTCGGGATGAGGAAACCACAGCTCCGAGAAGCTGTACAACATACCCAAGACCCGCCACTGCTACGTGCTGGGGCTGCCTTCTCACTGAGCAGCAGCTCTGAGACTGCCACAAAGGCAGCTGCCCACCCTGCAGGGGCCGCTGCTCTCTGAGTCAGATCTAGAAAGTGCAGGCCCTAAACCAGATAAGGAGCTCTGAATCGGGTGGTCCAGACCAAGGGCCTGAGCACAGGCCTGCGAAGAAGACTGTGGTCATGACAACAGGAAGGGATTCCAGAGCCTGGCAGGGGGGAGTCAGGGCCCCAGAAACACTGACCGATCCCTCCCAGGCCCAGGTCATCTACTCTCGGCCAAGAATGCTCCTGGCAGCCCCCAGCGCCCCTTTAACCATCCCAGCCATGCCCACTTATATCAGAGGCCACCCTCAGCTGTCCTCCCAGCCCCTAACACCTGAACGGCAGTCAGGGACACCGGTGGGCTTGCATCATCAACCTAGACTGCACGCTGCAGTCTGCCTGACACCAGAGAGCTATCTAGATATTTATTTGGAAGCTGCCAGAAAACTCAGTTAAGAGCGTAGTTTTTCCATCAGCCAGTGCTGGGTTTGAATCCTGCTTCTGCCATGTATTAGCTGTGTGATGCTGGACAAGTTATTTAACCTCTCAGTCCCTCTGTTTCCTTATCTATAAAATGGGGATAATAATAATACCTGAAAGAGTTAATAGAAGAATTAAATGAGATAATTCACAAAAGCTCTTTACATACTTCCTGGAACACAGTACATAGAAAACAAAGAGAAAAACAAACAAAAAAAAACCTAGCTAATTTTGATCCAATTTGACCCTTATACATGTCCCCTAAAGTAACTAGCTGAATAGCACTGACCCGAAAGTCAGAAGTCCTGAGGCTGTGAATTTACCGAAATGACCACACATCTCTGGGCCTCAGTTTTCTCTTCTTCAAAATGGGGATGTTGCCACCATCCTACTCAATATTTGACAAGAATCTGCATTGCTGATGCACGAGGAAGGTCTCTGGAAAGCCCAGAGCCTGGGAGAAGACTAGTTATAAACTGCCTTGTCCCCTAGATAGCTAATCCAGAATCTACCTGCTCTAGTTAAGGGCAGGACTGGGGTTGGGGATGGGATGTAACTTAGAGGTTGAGATGGTTAAGAAAACATCCTTGTTTTTCACCTGATTTGCCACCAATATACATATTCAGAGACTGCGTCCCACAGCAAAGCCCCACAGCAAGGAGACCTCCAGCTGGACCCCGGTGTGGGCAGCAGAGGCTGCTCTCCACCCCTGAGCCTCCTTAGCCTGGAGCAGTGCACATACCCATCACTAAAACCTAAGCCTTCTTCATGACTTCAAGCCAGGTCCAAAATGGATGTGACAGCTGGAACGCTAACTGAACAGTGCCAATTGACACAGATATTTGCCACATCTCAGGATGGAAATGTTTGCAAGAGTGTGGCCTGCTGTAAAAACCAAACACTGAGCCTGGCATTGTGTACAGATCACTGGAAGGGTGCTCGCTCATGGCTGGTGATTCTGCAACCATTTCCCTTCAGGTCTGGGGGGCTGGCATACAGGGAAAGGATGCTCAAGGGCGTGGCAGTGGGGACTGAGGAAGCATCTAGAGAAGAGCAAAGATGTCCCCTTGGCCAGACACTGTGCTGGGTGCTGAGGACACAGAGGTGACTATGACCATTCCATTCTGGATGGAGCCACTGAGCATGTCACAGCGTGGTGTCAGCGGCTCTAAGGAGGACATCCAGGGTGCTTGGGGAGAGTACAGCAGGGGGACACAGTAGACTGGAGAGTCAGGGAAGTTAGCCAGGCAGGGATGGACGGCAGGGAAGAATGTGGGCAGCTGGATGTCAGGTGCGCCCACACCGGGGCTTCCCTGGTGGCGCAGTGGTTGAGAATCTGCCTGCCAATGCAGGGGACACGGGTTCGGGCCCTGGTCTGGGAAGATCCCACATGCCGCGAAGCAACTGGGCCTGTGAGCCACAAGTACTGAGCCTGTGCGTCTGGAGCCTGTGCTCTGCAACAAGAGAGGCCGCGATAGTGAGAGGCCCGCGCACCGCGATGAAGAGTGGCCCCCGCTCGGCGCAGCTGGGGAAAGCCCTCACACAGAAATGAAGACCCAACACAGCCTAAATAAATAAATTAATTAATTAAAAAAAAAATGCCCACCCTGTTACAACACAGTGGGGTTGGGGTGCAAACAGCTCCTTGCAGACTAAGCAAGTGTGTGGTTCATCCTTGACCTTGGCATCTGCAGCTGAAGAGGGTGAGAAACTGCTGTTCTCACCCTCTGACTGAACCAAAGGGAGGCCTGGCTGGGCTGCCTTGTGCCGTTATCCCTGAGACATTCTTGGCTTGGAGACTGAGGCGCGAAAAGCATCCCTGAGTAGCAATTGAAGTTTCCACGTCTGCCTTTGGGGAAATTCCTCCAGATCTCAGACTTTAACACAAGCCCACGCATCTGCCTCTGCTATTTCTGCCTGTGGGTCCCTGCCTGATATAAAATATTACCATCTTGTTCACTGCTCACTGTGAATGGCATTTTCATAGCCATTTCTATAGTGCTTAAATTTCTTGAGTTTTTTTTTTTTTCCAGGGCTAATGAGAGTGGCGAAGGGTTGTCAGAAGTGATGAAAAAGCTCAGGCAGGTCCAATCAGGAAGGCATTTTTCCCTGCATGTATCCAGAAAGGAGGCCTGTTTGGCATTTAACAGCATCTCTCAAAACGTGCTCCTTGGAGCCCCAGCTTCACACCAGCTAAAAAGTGTTTTGTGAGACAGGAGTCTCAAGATCAAGTTTGTTTGGAAAATACTTGATTAAAAATGTTGAACAGGTTTCCTGGCTTTGGGACTTCTCGCAGCCTTTCATATACAGATGGGCACTGAAAATCTCCAGGAAGAGAACATAGCACCCATGGGCACGGCCCAGACTCTCCCCACTGTAAGAGTAAGATCGTGTATTGGTTTCATAAAGCTGCGTAACGAAGTCACAAACCAGTGGCTTAAAACAACAGAAATGTGTTCTGTCACAGTGCTGGAGGCAAGTTAGTAAAGGCAGTATCTCCAGACTCATCTTTCTCATCTGCACGTCAAAGTCCTAACACCTATCTCATAGGACTGTTGTGAGGATTGAAGAGATAAACATATAAAGCATGGAGCCCAGCGCTCAGCACACAATAAGGGTTTTAAGCAGGAGAGTGACATTGTCAGACTAATTTTTTGGAAGAAAACAATCACCCTAGTTTCTGTGTGGAAGATGAGCTGGCAGGGGCCAGACTCTGTCTTGATCGTGCTGGGCCCCATCTTGGATATATCTTGGGTACATCCCAGGAAACACCCCATACAGCCTATCGGTCCATGGTAATACATGTGTGTGAGGAATGCCCAAATCTGGACCACGTGAGGCCCTGCTCTGGGGACAGGGAGTCAGGGCTATCTGTCTGAACCACTGTCTGTCAGCTCAGACACCACCATAGGACATGGGCCAAGCTACCAAAAGTTTGGAGCCCACTTTCTCCTCTAAATGTGAGAGTAAGGTGTGTTCCTTACCAGATGACATGAGGACTGAGTGACAATATGTGCAGCAAAGGGCTTTGTAATATGCAAGTTAGGGCTCAAGATGTGTGTGTGCTGGTGGTAGTAGTAGGGGTTACGCCCTTCAACATACTGCTCCCAGAAGGTCACCAAGTGTCCCTGTCAGGTTGTCTGGCTTACTGTGATCCCAAGGTGAGTGAGAACAGAGGCAATCATTAGAAAAAAATCTCGTAAGATCTGAAGGTGTTAAACCTCAGCCTATGACCCCCAGATGAACCCATCTTTAGCTGTGTGCTGAGGCCTTTGATTGCCAGTGACCAAAGATGGTGCAGGGAAAGCAAGGTGGTGCACATGCTGGACAGAGTGGACCAGGGGAAGTGGCAGGGGATAGGTCACTCGGGTATCTTGATGAGGGGCCCAATGGCCCAAACTCTCAGGCAGGTGGGCATCACTGCCCACCGGCTGCTGAGGCTGGCGGCCGGGAACACACTGGGAATGGGGAAAGCTGTGGGTCTCCAGGTGACTCTGTGCAGGCAAGAGGGAAGGATGCCCATCACCAGATCTGTAGGCAGGACAGGACCCAGCAGAGCTGCCTGTCGATCCCAAGGCAGGAAAGCAAGCTCCCTAAGGCCTTGGCTCCCCGTGATTTATGGGGGCCATAATGTCTCAACCTGCACCAAACCTGTGTTTAGAAACTGAAAGCAAGGGTAGGCCTGGGCCTCAGAGCATGTGCACAAGCGGCATCTACTGTGTTGCTGCTGGCAGAACATCCCCCAGAGACCCCGAGGTGGGGAGCCCAGGTGTGCACTGGAGCCTGAGGGAACTTGAGAACTGTCTCTCTCTGACAGGGTGCCTGTGCTTTGACCTGCTTCTGGAACCAGTGCCTGTGAAGATAAAAGGGCACCTGCACATCAAGGGAAGAATTTCCAACCAGAGTTCCCTCTGGAACCAGGGTGGAGCCTTGGGAAGCAACAGAAAATAAAACCTAAGGCTGGACCCAGAAGCCATCCAGGGGGAGCAGCGGGGTAGCAAACACTCAGGGAGACCAGATGCCTGCCTGCGCAGACCTTTCCAGATTGTGGCTCCTGAGCTGGCACCCCTCTTGTTCACTGCTTCTCCTCAGCCCCAGCACAGTGCCTGATGTTTAGCACACGTTCACTCAATAACTGACAATGCCTGAAATCCACATTTTCAGTCCAACACCATTTTCTATGTGCCATGTGAAAAATGCCGATGGGGATGCAGAGATAACAAAATGAGAGACGATTAGAGAGAATAAGTCCTCAGGCCACGGAATTTAGGTTCTGCTTCCCCCACTTAATGGTCTCTGCAACCCCACAGATAAGAAGGTTGGTCATGATGGGTCCTACCCCTCTAGGTTGTGATCACTGCTGAGTTCATTAATAGGCAGTCTTTCACAATCCTGCACAGGGTATATGTTCAATAAATGCTGGCTCTTTTTTTTTTTTTTTTTGGTACGCGGGCCTCTCACTGTTGTGGCCTCTCCCGTTGCGGAGCACAGGCTCCAGACGCACAGGCCCAGCAGCCATGGCTCATGGGCCCAGCTGCTCCGTGGCATGTGGGATCTTCCCGGACCGGGGCACGAACCCGTGTCCCCTGCATCGGCAGGCGGACTCTCAACCACTGCGCCACCAGGGAAGCCCCGCTCTTGATATTTTTAAATTGAGACATGAAATATATAAAATTTTATATAAAATAGAATGCATAGATCTTAAGTGTTTCATTTGATGAGTTTTGGCAATATAAACCTGTATAAACCTATGTAGCCATCATGTAAGACAAGGTATAGATATGAGACAATTCCAATCACCCCAGAAAGGTCTCTCATACTCCTTTCCAGTCAATTTCTGTCTCCCTGCTCCCAGGGGCAACCATTTTCTGATTTCCATCATCTTAGACGACCTTTGCTCATTCTAGTACTTCATATAAATGGAATCATATAGTATGTTCCCTGGACTTATTCTTCTATGTCTATGGTTTTTTTGCTCAGGATAATGTTTTTGAGGCTCATCCATGTTGTTGTAGGTGTTAGTAGTTTGCTGGTTTTTATTGGTGTGTAGTATTCCATTGTATGAATATATCACTTTTAAAAAAATCTATTCTTCTGTTGATGAACATTTGGTTTATTTCCAGTTTAGGGCTATTATAATAAAGTCTATTATAAACACTCTTGTACAAATCTCCAAGTGAACATATGTTTTCACTTCTCTTGGGTAAACAGTTAGGAGTGAAATCACTGGGTCACAGAATAGATATATTGTTGGAGGGCAGAGGGAACAAAAATCTCCCACAGAACTGAGACGGGACCTTGAGACCAAAAAACAAGGCAGGCAGCTCCATGTAGTGAATGGGTTAGTTTAACGTACCCAACAGAGCGGGATCGGGCAGACAGCCATCCAGCAGCATTCGCAGCTGCACTCCACACTGCCAAGGGGCCACTGGGACAATTTTATAGTTAATCGATGGTATGGGGGTAGGTGCCATACACGTACATTCCTACGTCAAGATTTATGAATAGGTAACTAGTCTCGTGGGCACCGGGAATAGGTCAGGGAAGGTCTTCATCATTGTTTGGAGACTAACAGAGCATAGAGGCCACCTAGACCTAACGATCATTAAACAATATTAACTACAAAGCCCTTGATGACAGAGAAGAGATTTACATAGTACAGCCCTGGGTATGGTCAGTGGAAGGATAGGAGGAAACAAACAGACCCAAGATGGTGTCAGTTATGCTAACAGACATACATATATGTTTATAAGAAACTGCTAAACCATTTTCCAAAGTGGCTGTATCATTTTAGATTCTCACCAGTAATGTATGAGAGGTACAGTGGCTCCATACCCTCACTAGCATTTGGTGCAATCAGCCCTGTTTCAATTTTAGCCATTGTATTGGGTGAGAAACAATATCTCAATGTGGTTTCATTTGCATTTCCCTGATGACTAATGATGTTGAGCATCTTTTCACGTGCTTATTGGCCATTCATATATCTTATTTTGTGAGATTTCCGTTCTCAGTTTTAAAATTGGCTTGTTTGTCTTTTTGTTTTGATCTGTAGAAGTTCTTGATATATTCTGAATATAATTCCTTTACCAGCTACGTGTATTTCATATAGTTTCCCTTCTGTGGCTTACCTATTCATTTTCTTAACAGTATCTTTTGATGATGAAAAGCAGAAACTTTTAGCTTTGACAACGAATTCATTATTCTTTCCCTTTATGGTTAGTGCTTTTTGTATCTTGTCTAAAAATCTTTGCTTACACCAGGCTGTGAACATAGCCTTCTTCTTTTTTTCCTAGAGCTTTTTGAGTCTAGATTTTACATTTAGGTGTATGATCCATCTCAAATTGTTATTTTTTAAAATAGTTGTATTGATTAGAGCCATAAACACTAAGGAAACACTCTAGATTCTTTAGAAGATCAGACTTCACTTAAGCCTCAGGCTGAAGAGATAATATCAGTTCTAAGAAAAAGCCTTTGTTAGTCATGGCTGACTGATCACAGAGTCACCACCGACTGACCACAGGACACAAATGGCTGGCTTAAGAACCACGAGCCAGATAAACAGCGATGTCGACTTCCCCATGTCCATCCAGGGGGCACTGAGCTTCCAACTCCTAACTCAGATAATCACAGTGTGACCTTACTGCGGCCCTGGGAACCATAGCAGGTCCCAGCCCAGGCATTTAGTAGGACCACTAAGGATGCCAGGTGAGCCCTGCCCCCTTGAGTTGGTTCTCAGAGGCCTCCTTGCACTGACACCTTGGAAGATGGCATGGTTTAGCAAGTTCCTCAGGGCTGGGATGCAGACATTCCTGAAGATGGCAAGGCCTGCTTGCAGCAGATGTCAGAGCCCTCCACACGGCCCGGGGAGAGCCTGGACAGTTAGGGCAGCAGGTCCAGGGGCGGAGTGATACAGGAGCCTGGGTCAGAGGCAGCGGGAGGTCATGAGGGGATGGGCTCCTCATGCAGCAATGGGGGGAGGCCCTCAAAGGCTGTGCTCCTAGGAGCAAATGCCTGCAGCCCAGCCTTTGAGAGCCTGCTCCTAGAAGCTCTCGCGACAGCTAGGGCCTGTGAAATGGCTTCTTATCACTTCAGGGATGCACGAGGGATGGCCATCTCTTGGGCCCCGGGAGAAGGCTACTGGGGTATTCTCTCTCGGAAACCCTCAGTGCCCTGCTGTCTCTGCTGGCACACCTGTCATATACCTGGTCTACCCTCCTATTACGTCAGACCCGGCGTTCTTATCACGGTGTTGGCACACGGGATGAGAGGGTGCAGCTGGGACTCAAGAAAGGGCAGGGTCCAGCCTCTGGCAAAGGAGGCTTTCCAGTCGTCCATACTCTACTGGTCCAACGTCTCCAAAGAGAGGCAGGGATGTGCCAAGGTCACACAGCTGGTGAGCCATATGGTATAGAGATTTGAGTCTGAATAGTCTGACTTCAGAGTCGTGCCATATCCTGAGGAAACCAATGGGTCAAAGGTTTCTGACTGCTCCTTGGTGTCCTGAGCAGCCTGGGGCAGGGCGGCTACCTCAGCAAGACACACGGCCAGCAGGGTACTTGGTGACCACCGTTTGTGGGAAGTCCCCAAAATCACCACTCACCAAGCCCAAGAAGTTTGGCCCTTGGAGGCCAAGCTGAACCGGCACTGCAGAGGGGGCAGCCTGTGTGTCACCTCCTTCTCGAGGAGTGAAGCATTACCTGAGATGACCTGTGACACCCAGGGTTAATCCAGAACTTAGAGTTTTTAAAAAGCAAAGTTCTTTTCCTCTGGGTCTCCTTAAAAGAGACTCATTTCAGCATCATTTCTAACTCAAATAATTTTGGATGTCAATTGTGTGTCTTTCATGAGCCCAGAAATGTTCATAATTATCCTTATTTTTCCCCAAAGCCATAATTATAGGTTCGAGTATATGCTGCAGACAAGAAATTTAAATAGTGCTTTTTACACGCTTAGGCATTCTGCTTCTTTCTCTTTTCAAACAGAATTAAAGAGGCCTTTCCATTATCCTCTGTCACTTTTCTCTTCTTCTTGAGGTAGCCACTGGGAGATGAGGCTCCAATTGTCCAGTCCCTCATCCCCAGGTGTCATGTCCCAGTCCCACCTCCCTGCTCTTCCAGGCCACAGTGGCTTCTCCCATGCTGGCTCAGAGGGGAGGTCCACTGTAAACTGGGACCAGCCCCACACTCCTCAGCACAATGACTGGCAGGAGGTAGGAAGGGTTGGCTAGAGCTGCTCTCCAGTACGGAAGGGCCAGCCTAGCTCCGAGCGAACCTGCAGACCTCCCACAGGTGTGCAGGGAGCTGCCACCCCAATAGGTCCCAGTTGGGATGGTGTGGCAGACATTCCCTAGATGAGTTTCCTTCTGTGTGAAAACCTGCTCCCAGAGGTACTCCAGGGCCTGCCCTCATTCCATGGCATGGGTTTGAATTGGCATGCAGATGGAGGGGCCCAGCAGCGATGTCAGGGGGCTGGGGAGACTATGATTCTCCATTCATTCATTCATTCAGCATTCGCTGAGCATCCCTGTCTTCCTGGAATTCACTGCTGCACATCTCTCTCTTCATTCACACCTACTCTCTAACTGGCACAGAATTTGTCACAGGGGGTCCAAGAAAAGTGAGACTTAGATCCTCCTCACTCAGAGCTCCTATACTTCCTGATAACGCCACCAAATTTGGCATGACTCACGGCCCTACCTTGTCCTCAGCTGGGAGTGGAGAGGAGGGCTCTGCCCCACCCCTCTTTGACTCATCCCCTGCGAGCCCAGTCAGTCTGGTCCCTACCTAGTAGCCTTGCTGCTCTGTATTCCCCTAGTACTCCATGGCGTTCCTGGGTATTTCTGCATTGAGCTCGTGCCAGGCACTTTCCATGCACGTGCTGCATTCTTTGCTTTTCAAAATTGCCCTTGGGCATAGATATTACTGTTACACCCATTTTATGGTGATGAAACAGGCTCAGAGAGGTCACCTTTGCAGCAGGGCACAGGGCTCTCATCGGTGCATCTCTTGCCTGGATTTGCTTCAAGTCTCGGCAGGTTAGAGAGCCAAGACTTGTGTCCTCTTGGGTTAGGATAGGCTGTCTCGGTTAAGAAGGGAGAGATCTTACTCTTGCTGAGTCTTCAGCAAATTCTCTCTTTCCAAAAGACTAAGACCAGCCTCCCTTGCATCCCAGAGCTGCTGGGAATTTGTTTTTCTTCTAAACCCAGGAGCCCGTGTCCTGGGAAGAAGGTTGGGGCAGGAGCAAAAACATGTGGCCAGAATCAGAGAGAGGCTCCCAGGAGCGTCTGTCCCGTGGCTGGGGTCCAAAAGGAAACACAGCCACCTCCAGCACAGGCAGCGGGAGGAAGGTGCCAGCACAGCTGCCCCGAGGTGCGAGGCAGGCCGGAGAGAGGCCCCTGTGGGTGGAAGGCAGCTCTCTGTCAGAATCCAGCAGGGGCTGAAGAGAAAGAAGTCACCCAGGCCTGTGCATGCATAGCTTTGGCACATCAGCTTCAGGAAGGTCAGGCTGCTTCCATTCCAGTTCACCACCCTGCAAAGCCAGCGGGGAAAACCCAGGGAAAAAGTAATCCTCTGGTCCTAGGAGACTTAGCAAAGGTCCTTTCATTGTCAAATACTTATTGAGAACATATTCTGTGCTGGGTGCAAGGTCTTGCTCTCAGAGATCTTTTATTCTTGTAGAGAGAGACTGACAATAAGCAAGAAAAAAAAGTCATTAAACATGACAGTTTCAAAGAGAGGTGAATGCTGGGAAGCAGAGAGAGCAGGGTGATGTGCTCAAGAGTGACTGTGAGGGAAGGGAAGGTTACCACTGTGGACAGGGGCTCGGGGAAGGCCTCTCTGTGGAGGGGACCATTGAGTTGGCCCATGAGTGACAAGAAGCAGCCAGCCCTGAAAGTATCGGGGAAGAGAGGTCCAGGCAGAGGGACCAGCTAGCACAACCGCCCCAAGGCCCAGAAAGGCCTGGTGCTTTTGAGAAGCAGGAAGATGCAAGTGCAGAGAATGAAGGGTGAGTGGGAGGTGGTAGGGCCAGAGTGGTCACCTATTCTGGCTGCCAGGTGGATAATGAATTTCCAGAGAGCAGAAGTCAAAGCAGGGAGATGGGAGCTGATAGAATGCTAATCTTAATGTTAATATTTGCAGCCATTTCCCAGAGCCATTTCATATCCCTAAATACCTAAGTAGTGTCCTAACAGGGGAGCTGGTTTCGTCTTCATATACCTCAAGGTGAAGACTGTCGTTTCTGTTTGACCCTCTGCAGCCCTCCCTCCGTGGAGCCCAAGGCTAGGACTGGGCCTCTTAAAGCCTGTGTGGGCGGACACATCTGTGTAGCTGGTGGTTCAATAAAAAATAGTGAATGCAGCACACTGGCCGCCCAGGGGACCGGTGTATTTCATCCAGGAGCCAAGAGTCTCTTGCAAAGTCTCTCCCTGTCTCCGTGCAAGCCCTCCCGTGGTCCTGCCCACTGTTGTGGCTGCCTGGCTTCCTGTGAGATGCTGCCGGGAAACAGACACCCTGTAGGGCTGCCAAGGTGAGCGGGTGGCCTGGAGCTCACCAGTCACACCTTCCTCATTGCCTTTCAAGTGTGTCTCCTAAAGCATTTGGTGAGGAAATGCTCTTTCTCTAGAATATTCCATCCCACTAACCCCAGAAGCCTGTGGAACAAAGGGTCCAGAGGCTTATCTGGGAGCTGGGGAGGCCCATCTCCTCACATGCACTCTACACTCTGTGAGTTAGAGCCAGGCACGAGGGGAAGAGGAGGAGGAGGACGGTGCCGGCCTCACTCAGGCTGCGAATGGAGTTGCATCCTGATAGCCTCCTTTCCTTTTCTCTCAACCCTCTTCCTGTCTCACATGGCAGGTGCTCAGAGGATGCCTTACAGCCAGGATGGTGGCAATGTCTCACTTGAATTCCCATTCCATTCGCTTGGCAGTGGCTGCTTTGAGAATAGTGTAAACAGGGCTTCAGACCATGTCTTGGTTCAAGAGGAAATAGTGAAGGGATAGATTATAGATGTCTGCCCTGAGCACAGGAGAAGGTTGTGGAGGTACACATGCCTTTTATTTGCCAATACTATCACAGGCTGGCAAGTTTGGAGATGTCAGAAAGAGACCTAGCATACAACCGCATCTTCCTTTTCTCTGTAGCTGAGCATTTTGAAACTGCTGCATCACCTGGCACAACTAGTCCCAATATTCCAATCAGCTTATGTCAATGTGGGGCTCACAGGACAGTCCCTACCAAGGAGAATTGCGCAGCACCACCCAAGCCTGATCCATTCCTTTCCTTAACTTGACTCAAAATTCCCTAATTATATGGCGACGAAAACAGGTTTCAAGCCCAGAATCCTCTTGGGCAGGCATTCTTCACAGTAGACTATGAAGCCTTAGATCCCTGCTAATATACCAAGCTAAATGGTAGGGGTTTTAATCAAATATAAATTTAAAGAAAGCTTAACATTAAACAAACTATGAACATTTCAAATTATTAAAGTTCTACTCACAAATCAAATGAGGAAAAGTACATTGAAGGAAGGAATCAATGAAAACTCATGCCAAAGACGTACACTTCTAAAATTTAAGATGACTTATTTGGTTTGAGCTTTTAATTTGATCTTAGCTGCTGTTAAGGTTCACTTTCAAAAGAAGAAAATGTAAAGGTATTTAGAGGAACTTTCCTCTTTGGGCCTTCCGTTCTAATCCAAATCCTGAAGACAGGCCAGATCAGATCTAACTCCATTAGAAAACAAACGCATCTTTGAGTTGAGTGGCAGGTTTAATTAGCATCACATTCCATTTTAATTGCTAGATTATTAGCAGAGACAGCATCTCTGTGAATGACTGCACTGCATGTAAATTTGGACTAAGATGCTCTGCTATGTCACTTTTTCCTAAGAGGTTAAAACATGCACACAGGGCTGGCTCCTCTCCGCTCTCAGAGGTGGCAGGTGGCAGTGGCTCTTTGTCCCTTAGCTTCTCCTCTGGGGCACTTTTTCATGCAAATAACCCTCTGAAAGGACAAAGTGGGATAGACACTAAAACATTAAAACAACCTCCTTTACACATCCATCCAAGATTGTCCATTTCTCCACCTGCTTGACAGACTCTCCAAAATACGTTTGATCAGAAAACTGATAAAACCATTCTCAGGGCAGTGCACTTCACTCTCCAAGGAACACCGGCTCTCCTTGCTGGCTGCTCTGAAATGGGACCCACTTTCGGACAAAAAAAACTAACATGAGCTACTGTCCACCTCTTCTCCAAAGATATGTTAGCTTGAGTGACACGATGTGAGTAGATCTTGGGTAGGACTAGGGAATCCTCTGAGCCCTCTGGGCTGCTAAAGCAGCCACATTGATCAAGAGAACAATAAATAGGCTCCACAGCTGGGCGGCAACCTTGTCCAGGCCCCTGCTCTGTGCCCAGCACTCACCTGCTTACTCTCAGCTAACCCTCACGCCACCCCAGGTGGTGGGAATTCAGTGATTCCCATTTGACAGCTATGGAGGTGGAGTCTACACCCAACACCTTTGGTTTTATCATTTTGCAAAATTGTTGGGCAGGAAATAAGTACTCTTGAAAAAAAGATCAGGGTCATTTACAGGGTGACCAATTTGGTCACCAAGGTTACCTGGGACTTTTCCAGTTTTAGCACTGACCAAAGTTCTGTGACCTGGACACCCCTCAGTCCTGGGAAAACCAGGATGGTTGGTCAGCCTATTTCTAAACGCCCAAGGAGCACACACGAGATGCCTGGAACAATGCCTTCCACCTCCAGGGAAGCTACTGGAACACGACTGAGCCTCCTGGGGTGCTGACTTGCTTGCACTCCCCTCTTCCTCTGCAGCAAGACAAAGGACCGGAGCGGTCCTTGCCTGCCTTTTATCACCCTGCCCCAAGTGAAGAGCCCTCCCCCTCCGGCACTGCTGTTTAAGAGCCAGAGCCTCTGAGTAACAGGAATATCTGTGAGTAAAATTTGTGATTTGTGTTTCCAGTGGACTCAACCTTTTAACCCTGGGAGCACTTAATTGCCTTTTCCAGGTTTTGCTTTAATAACCAGTCTGACTCTTGCCAATTTTGGCTGAATTGAGAAGCACTGAATGTGTAACTGGAAATGGAAAGCTCATTACTTGATACCTGACATAGCTTGTGCCAAATCCTTAATTCATTAAATTCATTCATTGTGGCATCTTTTCCTAAATGATAGAGATTTCCTTCATAGGTAAAAACTTCCAAACTCAGGGAGTATCCTCAAAGCTGAATTTTTATAAAAATGCCTTCCCATAAGACACACTTAGGGGGAACTCTTGACCATAAATTACAGGACAGCTTTGGAATTCTTGGTCTCTCCCAGAGGAGTTCAGTCTTTCTGCTGAGGGCTCCCGGGCCCTATACTCCACCTTCCAAAGTAAGCATGGAGTAAGGTGCAGACATCTGGTTCCTGTTTCTGGATTCAGAATTGATCTGCTAGATGATTCCTGGCAAGTCACTTAACCTCTCTGAGGTTAAATTTCCCTAATCCTGGCTGACCAGACACCTCTCATGGGGAGGGGGCTGGTGGCCAGTTAATGAGCAGGTGTTTTAGGGAGAGGGGTGGGGAACTAGGCCGATGGCACAGCAGAAGCAAATTCCAATGAAAAGAGTGGACAGGTGGGGGGCAGGAGACAAGGGGTTGAGAATCACAGCACAGCAGTAGCTAAATTCTGAAACACACAAGTGTCTTGAAGCAAGGAAAAAGTTATTTCTAGAGTCATCCATAGTTTATTCTAAGACAATCAAATCTCCTTGCACAATTTCAGACCAAGTCTCACTGGTGCTCTAAGGCCCCCTCTGGAGCACACTTGTCTCCACAGAGTCTTCCCCAGGTCACTTTGGCTCATGCTGGCTTTGTCCTTTCCTGAAGGTTCCACAGTTCTGTGGGATTCTTGTTCCTCCCTGATGTCTTAAAGCATTCATACACTGATGCTCCCACATGCCACAGCTTGACAAATCTTATCACATTCAATTCTCTCTTACATCACCTTTGAAATCTAGTGTTATCATCTCCGTTTTGCAGATAAGGAAACTGAGGCACAACGAGGTTTAGCAACTTTTAGGGTAACCAATTCATCCTGGTTTGTCCAGGTCTTTTCTGGTGTTAGCACTGAATGTCCCTTCTCCTGGGAAACCCCTCACTCCCAGGCAAACAGAGACAGTTGGTCACCCAGGTTGAATGCAAGTGCCAGGCTGGCTCAAAGGAATGCTTCTTGCTCCTCTCCCTACCCCCTCCTCAGCCGAAGTCCCCAACAGACAGAGCCCCCAAGACAGCAGCCAGGTCTTAAACCTTTGTTGTTTAAGAGAGCCCAGAATAGAGTGGGACTGGGTTAACATTAACCAATTTGAATAAAATCATGCCTTCGCTTTCACGCAGGAAGATCAGTTTTCCTTTAGTGACAAAACTGGGCTACACTAATAAGCTATTTTAGGGAAAAGCCTTGCACTATTCAGCATTACAAAGAGCAGCCACTTTGGAGCTTATCTCTCCTCTCTTCTTATGTACAGGGAGATGAGTCAGCACCATGGAGTCTTAGGACCTTCAGATTTTTAAGTAAGAGCCACCTGCCATCCTTACTCTGCGTGGATCCAGATGTGCTAATGCATACAACAGAACTTTGAAAAGGCACCTCTGTTGGCATAGGACTCTGCGATATAAGGTTTAAGCTCTCACATTTACCTCTCAAGGCCCTTTCTTTCAGACACTTGTTCAACAATGTAGGTATGCTGTCACCAGATGATAGCACTGCCTCACTTGGGACAATCCGTATGAGCATAAACCTTGGTTGACCCATTCTCCGATTCCCTCCCATAACCATGTGCAGCAGAGGAAGGGTCTATACATGGGGAGGCACAATAGCTACCCTAGGTTTCAGGGGTTGCGATTAAGAGGATGCCTATAGATTCCCTCCTGAGACGTGAGTGGGGCAAGAAGGAATGATGGCATATCTAGGAGGCTCTGGAACACCCAACTCCTTGCTGCCAGAGGCCAGAGGACTAGCATTTGGCTCCTCCCCTTGACTTAATGCAGATCACTTATCAGAGCTAGCAAAGCATAGTGGGTTAGGGGAACAGACTCTGGAGCTGGACAGACTTACTAGCTGTGCGGCCTTGATCTTATGTATTAATCCCTCTGAGTCTCAGTTTCCTCATCTGTAAAGTAGAGGTAATAATAGATCTTATAAGATTGTTGTAAGGATGCACTGAGAAATGTGTGCAAAGTGTTGAAACCCAGTAAGCATTCAGAGAGTGATAGCCATTGTTATAATCTGATCCTATGGGTAGCCATGGTCCCATCAATGCCCATTGACACTGATCCCCAGTGAGGACTCAGCCAGGCTCAGGTGGGGGCAGCTGGTGGTGAAAACATCCACCCGCAGCCCCACCTACCCCTCACCTCCCTGCACCGGTGACAGACACAGTTGCTGCTCAATAAACTCATGCTTGCCCACCGACAAGGGCAGACTGCCTTCCCAATGAATCCTATTGCGTGGGTAAGTGTTTGCTTTTCACGCAGAGGGCTGGCATCTTAGCCTTTGTTTTCAGCATGTTTACAATGAACCTGAATTTTAAAATCAATATTCACTGGATAACAATCTCCACGTTCCCTCACGGAATCAGTTATTGAGCAATTTCTTTCTATTGTTATTATTATTTTCTAAAGCTGAAACAGACTGTTCCATGGCACACTTCTTCGGTGTTGCTGAGCCTCTCCACACATACTCTCACAGCCCTAACTAAATACAATGACCACCTTGGTTGTTAAGTCATAATCTCCTACAGGAATATCTGTATTATCTAGAGACCAGACCCCCAGCAAGGTCAACCTTTCAACTCTGTCCACAAAAGCTATAAAAAAGGCCTGAGAGAAGTCAGTAGTTATTGAGAAGCTCACGTACAGCAAGAGACACACTCAGGATAAAGGGAGACACAAGAAGGACAATGAAACGGGAGAGGAGAAGTACCATTAATAAAAGCAGAGCAGTTAGAGGCCACTGCCTGCAGGGCCAAGCAGCCCTGAATACTGCAGTAGCCCCTAAAAACATTACTGAATCCAAGAACCCAGGAAAATAATGTCTGTTTATAATGACTACCCCAAGCCTTCACGAAATTGGTAACTCGTGTCTAAGGTGTGCTGTTTACTAAGAAGGGAAGGAAACATATTTTTATAAAAAGTGACATAAAAAAATAAGACTTGTCCAAAATTGACTTGAAGGAAATTACAAGAGAAGGATTTTTTAAATAACATACTGTTGGAAAAATAAAATGTATATTTAAATACCAAACCTCAGGTATATAGAAACCTAACTTATCTGCAATACCATGTTCCTCAAGCTGGTAATAAATGACGCATTTTCCATGTATAAATACTGCAATTCTAAGTGCTACCATAAAATCTTTGAAGATTAATCTTTTGATAGATTATGACTGGCTTTTATAGAAAAACATACTAAGTGATTTTCGAAGCCTCTAGGTGGTAAAGTGCTCACCTTCTCACTCAGTCTGTATGTAACTTTTGAAGAGTAAATAAGGCTCTTTAATGTCAGTCATTCTTCCTAGTTCCCCGAGGGCTCTCTACTGACAGAGTAAGGATACTGAGACTCAGGTTCACACACTTTGGGTTTGGAGAGACTGGGTGAGCAAAGCCAGTCAGTCATGCTTTCTTACTGGATTTTTAAAAAGGTATCATGGCTTGGGTTCTGCTGAGAAGAGGTCGTTCTTGTCAGGCTTCTACTGCTCTGTCAAATACCCTTCTTTTCCCTTTGAAAGTCAGTGCCTTCAGAAATAAAGTCCTTCCCAGAGTGTCAGATGACACCCCAGGCAGCTCATCTAAACATCCACCTATCTATCCATCCATCAGACCATCCATCCATCCATCCATCCATGTACAGGTGAGGAATTGAACCTCAGAGAGGCTAATAACAAGATGACATGGTTATTTAGTGACAAAGGGAAGATGTGAACCCAGGTCTGTCCAACCCCAGTGGCTATGAAAATAAAGAGAAAAAACCATGAGAAGCTTCACCCAAGTTCAGCTCACTCTGTCCTCATATGGACCAAGTCACAGAACATGTTACAGCTCCAGAGGCAGTCACCTGAGACACAGAAGATGGGAGATAGGTGGGATTGCACTACACCAAGCCCAGGTGGAAAATCCCCAGGGAAACTGCAGAACTTACTGTGTTGCCAAAGTAGGGCCCTCACCACTGAAGGTAGAAGAGCTGGGACTGGCTTCATCCCCAGCACATGGATTCAGTGGTGGATGGAAAAACATAAGCCGTACACAGAGATGTCATAGAAGGTACTCATTAAAAGGTCCCTAAACACAGAACACTTTCTGTGTCTGCCTAAGTTAAAGGATGAACTTGTCAATTTATATTACAGAGGTCTAACTTTCATAGTATTATAAAGAGTTTCTAGAAATCAACAAGAAAATGGCCAAGAACTAAATCAAATGCAGGCTACAATCAAAAAGTTTGCAGAAAAGGTGATACAAATTGATTTTAAATGTAACAAAAAGATACTTAATGTCACTCATTAAAAAAAAAAAAGAAACACAAACTGAAACTACCATAAGGTACCATTTTTAACTTTTCAGATTGGGAAAAGTAAAAAAGTTTAATAACATAGTGTTGGTAAGACTGGGGGAAACAGACAATCTCATACATTGCTGGTGGGAGTGCAAACTGATATAGCCTCAATGGATGGCACTAGATAGTATCTTCCAAAAATAAAACTGTATATATTCTTGGGCCCTGCAATTTGACCATAGGATATATTTGCACATGAATGAAGAGAGAAATCTACATTGCAGAACTGGATGTAATTGTGAAAGTCCGCCAACAAAATAAATGTCCATCAATGGAGAACTTAATAGATTATGCTACACCCACACTAAGGAACACTCTGCAGCCATTAAAAAGGGAATAAGGAGGCTGTTCAGGTACTGATGTGAAACAATCTTCAAGGTCTCCTGTAAAGTGAAGAAAGGCAATGAACAGAGCAATGTGTATCATAGCTGCTGAAGTGGAGGCTGGCCCGGGCCCACCTGGATTCCCCAACGGCCGCAAGTGTTAGAGGGACCCCAAATCTGTCTCCATGGGCTGCTCAGGCCATAAGAGAGCTGCCTCACCAAAGATTATGTCCATAACCAGAGACTGATCAAAGCCCTGTTCCTTTTCCCCCAAATTGGGATAACTCTGAAGGGCCATCCTGGCTCCAGAGCTCCCCAAGGGTCTGGCTGAGGCCTCTGTTGTAATTGCATTACAGTTAGAATCCCTCCCTCTGATCAGTCCCAGTTCCTTCTCTCCCTCACAGATGTGGGTCCCAAGCACACTCCCAAGTAAACTTCCTGCCCTGCGGAATCCCCATCTCAGTCTATTTCCTTAGAACCAACCTACTACTGCTACCACTTGTGGGGGGGAAAAAGGCGGGGGTGTGGAGAGGTAACAAAAGGATTACTTATTTACATACCTGCTCTACCGTGCAAAAATGCTTCTAGAAGGACAGGTAAGAATCTGGAATAGTGGTTAACTGTGAGGAGGAGAACTAGATGGTGGGGGGCCAGGAGAAGAAGGAAGATTTTCCATGGCTTTCCCTTTCAGTGTTTTTAGAATTTGTATTACGAGCATGTGTTATCTATTGACAAGATAAATAAGCAAAGCAGCCATGCCTTTAAAAATAGAAGGCAGGGGGTGTTTAAGAAAGCCAAACAGGTCTCTTCCAGCCGTTAGGTAATGGCCAGCATTCAGCATGAAGTCTCAGCCAGGATGACATCCTAGGTCACCACACTGAAACCAGAGAGTTCAAGGTTACCCTCTGGCCCGCTGACATTGCAGGGAGGATGTTACTTCTTTTCCATTTCAAAACCCTTGGAGACATCCTGGAGCCAAGCCAGGCTGTGCAGGAGAGATGATTCCTGCAGGGCATCCCTACTGTGCGCTCCATAGGGCTGATTCCAAAGCACAGGCATCACCGAGGAAACTTGGGCCTTTGGTGCTATCCCGAATTGTCATTACAGAGGACTGGAAAGTACAGGGTAATACGTGTTCTCTGGTCAGGAACAATTTGATGGTGACGGGGCTGACCTTCCACCAGGCCCATTTCTGGGAAGACACGGAACTCCTGGCCTCGCCCTGCCTTGGCGCTGCTGACCACCCAGCTCTTTGACACATACTTGGGGGGGCGGTGCTTTTCCTGATGCTCCCTCCAAACGGAACTTCTGCCTCCACAGCTAGCCAAGCCCTTGCTTTTAGAAATTTCTTCCTGATCCCATTTATGAATATAGAACTAAACATTCCAAGAGAGATCAGAGGTGATGTTCTAAATAACGGCTAAGTCAACAAGAATGCCAGTTGGCAGAAGGGGAGATTGGGAGTGGAGGTACTTCCCAGCCCTTGCAGATCCTGGGGGACCAGTAAACATATGATGCCAACAATTCTGGTCCTAATCACACCATAAATGCCTTTACGAGGCTTGACTCTCCTCCATATACCAGATCTCTCCTCATTCCCAGATGTTTCTGCACCACTGCCCTTGCCCCACCCATTCCTTGGCCAATACTGATTAAACACACAGTATTTTCTCTATTTTCACTCTGTTGGCAGCAATGTGCATTAGCAGGGGGCATGGTCTGGGCAGCGGAGGGTTGAGATTGATGCTGCCAAGTGGATGTAGTGTTAGCAGTGGAAAGTCATCTGGTCAGCCCTTCAGAGGCGTCTCCAGCGGGACTGCAGATCTTAGAAACAGCCACAGCCCTCCAGTGACATGAATCCCTTCTACCCTCTCCCATTTAGCCATCGAATGACTTCTAAGGAGAAGGCTTGGTAAATGATGATTAGTAATAACCATAATAACCATCCAGATATGTTGTCCCTCCCCAATGAAACACTGGTAGTATAACAGTTTAAAAACTGCAACAGGCCACACCAGTGTAAGGTATTGTTCTCACCCCCTAGATTAGATAAATACATGCTGTTCATTTTTAGAGACACTTGCCTGGCCATTTGGGGAACTTGGTTTATATTTGCCATTGGTCCCACCTCTGGTCTCTCAGGGATTGATAGCTGGAAGCCCATCTCAGTAGCCTTTCCTCCTCTTGTTTGTCTTACCCCAAAGGAATGTGATTGGTGTATATCCCACAAGAACGCCCTGCACACAAACAAAACATTTTATGGATTTGCTGATTCTCCCCAGTCCTTCAAGTAAAGACACATGTATACACACATCTGTACACATATACATTTATATAGAAAGTGTGCAAGTTGCACACTTTAAATATGTATAATTTATTGTGTATCAATTCTACTTCAATAAAGCTATAAATAATAATAAATAACTTTTGCAAGAACTATGAAAAAAGAAATGGTGAGGTCAGGTGTCCATTCCCAGAACACCCAGCCAGGCTCTGCCTGCCCAACCTCACTGTCCTGTGTGCCTCCACCCCCACTGGGCCATAGCTGGTCTTACTGGTCAGCAGCTGGAGCTGTGGCCTTGACACCCAAGAACCTGACACCCGAGCTGAGACCACGGGTTTGAGCTGCAGCGGTCACAGTCCCACACTCGGGTGGGGAGACTTTCTTCCTGCCATTTAACCTGCTTGGCGACGGACTAATGGTACGAAATAAATACAAGGGAAGGCCCATGGGGTGTCTCAGGTGCCGATGACAGCTGCACAAAAGCCTGCTGTGGTTATGAGAAGTTCAACGTGGTCAGCGCCTCACTTGCTCATTTCAGGCCCAAAGCCCACATTACCTCCTTTTATAAGCTTTAATATCCTTCGGAAACGCTCTCCCTTTACTTTCTCCATCTCTTCCCTGGAACATCTCCAGAGGGGTCTGTGATTGGGTTGCATACAAGTGTCCAACCTTGCAACTTCCTTTCAGTCATAAATCACCTCTTACACACTCACTTTTTCCTTCTCATTGTTCTTTGGTATTAATAGCCCCAAATCCTGGGACCATTTGAGAACTGTTCCAGTTTTGGTTTGAAAATCAATTTGGAAGCTAATGGTTGGCTTTGCTTAGACTTCCAATCCTTCTGAGAAGGTCAGCTCCTACAAACTGGCCATACCAGGGATGGGGGGCCTGGCCTGGTGAACTTTGCCATTTTTAAAGTCTCACCATTTTCTCTTGAAATGTTAGATACCTTGGTCTCAGTGTTTTTCATTCAAGTCTGCCTCTCAAATTAAAATGTTAATTCTGGAGAGGAATGAAAAAAACCTAATGCTTTCTGTGTGTGATCTGGTAGGTAATTTTAAAAGTATATAGTTCATTTCAGGATAGGTCAACGTCTATTATGAAAGCAGAAGAATAAATATGAAATCCAGTTGCGTTTGTTGAAAGGCTCTGATACTATACTCAATTTGGGGAAACATCATTCTAGAAAAGTTCTGCTTCCTCCATAGGCTGCTGACCTTCTGCAGGGAAATGAGAAAGTATCAGATCTCATCAAATGCTAAAGGGGTAGGGCTCGCCACCGGATCGGAGCAGGGATCCTCTGCCAGTTAAGGGTCTGCCCCCCACATCAGACAGCTGGAATACATATTCAGGGATAAAGGAAACAGAGCATTGGTTGGGTAATCTTGGGAAGACAGAAGAGGAGCCCTTCACACATAGCACGTTAAGCGGTCTGCACCCCAAATCAGAGTGGGGAACAAAACTGATGATGCTCAGTCCTAAAGGCTGACGCTGAGCCAGGAGAGACTCAGCCAAGGGCACAGCAATCGGGAAGCAGGTCTTCTAGAGAGGGGAGGCAGGGGCACAGTGACCACAAGCCTCTCGCCTTCAGAGCTGGGCCTGCCTGAACACACTTTTGAGTCGCAAGCTTGAGCACAAGCTTGAAAGGCATTCCTTTTCCTTTCTCCAGCTCCTTCAGCCTTTATCCTGCCCCCTGATATTAGAGTCGGGCTTTTCATCTTTCCCCACACAGCTAGTTAGTGGCTAGCCTGTGGGCACCCACTTCACGTGCCCCCGACTGACCCCCAAGCCAGTACGCTGTGCCATGGCCGCAGGCTCCCACCTCTCAGACAAGGGTGGGGCTCAGGTGTGGCAGGGATGAATGATTTATTCAGGAGCGTCTCCCTAAAGCTCCCTTTCAGAGATATCATCAACATTTCAAGAGGCTGATAAAGTCTCCTGCATCTGGGGAGGGAGGTTATTAATCTATTCATTAGCGTGAGACAATGACTCTTTTGAACCTGATATGTCTAATTGTGGAAAAGAACAAAGCCTCATAATTACAGACAGAGACAAGCAAAGAGCATCTGCTCCCATGACGTCAGGACTTCTTCCAGGCTCACAAAGCACTGGAGTGCTCCCTTCCTGCCTCCACCAAGTAGGATCCTAGTTGGGGCAACATGATGATAATAAGAAGCCACCATTTACTGAGTCTTGCTATGTCCTGCAGGCCATACTAAGCATCGCACAGGCACTACCTGACCTAATTCTCACAACAACACTAAAAAGAATGGAGCATTTTTATCTCCAACCTACAAATGAGGGAAATGAGGCTCAGAATGACTAAGTGATTTGCCTAGAGCAATTCAGCCAGTAAAGAGCAGAGCAGGCCTCTATCCTGGTCCCTGGTTTCCAAGCCCATGCTCCTTTCCACTGCTCTGTGTCCATCCCTCATGGAACTGCAGAAGAGCTCACACAGTGGGTCGTTTGCCCCATGTTCCCAAGAGAGGGTCCAGATCTGCGCTGAGTGACATGGGGTGCTGCAGGCCGGCCAGTCAACAAGAACCCAGAAAGGCTGGCCTGGTTGACGTTACCAAAGCTGACACTCAAATCCAGGTCCACTGCCCTGAAATTCAGCAGGGCTTGTAAAATTTGTCTCCAAGGGTGTGGATGAAAAATGTTGCCTGCCGTATCAGTAGACAAAAGATGTTGCAGTCATCAAGCCAGCAGCCACTGAGGCCACTGCGGCCACCCCCAACTGTGTACCCTGAGATGACTCAGGATGGGAAAGAATAGGACTGTGGCCCTAGAGAGCTAAAGTAATGATTTCTATGAGCCCAGACTCTTGGATCTTCCCATACATAGAAAAGCGCTAAATTCATTAACTTGAGATGTCTGGTTTGCTTTGATTAACCGTAATCTTTTGATGTTCCGACTACCTGGTTTTTGTTGCAAAACTCTATCTATCCAGGCTCCTCCCTTACTTCTTTGGTAAGAGCTGAGAGGCTGTCTTCTGGGCTAAAGCCCTCAGTTTTGTCCGCCAAATAAAACATAATTCTCAACTTTTAGGTTGTGCTTTTTTTTTCAGTCGACAAAGGCTTCTACACCAGTTTACGAACAAACTCCCAGATCTTTGATCTTTGAAATGCTGGGACATCATTCTGATCATCGTGGGGAGGTCAGCAAAGTATCCATGCTGCAAAGTACCCTGTTTATGGGTAAGAAGTCCCTCTCTGCTGGGCTCACACTCACCCCCGTGGAGCCTGAAAACCACTAATCCTGAAGAATAGTTAGTGGTGTGGGTCTCTGAGCTCAAGCATATCACACAGCCTCCCCAGCGCAGATCGGGGAGGACTTGCATTGCCATCCTTCACCCTGGGCCTCCAGGGCCCATAGCTCAAGACAGGCCTAGAACAGTGCACTTGCCTAGATACATGAGGCTGTCCACTGAGAACTCCGAGCCTGCTCTGCCCACAGCCAGAGGACCAAAGAATTAATGCCCTTAGAAGTGGCCCTCAGGACTTCCCTGGCGGTCCAGTGGTTAAGACTTCGCCTTCCAATGCAGGGGGTGCAGGTTCAATCCCTGGTCGGGTAGCTAAGATCCCACGTGCCTCGGGTCAAAAAATCAAAACATAAAACAGAAATAATATTGTAGCAAATTCAATAAAGACTTTAAAAATGGTCCACATTAAAAAAAAAGAAAAAGTGGCCCTCAACTAATGACAGGTAGTAAAAAGCATGGTAACAAGGAGCTCAGCTTCCTCACCACTCAGGTAGGATGGCTT
This sequence comes from Delphinapterus leucas, assembly GCF_059928025.1. NCBI lineage: Eukaryota > Metazoa > Chordata > Mammalia > Artiodactyla > Monodontidae > Delphinapterus > Delphinapterus leucas. Next base: position 114,336,488 of record NC_143131.1, on the reverse strand, counting down.
TGAAGTGGGTCTGCACTATCTCACGTAGTGTCCCACTGAGACTGACATCCAGTTGCCCACAGGGGGAACTTCTCGATTATGTACCATGACTTGGTGACCTTCCCTTCGCTTCCCTTTGCTTCCTTTCGCTTCCCTTCACTTCCCTTCGCTTCTCTTCCCTTCCCTTCGCTTCCCTTCACTTCCCTTCGCTTCCCTTCCCTTCCCTTGCCTTCCCTTCCCTCTGTCTCACATCACTACTCCCAACCAGCGCCTCCTGGGATCACCTCCCAATAAACTACTTGCATTCAAATCCTCATTTCAGGGTCAGCTTCTGGGAGAGCCCAATCCAGCCCCTATCCAGAAGTGTCCTCGCCCCCTCCAGCCCCCAAAGAATCTCCTTTAGGCCTCTCTTCTTAGAAGGCACCACAGATGTTGAGTGCTCAGGCTATGGAGAAGATGGGCCTGGATTTGGATCTCGGGAAGGTTCCTTACAGGTTGTGTGATCCTGGACACATTAGCCAACCTCTCACATCCTCGGTTTTCTCAAGGGTATATGATGACAAGGGCACTGACATCACAGAATGGGTGTGTTATGTGTGCAGGACGAGAACTGAGCACTGTGCCCAGCACACACTGACCACTCACCAAAGGGGAGCTGCCATTATCATCAGCATCATAATTACCTCTGTCATTATTTTCTTTTATATTAGAATAAACCAAGCTCTTGTCTTCCCTTCATCACTTCCTTGAGGTCACAGACCATGAGTATTTCATCTCTGCTTCATCAATTTCATCACAAAGTTGATGCCCATTACATACCTGTTGCATTAAACCGCTTTGTTTAATCTCTGCATTACCTATTCCTGGGTGAAAGCAAGGGAGGCATGCTAATTACCCTAAGTTTCAGGCTCAGGGAACAGAGCCCTAAAGCGCCTCCTACCCCATTGACTTTTTCAGCCCTTGTTTGCTGCTCTGCGTGAGCCCTGGGCTGGAGGATGCAGCTATGAGTTATCTTCTGGGTTATGATTTCATCTTCATACATTAGAAAAGTTGGAGTCAGTCTCACAAGACAGCAAGTGCCTCAAGGACAACATCTATGTTTATCCACGTCCATGTTCCTCTATGCTAGGCCCATAGCAGGTGCTCCATAAATGTTTACCAATTGACTAAAATCATCTGAGTGTTGCAAACAGCACCAAGTGGCTGCTATGTGGACTCACTTCACCGACAGCTGGATGCAGCCAGAGCCTGACTTGGTTGATTTCTTTTTTTTTTTTTTGATGTGGACCATTTTTAAAGTCTTTATTGAGTTTGTTACAATATTGCTTCTGGTTTTTTGTTTGTTTGTTTTGGGTTTTTTGGCCGCGAAGCATGTGAGATCTTAGCTCCCCGACCAGGGATCGAACCCTCACCCCCTGCATTGGAAGGCGAAGTCTTAACCACTAGACCACCAAGGAAGTGCCATGACTACGCTGATTTTTGAGAGAAGATCCTTCAGAAATTAGAAGGTGGCAGCTTGTCACTACTTTGGTAACTTGGCCCTCCTAGGTATATCTTATGGATGTCAGGTGACAGTTAACCTTTCTGGGTATATAAATAGCTTATATTCAGTTTTCAAACCACAGATCTTGAAGCTTCTCAGTTTATAGACTGAGTTATGATGATTTGGCCATTATGATAAAATCTCTGGCCCCTTGTTAGCACCAACATTGATTAGCTGAGATTTCAAACACCTGATTAGAAATTACCTCAGTCACCATCACAACTGCTTGTGAGGTGTTAAGACATCTTGGAGTATGGATTGGGCCGTTTCTTGGCCCTGGGCCACTCTATCTGTTGACTCTTCCACTGGCTGTTACAACTTGCAAAGAGGCCAGGACTGGGTCTTCAGACTCCAGTGATTTAAGAATAGATTCTGTGCTTAGAAAAGAGCTGTCACAAAACCCATGCCCTTAATCTGCAGGTTGGTCTAGGGCCATCCCCAAGCCTTGTCAGATCTATAGATTTACAATTGCCCATAAAACAGTTCTAAACTCTGGTGCATACCAGCATCAGCTGGGAGTCTGAGACCTACTCTGACTAATTAGATCAAAATCTCTGAGCCTGGGACACAGTATGGGGATTAACGGATTCCCAGGTACCTGTAAAGTGCAGGCAGGCAGAGTTGAAACCCACTGCTAAAAGGAAAGGATACGACGAATTCAACCAATTTCTTAGAAATGAGTAGATGAGAAACAGCAGGTGATAAGAGGGAAGGAGAGATGGTAAGAGCAGGTGTACCGGGTATATCAAGGCATGACAGTGAGAAAAGAGAGAGAATGAAGGAAATCAAAAAGAATTTTTAAAAACACCTTTGTCTTAGCCATTAGGCATAGGGGAACTATCCCCTTCTCTGTGTACCATGGCAGGTGGGGCATGACCCAGCAGAGCACTTGCATACTAAATTGTGTCCACTTTCTTCATATAAATTTTAGATCATCAGCTCCTTGAGGGAAAGAAGCAGGTTTGATTCGTCTCTACACCTCTGATGCCTGGCATCATGCCAGGACAAAGGAGGAAGTAATGAAATGTTTGTAGAAGGAGTGAAAGGATGAACAGGAGTTTCCCCCTTATGGGAGCCCCTGAGGACAACTCTGTTTCAAAAAAGACAAGCAAAATGCTTCGCCAACTGGACAGAACTTCAAAATGGTAGGGGTCTTTATGACCCTAAGTTGTTCATTCAAAGATGTTTATTTGGAACTCACTGTGTGTGCTTTGGGGAGAATACAGAGTAGAAGGTCATAGGATGAAGACATATGGAGACAAGGGCACCAAGGCTCAGAAGGAAAAGCATGGGGCATGTGTCAGAACCCATGAGATTAGCTAAAGCTCAGGTGCAAGTGATGGGCTATAAGGCTGAATCATGGAAGAAGCAAAATGCTCTTCCACGTGCTCCTTTTAAGGAGCTGGGCAAGGTGCAACACCCATCAGAAAGATTTCTCCCCAGATGATAATACTTTTTCAAAATCTGCTCACAGGGCTGATATTCTATTTTCTGGGAAATCCACTCATGGCAAACGTTATTCCCGTAATTCTGGATGAGCAAGGCTCTGTGATAGCTATACTTCCCATGCAAACTCCTTCCTCCCTTCACTGTGGTCCCCACCCTCTGCAAAATCAGCAAGGTGGGGAGAGGGGAATACCTTTCCTTTTCCTAGTCAGCAGCACCTACAACCCCCAGGTCCCTCACAACTTGCAGGTGGGCTCTTGAACAATGAAGTTTCTGCCCCTAAACTACCCCTCTCTGATTTCCTGAACAACAGGATTCTATTAGAAATCAAAGCTTTTTCTGAACCTTCCCAGAGCCCTGGTGCCCTGGAGTAAGGGTCCTGGTTTTTGGCTGTGGCTGTAAGTTGGTCCCGGCTTCCAGAAGCTCCCCAAGACTACAGGAAAGCGTCTGAGGAGCAGAGGGATCTAGGCCAGGAGTGATGGGAATTGGATTTCAACCCTCACTTCCAACCTGCTGAGTTCTTCCTGAATATAAGCTCTTTATGTGAACGATATCTGAAGACAGGCGATCACTGGGGTATTTTACTGAAAAACCACACCACTATTTCCTGGTCTAAAATGCACAGATTACGGAAAAGAGCCCTTGAATAAATGGAGAGGGTTTCCTCTCAGTGGTTCAGTTCACATAAATGGAGTCTCGCCAGATCCCTGGGGTCTGTTTCCCTCGTTTTATGGATGGGACACTGAGATGGAGGAGTTATGAGAGCTGGCCAGGGCCCCAGTGAAATAGTGGCAGAGCAGGTCAAAGATCTTTGTGTTACCAATTAAAAATTGGCACTCGCCATCTGTCTCTACAAAGATGAAGTCAATGGCCACTGCAGCTGCTGACCCTCAGCACACACTGAAAGGGGTTCAGGGTGAAGGTCAGGAATAAGGCACTCTGTTCTCTGGGGAAAACTGGCAGCACAGACCTTCAGAGTTATTTTCAGGAGAAGATTTTATAAGCCCCAATTCTTGCATCTTCTCATATCTATTAGAAAAGTACTAAGATCACGAATGGAGACATCTGCTCCTTGTGACTAGCAGCAACCCCTGCTAAAACGTGTGTGTGCTTGACTGCACATACCTCCCTTCACTAAAATCATATATAATACTGACCTTTCCCCTTACCTCTTTGGAGCTGTTCCTCAGAGCTATCTGAGATGCTGTCTCCCAGGCTATGGTCCTCATTTTGCCCCAAATAAAACTTAACTCACAACTCTCACGTTGTGCTTTTTTTTTTTTTTTTCGTTCAACAGTGTCCTGGATGTTCCATGTAGGTGTCACATGAGGTGACACCCTCATGTCACCTGCAGTTCACCTGTCACCAGTTCATGGCACATGATGTCTGTTATGTACTCACGAAGTCCAGTCACGCAGCTGGAGTTTCATTATACAGCGATGGCACCTACAGTGGGTTTAAGGCACGCCATGTCTTCAAGGAGTATTCACATCAGAGGCGAGAGAAAAGTACCCAAATACCTATACTACAGAGCAGAATTTACTAAAGGTCCGTAAGAGGGTCAAAGTGTAGGACCTCGTAGGAGAGTGAGAGCCCACATTCCGTCATATTGGGAGCAGAGAGGTCTAAAGGAAGGAAGCTCAGAAATCTTGAAGGCAAGACTTGAAGATGAATCAGGTTTTTTTTTAAAAAAAAAAAGAATAACAAGAGTGTTTAAGAAAATTGGATATTAAAAAAAAAGTTCATTCATAATGTCACAGCCCATTGCACAGAGTATCTATTCCAGATTGGTCCATGCTCACCACTGTAAAAAAAAGGACTGTCACTCACCATCTGATTCCTCGAGGATTATGTCATTAGCCATGCTATCACTGTCCTACAGTACACTCTGAAGGGAATTCAGGATGAAGAACAAGATAAGACACTGTGCTTTGGGAAAACAGGCAAACAGGCCCTCGGATATATTTCAGGAGAAATTTTTATGAAGCCAGATTCTTGCATCTTCTCATACTTAGAAAAAGCACTAAAATCATTAGCTGAGATATCTGTTCCTTGTGACGAGCAGATGTATGCCTGATTGCACATACCGCTTAGCCAAAATCACATATATAATCTTAGAGCTCTCTGAGAGGCTGTTTCCCGGTATGTGGTCCTCAGTAAGACACTGAATAAAACTCAGCTCACAGCTCTTACACTGTGTTTTTTTTCCAGTTGACACTGCTGTGGAAGGAAAATCAAAATGGAATCGTAATTGCTAAGAGAGCTCTCTAAAATGGAGCCAGGAGGCCATTAAAGAGGTGTGATATATTCACGTCTCAACCTGGATGGAATCTGACCTTCTGACTGCTTATTGTCCTGACAAAGACATCCAGCAGATCTGCCAGAAACTCAAGAAACTTACTGGACCCTTACCCTAAAATAACTTGTGACAGCCTACCCACTTATCGGACTCCTACCCTAAAACAACTCGCAATTCCTTAAGAACAAATATTTCCTGACTTGCGTCAAAGTCAATCACAATTCTCCCTGGGCAGCTAGAACAACTGTGTGGCTTTCTGTCTTTATAAGCCCCTGACCCTTTCCCCTCTCCGAAACACTCTTTTGGTTTCACTAGGATCTGTGTATCCTGAAATGTAATACTTAAGACCCCCAATAAAGCTCTTTGTTCTTTGCAGCCTTGAGACTGATTATGGTTTGATGCCACTGGGATTCAGACATGTTTCAGCGGATCCGGAGAGCTGGGGGGCCAGCCACCAGGACCTTGCCCCAGTGGGCATCTTGGGAGAGCATCAGGCATGACACGCTGGATAAGTAACAAAGCCAAGGTGGCAGGATAACGAGTCTGTCATAGCATCTGTCCCTTGGGCTGACTCCCAGCCCAGCCTTCCATGGGTACCTGTCTAAGCAGCAAAGAGTAGTTTCATTAGAATCCCGTATCTATAGTTCTGGAGAGAACACAAAGGGACAGTGGTGCCGCGAGGGTTCCCACAGATGCAGGGCCACTTCGAGGTGCAGAACCCTCAGCACTTGGCAGGTACCTCATGTATGGGCATCACCCAGCCTGACAGGTGTCTGAGGCCGGGGGTGGATTCCGTGGGAGAGGTAACTTGTCTGTCATGGGATTCTTTTGTGAAGCCATGGGAGATTAACTGCTCCCAGGAATTTCTGGGGCCAGAATCCTACAATAACAGGTGGAAGTGAGAGACAGCCAAATGCAGGTTGGTTCTATAAGAAGGCATCACATTTTTAACCCTCGACAAGAGAAGCCTGAGGAAACACACCTTACATCACTATGTTCATCTTTGCATATTCTATTCCATTCCTCATTCCCTTGCACATATAACAAGCATAGCGCGTATTTTTCTATAATTTACTTTGTTGAATTTATCACTGAATTACAAATTAGGGGAAGGGAGCCATGGGAGAGGGCTTTCCATGCAGATGAAACAATATGAACTCTTGATCAGTGATTCTCAGTAGGGGGCAGTTTTTGCCTCCCAGGGAACATTAGGCAATGTCTGGAGACATCTTTAATCGTCATGACTGGGGAGATGATGTTACTGGGTAGAGGCCAGAGATGCTGCTGAACATCTTACAATACACAGGAGATCCCCTCGCCACAAAGAATGATCTGTCTGAAAATGTCAATAGTGCCAACGTTGAAACCCTGCTCTCTAGGTGCAGAGATCAGAAGGTACACGATTATCCGGGTAGTACATGATTAACTGTAAGTAGTCCAGTTTGACCTGAATGAACCAGACATTCAGGGAAATCAGTGGAGGAGGGAAATCAAGAATTTAAGTTAGGAAAGAACTCCAGAGAGCCTGGATTTCATTCAGTGTGCAGTGGGGAGTCATGGAAAAGTTTCTAGCAGCAGAGATGGAGGGCCGAACTCTTAAGGTCTTTGGCTCAAGTGACTACTCAGTACCATTTACTAAGACCCGGCCCACAGCAGAAGCAGCTTCAGGGAGAAATGCCTTCAGGTGTGGACACAGCAAGCGTTCCTGGGAACAGAGCTCCAGATGGCATTGTTGCAAAGCAGGGGGATGTGAGCAGGGGCCCAGGAGAGAGAGCCTGCCGGAAGCCGGCTGGGTGGAGGCAAGCTGAAGCTGCCCAGTGGGTGCTATCAGGAGGAACTGCTTGTACAGACAGGGACTTGGAGGACACCCAGACTAGGACCCTTCAAGGGCAGAGGGGAAGAGTGGTCCCAGGGGCTGGGAGAGGAGCTGGAAAAAACAGCACCACAGAGGCCAAGGGTGCAGTGAGGCCTAAGGACGGGCGGAGGCAGGTCAAAAGCTGCAAGATGGCAAAGAGTAGGAGAGCTGGGGGAAAGTCACCCGTGCTCTCCGCAGGGAGAGCTGGGATTTGAACCTGGGTCTGCTGGCCCCAGGCCTAGGGCTCTTCCCGCTGGCTGCATCACACTGCCTCAGGACCATGTGGATCCGTGAATGGCCCTCTTGTTGGACACAGATGGGCTGGCTGGAGCTGCACCATCACAGACACAGAATGACGATGAATAGTTACCAGAACAGAAAGAGTCTGGTGTCACATGGAAGCTTTCTTCTCTCTTCCAACATGAGCTGTTGGCCCTCTGGGGGCTGCAGCCACTGCTTCTGCAGCAGAGTCTTTACGTTAAACAAATAAATACTGCTCACCTCCTCCTGTGAAGCCTCCTCATTGGTGTGCCGAGCTGGTGGCAAGGGTGTTGCTAGAAACCTGATTTCATGAGCTGCAGGCGGCAAATAAACACCAGAAGGGAGGCTCAGCCTTTCTAGTCATTAGAGAAATGCAACTTAAAACAAGCACAAGACGTTATCTTTTCCCAGCAGGTCGACAGGCATGAAGAAGCTGGGGGATACCCTGGAACAGCAGGGGTGTGTCAAGTGGACACGCACACACCTGTGAGTGTACTTATGTGCTATTTGTATTTCTACAACCAGGTTGGGTCACTTGTGAGATTTAACGCCAGGAGGATGGCATTCCAACTTGCCTTGGACAGAAAAACCCCAGCCTGCTCACTTTCCCCAGAGCTGCCATCTCAGGACCAGTAACCGTGGCTGCCTGAGGCACAGAGACTCCACGAGGACACGTGGTGGGGCTGCTGCCAGGGCACAGCTATCATTCCCACTATTATCCCTGATGTATGAAGGGCAAGTCAACCTTTGGCAGTTTAGAGCCGCTGGGCACAGTTGCCCCAGGCAGTTTACAGCCACCTGGGCACAGGTGGTCTTTCTTCTCTCACCGCCCCCCAACACCTGCCTGCCCAGGTGGAGAAGGGAGCCACCTGCAGGAGCTGCATTTCTGGAGGGAGGAGACGCTAGTAAGAAAGAGAAGTGATTCCTGGGGCGTGCCTCTTCCTACAGGAAACAGCACGGGGATAGAGATTCGGGCAGGGGCGCACCCACACTCTCTCACCCATTTCTGTTAAAGTTGACCAGCAGCCTCACTCTTGAGGTCTAGGCTGGCCCTGGGGCTGGCAAAGCTAGGGGCATTCCAGGCTCTGAACCTTAAAACTCAGGCTCATTGCTCTGGCTTCTATCCAACATAGCTTCAGACTCATCTGAAAAAACACAGCCGACGATTCTTGAGTGCTTACTGTGTATCAGGCACTCCTGAGTCCTTGCTACAGAGTGTGGTCTGAGGGCCAGAAGCATTAGCATCACCTGGGAGCTTGTTAGAATGCAGACTCTCAGGCCCCATAAAATGACAGGAGCTCTGAGTGACAGTAAAGCTTGAGAAGCACTGTCCTTAGTACTCGGATCTATTAACCTAGTTAATCCCTCAACAGTCTCTGGGTCCTATTATTATCATCCCCATTTTGCATATGAAGGTTAAGCAACTTGTCTTAGATCACCAGGCTAGTAATTCCTGTAGGATTCCACCTGTAGAGCCCGCACTATCCGTCACTACAGCACAATGCTGACTGTGTAAAGAGCATGGAGAACAGCTGCTTTAAATTGCTCTCTAGCCAACGGCAGAGGGCTTAGGACGCTAGTGAGCCATAAAGTCAACTTCACCAAGATTAGCCTGATTTACAAAACAAAACAAGACATGTCTTTCAAAGTTACAGAACTGGAGAACAGAGAAGTGGTTGCCAGGGGCAAGGGATGGAAGTGGGTGGGAGTGGAGGGTGAGCGTCATTGTGAGGGAACTGTTCCGTAGCTTGACTGTATCATCATCAATATCCTGATTGTGATATTTTACTATGGTTTTGCAAGACGTTATCATTGGGGGAAAATGGGTTAAGTGTGCAGAGGATCCCTCTGCATTATTTCTTACAACTGTGTGTGAATCTCAAAAAGAATTTTAATTTGAAAAGAAGAAGGCTTCTCTATAGGTAAACTGTTCAAGCTTAGTACCCTGCTGAGTGAGCCAAAGTTAAATCTTACGCATATGGATCAGAAGTGTGTTCCAGTTAAAATATGAACAATTAAAGGCCTGGGGAATGAGGGGAGGCAACCAATATAAGTGCAGTTATATACCAAAACCGTTCCGTTTGTGCATTAACACACAATTCTCCTTAGTTCCAGAATCTCAGCCTACAACACACACACACACACACACACACACACACACACACACACACGTGTGCCTGCCTCCCACAAACACAGCCTATAAGTCATTTAGAAAGAAATAATCTCATAAAGCAGTACTGATGCAAAAGAACAAAACATGAGAGCATTAAGGTAGGAAAACCATTCCCAGCCTGCAACAGAATGAGAAGAGCCTCTTGGTTCAAGCTGACTTATAAGAGCAAAGAGCCAAACCAGAATCCTGAATCCTGTTCTTCACAGAATGTCTTAGGAAGGGAATTATCTAGGTGTCAGATCAGTGCAGATAGAGAGACTGCAATTAACAGTCTGCAAAAACAAAAACATGGCCACTGGCGAACCCCAAAGCTCCTGCATGCGTGTGTGTGTGCATGTGTGTGTGTGCGTGTGTGTGTGTGTGTGAGATGTGTGTTGTGTACCGCATACTTCTGACTGAAGCCAATGGTTGGTTCAGTCCCCTGAAATAGGTGTTTTTGTAAAAGGCTAGAAAGTTCTAAAGTGAAAAGAGGCCTTCCCTGGAGGTTGGTTCATCGGCCTAATGCATTCCTCCAGCTGGCTGTTGTCTGTGGCAGCCTGCTTACAGCAGAAGCTGGCTGGTAGGTGTTGCTGACACTCCTTCCAAGAGTCCAGACCAGACACACGGTCGGCAGCTCTTCATTCAGAACACAGTAGGGCCTGCTGGGCTGCAGGGAACTCTGCAAAATGAGGATGGAGAGAGCCCACCTGGGGACTGCAACATCTCAGTCACATTGCACGCCAGTCCGTGATGTGATGGATGTTTCCTATGCTGACCACTGCCGGAAGCCAGCACCTGGATTGGAGCTGACATCCCAACACAGAAACCCACCTGTGAGGCCCAGGAAGCCACCACGTGCCTCTCACGCTGGGTGGCATCTCGGCAGACCTTTGTGTCCCTAGGTACCCAAGGGGAGCGCTACTCTACCATGCCTGGGGACTGTGGTGTTTGTGGACTGGAGCCAGGAGGCCAGAATCAGCCTTTCTTCTTTCTGCCCCTTCTCTTTCTATTTCTACATCTCCTTTTTCTTCAGATCTCATTGGAAGATGATACTTAGCTACAGATCTTATTAATTCCATCTCCTTCACTGGATTTAGCTGAAGATTTTATTAATTCCATCCCTTTCACTGGAAATATCCAGAAGACTGGTCAATACACTCCAGATGAGATCTCCCACACCCACCATCTAGTCTTAACAAGGGAAATAAACTTCACCCCATGGCCTGACTCCAGTCCTCCATGAAAATATGCCACCAGCACTAGCACTGTGCAGCCTCTGTCGTGAGTCACTTGTCCTGACCCCAGAGCACTCCACTTCCCAAAGTGGCTCTAATCCTCCGAGCAAAGGACCTCCAGCCTCGTCTCCCTGCTTCTTCTCTTGAGTGACAGGGATTTCAATCTGGTTTGTTCATCAGTCTTCTTAGCACATGGCCCCTGGTACATAGCATCTACTCAAGAGCTGAGGCTCAGTCCTGCTTCTCTTGCTTGTAGCTTCACTCTTTAACCATAACTTTATGGCCCATTGGCCATTCTGGAGAAATTCCTCTTTCTGCAGAGCCCTAGGACCTCATCTCTTCTCAGCCTGTAGGGCACAGGTGAGGGCCCCCATGTTCACCCCAGTTCATGGAGCCAGGAGCAGACATGCAGCCCAGGACTAAATGCATACAAACTGAAGCCAGTCTGAAAGCTGTTTCTTTCTAACGTCAGGGTGAGAACCAAGTAGCTAAGGCCCAGGAGGGGTGGCCAGACTGGAGCCCTAAGGCCGAGGGTGACTGAGTGATCACGGGTGAGAAATTCAAGACTGAGACTTTCTGGAAAGAACACCAAGGAGAGAAAGACCAAAACTCAGAGGTACACACCTAGTACCCACATAGCCCAAGGCTAAGTGAAATAATATCCCAACGCTTTAAAGGACAAGGAAGCTGACTGGTGGTTTTCTTCATCTCATAGCTCATGCCCTGATTATAGCAGCCCTGTGCCATAAAAATATGAAAGAGTTTGCATTTCACAAACACTTGACTTTTACAAGTCTTACATTTCTCACAGACAGCCCTGTTTTCAGCATTCTGAGAAATATCTTTGTTCAAACCGGGGTCTCAGCGTGGTCTCTACAATGGGAGGGTAAACCGAAAGGAAAATTCATGCCTTGCGATGATGGCTCCAAACTTTATCTAGCCCTGGTCATCTGCTCATACGACGTAGCTTTGCTTAGAACTCAATAGTGATAGAAATAAATAACGGAGTTTGTCGATAGAAGAAAAGTGGTTGGTCTCAGCATCACTTTTGCAACACTCAGCCTCTGAAAAGGGCATCCACCAAAAAGTGTCCAAATACCCATCGAGGAGGGGTCATGCTGGACCATTCTGGAGGGTGGAGTGTGTTTGAGGGACAAGAAAGCTGCTGACCCTGAGATTGAGGGTGTATTACTTTCCGAGAGCTGCTGTAACGAAGTGCCACTAACTGGGTGGCTTAAAACAACAGAAATGTCACTTCCCACTGTTCTGGAGGCTAGAAGTCTGAGATCAAGGTGTCAGCAGGACGATGCTCCCTCTTAAACCTGTAGGGAATCCTTCCTTGCCTCTTCCTAGCTCTGGTGGTTTGCTGGTGATGACAATCTTTGGTGTTCCTTGGTTGGCGGCTACGTAACTCCAATCTCTATCTCTGTCTTTGTCATCACATGGCTTTCTCCCTGTGTGTCACTGTGTCTCTTCTTCTCTGCCTATAAGGACGTCAGGTTAGGGGGCCCATCCTATTCCAGTATAACCCCGTCTTAATTTAACTAATTACATCTGCAATGGCACTATTTCCAAGTAAGATCATTCCGAGGACTTGATTTCAACATACCTATTTCGAGCACAATATAACCCGTAACAGAAGTGGGATAGTCCTCAGAACTAGAAGAAGATAGTGGCCCAGGGGTTCCATGACTAGCAAGGTTGAATGTCTTGGGAGCATGGTGGGAAGATAGCAGATCTCCCAGGGAAACAGCTTTGTGGGGAGACGGAACCCAGGACCCAGTGCTCTCAGCCTTCGCAACCATCTGGTGCCCAAGCTGGGCACAGAAGCCGCAATGCTGCCTGCCCTGGAACTCGTGGGCTTGGACAAGGTGGCCAGTGTAGGCTGTGGACCAGCACATGTTCCCTGAGGATACTGGCCAGTGTGGTCCTGAGAACACAGCCCAGGGTAGGGACAGTGAGACCAGGAGCCCCAATATGCCCAAGATCAAATTCCACAAAGCCAGGCTCTGGCCTTGAAGTCAAGATTATTTTGACTTAGAAACAATTAATGTAAACATAGTTCTGAAACCCAAACAATGTGGGAGTTGCAAATTTATAGACTATAAACATATCCCCTCACCTAGAGCCACACTCTCATTTCCATGCATTGCACAAAGACCAGCCCTCAAGGTACAGAAGACACGAGTCAATGTCGCAAACGGGGTCAAAGATGACAGATAGATGCCAAATGTGGATGTCAGTGGGGAATAATGATGAACCTGAAGAAACTAGTGCTGGTCCAGGTGCCCTCCCCTCTAAATCCTTGCAGAAAAGAATATTAATAAAATAAAACTCCAAATCCTATCCTGGAGCAATAACAGAACGCCCATGCCAAACTTCACAGCCGTGGGAAGGATATATGTAGCTGAGCAATCTGTGGACAGAATTTCTAGGCTGAGATTCTTGAAAGCTTGTAGCGCTCAGGCCAAAATGCTCTGGAAACCAAGTCCTGTGGAAAATGCAAACTTTATGAATCGCACATGTAGCCACAAAGCCCGCTCTGCAGCTCTGAGTGAAAAGATCTGCACAGACATCTGTCCCCACACTGAGGACCACCAGGGCTGATGCAGAACGAACCATGGGTCCCTGAGAAAATAGGAAACCCACTTAGCCTCATGGGATTTTCTGGGCAAACTCCAGAAAATACAAGTGGGGGTCTGGGCTGGATAGACAAAGGGGCCACTTCCCTTTGCCTGAGAGGATGTGCCTGGAGAACGAGCACTCACGAGGTGAAATGTATCCTTTTCCAGCTACTTGCCCTCTTTGTTCCTCCTTTTTCCCATCTGCGAGATGGGATCATAATAGTACCTATCTCGAGGGGCAGCTGTGAGGGTGATATGAGTTAATATATGTGACGCTCTTAGAAAGTGCCTGACACATTGGAACAGCCCACAGAAGTCCTCGCCTGCAGCAACCACTCCAGCAAAGCTGAAGTTTCAGAATCTTTCTCCTAAATTGCATCTCTTCCAGCACTCCTCCTAAATTTTCATTTTTACTTTATAGATCTCAGATTCCCTTCCCACTTTGTCTCCCAAAAACCTATTCTCAATCTGGAGAGCTTCCCACTCACTGTCATAGGATCTAAGGACAGGAAAGGGCCTCCTCCGTCCCTCAGCTTCCGCCCCTGCCCCAAGGCAGAGCTCTGTTCACACTGACTCTGACAGATGGTTGTAGTTTCCAGACAGGAAATATTTATCGAGCATCCACTCTGGGCCAAGCCCTGTGTTCAGCACTGCTAGGAATATACACAGGAGCAGGGCAGGCTGGGCTCCTGCAGTCTATGTGGGAAAAGCGGAAACTCACACAGGATTGGAGGCTGCAGTCTTGAGGCAGAATGTCTTCTTTTCTGGGAAACCTCAGTTTTTGCTCTTATGTCCTTCAACTGATTAGACAGGGCCCACGCACATTATCGAGGGTAATCTCCTTTGCTTAAAGTCAACTGATTGTAGATGTTAACCACATCTAGATTAGTGTCTGATTAAATAACTGGCTTCTGTAGCAGAGCCAAGTTGACACAGAAAATTACCCATCACACGCAAATTCATTTGTCCTCACTCTCCCCGCTTCACATCCAGCTTTTCTTCCTGACCGCCAGCTCTGGGACCCATAGCAACTTCAGGCCCACCACGAGATGCAGAGAAAAGAGCTTTCCATTGACTTCACCAGTTCCCACAATTGCATTCCCTCTTCATTCCTATAGTAAATCTTTTATTCCATTTCACTCATAATGGTGGGACTACCAATTTATTCAATTTATATGCTCTTGGGTGCCCTCCACAGGAAGGTGCCACGCCTCAGAACTCGCTTCAAAGTTACCTGGGAGGATGTCGGTAAGACTGTTCAGGTAGAGGTGCCCTGCTGGTAGCATTCCACTATGACGCTGCTAGAGAGTGGCCATGCTGGCCACTAGGCTCTCCTGGCTGCAGCATGCTTACAGGAACCAGCAGCTCAAGAAGTCAGCCTCTGCAGGTTGAGGGCTGGAGGAAGCATACTCTTCAGGAGCCTGGCAAGTGAGACACACCGGAACCAGGAAGAGGAAGTCTCTTCCTCCTCCCTGTCCCTTCAAGGTTCTCTGCTGATCAGACTTAACATTATGACAGCTGGCAAAGAAGAAACGTTTGCAGAGCCCACCTCCATTCTGACAGCCGGCAAAGAAGGGTGGGTTTAGAGCTCAGAAGCAATAGATTTGATCCTCACACAGTTCACTCCTTTGGCTACTCAGTTTCCACAAGCACACTTCAGCACACATTTGACCTTCTATGTAACAATGCTATATTTCCACCTCATAAGATACAGCTAACCTCCTTCCAAGTGAAGAATTTCTCATGCTATCCCAAAATGAACAGACCCACTGTCTTAACAATCATTGCATCTATCACTGTAGCCATATTAATTACTCCTGGATCCATCACAGACCCAATGAATAATCTGTTATCTAAAGACTAAATGGTACAGTTAACCTCCAACAACTTGTACAGAAAATAAAAATGGAAAGGAGAGAGAAGAAATTAGTTAGCATATACAAATAAACACGTATGTAAAATAAACGAGAAAATACGCAAAGCTGGTACAGTCTTCTTTTCTGTAACCGGTCTTGAGGTCATAATTAATATGCATGGCTTCTTCCTCCCCTAACCATTCTGTGCTTCCCCCATGCTCAGTCAGGACCTCAGCCGGTTGGGGTTCCTTATCTGCTGGAGTGACTGAAACCCTAATTCCTGGAGAGTCTGAGTCCTCAGTCACCCTGACTGTTTTTTTGGTTGCTGTAGTTTTTGGTTAACCTCTACTACTGGGCATGGAAGTACTAAGAGGTACCCCAGAGAATCCCTTGGGTCCAGAAATAGTTTCCTTTCCTCCATTGTATAGTTGCAACCCAGTTACACCTTGGTAATAAGGATCAATCATTCAGCCAGTAGAGTTAACTCCTTTTTGTGGATTCAGTACATAAGAAGTCCAAAGTGGCAAGGTCGCATCTTTCAATTTAATGGAATCACAGTTGCAGCCCCTCTTAGAAGTGTTCCCCACTAGGGAACTAAAACCTACAAACCAGCAGAGCTGAAGGATACCTGAATAGGAATCAAAATTCCTATGCATGGATTATTGGACATAATAGTAAGAGATGCCACTCCCATTTATACCTCTTGATTCCTGAACCCATGTATCCTGGCTATGGGGAGATAACACCACATCATGGTCTTTGATTCAAGCATATACTATGTCCTATAAGACAGGACCCCATCCTTTCAGGATGGTGTCTCACAAAAGGTGCTGCCACTGGGCTTCAGTCATTGCACCTTCCAATTAGCCCAGCCACTTCCAGTTAATGGGGTACATGGTAAGACCAATTAATTTCATGGGATGCGTATTAGCCCACTACTGCACTTCCTCTGCTGAGAAATGAGTTACTTGATCAGAAGCAATGCTATGGAGAATGCCATGATGGTGGATAAGGCATTCTGTGAGTCATGGATGGTAGTGCTGCAGATGTACTATATGCAAAGAAAGCAAATCCATACCCAGAAAATGTGTCTATTTCAATGATGACAGATATCTGCCTCCTTCATGATAGAAGAGGTCCAATGTAATCAACCTGCCACCAGGTGGCTGGCTATTGCCCCAGGGAATGGTGTCATATCAGGGTCTCAGTGTTGGCTTCTGCTTTAGGCAGACTAGGCACACAGCCATAGTATTACCCAGAGCAGTCATTGTGATGGGGAGTCCATGCTGCTAAGCCCTTGCATAGCCTCCGTCCCTGCCACCATGGCTCCTTTATTCACGGGTCCATTGAGCGGGCACTGGGGTGGCTGGGAAAAAGGCTGACTGATGTCTACAGAACACGTCATTGTGTCTACCTTCTCCACAGTGGGTTCCCTTTGGGCATCACATGGGACACAAATATCTTCACAGATATCTTTGTGCCCCTTCTGAGAGAGGTCCAGCCACGTACCTCTTCCCTAGACTTTGTCACTAATCTTTCAATCATGTTCCTTCCAAGCCTCTGACTATCCAGCCAAACCATTAGTAACTGCCCATAAATCTATGTAGATCCACACTTCCGGCCATCTCTCATTTCACACTAGTGGACAACCAAGTATACCGCTCAAAGTTCTGCCCATGAAGTCCAATAAAGACATAGAAACCACACAATAATTCAAATAAAAAATTAATATAAAGAACTGTTAATAGGGGATTGGAGTAATGGGGACTTGGCCAATAAGAGTTGGAGAGTCTGAAGAACGCAGGAATAGAGATA
Organism: Delphinapterus leucas; assembly: GCF_059928025.1. NCBI lineage: Eukaryota > Metazoa > Chordata > Mammalia > Artiodactyla > Monodontidae > Delphinapterus > Delphinapterus leucas. The sequence continues at coordinate 114,319,423 of NC_143131.1, read as the reverse complement.
TAGGGAACAGCCATGATCCCTACAGCTGAGATAGTGCCCTAGTGCCCAAGGAAGAGTCCCCCAACAAGGGCTGGGATCCAGACCTCAGAGAGGGCACAGTCGTGGTTCACTGCATGGCAGAAAAGTCACTAGATACCTCACTGATGGGACTTGCCAGGACTCTCCCCTCTGGGATGTCAGGAGAAGGTGTCCACAAGGAGGTACAACAGCTCAGAACTCACTATAAATTCATCCAAGGGAGTGTTGGAGGGGGCCTTTCACAAGGAGGTGCCTTGCTGGTAGCATTCCTTTGGGAAACTGCAAGAAGATGTGGCGGCTGGAGAGCTGCTAGCCACTGGGCACTGCCGGAGCTCAAGAAGCCACTTCTGCAGGAGCCAGGTATTAGAGAAGGATGTGCCCTGCAGGAGCCTGGCACAGCAGAAACCACAGCTCTCAAGACCTGAGCACTGGAGAAAGCGTGTTCTATAGAAGCCTGGGAAAATGAGGTCCACAGGAACCAGGACAAGAAAACCCTTTCTTTCTCCAGTGTCCCCTCAATGTCCTCTATTGACAAGGCTTAGCATCATGCTGCTGGCAAAGGAAAAATACTTACAAAGCCCACCTCCATTATCACAGAGCAGGCAAATAAGGATGAGTTTGGAGCTGCATGGCAATAACTTGTTAACTGGCCTGGGAGGGGGTGCTAGGAGATGGGGTCAAAGAGGAAGGCAGGGAGCAGACCAACACACAACAGTACATTACTCTATGTATAAACTGAACAGACACAACTCTTCTTCAGGGGGCAAGGTTAGAGTCATGAGGAAAGGCTGTCTGTCGGAGGCAGACTGTGAGCTTCCTCCATCCCAATAAGACGATGAGCTCAACCCAAGGGTACGGGCTGGATGTGTGTTCTGAGTTTGGCTCAGCTCTAAGCAAGCCACCCTTACAAAGCAACTCCTGTTGGGTCTGAACTTTGAACTGGGACACTGAACTGAGCAACTTCTCTCATTTCTCTAGAACCTGGCTAATGGTAGGTGCTTAATAATAATCAGTTTCTTTGAAAGAAAGAGTGTTCCAGCTCCACGCCATCAGCATGTGACTGTGCTTTACTCCCAGGGTCATCCTTTGCCCTGGAGTCCTTCTTCTCTGAGGCAGCAGCCCCACAATGACTCCAGCTGATTCCTCAGAAATCAGTGTGTGTCTGGAGGCTCCTTCATGGGAAAGAAGCATCATCTTCAATCACCCTCACCAAAGCTCTGACCTCTTGGATGCTGGCAAAGTCCCTCCATCCTCATGACTAAGCTTGGAGTACTGGTGATGGGAAAGGGAGGGAGAGGAGCTGTCCTTGACATATCTTGGTGCTGGTTCACAATTTTGGTCTCTCTGACCTTTTCCCTTTGTAACCCAGGCTTTTAGAAAGAGAAATAGAGAAGCAAACAGCCCCCCTGGGATCTCCAGGACTTTGGGTTAAGGAAAAGAGTGGTCACATCTGGTCACTGCGCTCTCAATCTTGCAATATCTCTAAGCTGTAGCCTTGATTTCATAAACATCTCAGTTTAGGACTCACTAAGTGAAAACGATCTTGCACGAAGAACATTCTGAGAGATCCACAGCCTTGTCCAAGGTTCTTGAGACCCTGGATGAACTGCTTGCTCATCACTGCTCTCTTCTTTTCTTCCCCGCTTGCCTCTCTGTTTGGTTTGCCCCTCACCTCCTCCAAATATGTCCAATCAAGGATTTGCTGAGTCCCTGCCTAGATCACCATTATTCTTAGCTTCAAGAGCGGGGACTGGGGCTCTGCTCCTAGGAGCTCACCGTCCCATCAAGGAGAGCAGAGTCCCACCTCTGGAAGAGCAGGTGATGAAGGTCTATGGCCCTGCTTCTCAAACTCTAAGCACCACAGGAATCATTTTGGATCTTCATAAAATGCAGATCCTGATTTAGAAGGTTTAGGGAAGGCCCAGAGAATCTGCATTTCTAACAACTCCAAGTGATGCCAAAGTGGCCAAACCATGGACCACACTGTGAGTAGCAGGAGTCTGTGTTGTGTGGCTTAGAGAACCAAGGGCAACTCTAAAACTCACAAGTCCAGAGGACACAGGCTTCAACAGGGTCTAGAAAGTTGCACAAAGCTTCACAGAGTTGCTGCCACTGGGGCTGGGTCTCAAAGACCAGGAGGTTTTGGAGGGTGGGGGGCATCCATCAGTGGGTGCACCAACAGTCTGCAGAAGAGGCGGCACCCTCACCCCTCATCTCCTCGTCACAACCACCGCTCTCTCAGGTCCTGTCTTTTGACTCATCTACACCCTCCTGCAGGCTCTCCTTGCAGGAGCTGCATCAAGTACATGCTGTGTGCCACCGTCAAATTCCTCTTCCCACTCTGCTTCCTCCTCTGACTGGGGAAGGCAGGAACAGGACACTTCAGGAGGACCTTCTGCCTACCCTCTCCTCAAGCAATTACGGGCCAACTGGAATAACGGGACTGCAGGAAATGTAAACATGCAGATTTGGGGGAAATATGAGTAACTGTGAGACAAGGACAAAAGATGAGAATGGCATCTGACAATGACTGGCAGGGGAAGTGGGTGGAGGCGGGAAAGTCTCCATGAATTCATTGGTGTTTGAATGAAACCCTGGGAGCCCTGATTTTCAGCTTCTTAGTCAAGAGTCTGGCATTTAGTTGCATGGACATTGTGCTAGGATGCTCACGGGTGCACACAAACAGTCCTTTGGTCATGCTGCCCACACAACCATTCTGCTCTAAAGCCACCCCCTACTCAGGGCACACAGACAAGCAGACCCTACATGTGCATCTTCAATGCCCACATCTTCCCACTCATTCAAACCCTTCTCTCAGCCCAGCCCTTTCCAGCTTCAGAGCCTCAGCCTGTGCAGCTGTGTCTGCCAGGGACTCCCTGCCCCTCCCCCAGCACACTGGCACCTCCTAATCCTTCAAGTCTCAGAGTAAAGTCACCTCTGCAGAGAGGTCCTCCTGGACCACTGTATCTGAGTCTGCACTCCATTATCATCAGGGCCCCCTGTCTGCCACGGTCACCACTTCCTCAACTGCGGTTCACCTGTTTATGCTTTTTCTCTCCTGCCAGGCTCCAATCACCATCAAGTCAGGCACCAACACTGTACCTGGTACCTACTGGACACTCAGCAAACACTCCATGAAGGGAAGAATGAAGCCCTACAGACTCATGTCCCTCTCACAAGGGGTTCCCCAGCCAATTGACACCAAGTAGATCATTTATAGTAACTTTTTTTTCTAATTTGTGTTGTTAGCGACAGAACTTTCTCTCTCCTAAAGCACTCTTACCCCAGAATCCTGAAGCTCTTCCAACCAGAGGCTCCTGTGGTGGCCAGAGCTCCCCAACCCCGGGAGAGGGCTAGTCACAGGCCATAGTTTGGCCATTGCCTCTGCCCCATTTTCCCATTAATTGGTTAGCTGGGGACCTTATTGCCCAGCTGTTTGGCTCTGACAAGAATTCAAAGCTGGCAACAGGGAGTCCAGGGGACTCTCCTCAAGGGGAGCTGGGACATCACGGTTGCAGATGTCAAGCCCTCGTTCCTGCCATAACAACTGGCAGGGAAGGAGGTGTCCACGCTGCCGGTTTGCACCAGCGCTGGGTGGCCTTGGAGCAGTCCTCTAGGCCCCCAGGGCCACGGTCCCTGAAAGATCGCCGCGCACCTTTGCCTTTTCCTGCCTGCCTGTGTGCTCTTACCGCAGTCCCCAACCACAGGCCAGCAGAAAGGGCCTTTCTAAGGACTGTTTACATTCTTGCCATTTTTGCCTGTGTTCAGACTTACTAAAAAAATGCATCTTAAACATTTACAAGCAATCACAGGCCCTCATGGATTTCAAATAAACTTCCCTATAAAGCAGTCAACTTCAGAGTCTCCATCCCCCCAAGATTCATAAACCCTCAGAGCTGGTAGGCCCATCAAGACCCCGGTGTTCTTGTTTGATGGATGGAGAAACTGAGGGCCCAGGAGAGGCAAGGACCCGCCCAAGGTCACAGGGCCCTTAGTGGCACAGCTGGGGCTGGAGCCCAGGACTCCTGCCACCAGAGCCCTAGGATTCCCATCTCACATGTGAAACACCTGAGCGCATCAGCACGCTGCCTCTGTGGGCATGTGCTTCTCGTTTTTAAGGAACAAACCACTTTGAGGTTTCAAAATATTCATGCGCTTAGGATTCGGAGAAGGAATGTGTGTTAAGCGAACATTCTTGGTCGTCAGCCATCCTCCAGCGCCAGGCAGGCTGGCTGCTTCATGTGAGTGGCCTGGGACTCAGCGTGTCGGGCGTCTGCTCCATGACTCCAAGACACAGGCCCCCAAAGTGCTCAGACAGCAGTGTGGTTCCATGTAAAAGTGTCAGGCCTGAGAGGCTGCCCCGAGAGCACGTCCTAAAAGAAGATGACCTCTCCAGTCAGAGCAAGGGCTAAGGGTCTTCATCTCAAACTCTCCAATGATAATCTGTACTACTCCAGTGGGGTTGGGGACCACCCACCCTTCATAAGCACCTCAGTGGGCCCAGGAATAGAGATCCCTGCTGAGGCATCTCATCTCAGGCTGGAACCCATCTCTCAGAGTCCCCAGAAACCTCCATGAGGCCTGAAGCCAGAGAGGAAGGATCTACCATGAGGCCGGAAGATGCCATGCAGGCCCTAAGCCCTCTGGCCTACCCACTTCCTCTCTCCACCTCCACAGGCCCTGACAGGAAGCTGAGCAAAGCTCTTTCTAAACCTCTTCCTAGCAGGGCTCGGAGGGCCAGGGCCTATGCTCCAAGGAGCCAGGTTTCAACAAAGGCTGTGGGCTGGTTCCCATCACAGAGTACACTTGACCCTGCACTGGCTTAGGGTGGGAGGGAGGGCCAAGAACGGCTTGGGAGCCTCAGGAAGCCAGAAGATGACCCCTTCCCAGAAATGGGCTCAATGAAAAAACTTTGTGGTCCCACCTCCCCCTGCGCCCCGAAGTCCAGGAGGGCTCCTCTGCACATGCCCTAGGCTCTATCCCCCATAAGGCTGGGAGGCTGAGGATTGGGGGAGCTCCAAGGACTGCCACCCTGGGCCCTGATGGTCTCCCCAAAGGACAGAGATTTTAGGCAAGATGTTTTAGAGTAAAGTCATGGATCACACCCCCGACTCTGGTTGTACCCAGGCCCTGTGCTTGACTGTGCTAAGTTTGAGACAAGAGAAGACATTACTGCACTCTTCAGGGGTCTACAGACCAACAGAAGTCTAAGAAAAATAAGTCAAAATATGATTGAATTGGATTGAATCATGGAACTGTAAAAGGATACTGGTAGAAAAACTAGTAAAAGCCAAATAAAATCTTGAGTTTAGTTAATAGTAATGTGTCAAAGTTGGTTTCTTAGTCTTGACAAATGTACCATAGTTATGTAAGATGCTAACGTTAGGGGAAAATAGGTGAGGGATATATGGGAACTCTCTGTACTATCTTTGCAACGTCCCAAAAACTAAAGTTATTTCAAAATAAAACATTTATTTAAGAAAGTAACCACTGGGCTTCCCTGGTGGCGCAGTGGCTGGGAGTCCGCCTGCCGATGCAGGGGACACGGGTTCACGCCCTGGTCCGGGAAGATCCCACATGCCGCGGAGCGGCTGGGCCCGTGAGCCATGGCCGCTGAGCCTGCGCGTCCAGAGCCTGTGCTCCGCAATGGGAGAGGCCACAGCAGTGAGAGGCCCGTGTACTGCAAAAAAAAAAAAAAAAAAAAGAAAGTAACCACTGAGCATGCAGTCACTATGTGTCAGTCACGGGGCTGAGTACTTTCCCTGCATTGTCCCATTTAAGCCCCCCCAAAGCTTTATGGGGCTGCAATTACCTCCATTTGACAGCCGAGGAAACTGAGGCCAGAGCTGCAGATAACCTGAGTCTAGGCAGAGAAGCAGGTGGTGGCTCAGAGGTCACCAGCCTTTGGAGGAGCAGAGACCAGGCAGCCACCTGCACAACCCCGTGCATAGGGCTGTTGGATTAACTTGCTGCATGGGAATCTGAGTCTGAGGAAAAGTGAGTGATTTGCCATAAGGCCCCCGAAACTGGGCTGGTCTTCTGAACTCCCTCCAGAGCCTGCCTGAGGGGGCCCGTGCTCCCTGTGCAGCAACCACTGGTGGGAGCTGCTGCCCCTCCCCTCAGCGTGCAGATCCTTCCAGCGGGAAATTAAATTCCTTCCTATTCCTTCCTCAAGAGCCTTGGAACGTAGTCCTCAGAAATTTACCAAGGGAAAATTCTTTCTTCCTTCTATTTATAAGATATATTTTCAAGACTCAAAAGACTTCCTAGGACTCTTTTTCACACACGCAGAAAACTTGCAATTGTTTCCGAGTCTCGGGTGAGGCACAAGGCTCTGACCTTGCCCATTGGTGTGCTTGACGGCCCTTGCCCTCCTCCCCCCTCCCTTGGCCCTCAATGTCACTGCCAGGAATTGCTCTTGGGGCCATGAGGTGAAGGGGACAAGTTCTAGTTCTCTCTCCCCAGCCAGCCTGGGCAGAGAGCAGGTCACAGTCTCAGAGTGTTCTCTCTTTAGTATCAGTGCTCTACCAAGTGCTGGAAACATGAATTCTTAGCAGCTGCCGGTCAAAGATGAGCTATTGAAGAACAGAAAGACCCATGGCAGAGGGAAGGGGGTTTCCACGTGGGGCTCAGTGGTCTCTGGCCTAAAATTTAATCATGAACCAGGGAGAGCAGGCTAGCCTGTCTTTCCTGAAAACACTTCTCTAAGAAGAGTTTTGATCACAGACAGACCTGGCAGAACTCAGGGCACTTGGGGCAATCATGCGATGGCAACTCAGGATGAGCTAGAACTCAATCCGTGCACTGGGCTTTGCTCTTAGCGGCTGAATCAACCTCATTAGGAAAAAGTTCCCCTTTTCATCCTCAAGGTTTTAACCACTTCCTAGTGGTGACTTCAGCAAGTAAGGCCACAGCTGAGATGCCGATGGTCACTTGGGGGTATTTCAGGCTCAGTGAATAATTACGTGAACAAAATAACACAGAGTAATTGCCAACAACTATTAGATCTGTGAAAAATAACAATGGAAAACTCAGTTGACTGGCTACCAAAGGACCCTTATGGAAAGGAGGAAACCAGCTGTGGCTTAACATCTGTAAACTCAAAAGGCAACTTGAAAGAGGCAAACAACCAAAGGAAAAACTGTCTGCGAGTTCTTACCCGCAGAGTTATATCAAGCCTCCCGTATGCCATTTAACTGGACCAGTTGGTTTCATTCCAAGCTGGGGTGCTTCTGAGCAATGCAGAGACGGCCCAGCAGAGCCTTTGGCTGTTTCAGAATGGTGACAGACGGAGCAGAGGACAGGCAAGCTACCCCCAGTACCTCCAGATACAAGTTATTCCCCCAGAGGCCTTGCTCCAGAGACTGCGCTCTGGTGAGTGAGTGCCTTCGCTGTGTGTATTCCCAGCCCTTTCTGTCAACAGCGATGGCAGTGGAAGGCCCTGGTGGAAGGTACCTCTTTGCAGGTAAAATCAGTGCTAAGTGACAGCCACATTGTCAGCTCACACCGGGAAAGGTGGCCTCCCAGGAGTGAAGACGAGCAGGAAAATGGTCTTCATGTCATCTTCTGGTCTCCTGGGAAATGCCCACATGCTGCGCAAAGAGCATGGCTTTGGAATCACACACACCTGGGTCTGACTCGTTAGCTGGGTGACCTTGAGCACATGACTTAACCTCTCTGAGCTTTAGTCTCATCTGCTTTGCAGGGCTGTGGTAAAGACTAGAGATAATAAATATAAAACCTCCAGCATGTTGGCAGCAATGCAGATATGCAGAACAAATGCTGCCTCTCTCACGAATGTTAGCAGATGGCACTGCCCAGGGAGGCTAGCCACCTGAGTACCTGGACTTCATCAGACGTTTCTACCAACCCCAAATCTGCACTCAGATCAGATACAGCACTGCCCCAAATCTTCACAGCTCTCACTGTCTGCTTCACAAAGTCGGACCTCCAGAATCTCAGCTGTCTGTGTCTTCCACCACCTTCCCTCACAAATGCCAGGCTCCTACCACATCGGACTTCCCTTGAACACGCCCTGCTTAGCCCTGGTGCCATGACACCTTTGCTAAAGCTGGTCCTCTGCTTGGGATTCTTTCTCTCCACCTGCACTTGTTGAAATTCCATTTGTCTTCTAAAGTCTGTCTTATGAGTGGTCTTCTCTGAAGAGCCTTCCTAATCTCTGTCAGAACAACCACCTTAGCCCTCCATAACAAGTTTTATGTGCACTATCCATTGCTTATCATAAGAGCTAGATTAAAATATCTCTTTTCTCTGAGATCAGTCATCTGGCTCTAGTAAAGAATGTGGGCTCTTCCATTCACTGGTGGGGAGCCTTAGTCAAGTTACCTAACTCTCTAAGCCTCAGTCTCCTCATCTCTAAAATGGGATGAATATCATAGTGCCACAAATGAACCTATCTGCAAAATAGAAACAGACTCACAGACATAGAGAACAGACTTATGGTTGCCAAGGGAGAGGTGGGCAGGGGGAGGGATGGACTTGGAGTTTGGGGTTAGAAGGTGTAAACTATTACATTTAGAATGGAGAGACAGCAAGGTATATAGCACCGGGAACTATATCCAATCTCCTGAGATAAACCATAATGGAAAAGAATATTAAAAAGGAATGTATATATGTGTATAACTGAGTCACTTTGCTGTACAGCAGAAATTAGCACAACATTGTAAATCAATTATACTTCAATTAAAAAATAGAAAATTAAGAAAAAAAAGAAAGAAAATCATAGTGCCAAATACACAGAGCCACTGGTAGCATTAAATGTGATTATGCAGGTGAAGGTGCCTGACACATATTATCTAGTTAATGTTGACTGAGCTCTGAGAACTTGTGTCAGTACAGAGGGTTGCTGGCTTACTAGCCTGGAAGCTCCCCCAGGCCAAGAACTAGATCAGCCCCCTCCCCCAGAGAGAACATGGTTCCCAGCATGAGCAGATGCTCCATGAACACTGGCCGAATAAAACTGGACTTCTCCCTTGGGAGAGTTAACCCTTTGAAGGCTGAGACCATGTCTGTCCTGACCTGTCCTGCTGAGTGGGGACAGAGGGCAAGTCAGCCCTTCATCAGCACTGCAGGACAGTGAGGCCCTTGGGAGACAGGTCATAATGGGAGATGCCCTTCTCTGCAGTAACAGAAACACCTTGGCCCCATCATGGCCCTAAAGGGTCTCTCCAATCTCATGCTCTGCCTTCCACAGCCAGGAAGAATCCATTCTTGTCCCACGCCCACTCTCAGATTGAAAGTTCTTCATGCAAGAGCCGGTGAGTGATATTCTGAAGAGGTCACCATAGCAAGGACTAGAAACTCAGCTTGGTCACCTCTTCAAGGGCCTCTGTGTTTAGCCCCACATTGGGCAGCGCCACAAATGCATAAGAACTGGGCTTCATTCTCTTGGAGGCTGCAGCTGTTCTCAGTTTTTCCCCACCACCCATCAGGAAACAACGCAGAAACATAATTGAGCAGCTGTGTCTGTAAAAAGAACCTGCTTCAGAACAATATGTTGCGTCCAGCAAGTATGTGCTGCAGACTGGGTGACGGGACAGTTAATACACATGATAGGAGATGAATCCACATAGTGCATCCCCAGACTATTCTCTGTCCACCTTCCTGCCTGTGTGTCATTGGTTCAGGACTTACTGTACCATCCCTTCTAGCTCCCACTGGCCCAGGTCCCCTCCCTTGAAGCTGTACGTGAGACAGTCTATCAACATCACTGCAGAGGTCATAAGAGATGTGCTCAGTTCTATAGATGCCACCTGGGCTCCCTGCTCTTTTCTCTCTATTCTTGAGCAAGTGCCCATTGGAATCCACCAGGACCTGCCAACAGAATTTTCAGCCTGTCCTCAGTCCCCTTGGTGTCTGGATCCAGTAACTATGGCTTTCTATGAGATTGGAGCCAGGTTTGGCCAAGCCACTCTTGCACACGTGTTGTTTTGAAAGATTAGCACAGAATCCAACACAATATTTCTCTTGGGTTCCTCTTCCAAGCCAACAGAGAAAGAGTTATTTCCAAAACACACACACACACACACACACACACACACACACACATTATTAACCAATGAATAAGAGCCAAGAAAACAATGTAGCCAGCACATTTATTCCAAACAGCTCGTTAAGAATGAAAATTGCAAATATATCTAATTCTACCAGACTCTTTGAAGAACCATGCTGAAGACCTCTTACAGCCAGCAGAGCTAAGAAAGCCACCCAAAGTGGCTTGGGCTCTGCTTGCTGGTCAAGGGCCTGCCCAATTTTGTGCACTCCTGGGTTCTCCCAGATCATGAGAACTTGCTCCATGCCAAAGGGCTCACTCCCAGATCCCTGCTACCTCACACCTCCCACTTGACAGCATCACTCCTTCATCCCATGACTTTACCTTGACAGTGGCCATCTGGCCATAGTCAGCAGCACCAACCAAGAAGCTTCCCTCTAAATAAAGGCAACTTCCCCATAAGGAGAAAAAACAAAAGCCACTATGACATCCTCCATTAATGGGTATCAGCACTGGCCCCCAAGGGTGTGAAGGTCCAAACAAATATGATTTATGAAAACTAAGCAAACTTTTCAGTAGCTTTGGCCCATCCACAGCACTGGAGAAAGGCCTAAATTATACTACCTGTACTCATTAAATAGATAAGATCTTAGAAGAGACAAGCTATGTTTTGCCTTCAGGAAAAGAATGTAAATCCATCTGGCTCCATATTTTATAGTCATCAATAGCTTGAGGCTATATGAAATGCCCGAAGTTTTCATCTTCCCAGATCTGGGGGTGGAACAGAAGCGAGACATCAACATGAGAGCTCTAAGGCTGGCAGCACAATAATGACAGTGATATATTGGAGCATTCCTGCCTCTACAGAGCCCCAGAGCCAAACACTGCACATGTTCTAGACAAGACGCCAAAGAATAAAAAAACAAAGAAAGAAACAGCCCTGCAGTTTATCACAGAAACGCATCTTCTTGTGCAATCCATGGAAAGAAGATTCATACACTTAACGGTTCATCCGACCCCTCTCCCAGGCCAGACATAACCAACGCTCTCTGAGTGCCCTAGGGCTTCTCAAGGAGGTCATCACAAATACCAGCTAGAGAGTCAGTTAGTATTAATGAAAACTTACTGTATGGGCAACAGAGTTCTAACACCCACGGGGAGCTGATTGTTGTTCAAATGAAAGTTCCCTTAAAGGAAATATGGCTTTCTATTGAAGCTCCACCCAGCTGAAGCCCCATAAGCCCCTCACCTCACAAAATCAGGACTCAGAGGAAGAGTAACTGTGTGAAACTAGAGAGTTTCTTTACAAAGGTACCCTCAGTCCTTGGACCTCTTTTCTTCCCCCTCTCTCCTTATTCCTTAGGGGATTTCACTTATCCAAATCTTTTATTTATCTACTAAAATCTATTTCTACATTTATATCTCCATGACAGGCCTCTTACACAAACCCTAGGTTTTTTTGTTTTTTTTTTTGTGGTACACGGGCCTCTCACTGTTGTGGCCTCTCCCGTTGTGGAGCACAGGCTCCAGATGCACAGGCTCAGCGGCCATGGCTCACAGGCCTAGCCACTCCGCGGCATGTGGGATCTTCCCAGACCAGGGCACGAACCCATGTCCCCTGCATCGGCAGGCGGACTCTCAACCACTGCGCCACCAGGGAAGCCCCACAAACCCTAGATTTTAAACCCTAGTGCCAACTTGATATCTCAAACTTAACAAACTTCTAATCAATCAATTTTGTATATTGATCTTATACCCTACAACGTTACTAGATTCATTTATTCATTCTAGTATTTTTTTTCTGTAGGTTCTTCAGGATTTTCTGCATAGAAGACCATGTTACCTGTCAACAAAGATAGTTAGGTTTCTTTCTAATTTATATGCCTTTAATTTCTTTTTCCTGTTTTATCTCACTGGCTAGGACCTCCAGTATAACACTGAATAGAAGTGGTGAGAATGAACATCTTTGTCTTGTTCCTGAACTGAGGGGAAAAGTATTCAGTTTTTAATGACCCAGTACGATGTTAGCTGTAAGTTTTTCACAGATGCCCTTTATTAGGTTGAGAAAGTTCCCTTCCATTTCTAGTTTTCTGAGAATTTTGTGAAAATGGGTGTTGAATTTTTGTCAGATGTTTTTGCTACACTTTTTGAATGATGATATGTTTTTTCCCTCTGTCCTTTTAATATACTGAGTTACAATGATTAATTTTTAAATGCTAAACCCAGCTTGTATTTCTGAAATGCATCTCAATTGATCATAACATATAATGCTTTTTATATATTTCTGGATTCACATTTCCTTATATTTTATTAAGAATTTTTTCTGTTTGCCTATGTTCAAAAGGATATGGGTCTTTAGTTTCCTCTTTTATAATATTTTTGTCAGATTTTAGTATCAGTGTTACATTGGCATCATAAAACAAGTTGGGAATGTTTCTTTCTCCATTTTCTGAAGTTAGTATTAGATTAGTATCATTTTTTTGTTAAATGTTTGATTGAATTCACCTGTGAAGCCATCTAGGCCTGGAGTTTTCTTAGAAGGGAAGTTTTTATCATGAATTTAATTTATTTAATGGATATAAAGCAATTCAGATTTTCGATTTCTTTTTGAGTCCATTTTACTAGGTTGTGCTTTCCAAGGAATTAGCACATTATACCTAAGTTGTCAAATTTCATCCCTTGTTATCCTTTTAGTAGAAGTAAGACAAATAGTGGGATATCCTCTTTCATTCCTGATAGTGGTAATTTGTGTCTTCTCATTTTTCTTATTTAATCTTGCTAGGAGTTTGTCACATTTAAAATTCTTATTATAGTGCCAACTTTTGGCTTTGTTAATTTTCTATTGTTATGTTTTCTACTTCATTGATTTCTACTCTTATCCTTATTATTTATTTCCTTTTAGTTACTTTATGTTTAAATTGTTCATCTTTTTCCAAGCTTCTTAAGGCAGAAATTTAAACCACTGATCTTAAACTTTTTAATATAAATGTTTAAAGCTATAATTTCCCTTCTACTGCATTAACTGCATCCCAACAAACTTTAATATGTTGTGTTTTCATTATAATTTAGTTTGAAATATTTCTAATCTATCACATATTTACTTCTAAAAGTGCATTGTTTGGTGTTTCATAAACATTTCATTACTGTTGATTTCTGCTTTAATGTTTCTGTGGTCAGAGAACATACTCTATAAATTTCAGTCCTTTGAATTTCAATATTTTTAAATTACTATATGGTTCTACAACTGGTATAACTTTATAAAACTTCCATGTACACTTGAAAAGAATGTATATTCTGCAACTATTAAGTGCAGTTCTCCATAAGTGTCCATTAGGTTAAGTTGTTTGATGGTGTTGTTCAAGTTTTCTGTATCTCTACCGATTGTGGATTTGTCCATTTTTCCTTTCAGTTATGTCAGTTTTGCCTCAAATATTTTGAAATTTGATTATGAGAGGCATATACATTTGGCATAGTTATGTTTCCCTTCTGAATTAATATTTCTATTGTTTTGTAATGTCCTTATCATCTCTGGTAATTTTCCTTATCATAAAGTCTATTTTGCCTTAAATTGGTAGAGCTACACCAGCTTTCTTCTGCTTCTGGTTTCATGGTATCTTTCTCCATCGCTTTACTTTCAATTTATGTTTAAAATGCATCTCTTATACACTGCATACAGTTTGGTCTTGCTTTTATATCCAGTCTGATAATCTCTGCCTTTTAGTCCACTTGTACAATTCTTTATATGCTTGGGTTTAAGTCTACCCTTCTGCTATTTGTTTTCAATTTGTCCCATCATTATTGTTTTATTGTGCTTATGTCTCTCTTTCTCTGCCTTCTTTTGAGTTAATCAAATATTTTTTAGCTTTCAATTTTGTTTCCTTTATTAGATGTTTAGCTATTTTTATTTTATATTTAATGGTTGCTCTACAGATTACAGTATGCTTCTTATCTATATGAGATGATGGATGTTAACTAAACGCACTGTGTCAGTAATTTGACAATATATGTAAATCTAACCATCATGCTGTACACCTCAATATGTCAACTATTTCTCAATAAAACTGGAAAAATGCATCTTTACTCATCACAGAGTACTTAGAATTAATATTTTACCTATTACAAAACATGTAAGAGCCCTACAAAAATACAGTTTCATTGTACTCCCCATCCTTTGCGCTACTTTTGTCACATATTTTACTTCAACATACATTATAAAACCCCACAATGAATGTTACTATTTTCCATTCAAATAGTCAAGGATGATTTAAAGACTTTGAGAAAAAAAAAAAAAGAAAAGAAAGACTTTTACATTTACCCACATCTCAACCATTTTTCTTGTATTCTTTGTTTCTTCCTATGAAATCCAAGTTTCTATCTGACATAATCTTTCAGCCTAAAGAACTTTCTTTAGCATTGCTTGTCATGCAGGTTTTCTGGCAACAAATTCTCTCAGCTTTTGTTTATCTGGAAGTTTCTTTATTTCACCCTCATTTTTATTTTTATTTATTTTTTCTAAAGAAACAGCCTTTATTTTTGTTTTTAATTGGGGTATAGTCATTTTACAACGTTGTGTTAGTTTCTACTGTACAGCGAAGTGGAGTTCCCTGTGCTATACAGCAGGCTTTCATTAGTTATCTATTTTATGCATATTAGTGTATATATGTCAATCCCAATCTCCCAATTCATCCCACCTCCCTTGTTTCCCCCTTGGTGTCCATACCTTTGTTCTCTACGTCCGTGTCTCTATTTCTGCCTTGCAAACCGGTTCATCTGTACCATTTTTCTAGATTCCACATATATGTGTTAATATACGATATTTGTTTTTCTCTTTCTGACTTACTTCACTCTGTATCACAGTCTCTAGGTCCATCCACGTCTCTACAAATGACCCAATTTCGTTCCTTTTTATGGCTGAGTAATATTCCATTGTATGTATGTACCACATCTTCTTTATCCATTCGTCTGTTGATGGACATTTAGGTTGCTTCCACAACCTGGCTATTGTAAATAGTGCTGCAATGAACACTGGGGTGCATGTGTCTTTTTTTTTTTTTTAAGTTGTAAATTTTTAAAAATTTATTTATTTTTGGCTGTGTGGGGTCTTCATTGCTGCTTCCTCTAGTTGCGGCGAGTAGGGGCTACTCTTCGTTGTGGTGTGCGTACTTCTCATTGCAGTGGCTTCTCTTGTTGCAGAGCACAGGCTCTAGGGGTGTGGGCTTCCATAGTTGTGGCATGAGGGCTCAGTAGTTGTGGCTCGTGGGCTCTAGAGCACAGGCTCAGTAGTTGTGGTGCACTGGCTTAGTTGCTCCACGGCATGTGGGATCTTCCTGGACCAGGGATCGAACCCATGTCCCCTGCACTGGCAGGTGGATTTTTTTTTTTTAAGATTTTCCTTTTATTTATTTATTTTTGTTAATTTATTTATTTTTGGTTGTGTTGGGTCTTCGTTGCTGTGTGTGGGCTTTCTCTAGTTGCAGCGAGCAGGGGCTACTCTTTGTTGCGATGTGTGGGTTTCTCATTGTGGTGGCTTCTCTTGTTGCGGAGCACAGGCTCTAGGCACATGGGCTTCAGTAGCTGTAGCGTGCAGGCTCAGTGGTTGTGGCTCGTGGGCTCTAGAGCACAGGATCAGTAGTTGTGGCGCATGGGCTTAACTGCTCCGCAGCATGTGGGATCTTCCCGGACCATGGCTCGAACCCATGTCCTCTGCATTGGCAGGCAGATTCTTAACCACTGAGCCACCAGGGAAGTCCGGCAGGTGGATTCTTAACCACTGTACCACCAGGGAAGTCCCCACAAGTGTCTTTTTGAATTATGTTTTTTTCTGGATACATGCCCAATAGTGGGATTGCTGTATCATATGGTAATTCTATTTTTAGTTTTTTGAAGAATCTCCATACTGTTCTCCATTGTGGCTGTATCGATTTACATTCCCACCAACAGTGCAAGAGGGTTCCCTTTTCTCCACACCCTCTCCAGCATTTATTGTTTGTATATGTTTTGATGATGCCCATTCTAACTGGTTTTCACCCTCAGTTTTAAAGGATATCTTTGCTGGATACCATATACAGAATTCTGGCTTGACACTGTTTTCTGGATTCTGTTCTACCTGATAATGTCAGCTGTTATTTGTATTTTTGTTCCTCTGTTATATATTGTGGCTTTTCCTCTAGACTGAAGTTTTTTTCTTCATTTGTTTTCAGCAGCTTGAGTATAATGTGCCTTGGTTTGGATTTTTAAAAAATGAGTTCTGGGGCTTCCCTGGTGGCGCAGTGGTTGAGAGTCCGCCTGCCGATGCAGGGGACGCGGGTTCGTGCCCCGGTCCAGGAGGATCCTACATGCCGTGGAGCGGCTGGGCCCGTGAGCCATGGCCGCTGAGCCTGCGCGTCCGGAGCCTGTGCTCCGCAACGGGAGAGGCCACAACAGTGAGAGGCCCGCGTTCAGCAAAAAAAAAAAAAAAAAAGAGTTCTGCTTGGGGTTTGCTGAGCTTCTTGTATCTGAGATTGATGTTTTCCAACAAATTTGGGAACTTTATGGCCATTATTTCCTAAAGTATTTTTCTGTCCCATTCTTTCTCTCTCATCCTTTTAGGCCTCCAATTACCCATATGTTAAATGGGTTGCTATTATCCCATAGGTCAGTGAGTCTCTGTTCAGTGTTCAAAATCCTTCTCTCTGTTCTTCAGATTAAATCATTTCTATTGATCTATCTTCTAGTTCACTGACCCTTTCCTCTTAAGTCTCTAATCTGATATCAATCCAGTTCTGGGAAATTTTCACTTCAGATATTGTACTTTTCAGTTTAAATTTTCCACTTGGTTTGTTTTCATAGTTTCCATGTTTCCTCATTATATCCATCTTTTCCTATATGTTTTTGGACATATTTGTAGTAACAATTTTTAAATCCTGTCTGCTAATTACAACATATGGGTCATCCTGTGATGGTCTTCATTTTTTTTATTGACTAGCAGGTACATTTTACTGCTTCTTCATACATCTAGTAACTTTTTATTGTATTCCTGACACTGTCAAGGGTGCCTTATAGGAGTCTGAATAATGTCATCTTCCTTTAAAGGGTATTGCTGTTTGTTCTAGAAGATAGTTAAATCATTGACCTTGATCCTGTTGAGTTTGGTTTCATTCTTTGTTAGGGCTACTCTAGTTTTGTTTTTGTTTCTCCCTTAATCCCAGGGTATAGTTCTTACTCTAGGGCATGGTCTTCATTCCTAACACATGATGTTTTCAGGATATTATCTGAATATTTGAAGTGCTTGTTCTGTTCTCTCCACTCTGACTTGACCATAACTTTAGCATCTTCTAGCTCTTGAGACCTCTGGTGTTTCCATTCAGCTCTCAGATTCAGAGAGGTGAAACTCTGCTGGGCTTTTTAGAGTATCACCCTATACATAAACACTCAGCTCTCATCCAAGGATCCACTTGGACTCTCATTTAAATTTCTGCAGTTTCTTCCTCTCCAGTACCTTTTCCACAGCATCTCCAAACTTCGATCTTTGCCTCATCTATCAATTTTGATTTGCTATGTTTTATTCAGAAAAACAAAAGATGGTGATGGGTGTTTGTGTAATATAAAGCTTTCGGAACAATACATGAGAGCTGTGAGGCTGGAAATTCTCATTATGTGGCATCTCCCTGACTGTACTGTACCCCTTGCTACACAAAAATAACTTTCTTCTGAAACTCTTAGGACCATTATAAAGACAAAGTTTGTAGTTAACTGTCCTGGCCTTGCCAAATAACTTTTGCCTGAAGGAGCATATTAAATGAGCTTTTCACACCTGTTGGTACCTGAACATCATTTTTTGGTCCCATATTTTCCCAATTCTAGCTAGCTATTTGATCAGATAGCTCGGTTATGAGACTGGATGCTACTTAAGATCCTTGACTCTCAACCTATCCCGTTTATTATAAAGACAAAGTTTGTAGTTAACTGTCCTGGCCTTGCCAAATAACTTTTGCCTGAAGGAGCATATTAAATGAGCTTTTCACACCTGTTGGTACCTGAACATCATTTTTTGGTCCCATATTTTCCCAATTCTAGCTAGCTATTTGATCAGATAGCTCGGTTATGAGACTGGATGCTACTTAAGATCCTTGACTCTCAACCTATCCCGTTTAAAAGTCACAGTATCTTAACCTTTTGGTTAGAAGAAGAGTATAGATTGAGAACAGAGTGAGAATGGAAATTTGAAAAAAACTGAAGTTATTTGTGTTTAATATTGCATTTGGGATTTTTTTTGAGAACATGATACCATGTCACTGGCTCTCTTGACAAGATGTGAAGGAAGGGTTCATACAGTGCTTAGAGTTGAAACAAGGTTCTTCATGATTTATACAAGGATAATGATGTGTGCACATTACTGTATTTCATTAAATGTAAGACCATTTGATCATAAGACTTATTATTTTTGGTACCTCAAAGAGCCTTGTCAGACACATGAAATCAGTCACATCATTACTGCTCTAAAATTTCTTTCATTCTATTCCTAGGGATTTGGTATTTATCCTGTCTTTAGTAGCATGACTTAGCAAGTGATACACAATCTGCTACACATAACTTGGTAACAAAATGAACACAGCTTCACCTCCTGTGGTTAACTTTCTTTATTAGGTCTGGTAAAGCCTTGTCACTCAAAGTGTGGCCTGGACCTCTAGTAGTGACATCACCTGGGTGCTGACTACAAATGAGCAACCTCAGGCCCCCCCCCCCGACCTACCTACAAAATAATTTTAACAAGATGCTCAAATGATTTACTTTGCACAATAAAGTTTGAGAAGCATTTCCATAAAATACTTGGTTGTTGTTTTGCAAGAAAAAATGGAATTTTGGTCATTTCTCCAATGACAAATACTCGTTTTACTAATGTCAATTTTACATAACTCTGCTCCTTTTTTTGTTTCAATGCCAAAGTATAGTGTAATCTTTTTAAAAAAACATTCTAAATGTCAATGAAACCTAATATGTATAGTACCAAAATTCATGTAAGTTCATAACTCATTGAAGTGAAAATACAAACAGCTAAGAGCAAGTTTTCACATGCATAGGCAATGAAAACATGTCAAGACTGCTTCTTGACTAACAGTCACTGCATAATGTCATTAATTTCAGAGATGTTAAAATATGGAAAAGAGGAAAAATGTATATCCTAAAATTGATAAAGCAGAGTAAGTGATGAAAAACGTTCATTCCTGATCTAGGTTTGGGCTTTTCTGGAACTCAGAACCAAGGTACTTAGTTACAACAATGAATACCTTCCAAACATCCAGTGTGGTCCCTGTCATTAGAGAGTCTCCAACTGGTTTCCCTAAAATTGGCAGGAGGCTGAGGATGCTGCCTTAACTAAAAACAGGCGGTTGAGACCTCTAACCCACTTCATAACCAGTCAAAGTTTCTGTTGCTCATGAAAGGAATTTTCTCTGCTTTGCTGCATACCAGAGTTTTCAGCACTCTCACATTTCTCTCCTGATGGAGAAACATGTGATGAAGAAAATGTGGTGGAAAAACACATTTGCCAAAGACTCCTCCTGGATTAAATAAAATTGCTATATTCCTCACCCTGATCTTTAGCATGAAAAAAACTCATGAGTTAGGGACCATGAATAAATGAAGCCCTCAAGAATTTTTCGCCTGATTTTCCCTAACTGGCTTTAGAAACTGGAGCTCCTTAAGTTGATAACATCTTGCTGTGTGCGAACCTTCCTTCCCAAGAAGTAACAGGGAGGGAGAGAAAAAGAGAATTAATGAACTTGGAAATCCTGTGAATCCTGCAGCATCCACTTCTTTTACATAGCTTTCCTCCCCTGGTTCAACTCCAGCAGGAGGATATGGTTTCACATGGGCAGAAGTAGACTAAACACTTGGCATGTTGTACTGGTTGTTTTGCCATTTTCAGAACCAGCACATGACAGAAAGTTTACTTGTTGGATATTTGTGTTGACCATATTGATGATAAATTACAAATTCTGAAGGTCACAGATGGGATCAGTTTAACTCATCCTATATCAACTCCAAATCCAATAGCTATTAAACAAACGCCAATCGACACGTACACCATGAGTAACTTGGTTAATAAGAGCTCCCTTTTAAAGGTCATCTAAGAACTGGTTTTTAAAGGGCATCTTTATGCTTTTCACTCTAGTCCTAATGGATGCTCACTCTTCCTCTCTCTCCCTCCGTACTCAGGCAGTGTAGAACTTGGAAAATTCTTCCTGAGTCCCAAGGGAAGCAGGCCATACTTCAACAGAGACATACAACATGGTCTGGCTTGGCTTAACAGCAGCCCACATGTTTCCTGGTGTGTGAATATGGTATTGCTCAACCTCAGGGATAATGGAAGTTGAAAATTGGCACGAGAGTCCAACATCTAAAGACTTTGGCTACTGTGTGTGCAGTTGCTACAGAGGATGTTTCTAATACAAGAAATATGAGCTTGTTCTATTCCACAGGCTGAACTATTGATCAGATTAACAATGGCACTGTTTAAATCTCCTGTCTGTCACTGAAACATGGGTCAATTCCTGCAGACATGTGTGTGACAGAAGCTGCCCAGAGCTTCATGGGGAAAGCGCCCTCTGCTCTAAGAAGTTAGTCATGCTACAGCACAGGGAGATCAGCTCGGTACTTTGTGACCCTCTAGAGGGGTGGGGCAGGGAGGGTGGGAGGGAGACGCAAGAGGGAGGGGATATGGGGATATATGTATACATATACCTGATTCACTTTGTTATACAGCAGAAACTAACATAACAATGTAAAGAAATTATACTCCAATAAAGATGTTAAAAAAGAAGTTAGCCATGCTAATAGGTTCCTTTCCATAGCACGGACACCAGAAACAGTGAACCACAAAAATTTCAGCAATTTACAGATGACTGCATTGAGGCTTAAAATTGTACGTCATCTTCTTTGACCATCCAGTCAGAAGTGACCTTTCCACAATTGGAAAACCCCAGAGCACATTCTCCACCTCCTCCTCCTTGAAAAAAGCACTTGAGAGCAGACTGACTTGTCTTTCTCCCTCACTAAACAATAAGCCCTTAAGAGCCAAGACTGTGTCTTACTTATTCATTTCCCCACAGTGCCCAGAACAGGACCTGGCACAAAGTAGATTTCCTGTCGTATTTGTTGAATGAAATTAATTAGAAACATCATGTGCTAGATATGAGGTGACTTATAAGTGGAGGATCAGAAGGTCAATAGAAGGTTATTATCCAAAACCAGTAAGAAACAATTACCATCAATAGAATCATTTACCTCTAATCCTAATGTTCCTCTTGTTCCTTAAATATCTGTAGAAACAGGAACCAGAAATGAGAGGTGGGGGAAAAAGTACTGGTCAATATGAAAGAATGACAGACTCTGGTTTGATATAATTTTCTAACACTTGCTTCAGGAGAGACTTGTTTTAACCCTCAAAAAAGGATGAAATCTGAGAGGCCCAAGACAGAAGGAAGGATGAGTAGAACGGGCCAACCAAAAGATACTGAGTTTTCTGTCACTAGAAGTATTCCATTTAAAGGCAGTAGTATACAGGATCTGGCCTGTACTTTAATATAAGAGCCAGCTAGATTTCTTCCCAACTCTGCATTCAGGGATGTTGTACTGATAGCTGGCAATCAGCCATGGTGGGAGTATTTACACCATGGAAACTGGCAAACTACAAATCAAGACATTTTATGTTCCCCAGATAGCCAGTTGTTAAATAATTACCAGCACACCACTGATTAAAGGTTAAGCGACTAATACTGAGGAAATGTGTACATGAGATCCTGCAATGAAACACTGGTTATCAAGATAACCTTCCAGGTCTCCTCCAGTGCCAACTGATTTGAAGCATCTCTTGTCCCACCTGGAGAGAGAAGCCCCATGCCTGTGGTGGTTATTGTTGTCGGCTCTACCATCAGGTTCCTAGGCCTGGTTACCCTGCAATTAAACTCTTTTATGGACTTAGCTAGAGGTCTGGCTCCCCAAAACCAACACTACCATTACCCCCAGGCCCCAGCTCAATACATGTGGCTTCAGCACCTGGCAGGCAGTCATGCTCAGAGCCCTGAGTTGCCAGATTTCTCGGGATTATTTTCTGCTCTGAGGGATGAGAGCTTTCCCCAAGCTCCACAGATGTGGAGCAGCCCTCGACTCCACATGCTTGTGCACAGCAGAGGCCAGAGGCAGGGTCACAGCCACTAGAGTTTTCCTGCAGAGAGCACGGTGCCTTCTGAGGTCCACCCCAGGGATCCCATTCCCATGAGGAGCAGAGACACATGGGGCCACCCATAGGGAAAGATGGGTACTGGAGTCAGAGGAGATACAGAGGAAGGCAATTAGGAGTTGTCACAAGACAAAGCTGCAATAGGAGCACTCACTGCCTGGGGGACACTTGGCTTCCTGCCATGAATGAGGAATTCATCTGGTTCCAGTTACCTTGGTCCTCAGAGCCCCAACAGCGCTGGAGAAATGAATCCTCCCACGTAGCCATGGCTACATGCTTTCCTTTCCACAGTGCCCAGCCCAGGCCTGGCATGCAGCAGGTACTCAAAAAGTATTTCTTGAATGAGCAAACAAATAGACAACCATTGGAGCTCTGTATTGGGCCTCTCAGATTTCAAACCCCTTTGAAGACCAAAACAAGCCTACCTCCTCCAGAAAGCCTTCCCAAACTCAGGTATTAAGCATGCCATCAATCCAGGGCATCACTGAACCCCAAATCACTCCTTTCCATCCTCAAAAATCCTCCAGTGGAAGTCAACACATAACGACCCTCTACTTGGGCTTGTCTTAGCTTCCTGTGTGGGGGTCTTATTTCTTCAGGGAGATCATGAACTCCTTGAGGGAAGGACCTGAGCTTCCTCTTTCTCGAGTGTCCTTCTGTGGTGTCTAGCTCAAGGTCAGGGCCCCATTGTCCCATGATGATTGGTCATTGGCCAGGTCCTCCATTCACTAGATCTAGCTCAGTTCTAGAATATATTTTGTCCCTTCATCCTGAATTGCTTCTCTTAGGTGATTTTGGAAGAGGTGCTTGCTCCTTGCCTTTGGTAGGATACACTGGGTTGCAGAATGGACCCCATGCCAGCATTGTCTCCCCAGAAAGTAACAGAAATGGCAACCATATCCTAATGAGGAAGCAGCATAGGCCATAGGCCAAGCACACACAGTACCCTCTTATCACCCAGGCAATACAGAATTGGCCCTACCTTCTTACCTTGTTCTTGGAGAGAAAACTGGACTGTATGAATGATAGAGTCATGGGCAATGTATCCCCAGAGAACAGCAATGACAGTAATATAAAGCACTTGGCTTTCCCCGGTTCTAACTTAGTCTCAGAAAATAGCTCAAACTCTGGGCAGGATGGGTGTGCACTCCCCGCCACAGAGAGAATTCAGAAGTTATGGGGAATGTGTCAGACATTCACCAACTTAGGGTTTAAATTAAGTTTTAAATTCCTTTTAGAGCTCATAATGTTTATGCAGATTCTAAAATAGGGCAAACAAGTTATTTGCTACTTCATTGTATAAAAATCTAAATCCAGGGGAATTAGGTTTTATTGCTGATTCCAAACTTAGTACCAGGAGAGCTGATTTGTTTTGTTCAAATGAATACTATAATTAGAACATCCTCACATATACATGTCTGCCATAACAAAACACTGATAGATTAAGTGGCTTAAGCAGCAGAAATTTATTTTCTCACAATTCTGGAGGCTGGAATTCTAAGATCAGCGTGCCAGCATGGTTGGGTTCTGGTGAGGGCCCTCTTCCTGCCTTGCAGACAGTCACCTTCTTGCTGTATGCTCACATGGTCGTGCCTCAGTGCGTGTGCCTCTTCTTACAAGGCCAACACCAATCCTATTGGATTAGAACCCCACCCTTGTGACCTCATTTAACCTTAATTACCTCCTAAAAGCCCTATCTTCAAATACAGTCACATTGGGGATTAGGGCTTCAACTTAGAAATTGCAGGGGCACATAATTCAGTCCATAGCAATGTCTGAGATGAATTTCACTACGCCTCAAGTACAAAGTTCTTCCAGACCGAGTATCTTTCTCCTAGGAGACATGCCTGTGATTAATGCAGCCCAGTTTCTTACAAGAAACCTGTAAAAATAATCTTTCTCCACAGTCTGTCACCTTCCCATTGCTCAGATCAGCTCCCCCTCCCCTTGGAATCACCATTAAACCACAGAAATAATTACCTATCTGAGGGCTACAGTCCTCCCACATAACCTGAAGCCATTGCCATTTGTCACAACAGATCATTTCTAGAACTCTGACAGCCAGCCCTAGGAGCAAGAAGAATGCTCATTTTCCTCACCCTGCCAGAGCTTCAGAAAGAACTCAGCTCAAAATAAATGCTGTTGAAGCAGGAGACACACAGGAGGTACACAGCCTGTCACTACCTCAACACAGGCCTCTCCTAACCCTCCATCCTATTGACTGTGTGAGAGCCATTTCTGGAAGCTCTGTAATCCAAAACCATCAAGCATTCATGGGGTTGGCAACCACAAATAGAAGATGAATTGGATCGCTATCTTTCAAATTAGTATAACAACATCGTCTGGGAAATGATGATAAAAAATAGTTCAAAATATTGGTTGAATTCTTTTCTCACTATTCTGCTCAGGCTCTCCTCCATTGTTTTTTACATTTCCCTCCTGGTTGTTTGGAGACCCTTGTGTTCAGTAACATGTTCCCAAGAAGGAGAGGCTGGAGTCAACCTTGACTTTGTACACTCACTCTGCTTCCAGGCCAGAAACTAGACTTTCCCTTTTTCTGCACCTCACAATCTCTGAGTTCTGTAAGTTTACCACCTAGATGTTTGTTTTTTTCCTGTTTTATTGAGATACAATTGACATATAACATTTTATAAGCTTATGTGCACAACATAATGGGTTGATAGATGTATATTTTGCAAAATCCTATTTCTTGAATGTACCTGTCTTCCACCCTCCATCCACCCCATCTCTAGTCCAAGCCATCATGTCTTCTCTCGCCTGGGTATACGCACCTGCCTCCTAAAAGGTCTCAGTGCTCTCAGGTTCTCCTTTGAAACCCATCTTCCACATGGAAGCCCAAGTCATCCTTCTAAGCCACCAAGCTTCCTTGCCCCTTTCCTACATGAAACCTTTTAGTGGCTCCCCCATTGCCCTCAGGACAAAGCCTACACATTGCAGTATGGCCCACCCTGCTAACTCATGATGTCCCCATGGATCAGGTCTCCAGAGGATGCTGGAAAAGACGATCCAGCCACATGAGATGTCATACTCAGGTTAGTCTTATACACCTCTTTAATCTTAACCCTCAAGAGGTCAAGAATCACACAGGTAGAGGGGATTGTAAGAAACACAACATGTAGGTCCTTGTTTCTAGGCAGGAAACAAATCTAAGTTATAGCAGGAGAAGGGCTGGCATTGTCTCCAAGACCTAGCATGGGTCTGACTTCAAAGGAGTTTCTCTGCCAAACAGTGTTTTAGATAAAGAGCAAAAATACACTACAGGCAGTTACACCCATCTAAAATTGATGCTAATGATCATAGTGGGAAACTCCTTAAATCATGTGGCTGTTCTTCATATAGGGATCAAGTGCAAAGCAACCTCCTAGAACAACGTTTTAAATGAATCATCTTCCAAACAGTTTCTCCTCTCCGGAGTGGTCCCATTCCATTCATCTGCAGTTACAGTTTTCATTTTGCACAATATGAGAATGACTTTGATGGCTATGCTGGTCTGGGGAGAGGAGAGGGGATAAATCGAGCAGGACAGATTAGTTCTGGAAAATTAAGCATTTGCTAGGTCACCCTGGAATTTTCAGCTTTGAATTTGGTCTCCCGAAGCATTAAGTCAGCCAGAAATCTCTCTAAAATGAGAGCCATTAAAATGCCAGTTGCATACCTAATTATTAAAGAAATAAAATCAAAACTACAATGACATGTTTACACTAATATGTATAAAATGGATAACTAATAAGAACCTGCTGTATAAAAAAAATTAAATTAAATTAAAAAAAAGAAACTACAGTGAGGTATCACCTAACACTGGTTAGAATGGGCATCATCAGAAAATCTACAAACAACAAATGCTGGAGAGGGTGTGGAGAAAAGGGAACCCTCTTGCACTGTTGGTGGGAATGTAAATTGATACAGCCACAATGGAGAACAGTATGGAGGTTCCTTAAAAAACTAAACATAGAATTACCATATGACTCAGCAATCCCACTACTGGGCATATACCCACAGAAAAGCATAATTCAAAAAGACACATGCACCCCAATGTTCATTGCAGCACCATTTACAATAGCCAGGTCATGGAAGCAACCTAAATGTCCATTGACAGAGGAATGGATAAAGGAGATGTGGTACATATATAAAATGGAATATTAGCCATAAAAAGGAATGAAATTGGGTCATTTGTAGAGACGTGGATGGATCTAGAGACTGTCATACAGAGTGAAGTAAGTCAGAAAGAGAAAAACAAATATCATATATTAACGCATATATGTGGAACCTAGAAAAATGGTACAAATGGGGCTTCCCTGGTGGCGCAGTGGTTGAGAGTCTGCCTGCCGATGCAGGGGGACACGGGTTCGTGCCCCGGTCCAGGAAGATCCCACATGCCGCAGAGCGGCTAGGTCCGTGAGCCATGGCCACTGAGCCTGCGCGTCCCAAGCCTGTGCTCCGCAACGGGAGAGGCCACAGCAGTGAGAGGCCCGCGTACCGCAAAAAAAAAAAAAAAATGGTACAGATGAATCGGTTTTCAAGGCAGAAATAGGGACACAGATGTAGAGAACAAACGTATGGACACCAAGGGGGAAGTCGGGGGGCGGGTGGTGGGATGAACTGGGAGATTGGGATTGACATATATACACTAATATGTATAAAATAGATAACTAATAAAAAATAGAAAATTAACCCCCCAAAAAAACTATAAATAAATAAACGTCAGTTGCACAGAGCAGTTCTTGAGCTGACAAACAGATGGGAGTTGTGAGGAGATGAAAGGCTGCAAGCACTGCATAGGCATAAGCCGTGGCTCCATCTCCATTCCTCGGACATGAAAGTCACTGCATAACCTGAGCCCACTGCCCAGGAAATCCATCAGTCCGTTAGAGGAAACCCCACCGTGAGAGACAGCTGAGACTCACTCAATGCAGAGCCAGTAATGCTTTAAATGAGGAGGTGCCACTTTCGGTGTATTTCCCTCCCTCATTTTCCATTCGCTCTCCTATCTACACTATGCCCCAAATTCTACCTGGAGAACCCCACGCCCAGCACAGCGGGCTCTGGTCATGCAGCCAGAAAACTGTCTATTTCTCCAAATGAAAAATGCACATGCTTCTAACTAGAGGCTTCGTGCTCAAGTTGGGTCAGTACAGGAAGGAAAGGGCTCAGGCCCTCCCACGTGCCCTGTCCTCTATCCTGACCTGTCTTGTGTGGACGGACTGCAACCATGTGGAGATGGTGCTGCCACCTTCCAGCCAGGCCCAGCTCCTAGCAATGTGGCCTGAGAATGGTGCTCAGGCTAATAGCAGCCCCCCTTCCCCTTCCACCCTCAGCCGCAAAAGGCAGAGAAGTGCTTAATTTTTAAGACTCCATCACTTGGCTCCATCCTGAGCCCCTAGGCCCTGGACGCTCAAGTCAAGGCCCTGCCCAATTTTCCCTGGAGCCTTGGTTTCATTATCCCCATGGTAGTGAGCATAGCTGTGACAGTGTTCTCCAAGCTTCCCTCGTGGGTCTGGGTGCTCAGTTTCCAAGACCAGGGAAAGGTTTCTTTCATTAGAAACAGCAACAGAAGAACCTTTCAAGGGGGGATCCCGGTACTATAGCAGAGATGGGAGGAAGCCAGAAGCCTGTGTGTGAGTTGAGTTGGCTGGACACAAGAGCACCGTCCAGTTCAGACACGCTCCAAATAGGCAGGAAGATCACATCTGCAGAAAGGAAACTGTGGCCTGCCTGCCCCAAACTCTCAGCAACCTGCCACATCTATCTGAGTCATTCATTCCCTGGCATAAGCATGACCCTTTCCCAAGTCCTGTGTAAGAACAAATGCCCCTGGTGGAGAGGATCAACCACTAGGTTCCTGCCAGTTCATGTGGATAAATTAATCAGATCAGAAATTTCTGGGGTCTTGGTACCTTTGGCAGTCACTGTTGGTACCCTGCCCATACCCCTTCAACACCCACCATCCCCAGGGCTTCCAAGTGCAAACTCCTACAAGTCTTTGTGCTAGATTTTACTCTGACCAATGGCGCCTGCTCAGCCCGTGCACAGAGCAGGCCAGTATGCTGGGGAGTTAACACCCCAACCCTGGACAGCAGCAATTCTCACCCATGATGCATGGAAGTTGGAGGATCAATACCCCAGCTCCCTTACCCCTTGGCTGTGATAACTCTGAGCACATTCCCCCAAAGCTCTCACCCTCTGTTGCACTCTCAGCCACCCATAGAGTTAACCCACTAGACAGCACACCCTCTAGTGGCTTCTTTCCCTTCCCTCTCTTACGTCCTCACTCCCCACCCCCATTGCCCAGTGTCTCTTAGGAGTAAAAGTCAAATCTATGTGATTTCAAAGCCCCAAATCTTTCTATAACATCAGACCGGCAACTGCCCCCAGCCCCTCTGTACCCAGCCACACCTGAGAGGCAGACAGGGAAGCGGGGCACTGTGGAGTCCTGTCTCCAGAGCCCATATTGGCCTCCAAGGCAATAGCTTACCCACAGGTACTGCATTCTTGGCATTCCATGCCTGTTTTCTGCACTCAGATTCCAACCCAGGTGTTTGGCTGTATATCCAAAGTCCAGGAGGGTTTTTTTCTTTAAGCTAGGCTGCTTAAAAGAAGTTACAATGCTAGGGATTCTGGCACAGGGTTTATTCCAGCCCTGAATTTCTGTGAGATGGTCCACAGCAGCCCGAGACAGAATTAGAAATATAATGAAATTTTCCACCCTTAAAAAGTCACAGCTAAATAATTGTTCTAATTGCTGAGGATTTTATGAAAATAGACCACAGCCTTATTTTGGAAATTAACCCAGCACCAGCTGCAGCTTCCTGGCCCTAGAGCCGTGGACATATATCCTTGTCTTCACACATATGCTCATCTGGACATGGGGTGGCCTCGGGGGGCTGAAGCACACAAGATGAAATCCCACAAATCTCCATTATTAAATCCATGATATATTTCAAATCCCACCCCTCTATCTTGGTAATGACACCTCTGACATCCCTCCAAAGGAGGAGAGAGGGAGGGCGGGTGGGAGTAGAGGAGGGAGAGAGGGTCCCTTTTTGTCTGTCCACATCTACCAGCCTCTTCTTTGCCATATTCTTGGGAACAGTTTAAGGGTATTTATCCTCTGGGACAGGTCTCCTCATGCAACTCTCCCACCCTAGAAAAGGGGCTGTCAACCATTGACTGATGCAAATCTGGGCAACATCACATCCCTTTCGTCCTAGCATCCTCAGGACCTAAGCTGCTCTGGACCAGTGGGATGCTCTAGCCAGGCTACCTGTGGGACCTAAACCTAGCCTTACTCCTCCTCTGCTCTCCTACCCTCCAATAACTTATCTTTGTCTCTCTCTTCAAGCAGGTATATGGAAAGCAAACTAAATCCCAGGTAGGGTTCTCCACCAGAGGATATCCCAGCCCCAAACAGGAACCTTCAGGAGTTCTGCACTTGCCTAAAACCTCTTAAGGATTACCCCTAGGTTTCTCGGGGGTATGGGTTGACATTTCCTGTGGTTGTAATACCTCCATGGAAAGGGTTTGGGAGTCTTCACTAAGGCACAGATGGGCAATTGGGGGATGTGCAGTTATTCAGAGGAATTGGAAGCCTTAGACTCCATCTCTAACCTCTGCATGTATTTCACGAGTAACACCCCTATGATCATCTCCCCACACACTACTCACCCTTCCAAACCCAGCCAACTGCCACCTTCTCTAGAAAGCCCTCCCTGATTCCCTGTGCCAAACGAGGGCTCTCGTCCTCCACAATTCTCTGTGTTTCCCTCATTGGGTGGTGCCTCGTGTCACCCTCACGTGTGTGCGTGCCCAAGCATTCTTAGTGTGAGGTGGGCTCGGGGCTGGCAGGGCCCATCTCCTCTTCTCAGGCCCTAGTCCCCACTCCCACCATTGATATAGAGTCATCTTGCTGCAAAGAGGTGCTCACTAAATGTTCAAGGAGGAACATGGGTAAAGGAATAACTTTTCAGGTCCCACCATGACAGGAGTGGCAATAAGAGGGCATTTCATGATGCTCCCATCCCCCAACACAAACACCAAAATATACTATATATAGCCAATATAGTAATAATAGAACTGCCTATACCACAACCAGCTCACTTCTTCAGATGTTGACCCCTCTGCACAATGGAGATGGGAGGAGAAAGGAAGGAAGAGTAATGAGGAAGGAGGGAGTATCCTTGATCAACCAGGGCCCAGTCCAAAAAACAAAACAAAACACATGAAGTACTTTAATAGAAGGGTTTCAGTATAAGGAACAAGTTACAAAGGAATCACAAAAGCAGAAAGAGGGAAAGATGAAGCAACCTAGAGATTGGCAGTAGCAGGAATCTGTTACCATCCCTAGGCTGGAAGATCAAAGCAAAGAGGTGGCATTGCCAGAGCTCTGGAGCCAAGGTCACTAGTCAAGAACTGGGACCACAGAGAGTGAGACTGTCTGGGGAAAATGGAACCACGGGGGAGATGCAGCCTTTGCCCTAGGTACTGCCCTAAACAGAGAGGGGCAGACACACCCTGGCTTCTTCCTGCTTCTCACCCTCTAGTCTCCCACTGGTGCCTCCCATTGGCTGAACACAGCCAGAAGCCAGAAGGCAAGAGAGCCTGAGAAAGTAGTCTGAGCAGTCAGCTACCCTATGATGCCAACTGGGGCAGAGGGTGTAACAGACCTGAAAGCAACAGTCTAAGCACCAGCGCTCACTTTTGTCTCTCCCACAACAAGCATCTGCCCTCCTCTGCTGTGGTCCTGGGTTCTCCCTTCTCCCTGTGCTTCTCCCACCCGCCACGCCCACAACATGCCAAGCCAGGCCATGAGTGGGGGCTACTTCTGGAAGTCTTTTCTAAGAGGACCACCAGCCAAGCCAAGGAAGGTGGCTGGCTGGACCTTGGATGATCAGACGTTGATCAAGCAGGGCAGGTCTGGTCTGGCCAGTCTGGGAATGAAGACAAGGCAGGTGAAGGGAATCACCCAAGCCAGGAGAACTCAGAACTGTCCAGCTCCCTCACCCTTACCCCCAGGTAGTGCCCACCCCACACACTCCAACGCGTCCATAACATCAACTCTCTCAGGGTCTTGTGGTCAACCCCCATCTCTTAGGGCTTGTTAGGATGCTTCTAACATACAGATCTGGACACCATCCTCTAATTCACTCTGATGAGAGTGGTTTGGTCCACAAGAAGGAGGAATTGCTCTGCAGAAACACGCATACATAAACATGGGTACACGGGTGTGCACACACAAATATATACACACACATGCTGGAATTCTCTGGACATTTTCCCAACATTCTCCTTAAAACGGATTCTTTTTTTCCCTTTGATAAGCCAAGGCTTTGGCTTGAGGGCCCAATGTTCTAACATTAAAAAGCCACTGTTCAGCAGAAACACACATCAAAATCTGGAAGCCAGTAATGCTGAGAACCAACTCTGACATTTAAGCAAAGCTCACGCACCCATGAATGTTTATAGGAAGATATGGAAGAAATCCCACTATGCAGAGAAACAGCTGGGTGTTTAAAAGCTTTGTTTATACTTTAGCATCTGCCTCAGGAATTTGACATGTTAAATAAACTCATTGCCACCCACCTTGTCCAAACTTTCATCAGGGAAATGTAAAAGGATTGACGACGGCAGGTAGACTCTGGCCCTTGAAGTCTCAGCCTCATATCCCAAGGAGTCTTGTCCCCAACCCACCCCAGCTTTTTTGAGGTTTTCTGCATCAAGGTTCAGTCTTGGTGTTAGGATCTGCTGTTGATCTTTGGAGAGCCCATGGCTGGGTCCAAACCCACAGGAGATGGGGCAGTTAGAAACTCACAGATGGGTGGTGGCAGCTCAGATCATATCAAGGAAGCCATTCTTGGGGCTGGGTAGATCCATCCTCTCTGTGGCCAAGAGAGTGGTTTACTGTCCTGGACACACACCCAGCCAGAGTTTGCCAACCCTTGCCCCTCACCAGGATGTGAAGGCTGACCCTGTGAGACTCTGAGGGTCCCCTACCAGACAGTTGTCACAGCCAGCATGGGGAGGACAGGGAGTCTGGTTTGTCTCCCACTTTCCTTCCTCCCCATCAATGACCTTTTCCCCCCATTCTACCTGGGGGCACCCCAAAAGTCCTTAAAATGCCCTAAACCATCAAATCCCATCAAGCCTATGCCGGACATCTTGGATCAGATGCACATTGAAGGGAACTAAACCCTAAGCCCCAGAGCAGAATTCCCCAGCTGAGACTGCAGGGGTGGGTGGTGCTGTTAGGGCCCCATTCTGCCTAGAGGGCCTCATCACATCCCAGAGACTGAGCAGTGATCTAAGGGTGAGAGAGAAGGACGCTGACCACCCAGAGCCTAGGGAACTGCTCTAGAAATAAGTTCACCTCTCAGTGGGGAATCGTAGCCTCCTCGATTCAATCCCTACAGCCCTGCCAGGCTCATCTGCTGTCCCCACTACAAGCCCCTCATTTGGCTCTCAGAGTCCCTCAACCTTCATGACACACAGCTTGGGGTTTCTTGTGCTGGCAGCCTCTGTACCCTTGCCCATGCCTTTCCTCCTCCTGGAAGGCTCTTCCCTACCTGGAAAACACCTTCAAAGACCAGTCAACCGTCACTTCTGATCTCTCCCTCACCTGCCTGAGCCCCTTCCTTGCCAAACTGAGGCAGTCCTTCCTTTCTCTGTTGCCTCATGGCTGCAATAGCCCTTGTCTTGAATAAAAAATAGTGAGGATCTTTGAGCACATGGACCATCTGCCCTGGCGGACAGAGAGCCCCACGGGGACAAGGGTCAGGGCTGTGTCACCAGCCTGGGGCCAGGCACACTTCGATGGCACAATTCAGTTCACATAAAGAGAAGCTGTGCCACTTAACCATATCAGCGACGCTTCACCTGATATGGGAGAACAATTCTCTTCCACGTATCTGACTTGTTGGCCACAGATATAAAAAGGGCAGAAATCTCCTCCGTCATCTGATCCAGCCAAGAAAATGCCAAGTCAGCCATAACAGCCAAAAACTCATCCTGTCTTTTCCATGTATCTACAGTCAAACAAGCTTCAAACAAGCTCTGAACAAGCACCAAGTTGGAAACTTTTGATAAAGCCTCCTGTAGGTTTGCACCAATTTAAAGGACCCCCTATCTTGTCACTACTCATTTAAGAAAACCCATAGGAACAGATAAATTAGAAAAGGCTTATTCACTTTTCAAAATGCAGCTCAGGATTCCAGTTCCCCTGGAATAGCATTTCCTGAGCAGGCATCTCCAATTTCTGCCACCATCTATTTACCATCTGTGCTATTATTAATTTTATACTTTTCTTCATATTAACATTAAAATGGCTCTCCTTTATTTAAACTTAGCTTTGCTCTTTCAGTGCATTTTATTTTTCCTAATATCCACTAAACCAAACAAAAATAATTGACTTGTCTAAAAGTCTGTGTACAACCCAATATGTTTTTGTCTCCCGCTCATAGCTCGCTCTGAGTGGCCCCAGTTTGCTCTGCCTGCCTTCCAACATTGTGGACCAAAATGTCAACACTTCTGCTCCACTTGATCTCGAACTGGGCACAGCCGCGACAGTGCCTGGCTTCCAGGCTCTCTGGATGACTCATCGACCTTGCCCAGCAGCTCCTGAGGGCCTGGCTAAGGAGGTTACTGTGAGCAGAGTTTGCAAACACTGGAAGGCAAATGACAGCAGGGTAAAGCCAGGCTTTGTGCTCACTTCAGGGAATAACCACACCTGCCCCAGGCTCCCGCCTACTTGCTTTCCATTCTCTGAGCCACTCATGCAGACAAGAGAATCAGCACAGGAAGCCTTTTCTCACAAAGATCCAAGAGCTGCAGGCCCTGTTAAAGGTGGGGCTGGAGAGCCTTGCCATCTCCTCATGGGATGCCCAGGGACAGAGGCCATAGCAAAAACAGCAGTAGCACCAGTAATAATGACAACGTACAGCTTCTGAAGTCTTGCTGCCTGGGTGCCAGGCACATTTTATCAGAACCTGGCACCACACACCACGAGGCTGGGGAGGAATAGAAAGTCCGCAATAATTATAACTGTGATTTACTGAGCACCTCCCCTGTATCCGGCTGGGATAAATCTTTTGCATACATTCACTTATTTAAGCCTCACATGACCTCTCAAGGTACTTACTACCGTTGAGAATTTGTTTACAGAAGGGGAGCCCGAGGCTGACTGCTGAAGTGAAGGGACAAGCCCAAGGTCATATGGCTCCTGGTTCCAACAGCCCGAAGAGCCCACACCCAGTCTATAGGGCTCCAGCAGCCATGTGGCCTCTGCTGCTCCTTGAAACCCACCTGAGACCAGCTTTCCCTAGCCACACTGCTGTCCTCAGGCAGACACTCTTGTCCATTTAGCAGTGGCCAACAGAGACTGCACTCTCCCTGGCCATGAGCACCAGGCTGATGCTTCAGAGTTCCCCACCCACTGGGCCAGCAAGCTGCCAGGATCCTGGGGTTAGACTGGGTACTGAGATGGGAGTAAGAGGAGAGAAAGCTTGGCCGGGGAATTGTATTGGCAACCTCAGGGCTTCCCAAGAGCACACTCTTTATACGGGAGTCTTTTCCTTTCAAAGCAGCAGAATCAAGGGGGGTTGGCCAAGCACTATACGCCTTTGCCCAAGTGGCATGTTTGGATGCAGCTAATATCTTGCAGCAGGTGCCTTGGGGG
Organism: Delphinapterus leucas; assembly: GCF_059928025.1. Taxonomy (NCBI): domain Eukaryota; kingdom Metazoa; phylum Chordata; class Mammalia; order Artiodactyla; family Monodontidae; genus Delphinapterus; species Delphinapterus leucas. The sequence goes on along the minus strand of NC_143131.1, from coordinate 114,284,488 downwards.
CTCAGGCCGTGTTTGTGCCTGGTCAGGGGAGTCTGCAGTGTGGGGTTATTCAGAAAGGGGTTTGGCCTCTATGAGAAACCTGGGTGCCCTGCAAGGCCCCACACACTCTGCCTCCCGCCTCCGTCTGCCTGTCCATCCTCATGCCCCACTGCTCCTCTGCACGATCAGATTCTGACGCATCTAGTCTGCTTTGTTGATCTTTCTATTAAATCCAGGACCACAGTATTTTTATTATGACCATCTTAAAATACAACTCATTTTCAAAATCTCTTGGCCAGTCTCACCTGTTTCATTATTTTTCAACTAACATTTTTCTCATTCTAAATACAATACGTGTACATTGTACAAAAATTGGAAAATCTGAAAAGTATAAAGAACATATAAAATAGCTCAAATCCAACCACCCAGACATAAGCATATTAACATGTTAGTATATTTCCTTTCCTTCCTTCCATTTTTTTCTATGTCTCTGATTATTATTATTTTTTTTTTTTGCAGTACACGGGCCTCTCACTGTTGTGGCCTCTCCCGTTGCGGAGCACAGGCTCCGGACGCGCAGGCTCAGCGGCCATGGCTCACGGGCCTAGCCGCTCCGCGGCATGTGGGATCTTCCCAGACCAGGACACGAACCCGTGTCCCCTGCATCGGCAGGCGGACTCTCAACCACTGCGCCACCAGGGAAGCCCTCTGATTATTTTTAATAAAAAAAATAAGTAATCATGCTATTTATATAGCTTGTAACCTGGTGTTTTCATTTAATACATTGTAAGCATTTTCTCATGTCATTTAATGATAGGAATCTTCAAAAACATGATTTCTAATGACCAAAGAGTATTCATCATATGGATGGGCCATGATTTAGTTAACTGTTACCATATTGTTGGACATTTTGGCTGTTTCCATTTTTTTCCATTAAATAATGCTACAACAAATACCTGAATATATAAGTCTGTATATGAATCTCTGATTCTTCCACAGGATAAATTCATAGAAGATGAATAGCTTGGCCCACAGGTATGGATATTTTCTGGCTTTTGATACAACACATTTCAGAAACCTGGTTCAGCGTACCAGTCCCTCACCTACGTATCAAAGTGCCCATCTTACTGTATCCTCAGCATCACTGGATCCTGTCATTTTAAAAACTGCTTTCCCTCTTGAAATATGAAAAATGATATATACTGTTTTAATGTACATTTTTTGAGTGTTAGTTAAGTTTGGCATTTTTCCATGTGCTTACTGGCCTTCTCCTTTCTTCTTTGGTGGTTTGGTTATTCATGTCCTTTGCCCTTTTTACTATTGTGCATTCATAATTTTCTTATTGAACTGTAAAAAATCTTACATTAAATATAGAAGATAATGTAAATATTCCTTCATATCGTCTTCTGGCTTTAAGATGGCAGTTTTGACGTCTATCCCTTTAATTCATCTGGAATGTATTTCGATGTATGGTCCATGACAGCGATTCCCATAGTTTAATGTGAATTAGGTACCCTCACCCTACACAGGGTGGAGCTTAGGAACCTTCATTTTAAGCAGTGCTCCAAGGAATTCTGAAGCCTGTGGCCACACCTTGATAAACACTAACTCAGGGTAAGAAGCTAACTTTTTTTGGCAATAGATGAATTGTGCCAGCATATTTATTGAATAACCCTTCCTTACCAAATGCTGTGAAATACTAAATGAGAAACTGCGTTCCTACATCCACTTGGGTCTATTCTTAATCTTTGTTTTATTCTGTTGATTTGTCTTTTTATTCTTGTGTCAGAACCATCATCTTATGACTATTAAGATCTTGGAATACACATAAATATCTCGACATATAACTCCCCCTACAACTCTTATTTTTCAAAATTTCCTTGACCATTCTTGCCAACTTCTTAATTACCAGATAACCTTTGTAAAGTTTCTCCAAAAAATCCATTTAGAATTTTGTTTACTATTCCCATAAACTGAGAACTTAATTTAGAGAAGTTAGTATAAAATAACAGCTAATATTTATTGAGCCATTTCTATGTAGCAGTTTCTGCTTTAAGCACTTTCCACATATCAACTCACACCAATCTTATGAGGCAATTACTATTATAGATGAGAAAATTGAGGCCCAGAGATATCTGGCAACTTGACCAGGATTACACATTAGCAAGTAGTAAAGCTGGAACTTGGATCTAGGTAACGTAACTATAGCACTCTTTCTCAATCTTCACGCAGCACTTTCTCACATACCTTCAAAATACGCACACTTCCAATTCATGAACATGGCATACTTTTCCACTGATTTAAATCATCTTTCATGACTTACATTAATGTTTTGTAGCTTTCAATACATAATTAATAAGTGTTCAACGTATTTCTTATTCAGTTTATTCCTAGGTATTTTATATGTTTATACAACTAAAATGAGCTTTTTTTTTTTTTTTTGCGGCACGCGGGTCTCTCACCGCCGCGGCCTCTCCCGTTGCGGAGCGCAGGCTCCGGACACGCAGGCTCAGCGGCCATGGCTCATGGGCCTAGCTGCTCTGTGGCATGTGGGATCCTCCCGGACCAGGGCACGAACCCGTGTCCCCTGCATCGGCAGGCAGACTCTCAACCACTGAGCCACCAGGGAAGCCCTAAAATGAGCTTCTTGTATTAAGACTTTTCCAACTGGCTAGTGTTAATACATAGGAAAGCTACAGCATATAAAGTATTTATGTAGCCTGGTCACCTTACTGAACACCCTTATTAATGCTAATAATATTTCTATTGGCGCTTTTAAATTTTCTCATAATTATACAATTTAAAAATAATTACAATTTTGATTTCTATTTTTCAATAGCTATACCTTTCGTTTTATGATTTCGTGCCTTATTGCGTGGAGTGATATTAAATAGAAGAGGTGAGAGAGAAACATTCTTATCATATTGCTTGTTTTAATGGGAATGTCTCTATTGTTTCTCTGTTTTGTACAATGTTGACTGTTGTCTAGACGGTTTAGACAGCTAATCCACATCATGTTATAGAAACATTCTTTGCACCACAGCACTTTAGAATTTTAACTATTTCTGATAAGAATCTTTCTAAAATTTATTGACCTCTGTCTTCTTTAAATGGAAGATTTAGAACATACTTTTCCTTGAGGATTCATAATTACTGACTGCACGTCCATTACTGTAATATTTTAAGACACATGGAATTCTCTTGCCCCCATATTAATTACAGCCACCAACACTATGTTTCTTGAAATCAGATCTCTGCTTTTTTTTTTTTTTTTTTTTTTGATCTCTGCTTTTTTATGTTTCTTTTCTGTGCTATTAGGTTGTCACTTCTTCCTTTTGTCAAAGTATCAGTCTCTACTATTCCTCTTGATCCTAAATTTTGTAGACATACAAATTAGAAAACTCTACTTTTTAAAGTTACGTATAAAGTGAAAGTAAGCTCTGAGAAAGCAATTTCTTTATGAGAAAGAGTGAAAGTATTATTAGATAATAAATCTTGAGCCATTTTGACTGCTAATTAAACTTCTCCTGTATTCAATGGCTGTCAGCTCTGCTCTGGAGAGGAGAGGATTCCAGGTAGCTGAAGCATTATTATATCCGTAGGCAGGAAAGTAAACATAAACATGCTTTAAGAACTTCAACAACAAAACAGGAGTAAAGCAGACAGTTATTAAATAAAGAACTCATTCTACAATCATTCAGTGGTCTTTCTATAAACTCATTGGAAGTTTTCGTCCTAATATATGATGAAAGTTACTGTAATCAATGTGCTCACTACCTGGGCAAGGGCACGGAAGGGGAATGATAACCTATTGGGGCAAGCGAATCATCTTTGTAATATATACTCTACACATTAAAATATCGATGCAGCATCAGGCTCTACGCTGGGATATATAATCCTATAAGAGAATTTATAGGGATATATAATCCTATAAGAGAATTTAACCTGCACGCAAATAATTATAATAAAAGTCAGCACATGAGCAGGGCTTGGGGCTGCAATTTTCAGGCCCAAAGAAACACATTCAGTCAGCCTAGGAAGGAATGTCAGAGAGGGGAAGGGGCACCCTTGTCACATGCAGTGAGAAGAAAGGCCATGGACATGTCTGGGCCTGTGTGAGTGGATGCCCGGGTCATCATGCTCCCCTTTCCTGGGCTGTGGAGGCTGGCGCTGGCCCCAGGCCCATCCTCAGTTCCAGCCCTGGCTTGTTTTCTTGGCACCTGGAAGATTCTACGTATCCCTCCTCATACACCAGTCTTACTTTGGTTACCAAATGGCCTACAGATATTTACTTTAAATAACTATCCATACTTTTAAATAACTGAGTTTTTCAATGAAAAGTAGTATATGCACATGGTAAAAAAAAAAAAAATCAAACAGTACAAATAGATATGCAGTTAAAAGCAAGTCTCTTGCTTACCCCAGCCCCCCAGCCTCACTTCTCAGGTACAAGCACCAGCTTCTGGTGTCTCCTAGAGATGTCTGCCCATGTGTGGGCATATGAATATATACACATCCCTTTTAAACAGATGATAAATTAGACACCTTGTTCTGCGCCTTGCTGTTTCCACCTAATAATCTCTCTTGGAGACGAGGTTAATCCTTAACCCGATGGACTCAGACTACCTCCCGTGATCCTTGTAAACAAAGGTGATCTGTAAACCACGTGCCAGGCATGGCGAGGGGACTTATCATATGTCCCTCTGCCTGGAACGTGATTCTGCAACTGCATAGCTGTCTCCTACGCTCAGGTCTCAGTGCAAATGTTACCCTAAAGATGAGTCTTCTTGGATCCCTTATTTAAGAAATACCTGCTTCTCCTACCCAGGTATATTCTCTCTCTCAGAACCATGCATGTTTTTCTTTACAACACTTACAGCATATCCAACCACTTTATTTGCTTATTTATTGCTTCACCATCAGTCTCTTTCCATGAAACAGCAGCTCCGTGAGGGCAGAGGCTACCATTGTTTCAGTCACTGTTGTGTTCCTGGCACCTACCATGCACTGCCACATGACAGGTGCTCAGCACATACTTGGTGAGTAAATAAAGTAATGTTATGACTCCCTTGCTTCCCATGTGAGGGATAGATGATGTGCTATGAGATCATCGGGGTAAGGATTAACCCCAATTTACTGACAGAAAAACAGGTTTGGGGAAGAAGCACAACTTGTCCAAGGTTTCACTGGGTCAGTGGTGGAGCTAGAACTTGAGTCAGACATCGTGACTCAAGACCCAGGCCCCGGGGGCTTCCCTGGTGGCTGAGAATCTGCCTGCCAATGCAGGGGACACAGGGGGTCGAGCCCTGGTCTGGGAAGATCCCACATACCGTGGAGCAACTAGGCCCGTGAGCCACAACTACTGAGCCTGCACGTTTGGAGCCTGTGCCCCGCAACGGGAGAGGCTGCGACAGTGAGAGGCCGGCGCACCGTGATGAAGAGTGGCCCCCACTCGCTGCAACTAGAGAAAGCCCTCGCACAGAAACGAAGAGCCAACGTGGCCAAAAATTAATTAATTTTAAAAAAAGACCCAGGCCCCTTCCACCTCCAGGAAACGCCAAGTTGCATTGACTGAATCTCAGCTTCTAAAACGCCAGGACTTGACTTCAAATAGGATCCCAACTCTATAAATATCCACAGATAAGGGGCCCAAAACCACTCATACTCCTTCCTCTAATTAGGATCTAAGGATGTGTCCCAGGGAGCAGCAAGTCCCTCGAGGGACATGAACTGTCCTATGCACACATGCTAGATGTCAGGGACCTTGACATCAGGGAGAATTCAGGAATTCCCTCTCACACCTGCTTGGCCAGCCTGGGGAGAAGAAGACACCTTCTACATCCCACCCAGTCTGCCCACATCCACCAATCAGTCTGTTGGCCACCGTGGAGCAACCCCATCATGTTACTGCACTCCTGGCCTTTATGGACCTGCTTCAGCACATGCCCTGTAATTGCAAGGCCAAGGCTGCAGTGGGGAGAAGAGGGGTGTGGGCCCAAGGGAAATCTGCTCTTCCTCACATCTTTCTGGGGACCACCTCATTAGCTGGCCCACTTGGAGACATTCCACGGCAACTGCAGAGGCCTCCCTCATGGTGAGAAAAGGCCTTGATCCTTGACAGCAGCTGCTCACCTCTGACTTGAGCTACACAGATTCAAGCCTTGATCTTCACAGCTGGTCCTGATCAGACTCTGACCACCACCATGAGATGAACCTAAGACATAATGGCAGAACTCACTGCCACTCAGGCAGAGGGTGGTGCTCTGCTTGGCTCACATCTTTTATAGATAAGGGGGCCATATGATTTATCTTCCAAACCAAACAGTCTTGAGCATAAAAATGGACACTCTTAATACTTGTACCAGGATTTCAGGCGTGAATCGGGACTGTCCAGGCAAACCAGAAGCATGTCACCTTAAGGCAACAAGTTTACTGGTCCTATGGCCCTGAACACATCTCTGAGCTTGGACCATCTGCCAAAGACTCACCCAACTTCACATCTTCCACTACCTTGCATTTATAAAAGATACTCCCAAGCATTTGCACATCCATGCAATATTCTTATGAACTATGAAAAGTATAATCTCTACTTCAAAAACAAAGGCAAGGAGGCAGGGTAAGGTAAGGAGATTGCCCAAGGTCCCACAGAGATGGGACTTGAACTGAAGTCTCCTGAGCACATCCAGTAAATAAACCAACTCAGGCTTCCCTGGTGGCGCAGTGGTTAAGAGTCTGCCTGCCAATGCAGGGGACACGGGTTCGAGCCCCTGTCTGGGAAGATCCCACATGCCGCGAAGCAACGAAGCCCGTGTGCCACAAATACTGATCCCGCGTGCCACAATTACTGAACCCTGCGTGCCACAACAAGAGAAGTCACTGCAATGAGAAGCCCGCGCACCGCAACGAAGAGTAGCCCCCGCTTGCTGCAACTAGAGAAAGCCCATGAGCAGCAAGGAAGACTTAATGCACCCCAAAATAAATAAATTTTAAATAAATAAAATAAACCAACTCCACCTCCTTCCTCCACTGTGGGCCAATGCATAACTACCAAAGTAGAAACGGGCCCCTTCGGAAGTCACAGATGAACTTCTACTAGGAACTAACAAATCAATATTCAGTTAGAAATACTGAGCTAAAGAATTTCTCACTCTGTACCTAATACAATATCCAGTGCGTGTAAATTATTTCATATAGAAGCAGAAAAATATACACTCGACAGATGCATGCATACTCCTCTTCCAAAGCTATCACCAATAGAATGTGTACTGTACTCCTCTCTGATCATAGCATGTCTCATTCTGTAGTGTGGCTTTTGGGGGTCTCTCCTCCTAGAGGTGAGAATCGGTGCTGTCTTCATCACTATTATACTTCACCTCTTCAGAGTGCCTGGCATGAGCAAGTGTTCAAATTCCATGAATGGATGGATGATGGACAGATGGGTGCCTGGATGGCTGAATGCTTGGTTGGAAGGGTACATACATGGATAGGAGCATGCATGAACACATGCATAGTTGCATGGAAATGAGCTGATCTCCTTTGATGGAGGATTAGCTATATTTACAAATCTATTTAGAACTTAATAAGTGGGTCATGATTAAGCTTGGCCTTTTATACCTAATTTTTCCCCATTGGTAATTCTAGTGTTACAGTGCAAAAAAAAAAATAGGAGAAAGAAAGGAGCTGGAGAACATGTTAACCCAAGCCAGTGAATACGGTGAATGCAGGAACCTAAGCTTCTGAGAAGCAGCCCCTTTGAAGGCAGCCCCAGGCATGAGAAGGAGAAGGAGACAGGCCAACTTGGTGGACACCTAGAAGTCCTGGGGTCCAGGCCAAGTCCAGGAGTTGTCAAGCCAGGACACACGGTGCAGAGAGGAGTTGAGGGGAACGCAGAGGGAACAGAAGAGAATTGCGGGTTTTGCCAGCGAGGAATTCTAATTCACTTCTCTCACGAGCCACAGTGGTAATTTCATCCATTTTATAGTGCCTCTGAACTATAAAAGCAAACCAAGTACATGTTAAAGGCAACTTTTCCAGGCCTGGAAAACCTCTCCTTTATGGTTAGGGAGGTTTGTTCAGAGGCTACAAAAACAAAGGCACCTTGGGTAGTGACGCTATTATTCCAAAGAAATCCCTTGCTGATCTTTTGTTGAGCACACACCCCAGCAAATTTCTCTTGCCCTGGGAGACAGCATGACCTGTGTACCAGGGAAGGCAATGGAATCCTGGGTGTTTGAGAGTCAAAAGAGCTGGGTTCTAGTTCAGAGCTTGTTACTCATAGGATGGGGACCCTCAGCCAAGCCACTTCTCTGAGTCTTGGATTCTTACCTCCTAAACAAATCTGACAATGTTGCTGGCTCACAGGTAGTGCTGAGGATGAACAGAGCCTGCCTTGGAGCCCAGATGGCCACTGGGTGACCTTGAAGTGCTCTTACTCCGCAGACATACAGTGGTGTCATGTGTCTATTTACAGGATTAAAAATCAGATATGGTTTGTCTGCAGATAAATGCTTCTCAGATATTTTAAATGAAAAGTTGAAAAACAGTCAGATCCTACCAAATTATTACAATTTCTGAGGGCTCACATTAATTTTGAGTTTAACCCAAATTAACATATTCCACTGCTTTGTGAAGGCAGACCTACAACTCAGACCACAGCCCTCAGTCCTGAAAACATGGACATTTTCTGTGGAAGAAAAATGTAAGACTGATAGAGTATGAACCATGGCAAACAACCAGGTCTGTGCCCAGACACAGGCCCAGGCCTGACTTAATTGCATGTTAACACAATTCCAGGTGAAAGATCTTTGAGCCAGTCCGCCCTGGCTAAAGGGTCAGATTTTTTTCTTTCCCCTGGGGCTGAAATTGTTCTCACAGCCCTCTGCAGTGGATTGCTTAGGAGAGAACCTAGCCCACTGTGGGTACTCAACACACATTTCTTGAGCTGAATCTTAAATCTGAAAATAATATGTGTTTTATGAAACACTGGCTTCAACCAGCAAACTTCTCTCTTTGACAATACGTCCCCAAGCCAGGTGTCTGTCTCCCCAAATGTGCATTTTTTCTGGCAACACAGATATTTTTCTGTTCATTTCTGGTGCTGTGGTAAAATCAGCATCTTTGCCAAGGAGCAGTCAAGACAAAGCAGAATAGTCGCACCCAGTCCGAGACTTTCCATTGGCTTCAAACTCAGGACAATTTTCAAGTTTAAGTTCACTACCAATTTCAAAGATGTGTTTCAGGATGGTCAAACTCCAAGCAAGAAAGTCAGGCAATGACAGTAAAGATGTTAAATGCTCATGTTTCTGGAAAGCAAGTACCAAGGTAATCTCAACCAAGAGTATCCACTGTTTACATGGACACCTGCAGCATTTTTGCAGGGGATGGGGGCCATCCGGCAGGATGAGACCCTAGAAAAGGTACCTCCTAGCCACAGACAAGGATGTCAACCAGGCAGTTCCCAAACCTTCCCACCTTTTTATCAGAAGATAAAAAGCCTTTGGATGTTTCCAAACAAGAACTCCCAACCTTTCAGAGACTCACACTACTCTTACTACTTAGAACTGATCTTATAATGGGAGTGGGGCTGTGAGGAGAGAGCCTGGCACGGGGGCACAGCCTTTGATTTGTAGTTTTAATAGGATTTGTTAAAATTATGAAGTAATCGATGTTCATTGCACAAAATAGAGAAAAGAGAGAATGCTATAAATGAAAATAAAAACCATCCACATTTCCATAACATAGAGATAATTATTACTAACATTTACATAAAAGTATAAATATATAAATCAAATTAGTGGCATAATGTATATAATTTTGCATCCCACAGTTCTCACCTAAAATTACTCAAGAGCGTTTTCCAATGGCATTGAATGTTTATATTTCATGAACACCCACATAGCACTTACTCTGTACCAGAAACTGTTCTAAGTGCTTCACAAGCATTAACTCCTCACAGCAGGGCTTAAGGTAAGAATTATTATTATCGCATCTGCAGTTGGGGGCACTGAGGGATCACAGAGCAAGCAAGTGGCAGAGCTGGAGTTCACACCCAGCTGTCTCGCTCCAAAGGCCAAGCCCTTGACCATCATGCTGGCTGCCTCTGCAGTCTCTTGAAACCTGACTTTTTGACTCCGTAATATTCTGGTTTGGTCTCCCATGACTGCGGCAGTGCCGCCTCAAAGTCCGTTCCCTTCAGCAGTTTGAGTTATTCTTTTACCGATTGTAGGTAAAGGCAAGGATCCTGAATATCAGGTACCTCAACGGTTGACTTCAAGGTTGGGGTGGGACCCACTGGGACAGGCTATTTATAGAGAACGGGGGAAACACGGCCAAAGAAATACCCCTTGTAAGAGCATTAGCTGTGTGACCCCTGGCCTCCGGCGCCTCGGTGCCCCAGGGAATGGCTGCTTCTCTACCTACTTGCTCCGGCAAGTCACTTGATTTGCCTGAGCCTCATTTCTCATCGCTAAAACAGGGGCACTTATACCTGCCTGACAGGATGTCTGTGAGGCATAAGGAGACAGATAGATAAACCTGAAGTACCTGGCCCTGGGCCAAGCACAAGGCTGTTTTGTTTTTAATTTATCTGTTGATTCAGGTCAATATCCACTCATGCCTTGTTCACTGGGATGGGAAGGACAGACTCTACAGTCAGACAGGCTGGGATGGACTTTCGGCCCTGCCGCTTCCTATAGCTGTGGGACTTTGGTCAAGTTTCTTACCTACTCTGGGGCTTCCCTGGTGGCGCAGTGGTTGAGAGTCTGCCTGCCAATGCAGGGGACACGGTTTCGAGCCCTGGTCTGGGAAGACCCCACATGCCGCGGAGCAACTAGGCCCGGGAGCCACAACTACTGAGCCTGCGCGTCTGGAGCCTGCGCTCCACAACAAGAGAGGCCGCCACAGTGAGAGGCCCGCACACCGCGATGAAGAGGGGCCCCCGCTCGCCGCAACTAGAGAAAGCCCTCGCACGGAAACGAAGACCCAACACAGCCAAAAATAAATAAATAAAATAAATAAAAATAAAAAAAAAAAAGTTTCTTACCTACTCTGAACCTCTGTTTCCTCTTCTGTGTGATGGGCATAATAATGAAAGCCACCACACAGGGTTACTGTGAGGATTCAATGAGATAATGCACATCAAAGAACTTAGCCTCTAGCAAGGACTCCGTAAGTCACAGCCGTGTATCATTTCTTGTCTCATTTTCCACAGTCTCTGCTTTCCTCTGTACTCATTTCATTTGCCTCTCCATTGAGGTGGAGGCAGGAAGGGACCAGAGGAATGGCCAGCCAGGCCTCAGTCTGTGACATAAGAACCCTCAAGGAACTGGTCACCCTCCACTTCCTTCTCCCACTTCACAGCTGAGACAACCTGACAGGGTGTGCCTGGTCACCGTCACAAGGCACTGTGCTGGAAGAGGGGCTGTGGGGGCCTCTTCCAGCACCCAGAGAACCATTAGGATCTTATTTCTAAAGAAACCACCTTCTCCTTTCATCAAGCACTTCTGGGCTGCTCTGTCCTGCCAGAGACTGGAATGAGGCTGGAACACGTGTTTCTGAAGCCCCCTTTCCTTGGGTCCTAAGTGAAGTATGCAGGAAACTGGCTGTTACCTCCCAAGCTTACCAGCTTCAAGGGATAAGTCTCCCTGGGCGTCTGAGCTGGCGTGCCCCCCAGACACACCCCCACCAGCAGCTCCAGCTTCAGGGAGGGGCAGTCTGGAGTGACGGGCCAGGGCCTGCTGGGAGGTGGGCCTGACACTCCAGTATTTCCACTCAGCCCTGGGGCTGCAAGGGAGGAATGGGGTGCTCCTCAAGGCCAGCCTGGTAATTGCAAGAGGCATTAAGCCTCATCAGGCTCGTCAGCTGCCTGAAGTCATTCACCCTCAGCCCCAAAAACGTCTTCAGAAAAAACCCCACAGCAGCTGTGGGGCTGGAGGGTGAGGTGGAGGCTGAGGGAGCTGGAGTCTAGAATTCTTAAGAGGAGCCTTAGGGTGCAGAGCTAACCAACGAAATCTACGCCCAAAACAGGCCAAAAGGGGCACTTCTCAGCTGTTAGTCCCAAGTCAGGACCTGCGCCCGGGCTGCAGGCTGGGGGGGCTTGTCTGGTTTCCCTCTGAGCCTATTTGACTTGGTCAGTGGAGATCTGACCAAGGGAACTGCTGTGCCTATGCTCCTTCCCACAGGTTCCCACAGGTTTACTTCCGCCAGCTGTTTTGCCCCCATAGCAGGGGCCTCCTGTGGGCCAGGGCTGAACGGACAGACAGTGGTGTTTGATTTCGTGTAACTGACCACCTGACCGTCAGACAGGAAGATTTATCAGACTGGGTGGAATGGATCTTTACTCAGAAAACTGCATGCAGGGGGTTGATGGCTACAAAGCTGAGCTGAGAACGAGCAATCCTTTGCAACAGGAAAAAAACAAACCACCTACTAGCAGCTAAATAGAATCCCAAACCCCATAACTCAAAAGCTCTAGGGAGTAGAGGTACAAGAGGCCAAACCACTGTGCATAAACCCCTTCCTGTGACTGGGGTGTGGGGAATGAATCTGGAAGCTGGCTCCACCCCCAGGTCTTCATAAGTCCACCCACCTTCAGTAAAAATCTCATTGAATCCAATCTCATCCAGAATTCATGATAAATCGGATATGGAGCGCCTGAATACTTCCTTTGTAGTGGTTTAGGGACAGCACACTAGTGAATGCAATGTTTAGGCTCGAGTCCTCTCAGGCCCTTTAGCAGCACACGCTAGTATATGAAGGGCTAGACGTCAATAATCCTCTTTTGTCCATCAGAGCTGACTCTGGCCATTAGAGCCTCACTCTGCTGGCTGTGGGCCCTGGCTCTGCATACACCCTTTACAGAAAGTCAGAAGCAGGAAGTTTATGGATCGATGCCAGCCAGGCTCTGGAAGCACTAATCCTCTGTGCTCCTACTAAGTGGCAGGCCCTGGGCAGGGTGATTGACACTGAAGTCACTCATCACAATAAACCCACGGGGCGGACATCGTTGACCCAGATTTACAAAAAGAAGAAACGAAGGTCCAGACACATGACATTATCTCCTGGGGTCACTGAGCAAGTGAGCACGCTGCTGGATTCAAACTCAGGTCAAAGCCTGCACACGCGGCATCCCCGGGCACTCAGTAGCGGGGCTTCCTCTGGCCCAGCTGGGCCCTTGCACTGGCAGCTGGGGGCGCTGGACAGACTGAAGGGGCCACTGAGCAGCCTGCTGTCCCTACGGCCCAGCAGGAGAGGGCGAGGGCCCAGTGGAGCTGGGAGCCCACCAGGTAGAGCTGCGAGGAAGCTGAAAGCATGGGGAGGGAGGTTTGTCTCTTCAAAGACCGTATAACCTGTGGGCTCCCATCAAGAAGAGGAGAGGGAAGAACCACACTTTCTTCTAAGAGTTAGACAAGGTAAAGACAAAACCTTCCAGCACACATGGCCTGCGCAAGGGTAGAAGAACATTTCCCTGGAAGCTTCCCAGGCATGTCCAGGAAGGCAGAGAACGAGGAAAAGCCAGATTCCCCAGGCAGGGCAGCAGGAGGTACCACGGGAGAGAGCAGCCCTCAGCAGTGACGACCCCATCTGTGTGCATAAAACACTACGCACAGTTTCTACATGGCACCCACCACAGCCCCACAAGGACACTGGGCAGCCAGAGGCCGTGATTACAGACGAAGACCTTGGTGCCCAAAGCCATTAAATGACCCACCCGCCCCCCATGGATGGGTGACTCCAGCCAGCGGTCAGAACCTCCCCAGATCATTCCCACCCCCAGCAGTCAGCCCTTTGCTCTTGGTGCCTTCTTCTGTGGTTGGTTTTTTGACTTCCCACCTATGTGACCAACTCTGCGAAGCCAGGGAAGGGATAATTTGTTCATTCACTCATTCAGTCGGTCAGTCAGTCAGTCAACAAACACTTGAGTGTCTACTATGTACCAGACACTGCGCTTGGTGCTGGGGCTACTATAGTGAAAAAATAGACAGTCCCTGCAGGGGAAGGCACTCCAGGCAGAGGGAACAGGAGGGCAGAAGTGGGGGCTACAAAGGGGTAGGAGCGAGTGCGAGGTTAGTGGCAGAGATAGCATGGGGGCACGACCCTGTGCAGACACCAGCCAGTGAAGGGGAGGAGAAGAGGTGTTGCCTTCCAGCCCAGCCACTCCATCTGGGGGAGTCCAGCTGGGTCCTGGAGTACGCCTCCTCAGGGTACCTCAGCACCGTTGTCCCTGAGCTGGGGATCCTCAAATCAACAAACCGACATCCTCAGGACTTGGGCATGGGGCAGCAGAGAAGGCAAGGATGAGGACCCTGCCCACATGGAGAAGGAGGGCCACCTTACTCATCTACTCCCTAAGCTGCTCCATGTGGAGCGTCCCAGCCATCGCCACATCAGCACCAGAGCGTCAAGGCGCTGGAAGGGCCTCATCTACCTTATTACTTTAACCTACTTTTAACCAAAAACCACACCCAAAGACACAGTTCCCAGCATGAGAAGCTGTATAAAGAGCCCAGCAGAGGTATCCTTGACAACTCCAACACAGCACAAGTGCTGAGTGATATACTGAGCCCTGAGGCAGCTGGCCAAGGGAGAAAGGAAAATGGAGAAATACAAATGGATTTTTTTTCCTTAGATACGTCCTGGCAGGGACAGACAGGAATAGACTCCTCTTCCCAAGGTCATTGCCATGTACTGACTTCCCCCAAGTTTCTGAAGCTCCACGAGTTTCCCTAAGAGGCAGTCCCATTCTGGACAGGCCTGTGAGTGCTGGAGGCTGGGGTTGAGGCTGTGCCCTCTGATTCCCAGCACAGACACAGGCCACAGGTGGCGCCAAGGAAGATAAAATTAACAAGGGCATGAATGCTGGAAGGAAGGAGTGACAAGCAACTTATTGGGCTGGTCTGTGGTCAGGAATGAGGGCTGAGCAGGGGCAACACACAGCCGGAGAGGCGAATGCACGCTTAATACCAGCAGCGCAGGCTGTGTCCTCCCAGCCTCAGTTTCCCCAGCAGCCCATCTGCCTCAAGCGATTCTGGACCCTGATGAGTGACGAGGGGCAGGGGTACCTGCAGAGCCCACCCCAGCACGATAGCACCCTGCCTGTGCGTGGTGAGGAAGAGGAAGAAAAGAGAGCAATAGGTGCTCTGAATACAGCAAACCCCAAAGGCTCCCCTCCAGAACCTGGTCAGAAGGGGGCACCCCAGGAGCCATCAGGTCTAGGAATCCAACTCAGACAGCCTGGGAAGGATGTGCACAGCTATGTAATCAGACAGCGGTCCCCCAAATGAGAAGTACGCATGATCGTTCAGGTGTGAGCCCTTCTGGCTGTCCCTGTGCAAGAGGGCCCCTTGCCAAGCATGTAGTCCCTCTGGCACCATGGTTCAAGGAGTGAAATTAATAGCGGTTATAGTAACTCCACCATGTATTCTCCCTCTCTCTGCCCTGGACCTTATCTGGAGCCAGCTTTCCCCCGTGGGCACCACCTCCCCACGGCCCTCTTGCATGGAGGTACTTCTTTCTGCATTGGTAGGTGGCTCTGAGCTGTCTTCACTCCCAGGGCTGCTTCCCGATCAGACTCCTCTGTCAGCACCCCAAGCTCCTGTCCATCTGAGGCTTCTGTGGTCTACTCCTCCTTTCCTAGGAAAGGTCATCTACCTACTTCCTCCACACCTCCTCTTTCACTGGAGATGTGGGCAGGAGACATCCAGGGTGACCTCAGCCTCCGTGGATGCCCTCGACTCCTTGACCCCCTTGTTGCCGGTGGCCTTCACCCACATGCCTCCCAGCCAGCCACACCCTGCACGCTGTCAAACCCCAGACTCACTCTGTCTTCCAGATCACCAACTCAGATACCCCACCCTTTGTCCCCCAGCCCTCAGTGTCCTTCACCTGCCTGGGGGAGCCCTGACCCTGGAGCCACTCCTGACCTGGACCCTGCCACAGAGCCCTCCGGTGAACCCCAAGTCTCCCTGTGAGCTGCCTGGGGTGCTCCTGCAGTCCCATAAGTCAACACTCTCACTCACCACAGCTCTCCACCCTCTGCTCTCAAGCTTCCCCCACATCCTGCCGCCTTCCTGCCAGCTGCAGACCTACCCTGACCTCATGGAGAAAATACCCAAGTTTTCACTCAACAGCTATTGATTTAATATTCAGAACATGTGCAAGGCAATACCCCCAGCACTGGCTGATATAGCAGCGAACACAACAGACAGAAACCCCTATCCTCTCGGAGCTTACAGCCAAGTGGGGGATATCCAACAACAGAAAGATAAAATGAGCAGTACAGGAGGACAAGGGCTAAGGGGAAGTGCTAGGGCTGAGGACAGAAATGCATAGACAGGCGCTCCCTTCATACCTGCCACCTGGGTATGCACCTGCATGGTGCCCTGTGGCCTCCTCATGGCCTCCTGCCCCCAAACTCAGCACCTCTCTCCAGCCCGAGGGCAGTCTCACCCCTGGGCTCTGGGTCCCCGCTCTCCCCACTTCCGGGGGGCGGGGAGTATCTCTCTCATCAGCCTTTATCTCTTGGCAACATTTCCAACTCTCCATCTGTCCTGTCTCCTCCCCTTAAACATGCTCAGGTCCTGCTCACTCACAGAGAAACAAGAGGACACAACTCTCCTCAAAGCCCATTTCTCCACCTTCCCTCAGCCTGGTGCCCGCTCTCCTCCCATCAAAGCTAGGGTACTTCAAAGAGTTGCTTGGAATCCCTTGCTGTCCACCTCCACTTTGCTGCAGGCTGGCTCTGTCCCCACCACTGCCCTGACATTGTTCTTGCTAAGGTCACTGACAGCTTCTTGTGGCCACTTCTGACCTCTCGGCAGCGTTTGCCCTGGAACGTCCAGCTCCGTTGCAGAAGCACCGTCATGAGAAAGGTGTACCCAGTGATAAACAGTCCATGCTCTTGAGGCCGGCCGTCTGGAGCCGGCAGTCCTGCCTCTGCCACTGGCTAGCTGCTGCTTTAACATCCTCCTCTGTGGAATGGGGCTAGCACTCTCGCAGGCCTCACCAGGTTGCCCTTAGGCTGAAAGTTTGTGTGGGGTACCCAGGGCTTCCTGGTATATAATGAAAATGGCCACCGCTGTAATCTCAAGACCACCAAACTCTGGGCCCCCCAGGACGAAACTGAGGTTTGCGTGTCAAAGGAGCAGCTCCTTTCATCAGTAACAGGGAAACTGGAACATCGCTTACAAGACAGCCATTGGGAAAATGCCAAACCAGGAGATAGAACTGTTCTGGAGAGAGTGGAAGGGGTAGGGCTCCAAGCAGGCCGCTGGCCAGGAAGAAGACTAGAGAGTGGGAGAGTCCCCCACTGAGATGGACCAGCTCTGCAGAGCCCCCCTAAGTCACCATCTCCGCGTGCCTTTCCTACTTACCCACCTATGGAGACCCCGTGGCACTTTCCAGTCCTTGCTTGTAGCACTGAACCTGCCCCTTTTTTCTCTTACTGTCACTTAGACTTGTCTTCTCTTCCTCCCTGGCTATACATCCCCAGGGTACAGGTCTCAAGTTTACCTAAAGATACACCATCTGCAGCCCCGCCAGAGCCTGGTGCTCAGGGAAAGCAGGTGCCCGAGGACATTGCTGAACTGACCAGGGGACAGGTGGAGAAGAAGCCCAGATGGAGTAACAGTCAGGGAAGAGGTTTTGTAACTGACAGAGAGGCTGAGCCAGCAACAGACCAAGGGAGATGGGGATGGTGGATGAAAATGAGAAAGTTCTGGTCTTGCACCCAATACCCTCTTTGGGGAGCCATCATACTTGATGTTAAAGGGGCAGAGGAACCCTGCAAAGGGATAGGAGCAGTGAACATGCCCGGGAGGTCATGGCGGACTGCACTGGGAGGCAGCCTCAAGGGAGTGCTGCGGGATGACCCAGAGATTCCAGGGGCAGAGGTAGGAAAGGCACCCCGGCCAGGTGCAACGTGGAGTAGAGAGGCTTGGGCATGTGAGTGCATGGGGTGTTCAGAGAACCACAGGGCCTGGAAGGTTGAATGGAGTATGGCAAGACAGATGAGGCCAGGAGGCCATGAGACTAGAAGCATCAGGCAAAGGGGCCCTGGGGCCAGACCTTGAACATGGTTCCACCTGGAGACCAGGAAGCCACTCAGGAGCTTGAAGCAGGGGAGTGAGTGGCAAGATTTGTGTTTAAGAAAGATGTGCAGGCTGTCAGGTACACAACGGCTTAAGGGACAAGCTTGGAATCTGGAAGACCAGGGAGAAGGCAGTCACACTATCCAGCTCAGAGATTCTGATGAAGACTTGACCTAGGACTGTGGCAATAGGGTGAAGGGATGGGTATGACATTGCAGGCACTGTACAAGGCTTGGTGGTTGATTGAGGCAAGCACATTGGTAGTGAGGGAGAAGAGGAAGTCAGAGGGACCCAAGTTCCCGGCATGGGCAATATGGTGGAGGGAGACATGATGACACCATTACATGAAATGGTTCTTCAGGGAGAACCACTGGGCAGTGGAGGCCCCCAAAGAGAAAGGTAAACCTTAACAGTGTCTCACGGGGGCTGATCAAATTAGTGAGTCCTGAAGCCAGGTTGCCTGAAAAGGCCAGGATGATGGTGATGATGATGGTGATGACGATGATAATAGTATCATCAAATATTTTGAGCGATTGCAACCATACTAATGGGCACTTTGTATTGGATTCTGTGGACTGGTTCTCTCAACCTCTGTTCCACTCTCCTTCTAGTTGGGGAGGTTGGAAAGCTAAAAGGTCTCCCACATTCTTGCAGCTAGGGTTGAGGAATTCAACGAGGTTCTGCCACTTGGATGCACTCACACCAGATCTGGAAAGCAGAAGGGAGGTGGAGGCTAGCCTCCCATTACTTTTGGCTGTTTCTATCAGTAAGCGAGGTCCTGGAAAATTGGGGTTTCTTTGTGGCTGATTCCAGCGTTCATTCTGCAGCTTCCTGGTTGTTGAGAGGCTACTGTGGTGGCAGTGGCAGCAGTAGTGGCTTCCTGATTTTGGCTTCCTGGTACCTGGATCCCAGCTATAAGAATGAGTCCTGTGCTCTTAACTCCAGTGTCAGAGGCAGGATAGAAGCAGGTAGCCCTTCCCTGGAGGGTCAGTTCTGAATTGTCCCAGGAATCCTTCCAGAGGTCCATCATGACCTGCTCCTCTGGCCCTCCCAACAGTGTTGTAGGACCTCGTTCCCTGTATCAGATCTACTCTTGCTCAAAGTCAGTAACTTGGTTTCTGTTTCCAGTATTGAATCGAGACATATATATATATATATATATGCCTGGCATTCCTCTATGGGCGTTAAACACATTAGCTCATTTAATCCACAAAATAACCTTCCAAGGTTAAGCACGACCTTGGGCAAGTCACTTACCCTCTGTGAACTCGTTTCCCCTACTGCAAACTGGCATTATAATAGCCCTGCTCCGTTGTGCTAAGCGCTACACTTGGGGCTTTTACATGCATTATCCCCTCACAACAGACCTACTATTAGCTCTTTTTTCAAAAGAGGACTAAGTCATAGAGATGTTAAGTCATTCACGGAAGGTCACACAGCTAGTAAGTGGCAGAGCTGGATCTCAGCCCACTGCCAAATGCACCCCCAACCACTACACCACACTGCACTGATGGGAAGCAAATTGTGACACTGTCTCCTGGAGGATGCCACGTGGGCATGTCTTTTCAGAGCTTCCAATGGGCAGGGGGAGGAGCAGACAGAGGAGAGGGGAGGGGATGTCTGCTGGGATGGGCATACTTTCCAAAGACTGGTGCAAAAGACATGGGGAGGACACTCAGGTGGGTCAATCTAGTTAAAAGTCAAAAATCTAGTCATCTTGCTTAGCAGATGACACAGATGAGAAAATTTCCCCTTTCTTTCTTAAAGAATGGGGAGGATGGTACCTGAAGATTATGGGCAAAGGGGGCTGATGACCAGTCACTCCTTGGCAACTCCACAGCTGAGCTTGTCAGGTCATTTCCTTCCCCACAGAGACCACTTGGATGGTGAAGTGAGAGGAAGAGATTCAAGATATTTGACTTTGAGGGCTACAGAGGCTAACCCTTTGGGCTCAAATTAAGGCCCTCCCTCTGGTGGGGACAGGGGGACACAGCTTTGCTGGTGAGCCCTTGTTAATCTTTTTCCTCCCCCCAGAGATTTCTCCTAGGCTGCTTAGCCTATGAGTGAAGTTATGTGTCTTGTGTATAAGTTCAACAGCTATAATTTGCAGGGAGTTAATTACCTTCATACTGTGGTCTGGTGGAGTTCCATCTCTATGGTTACCAGCTGAATATAAACAGTTATCGCCTGTCTCTTTTACATAAAATATTCTTGAAAAATACCGCTAGGGCTCTAATCATGGAAATCAAATATATAGAATGTTCAGAGACTCTTTTAAAAATTTTTACATGAAATATCTCTCCACACAAAAATCTACAAAATTGGGAAACCACTTGGCTATAAATAATAATTCAAGGATTGCTTCAGCTTACTTTTTCAGCCCTAGCCTCCAGTGAGTGCATCAGATCGCCAGAGGCAGGTCTGGCGAGGGTAAGTGTCTGGCTGAGTGACAGGTGGAAGGTGCCCAGAAAATGGTATCTAGCATCTGATGATGTTCACTCTGGAGGTTCCAGAGTGGGGGAGACTGGTCCCCCCCTCAGAGGGACCCTTCAGTTAAGTGACCATTTAATCCTTGTGCTTACTGATTGTGCCTGCCAGGGGCCTTACGCTGATGCCTGTGTGAATAGATGCAGCCATGCTGAATGAATGAATGATGATGAAAGCTAACATTTATGGAAAGTGTAGTGTGTGCCAGTCACTGTACCATGCACTGTACTAGTATTTCCTCATGTAGTCCTCACAATATCACTATGAGGTAGATATAATTATTGCTACACCAAATTTTCAGATGAGGAAACAGGCGCAGAGAGGTCACACAGCTAAAAGAGGGAGAGCCAGGATTTATGCCCAAGCCCATCTGAATCCAAAGCCCCTCCTCTCTCCACCCCCTCCTCACCTGTCTCCACACAACAGGCCCACAATCATGTATATCACGACTGCCCGGCAAAACTCTAAAGCTTGAACCCAGTGCTGTCTGGCTCCAAAGCCCAGACTTCCCCACTGCGTCACGTGGCCTCTTGCTGCAGTCTGTACTATCACAGGGTTTGGGGGGTCTGGGATGTGTCAGGTTTCCACCAGTCCTCTTGTTCTAATCCAAGTCTTGCCAGCTGAAGCCACTTTCTCCCATGGGAAACTTAAATAAATAGCAATTCTGCAACTAAACAGATATCCATCCCAGCAAACACCAAAGTGTAAGAAAAGCCGGCTTTTTAAAATTCAAGTCCTCAGAAACCAAATATGAAGTCACTGTGGCAACCCCTCCAATTCCTCACCCACTGAAGTCACAGTGTTTGAGAGATTCTAGACTGAGCCTGGTCCTCACTGGGGCCATTCTGCCAGGTCAGTGTTCATTCACTCAGTAATTATTTATTAAGCCCTTATTGTGTATCAGACACCGTACCAGGAAAACAAGACAGATGCTGTCCCTGCAGTCACAAAGCTCATAGTCTGGTCCAGCCCAAGCCCAGGGAGGGTTGGTACCAGAAGCTATAAAGCCAGGACTCTGGCATTTCTCCCAGGCTCCAATTCCAAAGTGAACACTGGTTTCCACATGAACTATTCTTCTCATTTTCAGAACATTTGTTCATCATTTAGTTTGTTAGTTATTATAACTGAAGCTATAATCAGACTTCAAAGATACACTGATCACATCTCCCAGATCCAAAATCAAGGTACACGGTCTGACCCATATTTAAAACAGAGACAGACTATTTGGAGTGAGGACTACCCCTCAGAGCCCTGGATGTCATGTTCCCAAGAAACAGGCCACTGCAATGGCTTTAGCTCATCAGTCAGACCCTCAAGACGCCGTCCTCCACCTTCCTCTTGGGGGAAGCCCTTGGAACTTTGTCTGTGGTGCCAGGAAGTGCAGCTGCTGCTTAATCAAATGAAATTGCTTCCCCAGATCCATCAAAGCCCCTTTTTCGTTTTCCGTTCTGGATGGGATCTGCCAGAGGTTAGAAATAACACACACTTGGTGAGTGCTGACCTGAGGTTAGGACACGTGGGCTGTGACTGAGGTTGACACTCGGTCAGAGCACAGAGAGCCAGCTGACGGCGAGCCTCTTCAGGAACAAAGCAGTCAGCCCGCTGGTAGACCAGCATCTTGCTGAGGGCCTGCTGTGTGCTTTAGCCAGTGGATTCCAAGACCAGGAAGCCCAGGTTTCTGCCCCAGGAATAGAGGATGCTGAGGACTACATCAGCCGTGACCAGAAAAGGAGGGAACTTGTCCATCAGAAAAAGAGGAGGGAAGAGGGGCCAGCAGAGCTGGATGGAGTAGCTCTTCTTATAGTGCAATCTTGAGAGGCTAGACAGTGCTCTGAGCCCTTGGACCTGAGCCCCTGACACCTCACCAGGAGGCCTGCTGGGTTCTGGTGGGGAGTTTCCCCCAGGATGCTGCTAGAGCTCTGGGACCCTGGGTGATGGACCAGGTGATCATCAACATTCTTGTCAGTAAAAGAATATTTATACCAGGCTTTTCTCCCTCCCACTCCCCAACACCCCCTGTGCTCTCTCTGGTTCTACCTTTGGTGGTCTCAAAGTTTCCAGAAGCCCCAAATATGTCTGTTCTCCACTCTCCAGTATGTGCATGGGAATTGGCCCCTCCCAATCGGCCCTCATCTACCTTCCCAATTCCCAAGTTCCCGTTTCCCAGGGCCATGTCTAGGCCATTTCAGGCACATGTGCATGCTCTCTCTCTCTCTCTCTCACACACACACACACACACACACACACACACTCCATCATTTCTGGTTTGCCTTCCTCTTCCTCTCAGTACCCTGCAGTTCTCATACCCTGTAGCTTTTCTTTCCCCCAAGACTTGCCCCTCCCCTGTCCTGGTCCCTCTGGCACTGCCCACTAAGCCCTTCACACACCCTCTCCTAGGATGGCCTACATTTAGCGGTAGACATCCGTGTCACACGCCTTCTAGACCTACAGTGCCACAGCACTAATTTGATGAGCGCTTACTACATGCCAAAGGTGTGAACATCTAACAGTGGACCTTTCCAGCACAGGACCAAGATGACCAGGAGAGAAAGAGCACTCCTGGAGCCACAGACAGCATCTGTTCCTAGCAGCCTAGGCTTAGTGCTGAGACCACAGGGGTGAAGGGTTGGGACTCAGTCTCCCACTCTAACACGATCAGGGCTGGGTGGTTTCCAAGGGTCCCTCATGCTGTCACTCTCATGTCCCAGGAGTTCTCCACTGGCCCTGAAGAGTTGGGCAGCAGGGTCAGCCAAGGGGGGTTCTTAGTTTACGCTCTCCCCTCCCAGAGCCTGAGACCAGGACTTGGGTATGAGTGGTTCATTTGGAAGGAATTCCAGGAAGCAGGGATTCCAGGAAGTGAGGGAGCAGGGAGGGTGAGACTGGAGGAGAAGAGGTCATTGCAGTGTGTGTTATCAAGGTCACAGATACAGGCAATGGGGGCTCCATTTTGCCAGGGTCTCTGAAAACATGGAGAGTACCCCCAGAACCATCCCCCTGAAAGGCAGACCTGAGCATTTATCTACCGGCTCCCACCCCCCAATGGCTGGGATTTGCCCCTAGAGGCATAAACTGGCCACCCACCCACCCTTCCAGGCTTCTAGGATGTACTGGTATAAGGGCAATGGGAGCTCCCGTAGGCTTGGAGAAGGTTCTGGGGGAGAAATCAGGAGGATGCCAGGAACACTTGAGGTCGAGTGAGGCAGGGAACTGCCCAACACAGCTACCACTGAAATCAGAGGGGGCCAAGGGAGACAGCTGTGACAGACAAGTGTGGGCCTTAGTCACCCTCCACCTTACAGAAGGACCATCCCATGAACATCTGGGTGATGCACCAGGTCCTGTGGTAGGCATCAGGCAAACAACCAAGAACAAGCTTCCCCACTCCTGTGACCTGAGCAAGCCCCTTTTCTGCTCTGGGCCTCAGTTTCTCTGTCTCCCAAAGTGGGATCTGGATGCCTGCCCTGCAGGGTGGCACAAAAATGGCTGCAAGGGTGTTGTGTGACTCTCTAATGCTTTGCACTTGCATCACCACCGGGGGAGGCCATGCCTTCGCCCAGAGCAGTGCAGTCTAATAGTGGAATCGTAGCCACCTTGCAGGTAAGGGAGAGCTTTGGAGCCTTGCCACCTGGACACCCTGGAAGCTCCTCCCTTAGCGTCAGATGATGCTGGGGGCATGGGGCGGGGTGGGGGGTGGGTGGCCGGGTGTGGGCAGTATAATGCTTGTGGCAGCACATGGGTCCTGGAGTCAAGGAGATGTGAGTCAGCCCATCTCTGCCCAGATGCTCAGTAACTTTAGGAAGATCACTGATTCTGTCGATGGGGAGCATGCTGCACATGGGGCTGGGTTGAAAACTGGAAGAGACAGTGAGTGTGAGGCACCACTACACAAGGCCTGGCACATAGTAAGCCTGCAGCAAACGCCCTTGTGGACTACCCCAGCTGAGGGCCATGGAGTGTCTGAATCTGAGGTCCAACAAAACCAGGCTGTTGTCTTTCCTACAAAGCCTCCCACCCTCCTTCACAGGATGGGGGGCAGCACAGCCCCCAGCTCGGGTGTTGAGGTGAGGGTGCGGGTGCGCCAGCAGCAGCCCTGGAAATGCTCGAGCTTTACAGTCCCCCAGCAGGCTCTGTGTTCTCCTCCACTAGCTCAGGCCCTCAGCCCTCTCAGAAGCTCAGAGCTTAAGGGCACCAGGTGACTTAATTTAAAAAAACAATCTGGGCTTCCCTGGTGGCGCAGTGGTTGAGAGTCTGCCTGCCGATGCAGGGGACATGGGTTCGTGCCCCGGTCCGGGAAGATCCCTCATGCCGCGGAGCGGCTGGGCCCGTGAGCCATGGTCATTGAGCCTGCGCATCCGGAGCCAGGGCTCTGCAATGGGAGAGGCCACCGCAGTGAGAGGCCTGCGTACCGCAAAAAAAAAAAAAAAAAATCTACAAATAAAGGGCTCCTTTGCAAGCGGAGTGTGGTGCATTCTTGGGGGCTCCAAGCAGTTTTACAGACCCAGACGTGGAGCAAAGGCGTTCAGGGACCAGGGAGCAGTTCCCAGGCCCCGGCAGACTGGCCGGGGCCCAGGGCCAAGGGCAGAGGTGGGGTGGCCCTCCTCTGCTCTTCATCCTCTCCACGGCAGACCCCCGGCTGCCCATGTGGGTGAGGAGGAAGGGTGAGAGGTCCCGCCTGATGAGAGTCAGGTCCATATAGCTCTTCTGAATTAGAGGTCTTACATCCCCAGGACAAATTTCCCTGAAAGTGATTTAACTTGCCATGGGTGTGGGAGGGATATGTGTGAGCCCTGGGTGAGGACACCCCAAATCCCTACTGTCCAGACACTCCCAGAAATGTAGTCCCTCTCTCTGCCTCTCACAGAGCCAATCAGGGGGTTTACAGAGTCAGGAGAACTAACAGGCTGGGCTGAAAATTCATCTTTTCCTTTTTGCAACACACAAGACACCCAAAATTCAAACTACATAAGAATGTGTCAATCATCAAATACACTGAAAATGGGCAGCCTCGGCAAGACCCAAACACCCATAAATGGCACTAGTAGTGACCAGAAACCAAGTTCTGGTAGACTGTTGTTTCAGTGCCTTGGCCCTTCAGCATACTGACTTTTGGAGAGTTGACCTGGGGCCCTGCAGGACTGGGCCTGATGCCTGCTGTATGAAGGGGTATTCCCAGAGCCCCACCGTGAATCCCAGTCCTGCTATGTGGCGTTTTTCAGCTCAACCCAGCCACCTGCTGGGGACCTGGGCAAGTGGTGACACAGGGTCACTTTTCCTGGCACTATGGGGATATGTGCTTAAGTGAGATGAAGGAGAAAGGCCTCAAGGGCTCTCCAAACCATTGCAGATAAAAACTGGAGAAACTTTTTGAGAGCCGCAAACTAAAACCACCAAGCTGGGAATTGTTCATATTTCAGAAAGTCTATTTTACCCCAGGGTCCTTTTAAGCCTCCCTAGGCCATTTAAAGAGGGGATTAAATAGGGCAGGAGTGGTTATGACATAATGTGTACCACAGAAAGACAAGTATACATGATTGTACAGTATGACTGTAATTATGTGAAAGTCTGCATGGGCTCAGACTGGACTGGCTCTTGGTAAAGTAGAAGGCTCCATGGTACCCTTTCTTCTCTTCAGTGCTGTTGTACTGTTTTCAGAATAGTATAGCTGTTTCGTTTAGGAAGTTTGCTCTTTTTTATTTATTTATTTATTTTTATTTTTTCAGAGATGGTAGCTGAAGTGATCTCAAACAGATCCAGGCACCAAATCCAATTTTCCAGCCAACTTAATTATAAGTTCATGACACCAGCGTTCAAGGCTCTCCATTGCCCACAACCCCTCTTCTTATGCTCTATCATCTGATAGCTACTCCCTGACTCATTACACCCTTTCTGGCCTCCAGGCCTTTACCGCTGTTGTTCTGTCCCTGTGGCCCACCCTTCTGTCACCCCTTCTCTGCCTGTATAAATCCCTCTTACCCCTCAAGGTCCATTTCAAGCCTACCTACTCTACGACAGCTCTCCTGCCCCCTCTCTGAATGGGACTGCCCCATCGTCCCCTCTGAAATGAGAACTCATGTCAGGAGCCCATTTCAAGGATTCCTCCCAGCCCACTGGCCTTTGCCTCCCTCCACCTCAGGCATCTTGGGGAGCCACCAGACTCCCTGCAGCCCCTGCAGCCCCGCACGGTGCCTGGCACAGAGTGGGTGCTCAGCGAGTGTTTACCTTGATGTTGTCAAAGGACTTGGCACATCAGAATAAAATATATCCCCCCTCCTCCATCTCAGGCCAAGGAGGACCACTTGGGCAAACACACTTGTACCCCATCCAAAGGGATTTCCTCATTAGTTACTCTTTTCCTCTACATGATAAACAAAGTTAGCCTTTTTGTAATATTTCAAACCCATTGTTAAAGAACTGCTCCAAGTGTTGTGTCTTCAACGGCACAAATTCTGGAAAAGCTTATAAAATGCTTGTGTTGGTCCAGCTGAAGAAGCAGCAACAAGCACCGTTAGCTTCAGCCTCTGCCTTTTCCCTTTGATGCCAGACCCCCGAGCCACACAAACCGGGGCAAACCCACCCTGCTTCCCAGGCCTGAGCCTCTGCCAGCTCTCAGTGGGCGGCATATCCCTGTGCACAGGGCCCTTTCCTCTGCGTCTCCAGCCCCAAGAGCTCCCGCTGCCTCAATCCCTCCTGCTGCCTCTCTCCCCAGCATCCACATCTGGTTTCCCTTCTGTACAAGTTTCACAATGGACAGATTTTGCACTTGGAGGATTTATGGTTCCTGCCGCCCCTCCATGCTTTTTGATATGATTCCATTATGTGCTTAAAATCTGGGGCGTGCTCTTGGCTCCAGGGAGCTGTTTATGACAATTCTTTTACAGCCTTAAATCGCTCACTGTTAGGAACCTGTTATGTGTTCAGAAGCAATGACTAGTTGCTAAGACAGAAAACTGCAATGTATCTCAGACAGTTGCTTGAAGAGTGTTCTTCACACAAGATTAATTAAGGCTAATGTTCACCTGGCAGGTACATCCTCTGAGCAATGCCTTGGACCTTGTCCTCCTGCATCTGCCCGAGACACTGATTTAGAAGCAAATTAGGAACAACCCCACCCCCACCCCAGACCCAATCACATCCTTCCTTCTGCTGTGCTCCTTCCTCTGGGCGCTAGAGACCCACTGACAGAGGGTTGGTAGAAATGAAAACACCAACATCACAAACATCTCCCTCTGGATAACAAACAGGACTGAGAACCATCTTTTATTCTCCCTCTATGCATTACTTTTTTCAGGAAAAGGCAAAGAATTCCAGGAATAAGTATACAACGTGCTTATCCCGTTCTTTGGTCAAGGATGTCCCTTGACCAAGATTTCTCTTGCCTCCCACCTCCAGCTCTGTCATCCCTTCTTTACCCAATAGATCTTCCTAAGAGGCAAAACCTAATCATATAGCCCTCCTGCTTGACGTTCTCCAGTGGATCCTTATGATCCAGGTGATGAAGCCCAGACTCCTCAGCACCCCCGCAAGGCCCTGCACAATTTGGCCATGATCTATGTATTCAGTCTTCCAACCCTCCCCCACCGCAGTCCCTGCCCTGCACTCTCCATGCTCTGTTGACTAGCGTGCCCTTGACCTTCCCTGAGCTGTTGCTTAAACTGTTGCCTCCACCTGTAAAGTCCTCCTTGATCATCGCCTGCCTGTACGAAATCTTCCTCCTTCTCCGCGAGAGCCTAAAGGCCCACTCTGCCCTCCAAGAGAGTTCACAATTGTGCCTATCCGTCCCCTCCCCACCCCTACCATGGCAGGCCCCAGGGCACTCCATGTCTGTGTGTCTGAAACCGCCACTTGAAGGTGAGTGGCCCAAAGCCATGCTGCCACCCTCTGCTGCTAGATATAGGGTGACCAGTTAAAATACAGGAATCTCAGTTAGGTTTGAATTTCCAATAAACAATGAACACTTTTTTAGTATAAGTGTGCCCCCAAATACTGCATGGGCATCCTGTATTTGTGTTTGCTAAAACTGGCAACCCCAGCTGGATGGGAACTCTGGGATACCCTCCACGGAGAAGAGCTCAGGACCAGAGGCCAGCAGCACAGGGAGAGGAAAGCAGTGGTGAGACCTGGGCAAAAGATGAGGGAGTATTTCCCCATTCCCTCCCGCTAGGAGACAGCATATGGCTGTTCTGAGCAGGTCTCTAGAGCTAGACTGCTTGGAGTCAAAGATCAGTTCTGCTACTTGCCAGTTATCTTGGGCAAGTTTCTCACCTTCTCTGTGCCTCGGTTTCCCATCTGTAAAGTGGGTATAACCTACGTGATGTGGTTATTATGAGGATTAAATAAATTAATATTTGTGTAGCATTTAGAACAGTCCTTGGCACAGAGTAAATGTTATATAAGCATTTTATACATATAAAGCAAAAGGAATTAGCCAAGCAAACCCACAGATTGGGGGTGGGCGGGTGAGTCTAGGAGATTTAATAATAATAATAATAAAATAAAACAAGAACAGACAAATACGGAGCACTTACTATGCAGCAAAACACTACGCTCCGTGCTTGCCCTATGTTAGTTCATTTAACTCTCACCGTAGTCCATTTGTAATACTATTACTATCCTCTTTTTAAAGATGAGGAAGCAGAGGCACAGTGGTAGTCTAGGATTCTAAGTCAGAAAGTCTGACTCCAGAGCTCACTAGACTGCAGTTAACTGTGATACACATTAATTTATTCTTCATTCATTCATGCATTGAGCACCTACTGTGTGCCAGGCCCTGAGCTGGTGCTGGGGTACTGGAGTAAACAAGAAAGACACAGAACAGCCACCCTCCCTTTTGGAGCTCATAGACTGATAGGGAAAACCTTGAAGGAGACTTGTAGATGTGAGGAGTTGTACTAAAGAGAAAATGGGGCTATGGAGCATGCTGACAGCCATGGGCTCTCCCAGACTGGGACAGTGGAGGGGCGGGGAGGGGCAGATGTGTCCAGTCAGGGAAGGTGTCCCTGTGAAACGACCTCTTTGCAGATTCGTGAGGTAAAACAGCAACCAGTCTGGCTCAGGGGCAAAGGCAGGAGTCTTTGCGCAGAGCAGGCAGCCAGCAAAGGCCTTGAGTCGGGAAGCAGCTTAGAGCTTTCCAGGAACTGAAGAATAGAGGGCGAGGGTGTGGCTGGAGGCCGGCAGGGCTCAGGCTTGGGGGCAGCGCCGGGACCCGCGTCAGGAGACAAGGCTTGGCAGGACCTCCACAGAAGCTAAGACCCCGCTGCCAACAGGGGGTAGACATGCCCATCGCCCAGCATGGGGGACTGCCAAATGGAGTTAAGGCTGCTCCAGGCCTCACTGTTTTGAGTGAATGCTCCTGCATGCATTCATAAAGGAATGCACTCCTTTATGATATGAACATTCAAATAAATTGGAAAACAAGGAGAGAAGCTTTTAAACGATGCCCAAAGTCCTACCACCCAAAGAGAAAGACGTTTGTATCTCTTTCTTTGCCATCCTTTATACAGCGGTGGCTGTTTCACATACTTGCAGTCACAGTGTTTACATGACCTTATGTTGTCTCTACTTACTGCATAAGCATTTACTCCATGGAATTCCACAGATTCTGTAATCATGAGTCTTCATACCAGTATAATATTTCATTTAAAGCTTTCATTGTTTACTTAACCAATTCCGCCAGTGTTGGGCATTCAGGTTAACTATTTTTAACAAGGAATATCTTTGCATGTGGCATTGCTCCTTTACCAACTTTTAAAATGGATTTTCTGAAGTGGACTAAAAGGATGAAATACTTTACTTCAACCCTTCTGGCTACATACTATAAATATGGTTCCCCCAAATCTTGTCCCACCAGTAAAGGTTAAGTGGCCTTTCCTCAATTTGCAGCTTTGGATGTTACTATTTAAAATAAATATTTCATTATTGAGCAGGACCAAAACAAAGTTGCCATGATACTACAGCACTAATGTGCTTTTCCTTGATTGTTAATGAGGAGGTACATTTTTTATGAGTTGGTTAATAACTGCTTTTCTTTCTTTTTTCCCCCTGAATTGTCCTTTGATGTCCTTTGCTCACTTATACATTAGGGCCTTCTTTGAAAATATCTTTGCTGGCATTCTTAACATAGTAAAGATGCTTGTCTTCAGTGAGGTAGTACTGAACGAATAAGTGCTCATTGTTGGTTTGCCATATTTGCTGCAAGCATTTTCTCGTGTGTGTCGGGGAATCCGCAGCACCCTCAGTTAGCCCTCTGCTGCCACAGGGCTGCCTGGAGCCCAATTCAACACCGCCCGGCTATGCCCTGCACCATTTCCTCTGGGCTTACGTTGTGCAGGTTCCCTAAACATTCCAAGCGTAAAGAACTTGGGGGACCTTAGCCCTACATCCCCTCCACCTCAGAGCAAGGCCCTGGGAAGGGGATCAGTATGCAGGACTGTGCTAAAGAAGAACCAGCAAAGATGAAGCAGCTGACTGCCCCAGGTTCCATAGGTTGGACTCTTAGAGAGAGGCATGCAGACCTCCAGCAGAGGGGGCGGCTAGAGAGGAAGGGGCACCCACCAGACTTGCATTCAGCTAGCAGCTCTACTACCCAATAGGAGCAGGTATTTTGAGGTTCCCCACATGGAATGAGTGGTGACAGGACCAAACAGGTCTCTGGAGCCCAGGATCTCACTATGTTCTAAGAAGTTGGGGGCAGGACCAGGCTGACATTCATGCTCTGGAAGGCTTGTGTGAAGCCACCCCATTTCTGGACCTCAGCTTTCTCATCTGTACAATAATGGCTAGATGGGGTGTCAGTCCCTTCCAGTTCTGGAGTCTAGGATGGCCCTGTACTGTCAGGGAAGCATAAAGGGACTCCTCGCTCTGAGAAGTTCAGTCCTGGCAAGAACTGGGGTGGGGCGGAGAGGAATCCAAATGTCTCCCAGGTCCCAGGGCAGGAAACCAGCCTTGACCAGTCAAGATGCAAATTCTCAGTAGACCTAGGAGGTGGTGTCCAGATACCTGAGGGGTTTCCTTGAAGCCACACTCCTGCTCATTCACCTCCTCTTCCTCTCAGCGATCTCTTTTCTAAAGCCAATGCTCTGGGGAAGAACTGGCTTTCCTGGGGGAACATGGCCTTGCCAATGGCCACCCTTACCCACCCCCTACACACACATATACACACACCCATGACCCTGTAGTCTACACAGCCTGAATTCAGCAGTGCTCTCTCATACCCCTGGGCTTTTTCCTGAAACATGCTTTTATAAATTTACTTAAAAGATATGGAATGAGCCACTACTATGTGCCACACACTGCTGCAGGCACAAAGGACAAGCAAGACAGACCCAATACCTACTTCACAGAATGAGGAGATCAGAGGATGACCCACAATACACTCCAGAACAAACATGAAAAGAGCACAATGTGAAGTTGTTGTACACACAGTGTAAAAATTAAAATCGGTCAACAGTGCAGAGTGACTGCTGCGGGGGGTCAGGGATGCTAGTGCGATGGGGTCTAAAGAGCGAATATTCAAGCTGAAGTTTCAGTAAGGAGAAGAGGGTCACACACCAACATCTGGCTAGGGAAGCAGTTTGGGCAGAGGGGCCAACAAGCAAAAAGATGCTGAGATGGGGACAGGTTGGGCATGTCTGAGGGATAAGACAAGGCAGTGTGGTGGAGCACAGCCATGGGGAGAGTGGTAGATGCTGGTCACGAGGCCCCATAGAGCCCTGCTGGGGACTTGAGTGGGACTCTTGTGTGAGATCAGAAGCCAGAAGGGCTTTGAGCAGGGGCTCCCCCAGAAGATCATTGTGTGAGGAGCAGGGACTGTAAAGGGGCAGGAATGCCCTCCCTCCCATTGTCAACTGGTTAACTCCTTCTCATCCTTCAGATGCCAACCCAATGGGCACTTCCTTGGTCAGATGCCCTGGTGAGTCTCATAACACCAGCTTCCCTTCATCACTCCTAGCTCTCTGGTAATCTCATGGGTGTCTCTGGTCATTTGATTAATGTCTATCTTCTCCACTAGACTCTGTGCTCCTTTGGGACAGGCACACGTCTGCCTCTGCTCATTGTTAATCCCTAGCACCCTGCACAGAACCTGGCATGCAGTGGGTGCTTAATCAATGTGAACGTGACAAATATGCGAATCCCCAGGGTCTCAGCCCTCAAGGAATGGCTTCCTACTACTTCCTCCCTCCACTGTGCCCCCCACACCTTGCGTCTACCTCTTCCATAGAACCCAGCATGACTGTAAACAGCTTCTGGCACCGTCACACATACACACACGCATACACACTGGATTGTGCTCCAGAGGGCAGGACACATGTGTAGTCCTTCACTATACCCCTGGGATCCACTTGAATCACGTGGTGCCTTTGTACGTGCAAAGAACTACCTCGCCCATGTGAACCTCCACCTACTCAAAAGACTCCCCACTTGAGCTCAGTAGAAAGTCTGTGCCTGAAGTCAGGGTCAAGCCCCGCCTTCCCTCTCCCAGTTGAGCAGCTTCACCCATAGACCCACCAGCAGCAGGGGCCCCCATCCTCTCCTAGACCCACAGCCCCAGAATTGCTCACACAAATGGGGATAAGCTCTGTTTGCAAAGATACAATGGCTGTATTTTGCAAACCAAAGATGAGCATACACAGACTAAGGCTTACAAATGGGGACAAAACACTGGAATGTCTGAGCTCTGGTCTGGCCCAGGAAGTTGGGAAACATTGGTCCCTATTTTTAGGGTCAACTACTTTTTCCTATTACAGCACAGCACCCATGATCCTTAGTGCTGTTAGATCCCACTTAATTAATCAGCATATTCTTGAAACAAATGTGATAAAAATAACATTGTTAAATATATAGATATATATTTCACATGCTCTGCAAAAGCTTGGTATTAAAGAAATTCCTGGGACTTCCCTGGTGGCACAGTGGTTGAGAGTCTGCCCACATGCTGCAGAGCTACTGAGCCTGCGCACCACAACTACTGAAGCCTGAGTGGCCTACAGCAACAAGAGAAGTCACTGCAGTGAGAAGCCTGCGCACCTCAACGAAGAGTAGCCCCCGCTACCCAACACAGCCAAAAAAAAAAGAGAGAGAGAGAGAAAGAAATTCCTTTTGCAGAATAACAAAGTACTATATTTTTTGGAGGGCAGTTTGTTAAAAGCCTTAAAATGCACATGCCCCACAGCCCAGTGATTCTATTTCTGAGACATAATTCAAGTTTTAAAGGGCTACTGCAAAACTAAGCTACAAGAATATTTGTCACACAGCACTGCTTGTAAAACTATATCATTCAAAATAATCCAAATGTCCAGCAGGGAGTAATTACTTAAAGTAATCATGGTGCATCTGTACAATGGAATGCACTGCAACCAAAATACTACTACTAACAGTACTTATTGAGCACTTACTCTGTGCAACAGACCACCTTAAAAGCTTTATATGCACCATCTTATTTAACTCTCACGATGCTGTAGGTACAATTACCATTCCCATCTCACAGATGAGAAAATCAATACCTAAAAGGATTAGGTTACAAGCCAAGGTCACACAGCTAGGACTCACACCCAAGGCAGTCTGACTCTAGACACCAAGCTCTTAGCCATTATACTATATGGCCTCAAACAATATCATTAAAAGAGATATTGTAGAAGCACAACCAGTCACATGGAACAGTGCTGTTGATATAGCGATAGGTAAAACAAGCCAGTTATTAAACAGGACATGCATGCTGATCCCATTCATGCA
The DNA here is from genome assembly GCF_059928025.1 of Delphinapterus leucas. NCBI lineage: Eukaryota > Metazoa > Chordata > Mammalia > Artiodactyla > Monodontidae > Delphinapterus > Delphinapterus leucas. The sequence continues at coordinate 114,250,208 of NC_143131.1, read as the reverse complement.
CTTGCATGTAAACAAAGACAGAAGGGTTTGCAAAGATAACACTGTAGCATCTTGGTGTAGATTGCTGAGTGGGTGGAATTGTGTGTGTATTTTTTATATTTTCTTCTGCTGTGTTTTCTGTAACAAACATGCTAATTTTGTATTAAGAAAAAATAATTTTAAACTTTAAAAAGTTAACGTAAAAGCCAAAATCACTCCCTTGCACTTACCCTCTGCATAAACCCAAGTGTCCATCTGTTGGCCTTGCTTTAAGTATAGTTACAACTGCTTGCACAGGACTCAGGACATGGCCTGAAGCCAATTCACGGGCTCTGCTGGCTCTTCACGGCTCAGCTTCCCCTCAAGGCAGCCAAGGCTCTCCAAGTAGGAAGGGACAGCAGAGATTCTTCCCACTCTAACCCTCAGCTGCCTGCCATCCCATCACCCCAGGGTCCTCTCTGGCACTTGAGCTCCCAGGGGGCCGCTGGGCTGACAGCACAGAGTTGTGTGAACTGGCAGAACCTGGCAGCTTCTGCCCTGGCTCCAGGTCTGGTCTGGAAGCCAAGCCCAGGGACCCTCGGAGTCTGACACACTCCACCTCCTGTTGCTGGGTCTTTCAAGGAAGTGCTTCACCAAAAGGGCACACATGCCTGAAGGAAGTCAAATGGCCCAGGGACAGGAGCCCCAGTTCTGCAGCCACACGACCAGGGCCCCTCCTGGCCCAGTCACCTGCGTCCTGGCTATGTGATCTTGGGAAAGTTATTTCTTCTCTCTGAGCCTGTTCCAGTGCCCATCAAGTAAAGAAATTAAAATACCAACTTGGAAAGGGACTTGTAAAAAACTAAACATATATATATCATATATAATAGATATATATAAAATAATGATGCCAATAAGTAATATTTCCAGGGCACCAACAGCTAGTCAGGCACTCAAACACTTTCTAGGTATGATCTTATGGAATTCTCACAGCAGCACTGTGACTACTCACACTTCATGGATGACGAAACCAAGGTGTAGAGCAGCTAAGCCACTTGCACTGGTAAATAGTGGAGCAGGAATTTCTATCACCATGCCTGGGCCCACACCGCCACAACACACATCCTGGCACAATGTCTAGAACATGGACTTCATCCAGATGGTTACCACTGTCACGTCTCCCTGCCCAGCCACTGCCTAACTCTGGAGAATGATGTGACAGTGAAGAGAGCCACCCACCTGGTTCTCCCCACCCCCCACAGGCCCACAGACTTTTGGAAGCCTTCCTTCCAGATTAGCCAAAGCTCCACACACACACACTCTTTGAGCCAGCTCCAGGGACCACAGGCCATGGCTTTGCTGCTGCACATCCTGCGGCGACCACCCTCCAAACCTGGCCTTGTGCTCTGGCCACCAGTGCTGCTGGCCCAACAGGGACAGCTCACGCTCTAGGAGTCAGGCCTGCTGGCACTCAAACCTGGCACCTGCCCCAAAACCCTTTCAAGTCTCCTCGAGAATCTGGGCCTCGGGCCTGGGTCTCCCAGCGGCTCACAACAGCAGGCCAGAGGGAACCACGAGAATCATAAAAGCAGTGCCCTTAAGCAGCCTCGCCACCGTCAAGTGGCGCCCGAGCACTGGCTCTGGCTCTGTGTGCGTGCTGGAGCCTGGGTGTGCAAGTGTATGAAGGAGAGCGTGTGTGAGAGCGAGAGGATAGCGGATGTGAGCCTGAATGTGCAAGTGCACGCGTGGCTCTGAGTGTGCGCTGCTGCGATCGCGGTCCGGGGCGGGCGGCGGGCGGGGAAGGTCTCCGCCCCCCCCCCCCCAACCGCGTTGAGAAATCTCAGTGAGTCACCGAGCGGTTCTGCATATTAATGAGCTCGGAGCGGATTTAAAAGAGGCCTGGGCGGGCGGAGGGAGACTGTGGAGACAGCCCGGAGCCGAGCGCAGAACGCTGCGGGGCGCCACAGCCGCGAGGCTCCCACCGACGGGCGCAGCAGGAGCGAGTGGAGCCGGGAGGCGCGCTCCGGGTAGAAAGAGCCAAGCCCGGCGCCCGGACGCGCGGGCGCCCTCCCCGAGCCCCTGCTCCCGCGCCGCGCCCCTCGGCCAGCATGAGGGTCCTGACGGCAGCGCTGCTCCTGCTGCTCCTGGCGCTGTGCGCCGCGCGCGTGGACGGTGAGTGCCTGGGAGGTCACTTGGCGCCAGCCCGGCCCGTCCTGGGGAACCCCCAACGCCAACTGCTAAGCTCCCCGGGATCCCTGGGGTTCTGGGTGGGCACCGAGGGTGGTCAATGAGTTGCGAAGGAGACCCCTCGCGCAACTGAGCAGCCCCCCGCGCGCTCTCTCGCAGGGTCCAAATGCAAGTGCTCCCGGAAGGGACCCAAGATCCGCTACAGCGACGTGAAGAAGCTGGAAATGAAGCCAAAGTACCCGCACTGCGAGGAGAAAATGGTTATGTGAGTTCTCGCTCTTCGCCGCGAGCGTGTGCGCTCAGCTCTTAACCGGGTGCTGCGGCGCAGCTTGGGGCTGGGTCCGGCTAACAAGCCTTTCTCTCAGCCTTTGTCAAGGCCTTGGCGGAGCCTTTGTAATTGCCTAGCGAGTCCTTAGGACGCTGGCACAGCAGTGTGGAAGAGAGTTTGAAAAGAGGGTCACGGTACTGTGCTCCGGAAACAGCCTCTCCGAGGAGTTCACCCTTGCTAGGATTCAAATGGGTAGCCTAGGGGTTGCACTGCCCCCCCTTTCTAGGGTGATGAAGGGTTAAATGGCTTCCGTGTGCCAACTTAGAACACCCAGATTGAAATCACTCAGAATACACCCAGAACTATTAAACTGGAACCCAAACTGTGAGGCGTGCTGCCTTACTGTTACTGGAGAGAGAATTAAAGCAAACATTGTCTGACGTCCTCAGAACCTCCTTTCAGGGCCTTTTTCTGATCGGGGACCGTGGCCATCTGGTTTTTGGCTTCTAGCGATTGCATTTTGAGAACGATCCTCACTCTTCCAACACCAGCTGGACTCCTGTGGGTTCCTGAGCAGTCTTGTGGAAAGGGCTCTGTTGGAGTTAACGTGCCATGAGGGTGAAGCCCTGCTTGGTGGGGATGTGGGGAATATTTTAAAAAGTGGGGCAGAGCGAGAGAACACTGCGTTTCCTTTGCTCCCCTGCCTTCCCAATTAACCACTTGAGGCCAGCACCACTGTTTCCCCATCAATACGCTCTTGGCCAGGAAGGGAGCCCTTGGCAAAGCAGCTACCAAATATCTGCCACGGACCATTGGCCCCTCTTCCCCTCCCCCAGAAACAGGACACACTTTATTCTCAGTCTGGGCAAGTGCCTTCCATTCACTGGCCCCGCTGGCCCAAAGGCCTCCACACAGTGTCTGCAAAGGCAGCTCCCACCGCCCCCCGCTCCACTGCCACCTGGGGTCTGCGCAGTCAGGCTGAAGTTAGGGAAGTTCAGAAAATCACTGGGCCTGAGCTAAACCCCTCTGCCTTCCTTCCTGGGCACCTCAATTAGCCTCCTGTCCCTGCCCCTTTGCCCTGCCCCTTACCTTGCAGACCCAGGTCCAGAGAAACTGCTAGAAAATCCTTTTGGGTGGGAGCTAGAGGTCACACAGCTGAGGGAGGAGCTACAAGCCCCTCAGGGTTCTCAGCTCTCTTGGGGTGAAAATGACAGGGACGTTAACTTTGCACTCCTCTCAGTGCTGAAAAATGCCCCACACACCAAGCTGAGCTGTTGAGTCCTTGCAGGAAAGGAGGAGCAGGGTATGAGGTGCAGTGGCATCTCAAAAGGACAGAACCCTCAGTAAACAGGCTTGCCCTTTTTCGTGGCTATACTTTTCAGAATAGAGAGAAAACTGACAGCCAGGCAAGTGCATGAGAAGGCTTTATGTAGCCTTGTGAAAACTTGCAGGGGTCTCATGAGACCCGCACACAGTCACCCTCTTCTAAACCTCCACCCCATACACAGGACCCTACCTCCCTCCCTGAAGGGCTGGAGGTCTTCTCCCCTCTCAAGCTCCTAAGACTCTCCAGATCACATGAGGGACCAGTGCTTTTTTCCCAAAGCTGGTTTTTAGCCCCAAAGCTGAACTAAAGGAAGTTTTCCAGTTCACCCTGAGTCACCTGGAAATCTCTGATGAGGCTTGGGACGCAGCTTGCTTTGCAAGTGGGAGTCCTTGCACTCAGAAGGATCCAGTAGAGCCAAGATTCTAGAAGGGGCGATTTGTTTCATATACCCCGAGTTATTGCTGAAACCCTCGGTATCCCAGAAACACTGAGGACAGGCACACAGGACCCAGAATTTCTGCACAATTGCTGGGGGCAGAAATCCTCACGTCTTCACCCCACAACCAAGTTTCAAAGTCCCCGTGTTATGACTGAGCATTTGAGCACCGTGGTGGGAGGGCTGAGCGTCCTCCCCTGCTGTCCCAACCTTCAGGATTTGGGATCCTCAGCCTGTACGCTGACCTTACGGAGGAGGGGATTTTTATCTGGCTTGGCTACAGCCTTTTATTCCAAGTGCAAAGGCAGCACTGTAGGCAGAGAGCAAAGCATGGGCTAAATTCCTGCAGAGCGACTAGGTACTATGGGGGAGGGGACCTGGACTCTACTCTGAAGCCCGGCCCCATGCTTGAGACCTAGCAGAAGGGACCCAAGGAGCCACAGGTCTCATAGAGAGGGCCAGCGAAGGCAGAGCCCAGTCACCTGGCGTTACCACAAGACCTGTCCCTGCCCTGGGAGGCTCAGGCCATGGTGAAGGCCCTGAAAACTCAGAGCACAGGGGAGCGAAGAGAACAGGTTGCCCAGAAATATTCTGCCCCCATTCAGGTAGCAAGATTCGATTTCCTCTCCCCATCAACTGGGAGACTCAGAGTTCATGGCGACCCTGCTCCTTTCCAGACCTTGGCCCAGGCATCCTGACACTTCACTGTTAGGAGCCTATGGGGTGCTGGCTGACCTCTGTCCCTCCCTCCCCACTCTTCCCATCCCAACCTCCAACCACCCCTTTATGCCCCCTCAGCCCACAGCCCAGCAGCCAGTCCACCACCGTACCTCGCTCCTGCGTGTCACCTCCCAAGGAGTGACATCTTCACCTCTCACCTTCCAGTTTTCCATGTTCGCTAGGTTGACCCTCATTTTTGAACACCATCATTCCTCCCCCACCCAGAAGCTTCCTCTGAACTCCTGCCACCCTGGCCCAGCCCTGGCTGAGAAGGGCATAGCAGTTCTGGGCAGCAGCCTCTCCCTTCCTCCTCCCTCCCAGGCTGGACCTCACACACTAAGGCTTCTTCTTGGCCATCCCATCTTCCACGACAATTGCTAATAACAGTAACTATTCATTGTGCTAGGCACTTTGCATAGATTATATCTTTAATCATCCTAGTAACCCTAAGAGGTAGGTCCTATTATTATACCCATTTTACGGATGGGCAAACTAGGTTCAGAGAGGCTACCCAAGGTCCCACAGACAGACCTGGGATTCAAACCCAGGCCCTACGCTCTGTATAAAGCCACCTGCTTCTCTACCACATGGCTAGACCTCCAATGGTGTTGGAACACTGGCTGATAGAGACTTGAAGGGCAGTCTTATTTTCCTGCCTAAGGGTGAGGTAACTGGGACTTCATGCTCAGGAATCAAAATGGGCTTCAAGGCCAACAAGACTTAGCTTCAGGGTCAACAAATGCCCAGCCCCAGAACAATCTGCAGAGGGTCAGGGGAACTAGGGTTTGAAAGATCAGACAGAGACCACGGCACATCCAAGCCCTGCCATGGAGCTCCTCACATCCAAGGATGAGGTCTTGGCATGCATACTTCGCTGGCATGAGCTCTCTCCACCTCTCAATCCCAGGTTCAGAGGAGCTGGAAGAGTCCCCTGACCTTCGTTCCCCAAGGGAGCCATCAGTGCTGTGGGCAACACCCTGCATGGGGTAGGCTTGGGGGTGGGGGACTGTCCCAGACTTTGAGGGCTCCAGGGGGAAAAGTGAGAGCCCATCACTCTGCACAGGGTTAGACCCAAACGTGGAGTCAGGTTAAGGGGACAACCAGAACCTTCCAAAGAGCCAGGGAGCGAGCATACGGGTAGGCTTCCTTGAAAGGAGGGCGGAGGCCACAGTCTCTCAATGCTCTGATTGGGACAGACCAGGGCCACCCACAGGCCACACTGAGGGGCTGTCATTCAGGCTTCTCAACCCTCCATCCCATCCTGTTCCATTTCAGCATCACCACCAAGAGTGTGTCCAGGTACCGGGGTCAGGAGCACTGCCTGCACCCCAAGCTGCAGAGCACCAAGCGGTTCATCAAGTGGTACAACGCCTGGAATGAGAAGCGCAGGTATGCCCCACTGCCCCTCACCTTCCTTCCCACCACCCTACCAGATCCAGAGTCTAGACCCCTTCTAGGTCATCTAGCCCCATCTAAGGCATGAACACCCACTACAGTTGCCACAGTAAGCAGATACCCAGACATGGCTTACATACTCCCAGGGATGAGGAACTCACCACTTAACTTACTGCTACACTTATTGCTCTCTTGGACAGTTGTAAGCATCGAAAATTGATCCTTTTGCGAACTAAAATTTGTCTCATTCTAACTTTTATGAAGTTAGGGTAGTCCTAATTCCTCTCCTTATTTAAGTAACTTAAGTTTTCTGACCCCCAATTTCCCTCTGTCAAATGGCTGGGTGAATGCCCAGCATGGCTCTCTCTCTCCGTGATTTGTGTGGCTTGGTGAAACACAGCTGCTTAAGTGACTGGGTTTATTAACTATAAAACTGTGGGTACAACCATAAGATGATGACGACAACTCCTTGCCAACAACATAGTCTCCCCTCAGGGTGCCCCATGCCCCCTGCTGCCCAGAAGCCTGATAAACTCCTTCCTGTACAGGTGCAGGGAGGGACTTTGGGTTTGACCCTCTAAAATCAGAACCGCTCTTACCCTCAGGGGGCAGCAGTGGCCAGATGACCAGAGTCCTGAACTAAACCCCTAACCCCAACCTGGTCTGGGCTGTTCTCCCATTATCAGAAAATGGCTTCCCATCTCTGATCTCCTGGGGTCCCATGTCTGGCCTCAGAGGGGGAGGCAAGTTCCTGGCTCCCCTATGCTACATAAAGGTGAGCCTGTCCTAGAGCAGACCCACTCCTCACACACTCAGAGCCTGTTTACACCTGAATCTGCAGAGCATGACCAGGGAAGCGTGCACATACACGTACACACGCACACAGGTGAGCTCCTCAGGAGCTGGTGACTGCACCTCATCCCGCAGAGGGGAGAACAGAGGCTAAGTTGGGGGGAGTGACTTGTCTGGGAGCACAAGTCAGGAAGCTAGGTCTCCTGGCATCACCTTCCCCTCCCTCCAGCGGGTACCCAGGCCACCCTCCCATCACCCCTCCTCCCCACCACCCCCAGCACTTCCCTAAGCTCAGCCCATGACCAGCTCTCCCACAGCTGACACTTGGGCCCAACCCCAGTACCTGAGCCTTTTGTGCCGCCTCCAAAACTGCCTCATCCACAATTGCTTGAAATAGAAAGTGATGAGAGCAAGAGATTATTTTCCATAAATCTACTGGAAATGAAGTAGACCTCTTTCTGGTCAGGGCAGGCAGCTCACATGACAAACACGGGACACCTCCTGTCCAGTCACCCTCCGGGCCCTGCATCATCAAAAGTAGAATGAGGCTGACTGCAGGGCCGGTTCACAGAGGCGCGGGCAAGTCTTCGTCAGGTTGCTGGGAGATCCAGCCTTTGTCCCGACCCCTCCACCTGGGGCCACAGCTTTGATGAAAAGGAGGCAAGCCTGGGTCCATGCAGCCCCGCTCTTTTTGTTCCTGCAAAATCCATAGATGAGAGCGGTAAGGGCACCTCTGCTACCAGGCCTCCCATCACTTCCTTACAAAATGAGTTCATCCCTCCTTCTTGGAATGCTGAGGTGTCCTGGGAGAGGATGTGGGCATTCCCTTGTCCTCCTCGCCTCCCCTCCCTCTGTACAGGTTGAAAATGTCTTTGTGGAGATAAAGGAACCATCTTGAAGTCCTCTTTGCAGAGACAGAGAGAGGGAGAGAATGCTGAATCTAGAGTAGAGACAACAGAAGGCAGCGGCCGGCCCAGGCTGTGGGGCGAGACTAGAGGGCTTCCAGGAGCTCAGAGCCAGAGCTTCCGGCTGCCACCAGAAGCAGCAGCAGCAGGCACTTGACTTCGGTGCATAATTAGTCAGAAATCAGGAACGAGGCGGAAGGAGCAGGGGACGACCTGGATGTGACGTGTGGTCCCACGGCAGCCATGCGGCAGAAGGGAGGGGATTTAAGTATCTAAACAGAGATGGTTGTGGAGGTGAGGGGGAAGTCAGCTTGTGAGCGCTCACAGGCCTGGTAACTACTAGAGGAAGTAACCTTGAGTCACAGGCCTCTGTGGCAGCCCCAGCCCCACTAACCGCCCTTCAGTCTTCAGGCAGCGGCTTCTGGAACTGGCATTTTTTTTCCTGGAGAACATGTATTCTTGGGCTAAATATAAAGAAAGACACAAGCCTAAATGGAGGGAAGGGATGCCTCTGCCCCTCCCCCCATCCACGCCATCATTGACATTCAGTGTTCGTTGGGCAGACTTTCAGTCTCTTGTTTCTGAGTTTCCTCATATACCAAGAAGGTTTGCTTCCTAGAGCTTTGAGGATAAAAAGAAACTGCAGAGGTGGAGGCTGTGTAGAAAGGACAGAGCCAGGTTCAGGTGAGCTTTTACGCCCATGTGCTGGCCTCCTCTGAAGTGTCCCCTGCTTCTCCTCGCCCCTGTGTTCCTGGGAGAGGCACTCCCCAGGCCAGGTGCAGAGAAGCTCAGACACCGGCCTGTGCGTTTCCTGCCTCGTCCTGAGCCACTGAAATGGGTGTTTTCTCTTCCCAGGGTCTACGAAGAATAGGGTGAAAAACCCCTGACGGGAAAGCTTCACACCGGTTGGGACACAAGCAAAGGGCTTTGCAGATTAAAAAAACAAACCCTTTCTTTCTCACAGGCATAAGACACAAATTAAATATTGTTACAAAGCACTTTTTACCGGGGGTCAGTTTTTACATTTTATAGCTGTGTGCAAAAAGGCTTCCAGATGTGAGACCCTTCTCTCTTGTGTTCCAGATTTCGTCACAAGCTGCTTTTTACCGAAGAGGGGAGAAACTCATGCCTTTCCTTTATTAAAAAAAAAAAAAATGCTTTTTTGTATCTGTCCAGACATCACTATACATCTGAGCTTTATAAGCACCTAGGAGGAACAGGGAACTTGTTTGAGACATTTCATAGCAGCGTTGCCCCCTTCCTAGCGCGGGAAGCTTCCGCTCAGAGGTCCTGGCACCTCGGCACAGCTGCCACAAGCTCTCCTGGGCTCATGGTCGGTCACAGCCTCAGGGGGACTCAGCAGCGGTCCCAATGGCCCCAATTGTCAGGCAAGCAGGAGCAGATCTCTCTGCATCTGTTCTTTGAGGAACTCAAGTTTGGCTGCCACAGAAATGTGCTTCATCCCCGGGGTTAATTTTTACACATTCTAGGAAACATTTCCAAGATCCTGGGATGGCGAGGCAAATAAATGGTCCTTAAGGAAGGTCCTTAAGGAATGGCCCTTGGGTCTTCTCTCCAACCTGAGTGTTTGTGAAAGTTTCACTGCTTCAAAACCACGTGGAGTTACTGATGGTGTAGCGAAAATCTTAGGAGAAAATTTTAAAATATACAAATACATGTACAATATACAGATACACATGCTGTTGATGAGGGAAAACCTTCAAAGCATGTTTCTTTTCCTCATGACAATGGAACATGCAGTACTAAAGCAATCTGTGATTCCCCACATAATTCTTCAGTGTTAAACAGTGCAGTCCTCCTTCGGTGCAGCCCTCTTTAAGATGACCACACGCCTTTCCCTTTGTAAATACACTCTTAGGAAGGCCCCCTCTACACATGTCCCTTCAGTATGTGCCGTGTTGCATATCGTGTCGTATGCTATGTAAATGTCAGAAACCGTTAGCATTGCATGCAGGTTTGATATTCTTTCTAAGACAAAAAGAAAAGTAATAAAACATATTTGAAATGTACCAAAATTTTAGAGTACTGACTTTTTTCCTACTTAATTAAGCCAGGATGACAACCAAATGTTTACCACATCCTGAATAAACAGGGACAGGTGCACTGGGGAGGAAAACTTGTGTTTCCTGATACCTGTCAACACCGTCACCTCTATAGAAAGTCCTGAAGACAGAAAGCCAGGCTTCGAGGCTGATGCTTCCTTCCCTGCCTGGCTCCCACACCTGGGGCACGTTCATCAGAACAGCCAGGCCGGCGCATATAGGACCACAGGGTCACGCTGCCATCCCCATTTAGGGAAGGCAGTAGATGCGGGACCTGTCAAGACCCCTGGGGTCCAGGGCCCCAGGATTCTAGTGGGGCTCAGGCAAGGGCAGGAAGTGCCCACCTACAGGGCTCCGCAGCCAGGCTGTGTGGGAGCCACAGCCAAGGCGACACTGAAGGTCCACTTCTCCTGCAGGATGGAGATGAGTGCACACACCTCATGGCGCTTCTGGGGACTGAAGGAGGCAATCCATGTAAAGCGCTCAGGACACCAGGGCGTGGCGAGCACTCGGTAGATGTGAGCTCCTTCAATATCCACAAGACCAAGCCACTTTGCACTCTGCACAAACTGGCCACAGCCCCACACCTCAGGTACCCCAGTCAGCCGCGCCCTGAAACAGGCCCCTCTGTGCCCGCCTGGATCCCACACGCTCCACAGGACTGCCCAAGGGGACATGCCTCCACCCTATCTGCACTTCTTGTCTGCTTCACCAGGAACCAGCAGGCCCGCACCCATGTCCCTTCACCTCCGAGGATGGCTTCCTGGCTCTGCCAGCGCTTATAGGGACACACAGCAAGTACCCTGCCCTAGCACCTCCTCAGCAAGATGCTACTGCATCCTTTCCATCATCTCCTGGCACTTCCAAGTCCCACCAAGTGTATATGCCTGAGGAAACTGAGGACCAGAGAAGTTAGCAAAGCTGCCCAGGGTCACTCTTCACACAGCTCCAATGGCTGAGCCTGGCAGCCTCTTTGCTGAGAGGAGCAGGACAGGGTGGGCCGAGGCCACGCTGAGCCGGGGAGACTGTGAATGCCCGGTGTGGTCCCACTTTCCCTTCATTATGGAGGAAGAAGGGAGACTAGACAGGAAAGCCCGGACACCAGCAGACAGAAAGGAGAGCCCCAGTGTGAGGGCACATTCTAGGGCAGGGGAGAGCAGAGGCCGGGCCCCTCTCCGCCGGGAACCCTGACCCCTGCTTGGCCCCAGATCAGCATACCTTGCTGGGGCCTCACCAGGGCGAGCCACCGTAAGGAACTCGGCTGAAGGATCCCCTCTGCCCTCCCCCCAGCCCCCTCACCCTCCCCACACCTGGCCCTGACAAGGCAAAGGCCCCCCCATCTGCCGGCACCACAGCAGGGGGCACAGGATTCTCTATGCTGCTCCCTGAGTTGCAGGCTTCACCCTCCACTCACTCTGGACGCACTACGCGCCCTCGCTCAGGGCTCTCCTCTATCCCAGCTGTGGCTCTAGAAGCAGCACCTCCTCCTCCAGCCCTGCTGGCCTGTGAGTCCCCTCCCTCTCTGACCTCCCAAGACACAGATTGGATTCTTAGTAACAGTAACAATGTCCCCCTACCGTGTGCCAGGCACTGACCCGGGCACTTGCCGTGCTGCTCATTCTGCACCCTCCCAGCAGTGCTGTGTTGTAAATGCCCAGACAAAGGACCCAATTTGCACGAGAGACGAAGATGGTAAGTAGAAGGAGAGCTGGACTTCGAGCGCTGGTGTGTCAGAAAGCAGGAGTGGAGGTCTTGTGTGTAAACGTTGCGTCCCCTACAGAGGCTGTGTGTCCCGGGAGAACAATGGTTGGCTATGCTTCCTGGATGACCTGGACCCTGTCCTCCAATAGACAAGCACTAGCCGGACCACTAAGAATGGGTTCTCAGCCCCAACACTTCACCAAAAGAGGGCCCTGCAGTGCCAGGAACTATGCTTGGCTCCAGGGAAGATGCCCTTTTTCCCGCTTACAGAACTGCTTCCCGTTGTGTTTCTCCTCCGGGCTTCCCAGCAGCCCTATGAGTGTCCACCCACCATATTCGAGAAAGGAGAGTAACTCTAGTGTAGCAAACAAGGCCAGGCCGCTTTTCCAAGTAGCTCTTCCGGGCCTCCCTGGGAAGGGGTGAACACACTCCTTTGTGCACGGGCAGACCAGGCCCCATGTGGGCCCCATCTTCAGAGTCACCACTTCCTCACAGACAGGCATCCTTTGGGATCCAAAAGCCAGGAGGTCCCTGACCCCCAACTCTTCCCACAGGCAGGTCCTGAGCAGGTACGCAGTGCTGCTCCAGACTCGACACAGGGACGGACACATCCTCAGAGAGTTCCAGCCCAGCCCTGCTGCTCATCTTCACCCGGCCAAATCTCCACCATGGAGCTTTTCCTGGTCACCTTGGACCTGTAGCCAGGACCACCTACATAACTGGGGTCAGGACCAGCTACATAAATGCAAGGTGTGGTGCAAATTAAAGATGCAAGGCCCTCTGTTCAAATTTTAAGAATTTCAAGATGGCAACAGCAGAGCATGAAGCCCCAGCACAGGGCTCTTTGCGACGCTCACATCACAAGCCCACGGCACCGGCCCTATAGCTCGGGTATCAACTCTAACACCCATCTGGATGGCCCATTTGAGCCCTGAGTTATTACATGACTTGTACTATAATTTAACACCTTTATTTTAACTTGAACAGCTAATAAGATATGTTCTAAGAAGCCAGGGACTATGCCTTACACTTCTTTGCAAAAACCTCCTGGAACCTATGATAGCGCTTAGGACGTACTCAAACACCATGAATTAATCTTCGTCGTAAGGAGCTCCCAGAGAACGTACTTTCTGCACTCATTCACTGAGCCACCACTACATGCAAAGCCCTGTGCTGGCCACCACAGGGAATGAAGGCTGGTGAGGTGCCGTCCCTCATCTTCAAGGGCAGAGTTCATCATTCGTGACCCAGCCACTGTTCCATCATGAAGCATTAGCTATATGTGGCACACTGCTGGATGCCGGGGATGACACCTCCAGAAACTCGCAGTCCAAAGGGAGATGAAGACACTGCCTGAAATTGCCTGTCGGTCCAACACTAAGCCAGAGGGCCACACAGCAGGCTCTGGGGACACCCCAAAGAGGCACCTCACCCAGTCTCGGAGGAGGCGACCCCTGACCAAGACCTATCAGTCTGGAGAGAGCTCATGGCAAATTGTAAGTTGTTCTTAGGCAATGACAGGAAGTCCTGATTCCATCCTGTCCCTGACGTGGCCCGTGGCTCCCTGTGTCCATATGCGATGAGACAGGCCAGCAGAAACAGAGAGCGCCAGGGCCGGAAGTGGAGAATGTGAGGGAATTCAGAGGGGCCTCAGAAATACCAGCCATGCCCCAGCTGAATATCCAAGGAAACCAGGCACAGCTCCAACCTCTGCTCCCAGCTCATCCATCTCCCTTCCTCTCCTTCTTCGCCTCCCGCCCAGCCTGCCAGGGAACCATGGCTGGGGCCTCCACAGCCTCACTGGCAAGTAAGCCCACCACAGCTTTTCTACTCACCCTCCCATTGAGGAAGACACCATACTGCTTTTAGAGCCCTCCCTTGTCCTCCCCTTTTGAAAAGTTGAATAGATAATCTTGGAGGTCGTTAAGGAAGCAATAAAACCTAAAGCAATTTTCTTTTCTCTGGAGGTAACATCTCCCAGCTTCCTCCACGCCAGGCCATGCTGAGCCACACCACCAGAGGGCAGCAAAGAGCCAACGGACCTCAGCCAAGAGCCCTCGGAGTTCCCCGAGGCTGTGTGAGAACAGTGACAACAGGGACTGGTATAGTCCTTACTTACTGTGAGCCAGATCCTGTGCTGAGACCCTTGCATGCCTTATCGCATGGAATCCTGGTAACAACCACAGCAGGGGCCAGGGGTGGGAAGTGGTGGTGGTGGGGGATCTGTCCTTTAGCTCCACTTTACAGATGAGGAAACCGAGGCTTAGCAACGTGAATACACATTGCCCATATTCACAAAGCTAGCAGGTAGTAGACATAGAATTTGAACCCTCACGTCTGGAGGGTTCTGAGCAGGGCTTCTGCCCCCAAAGGATGCACTGTCTTAGAGGTCCTGCCGACCCCGGCCCACAGGAGACAGCTGTGCCCTCACCCAGGCCTCACCTACTGTTTATTGAGTAGATATTGATCATCTAGTGAACTTGGGCCACATGGCCCACCAGTGTGGCCAGGTTTGTTTTGGGTATGCCTCATTTTGTCTTTCAGAAACAGGAGACTACAGCCACACATGCTCCCCTAGGCCTTCTCCCACTCATCCGACAAAGCAAAGCCGTCCCCACAACTGTGGAATCCCTGCTCTGCCCCACATCTGATACACACAAATTCGGCTTAAGTAGAAGCAGCCAGAGATTCTTCCAGCTACCACCAAATATGTTGAACAAGCAAAATGACTATAATATCAAATTCAATTCAACGTTTTGGTTAGAAACAAGTTGAAACCATCAAGAGGTTGGTTTAAAAAAATTAATTCAAAGCTGGATTTAAAATAATTAGCCTGTTTCACAATGAACAGAGTTGATATTCTGGGAACAGTAGTAGAATGTCTAATTAGATGCAGATGAGACGCTCATCTAATATTCAAGGTTATTTCCCCAGGAACAAAACGGAAGGTGAAGCAACAGGCTCTTTCTTCCAACCCATTGTTTCTTTGAAAGCAGCCCTCACGCAGGTATCATCTCTACATTATAAAGGCTTTTGTCCCCCTGAAATAATGGCCTGCAAAGACAGACTGGAGTTAAGTATTTGCATTAGTAAAGCCACAAAGTATTATAAACCAAGAAAATTATGACAGAAAGAACATCTTTCAATTCCTTTACAGCTGCTAAGATACCAACCCTGCTGATTCCCCATACTTTGAGGGGCAATAAAGTTTAATAAAAATAATAACCACCACCACAACCAATATTTATTGAGTGCGTTCTCAACCAACTCTGTGGTGAGTCCCATTTTACAGATGAAGAACCTCAGGCTTACTGAAGCTGAGTAACTTGTCCAAGGTCACAGAGTGGCCAAGTGGTCTCGGGCAGGGTTAAGTCTTGGTTTGGACACTCCTAGGTAGGGTGACCATATGTCCTGGTTTCCTGGGATAATCCAGGTCTAGGACAGTTGTCCCAGGGTAACTATGAAGAGGGTTCCCTTCCATGCTCTTAAAAGAGTTCTAGTGTGGTTAATAAATTATATGATCACCCCACTTACAGGCCTAGCAGGAGAGTGCTAGGGTGCAGGACTGTGTGGTGTCTAAGAAATGATTAGTCAACTTCTCCCCTTGGACAATCTAAGTGTGGGCCTTTTGGAAGTAATGGTGACCCTTGAAGTCCACAGAGCACTGTATAGAATCTTCCTGGGCCATCTCCTGGTTTCCCTGTTCCACCCTGGCCTCCCTCCCCTGCTAGACAAAGCTTGGAGCTTACGCCCATGGATTGTTTACTGGGGGCCACATGGCACTTTGGAGTCCCATCTGTTGAATAAAGACCCAAATAAAAAATCCTTGTCCCCCTCTCTGTGTGTCTATCCACATGGTATTTCCCAGACAATTAAAGTATCAGATTCTGGTTTCAGGAGAACAAAAGTCAACCAAGCAGCTGTACTTCCCAGAGGACTGAGGAATACCTTTCCTTGGCAATTTGGTTGGCATGTGCTGTAAGTCGGGGGTGGGGGGGATTAGCTACATCAGAGGAGTAGTAATGGGATATGGACCTTTGACATCTTATTCTCCTGGGAGCCTGGGGAGGGCCGAAGCACATCAGGAAGATTGGGGAAAGCCATGGAGACCCAAAGGTGCAACTCCCTCCCCCTATGTCAGTCCCAAACACATGACCCCTTCGAATGCCGGCTTTGGGCAAGTCTGGAATGCTTTCCCACCAAAAGGCTGCTGACTTGCTCCCTTCCCTGAACCTGGGAGGAGCTAGGGTGGGAGAGAGGGCAGGGTCCCAAGACGCAGGACATGCTAAAGCCTCAGCCTCACTGAGCCACCTGGAGCTTGGGCAGCTCTGGGGGGGCACCTGAGCTCTTTAGGCTCACTGACTGTTGTCTTCTCCACGTTCAGCCCTTGGGCTGGCTTCCTGCTCTGAGGTTTCAGGATATGTCCAGCTGCCACTCTATGTGAGCTGACTCACCTCAGCTACTAAGGGATTTTCTGCACTTCCCCCAAGTGTATTCAAAGAGCTCTTCCTGGGACAGATACACAGAAGAGGCCCAGGCCCCAGCCCAGTGTCCATCCCCGATATCTACAGAGCTGAGAATGCAGGCTGTGAGCCATACAGGCTCTTTCAAACCCTGGCTCCTCTCCTTAAAAGCTGAGTGACCATACTTCATTTCTCCCAACCCCTTAATTTATCTTAGTCCCAACTTTATAGGGCTACTGTGAGCATTAAATGAGATAAATGTCTCAACACAGAAAGTAAGCAGTTGATACATGGTATCAATAGTTGCTTACTAGTATCATCCCGCCTTTAAAATATCCAAGGGAAAACTGTAGTTTTGTACCCTGTGTGGACCTACTTGGAGTAACATCACATCTATGAGGCATAAAAGGGCCAAACTTGGGGCACATATCTATCCAGGGAAGTTGGAACCTTCTGTGAGCCTGGGAAAATTCCCATGCCTCAGTTTCGTCACTTGTAAAATAGATGTAATAACAGTGCGCAATCTCAAAGAATTTTTTAAAAATACTAGATGAGATAATTCAAGTAGAATATGTAAAACTTCGTGTGGTACATACAAAGCACATAATAAATGATAGCCAATAATAATAACAACAATTTCATGTTACAAGAACATATTTAACAATCCAAAGACTCTCAAATCCCGGAGGGAAAACACCTTAGAATCTATTCTAACCTTGTATCCAAACTTCTTCGAAGTTGTGAATTTTTTAAGTGCTTTTGGACACTGGGTCCCCTTAAAAAGCTGATGAATGCTCTATCTCCTTTTCCCTGAAAGAAATGCACGGACTATCTTGCAAACAATTTCAGGAAATTCTTATATTCCTCTGAAGTAATCCTTATGGTTCCTTGGACCTGTGTGAGTAATTCCTGCCTTAGATTATCCCAGATAGGGCCTCCAGAGGCTGCTTGAACGTTTTAGTAACAGGAGCCTCACAACTCATAAAGCAGCTCACTCTATGGCTGGAAAAGTCCAAGTGCTAAAAAGTTTTAAAATTCATCCTTAAATCAGGACCCTAAAAGAGGCTTCTGTCTCTGGAGCAACACAGAGGAAGCACAAGACCTTTTTCAGATGCCAACACTTGATGTTTTTGGAAAGCAGGGCCCACGCTGTGACACATCTGACCTTCTCCGGGCTAAAGTTGTCTGTCCACTCAGTCATTCCAGGTGATGGCTTTTGGGTCCTTTGCCATCCAGGGCACCCACCCTCCCCAAATCACTTACTGCATGGCTGTGGCTCATTTCATTTGTCAGGACGTCGTATTTGCGCTACTGTTCTTAGCCATGCAGGCATTTAAATGATCCCCAAGGCCTCATCATACAAGAGCAGAGTGTCAAGCCACACAGAACCGCATTCCATCCTCGGGTTTCGGCAACTGATCTTTCGAACCCGAGCCCACCACTTTACATCTGTCCCAATTAATTATTTAGTCTCACCGATTTCTTCCCTAGCACTCCAAACCTTCGGGGAGAGTCTGGCTCACATTTTATCACCCAGTGCGTTAATTCTGCCTCTCAACTTTGAAACATTTGTACGTCCCATTCAAGATAAGAAAATCAAAGAGATCAGCGCATCTCCCTGTCTGAAGCTCAGGGCAAGGTGCCTTACACGTGTTCTCATTCACTCTTCACACCAGCTCTATGAAATAGGCATTGATGTCTATACAATCATCCCCACTTTACAAACAAGAAAAGCCTGGTGGAAACTCCATCACCTGCCTAACATTATCCACTTACCAAACAGCCAAGCCAGGATTTCAACCTAGGCCTCTCTGAGCCACACTATCTCACTACACCCTCCACATTTCCACACTGAACGGCCGTCTCTCCAACTAGGCTGTGGGATCTGTGACAATAGTGAATAGGTTTTGTCTTTGAATCCCCAGCCCCCAGCAAGTACCTGGCACTGAGTAGGTGTTTTATGACTAATAGGGGAGGGAAAACAAGGGAAAGGGTCACTGTGGTTCCTGGGAACTAGCGTGACAGAGAATGCTTCTTGGAGCCGAGCCCTCATTATATCCTATATATCCATTATATAGGATATAATGTCCACACATGACCAGAAAGTTCTGGGTCCCTAGCCCCCAGGACCATGCTGGCCCTAAGATCGGGACATTCACTCACCCAAGTCATGGGAAAGCAGACTGGGAGGAACGGCCCTGCGTCTCCCCACGCCCCTGCGTCTCCCCACGCCCCTGTCCACCCCCGAGCCCAGCAGTGGGCCCTCCCAGTGTGCCCCCACTGTCCCACCGCACAGCTGGCCTCCTCAATGCAGGGGGCTGCGTGTTGGGACGGAGAAGGTTCAGGAAGCCTCTAGCTTGAGATTTCTCACGTGCTCTTGAGAGGATAGCCAAATTCCTAACTAACTCAGTCTTTTTCATAAAACAGATTCTCAAGCGAACTCACAGAACTTTTGTACTGAGGAGTCTGGTTAAAGACAAGAAGCTTAATAGAAAATAACCAAACACCACAACTGGAGCCAAACCCCCATCTGGGTGTTGAATCAGTTCCGTCCACACCGCACCACTTTTCCCCCCACCTCATGGCATACAACCCCTACTAGGCCCATTCCTTTATCCTACGGGCGGCAACGCCTCAGTTTTTCTGAAAACCATCAAGCAGGAGTTCCACTGTGGAACCCATATCTCTGTGGGTTAAGCGACAGGAAGAAAGACCCAGGGAAGGACCGTCTGGGCCCAACGACCACGTGAAGGCGAAAGATCGAAAGCGCCATCTTGTGGTTACTTCACACCTTGCATGCTGCTTAACGTAACCACTTGCTCAGTAACAGCATCCCAGCGCCCCGCTCTTTTCCTTCGGAAGCCCCTTCCCCAACCTGTAAAGCCTGGGGGCCTGCAGATCATGATACCCACCCCCACCTGACCCCAGGAGTAGGGAATGGGTGTAAATGACGCAGAATGGCCAATCAGAGCCCAGCATTCTCCTCCCCAGCACACTGATTGGCTGAGATATGAACACAAGACCCAAGAAAGCCAATCGGGGCCTTAACAAGATTTACTAGGTGGAAGGTGAAGAAACAGGCTTCTCTTCTCTTTGATCACAAGTCATAAGGATGTGGTCTCACGGCATCAGAGGTCATCTTTGGGATCCTCTGAAGAAAACCTGCCTGAGAATACAGCCAACACACAGAAGGAATCAAAGCAGAGAAACAAAGGAACAGGACTACGACCACATGGGTTAGCCCCTGCGTCCAGCTTTGCCTGAAATTGTACCCGCCCTCCCTTCCCAGTTACGGGAGCCAACTTATTCTGGTTTTGCTTAATCTAGTTAGAGTCAAGTCTCTGTCACTTGTATCAAGAGACATAACACGTTAATAAAAAAAAGGTCCAGGTGCATAAAATAAATAATGCTTACATTAATTTTGTACGTGATAAGTCTTAAAATTACAAATAACTATGAATAGCTCCATTGAATTAAAAACAAATAATTACATACTATAATAAATTTTAAAGCCATGGATTTTTCAACCTAGCTAAAATGAAAAGCTAACATGGAAGAAAGATGCCCACCAAAAGATCAAAGAGACGTGACTGCTGAGTATAATATACATTTTCTGAGCATTTTGTATTGTTAAATATCTCTTTGAAGCCTGTATGGCAAAATGAAAATATCCTCTGGAACTGTTGAATAAACCCTTTAAGCCAATAATACCATTTCTAAGAGAAGAATTCCGGTCAAGGAAATTAATATTTGCATGGAGATGTTCACTGCAGCTTTATTTACTACAGGTGAAAGTAAAGAAGTAAAAGTGAAAGCATACTCAAAAGGTTAAGATACAATTGAGTATGTTATGGTACATTGATTTCACTAAATATACATAGCTAGACAAGCTATTCATATGCCAACTCTACAAATATTTATTCAAACATTCATTGAAGACCAACAATAATTTATTCGGTTCTTATTATGGGCTATGTATTATACATACTTCATGTAATTTAATCCTAAAACAATTTAAATGTTAGGTACTTTTTTTTTTTTTCCTTTCGGTACGCAGGCCTCTCACTGTTGTGACCTCTCCCGTTGCGGAGCACAGGCTCGGGACGCGCAGGCTCAGTGGCCATGGCTCATGGGCCCAGACGCTCCGCGGCATGTGGCATCTTCCCGGACCGGGGCACGAAACTGTGTCCCCTGCATCGGCAGGCGGACTCTCAACCACTGCGCCACCAGGGAACCCCTAGATACTTTTTTGCAAACCCTTTTAAAGGTGAGTTATCGAAAGCTTGGAGGAATGTGTAACTTTTTAGTAAAAGTGACAGACGAAGGATTTGAACTCTGGAGTCCAAGTCCAAAGTCCACACACACCCACTATGTTACACTCTATGAACAGATGAGGCATTGAGAAGTTCACCTGAGTTACATGTATGGGCAGCACATAGCCTGTGTCGGAGCTGCTTTGTACGGTTAACTGTCCTTTCCAGCTCGTGTTCCATGTGGTGGCAAAGGAAAGAGCCTTTATTCGGCACCTACCAGGGATCAGGCACTGTGTTAGGTACTGTTTCCATTGTCTACATTAGCCCTTACAGTGATCCCCAGGGGCAGATGTTGCAGTCCTTTATTTCTATGAAAGCTGGGCTCTGAGAGATTAAGAGGTGTGCTTCCAGTCAGGGACATGGCCCCTTATCCACACAGGTAACAGGAAGATGAACAGGAGAAATCATGGAAACCTGCTCAGTCAAATCAGAGGATACAGAGCTGGAAATGGTCTGGGGGGCTTTGAAAGTCGGGCAGAGGGTATCTGTGCCATAAAGCCTGGAATGGGGATAACAGTATTGCATAAATGACTACCATGATTGCACCCTTACTCCATGCCAACACTATCTATGATTATCTCACCTTATCCTAATGGCAGGTCTTCAATCCAGGAAGTATTATCCCGTTTTACATATTAGGACCTCTAGCAAGTAAAAGTGGCTACAAAACTAAATAACAATCCATTCTCTCCACTCCACGGCACATGGTCTCTCTGGAGCCCAGCACTCTCCACACCTGGACGGCTACATCTGTGGCACATTTCTAAACCCTGGAGATGGAGAAGGGCTGGGGTGTACCCCACATGGCTCTGGGATGCGGGGCCCAAGGTTCCAAATGGCAGCAGCACAGCCGGTGGGAGATAGTAGCCCAGCTCCCCACTAATTGTCCCCCTTTGTGGTATTCAGTTAAGGACTCAGAAGAAACCAATCTTTGTGTCTTTTCATGGTTAAAATTCTACATGGAACAGGAACCTCAAAGCAGCCACCAAGCCAGTCTTTGTTGGGTTTCTAGGCAGTAAGGACGCTGCATCTCAACACTTAGCGCTCAGAGAGAAAGCAGCTCGGTCATTCAAAGGGAAACTCAACAAGAGCCTTTTTCTCCTAAGTTCTTGCAATTTTGGACTCACTTTTAATCCCCGGAAGAAACGTTGGATCCCTTTTCTCCTCCACATCGCAACACTGTTCCTGCAAGTTCAGAAACGGTCGGTGGAAGATTTTCATGAGTTGGGCGGTCCCCGTTTTCTACCCCATTCTGGTAGAATCAGCTCGGTTTTCAGAAACTTGAAACCTTCATTTTTGAAAAAGCTCAATACACTCAGGGGAAGAAGGGATAGATATAGATACATAGATTGTTAAATTCAGGCTTCTAAATACAAAGAAATACATGCATTGTAGTTTTACAAACAAGCCTTAACTGCATTCCTTGACAATAAGGTGCCAGGCATGTTTCTGAAGAAGTCACTCAGTGGAAGCTTTGGCTTGATGTATTGTGCTTGTCCTAGAAGAGCATATTTATCCTGAAAGAAAAGCCTAAAGCAGGTTTAGGTGCCTGGGTTCTCCAAATACCCCCTCCCAGGTAGCAAAGGAGCTGCTTCCAACTCCATGAAGAATAAACAGTTTCTAAGGGCAAAGACCTCATGCCTTTTCTGGGTCCCGAATTCCTCTCTGGGCCAATCATCATCATCAAAACAATCCCTTCCAGAGCAGCTAAGATGCGCGGGGTCCCGCCTGAGGACTCCAGCAAATCCTCAATCTTCCTGGAGAAGAGGAAAGCTTATCCCCACTCTGCAGGTGTGAACCTGGAGCTTGGAGACTGTAAAGAACCGTGCAGCCAGCAAGTGGCGAAGTCGGAGCTGAGCCAACACTGTCAGACTACAGTCTGAGTTCTTTCTGCCCCAGCGTCCTGACCCCTGCCCCTCTCCAAACCCTGCTCAGTAGAGGAAAAGATCTGCAGGCGCATAGGTTAGACTGTGGTGCTGACATGGGAGATTTTGCTCCTTCTCTTCGAGAGGCTTTCTTTCCATTGAGCCACCCAAACAAGCTGTTCCCGTACAAATGTCCTATGACCTCTCTCCCCAAAGTGGTCCTCCAGACTCTCTTCTTTATCACTCCCATCAGCCAACCAACTGCACACAAAAGCCCTGCTCAAGGATCCCGGGATCCAAAGATGGCAGTGGTTCAGCCATTTGGGAGAAGAGTCAACAGAATAGTTTCATCAAAAATGCCCATTTCGGGGGGCTTCCCTGGTGGCGCAGTGGTTGAGAATCTGCCTGCTAATGCAGGGGACACAGGTTCGAGCCCTGGTCTGGGAGGACCCCACATGCCGTGGAGCAACTAGGCCCATGAGCCACAACTACTGAGCCTGCGTGTCTGGAGCCTGTGCTCCGCAACAAGAGAGGCTGCGATAGTGAGAGGCCCACGCACCGCGATGAAGAGTGGCCCCCGCTTGCCACAACTAGAGAAAGCCCTCGCACAGAAACGAAGACCCAACACAGCAAAAATAAATTAATTAATTAATAAACTCCTACCCCCAACATCTTCTTTACAAAAAAAAAAAAAGTCCATTTCGGGACTTCCCTGGTGGTCCAGTGGTAAAGAATCCACCTTCCAATGCAGGGGACGCAGGTTCGATCCCTTGTTGGGGAACTAAGATCCCACATGCCATGGGGCAACTAAGCCTGCGTACCACAACTACTGAGCCCACTCACCCTGGAGCCCGCGTGCCACAACTAGAGAGAAGCCCGCGCACCACAACGAAAGATCCTGCGTGCCTCAACGAAGATCCCATGTGCCACAACTAAGATCCAATGCAGCCAATTAATTAATTAATTAATAATAAATTTTAATAAATTTTTAAAAAGGCTAGACATCAAAGCCTTGAAAAAATAATGCCCATTTCTATTTGAAAAAGAATCGCTACATGTATATGTATAACTGAATCACTTTGCTGTACACCTGAAACTAACACAACATTGTTAATCAACTATACTCCAATATAAAATAAATTTTTTTTTAAAAAAGCCCATTTCTGGCACCCTACAAAATATCTGATCAGCGCTCCTTAAATGAATGGCACACTCAAATGGGGCAATTACAGATGTAATCGACCAGGACCCTATGGGGCCTTCTTGGGACAGATCCCTCCCCCATATCCTCTACTGTAGCTCCTCTCTGAAGTACCTAGATAACCGTGTCTGATGCACATTTCCTGAGTTGTTCTACAGATACTAAGACCCCCACCAAATGGAAGAAATTAACTACTTGATGACCATGAGCACACATCCCGCAGACCTACTGGCACCTGAGGATTGATAATGTTAAATTAACCGCCCTGTTATCTCACCATCAACCAATCAGAGAATTGTGCACGAGCTGATCACAGACCCTGGGACCCCTCTCCCTCACCTTGCCTTTAAAAATGCTTCCCTGAAACCCACTGGGGAGTTTGGGTGTTTTGAACACTAGCTGCACTTGCTTATTGCCCTGCAATAAACACTGCACTTTCCTTCACCACAACCCGGTGTCAGTAGATTGGCTTTACTTCGTCCAGGTGAGCAGACCCAAGTTTGGTTTGATAACAACGATAATTTAACAAAGGAGAGTCAGTGGTGTGCTGGGGCCAGCTCTACCAGCCCATGAGAACCAATGGATTGCTACATGTTCAGAACTTTTGTGAGCTGATTATTAAATTGTTGGTAACTTGATAGTGGGAGAATTTACACCACAGAAATCAGGAAATGCTACAAATCAGGGTTTGGTTTGGTTTGATTTTCCCAAAGAGCCACTTTTATTAAACATTTACCAGCATACCCCAGAGAGAATTTGTAAAAAAAAAAAAAAAAAAAACAAAAGTGGACAAAGTTTAGGAAAGTCAAATGGGATAATGCAGTCCCCTGGGTTTAGCAACAGTGCAGAGCTGTTAGCAACTGAGCCCTGAAGGAGTGAGAGAGGAATGGTTACCAAACCCAGACAGTGTAGCTGGAGGGGAGGGCTATCCACAGAGCCTTGGAGAGAGGCCAGCCAGCAGGATAGGAGACGGGAAAGAAATACCCCAATCTCACCCTATTCTCACTTTACCATTTCTGGCTGGTTCCTGCCATTGACTGAGCCCACCTGAAAGCAGAGGGTGACGGGGGCCCCAATGAAGTCCATAATGATTAGCCCCTGGGGGGCACCATGCAGAAGAATGAGAGGTAGAGCAGATCTGGGGGCACCCTGTATCCAGAACAACACACCACCAATTGTTTTAAAAAAGAATATATTCTAAGCACAAGTACATATGTATATTTCCAGAAGAGCCCCCAAGGAACTGGTAACAATGGTTACCTCCAGGGAAGGATGCTGGGCAACTGGGGTCAACCAACAGAGACTTTCTTTTCATTAGACTCCCTTTCATATTGTTTGATTTTAATTCCTGTGCATATATTATCTTTTTTAAAAGGAGCAAGTTCTTTTAAATGGCAATACTTTACACATTTGGTTTTCTAGAGCTCTCTATTTCATGGGACAGGAACTGGCTGCCACAGTGCATGATTTCAGGGAGCACCGACTGCTAAGGAGAGCTTCCTCCCTGAATAATGAAATGCAGAGGCCTGCTGGGGACGATGCTCAAGTCCCCATGATACAGGGAAGGATCTGCATCGGGGGAAGATATGGACTTGGGAGTTGGACTCTGCCTCAGATTGGCTCTGGGAACCCTGCAACCCCGCTGAGCTTCACAGCCCTGGACTGAGATGGAATAAACCACCACTAACTTATTGGGGCAGAATGGGGCTGGTTTGTGTGCCAAGGAGGGGATTTCCTTCAAGGCAGAGACACTGAAATCCCTGTCAAGGGACTGGGGAGGTGCCCTCTCAGCGCTTTTCTTTCCAAGTCCTTTGCACCCACCTCTGAACCCTCTGGGCCTTCCCGTCTGGAAAAGCCTTCCAGGAGGGAGCAGATGCCTTTGGGAGGCGGGCGAAGAGCTCCACCTTGTGGCTGCTCCAACAGCTCCCTGGAGGTGGCAAAGGATTCCCCAAGTGAACGCAGGGCTTGCAAAGGCTCCAAACGCAGACTTCACTCACAAATTCACCCAGCACCTTCGACACCTTCGCCTCCTCCATGCTCACTCCCTTTCATCACCTGTGCCTACAGAGGAAGAGTCACCTTGCGAAGATTAGCCCAGGTCCTGCCCAGGACCATGGCTGCACGTCAACTCCTAAAAGCCCCTCGGCTGGTCAGGAGGGAACCTCTCGGAGGCCCTCAGACAAAGCCACATCCACCGGCTGAGGTCCTCAACAGGACAAAATACCGAAACAGACGCTATAGCATCTCTGTTCTACATTTAATAAGCCAATGCTTTGAACCTCTGCCAAGATACTTAATGAAGTTTT
This sequence comes from Delphinapterus leucas, assembly GCF_059928025.1. Classification (NCBI taxonomy): domain Eukaryota; kingdom Metazoa; phylum Chordata; class Mammalia; order Artiodactyla; family Monodontidae; genus Delphinapterus; species Delphinapterus leucas. Next base: position 114,224,308 of record NC_143131.1, on the reverse strand, counting down.
AAAAACATTAATTCGTACTGTAATAACGCTGTGATCTAGAAACAAAGGCAAGTTCAAAGTTGTATGCTACACGTCTTCTCTTCAGCCAGTTGTTTGTAATTGTAAACTCATTGGAGACAATGTTCAAATTTAAATGGCAGCCCCTCCCTGAATGGGAGGCAGGGCCAACCGGCTCCCCAGCTCCTCTCTTTGGAGCACTGATTAAGAGGCTTGCACAGAGAGCTGGGACACACACAGCTCTAATTCACTCACACAAGACGTCTGAGAAAGCACATGCAGGAGGCCGAGGGGAGAGGCTAGCCTAGAGGACCCAGATTCCACACCTGCCACCGAGGGACCAGGGATGCTTCTGGTAAAGCTGGAGCTGGAAAGGGCCTGATCCATCAGCCTCCTGGTGACCCCAGCCAGGAACTGAGGCCCAGAAAGGGGACAGGTCTCAGCCTAGACCCATAATGGTCCCCAGCTCCCTTGAATGTTCTTTTGTGGAGCTATGCTGTCTCTGGTTGAGCCTCAGAGAAAGATCATCTTTATTGTGACAGAAAGGCGGAGGGAGGCCATGGCCACCTGACTATACTGGACCCCATTCCCTGGGAAATGACGTGAGCTTTCCCGTGTTCAGCATCATGGTCATAGGGGCTGAGTTCTGGAAGGCCTCCAGTAGTTCACCTTGTCCAGCCTTCTTATTTCACAAACAGGTCAACTGAGGTCACAAAGGGAACACAGCCTAGTTATGAGGCCTCAGCGGGGGCTGGGGGACAGCAGCCTAGGAGCACCCTATGTAACAACAGGAAGTTGAGTCCCCAGTGACTGAGGCCCCACAGGGTCGTATATGTCAGATCTGCTCTGGTGGACAGAGCTAGGCCTGGGACACGGGCAGGGGCTGAGGGGGCAGAGTGCAGGCAGGAAGATCAGGGCCATGTCTGACGCCACCCACACCCCTGCACCGTAAAACCCGGAAGCAACAACCAGGGTGCAGAGAAAACGGTTTCTTACACTAATTTTATTGGAGACTACGAGGAAGAAACAGAAGGCACATCTTTCTTTTTATAAAATGAACATAGAGCCCTTGAAAAATAACACATGCTTATGCTGAACATTAAAAACAAACAGCCATTTCTCCTTGATTCTCTGTGTTAGGGGTGCATTTGCTCACCACTCATGCTCTGAGTCTCCACGTAAGTACTCCCTTCACCCTGAAGCCTTCATCCTAGTTCTGCCAGGCAGATCTGAGTGATTCCCTCAAGTGGGGGACGCCCATTAACCCCCTGCTCTCTGCCACTGTGGCGCTGGTCACATTTCCATCTCCTCACCAGATGGTGAGCCCCCCTAAGGGCAGAACCTGGGGCCAAGGCTTCTCTGGGACACTCCCAGGGCTCAGCCCAGCACCCAAACCTAGTAGGAATTCAGTCAATAATAGAGACCAACCAAATGAACAGCTACCTGGACTCATCACTAATTATAATAAAGCACAGAAAGCTTACGCATGCAACTTTGTGAATCTCGTGGGAATCAGAAAACACGGATGAACAAAGTCTAACAACAACCCTTTGAGGGACAAGTTGTCTCACACATACAAGGTTTACAGGTTTCCAATTCATTGGATAAAAGGTCTCCTCTCTCAGATTCTACAACTCTGGGCTGCACGTGGCCCACAAGGGCTTACCAGCTCCAGACCCAAGGAAGCAAACACCCAGGGGAGGAGAAGTGGTGTTAAGCCACAATGGGATCAGAATTCCATTTTATTTTCTGTTTGTTTATAATTTTCCTTTTTAAAACCATTAACCTGAGGACTTCCCTGGTGGTGCAGTGGTTAAGAATCTGCCGGCCAGTGCAGGGGATATGGGTTCAAGCCCTGGCCCGGCTCCACATGCCGTGGAGCAACTAAGCCTGTGCACCACAACTACTGAGCCTGTGCTCTAGAGCCCGCAAGCCACAACTACTGAGCCCATGTGCCACAACTACTGAAGCCCTCGTGCCTAGAGCCCGTGCTCCACAACAAGAGAAGCCACTGCAATGAGAAGCCTGTGCGCCGCTACGAAGAGTAGCCCCACTCACCACAACTAGAGACAGCCTGCACACAGCAACGAAGACCCAGCACAGCCAAAAAAATAAATAAATAAAATAAATTTATTAAAAAAAAAACGTTAACCCGAATATGGGATTTATACACTTAATTTAAAAATTTAAAAAAATAAGAAGATATAAGATGATTGGTCTCCCTCTCATTCCTGTCTCCCACCCACTCACTCAGGCAACTGCTGCGTTAAGTTTCCTGTGCATGTTCCAGAGTTTCCTTTGGCTCAGACACACAAGATAAATATTTTATATCCCCTCTTCCTTTTACATAAACCATGGCATACTGTGCACACTGTTCTACACCTTAATCTTTGCTGTTGTTTTGTTTTGCTCTCTTTATACACCTTGGGGACTTTTCCATATCACTGCATCAAGAGCTTGCTCATTATTTTCTTACAGCTCTGTAGCATTCCGTGATATGCATGCAACGTATTTATTTACCAACCCTCTACTGATGGACACATGGGTCGTTTCCACCTTTTAAATTTCAAACAATACTGCAGTGAAGAACTTACAACATTTCACAGTTATGCACAAATGCTTGCTTGCTCAGGTTTTGCCTCTTTGCTGGAGCCTCTCCCAGCTTCTCGAGGCTTCCTGGATCTCTCACTTTTTCCACACCCCCATTTTTATTTTCTGAGATCCCCTGGTGTGCCCATGAGGAAGACAGAGTGGGGAGCCCAACCTCCCAACTCAGCCTTCTCTATTCTGGAGGCAAAGCTGTGCCTCCGAGTTCTCCTGCATTCCCTGCAGCCCTCAGCCCACTCCTCTCGCCACATCCTCACCCACCAGCCCAGTGCAAGCCTGCACATCCTGGGGGTGACCGAGAAACGCTTCACCAGGGATGGATCCAAGTGTTCTCGAGTTGTCGTACGACCACCACCCTTTTTCACCAACAGGTAGCGCTGTTTTCCACCTTTAGACAGCTAAGATGCTCTAAAGGAAGCCCTGCTCATCAAAGAATAATAAACTCCTTAGGATGCGGTATAGCTTTAATAATGACTTTTCAGTATATGATTGTCCACACTTCTCTCTACATGATCTTCCCAACAGCCTACACTGTAGGCCATGACTACAATTTTCTCTGGTTCCTCCCTTCTCTGTCCTTTCCATGTAGCAGGTGTGCGCAGTTTGTACTACATATTGGGAGACAGAATCACCTACTGGTTATGAACCTGGGGTCTTGAATCAGACTTATGTTCAAAACCCAGTTACACCGCTGACTTGCTCCACGACCTTTGGCAACTGACTTCACCTGTCTGACCTCTGCATGACTAGGAGTGTGACAGTGCACACCTCATCCAGCTGGTGTGAGGAGTAAATCAGGTGTAACATGAGCAGTGTTCGGCACCTGGTGAGCGATCAGTGGACGCCTGTTCTTACTCATGTTATGCTGATATGCATTGTTTGTCCAAGGTTTGCACCTCACTCCTGAAGGCTTTCTTAACATACCCTGGTCTTCCATCAGTTCTTCACACAATACAAGCTTGTTCCTGCCCCCGAGTCAGCACTTGCTCGGGCCTCTGCCTGGAATGCTCTCCCTCTAGCTCTCTCCATGGCTGGCTCCTTCTCATCCTTCAAGTCTCAGCTTCCACGTCATCTCCTCAGAGATCTCTGCCACCTCAGCTGGAGTAGGTTTCTCCTGTTTCTCCTCACAATGGCACCCTGTTTATTTAGCACTCGTTACCCCCTGCTGTCATCTTAAATGCTTCTTCATTTTTGTGACTGTGGTCTGTTTTCCTGTTGGAAAGTAAGTTCCAGAAGAGCAGCTCCGTTGGGTTTTCCAGCACTACACACAGCGACCCCTGCACCTGCGAGGCTCTCCGGAAACGACTGGCGGGTGATTGGCTGAGCGGGTGAGCGCACACAGGCAGAGTTGCATGCAAATGCGGACCGCTGGCTGCTCTGCATGCTTCTGTTCCGACTCCCGGACAGACTACCAGTTCTTTGAGGGCAGGAATGGGGTCTTCTTCTACACCCAGCCCTCAGCTAGACCCACTGCCAGTGCTCAGTGGGCAGAGTCAGGACTTAGGGGACGGCGGGGAGCAACTGAGAGGGCTGCTGAGGGTCTGAGAGGAGGGCAGGGGCCCTCACATTCCCACCCTAAACATGCCACGTGGGTCATCTCCTGGGAACAATGGAGGTGCGCTTCTGGCCTCTGTTACTGCAAATAGCTTTCCCTGGAACCAGTCCCAGGTCTCTTTCTGCTGATGGTCACCCATCCAGGTGTGCCTTGTCCCCAGCAACCGCTCAGCCCCCACTCTGCTTTGAGGAGTCCCTCCTCTTTCCCGCCCCCATGAGTGTTCCGGGGATGTCTGCTCTCTGTCTGGGACTGGAAAGGCTGCCTGTGTCCACTGCTTAGAGAAGCACGTTTGCACAGATCTGTCTCATAAGGGGAAGAGACATCTCCAACTCCAGCAGGTGCAGAGGTCTCCTCTGGCACAGAAGGCGTGATTCAGAGAGTGCTGTGGGTTTGGGCATGACACAAAACCATCCTATGGGGGTCAGGCCCAAGTCAGAAATGTGCTCTGTCCAGCCAAGTCAGGAAATGTCCCCTTGCCTAGAGAGAGATGCACCTTAGACACATTCCCCTCAGAAGCACACAGCCTTGGGCCATGCAGAGCTAAACCTCTCACACCTGATTCATTCTCTCTTCGGCCCAGACTTCCCTGGAGCTGGGAAGTTGAACACATATGCAAGAGCAGGGCACTCACTTCACACTTTAAAATACATTCGAATCAATGTCCCCCACCTCCACACCTGCAACAGCCATCCCCCCGCTACAGCGTAGGGCTGTGGTTTCCATTCCATGTCCCCAGACCCTAGGTGGAGCTGCCACAGAGTGGGCGTTCACAGAAAGGAAGAAAGGGGCAGAAGAAGGAGGATGAGTGGTCAACATCATGGGCACTGAAGCCAGATAGCCCTGGGTTCCATCTCTGACTCTACTGCCTGCCGACCTCAGGACCTCGGGCATGTGTCTTAACCTCCTTAAGCCTCAGTCTCTTCCTATTTAAAAGGCAGGAAAAAAAAAAGGCAAATAAAAACATACATCTCACAGACTTGTGAGTAATAAAATCATGCATACTGAGAGTGCAGCTCAGTGTCAGGCTCACAAAAGTTGCTCACAAATATTATTTATATCCATATGGATGATGACGATGACGACGATGGATTCAGAAGTAAAGAGGAACGGGTACCAAACACCTTGACCCTGGCCACTTCCTGCGTGCATGTAAATAGCATCTGGTACATATTTGTTAAAGCAAGAACGGAGACTGGGATGTTTTAGAAAGACTCCCATTTTCCTAAACAAAGCTTTCTGCATAGCCCTCAAATGAGCAGAAAATCCAGTCCCGCTGGGTTCCCAGCGCCCCCCACCTCCAGCCCGCCCCGGACTCCAGGACAGCCACCTCCGGTGGTTAACAGGTGTTGCAGTGAGCGGCTTGGGGCTTGGGCTTTGAGAGCTGGTGTTGTTACTGCGGTAACTCCCCCCTCTTCTCTCTCTCAGTTCCCAGAGAGGAGGCTGGAGGCGTCTGAGGGCGCAGAAAGAGTACCCTGTGGCCAGGGCTTTGGCAGAGCTTGCCTACAACTTAACCTGTGGCCGTGGGAGTGATAGGTGGCGAAAGCGTGACCAGGATTTCAATCTGCCCTGACCACCACCCCCAGCCAGCAAGGGTAATTAGGGACCTCTCCCCAACGGATTAAGGTGCCTCCATTTTCCACCCCACCCCATTTTATCTCCTAAGGTTACACTGCCACAGAATGAGTGAACAGGTACCCACCCAGCAAGCCCTCTGTCAGCTCAGCGGCTGAGCCCCCCGCAGAGCCTGGGACTGCGATGCCAACTTGTGGACCAACTCTTGGGTTACAAGAGGTGCAGTAATCCCAGAGAAGTGTGCAACCCAACTCCCCACTCCCCTAAAGGTGAGGAAGGGCTGTGGGTGCACTCACGTTATCTTTGCTTCCCCTGCCCTCTTTTTTTCTAGGGTGGACTCCATCCCACAGACCCTTCCCCCCATGCCCCTCACTGTCACTGCTGTTATTAGGGTCATTTGGGGCCACTGGTGCTTCTCTAATGCATCCAACAAAACAAGGCTGTTAGACAGATGCATTCCACAGCAATCCACTTCGCTTAGACTGATCACGAGTAATATATTTCTGTGCCCAGACTCTGGGGGGACCCACAGTGCCCGAGCTGGAGGTGCAATGAAACGCCTGCTTTCTCCTTCGCGTACGCACACAGTAGGAGCTGGTTTTCACACTTTCCCTGCTTGCCTTTCTCACTTTAGTTCGTATGTACCCCAGCCTGCCCCAGGCCCAGGATGCCTGGCACCTGGTCTCTGCTTCTCTTTTACTATTTCTGTTTCAGAAATACTCTTTGAAGTTTCATCCTGGCCCCAATTAGCATCAGCTGGAGCACTCAGCACAGTGAAATCTAAGCACTGTTATTAAGTGAGCATTCCATCCAGAAGGGCCCCTCCTCCATCCTCACCGTGCAGCACGGGGGAAAAGGAATGAGGCAAACAATGACCACCCCACTCGGACTATCCAGATCCTCCCCATTTTTTTCCAACACACATTGCTAATCTGTCTTTAGATACTACGGTGCTGCACCCATTCATGAGCCTCCTGGGGTCAGGCAGCACTGGGCTCATCGGGACCTGGACCGGGTCTTCCAGGCTGTCAGAACACTGTCCTTCTGGAAAGTCGGTGTGGGCGGCGTCCTTCCTCCCGCTGTCCCCACCCCCACTTCAGATGCAAAGTGCACATATGGCTCATCTCCATCTTTGGGGGAGGTTCTGTCTAAAGTCCTCCCAAAGATTCAGATTGTATGACAAATCACGTTCTAGACTATCGCGGGCGAGAAAGGGCCGGGGCATTTGCATCATTACCCCCAGACAACAGCTTCATTAAGCTGAAAGAGAGGTTTGCAGCCGCGCGAGCTCCGCCACTGACCTGGGCCTCTCACTTCCCCATTGTCTGTGGGCTCCAAGGCTCTCGCTCCAAACCATATGGTCCGTTTGGGCATCTCACACTTTCTTCCGGGAAAAGCAGGCATGTTGGGAAGCGCTTGGGGCAAGCCAGAGGCCTGCCTGCACCGTCCCAGGTGCGATCCTGCCCCAAAGTGGGGTCAACCTGGGCAAGGAGAGAGAAAACACCAGAGGTCAGAGAGGGCTGAGCTCTAAAAAGCAATGTGTGGGACTGAGAGGGAAGGAGTAAAGCTCCTCAGACAGAGGGCAAGGAAGATGAAAGCCTTGGCACTTGCCCCCTCAGAGAGCAGGCCGCCTGTTGTCCCCATGCTGCCTGACAGCATGTCTGACGTTAAGTCTGAGCATCTTGGTGGGGAGAGCATGCGGGCAGCAGTATCTTCACCGTGGCCCCTTCTCAGTCCCCCAAGCATCTGGAGACCCCTCAAGGGCCCCAGACTCCAGACGCTTCTCCCTTGAAGATGGTAAACAGAGCCACACCTGGCAGGCTGGAGTGTGAGGCAGCCATTCCCCTTCTCCGGTCCCTGAGACCCTGAACACCTCTTCCCTCTGAAGAGGATACCATTGGGTCTGGCTGAAAGGAGGCTGGGAGACAGGACCAAGTCGATGAGCCTGCCCCAATCACTGTCTCTTCAAAATCCCATCTCTTCGAAACTCCACTTTGCTCCAAGCCTTTGCGAGATTCCAGACAGATGGAATGAATCCCAGAGGCCGGCATAGCCACATGGCCCTGTTTCCCCAAGGAAAGGGGGAGCTAGCACCCCTGCCCAGAGGAAGCCCTGGCTGGTGCCTGGTGGTGGTCGAGTCAGTGTGCCCTCCTCCTCATCAAGAAACGGGCCGAGGACTTCCCTGGTGGCGCAGTGGTTGAGAGTCCGCCTGCCGATGCAGGGGACACGGGTTCGTGCCCCGGGAAGATCCCACATGCCGCGGAGCGACTGGGCCCGTGAGCCATGGCCGCTGAGCCTGCGCGTCCGGAGCCTGCGCGTCCGGAGCCTGTGCTCCGCAACGGGAGAGGCCACAACAGTGAGAGGCCCACGTACCGCAAAAAAAAAAAAAAAAAAAAAAAAATGGGCCGAGGTGGGCCTCGCCCAATGTTTCTTTAAGAGTAGGGGAAGAAAACAAAGTCTCGTGGCACAGCACTTCCACACCGCCAACTGGGCGGATTAGGGTCAGGATTAACGTTTTAAACTCGACTAGACTTTCTGACTCAAAGATCTCTGAGCGCTAATCGTATTACTATCCCTGGGATTACTGCTTTACTCGCGGCAGAACAGATTCTAAAATCAAATCGTTGAAAGTACCCTCCTGTTTTCTCTCCACTCCTCTTCGGGGGTTTGTGGCTTGTTGAGGAGACGACTTTTAAAAGTTGAATCTCACTGAATAGTTCTCTCCTTCCCCGCGCCAGGCAGCGGGAAGAAGACGGGCGACACGGTTCCTTTATTCCCCCCCACGCCTGCTCCTAATTCCTGGTAATTTATCCCATATTAAAACTTCTTTAAGTAAGAATGGACAAGGATCAGCACCTGCTATGCAAATGCGGCCAAATCCAGCCCGGGCCGGGGGCGTGTGCGCCCGCCCGACCGCGAGCGGCCATTCATCGCTCCCAAGGCGCCGGCGCGCCCTTCATATGGAAACAGGGCCGAGGGCCTGACAGATTGCGACGTGTTCTTCGGGCAGGGGGGCGGGGGCCGGCGGGGAGGGGGGACCGAGTGACAGAACGCCCTCCCGCCTGGAAGACGCCCCAGCGGGGAGAGCTGGACCTCTCCCGCGGGTTTTCTTCGCCCGTATTTTTTCTTGGACGCATCTTTTATCATTTGTCTTCTTGTTGGCCCTATTTTAATGCTAACACCCGTATTCCCCGATTTCGTCCTTATTCTCCAGGAAAGCATCTGAGGGGTCCTAAGTGGACCACGGCCCCCGCGGCTGCGCAGGCGCGGTGGGCGCGGGGGACCGCCCCCGAGCTCGCCGGAGCCGGCTGGGGAGGGGACAGGTGGTTGTCTTGGGGCCGCGAGCCAGCCCCAGGGCCAGGCGCGGGGCTGGCGCGGCGGGCCTACCGGATGACAGGGATTAGTTGGGTGGGGACCTTTGAAGCCACGTCTCTCCTCACGTGGCCGGCAGCCGCGGCGCAGTCGCCTCTCGTGCGGCCCTAATCCCCTCACGCGGCTCAGGAGGCGAGCGGGCCTGGCAGGGGAGTCGGAGGCCGCGCGCCCGGGAGCCTGACGTCCGTACAGCCCCGCGCGCGCGCGCGGGCGCGCGCGCGCCCAGGGATGCGCCCCCGCCCGGCCCCGCGCGCCCCCGCCCGGCCCCGCGCCGTGGAAGGAGCCGCGGCGCCAAGGTAGCCGGCGCGAGGAAGAAGACCCCGTTCTTCCAGCCAAGGAGTCTTTATTTGTGGCTCCATGAAAGAAGTCGAGGAAGGCCGGCTGCCCGGGGCCGGGGCAGACCCGCTGCGGCAGTGGCGGCGAGGGTGGGGCCTCGGGCGCGGCCGGCGTCCCAAAGAGATGCAAAGCGATCGATACATTGTTCAGCCGCCGCCGGCTCGCTACGGCCCTCGGGGGCATAGAAAATGAGGCACTTTCTTCCCCCCTTTAACTCGAGGGAAGTACCAATAATTCATGTATGTTATAATTCTTCATTGCCCCTAGGTAGTCTGGGAAAACTGAAAGAAAAGAAAATGCCAGAAAGTTATGGTAAAACTTAAGATGCGGCCGAAGTCGCTTTCTTTGCCCCTGCTGCGAGTGTTTGAATAAGAAGAATGCTCCTGGACTGTAACAAGCAAAAAGAATGAAGAAGACAAAAGATTTCCAGAAAAAGGTTTAGCTAGAAGACAAGGCAAGTGAAACTGAAAGGAGAAAAAAAGCATTTACAATGGAAACAATAAGTGTACTAATCGCTTTGATATATTATACAAGCCCAAAGACCCAAAACATTGTGTAATTATTTATAAATGACTTCTCCACTCCTGTGTATAATGCAGAGGAAAGAATAAAACTGCAGGCTACTCTCTAACCTATTTCTAAATAGACCTGGTTCAAAAGAAGGCAGAAGTGTTTGAAATAAAATAATTAATGGTGGATTTTATGGTTGTCTCATTAAAACATTTTAATTACTACAAACAAAATGCATTTGTGTTCGAGCCCAACGTGACTTTATGTAGCCGAGCATTAAGGTAGAGAAAAGCAAAAAGGCAAACACTTCAGCTATTTCTCCATTCTCTGTGTTTATATCTGAATTCTCTCCCTAACCCAATAGTTAAATTCCGTTCGGATGAATCTCCCTGCGACTTCTTTTGTACACACCGAAGAGAATACACTCACACATCACACAGTTTTCCCACACTTGACTCACAAGCATCTTGGGTGGGGGGTGATTTTTTTAATCTCAACTGAAGACGTTCTTAAGAATTCAAAAACAAGACGAAACTGCTCAGCGAAATTAACTCTGGCTTTAGCAATATCCTGTGGCAGGTGCAGCCTGGATTTGGGGAGCTAAATCTAGTGACAGCGACAGCAGGGGTTATGTTGTGTGTGTGTGTGTGTGTGTGTGTGTGTGTTGATCTAAGCCCAGAAGATTTGACTTCAAAAAATCTACAAAAGCAAAATTCAGAGGCTTTGAAGGAGGTTCTGGGTTGATTGGTAGCCCCAGGCAGCTGATGTGAGAATGACTGCAGGCCTCCCAGCTGAGGAGGGGCGGGCTGAGCACCTTCTGCCTGCTCCCTCTTCGTTTCAGGGCCGGCACCCTTGCGGGCCCTCCCTGCATAAGCGCGCACATCCCCTTCGCCTCCCCCACTCTACTCTGGGCACAAAAAGGACATTGTTTCACCCAAGACTGGCCCAAACTAAAAAACGCACTTCAAACCAAGCCACCCCAAGCACGCATTGTCCCCCTGCCCCACACATAGGCTTGAGAACTAACTCCATTCGAATTTGAAAAATTCTTGTGGAAAGAATTTATCTGGCTGCAGAGTTGCCCAGTGTGTCTTTGGAGGGCATTTCTTCCGCAGCACTAGAATAAAGTAGATTTGTACCAGGACTTCCCCTGGAGGCCAAGATTCATCCCACACGTAGGCAGACTGTACACAACCAAACACGTCAGCGCACAGTGCCAAAGGACATTCAAGCAGACGTCTCCGAGGTGGGAAATGCATACAGCCGGCACTGTATTTAGCAGGGCAGGGGCCGAAGGGGCCTCCACGGATTTCTGGAAACCATGGATAATTTGCCATTTTCCTTGCTCTGTCACTGAAAGACCCCTCTGTTTCCCCCCTCCTGCCTCGTTTCCCCTCCCTTTTGCCCCCCTTCCACAACTGTCATGGGTCATCAGTAAAGAAAATAGGGAATTGTTTCTCCTTTCCATTCCCCCAACCCCACCCTGCTTCTCTCAGATGGAAACGCATATCTGCGGGTGTATTTAACCTACTGAAAGGAACACTGCACACCTCTGGGGCCCACATCATCCTTCATCCTGTCCTGTTGAGTAGCTGCACCTTTTCTTCCTTTTTTCTAAAAAGATTATGACATTTTCTTTCCAAAATGCCACCCACGAAACCAATGCTGTCCCCTCCCCACAGGTAGCTCCAGAAAGAAAAGGATGATGGAAATGGAACAATTTTGTTTAGAAAAGGTGGCCCTCTCCATAGCTTTACTTTGTGTAAAAATTCCCATCAAGGCCACCGTGGACATCAACACTGTCCAGTGACCTTATAAACTCAGTGCTGTGCACTGTCCATGGCCAAACCCGGATGGTTGAGTGGCTTAGTTAGGTGCCAGCACCATTCCCCTCTCCTGTCATAACTGCTCCTGAGAACTTAGGTATACTGTGAGAAAAGAACTTTGCCTGTAACCTCACAACATTCAGATACATGCAGGTGCCACAGCACTCTTAATATTCTGTCTAATCAGTTGGAGTGGATGGGGAATAATCAATCTCAGCTAAAACAATTTGGAGGCAAATTACAAAATGCAATAGTGTCCTTCCCCACTCCAACACATGCAGATTACCATCCCAGCACTTCTAATTACGGGACGCTAATCCCTCAGCCTCATTCCTGACACAGCACCTCTAAAAGATAGTTTGCTCAACCTTGGGCTTATGTGTTTATGACAACTGAAAGGGAGGATGGGCGAGGGGGCCACCTGACTCAGCCTCATACCTCAAAAGGGCTGTGGGCTGCGGGCACTAACTGTGATTGAAGTCTACACGTGGTCGCTGAGACACTGACAGGGACTGGAGGAGGAAGATTGGCAACCACAAATTTAAATCGGATCCATCCCTGGATCTTCATGCCTACAGGCACTATAATTTAATGTTCATTTAAAATCCAGAAATTGTCTTGGGAACAGCACAGACTGCTTTGTATTTTTATGTACTAGCCACACTAATCTATTATATATAAACATTTATAATTTGCCACTATTTTCTCCTATTTTGGCCTTTGTTCACTAAAAAAAAAAAAAAAAAAATACACCAAGAATCTCAAAAGACTCTGGAAGCATCGGATGACTTGCTCAACACTGAGAGCCTCTCTCTCCCATCTCTCCAGAAAGCTGCTCCCTTCACCAGTGTGTTGACATCAGAAAGATCCTCTCAAGAAGGAACCGAAATCACCTCCCTGCTGGTTCCACAGTGGTCTTGAGTCAGACCCTCAGAGCCGCCTTGAACAGTTATTCACCTTCTGGTGTGCACCTGCACGCCTTTCCAGGATCCTCCTCTCTCCTTACGGCCCCAGCTGTCAGACAGGCAGGCAAAATTGCAGGAGGAGCCCCAGTCTTGGCATCACTTGGACTTCCTCTGAGGTGTCACAGGAACACGCCCAAGCTGCCTCAAGGGCTTAGGCAAGCACAGGATAGAAGCGTGGATGCTAAAGCAAGATATCTGTTCCAATATGAGGGGCAAACAGAGGCTCTAGGTATAAGTCAACAGTGACTTCAGCATGTGGTCCAGATTTCCAGAGGTTATGATTCTGGGCATCCGGGGTGGGGCGCCCCATCATCACTACCACCTCAGGTGACCACAGTGTGAGAAACTCTGGCTTAATCCAGTCCCTTGGAATATCTGTACCCCCCCTTCCTCCGCCCCCACACATTGGCAGCTGAATGGCTCACACATCAGTCAGCCAGAACGCCTGGCTCAGCCCTCACCACCTCAGTGCCTGCTATGGTTGGTTTTATTACATGCTCACATCATATCCTATTGTGCTCTGAGAATGAGGGTTTCCACAGATGTGCTCTGTACTAGGCTCCAAGGGATTATGGGGGTAGGAGAAATTTTTATCTCCCTCAGCAAGGGTATATGTCCTCCTATAAGGGGTCCAGCTGTTTTCTCTCAAAGAGAAAGCTCTGAGCCTCATAGAGAGCAGGTCTGAGCCTAAGCTACCATCTCATTCTCATCTTCCCAGGGTTCAGTTCCATCCTTAGTGGCTCACTTGTAGGAAGGGCCCCCAAGCCTCAGGTGCACTTACTTATTCAAAACACAAGGGACAGGCACTAATGTCCAGGGAGGAGCTGCCCCATGCACTGCCCCAAAGCCAGGAGCAGACAGGGCAAGGCTAAGATGCCTGCCTGGTCAGGTCAGTAAGGCTCCGGCAGAGGTGGGGGACAAAGGCAGGAGAGCACAGAGTCACCGCTAGCTCATGAGGTGCCTTTGTGCACATGTGAAAAGCATGGCTTAGCGAGTGCTGGAGAAGCTAGATTTTAGCCCCGACTTGCCCTGGATGCCCTTGTGCAATAAACCACTGGAACAACTGTGACAGCCCTGCTCAGAAAGAAGCAGCAGGAGAGGAGACAGAAAGGAAGGAGAAAGGTCGCCATGGCCATTCAAGGCCCATCGCAACTGTCCTCTATCCTCATCAACTAGACCCCCCAAAGAAGCCCCATTCAGACTGGCTGCCACAGTCATCCTTACCCCTACCTTCTACCTAGATTCTATTCTATTCTATTCACATCCCATCTACCCTTCAAGGCCTTCTCAAGTCCCCCTCTCCCAGGAAGCCTTCCCTGACCATCCCCTTCCCTTTGGCGGGTGCACAATGCCCTTCAGATCTATTCCCTTAGTGGGCCCCCAGCACTTCTCTCAGCCAGTGGCAGGTCACCTTTCTGTGGCCACGTCTCCCCTGCCCCAAGACTCTCCACAGAGCACCTGGCACCACGCAGGTGGCATGCAGTAGGTGTTTACTGTGTATTTACTGATTAATTGTGATGGAAAAACATGGAATGGGGGCTGAAAAGACCCCTGAATCTGGTCCTAATTTGACCACCAGTAATCCGTGGGACACCTGGAGAAAAGACCTCCCCATCTGCTGCCCCAGTTTCCCATGTACAAGGTGCAGCAGATGGATGAATAAACTCCAAGGGTTCTGCCGACCTTGAACCCTAGGCTTATGAGACTCAGAGCCGATGGCCCCCCACCAGCCAGGTTTTCCCCTCTGTCACCCCAGTGTCTAGCACAGTGCTTGGCCCAGAATAGGCAAGCAATATGGCATATGGGTTGCCTCTTTCTCTATGCTTTGGCAACCTTAGTGTTTAACTTGGTGCCTTTTTAGCAAACCACAGACATCAAGCTTGACCAACTCAAGCAAAAAAGCCCTACTGGAAAAGGCCTACTATGAAGGTTCTCATGCAATCAGTGGGTAGGCTGGAGAACCAGGCTTGGAAAATGGGGGTGTGGGGGGAAGGAGGTGCAGATCCACAGCTGAAAATGCTCAGGGAAAAGCTAGGTCAGGACACCCACTGGTTCCTGGCCACCTCTGCCACCACTGGCCACTGCCCTTCTAAGCTGCTGCTACAACACAAGTGTACTCTGAACTGTCACCAGTTCAGAGCCTTAGTTCCAAGTGGGCCATGCAATTAACCCACGGCCACACCCTAACTGCCAGGAATGGGGAGAAAGGTGTTCATGCATTCACATTCCTCAATGGGAAGGGTCTTCAGGGGCAAGGCAGTCAAGAAATGATAAATGATTCAGATGACTCTGTTCCCTTGACCAAACAGATTCTCTCTTCTAGTAATTTGGAAAAGAAGCTGTAGTATGTTGAATAGTGGCTCCCAAAAGACATGTCAGCCCAGAACCTAAGAATGTGAACTTATTTGGAACAAAGGTCTTTGCAGCCGGAATTAAGGTAAGGATTTCAAGATGAAATCATCCTGGATAAAGGTGGGTCCGAAATTCAAGTGGCCAAGAGACAGAAAAGAAGACACAGAAACACAAAGGAGAAAAATACAGACGTTGAAGTGGTGCATCTAGAAGCCAAGGAATGCCAAGTGTTGCCAGGACTCACCAGAGGCTAGAAGAGGCACTGACCAGATTCTCCCTCAGAGCTGTAAAACGAGCCAACCATACTGAGGCCTTAATTTCAGACTTCCAGCCTCCTGAACTGTGAGAGAATAAATTTCTGTTGTTCTAAGGCCCCTAGTTTGTGGGAATTTATTACAGCAGTCTCAAGAAAATAATATAGGGGCCCAGAGGTATCATCAGGTCGAGGCTGGTGGGAACGTGCTGGGTCCATGGGGAAGCTGATACAGGGAGAGAGACACAGGGCAAAAAGCAGAGTGAGGACTCTGGGCTCCTGCAGGATCCCACAAATGCCAGCAGCCTTTGGGTTCTTTGAGATGCCCAGTATTACCTACCAATTTCCCTTTCTCGCTTAAGCTGATTAAAGTCACTTTTGTGACTTCTAGCAAACCTGTTAGAGCCCTTGTATACATGTCCAGCCTTCCCCTCAGGTTCAAGTATGTGTGGGGTGCAGCAGCGGGGAAGGGAGGGCTGAGTCGAGTCCAGTGAGCTGGAAGACAAGCACTGGTCAGGGAATTCCCTGGCAGTCCAGTGGTTAGGACTCCGTGCTCTGCCAAGCACCCGGGGTTTGATCCCTGGTTGGGGAACTAAAATCCCACAAGCCGCGGGGTGGAGTAAAAAAAAAAAAAAAAAGACAAGCACTGGTCAGCCACCCAAGATGGAATCTGCCTCCAAATGGCATCCCTTCAGAAAGGGACAGTGTCCCAAGCAGAGTCACTCGGGCTCTGAGGACAGGTCAGGCACCAGGCCCAAGGCCACCACTGAGATATGGTGAGGAGGCTGAAACTTTTCTGAAGGTGTTCATTTTGTGTTTAACTCCCCACCCCCATAATCTGGTGCTGTTCCTTCGTGACTATTTTCCCCTAAGCACAAAGTTGGGGGTGTCTGGGTCTCTATCGCTCCAGAGCCAGCGTTGGTGACCAGAGAGAAGCTACTCGTAACATGCAGAGTGGAAACCTTCTGCTGGGACGGGCACTCTTACCTCACTAAGAGGGAGAGGGGATGGGGGGCGAGGGGCTCCACTGAGTGCTTGCTACCGTCTCTCCTGGGGCGGGAAAGCCTCGCTGGCTATCGAACCTGAGGGGGTCTCAGAGGCTGCAAGCGCCGCTCCAAGAGACGCAGCACAAAGAGTGGTGAGGGTGGGCGCTGGGGGAAGCGGCGAGGGCTGCCGGAGAGAAGGGGATTCGCATGCCTCTGTTACTTTAAGAATCTTCGGACAGTGTTGGGGGCGGAGGGTAGTTGGAGGGTTACGAGGGTTCGGCCAAGACGCCACCCAACTTGGGAAAGCATCCATGCCTTCGCTTTCCTCGCTGCCCCCCCGCCCCCAGGCGCGCGCGCACCCTGCCCTAGGTGAAAGTCAATAGAGCCATTCCCCTACTTCTTCACCAACCTGGACGAAGCAGAGGTGCTGTCTCCGCCCTCTGCCCTTTGAGCCACTCTCTGGTTTTCTTAAATAGGGTTTTCCCCGGGTTCCCAGGGCGCTGCATCTCGCAACCATTCCTGGGGCGCTCGGTCACAAAAGCGCCCTGCCATGTGTCCCAAGAACATCATCTTACATCATCCTCAACAGGGTAGACTTGTGCCCCATTTTACAGATGGGGAAAGTGAAGTCAAATCACTAGCCCAAACTCACGCAGCCACTCAGCAGCCTGAGGAGAGGGAGCGAACCCAGGCTCTCAGCGGGCTCCAGGTTTTCGCAACTCGCTGCGCGGCTCACACTTTCCGCCCAGCGCCCCGCCTCCCCATCCCACCCCAGCTAGGGGCTCCCTACCCGCCCCTGGAGGAGCGTGCCTCGGCGGCTAATCGCCGGCCGCCCCCGCCTCCGTTTCACTGCCTAGAGACGCCCGGGCCGGGTTAGTCCGGAGACCGCCCCGGGGCCGCGCGACGCCGCCGATTGGCCCGCGGTAATTACGGGCACGCTCCGGGAGGGGGGAGGGGCGGCGTGGCCCCCCGCGAGCATAAATTATGCAAATACCCGGGCGCCGCACGGGGCTGACCTGCCGCCAAGCTCCATTCACGGGGGCTGCCTCGGGGGCGGAGGTGGCTAGGGAGGGGGGCGCCCATTGTTGCGCCGAGTACTTAACGGGTCCTGAGGCCGGTCGTGTGCCACACTCGGTACTCACACGAGCTGATCTGATCGCCGGCGAGATCACTCGGGAGACCGGCGGGAGCGTGGCCCCTGCAGGCGAGGCGAGGAGTTGAGGCCAAGTTCCCGGTGCGCCCCTGCGCCCTTCCAGCCCTTGGCGCCCGCAGCCGGCACAGAGTAGACCCGGGCCATCCGGAACGTAAGTGCGCCCCGACGGCCCTGCCCTCAGCCCGGGTTCCTGCCCTCTAAGCGCCCTCTTAGCTGTCCAACCGTCCTGCACAACGCCACGATGCCAGCCCCTCTGGAGACCTGCCTCTCGGACCTCGACTGCGCCAGCAGCAGCAGCACCAGCGACCTGTCCGGCTTCCTCACCGACGAGGAGGACTGTGCCAGGCTCCAACAGCCCACGTCCGCCTCGGGGCCGCCCATGACGGCCCGCAAGGGCTCACCCGGGATTCCCGGGGCGTCGGACACTCCTCGTGCGCAGGACGACGAGCAGGAGCGGCGTCGGCGCAGGGGCCGCGCGCGGGTGCGCTCCGAGGCGCTGCTGCACTCGCTGCGCAGGAGCCGACGCGTCAAGGCCAACGACCGCGAGCGCAACCGCATGCACAACTTGAACGCGGCGCTGGACGCGCTGCGCAGCGTGCTGCCCTCCTTCCCCGACGACACCAAGCTCACCAAGATCGAGACGCTGCGCTTCGCCTACAACTACATCTGGGCTTTGGCCGAGACTCTGCGCCTGGCCGACCAGGGGCTGCCCGGGGGTGGTGCCCGAGAGCGCCTCCTGCCGCCGCAGTGTGCCCCCTGCCTCCCCGGGCCCCCGAGCCCCGCCAGCGACGCGGAGTCCTGGGGCTCCGGGGCCGCCGCCTCCCCCTGCGCCGCTGCCGCCTCGCCACTCTCTGACCCCAGTAGCCCCGCCACCTCCGAAGACTTCACCTATGGCCCTGGAGACCCCCTTTTTTCCTTCCCGGGCCTGCCCAAAGACTTGCTCCACACGACGCCCTGTTTCATCCCTTACCACTAGGGCCCCTTTTGAATACCGTTACCGTCCCCCTCCCCCAGGCGACGGACAGTAGGTGGGGGCCCAGTTGTGGCCTTGGGACCCCAGGTCCAGGCAGAGGAAGAAACGGGAGCTTTAAAAGGGTAGGGGATACCTGAGCCGCTTGTTAGGTCGCTGCACCCTCGCAGTGGCTGCCCCTTAGTCTGTTTCTCCAGCCCTCAGCCCCGGGCCCCTCCTGCCCGCCCCTAGACGGCCTTTCCTTTTGCACTTTCTGAACACCACAAAACCTCCTTTGTGGCTGGCTCAGAGCTGACCCCAGCCACCACTTCAGTGTGATTTAGAAAAGGGACAGATCAGTCTCTGAAGACGAGGTGAAAAGTCAATTTTACAATTTGTAGAACTCTAATGAAGAAAAACGAGCATGAAAATTCGGTTTGAGCCGGCTGACAATACAATGAAAAGGCTTAAAAAGGAGAGACAAGGAGTGGGCTTCATGCATTATGGATCCTGACCCCCACCACTGCAGGCTTGCTCTAGGAAGAACCCGAGACTCTTGCGTAGCTATTCAGGCACTGGGCTGGAGAGTACTTTAATTTATTCAAGATGCTTCATTCATATGAAAATGTATTTTTGTACATAAAGAGTTTATTCTATTATTATGAGCTATCAAAGTTTACATTTTTGTACTGCAGATATTTCGTGTAAATAAAAAATAAATAAAAAAGAAAATAAGTCACCAAGTGTCTTGCCTAATGTTGGTGTCTCTGGGATTTTTCTTCCCTTCCACTCGCTGTTCAACCACTAAAGTGAAACAGTATCTCCACCCACCTTCAAAACTCCAGTCCTATCTCAAAACAATTAAAAATAAAATGCACCTGATTTCCACCAAGATATGGATACAGAGAGACTAGGGCATTTGAGATCCATCATTTCCTTTCACTTTGTAAACACAAGAGAGATCTTTCAGGCTCCCCATAAGCCAATTAAGACTTTTTAGTGGGGAATTAGCCCCGATATGCAGCTACCTGTAGAGGTAGGGGCGGTGGGAGAGTCTTTCTTTTGAGGAGCTCCACATCAGCTGGCTCTGTGTTTCAAAGAGAGGGGATTAAAAAGATCAATACAGTATGACCACTGGCTAGGAAGTCCCAGTGACAGGTGGGCCCAGGCTGGGCAAGCAGAAGGGTCCACTCTTACAACAGCGTATTTAGAGGGGGAAATTGATTTGTAAACAATGCCTCCAAACTGTTGTTCATTGAGGCTGGGAATCACCCTGGCTGGGAGGTATGGGATGAATTATGCTGGTGTGGTGTCCCTGGATGGGCGTGCAGCTGCCTAAAATTGTGAGGGTGTCCTCACCTCTCCCTCCCCCCACCCAACACACGCTGTGCCAGCAGTGTCCACAGAGGGGGGCACGCGGTGGACTCCGTCCTGGCTTGTTCAGCTAGCCAGGGGCAACAGCCAAAGCTTTCATTTGCTGCCAGAGAAATCAGCCGCCCAAACTCTGGGGATTTTTCTGGCCGTGGTGTGTTTGTCTGTTGTCTGACAATTAGCTAACAGCACAGGCCAGTAGCGGCTTTTGTTTTAAATCTCCGAATGTGGATAATCACAAGAAGTAGTTCCTAAAATGCAGTTGCTGTCTGTTCCCCCAGCTCATAAGTTACCCCACATTAAGACCAATTTTTTACCCCACATTAAGACCAATTAAGACCGTTAAGACCAATTTTTTTTTCATTGGTTTCCCCCTTTCATTATTTACAAGGAGGAGGTAGAAATGGGTTCAGGAAAATAGTATGCTATAGCGTTAGAGAAATCATATCGGTTTAGGAGGTGAATAGAAGCAGAGGCCAAAAGTAAGGCCACCAATAGCATTTTTCCCTTGTGGAAATATTTCCCTCCTCACACACATGTCGTGATGAGGAGTTGGATCCACAGAGTCAGATGCTGGGTCCCCAGCAGTCATTGCTAAGTCCAGCTATAGTCAAGGAGCCCTCTTTCATATAAAAAGGCTCCTTTTCAGAAGGTTCTGAAAAGTTGGATGCTTTCTCTAACTGCCCTCAGAGCAGAGACAAAGAGTCTTCCAAGAAATCTTCGGAAGTTATGAGGGCTCAGAACTGAGTTGCTTCTGCTAAAAGATCCAAGGAAAAAGTTGTGTCTCCTGAATGACCCTGCCCGGGGCCCCACTCTATTATCTGTCTCAGAATTAATTCACTCTACCAGCTTTGCATTTTCCTATAGCAAAAGGCACAAATGGTCTGCATCAGATTTTCTGTTCTCCCATGCTTGAAAGTGCCTCCCTCCAGCTTTCTAAGGGGCTCAGGCGGGGTCTGCGAGAAGGCAGGTCCCCTACGGAGATGCTGCTCAGCCGTGGTGTAGGTGCACATGTCTGGGCTAAGGGAAGAGAATGGCTGATGTGTATCACTGTCCAAAAGCCTTGGGAAAACCACCAGCAGACAAACATCCCACACACCCCGGGCATCCTGGAGCCAACGGCTGCAGTAGAACCTTTGTCTTATACAACTGCCTACAGCCAGCACTGAAAAGGAAAACACCACTACCTCCAAGACTGAAGAAGAGCAAACTGCACTCTCAACTCTGTTACCAAAATAGGATCACAACTCAAGGTACAGATCCCAGAGCACCTTCCAACTAAAGAAGTATCTTTAACAGCATGGATTGCTGGAGGGAGTCTCCACCTCTGCCAGTTAATACTGTTCTTTCTTCCGCAGAAGCAAGTGTATAAGTATGGCCTTCATAGCTCCCAAAGAGAAGAAAAGAAGTATGGTGATTTCAAATGCTTATCCCCAGCCCAGGGGCCTCTTTCTTCCTGCAGCAAACTCTCTGTTCATCCACCGGTGCTGTGAAGGCAGGCTGGGGTTACCAGAGTATTCTAATGAATCATAGAGCATAGAACAACCCGCTGACAGCCACGATTCACTTCCTCAACAGAATCTTCCACTGAGGAATCATCCAGCACTTAGAAAAGTTTATTTATTCTCTACCTGGATCTGTCTCTTTGCTTCTGTCTTTGTGTAACGTGTGTATTTTTACATTCTGCTTCCAAACCTTGGAGAAACCAGGTCAGAGAAGATGGGGATGACATAGTAAAATGAGGCATTTCACTCTGCCTGTCATTTCTTTAATGACTCTATCAAGCCCTGCTCTGTGCTGAGCACTGTTTTAGGCACTGGGCTGACCAGGACAAAGCCCTCACCCAAAAGGAAATTACACGCCAATGGGGAAAGACAAAATCAACTTATGACAGGTGGTGGTAAATGTTGAGAAGAAAAATAACATAAAATAAGCGGAATATGGAATGCCAGGGTGGATGGAAGGTTGCTCTTTTAGAAAAGACGGCCAGGGAAGGGCTTTTGATGCGATGACATTTGAGCAGAGGCTCAGATGCAGAGGGAAGGAGCAAGCCTCAGCAGGATCTGGAGGGGAGAATTCCAAGGAGAAAACACCACCCTGGCCATGCACCATCTAGTAAAGGGACGAGGAGGCTGATATACTGGAGCAGAGGGCATGAGGCAGGTAAGGATGGAGACAATGCGGGCAGTGCAAATCATGATTTTTTTTTTCTCAAGGTAATTGAAGTGTTGAAAGAGGAGGAGTGTTGTGAATTTGCTTATATTCGTAAAGGTCACAATGGTTGTTATAGGAATAGCAGGGTTTAGGGGCCAGGGTGGAAGCAGAGACCCAACTAAGGACCTGCACCACATTAGTCCTGAAGAAAGGCTTACAGTGGTGGAAGGTTTTGAAGAAGGAAACAACAGGATTTGTTTTAGGGTGTGAAAGAGAGAAATCAAGGATGATTTCAAGTATTTGGGTCAGGAACAATGAGCACACAGAATCCATCCCCAGAAGTCCTCTACAAATGGTTAATTTTGCCTGAAACTGCTCATTTTAGCTCCCAAAGCAAAGATGGAAACAGGAACTGCCGTGTCTGTAAGATAAAGACGGGTTGCTGCTAAAGACAACCATAGCTTTTTCTGGCCTCAGGGTCTAAGAGAAATGCCTCAGAGAAAAGTTATAATGGGGGGGGGAGTAGGGGGAAGGGGCCCATGATGTCCAGGGCAATGTCCTCGATAACATCCTCACCATTAACACCATCATACAAGCTAACACTTACATAGCACTTATTCTGTGTTCTATGCACTTTCTAAACACACTACACATATTAATTCATTTAATTCTCACAACCCATGAGGTTGATAATATCCTTATCTCTGTTTTGCAGTTGAGAGAACCGAGGCACAAAGAAGTCAAATGATTTTCCTAAGAGCACACAGCAAGTAAGTCGCGAAGGTGGGATTTGAACCCAGACAATCTGGTTCCAGCATTTCTACTGCTTCTTACATTGCCTCTCTTGGAATGAAAATGGAATACAGCTAAGCAAAAGGCATCATGGGCCACAGGCTTAGCTTTCTGAGGCCCAGCCCTATCCAGGTATAAGCTTAATCATAGCTACAGGCAAGGCCGCTGCTGCCATATGGGGCCTTTGGTTGAATGAGGAAAAGGGCTCATTCCCCGGCTCCTCCTGGTGCACCAGCCCTGAGACAGGGTGCAGAGCAGGTTGAGTGGACTTTCCTCTCTCCAACCCCCAACCTCCCATGGGGGCTGTGCACGGGGCACAATCCCTGTGACCTGATCTAGCAGCCCTGCCTAGAGGCAAGAATAAGTCAGTGGAATGTGCCTCTTCCTGACTGAGATAGAGGAAGACTGCAGAGGGTTTGGGGTGAGTTTTCTGGCAAGGACCTGGGGTGTCACTGCTTCAGTTTGCAAGGCCAGTAGGGCTAAGAGCCTGATGGCATCCTTTTGTGAAATATCAATCTCTTCACCATTCACATCTGGCCAGAAAGGCCCCACACATCTTACCAAGGCCTAGATTTCCTTAGAAAATATTTCTGGGGTTGCTCCAACCTAGGCCAAGCAGGGAATCAAGGTTCCCAAGTTCCACTCCAAAGAACCTAATGGTGAAGATTAGAGCCTGGAAGGTGCTCCAGCCAACTTTCACCAATATCCTACATCACCCATTAACAAAGAATAAGCCCAGGTACATTGAACTGTAGGAGCTGTCACTTCCTGGGATGGCTTAGGACAAACACTTGGCTTCAGTACTGAGCTTACCTGCTTGCCTGCTGGGCTAGTGGCCAGGACCAAATCAACCCTGGAGGCAGGATGCCAAAACTGGATGATGGGATTTCAATTATATCGCTTTGGTTTCTACCACAACCTAGCCCAGAGGTACCCAAAGCTACTGGACAAAAGAATCATCCAGGAAGCCTTTCTTCAAAAAATGTAGATGCTTGAGTCTTTCCTCCAAAGATTTTCCTTCAGAGTATCTAGAGTGAAGCCCTGGCAATTGTATTCTTTAAAAAGGTGCACAGATGGTTAATAAACACAGCAGGATTAGGAACCCATGTGCTTTCAAGAGATTGTCCTCCCACAAGATCCATTCTCTTCCCCAGGTGGCCCCAATGGAGTTGGAGCCCAGATGTGCATGGAAGTGGAGAGAACCCTCTGCACATTTCCGTCGTATGATCATGGGACACACATGACAAGATGGTTCTTCAGACTTCTTACCATCTTGACAGGACTAACTCCAAGATGGGGCCAGTAAACCTCACAGTTTTACAGTGATGCCCAATTGCTCCAAGCCAGAATCATTTTAGATTTCACTTGTTTGGAGCATGGTGACAGAAACTGCTGGTTATTCACTGAAATCCATTCTCCTCTTCTTCCTGGACACATGACTATACTACATTTCCCAGAATTCTTTGCAGTTAAGTGTGACTGTGTGACTGGGTTCTTTTCACTGGACAATGAGCGGAAATCCTGCAAGCCATTTCTGGGACTACATCTTCATGACCATGGTGGGAATTTGCATTTTGGGGTACAATGTAGAAAGCATCTAAGAACATCAATCCTGTTCTAAGAATGAGAAGGAGTCATATAATCTACAAAACCATAAATTTCTTCAGCTAATCAGAGATGTGAAGTCATGGGGCAATTAAATAAGGGAATTACAAGAGGAGAAAGCCCCTCCAAGGAGAGACAGAACATGTGAATTGTTTCATCTTGGGCAAAGCATGGGGGAGAGAGGTGGCTGCCATATAAGCAGGTAAGAAGAAATCAGCTAAAATTTTAATAAAATCTTAAAAGCCAAATATAGGCTAGGGTGTCAGGTTGGAATAAGAGAGTTTATACCCACTTGCAAGCTCTTAGCCATGGGCCCCACTAGGTGCTCACAAGAAAGATTAGGCCAGGGGGACTTCCCTGGTGATGCAGAGGACAGGGGTTCGAGCCCTGGTCCAGGAAGATCTCACATGCCGCAGAGCAACTAAGCCTGTGCGCCACAACTACCAAGCCTGCGCTCTAGAGCCCACGAGCCACAACTACTGAGCCTGTGTGCCACAACTACTGAAGCCAGCGCACCTAGAACCTGTGCTCCACAACAAGAGAAGCCACCGCAGTGAGAAGCCCGCACACCGCAACAAAGAGTAGCCCCCGTGGGCCGCAACTAGAGAAAGCCCGTGCACAGCGATGAAGACCCAACACAGCCAAAAATAAATAAATAAATAAATTTATTTAAAAAAAAAAAGATTAGGCCAGGGCAGAAGACCACAGGGAGTACCCTTGGTGGTGAAGGTGTTCAGGAGGTGATTGCTGCTTGGGAATAGTCACTAGTCCCACTCACTTTCCCAGACATGCTATCTTAAAGCAAAAGCAGTAAGCCTCTGAAGAAGGGGTATTACCTTTCCTACCATATAGGCAAATATCTATTGATTCTGGGCAGAAATAGAAACAAAACCCTCCTGTTTCTTGTAGAAGGGTAGGAAACTGTCTCAACTTCAGGAAAAAGGCAAAGATCAACTGCTGGTGGAGGAGAAGTAGGAGAAAACACCCTCTCTCCAGAGGGAAGGGCTGGGATCCTTCACCAATGCTAAGCAAGAGTCTGCTACTATAAGGGAAGGAACAGGAAACTCCTTCCCAAGAACAATCACAGTTATGAGGCAAAGATTGGCTGCCAGGGGGATGAAGAGCTGGAAATCCTCACTCTGGAAGCCAAGATACATAGGACTTGCTGAAAACTGAGGCTGGACCCCACTTTGTGAAGTTAGCATTGAGTAAGAAGAAACATCAATCTAGTGCTGGTGAGGGACAAAATCATGGAGAGAGAGAAACCCCCTGGGGCACAGGCAGGAAAGACTGACTGAAAGCTGAGAGGGAAAAGGAGCACTGAGAAGAATCATTTGGTACTCCCCTCAGTAAAAGTACATGATAACAACAGCCCACTGCTGAAGAAATAGGAAGACTATGGTGCAATAAAGGTAATAATAATAACAACAAGAAAATGCAAGGCAAACTCAACTCCTGACTATATTGACTGACCACTCCCTCTCCATATTAACTGCACGACAACAGAAAAGGCATGTCTCGGCATAAATTTATTTACCTAACAGTTTCTACTATTCCTGTACATATACATGATGCCCAGCATTAACAAAAAATTACAAGACACACAAAAAAGAGTAAGAAAAACAACCCATTCCCAAGAAATAAAACAATCAATAGATCCAGACTCAGATATTACCCAGACGTTGAATTTTCAGATAGGAAATTTTAAATAGCTATGATTGATTAATATGGTAAAGAATGTATTGGAAATTGTGGACAATATGCTTATGTTAGTCAGGGTTTTCCAAAGAAACAAACGCAACAGGATATATAGATATATGTATAAGAAGAGATTTATTATAGAAATTGTCTCACGTGGTTATGGAGGCTGAGAAGTCCCATGATGTGCTGCAAGTTGAAAAACCAGGAAAGCTAGTGGTATAATTCAGACCAAATCTGAAGGCCTGAGAATAACAGGCAGCCAATGATCTAAGTCCCAGTGTGAGTCTAAAAGCCCCAAAACCAGGACGACTGATGTCCTAGAGCAGTAGAACATGGCTGTCTCAGCTTAAGCAGAGAGAGCAAATTCACCCTTCCTCATCCTTTTGTTCTATTCAGGTCCTCAATGGATTGGATGATGCCCACCCACATTGCTCAGGGAGATCTTCTTTACACAGTCTACTGATTTAAATGCTAATCGCTTCCAGAGACATCCTTACAGGTGTCTCCCAGAAATAATGTTTTACCAGCTTTCTGGGCATCCCTTAGCCCAGTCAAGTTGACTCATAAACTTAACCATCACAATGCTTAAACAAATTGGGAAATTCAGCAGAGAAATGACAACTATAAAAAGGAGTCAAACTGAAATGGTAGAAAATTACACATGATATCAGAGAAGAAGAATTCCTTTCATAGACTCATCAATAGCCGGGACATTTCTGAGAAAACACTCCATGAACTCGAAAATAGGTCAACAGACTATATCCAAACTGAAACACAAAGAGAAAAAAAGAGTAGGGAAAACCACTACAGAATGCAGCATTTGAGAAATGACATCAAATAAAAACCTGAATCTATGTAAAGAAATGAAAAAAAGAAGGAAATGATAAAAATAAATGTAAAAGGCCCTCTTTTTTTATTATCTTTTTTTTAAGAATCAATTTTATTTATTTATTTATTTTTGGGCTGCGTTGGGTCTTCGTTGCTGCGTGCGGGCTTTCTCTAGTTGCAATGAGCAGGGGCTACTCTTCGTTGTAGTGCACGGACTTCTCACTGCAGTGGCTTCTCTTGTTGTGGAGCATGGGCTCTAGGCGCGTGGGCTCCCACAGTTGCAGCACAGGGGCTCAGTAGTTGTGGCTCACGGGCTCTAGAGTGCAGGCTCAGTAGTTGTGGCTCACGGGCTTAGTTGCTCCACGGCATGTGGGATCTTCCCGGACCAGGGATCGAACTCGTTTTTCTTGCATTGGCAGGAGGATTCTTAACCACTGAGCCACCAGGGAAGTCCTTTTTTACTTATCTTAAATCAGTTTAAAAGATAATTGTGTAAAACAAAATGAGTAATACTGTACTGTGGAACTTATAGCATAAGTAAAATGTACAAGAAAAATAACCCAAAGAATGGGAGGGATGAATGGGAATACAGTTGACCCTTGAACAACATGAGTTTGAACTGGGCAGGTCCCCTATATGCGGATTTTTTCTTCACTAAATACGTACTGCAATACTACACAATCCTCAGTTGGTTGAATCCATGGTGTGAGACAGCAGATATGGAGGGCTGACTCTCAAGTTATTCATGGATTTTCCACTGGGTGGAGGGTGGGCACCCCTAACCCCCACATTATTCAAGTGACAACTGTATACTCTTTTCTTTTTTAAACACTTTGAGGTTTGTTTTGTTTTTTGTAAATTTATTTATTTATATTTTATTTTTGGCTGCGTTGGGTCTTTGTTGCTGTGTGCCGGCTTTTCTCTAGCTGCGGCGAGCGGGGGCTACTCTTCATTGCGGTGGCTTCTCTTGTTGCAGAGCATGGGCTCTAGGCACGCAGGCTTTAGTAGTTGTGGTTCTCGGGCTCTAGAGCGCAGGCTCAGTAGTTGTGGTGCACGAGCTTAGTTGCTCTGCAACATGTGGGATCTTCCCAGACCAGGGTTCAAACCCGTGCCCCTGCATTGGCAGGTGGATTCTTGACCACTGTGCCACCAGAGAAGTCCCCAACTGTATACTCTTGTAAGAGTCTTACACTTTATGTGAAGTGGTATAATATTCTTTGAAGGTACATTCAGGTAAGTTAACAATGTATATTGTAAACCCTAGGAGAAAAACTGCAAAATTTTGCAAAAGTTATCATTAACAAGCCAATAGGGGAAGTAAGACAGACTAATTAAAAAATTCAACTAATTCAAAAGAAGTGGAAAAAAGGAACAAAGAATAGTTAAGACAAATAGAAAACTAGGAAGACAATAAATTAAATCCAATCCCATTAATAATTACATTAAGTACAAATTACATTAAAATGCAAAGATTGTCACATGGGATAAAGAGCAAGACCCAACGGTATGTTATCTACAAGAAACCCACTTCAAATATAAAGATATAGATAGCTTTAAAAAAAAGGAAAAGAAAAAGACATATCACGTAAATACTTAAAAAAAAAGCTATGATGGCTATATTAGTATCAGACTAAGTAGACTTCAGAACAAGAAATATTTCCAAGGATAAAGAGGGACATTACATAATGATAAAGTGTCAATTAATTCACCAACAAGATATAACAATCCTAAGTGTGTAAGCACTCAGCAATGAACCTTCAAAATACATGAAATGAAAACTGATATAACTGAAAGAAGAAACAGACAAATCCACCATCATAAAGACTTCAACACTTATCACTTAGTAATATACAGAAAAAGTAGAAAACAAGTAAGGATATAGTACATCTGAACAACACTATTAACCAACTTGGCCTTAGTTATAGAATAACGCCATCCACACTCAAACAATAGCAGAATATACATTCTTGTCATGTACACACAGAATATTCACCAAGACAGACATATTCTGGGTCATAAAACAATTTCAATAATTTAATTCAAGTCATACAAAATGTGTTCTCTGAAAGAGCAAATTCCCAATAATTGGAAATTGAACAACGGCCTCCTACATTGCCCAGTGTTCAAAGGAGAAGTATTTACTAACTTGCGTAGCAGTGTAAGTCTGTTATCTAATAATAAAATACTTTCGGTTTGTATTTTGTGTGTCTTTGGGAGGGTTTTTCCCCTTCATTTTTCTAGTAATTCATTTTTACTTTTTGTTATAAAAATTTTGGTTTGAAATGGATTGAAAATGTTCAAAAAAAAAAAAGAAAAATGGGTCCTTCACCACATGACGTTTGAGAAGCACTGCCCTGGAGAATGGTGGGGCAGCTTGGAGGACCCTGCATCCCTAAACAACCACCCAGCCACCTGGGATGCTCTTCGTGTGCTGTTACGTGAATGGGAAATTAACTTCGTTCTTTAAGCCATGATACCATTGTATGCCTGTTCTAGGAGCCAAACCTTACCCTAACTGGGATCACCACAAAGGCATGCTGTCTGCTGACTATAGCCACTGCTTTAGTCTCAGGTGGAGCTAGCAGTAAGCTCTTTCCAGAGAGAACACAGGCTCATGGGTAAGCCAACAAAGTGAACATCGCTTTTCACACCACAGAGAGTCCCCACAAAAGAGAGGAGGTAAGAGCTAAAGTTCTTACTTCTTCAGCAGAGTACAGGCAGGCTGATAGCAAAGATGGAGTATGGAGCCATTCCAATGGCTTGCAAGTGCCCAGCAGAACTTGGCTTTCCCTGGCTGGTTGCGGGAGAAGCAGGACTTCCATCAGCAAACACAGCAGCAGCAGTTGGAACTATAGCTGCCCCAGAAAGATGGCTCTAGAGCCTCTCTCTGATGGGGCCAACTTGGAATGAATGCTTCTGACTATTACTGAGGGTGCTCAGGCAATACAACCCACCAGTCGAGGTCTGTCAATTCCTAATTGGTAACCTCTTTTTGCCTCAGTCTCTTTATCTGTAAAATGGGTGAGAATGATAGTACCTATCTATGTCAGAAGATTTTCCAAGTTTTCAATGAGAAATTGTTCATGGAAAGAGCTAAAGCTCATGCCTGGCTCATTCAAAGAGCTTGATAAATGTTAGCTATTGACTGATTTAGCTGCAAGCCAATCACCCTTTGTAATGAGATGATCTTTCTTTGGTCACCAGATGGTCCCTACATTGCTGGAAGTCTGTAGGCCTTAGATACAAACTAACTAGCGTAACTTGATTCTAATGCAGCAATATGATTTGGAAGGCCAATGCTACACTTCAAACGTAAAACTGTGATTAGAGGACTTAGGAGGGATGTTAAATTATACCTAGTGATGGTCTGGCTGAAGCCCAGACAAATCTCACTGCCTTTAAGAGCTCTTCATATTAAGCATGAGGACATGACTACAGTGCTTTCTAGGTTACAAAGCAATTTCACATCCATCATCTGATATTAGCCTCACAATGTCCAGTGAAGTAGAAGGGATTATTGTATCTATAGCACAGATGAGGCAAGGGGCTCAGAGGTTAAGTGGTTCACCCAAGGTCCCAAGGTTAATGAGAGGAGAACGTGGGGCTCAGATCTGCATCTGGGTCCAGGCCCCTTTCTTTTTCCCGGATACTTTTGTGCCTCTTCAGGCTTGCCTCACCTGACCCAGAGCACACAGTCAGAGGCAGTTCTACATTATGATTTGCCATCAAGCAAAAGATTAATAATGATGAACATATGATTAGGTTGAACCATATAAAATTGCTGATTATTTGAACTACAGAAATGGCAATTTCATGAGGTTCAACCTACTAACTAACACTTACTTGGACACTTACCACAGGTTAGGCACTGAGCCAAGCACTTTACAATCATATTTTCTTATCTAATCACAATAATCCTGTTATCTCCAATTTAGAGATGAGGAATCTGAGGCCAAGGCCGCAAAACTAGTAAGTGATGGAGGCAGGACTTAAATCCAGTCATCTAAGCCCAAAGCACAGGCATTTAACCAGTGTACTGCCCTACCATCTATTTCTCCAGCAGGAAGACAAGAGCTCCTAATGACAGAAACCATGTCTTAATCAACTGCATAGTGTTACATGCAACACCCGGTACTCATTCATTCATTCAACAAATTTGAGGACCTACTAGGCTTCTCGTTGTGAGACAATTCTCCATAGGTCTCAAGCATTTCTACACGTCTTGAGAGCAGAGGCACTGACTGCTCTTTAGTCTGTTCCAGACTCTGTTTTCATTTATGTACTGAACAGGCTTGGAAGATAGAGATCATATCTCTGTCCAGAGCAAAGGGCAAACAGACTGTCCATTATAAAAGAATCAGGTTCCCTAAGGTCAGGGTTCCTCTCCTGTAACGCATCGAGTGCATGTGTGTCATGTGGCCCTCTTCCTGTCACCTAGAAAAATCAGGGCTTGGGAACCATCCTAATGATGTTAATACCCTGGTTACTGCTATTGCTGTGAGTAATAAACTATCCTTTGCATTTAACCAAGAGTATCATACCTTCTACCAGCATGGAACTATGGCAGGCTAACTCGTTAGCTTGCAAGCAGGACACAATCTCAGATCAGAGTTCTTGATGGTGCTGGCCAAATTAATGAATGCATGTAATGAGCACTCCTTGTATACAAGGCACTGTGTCATAAACATTTTAATAGTGTCTTTCAGGGAGCCGTGGCTGCCACTCCCAGAGAGATAAGACAAGGAAATAGCCAAGATAGTAGGTCTAGTCTCCCTGGATGACACCGATCTGCAAAATAGCCACATCAGCACCAGGCTTTATTAGAAACCGACTGTGGGTCTGGCTCCAATTTTCTGAATTCCACAGTGTCTCCCTAGGAGAATTTTGTAAGTGCTTGTTGAGCAAAGGATCCATTCAGCTAGTCAACAAATATTAATTGAGTGCCTACTGTGTGACTGGCTCTGTTCTAAGATTTGGGAGAATCAGACAGACAGGATCTCTGCTCTCATGGGGTTTATCCACTGGTAGGAGAGACAGTCAATATACAAAATATCAGATGGTGATAAAAAGTTCTGCAATGATTTAAGGAGGAAAATGTTCCAAAGAGCCAGTGAAACCACTTTAGAAGTGGTAGTCAGGGGAGGCCTCTCGGAAGAGGGGGCCTCTAAGCTGACACCTGACTGATGAGAATCAGTCAGGATCGGGAGAATGAGTACTCCAAGCAGAGGCAATGCAATTCGTGTGAGAAAGAATGAGAAAGGAGAGGGCAGTATGGATGCAGCCCAGCAAAGGAGGAGGTGATGGCAGAGAGAGAGACAGGAGCCAGATCATGTGGGCTTTTATGGCGCTCCAAGGATGTTTCCTGTCAAAATGACAGTGGGCACAATTGAGCACTTTTATTTTATTTTTTATTTATTCATTTATTTTTCTTCTCTTTGTAAAAAAAAATTTTGATTGGAGTATAGTTGATTTACAATGTTGTATTAGTTTCAGGTGTACAGCAAAGTTAATCAGTTATACATATACCTATATCCACTCTTTTTTTTTTTTTAGATTCTTTTCCCATATAGGCCATTGCAGGGTATTGAGTAGAGTTCCCTGTGCTATACTGTAGGTTCTTATTAGTTATCTATTTTATATATAGTAGTGTGTATATGTCCATCCCAATCTCCCAGTTTATCCCTCACTCCCTATCCCCTGGTGACCATAAGTTTGTTTTCTATATCTGTGACTCTACTTCTGTTTTGTAAATAAATTCATTTTTACCCTTATTTTTAGATTCCACATATAAGCAATATCATATGATATTTGTCTTTCTGTGTCTGACTTACTTCACTCAGGATGACAATCTTTAGGTCCATACATGTTGCTGAAAATGGCATTATTTTGTTCTTTTTATGGCTGAGTAATATTCCATTGTGTATATGTACCACATCTTTTTTTTTTTTTTTTTTTTTTTTTTTGCGGTACGCAGGCCTCTCACTGTTGTGGCCTCTCCCGTTGCAGAGCACAGGCTCCGGACATGCAGGCTCAGCGGCCATGGCTCACGGGCCCAGCCGCTCCACGGCATGTGGGATCTTCCCGGACCGGGGCACAAACCCGTGTCCCCTGCATCGGCAGGTGGACTCTCAACCACGGCGCCACCAGGGAAGCCCGTATCACATCTTCTTTATCCATTCCTCTGTTGATGGACATTTAGGTTGCTTCCATGTCCTGGCTATTGTAAATATTGCTGCAGTGAATATTGGGGTGCATGTATCTTTTTGAATTATGGTTTTCTCTGGGTATATGCCTAGGATTGGGATTGCTGGGTCATATGCTAGTTCTATTTTTAGTTTTTTAAGGAACCCCCCATCCTGTTCTCCATAGTGGCTGTACAAACTTACATTCCCACCAACAATGTAGGAGGGTTCCCTTTTCTCCACACCCTCTCCAGCATTTATGTTTGTAGATTTTCTGATGATGGCCATTCTGACCGGCGTGAGGTGATACCTCATTGTAGTTTTGACTTGCATTTCTCTAATAATTACTGATGTTGAGCATCTTTTCATGTGTTTTTTGGCCATCTATATGTCTTCTTTGAGAAATGTCTATTTAGATCTTCTGCCCATTTTTTGATTGGGCTATTTGTTTTTTTGTTATCAAGCTGCATGAGCTGTTTGTATAATTTGGAGATTAATCCCTTGTTGGTTGCTTCGTGTGCAAATATTTTCTCCCATTCTGAGGGTTGTCTTTTTGTTCAGAACCCATCAGCCACAGTAACAAGAACTGCCACACCACAGAAAGTGTTGGATCCTGTACCACAAAGCACTTTTACCTCAGCAACTTGTCACCTCTAAGCCACCTGCTGGAAAAACAAACAAACAAGCCAACAAAAAACTTATGTAGCATGAATCTCCAGAGACTGGGTATTTAACAAAGTAAACGAATGTGATGTTTTATTTTTTAAAAAAAGAGCAGACCTTCTGTGATACCAGCTGAGTTCAGCTGACACAGGCTCCTACAGAAAACCCCTGCCCAGAGAGGCTTGAAGAACCAAAGTAGGAGTTGCCCCGTGATTAGGGGCTACACAAGCCCACCAACACGTGAGGGCCGCTGCCAGACATCAGATGAGGGGCTGCAGAAGACCTCGCAGGTGTGTGCTGAGCCTGGAGTTTGTATAGAAGGGGAGGGGGCGAGGGTTGCAAATATCAGCGTACTTCCCAGACCACCTTTGCCAATGTAGCTAAAGGAAGTATTTGTAAAAAGAAAAGAAAAACTCAATGACCAAAGACGAAAATAATCCATTTAAAACAGCCACCACCACGACAAGCCTCCAAATACTCAAACCCAAGGGAACTACTCAGTAACGTAGAGCTGAATGGCATCATGAAAAAGAATGATTTACTATGAATGTAAGCACATAAAGCTTAAATAAAATGTTAGGTGGAAATAGACTGCAAACTTTCCATACACATTGATCAAAATGATGCAAAAACTAGCCAGACTGGAGGAGTTAAGAGTGACATCAACAGTAGTTCAGAAGTGGTGAGAGGTTACAGATTTTATAAAGGTGCTCACTCAATTAAAAATTATAAACGAGGGGCTTCCCTGCTGGCACAGTGGTTGGGAGTCCGCCTGCCGATGCAGGGGACACAGGTTCGTGCCCCGGTCTGGGAAGATCCCACATGCTGCGGAGCGGCTAGGCCCATGAGCCTGCACGTCCAGAGCCTGTGCTCCACAACGGGAGAGGCCACAACAGTGAGAGGCCCACGTACCGCAAAAAAAAAAAAAATTATAAACGAAAGGTCTTTCCTGATTTCAAAACTGGAATACAAGCTTTGAGGAAAACACATTTTCCAGAATTAGCAAGACCTAACATAACAGAACCGACTCCATCTAGAAGCCCGTTACTCTGGCCAAGCTGAACCTACACATTGTCATATCGAGTGAAGTAGGTCAGACACAGAAAGACAAATATCATATGATATCACTTATATGTGGAATCTAAAAAAAAAAAAGGGGTACAAATGAATTTTATTTATAAAACAGAAGTAGAGTCACATATATAGAAAACAAACTTATGGTCACCAGAGGAAGCGGCGGGAGGGATAAAATGGGAGATTGGGATGGACATATACACACTACTATATATAAAATAGATAACTAATAAGAACCTGCTGTATAGCACAGGGAACTCTACTCAATACTCTGTAATGGCCTATATGTGAAAAGAATCTAAAAGAAAAACAAGTGGATGTATGTATATGTATAACTGATTCACTTTGCTGTACACCTGAAACTAACACAACATTGTAAACCAGCTATACTCCAACACAAATTTTTTTTTTAAAGTCATTGGAAATAAAAGTGCACCCCATCAGCCCTTGAATGTCCTTAGGCATTTAAGGCTTTCTCTCTGCTACAGGCAGCAGTTTTAATAAGTCGCCCTGTCCACATTCCCCTAATGATATGCTCTCTACATAAAAAAAGGGCTTGTGAAACTTAATTCCTCTGACAGAAGCGAGCTCAGGTCTCTGAAGCAGCGAAGATTTCAGATTTCCGCTGGTTTTCCTTGCACCTGCCCTTGCGAGGCATGAGGTTTTGTGTGCAGAAGCCTCCAGGGGTTGAAATTTAGCCCTGTCCATGTAGCAGGAAGGTCAGCCGAAGTCACTGGGTCCCAAGACACTGGACTTCAATCTCCGACCAAAAACAAAACATCAAAACACTTCTATTCACTGGGACGTGCTTAGCAGCGCGCTGGCATTTACAAATGTAACGCAGCACCATGCGGCTCAGAGAAGGAAGGGGCTCTGCTTAGAAAGTCGATTGTTCTTCGGCGATCTGACAACCTCTATCAGATCTGTGTCAGCCCGGCTCCAGCAAAGACTCCAGAGAAAGCCAGCCTCCTCCAGGCTGAGTCCTGGCTGCCACCTGATACCTGAATGAAGAGCAGAGCCAGCAAAATCCAAACTCCTTTCAGGACATCTGCTTCTGTGGGAAATGGTTTTGACTCTCAAAAACCATTAATGTGGAAGAAAATTAATTTTCGATTGGCTTTTAATAACTGTTACACAGCCACCAATCGGAGCCCGTAGTCTTTTCCTAGGAAGAAAATCTTGACTCCGTTTACCTGCCTATTTCTTAGTAAGTAACTTCCCATCTGGGCAGTCCCCTTACTTGATATTATTATTTGTTAGAATGATAATTACAATAGCAGC
Organism: Delphinapterus leucas; assembly: GCF_059928025.1. Lineage (NCBI taxonomy): Eukaryota > Metazoa > Chordata > Mammalia > Artiodactyla > Monodontidae > Delphinapterus > Delphinapterus leucas. Next base: position 114,188,224 of record NC_143131.1, on the reverse strand, counting down.
CAGAGCTAATTGCTCATTTACTGTGTGCCAAGCACTGTGCTACTTGGCCTCATAACAAACAGGGAGAGATTGCATTACTCTCAGTTTGTGGAAAGGACACGGAGGCTCAGAGAGTTTAAGGAATTTGCCCAGGGAGGCTACCTGGGCATTGACTTGAAGCTCTGTGTTCTGCTTCAGTTTCGCCCACTTCACTGTGGATGCACCTATAGCTAATGGCAGCCCTTGAACTCTGTAAGAAACTTAGCTTGGCAAAACCCAATTTAATTTGGCGAACATTGAACAGCTGCCCACCATGTTTGGGGCTCTGCGCTAATACAACCCTCCTACCACTGGGTGCCCACAGGGCAAGGAGCCAACTACACAAGTAGTAACACTAGCCCAAGGCAGAGTGCAAATGGCTTAGCAGTGGCACCAACTAGGGCAGTGGGGATCTAGAAGGGGGGGCAATTAATTCTAACTGAGGCATCAGGTAAGGCTTCCAAAGGAGAGACCATCTGAGCTGAGTGAGGCTTCAAAGATGGAGAAAACCTTTTTACAGTTACAATGTATTTTGAAAAGGAAAGTGATGAGATTACTGCAGAGAATTTAGAAACAGAAAATAAAGAATAAAAGGTGGGCTTCCGTGAGCCATGGCCGCTGAGCCTGCGCGTCTGGAGCCTGTGCTCCGCAACGGGAGAGACCACAACAGTGGGAGGCCTGCGTACTGCAAAAAAAAAAAAAAAAAAGAAAACTTATCTGTAATTCCATCACCCAAAGGAAACAATATTTCTCTTTTCATCAAAATAAGCTTACTGAGGTATATAACTTACAGGCAATAAAATATACACGTGTACAATTTGTTGAGTATTAACAAATGAATACACTTGTTTAGCCACCAGCTCAGTCAAAATATAGAGCATTTCTATTGCCCCATAAAAGTCCCTTGTGTCCCCTTCCATTCAATTCTCTTCCTTCTCTGACCCCAGACAATCACTGATTTGCTTCCTGCCACTTTAGATTAGTTTTACCAGTTCTAGAATTCCATGTAAATAGAATGATACAATATGTACTCTTTTGGGCTTCTTTCACTCAGGATAATGTTTTTAAGATTCAGTCATGCTGTTATGTGTATCAGTGATTCAAACTCTTTTATTTGCTAAATGATATTTCATTGTACACGTGTACCACAATTTGTTTATACATTCACCTGTTGATGGACATTTGGGTTGTTTCTGGTTTGGGGCTACAGTGAATAAGGCTGCTATAAACGTTCATGCACAAGTCTCTGAGTGGACATATACTGTCAGTTCTCTGGGGAAAACACCTAAGAGCAGAATTCTGGGCCATATAATAAGTGTATATTTAACTTTATAAGAAATTTCCAAACTGTTTTCCACAGTAGTTGTACCACTTTCCAGCTCTTGCCAGCAGTATATGAGAGTTACAATTGTTCCAAATACTTGCCCAGACTTGGTATTCTTATCCTTTTTAATTTTAGCAATTCTAATGGATATGCAGTGACATCATATCATGGTTTTAATTTGTATTTCCCTAATGACTAATGATGTTGAGCACCTTTTCATGTTTTTATTGGCTTTCCATAGACTCTATATCTTCTTTTGTAAAGTGTCTGTTCAAGTCCTTTGACCATTTTTATACTGTTATTTTTATTTCAAATATACGTTCAATGTATAATCAGGTTAATATATCATATACGGATATTAGTTATTCCCAAACACAACTGTGAGGGAAGTAGCAGAAAAGAATAAAGTCAAAGTAATAGTGAAAGATATTTCTAAAACAAAAGTCATGTTACACTTTAAATTTTTAAATCAGAGTTGATTACTACTATTTATTTTTTTCCTTCATCAATTTTTAAATTGGGTTTTCTTTTTTTGTTTGTTTGCCTTATTACTGAGTTATAAACATTCATTTTGTATTCTGGATGCGGCTTCTTTGTCAGATACATGCATTCCAACTCTTTTTTTCTATTCTGTGACTTGCCTTTTCATTTTATTAACAGTGTCTCTTCAAGAGCAGAAGGTTTTAATTTTTATGAAGTCTAATTTATCTTTTTCTTTTATCATTCACGATTTTTGTTTCCTGTCTAGGATCTATTTGCCTACTCCAAGGTTGTAAACGTCGCCTAGTCCCAGATTTCTTCTGGAAAAGTTATAATTTTAGCCTGTACATTTAGGTCTGTGATCTATTTTGACATAGGCATCTTTTGGCATATTACATCCTCCCCTTAAAAAGGTCTCCTGTGCCAGGGCTTCCCTGGTGACGCAGTGGTTGAGAGTCCGCTTGCCGATGCAGGGGACACGGGTTCGTGCCCCGGTCCGGGAAGATCCCACATGCCGCGGAGCGGCTAGGCCCGTGAGCCATGGCCGCTGAGCCTGCACGTCCGGAGCCTGTGCTCCGCGACGGGAGAGGCCACAGCAGTGAGAGGCGCGCGTACCGCAAAAAAAAAAAAAAAAAAAAAGGTCTCCTGTTCATCTTCAATGGGGAAGCCTAGGTGTCTTGAGATTCCCTACCCTAATGGGGCTGCTGTCAAGGGCATGAGTTGGAGCTCAGTGGAGACCAGTACAATCTTCACAAAGTAAATCCCCATCCTCTGACCATAGACCATTCCCAGACCCAAATAATAATCTCAGCAGCTGTGAGTGTTGGCTGTTAAACAGCTCACAGCAGCCTCCTTCAGAGAACTGTGCTCAGCTGATGTGAGGGACAGCCTACGTGGCTATACCCTCTCCTCAGGCAGCCTGCAGCCAATGACCAATCAATGACAGTACGAGGCGAGACAATTTTGAAGTATTATTCATACTCCAGAGCTTCCTGTGGGATCAGCTTGAGGCTGGACTTCAGCTGAACCCACATCTTTGCCTTTCTTCTTCCTCTGTCCTATCCTGTTTTCCTCACCCCTGTACAGGTTTTACCTAAGAACACTCATACAACAAATCACTTGCTCAGGAATCCCTGATTCAGGTTCTGCTTTTAGGGGACACAACCTAAGGAAATTAGCTAGGCTTTCAGAAGAAAGATGCAGCTTCCCCCATGGTTTACATCGAAAACAGGAGCTGTCCTATCTCCTTTCTGGGCCTCAGTCTCCCCATCGGTCAGGGGATTTATTAAGATTCTTAGCTGTGCTCATATTCTGTGATCTAACTCGGACAAATGCTGCTTTGTCCCCCTTCCTCTGCAGAAAAAGTTCCCTAGCATATACACTGGCTCTGTGGGTCATCAGCATGCCTTCCAACGCTGCCAGTTTTAATATATATTATTTCAACCAATTATTAGGGATGCCTACATCACTCATCTCAGAGCAAAGGTAACCATCTTTTTTTACCCATAATCCAGAATATCCTATGCAAACTTTCTGAGATTCATCCTTCAAGAATAGACTTGATTTGGGCGTCTAGAAAACACAGCCTTCAATTGTAAGCCTGTGAAATGCTATACCATAATTACAGTTTCTAGGCACCTCTAATGACCCATTAAGATGGATTGTAGAGAAGGCAGAGACTATGCAGCCAGGAGCAGGTGAGACTGGAGGGTCTAGCGCTTTCTCTCTGAGGGCAGAGACCCACCAGGAATAATCTGCTATAGAGGAAAATCATGGGGGAAGATGAGATTTTATCATCTAATACGCATCACCACAGAGAAGGCCAATCTGAGATTTTTCCATCTCCTGGAATAAAAAATCACTTTGAGAATGGAGAATATCTTATACTTGGCTTACGAGGATGCAAATTGGTACACTCACTTTGGAAAACAATTTGACATTATCTGCTAAAATACTATTTACCTTGGGCCCAGCAATTCAGCTCCTAGTCATATAGTCTAGAGAAAAATTTTGCACTTGAGTACCAAGAGATAAGTAAAAGAAGCCTTGTTTATAACAGCCCCAAAGTGGAAACAACTTGAATATCCAATTTCAGGAGAATGAATAAATACCCTGGGGTACCAGCACACAATAGAGTATTAAGCATGAATGAACTACAACTACATACATCAACCTGAGTGGATCTTAGAATTATAATATTGAACAAAAAAAGCAGATCACAAAGATTATATAAACCACATCATAATATTCTTTTTATTTATTTTTAAAATTTATTTATTTATTTATGGCTGCATTGGGTCTTTGTTGCTGCACACGGGCTTTTCTCTCTAGTTGCAGCAAGCAGGGGCTATTCTTTGTTGCGGTGCATAGGCTTCTCATTGCGGTGGCTTCTTCCCTGGTGGAGCACGGGCTCTAGGTGCGCGGGCTTCAGTAGTTGTGGCACGTGGGCTCAGTAGTTGTGGCTTGCAGGCTCTAGAGCTCAGGCTCAGTAGTTGTGGCACACAGGCTTAGTTGCTCCGCGGCATGTGGGATCTTCCTGGACCAGGGCTCGAACCCATGTCCCCTGCATTGGCAGGCGGATTCTTTTTTTTATTATTATAAATTTATTTATTTTATTTTTGGCTGTGTTGGGTCTTTGTTGCTGTGCACGGGCTGTCTCTAGTTGCAGCGAGCAGGGTTTACTCTTAGTTGTGGTGCACAGGCTTCTTACTCAGTGACTTCTCTTGTTGCAGAGCACTGGCTCTAGGCATGCAGGCTTCAGTAGTTGTGGCACATGGGCTCAGTAGTTGTGGCTTGCAGGCTCTAGAGCGCAGGTCAGTAGTTGTGGCACACAGGCTTAGTTGCTCCGCAGCATGTGGGATCTTCCCAGACCAGGGCTTGAACCCATGTCCCCTGCACTGGCAGGCAGATTCTTAACCACTGCGCCGCCAGGAAAGTTCCTAAGCACTTTATAGATGACGTGTCATTTGATTGTCAAAGTAACCCTTTGTGGTAAATAAATCATCTGTTTTGCAAATGAGAAAACTGAGGTGGTGGCGGGGGGGGGGGGGGGGGCGGGCAATAAAAGGCTTGTCTAATGTAACGCAGCCAATAAGGAACAAGGACCCAAATGATGGTCAATTTGCAAAGTCCATGCCTTTCCCACCATAACACCTCAGGTAACCTGTGTTTCCCTCAAGCCAGTTAGCCCCCAAATACCAGATGTTACCAGGTATAACTCCAGACCAAAAAAGGTAAACATATACCTGTTTTATCACCTATTCTAGGTTTCTCCACACAGAGCCAGATAAACATTGTTTGATCTCAACATTTTTACATGAATTATGCATTTAATGGATCTTTTATCTCCCAATGCCTCTCACCATGACCTATGTAGATCACCTTAAATTAACCAAAGGATGCAATTCATCCATCACCCATTTCTTGATGAGCTATACCAACCACAGTGTTGGCAATACAGAAATCAAGGTGAAATCAAGTTTCCACCCTCTCGCTCTCCTGGGGGTGGGAGTGGGAGTAAATTTGCTTCTCCTGTAGTAATGAAGAACCAGCTGAACCATCAGTTCAGGAGGAAGAAACTCTCAGGAGACATTTCTCCTGGTTTACCTGAGACTATTCCTGTGTTAGCCCTGAAAGTTCCACATCCCAGGAAGCCCCTAAGTCTTGGACAAGCCAGGATGGTTTGGTCATCGTTCTTGGAAGAAATCTCCTTTTCTTCCGAAATCTGAAGTATTTGTAAAGGGTGGGAAAGAGAAACCTGAGTTATCTGTTTCAACCAGAAGTATACTTCCTCTGGGACTCAGTTTGAGGCCCTGGCCCCTCCCGACATTTTCCTTTGAGCAAAGACATTTGTCACACCCTGAGGCCAAGCCATGATGCTGGGGTCTGGGGCGTGGGGATAAGCTCACTCCATTGGAACAGGTGATGCCTTCATTCCTTCCCTTTCCCGCCCCCTTCAGCAATCAGTGGGTTTTAACTAATTGATAACAAAGGGCAACTTCCAAAGCTGCATCCCAGCTTCCCTGCCAAAGATGCTCAGGAGGAAATGCTGTGATAACACCTTGGACCAAAGTCCCAAAGCAGCAGGGTGCCCTTGTCTAAGCCTGGCTCTTCCAGTCCTCGCTTCATCATCATGAACAAATGCAGGTTCATGTCACTCTCTAGTTTATAAACCTTCTTGCATTCAATGGCTTGTTGGGTCCTCGGGTAAATAGCATGCAACTGTTCATCTCCATTTAACAGACAGAAACAGACTAAAGGGCATGGGTCAAAAAAGTGGCAGAGCCAAACCTGACATTGGGTCTGACACCAAGCCTCCCACGGCCTCGTAATGCCAGTTCTCTCTCTGAAGGGCTCCAAGAATAGCAGGGAAGATATCAAGAAGGAACCACCGGACTTCCCTGGTGGCACAGTGGTTAAGAATCCACCTGCCAATGCAGGGGACATGGGTTCGATCCCTGGTCCAGGAAGATCCCACATGCTGTGGAGCAAATAAGCCCATGCGCCACAACTACTGAGCCTGCACTCTAGAGCCCGTGAGCCACAACTACTGAGTCCACGTGCCACAACTACCGAAGCCCGCATGCCTAGAGCCCATGCTCCACAGCTAAGAGAAGCCACCACAATGAGAAGCCCATGCACTACAACGAAGAGCAGCCCTCGCTTGCCAGAACTGGAGAAAGCCCGCGTGCAACAATGAAGACCCAACGCAGGCAAAAATTAATTAATTAATTAAAAAAAAAAAGAAGGAACCACCATTTTTCACCCTCCCACTTCCCCCACCCCCTCAAAAACTTTCATAATCCTGGAAAACATTCAGCAGGTGGTCGATTCAGGAAGAAATTCAGGACTGCCAGATTTTCCTCACCACAAAAACCTGACACTTCTCCTCCCCCCAGCCACCTTACGAACGGGGTGGGATATCAGGGCGAGAGAGCCCAGAGCTAAGCAAGGGCCATGAAGCAGGGAGGGGGACGAGGTGCAGGAGACCACAAGGATTGCTGCCCTGCACAATCGGTTGGAGGATTCCCTACCACTCTCGAAGTGAGAGGGCCAGTTCAAGACACTTGCAGGTGGCCCCCAGAGACCTGCCCCAAAGTCCCCAGGCTGGGCATGCCAGATGGGCCTCCGTCTAACTGAGCTTTGGCTCTAGAGAAAAACCACTCGGCTCATCTTTCGCTTCCCTGGCTGTGAACCCGGGGTGGGGAGGGAATGGGGTGGAGGCTGATCTGATAAATCCCATTCTAGAAGGTGGCTCGGGTGGCGGGGAGCATACATACGTGAGTATACACATGTGTGTGTTTGTATGTGTGCGAGCACACACAAATAAGGACTCTGCAGAAAGGGTTTTAAACAGGGCTTGAATCCATTTGCCAAGATCATCTTACTGGGCCCCTGCTGAAAGGGCTAGACCCTGTACTACAGGTTGCTAAGGAAGCAAAGATGGGTGGGTAGGCGCTGGTCTCCAGGAGAACTGAATCATGCAAGCACTGTCCTTATCCCAGTGTCCACTGAGCCAGGCATAAGAGTAAGTGCTAGGAGCGCATAGAGATTATATTTTGAAAGGGAGAGAGGGGGAGAGAGGGGGAGAGAGGGGCAGTGGAGCTCTTTTGCAATGAGTCCCATCCCTTCCAGGAGAAGAAAGCAGGTACAAAAGTAAAGCAGGTACTTGTTTTCTGCTACCATGTAGAATTGTGGTCTCCCCACGCCTTCTGCATTGGCAGTAACTGGAGCAGACCGCCGGGAAGGCTCTCCTTCTAGACCACACGGGGAGGGTCCCTGGGTCATGCCCAGTGGAATCCCGCAACCCGTGATCCTACCCTTGGCTTCAGGGTCCCTGCACCAGTGTCCTCTCTCAGGTCCCTGCCTCAGATCTCGCCCATCCTAGTCTGTCCTCCAGAAGGCCACTGGTGGGTCTTTTTTTTTTTTTTTTTTTTTTTGCGGTACGCGGGCCTCTCACTGTTGTGGCCTCTCCCGTGGCGGAGCACGGGTTCTGGACGTGCAGGCTCAGTGGCCATGGCTCACGGGCCCAGCCTCCTGGACCAGGGCACGAACCTGTGTCCCCTGCATCGGCAGGTGGACTCTCAACCACTGCGCCACCAGGGAAGCCCCACTGGTGGGTTTTTAAACAAAGGTCTGACAACTTCATTCTTTAGGTTTTTCTAGGACTATGAAATAAAGTCCTAAAGGATAAAATTCCAGACTGTTCATCTTTTCTGCCTCCCCAGCCTCATCTCTCTTTGTCACCTCCACATGGCCCCCCATGTCACCCTTTCTGTCGTGTCAGGCTTTCGCCCAGGCTGTTTCCTCTGCTGGGACATTCTCCTCCCCTGCCTCCCATCCGTCACGCTCCCAACACCTACTCAGCCCCAAAGCTCAGGTTGTATCACCTCCTCTCAAAGGCCGTCTCTGAGCCCCTTTTCCTCTGGGGCTCTAGGACTTGTCTCTACACTGACCACGCTGTCCCAGAACTATCAGCCTTCCTGTCTGTCTCTCTCTCTAGACTGGGAGTCCCCCGAGGCCAGGGACTGCACTTCACCATCTCTGCAAGCCCACGGCCAGCACCTGGTAGGAGCTGACTGAAGATATTCTTGAGTTAGTGGACGGCCCTCACCACTTCCTCACCTTGCCCAGAAGATTCCTGGGTGGGGTCTACATTGCTGGCAGGCATCCACTTTGGCAGTGATCTCGATGTGGGCGTTCACAGCATGCTTCCAGTTGGACACACACCTGATGCCTCTTCTAGGCAGTCCTGAAGACGCCAGAGAGGATGCCTCTACCTCTCTCACATACTGTTTCAGGATTCAAGCGCCTCCTAAGTTCAAATGATATTAACATATTTTTTGAGAGTGTACTGTATGAGATATACTTGACATTCATTAGCTCATTTAATCCTTAAAAACACCCAGAAACATTCCATTTTTCAGATGAGGAAACTGAGGCATAGATTAAGAAGCTTCTTTTTATTTTGTTTCCTGTGGAATGGAAGAATAGAATCATGTTCTTATAACTCTTTCTCACTAGCTACCTTCAAATACAGGTGGTTCTTAATTAAAAAAAAGAAAAAGTTTGCCAACATAGCCAACACTCGGAATATCTAGTGACAGTGAGAGGCAGTGGATTTTTGTTTCACAAAAAGTCAGAGACACTGACTACTATCTCTCCCCGTGCCCCACCCCCACAGGACCCAGGCAAATCACTCAATTAAAATTAATACAATTTAGTATCTATTGAGTGCTGTGTATGTGTCAGGTACTATTCTGGGCACTTGGTAAATAAAAAAGACAGAGACCTGCTCTCAAAGGAAAGGCAATGAACAATGCACATACTAAATAACAAGGCATATACTATATTAGAAGTTGGTAGCCAGCCTCCAAGATGGCCCCCAATCATCCTCACCTCCTGTTACTCATGCATGCTCTTGTGTAGTGTCCCCGACACTGCCCAGGGCTGCCCAACAGGATATTGCAGAAAGGATGGTGTACGACTTCTAAACGAAGTCAGAAAAGACAGTGCCGTTTTTCCTGGCTCTCTCTTGGAACTCTCACTTTGGGGGAAGCCAGCTGCCATGTCTTGAGGACACTCAAGCAGCCCAACGAAGAGGTGCCCAAGGTAAGGAACTGAGGTTCTTGCGAAGCCAGCACCAACCTGCCAACTACGTGAGCAAACCATCTTGAAAGCAGATCCTCCAGCTCCAGTCAACCCTTCGAACGACTGCAGCCTGTTGACACCTTGACTGCGAACTTGTCTTAGCTCGGATGCTTTAACAAAATACCACTGCTGGTTCCCAACCTCGAGTCTCCCAATTGAAATTCCAAACTGGCCCCCATACATGTGGGGCAAGGAGGAACTGAAGAGGCAGACCACTCCAGATTGATAGGTGGCAGTTTTTTTGTGTTTTGTTTTTAATTAATTAATTTATTTATTTATTTATGGCTGTGTGGGGTCTTCTCATTGCGGTGGCCTTTCTTATGGAGCATGGCCTCGAGGCACACAGACTTCAGTAGCTGTGGCTCAAAGACTTTAGAGCGCAGGCTAAGTAGTTGTGGCACACGGGCTTAGTTGCTCCGCGGCATGTGGGATTTTCCCAGACCAGGGCTCGAACCCGTGTCCCCTGCATTGGCAGGCAGATTCTTTTTTTTTTTTTTTTTTTTTTGCCGTACGCGGGCCACTCACTGTTGTGGTCTCTCCCATTGTGGAGCACAGGCTCTGGACGCGCAGGCTCAGCGACCATGGCTCACAGGCCCAGCCCCTCCGCGGCATGTGAGATCTTCCCGGACCGGGGCTCGAACCCGCGTCCCCTGCATCGACAGGCGGACTCTCAACCACTGCGCCACCAGGGAAGCCCAATCAGGCGGATTCTTAACCACTGCGCCACCAGGAAAGCCCAGGTGGCAGTTTTAATAAGCAAGGAAACTCACACACAAGGCTAGACTTGGGCGGTGGCAAGATGATTAGATCTCCCCACCTGCTCACCAGAATCTTAAAGTTTATGCAGCAGCTTTAACTGGGTTCAGTCACTCATATCGTCCAGATGGTCTCAACAACACATTGTTCTCTCAAGGCTGTGCCCTTGAAGTGGCTCCTAGTACAAGAACAGTGGTTCTTGTATACATTCCAAGGATGGCGGAAGAGGGGAAGGGGCCTCTGATGGCCCAGATCCAGCTTGTGGGTCAACCGACATTCATGCCCTCTCAAAGGCTCTCCTAACAACCACAGATTGAGTGGCTTATAAACAACAGATATTTATCTCTCACTGGTCTGGAGGCTGGAAGTCCTAGATTGGGGTACCAGCACAGTCTGGTTCTAGAGAGCGCCCTCTTCCACAGTTGCAACTTCTTACCACATCCTCACGTGGTGGAAGAGTCGAGAGAGCTCTCTGGGGTCTCTTTGATAGGACTCCCATTCACAAGGGCTCCACCCTTGTGGCCAAATCACCTCCTAAAGGCCACTCAGATAAGGACTCTCAGCCCTTACCCAGTTTCTGGGAGTCTAGGACAACTCCAAAGTTCCAATTTACAACAACTTGATTTGCACAAAGTTTTCCAGAAAATGTCTTATACAGACCCCAAAAGCTACAACCTTCCTAAAACATGATGTCAGAGCCCCGGGCAGTAAAACTCTGCCTAGGGGTCTCTTCTCTATCTGATTACTTGCTCCTGTGGCTGCTCCATGACCTTGCTTTTTGTTTCTCAGCACCTACTGTGTGTCAGGCTTAGGCTGAGCTCTGAGGACACTGAAAGAAAAGACCAGGCCCAGCACTAATCGTGAACTCAATAAATGTTTGTTGAAGGAATGTGAGCTGGCCTGGAATGGGTTCAAAAGTGGCTTAGAAACTTAGAAAAGCCAAACATTCGCCTTCTCTCCGCTAACCATGCTGGGCTACCAAGTTTCCTTTTATGCAGCTGTTACAAGTTTGGAGCAGGGAAGACTGGAGGCGAGCTCTGCCCAGAGCCCCATGTGTGCCTCAAGTCCAAAGCCCATGAACTTGTCACTCTTCAACTAACCCTACCACCCCTGCTCGCTCCAACCCAAAGTCCACATGGGGAGATGGGGGCCGACATGCTCAACCCTGTTGCCCTTGCACTTCTCCCCACTCAAGCCCTGGCCAGAGAGCAGGTTCCTACCTTTCTCATCAAACTTGGCCATATCCTTCCAGGGTGGGATGCCAAAGAGCCTTGCCAAGGTGGAAGAGGTATCTTCTTCAACTATGGAAGAAATGAAGATCTAAATCTTCCAAGTTTTCTTCTTGATATGCTAAAAATAATAAAAAATAAGTAAATGTACTACCCTCCTCCATTTTCCTCTCCCTACACTCCCTCTTCTAAAACCTGGCTTTTAATCTTACTACGTTGTCCCTAAATCCTACATTGCATGTCAGAAGCTGATTAGCTTATTAGCTTTGCATTTCTGCTATAATGTTCCTGATACCGCCCCCTCCCACCATACAAAGTTATTCCAATACTATTGACTATATTCCCTATGCTGTATGTTACATCCCCATGACTTATTTATTTTATAACTGAAAGTTTGTACCTCTTAATCCCCTTCACGTATGTTGCCCACACACGACCCCCTCCCCTCAGGCGACCACCAGTTTATTCTCTGTATCTATGAGTTTGTTTCTGTTTTGTTTAGTTTGTTCATATGTCTTGTTTTTTGCAGTTCACATTTAAGTGAAATCATATGGTGTTTGTCTTTCTCGGTCTGACTTATTTCACTAGACCTTCTAGGTCTTCCCATGTTATTGCAAATGGCAAGATTTCATTATTTTTATGGCTAAGTAGTATTCCATTGTACGTATATACCACATCTTCTTTGTCCATTCATCTGTCAGTGGACGCGTGGGTTGCTTCCATGTCTTGGCTACTGTAAGTGATGCCGCAGTGAACATTGGGGTGCATGTATCTTTTTGAATTAGTGTTTCGTTTTCTTCAGGTAAATACACAGAAGTGAAATTGCTGAATCATACGGTAGTTCTATTTTTGATTTTTTGAGGACTCTCCATACTGTTTTCCAGGGTGACTGCACCAATTTACATTCCCACCAATAGTGCGCAAGGGTTCCCTTTCCTCCACACCCTCACCAATGCCTAAAATTTGTTGTCTTTTTGATGATGGCCATTCTGGCAGGTGTGGGGTGATATCTCATTGTAGTTTTGATGATTAGTGATGATTAGTGATGCTGAGCATATTTTCATGCTCCTGTTGTCCATCTCTATATCTTCCTTAGGAAAATATCTATTCAAGTCCTCTGCCCATTTTTTATTTTTATTTTTTTATTGTGGCATGGTTGGTTTGCAATGTTGTGTTGGTTTCTGGTGTACAGCAAAGTGACTCAGATAGATAGATAGATAGATAGATAGATGATAGATAAAGATATTCTTTTTCATATTCTTTTCCATTATAGTTTATTACATCGGTCCATTTGTTATCAGATTTTTTTTTGCCATTGACTTGTATGAGTTCTTTATATATTGTGGATATTAAGCCCTTATTGGATATATCATTTGCAAATATCTTCTCCCATTCAGTAGGTTGCCTTTTCGTTTTGTTGGTGGCTTCCTTCACTGTGCAAAAGCTTTTTAGTTTGACGTAGTCCCATTTGCTTATTTTCCTTTTGTTTCCCTTGCCTGAGGAGACAGGTCCAAAAAAAATATTGCTAAGACCAGTGTCAGAGAGCATACTGCTTACATTTTCTTCCAGGAATTTTATGGTTTCAGGTATTAAGTTTCATAATTTTTTGAGCCTCAGTTTCATTATCTGGAGAAAAAGAAATTACAATGGTTCTAAATCACAGAGTAATTGGAATGATTAAAATTTTCTGTATATACAAAGACTTCTAAGCAAATAGTCATAGCAGCATTATTCATAATAATCCAGAACTGGAAACAATCCAAATGACCTTCAGTTGCGGGAAAGGACAAACAAAGTGTTTCATATCCTCACAGTAGAATATTATTTGGCAATAAAAATGAATAAACTACTGATACATGGTACAACGTTGATGAACCATAGAAACATGCTAAGTGAAAGAAGCCAGATTCAACAGACCACATATTATATGAATCCATTGATATGTAATGTCCAGGAAAAGGGAAAGCCATAGACACAGAGAGTAAGGCAGTCTAGGGCTGCAAGCGGGAGTGAGATTGACTAAAAATGGGCATAAGAAAACATCTTGGGATAATGGAAATGTTCTAAAACTGGTTTGCGATGATGGCTGGACAACTTTATAAATTTACTGAAATCACTGAATTGTACATTTGTGATGAGTAAACATTATGATATGTAATTATACCTGAATAAAGTTATTTTTAAAGTGAAAAAAAAAAAAGAGGCTTAGAGAACTTTCACCTCAATCTTCAACTATCCCTTGACCATATGAAAAAGGAAGAAAATCCCACTGCCAGGACCCCCCCCGAGCTCTGCAGGGAGATCTCCCTGGCATCTCAAGTCAGCCAAGGAAAATGGCCACTGCCTCCCTGGACCTCCATCCTCAAGTCTGAAGCAGGCCCCCTGGGTGTCTGTGTGGGACAGAAGGGCTACTTCAGCCCTGCCTCCCCGAGGGGTGAGGACAGGGTGGCCCAACCTACTGGCCACGTCAAGCACAGCGGGCTGGGGGTGAATGACTTGAGCCTGGGAGGCTACACACAAAGGGATTCTTCATGATTCACAGCAACCGGGTAAATATTTAGAAAGAGAAGCTCTTTCCTTAGAGGGCCAGCATTTGTCTTCCTATTCTGACTGAAAGGATTTGGTCAGATAGGAATCTGTTACAATGGGAAGGGGAACAGGGAGCCGCAGGAGCCAGACCAACACTGCGGCCTAAATAATGGAGGTGACCCAGTGGCGTGGGGAGAGCTGCTGATCCAACAACAGGGTGAGGAGCCTCTGCCGGGATTCTCCAGGACACCCCCAGGGGGGCTTTGTACATGCCCTGCCTTCAGCTGTCCCATAGGGCTGGGAATGGTGCCCAGGACAATCTCCATGCATCTTTCTCTAGAAGCAAATATTCTCAAGGCTCCAGAGGACAGAGAGGGTCTGCGCCCACTCCTTAGGCATATCCCAAGCCCCTCTTCCAGCACACATAAAGTCTGTTTCCCAAAAGAGGCTCCAGGGTCCTCCCCTGGCAGCTGGCCAACAATTCTGGGTGGTTAAATTCCTCCCATTCCTAACTCTTCACCTCAAGATGTTCATGACCTGGTTCTCAGAGGGAAAACCTTTTAAGCCCCCTCATGATTAGAGGCCCTTAGGGTCTCTTCAGGGATGTAAAGATTTGTTTCAGAAATAAAGGATTAAGTTCCACCTGTCCGAGTTGATTGGGAAGACCAGGCTCTCCCTGTGCCTGCCTTGGCCTCTGCCTTGGTGGATACCAAGTCTAATGGTGACTGCTAGCAGTCCCCGCTCCAACTCAAAAAACGGAAACAATCCATATCTTGAAGCCTGAATCAGCCAAACCTAGTCATGTCTTGAAACAGACGTTCTTTTATCATAGCCTGACCCTGACTTACTGGTAAGAAATAGGGTGCTGGTGAGGCCTTCCCTGCCCCACAGATCTCCCAGCAGAGCTCCTGGCTACGGAGAATGAGGTCCAAGTCTTGGGTGGCCCATGGAAGACAGAGGTAAGCACTCAGTATAAACACCCTCGGCAGTCTTGGGCTGTCTCATGCAACGCTGTATGATCCCTGCTTTTCTGCTACTGGTGGCTCTCCATGCAAGCTGTGGTTTCTGATCTGATAAAGGTCCAGAACATCCATACTCTGCTTCTATGGGGCAGCATAAAAAGTGAGGAAACCAACATGATAGCAGGTGCAGACCACTCTCACCCCACCTGCCATTAGACAGTCATTCCAGTTCAGGGGCTAGGACACTTCTATCGCTACTTCCTGGCACTCTGGAATAACCCATTGGCCCTCCAGCTCAGAGAGTCACTGCCCAGTCTGCCAAAGGACATTTGTCTCATGTTGGGCCACCCTATATCCATTAGCCCATCAAAACAACACTTCAGTTTATTTTAGGGTTATTGTCACTAACCAGCTTGATACAGTGTGGGTGAAATGACAAATCCAGATGTATCTGGACGATACAGGGTCATCTACAGAGCCAGGCCAACATGTGCATAAGACCAGCCAGTGATCCCTCTGTAGACTCTGAGTCCTTAGCCAGTGGCGTAGATAGAGCATGCACTGCCCAGACCGTCCCTGAGTGTCCTATCTCTTGTCCGCTCCAAATCCCAGACCACTGCTGCAAGGGGTGGGTATTGGCTATAACAGATGTGCTCTCCGTCCCCAACATTAGTAGCACAAGGTGCACCCAGTAATCCCCCTCTGAAGAGGGCTGGACAGTGAAAATGGGGAGATGAGTGGCGGATGAAGCGAGGGAATTGGGATGAAAACTTTAGAGAGACAAATCACATCGGCTGGGCAGCCACTGGGGCAAGGGAATTGAAGTCACCAACATGTGCTGGCATTCATGTAAATAAGCCAGGACACATAGGCACCAAGTGGTGGCTTGATGTGAAAAAGACCAAAACCCACATGGCTTCTTTCATGGTCCTAGAAGCCTTTTAAACAACAGTCACAGCACCTTAGGTCAGCCAGCCTCTCCAAGGGTCAATACTCAGGCCCATCAACAAGTTTCCTAAACACCTATTCCATGCTGCTCACTGGCTTAGGTGCCTCACCACTGACCCCACCCCTGCCCCCAGGAACCGAGTTTTATCAGTCCCATGATCATACCATGAACGTACACATAGATGCAAACTGCAATGGCAGCAAAGAGCAAGGGAGGTGACCTGGTTGGCGTAGTGTGTATGGCCAGGAAAGATAGGAAAACATTTCAATCTTAGTTTCCCCTGACTTTTGCAGCCTCCTGAAGTGGCTCCACTTGGAAGTACTTGTGGCCTCACAGCCCCCTCTAGCCAAAGCTCCCTCCATTCTTGGCCCCAGGCATTCTTGGGAGCAGAGGGCACTTCCGAGGGCCTTCCCTGGGTTCCCAAGGCTGACTTCCTGACAGGTTAGGAAATGGACTCATTAGGATTTCATCCAGTTTTTCACCGCCCCCTCTCCCCACCCCCTGCTCCCATCTGTGTCACTAAATCAACACTGCCCTCTCTCTGGCCTAGTTAAGTGGTCCCTAATGAGGGGGAGCTCTGGCCTGCCTGCGTTCTGGCAGCCCACGGAACCCTGAAGCACCTGGCCGCCTGCACTGCTCACCTGCAGCCTTCTCAGATCAGGGTGAGCGGTGGGCACAGGGCGGCCCCCACCCAGACCCAACAGGGGCGGGAGGCCCAGCTCTGGATCTGTCAGTCACACCGGGTCCGCAGCTGCGCTCTCCGCGGCCCCAGCGCGCTGCTCCTCGGAGGGAGATAAACATCGAGAAATCCAATCCAGCGCGGCTTCAGAGATAAACAGATGTGCTGGCGGCCATCGGTCAGGAGATAACGCCCCCACCCCGCCCCACGCGCCCGCCCGGCCCCGCACCTGCCCAAGGCGACCCGGATGCGCCTCTTGGGAGGCACGGCTGCGTCCCCCCGAGCCGGGAGGAAAGGTCTCCAGTACCACGGCTGGGGGTGGAGTTAGAGAAGAAAGAAGTTGGGTTTGTAACTCATAACAGAGCCTAGCCTTTGGTGTCAACTGCCAGGGTTCGAATTCTGGCTCCGCCACTGTTTGACGAGAGATAGCAACTCTGAGCCTGGAAGTTCTCATCTGTAAGCTGGGATAATCGCCGGTACCACCTCACTGGGTTGGTACCTTTGACATTAAAGGAGGTCACACAAAGTAAGCCTCAGTAATTAGCGGTGGCCAACATTAGCCAGCCTATGATCCAGGTAAGCAGTCGTTGTGAGCCCTCTTTTTGGGCATTAAAGGGGCCCCAAGGTGTTTGAGGTGGTGGAAAGGACCGCGGCCACACTCAAGACTCCTGCTCCAAGAGATGAGCCGTTGGGTTACATCTGGAGCTGGGATCTACTACGTCCGTTCATGCCATGACCCATGTTAGGCACATAGGTCTGAAAACGACAGTTCAGGAGTGATACACCAAATGATGACAAGTGAAAGTGACATCATGGTGGGAGAAGGGAGTCGGGAAACAGAGAGGGCTGGAGTGGGGTTCCGTCAAAGGAGGGCTTCTCCTTCCCAAGCACCCAAGGCTCCAAAGTCTCTCACTCCTGGGCACGAGGGAGATTTCCCTGCCTAGATAACTCATTCACTCTGCAGACACCTGGGGAACATGTCTCAAAGGCCATATCCTGTGAGGAGTGAACTATGGCTCCTGACCTCATGGTAAAGCTTAGGGACTCATCCGGATCAGAGATGACTGCAGACTGTACATCTCCTGGCTTGCCCCTTACGCCCAGGGTTTCCCTATCCTTCAGTGAGGCAATCATTACCTCAGCAACTGGATTACAGGGACTTCCCTTGAGGTATGAAGGGCTGATGGATCTCTGGGGCTATATCTAATGTATAGTTTGATTTCTGTCCCTGAGGCTACCAGGCCGGAAGTTAGGTGAGGGTAAGCACCCCTTCTCCCACCTCCCCCCCAGAAACGCCGGCCTCAGCAAATGTGTAGTATGGAAGTAGTACACACAGCGCGAGGAAGAGGGTGAAAAAGGAAGGGGCCATTCCGGGCTCAGCCAACACGTGTGTCAGCCCTGCACTCAGCCGCCTAGCGCGCCCAGAGCACAGTTCGCGGGCTTTGCATGGGACGGAAGGGTCAGCCCCAGACTGGAGGCGTTGGCTGCTTAGCCACGTGCTGGGGACCAGCGGCAGAGCCCGCACCTAGGCTGGCGTCGTTTGGTGGCCCTCCTTACTCCGCCCGCCTGCGATCTGGAGATCCCGACAAGGTCTTCCGCAGGGTCAGGAAGCGCCGGAGCCTCTAGGGTCGCGAGGCCCACGCGGTCGCTCAGGACGCAGGGGTTCCGGGCGAGCCAAGGACTGCGCCGGCATGCCCGCGCGCTTCTGCTACCCAGGTGAGAAGGAAATGCCAGGCCGTGCGCTTGGCGGCTGGCCCTGGGTCTCCGAAGGAAGCTGAACGCCAGAGTCTCCGTCCGCACAGGGGCCGGCAGGGTGCACGCAGTTCTCACCTCCTCGCGGAGCGCACAAAGGGCGCGGCGACGCCACCGTGCGTACTAGTTAAAAGCTTTTGAGTCCCCTCGGAGCAGTGTGATGCCACTTTGTTCCCAAACGGCCCGAGCGCGCCCTTTCATGCTATTGTGCGCGCCGCGATTTAGCCCGGCCTTTGTGGGCCTGAAAGGACCGGCGGCCTTTCGGGAGCCGCATCCTCACGGCGCCGGCTTCGGCAGCATCGCGATCAGAACCACGCCTGAGGCGCGGCGTCCCCAGAGCCACTGCACCCTCTAGCCCGTCTTCCTTGCGCGGCAGCTGGGGTCGATGGCACAAGTCGCTGAACCAGAGCAGCCCTCAGCCTCCCGCTTCCGAAGGCTCTCGCCTCCTCCGCCCCCCTTCCAGCCAAAGCGAAAAAATGCGTGCAGACCTTTTACCTCTACTTGGAAGCAATTGGACTGGGTTTAAAGGGCTATTGAGGGCTGAAGAAGCAGCCTCTTTTTGAATAGCTTTGTGCGATGTTTGCAGAGACATTTGCATCTGTTTGCGCTTGGGGAAAAGGCCCTGAAGGCTCCGGAGCGAGAACGCCTGAGGATTGTTTTGTGTCGGCCTCCCCCGCCCCGCTTAGCTCCACGCAGGCTGCTGTCCTGTCCTGCGCCGAGCAGAGGCACGCAAAACCCGCCCGGTTCAAAGATTGGGCGCCCTCGCTCTCGGCCCACTTTTAAACAATTGCTGTTAACAATGCAATTTTAAGCAGAAAATCGTCTAACTAGATTAAATCCACATAACATTAAAAACCAGAGGGGAAAAAGTCCGCATGGGCATAGGAGTGCGGACGCCTAACAGGATAGAAAGTGTGAAATGCATGCAGAGGTGGAGCGACCGGCAGGTGCCCCTGCCTTCCTCTGACTGGACAGGGGCTGTACAGCTCGCCTAGCTCCAACCCCGACACCCCTTGAGAGGAAGGGGCTCCCGGGGGCGCAGGCGCGCGAGACTAGTCTCCCACCTTTAAGGACCCGGGGAAGGGTAGTGTGTGCCCGAAATCAGGCCCTCGGCTCCCCAGCATCCCCGCCTTTCCCCAATCCGCCCGCGCTGCCCGCCTCCCGCTGCAGGTCCTTCGATCTAACACCGGCTGCGCCCTCCCCCCCACCCCCCCACCAAGGGTGAGGGGCGCGGGCAAGGCTGGAGAAACCGGAACGCCCTCTCCACTCGCGAGACTGAGCAGACAGGCTCTTCAATGGAATCGAATGAAAGTCCGACCTTAGAAAGCCCCATTGCTATGGCAGCAGAGTTCCCTGAAAGCGACAAAGACCAGAGCCCCTCCCTCCCTTCTCGGCCCTGCCCTCCGCTCCCCTCCCCCCGCGCTGCCTAGAGCCACGCTCGCAGCGCGCTCGGATGGGTTAATCACTGTAAAAACAAAGAGATGAAAGGCTCTCCAATTGGAGAGCTCTCGGCGGCCTCTTCCCCAGCCTGCGGGAGAGGAGGGGGCCGCTCTGGCCGAGCTTCCCTGGCGAGGCTGCCCCTAGCCGGGTGGGAGCCACATCCCACCATCCCCAGGCGACGCCGCCCACACAATCTGGCGCCTCCCGAAGGGCCTGCGGAGGCTGGCGGAGGGGGACAGGCCGTCCCCCGCCACCCTTCGACCTGCAGCCACAACCCCACAAAACAGACGCACAAAACCTTGGGCTTTTTCACGGGCTCTAAGGATATGTTTGAAACTTGGGGGCCAAAAATCCCTAACTCTAAAATACAGAACAACAGCAAACCCCCAGCAGACTGATATTAATAAACATTTAATTAAGTGTCGGTGATACGACAACATTGTTAGTCAAGTGTAAATCAACTACAACTCGTGTAGCTCTATAAAAGTTAAATTTAATATAGGATCTGGAGGCATTTTTTATCTTTGATAGGACGTGGGGTGGGGCTCAGGGAGAATTTTTACAGGCTTAAATTAAAGGTTTCCTTCTAAACTCCCGCAGGGGAGCCAGGATGGACCCCAAAGCTGATAGGTCCCTATTTATTCTGTGACTGGGGTACCTGGCCTTGCCTTGCACCTCACCTCACCCCCACCCCCATCCTCTCAGGCAGACTGACCCAGACCCCTTCAGTGCAGCTGGAGACCCTGGAAGCAGGGCAGGGACTTGTCTGGTCACTTTGCCTATCAAAGACCAGGCAGGCATGAGCCTGTGGTCTCTGGCTGGTGGTCCTTCCTTCCACCCAGTTCTGAGTTTCGGCCCTTGGAGAGGATGGGGCAGTTTGGAGAAGGAGGGGCATAGAGAGACTAGTCTGCAGAGGCCTCAGGGTCCAGGGCTTCTGGAAGAGGAGGACTTCCCAGAGACTGGCTCTGAAGTATGAGGAGAAATCCCCTGGGCTCTTAGAGGAGGGGGGAGACTAGTGCTGGTCTTGGAGCACTGCTTCAAGGGACAGCTTGCAGTAACTCACTAGAGCTAATTGAAGGCTTTTTTTGTTTAAAGACTGTAGATCCAGGACCAGCCCAGCAACCAGCATCATCTAAGCCAAGTGTCATCCAGTCCCCTTGCTTTGTTATCAAATCCCCCAAGGCAAAAAGAACACCACCCACTACTCCCCACACTTATCACCCAACCCGATTCACTTCTTAAACCTCCTGATTTAGGTCAAGAATAACAGTAAGAAAAATCTCTTCCCTTTTCTGGGTCTCAGTATCCTCATAATAACAGTAACAGATTCCTGAAAAGTTTTGTGGACAGTGAATGGGGAGAGAAGTGGGCAAGAAAGGGCCACCTCTGGGCTGGGCGAGGCCCACTGGATGTCCCTGGAGGTGTCCCTGAGGATGCCTGGGGGTGGGCAGTGGCACTACCTTCATTTCACAGTTGGGACAGTGTGAGGTCACCCAGGATAAGACAGCTCTGCCATCCCCGGCCCTAGCACACAACCATTTGCCCTTTCTGGCAAGGCCTCCAGTGAGAGAAATGCCAGGGACGGAAGTTTCGTTCTTGGTGAGATTTGCTCCCAGCCTGACCCCTATATCTTCAATGAAGTAGAGTTTTCTACTCTCTTCCCATTTCTCTCTCTGGGGACTGCCATCTGTCCCTGATTGCCACATCCATCACTGCTGGGGAGGGGGGTTGATGAGCCCCACTGGGAGAGGGAACAGCATGGGCCCACCCCCACCCACTCGGTCTCAAAAGACTTCATCAGGGATGCTGCTCAATCCAGCCACTGGATCCACTTTCTCTGGTTCGTGTGCTGGGCTTTGCTGAGTCCTGGGACCCTCTTTGTGTCCTGGACGGAATACAGCCAGGAACCAAGCCATCAGAGTAACATCTCCTTCTGCCTTTAAAATCTGTTTTCACATCTCCTATTTCCTCTCCTGGGGATGCAGGCTTTCCTCATCTCTTCCCACCCTTCTCCAGAGAAGAATATAATGGGGATTAGGGTACAGTCTTCTGACTCTTGTGAAGCATCATGCCCAGGGCCCAAGGCCAGGGGAGCCTAGAACATGGAGCAGCCACACCCCTTCCCAGCCTCCTGCCCCAGCCCCTAGAATCTGGGAAGGCTCAGGTCCCCTCCTCTGGGAGAAGGTCAAGTGGGCTTCCCTTTCTATACCCCTCCCCACAGGACCAAGGAGACACTAGGATCCCTCTTCTCTGCCTGATCCCAAATCACTTTCTGAAATGGCTTGAGATCGCAGAGGAGGCCTATTTTACAGTCACGGGAGCTTTCGATTAAAAGCTCAGGCTCTGAATCCAAGACCTGGCTCAAACCCAGCCCCACCTCTGACCTCAGTGGGCTCATTTGTAAAATGGAGATAGTAGCAGCGCCCCTCTGTGGTGCTGTCCATAGGAGTAAATGCCATAAAAAGTATTTGTCACCTGCATTGGTGTAGCCACTCCACAAGTGTCAGCAATTATTAGCATTCACCATTGGGATTCTCATCCCCTCCTCCCACCCTGGGCTGGAAAGGGACTTTGCCAAGAACTTTGAACATCACCCCCAATGTGCCATCCTCTCTCCTTCTTGGTATTTTTTTCTTTTTCTTTTTTTTTTTTTTTTTTTTGCAGTACGCGGGCCTCTCACTGTTGCGGCCTCTCCCGCTGAGGAGCACAGGCTCCAGATGAGCAGGCTCAGCGTCCATGGCTCACGGGCCCAGCCGCTCCGCAGCACATGGGATCATCCCGGACCGGGCCACGAACCCGTGTCCCCTGCATCGGCAGGCGGACTCTCAACCACTGTGCCACCAGGGAAGCCCTCCTTGGTATTTTTATAGTGCTCTATGGAGGACTTATCATGTTGCAGACACTGCCTAAGTGCTTTCCCATGCTTACCTCATTGACACTTCATTATTACCCCAGTGTAGACATGGAGAGCACACAGAGCAGCCCAGAAAAACTGAGTGACCTGCCCAAGTTTCACAACCAGTGATGAGCCTGGGATTGGCCCCCAATCCTCCTGCCTCCAGATCCGTGCTGTGAAGCCCACCAGGCCCCTGGTCATCCCTGTGTCCAAAGCTGGTGTCCTACCTCAGGCCAGCTGCTTCCCTCCTACCCACCAAGATGGGAAAGGGCAGGCCTGGAGGAGCCTGAGGCCTGGACCCAAGCACCCTGGAGAGGAGGTGTGAGCACTCCTCGGAATGGGGACAGAAAGGCCCCTGAGGGGAGGGACCCATGGAGTCCTTTATCTTCGCTTCATTTCCTTCTCCTCTGTGTCTTGCCCCCAGGGCGCTCATCACAAGTGTGGCCTACTCGGTGCTTACTACAGTCCCCCACACCACCTCTGGGCCTGCACAGGTGGCAAGGATACAACCTTCCTGATAGGTACACCTTGGTGCTGTGCCTAACTGGTCAGAGGCAAGAATATCCCCACACCCCCACTGGAGGGACTTCTCTGTGTTCTCAGGACAAAGCAGCCCCCTAAAGCTTTGATCTCACCTCACTAGTGGGACCTAATGGACTCCGACCCCTCTGAATCAGAGCCATCCAGATGGGCAGGTGGGAGAGGCTGAGACTTAGCTTGGGGCTCATCTCCCTCATTTCTCCATCAGAGTCCAGCAGGGTCTACCTTGATCATCGAGATCCCCTGGAAAACATGTTATAGCCCCTGCAAGAATGCTGGTCAGGGCCAACCATCTCCCCTCTTACCCACCTTGCCTTGCCTAACTTCCTCTCACTGCCTAAGAGCAGAAATTACATTTAAGGACTCAAATGTTTCAAGACAATGAACCATCTGCCGTTGACTGTCAATCAAGTCCAAGCTCCTTATTGGAAAGATGGGGAAAGGGAGGGCCAAAGAGGCAGTGACTTGTCCAAAATCAGAGCCAGAGAGTTAATAATGAGAAGCTGGGCTATGGACCATCCACACCAGGAAGATGGTGCTTCATTGGTAAATAAATGGTCATTCCCTGCAGGCCTACCTCTGCTCTAGGTTTCAGGAAAATACTGGTGAGATACTTGTCTCAGGGCTGATGGGTGACCTTCTAGGGTGAAGGCTTAACCCCTCTTAACCTTTGATCTCTGGCCATCAGTCCCCTCTTGGCCTCAACTCCTTCTCCCAGGCTAAGTGAGTACAAATCTGGCATCAGTCTCCACGGGGGCCACCTGGGGGGACAGAGAGGCCAAGAGGCCCAGTAGGGACAGAGCCCCTTTAAGCCGATCAGCCTTGCCCCAGTGAAGGGAACCCCGGAGGGAGAAAGGCAGCCATCCCCAGTAGGATAATTGCTGCAGGAGGGAAGAGCTGGCCCAGGCCCAGTCTCCCATGAGGACCGCTCTGTCCACATTCCCCAGACCAAAGCCCACTGCTGGGATGTGCAAAATGCTCCCAGGACTCGGGGGAAAGAAGCTGGGTTTAAAAATCCCAAAGGCCTATACCAGATTCCTCCAGGAGAGCTCCAGGCTGAAGAGGGCTCCGCAGAGCTAGGGACTCTTAGCCTACTTGAAAGAACAAACAACTTTCAAGTGCTCTCTGGAGCACCTATTTCATTGCGAACTCTTGTTATGCTAATGAAAGATCCTTCTTCTCTATTCATTAGAGCACATCTCCAAAAGACCTCCTTGCAGCTACTGTGTGTCCACGTGCTTTTGTATGTGAGTGTCTTAAGAGTCAAATGGGGGCTCCAGAAAGCAGGGCTTGTGCGTCTCGTACCCCCGTCAGTATTTGCCTGAATTACACAGGACGGGAAAGGACGATCACCAACACCTCACCTATTTAGAAGTCACTTCAAAGAAATTGGCCCTTTCTGGGAGCAGCACTGAGAAGCAGCCAGCAGGGAAAAAAGTGTCCAGGCTGCACAGGGTATGTTGCCAAACTATACCTGGGACCTGGTGGATCGCAGAGTGAGCCTGGGAGTCAAACAGACCCCCGGTTCCAGTCTTGGTGCTGCACTCACAAGGTAGGATACCTAACCCTGCTCTGGACTCTGCTTCCTCGCCTGTCAAATGGTGAGGATTCTTGTAGAGGCTAGGTGCTTGCGAAAGCATTTGGCACGGGGTCTGCACGCAGCAAGCAAGCCCTCAGGAGTGGTCCCCACTGTGGTGGGTATTGCCCTGGTCCCTGGCTCAGCACACAGCCAGAGACACGAACCCAGGATGGGCAGGTTTGGATGAAGACTTTGGAAAGGAGGCCCCTGGCTATTTATTGGATGTGTGGCTGGCTCTTGGTGACCAATTTGGATAAGCGCTCAGGCATGCTTGATAGATTTTCTTTTTGGAAAAGTTAAACTGTTTTTTTTTTTTTATCTGAATGGAATGCCCGATAGGGGCAACTCCTCAGAAAATTTAAGAGTGCAGAGTAGATTCCTTACTTTCCTCTGGACGTGGCAGTGCTCTATCACTTACCATGCATGCCCATGGATGAGTGACTTGGTGCTAAGAACTGAATTGTGTCAACCCCACCCCCAAGATTCATATGTCCCAAGATTCATATGTTAGAGCTCTAACCTCCAACGTGACTGTATCTGGAGATAGGGCTTTTAGGAGGTAATTAAGGTTAAGTGAGGTCATAAGGGTGGGGTTCTACTCCGATGGGCTTGGTGGCCTTATCAGAGGAGGAGAGAATAATATCTCTGTCTCTCTCTCTGCCATGTGATGACCCAGCCAGAAGGCAGCTGTCTGCAAGCCAGGAAAAGAGCTCTTGCTAGGACCTGACCATGCCAACACCCTAATCTCAGACCTCCAGCTTCCAGAATTGTGAGAAAATAAACTTCTGTTGCATAAGCCTCCCAGTCAAGGATATTTTGTATGGCAGCCTGTGTTGGCTAATACACTTGGCCTCTCCATGCCTCAGTCTCTTCATCTGTAAAGTGGGGATAGTAATAATACCTTCTTCACTGAGTTGTTGGACACATTAAAGGAGCTTAGCCTGGTACCAGGCACCATGGTAAAGGCTCATACTTGTCATCTATCACCATCATGATCATCCTTCCATAATGAAATGCGTCATGCTCACTATAAATTTAGACAACCCTGGCGCAGACCCCATACGAAGCAGCAGTCTAGAGAAGCAGGACCTCTCAGGCATCTGGGATTATAAATGGCCTCCTGGAAGAGAAGAACATAAAATCATTTTTCTAGTGGCTTTGTTGGCCCACCCCCTCCCTTGCTCTTAGGGGTGGGGAGGGATCAGATTGGAATAAGAGATGGGTAGCCAGCAGGAGGAAACAGCTGTAAGCTGGGGCTCACCTGTGCCCCCTTCTCTCCCCCGCCTTACCTCAGCCCATTCTGGGGCCACACAGGGGCAGGATACTCACACAGAGCAAGGAAAGGGCTGTTGCCTTGGGGAAGAGAAAGCCCTCAAGAGCAGGCCACTGATCTCAAAGGAAAATAATGGGATTTTCTGGGATTCACACTGATCCCCATAGGAGAAAAGCTTCTATTTGCCTTTTTTTAAGCCGCCAAACAAGAAACTAAAGCCTCTTTCAGCCCTGAGTCAGGGCTGTCCTTTCTGAAGTCCTTATTATCCCTGGGGCACCGGCAGAGCAGGCCCCAGCGCCCAGTCCACCATGCAGGGAGCTTTCCGCCAGGCAGAGGCCTGCCCGGTCTCCTAGCGACCCACACCCCACTGGATCGCAGGCACTGGCACCTTGACCCACAGTGCATGACTGTGGCCTGGAGCAGGCCTGGCTCCTGTCCTTGATCTGCCCAGGGACGTGTTTCCATATCTAGGAGCAAACACGTGAAGCAATAGTTCTCTAAGCTGCCAGATGCCACACACACATCCCTCACCCCAGCTACCTGACAACGATGACAAGGATGATAACAGTCACCGTAATAACAGAGCGGCTAGTTCTTGATTAGCGTGATGCTCCAACCACCTTACCTCGGAAGATCTCAATGCCTGGTAGGACGACCAGGCTTCACGCCAAATTGCTTGCTCACAGCTCCAGGCCTGCCTAAGTGATTCCAGTGACCTTCACCTCTTGCCACGTGAGTTGTCCCCCTCATCGCCACACTCTAGATGGGGTCATTGTCTGTGACGGCTCCACCTCTGAACCTCACTCATACATTCACACACACTCATGCCCACATACTCACACACTGCCACAAACACACACACAACCCAAACTCAGTCTCCGGCCTTCTCTCTGGCCAGCTCCTGTACCCTCCCTTCCCTGGACGCTCTTCCACCCCCACTGCTCTCTACACCGCTGGCTAACTTCCTCATATTCAACCAAGTGAACCCAGTCTCCCCCTCCCCACTCCAGCCTGGTCCTCTTCCGCCCACCTCTCACCACGCCGAGAACCTCAAAGGCCTCCTCCTCTCCTCCCTCTTCCTCTCCCTCTCATCTTCCCTTGTAGATTTGACTTCCTCAGCATTTCAGCTTAGAAACTGAACTACATTCCGTGCAGTTCAGACCCCACACTGCACTTGGAGATAAAGCCAAAATGCCATTTTTTGAGGTGCACAGGCACACGACTTGAGACTTTCTATCTTTCTAGCACCAGCTCCTGACTTTGCCCTCCAGGTACACACACACACACACACACCTGTGCACACAAGCGTAAGTATGCATTCAGTCCCCTCTGTCTGGAAGGTCCTTCCCCCTCCTCTGACAATGGCCAGCCCCAGTTCATCTTTTAAGACACCTCAGGTGCCACCCTCTCCAAGAAACCTCTCCAATCCCCACCACCACCTCCTTGTGTCATGTGTCTGTGGTAGAGACTGCCAGGTGTCTTTTCTTCTCCCACAGTAACAGAATTTTTAGCTCGGTAAATAGTCGAGAGAAAAACTACATTTCCCAGCCTCCGTTGCAGCTAGATGTGTCATGTGACTAAGTTCTGGCCAATGGAATGTAGGCAAAAGTGACACATGCCAGCCTCCAGGAACCTTTTTTAAGAGAGCACTGGAGTATGCCCTTTGCCTCTTCATCTCTTCTTGCATCCTGCTACCTGGAACAGTACTACCCTCTTAGATAAAGATATGAAAGCCACAGGCTAGGAATGAAAGGAACCTGGTTCCTGAGGGTTTAATGGAGCAGAGCTGCCACATTAGTCATGGATGGAAAACCTAGGGAGAAAAATAAACTTTTACCTTGTTTAAGCAACTCTTGCTTTGGGTTTTGTGTCCCTCCACATAGTGTCTTTTTATGGTGCTCACCTGATATCACAGGCCTGTTTCTATCACTGTATCCAATACATTGTGATACAGTCACCTTTCATGGGTCCCCCGGCCACCACTAGACACTGAGCTGCCTGAGGCCAGGGGTTGCATCTAAGGTAACACTGTATCCCCACACTCCACAGCATGGTAGGCATGCAATAATGAGTGGATGAGCAAATGAATACATGACGATTAGACAGGCAGATGTGGAATGAAAGCCTTGCCTAGGGAAGGTAACTGCTCAGTGCAATAGTACAGAGGAACTGCTTCTAGCCTCAGTTTACACGCCAGCTCAGATCTGCCCACTTGCCTTGCTTTCTGGCTTGCCTTGTCCTGATGGCTGTTTCTGGTGCCTCCTGTCACTCACAGCATGGCCAGACCTCACCCCTTATCCAGGGACTTCCCACCCAGGCACACTAACCAGGGCATTCCCCCAGGCCTGTGAGGTTGCAGGCTACAGGTGGGCACACAGGGAAAGCTGCTGCTGTGTGCCTGCTCACCAGCTCACCCAGCATGTCCACCCCAAATGCAGACGTCACTGCTGCTGTCTTGGGATGTGGCTTCCTTGGTGACTGCTGGAGGGCCAGGTAGCACAGCTCAGAAGGACACAGGAATTGATGCTCTGAACTCCCATGAATGAGACAGAAGCCAGCGGACAAATTCTTCTTCTCCTTTCCTCCTCAGGACTGTTTGAATACCCAGTAGCCTCATACAGCCTCTCTGAAGATGTCTGGCAAGACCAAGAAGCCAGCTGTGCTGGGAACATGCCATGGCCAGCTCACAACGCTCTTCCTTATATTTGTTCTCCCTCCTTCTCGCTCTCACTCCCTTTTCCCCTTAGTCCTGCTTTCCCGGGATTGAACTCAGGAAATGTCAGCACTTGAGTTTTGTGCTCTATTTTCTAAGGATACCCATAGGTATCATGCTTGGGGACAGTGAGGGATCTGGTGTGGTCAGAAAGCAGAGGAGTGATGTGCTATGACGTTGGCAAAGTCAGTTGGTACTGGGTGAGGCACTCAGCAGAGACTGGTTGCCAGGCCAGGAGTCTGCTTCTTTTTGAAGCCACTTGGGTACCACGAGGACCATGACAACCATCACTAGGTAGATGTCTGTATTGTCCCTACCACAACCTGGCCAGAAGCTTCCCTTACCTCCTCTCCTGCCATGAAGCCAAAAACTTTCATGATGCACAAGTGTGGGCAGAGAAGACTGGATATGCCACAAACAAGCATTCCCTTTGGCCTACCATTTCACTTTTAAGAAAATATGCTACAGGTCTATCCTCATATGTGTGCAAAGTTGAACATATAAGAGATTCAAGCCAGGCCAATTAGATTCTATTCCAGGACCTTTGCTGGAATTAATGAGAAATTAACAACCTCTTTTTCCTGGGAAGGTTTAGCTCATAGGATATAAGCCTGGAATAGATGGTGGCTGTCTTGCCTTCATCTGGGGAGAGCCTGTCTGAGAACAAAATCATACAGAGAGGAGCAAAGACAAGAAAGAGAGAGAGAGAGAGAGTGAGTGAGTGAGGGGGGGGGGAGAGAGTGAAGCGGGGGGGGGGGGGAGGGAGAGGGAGGGAGAGAGAGACAGAGAGGGAGAGAGAGAGAGAGATGGCTGCAGAGGAGCACCAGGATTCTGCTGTTGAAGTCGAAGCCATACTTAGACTTTTCAGCTACGTGCACTAATACATTCCCCTTTGTAATGAAGCCAGTTTGCATTAGGTCTCTATCATTTGCAAATAAAAATGCACTCACCAGTCCACTGCATAAGGATGTTTATGGTGGTATTGCTGTAATAGGGCAACAGTGGCACTATGTAAATGCCCCTCCCAGTACCTTAAATAAACTGAAGTATGTGCACATAACAGGACTATGCAGCCATCACTACGGACCATGTGATGGTCAGAGGGGGATGGTGGGAAGGCCTCTGCAGACCTCCATTAACCCTTTCAGGGCAGGATTAGCTCGAGCTGGCCCCTCCCCCCACAGATGCTTTCATCCCACTCGTTTCGGGGACAAT
The DNA here is from genome assembly GCF_059928025.1 of Delphinapterus leucas. Classification (NCBI taxonomy): domain Eukaryota; kingdom Metazoa; phylum Chordata; class Mammalia; order Artiodactyla; family Monodontidae; genus Delphinapterus; species Delphinapterus leucas. The sequence goes on along the minus strand of NC_143131.1, from coordinate 114,158,240 downwards.
GTCTGCTGCCCCCACCCCCAACCCGCCTTCAGCCCCAACTTGGTGATGACCCCTGAATGCTTGGAAACCCCAACCTTCTGCTCCCAAGGCATGCCTTCCCAGGAAGCCCAGCGTGGCCAGGCTGAAAGCCCAGGTTTAGCATCTGAGATCTGTGGATTCAAACCCTAGGTCCGTCACTTTCTGCATCTGTTCATTCATTAAGCGTTAATTGAGTGCCTACTGTGTGCCAGGCAGTGTGCAAAGACCTGGGAATAAAGCAGTGAGGAAAAACAGCACAGGCCCTGCCCTCATGGAGCTTAGAGTCTGGTGGGGAGAGAGATTTTTTTAACAGACTGCATGGATTTTTTGGTGAATGTCTTACTAGTACAAGGGCCACAAAAGAGAGGTACAAGTGCTGACACTGTTGTGGGTGGTGGAATTCTGACCTGGTCAAGGGGACAGGCTACTTGGAGGAAGGATGTGTGGGAGCCCATCTGGGAAGAGTGGAGCAAAAGATGTTCTACTCAACAGGAACGGTATGTGCAAATGTCCTGTGGTTCAGGGGAAAGCGTGCCATACTAGGGGCTGAAAAGAAGGCCAGTGTGTTTCTAGTGCAGAAAATATGAGAGAGAGTGAGGTGAGAGATGACATTGGACACGTCGGAGGGACCAGGGCCATGGAGAGCCACTGGGGTAGGGGGAAGGCAAGGCAGGGTTGCCCAAGATCAGCTTTTGTTTTCAAAAGACCATTCTGGCTGTGGACAATGTAGGTATGCAGCCAGCAAAAGCCACACACCTCAGAACCTCAGGCTTCTGCTCCATTAAATAGTAATGGTCCTATTCCTGCCTTTGAGGTCATTGAGAGGGTTACATGAGCTCCTGTGTGAAGCATTTAGCACAGTGCAGGGCCCACAGTAACAGCCCAACCAATGAGAGCTGCTGGCATTGGGGACTGAGGCTGTCCTGGGTTCCTGGGGTGGGCGGGTAGCAAGACTGAGAAGTGGGTCCTGCTCACAGGGTCTCCAATTCCTCATTTTATTGAGTGGGACCAAATGATCCCCAGAGGGCAGATGCTGCTGCCATGGCTTCTCCAGGGAAGGGACTGGAAGCTTTCACTGAAAAGCAAGTCCCAGAGATGAGGACATGGGTCAGAAGCTATGACCCACAGGAAGGCCAGGAAGGAAGGGAAGGAGGGAGAGGCTGGGAGGGCAGAGGGCGTATGGGGCCTTGGTCTCTCTGGAGAGGACTGGCCTCCTGTGGAGATACAGTTCACACAAGCCTCAATTCAGGCGCAGGTAGGGCAGGGCTGTTACCATTTTGCAAACAAGGAAACTGAGGCCAGGAAGATGAAGTCACTTACTCAGAACCACTTAGCTGGTGAGTGGCCAGGGCAAGCTGTGAGCCCAGACTGCTTACTTCCAGAGCCTACAACCACTGAGCCAGATTCACACCAGCAAGGAGTGGCAGCTGTCCCCAGGGAGGACCAAAGAGGCTAAGCGGGAAAGGGGTGGGGGACAAAAGGACCAGGCTGACCCCACACCTGCCTACACTGTCCTTCTCAAGGCCTGACTGCTCAGCTGGCCTGGGTGCCTGGGCAAGCGTATCCTTTCAATTCCTTCTCTCCCCAGCCCATGTCGTTCTGCAGGAAGCCCTGCTCCTGACACCTGACAGAACAGAAGGCTTCTGGGAGGTGGTGTCAGCGGTGCTGAGCCTTGAAGGTTGGGCATGAGTCAGCAAGGGCATTCCAGGTGGAGGCACATCAGATCAAAGGGCTGGAGGCAGGTATGGGAGTTGCACAGCAGGACTGAGAGCAGCCTGGCTCAGCAGAGATGAAGGGAGGGCAGGAGAGGGGGTGCTGGGAGATGCTCTTGGTGCCAGTTCCTGGGGGACCTTGTGCCGCAAGCTAAGGAGCTGATGGTTCATCTCATAGAAGATGGTGCATGAGCAGAAGACTCATAGGATAAAGGTGCCTCCTTATCATCTAGATGGGCTGGGGCAGGGGGAAGCAGAAACCAGGTCATTGCCTTGGAGGCCCATGGGGGCAGGTGCTTGCCTGGCAGCTGGAGGGCGGAGGTGACCAGGGGGGTTCCGAAGGCTTTGGTCCTGGTCCGTCCCCCTCTCAGCAAAGGCAGCTCCAAGGCCCGATTCTGAACCAGCTAGCTGCCCCGCTGATGGCTTGTGACCCCTCTCCCCCTGTAAGGGTAATCAGTTTAGAACGGTAGCAAATGAAGGCTCCCAAACTGCAGGGCCCTCACTCTGCAGCTACAGATGAACACGTCCATTAAAAGCCAGCCAAGCCAGACCTGACATCCACACTCTCACTGGGTGAGGATTTCATTAAGACATGGTGGGGAGGTGGCAGGGGAGGGGGTGACTTTGGGAGGCCCCACCTTGAGCTGATCAACCTCTAGGTCAGCCTATTGTTTCCAGCTCAGACCAGGGGCTTGAGACCACCGAGCACACTGGAAGCAGCAGGGTTTCTCAAGGTGTAACAGAATCCCTTCAAAGGGGGAGGCTGGCTTGCCAAAAATGCCCACTTCAGTGCCACTCTTAGAGGTGGACCCAGAGGTCGGCATTTTTACACATTCCAAGGGTAGGTGCAGATGCCCACGGATGTGTGAGAACTACTGCTTTGGTAGGTTGTGAAAGCAGTGTAGTGGACAAGATGATCGGCATTTTTAACAATGGAATGAAATGGAATATAACATCAGAATAGAACATACCGGAGGGCGTTGCATAGAGGAGGAAGAAGTATTATTTTGTGAAACTTTTGCTTTAGTAATATATCTGTGTGCGTTGGGTTGCTATGGAAAAAAATATATATATATACACACACACATACAGTTGACCCTTGTACAACACAGGTTTGAACTGTGTGGGTCCACTTCTATGTGGGTTTTTTAAAATAAACACCTACTACAGTACTATACAATCCGAGGTTGGTTGAATCCTCAGAACCTTGGATACAGAGGGCTGACTGTAAAGTTATACGTGGATTTTCGACTGCCCAGGGTCAGCACCCCTAAGCCCCACGTTGTTCAAGGGTCAGCTGTATATATATTTTACTGTGAGTTTCGGTTAAAAAAGAGAGTTTGAAAACCTCACACCCACAGCTCTTCAGCAACAAAGAGGCGCCAGTGCCCGATTCACAGATGTGCCCAGCGGTGAGGCCTCACCACAGCGGTTCCTCCAAGGCTGCTGATCTGAAGCATCCTGCCCACTGGCAGCCTCCCCTCCCCTGGAAGTCATCTGCACACAGCTGGGAGGGAGCTGCTCCTGGAGGCGATGGCCCCATTCGGGGCCCAGGCTGGGGCAGGTGTCGGAAGGGGGACCCCAAAAGAGACTGGAGCTGGGGTTTGTACTGAATGCAAACACAGGTCCCCCTTGTCCACTTCCCAGCCAGCCTCTAAGTCTGGGGCAACACCAAGAGGTCAGCAGCCACACATCCGTACCTTCCAGAGCCCACTGCTTGCTTGGGAGAGAGACAAGTCAGCTCAGGAAAGGGCCTGAGCACGTCACAAGGTGCAGAGCGGAGGGAGGAATGGATGAAGGGAAGGCCTGGGCTGTGCAGGAGGGTGGGTGGGCAGGCAGGCTGCCTTCCCTGTGCCACATTCCCCAGGCCTTGCAAGGCCGCCCATCCCTGCCCTCTCTGCCTTGGAAATCCCTTTGAGCTCGAGAGGGCAGATGGGGGTCAGAAAGTGATGAGCCCCGGCCCCAGCCTCGTTTGAAATCGAAGCATCCTGGGCCAGGGGCGAGGCCTGCGAGGTGGGGTCACCACCTCCAGGGCAGCGGCATCCTCTGGCCTGGGCCAGCCCGTTGCTAGGGCCCCTCTTCCGAGGCATCAGGTTATAGGGCCGCGTGGAGCAGCCCATCTGCCGGCTAACTTCTCACTTTCCTCCCTAAGGCTGCCTGTGACCCGGCTCCCCAGGCTCTGGCCCGTGTGTAAAGTGGCGGGGGGCCTTTATTCCCACCGAGCCCCTTCTCAGCAGCTCGGCAGCCAAACTGCTCTTGGATTACATTTTGATGAGTTTTCAATTTAGGCCCGCAGACAAGGGAAGGGAGGGGATGGGGGTGACGGGGTGGAGGCGGACGGGGGCGGGCAGGGGAGCCGGCGGAATAAATGCAACAGATGGGTCCAATTGTGCTTCCCAGGCAAATGAAGGAAGACATCTGTAGCTCCCGAATACTGGTGGTCTGAAACGCAATTAGCCCTCTGTGAAAGGGGCCCCTCGCAGCCCCCTTGGCCAATCCCCTCCGAGGCACTGCTCACGTTACAATGGCCTTGACCACAATCCATTGAGCAGAAAAAGGAAAAAAAGAAAAGAAAGAAAGAAAGAAAGATTAATCCAGGGGTTGCTGGGCGGTGTGGTTGCAAGGAGAGTTGCTATGCTGGAAAGGGAAGGTTACTTACATTTCTGCTTTTCTCTTTCTTGCTTCTCAATATATTTACCACAGGTTCTTATTAAAGAGAAGGCGGGAGGGGAGTGTCTTAATTTTGGGCTTGGGGAGGCTATGTGGGCTCACATCTTGAGTGGTAATGAATCTGCAAAATTGCTCAGAAACCTCAATTTTCGACTGACTTGTTTGGAAAATAAGGAATGAAGACACGAGTCCCTGTGGCTGAGAGGGTGTCCCACCTCCCACCCCCCTGAGGGGTGAGAAAGTTGTTGTGTGATAAGACCTTCTGCCCTAGATCATTATAATGGCTGCTGTGAGTTCCAGGGACCTGTGCTGCACAGTTGGACACGTGAGTTCCGCCTGGCTCATCTGAGGACCTACCTCTTTCCCACTCTCGGGAGCCCAACTGGAGAGCTGGGACAGGATCAGGGCCTCCTTTGTTGGTGCATTTACATGATTGGTGCTGCCTGGCAAAAAAAGGGGGAGAAGCCCAGTACAATGGTGCTCCAGGGCTCAGAGCCCCTTTAAATTACCCTCTTGGCTTTGTTCCCCTGGCTCTCTGATGGCGATCAGTGCGGTAGCAGCTCTGCCCAAGAAGGTGAAAGGAAGTCCACATTCTGGAGACCCGCACCCCCCCCTTGGGTGTCTGTCGCCTGCGCCCAGTTAGAGCCATCAGGTGACAAGCCTGGGACACAGGCGCCCCTCCAGGACACGCACTCAGCAGCTCAGCGCTGCCCTTATGGATAAGAACCTCTACAGACCACAGGCTAAGTGGGCATGCTCCTGTTTTTTTGTTTTGTTCTATTGTGGTAAAATATACATAAGATTTACCACCTTTAAGTGTACAGCGCAATGGCATTAAGTACATGCTACTGTTGAGCAATCATCACCACCAACCATCTCTAGATCTCTGTCATTATCCCAAATAGAAACTCTCTGTACCACCCCCTTTCTCCCTCCCCCCAGCCCCTGGCAGCCACCCTTCTACTTTCTGTCTCTATGAATTTGACCACTCTTGGTACCTCATCCAAATGAAAGCATCCAGTATTTGTCCTTTTTGACTGGTTTATTTCATTTACCATAAGGTCCTCAAGGTTCATGTTCATGTTGTAGCATATGTCAGAACTTCCTTCCTTTCTAAGGCTGAATAATATTCTATTGCGTGTGTCCACATCGTATTTTATCTTTTCATCTGTTGGTGGACATTTGGGTTGTTTCCACCTTTTGGCTATTGTGAAAAATGCTGCTATGAACACGGGTGACAAGTATCTGTTTGAATTCCTGCTGTCAATTCTTTTGGGTATATACCCAGAAGTGGAATTGCTGGATCACATGGTGATTCTATTTTTAATTTTGTTTTGTTTTCCTTTTGTTTGTTTTTCCTTCTTACTCCAAAAAGGAGGCTCCAGAGAAATGAAATATCAGTTCAGTCCCAGGAAGATGCAGTTTAAAGACCATCCTGATGATGACGTCTAATAGCCTTAGGAAATGATGCCTGGCTTCATGTTAAATTCAAGCCCCGGGTGTTTTCGTTTGCTTTAAAAATCATGTGTGATCCAGGCCCCAGGGTTCTCTGCAGAACTGGCCAGTTATCGAAGCTGGATTGGGGCCGGCTCAGGGCTTCATCAAGGCCTGCTGACTCCAGACCCTTTCTCTTCCCAGGTCAGGCTAAAGATGTATTAATCATTCAGCAGTTTGGAGGTTTTTGTTGTTGTTGTTGTTGTTGTTGATTTTTGGCTGCGTGGCTCAGCATAGCATGCAGGATCTTAGTTCCCCAACCAGGGATCGAACCTTCGCCCCCTGCAGTGGAAGCGCGGAGTCCTAACCATTGGACCACCAGGGAGGTCCTGTTGTTGTTATCATTATTCTCATGTGTGTTTAGACAAAGTACTAGATATTTGGACTTAATTTTTTGAAGCTTCACTAGCCAAGTGCTCTAAGATTCAGGAATTTCCTAATTAGTCAGCATCTGGTGCATTTTGGTTAATCAGGGAAGCCAGGCTGAAATGCGTTGTCTGTGCTTGTGTGACTATGTTCCTGAGAGTTCCCAGTGTTTCTCCCATGGGCATATATGTCTTTCCCATTCCTAAATCCCTGTAGTGGCAAAGAAGCAGTTTGAAAAAGTAGGGACCACCCATCCCTGATTTCCTTGGATGACCTTGATTTCACATACTATATTCCATATGTCATTCCCATGAACCTTCTGCCCAGTCCAGAAATCCTAGTGTTACATCATCCAAACTCTCTCTCCTATCCTGGAGATAGGACAAAAATTTTATGTTGAGCCACAATCCCCAGAGTTTGTAAAAGGAAGTTGCTGGACCTAAAACTCTGAGAATCACGAGAGCCTGAGGGATGTGAGGGAACGGCCCTCTCTCAGGAATCTTTTCCCAACTCTGAGCCAGTTCCTCCAACAAGGGCATGAAAATCCCCAAACAAGTTCTGTCTCAGGACATCTTGGAACAGGTCAGTCAAGCCACACGATTGCCTATGCTCAGGGCTTGGCACTGAGCTCCCTTCCAAGTGCCAACTGTCCCTACCAAATGACCTGGTCCTTCCCCCCACGCCCCAGCAAGGCTAAGCTCTCTATTAGAAATGACACCCTGACCCGACCCAAGTCAGAGGTAAGGATCCAGCGGGATTTGCTGATGAGGCCAGTGTTCTGGAGGGAAAAGGCAGAGCTGTGTACCTAACACACTTCACCTGAGGTCATGCACGTGGGGTCATTTCTGCAGGAATCCCCAGGGCTGGTTCTGGAGTATCCCTCACAGAAACGGCAGCCCAGGTCTTGCCCACAGCTAGGACTGGCCAGGAGAAAAGGGAGCCCTGACCAGATACAGCCATCCTCTCTCCACGAGTGGGCCGCACCCCTGGTCCTCACCATGGGAATCGTTCACCCACTCACCTGGAACAAGACCCCACCTCCAGGCACAAGCTGGCTTTGCTTAGCACCAGCGTCTAGAATTGTGTATGTTGTAATTTAGATACAAGGAGCCCTATGTGCAGGCTCTCAGCTCACGCGTCTCCCGCACTTTCAGTCTCAGGAGGCACTTTGAGATGCAGCCCCCAATTGAAACTGCAACCCCTCAGAGAGCCCGGGAGGACGGTCAACACTCTTACTCCATTCATCCAGTACTTCCCTTTATCAAGGTCATACAATATGCCAGACTCAGTTGGAGGCACTGAAGATTGAGCAGTGAACAAAGCAAGACAAGGGACCTCCCCTCAAAGAGCTTACCCTCCCGGGGCTTCCCTGGTGGCGCAGTGGTTGAGAGTCTGCCTGCTAATGCAGGGAACACGGGTTCGAGCCCTGGTCTGGGAGGATCCCACGTGCCGCGGAGTAACTGGGCCCGTGAGCCACAACTACTGAGCCTGCGCGCGTCTGGAGCCTGTGCTCCGCAACAAGAGAGGCCGCGATAGTGAGAGGCCCACGCACCGCGATGAAGAGTGGCCCCTGCTTGCCACAACTAGAGAAAGCCCTCGCACAGAAACGAAGACCCAACACAGCCAAAAATAAATAAATTAATTAAAAAAAAAAAAAAAGAGCTTACCCTCCCTTCAGAGGGCAAAGAGTCAGTAAGCAATTAAATATCTAATAGGACTGTCAGGCCATGTTGTGCAGAAAAATGAAGCAGGGTGTGGTAGAGACTTCTGGCGCTCAGCCACTACCACCCTTCTCTCTTTCAGGGAACTGGGCACAGGAGAGGCTCACATTCCCCCTCCCCTTGCAGTTGGGTGGAGCCATGAAACTAGTACTGGCCAATGAGCTGAGTGGAAGCCATATATGCCACTTCCGGGCTGCAGCATTTAATTGCTAGTTCAAGGCTTTATAGCCCTCCTTTCCTCTGTTATGGCGACCCACAATGCTGCAGTCAGCCTATTCCCTGAGGGACGATGAGTTATGATCACCACGGAGCCTAGACCAACCATCCTTATTAAAACACAATCAGTGGTTCTCATATGTTTTGGTCTCTCAAAAATTTATTCAGAACCCCAGAGAGCTTTTGTTTATGTGAATTTCATCTATTGATGCTTGCCTTTTTAGAAATAAAAAAAGAAATATTTAATTCATTCTAAAGTAACAATAATAGAGGAGGGACTAAGATGGAGATCTTGGAGGCTCCTGGACTTCCCTCCTCCCGTGGACACACAAAATGTAGAGCTGCGCACGGAGCAATTTCCCCTGAGAGAAATCCAGAAACTAGATGAGTGACTACTACACATAGACTGAATGACAAAATAACCACATAGAAATGGGTAGGAAAGACTTAGACGCACACTCACCATAAACCCCACTCCCAGCAGAGTGCCATACAACCAGGAGGGAACTCCCAATCCCAGCTTCTCCCTCAGGAGCAAAAGGTTTGGACCCCACATCTAGTGTTCCAACTTTTAAGACCTCTGCCTGATGGATGGTTTGACTACATACTTTACAAGCAGCTGCCTGAGGGTCCCGCTTCAAACCAGCCTCCATCTAGGGGCTGACTGTGATCCTCCTTCCCTTTGGGACACTGATGGGTCCTGGCATGACATCAACTACAAGGAGCCACCAAGAAAAATGTAGGCTGCTTGGGCAATCACAAAAACCTCAAATAGCCAAAGCAATCTTGAGAAAGAAGAACGAAGCTGAAGGCATCCATGTCCTGATTTCAAACTACATTACAAAGCTATAGAAATCAAAACAGTACAGTATTGCTGTAAAATAGTCACATAGATCAAAGGAACAGAATAAAAAGCCCAGAAATAAATCCAGGCATATATGGGCAATTAATTTTCAACCAAGGAGCCAAGGATAAATAATGGGGAAAGGATAGTCTCTTCAATAAATGGTACTGGGAAAACTGGATATCCACATGCAGAAGAATGAAACTGGACCAGTATCTTATACCATACACAGAAATCAACTCAAAATGGATTAAAGACTTAAACATAAGACCTGAAACCTTAAAACTCCTAGAAGAAAACATAGGGGGGTTAAGCTCCTTGACATTGGTCTTGGCAATAATTTTTTTGGATTTGATGCCAAAAGCAAAGGCAACAAAACCAAAAATAAACAAGTTGGACTACATCAAACTAAAAAGCTTCTGCACAGCAAGGAAATCAACAACACACTGAAAAGGCAACCTGTGGAATGGGAAAAAACATTTGCAAACCACGTATCTGATAAGGGGTTAATATTTAAAACATGCAAGGAACTCACACAACTTAATAGCAAAAATCCAATTAACCCAATTTTAAAATGGGCAGAGGACCCAAATAGACTTTTTCCCAAAGAGGACATACAGATGGCCAACACATACACAAAAAGGTGCTCAACATCACCTAACCATCAGAAAAATGCAAATCAAAACCACAATATCACTTCCCACTTGTTAGGATGTCTATTGCCAAAAAAACAAAAGATAACAAATCCTGGTGAGAATGTGGAGAAAAGGGAACCCTTGTACACTGTTGGTAGGAAGATGGAGATATAGGAGGTTCCTCAAGAAATTAAAAATAGAACTACCATATGATCCAGCAATCCCACTTCTGGGTATATTTTCAAAGGAAATGAAATCACTATCTCAAAGAGATATCTGTATTCCCATATTCACTGCAACATTATTCACAATAGCCAAGATATGGTAATTTATGATAAGTGAAATAAGCAGACAGAGAAAGATAAATACTGCATGGTATCACTTATATGTGGAATCTAAAAAAAACATGCTGAACTTACAGAAATAGAGAGTAGGATGGTGGAATGGTGGTTGCCAGGGGAGAGAGAGGCTGGTAAAAAGGGCATAACCTTTCAGTTATATAATTGAAATTTACTAAGAGAGTAGAACTTGTTTTCTTACATATATATATATATATATATATATATATATATATATACAGTGATGGATGTGTTAAACTCCATAGCGAGAATTCTTTCACAATGTATACATATATCAAATTATCACTTTAAAGTTGTACACTTTAAATATATTACAGTTTTGCCAATTACACCTCGATGAAGCTGAAATAAGTACATAAAAGGAATAATAATAAACCCATTTCATGTTAATATAGAACATTTTTATGAAAAATAACTGTATTTTTCAAAACAAAAAATTAGTGAGAAAGGTAACAGTGCTTTACATTTTTGCAAATCTCATTAATATCTGACTTAATAGAAGACCACTAGATTCACATATCTACTTCTGCATTGAAGCTGGTCTGGTATGCTGTTGAAGTATACGAAAATGGAGTCTCAAACAAATATGCAGCTAGAAAAGCAAAGACTTTGCAGACCCCATGTGAGGATCTCGGGACCCCGCAGGGTCCTTGGAACACACTTTGAGAACCACTGAGCTAACGCATGCTGAGAGTACTGGCAGCTGGAGTGGGATTGTCCAGCCCAGAGGCAAGGGTGGGCTGAAAATGGGTGGGGCAAGAGAGGATGGGCTTGCAGGTTGAAGCCGGTGGCCTGGCTCTTTGGAGGGTCTGCCACCTAGGAACAGGTGGAGCAGAATGTGGGGCTATCTGGGCTTTTGACACCAGCCTCCTGCTCTGTCTACTTGTCCCTCACATTAAGTGCTAAGAACCGGTATTTAAGACAATCTTCACCTTTAAGCACCTTCACACCATTCATGTGTAAAGCTGCTCATCAGGTGCTGAGGTCTTAGTCAAAGGTAAATGTCCTTGGACTCATTCCATGGCATCTGCAAAGGACTGATCAGGGAGAATTTCAGCCTTATTCCAGGTTCCTGGCATATGCCCTGGACTTTAGTACCAGCGATGGTGCGATGGTGAGGAACTGGGACATTCTTATGGGGGGTCCAGATACCAGACCAGGAATATCGCACAAATTCCTTGATGCCATGGAGGGGAAAAGGTATGAGCCCTCCTTGTAAATAACTGTAAGTAAAAGTAGACATTATTAATAAGAACCTGTTTCATTTATTAAGTTCTCATAAAATGCCATCCATTCCTCCCAACCCACTTCAGAGTCAGATATTATCTCCGTTTAACAGTTTTAAGAGCTTACACTCTTGTATGTATGAATTACATGTTTTCCTTTTTGGGGTGGCTTTTTAGTTTAATATAATTTCACACACAAAACAGTTGCAAGAACTCTTGAATACCCGGATTCACCAATTGTTAATGTTTTCCCCAATTGTTAATATTTTCCCCCGTTTGCTTTATCATTCTGCCAGCCTCTAGATAGATACATAGGTACATAGATAGATAGATAGATAGATAGAAAGAAACACTGTTTTTTAGCTGAATCCTTTGAGAACAAGTTGCAGACAGCATAACATTTCAGCCCTAAATACTTCAGTGTGTATTTAGTAAAAATAAGGACATTTAAAAACATAATTTCAGTATAATTATCAAAATCAGGAAATTTAACATTGATATATGCTAATATCTAATGCCCAGTCCATATTCAAATTTCTCCAGTTGTCCCAGTTATGTCCTCTTTACCTATCTTCTCTCAAAGCCAAGATCCAATCTAGAATCATACCTTGCTTTTGGTTGTCATGTCTCTTTCATCTCTTTTAGTCTGGAATGGTTCTTCAGCCTTTATCTTTCATAACCTTGACATTTTGGAGGAGTACAGGCCAACTGTTTAGCATGATGTCCCTCAGTATAGACTTTTCTGATGTTTCCTCATAATCAGACTGAGGATTGACATTTTGGCAGAAACATCACGGAGGTAATATGTTCTCACTGCATCGTATGAGGAAGGACTTGATGCTGACCTGTCCCACCAGGGACAACCTTCGTAATGTTGACACCGGTGATGTTAACTTGAAACTCTTGGTTAAGGTGATGTTTATTGAATTTTAGTGTTTCCTCCATTATTGTTGACTTAAGGGAGACTGAACCCTTAACTACTATCATCACAATTCTTTTTCAGGTGTGGGCCCAGGTAATATGGGGATTTAGGGTGCAGTTCTATGTTTCTTTCTAATCCCACAACAACACATATTTTTATTTTGATTTACTCTTATGGGAGATTTCCAAACTATCTTTTCCAAACTTACCAGCTCTTCCCTGCTTCCAAACTTGAGTTGTACTTGCCTGTTCCCGGCCTTTGTCTATGCCTTCCCTCCTCTCAGACATCCCCTGTCTATTCTCTCAGGCATCAACATATTTAAGGCCCAGCCCAAGTCTCACTCCTCCAGTCTGGCTAGGATGACAGGCTGGGCCCAAGGAGGTCATGTCCAGACCCCTGAGTGTCACCTGGAATGGCTCCTGTGACTGTAGGTGCCCTTCTGCTCCTGTGCAGCTTCCTTAAGGGGAGACCTAGAGGCAGGATGTTTTTGTGAAACTGGCACAAAAACTTGCACAGGGGCTGAGGCAGTGGGCTTTGGGATGCAAGGAATGAAGGCTGAGGTCTGAGCAGACCCCCCTCCTCCACAATCCAGACTCCTCTCCTATCACCAGCCCTTTAGAGCCCCCCATCCAGGGACGAACTCCCTTCTCTCCTCTCTGCCAGGCCCCATATGAGGAATTCAATCCAGAAGAGGGAAACTTAAAATTGGATGTCAAGTATCGTCACCCCATAGTTCAACAGAATAGCCCCATGACAAGGGCCCCATCAAGCCCTCCGGTGTCTTAGCTATCACCTTCAGCTCCAGGACTTCAGTCAAGCTTTCAAGTATTCAGACCCTTCCTGTGCCTGGCTATGAGGCACGCAGACCCCGAGCTGCATGCAGACTGCCACCTGGGGCTCGGGAGGGGTAAGCTCAGTTCGGGTATTTAATGTCTTGCCACCGAGACATCCTGCCCGTCCACTTGCAGTCCCCCTTAGCGTCTGCCGACACATGCCCTCCTTGGATCCATTGCCCACAGGATGGGATCTCTGACCTCCCTGTGTCAGGTCGCCCTGGGCTGACACTGTTGCAGAGACTGGCAGATGTTGCCAGGTCCTGGAGTTCCGGGCAGTCTGTTTCCACTTGGGGACAGTGAGTGCAAATTTAGTTCTTGTTACCAGGACACACCTCACTCTGTGTGCACTTCTAATGAGGCAGCACACTCTCACAAGCTGTTAGACTGTGGACACGCTGCAGCTTTCCAGTGAGAGAGGATTTCGAGGGTGTATTTTTATAAGGAAGAAATGACATAAGCGTCCCTCTTTGTTATTTAAATTTCATGAAAATCAACTATAGATGGTGTGTAATTGGGCACAGAATAGGGCACAGAATATATTCTGAAATAACGGGAGCCCTTTTATCAGGTTATATATGAAGAAAAAAAAGTCAAAGAAAAGCGAAATCTCCATGCAAAATAATGAACTGTTTGAAGGAAGAGAAAAGAGAGACTGGGGATCAAACACGGCTGGGAGAGTATTCAAGGGGCTGGTTTTGAGAAGTCGCTTTGGAAGTGGGGGTTAGAGACGGCATAGGCTGTGATCATTATGGCTTGACTTGGGCTCAGAATTCAAGCCGCACATGGAACCTCAACCAGGAACCAGGGCCAGGCAAGTGAAAACACAGGAGTCCCTGAAGGTGGGCCAGGTGACCTAGGTCCTCTATGAGGGCAGGAAGGGCTGCAGGTCCTACCCTCTGTACCCTGGGGTCCCAGAGGCAGGGAGCCTTGGTGGCCAGGCACCCAGGTGATAAACCAGAGCCAGTCTGGGGGCATGAGTTGGGAGCCGGCCTGACTCAGGAAGAGGCACTCACAGCTCTGCACTCAGATGTTCACTAACAGGCCCCTCCTCAACACCAGCCAGGGGTGGGGCTATGGTGCTGGCCCTCGTCTCCCCCAGGCACCTGACTTCATGTGGCAACAGCACAGCTTTTCATCTGTCACTCGCCCTGTGTACACCTGGACCTGAGACTTTCCTTCCCTGAACCTCCATGATGCCATCTGCCTAACAGGGGAGATTATGTCTCTTGAAAAAGTTGCTGTGAGGATAATAATATAGGGTACGGTGCCCAGGACAGTACCGTCACATGATACGTATTGAATGCAGGGTAGTATTTCCTCTCTCCATCAGCCCAATCCCCTCCTCTCATTCCCTGCTTCCCCGCAGGCTTCTCCCCCAGGCCCCCTCCGGATGGATCTCCCTTCAAGCCTGGGTGCAGCCCTGAGGCCTGGCTGTGATGGGTGGACACCCTGAGACCCACAGAGACAGCAGTTTCAGAGAGGGTGCCCAGAGTCCACCGTGAAATATGAGGGGCTGAGAAGTCCCCAGGAAATGAGCACACTGCTGCTACTGCCACCGCCGGTGTTGCTGCCCTGTCAGGGTCAGGGCCACTGATGGCCGCTCTCTGCACAGACTCCACAATGTCCTCATCTACTCTCCTTCATTTCTTGGGGCACCAACTGTGTGCCTGGGGTCCCTGGTCCCAAGTATTCCCCCAGGCACAGCTCTATGAGAACACCAACTCCAGCCTTCCACCCAGACAGTGTGAGGCCGCCCAGTGCAGGAGCTTAGCGCTCCCCCAGCCCTCAAGCTCCTGCCCAGGTCCCTCCTGACCTAGTGGTGGTCACAGTGAATTGCAACAGCCTCGTCTGTCCTCCCCATTGGACCGTGAACGCTGAACACAAAGCACACAGCACAGGCCCTGGTACTCAGCAGGCGTCACATCAGTGCCTGTTAACAGAAGGACAGTGAATAAACAGCTCTTGCTCTGAAAGTGCGGGCGCTGCCCGGTGAGCCTGGGATGGGAGGGCGGACGTTGGGATCTGGAGCACGAAGCTCAGTAGCGCAGATCGCAGAGCAGGGGGCAGGGTCGGAGCGCCATCTACCGGCATCTTCGCAGACCGGCGGGAAAGGGCTGAACCCCGCCGGGGATCCCCGGCATCGCCAGTGCTGCCCCAGCACCTGTGATGTCAACAGAGGTTTGCGACGCTGCTCCTGAGTCCACGCTCCAAACATTCTACACACTGTCTCGCAATCACCAGTAACCTTGGCCTCCTCCTCGAGAAAAGAAGGGTGGGGCCCGGGAGGGAGTAGGAAGTCCTGAATTGCGTTGAGAATACTCAGGAAGGGGCTTCTCTTCCACCAGCTCCTACAGGGCAGGAATTTCCCAGAAACTCTCCTCACTGGGAGGACTTGAGCAGGATTCAATGACTGCAGTTACTGCAGAGCAGAGGTAAAGGGCCTGCTCCCTGGAGGAACCAGCAGGCTTTGGGGTCAGACAGACCCAGTGTGAATTCCAACTCTGCTCCTTACTAGCTGTGTGACTGGGGACTCAATACTTACCCTCTCTGTGCCTCAATTCTCCCACCTGAAAAACAAGCTACATGACAGTACCTACCCTATAGGGTTACTACAAAGATGAAAAATCATCTATAATTAGATGCCCAGATCCTCACTGTTCCCAAAGGTCAGGCTTCCCTTTTGTGCCCACCTAGCACTAAAGACCCAGTCTTCAGCCTACTTGGTTACAGTATCGCCACGTTCATCAGGCTCCCCTCTGCGATGTTGCTGGGAGTCTGCAGGCTGAGTCTGCCCTCCTCAAATCCTAGCTGCTGCTGCAGCTCTCATTTCACCTCCTGACTCTAGCTGCCCACTCTCCTTTTCTCCAGTGACCTCTTGCCACCTCATAACAAGCTCTCCAAGGCCCTGCTGAGCCCCTGAGTCTCCCACCCCAAATGTGGCCGGGGACGCTCCTCCAATACTCCCAAGCCCAACCAGGACCAGACTCGCCTGAAAGAATAACAGGAGGGGGCTTCCCTGGTGGCGCAGTGGTTGAGAGTCCGCCTGCCGATGCAGGGGACACAGGTTCGTGCCCCGGTCTGGGAAGATCCCGCATGCCGCGAAGCGGCTGGGCCCGTGAGCCATGGCCACTGAGCCTGCACGTCCGGAGCCTGTGCTCCGCAACGGGAGAGGCCACAGCAGTGAGAGGCCCGCGTACCGCAAAAAAATAAATAACAGGAGAGAACCACAGAGCATGATGGAAAACCTCAAGCTAGCTCCTGGGTGCGAGCAGGCTCAAAGTCCTAAAGCCAGCGGTGGCCCCAGGCCCCGCCTGACCCACTGTCCCTGAGGTCCCTGGCCATCACCCCCTCCACATGGGGGAGCTCCAGCCATGTTGCTCTCCCCCATCTCCAAGAACCCCCAGCCTCCTGCAGCCTGAGAGGAAAATCGCTTCCTTTTTATTTCTGCAAGCAAACCGGCAAGAGGCACAGTTCTGCCCTGAATGAAGACAACCTTTCACGCAATTATACAAAACAAAACTCTCAAGTGTTTTTATTTTGTTGCCTAGAAGCTCTCCATCCCCGAAGAGCATCTTGGCTTTTTCTGTATAAAATCAAATGCCCTGTTAGTTATTTTTCCCTCTTCTCAGACAACAAAGGAATAGCTTGCTCTCAAAGTTGTCTCCTACAGGAACTAAAAATCAAATAACAACAGTTAACATTTATTCTGTGTTTCCTAATCTAAGCTCCTGCTATAAGCCCTTTGCCTGTTTTATCTCTTTGAATCTTCACACGGACACTGGAAGGCATTTGGTCTCCATGTTATAGAGGAGGAAAAGAAGCATAATGAGGTTCTGGGACGCCCCCCCCAGGGTCCCATAGTTAGTAAGTGTCTGAATTCAGATTCAGACCCAGACAGTCTAGCTTCTTAAAGCTTTAAGTGGGCAGCATTGCTTCAAGGTCAGAGCATGAGACCTGAAGTCTCCCCCTTCCCTACCCATTTCTAGCCATCTGAGATTTCAAAAGCACCAAGTCCAGTATCACCTGGAGCGCCCTGTTACAAACATGGGTGTCGAGTGCTCAGTGGAATGTCTGGAGGGTGCCCAGCATAAGGGACAATCGATCAGGGCCTGAAAGGCTTGTAGCTGGGCGGTGGTGTGGCCTGAGAGGCAGCTTCCTTGTGTCGTCCCTTACCTGCCCAGGGAAGGATCTGTGAGGAAGAGGCATCTGTTAGCTCTGCACAGCTCAATAGCTCCCATCCCTCCACTGCTGGAAGCCCTCTCGCAGCTCACTATTGCCTTGGGATACAATCCAAACCCATCACCATGGCCTACATGGCCCTTCAGGGACTGTCGGTCCCCCACCTGGTTTTCCAGCCTCCTCCCCATGCCCCCTCCGGAGCTCACAGACAATCCCCGACCAGCCAAGTTGGCTGCCTCAGGGCATTTGCACTTAAGGCCTCAAGCCTCACTTCATTCAGTCTCCTGTGAACCAGAGTCTCTCTGGTTTTCTGACATGCTGCCCTCAACCCCAGCTACACACCCATCACTCCTCCTTCCTTTCCTGACTCTCTAGAATGCTAGCTCCCTGAAGGAAGGCTTCCTGACTGTGGTAGGCTGAATAATGGCCCCAAGACACATTCATTTCCTAATCCTGAAACCTGTGAATGTCACCTTATATGGCAAAAGAATGAACAATAACTTATATGGCAAAAGATGTGATTAAATTAAGATATTGAGATGGTGACATTATCCTGGATTATCTGGGTGGGACTAAATGCAATCACAAGTATCCTAAAAAAAGGGAGGCAGAGGAAGATTTCACACACACAGAGGAGGAGGCCCCATGTAGAGGGAGCAGAGCTAGAAGATGCTAGCCTTGAAGATTGGAGTGATGCAGCCACAAGCCAAGAAATGCTGGCGGCTACCAGAAGCTGGAAAAGGCAAGGAAAGGTTGCCCTCCCTACAGCTTCTGGGAGGAGCATGGCTCTGCTAACACCTCGGTTTCAGCCCCGTGATACTGATTTCAGACTCCTGGTTTCCAGAAGTGCACGGGCTGAGAGTTTGTAGTAGTTTGTTACAGCAGTCATAAGAAACTAATGCGGGGACTTCCCAGGCAGCACAGTGGTTAAGAATCCACCTGCCAATGCAGCAGACACAGGTTCGATCCCTGGTCCGGGAAGATCCACATGCCACGGAGCAGCTAAGCCCCTGTGCCACAACTACTGAGCCTGCACTCTAGAGCCCACGAGCCACAACTGCTGAGCCCACGTGCCACAACTACTAAAGCCCACATGCTCTAGGGCCTGTGTGCTGCAACTACTGAGCCTGCATGCTGCAACTACTGAAGCCTGCTTGCCTAGAGCCCGTGTTCCACAACAAGAAAAGCCACCACAGGGCTTCCCTGGTGGCGCAGTGGTTGAGAGTCCGCCTGCCAATGCAGGGGACACGGGTTTGTGCCCCGGTCCGGGAAGATCCCACATGCCGCAGAGCGGCTAGGCCCGTAAGCCATAGCCGCTGAGCCTGCGCGTCCGGAGCCTGTGCTCCGCAACGGGAGAGGCCACAAGAGTGAGAGGCCTGCCTACCGCAAAAAAAAAAAAAAAAAAAAAGCCACCACAATGCGAAGTCCACGCACCGCAACAAACAGTAGCCCCCACTCACCGCAACTAGAGAAAGCCCACGCGCAGCAATGAAGACTCAACACAGCCAAAAAAAAAAAAAAAAAAAGAAACTAATGCACCAACACACTAGTTTACTACTGAATCCTCAGGGCCAAGCCCAGTGCTCAGCACACAGTAGGTCCTTGATAAGTATGTGTTAGATTATTGAATGAAAGTAACTACACCTGAAGAAAACTATCAAAAAAATAAATGGGATAGAAAAAAAATTAAGCAGGCAAACATTAACCAAGAGAAATACGGTACCACTATCTTATGAGCCTAAGTAGATAGCAAGGCAAAGGGTTACCAATGGGGAATGTGTAGGCACCTAATAGCATAATCTGAAAATAGATAAAGCAAAATTTGACAGAATTAAAAGGGAAAAGTGATGAGAACATGTTCATAGTAGGAGATTGTACTGTTCCTCTCAAAAATGAATAGGTCAAGCTGGCAATGAATGAGTAAGATGGTAGATGTGAACATCACAATTAGAAGCTGGATCTAATAAATGAATGCATGGGGACAAAAGGCTGAAGGCAGGCCACGGATCAGAGGCTGAGACAAGAGACTGCAGGGGCCACTTGGGGGCTGGGGGTTGGAACTGGGCCCAGAAATCAGAGCAAAGGAGGGGAAACTGAGTGCAAAGGGCAAGGGGTAAGCTTCAGAGAGAGCAGAGAAGTAAAGGGGGTCCGAGCACCTCCGTCTATGACTGTTCATAGCCTGCTCGTCACTGGTGAGCTCTGTGACTTCAGGCAAGTGAGGGAACCTGTCGACACCTCAGTTTCCTCCTCCATAAAATGCGGACACAGGTTGACACAAAATTGTCATCAAGGGGGTTCAGTAAGACAACGAACCTAGAGGATTGGCACGTAGTAAACACGCAGTAAACGGCAGCCCTTTGTAAAATGGGAGACTGAGATGAATGCATGGGCAGGCGAGAAGTAAGTCGGCCTGCTCTGGGGGCCAGAGGGGTCTAGGGCCAGAAGGTCTTCCTCCAGCAGCATCCAGGCTCCTTCCAGTGCTCCCACTGAGAGGCAGCTGATCTGAGTCCCGAGGAGCAACCCCTGTCTAGGGGTTCCAGTCTAGGCTCCTGGGGAGACCCTACATGTCTCCCCTCCATTCCCAAGGGCCAGGACTACCTTTCCTGGGGGGTCCCATCAGGCCCCAGGAGCTTTGAAGACAGATTCTATTTATCATCCTCGGATGCGTGATTTAACTCCTTTGTGCCTCAGTTTCTCTGTCAGTAAAATGAGGGTAATAACAGTCCCTACTTCATAGGGTTACTGAAGGAATCAAATTACTGGATACATGTAAAGCACTCATAGCAGGGCCCACCACACAGTATCAGGACCAGAGACCCTAAGGAACCCCAGTCTAGACAGACCGCCCTGGGATGTCTGCCCCCTACTCACTGGTAGACCTTTGCGCCTTCATGGTGATTTCTGTTATTGGTCCTGTGGGGACTCATGTACTACAGAAAAATCACATCTTGGTTAACTGGAGGTTACCACACACCTCACACAAGGGCTGCAAACTCAAAGGCTTACAGGAACGTCGCATGTAAAACAGATGGTGAGACAGGCTGGAGGGGACTGAGCGTCCAGCTCATCTCGAGGGCACAGACTGGTACCCTGTGGGAACAGAAGTCCCAGGTGGCCTCATTTTCTGACTTTTCAAGAGAAGCTGCAAACAAGATTTCCATTTCCAAGGTCCTGATTTTAAAATGTTGACAACTTAGACAAGACGGTTAAAACATCATACTCTAAACTAGCCCAAACTAGCCACCAGTTTCTTGTTCGAGGACAAAGAATCCACGAAGCAGAGGTGCCAAGTCCTGGTGGCTCCCAGCTTAGACTGGGGTGCCTGAAAGTTAGGACAGCTTTCCCTAAAGGTCCATGGGGGAATTAGATTCCCTGGGGTAAAGCACCAAAACCGTTTTTTCTAATTGAGGTATAGTTGATTTACAATATTTTATTAGTTTCAGGTGTACAACATAGTGATTCAAAATGTTCATAGATTATATTCTATTTATAGTTATTATAAAATATTGGCTATATTCCCTGTGCTGTATAATATATCCTTGTAGCTTATTTATTTTATACGTAGTAGTTTGTACCTCTTAATCCCCTACCCCTATCTCGCCCCTTCCTCTCCGCACTGGTAACCACTAGTTTGTTCTCAACATCTGTGAATCTGTTTCTTTTTTGTTATATTCATTTTTTTTTTTTAGATTCCACTTATAAGTGATAACAGACAGTAGTTGTCTTTCTCTGTCTGACTTATTTCACTAAACATAATACCCTCCAGGTCCATCCATGTTGTTGCAGATGGCACAATTTCATTGTTTTTTATGGCTGAGTAGTATTCCATCACATATATATATATATACATATATCCCATCTTCTTTATTAGTTTGTTTCATAACCAATTTGAATGTCAGTGCAGCTGTATGTTTGCAACAAACAGAACAAATAAGAGGTATGACATTAATCACTCCAACAATGACAGCAAAATACTGGTAATGAATGAAAAGTTGTATACTTGATTTTCTTACATGCTGGTGTTGGAAAAAAAAATTCAGTTTATAATGAAAAATCTTCAGACCCTCAACTTTGTGGAGTAAAGAATGAAAGAGAGAGGGGAGGGGTAGAGGCAGGCCTACCACTCACACCTCTCGGCGTATCTCTGCCACCAAGAGGGAGCAGGGACTCTGAAAGAGTGAGGTCGGTGTTCTGGCCCTCAAGGATGTGAGACTCCACAGGGGTCCCCGTGAGCTGACCGATTATAAGACAGCCTACCCCACTGAACATCCTGCCTCTGGACGCTCAGGGTAAGAATCCAGCAGTGTGCTCCCTGGAATTCACTCGACCGAGTTAAAAACTTACGTTCACGCGAAAACCTGCTCACAGATGTTTATAGCAGCTTTACTCATAACTGCCCCAAACCGGAAGCAACCAAGATGTCCTTCCATAGGTGAATGGGTAAGTAAACGTGTGGTACATCCAGACAATGGAATATTACTCGGCACTAAAAGGAAATGAGTTATCAAACCATGAAAAGACATGCAGGAAACTTAAATGTATGTAACTAAGTGAAAGAAGCCGATTTGAAAAAGCTACACACTGTGGGATACCCACTCTATGACATTCTGGAAAAGGCAAAACTGTGGAGACAGTAAAAATTTTGGTGGCCTCTGGAAATTGAGGGGAGAGAGGGATGAAAAGGCAGAGCACAGAGGGTTTATAGGGCAGTGAAACTACTCTGTATGATACTATAATGGTGACACCTGTCATTATACATCTGCCAAAACCCAATAGAACGTACAACAGCAAGAGTGAACCCTAACGTAAGCTATGGAATCTGAGCGATAATAATGTGTCAACGTAGGCTTACAGACTGTAACACATGTGCCACTCTGGTGGAGGATGTTGACAGTGAAGGAGGCTGTGGGTTGGGATGGGGGAGGGCACAGGGGAGTATAAGGGAACTCTCTGTACTTTCTGCTCATTTTTGCTCTGAACCTCAACGTGTTCTAAAAAAGAATGCCTCGTTTTTGAAAAATGCAGGCAAGACGTTTTGAGCGCACAAATGTTGCGCGACAGCGCCCCCTAGCAACCGCGAACTGTGAACTTTCTTATAGACAGTAGGGCTTGGAGTTTTTTTGGAAGTACCAGAGAGCAAGAGACCAGGGGAAATTTTGCTTCTCTGAGCTGCACTTATTGATAGCTTGGGTGTGTTAGGGGTTAGAGGGAAGGGCAGGGCGAGGGAAGGAAAGGCAGGCTGAGGCTGGCATTTACCAAGCCCTGGCCCTGGTGTTTTAGCCAGGTTCCCGGGTTTCCAGGCCATGGCTTGTGCTGAAGGCTCGCAAAGGCTGCCAAGCTTGAGCGCAGAGGCCCCAGGCTTTATTGGAAGGCACCGGAGGCACCCCATGGTCTGCTGCAAGCCCGGCAGCAGTAGGGTTTGCCTCCAAACGGTTGAACCGTGGTGGTCACGGGCCTCACCTGGAAACTCTGCAGTTCTGCAAGCAGATGGGCCCACGGGGAGTGTGTGCCCACCCCAGTGCCAGGCCTGCTGAAGCAGGCAAGTGGGTGGACAGGCAGAGGACCACACACAGCAGGGACGTTTCGGGTCAATGGCCACCAAACAGAAACAGCCATGCACCGGGCCACTGGGTGACAGCTTCAGCAGGCCTAGCTGGCGATTTACGCTGCACAAGGTGACGCAGTCCCAGGGAGCCTCTGGAAAACCACTTGGAGACAGAGCTCTCTAGGCAGGATTTCTCATTTTCTCATCACTTTTCCATTTTCATGATATAGCTCCCCCCTGGGGCTGAAGGAAGGGGAAAATGCTTTTTATATTATATTAGTAGCCATGTGGAAAAGACAGGTTTCCCAGGACATTTGATTCGGGGTGAAGACGCACATTTGTAAAGCATACGTGGAGGGTGTGAAATATTTGTTGTCATGTCTCGGGCTACTCTTGTGAAATATCAAAGGACAGAGAGAGCGAGGCCACTGGGAAGAACGTGAGCGGCTGGCTCTGAGGACACATCCACAGAGCAGGGCACCAGACAGTGTTTAGAAAAGAGGTGGGTGGACATGGCGGCCTTGTCTGTTCATGTTTGCTGTACTTGCAGAAAGAGTACCAGGAAGGCACTCAGGACAGTGCTTCCCTATTGGGAGGGGTGAGGGACTTTGAACTTTACTCCTTTTTATCTTTTCAAAGATTGTAAACAATGTGAATATATAAACTTTTCAAAACAGTACATAGGACTTCCCTGGTGGCGCAGTGGTTGAGAGCCCGCCTGCCGATGCAGGGGACACGGGTTCGTGCCCCGGTCCGGGAAGATCCCACATGCCGCGGAGCGGCTGGGCCCGTGAGCCGTGGCCGCTGAGCCTGCGTGTCCGGAGCCTGTGCTCCGCAACGGAAAAGGCCACAACAGTGAGAGGCCCGCGTACCAGGAAAAAAAAAAACAAACAGTACATAAAAATAAAGCAAACAAAAAGCCTTTTACTTTGTGAGGCTGTGTCTCAGAACAGACTACAACCTTCAGAGAAATACTGTATCTTTTGACTAGAAAATAATCTCAGACCTCCTCCCTGTAGCCACCACTTTCTCTGTACCCAACGACTGGTCATCAGCCACCCTCCAGTACACAGAGGCCTGTACAAGTTGTGTGTAGAAGCCCAGCGGCTTCTACAGAGAACAATCCCCTCTCTCGGGGAAGCCTTCCCCCAGCTAAGCTGCAGTCTTGCTGCTGCTGTTTTAGGCTGTGTCCCTTGTTCCGCTCTCTAAGAAGGCAGAGGGCTGATCGTGGGGCTTTTCACTGTAGCAGTTCCGAGGTGTCAGGTTAGCAGTCAGCCTCCCTCCATGTGAATAAATCTATAGCAGTGGAGCCCAGCTCTGAGCTTTCACACCCTTGAGGAGTAGGCTAGCGGGCTGAGAAAAGAAGACTCAGTTGTCTCCCAATATCTGGTTTCCCTTTTGTCTATGATAAGACAGCCGTCATTTGGTCACTGAGCACACAGCTACCCAGCCTCCCTTGCAGCTAGGTCTAGCCCGTGGCTAAGGCCAGGCCAAAAGGATGTGAGCAGAAGTGATGCGGGCAGTTTCCAGGTCGTGCCTTTAAAGGGAGAGGATGCGCCACGTGCTTTTTGGTCTGCCCCAGTCCTGCTGGTTGGGATGCAGACATGGCAGGGAAGAGCCATTTGGAGCCACATGGATGAGGACAATGCTCTGGGGTTGACAGAGTGACAGGCTGGAAAGAACTCAGGTTGCTGACACTGTGGAACCACCATTAGGAGCCCTAGACGGCTTACACCTGGCCTATTAGGTAAGCGAGAAATATATTTGTCTCTTGTTGAAGCCACTGCTTTAGATCTGTGTTAAACCAGCCAAACCTTCATTACACTGGAGAGAGAAGAGAGGGAGAGAGAATGTAGAGAAAAACTTAATGTGGGAATTCTGGAGAAGACAAGATAGGCGATCACCACTTTGCCTCTCTTCATCTAGTTTCGGGCAATCAGTACAGTCACGCTAGCTGACGTCTCCACGCTCTGTGCTTTACATGCACGACCTCAATCTCACTGCATCTTCACTCCCTCGCCATTTTGGAAATGGGAAACCGAGGCTCCGAGAGCTTCATGTGAGTTGCCCAAGTCCCTTGATACATTAGCGGTGGAGGCGGGACTCAGATTCAGTCCACCTAACCCGAGAGCCACACTACCTTCCAAAGACCCAGGTTGCAGGTTCTCTGGGTATGGCACCATCCAGACTGTATGCTGGACCTTCTGTCTCTGGTGGCCTCGCACATTGTGGGGGCAGAGACTGTCTATTCTTCACGAGGGGCTGTGGCTTAGGGTACTCAACGGGACAGCAGAGATAGGAAAACAAGCTAAGCGATGAGGGCCAACATGCCCCATCAGACCCAATCAACTCCGGGGCTTTGACAGGATCAAGGGAGAGACTGGAGGGGAAGAGCCAGGAGGACGTGGGGGCAGTGATTACAGCAGAAGCTCGGTGTGTGTGCAGAGGCTGAGGAAGCAGCAGCCCGCTCCTTCTCCTATAGCTCTCTGACGTCTGGCTCCCTCACACTTGAGTGAGTCTTTGCTCATGCACGCCCCCCTCTTGGGACGCCTGCTCCTCCTTTACTAACTTGGTCAACTCCTGCTGGTTCTTCAAGACCGGCCTTGGCATCATCTCTTTGAGGAAGCCTTCCTAATCCCCCTAGGCTGGTCTTGACACGTTGTTGGGACTCCCTTGTCCTCATGCTTCCCTCCCGGGTCCCACTGGGTGGTGCTTGTCTGAGAGCCTGTCTTCTGCATGTGCCTGGACCTCCTTGAGGGTAGGGGGGATCTCATATGCTTGGCCGCTGCAGAGCCCATCCAGGGCTGGGTGCAGAGGAGGTCAGTTCCCTTTGGGCCCAGCCTGCTCCTTGGGAAGAGGTCCCGAGGCCCCACTTGGAAATACACATAAATGAGCTGGAACTTGGCTCTGGAGGCATGCAGGGGTAGGGTCCTCAAGTGGGGAAGTCTGGCAAGCTTCTGTTCTGTGTGTGGAAACAGCTATGAGTCCCCATGGGCTCCGAGCACATGTACACATGGGGGTGGTCCAGGAGCTCCAAAGCCTAGGGAATCCTACTACCACCAAAGCCTCCACTCCCCAGAAGTTTCCATGATCCATCTCTTTGTCCCAGACTGAAATGCAGGTCATGTGGGATCTGACATCCACTCCAAAGTGAGGTTTCTGTCTTTCACTGGTTTTGAAATTCCAATTTTTATTAAGCCGGTAAAGGAGAATTAAAGGCAGGCAATTTAATCTTGCAAAACAAAGCCACAGAAATTGCTGGAGGGCCTTTCCTTTGTTTTGGCAAAATCAAGCCAGATTGCACTACCCATGGTGATGGCTGCTTCCTGAGGTGGCATTTGAGGCTCACAGCCCCAAATCTTGGCCAGGCTATTTTTCTTGGCACCAGAAGCCTCCGCGATTTAGCATTTTCCCAGGAAATTCAGGTCCTCCTCCAGCTCATGACGACTATTCCAGATGTGGAAGGTGGCTTGAGGTGTGAGAGGCGGCAGGGGTGAGTGGACACCCAGCGTGGGTAGCACAGGCCCCTCAAACGCCTGCTGCGGGTGGCACTCTGTGCATTGGAGACTAGTTTTCCCTGTGGGAAGTATCCAGCAGTTTAAAGAAGCAGCCTTCTAGGAGGAGCTTTACACTATGAGCAAATCAAAAGTTCGGAAGTGCTTTGAATCTCTGCGTTTTTTGTGTCTACTGCATTGGGGGTTCAGAACTCTGCTCGTGGGCTCTGAGTCCGGGGCCCAAACCTGCAAAACATGGTGCTCAGTGGTGGCTGTCTGGCCGGAGCTTTCATAACAATGACACCGACCCTTACCCTTAAAATCTGTGCTATCAGGAACGCCGGGAAAGTGCAGAGACCAAGCATCACAGGATCCTGCTCACAGGCAGGAAAGGGCAGGCGCTGAGCCTGGTAAGTGACCCACCACGTGGATGATTCATTGATCTGCCCACTAACACCTCCCCGAAATGGATATTGTTGGAAAACAATCCACACTGCTGAGAGTACAGCATGTTATTTTTAACAAAGAGTATTTCTGTTAAAAGATATAAAGATGGGAACATGAAATTAACAAAACCTACAAGGTGAATTTGAATGCTTTTTGTTTTGTATTGTAGCCAAGGTATGTAAAATATTTTATTCAACCAAATATGGTAAACTGTCACCATCAATCATAAACCTTATTTTAAGATAGCTATTTGAAAGAAAACTGGATATCCACATGGAGTTGGTCTCTGGATGCCTACCTTACACGGTATATAAAAATTACCTCAAAATGGATTAAAGATCTAAATGTAAGAACTAAAACTATACAACTCTTAGAAGATAAACTTCATGACATTGGATTTGGCAATAACTTCTTGGATGTGACACTAAAAGCACAGGCAACAAAAGTAAAAATAGGTACATTGGACTAGATCAAAATTTTAAATTTCTGTGCATTCAAGGACACAACAGAGAGAAAAGGCAGCCCATGGAATGGGAGAAAGTAATTGTATGTCCCATATCTGATAAGGGGTTAATATCCAGAATATGTAAAGAACTGCTATAACTTAATAACAGAAAAACAAAGAACCCAGTTAAAACATGGGCAAAGGACTTAAAGGAGACATTTCTCCAAAGACGATATACAAATGGCCAACAGCACATTAAAAGATATTTAACATCAGGAATCATTAAGGAAGTGCAAATCAAATCCACCGTGAGATATCCCCTCACACCCATTAGGACAGCTACTATAAAATAAAATAACACCCACAACACAACAACAGAAAATAACAAGTGTTGGCAAGGATGTGAAGAAATTGGAACCCTTCTGCACTGTTGGTAGGAATGTAAAATGGTGTGGCCACTATCGAAAACAGTAGGGCAGATCCTCAAAATATTAAACACAGAATTAACGTATCCAGAAATTTCACTGCTGGGTATATATCCAAAAGAACTAGAAGCAAGGTAACAAACAGGTATTTATACACCGTATTCCCAGCAGCATTATTCACAATAGCCTGAAGTGGAAGCAACCCGATTGTCCACTGACAGATTAATGGATAAACAAAATGTGTTATATACGTACAATGGACTATTATTCAGTCTCAAAAATGAATGAATTCTGACACATACTACGACATGGGTGAACCGTAAAGACATTATGTTAAGTGACATACGCCGATCACAAAAGGACAAATACTGTATGATTCCATTTATATGAGGTATCTAGAATAGTCCAACCCACAGAAACAAGTAAAATGGTGGTTGCCAGGGGCTGGAGGGAGGGCGAAATGGAGAGCTGTTGTTTAATGGGTTTAAAGTTTCAGTTTTGCAAGATGAAAAGGTTCTGGAGATTGTACAACACGTGAATATACTTAACACTACTGAACTGTACATTTAAAATGGCTAAAATGGACAACTGTTATGTGCATTTGACCACAATTTAAAGAAAGATAACTATTTGCAGAGGAACGGTTTAGTTTTTTTTTTCCTCCATCCTCCTGCTGTCAGATCTACATGGAGTACTTCTAGGCACCTAAATTGCCACACAGAGGTTTTTTACATGGTATGTTAAAAATCTGCCTTTGAAGACATGCTAATTTCAGAATACATTTTATTCCTAAACTTTAGTTAAAGTATTTATGCTAGGCTTTTACCTCACTTAATTAAAAACAAAACCCCCACGTTTGATATGTGTTGTGCTGTGTTTGGGGCCATCTTTCCTGGCCAGCTGCATTCTTTAAATAAGATCAAGCTGTTTCTTCAATATGGGTTCTTGACTGAAAAAGAAAGAAGCCCTTGGCAAATCCTTTTGACCAGGTGAAAGCTGATCCCTCTCCAAGTGTTAGATGAAGATACTGGCTAGAGGGCCAGGGAGGTTGGGCAGGCATGATTATCCCCATTCTACAGATGAGGACAGTGAGGCCCAGAGAGGAAAAGCAACTTGCCACAAAGTATGTCCATGGCAGAGCCAAGGCTGGGCTCCCGGTGAGGGCTCCCTCCCTGCCCTCCAGCCCACAGCTGCTCTGGATGCTGTGGGTGAAGTGGGAGGGGACAGCACACAGGCCAGGATGCAAGACGCCTCGGCCTCCGCCTTCCCCAAGCCTCTCCTCCCCAGGCAGCCTAAGGGACAGCCCTTAGCTCAGTGGGAAAAAAGGAAGTAAAAGCACAAGGTAATTGCTGGGCTTGCTGGCACTGGCTCTACGTGGCCTGACTACCCCATCCCAAGGTGAGAGCCCAGAAGGCCTCAGAATTCCCAGGCACCATGGCTCCGGGGCCTGCCCCAGGCATTGGTCAGGGCTCCATTATTGGATTTAGCATAAAGTAAAACTGACATATATTAAGAACACAGAACAATAATGAAATTGGGCTTAGCAATGACCCCTGGAATAGGGGAGGGAGCATGGGCAGAATGCTCACCATCTCTGCCTCTGGAGCAGGTGGAGGTCACCCCCCGGGCCACGCTGGCCAGCCCCACCAGCGCAAGGAGGCCCCACCAGTGCTCTGGGAGGGAACGCAGCAGGAATAAGCAGCCAGGGCTGTCCCTCATAGCCATTTGCTTCACCCAGCCCAGCCCAGCCATCAGAAGTTGGGGACCAAAGGCCCAGAGAGGGGAAAGGGCTTGCCCCTTGGGAGCCCAGGAGTTGAGGGCAATGGTCTGAAGATCAGACCTGGGTTTGAGAGGCAGCTCCGTGACCTTCTATGTGGGTGATCTTGAGTGAGTTACTTAATTGTGCCTCTGCGCTCTCATTTGTGAAACAGAGTTAATAGTGGAACCTCTCCCACAGGTGTAGTGAGGACTAAATAAGACAGTTCACATAAGGGCTTAGCACAGGACACAGGATAGAGTCAGGACTTACTCAACGCTCATTTCATTATCGTTTTAAAATTCAAATGCACCGTCACTGTCTTTGTTACCATTCTTATTAGCCAAGGGCATAGGGCAAAGCGTGGGAGAGCCCTTCCAGCAGCCTGGCAGCTGACGCCACCTTCCTCCGCCAAGTGCCACCCCACCTATCATCGCTTCCACCTGGCCAGCTCCTAGTCATTCTGCACAGGTCAGCGCAGGGTCCCCTCCTCCAGAGTGCTTCCTGGTGCGCCCCACCCCTGGCAGTTTAGGTGCCCCTCCTGGGTTCATATACTGGGCATCCCCCCATCACAGCACCATCTCTACAAGTGACAGCTAATTTTTTTCTTACCTGACGGCTCAGTGGGGACAGGGAACGCTGTCCTGATGATCATGGTCACAACCGCTGGATCCACATCCTGAGCGCTTAGTGAGCACGAAGTGCTGGCCTGGGCCGAGTGCGGTGCGTGCCTTTCCTCCAAGGGGGCCCCTCCTTGGAGAGGATCATGGCTACTCCATCTTACAGGTAAGGAAGCAGACCTGGCCTCTCACCCTCGCTGTGCTGCGTACTAAGTTTGTCCCTGTCTGTCCCAGCACCTGCCCTTATAACAACCCGCCGCTCTGCGGGGCCTCACCCTCTGGCTTCCTGCTCTGTCTCCACGGTTGGAGTTGGTGTCCTCTGGTGAGATTTGCTGTAGATTCACCTTAGGCCATTTCAGGGCATTCTGAGTCAGAGAAACAAGGACCCTGTCGCCCTCCCTCCCCAGCAGTCCCATGAATGGCTCCCCCAGACTTTCACCGTCCGCCCCTTTCCGCCTAGAAGAGCAAGCCACCGGGTTGAGGGATGCTGCCACCTGGTGGCCACAGGCTATCAGGACACCCGGGGATGTCCTGAGGGGGATGCGGGTGGTAAGCGGCCACACTGGCTTGGTAGGCTGGAAGCAGCGCCCTCTCCGCTGAGCGCACTGCCAGCCAGCCAGCGGAGCACACGTTTGGAGAAGATGGGGCAGCTGGACCGTACAGAACACCACCCATGAGGCACGACAGCTTCATGTTTAGGCCCAGGAGCACAACAGACTGGGCCCAAATCCTGGTTCGGACATTTCCCAGACATGTGATCTTAATTAGTTGACTGATGGCTGTGAGCCTCCGCTTCCTTTCCTGTCTACTGAGTAGCCTTCTCCTCCTGGGTCAGGGCCACCTGCCCCAGCCAGAACGTGGAGATTCTTTCTAGAGCATCCGTTTTACTTCATTATCATTTAAAAATAAAATTTCTATTGAACTCATGCAAATTATGTATTCAGCTCCAGAATTATGTTTGTCTTAAGCAAAACCTGAAGGCTTCTGAGAATCTGGGGTTTGTGCAGGCTGTCAGTGGGCTCTGCCAGCCCCTCTCCCCAGGATGCATCTGCACTCGACTCTGGTGTTCTACCTACCAACCCTCCTCACGTGCTTGGCACTTTGCACGTGTTTCATTTAGCCCTCACACAGCAACAAATTATCCTCATTTTACAGAGCAGAAATCAGGTTCAGAGAGGCTGAGTAACTTGTCTGAGGGCACACAGTTGCTACAAAAGAAGGAGCCAAGCCTCAGACCCGAGTCTATCTAACAGTAGAGTCCTCGTCTGCCCACCATTGTAGGAGCCCCGGAAGCTGTCCTTCTGTCCCTGAGTTCTCGAAGGAGCACGACTGGGGGCGTTTGCTCACTGACGTACACTCCCCAGCGTCCTGACACCAGCCAAAGGAGGCCGTCCTAGCCAAGGGCAACGAGCAGAGAGAAGCCAGCACCTCACTCCCCCTGCTCTCACCTCCCCTGGCTCTCCCCCTGCCCCCGGGGAAAGGCCAGACAGTTACCAGCCCGCCTTCCTGCTGGCCCTTGGGAGATGCAGCTGGGCAGTTCTTCCTCTTGTCAGATAAGTTCCCTGGCTGTTTCAGTTCCCTCTCTTGCTGGGAACTTCTGGGAACTGAGTTATGAGGGAACTCAGGGACCACAAACACATCTCTTCCGCCCACCCGCTCTCCCGGGCCAGGGCTGGGAGTGGGGACACAGCCTTCCTCTCACTGAGGCCTGGTTCCAGGGGGCAGTGAGGAGGGATGTCCCATGCCCCAGCGAGGAAAACTAAGGCATGGAGAGGGGATAGGACTTACCCAAGGTCATACACCTAGGGGCAACAAAGCCCCTGCCAGGCTTCTGCCTGAGGCCCACTGCCCTTCTCTGCAGATGGGAGGAAATACCTGAGCATCACCTAGAAGGGAAGGCAGTGTGTGTGAGGGGCCCTGGGGAAGACCATGGTTCCGAGACATGCAGCTGGCCGGCAATCTGGGCTAGGCAGACCCATGGGCCGAGAGGAAGGTCTCTGGAACGTGGCCAGCCACCTTCCACTCAGCAGGCTCAGCCCTGGTGTGTTTGCAGACCTTAAAGCTCCTCAGAGTGGCCATTTGGACTTCTGGTTATCCATCCGTCCATCAGGGAGGTGAAGCTGTCTGTGCTGAGCGGGTGTATGGTGCCGGCAAGAGCCCTGAGGTCTAGCCTGACTGCCTGCCCCAGGCCCCTCCCCCTCATAAGTCAACCAGCGCGCCTGAAATGCTGCCATTGGAACCACTGCGTGTAGGGAGGATGCCACGTGATGACGAAAGCAGAGATCAGGGTGATGCCTCTACAAGCCAAGCAATGCCAGAGATTGCCAGCAAACCTCCAGCAGCTAGGTGAGAGGCCTGGAACAGGTTCTCTTTCAGAAGGAACTAATCCTACCGCAACAGTCTTGGACTTCTAGTCCCCAGGACTTTGAGACCATACATTTCTGTTTATTTAAGCGACCCCATTTGTGGTACTTTGTTATGGCAGCCCCAGTAAATGAATACAACAGTCAATACCTCTCTGCAGAGATCATTCACTACTCTGACCTCTATTACCATAGGCTAGTTTTATCTGTTCTTGCATTTCATGTAATTGGAATCACACAGTCTATATCATTTGTGCCTGGTTTCTTTTGCTCTCCATAATGGTCGTGAGGTTCATCTCCATTGTTTTGTGTATCATTGGCCCATTCTCTTTTTTACTGCTGTATAGTGCTTCACTGTATACATATTATACAAATTTTTATCCATTTTTCTTAATGGACATTTGGGTTGTTTCTAGTTTGGGGTTAATAGGATAAAACTTCTGTGAACATTCTTTTTTTTAATTTTATTTATTTTTTTATACAGCAGGTAGGTTCTTATTAGTTATCCATTTTATACACATCAGTGTATACGTGTCAATCCCGATCGCCCAATTCAGCACACCGCCATCCCCACCCCACTGCGGTTTTCCACCCTTGGTGTCCATACGTTTGTTCTCTACATCTGTGTCTCAACTTCTGCCCTGCAAACCGGTTCATCTGTACCATTTTTCTAGGTTCCACATACATGCGTTAGTATACAATATTTGTTTTTCTCTTTCTGACTTACTTCACTCTGTATGACAGTCTCTAGATCTATCCACGTCTGTGAACATCCTTGTACAGGTCTTTTTGTGGACGTATATAGTGAGATTGTTTCTGTTGGTTTTTTCTCTTGTTTGACAGTTGGTCCTGTAGCTTAGCATGCCTAGTACTTTTTTTTATTATTTGTAGAACATTGTTAATGAGAAGCTGTAGAGGCTCTGTATGATATTAACTTTTTCTAGCAAGTATTTCTTTTTTTTTCTAGGAGGCAGTTAGAGAAGAGAGATTGAGATCATCTGGGGCCAGTGCTGGACACACATCCATCTTGGTCTCTTCCAGGCTGCCCTCGAAGGCCAGCAGAGCCCTGGAGAGGTGGGCGTAGAAGGTGGCCTTCCTGCTGTCCTACTGCTGGAGAGGCCACCCTCTGTGAGTAGCTGTTTTATCCTTCCCCTGAGGCCCTGCCCTTTCCTGAGACACTCAGTGGACCGCTGTGTTGCCCATAGCTCCCTTGGCCACCCCTGGTCTGGCCACAGTGGCCCCCTCACAGTCTCCCACATGCAGTGGGAGCTCCCCTCACTGGCCCTCTGTCCAAAAGAGCTCCCCTTTCTAACAGGTCTGGGATGCCTTTGCCCCACCCACCTGGCAGGGGGGAGGAGGAACTGTTCATACCCTGAAATAGGTCCCTGGGGATGGGGCAGTAGAGACTGGCAGAGATGAAACCCGGGAGGGAACTCAGGGGCCTCTGCTAGCAAGGGTCTCAGACTGGGGTTTCCAACCTCTTAGCAGTGGGGCTGCACTTCTGCAACAAGAAATTACGCTTCCATTTTCTTTCCTAAAGGGAAAAAGGAAGAAAGCAACAAACCTCATGAGCATTCTGACGTATCACTTCTCCTAACCACAGCCATAGCTGCCATCCCCAGACCCGCCCCAGCCTAGACCCACTTCCTCCCGAGAGCTCACAGCTGCAGTGCCGGAGTCAGATGTGACCCTGGAAATAAGGTAGGTGGAGGTCAGAGACTGGAACTCACAGTGAGGGGAGAAGGCCTGATGGGACTGGGAGGGGCCCCTGCTGGCTCCTCACCAGGCACATACCCCAGAGGGTCTTCCTCTGAGTTTCCGCTTCCCTGGAACAGCTGGGGTCCTGGAGCAAAGAGAAGGCCTCTGCAGGGGCTCTGCGCCAGCAGGGGGATTTCTATCAGCTCTGGAGGGCTCAGCAGAGCAGAGAGTAAGGTCACAAGAGCAGCGTTGAACCCTTCTTTTCTGAGGGATTCTCTTAGGGTCCCTGGGCCATGGGATTGGTTCCTGGAAGTGATCTCTGAGCTCCTGGCCAGGCCTGAGGACTTGGCTGTCCAGCTCAGCTGTCCTGGGCCTAGTTTACACACACCTCAGGGAGAGGTTCTCTGCGGGCTGGGGCAAGAAGCGGGGTGTGGTTGTGGTGTGTCTGTGTGGGGCTGCGTGTGTGCACGAGAGAAAAGGACGTGCCCTAAGGGCTCTGTGCTCGCTATCAGATTGGGAGGTTCTCACCATTACTTCACCCAAAAGATAGGGAGTCCGGGGTCTGGAGGGACTTGGAGCCTGTCCCACAGCCTTTAAGGACCGGACTCTCATGTGGGGTCTCTCTGGACTTGATTTCCCATGATTTTCACATGTGTGAGCCTCTTCTCATTTAGCCATTTGGCAGGTGTGCCCCCAGACACTTGCTGTGGCCAGGCCCCGTCTGGACCAGGCAGTGGGACACAGGGCATCGAGGCAGCTCTGCCGTCGGGAGGCCTCAGGGAAGAGAGGAGGAGAAGAGCCCAGGGGTCTCCAGGCAGCCTTTCTGATCCCCCAGGAGCAGGCGGGGGTCCCCTCTTCTGTGTCACTCCACAACGCCGGGAGCTAGAAACCCCTTCTCCTTTCCCAGCTGGGCGTTCCTGTTGATCAGCTCATCCCCAGCCACTGGTCAGCGCCTGGCTCAGCAGAGGGCTTGGCAGGCAATTGTTGTGTGACTGTCGGATACAAGGAAGGTGGATCCTACCTTCCGTCCTTCCCTTTCCATGAGGCAGGGCAAATTGTCCCCAAATGCCAACAGGCCACCCAAACCCCACCACACAGGCTGGTACGCCTTGGACCTCGCACAGACAAGGATCAACATACCTACGCCACAGAAGAGAGAACTAAAATTTGGAGAGTGAGTAGCATGCCTCACTCAGAGTGTGTTAGGGATGAAGCTGAGGCTAGAAGCAGCGGGCCTGAGCTTCCACACCAGCTCTGGCCGTGGCTGCAGCCTGGCTGGAGCAGAATGACTGCATGGACGTTCAGTGCCCGGCCCTGCTTGGCCAGAGGTGGCTGGGAGCCCCTGAGGTGGGCAAGAATGTCTGGGCTCAGGGAATCACAGAGGAGTGTCTGCCTCCACCCACGCCTGTGTGTCTGTG
Organism: Delphinapterus leucas; assembly: GCF_059928025.1. Classification (NCBI taxonomy): domain Eukaryota; kingdom Metazoa; phylum Chordata; class Mammalia; order Artiodactyla; family Monodontidae; genus Delphinapterus; species Delphinapterus leucas. The sequence continues at coordinate 114,122,831 of NC_143131.1, read as the reverse complement.
CTCCGTCTTTCTTAGGCTATCATCCATGGAGAGGCCCCTCACGGTCCTGCGGGTGAGCCTGCACCACCCCACGCCAGGCCCTGCCACCTTCGCCAATGTCCCTCCGCAGCTAGAGCACGACACCAGCCCACTGCTGGTGGGCCGGGGCCTGGATGCCCACCTCCGGCTGCAGCTCCCTCGCCTCTCCCGCCGGCACTTGTCACTGGAACCCTACCTGGAGAAGGGCGGTGCCCGGCTGGCCTTCAACTTGAAGGCTCTGAGCCGCAAGGGCTGCGTGTGGGTCAACGGGCTGACGCTGAGGTTCCTGGAGCAGATGCCCCTGAGCACCGTCAACAGGGTCGCCTTCTCTGGCATGCAGATGGTGGTCCACATCGAGGGAGGCACCTCCCTGGAGGCCTTTGTCTGCTGCTTCCAACTCAGCCCCTCGCCCCTGATTTACAGGCTCCAGGCTGAGGAGACCGACGAATGGGAAATCATCCCCCAGAAGCAGCCTCCCTCAGGTTCAGGGAAGCAGGCTCCGGGTCACCTGGGGTTTCTTGACAGCCCTTCCCAGCCCAGGCCTGGAGGAGCACCAGAAATACAGCTCCAGAGGGAGCCCCCAGACAGTGCGCTCTGCTAGCCCCGCCGGCCACCCCGGAGCAAGCCTTAGCTGAAATGGGGCTTGAAATAGTCAAGCTACATCATGCAAGGTTGACAAGCCAGGCCTGCCGCGTAATAATGAACCTATTCTGCAAGCATGAGCCACCAGGGGTGAGGGGAGTGCCCTCCACATCCACAGCTATGCAAGGTAACAGGAACTTCATATACTTTTAGAGGCCCTGAGGGGTTCTGGGAGCCTCTCTCAGTGTTTCCCCGCATTTCCCCCTCTCGTCTGACTAGGAGTTACTTTATGTTGCTAATTTTGTGTGCCGCTTAAGAGCTGGAGTTTGAGGTTGCACCAGGAATGCATGGACACATGTAGCAATTACGTTTGTGGTAGCTTGGGGTTACCTTGGGCTTTCAAATACCCACAGGCACTCGGGGCTTAGGGAAGCCTGTGTTTAATAAACTGCAAGTATTTCATTAAGCTGGCATACCCAGCAGGATTCCCTGATCCCCAGACGGGCCGCCTGTACGCCACATCGTCATGCAGAGGCAGGGGCAGGAAATAGAGAAGAGGTGTAAGAGGAAATTGGCAAGGCGGGGGCTCACGGTTCTGAAAAGGATGGAGGTAGAGCTGAGGGCTTCCTGGGGATGGGGAGCTGGGGGCTGGGCCTGCCCGGAAATTCATCGTCACTGTCATTCTCTTCATCCTCATGCTCCCCAGCTCTCACTTCTGGATCAAAGCCTTGGCTGACCAGAGGGCAAAGGTCTTCAGGGAAGGTAGCTTCCCAGAGCAATGCGCTCTTCCAGGACTAATTCTATGAGAGGGCGGGCTGGGAGGTTGTGACAGAATACAGTTCAGCAGTTATTTCACTCAAGGGTGGGTCATGTGCCAATGGGGGTGGACTAGTGGGGGATCGAGAGTGTGCTCATTTTCTCAGTGCATGTTGGGAGGTATGTGCTGGGGAGCTGAGCCCAAGCAGCCACGCTCCATGCCATCCCAGGGAGGGGGAGTGTGGTCTAGAAACCATGTTCATCTGTGTAATGAAGGGAGGGACCTCAGACCCGGATGGTTGCCACCAGCCTTGAACCAGCTGTACGATATCCAAGGCACTGAAGCTGCCCACTAGCTGGCTCACATTCCAAGGTCTGTAACCACCTCCAACAAGGCTTTCAACACCCCTCACTTCCCGCCCAAGAAGAGAGATCCTTTTGCACCCAGGGTAGGCTGCAAGGAAGTTCAACCGCACTGCCAGGCCTGAGTATCTTCTCCTTGGGGAAGATAGCAGTGGGCGGGACCCAGACTGCCCAGACTTGGGAAGATTCCATCCAATAGGGAACGAGGCAGATACACTCAGGTCACAGCCACAAAGCAAAGGGGGTCAAGGGATGTGAGAAGAAGGGGCTGTCCAAAGCTGTGAATGGCCCATGGGACCACCAAAGCAGTCCTTCACTCAACTTTCACCAAGCACCCACCTTGTACCAGATGCTGTGCAAAGCCCGGGGAACCAGCAGTGAACAGGTTGACTAAGGCCCTGCCCTCAGGGAGCTTACTTGGGACTCAGGAAAGACATGCATTCAGGAGATGATCACTGTGGGCAGTGCTAGAGACATTGTGTTTTCTCTCTCTTCATGCTGGTGCTAACCTCAGCTCTACCATTAAGTGGCCGTGTCTGGTGAGTGCTTACTATGTACTCCACGCTCTGCTAGGTGCTGTGTACATTCCCCCATTCAATCTCCACAATGCCCAGATAGACAACGGTATTAACCACATTGTACAGATGAGGAAATTGAGGCTCAGAAAAGTGAAGTATCTTGCCCGACGTCACGCCACTCACTAGCTGTGTGATCTTGCGCAAGTGACTTAGGCTGCTTTGGTCTCTATTTCTCCTTCTGGAAAATGCGCAAGAAGATAGCACCTCCCTGCTGGAGCCCGCTGGGCTCCCCACTGGAGCCAGCCAGTGGGCTGTGAGGGTTTTAGGAGGTGGCACATATAAAGCACTTAGTGCAGCACCTGGCACACAGCAGCCACTCAGTAAGTATTAGCTACTATCGTGAGACCTGAGAGAGGGAAACATATAGGTCCTGACCCAAGGGCTCACCTTAGACAGGAATATGGAGTGAGAGAAGGTTGGGAGCCTGGCGGGATGGCTCTGGAGCCTGAGGGCTCAGCCACACTCTGTGATTCCCTGATGAAGAATTTTGTCTTAGCCACGGACCTGGTGGGCAGTCAGGAGGGGGTTTATTATTGTGAACGTTGGCACCAGAAGCCCCAATATTCAGGGTTTGTAGAATGGGAGACACACGGTCAGGGCGGGTGAGCCGCAGAAGCCATGTGTGCTGTGGTCTGATGAGGCCCACTGTTTTGGGACTGCCTTTATTTTTCACACAATGATCCCTCCACAGACCGAAGTGCTCCCCAAACTATGCATTAGGGAGCAGCAGCCCTTTGCACGCAGAACGGAAAAGCCACTGCCTGAAGACTAAACCTGAACGTCAAAGGCTGGAGAGAGGAAGCTGGCTGGTGGCTCCCCAGAGCCCCCAGGGTGCAGCTCCCCTGCTCCACCAGGGAACCTTTGCCATAGACCGAGAGTCCTCTTCCTTCCAGGAAGGGGCAAACCCAACCTAGCTGGGGGCCTATGAGAGGGAGCAGCCCACCTCCTCCCTGGGGGAGTCTCTGACTTGGGGTGAAGTCTGGGAGGCCCTCTGGGCCCCAGGATGGACTGTGCAGCACGCGGGAGGAGGGCAAACCAGAGACAGGGCAGAAGGGAGCCAGGAAACACCCAGCTTGTTGTTTCAGACTCTACGGGTTCATAAAGTCCCCTCCGGAAACTCACTGCCTGCCTCATACACGTTTCCTAAACAGCAAAGCTCCACTCCATGCAAGGCTCCATTTTTCTTCGGTGGAAAACCATTTAAATCACCAGACCCCAACACCCACCCTCCAATTCTCGCCCAGAAGTTAGAATTATCAGGTTGGCTTCAGGCCCTGGTCCATGAACTTGATACCCCTTTCCTTTGCTGCTCAGACAGACTGAGCAGGGCAGTGAGTCCCTCTCAACAATGTCCTCTGCATTCCCTCAGCTCGCATACACAGGGCAGCCTATGTGGCTGAGGGGTGTACACGCACACGCGCGCGCACACGCTGTTGTGGCTCCAAGCAGGGGCTCTGCAGTCAGGCTGCTGCCTGGGTTAGAATTCTTGCTCCACACTTACTAGTTCTGGGATCTTGGACAAGTGACTGAAATTCCCTGTACCTCAGTTTCTTCTTCTGGGAAATGGGGAAAATAACAGCTTTGAGAAGGTAAAATGAGGCACTGCATATAAAGAACCTGGTGCAGTGTCTGGCACACAGGAAGTGCTCAATAGGGTTGCTTTCATTGTTTGATTTAGTGGAATGAATTGAATGCATATAGACACATGGACTCAGCTTACACACACACACACACACACACACACACACATGCACACACACACATCTGCTACAAAGAACTACATCAATTACATTCAGGCATACCCCAGAGCGCTACAACTCTCTGAGAGGACATCTGGAAATTTAGAAATCATTCCCTGTGCCCTTTCAGGCATTATAACCCCACATTCCTCTGCTCTTCTAAGAATGGGAGTCCCCCCGACCTGTCTGTGAGTCACTGCATTCGCTTGAGCCCCGTGCTGAGGGAGACACGAGAATGCTCCATCAACAACCCCAGCGTGGGGCTCTGAGGCACAAAGAAACGCCGTCAGGTCGCGGCGGCAGACTCATCAGGCAGCACAGTCCTGGCCACAGCCGTGCACAGCCCTTCCCTCCCGGCACCGGGACGCTGCGCCCACGGTTTCCATGTCTCTCTCCCTGTGAGACACCAAGATCCACACAGACAAGGACCCTGGGTGGTTTGCTCTTGTATTCCTGACGGCCATCACAGAGCTGGGCAGAGCCGGGACGGACAGACAGGCACGCGTGGTCAGGGAAGCAGTCACTTCCTGCCCCAAACAGAGGCACGTCGGTGTCCCCAGGAGACCCTGGGAGGGCTCCCAGCCACAGCAATCAGGGCTTGGGCTGGCTGGATTGAGTCTAGGCCTGTGGGCCACAGAGACCACCTACCGCAAACATACACTAGGAGCACACAGCCTCCCTGAAACAAGACTGTCTCTTAAAGAGATTTCCTGTGGTATAGGATGCTAAGATCTGGCCCTGCTAGAGGCATCTGCATTTTCAAAGAAAGGATTGGAGAGGGCAATGCCTACCCAGTGGAAAGAGCGACATTGAAGTTTTCACCGTAGGCTGATAAAGGAAACATTTTCCCTTTCCCCTCAAATCGAGGTTACTTCGTAAACGTGAATAAGACAGAGTTAAGGGGCTAGCTCAAGGTTGCCCTGTGACCAAAGAGAGCTGAGACACAAACTGAGAAGGGATTCTTTCCCAGCAGCCCACTGAGTGGCCAGGCTGCAGTCAGCAAAGAGATGTGCAAAAGCAAGGGAGCCCCCATGCCAGGTGAATGGTTCGTTGCTGCCTCCATAACCTCCTCCCACCGCCGGACTGGGCCGGGAGACCTGCCTCCTGCTGTATCTGCTACGTGAGTCTGGCTGTCCAGCTTTGCTCTGTGTCCTCTGCTTCCTCTGCTTCCACTCCATGGCATCTGCTGGTACTGGTGCCTCCATCAGGCGAGTGGGTCTCTGAATCACTGAGGCAGCTTCCCCTCACTGAGGCAGCTCTCCCTGCACCCCGTGCCCCAGTCACGCACTACCACACCAGGCCCCGAAGCCAGGCAAGGAGGAGCTAGGCCAGCTCCTCCACCTTTAGGAGGAGATTTCGGGGTTAATCAACTCTATTCACGTTGCAGGTTGTGCTCCCTCTTACCTTGAAAGTGAACTCACAGGCGGATTAAAGTGAAATAAAATCTACCATTTGAGTTACATTCTCAGCTGATTGGAAACATGCATTACCTCCCCATGACCGGGCCATGAGAAGGGAAGTTATCTCTCTTTAGAGTTTGTAAACTCTTTAGGCCAGAGGCAGCTTTAATGCTGCTGGGGGAAAAAAATGATCCGGGAATAAATTGCTCTCATTTACCTTTGTTTTCCAATCATACGCTCCAGTGGGAACAAAACAGCCTAAGTGAGTGGATGTGGGGAGCCAGGTGATCCTCAACAGAAGAGTTTCATTATTTCCTTCTTTAGGCACATGAGTTGAAAGGGCTTTAGGTGCCATTTGGCAGGGGGCTTGCACCACAAAAATGTGTGTCCCGCAGTAATGTCAGCATCCTTGAGCTGTTTCTATCTCTGCTTCCACTTCCCCGTGACACCCACTTCTTTAAGGGGCACTATCACCAGAGTGCGCAGCTCCAGACGTTTGGGAACAAGAAACAAGGAGTCTGAGAAAGGGCAGATGTGAATCAAAACCAAATCACAGTCCAGGGAGGAGGGAGAAACCGTGGGGTCTGGGGTTCTGGAGGGGGCTTTCCTTCCCCTCTGTTCTCCGATCCTCTCTGCGTTACCTAACACAGAGCTTACATAGAGCAGGTACTAGGCAAAGCCATCAGGACGCCCCAGGCTCTGAGCCAAGCACTTTAACTGCTGGAAGGAGCCCCCGCTGGGATGTCTGCCTCACTTTCCTTTAAAGATGTGCACGCCGGGGGGGAGGGGGTGGGGAGTCTTCAGAATAAAGCAGAGACGGGGGCCTTTGGAGGGAGAGCTCAGCCAGGCAGCCAGACATGGGGTTTCCATAATTGCTTCTCTGAGGGATGGGGATGCTGTGATACCACTCTTTCATTCACCTGCAGCTTGCTGCAGATGGGCTAGGAAGATGGACCCTATTAGGTCACCTTGCCTGTGGGGCAGGTGGGGTGACGGTGGCCCAGAGTATATCAGTCAGGATCCAGTCAGGAAAAAAAAAACCACTCTAAGTATTTCAAAAATTTGGTTCAGTGAATTGGGTATACAGGTGATAGAGTTGCCGAAAAGCCACACGGGCAATGCAATTCAGAGTTCGGCAAGCACAAGAAGTGCTACCACGGCTAGCTCCCTCCCCTGGGGCTGCAGGGGCACCTGCGGAGACCGTGTGACCAGAGCGGGTGCTGGGCGGCACAGAGCTAGAACTACCCGTGAAGCTGGGACCTCGGAGGCAGAGGCCATCCAGCGGGAGCTGGAGCCACAGAAGAGATGCGGCTGCTGTCAGACCCTCCCCAAGGTGCTGAGAGAGAGGGCAAAATATCCTGGCTTCTCCCCTTTCCTGGCCCCCAGCGGCCGAAGCCGGCCCAAGGCGTCTGATGAGCAGCCTAGGAAACGCAGCCTGCAGGGGTGACTCCCCGGAGTACAGAGCCGAGGAGGGAAGGCGGAGCGAGGGCTCTGAGGGCAAACTGTCAAACCCAGCACAGGGAGTGTGCCCACCTCAGTGCCCTCAGTCCCAGCCTGAAGCCCTGGGGTGGCCGCCAAAAATGGAGCAGAGATGGGAGGGGGATGAACAGCACAGAGGGCTCCGCTGCTCAGGGGCCTCCTGAAGCCATAGGCAAACATAAATCCCCCTCTACCACTGTCATCCCAGCCTGTATGACCTTCAGCATCTGTAAGAAAGGAAGGGAGAGGGCACAAAGGACAAGTGCAGGACAGTGAGGTACAGATGTGGCCTGGCCTGGCCCACACAGTCCTGCAAGGATGTCTGCTTTGATTCTGCAGCCCTCCCCTCCCGCCTGAGAGGCAGGGCAGAAGAACAGGGTCCAAATCCCCCCTGCCCTTCACTTCCTGACCCTGAAACTTCATTTTCCAAGCCTCTTTTCTTCGTGTATAAAGTGAGGATACTATTAGTACCTACCCCACCTCTGTGAAGACTGAAACACACAACCTGTACGGGATCTCAGCACCTACCTTGGAAATGCTCAAAAAATGCCATCCATTTCTTATTGAACATGAACCACCACCCATCCCCAAATGCTCTTCCCTCCAGAAAGCTTCCTTGACTTTTTCCCGCAAAGAGCCAGCTCCTTCCTACCTCCAAACCAGTGTTGGGACACTCAGAGCGGATTTTCAGTCATGATCCATGGAACAAAAGGTATTTCCTCAGCTGGGCATATGGGTACTTGCTGTGTGCTCTGCATCACGCCGGCACTCCCCCCCCAGCAGAGCCCTGGGGGTGGCGGAAACTGTCTGCAGATCGAACAACCACCTGACACACAGTAGGTCCTCAGTAAGTGTCTATTGACTGTGAGGAAGAATTTGGAGGGGGTGAAAGCAGACCTTCGGGGAATGAGGCTTTGAGAAGCACATCACGCCACAACAAGGATGCTGGTTAAAAGGTTAACGTGCACTTTAAAAAACTAATTGATCGGAATGAGAAGAGGCCAGCAGGTTTTTCTGTTTCTAGATGAGTCCCGCCTCCGTGGTGCAACACAACCACCCAGCCCTTCACCTCTTGGAAACACACGCACGAGGCGCAGGGCTCCCACGCTGGAGCTCTGGCCCTAGAGCCCTGGAAGCAGGCAGGCTGGACGCCTGACGTCAGAGGCTTCCAGCACCAGTGCTGGGCCTCATTACTGAGGAACACATAGTCCCCTGTGGCACTCGCTGGAGGCCAGAGGGGGAAGCTAATCATCAGGGGGCTCCGTCTTCCGTCTTTCGGTTTTACATTCCTCTTCCCCGGGGCCTGCGGTTGCTGTGCAGACTTCAAGCTGCAGCATCAGGAAAGCCTCATGCGGTCTGACTTCTTCCCCAACACGCACACGCACACGCACACGCCTGCCTCTGGGCTTTGTCAAGCACCCCAGGTAAAGTGTTGGTTAGAAAACCATGAGGTAATGATGAGCTGTGAGTTTTGCTCCTTAAGAGCAAAAGTTAAAGTTAGAGAGAAGATACCTCCACTTGAGATTCTCAGCATGCTTTACAAACCAGAGTGAATATTTTGGCTCAGCTCAGAGGAAAAAACAGAAGCCAAGGAGATCTCATTAGAGGAGTGGTAGGGGGCATTCAGAACAGGCCAGAGTGTTCTGGGTAACGAAATGCTATACACCCTGGACATGAGGTCCTGGGAATGCTGAACAGCTAACTCTGATGGAGAGAGCAGCGGGTTGAGAGAAAGACATTCATCATGGCCGTGAGACTGAGAAAGTCACCAAAAGCTCCGCATGCCTCACTTTGCCAGCCTCAACAATCAGGGACGTGCTGGTTAATGTTTAACAACAGGCTCTCTGGGTGGTGCGTGAAGTCTGGTTGTAGTGTTACCCATCTCCGATTTCCATGGTGTAAATTCTCCAACTGTGGTCAATTTCAACCTATCAAGATGACATCACTGAACTTGGATTTGGAAAGAGATGCACAGCGAGCACAGCTTTTCATAGCATTTCTGCCATACAGACACAATTTACAAGAGCATAGATACAGTAAAATACAGTGAAATAATTAGGAAGCTGTGTTTTGATTATTTATTAACTTTGTATTTAATATAGTTTGTTTAACTGTGAGTTCATACAATTTAGTTTTTAATAGTGCCTTAACAGTCGTCTCTTACAAGACAGCATGAGACAGCTCCAGGACGCCATTGTATGGAAAAAGTGCCTGCCCCTTGTGCTCAACTGTGGGCCAGAGACACAAAATAACCAATGCGAAAATGCCTTGGAAATAAAGATGCTAGTACACAGAGGCTCTAGAGGGGTCAGAGTAGCCATCCTAAGAAACTTGTATAATGCTTTGCTACTTAAAAGTGAATGTGTGGATGTTCAAAATAACCTTATGAAGATGTTAAACCATCCCATGCAACAGAAGAAGAAACTAAGGCTCAGAGAGGGGATGAATGCCCAAATTCTCTCAGCAGGTCAGTGGGAGAGCCAGTATCTGATTTCTTCTAGATCCTTGCTCTTCTCACCCCCTTCGCTCCATGCACACTTGGTGAAGGGCAGCTGATCAGCTCTGGTCGAGCTTGGGTTGCAGAGTCACATTGTCAACGCCCGTCTAGCAGATGTCACCAGATATGGTTTACAGTGGCAGTGCTTGTGCTAGGGCCCTGGGATCAGTCCTCTGGCTTAAAACATGCAACGGGGGTGTTAAGTAAGAGACCACACTCCCTTCTTTCCCAGGAACTCTTTTAGAGTTCGGGGCAGTGACAGATTGCCTGGCGTTTAGAGGAAGGAAAGCACAGCTCCCTGGGCCTCACCCCACCTCTCATCCCTCTTAGACAAAGGATATTGGAGTCTCTGGTTTACTGATCAGCAGGAAGCAGAGGGGCTTTCAACTCCGTCTCTGAACTGTAGCCAAACCCCAAGGCCTGCTGGACACTGACAGCAGGGCAATGTCTGGTTGGCCACCCAGGCAGTGTGTGAGCATTACCCAGCAGCCCCTTGGGAGGCTCCAGACAGGCTACCCCCCAACCCAGAGCAACTGGCATTGAATTCCAGAAGGCATCAAGACCCCCACTTGAGGCTTGAATCCCAGACCCCAAACTCACATGTGGCAGAAACCCATCCCTCCTCCAGAGCAAAGTGAGCCCCTCTCCTACCTCTCACTTTCTCCCAACTTGGCTACTACTCCTCTGGCTTTTGGGTAGGAGACACCTCATTGCCCAGGCCGTGTCCCCTCAATCCCGTGTCATTTCAAATTTTCTGACATGTAGATTTGGTATGCTTGGCTCTTTTAAACATCACGCTTTATGGCCTTTTGCAGTGTAATTTTGTTCCTGTCCTGCCATTCAATTTGAATTAAATATCAAACAGATGTGAGTCATTTTTTCCTCTTTATGAAGAAAAAGTTTAATATTAAGGAGCATGCCCTCCTATATGATCAGGAAAGCCATTCGGAGAAATAACCCCCTTCAAATTAAAAAAGAATCACGTTGGTTAACGTTAAGATGCTTTCAAGTGATACATTTCGAAGTGCTAAAGGAAGGTGTTTCCAGCAAGCTATAAAGCAGCCAGGAGAAAGGAGGAGAAGATATACGGCCCCAGGCTGATGGGGAAATCGGAGCTCAGAGAGGGGGCAACACCACCTGGGGAGGAAGCCCTAAGCTTGGAGATGAGGTTCACAGATGATGGTGGGGGAGGCCATCTTCCCCAAAGGCCGGGGGGTGGGAGCGGGGGATGCTCTCTGCAGCCTGTGTGGTCTGAGTGGGAAGGGAGTCATGAGGAGCTCCATTCTGCTCAGAGCCAACCTGACCTGGGTAGCCATTCCCCATCCTCACATACTTGCAGCAGCTTGGCACATCACCCCCCACCAGCAGCCCCAGAGGTGGGCTTGTATGTTTGGGCGTGCCAAATGGCGTAATCCCCTTGTTCCTGCTACAGTCTCTTGGATAGTGTGATCTTTGGCCTCTTGTGCGTCTTGGATGCCTCCGAAAATGCCAAGAAAGCTGTGGCTCCTCTTCAGACACAGGAACATACATAAACCTCCATACAACCTCATGGTCCCCTGATTTAGACCCCCTTCCCCGCAAGATGGCTCTAGAACAGAGCATCTCATCATCAAGACACTCAGCCCACAGGACTGAGGCCCTTCTCTCACAGAGAACCGGAAGCTACTTTCCTGAGCATCCACAAGCCCAGCACTGTGCAGGGCCTTGGCGTGAGCTGAGGGAGCTGGTCAGTCTCCAGACCTCTCTGGCTTCTTGGCAACATGCATGCCTGGAGCTCAGCATTATTGGACCTGCCGCCATTCATGGCTTTGAGCCAGGGCTTCTCCAGTGCCGGCTCAGGCTAAAGTGTTTCCATGTGGTTCTTTGACTCTGCACCTAAAAGGCAGTTCTCCAACTACAGCCGGCTGACTATAAATGACATTTCCATGTGGCGGGGAAAGGAGCCAGAAGGCCTCTGATTCCAGCTGGTTCTGGACATCCTGGACCCTGAGATGAGGCTCTGCACACCCAAGGTTCCCCACTAGGGATGATGTGCAAATGCCCAGAGGCCCTGCTCCGTGGGGAGCAGGAAGCCCCGCTGATGAGAAACAGAACCGACACTTCCTAGAATTCCGCACACAAAAGAGAAGTTCAGTGGAGGGATTTAGAACAAAGAAAAGCCTAGGCTTTGGAGTCAGACAGTCAACGTCTGGATCCCAGCTCTATCACTTACTCCCTCTCCCAGCCTCAGTTTTTTCCATCTGTAAAGCAGAAATGCATGTCTCCTAGGGTGTTTGGGAGGTTGAAATGGGCTGATGCACGTGCAGCCCTTAGTACAAGGCTTGACCTACAGCAAGGGCTCAACATTTGGAAGTTATCTTTTTTGCCCTTCCTTCCAAGAGGACAAGACCCCTATCTGATGGTGCTTGTGGGGTCTGGCACTGGGGAGGTAGATCACAGCCAGGCTTGCTCCCTGCAGTAACCATCCTGATAACCACAGGAAGAACAGGAGATGCAAAGGGAGGGGATATGAGTTACTGTCTCATAATTCCTGTCTGAGGGGTGGGGTGGGGAGGAAGAGGAGGGAGGGAGGGGGAGGGGACAAACTGCAAAACTATCTACAAGTGGTTTTAGGAGAGGAATTGAAATTCACAAATCATTGCTGCTATTCCAACCGTTATTTTGCATCTGTGGCAATTCAGTAAGAAGGAATTGAGGTCCGTTCTGAAAGCCTGGGGGGAGAGGGAGACGCAGCAGAGAAAGGGTGAGGGACCCAGGACTACATCCAGATTCTAGAAGGGCTCTGAGCTCAGGCGGCAAGTGCTGGGCTGGTCAGAAGAGGATTCCGGTAGGAGGAGGACAAAGCTGTGCCTTGAACGATAAGTCTGTTGAGGGAGAGAGACACCCACAAGCTATGTCTTGCGGCTCACCAGGCAGGGGTCTGAAGATAAGGAAGCCTGCTCTCAAGGGTCTCGGTTTAGGCTCCCTCCATCTTCCAATGCACTCGGTCACACACAACAGCCATTCATTTCTGCTTCACTCAGAACAGGAGGTCCCCTCCGCAGTGCTGCCCAGCTTTGGAACTCTTAATGGCAATGAAAACGCAGTTCCCTCACCCTACCGCTAGGGGAAGCCGTGAGCCGGTCAGAGCCCTGAGGACACTCCCAGCCCTCCTCAGGGGCCAAGGTCCCTCTCCAACTGACAGGGGCAGGGGGTGTATGTGGGGTCCTGGGCTGTGAAAGGAAGCTGACTGTGATGGGGGCTCAGCCCCATTTCCCCCAGGACACCCTGCCCAACCTTGGAACTTCATGCAGGTGTCCACATGCATTCTGATGACTCTGCTTCTACGGTCTCTGCATGGGCAGGGCCCCAGCTGCAGGCTTTTCTCCAGCCTTTGTGACCACATACATCTTGTCCTGGACTGATGACATGGACTCTCATCCTAGCAGGAACTTGATAACTTAGACACATTCATATCAATCTCTGTTCTCATTTAATTTTCATTTTTATTATGCATTTAAATATTGAATGACTTAAATATATTTAAATAAGCAATTACATCTCCCTCCAGTCTTTCTTTTTCAGGGTATGCATTTTCCCACAGTCATAATCAGGGTGCGTACACTTGCTTTCTTCAGTTATTTCCTGGGCATTTGACATGGCTTCATACTTGTCATATTGATCTTATTGGCTATTCACTAATGGCATCAATGACACACCTCAGTGTATAACCAATCTATGGGCAGCATTTTCACTGGTTACATTTTTTTTTTTTACTGTGTTCAAAGTAACACCCTAAACTATTTATAAAATGATTTTCCTTTTGAGCTATTCCCCTGGAGATGTTTCCAGGAGCTGGATGCCCAGTTGAGAGCTGTGTGAAGATTCTCTGTGGGCTTGATGTTCTATGAATGGCCTCTCACTTATCCACGTGCCAACCCAGCATAGTGCATTCCTGATTCCCATTTTACAGATGGGAAAACTGAGGTAGGTGGAGTGGGTATCTCCCTGTGCTATTTCTTGGCATGTGACCTCCTCCCTCACGATGCACCCTGGGTTTAAAAGGAGACCTGAGTGTCTTTGCCCAAGGCTGTAAATGAGTAACAGTGGAAATGCCCGGATGGTAGCATGGAGATAATTATAGGATGAAGAATGTCGATTCTTCAACCTCTGAAAGAAGCCTGCAGGTGTCTGTCTCTGGCCAAGCCCAAGACTGCCCTCCTCAGTCCCTCCAAGGACCCTTTAAGCCAGGAAGGGCATGCTTTTTGGATCTCTAAGTCCTTCAGAAGGTGTGAAAATGGGGGCAGGTCAGCCACATGCAGTGCTGGCCGCAATGTGTAAACACCACCTCAGAGCGCTGCTAATCTCCCAGGTCAGGGCCTGGTGCCACCAGCCGCCCACTGCAGGCACAGAGGCCTGGGTGGCTCTCACCCAGTTGCCTGTATGATCTCACATCACTGGCAGGCGGTCATTGGGCTCCCAGGACCTGGCAGGGGACCATTCGCGGGTACCTCTCTCTGCCCTGCGGCAGCCTGAGCGCCTGCCCAGTCTTCTCTAGATGCAAAGCTGTCGCAGCTGCCGGGCCACAGAGGCGCCAGGCTCACACAGGCATCTCTGGCCCCCAGTTGTGCCCCTGGGCGAGGTGCATGGGGCTAACCAGAAACACCTGTGTACATGGACTTTCCTGCCCCAGTTCAGCCTTCATTTCCTCCGCCAGTAAAAACCCAAGGCGTGCAAAGGTGAAAGAAACCAGCCAGTCAGTCACCCAGACGACGGCCACCAGGGCCGCAGAGACAGGACTCTCTAAATTAAATTTTAATTCCCACCCGATGGCCTGGCCAGGACAGCCATGATTCAAACCATGTAACCGCCACCACGGCCAGGCAGATCCCCGCCCGGGTCCTTGCGGGAATTAACCTCACCCCTGGGCTAGCGGACAGGGGTGTCTGCCTTGGCCATCAGGTCATGGAATGAGACCCTAAGAATGAAAGCACTCCCTTTTCCCTCCACCTCATTGTGCAGCTGCAAGGGCTGCCCAGCTGATTAGCTGCTCACTGCCCCAGGCTGTTTGAATTATTAGGTGCTGGAGAGATCAGATCCCACCGGTGATTCAGGGACATTTACCAAGACAACATCAAAGCCTGGGGCAGCCCGGATCCAAAGTGTAGGATAATGGTCAGGGCCCAAGGCTCTGTGCTCTGTCCTGGCCCAGCAGGTTTAGGTGAGGAGAGAGTTGTAAAAATGCCTCCATTTTTCCAGAATATTTTTCCAGAGATTCCTACCGGCTGGAGGAGGCAGGGCTTGGAACAAGAAAAGAGATATTGAGCTACCTGTTGTATGGTTAAACCAACCAAATCATCGTCAGAGACAGTGGCTTGCCTGACCATACAGCTGGCTGGGACCAGGCCACCAGACTGAGTCCATCACTGAAGACTGAGTCGTGACTCCCATCTTCCCATCTCAGCCAGCCATGAAAAGGACAGGGAAGCGGCCTTGTGGGGGTGATCCTGGGGTTCACAACAGACCTGGGCTCAAAGCCCAGATTGTGCTCTTACACAAGCTAAATTCTCTCAGTTTCAGTCTCATGGTAATAAAATGGGAAATCATGATAGCCCCACCTTTATAAGGTTGGTGTGAGAAATAACAGAATGTCCATGAGGTGCTTTATGCTGAGGAATGTGACAAGCCAGGAGGCCAGATGAGGCTGCTTTTGCCAGGAAACTTCTGATTTTCTGTCAGTGGCATGTCAGCCATGGTCACCATAGGAACGGAGGTGAAGACTCGCCCTTCAGGAGGACTTGACCCCATCCTAGACACCCACATCCCCACTTCCGGTCTCGTTCAGCCTTGTGCAAGATGCACATGCCCCCTTCCCACCCTGTCTGACTGGTTTCTTCTTTGAGGGGTTCAAACACTAATATGTGTCATTGGTGATGGCAGGTGAGCCAAGGGATGGTGAGATTGGCACAGATCCATCCGAGGCCTGGAGAAGCAACTGGGAGACAGAAACTTCAGGACAGAGGGCTGGGAGCAGGAGGCCATAACCAACTCCCTAGCAGAAGCACTGTAGAGCCCTCATTGGGAAGTGGAAAACATCCAGGTTTTTGACAGCTGCCATCCGCCATATTTTTAAAAATAGTTTTATGATTTAAAAACTATATATGCTTATTATAATATACTACGACTACACACCATAATGTGGGTGAATCGCATCAACAACGTTGAGCAAAAGCAACTAGACAGAAAAAGAGTTCACACTGCATGATTCCATTTGTATAAGGTTTTAAAATAGGAAATGTAATCTGTGGTGTTTAACTCAGAAGCAGGTCATCCTTGAGGGTGGTAGTGACTGGAAGGGAAGACAGGGGAACTTCCGAAGGGCTGCTGATGGATGTCCTGTTTCTTGATCTGGGGACTGGTTACACCGGTATGTTCACTCAGCGACAATCCACTGAGCTGTACACTCATGATTCCGGCACTTTTCTGTGTCTTTTGTTATAGTTCACAATAAATTTCCTTAAAATCAATTTCCAGGTCCTTGGCAACACCGTGTTAAAAACAAATATAAAACATTCATGCTCAGTGTAGAAAATGGTTTTTTTAATGTAGAAACTTGGAAACAGATCCCTCATCCTACCATCCTAAGTTACCTCTTTTTATTTTTTAGTCTATTTCCTTCCCACCTTTTGCCATGTATGATGTGTGTGTATTTTATACATTTAGTCATATTTTTGAACTTAAAAGTGCCTGTGTGACTTTTGTTGTCTCAATATGATATTGTAAAGATTTGTGCACACGTCCTTAATGCCTCTTGAAAACTATCCTTATGACACTGTAACATGCCACCATAGGGACATACCATGCTTTAACCTAGTGGTTCTCAACCTCAGTTGATTTTGCCCCTCCTCAGGGAGCATTTTGCAATGTGTGAAGACACTTTCGGTTGTCACAACTTGGGAGGCGTAGTGGCTGCTGGCATCTAGTAGGTCAGGGATGCTGTTAGAGAGGACAGCCCCTATAGCAAAGAATTATTTGACCTCAAACGTCAACAGTGCTGAGGCTGAGACTCCCTGTAAATAATTAATAATAATAATAATTAATGTTATTAATAAGGCAACAGCAAACTTCCTAGATAAATCATGCTGTGCACCTCTGATTATGTCCTTTGTATCAGTTTCTGTGGGCAAGCTCCATGTTATGGCCACTTTGAAGAGCTTGATATGTATTGCTAGTCTGTCTTTCAGAAAGTGGTTTCTGTTTACCCACACCATCCCGATCCTTCCTTCTCTAGTGACAAGCTCTGGCCTCAAACTTTAGAGACTCATGGACCTTCCATTCCTAAAGATATCTTCTTTGCCCAAGACTCCCTCTCTCACTGTGGCCCATTTTCTCATGCTTTGTCAGCAGAGCTTCCTGAAAGAGGTGTCCACATCCCTCATCCTTCTCTCCACCCACTGCTCTGGGCACCACAGAAGGACTCCCACCCCCACCATTCCACTGAGACTATCCTCAGAGTTACTACAGGCCCCCCTTGAACCAAACATCAAAGTTGTTTTTCAGTGCTGGGCCACCTGACCCTCAGACACATTGGCCACAGGCACCCCTCCCCCATCTCTCTTAGAAGATTGCCTAAGACTCTCGCACCTGCCACTCCTTAGGGCTGGTGCTCCCCAGGGCTTGGACCCCACCCTTTCTCACCCACAAACACAGAGATGATCCCAGCCCCGCCTGCTCTCCTGAACTCCAGACCTATATTTTCAACCAAAACAAGGCAGCTTGGCCTTTCTCCCAAGCCAGGACACTTGAGCCTTCCACAGTTCACCTTCTTTGGTGATCTTTCTGAAACAAAATCACAAATGCAATATGGTAGACTTGATTTGAATCCTGATTCACACAAATCAACCTTAAAACAAAAATATTTTGGGGACAATCTTGGAAATTTGAATATGAACTTGGTATCAGATATTAAGAAACTATGTGAGATGTGATAATGGCACTGTAGTTGTGTAAAAAAATGTTCAGTTTCAGTATGGGAAGTTCATAATACTATTCTCTCCACTTTTTACAAAATTTTTCATACATTAAAAAAAAAAACAACACTGCAAATCTGACAACACTGCAAACAACACTGCAAAATATTCTGGTATTCCCTACTGCCTAGAAAAAGTCCATGCTTAAAGGTGTCATACAAGCACTTAGAGCCTTGTCTTGCATCCTTCTCCAGCCTGCACTTCCCCAGACAGACTCTTCTGCTCGGTCTGGCAAAAGCCAGGAGCAGGGGGTGATTTGGGTTCCAATCCCCTCCTGTAGTTGGTCATGCTGTCTTCTTTCACCTAAGAATTCCTAAAAATCTTTGCTGCTGGCTGTTTCGTCGCACAACAAATTGGCCATAAGACCAATTGAAATAACATAAAAGATAAAATAGTGAAAATAAAAGAGGACATTAAAAAGGACATAATGAAACATGAAAATTAATAACAAAATTTTAAAAATTTATTGTGGAAAATGAAAATACAGAAACTATTTGAATACATTTAAAATGTGTGTAGAGGGCTTCCCTGGTGGCGCAGTGGTTGAGAGTCCGCCTGCCGATGCAGGGGACACGGGTTCGTGCCCCAGTCCGGGAAGATCTCACATGCCGTGGAGCAGCTGGGCCCGTGAGCCATGGCTGCTGGGCCTGCGCGTCCGGAGCCTGTGCTCTGCAACGGGAGAGGCCACAGCAGTGAGAGGCCCGCGTACCGAAAAAAAAAACATGTGTGTAGATTCATGATTACAGTTGTATCTGGATATATCTTAGAGATTGTCCTTTCTCAAAGTCGATCATTAAGGGTTTAGGATCTAATGTCAGGTGTATGTGAGTTCTTTACAATACTAAAGAAAACTCTGCTGTAAGTCTCTTCAGATTTCCCTGGAAGTAAAGCTGATATTTCTTACCAATACATGTAGCCCATATAACTGGTAGTACACATCTGGACTACATTTAAATGCTCCATCACATGCCCAGTTTTAAAATTTCACCAAATCATCTAAGCCAAATTCTGTGCCAAATACCAAAATTCTGTCTCCATCACGTTACCCACTATCAAATTGCAAAATTTTTTTCACCGTTTTCAAGAAACTTATACTCATCAGGAATCATGTAACCATTTATTTGGCCGAGGGAGGGGGGGATAGGAAGTGCTGATTCTTCTTTTGCCTCCAACTTCTAATACTGCAATGATAAATTTGGTAAAGATGGCATTAGAGAACAATTTGGATCTAAATTAGCCAAAGAATTGACAATTAATGCTCTCGAAGAGTGCTGTGAATCACTAGCTGCCTCTTTTATACTATCTTATGGCCTTGAAACCAAACCGTCACCTAGTTACTTTATCTTTTACGGCAGAGGTGCCTTACGGCCAAGCGGTGCGGTAAAACTGCTTGCGGGAAAGAGTTTACGGCAAAGATACAAGATGCGGTTAAGGTTCTCGGAAGAGAGGACGCGGTTAAGAAGGCACATCTTGGGGCCCAACCTGGACTTATTGAGTCAATTCTGGGAGTGGATTTCAGGAATCTGTATCTCAGCAAGCTCTTCAGGTAATTCTTTTTTTTTTTTTAACTGTGGTAAAATATATATAACAAAATAATTTTTAAATGTATAATAAAGTGGCAGGCATTAATCACATCAACACAACATCACAAGCAATCATCACCACTATCTGTTTCCAGAATTTTTCTATCACCCCCAAACGGAAGCTCTGTACCCATTAAGCAATAATTCCCCATTTCCGCCAGCTTCTGGTAACCTCTAATCCACTCCCTGTCTCTATGAATTAGCCTAATCTAGGTAGTTCATGTAAGTGAAATCATACAATATGTGTCCGTGTTTGGCTTGTTTCACTTAGAGTAAATATCTTCCGGTTTCATCCATGTTGTAGCATGTACCGTAACTTCATTTTTATGGCTGACTAATATTCCATTGCATGGATATATCACATGTTGTTTACCCACTCATTCTCCTATTGATTGACAGACACTCCACCTTTTGGCTTTTGTGAATAATGCTGCTGTTATAATTGGTCTTTGAGTATCTGTTCAAGTCCCTGTTTTCAATTTTTGGTGTATATACTTAGTAGTGGAATTGCTGGGTCATAAGATAATTTTATGTTGAACTTTCTGAGGAATGCCGAAGTGTTTTCCACCAGCTGCTCCATTTTACATTCCCATGCATGAGTGTTCCATTCCCATTCTCAACAACACTTGTTATTTTCCTTTTTTTTTTTATTTTTATTATACCATCCTAGTAGATGTGAATTGGTATCTCATGTGGTTTTCTTCTGGTAATTCTCATGCATACTGAAGCTGGAGAACTGTACTGTTTAAAAAGGAGACAGGGGCTTCCCTGGTGGCGCAGTGGTTGAGAGTCCGCCTGCCGATGCAGGGGACACGGGTTCGTGCCCTGGTCCGGGAAGATCCCACATGCCGCGGAGCGGCTGGGGCCGTTAGCCGTGGCCACTAAGCCTGCGCGTCCGGAGCCCGTGCTCCGCAATGGGAGAGGCCGCAACAGTGAGAGGCCCGCGTACCGCAAAATAAATAAATAAATAAATAAAATTAAATTAAATAAAAAATAAAAAGAAGACAGAACTTTCAACAGAGAGATAGGACTCAGGTAAAGGGAAGGGGATTTTTGTCATTTTTCAAAGAAAAAGAATTTTTTTCTTTTTTGTTGTTTTAAACAAACACTGGTTCCTAGTGCTGAATTCAGTGGCCCATCAAGAGCACCTTATAGCCCTGAAGCAAGTTGAAGAGTTTGGGAGTTGGGAGGGCGGGTTGAGACCTAAGAAGACTGCACAGATAGTGACTGAGCTGGGGGCAGAGGTGCAGGATTAGTGACGATGGAGCCGTGGAAACCTGAAGTCCCCCACTCTCATGAAGCTCGTAGCAGTGGAAGGGATTGCGTCTGAGCCTCTCTCCAGGGTCTGGTGATTTCATGTGTTGACTTTGTAGGATAACTGTGCCTTTAGGAAGAGCTGTAATGAGAATGAACAGTGGGAAAAGCGCCATCCAGCTTTTTAATAAAGAAAAACATGTGAGTCATGGGTGGAGAGGCTAACTCCTCTGCGTTCCCACCAGCAGTGTCTGTGCAACAGTGCTCAGTGGGCAAGATATCAGGCTCTGGATCCATCTTGAGACATATCCGATCAGAGAGGTTTTCTTGTTTTCTAGGACTTTAGTCCAGGCTGTGTGAAAATCTCTCCGGAGTCAGGGGATGCCCCTCAATACCGCACCCCCTCCCATCACCCTCATTGAGAAGCTGCTGCCCAGTGAGGGTTCTGAGTGTCTGGGAAGTGCTGACCCCCGAGCCCCATAGAGGCTGCCCTCTCACAAATGCCACATCCTGCCAGAAAAAACACTCACTGCTTTAGGTGGAATTCTGCTTCTTGGGCTACACTGGACCAATTAGCATAGCAGAGCTCTGTGGGTAAGCACACTCTCAATGGGACTTGTAAGAGCCACAGTCAGGAGATCAAATAACCCCCTTGCTCTCTGTGCAGCAGGCCTGGACTCCATCAGAAGGACATGCCCAGCCAGCCAAGACATAACTTTGGTGCAGACAGCAGGGCAATGAGGCAAGCGATAAAAAGGCCTGATCTCTTAAGGCAACATGAATTGTTGGCAAGAACGTAAGGGGAAAGCGACATTAGCCAAGGATCCTTTTCCTCTTGTTATAGATGCCTGCTGACTGCTTGGAAAAAGAAGTGGGGAGAGGGCGGGGAATCCTTCTAACACCAGTGGGCAGCAAGATGCAATTTACAGAACTGATTTCCCCCAGATTTTAACAGCTAAACAGTATCATCATCCCAGGTTCAGTGTAAGAAACAGGTTATTCTAGGTATTTCGAGCAAAAGGGGATTTTTGTATTGGGAATCAAATGCCAACCAGATTGTGGTAGGAGCTGCCTGTGCAAAGGGGTGATAATAAGCTGCTGTTTATAAGGACCCATTACATGGCTGACACATCAGGAAGCTGCTATAGCTGCCACCATGGCTACTGTCACATGACCTCTCCCAGCCTGAAGCTGGTGACCCTCTTTCTTGAACACCTCTAAACTCACAACAGCCAAGCTTGCCTCAGCAGGAGGAAAAGGCCTCCCTCAGCTCCAAACCCCCCATGAGAACCACCAGCTAGTGGGACTTACTTCCCATCCAGAACTCTAGTTGCAAGGGTATCTGGGGAGCTTTCCAGGCTCTCCAAGGAAGGAGGGTTGAATTGAGAATAAGGGTGCCTCACCTCCTCATTTTTCAGTTGTGTCCAGAGAGGTTAAGCCAGTTGTACAAGGTCACACAGCTAGTAGGTAGTGGAGCCATTACTTAAGCCTAAAATTGCAGGACTATGAAGCCTGTTCTTACCCACTGCTTTCTGGGGAATATAGGAGAAAAAGCACTCTACATATTCTAAGCATTCCTATTAATTATAATTACATTGGTGGTTATTATAGATCTCAGATTAAATTGCCAGGAGACTATTACGGATAAAATTACTCTGGCAGTCATGAGAAATGAATTGTTTAAGTATCAGTGGAGAGAGCGTTCAGAGGAAGTGGTTAAGAGAAAGTAAATGTGACTAGTCTGGACTTAGCTGCAGAGCAAACCTATATCCTCCTAGATCTCTGTTCCAGGCTACAGGTTCCTCACTCCCTGCCATTGCAGCCTGGGGAGATTTACAGCACCCTTGTTGAAGGGTTAGCATGGAAGGGCAGTTCTCACAACTAATGCTAGCACGTAGATGCCAGGCATGATGCCAAGCATATTTACAAAGATTAGCTCGTTTCATCTGTACAAGAACTTTTGAGGTAGGTGACTGTCTCCTTTGAATTTCATAGATAAGGAGATTGAGTCTCAGGGAGGTTAAATGCCTCATCCGAGGTCACACAGTTAGTCTGTGGTAAAGTCAGACTTGACACCCAAGTCTGTCTAAGTCTGTATTCTGAAATCCTTAGCCCCTGGCTATGTGTACACCTCCCTGACCCTCCAAGGTCTGGCAGCCCCTCACAGCACACACACAGCTGGATTAAGGCAAAAAGATTGAATACCAGCTGGGTGGACACTGCTTGTAACAGAGCAGTGGTGACCAGCTCCCAGGACGCCAGTCTGGAGAATTCAGTGGAGGGGCTTCCAGCAGGCCTGGGGACAGCTTGTAGGGCATCTCTCTACTCCAGGGATTCTTTCCAGGTCCATCATGCATTTCCCCCATCATACCCCATCCCTTGGGATTTTTGGCAAGTCCTAAAACCTCATTGTTCCAGCTTGAGAGACCTTCATGGCTTGCTAGTTAAGCCTTGCGTTGTATGCATAGAGAAAGAGATTGTGAGAGAGGAAGTGACCTGCAAAAGGTAATTTAGATGGCTAGAATCAAGGGGGTAGGGGCAGAACCCAGGCTGCTTCATCTTCTCCTCAACTTTGGAGCTTACATTTAAAGGAGGAGGTGTCATAGCCCAAACTTAGTGCCCCTAGAATTCCTTCATCACTAAGAAATCCCCCCGAACCCTTACTTGTTAGCTTCTGAGATAGTGGTCATGTTCATGTTTTATTTCTTGATCTGGGTGATAGTCATATGGCTGTATTGACCCTGTGAAAATCCATTGAGCTGATTACTTATGGGTTTTTCTGTCATTTTTTATATTACGTCAAATTTCAATAAAAAGCTTACTTAAAAATAATGTGGGCTGATTTGCAACAACATGGATGAACCTAGAGAGTATTATGCTTAGTGAAATAAGTCAGATGGAGAAAGACAAATACTGTATGATTTCACTTATAGGTGGAATCTAAACAAACAAACAAACAAAAAACGCGGATACAGAGAATAGAGTAGTGGTTACCAGAAGAACAGGTACGGAGGAAGGGGGGGAAATCAGTAAAGGGGATCAACTGTTTGGTGATGGATGGAAACTAAATTTTTGGTGGTAAGTACACTGTAGGGTACATAGAAGTAGAATACAGTGTTGTACACCTGAAAATTATGTTATAAACCAATGTTACCTCAATAAGAAATAAATAAAAACAATGGTGGCTGATTAGACTTCCCTCAGTACCAGGAAAATAGTCCATGTTTTCCCTGAAACGTATTTTCCTTCTAGTCTTAAGAGCCTGAACAAACCATAGCCAGTGCTGCTGTCAACTCAGGGTTTGAGAAAACTGAGGAGTGAAATAGTCAAGAAGGTTTAGGGGCTCTTTGGCAAAAGCACAGACATTCCTTTTACTTTTTCTTCAGAAGGCAGAAACACACAGATACACATACAAATGAGGCTTGTGACAGAGACTTGTAGCTGTTCACAAATTTTTTACCTCTTCCTCCTGGGAAAGCACTGGGCTATACTTCCCAGCCTCCCTTGCAGATGGGGGCAGCCATGTGACTGGATTCTGGCCAATGGAATACCCAGAGTGGGTAGAAGTAATGGATACAGATTCCATGTTTGGCCCATAAACCCTCCCATGAACAACCCTTGATTACCTTTTCCTATCTACTGGCTAACTGGAGAGTTCTCTGAGGTCCTAGAAGAGGGCAGAGCTGTAAGACAGAAGGAGCCCAGGTCCCTGTGACATCATGTGGAGGAGAGCTATGCAGAAAAGTTGCCTCATCAGGAAAACCTATGATGGGACATTGCACAAGCAAGAAATAAACTGTATTGTGTAAAGGATTGAAATGCGTAGCTTGTTTGTTACAGCAGTCAGCCTACCCTGAATAATACAAGAACCATTTTGAAATTAGGCAAATCCTGGTCTCCAAATCACCCCTATTTTCCCGATGTAGAGCCAGCCCCAAAGAATTTTTAAAATCTGAGAAGCCAAAGTGGCCTCTTGCCTGTTACCGATTGACTTTTAATTCAGAAACAGTTGTAATAGGTACCATTTACCAGCTTCCCAGGTGAGTTAGGGCATAGAGGTCAAGGTGGGGAGACTCATTATAAGATATGAGAATTGTCAGTCTTTTTTTTTTTTTAATTGTTCTGTCTCCTTCTTTGTTAACAAAGTGCTCAGAACAGCAGCATTCCGGACACATTCAATACAGGGCTAACAGTCCTGTACCACCAGAGGGCAATACTATATAATGGCTGATACACATATGATAACTGAATCCTCATGAAAGGGAGAAATGGAGTCAGTAACTATGGAAAGGGGCAGGAGGCTGACACCAGGATTGTGGAAGGTCTCTGCGTGATGTAGTGGGGGACAGTGAGGAAAGTTTCTTCCAGATATCTGTCCCCCACCTCCATCTCCTTTGCAATTGTTCTAAGGACGAACTCTGCCTGTAATTTTCCTGCATGTCTGAAAATTCTCTAGCTGAAATATCCTATTGCACGAGGTAAGGAAAAACTGCTGAAGCTACCTTCCACCAAAACATACAAATGTGCAGAGCTGTTAGAAAAGAGGCATTGAGGGAAAAAAACTGATATAAAAGGAGAAGCACATGAGGAGACAGAGTCCCATTTTGTTTTCTCTTGGGCCTGGGGCCTGCAAGAGTTTATAAGGAAACAGCAGTTTCTCTAGCAATACCCTGTGGTTTCTTATTAAAACCCAAGGTTGTGAGTTCTGCTTCCTGGAATGGGTGGAGGATGACGTGGGGTCTAGCTTTTTTCCAGACCAAGCTTCTAGCTGAAAATAACTAGAAAAGAAGACAGAAATATATATATATATCTTTTAAACTGTTCGATGGCATTAAAGAGCAACCAAAGATTTATAGAAGCAAGATCTCAGAGAGAAGGGGCAACCAGGAATCTAAGCCCAATATTTGGCATCTCTCTTTTCCTTGAGAAGTTTGGACTTCTTTTTTTTTTTTTTTGCCGTACCATGCAGTGTGTGGGATCTTAGTTCCCTGACCAGGGATCGAACCCGTGCCCCTGTATTGGGAGCACAGAGTCTTAACCACTGGACTGCCGGGGAAGTCCCTGGACTTTTTGATTGAAGCGCTGATCAGAAAGTGGCAGCTGAGAAGCTGAGTAAGAACTCTTGACAGCCTCTCACCAGGTTGCAGGAACAAAAATTGGAGTCTGAGACCTGCCAATCAGGAGAGGATACGATGAACGGCCCAGGTTTTCAGTGGGCATCTCAAAAGATCTACTACCTAGAATAAGAGGGTCTTAGGCCAGATTTCCTAGAAGACAGAGCCAGAGGCAAAAGCTTGCATGCTGCCACTTTGCCAGGAAACACACTTGCAGGGAAGCTGGAGTGAGGAAGAAAGGGAGTGGGGCAGAGCAGAAGGGAGAAAGTGTGTAAGGGAGGGTGTACTGAACTCTACAAAACACCAGTTCTCAAAACCCTCAAGGTCTTCGAAAACAAGGAAAATCTGTTACTATCACAGACCAGATGAGACGTGATGACTAAATATGAGTGGTATCCTGGAACAGAAGAGGAACATTAGGGAAAAACTAATGGAAACCAAATAAAGTATGCAGTTTAGTTAATAGTTATGTACCAATGTTGGCTCCTTAATTGTTACAAATGTACCTTAGTAATGTAAATTGTTACCAATAGAGAAAAGTGGGTGCAAGGTATATGGAACTGTCTGTACTATCTTTGCAACTTTTCTGTAAATCTAAAACTATTCTAAAATACAATTTTATTAAAAAGAAAAGAGTAAACAGGTTAAACCAAATGAATTTTCTCTGGTGAAAACGTGAATAATAATAATAACGTATTGTGGGATTATAAATGTGTATTTAACATCACTTATAATTAAATCATATACATATTAAATATTAATAAACATAAACACATATAATTAGATTACATACATAATTAAAACATGTACATAATTAAAACACACAGCAATAGCTCAAAGGCAGAAGGATGGGGATACATGGAGTTAAGATGTTCTAAAATCCTTGTATTGTCTGGGAAATTGTTAAAATATTCATTTATATTAGATTTTAGTAAATCAAAAATGCATGTTGAATCTCTGGTTTCATCACCAACGTAATAGAAACTGAATGTGTAACTTAGCAACCAACAGAGAAGAAAAATGGAATAATAAAAATATTTAATATGAAAGAGTAAGAAAGGAAATTGAACATAAAAGAGGTAGGACAAATAGAAAATAAATAGTAAATTGTAATGCTGAAACCTAAGTATCAGTTATAACATTAAGTATGAATGAAGAAAATGCTCCAATTAAAAGTCTAAGTTAGAGGAGGTTTAGAAACAACAACATTAAGCAAATGTTTCTTTAAATAATATACTTTAATTATAAGCATACAAAATTATTAAAAAATGGAGATGGAAAAAGGCATTCAATTCAAACAGTAACTAAACGAAAACTGGTGTAGCTAAGTAGACTTCAAAACAAAGTATTATTGGAGATAAAGAGGGATTATGTATATTAAAAGGGTCAATCCACCAGAAATATATAACAATTCCAAATTTGTATGCACTTCATAACAGAGGCTCAAAATATAAAAAGCAAAACTAGATAAAACTAAAAAGGAAAAAGACAGATCTATAACTACAGTAGGGGACTTAAATACACTTCTCTCAGCAACTGATAGAACAAGCAGGAAAAAAATCAGGATTTAAAAGAATCGAGCTATAAAATAAAAAATGTTGGGCTTCCCTGGTGGCGCAGTGGTTGGGAGTCCACCTGCCGATGCAGGGGACACGGGTTCGTGCCCCGGTCGGGGAAGATCCCACATGCCGTGGAGCGGCTGGGCCCGTGAGCCATGGCCGCTGAGCCTTTGCGTCCTGAGCCTGTGCTCCGCAACGGGAGAGACCACAACAGTGAGAGGCCCGCGTACAGAAAAAAAAAAAAAAAAAAAAGTTGACCTATAACATACATACTACCACCTCTAAACAGTGAGAGACTGAGTACACAATTGACCCTTGAACAACATAGTTTGAACTGCTTGGGTCCACTTATATGTGGACTTTTTTCACCTACTGTATAGTACAGTACTACACAATTCATGGTTGGTTGAATCCAAGGATGTGGAACTGTGAATATGGAGGGCTGACTGTAAAGTTATACTTGGATTTCTGACTGCATGCGGAGTTGGTGCTCCTAACCCCTTGGTTGTTCAAGGGTTGACTGTACCTTCTTTTCAAGTGTATATGAACACTTGCCAAAATTGAGTATGTGTTGAGACATAAAGCAAATTTCAAAGAACTGAAATCATACAGAAGATATTCTCTAACCACAGTAGAATTAAGCTAAAAATCAATAACAACAAACTAGAAAATACTCAAATGTTTGGAAATTAAGCAATATACTTCTAAATAAATCATGGATCAAAGAATATCACAATAGAGAGGAGAAACTATCTGAATAATAATGAAAATACAACATACGGAAACTTGTGAGCTGTGGACTGAATGTTTGTGTCTCCTCCTGATGCATGTGTTGAAGCCCTGTTCCCCAGTGTGATGGTATCGGAGGTAGGGCCTTTGGGAGGTAATTAGGTTTAGACGAGGTGACATGAATGGAGCTCCCATGGTGAGATTGGTACCCATAGGAGAAGAGGAAGAGACAAGAACCTTCTCTGTTTTCACCATGTGAGGACACAGCAAGTAGGTGTGCAGACCAGGAAAAGGGCCCTCACCAGGTGTTAAATCTGTTGACACCTTGATCTTGGAATTTTCAGCCTCCAGAATTATGAGAAATAAAAGTTTGTTGTTTAAGCCATCCAGGCTATAGAATTTTGTTATGGAATGACTAAGATATTGTGGAACATAGTCACAATGGACTGGACCTGGAAGGAAATTTATAACCTGGAATTCATGTAAGAGAAAAGAGGAAAGAGCATCTATCTCCAGGAAGTTAGAATATCAACAGCATATTCAACCCAGAAAGGTCCGCTTCCAGGTGCATGAAGTGGTTTGTGGCAAGGCAATGCTCCCACTAAAAAAACCCCCTGGAAACACAGACAACTTATAAAAATCATATATTCAAAAGCATCAGAGAACTACTGAGGCAATGGAGATTAAAGGATAAGATTTCAGGGAAGAACTTTTTACCAGATGAGTGCAGAATACACATTATTTTCAGGAGACATTTATATGGTCAATTCATTTTCAGTAAAGATGCCAAATCAAGCCAGTGGGGAAAGATAAGTTTTTTCATCAAAAGGTGCTGGAACAACTGAATATCCATATGAGATCAAATGAAACTTGACCTCCCTACCTCACACTATATGTAAGATTTAATTTGCCATGGATCATAAACCTAAATGTAAAAGCTATAACTGTAAAGATAGTAAGGAAAATATCTTCATGATCTGGGGTAGGCAAAGATTTCTCAGAAGTAGAAAGATATAACTATAAAAGAAATCATTGATTGAGTGGAATTTATCAAAAGTAAAAACGTCTGTTCATCAAAAGATAACCATCAAGAAAATAAACAGGGCTTCCCTGGTGGCGCAGTGGTTGAGAGTCCACCTGCCGATGCAGGGGACACGGGTTCGTGCCCCGGTCCGGGAAGATCTCACATGCCACGGAGCGGCTGGGCCCGTGAGCCATGGCTGCTGGGCCTGCGCGTCCAGAGCCTGTGCTCCGCAACGGGAGAGGCCACAGCAGTGAGAGGCCTGCGTACCGCAAAAAAAAAAAAAAAAAAAAAAGAAAATAAACAGGCAAGCCCCAGACTGAAAGAAAATATTGACAAGATAGATGACTGAGAAAGAACTTATATTCAGAATACATAAAAACTCCTACAACTTAATAATTTAAAGGAAAAACAGCCCCATAAAAATAAGCAAAAAACTTGACAGACGTTTCACAAAGGAAGATATTTGAATGGCCAATAAGTTTGTGAAAAAGTGCTCAACATTACAAGGCATTAGGAAAGTGGCAAGGATGTAGAGCAACCGAAACTCTCATATTACTGGTAGGAACATAAGAGTACAACCATTTTGCAAAAGCTCTGGCAATTTCTTAGCCAGTTAAACATGCACTTACACTCTGATTTAGCAATTCCAATCCTAGTTATTTATCCAAGAGGTACAAAGACATATGTCTTTAAACCAACTTATACAAGAATGCTGCACACACCTTTATTCACAATAACAAAAAAAATTGGAAAAAAACCCCAAACCCAAATATTCATCAACAGGAGAGTGGATAAACAAATCACGATGTATTTATACAATGTAGTGCTATTCAACAATAAAAATAATCAATGCACACAGCAACATGGATTGATGTCCCAAACAAAAACAACTGAAGACAAAAGAGACATACTCTATAATTCCATTTTTATGGAGTTCTAAAACAGTCAAAACCAATCGAAGGTGAAAAACATCAAAACGATGGTTGCCTCTGGGGGTAGAGATTAACTGGGAAGGGACTCAAGGGAACTTTCCAAGGTGATGAAAATGTTCTGTATCATGATAAAAGAGGCAATTAAATGATATATCCACTTGTCAGAATCGTACAGCTAAAATGTGTGCACTTCCATGCATGTATATTTTACCTTAAAATGAAAGAACTGTTAAAAATCATCATCAGGTAGGGGAGTTCGGGGGAGTACAGTGGATGCAAGAATGGCAGGATTTGATAATTGTTGTGGCTAGGTGATGACTATACTGGCGTTAATAATACTCTCCTCCTTACGTTGTAAATGTGAATTTTTCCATAGTAGAATTTGTTAATGAAGGTGAAATAAAGAAGTTTTAAATTTTCTTTAAAGAAGAAAAAAATGAAGAGAATTAGTTGCCAGCAAGTCTTTATTAAAAGAAACACTAATGGTAGTTTTTTCAAGAAATAAAAATGAAAAAGAATCTGAAAAAGAATAGATATACATATAACTAAATCACTTTGCTGTACACCTGAAACGAACAGAACACTGTAAATCAAATATACTCCAATATAAATTTTTAAAAATAAATGAATTTCAATTAAAAAAAAGCAATAAAAATGATCCACATGGAAACGTAGATATACAAGAGAGACTGAAGAGCACCAGAAGGGATAAATATGTGGATGAACATAAATTAATGTAACTATACAGAATAATCCTAATAATGTTGTGGAATTTAAAATATATGTGGAAGATTCATCAGAATAATGAAAAGTTGACAGAGTTAAAAATATTCTAAATTAAAATATTCTAAGGTGTTAAAATTATTGGGAAGATAGGAAAAATAATTTTTTGGTAAAATGTCAAGCAGACATCTTGTAATATATGTGGTAATTTATTACAGTAGTAATAGGAAACTAATGTAGTATCCACTGATGATTTTTGCCAAAACTAATCCTTACTTTGATGGTTGCAAAATGCTGATTTTCCAACTCCAGCACTCCCTCTACATTTTCTAGTTGCCACTTGTCATTCTACTAAAGGAACAGAACTTTTTCCCCCTTTCTATATAAATAAATAAATATTATATGTATAAGTATCTATTAAATATATATTTATATGCAATATACTATATATATAAGTATATATTATATATGTATATATATTATCTTTTTATAATCAGTATGGACTCATAAATCCGTCAAATTGTCCCAGATTTGGCCCATGGGAGCCTCTTAAACTGGCTTGTTGTTGAGCCTCTTTAACTGGCTCCGATCATTTTGTGAGTGTGTGTGTCTGTGCATGTGTATTTCCCTACTTCCTAGCATAGCAAGATATTCCAGTCTTATATATTTCCTGCCCTAGCCCTAGAATGAGCCATTTCTCCAAGGAGCCCTAGACTCCTTTTAGTAGGAAATGGTATTAAAAATCAAGATCTGGGTATTAGATATCCATATTGCTACAGGGGTGTCTTTTCTTCTTGGCCTTTTCAGCAGATAGAGCTAGGAAATATATGCGTGTATAATAAACACACACACACACATATATACACACACACAAATATATATGTGTGTGAACATATACAGGTATATACACATATATATTTATATATACCTATTTTAGAAATGAGTTCACACCAGTACCTCCAGTCCCAATTCATCCCCATAGGGCTCTTCCTTGCCTTCCTCCATTCCATATTTCTACATCCCTTTTCCCCATGGTGAGAACCCTGGCTTCCAATAATATCAACACATTTACTCTTTTTTCTAAAACGTATAATAGATCCAAAACTATCTTAGAGGACTTCCCTGGTGGTGCAGTGGTTAAGAATCCACCTGACAATGCAGGGGACACGGGTTCAAGCCCTGGTCCAGGAAGATCCCACATGCCGCAGAGCAACTAAGCCTGTGCACCACAACTACTGAGCCTATGCTCTAGAGCCCGCGAGCCACAACTACTGAAGCCCGCACGCCTAGAGCCTGTGCTCCGCAACAAGAGAAGCCACCGCCATGACATGACCGCGCACTGCAACGAAGAGTAGCCCCTGCTCGCCACAACTAGAGAAAGCCCGCGAGCAGCAACGCAGCCCCCTGCCCCCCCAAAAAATTGTTTTAGAATTGATTTTCCTATAGCATTGCAAAAAAAAAGCAAACAATAAAAACGGTTCAGGATTTGTTTGTAACTCTTCCCTGCCTCCCTTCCTCACCACAGACAAAGTATCAAATACTGTATTCATAAGTAAAGTCAACTGCTTCTTTGTCCGCCCCCGCATTCAGTAGGGTTATGGTGTTCATTTGAAATGAATTGGGTTCACTGGTTTTAGTTTGATTTCAGTTTTAGAAATGTTCTCCCTGTTCATTCTTACAGATGCAATTTTAGTTTTTGAGTATGTGGAACTCTAACATACTTCCAAAAGCCAAAGTGTGCAAAATATACTCAGAGAAGTGTTACTGTCTCACTTGCTGTCTGCCCCTTACCCCTTCTAGGTTACTATGTTCATTGTTTTCTGGTTTATCCTTTCTGTGTTTCTATTTGTAGAGATATATGTATGTTTTCTTATTTTGCCTTCTTTCTTATACAAAATGTAACACACTATATATGCTCATTTGCACTTTGCTTTTTTCATTTAACAATATCTCCTGTAAATCACTCCATTATCAGTTCATAGAGATCTTCATCCTTTCTTTTTACAGTGTGTAGTATAGTATCAGAGTTTATTCAACCAATCTTTTTTTTTTTTTTTTTATGCAGTACGTGGGCCTCTCACCGTTGTGGCCTCTCCCGTTGCGGAGCACAGGCTCCGGACATGCAGGCTCAGCGGCCATGGCTCACGGGCCCAGCCCCTCCGCGGCACATGGGATCGTCGCGGACCGGGGCACGAACCTGCGTCCCCTGCATCGGCAGGCGGACTCTCAACCACTGCGCCACCAGGGAAGCCCTATTCAACCAATCTTATATGCTTGGATATTTAAGTATTTGTCAATATTTTGCAATTACAAATAGTGAAGCAATGAATAATCTTGAGGGCATGTATTTTCGTATTATTGGGGTGCATTTTCAGGGTAAATTCTAAAAGCAGAATTGCTTGGTTAAGGGTACATACAAAGATAATTTTATTAAATACTGTGAAATTCCCCTCCATAAGTCTGTAATAGTTTGTATTCCTACCAGCAATATATGAGAGCCTGTTTCCTACAGCTGTGCCAACAGGGTGTAGTTTCAAGCTTTTGAACTTTTGCCAGTCTGATAAGTGAGAAATGATATCTAGGTGTATATATATATATATTTTTTTTTTTTTACGGTACGCGGGCCTCTCTCACTGTTGTGGCCTCTCCCATTGCGTAGCACGGGCTCCGGACGCGCAGGCTCAGCGGCCATGGCTCACGGGCCTAGCTGCTCTGTGGCATGTGGGATCTTCCCAGACCGGGGCACGAACCCGTGTCCCCTGCATCGGCAGGCAGACTCTCAACCACTGCGCCACCAGGGAAGCCCCTAGGTGTATTTTTATTTACATTTTTCTTATGAGTGAAGTTGACCATCTTTTCATATTTTAAGCACCATTTTTTAATCTCTTTTGTTAACTGTTTGTATCATTTGAGCATTTTTTTCTTTTTTTTTTTCTTTTTGTCTGCGTTGGGTCTTCATTGCTGCGCGTGGGCTTTCTCTAGTTGCGGCGAGCCGGGGCTACTCTTCGCTGTGGTGCTCTGCCTTCTCATTGAGGTGGCTTCTCGTTGTGGATCATGGGCGCTAGGCACACGGGCTCAGTAGTTGTGGCGCATGGGCTTAGTTGCTCCGTGGCATGTGGGATCTTCCCAGACCAGGGATGGAACCTGTGTCCCCGCATTGGCAGGTGGGTTCTTAACCATTGCGCCACCAGGGAAGTCCCTGAGCATTTTTTCAATAGAATTTTAAATCTCCCCCCCAATTTTCAGAAGAGATATAGTTATATGACTGCTGTGGACTGAATTGTGCCCTCCCAGAATTCATATTGAGGCTGTAACCCCAATGTGACTGTATTTGGAAATAGGGCCTTTAGGAGGTAATTAAGGTTATATGAAGTCATAGGGATGGGGCTCTAATCCAAAAGGATTAGTGTCCTTATAAGAGGAGACACCAGAGAATAATCTCTTCTATTTCTTTCTCTCTCTCCCTGTACACGTGTACAGAGGAAAGGTCATGCGAAGACAAGTGGCCATGTGCTCTGGAAGAGAGCTTTTACCAGAAACTGAACTGTACCAGAACCTTGATCTTGGACTTTCCAGCCTCCAGAACTGTGAGGAAATTCTATTATCTAAGCCACCCAGTCTATGGTATTTTGTTATGGCAACCTAAGCAGATTAAGAGAAGGACAATAACTTTTACCTGTGTTATATTTTGCCAATATTTTCTTCCAGTTTGTCATTTGTCTTTTGACTTTCTTATGGTGGTTTTCTTTTTCCATGGAAAAGTTTTGTTTTGTTTTTCATGTTTTTTAATGTAGTCAAGAGAGAAGTATTATAATAACCTTTTCAGATAATTGTGAATATTGTTCTCTGATTCTACACCCAAACTCATTAAGTGGTAGTTTCCTAACGGTTAGTAGTTATGTAGAATATTAAAACATATCACTGGACTTTTCATACTCTGTGACATTAAATCCATTGGTTTTTCTTTCACTTTGAATGAATTTCTTTTTAACCAGTGCATGATGTTGTAACATCATGCATTTGGACAATATAAGTTCACTAAGTTATACTATCTTATATATTACTAAGATATTTAAGATCTTTCTAAATGTCGACAGATTTTTATTATATAACATCAAAAAATTATATTAGTTAATACCGTCACCAATATCATCAGAAAAGTTTTTAAGTTTTGGGACGCTGTCAACTGTCAAGCTCATGGTGGCAGACACAGGCTTTCAAAAATTTTTTAAATCTGGCCATTAAAGACACTTTTAATTCTTAAGTGAAACTGTGTGTTTGTTGAAGAATTCCGTAACTGCTAAGTTTGGGGCCACTGCCTTGATTTATGCTAAGACACAGTTTTACCCACCAGTGCTTTTGTAATATCAGTGCAAATGTCAATACAGTGAGAAAGGCAAATAAGGCCCTACTATTAATTATGAATGTAGTCTCAACCCACAGACCCCAGTAAAGAGTATCAGGGACCCTGAAATGGTCCCTTTGAGCACCACTGCTCTACAGGTAGCCTAATCCTTTAAACCATATTTTCAATCCAGCTCTAACCTCGGGGGGGGGGGGGGAATATTTAAATCTAGAGATGCCTCTAGGCCAGGAAAAAGGTAATGTAGCCCTGATGGTTTTCCTTGGTCCCTTTGTTGTTCCCAATTAAGGGTAAATTTTCATCTGTACTTCTCTTAGAGAAGGGCATTAACTGCTTAACAAAGACAGGAGGGGGTGGGGATTATTGAAAAAAAGGGAAGGAGTCAGATGTTACCGCCAATTACAGATCAAAGAGAGAGAACTTACCTCTGCAGTAATGAAGTAAGGAAGAAAGGCTCCAGTGGAAGAGAGGAGACGGTGGTGCATCTGTTCCATGGAAAAGAACACATCTGTTTGCTTGTGGGGGGCAGAGGATGGTGGGGGGAGGTTTTTTTCTTTCCTGGGATTCCTCTACTCCCTCGAGCACTCACATTCACTTCTCTTTGCTTGAGTGTGTTGATGAAAAGCTTAGGAACTAACTAGAGACCCACTCCCTGCCCTTCCACAAATAAGGTCAAGCTAAACCAGGGAAATGGTGACACCCCACCATTTGACTCTCAGATCATCAAAGGTCTTGGAGAACAGTCAGGGTGGGGCCAGGAGGTGCTGGGGAAATGCACGAATGCTCGATCCCACCCATTGCCTGCCCTGTCCCAAGATCTTTGGAGGGCCATTTGGCTACCTGTGTTAAAGCTTGTAAACTATGGCTCTTTGATCCAGCAGTTCCGCTTCTAAGAGCTTATCCTCAACAGTCAGATGTGCACAAAGATGCATCTCTAAGGACATTCATCAGGTCTTTCTAGTAGGGTGGGAAATTGCCTGAAAGAAAAACAGTAACAACAACAATAACCAATAATAATTGGTTAACTAAACAATAATAATTGGTTAACTAAACAATAATAATAATTGGTTAACTAATAATAATTGGTTAATAATAATAATAATTGGTTAATAATAATAATAATTGGTTAACTAAATAATAATAATTGGTTAACTAAACAATAATAATAATTGGTTAACTAATAATAATTGGTTAATAATAATAATAATAATGGTTAACTAAACAATAATAATTGGTTAACTAAACAATAATAATAATTGGTTAACTAATAATAATTGGTTAATAATAATAATAATAATTGGTTAACTAATAATAATTGGTTAATAATAATAATAATAATTGGTTAACTAAACAATGGTACAGCCCAGGATGTTTGGGACAGTGGTTCCCAAAATGGGGCCTGCAGATCCCTGAAGGTCACTGAGACCCCAGACTTTTCATGATAATGCTCAGACATTATTTAGCTTTTTCACTGTCTTGGTCTTTGCACCAATGGTGCAAAAACAATCGTGGGTACAACTGCTGGTGACTTAGCACATATCAGCAATGACGCCAGACTTTACTAATCATCATTTTATCATTTATTGCCAAGCACTCGCAGAAAAAACATCCCAACAGCTTCACTTAAGAATGTCCTTGATGAAGCAGTAAAAATCACTAATTTTATTGTTCTTATTGATTAACGGATTTTATTGATCTTGACCCCTCAAGACACATTTTACATTTTAATATGTTCTCTGTGACCGCCTGGGAAGTATGTGTGAAGTACTTCTGCTATATAACAAACTAGGATGGTTGCCTTGAGAAAAAGCATTTGTGTGACTGAGTTGTGGACTAAAGTAGCTGCTTTTTTCATGAAACACCATTTTTATTTGAAACGACCATGACGGACAGCAGGGCTACATTAATATTTTCATGGGCTCCAGGCACTTTGGCTTTTTTGGGCCCCTTCCTCTATAAAAAGATATAACAATTATATTTTATGACTATGTTAGTATAAAGACAAATATATTAATGTTATATTTTAAAATATTTTATTCGATCTAAAAGAAGTAACCTTCCTTTTCTTCTTCTGATTTTAAAGAAGTTGAAACATTTTCATGGGCCCATAAAGTCATGTGGGCCTGGGCTCTGTTCCTAATGGAGAAGGTGGGCCTGACTGACAGACAAACTGTGGTTGTTCAGACTTGGGTGTGTGCAAGGCTGAATCCTCCATGAGGCATAGTTGTAATATATCATGTTAATATATTTGTCTTCACACCAGTGCCGGGGTTTTTTGTTTGTTTTTGTTTCTGTTTTTAAATGGAGGAAGGGAGCCCAAGAAGGTAAAGATGCCTAAGGCCCAGGAAAGTCATAATGCAGCCCTGTGTATATGGTGGACATTTTCTTGAAAATGAATAAAATGAACTTGTCACTTCAAGAAAGGTAGTTGTGACATTATGTTGCCAATGGTAAATTTTAACTTACAAGGAAAAATTACAATATTGGGAAATTTGTATCTGCCACCATGAGCTTGAAATCTTCTCAGTACTTAAAAACCTTCTGTTGATATCAGGAATTAAGGAATGTGATCTTCTGATTGTACCATGAAAGGAGTTCGCATTTGGAAGACTGGGAGATCTGTATAACTCAGTGAACCACTGTTTTCCAAATGACCAATGAGTGATTATACCAAATCATGCATGGCTAAAAGATCCATCAAAATAATGGATAAAAAAATAAGATAGACTATTAAGGAAATCAGCCCTTTGCCTGTGGTGTGAGTTACAAATCATGTTTCCCTAGCTTATCATTTCTACTTGGACTTGATTTATGGTGGTTTTTTTTTTTAATGCAGACTTTTAATTTACTTTTTTAACATCTTTATTGTAGCATAATTGCTTTACAATGTTTGTTAGTTTCTGCTGTATAACAAAGAGAATCAGCTATATACATAGATCCCCATATCCCCTCCCTATCCCACCCCTCTAGGTGGTCACAAAGCACCCAGCTGATCTCCCTGTGTGATGCAGCTGCTTCCCACTAGCTATCTATTTTACATTTGGTGGTGTATATATGTCAATGCTACCCTCTCACTTCGTCCCAGCTTACCCTTCACCCTCCCCGTGTCCTCAAGTCCATTCTCTACATCTGCGTCTTTATTTCTGTCCTAATGCAGACTTTTTAAATGTAAAATAAAATTTAAGAATTCTGCTCATTCCCCCCCAAATAAGATAGATTAATAAATCCATTCAAAATAATAAAAAAGTAGATTAACGGATTTTTATGTTACCAAATTCAAAAATTTATCCATTGGTTTCAGATTCTACATTGATATTAACCTTTAAGAAACTACTACTTTTTGGGTTTTGGTATGGTATCAAAGAAGAACATCCAAAGTTATCTGAAAAGGATATTAAAATCTTCTATCTTTTCCCAAACACATATCTGGTTGTTTTTTTTTTATGTAGGCTGGATTTTTTTATACTTAAAACAATAGATAGCAACGACCAAATACAGGAGACATGAGAATCTAGCTATCTTCTGTTAAACCAGACATTAAAGAAATGTGCAAAGTTGCAAGGCAATGACACTCTTCTCACTAAATTTTGTTTGTTTGGAGAATATAGTTATTTTTTATACAAATACATTATGTATATTAACATGTAACTTGTTTACATGTTAACATTTTAAAAATGAATAAATTGATATTTAAGATCTTTCTGTTTTAATTTCTAATAGAACAAATACTGACAGATATAACCCACATAAACAAGAGCTCTTTGCAGTCCTCAATAATTTAAGATAAAGGCGTTTTGAATTCAAATAGTTTGAGAACTGCTGTTGTAGAATACCTGGTTAAATGTTCATAAAGGACCATTAAGTTTAAAAAGCAGGTGACAAGCCCTAAATGCAATAGGAACCCAAATACATTTAATATTAGGTAGATATGGATACAAGGGCTGAAAGGGGAGCAGGGGTTCTCTCCCAGTGGTATACTTAGGGTGATTTTTTTTTTTGAGCATTTTTATTTTCCAAGTTTTACATAGTAAGCATGCATTTATTTTGCAATTGGAGAAAAAAAAAGCTGGTGGAACCCTCTGAGCCAGATTAGGGGAGAGTGCATGTCACCGAGGTAGAAGAACAGAGCACACAAGTTAGAGGGGAAGAGAAAGGGTGGTGGAGCCTTTTGGAGAGAGGGCATCTTGAACTGCTCCCAGGGACAATATTCCTAGTGAGTTCTATGAGCATGGCACACTGTGGCGGGGGGGCGGGGAGTGTGAGGGGGGATGGCACTAAGACCACCTCTTGGAGGGGTATAGACTCTAACCCAAGGACAACAGTGCATGACTCAGTGGGGACAAAAAGACCCATTCTGAATGGCCGGGGAGGATGCGGAGGATAGATGCTGGGCGCAGAGGAAACCAAGCCCCTAGAAGGGCTCTCTTCAGGACTGAGCCATGAGAACTCAGGTCCCAGATGAACTTGGATTTGAACCCCAGCGCCAGCCTACCTGCTCTGTGATCTCCAGCATATTTCTTAGCTTTCCAAATCTATAGTGTCTTCATCTGTAAACTGGGGACAGAAATGTCCCAGAAATAGTGTGCCTGCTAGGGCTGATGTGAAATGAAAATGATGGGATACATGTGATTTGACACATAGTGAGTGTGCAATAAGATGGAAAGAAAAAACAGCCTTGTAGGCATGACCCACTTCCATGTCACCAGGGAAATCAATTTAGTCAGAAACCAAAGCTGGGGTGGAGGTGAGTGAATTACTTCTTGGCGCCCTAGGGTTGCAGATTGGGATCTCTTAGACAATCATGCTCTGTGTCTGGTCTTAGCCATCACTAAGGACCTGGGGAAGAGGAAGCCTCAGGTCTATAAACAGCCAGACACCAGCAGGCTGCAGGCATCCCCTCCTCTCCACACATGCCTGGCCTTCCCTACAGCCCAGCTGCTCTCTCTTGTTAAGTTTCTAGGAGTACTGCTTATGTTTCGGACCAGAGCCTGGGCAGTGTGGCAACGCACCTAGAGGGGTTTTCTCCTGGAAGGAGCCTGGTCCACAGCAGGTGCTCAGCAAGTATTTGTTGAGTGAATTATTGAAGTCTGGCATCCTCCCGACTTGCTGTGGCCTACAGAAGCCTCACCTGGTGGCTGGCCCCTGCAGAACTGAGGGACCTCCCTAAAGAGCGGGGAAGGACAGAGCAACTGGGGTGGGGGGTGATCTCTGTCCCTTTCCAGACACTTCTCTGCAGCTTCCCTGGGGGAGTCCTCACACATCCTTAATGCTTTTGTTTTTGGACCCAAAGAAATATCCTTTCTCCAGTTTCACCTCCTGTAATTTTCCCCTTCACTCATTCCACTTCAGCCTCACACTCACTCTTTTCTTAAAAATTGAGATATTATTGACATATAACATTGTGTGAGTTTAAGGTGTACAACCTGTTGATTTGATATATTTATATATTGCCATATGACTACCACCTTAGCACTAGTTAACACCTCTATCATGTCACACGTTATCTTTTTTAATGCTAAGAACACACTCACTATACCTTGATGATTTCAGAGACTCTTCTGCCTCAGGGTCTTTGCATTTGCCCTCCTGCTGCTTGGAATACTCTTCCCCCAGATATCCACTTGGCTTGCTCCCTCAATTCATTCACATCTTTGCTTAAATGTCACCTTCTCAGGGAGGCCTTCTCTAAAGTTTGAAACTGCACCCCAACTCATACCTCCTATCCCCCTTCCTTGCTTTGTTACTGAGCCCAAGCTCGTACTCCTTGCCGCAGGACAGGCCAATAAATCAAGAGACGAGTTGTTGGGCCAAGGAATAATGACTTTATTCAGAAAGCCAGCAAGCCAAGAAGATAGTGGACTTGTGCCCCAAAGAACCATCTTGCCTGAGTCAGAATTCAGGCTTCTTTTATACTAAAAGGGGAGGGAGTAAAGTCAAACATTTGCTAGTTCTGGTCAGCCTCTGGAGGGGATGTGTTAATTTCTTCCTCCCTGCAGTCATTCACAGGTGGGCCTGGTAAGGATGGTTCCTGTGAGCTAACCAAAGGTATTTTAGCTTCATGCTCATTACCTGGGAGGCAGGGTTCGCAGAGATGGGCCATTATATATAATTTAAGCTTATAGGAAACACCCTTTTAGTGATTAACTTGTAGTAGGATACAAAATTTCTTCCCTATTACAGCTTTATTTTCCTCTATAGCATTTACACCATCTGGCACATCATCTCTTTTGCCTATAACCTTTCTTTCCCTACTACACGGCAAACTTCAGGAGGTCAGGGATTTTTGCCTGTTCTGTTCACTGCTTCATCTTCATCACCCAAATTGGTGCATGGCACAAAGTATGACCACAGTAGTTAATTGAATTAATGGATGTGTGAATGGCATGTATTGGACACTGCTTTGCAAACTTTTAAAGCATCATGGTGAGGGGAGGAGGTTACCACCAGCTGCTACAGGGGCAGCCCGAGGGAAGGGAGGGGTCTTCAGTGACTCATAATCTCCGGTCACCAACTCCAGCAGCCACAGAACAACTCTGCGGAGGGTATGTATTGTTATCTAAAGTTGGTCCACAGCTGGGTGCTGAGGTGGCTTCCCCCTCCACACTTTGGTGGAGAGAGAGGAGAGAAGGAGAGGAAAGGTCCCTATTTAAGTCCTTGGGATGGGTCACTAACGCCTTCAGGCCAAAAACCAATTTAGGAATACAAGATAAGTTTTGCATCGGCCCCTCTTTCTGCTTGTCTGCAGTTAAAAAAAAAAATGTGTGTGATGATAAAGAATCACTGTTTATATTAGTAAATCTCAACTTGGGTCCAAGAGTGAACATTTGCTGAATCGAAGTAAACGCCTTCCATGCAACAAAGCAGATCCAGACTTCTAGGGGTCACTATGAAGAAGCCCAGGGGTGTGCAGTAGATGGTCGTGGGGAAGACCAGGTTTGATGGGGGCTTGTGTCTAAAGACAGCGGGAGGTTCTGAAGTGCGCGGGAGGTTTGCATTGGTTGGGGAGGGAAAAGTGCTTGCTGGTAACAGCAGTCGTGCCTCCCTCCCTGCGTTAATGGGAAGGCTTCTAGGGATGGGCAGCAAAAGCCCCCCCTCAGTAGGCGCTCAGTAAGTGTCACTCGAGACGCACAGGCTGGGACGCGGGCTGGAGAAGTGCCTCTGCCGGGGTCCCGACCCTTTCCCAGGACTTAGCTCAGGGCGAGTCCCCGGCTCGGGCGGGACCCAGCGTTCGGTGTCCTGGCGAGCTGACCAAGGGCTGAGGGCCAGAGCCAGGGCCGCGATGCGGCCAGGGGACTGACCCACCGACGTCCAGGCGATACAGCGCGGAGGGTCCCGCGCGCGCGCGCAGCCGCGGGCTTGGGGTCAAGGCCGGGGCGCCCGGGTGGAGCGGGAGGGGTGGCCGGACGCGCGGGGACGGGATGGGATGTGACGAGCGGCGCGCTGTGCATTGTGGGAATCCCGGGGCCGCGGCTAGTGGTTCCAGTTCACTCAGCAGCGGAGCCGGGCGGAGGGGGCGAGCGCGGGACGCGCGGGCGGGAAGCGAGGAGGCGGGCGGGCCAGGCAGGAGCGCGGAGAAGAAAAGGCGCGAGCGGCCGAGAGGGCACAGGCCAGACACCTTGCTGCTGCCGCCGCCGCCAAGCCGCCCCGTAAGTGCCGCACGGGCCCCCTCGCCGCGCGCCCCGTCCCCGCCGCCCGGGTCCGGCCGCCTCGCTCTTCCGGCCGAGGGTGCCTGGGAGCCTCCGGGCCTGGCGTGTACCGGGCGGCGCACGGCCGCGCTCGGGTCGCCGGCCTCAGCGCGGCCCACGACGGGGCCTCGCGCACGCACGGCGCCCTCCCAGGCCCTGCCCCGGCCGCGCGGGAGTCCCTCTGGTTTTGTTCAAAAAGCAAACCCGGAAGCCAACTTCTCTTAGAACCGCGTCCTCCTGCCTGCGCCTGGGCGCTTTTGTGGGCAGGAGATAGCCCTGACCCGTCCCCCGGCAACCCTTCCCGGGGCGGGCGGGCTGGACTCGAGGCCGCGGGAGGCGGCGGGGAGCTGGCCGGACGGCCTGGGCCTGGACGCCCGGGAGCTGTTGTGCGCGGAGTTGTACTTGGTGAGGCGCCCGTCCGCCGGCGAGTTGCCGGCGCCGGCACAATAAGTGGGGCCCGAGCCCCAGGTGGCCGTGGTGTAGGCGTCTGGCTGGTATCTGCTGGGAGGGTGGGGTGGGGGGTTGGGGGATACTTGCGGGACTACAACCAGGCAGGGGCGGGGAGGGGTTTGTTCAGGGACTGCCTGGAGAGGGGCCACGGGAACCCCCCTAGCTTTCGCTCGTCTTCTGACCGGCCTTTTGTTTGCTTTGTGGTTGGGAGTTTTTTTTTTAAAGGTAACTCCGGAAGGCTGGAAGGCTGTAGGTTCCTCGGGTGGAGAAGGCCGGGAGGGAAGAGACTCGCTGGGGGT
The DNA here is from genome assembly GCF_059928025.1 of Delphinapterus leucas. Taxonomy (NCBI): domain Eukaryota; kingdom Metazoa; phylum Chordata; class Mammalia; order Artiodactyla; family Monodontidae; genus Delphinapterus; species Delphinapterus leucas. The sequence continues at coordinate 114,079,695 of NC_143131.1, read as the reverse complement.
GGGGTGGAGTGAGGAGGTGAGTGTGCAGGATGCTGTTGGCCATGCCACCTGACAACAGGTGTGCCGAATGGCGCGCCCCACCTCCACTCCTGCAGAGACCACAGATCACTCAAGGATCTTGTCAGTAGATTGCTTGGAAGGTTCTTTTAGACAAGATGTTAGGGAAAAATATTCCTGAGTTTGAAAGTAAGAGACTTATGTATTGATACAAACAGCTGAGACAAGCCTTAAATTCAATAATTAAAATTACCACGAAGTCCTTGTAAGACTTTAATGATCCAATAAACAGCATATAAGAATAGACAGTTAGAGGGGCACTTCTGCTAGCTTCTCTCTTTCTTCTACCCTTGTGGTTTGAGGTTTTATCATTAAAGAGGGGGGAAAGTGCTTTGTTACAAGGCTTCCTGCTCTAGGGACTCGGGGAATTTTGAACAGTTTTAGGTTTGAGTGGGAGACTCTAGTTGTGAATTAGATGGAATCCATGGCCACGTTTTGGTTACTAGTCTGCTTTCAGAGGACTTATTAGCTCTGAAATGGACACCTTATACCTGCAACTGGAATTAATACCCATTGTACACAACTAACCAAAGCTGGGCAGTAGCATCTCAGTCTTGTACAAGAGGCTACCCGATGAGGATAAATGTGTTTTTCAACCTGTTTTTCTTTCTTTCTTTTTTTAAATCCTCAAGACTTTAAATTTTTCTTTACTCTAGTTTTAGGAGGAGAGTGGGAAATCGTTCCACTTTGTTATTGTTTTAATCTCTTACCATTGTTAATGCTGATCCCTAGATAAAGGCGTTTAGTAGGAGGGAAGGGGTTAAAGTATGTGAAAATTGTTTGAGGCAGGGAGGGCCTTTAGAATGAGGAAGGGATGGCTCACATTTTATTAAACTTTAAGAGTTGTCTGGAACGTCACACATGACACTCTACACTTTACACAACTATAAGTCACTGGCTTGGTCTATAACAAATGGGCCAGGGTCAGGGAGGGGTACGTCTCAATCTGCCATTTCTTCTGGTCCTCCAGACAGCAGATCTCTGGAAGATCCCTCATCCCTTCCTTCCAAGAGAGACTTGGACTACATACATGTATTCTCAGACCTGCCTTTAATAGCTTCAGAGTTAATGCTGCCCCAAGCCATTTAAAGGAGCTTTATTTAAATAAACAGAAGCATAAACTGAAAACCCAACCTGACAAAACCCAACAAGAATCTATATGTGGTGTTTATCAGAATTTCAGCAGCCTCTAGCTCTCATTTGAGTGTGCCTTTGGGTTTATGTCAGCTTTTTCAGAGCCCCATTCTTGGCACATGGACTGGGAAGGGGCAGGGCTCAGTGGGGCCCACACCTGTCTTATGGGTCCTTCCCAAGTTCTGTAGGTTTAGAAATACATTGGGCCCCACCCCAGCTCTTATGAGTGAGCCCAAGTGCGTCAGCTCTTCATTCCAAAGAGTTGTATAGCTTGTTAACTTGGATCAGGCCTTCCAGATCAGTGTCTTGCAGCTTTCAGTAAATATTTCTTGAGAATCATTTTCTTGAGGGTCAGGCACTAGGGACAGAACCTGATCAAGAAATGTCCAGTATTGCCATGTCCCCCCACCTCCCAGGAGGGGAGGGGGCTGGAGGTTGAATCAGTCACCAGTGGCCAGTAATTTGGTCAGTCGTGCCTCCTATGTAATGAAGCCTCCATAAAACCTCCAAAGGACAGGGTTCAGAGAACATCCAGGTTGGTGAACAAGTGGAGGTTTGGAGAGAGTGGCACACTTGGAGAGGGCATGGATGCTCCATGCCCTTCCCCAGACCTTGCCCTATGTATCTCTTCCATCAGGCTGTTCCAAGTTATATCCTTTTATAATAAACTGGTAATCTAGTAAAGAAGAAAAAAAAAAAGAAATGCCCAATTCTTATCCTTGGGAAGCTGATATGAGGAGGAGAAGGCAGGCAAGCAGCCATTGCAGGGTCAGTACGGGAGGCCACAGTAGATCCCATAGCAGCTCCCAGACAGTAGCCTATTCAGGAGCAAGCCCTTACCAGGCACGGAAAGGCCAAGTAAGAGCCGGCTGGGCAAAGGAGGGCAGGTGGGGACAAGCGTTTGAGACCTGCCCCACATGTGCAGAGTCTGAGAACAAAGGTCATATGGGGGAACTGCCAGAGTGCTCAGGGTGGCTGGATTCTAGAGGGGAGTCAGGTGAAGCCAGAGGGCCCAACAGACCAAATCACAGAGGATCCTGATCAGAAACACACGGAAGGATTTAAACTTCTTCCTAAGAGCAGTCACAAGCCTTTGAAGGCTCTGAGTAGGAGGAAGATGTGGTCAGATGTCCTTTATTGGGAATGCTTCATCAGTTCAGCAAATATTGAATAGCTTCTAGATGCCAAGCCTCACCAGGGTCTTGCCCTACTGAAGCTCACATTTTCCTCTGATGGCCTTCCATTGGAGTGATTCTCTCTGAGTTTCGCACAACCTTTAAAAGGGAGAGGAGGTTTGAAGGAAAATGTCCTTATGAAGCAGGCAGACAGTGCCTTACTGTTGTTGAAGAATAGTGCTGGTTCCTTTAGTGTCACTCAGGAAGCACATCAGGGAGTGTGTTTGCAGAGGTGAAATTTTTTAATCCCAGACTAGCGTCCTGCTAACTGTACCTGCTTGTAGTGAGTAACACTTGTGCTCAGCTTTTGTTTTTTTTCCCGTCATTAAAAACCTAACACGTGAGGAGAGTAGTATCTGCTGGGACAAAATGTGTGGTTTAGGGTTTACTTACTGTCTCAATTTGTCCTTCTCTCCTTGTTTGCAGTCCCTTGGTTCACTGAGGGTGGACTGTAAGTTCTTTAATCATCCACCTCATTTTATGGTGCAGTGTTTTATGAATGGAGAGAGATGTTTTTCCTGATTGGCCGGAGTACCAGACCAAGTCTCTGTTCTGAGCCAATCAGAGTGCAGCTTGTGAACCCCTGCTCTGTGAGTGATAGTTGTGTAGTATATCCACATGCCTCTGGGGACATGACAGCGACAACACCGTTAATCATTTGGTACGATAGGAGTATACGGAAGAGAATGCAGTGAACAGGATTAGTGTCCTGCGCTTCAGAATTAAGTGTCTCAGGTTTGCCTTTGTGACTGGAGTTGATGGGAAGGTGACAAATGCATGTGGACACGTGGGCATTTATCCAGCTGCAGGGAATGGATGGGGCAGTCCTCGCTCTGTAACAGCGAGCACTGATAGCTCAGATGGCTCCATCCTCGGGTGCTGGAGATAGGGCTGTCTGACTCGCAGCCCCCCAGCCGTTCTGATCAATATTTTGCTCAAGATCAATATGCACACATGCATTGCTTAGATAATAAAAGACTTCACCATTGACCATTCCAATGGTTTTGTGAGTGTCCTGATTATTTAAGTTTTCTATGCTGCATCTTTTACAGAGGTCAGTGTCTTACAGATATGAGGAAGGTCAGTACTTTCCTCTGGTCTGTGTTACGGTGCCCATCTTATGGCAAGAAGAGAGATTTCTGGAGCCATAGGATGGTCAGGGAGTCAGAAGGCCTCTGCAGGCTCCAGCCTCAGCCATCGTGTTCCCTTCCTGGGAATCCCCAAGGTAGCTCCACAAGCTCCCTGAATTTTGAGGGTCTGGGCTCCCACACGAAGGGTCCCAAAGAAGGTCCCGGACTGGTGTCTCACTTGCCACATCTCTGAGTCCTGTGGCCTTTGGAAATGCTGCCCTCATTTTTGTCAGGAGAACCCCATCCACTGTAACTAATCAGTCCCAACCCAGCCAGCATTTGAGGGCCTCTCAGGAACGTGGCTGGGTGGTAGGTTCTTAGAGATACAGTGGTGAGCAGAGCAGCCTGGTGCATGCGGTCAAGACAGACAAGGAAATAGGCAGTGGTGATACAGTGTAACAAGTGCTAAGAGTGGGATAGTTGGCTTTAGAATGTTTATATAAGTTGGATCCGGAGTGGCAATCATGTTGGAGGGAGGGGCTGGAAACTGCACTTGCAAAGCACTTTATATAAGACTGAGAAAAGCAGTTGAACATACTTCCGTGGTGGCTGAGGTGCATTATAAGGGATTTTTCGCTGGGCTCAGGGGCCACCGCAGGAGTGTCTACTGAGGAAACAGAGAGCGATTCAGCCTGGTGGAGCCCTCATTGCTGGAAACGGGAAGAGATGAGCTGGAGGTCAGCAGGACCTTGCGTGTAAAGCTAGAGTCTGGGCGTGGGGCTGCTCCACACTAGACTGGGACTGGGGGCCGCACGGCACAGCCACTGCAGGAATGGATCTCCATCGCCAGAGGGCATGTTGGGACCACTAGGTAGGATTGCCCCAGACTGAGGGCTGGAGAGAGTGTTCCAGACTGAGCGAGTGGCATGTGCCGAAGGGTGGAAGTGGGAATGAAGGTGGTTTGCAGTGCACTTAGGAACCAGTAAGGGTGCCCTGTTGGTGAGGAATAGAACGGTGTGGTAGGGTGGCCGTTTCCCCTCCTGAACTCTGTTGCCCCTCCTCCTTGTTTTCGTGTCCATTTTATTCATGGAATCCTCACAGCCAGGCTTCTCATTTGTCCTGTGCTTTGAGGACAGATCACGTTGTCGCGGTCTCATCTCAATCGCTGGGGGGCTTGTCATCAAAGACCTGCTTCTCACTCGAGCCTGGCTCCAGTGTGTCTCTGTGTGAACTTTGGGTTTCTGCAAACACGGTTCATGTCTATTGTGAATGATTGATTGTTGGAGGAGTTGCAGAGATAAAGACCACAGAGATCCCTTCAGGACCAACCACAGAATTTTCATTTCCTGGCCTGATAACAGTCAAAAAGACCGCCAAGCTAATGTTCAGTAACGAACGCCAGGGTTGCCTGAAGACCTGTCACTGTCTTCAAAGCCTGCGGGGCCCTCTACAGGGCTGAGGGCTTCTGGTGTGCTGAACAGGGAGCCCCCCTGGTGGACGAGTCCAGGAAGGAAGGACACAGCTTTGTTAGTTCGATAAGGTACTATTGCTGTTTCTCCTGTGGGCAAGCTCAGTGCCCTGAAGAGAAGGTGAATGCAGAAGAAGGCACTTCCTCCATGACGTAGGACTGTCCGTCTCTCAGAAAAGGCTAGACACAGGACATGGGTCAAAGTAGGCTTTGACTGGTCACTCAGACCCTGGTTTCAGGGTCAGCTTTCAAGTTGGTTTGTCAGGTTACAGAGACTGGCTGTTTCCTCTTTTCTTCGGAGCACATAGCTGGAGGCCGTTCCCCAATCTCTCTTGCAGTTAGGTGTGGCCACGTGACCACATTCTAGTGGGTGGATCACAGTCAGGGGTGATGTGCCCCACTTCCAGGCCTGGCCTCTGAAAGCCCCCATGTGTTGTCCTCCATGGCCCTTTCCCTCCAGTAGTAAACCCTGAATTGTGCATTGAAGGGTGGGAGGTGTCTGGATCCACAAATTATCCTGCAGAGAAGCACCAGCCAGTCATGGAAGCCACTTTGGACTTTTCACAAGTGAGAAGTAAGCTGGGGGCGCTTATTTGTTACAGCAGCTAACCTAGGACGCATAGGCTTTCAGTGGTGGGGCTGTGACTTGAATCAGGTCAGTCTGACTTTGGAATTCGAGTTATTAACCACAGTGCTCAACAGCCACTTCTGTCACAGCCACTCTCTCCCCCCACGTTGGTGCCTGGCCATAGCTGTCCACATCCCATAGACCTCTGAAGAGCAGGACGGACCCAGCATGTTCGTTGATTGGTTGATCTGGAGATTGCACATCAGTTTCCAAATGATGTTTTAAAAACCACCACAGGTTACTGGATGTCATGAGGCTGCATGGCTCAGTCAGAATTCTTTCAGAGCTGTGGCTGCAGCTTGGGGATTTATAGTTAGAAGTGCAGGAAGCACATGAGGAGGGGTGAGGAACAGAATCCCTTCAGGACAGGCCCCTTGGGGAGGGGATGAAAACTCGGGCTGCTCTATCAGAGAGGAGCCTGACTCCAAATAAGACGTGAAGATGTTCTTCTATCAGCAGAGTGGCAGTGATGTTTAAGATCTTTCCTGGGACCTGGGGAGCTACAGCTGAGTTGACTACAGCACCTGGCATGGAGTAGCTCCAGGTTGAGTCGAGTTGGGGAGGCAGGCACACAGATATGTGCCGGGGTATGTTCTGTGGGAACACAGAGCAGTGAGCAATTCCATGGTCAGGACCGAGGAGAGGGGTTTGTGTGAGCATCAGTTCAGCAGGTTGGCAAGAGGACAAAGGGTGTTTCAGGCAGGGGAAGCAGCATGTATAAAAACATTCTGGACACAGCTTCACAGGTCAGGAATTCAGGGGCAGCCTGGGACATCAGCCTGGGCACGGGTGGCAGGAAGCAGTGCTGCAGAAGTAGTTGAAGGATGCTGTTTGTGGCTGGCTCAGGGTGATGGGGAACCAGCAAAGTGGGCAGAGATCCTCTGGTGTCCATGGAGAGAGACTGGTGCTGGGGAGAACAGGTGAGAAATAGTGGGAGCTGAACCAAGGCAGGGAGGGCGAAGAGAAGGGAAGAGGCTTGAGAAGTTAGGGCAGCCTCCGTTGAACTTCACTAATGACTGGGAGCTGTGGTGGTGGGCAGAGAAACAGGGACAGGGTGACTCCCGCCTGGCAGCTTGATGCATGGTTTTGCCATCGTTGGGGCTGAGAAACCCAGAGGAGTTCACCTGCCTGTGGGACTTAACAAGTGGGCCCTGCCGCAGGCAGTTAGAACGGAGCTCTGGGGCTCAGCAACCAGGTGTGCACCGGGTTAGGGACCCGGGAGTCACCAGCATGTCGACTAAGACTCTTGACTCAAGTCAGAGGGAAACCCCAGGAGCATTACTTTTGAAGAATAAGCGTGTCTAGGACCCATCAGGTCCCTCAATGGTAGTGGCTCCTCTCTGGGACAGGACATTGTCCCATTCCCACAAAGGCAGCCCCAAACATACCCAGACAGGTCCGCCTGTAGACAGAGCTGGAGTCTGTGCTCCAATAAGAACAGGCTTCTCCTTCTGGAAGGGGGAAGCATTCAGATGTCAAAGCTCTTAGGCCAAAGGAATGGGGTGGTCTGTGAAACACATTTGCATTAAAGCAGAAGACTGCTAGGAGCCCAGTTACAGCTTTTCCCTGCAAACACACATGCACACACGTGTACACATACCATTTCCTGCTCAGAGTGAGCATGGGCACCTGTTTGCAGGGAATGTTTTAAAATAGAGCTCATTACAGAAGAAATGGAGCCAACCAATTGTTTCAGAAAAACCAGACCCTTCTGGGACTCTCTTTAGCACTCAGTGAACAGTTAAGACTTGGTGCCCCCCTTGACAGGGTGAAATACAGGGTTCTCATCACAGAGGCCTTGAGCCCCCTTAATTCTGGTGAGCCAGTCAGCACAGCTGCCCCAGAGTGTCCAGGAATTCTGCTCTCTGCTGTTTTGGCCATCTCTCTGTTAGGCATGTGATCTGAGATGATCTTGGGGGTCACACTGATGTTAGGTATAGACCATGCATATCTTGAATGTAGGGCCGGGTGTCAGAGTAACAAGGACTCCTAACTTTGTGGCTTCCATGGTCATAGAGACATGGACTGTGGCAGCTGGAGGGGCCCACACACCGTGGAGCCTGACCTCAGTTTCCGAGAAGATGAGAGACCTGCCCATTTTATTCAGTGGTCTGAGCATCAGTGACTTCGAGGGAAGGCATGTCTGACGCCCCAGAACAGGCTGAGGGCTCTGCATAGCCCCTCTCCCAGCACCCTGCACTGGCCTTTCACAGCTACCATTTAAATGATTGTCGGGTTATTTATTGTTGCTCTTCCCCACCAGCTCTGGGGGAACAGGAACCACATCTGTCTCGTGCACTGCTGTCTCCATTCCCCAGCATAATTCCTGAAGTGAATGCATGAATGACTTGAATGCTCTTAGTGAACATTTGTGACCTTACTGTGTGGTGCTACACTAGGTATACAGTTGGGGGCAGCCCTCTGAGACCTTGCAGTGTGATGGGAGAGACGGCGGGTTGGGGCGGGGGCGTGTGCACGTCAGTGCTGTGGTGTGAAGCACATAGGAGCCCAGAGGATGGAGCACTCAGGGAGGGGTTGACAGAGGGCAGAAAAGAAGCATGAAGGGTACAGGAGGTCCTGGCTAACAGGCACAGCCACGGTGGAGGAGGGCATTTGGGGACACTGCCTGTGTTTGTGTTTAGACCTAAGGAAGCACAGGTAAAACTAGATGGGTGTGCCAGGCCTAGATTTCTAGGGCGTTTCGTGACAGTCCAAGGGTCCTGATTTTATCTTGGGAATTGTGGCAGCAGGGAAAGCTTTAAGACCTGGGCCATGGCGTATTCAGATTTGTGTGTACGGAGATAGCCCAGCCAGTGGAGGGCAGGTAGATCGTTTGTGATTGTTTGGTTAGGATAGTGGTGACCTGGATCCAGGCACAGTCGGGGTGGAAAAGAGAGGACTCCACAGTAGGTGTTGAAGTGGGGGGGATCCTTCGGACTGAGGGGCATTTTGGATGGGGCGGTGGGGGCCAAGGAAGGAAGAACTCTCCTCCCTCTTCTCTAAGGACAGGCCTGTCTAGCAGTCTGCAAGTGCTCAGAGGGCCTCTTAACTCCAACCTGACTGCCCACTGAGCTCCTGTGAGCTGTTCTTGCCTCTCACAGATAAAGGACCTTAAGGTAGAGGTACTGCTTTCATCAGAGAACCTAGGTATATGCCTTACATCTTCATTCTAGGGGCAGGTGACATAGTTTTCTTTTCTTTTATGAAGGCTTCAGCAAATTTATCAGCCCTGGTCTCAAGTGTATGAAAATACAATTATTAAACAAGCGTATAGATTGTAGCCAAGAAATCCCATTTTCTTTTACATCATGTGGCATAAAGGCGAGGCACTTAAGAGCAGTCATTGTCAGAGTAACATTTATATGGAAGTGGCCGATAAAATTGATGTCATGGTATAAAACGTGAAAAGCGAAGCCGTTCTCTTTTCCAGGGCTGAAGCACACCGGCAGAATGCAGAAACTGGGCTTGTGGGGCTCAGCGGCTGCAGGCAGTGGCATCTGCTGGCACAACCCATTTCTTCCAGGGGCCAGAGGCATGGGGAAAGGGGAGATGCCCTGTCCCCAGTAATCCTGACCCACGTGTCTCTTGCCTCCACAGTGTGTTTACTGATCCATCTCCAGGGCCACCGCCATGTCCAGCCGGGGTGGGAAGAAGAAGTCCACCAAGACCTCCCGGTCCGCCAAGGCAGGAGTCATCTTCCCTGTGGGCCGGATGCTGCGGTACATCAAGAAAGGCCACCCCAAGTACAGGATCGGAGTGGGCGCGCCTGTGTACATGGCCGCCGTCCTGGAGTACCTGACAGGTGAGTGTGCCCGAGTCACTGCAGACACCACAGTTTTCCAAGGATTGGTAGGAGGACCTTGTTCATTTCTTTTATTTTGAAATTTTTCAAACCTACAGAAAAGTTACGAGAACAGTACAGTGAACATTTTTACCTAGATTCAACAGTTGTTAACATGTTGTCCCACTTGCTTTATCTCCCTCCACCCTGTGTATGTGTGTGTGTGTGTGTGTGTGTGTGTGTGTGTGTGTGCGCGCGCACTTGGACGTTTCTGGAGAGCCCAGTCCAGTTGTTTTGCAGAATGTCCTTTAATCTGGGTTGGCCTAAGGCTTGGATTTAGGTTAAATGTTTTGGTAGGAGAATTCCGTAAGGGATGTTGAGTCCTTCTCTGGCATCGTGTCAGAAGGCACCTGCTGTGGGTTTGTCCTGTCATTAGTGATCTTTGCTTTAGTCATTCGATCAAGGTGGTATCTGTGCATTTCTGCACATCCTGGATCACAATCTGTCACCCATTGGCTTTAGCATTCCTTGATGATCTTACCTGGATCTGTGCTATGACGGTTATATAACTATGACGGTTATAAAATAGTGATTTTTCTATTTCTGTTATTTTTCCTACATTTGTTAGTCGGCATTCTTCTGTTAAGGAAAGCTTTCCTTCTGCCCTTCCCTTCTTTTTATTTTTTGTTCTATCAGTGTTGGTTCACGGATTTTTGAAATTTAGTGTGTTACACACTATCATGTCATTACTCGTTATGATGGTCACATTGTCTCAAATTTGACCTTCAAGCTGGTTTCTGTGTCCTTCTGCCCCCTCTCCATCCGTTTCTGTACATTTCCTTGCTTTCCAACATAATGAGATAGTCTCATCTCCCCCTGACCTTCCCCTGCCCTAGTCTTGGAATCGGCCATCTCTTCAGGGGCGTCCTTGGTCCTTTTCCCAGATATAATGTTATTGGTCTTATTGGTGGCTCCATGGCAACTGTGGGAGGCCAGCTGGGCAGGGATACCACCCCCCATTTTTAGTAAGGAGAAAAACAACCTCTGGGCATAAAAAAATTTGCCTAGGGTCACATATAACCAGGAAGTACTTGAGAAGGGATGCACATCCTGCTCTCCTTTTGTAATGCTTTTACCACTTTTTGCTTCCATACACCATCAGGGTAGGTGGCAGGCAGGGGCAGCTGTCTCCCTAGAGCCAGAAAGGAGAGACTCAACAAGACAAGGCGCCTCTTCCAAACGGAAGTGGTCAGGCAGTAGAAGAGCTGGGTCACTTCCTGCTATCCCAGGCCTCTCAATAAGACAACACCAGGGTTTCCCCCACAGAGAACACAGTCATGAGGGTTATAGAGTTTTTTTGTGTTCTGTTAAAAGAGTCTAGGCGTAAAAAGTAATTGGGGTTATAGTTGTGAGGCCTTTGCACATATTTGGAACTTGGACCCTCTGCTTGTCAGAGACTCGTAGGTGGCATGGCTGGTAGCATGAAGTAGGCCTGATTCTTCTCACTATGCGGATGAGGAAACAGAGGCCCAGAATTTGTGTGTCACATCCAGGAGAACCATGTATAACACAGACAGTCAGCCAGGGAGACCAGGGAAGACGTCACTAGATAGGACTCGGAGAACATTTTTAAGGTCTGACCCGGCAGTTTACATGCTGTGTGACCCAGAGAGAGTCACTTAACCTCTCTGGACCCCGATTTCCTTACAAATCAAATGGAGACAGCAGTCCCTGCTTCACCAACTCCAGGCTGCTATGAGAGGGGCTTTGTTTGAGTATAATGGGAAAGCTGACGTGATGTGCAAACCCAGCCAGCGGGTGTTTCCTGGTTCCCGAATGCTGTGATGCCCCCGGCACTGGAGTGACACTGGGGGTGTTCATAGACACGTTCATTAGGTCAAATACAATAGCAGTTTCATTTCTTCTGTCAAGCTTCCTCTTTTCAGTTAGCAGGGCGTTGGTGGGGGGATACCACTGCCCCATCATGTCTGAGGCAACTACTGTCTGTGCTGCACAGAAAATCTGTACGTCTTCCTTGTCTGTGCCTGGCTGGCTCTGAAACTGAGTGCAGTGCTCATGAGGGCCCGGTCAGCCGGTCCGTTCTCATGGGAACGGACCTTGAGACCCTGCACCCTCCCCACCAACTGTGCCTGTCTCTGGCTGTCATAGGTGCAGTAGTGGTCCCAAAGGGGGGTGGGACAGGGCAGCCCAGCCCTAGAGCTGGCCAAGTCGCTCAAGGCAAATCCTTACTTTGGCGTTAGCCATGTTAACCCCTGTATATTAAAGAGTAATATATATTTTTAAATTTTACCAAGTGCTTCCAGCAGAGCTATTAGCTGAATCTGAGCCATGTCCTCTGCCTATACACAGTGCTGAGTCATTATGTGACTGCTGCCCAGTGCCTGCCCCCGACTGGGTACCTGGTCTGTGTGATGGGGCCTTGAGGGACGTCCTGAGCACTATACTCAATCACTGTTGGTGGTCACTTGTGTCTGGTTGCCTGATGGGACAGGAGCTGAGTTCTGGGGCCACATCCAGTGAAGCATTGCTCCATTCCACCCATCAGGACAGTGCTGCACACCCACCCTCACTGCTCTTAGGCGGTGATCTGCCCTGAGCCCCTCGGGCTGAGATGTGGGGGCACGTGGATATTGGGAAGTCCTGGGCATCTGCCTGCTCAGAACTTTGGTTTTGGTCCCTGAGAGAGAAGTAAAGGTGGACCAGCTCGCTCTTGCTCTTTGCTCTTGTTTCACTGAAGACCCTTTCCCACCCATTCCACATACTTACTGAGCACCTGCTGTGTGCCTGACCATGCTAGGCTCTGTATGAGTGCACAGGAATGACTGGGGAGGAAATGGTCTCTGCTCTGTGGAGCTCTCACAGTCTAGTCTGGGAGACAGAACCAACCAACCCAGATGGTTACTGACTGTGCTGAGTGCTGTGGAGGCTGTAAACAGGACAGAGGGACCCAGGTGATGATGTGGCCCAGGAGGGCTTCGTTGAGGAGGAGACATCAGCTGAGACCTGGAGAAGGAGACGGTGCCAACCAGCCCTGCGAGGGCTGGGAAAGGGGCTCTGCCACCCACTCACCTGCGCACAGTGCACCTACTGGGTGCCAGCCTCTTCCCAGAGCTGGGAGAAGCCAGGAGAGCAGCGCTCATGCAGCTTAGGGCCGAGTCAAGGATGTGGCCCAGACATCATGCTCCAACACAAGGCATCTGAAGGAAGTACCACCCATTCCGCAGGTCCTCATTGAGAGCTACGGTGTGTCTGGTGCTGAGATATAAGCCAGAACAAGACCTCCCCCCAGCCAAAGAGCCTTGTCCAGAGGCAGGTGCAGGCAAGAAAACGGCAGTGATGATGTAGGACCGCATGTGCTGGGAGTAGGTTTCAGAAAACATTTCCTGGAGGATGCTTGTTAACCAGCTGACCAGAGCTGCCCTGCTTGTCCAGTTGTCACCTGAAGGGCCCTATGGAGGGATTGTTTTCTTCTCTTACAGGTGGCCTACACAATTGCAGGCATGGTGATGGGGTGCCACACAATGCTCTTTTGAAATGGCTGGGCCAGGCCTCCTTCTGTGAGAAGTCCCCGGTGGAGAGATGAGGAGGGGTCTGGATGCTCAGGAGTTGCTGAGCTAGCTGCAGGGCCCACCTAGGAACAGGTAGCTCTGGAGCAGGGAGCTGACATCTCCTTGGTGGCCAGCCAGGGGCACCACTTGGGGTGCCACGATGTTCAGTAGAATCGGGTAGAGGCAGCAGAGCCAGGTGGTTAAGAGTGTGGACCTTGGTGTCAGAGCTGCCATTTCTTCGCTGTGGTCTTAGGCAGGTCACTCACATCCCCAAGCTGCAGTTTTATTATCTGTGAAATGGGGGTTACAGTCACTGTGTCATAGAGTTACTATGAGGTGGAAATGAGAGGATGCACGTCAAGTGCTTTTCTGTGCCTGCACAGTGTAGGTGCCCCAATGCCAACTGGTAGCGTAAAAGCAGAGGGAGGGAGGGGTCCCCAGTAATCCTGCTCTGGCTGCTGAGGTAACTGAGGGTTGCCCACTTCCTTTAGGGATGGTGATGGGGGCTGTCACTGCCCACTCATGCGTGGTGTCCTTTCATCAGGCACCTGTAGAACATCTTGGCTGTTTCAGGCCTACTTGCTCTGGTTTATTTCAAGCTGCCATTTGACCCCTCCTCAAGCCTGAATCACCCTCAACACCAAGGTGCCCTGTTAACCAAACTCTTCTGTCTGGTATTGAAGGCCGCTTCTGTCCTGAGCTCCTGGCACACTCATGAAAACCTTGAAGGGTTTTCTGGTTAGCTAGGAGCTGAGCATGCCCAGCCCTGGGCCTGTGTTAGGCCAGAGCTGAGGCCAGATCAACATTAGAGCATCTGGACAGGCAGCAGCCCAGCAGGCCAGGGGCCATCAGAGCCCAGATAGATGATCTCCTGTGGAGAGCATGTCTTCGGGGTGAGGGACCATGCTCACTCATGGAGTACTTCGTGGGTAAGTACTCCTCCTTAGGGTTTGTTCAAGGCTGGGGTGGATGTGGGAGGAGGATGTGGCCTTGCGTCTTGCTGTGAAACTTGAAGCTGGCATCTGTTTCTCCTCTTGGGTGCAGAGCCCAATCATTTGCCAAACTTAAAAGGAAAAGGCAACATCTGGAGCAAGCTTGAGTCTGGCGACCAGACAGCTCCTTCTGCACACCTCTGTGTGCCTGGCAGCCCTTCTGACTCTTCCCAGAGCTCCTCCTGAGGAATGTGATGCTGCTTGCTGGTCTTCTCAGTGCCCCAGGGCAGTCCATTCTCAACTCTTTGGCCCTTGGCCTTCCAGCGTAGGTGATGATAGTAGCCCCACCTCTTGGGGTTGCTTTGAAGATTGATGTTGCATCTTATGAATTTAGCCAGCATTCCTACCAAACACTCAATAAATGATGGATAAAAATAAGTATTATCAGGGGGAAACTGAGGTAGTTTCTTTGAGGCATCATCTTTGTCCCCATATTACTGTGGTACTTTTTTCTTAAATGATATTTAAAGGGCACTTGAATTAGCTCAGCTCAGAAAGCCTCTTTGGAGTTTCTTCGCTCTGCTCAGTACAGCACTGCTCTGTGCTGGAAGGTATAGGAGACATGAAATAAGGAACACGTGACATGGCTTTTGCCCTAGTGGAACTTCCATTGATGTTGGGGACACACAAGCCCACAGACCAGTAGGGGAATAGGGCAGGTCTAAGGGACAAGTTAGAAGCACTGGAGTCCTACAGTGGGGGTAGCAGGGGGAATGAGAAGTGTGTGGAAGAGCAAAAAGCGACCATGCTATGATTCGATGGATGCAAAGCACTCTGGGTCAGCGTTGCTCGGACTGTGTTCAGCAGAACCGAGGTGTTTGGTGAAATTTAAGAGGTAGTCCACCAAAACATAAGGCTCTATGGGTGAAATTAGGAGATGGCTAGATTCACACTCCCTCTTCTGAGATGGATATGTGAATACCTTTGTTGAGTTCCTGAGTAAAGGAACTGGTTTTAGTTTGGGTACCACCGAGAAACCGCTCTCTTTACTGCAGGACTTTTCAGAGCCTTTAATATACTGGTGTCCCATGAATCCCCAAGGGAGGGAACTGTGATATGTAGTGGTTCCCAGACTTTTATCAGAAAGCCTTTCAAGGAACACCTGTAAACACCTTGCACCATACCGTGTGAGGACACTTATGGGTTAGGCCCATGAGAAATGGTCCATGAGAAATGAAGAGTGCCAACTGAAGAAACAAAGCTGAAGGCCACCATGAAGGATGCATTTTGGTCTGGCTCATGACATTGAGGCGCAGAGCTTGGCTAATAGATAAGGAGACCTAGGTCTGCCTCCTGCATACAGGGACCAACACATTAGAAGGTGCTTCAGCATTCACACAGGGAGGCTATGACTTGGGAAAGCTGTGCAGTTATTCTGCTAAGCTGAGCCACTCATGCGTTGACCACTCTCCAGGGCTGTGCCAGTCACTAATATGCCAGACAAAAGTCCCTGCCCATGGGACTTACCCTGGAGGGAAGTGCCTTTGGAGGCACTCACCCAACGCCTGATGACATCTTTTTCTTTTTCTGGTCCAGAAACCCTGTTACATAGCCTGATCACACAGCTTATTGTGCCAACCTGCCTGCTAGGATGTAAGCCTGTTTGCAAAAATCAAATCTGTTCTCAGAGGATTTCTCCACAGTAAGGAGGGTGGGAAGCCCTGGCTGCCAGCTCTCAAGACTGAATGTTGACACTTTGTAATAAGTGTAGACACCCCCCCACCCCCGCTCCCCCAGGGGACCACCATGAGAGTTCTGCTGATTTGGATACCCCAGCTCTGGTCTGTTTAAATACCTACTGTTGTAGTATTATATTTCCACCTCTTATAGGATAAGGCCGTGGCTAGAATTATTTTTTCTGTCTTTTTTGGCTCTAATCTACAAAATGATGAAGATATCCAGACTTGCATATTCTTAACCCCCTACTCCTTTTCCATTTCCCCATGCCCTGTCCCTCACCATGCCCTGTGTTTCAGACCTCGGTCTTCCCTCTCCTGTTTCTCGTCAGTGACCAGGACCTCCACACTCTTCTAGCAGGCACCTGGCATCGCTCACAGCAGGCACTCCAGTCTGAAACTGTCTGCGGGTACTTCGCTAACCATGGGGAAGTTTACATGGCCAGCTCCTGACCTGGGGAACGAACAGGGTTCACCCAGGGCACCCTTACGGCTGCTTTACAGACTGGATGAGTCCTAGCCCTTGTGCCTGACTGCATCCTGTAGTAAAACCCCGGGGAAAAGGGATGGTTGTTAAAAATACATCTTGCTGTCTGGTTTTGGCTAGTAAAGTGATCATCCTCATCCCAAATTTCAGCTTGTTTGATTTCTAATCTATAACTCAGGTCAGATGTTGCATATCCCTTTGGTGTTAGTCATTGTCTGCACTCCATCCCTGCCCCCATCTCTTGTAAGTATAGTAGGGAGAGGCCTCCTCTGTCAGCAGTGTGTCCTGTTACACAGATACTCATTTCAACAAACATCCATCCACTTAGCATTTCTGGCCTGGGAAAGGAAGGATCCGATAAGCTTGGAAGATTACGGTAGGCAGAGCCTGCAGTTGTCTCTGTCACTTACCTGGCCTCTTTACCACTTTTCTATCCGGAACAGCCAACTGTGTCCTGTACTCACACAGCTAAAAATAGGGCAGGGAGAAGAGGACAGGCTGGCTCCGTGATGCTCCGAGGCTCTCTGAATTCCTATGTCTCTTGCTTGTTTGCATGACCACCCTACCTTAGACTTACACTTTAGGCCAGGACCCAGCTAACTCTTGCCAGTGACTTCATGCTTCCCTGGGGCTCCCAGAACCCCACAGCACTCACTGTTCTGCAAAGCCCTTCAGCAGCTGAAAGGGAGGACTAGATTTTAATGAGCCAGAGGGTTGCTGCGACTAGAAAAAAATTGGAAACACAGAAGTTGAAACTCCAGTGTTCTGGCAGCCTATATTTAAATGTATGTTCCCTTTTCCAGTTATGTGAGTAATTTATTTGAAAATTTAAGAAGGGAAAACTCACTCATAATCCCACTGCCCAGAGATAGCCGCTGGCACTGAATGCCTTTTGTGTGTATGTGTACATGCATGAAAGGGAGTTAGATTTTAGTCTATTTGTTTTCATTAATATCTGCTATTGATGATCACTGTACATGATCATACGAAACAAATCATGAAGTCATTAAGGGAGAGCTACATTGTCAGTCCTCCTCAGTCTCCCAGGAGGAATAGATGATTCCGTGGTGGATGAACGTTCAAGGGGCGCTGGAAAAAAGTAGCTTTTTAGCACAGTGTTCCCTTGACATTTCCCTGATGACTTGTTGTCAGATGGCCAGCCTGTTAGCAGACCCAGGTGAGTCAGACCTCGGGGCTGAGGCCAGACATAGAAACCACTGAGGGGTGGAGTTTCCCCAGTGCTTCACTTCCCCATCCAAGGTGTGGAGGCAGCAGCACGGCTTGAGGACGTGCTTCTCCCAGGGCCACTTGAATCTGCTGCAGAGCTCAAAAACTGAACTTTTATCTGGTCCTTCATTCAGTTCTTCTAAAGAGGCCATGAGGTTGTCCAGGAGAGTGTTAAGTGTGGCCTGGGCCCCCTTCACAAAACAGTGGCCCCATGTCCCCTGTACTCCCAGCCCCGGGGCTTGGACCACATCACTTGGATCAGAGAAAGGAAAGGTCTCATTGCTTTCTTTTGCAAATATTTTCTCCTGCTCTGTGACTTCATATTCTCTCAACACTGTATTTCAAAGAGCAGAATTTTTTTTATTTTAAAAAAGTTTCAATTCTTTTTCTCACGTATTGTGCCGTTGATGTTGTATCTAAAAAGTCATCACCAAACCTTGAAGTCATCTAAATTTCCTCCTGTGTTGTCTTCTAGGAGTTTTATAGTTTTGTATTTTACATTTAGGTCTCTGATCCATTTTGTGTTAATTTTTGCAGAGGGTGTTAGGTCTTTGTCTAGATTCAGTTTTTTGCATGTGGATGTCCAGTTGTTCCAGCACCATTTGTTGTAAACCCCTCTGCTTTCTTGAAGATAAGCCACGTTGCCTAGGAAACCTCAGTGGTCAAGGATTCTCATTGTTGCTTCATGATTTCCCTTTGAAGGGCTATATGCAGCTTTCATTTCTGTCATTGGGGTCAGCATATGCATAGCTGAGTTCCCACCAGAAGTTCTGTTTTCGCTTGGGCCAATGGGAAGGCACGAAGCACTACAAAACTGATTCTGGATTTAGGCAAGGAAAAATGTGTGACCCAGACTGTGCATGCCTCTTTCATTCAGACCTTCCATCTGGGCTCACTTTATACATCCTTTAGAATTTCATTTAGTGAGGTCTTCTGGTCGTAAGCTTTCTCAGGCTCTGATTTTGAACATGTCTTTATCTCATCCATAAAGTTTTTAGCTGTTGTTTCTTCAGTGTCTCTATTCTAGTCTCTTTCTCCTTATGGAACACAAATTAAACATTCATTAGTGTTTTATCTAAGTTCCATATCTGTTCATCTCATTCGTATTTTTCATTTCTGTCTCTCTAGATTACTTTCTGGATAATTACTTCTGGTCTATCTTGTAGAACTATCTCCCAGTTTACTAATTCTCTCTTCAGCTGTGTCTTATCTGCTATTTAATTCAGTCACTGAACTTTTAATCTCAGTTGATATTTTTTACTCTGGAAGTTGTTTGGTTCTTTTGTGAATCTGCTTGGTCATTCTTTATAATATCTTGTTTTCTCTTCATTTTCAAATTTTTCTTTAAATATATATCATACACAGTTCTCATATATTTTTCTGAATAATTATTTTTTCCCCAGCTTTATTAAGGAATAACTGACAAATATAATTGTATATATTTAAAGTGTACAATGCAATGCCTTAACATAAATGAAATGATTACCCAGTTTATCTGAAGTCTTTATGAGTCTGTTTTTGCTGGATTTTCAGTCATTGTTCAGAAAGCCTACCTCTCTCCAAGGCTGCAGAGGAATTCCCTCATGCTCTTGCTTAGTATTTTTATGGTTTAATTTTTTACATTTTTCCTATGACCCATTTGGAATTTATCCTGATATATAGCGTGGGAGAGGGATCAACTTAATTTTGTTCCAGGTGGTTACCCATCTGTCTCAACACAATTAATTGGATATTCCGTCTTTTCCCTGGTGATCTGAGATGCTGCTTTTACCATACATGAAATTTCTAGATATAATTAGGGCTACTTCTCGACTTTCTTTTCTGTTTCATTGGTATGTTTATCTAGTTATATACTTTATAATATGTTTCTCATATCTGGTAGGTCTTTCCTGTCTTTTTATTTTTACACAAAGTAATTGTTTCCTTTAATAAGTAATACATACCAATGACAAAATTCATGTTCCCAAAGGACATACAGTGAGACATGCATTTCTCTCCCTATTCTTTCACACACCCAGTTCTCCTCTCAAGAGACTATCAGTGTTACCAGTTTCTTATATATGTTGTATATGTTTCTAAATATACTCTTCTCCCTTTTCATTTCAAAATAAATACAGTAAATGTAATGGGTGCATGTGATATGCAGAGACTGACATTTATATTTGAGCCAAAATCTGAGGGTGGTTGATCTGCCTCTAACCTGCCCCAACATCGCTGGTCCCCTCAGCCAACCTTGAGTCCTGATTTGAGACTGAGAGGGACGGCCTGCCTGGATCCTGGGCCATCCTGGGGCTGCTTTCCCCCGGGATGACAGCTTTGTAGTTCACACGGCCTGCCATGGATCCTGAGTATTTGTTCTAATCCATAAAACCAGGACAGTACCTTGGAGAACATCCCTGCACTTCCATCCTGCATCACCGCCTGAATGCTGCAGTGCTTGTTCACTGGTTTAGTAATTCATCTGGAATGACCTATTTGTGAAAGAGTTACCAAGCTCTGACCAGGTACAAGGTGCTGAGCTGGGTGCTGGGGGTCCGAAGAATCACTGTTGATTTCAGCAGATTTGTACTGAGTGTCTGTGGTGGGTCAGACATCCCTAAGGACATGTTAGTGACCCCCAAGGCTGGGACTATGCCTTCCCTACCCCCTCCCTCATCACTGTGTACTCAGCGGCTCAGCACATAGGTTTTTGTTGAAGGGTAAGAAGACTAGTTAGAGGAAGGATGCATTTCTGGAGGGGGGAATGTAGGTAATGTCAGATGCTGCCAGGAAATTGGTAAGGATGAGAGTTGAACTAGACCCCTGGATTTTTTTAATGATGCATAATTAGGATTAACACCAGGGCGTCGTGGACCAGACCTGCCTGAGGAGAGGCAGGTGGCAGGGCAACTGTTGGTGGCAAATAGGAAGGCACTGGGAGTGTTTCAAGAGTTGATCTCTCACTCCTGCCAGAAAAGGAGGTCTCCAGCTGAACCTCGAATAACAGAGGAAGCCAGGAGCTGCCCACCTGATTAAAGTAGCAGCATCCCAGGAGAGGTGCTTGAGGTCCCCCTGGGTCTTCCGTGGATGACCATCAAGAATGGCTTTAAAAGAACTACTTACTTACTGAGAGGAGGAGGAAGTAGGTAAGAATTCTACAAATATCTCTTCTCTCAATATCTTCCTGTTAAAATATCAGCAACTAATAAAATATATTTATAGCTCTCTTACCTTCTTTCCCTGCCTGAGGGCTTCTCTGTTTAGTCAACCCAGAATAAAATACCATGACAGCAAAAAGCCACTTCTCAGAACTATAAATAAGTCCTAGCAAGGAGACAAACCCAAAGGATACTAACCACAGTCAGCCTCTCTCTCTCTCCCTCTTCCCACCACCCCCTCCAGTTCTGGTTGCCAAGAGGATGACACACACACTCCTCGGATTTGCCAGGCTGCTCAGCCAGCCTACAGCTCTGACCCTGCCTCCGCCTTCCCTCCCTCCCGCTCTCTTCCTTTATCTTCCACCCCACCTTCTTCCTTTTTAGACAAGTGCCCTCCATCTAGTGGCCAGAAAACGTGTTCCCTGGTACTTCAAGAGGCCTGTGGGGTCTACAGGGGGACATGTGTCGGTCTACAGGGGGACATGTGTCGAATGGCCTTGATAGAAGACATTTACATATGTCCTCCGTATAGAAGGAGGCTCCTTCTCTGCCAGAGCCCACATTTCTTGCCTGCAGAACTGTGAGGACCATGTGGAAATCCAGGGCCTCTGGAAAAGGCTAATCTATCGGCTTCCTTTGCCGTCGATATCCTGATTGATGCTTCCTGTGGTAATGGGTAACTGAGGCAGTCTTTGGTTAACATTTCTCTGTTGTCTCTGTAAATCTGGATATTGACCGCTGCCACTCGATATCTGCTGTTCATTCAGAAAATGAAGGTCTTTAACTCCAGTAGCATTGTTTTCTTTGCTCTCCCACCTCTGCCCCAGGCCCTGGCAGTTTCCCTCACAGATTAAAATCGTGGCTTGTCAAAATGTGAGTTTTGGGGCACAGAGGGCAGTGCTTTGCACGCAGGCAAAGGCGGGACGGTTTAGATAATAAAACGCCTGCCATACATTGAGCATTTACTATGTGCAAGGCGTTGGCTAAGTGCTTTACATCTGGTAACTCACTGAATCCTCAAACCACCTATTTTGCTTAGGAGGAAATTGAGGCTCGAGGAGTTTAAATAACTTCTCCAAGGTCACTCAGCACAATAACTCATCTCTAGAAGAGCATTTCTGTAGGCTCTCAATGGAGCTGAAATCTTAGCAGTGAAAAGGTGAGCCCTGGGGCTTGGGATTACTCAGTGCACTTTGCATCTCCTCTGCCTTTAGTGGACATCTCAGGAGGATGGGATATGCCCAGGCCTCCATGGCTGGCTCCTGTCCTCCCCAGAGCAGCAGCCTGGCCGAGGAGGCAGATGTGGACTCACCGGAGGAGCGGGCCCTGCGCAGTCACAGGTGATTGCCAAAGGGCACGTGGTGTGGGTGTGTCAGGCAGGAGACAGCCCCGTGGCCTGCTGTGGGCAAACAGGACAGGGGTCCTGCGGGATGGACCTGGAAGGACGAGTAGTCCCTGACAGGAAGGAGGTGCATGAGCACAAGAAGGGTGATGGCCATTGGAGGGACGTGTGCTGGGCTATAGGGAAGGGGCAGTCTGGTCAGTGTGGGAGGTGCTGCCTGTAGCTGGACACAGAGGTCCTGGGGGAGAAGCACCAGACGGCCGCCCTGAGCAGAGTGGAGGGCAGTGCCCAGTCGGGTGTGGGGAGGCTGTAGCACTCAGCAGCGCTGAGGGTGGACTGAAGGGCCAAAGGGTTTTGCCCGATGTCCCTTCATTGTCCTCTTAGTGAAGGGGAGGTGGAATCCTGGGCAACAGAGCTTAGGCAAATCCTTAGACAAGTGGCCCTCAGCATTGGGAATTCGTTTGGGCAGACAGGGCTGGGCTAGTAAAGGTGACCCCAGGAGCGGCAGCCCCTTTCGGGGCCTCCCCTACTATGACACACTCATATCGCTCTAAAAACAGTCAGTTATGGAAGAACCTAAAAAGTCTTCATGTGGTCAGATCTTTTTTTCCAGAAGCAGGATTAAGCAGGCTGGGACAGATGTCAAGGCAGGAGGGTGCTTACGACATACAGTTGCCAAGGCCAGTGGGGTGGCATATAGCATAGTTGCCATTTCTCATTTATGCTGTGTTTTCAATTTACTTTTTACATTTTGAAAAGATAAATTGTGCACAAGATAAACTCAGACAGCGCCAAAAGGGTAGAAAAAAATGTCTCCCTCGGATCTGGTCACCAGTTCCACTCCCAGGAGGCAAAGCTGTGCCACATCTCCAGGAACACATGTCAGCGCGGGCTTAAGCGCGGGCGACAGGCATGGCCTCTGCCCCCCACAGGATGGCAGCCTACAAAAGCCCTGCTCTGCTCCTTGTTTCCCCTTTAAAAGTCCATCTGGGAAATGGCACCATGTCAGGGCTCTTTAAATGAGTTTCCTCTTTACATTACACTCTTCAAATCATTTCATGTCAGCAGACATCTCTTGATTGTTCACCCCTTCCTGAGATGAATTAAGAACAAATGGCTGTGATTTTCCATATCAAAACAAACATACATATTAACCATTTCCTTGTAAATTAATTTCGAGTCCTTGAAAGCAGTGAGCGGTGGGGAGAGGGCCCTGCCCGGCTGTCAGCCAGGCCCTGGGTCAGAGCAGGTTCCTCTGGCCTTCCCCAGCCACCTCGTCCTTCCGCCTTCCTTCTGGGGCCTTGACTTGTGCTGCCTCAGCAGCTGGCTTTGGTCCTGCCCTTGCCACGCTACCCCTGCTGAGTCAGGCAAAAGCCCCAGACCCCATCCTTAGGCAGAGGATGCCTGTGGGGCCACCCTGGGTGCTGCGTAATATCAAGGCAAGTCTGGCGCACCGAGGTTAAGCGGGTTCAAGTGCATTTTTCAAACATATGTAAACTGTTAAGTGTAACAGCAAAGGGTAAACTATCAGGGGAGGAAACGCCAGGTTTTCCATATTGCTTCTCTCCTCCTCCTCTTGGCTCTCACGTACATCCCATCTATCCACCTAGCCAGCCAGCCAGCCAGCCAGTTATTTTGATAGAGGAAACTGAGGAAAAGAAAGTATAGTTTCCTTCCCATAGAAATCAAGCCTGTTATACTCTGTTTTAAAAGATAAAGTGTGTGGCCGTAGCATCAGTATTTGGAGCTTACGTTTACCAAGTGTTCTAAGCATGTCGTTTGGTAACTCATTAATCCTCACAAGCCTAGAGGTGACCTCAATTATCATCCCCTTTTATAGAATGAGAAACTGAGGCACAGGTGTGTCTTGGCAACTCTCACAGCTAAAGTGCAGGAGCTGTGATTCACACCCAGGCTGTTTGACAGCACGCCCCCGGCTTCAGCATGGTGCTGTTCGGGGCTACTGCCTCCACTGAAGACAGACCTAGGAGGTGAGCTTACGCAGAATCGCTAGAGACTTGGGGAAGGAAGAGCAAGGCTTTCCTGACGCACCAAGCTGGGTTGGCAGTTTAAATGAAGGTAATATTTGCCAAGAATCATAATCTCTTTTTTGTTAATCTGAATAATGCAAAATGACTAATTTTTTATTTTGAAATACCAAAAACAATTAGCTTACTTTAGAAACTCTCATATTAAGCTGTGTTTCTTTCTTACTGGGAGACTGTGGGATAGGTGGGAGAATGGACCAGATGCTGCCTCCTGGGCCCTTGGCTCATGGGCCCTGAGGAGGGGATCTGTCATGTGGGCTTAACAGCAGTGGACAAGTTTGTATGAGACTCGGAACATCTGCAGAAAAGCAACAGAATGGTTCATTCTTACAAAATACCTTGTTTTCTGCACAGAACATACCACCTTCAATTACTGCTGTAGGTTTTTATTTTCTCTGTGGAACCCCTGTTTCCTCGGAGGCCCCTGGGACAGGCAGACTAGAGAGCTTTGCTCTGGCCCACAGGCAAGACCCCGGTGCTCCAAGCTGACGGCTCAGCGGGCTTCAACCCCTGCCACTCATCTCCCGAAAAGGTGGGATGTGGGCCGGTGGATTCTGGGCTGCCGAGGGAATTGGAAACTGTGGTGCAGTCAGGACGCAGGAAACGCTTAGCAGTCGCTCTCCGATTGGGGTTGATTGGGTTAAGGCCTTCCAGAATGGCGTAAAACAGTTCTGAACTCAATGAACTGCCGATGGCAGCCTGACGAATGGAAGGAAATACGATAAACAGATTCCTTGTCGTGCTGTCGGCTTTGTAGCAGATACCTGTTTTCTCCTTGGGATTACGTGAACATTTGCTTTCCTTTGATTTCTGGTTGTTCTTTTCAGTATTGCTTTTGTGAGAGGAGACGCTTCAAGCAGTTCTGTAGAAGCCCCCGACTCTTCCCTTTGCAAGGTCTGTGTTTAGCCTTTGGTGCGGCCTCCACACATCACCTGTTAGCTGTTAGGAGTCTAACTCTGCCAACCATGACTTCAGCTCCCTGAAGGGAGATAGAATGCTTCAGTACAACAGATAGGGCTCAGTTCAGGCGTTTGGGGGGGAAAAAAAAAGACTCTAAGCCTTTGGTCTCTTGGTGAACTTGGAAAGTAGACCTATCAGAGGTATTCATGTTCAGACAGCTGGGCTGTAGCTGAGAAGGCTGCCAAATAATGCTGTTACTCAAGATTGTGGGAATTTCGTCAAGTGGCCTTAAAACAATCGCGTTCCACGCGGCTGGGGAATGGTGGGCCCAGGGGTGCCTCTGCCGTGCCTGCTGCTCTGAGGAGAGAATAAGGTCACGTCGCTGGGCCAGGCCGCTGCATATGATGGAGCCAGCGACTCACCGCTCGCCAGGGACCGGCCCTGGCCAGGAGTCGGAGCCAGAGACACTCCGGTGTTCTGCCAATTAGATCTTAAACAAAAAGATGTTAAAACAGGAAACTACCTCACAAGGTGGCCGGTGTAGCTCATCATTCAACCTGTCCCCTTTGCAGTGTTTATAACTGGGGAACCTCACCGCACTGAGGGTCCTCCCCAGAGTGACCCCACGTGCTCTGAGCCCCACACCAGTCCCAGTGCTGGTCGGCGGTATCAAAATCAGACTGTCACTGGTCAGGAAGACTTGGCTTGAGGGGTGGAGGACCTGGTCAGGGGTTTGTTTCTTCTCCCCGTTACTGCTCTTTGCCAGGTTCCTCCCATGGTTTCTTAACGGGTTCCATTTGTTTGGGTTACAACCTCAGGGCTGTGGCTCCTGAACCTCCTTCCGAGGCAGGATCCAAGCATGGAGCTCTGGAAGCTGTGGAGAAAAGATTTTGCGTCTGTAGATGTGCTGCTTTCCTGGTTCTCTTTCTCAGAATCCCTTTTTTCTTAAAACAGCCAGAGGCAAAAAAAATTTAGAGATGCACAAAGCCTTCCAAAATGCACGATTAATCATGTGCAGGAAACCCTCCCGGGTAGGGAGGCACGGACTGCATTCAAGTCGAGGCAGAGCTGAAGCTGGCTCCGGCCTAGCCCAGGAGGCGGCCCCCTTGCTAGTGGGGGTGAGGGGCCCATCCCCGCGGGCAGTGGGCATAGTGGCAGGAACCCGGGCACAGCCCTGAGCCTAGGGCTTCCATGAATTTGACCTTGCTATCATTTGCAAAGCCGAGGATCACTTACTAGGAAGGAAACTTAATCAGGAAATCACCTTTGGTGGCGTGTGCCCTGCCCCAGTTCCTCGGCACTCACCACCCTCTCTCCTGCCCTCCCACAGACGTGCCCTGGAGAGCAGATGGGAACTGATCCATCTCGTTGAGTTGCTGGCAGTTGGCACCTCTCCTCTCCCACTGCAGCAGGCAGCCCTCTCTCAGCCAGGAAAGCCCTTTATGATTGCCGTTTCTAACACTGGACTGAGGACGAAGGGGGGTTGGGATTACTGAATACTTGGCAAGGGGCGAGTTCGTGCTCTGGGTTCCTACTTTTGTGCGCAGCAGGAGTGCGTCCTCCATCTTTCTGGGCTGTTGTCAACTTCCCCAGCCCTCTGCCTGGGGCGGAGCGGGGAACACACTTCTCATAAAAGGTGTGTCTCTGAGGTGCTCCCTCTTGTGTGTCCCTTGACCGAAGCCGTTGCGGTGGTAACTATCCAACTGGAAAACATGCAGGAGTAAACGGAAGATAAAGCTCTTGCGCAACCAGCCAAGATGGGAATCCCTGCCCCTCTTTGTTTCCCCACTTGACGCAGCTCCCTCCCTCCCCACAGGGCTGAGGGTCCTCTCTTTGAAGATAGGGAGTGGGAGGGCCAGTTATCTTGGTCTTCGCAGATCACAGGTGAGCTGGGGTTTTGCAGAAAGGAAGGAGTCCTGGATTTTCTAGCTCCTTGGTGAAGAAGTCAGAGGAATGACAGGAAGGACACCCCAGCCCAGCTCTTTCTGAGGAATTCGAACACTCCTCACCCCACTCCACACACCTCTCCAGCCCCTCCGTGTCCACCTTGTTTTACTCCCAGGTGGATCCAGTCTGGCTTCCCTGCGTCCAGGCTGAATTAGCAGTAAGCGAGCACAGTCCTTGACATTTCCCATGTGGAGAAACTCAAACTATTTGCGATCGCAGACACAATGTGAGAGTGGCGGCGGAGGGGGAGCTAGTGGTAGTCCAGGGGAGTTCTTGGAGAACTGATCGTCCTGTTTCTCAGCTGTGGGCGCTCCTTAGAGCTCAGTGCACTGCTTTACTTGCTTGTGTTACATACTGCCTGTCCCTCACCCAAATCAGGGGCCCAGACACACTTGGAGTTCTGGTGACCCCTCTCCACCCTCCAGGTCTTTGCATTCATTATCCGCAGCTTCACCGCACAAAACATAAAGTAGTGATGCCAAAAATAAAACGACCACTTGCCCCTCCCTCCAGCCTCCACCAGCGGCCGCTGTGCCTTCTCTTGGGGAGAACCTGCACCAACACGCTGGGCAGGAAGAGAAAACAGGCCACTTCCACTTCCCCGAGAAACCATAATTTCAAACGATCTTCTTGCCAAATGGATGGGCTTAGGACACTATTGTGGGTTTCTCTCTGTCTCTCTCTCTCCTTCTCTTTCTCTCTCTCTTTTTAAATGAGGGCCAGGTAAAGCATTCTTAGCACATGATGGGGAGAAGGTTGTAATACCCCAGCCTCCTCCTGTGTATTCTGGCTTTGTAGATACTGATGGCCTCGCGTTTCCTGTGGCCTCAAAGTGGAGGAAGGCTGGGGAGGTGAGGGGGTGGTGGAGGCCAGGAAGCCAGCCAAGTGGGCTACAGCTCAGCGGTGCCAGCTGCCCTCTCCAGCCTTCCTGTCCCTTGGGCTGGCTGTGGCTGGCTCTCCTTCCTGTGCCCTTACTCCTAGGGTCAGGCTCCTGTTGCGTCAGGCTCCGGCCTCACTTCCTCACAGGCAGTGAGTTGGACAATAGTGTTGCAGATGTGCTGCCTCCTGCGTGAACGTGGGAGAATGGAGGCCAAGCTGGGCTCATTTCTGCACATGGGCATCAGGTCACTTAGGTATCCCAAGCACGCTTTCTTGCTTGGCCGTGACAGGGTCATCTCCTCTGGGCTTCGGAACACACAGTCACCATCAGTTATAGGGAAGCTTCCATGAAATTGACAGGTGGGCCTGTACTCAGGCTGTATGGGAAACAGCCCTGTGGAGACTAATGGATGAGGGTGGGAAGTGTACTGATTATCTCCCCTTCTTCCCCGGGCCTCACTCTAGTGACTTGTTCATGTGACGTTCAGGGTGAGGGACCCCTATGGCCTGGGAGCATCAAGCAGGCAGGGGCCTCAGTTGCCTCTGGTGTCCAAGTATCATCAGTGCAGTGATTGATTATTGAGTAAATGAATTCCTGCCTTGGATTTAGGCATTGAATCCGTGTGATGCAGGTGTGAGTATCCAAGCAGCTTTTCAGCTTGACACACAGACTAGTTTTTGCATTGGGTTCAGCTGTTAGTACCCCTTAACAACAGAAACCATGTAATATTGTAAATTTTAAATACATGGTTTTAATGTAGCTAGAATTTTTTCCCTAGTTATTTTATAATGATTCTGAGTTTTCGCTTTGCTGGAGACATCTAGTGTTTGCAACATAACTTCGAATATTAGAAATCCTTTAGTACCAGGAAGAGGTCAGACTTGAGCTGAGCCTAGAAGGGAGTGCTAGGTGGATATGACAGGCAGGGCTGTGGCGTGGACAGAATTGCAGAAGTGAGGGTGTAAGATACATTTTGGGACAGTCTGCATTTCTCATTAAGAAAATGAGGCGAAAGTGATGAGGTTGACACTTACAAAGAGAACTGGGCCACCAAGGAGAAAAAAATCTCTTGCCAAAGGGTACTTCCTAATTTTCCCCATCTTTGGTGCTGTGGAAGAACCTGTCTTCTTGTCTGGCAAACCCTGCCCCAAAGGACTGGTCAATAAACTCTAACTTAGCACCAACTCTAAGTCAGGCTCATATCCTTCTAGGTTTTTTATTATTTTGTGGAAAAAGTCAAATATACAGAAAGCTGAGAGAGGAACTCTCTGACGTCTTGCTCTCTTACATCACTCCTGGATTTAACAGGTGTTAGTATTTCACCACATTTGTTTTCCTCTGTAGACTTTTTCAGGATTATCTGAGTAAATTGCAGACACCAAGGCCCTTCACCCCTAAATACTTCAGCATGTATCTCCTAAGGACAAGATGTTCCCTTCAGAGTGGTAATACCATTATCACACCCAAGAAAACCAGTAATTCCTTTGTGTCTAATATCTGGTCTACATTCAAATCTCCTCAGTTGTCTCCAGAATGACTATTATAGCTTTTTTTGCAATCAGGATCCCATCAAGGATTGACACTATATGTAATTGGCTGTTGTGGCTGTGTAGCCTCTTTTAATCTACTACACTCCACCTTTTTTGTTTTATGTTTTTATGACATTGACTTTGTAAAGGGTCCAGTCATATCCTTCTAGTTTTGAATCTGAGTGTACAGGCGTTCAACATTGGTTCCATTAACAGAAATTTACTAAGTAATATGCCACCACCCCCTGAAGTCCTGTAAACCCATGTATGACCCGTTGCTCAAGATGCACAGTTCAGTCTCGGCCACACTGCTGGCTCCACGGGGTTGTTGCTGGTGACGTCTGGAGCGCTGACTGTGGGCAGCCCTGTTCTGGGAAAGGGCTTCAAATCTCAGCTCTACCACTTCTCACTGAGGGCCTTCAGCTGGTGGTCCTTTCTCCTCTCTAAGCTTCAGGGTCTTTATGTCCACAACAAAGGGGTTGGACCAGGGGTCTTCCTAGTCTCACTCAGCTTTTCCTCTCAACACCTCTGTGACTTGGCTCCAGGTGTTGCCAGGCAGACCGCCTGCAGCTTCGTAGCTCGGGGTAGCTGCTTCGGGAAGCCAATTGCCTGTTCCCATTCCTGGCACCAAGAACAGGGGATCCGGGAGGATGCACACGGTTCTCTGATGCTTTAACGTGACCACATGCCCTTCCCCTCTGCTCCCCACAGCGGAGATTCTGGAGCTGGCTGGCAATGCAGCAAGAGACAACAAGAAGGGCCGGGTCACGCCCCGGCACATCCTGCTGGCCGTGGCCAACGATGAAGAGCTGAATCAGGTATGGGGCTCTCCTTTCCCTCCCCCACCCAGACACACCAGCAGGCAGTCTTGCTGCCCAAGAGTTGTCTGTCCAGAGGGAGGGTGCTGTTTGGCTGGCCATCAAGGGTGTGGACTGCATTTTGGACTATTAGCAGCTTCCCCGTCCCCCCCCACCCCATGGCAGTTTTTCCCCAAGATTTTATTGGTTTGGGGGAGGGGAATGAAACAAGGTATTTGGCTCTCCTTGGAAGAAAGATGGTTCTTTCTTCCACCCGAGTGGAAACTCCACCCGAGTGAGGGACTCTGAAGACTTGCTCCCCGTGTTGTGAGCCAGGGTCCTGTCAGCCTCCTTGTAGATGCCATGGAGGAGGGAGCTCTACCAACCAAAAGCAAGAGCATGGGGTGGGGGCAGGGCTGAGTTCTTGAAGGTCACGGACGTGCTGGCCTGACTCACCATCCACTACTTTGGTTTTCCTGCAAGCTGCTAAAAGGAGTCACCATCGCCAGCGGGGGAGTGTTACCAAACATCCATCCGGAGTTGCTAGCAAAGAAACGAGGATCCAAAGGGAAGTTGGAAGCCATCATCACACCACCCCCAGCCAAAAAGGCCAAGTCTCCGTCCCAGAAGAAGCCCGTGTCTAAGAAAGCAGGGGGCAAGAAAGGGGCCCGGAAATCCAAGGTGCGTAGGTGATTTGGCAGGGACGTGTGGAGGGTGGGGCTGGGCGGGTGCCGGCAGGCAGGGTCATGCGGGCTCCCCTTCCTACTGAGGGCTCATTCCCCTCTGGGGTGGGGGCCTGTGGAACAAATGGAGCTGGTGACAGAGGGCTAGTCCAGCTCAAGTGGCCAGAGTCTGGACGCAAGTTGGGGACTAGATTTCTGTAGGCAAGGGGGATGTGGGGAGGTGCTGGGGCAGATAGCCCCAGGCTGGAGGGACCTGGTGCCCACGCTTCCAGGAGATGCTCACGCCCGTGGGATGGGACATGTGTATACAGGAGCTTCCCTGTGCGAGCGACAGCAACCGAGTCCTGCCCAGAGCTGCCAGCTGCCCGCTTGCCCTTGATGTGCCCAGAACTGTCATTGTGTTGCCATGGCTGCATGTCCTCCTCCGAGCCTGTTCCAGCAGGGATGGTTCAGATGGTTAGCTCTCTGAAATGACCACCTTGTTAAGGAGGAAAATAGATGCGTTATTTGGGCGCTTCCTGCCAGACCCAGCTGGGATTGAGACTAGGTCGTAGGTGCTGATCTTTCTGTGGGGAGCGAAACCTTCTCATGAGTGTGACCTAATGTCTTCTAGGATGGGGCAAGCCAACTAATCCCAAGCCAGGATCTTCCTGGTCCACCCTCGGGAGGTCCACACCCGTGGCTGGTTGCATTCACCTGTCTGAGACTCCAGGGTAACTGGGACACATGGTTTCTGTTTCTTCCTCGCTGGGCCCTGCCTCTCAGCTGTTGTCACAGACTCCAGGGCCAGCAGACTAGGAACAGCGCAGCTGTGTTTAATAAAATGGAATCTCAAGGCTGCTCCACCCTGCCCTGCCCTGGGGTGCCCCCTCAGGAGTCACCCTTCTGGCCTCTAGCCAGACTAAGAGGAAATTATCTCTGGCAGAAGGTGGCCTCCCTATTTTGGAAGACCCCCAGTAATATCCCCTTGGAAATGCCCTGCAAGGCCTAATGCAGTGTCAGTGTCAGGACATTCTTACTAGAGCCCAAAGCCCTCACCAGAGTGAGCTGGTGAGGACACCTTCCCAGAACAGGTCCAGGAGCAGTGACCCGGAGCCACATGCCAGCCCTCCCTCCCAGCATGTCCCCTCCTCTGAGCTCATCCAGACATCAGGCAGGCCTTCACCACGTGGGGGGCACCTTCTGTGACCTCTCACCTCCCACCCACACTGTTTGAGGTGTAAGAGGCTGTATTTTTTGTACATCCTTCTGGGTGTGGACAAACACTTCCCTGAAAACGACAAAATCTAAATTCCTCTTGCCAACAGACACCCCCCACCCCACCCTACCCCACCAGGCTCAGAATCACTCCCAGCTCTTTGAGAGAGAAACCGGATACAGAAGAGTGTCCTGTAAGTTATTTCCAGACACTGCACTCCACCTTGCTCACAAGCCCTGGAGGAGGCTCAGGGCAGGCTGGGGATTTCACAGAGTGCTCATTCCTGCTAACTATAAAATTAGCAGATTGAACTGTTTCTTTTTTCCCTTAACAACATTTGCATTTGGGGGGAGGTGCAGGACAGGGAAGGCAGGGGAAAGTGCCTGTGTATCCCCCTTTAAATGTTAAAAAAGAAGATGAAGATGCCAAATCCATCATCTCTTGATTATGGGCCTCAGGGAGCTGGCTGCCCACAGAGCAGGGGGCCAGCAGGGGCAGAACTGTGGCACCTCTCCAACCCGAGTGTCTCTGGCAACCCTGGGTTGAACCTTGCTCCCTGTCACCCCCAGTCTTCTGGCATAGTTTTTGCCCCGTAACTTTCCGAACTTCCCAACTTCCCAAACACTATGAATGCTTTTTCTTTCTTTTTGGACTTGAAATATAGAGAGTGTGTGTGTGTGTGTGTGTGTGTGTGTGTGTGTGTGTGTGTGTGTGTGTGTGTCTTCTAGTAGCTATGTTCAGAACTCAGTGTTTCTAATAACCATATGCCAATAATCACTTGAACGCTCAACTTTTCCCTTGATTACAAAAGCAGGAAGTCTGTTATGGTGGTCTGTTTTTCTTCTGCACGATAAAACACATTGTCTGCTTACTGTACCAGTATTTGGCTAACATTAAACCCTGGGGGAAGCTGAAATTGGAACCGTGAACAGCTAATTTTCAAAACATTTGTTTAATGTAAATTGTGGTGCCAGCTCCCAGAAACAGCGGAGAACCCTGCATCTCCAGGTTTAAGTGGAATGTTCTGAAAATAACCTTTCTAGAGACATGCAGACAAAGCCTTAGTAACATGCTAAAGCACTTGTAGTGAAAGGGAGTTGGTATTTTTCAAGTGTCAACACTTGAATTCCAAATCATAATTTTCTCCCCAATTCTATGTAATTGGAAGGTTTTGAAAGTCTCCAGTTGTGACAGCTGAGTCAGCCGTAGTGGAAACTGTTAGAGAAGGCGACAGAACCCACCAGGGGCTGGGCATCCGGGGCCCTGGCAGTGACTTGGGGTTCCTCCTTCTACTTGGGTGGCCTCAGGCAAGTCTGTGCCTCAGTTTACCCCCCGCCATGAAATGATGGGGTCCATCCCAGCCCTACAATTTACTGACTCTAGTGAATGTTTGCATAATGTCCTTGTGTAGGTAATGTGTGTGAGAGCTTGGATGGTACAAAGAGTGTGCGGTAATAAAATCTCACTCGGTCCTCCCACTTCTCCCCAGAGCAGTCTCTGGAATGAGTTTTCATGTACCCTTTCAGAAGGTCTAAGCACATAAAAAGCATACAGATACATAAAGTCTTCCCCATCCTACTGGCCTTTAGAATGTGTGTGTGAGTGTGTGTGTGTGTGTGTGTCGTGTTCCCCACTGTTTTTGCAGTGTGGTGTCAGTGGTTACTGGTGCCAGCTCATCTGGCTTTATATTCCAGTTTTGCCAGTTGCTGGCTGTGTGAGTTGGGGGAGTTACTTCATTCCTCTGGTATCTCAATTTCCTCATCTGTAAAATGGAGGTATAACACAGGGTGGTGGTTGGGAGGCTTAAAAGAGGATTCATGTGAAGTGCTTACAGCAGTGTCTGGCACACATGTCAGCTGCCGCTGTTACTCCCTTGGCAGTTCTTACTCATCTTGGCGTGTGGAGCTGCTTTAGTCTCTCATGGTGT
The DNA here is from genome assembly GCF_059928025.1 of Delphinapterus leucas. Lineage (NCBI taxonomy): Eukaryota > Metazoa > Chordata > Mammalia > Artiodactyla > Monodontidae > Delphinapterus > Delphinapterus leucas. Next base: position 114,046,043 of record NC_143131.1, on the reverse strand, counting down.
GACTCGTTACTGATACTGTAGGCAGGAGCAATGTACCCAGTTCTCTATGGATTGTTCCTCGTGTCCATTCTGACAAACAGTGCCGCAGTGACCATCACTGTGTGTGGGTCTCTGTGCATAAGTGCAAGTGTATCTGTAGGAGAAAGTCCTCAAGGTGGACTTACTGAAGCAGAGAGTGTATTTTTTAACTCTGATGGCTGTTACTCCCATATACAGCATATTATCCCATTAAGAAATTTCAAGAGTGGACTTATTTACACATTTGACACTGAGTTGTTGAAAGAAGATGCATCCATTCGATCCATATTTATCACATCTACATGTGCTTGTTCCCCTTCTTGGTAGTGAGGGTACAGCACCTTGGTGCTCAGGGAGCTCTGGTCTAGTGAGGGAGGTAGAGTCACTGCACAAGGCGGGGGGGGGGCAAGTGGTGCTCCGACCACAATAAAGTGGAGTGATGGCATGGCAGTGTTGTCTTACATAGGTGCTCAGGGGAGGCTTCTCTGGTAAGGTAACACTCAAGGCATTTAAGTGATTGAGAGGAGAGAGCTCCTGGCACAGGGGGGAGCATGCCTGGCTCTTCCCAGAGAGAATGGGACAGGCCTTCATGTGGGGTCCCCAACGTTTCAGAGAAGCCTGGGGAATCTTCTCAAGATAAGGTTTTATTTATTTTTTTTATTTTACTTTTTTAAGAGGGACTTGGCTGGCCCCAAATGATTTTTTGTTTTGTTTAAATTTTATTTATCTTTTTGGCTGTGTTGGGTCTTTGTTGCTGTGCACAGGCTTTCTCTAGTTGTTGCGAGCGGGGGCTACTCTTTGTTGCGGTAGGCGGGCTTCTCATTGCGGTGGCTTCTCTTGTTGCGGAGCACAGGCTCTAGGGCACTTGGGCTTCGGTAGTTGTGGCGTGTGGGCTCTAGGGCACTTGGGCTTCAGTACTTGTGGCTCGCGGGCTCTAGAGCGCAGGCTCAGCATTTGTGGCACACGGGCTTAGTTGCTCTGCGGCATGTGGGATCTTCCCGGACCAGGGCTCGAACCCATGTCCCCTGCATTGGCAGGCGGATTCTTACCCACTGCGCCACCAGGGAAGTCCAAAATAAGGTTTCAAAATGCTTAAAATACCGAAGATTCTAAAGGAAACCATTTATGCCTAAATCTTCAAGGTTAAGACCCCTGTCAGAATGCTCACCAAGATTCATAGGATAATCTTTAAGGTATCTCCAAGAAGGCAGTTTTTGCCAAAAGTTTTGATAAATAGTCATCTCACCTAGGATTTTTCAAATGTAAACCCGCTCTACCACCCCAGTTGAACTCCACCCCCATATGTGAATCACTCTTCCCCATCAAGAAGATACACTTGCTCCTCACTGCCTGGCAAAAAGCCCAAGATGATTTTGGGAGAGCGCCTCTTTGAGAAATATTTAAACTGCAAATGAGTGATTAATGTTCTGGTAAGGGATGCCAAAAAAAGGGATTGGTTCTTTTGAGAAGCTGCCATCCTTGCAAAATTTTGCTGACTTTTTAATGAAATTTCCAGAGATTCAAACAGCAGAGCAAAGGAGACTAGGCGTAGGTAATCTTGGGTTGATAATTTCACACAAGTCTTTTTGGACACTCAGTTCTACAGATTCTTAAATATGTCTCCCACTGACTCTGACCTTACAGGTTTTCTGCTGCTCAAAACAAAACTGGGTGTATGCACAATACATGGAGTTTTTGGATTTGTACAACAATATGAATTTCTAAAATGTCAGTCTTTTTTTTTTTTAACATCTTTATTGGAGTAAAGTTGCTTTACAATGGTGTATTCGTTTCTGCTTTATAACAAAGTGAATCAGCTATACATATACATATATCCCCATATCTCCTCCCTTTTTCGTCTTCCTCACACCCTCCCTATCCCACCCCTCTAGGTGGTCACAAAGCACCGAGCTGATCTCCCTGTGCTATGCAGCTGCCAATCATTTTTTTTTAACTCTTTATTGGAGTATAATTGCTTTCCAATATTGTGTTAGCTTCTGCAGTACAACAAAATGAATCAGCTATAAGTATACATATATCCCCATATCCCCTCCCTCTTGAGCCTCCCTCCCACCCTCCCTACCCCACCCCTGTAGGTCATCACAGACCACAGAGTTGATCTCCTTGTGCTATGCAGCAGCTTCCCACTAGCCATCCATAAAATGTCAATCATTTTGGAGATGGACAAAGTATTGCTTGCTAGCTTTTGTCCTCCCTGGGCCAGGTTGTGTAAAGAATCTACCATCTACTCTCACCACTTCATATAAGAAAGCGCATTTTAATACCAAGAAGTGAGGAAGGGACTTAATCGCAGACTACAGACCTTAGGAAAACTTAGGGCACAGTTGTTACGATTGGAATATAGTGACATCTCCCAAGGCAACTGTGTAGACCTGAAACACCGTGTCACGGGCTGCACGCCTTGCAGGGAAGAGGCAGGTGTTGGTTGCCAGGTGGACAGACTGTGAGAACTGGGAAGGAGCAGCTGGTCTTGCACAGGGTTTGCCACTTTCTCTGCCTTGGCCACTTGTTTAGTCAGTTCTCCTGCCTTATCTCACTTTCCTGATGAGGAAGCTAAGTCTTAGGGAATGTGAGCCATGTACCTAAGGCTATGCGGCTAGTAGACCAGGGCTCAAATGCAGGACTTCAGAGTTCAGATATAGTGTTACTTGTGTGTCCTGTGACTATGGACCACGTCCCTAGGTAGAATCCCCTCTGGTCTGATGGTAGAGGGCTGCAAAGCCGCCCACTGCAGAGTGAGTGGGGCAACACCTTAAAAAACTTTTTTAAAATAACACATTCTGGCCTCTCATTAAATTTGTTTGTACATTCATGATATATATTCTGTTTATAATTTCCACCTCTTACCCTCTACAACGTTCTTTTTCTCGGTGTATTGAATTATAATTGACATAAAGCACTGTATACGTTTAAGGTGTACAGCATGATTTGACTTGCATGTATCATGAAATGATGACCACAATAAGGGTAGTTAATATCCATCATCTCACATACAGAAAAAAATGGTTTTTTCCTTGTGATGAAAACTCTTAGGACCTACTCTCAACAACTTTTCCTACATATCATACAGCAGTGTTAACTATAGTCATTGTGTTGTACATGACATTCCCAGTACTTATTTATCTGATAACTGCAAGTTTGTACCTTTTGACCACTTTCCTCCAATCATCCCTCCTCCTCCAACCCTCTGCCTCTGGTAACCACAAATCTGATCTTTTTTCCTGTGAGTTTGGGTTTTTTTGTTATTTTTTTTTAAGATTCCACATATAAGAGGGATTATGTGGTATATGGTATTTTAATTTCTCTATCTGACTTATTTCACTTAGCATAGTGCTCTCAAGGTCCATCCATTTTGTCTCAAATGGCAGAATTTCCTTCACCTTTATGGCTGATGAATGTTCCATTTTGTTTTATATAGGTGTGTTGTGTGTACGTGTATCATATTTTCTTTATCCGTTCATCCATTGATGGACACTTAAGTTTTTTTCCATATTTCCATATCTTGGCTGTTATAAATAATGCTGCAGTGAACATGGGGTGCATATATCCTTTTGAGTGAGTGTTTTTGTTTCCTTTGGATGAATACCCAGAAGTGGAATTGCTGAATTATGTGGGAGTTCTCTTTTTAATTTTTTGAGGAGCCTCCAAAATGTTTTCCATAGTAGCTGCTCCGGTGTACGTTCCCACCAGCAGTGTACCAGGGTTCTCTTTTCTCTACATCCTTGCCAACACTTGTTATTTCCTGTCATTTTGATAATAGCCATTCTAACAGGTGTGAGGTGCTGTATCATTGTAGTTTTGATTTGCATTTCCCTGATGATTAGCGATGTTGAGCACCTTTTCTTGTACCAGTTGGCCACTTGTATGTCTTCTTTGGAAAAATGGTCTTGAGTTTTTTGCTCTTGAGTTGTCTGAGTTTGTATATATTTTGGATATTACCCCCTTGTCAGATAAATGATTCACAGATATTTTCTGCCATTCCATAGGTTGCCTTTTCACTTTGTTGATTGTTTCCTTTGTTGTGCAGAAACCTTTTAGTTTGATATAGTCCTACTTGTTTGTTTTTGCTTTTGTTGCCTTTTCTTTTGGTGTCAAATCCGAAGTCATTGCCAGTACTAATATCAAAGAGCTTACTGTCCGTTTTCCTCTAGGAGTTTTATGGTTTCAGCTCTTATGTTCAAGTTTTTAATCCATTTTGAGTTAATTTTTGTGTATAGTGTAAGATGTAAGTGGTGCAGTTTTATTCTCTTACATTGGCTGTCCAGTTTTCCCAACACTATTTATTGAAGACACTGTCCTTTCTCCATTGTATATTCTTGCCTCCTTTGTTGTAAATTAAGTGACCATATATGCCTGGGTTTATTTCTGGGCTTGCTGTTCTGTTCCATTGATCTTTGTGTCTGTTTTTATGCCAATACCATACTGTTTTCATGACTACAGCTTTGTTATGTAGTTTGAAATGAGGGAGCGCGATGCCTTCAGATTTGTTCTTCTTTCTTGAGATTGCTTTGGGTATGTGGGGGTCTTTTGTGGTTCCATACAAATTTTAAGATTGTTTATTCTATTTCTGTGAAAAATGCCATTGGAATTTTTTTTCACATTTTACTATTTTTTTTAAATTGAAGTATAGTTGATTTACAGTGTTGTGTTAATTTGTGCTGTACAGTAAGGTGATTCAGTTATACATATATATACTTTTTTTATTAAGAGCACATTTTATTTTTTAAATTTTATTTTATATTGGAGTGTATTTGGTTTACAATGTTAGTTTCAGGTGTACAGCAAAGTGATTTAGTTATACATATACATACGTCTATTCTTTTTCAGATTCTTTTCACGTATAGGTTATTGCAGAGTATTGAGTACCCTGTGCTCTACAGTAGATCCTTGTTGATTATCTATTTTATATATAGTAGAGTGTATGTTAATCCCAAACTCCTAATTTATCCTTCCCCTCCCCCCTTCCCTTTTGGTAACCGTAAGTTTGTTTTCTAAGTCTGTGAGTCTGTTTCTGTTTTGAAAATAAGTTCATTTTTATTATTTTTTAAGATTCCATATACAAGTGATATGATATTTGTCTTTCTCTGTCTGACTTCACTTAGTATGATAATCTCTAGGTCCATCTGTGTTGCTGCAAATGGCATTACTTCATTCTTTTTTTATGGCTGAGTAATATTCCATTGTATATATGTACCACATCTTCTGTATCCATTCCTCTGTTGATGGACATCTAGGTTGCTTCCATGTCTTGGCTATTGTAAATAGTGCTGCAATGAACATTGGGGTACATGTATCTTTTCAAAGGATGGTTTTCTCTGAATATATGCCCAGGAGTGGGATTGCTGGATCATACGATAGCTCTATTTTTAGTGTTTTGAGGAACCTCCATATTGTTCTCCATAGTGGCTGCACCAATTTACATTCCCACCAACAGTGTAGGAGGGTTCCCTCTTCTTCACACCTCTTCAGCATTTATTGTTTGTAGACTTTTTGATGATGGCCGTTCTGACCGGTGTGAGGTGATACCTCATTGTAGTTTCAACTTGAATTTCTCTAATCATTAGAGAATCTTTCCATGTGCCTTTTGGCCATCTGTATGTCTTCTTTGGAGAAATGTCTGTTTAGATCTTCTGCCCATTTTTTGATTGGGTTGCATGTATTTTTTTTGCTGTTGGGCTGCATGAGCTGTTTTGTATTTTGGAGATTAATACCTTGTCTGTTGCATTGTTTGCAAATATTTTCTCCCATCCTGTGTGTTGTCTTTTTGTTTTGTTTATGGTTTCCTTTGCTGTGCAGAAGCTTTTAAGTTTAATTAGGTCCCATTTGTCTGTTTTTGTTTTCATTAGCCTAGGAGGTGGATCAAAAAAGATATTGCTGCGATTTATGTCAAAGAGTGTTCTGCCTATGTTTTCCTCTAAGAGTTTTATACTGTCGTCTTTACATTTAGGTCTTTGATCCATTTTGAGTTTATTTTTGTGTATGTTGTTAGAGAATGTTCTAATTCATTCTCTTACCTGTAGCTGTCCAGTTTTCCCAGCACCAGTTATTGAAGAGATTGTCTTTTCTCCATTGTATATTCTTGCCTCCTTTGTTGTAGATTACTTGACCATAGGTGCGTGGGTTTATTTCTGGGCTTTCTGTCCTGTTCCATTGAGCTCTCTTTTTGTTTTTGTGCCAGTACCATACTGTTTTGATGACTGTAGCTTTGTAGTATGGTCTGAAGTAAGGGAGCCTGATTCCTCCAGCTCCGTTTTCCTTTCTCAAGATCGCTTTGGCTATTTGGGGTCTTTGGTGTTTCCATACAAATTTTAAGATTTTTTTGTTCTAGATCTGCAAAAAAAATGCCATTGGTAATTTGATAGGGATTGCACTTAATTTGTAGATTGCCTTGGGTAGTACAGTCATTTTGATTCTTCCAATCCAAGAACATGTTATATCTTTCCATCTGTTTGTGCCATCTTCGATTTTTTTCATCAGCGTCTTATAGTTTTCAGAGTACAGGTCTTTTGCCTCCTTGAATCGGTTTATTCCTAGGTATTTTATTCTTTTTGATGTGATGGTAAGTGGGATTGTTTCTTTATTTTCTCTTTATTATCTTTTGTTAGTGTATAGGAATGCAACAGATTTCTGTGTATTAATTTTGTATCCTGCAACTTGATGGAATTCATTGATGAACTCTAGTGGTTTTCTGGTAGCATCTTTAGGATTCTCTATGTATAGTATCATGTCATCTGTAAACAGTGACAGTTTTACTTCTTCTTTTCCAATTTGGATTCCTTTTATTTCTTTTTCTTCTCTGATTGCCATGGCTAGGACTTCCAAAACTATGTTGAAGAAAAGTGGCGAGAGTGGACATCCTTGTCTTGTTTCTGATTTAGAAAAAATGTTTTCAGCTTTTCACCATTGACTCTGATGTTAGCTGTGGGTTTGACATATTGACATATGGCCTTTATTATGTTGAGGTATGTTTCCTCTGTGCTCACTTTCTGGAGAGTTTTTATCATAAAAGGTGTTGAATTTTGTGAAAAGTTTTCTCTGCATCTATTGAGATGATCATATGGTTTTTATTCTTCAATTTGTTAATGTGGTGTATCACACTGATTGATATACAGATATTGAAAAATCCTCTCATCTCTGGGATAAATCCCACTTGATCGTGGTGTAAAGTCCTTTTAATGTACTGTTGGATTTGGTTTGCTGGTATTTGTTGAGGATTTTTGTCTGTATTCATCAGTGATATTGGCCTGTAATTTTCTTTTTTTGTGGTATCTTTGTCTGCTTTTAATATCAGGGTGACGGTGGCCTCATAGAATGAGTTTGGGAGTGTTCCTTCCTCTGTAATTTTTTGGAAGAGTTTGAGAAGGATAGGTGTTAGCTCTTCTCTGAATGTTTGATAGAATTCGCCCGTGAAGCCATCTGGTCCTGGACTTTTTTTGTTGGGAGTTCTTTTGGGTTTTTTTGTTTTGTATTTTTGTTTTTGGCTGCACTGCAGCTTGCGGGATCTTAGTTCCTCAACCAGGGATTGAACCTGGGCCCTCGCAGTGAAAGCACTGATCCTAACCACTGGACCACCAGGGAATTCCCTGTTGGGAGTTTTAAAATCACAGTTTCAATTTCAGTGGTTTTGATTGGTCTGTTCATATTTTCTATTTCTTCCTGGTTCAGTTTTGGAAGATTGTACCTTTCTAAGAATTTGTCCATTTCTTCCAGGTTGTCCATTTTTTTGGCATATAGTTGCTTGTAGGTAGTCACTTATGATTCTTTGTATTTCTGTGGTGTTAATAGTAACTTCTCTTTTTTCATTTCTAATTTTATTGATTTGAGCCCTCTCCCTTTTTTTCTTGATGAGTCTGGCTAAAGGTTTATCAATTTTGTTTATCTTTTCAAAGAACCAGCTTTTAGTTTCATTGATCTTTTCTATTGTTTTCTTTGTCTCTATTTAATTTTTTTCTGCTCTTATCTTTGTGATTTCTTTCCTTATACTAATGTTGGGTTTTGTTCTCTTTCTAGTTGCTTTAGGCATAAGGTTAGTTTGTTTGAGATTTTTCTTGTTTCCTGAGGTAAGATTGTATTGCTATGAACTTACCTCTTAGAACTGCTTTTCCTGCATCCCATAGGTTTTGGATTTTCATGCTTTCATTTTCATTTGTTTCTAGCTATTTTTTGGTTTCCTCTTTGATATCTTCAGTGATCCATTGGTTGTTTAGTAGCATATTGTTTAGCCTCCACGTATTTGTGTCTTTTGTTTTTTTTCCCTTGTAGTTGATTTCTAATCTCATAGCATTGTGGTCAGAAAAGAGGCTTGATATGATTTCAGTTTTCTTAAATTTACCAAGGCTTGATTTGTGGCCCAAGATGTGATCTGTCCTGGAGAATGTTCCATGTGCACTTGAGAAGAAAGTGAATTCTGGTGCTTTTGGATGGAATGCTCTATATATATCAGTTAAGTCCATCTGGTTTAATGTGTCATTTGAGGCCTGTGTTTCCTTATTGATTTTCTGTCTGGATGATCTGTTCAAAGATGTAAGTCAGGTGTTAAAATCCCCCCACATTATTGTGTTACTGTCGATTTCTCCTTTTATGGCTGTTAGTGTTTGCCTTATATATTGAGGTGCTCCTATATTTGGTGCATATATATTTACAATTGTTATATCTTTTTGAATTGATCCCTTGATTATTATGTAATAGCCTTCTTTGTCTCTTTGTAACATTCTTGTAAAATCTATTTTGGGGACTTCCCTGGTTGTCCAGTGGTTAAGACTCCACACTTCTGATGCAGGGTGGCACAGGGTTCGATCCCTGGTCGGGAAACTGAGATCCCACATGCTATGCAGCGTAGCCAAAAAAAAAAATTAAAGTCTAATTTGTCTGATATGAATATTGCTACTCCAGCTTTCTTTTGATTCCATTTGCATGGGATACCTTTTTCCATCCCCTCACTTTCAGTCTGTGTCCCTAGATCTGAAGTGGGTCCGTTGTAGCCAGCATATATACAGGTCTTGTTTTTGTATCCATTAAGGCAGTCTGTGTCTTTTGTTTGGAGTATTTAATCCATTTACATTTAAGGCAATTATCAATATGTATGTTCTTATTGCCATTTTGTTAATTGTCTTGGGATTGTTTTTGTAGGTTTTTTTCTTCCTTTCCTCTTTTGTTCTCTTCTTGTGTAATTTGGTGACTATCTTTAGTGTTGTGTTTGGATTGCTTTCCCTTGTGTGTGTATGTATCTACTGTAGATTCTTGGTTTGTGGTTCCCATGAGATTTTGATATAACAGTCTGTATATGTAGAAGATTGTTTTAAGTTGCTGGTCTCTCAGTTTCAAATGCATTTCCTGTATCCTGCATTTGTACTCTCTTCTTGTGTGTGGATGATTTCCTACCTTTACTGTGTGTTTGCCTTTACTGGTGAGCTTTCCCATTCGTACTTTTCTTGATTGTAGTTTGGGCTTTTATCTTCTGCCTAGAGAAGTTCCTTTAGCATTCGTTGTAAAGCTGGTTTGGTGCTGCTGAATTCTGTTAGGTCTTGCTTATCTGTAAAGCTTTTGATTTTTCCGTCGAGTCTGAACAAGAGCCTTGCTGGGCACAGTATTCTTGGTTATATACTTTTCCTTTCCATCACTTTAAATATATTGTGCCACTTCCTTCTGACCTGCAAAGTTTCTGCTGAAAAATCAGCTGATAACCTTATGGGGATTCCCTTGTATGTTATTTGTTGCTTTTCCCTTGTTGCTTTTAATATTTTTTCTTTGTCTTTAATTTTTGTCACTTTGACTAATATGTGTCTCAGCATGTTCCTTCTTGGGTTTATCCTGTATGGGAGTCTCTGCACTTCCTGGACTTGAGTGAGTGTTTCCTTTCTCATGTTAGGGAAGTTTTTGGCTATAATCTCTTCAGATATTTTCTCAGGCCATTTTTCTCTCTTCTCCTTCTGGGACCCCTCTAATGCAAATGTTGGTGCATTTAATGTTGTCCCAGAGGTCTCTTAAACTGTTCTCATTTCTTTACATTATTTTTTCTTTGTTCTGCGGCAGTGTTTTCCACCATTCTGTCTTCCAGCTCCTTATTTCTTCTTCTGCTTCAATTACTCTGCTACTGATACTTACTAGTGTATTTTTCATTCCAGTTATTGAATTGTTCATCTTTCTTTATTCTTTATATTTTCTAGCTCTTTGTTAAATGTCTCTCGTATCTTCTCGATCTGTGCCTCTGTTCTTTTTATGAGACCTTGGCTTATCTTTAATATCATTCTTCTAAATTCTTTTCAGGTAGGTTGCCTATCTCCACTTCACTTAGTTTTTGTGGGTTTTTATCTTGTTCCTTTGTCTGGAACATATTTTTCTGCCATCTCATTTTGTCTAACTTTCTGTTCTCGTGTTCCCCTTCTGCTGGCTGCAGGACCGTAGCTCCTCTTGTTTCTGGTGTCTGCCCTCTGGTGGGTGAGGTTGGTCCTGGACTTGTGCAGGCTTCCTGGTGTGAGGGACTGGTGCCTGCCCTCTGGTGGGTGGAGCTGGGTTGAGTTTCTCTGCTGGGCAGGACTGTGTCAATGGGTGTGTTTCGAGGTGGCTGTGAGCTCAGCACAGCTTTAGGCAGCCTGTCTGCTGATGGTGGGGCTGTGTTCCTATCCTGCTGGTTGTTTGGCCTGAGGTGTACTAGCACTAGAGCCTGTAGGCTGTTGGGTAGGGCCAGGTCTTGATGCCAAAATGGTGACCTCTGGGAGAGCTCACGCCAATCAGTATTCTCTGGGACCTCTGGCACCAGTGTCCTTGCCCCTCCACTGAGTCACAGCCGACCCTCGCCTCCTTAGGAGACTCTCCAAGACTCGTAGGTAGGTCCAGCTGAGGCTCATGTGGAGTTACTGCTGTGCTGGGTTCCAGTGTATGTGAAACCTTGTGTGCATCCTCTAAGAGCAGAGTCTCTGTTTCTCCCAGTTATGTAGAGCCCCTGCACTTAAGCTCCATTGGCCTTCAAAACCAAATGCTCTGATGGTTCCTCCTCCTGATGCCAGACCACCAGACTTGGGAGCCTGACGTGGGGCTCAGAACTCTCACTCCTGTGGGAGAACATCTGTGACATAATTATTTTCCAGTTTGTGGGTAAGCCACCCACTGGGTATGGGATTCGATGATGTCATGAAAGCACCCCTCCTACCATCTCATGGTGGCTTCTTCTTTGTCTTTGAAAATATCTTTTTCGGTAGGCTCTAGTTTTTTTTGTTGATGGTTGTTCAGCAGGTACTTTGGTGTTTTCGTGAGAGGAGGTGCGCTCAGGTCCTTCTCTTCTGCTGTCTTGGCCGGGGATCTCTCGCCATTGGAATTTGATTAGGGATTGCATTGGATCTGTAGATTGCTTTGGGTAGTATGGACATTTTAACAGTATTAATTCTTCCAGTCCTTGAGCATAGAATATCTTTCCATTTATTTGTGTGTTTAATTTCTTTCATCAGTGCCTTACGGTTTTCACCATGCAGGACTTCCACCTCCTTGGTTAAATATAATCCTTGGTATTTTATTCCTTTTAATGTGGTTGTAAATTGTTTTCTTAATTTCTCTTTATGATAGCTCATTATTAGTGTATGGAAACACCACAGAAATCTGTGTAATGATTTTGTGTCCTACAACTTTACTGAATTCATTTTTTCTAACAATTTTTTTGGTGGAGTTTTTAGAGTTTTCTGTGTATAATATGTCATGTTCAAATAGTGACAGTTTTACTTCTTTCTTTCTGATTTGGATGCCTTTTCTTTTTCTTGCCTAATTGCTGTGGCTAGAGGAAAAGAGGAAAAAGAAATTTTAAAAACTTTCAGACAAGTGAAAATGGAAATATAACTTACCAAAACTTATGACATGAACCAAAAGCAGTTCTAAGAGGCAAGTTTATAACAATAAATGCCTACATCAAAAATTTTTTTAAATCTCAAATAAAAAAACATAACCTGAAGGAACTAGAAAAAGAACAAATGAAGCCCAAAGTTGGCAGAAGGAAGGAAATAACAAAGGCCAGAGAAGAAATGAATGAAATAGAGATTAAAAGAACAACAGAAAAGGTAAATGAAACTAACAGATAAACTAAAGATAAGTAATCTTTCCTATTGGTTGTTCAGTAACATGTTGTTTAATCTTCATATATTTGTGATTTTTCTAGTTTCCTTCTTGTAATTGATTTCTAGTTTCATACCACTGTGGTCAGAAAAGATACTTGACATGATTTCTTACATTTATTAGTGCTTGTTTTGTGGCCTATCATGTGGTCTATCCTGGAAAATGTTATATGTGTACTTGAGAGGAATGTGTATCCTGTTGATTTGGGTGGAATATGCTGTGTATATTTTTTAAATCCATCTGGTTTAACATGTCATTTAAGGCCAGTGTTTTCTTATTGATTTTCTGTAAGGAAGATCTGTCCATGGATGAAAGTGGGGTATTAATGTCCCCTGTTATTATTGTGTTGCTGTCTTTTTCTCTTTTAGGTCTGTTAATATTTGCTTTATATATTTATTTGCTCCTGTGTTGGGTGCATAAATATTTACAAATATTATATCCTCTTGTTGGATTGACTCCTTTATGATTATGTAATGACATTCATTGTCATTGCAGTCATTGTTTTAAAGTCTGTTTTGTCTGATATAAGTATAGCTACCTCAGCTTTCTTTTGGTTTTTATTGGCATGGAAAATGTTCTTCCATCCCTTTACTTTCAGTCTGTGTATATCCCTACATCTGAAGCGTGTCTCATGTAGGCAGCATATAGATGGGTGTTGTGTACTTATCCACTCAGTGTCTTTTGATTGGAGAATTTAGTGCGTTTACATTTAAAGTAACTATTGATAGGTATGCACTTATTCCCATTTTGTTAATTGTTTTTTGGCTGTTTTGTATTGGGTTGGTCAAAAGGTTCACTTGGTTTTTTCCATAAGATGGCTCTAGTACCACTTAGTTGTCTTTAACTTCATTTGAAAAAAATTTTGTTAGATTGTATTGTGACAGCTGTCATATCAGCATGCATTTTTTTTTTTTGCGGTACGCGGGCCTCTCACTGCTGTGGCCTCTCCCGTGCGGAGCACAGGCTCTGGACGCGCAGGCTTAGCGGCCATGGCTCACAGGCCCAGCCGCTTCGCGGCATGTGGGATCTTCCCAGACCGGGGCACGAACCCGTGTCCCCTGCATCGGCAGGCGGACTCTCAACCACTGCGCCACCAGGGAAGCCCCAGCATGCATTTTATAAAAGACCTCAAAATTGGTGAATTTTTGTGTAGCCTTTTTAATACTGAAGATGGCAGAAAAAACAACATTTTAGGCATATTATGCTTTATTATTTCAAGAAAGGTAAAAATGCAACTGAAACACAGAACAAAGATTTGTGCAGTGTATGGAGAAGGTGCTGTGACTGATCAAATGTGTCAAAAGTGGTTTGCGAAGTTTTCGTGCTGGAGATTTCTCCCTGGACGAGGCTCCACGGTCGGGTAGACCTGTTGAAGTTGATAGCAATCAAATCGAGACATTAATTGGGAAAAATCAACATTATACCAACTGGAGATACTGCATACTCAAAATATCCAAATCAAACGTTGAAAATCATTTGCACTAGCTTGGTTATGTGAATCACTTTGATGTTTGGGTTCCACATAAGGTAGGCAAAAAGAAACCTTCTTGACCATATTTCCCCATGTGATTCTCTACTTAAACGTAATGAAAACGTTCCGTTTTGAAAACAAATTGTGATGGTTGATGAAAAGTGGATACTGTATAATAATGTGGAACAGAAGAGATCATGGGGCAAGCGAAATGAACCACCACCAACCCACCAAAGGTCAGTCTTCATCCAGAGAAGGTGGTGTTGTGTATATGGTGGGATTGGAAGGGAGTCCTCTACTATGAGCTCCTTCTGGAAAACCAGACGATTAATTCCAGCAAGTACTGCTCCCAGTTAGACCAACTGAAAGTATCACTCCATGAAAAGCATCCAGAATTAGTCACCAGAAAACTCATAATCTTCCATCAGGATAACGCAAGACCGCATGTTTCTTTGATGACTGGGCAAGAACTGTTACAGCTTGGCTGGGAACTTCTGATTCATCCGCCATATTCACCAGACATTGCACCTTCAGATTTCCATTTATTTCAGTCTTTACAAAAATCTCTTAATGGAAAAGATTTCAGTTCCCTGGAAGACTGTAAAAGGCACCTGGAACAGTTCTTTGCTCAAAAAGATAAGAAGTTTTGGTAAGATGGAATTATGAAGCTGCCTGAACAATGGCAGAGGGTAGTGGAACAAAAGGTTGAATACATTGTTCAATAAAGTTCTTGGTGAAAATGAAAAATGTGTCTTTTATTTTTACTTAAAAACCGAAGGCACTTTTTGGCCAATCCAATAGTTCCTCTGTTCCTTTCTTCTTTTCTTGCTCTCTTCCTTTGTGACTTGATGATATTCTTTAGTGGTACACTTACAGTCCTTTCTCTTTTGTGTATATACTATAGGCTTTTGCTTTGTGTTTATCATGAGGCTTATATATAACAACTTATAACAGTCTATTTAAAATTGATAACACATTTGATCCCATTCGAAAGCTCTATATTTTCACTCTTCTCTCCATGTTTTATGTTTTTGACATCACATTTTACACCTCTTTATCTTGTGTATAGTCCTTAATTAATTATTGTAGTTACAGTTATTTTTAGTACTTTTGTCTTTTAACCTTTATACTAGCTTTATAAGTGATTAATCTACCACCTTTATATTTACCTTTATCAGTGACAAAGGTACTTGTACTTTTCATATGTTTTCCTGTTACTAATTAGTGCCCTTTCTTTTGAGCTTAAAAGAAGTCCCTTTATTATTTCTTTTAAGGACAGTTTAGCGGTGATGAACTCCTTTAGCTTTTGCTTGTCTGGAGAACTCTTTCTATATTCTTCACTTCTGAAGGACAGTTTTGCCCGGTAGAGTATTCTTGGTGGGAAGTTTTTTTTACTCTTAGCATTTAGAAAAATCATGCCACTCCCTTCTGGCCTGCAAAATTTTTGCTGAAAAATCTGCTGATAGTCTTATGGGTTTTTTGTGTGTGTGTCGCAGGTTTTCTCTTGCTGTTTTAAAGATTCTCTCCTTGTCTTTAGCTTTTGCCACTTTAATTATAATGTGTCTTGGCATGGTTTTGTTTACGTTCATCTTATTTGGAACTCTCAGCTTCCTGGCAGGATTATCTTCCTTTTTATGGCTAAATAATATTCCATTGTGTGTGTGTGTGTGTGTGTGTTTGTGTGTGTATCACATTTTCTTTATTCATTTGTTGATGGGCACTTAGGTTGTTTCCATGTCTGGGCTATTGTAAATAATGCTGCTATGAACATGGGGATGCAGATATCTCTTCAATATAGTGTTTTCATTTCCTTTGGATATATTTCCGGAAGTGGAATTGCTGGAGCACATGATAGTTCTATTTTTTATTTTTTGAGGAACCTCTATACCGTTTTTCCATAGTGGCTGAACCAATTTACAATGTGGGGCAACAGCTTTAATGCAGGTAACCATATGCAAATGAATCATTGCTGAAAATTATCAGTATTAATTATCACAGGTTAGGCTTTATAACCTGGCTGCATAGGCAGCTGCTGACTTGTATCAGGGGCCCAGGGAGCCTTTCAGATCCCCTCCTCCCAGTAAAACCAGCTCCAATTCCCAGATGCTTGAAATTCTATCATTTAGGGCTTTCTGACCTCTTCAAATCCAAGTATCCTTGGGCAGAAGCACTAAATATTTATCTACTTAGCAACTGCATTTCATTCCCAAGCATTTACTGAGCACCTCGTGTATGAATGGTGTTCACTGGGTAGAGTAGTGGCTTTAAAACTTTTTTGCTTGCATACTTCCTAAAGCAGTTTTGAAAATCTTCATAGCTCATACATCTAAAATTTGACAGCTAAACTTCTCATAATAAATTTAAATATCTACTACAAAGGGTATAATTTTGATATATAATACATATTGAAATTTAAAAAGAAAACCCTCACCATTTAAATGTATCCAAAGAAATCTACTTACTGTGATGATTTGATATACCACAAAATACACAAACAGGCTCTTTTTTAACAGTTGGAAAATTTATATAATTTTACTCCTTTGAGCCCTTATTTTCCTTTCACTTGCCCCACAAATTTTTATCCTAATGTAACACTTTTTTTTTGCTTGTAGTATGTTAGTGATTTGCGCAACAAAAATAATGTACGTAAATTTAAATTCATTTTGAAAAATTTTCTTGTGATAAAAGCACTAAATATTATGGTTTCCACAGGATTGGATAGTTATCACATTTATTAATAATACACAGTTGATCAAACTGAAATACTTGACACATTTTAATTTTAACTATTAAGGAGGAAGTAAAATTTTTTTGGAACTGTATCATGTCGTGGAATGCATGGAGATAGTTTTTTCAGTTAAGTACCCTAAGATGAATGTTGCTCATTGTAAAAATGAGTCATCGTCCTATATTTTATTTATAGGTATAAGTGCCTGGGAAATCTTGTTCACAAAAGTAATTAAATGGGACTGGAAAGGATTTTGTTATAGCAACATCACTCAATCCTCTGAACTCTTTCTGAGTTACATGCCAACAATCACATAGTAATCTGTCATCAATTTGTTTTAATAAATGTTTTATTTTAGAATGGTTTTAGATTTACAGAAGTTACAAGGCCTGTATAGAGAGTTCCTGAATATCCCTCACCCAGTTTCCCTGTTGTTAACATCTTCCATAACCCTGGTACATTCATCACAACTAAGAAACCCGCATTGGTACGTTACTGTTAACTAAATTCCATCAATCTGTTCTTTAATGGTCTATCAGCTGTTAACTCAATTTGGTATTTCTTCAGTTTTGTTGAAAGCACAGAATTAGAAACATCTGACTTGTGAAAGGATTTGTCATCCCGTCTTTGCTTTTCTTATTTCCTGGAAAGTATATCAAAAAGGCTTTACTAAGACTTACCATGTAATTGTTGATTATACCTGTCAAATCTGATACACTTGAAGTGTTAGGAAAACCAAAATAGTGATAATTTTACTATATCTTTGCTAATACCATGTTTCTTGTTAAAATGCTTTCTGTCTTAGCATTTATATCAAAATCTTGGAGCATCAAATTTAGCTCATTTAATTAATGGAAAATGTTCCAGATTAGCCACATAACCTAAATGCCAAAGCAGTCCTTATTGTTAAAGCACTTAGTAAAATTAGACCTTATTTTTCAGTGTAAGTAAAAATATTAATACGTTAATGAATTTGAGTATTAAAAGGGAAAATAGATAGGGCACGGGCCTTGCCCTGAGTTTTCTGTCCAGATCCTTCCTTCAGGAAGCCATGGCCACTTATCATATTTTATATATTTTATAATATTTCTCACCCCGTACTTTGTTGATTTGCTCCCACTGGACCATCCTCAGGAGTAATGTCCTTTTTGATAATAATTGGGGAAGGAAAAAGTACCTAAACAAAAATTGCTATTGTGCCCACTTTTCTCACTCAACAATATATCTGAATGCAAAAAATCCCCAAATGAGCCAAAATATCCATTTCTAATACAAGCCTCATCCTTGACAAAAATAAAAGACTGAGAAAGACATGTATCCCTACTTGAAGGGTGGTGCTAATATTCACTCTTGGGAACTGGGAGAAATGGTTGTGAAGGGAGACCCAGCATGAAACCTTGATTGCAAGCATAGATCACTCTTAGGGCAGATCCACTTCAGGAAGAAGTACATTAGGCAGCAGAGGATCTGGAAAGTAATCATACCTCTCTATACAACATACCTTTGCAAGGCTCTTGGAAACCCCAGAGGACATATACTTCAGTCTGAACGATGCTGGAAAGAGGCCCAAGAGCCTGCCAAGATCCATGCTCACTGCAGGGGGGTGGGGCATCTCAAGGGGACAGATAGGCTTACCAACAGCCCCCATATGGATCCTTCTCCAGGGCAGGTCTTAATGAAAGAGGGTGGGAGAGTCTTGCCTCCTGGGCTCGGAGGGTTGGAGGGTGATGATCCTTGGTCTGAGTTTTGGCTCTTTGAGAACTAAGGATCCAGAGCAGTTTGGTTTTTGCCCACAGACGTGAATACTGTACAGGCATCTAGAAAGTGAAGACCCTGAATTAAGAGACATTTACTTGGTCTAAAGTTATGCTAGTGGTTCTGTTCTAAATTATCACTGTGAAGTTTTGCCTTTAGGTAGCTCTTTTTTTAAGATTATAAAGGTGATGAAAGTACAGTTTAGCACTCTTTACCCTTGGACTTCAAAGTAAGCCTGCAGCCCCCACTTTGAAAAATGCTGAGAACTAGTAGTGGTTTAGTTTCCTGTTTTCTCTTGAGTATTATGGGCAGTCACCTGCCTGTTAGAAAAGCCCAGATTCACGTGGTCTCCATCTGTGCAGGCCTCATACTGACTCTTCTGTTTGTGCAAGAAGAAGCAGGGAGAAGTCAGCAAGGCAGCCAGCGCTGACAGCACGACCGAGGGCACACCCGCCGATGGCTTCACTGTGCTCTCCACCAAGAGCCTCTTCCTCGGCCAGAAGGTAGGCAAACGCGGGCCCCGGTCTGCTCGCAGGCCCTGGGACAGGTGGGTGCCTCCACCAGCAGGAAGGCTGACTGAGGACCACTCCTGGCCTCATGGGCTGGAGGAGAGAGTGGGGCCTGGGGCGGCTTTAGGAGAGGACTCGGAGGGCTGGACAGGGTGCTGAGGGGAGACTGGCAGGTGGGGAGAGGAGATGGTGGTAAGGAAGAGGGACAGCAGCTCCTGTGGGGGTCGGGACACCCTGGGCTTAGTCTGTGGAAGGAGCTGTGTATATGGGATGACCTGGTCATCCTGTAGTCCTGCCCAGAAAAGCAGCTGGAAGTCAAAACTGGGTCCTAGAAAGGGAAAGATCTAGCAGGCAGTCCAGGTGTTCCGGTGGGCACGGAAGGTGGAACCTTGATCCAGGGGGCGGGATTGTTGCTAGACACACTGTGCCACCTGAGGACTCCTCAAGCCAATCGTTTGTTCGTTTTAACCGTGGGCAATATGTTTTCAGCCGCCCCAGTGATGCAAATTTGCCAGGACGCCATGGTTTTGTAACAAATGATTCACTTTTGTTGAAAATAAAAATGATGCAAAGGCTTTTAAGACCTGAGAATGAGAGTTCATATTTCTCTGTTAACGCCAAAAAAGGGGGTGGAGAGAGAGTGGGAATTACTTTTCTGAATTTTTTTTATCCTACATTAAAAAAAAATTAAAAGCATGGATTTGAGCTTCCATGTAAATCGCATTTAGTTTGCATGTGGTGAACAACTTGGTTCTGAAGCTGCATCATTTTTAAAACCTCACTGTCAGTTTTCTTTGGCATCTCAGTGACACAGTCCTGCTCACGTCATTGCAAGTGCTCCTTCTCCCCCTCCCTCTTCCTGTCGCTAATTGCACTCAGGCTCCCATGATGCAATTCCTGTGGAGGACTCTGTGTTCCAGCAAATAACCATTACAGTGTACATTTTATAACCATTATCTGTATTTTGTATGCATTTTTCAAAGGAAAAAATAAGCAGCACTATCTGTCATCTTAAGGTCTGGGGCTTTGAAAGTTTTTGTTTAAAATATTTTTTATTTATAAAATTTCAGCTCAGCAGTGAAGGCAACCACCTGGGTTTACTTTCACACCCTTTAACCTGTCCTTTGGGTAATATATGGAAAGTTAATGTGACCTGTCATCCAAATTGCTTTGGTTTGAACTAAAGTGCAAAAAAGCTCTGCGATTTAGGACTAGCTCCAGTGTGCTTCAGATCCCTAATGCTGACGATTAGAGCCCGGACTTGGAAACCTGTTAAGCAGGTAGAACAGTTCAGTGCCTGGGTCCACCCTCTCCCTCACTCCTTCCCGTACCCCACTCTCGCGTGCCCTGACCCTGGCCTCTCCCTTCCCTGTGTTCTTCTTGCTCTCTCCTGCTGGTTACCCCAAAGCCAGCATCAAGTCAGAACTCCTCACACCCCCTTGCTGGATTTCCGGAATAGCCATACAAATGTCCATGTACAAATGGAGATGCCCTTCTTGCCCTTCTTGGCCTTGGGATCAGGGCCTTGTCTGCTGCATACGAGCCCTGGAAGGGAAGGGAGGCAACAAAGACTGCAGACACATTGCTAGCTCCTCTGCAACCAAGCAGTGCCATCTCCTCCATTTTGGGTACAGCCTGGTCTCAGGCCTCAGGACCAGGCACCACAGGCAGGAGAGTACCAGAAGGTGCAAATCCAGCTAATACTGACTATACTCCACTCACGGTCGGGGAGGGAGAGTCCAAAAAGCTATAGGGAAGCACTGATACTCTATAGTCATTTACAGGCATGTTATCTAATATTATTTAGGAAATAGAGGAAAATGGAAGATGGAGGCTTGACAGCAAAACTAATGTGGCTTTTTGATATCTTGACTTCTGGAGGGAGAGCCTGAAGGGACTGGTTGAACTGGAGCCCGGTGTGACATGGTCAGCTGTGAGAGAAGGGGCTGAGTGCAGAGCCAGGAAGTACACCTGCCTTCTTTCCCGCATCACACAGGCCGGTGTGCGTGGTGAGAGCAGAGCCCCAAACTACCACAAGGCGGCCCTTTGCTTCCAGCTTAACGACCCAGGACGCACACCTCCAGGATGGGCTACCCCCAAATCCAGCCCTGCGGGTGCCCTTTAGCAGGGTAAACTGTGTCTCCCCCAAAGTGGTGCCACAGAATAAAGCATCGTCTCAAGTCAGCCTGGGCACCCTGTTAGAAGCTAGTGTCCTAACAACACTTTCTGGAGCGCTGTGCCCTGCAGCATGAGAGGGAATAAGTATTCATAGCTGAGAGCGTTATTTTGAAGCAGGACCTTCTGGCCCTTTATAAATAGTTTTTACTGTCGAGTGCAAGTCATGGCATTTAGTGCAAAAGGGGCCAGAGTGGTCAAACTGACACATAGGAATTTTTACACAAAGCACATTTTAAAGTGTCATTATTACAGACATTAATTGTGACTTGGATTTTAGGAAGTGTTTCAGAAAGGGTACTTTACAATGGTGACTGTATGGTGCTCTGTGTTCTATGAGTCTTACTTTCCACCTGTGACAGTGAAACCAACGCTGGAATAATGCAAAGCAAGCTGAGGTCAGAAAGGTGATACTGTGCTTGCTACAGCCCTGAAAGGCACAGTTGCTAAGCTACTTGCAGGAGAAGCTGGCCCAGGGCTTAGGAGCCTGGGATCCAATTGTTGATGATAATGTATCTCACATACTGACGTCTCAGGAGTAACCGCCCTCGTTGCTCTCTGATTTTACCCAGTATTCACACACATTGTTGAATTGTTTTCAAAAGGGAAACAGTGCTGTGAATCTGAATCGACTAAATGTGTTTGCTTTGTGGTTCAGTGGAGATTCTCAGCTTCTTCTCAAGATTTAAAAAGCTTAATGTCCAAAAAAAGTACTTCCAATGTGTATTTCTATAAATCTGTGTCAGTGGTAGTAAGCGACGTAGGCTTCCTTGGAAGAGTCAGTATTATTAGAAGCAGTTGGGAAAGCAGTGTCAGGAGGGCATGCGTGTGTGTCTCCCCAACTATCAGGATTGCAGCCACAGCCCTGTGGGCCGCTAGAGGCAGGGGTAGGTACCATGGGTTTTCTTCCTCAGATCCAGACACCCTAGTCCCGGGGGCTGGGGAACAGTAAGGAGAGAGGGAGCTCTTGAAGCAGGAATGAGGAGGAAAGGCCCACCACCCTCTTCCACCCTATGGCTGACGACTGGCTTCTGAGACAGTTTAGGACGCTGATGAAGCCATGCTTCTGGGCCTCCAGCAGTGCGCACAGGGGTCCTTGTCTTTGTGTGGCACATTCTAGCCTGAAACCCACCAGATGCCACCTCCAGGCCTGAGGCGTCTGGGAGAATTCAGGCTGGAGATGCGTGCAGGCTGGCAGCGTAGCACAGAGGAAGGAGTCCCTCCACCCCAGAGGCCAGGGCAGGAATGGGCCCTGGAGCAGGCCACAGGGAACACATGGTGATCCATGAGGAAGTGGAAACAGTTCTGTGGAAGACCTCACCTCTCCATCCTCCTTAGTTAAAGTGGACCCTGGGGACAGGAAAAGCGTTGCATTTTATGTGGTGGGCACAGGGAAAGGAGTCTTCCTTGTCCATTTTGAGGGAATGAGAGATACGAACAGGCTAGTCTGGACAGTGACAGGCTAGACTTAACAGGTCACTCAGATAATCTTTAAAAATCACGTTTATTTCCTAAAATTGAATTTCTGATCACATATGTAAAAAAAAAAAAAAAAAAAGGATTGTACTATTTCCCGTAGCCAAGGAGGTCATGTCAAGGCAGCCCAGATGTCCATCCGGTAGCCCCAAGCCACCGGCTCCTTCCTTATCATGGGCAGGCTGCCTCCCGACCTGCTCTCAGTGGTGGGTGCCGTCCTCCCTTCCAGGATTGCCAGGTTAGCTCTGAGCCACCTCAGGTCCCAGCCAGGCCAAGGGCCCGGTTCCTGAGCTCTGGCCTTTCCGTTAGCTCTGCTTTCGGGGAAGCGGTTTGTTCACTTCATCTTAAAGTTGTGTCTGGATGTTTGACATTCAGTTCCAGCTCTGTTTGTGGGCCTACAGAAACCCGAGCACTGTCTTAGGTATGGGATGGCCCTTGGGCAGGAGGCAGCCTGCACTCTGCCTTCAAGGAGCTTGTAGCCTAACGAGTTCACATCAGGAGTAGACAACAAGGGTTAACTGGGCATAACCCCTCGAGGGGAGACTGGGTACTGTAGACATCAGAGGCTGGCTCCAGCAGAGCCCACTGACATGAGCATCATCAGGTCCCCGTGGTGGAAGAGATCTTGAAGGACACTTAGCTCAGTCCCCTTCCCCCAACCCTGCAGCCAAGTGGGACCCCCCCTTCTGCTCTATAACTGGCACTCTCTCCAGTGGCCAGCAATCTTCACAGATACTTTAAATCACCATTCTGTGGTTTAAAACTTAGTTTTCCATCTTTCCCAATGTTAAGACAAGGAAGTAGTTACCTTGTTCATATTCTGAAATCATTAATGACCCTCTTCCCTCCCAGAAAATCAGACTAAACTTGGGAATTTTCACAGTTGCCCAGAAGTCTGATTTCCCAGCCCACAAATACCCCTGCTCTGCCATGTGCTTCAGACAGCTGTGGGCCCCTTTGGCTAAGAGGCCCAGGTGAATTTGACCCTGGGTGGGCTTAGTGGGGCCTGGGACCTCCTAGGACTGGGCATCTATCCTGGGCCTGCCAGGCCTGTTGGTGTGTGTCCTCGGCACAGTGAGATCCTTTTCAGGCATGTGTATACGTGGCCTCTGCTTATCCTTCTCCTGTCCAGGGGAGCTTCTGTTCTTGTTTCATGACCAGATGATCAGATCACTGTTGGCTTCTGCCCCCTGGGCCAGCCTGCCCAAGCCAAGATGATTGCCCATCTGTCTCTCCAAAGTGCCTGAAGCAATTTGTCCTCTCCCCTCCCCATTCCTCTCCCAAACACACAAACACAGACCGCCCCCCTCCCCCAAGCACATGCTTTATAGTCCTCTATAATTGTACATTTTTAATAGCAATACTGTTTTGTGGCTCAGCCCCTCACCCTGAGGACTTCTGCTGAGCCTGGTACCCAGCAGAGCATGATGTGGGTGAGAGTGAAACTGCACTTGGTTAGCTGGGGCTTCTCCATTGCTGGTGGCAGTGGCTCCCTGATGTGCAGGATTCAGTGCTTCCAAGAGCGGGGCTGCTTCTGCTCAGAGGGAAGGTGGTAAGCCCTGAGTCAGCTGGGAATTCTGTTTGCAACCGCTCCCTCGCTTCAGCAAGGCCACAAAACCCCGCACTTTCCCCCAGAAAGCCCTAAAGAGCAGGGGGGGGTGCTCCCCAGGCAGAGGCAGAGACAGTCTACCAGGGTCTCCCCGGCTAGTTGAATCAGAGCCCATGGCAGGAGCTGATTTTCCGGTGAGACATTTCTGAATACAAATCCAGAAGTGTGTATACAATTAGAAAAAAATATCATGAAGTTTAAAGATTTAAACATGTATGGTTTTTAAACAAACGAAAAAGGAATCTCCTAGATGTCTTTAAAGTGTATTCATTCATAACACCAAGTGAAGTGTTCTTTTCCCTTTTTTCTCCTTTCCCTTCCTCCCCCAACGATCTCCTGCTGCTTCACACAGTGTAGGTTTTTATTTTTGGTGGAGAGCAGGGAGTACTGGCTTAATTTGAGTTTTTATAAACAGCATTTGCTTGAAGTCATATGCAGTACTTACATGATACCATAATCAAACCCTTCACCCTTGTCCTGAACCCTAAACCTTCACTTGCCTTACTCTGAGACCCCGACCCCCCCCCATTGTGTGCCCATCCACACCCCTTCCCCCTGAACCAACACCATTAGCACCCTCTCCCTGATGCTGTCTCTTCTGTGCCTCTGTCCTGGCATCAGGACCTGTGCTCTGAGAGCTTCACTGTGTGAGGGCACCCCAGTGGGCTTCCTTCAGCTTCAGGAATGCCAGTGGCTGGCCCCTAATTACCCTGCAGTGCTGGGAACCACACCCCAGAAAGTCCAAGTGGAGAGAGCTTGTACCTCTTCTCTCTTTGAGCCCTAACTAAAAATGAGGCGTACCACACTGTGGCGGGGCCTAGCCAGAGTCCTTCCCCCGGCCATAAGACCGAATTCATTTCCACAACTTTCAGTCGAAGCAGGTCCCTTTTTTGAGAATCTGCTGATTGCATCTGGGAATCAGAAATGTGGGTTTCTATTTCTACTGCTTATAGCACGTCAGGTTTTTTGTTTGGTTTTGTTTTCAACAAAATGTTTGGCCCCAGAAATTCAGGGACTTGGAGCTCAGTTGCCAAGAGCTTCCCAGCTGAGTGTCTGCACGCGGCCCTCTCCTGGGAGTGAGCGCCTGGACTAAGCACCGGCCCTGCTGGGCCCCGAGGGTGCGGTCAGCTCCCCAAGCCGGGCCTGCAGTTGGTCTTGGTCATCCGCTCCTCTGGGCATTGCTGTCTGCTGCATCTGGTAGGGATGTCTGTCACTGAAGAATAGCCATCTTCCCTGAGAGAGTGTGAGTGCTGAGCTGCAGGTGCTTGGCCCTAAGAACAGGAAGGGGATCCTGGGCCAGCTAATTCCCCCTGCCCTCTGACAGCCAGCCTAGGCCTTAGGACTCCTCTCAAACTGAGGGTTGCCATGGCACCAGAGTAACAGTGGGGAGGGAGGACGTTCAGCGGTTCTTTACAAAGACTCAGGTGGTAGGGTACTCATAAAACTCACTCAAAGAAAATGCTCTACCCCTTGGGCCTCAGAGTAGCCTCACCAACAACGTGAACAGTTTAAAAGACACACTATCTTGCTGGAGAACTGCTGTGTCTCTTCCTGGGTTTGGCCAGAACTTCAGTATTACATGACTAACAGGCACGTAAAATTAGATGTTACTAAATAACAGGCCATTCTTGCTTCTCACCACCCCTGAGCAGGGCACAGGAGCCAGCCAGCTAGTAGTCACGGTGATGGGGACAGCCTCAAAGACCCATGACCACTTGGAAGAGAATGGTAGAGCTACGAGGGCTTTGCCCAAACCAGCTAGGACTTCCGCACCATCCCAGTGCTCAAAGAAGGGGACGGTCACATATACCACCCCACCCTACCCCAGCAATGAGTACTTGACTCTGGGTCCTGAGAGCTGCTGTACTTGGGCCCCCAGATCACAAGTTCTTTTCAAGGGAAGTGGATCCACCAGCCTGATATGGCTTATGCCTCCCTTTGGCCCCAGGCATCACCAGGCAAACACGTTCTGGACCCTCAGCCTAGCTTGCTTCTTTTTAGCATCCTGAGTGGCATTTGAGTCTTTCATTTGACGTGGATTCAGTTTAGCCAGTGACTCCCTCTTCCCCTTTGTGCCCAGTGCACCTGGAGTGTCCACTGCCCTTCATCTGTATCCCAAGGCTCACGTCTCTGTGACTTCCCAGCTGTCCTGTTATTTCCCACCTCATGCTTTTCTTTTCAGCTGAACCTTATTCACAGTGAAATCAGTAATTTAGCCGGCTTTGAGGTGGAGGCCATAATCAATCCTACCAATGCTGACATTGACCTTAAAGATGACCTAGGTAATTGGGGATGGGGTTTGGCACCATCAGCTGTCAGTTGAAAAGTTATGGAACCCAGAATTTTGGCTCTTCATCTTCTCAAACTTCAGATGGTCAAACCAAATTCCCAAAAGCAAGATTAATGTTTGAGGGTAGACATTGAATGTCTACTTACTTCAAGCCATTCCAAATGGGAATGATCTGATTACGTCTTATTAAGCCCGATTGGCTGCTTTCTCCTTGATTATAAATATATTGCCATCTAAATTCTCTTCCATAATGATCACACTGACTGCTGGTTACTCGGGGGGGATTTTTTTAAAACTGTGTTATTTTTGGTTTTTTTTTGTTTTTTTAAGAACTGAAAAATCTCAGGTAACTACAAAATGATAGTTTCTCCATTTAAGCCTTAATTAGAAATGACAGACAAAGCATGAAAGCACTTGAGAAGGGAGACAATTAAGCTGCATCAGTATACTATTAAGTTGTCTTTAATCCACCAGCAAATTGGTTTTCCCCAAATTTACCACCTACTGTCACTTCGACTTCTTCTACAACTGAAAACAGTATATGACTGAGTGCCACCTTCATGAATTACTTGGCTCGTGTATGATATTAAAAAGAAGGGCAATATCTCTTTCTGAGTGAGTTCTTCCAGAGGAAAACTGCCCCAGAGCCATGGCATCTCCCTGCACAGGAGGGTGGACGGTTCAGGGCAAGCTGAGGGCTACCCCTCAGGTGTCCCACTCTGTGGCCTCACCTTTACAGAGAAGAACTGTCAGCTTAGGGCACAGTGAAGGCTCCTGTTTCCTTAGCTGTGAGCCTTGCGGGGGCAACAGACTAGCAGGTTCCCACCAAGGCAGCCTTGTGCCTGATGCTGACTTAGGTATGTTTTGTGTATCTTTAGTTCCCATCTTCGGCCACCTTTGTAAGATGGCAGATTTCCTTACCGGGAGAGATGCTCATGCCAGAGCCCAGGCCCGACCCACACAGACTGGGTACAGTAGTGGGCTGAAGACATGAGAACTGGGACTCAAAAATGCACTGCTTGAACTTGTTTTCTAACAGCCTTAAACAGATACTTTCTTTAAAAAGACAAAAACAAAAAAACCCCCACAAGCTAGAAAAAACTAGGATCCTGTCTATCCCTAGTATATTTTATATGTAAAATACATAAAAATGAGATTGATCAGAATAAGAGGTAGGCTGGAAAAATATTTTTACACATCGAGGGGGAAAAATAAAGGCATTCCTCTGCGCACACCTATACTGTTTTCTCAGTTTTCAAGAGACGTCCCTCGAAGGTAGACAAAATGATGAACATCACAGGAATAAAA
Organism: Delphinapterus leucas; assembly: GCF_059928025.1. Lineage (NCBI taxonomy): Eukaryota > Metazoa > Chordata > Mammalia > Artiodactyla > Monodontidae > Delphinapterus > Delphinapterus leucas. The sequence goes on along the minus strand of NC_143131.1, from coordinate 114,018,584 downwards.
ATCAAACCCTAAAAGATGACTACTGCCGATAAAATGGAGAAACTTGTTGTTTTGGTTCGCCTGATAGTCCACGTTTTTTAAAAAACAGATGCCATGTTTTAGTAGCCTTCTCAGTGGGGTGCCAGTCTCACAGGCTTTTGCGAAGTGAAGTGGGGCATTCGTTGTTTTGTTATTTCTTTTAACCTTTGGAAATGATCTCATGTGTCTGTTTCTCTTTTTTTGGACTTGTCATTCAAATGTTTAATTTAAACATGTCACATTTGATATTCCTCCTCCTCCTCTCCTCACCCCCATCCACATGTGCGCACACTTCGTGGACTGATTGCCCTTTTGGCTCATATGTTGGAATCGACCAGGTAGGCCAGCCCTGCCATTGGGGCCTTAGTAAATGTGCCTGTGCGTGGGTCTCGGTCCAACACAGTTGATATACATCTGTTTACCTGTTATAGTTGCAAGTTGTACAGGCTGACATTGCCTCGATCGACAGTGATGCTGTCGTTCACCCGACAAACACTGACTTCTACACCGGTGGTGAAGTAGGTAATGCCTAGCTGGGTGCTGCCGAGCGTGTGTGTGCATGGTCAGTCAGCCGCCGCAGACAGCTTGATCCTTTGACAGCTATGCAGGGCTGCATTCATTTCACACTTCCAGCTGTCCTGACCTTCCCCAGGTCTCCTGTCCCCGGGTTGTGAATGCGAGAACTACAGCTAACTGTCAGCCAGGTTGCATCCTGCAGCTCACAAATGGGCACACTTCTGGTTTGGAAACTGGTTCAGCAACATTTCTTCACTGCTTCCTGAGGCACCGCTTTGTGGGAGACTGGGTTCACACGTGATTTGAGCTGCAAGCGGGATGCAGACAGATCGGCTCAGTGGCATCCAGGACCACTTCTGTGCCCCCCGTGGACCAGACACACAGGAATGCCTATGCATGGGTCTGTGTCAGAAGCACACTCATTCCTGAGATGGCCTTCAAGCCTTAGATGCACGTGGGGGGAATTTTAGAACACTCCCACACTCAGGGGTTCTCAGGCCTTATGTGTATGAAGCCACCTCATTCTGATGTGCTGTTCCTAGATCACTCTTGAGAAACACTCTCCTAGACCCAGAAAGCTCCTTCCTCTCCTCGGCAGCTGACACACGTGGTCAGCTGGCTTCTGGCACTGAGTAGCTGAGGGTGGGGTGAGGCGGAGAGAGCATGTGGCGTGCCAAGTACTATGACTGCAGACCCGCTGCACGAACATAGATAGTGCCCTGCTTTAAGAATGTGTTGAGGGGCCTTTATAATGAGGAGGCATCCAGGTGTGATGGCAAAAAAGTACAGGTTTGGAGCTAGGTAGAAGGATCCTGAATCCTAACCTTACCATTTACTGGCTATGGGGCCTGGGCAAGTCACATAACTCCTCAATGCCTTGGTTTTCCCTATCTGTAAAATAATGGTGATGAAGAGAATTATGTTAAGTCATGTAACCAAAGCACGCTGCTTCATTGCCTGGTTCATGATAGGTGCTTATTGCAAAGGTCTTGCTCTCAGGTGCGTATATGATTTTTACAGTAGGTGTGCTGGTGCTGAGAGCAGCATTCTGAGTATAGATTCAAACACCAACTTCCAAAGAGAATGGATACATTTCTAGTAAGGGCAAAAGTGAAGTCATCTTGAAGGATGACGCTGTTGAGATTCACGTGAGTGTCCCAGACACTGGAAGTGCAACAGCTTAGCAATCTGTAGCTGTCCAGCTCTGTTCAGTGTCACTCACAAAGCCTGCTGTTCACAGTCTGCCCCAGCCACTTTGATTTGGGCTAATTGCTCTCCTGGGCATTTTGGATTTTGGACAAGGATAGAAAGACAAACTGGATGGAAAGTCAGGATTCGCCAAGCCTGCCAGGCCCAAATGAAATCAGGCTGTAGGCAATTAAAATAAACTCCCCTTTCCCAAGATTTTGGAGGAGTTTAAGAGCTCCTAAGTCAGGCAGCTTAAGAGAAAGATACTTCCTTTCTTAACCAAGTGAAAACTTGATGGGAGGGAAGTACTTATTTGGAGGAAACTAAATAAACGAACAGCTGAGGGCTTATCTTTCAGCCAGGAGTGACTAAGGCCTAGGTTCATCCTGCCATCCAGAACTTCGGGTGAAATGGAAATTGTGAAACTTGCTGGGCAGAAGAATCTCGCCCAGGCTCAGGGAGAGGAAGAAGGGGCCAGCCTGCTGCGGCTGTGAAAGTGTTTCCTCAGGATTAGCCACACCAGGAGGTGGAGCTGGAGGCTTTGAGGCTGGCGGGGGCCAGACGGGGTAACGTGCAGAGCCAACTGTCCCCCCCCCTCTGCCCCCAGAAGAGCCCAGTCCTTCCTAAACCACGAATGGAACCGGTCTCCTTGGAATAATGACAGTGCTAGTGCTTTTCTCTCTGACATGCTTGCCCTTAACCCATTCATATGCACAGGTTAGGCATGAGTAGCCTTGGTGACATGTAAGTAACTCGGGTCCGAGAGCTCAGCCAAGGTTACGTCGTACATCACTCGTGGATACTGTCACAGCAGGTCCAGACAACCTGACTGGCCAAGGAGGAAAGACGGTGCCAGGACCAGAACCCAGGTCTTCCAAAGCCCACCTCAGTGCTTTTTCTCAGCGAACCATTCCAAACTAGTACTGAACCCAGATCTCTTGCAATACCAAAACAATGATCAACCAGATTCACACATGGTCTCAATTGGTTCCAGTTCCCACTTTGATGTGTGAGAGGGGAAAAGAGGAAGCGAGGATGTAATCACTCCACTTCTCATACTTGGTGTGAATTCCTGAGTCCCGAGACTGCTGGAAGAAGGAATGCGAGTGCAGGAATGCTTAGCCCCAGTGATTAACTTTTACCCATCGAAAGTTCTTTCTAACAGTGAAATAGACCACAGGCTGAGCCTGACGTTTGTCCAAGCCTAAATTTTCGCTTAGGCTGGTTTGAACACTGATACTTATGCCTGCTTTCTAAGCATGAAATAATGCTCTTGTTCTCATGGGAGTAACACATGTTTATGCTTGGGGGCAAATAAGCCAATTGCCTTACGATTAACCCTGAAGTTAAGCCTAAAAAGCAAGAGTCTTACATTCAGAGTGTTGACAATACAGTTGAAATGGGCCTGTTTCTTGTTAAAAAGTACACGTGTGTCTACATGAACATGTGCATACATATGTGTGTGTAGGAGTCAAGTCCTGACCGGGTTGATTGCCTGCAATCTAGGGTTCAATTTTTAAGTTTGGGAAATGCATTAAGTGTAATTTAACGTGCAAAATTTCACTTCTAATTAAAGCAAGATTTAATTATAAGTAAAAATTTTAAAGTAAACACTCTTCCTAAGATAAAACACCTTTAATTATAAATCAGCCCATTTTCTTAATATTTTTCTATTTCAGAAAGGAGTTGGTAGTATTCATACAACACTGATTTTACTTTACCTTCCAAATTTCCCATTTCTCCTAAAGAGTAGATAGGATAGAGAATGTGGACCTGAAATAGTCCTGCCTGGAGCATGTTTGTATCCATCCTTCAAGGTGGAGGATGGGTGAGGAGGGAAGGCCAGACCGGGTACAGCTGGGCAGCAGCATTTGGGATCCAGCAGATTCAGACTTTGGATTCATTTTTCTCGGTTGCATGGATATTTCGGGTGAACCTGTAATTGGGCCTCATTCACCTGGGTTGTACCCTCAAACTCTCCACTTCCTGGTGGGTGGAGTTGAGCCACGAGGCCCAAGCCTGCTCCCTTAAGCCCATCTGGCCACTGTCTCTGATGCTGAACTTTGTCAGAAACACGCAGAGGCTGCCACCGCTGCCGGTAAAAACCTCTGAAGCGGGTGTGTTTTCCCTCTGGACACCTCTGCCATTTAAAGCCTACTTCACTGCTTTCCAAGACAGGTGAAGGCTTGTGGGCAGCCTGGGCTAACGAGGAGGGACGCTGGATCCCACCTTAGGGATCCCAAGTTAATCTCTGTCTGACAGTCAGGCCTTCTCTCAGCCGAGAGCTCCTTGTGGGTGATGGCCTGCTGCTCACGTTCATTCAGGCCCCCAGACTTCCTAGAGTGGGGTGGCTTATAGGCAGTGCCTGCCATTAGCCCTGTGCCGTCTTATCTGTAACAGTGCCCAGGCTGTCTGCTTTTCCTTCTAGGCACTTCCTGGGGTTAGTTCACCCCACCAGAACAACATGCAAATGAGGCAGGTTTCTCTAAGATAATCAGTCCTGGTCATTCCAGGGTGAATCCAAAGAGAATCTGGGCTGCTGCATCCCAGTGCACCCTCACTGACCCATACCAGAATGTGCCAAGGGCACCTTGAATTTTCCAAGACAAATGGTGAATCTTAAGGGGAGTATTTTATCCTCTTGTGAGGAATGTACTTTAAAATGTGCACAACTGAGGAAGCAGAGCTTATGGAAGACTAAGACCCCATTCTGGCCAAACTTAAAAGGACGATTTTGACTGCTGCTTGCTGTCCCATGCGAGACGTTTAACCCACAGACCTTATAGGTGTTGGTAATCTTATTTGGGAACTTGGCTTTCATAGCAAGAATTGATTACTTACCAAGTACCCTAATTCAAGAAGAGTTGCTCCCTGCCTCCGTTTGATTTTTTTTTTTTTTTTTTTTTAAATCTGGTCCTGAACAGTTAGTCATCCTTCTTTAAGCGTACAAGTTCATCTTTAAGCTCTGTTTCTGGTGTTGCTCTCCTTTACCTAAAACGATTCTGAATCATTTGTGTGATTAAGGAAATACTGTCTGAAGCCTTTTTTTTTTTTTTTTTTTTTTTTTTGTATTCACATATGACACCAGAGCTGCAAAATAGGAACTAAGCATGGTAACAATGCTGGCCCCGAGGTGGCCAAGTCTGCATGCTCTCTTCCGGGCCTGCCGCCAAGAGGAGAGCTAGCTGCTGATGGAAGCGCGGCGTGCTTCTTCTAAAACCTCCTTATTTGGGGCTTCTCCCCAGAGACAGGGAAGAAAATCCAGGGGGAGGCATCAGCCTTGGAAGCCGGCACCATCTGCTTTCTCACGCTGATGGAAAGCATGCAGGACAGGCGTGCTTGCAGAGAACAGGCGTCTCCCATCTCCCTCACATCTCTGGCATGTCCAGGATCACCCCGAGTCACCCCCAGATAAGAGGCAGCAAAGATAGCTTGGTGACCGGCAGTGCAGAGTGGTAACTGGCCGATGGTGAATCTCTTCGAAACGTCACTTTTCTGACTCAGCCAGGGCTTTGTTCCTGTCTTGCAGCTGTCTGGACATTTAGCCAGTCAGATCATTTTTAGTATGTAATCACCTGACATGCTAAGTGTCTGTGTGTGCCCTGAGACGCAAGGATGGCCATCTGACCTCGCCCTGTCCTTGTCTAGGAAACACGCTGGAGAAGAAGGGTGGCAAGGAGTTTGTGGAAGCTGTTCTGGAACTCCGGAAAAAGAACGGGCCCTTGGAAGTAGCTGGAGGTGAGGTGGGGAGGCACTGTGCTGATCTGGGCATGGTGCATGCTGCCTTGGGGAAATGGTTTTACAGGACGACTTAGAATTCAGAGGTGCATGGCTGTCTCCGAGACGGAGGCAGAAGAAAGCCTGTTAGACTTTTATCACATACAAATTGTCAGGGGAACTTAAGGGTTGTGGAAATTGCCTTTCCAAGTTTTTTCTTCATTACTTAAAATAGCTTCTAAGTGTTTGATGTCTAGCCCTCAAATTTTAAGCAGTTACAGAAGCCAAGTTCGGCAAATCTAAGAGCTGAGGAGTATAGATAGGGATACTGAGCCATCTGCAAAATTGCTGATGAGAGATGCAAATGAATCATTTTCATTCAGCCATCTGTGTTTTTCATGGGAGAAATGTAAATATACATCTCTCATTTGCCAATTACACCTTTCCTGATAAGAGGGGTGTAAGAAGATGACTTGAAATGTGATGTGAGGAGAATTTACTGCTAAGAACTAGAGGCAGGGCACTTCTTACTGATGCCAGCCTGGATTTGGGGATTTTAGGTGGACACAGGGTTTCCCGAGCACCTGGGAGTCTGAACAGTGGGTGAGGCTGGCTCACCCCACCAGCTATGCGAGGACAGGCCACTCCCTTCCTCCCCTTTGGGCTCCAGTTTTCTCTTCTTACTAGATGGTTCCCAATTCTGTCTTTCCAATCCTGTTTGTTTTTAAAATGAATCTTAATATGGGCATCAACAGTTACTATGTGACAGCCACGCAACCTTCTCTGAGGGTACCCCAGGCCTTACCTCTCTTTCCCCAGTGACTAACGCACAAACTCCCATCCTGGGCTAGTCACGGGTCCTGGCGGGGATAAGAGGGTGGCATTGCCTTTGACCTCTGCTCTGCCAGTTCTGTTTTGCCTGCAAAGGGCATGGCATTGCAGAGAGCTGGTGGGGGCACAGTTACCGAGCTCTTCCAGGCAGTTCCCCGCTGGAACCGCCCACACTGAACAGGGAGGACACACACAGCATCAACTACCCAGCCAGGGGCTCCTGGCCTTTCCTCAGCCCCTTACTGGCACCTCTCTCTGTGCCAGCCCAGGGTCCTTCCTGTTGGTACTCCAGTTAAAGCCCATTTGGTGACCCTCAGCAGGAGGTGTGATAAGAGGTGGCCCTGATGCTGCCACACACCAAACTTGTCTGGTGACACCGGAGCCACAGCTGGTACAAACCCGTTAGACTTAGCACAGCTGAAGATATGTTTGCCTGTTTCAAAAGCAAGAACACATTTCGTTCTTGATTTTAAGATCTATTTTAGAAAATGTTTTAAAATATGTTTTAAGTATAAAGGAAATAATAGAACATATCCCTGTTCTGCTGTCCAAAGATAATCACTGCTAACACATTTCTTGTCTTCTGAATGCATAGTTTAGCAGTTACTTCTCACGTGGACATGCAGGTGAATTAAGCCCCCTAGTCTCAAGCCCGCAGTTCTTGAACCAGTCAGCAAGCAGAGCCAGGACTCAAAATCAGACTTGTGACTCTGGGATCAGAGCAGTTGCTACTGCAGCATGAGACACCTCCCATAAATCACTCTTCTCCAGGTTCTCCTAGTGACAGACGATACCCGTTAACAGCCCAGACCCCTTGGATAGCACTGATGGTGTTCGTCACAAAGTGGGTTTAGAAAACACTTGGTCAAAAAAGTTTGGGCGTCTTACTGGAGCAGTGGTGGAGACGTTAGTGTGCTCCTGCATAGAAGTCTCCCAGGCAGCACTCACCAGACCCATTGGTTCCAGAACCACCACCTTTACATTGCAACTTTTGGGACAGGAATCCTGGAACCTGCTCTGCGAGACATGGGCTGGCCTGTTATATATTTCCTGGTAGGAGCAGACCCAAGACCAGTGTCTTCAGATCTGACAAGAGGCAGAGAATGAGAACAAATCTGGAAAGGCAAGTCTGCTATGGAGATCTGGAGTTGGAAAAAGGCTCCTCTTCTAGGAGAGGAAAATAGTTCCATCCTAAAAGCACTGTCCAATTAATTCTGTCAGAACTAACAGGATCGGTTAGTCAGGGAGAAGAACAGGGCAGCAGACATGCTCTCTGGGTTACTTTCCCAGGAGGTTTGTTCCGAACTGTGTCAGAGATTTATAGATATTGATATATCATAATTAAATGCACATGAATCCACTTGAGGAAAGGGCGGTTGGAGAACCCCGAAAGGCAATTAATTGGAGGCTACAAACATTCTGACACGTTTGGTCAAGTTAGATGGTTATGGCTCGGCCTTCTGGGAGGGTAGGGAGAGGGTTTACTGTGACCTTGGCTAAAGTTCCTGGTGGCCATGCGTCCTAACGCCAACTTTCCAGGGGTGGGGGTTGGCTTGGCGTCCCCCCACCCCACCCCGCCACCGAGGGAGGAGACTGCAGGACAAGGAGTTTCCGGCTCGAGCTTCCGTGGGAATCACAAGGCAGCAGGCAGCTGCAGCCCTCCTGGACCAGGTGGTCGGGGGGCCCGGGCAGACGTGCTGGAGCTGGAGAGCCGGCCTGGGCTCGGCACCTAGCACGCGTGCTTTGCAGGGGGACCCAGCTCACTGCTTCTGTCTTGTCCCCTCCAGCCGCTGTCAGCGCAGGCCATGGCCTGCCCGCCAAGTTTGTGATCCACTGTAACAGTCCCGTCTGGGGTGCAGACAAGTGTGAGGAACTTCTGGAAAAGACAGTGAAGAACTGCTTGGCCCTGGCGGATGACAAGAAGCTGAAGTCCATCGCCTTTCCATCCATCGGCAGTGGCAGGTAAGGGCCCACGGCCTGTCCCCCTGCGTATGTGGCCCATGCTTGCAGGGAGCTCCGACTGTGCCCATGGTCGGCTAAGGCTACTTTCAAGCACGTGCCTTTGTTGAGGAGACCGGAAGCTCGAAATCGGGAAGAACATAGGCATTAAGTAATTGTGAGGGACAGTTGAAGAGATGTAGGGAGACAGGAAGCCTGAGGAGAGAATCAGACTTGAGCCGTGACAGCAGATGTCATCACAGAAGGTGACCCTTGAAGGACACTAAGACCTTAGGTGGGTGGGGAGGCGTGAATGCAGGGATACTGAGTGGGAGAGCCCCTCCCAGACCCAGCCCATATAGCTGTGTTACAGTTCTGTCCCCGAACCCCAGCATCCTCTGGGCACAGCCCTCTGTCCCTTATCTTTGTATTCCCAAGCATCCTCCACCTCCCCAAAACCTGCCTGCTCTCCCCGTGTCTCACTGCCCTGCTGATGGGGTGGATCTGAGTGGGCAGATACGTGAGAGTGAAATAGGGCTGGGCCTCCCCCACCTCCCAGCCCTGAAATCTCCCCAGGGAGACTCACGGAGGCTGTGGGGAGCAGCACAACTGCCCCTAAGACACACACACAACCCAGAGGGCCCGCGCTGGAAGGGTGTAGTCCTTGAGCCGCTGCTGAGGCAGGTAGGATTCAGCCACAACCCCCAACCACCCCCGCTCCCGGGTGGTGCACCCCCAGATGCCAGCACACAGCCCATCAGGTCCTGCCTGTCAGGGCAGCCCTGGGCTCGGGCCTGGCTAACCAGCTGCGTGATGGCATGCAAATTAACCCCCCGTCTGAATCCAGCCCCCTACTCTGTAAAATAGATGTGACCGTCCCCCCCACGCAGCCTCTCAGGACTGCTCGGAAATTAAAGGAGCTCTCCAAAGGGAGCATGCTTTGAGAACTCTCTGCCACGATGAAGCTATGAGGGCTGCCTCTGAGGCTGTGTCTCACTGCCTGCCACATCTCCACGGTCCTCCCTGCCAAGGGTCTGAGCAGCAGGCCTCTGGAAGGCTCGCCATCTGGATGGGGCACGGGAGCAAAGGGAAACTGGCCTTCAGAGCTGCCGCAGCCCCGGACTCTGTATCATCCCCGGGGCTTCCCATGCAGATCGGGAGCCTTCCAGGGTCTCTGCCATCAGTCCCTCCCAGTTCCCGAGGAAGGCGGGCTGTGCGGTGGCAACACAGGTCCCAGCACACTGACGTCCCGTGACACCGCAGGCTGCATCGCCCTCCTGGGAGAGCCTGAGTCACAGTCCTCAGCACTATTCCGTGTGTGTATAGAAAGCTGCTCTTCTCAAAGCACTTCTCTTCCAAACCCATGAGGAGGACAGAGAGTGGATTTTGCTGTTTATCTTGGGCAGGCCTTGTAATTCTGCTTCCCTGAACAGTGCCATCACTGAGGGTCCCACACCCCAAGTGCCAGGGACAGAGCTAGTCCGGGCGGAATTCCTGTCATATCTGCTCAAGCAGAGCTTAGTCGCTGTACCCAGAAGGCCTTGCTTACAGGCAGACAGGCACTGTGCCCCAGGGCTTCCTGTGGGCCAGGGCAGTCACACATGACTGGTGGACCCACCAGAGGACCTGATGTGGGAAAAGATCTTCCTCTGGAGCCTCTGTCACTGCCTGCCTCCATCTGGGACAGAAGGAGCATTCCTCTGCAGTCCCTCCTGGAGGTGAGCTGTGGGCGCCACACCTCCCCTCTCTTCCCCTCCTGGCCTTGGCCCTGGCCCTGCAGTTCCGGGCAGCCGAGGCCTCCCAGACCAGGTGCTCCTTTGTGTGAGGGCCCCTCAGTCCTCTGCACTGACAGTGGGCTCTCCTCTGGGGCTTACTAGCACAAAGAAGCTGGTGTCGGGGGAGGGGCCCTGAGCAGAGGACAGGTGAACACGCACACGGCCCCCAGCCTCGCGTTCCCACACTCACACCACCCTGTGCCGAGCTCTGCAGGGACATCCAGAGCTGACACAATTGTTGTTCTGGACTGCCATCTATGTTTCCCGTCACCATACATCTTCATTCTGTTCGCTTCTGCCAAAAGCATCTGTTGAGCATCATTTTAAAAGTCAATACCATTTAAATGCCTGTTGAAAGCAAAGCTGACAGAGCTAGAGCATCTAACAGCCTTTTTCAGTCGGCTCTAAGAGCACCTGGCGAAGACGAGCATCCTTCATAAGCTGGTCAGCAAGCACCCAGCAGGTTAAACTTTCCCAGGAACTGTGGAGAGGTGTATAGGTGCCCGATTCAGTCCCAGAGTCGATTCAAGACCTTTTTTTTTTTTTTTTTTTTTTTACAAAGTGCTTTTGGATCTGAGCATAATTAGCTAACTTCCTGCTTCTCCCACCTTCCCAGCCCCCACCTCCCATGGAAGTTCTATTCTTCAGCACTGCGCTGCTGTGTGACCTTTGGTAAATGAATCACCCTCTCTGTCCCTGGCCTGCCTTATCAGCTAGTGAGGCTGAGGGACTGCCCTTCCTCACACACGGTTCTGAGGCTCAGTTAATTAGTGTTTCGGATGCACTTTGATCTACTCTCATGAAAGGTGCTTCCGAGGAGAGAAGCAATAGGAGCCTTTATTGGAGGTAATAATTTCATGCTCTTTCATATGACTAGTGGGAAAATTTTAACTGAAGCGTAAAAGTCATGCCCATAAAAGAGCATCTGTTATTACAAACTTATTTACATTTTTCACGGAGTAAAAAGTTTTAAAAAATAATCAGTTGAAAGCTTTTAAGAGGGCAGAATGCCAAAGTCAAGCACATGTGCATAGCCACCCAGCCCCACATCTGTCGGGCAGACCTTGCCCCACAGAGCCGTGTAAACAGCTGCCCTCTCTTTCATGAGCAAAGACTGGGATTATACCAGAGCCGGCCAGTAAATCACAGTGGGGTTTAGGAGGGGAAATAAAACAGCTTCTTTGTGGCATCCAGTGTCTCTGGCATAAAAGTCATGTTGGAATTAAAACAATATAAATGCAAAACATGTTGGTAAAGAGCTGTGGGATCACTTTCTCTCAGCTGAGGCCCGGCATCTTGGGCATGTGGACGATGACCACAGCCCTACAACTCCCTTCCTCCAGCCCATCGGCCCCCAAGACTGGGGGCCAATCTTAAAGCCCACTGGAGGCAAATGAGACCCGGGGTGTAACCCTGGCCTCGGGAAGCCACCTCTGGCATCCGGACCTCCTGTCCTTGGGCATCCTGGTCACAATATGGATGGATACCCCACTCCCTCCGCTCTGTTTGACATTAGGGGACGACCCCTCTCCAGAGAGGCAGTACTTGGGGAATAGCTAGTTTGGGGCTTTGATTAAACTCTCCTTAGATTTATGAGCCTAAAAGGAAAGCCAGTTTGTTTCCTTGAAGCTACCACTTGTGGGTATTCATTGAGTCCCACGCACTGTGCTAATCCCTTCGTCTGCAGTATCTCACAACCCCACAAAGTGAGCAGCACTATTAATTCCACTCAAAGGCAAAGACACGGAAGCTTAGAGGGGTCAAGTCACTCACCAGAGGTCACACGGCGTGTACTTGGTAGAGCCAGAATTTGCTCAGAGGTCCTTGGCCTCAGTGCTCTCGGCATTAGGCACATGGAACCCCTGCCTCTTGTCCCCTTTGGTCAACAGACCCGCCTCCGAGCATCCTGCCAGAGGATCACCCCACTGCCTCTGCGCTCTCTCTGTGTGAGTGGATTCTAGAGAACCTTGGAAACACCTCTTGGAATTCCCTGACCTGCCCAGGCAGAGCTGTCAGCCTCCCTACCCCCTCGGTGTGGGCCTCAGAAGACAAATATAAAGGACAGAGACAAACTGAATTGGGGAGAATTACTTATTAACCCAAAACACGTGAGCCCTGGAGTGAGAGAAGGTAAGAGGCCTCTGTTGGGTTGTGCTGCCCTGGCCTCTCTCTAGCTTTGGAGGCATTGGGCCCATCACCATCCCCTTCTGAATTTTAGCTTCACCCTCTTATAACCCACTGCTCTCAGCTCAGGACGTTGATAGCCTGCCCTTTACCTCTGGATGGAGTAGTCTCTGGCTGGGCAGTTACTCAAAGCCAGACAGACAGAACACAGGAACGCCTAGGAGCACAGTGTGCGGGAAACCTAATCCCAGCAGAGGAGGGTCCACGTGGGGTGACAGACATTTTGCCCACGTCACCCAGGCTGCCAAGGCGCCCTGCCCTAGCCATCTCCCAAACAGCCAAGACAATTAGACAGGTGGCCTGGTCCAGCCAAAAAAAAAAAAAAAAGCAGAGTCCATCTAGAATCTGCTTTAATTCCTACTTAGCCTTCAGGGTCAGGCCCCTAATCTTTCTCCTCCAGAAGATCCATCCACGCTTTCCAACCCCCAGGACACAGCCTCTCCTCACAGCAATCTCTGGGTCCCTGATCAGCCGGCTCAGCACAGCCCCTGGCCTGGAGTCCTTAGCATCTGCCCTGTCCCGCCCTGGAGGCTGAGCTCACCAGGAGCAGGGATGAGGAGGGGCTCAGCACAGCTGGAGGGAGTAAATCCTCTTCTGTGTTGTGGCCCTGTGAACTCACGTCTCTGCCATCAGATGGGACAATGGACAAGCAACCAATGTGTACAGCCCCCGGCCATCACTGAGCAGGTGATCCAGGAGGGCACCAGGTGGGAGGTAGCCCATGGGGTCCCCTTGCAACAGCCAGGGAAACTGAGGTCTAAGACACTTGGGAAAGGCTGTTGCAGACACAGCTGGAGCGACTTCAGGGGGAAGCTCAGACACCTTCTTAGTCGGGTCAAGGCAATAAAAAAGGTCTAAGTCTAAGATAAACTCCATGTGGGGTGGGAAGCGCTTGGCCGCAGGGGAGCTTAAGACGTTTGGCGTGAGCACAGCTGGCAGGGTCAGGAGCCGAATGGGAATAGGAGGGGCACCCATCTCACGGGGAGCAGCCTCTGCATCACCACTGCTGTCGTCACTGCCATCGCCGAGCAGCACCTATTTTCCAGTGGAGAAAACTAATGCCAAGAGAGGTGAACGCCTGCTCCCGAGGGCGGCTACGACTGAAACTGGAATCTGACTGGAGTGCAGAAGCCCTTATCTGCCCTTGCTCTAATGCGCCTTGAGGAGGTGCCATCTGGTCTCATCCAGAAGGCGGACACGGTACGGCAGTAGAACAGAGTGACCGTCACAGAAGCAGTAAGCCTGAGATGGGGAGGACGGCACAAAGACCTGGCCAGAAGGGCTGTGGTTATTCAACAAAAGAACCCAGCCAGCCAGCCAAGAAGCCACAAGATGAGTGAGATGCATAGGCAAGCCACTCTCCTCAAGCTGCTCAGTACTGCACCAGGGGACCCCGACGGAGCCCCTGCCACACCGCAGCGTGCCCATGGCCCTCCAAGAGGACTGGACATCTCAGACCCGGGCAGCAGCCCTCTGGGGCCCTGACGCTGACTTTGTCAGCACGGGGAAGCAGCAAAGATAGCAGCAGTCACCCAGTCCCAGCTATCATGGGGTCGGGTTGGGAAGGCCATTTCCCACTGTGTGGGCCTTTAGAAAGACCCTTCGAGACTACCCACTTTAGAGATGACACTGTCGATTGAGGGCTCTCTGTACGGTATTTTGTTCGATACACACAGCCTCCCCAGGTAATAAATACTTGGTTACCTACCCCATTTCACCAGGTGGGGAAACAAGGCACAGAGGCAGGGCCCAGACGCAAATCCCGTGTGGCTCCAGGCCACTGCGTGTGCCACAGCTGCCCCTGTTTTGAGGGTGCAGGGCCTCTGCATGTAAAGCACGCTTGTGAAAGCATCCACTTCCACATTCCATTTCATTACAAATACTTCTAACTGTGCCTACTAGAAAACATTTTTGGGACCCACCTGAAAACGTGAGGAAAGCCATCACCTCTTCCATTCCTTCCTGGCGGCTTGCGTGGTCCAGAGGGGCCATAGTCCCATGGCTGGGTCTCTCCTTTAGGCTGTGAGTGCCTCAGACAGAGGGATAGGTTTGTCAACAAGAGGTTTTCCTGGAAACAAATCATATTCACAGTTCACCCAACAGCAACCTTGAAGGACAAGGCCAGACCAGCCCAAGCTCCCTTAACAGTAGGGCATCCAGGCGTGGGCTGCAGGCCTGTGACCTTTGATCCCGACCTTTCTTCCCAATGCAGGTTCTTAACCTTTGGGCCCACCCTGAGTGCGTGTAGAACAGTGGATCTCAAAGCATGGTCCCCAGGCTCACCTCATCTGATTTCCTGGGCGGAGCCTGGCAGCCTGCGTCTCGGCCGGCCCTCCGTAATCCTGACAGAGGCTAACGTTGAGAACTTGTCGATGTAGAGGAGCAGGAACTGATGTCCCTTCGGTCAGAGTCACACATCCCTTTTCAAGGGTCCAAGGCAGAGGCATAGAAAGCTGTGGGAGAAGGTCTGTGTCAGAAAGCGCTGGGCATAGGCGGAGTGACCAGCCTGCTGCGGGCGCTCCAGGGAGGCCCTGCGGCCACACCCTGCGTCTCTGCACCGCACCACATCTCCCCTGGCTCGGGCAGAGCGGCCGCAGGGTGGCATAAGGGCAGCTCACAAAGCCCAGGCCAGGGTCAGCTCAGGCTGGGCCAACACCAGAGGAGATGGGCTGTGACCATCAGGCCACACAACAGACAGCTTGCTCTTCAGGGAAGTTCCACAGGCCCTCACCTCGGCCCAGCTCACCTGCGACGTGCAGGAGGGCACCCTTAGTGGGGGAGCTTGGGGCTGGTGGAGCGTGGTCTCGGGCTTCCAGTGCAGAGGCAACTCTTTGCAGTTCTCTCAGCCCCCGCCTAGCCAGGTCATGCCCACAGGCCGAGCTCTGCCTGGGGCAGCGGCCCTCAGAGTCCCTGGCCTGAGCGCAGGCTGCCTCCAGCGGCGGGCCGGGCCTGCTGTCCTGCCGCAGCCTCGCAGCCCTGCCCACTCCCGCCTGTCTGCCCAGGGGCTGCCGCCGCCTCAGGCTTTCCTCACCAGGAACGAAATGAGTCCTTAGGGCAGCTCCTGTATTTACAGCAGGAGAATAAACACTCGCTCTTTGTGAGATGTTTAAAATGGGCTCTCATTCGCCTGACCCTGTGCCTGCGCTCCGCCATGGCTGGCCTGGCCCCTGCCTCAGGAGGAGGGTTGCTTGGAGGAAGGGCGGCCCCTATAAGGATGCGAGCTGGGTGCCCCACGACACACTCACTGCGGAGAGGCCCTCAAAGCAGAAGGTCGGGTTCACTCCATCCAGTGCTTTCCAGCGCGTGTCTTGTTCCGGACAGTGTAGCCTTTGTGCTCCTCGACTCCTGTGAAAATAGTCAAGGAGGCCGAGCCAGGTGTTGTGAGGACAGCTTCTTCCCAGACTGAGCCTGCAAGGCCCCAAGTGGGGATGGGTGCGAGGGGTATCACCTGCCACGCGGGGTCCCCACCCTCCCCACTTCCAGCACAGCCCCTCTTCCCACCACCCTCCATCCCAGCCCGCCTCTTGGTCCCCCCAACTCTGCTGGTGGTCGGAGCCCCAGGGTCTCCTCAGGAGGAAGCCGCCTGTCCGGCAGCCCTGGCCTGGCCGGAGCGCCCCTGCAGCTCTCTCTCAGACTCTGACCCTGGTCTGGTTCACAGGCTCGTGTGTGCTGGCTGCCAGGCAGGAGTGCCTTGTGCCTGGGGGTGGGGGAGGCACCTGCACGTGAGGGGCCCCAACTCTAGGTCACACCCTACTACTGCCCGCAGGCTCCTCTGCACAGGCTGGGAACGGGCCTGGGGTGACACCCTGGTCCTCTAAAAAGGAACTTCGCTTCTAAAGCGTCCACGAGTCGCTAGGGGTCCACTGTCAAGCTGGGTGAAGCCCTGTTTGATCAAAAACAAGTCGCAAGAATGGTTTTCTCCTTGGCCCTGAAAGGCTCTGAAAAGCCCTGAGTGCTGACAATAGAGTAAGTGTGACCCTCCAAAAGAAGCCGCTGAGGTGGTCCACAACTCATGGCACTTAGCGAGTGAGCCTAGGAGAAATCCCGCACCTGACACATTTGAAAACCTCTCACCTGGCAGCAGGTACCCCATCCGAAGGAAAGCCCCGGCCGAAACTGGCAGGTTGACCCAGCACTTCGGACTCCACTGGACCCACAGGCTCAGGGCAGACTGAAGACGATCTGCTTAGGAACAAAGAAATCCCCGTGGAGACCAGCCCCTCACTCTCACCCTCAGTATCCCGGACTGTAAACCGGGGTCAGTAGGGATTTGAATCCAGGGCCACTGGCTCCAAAGTCCACGTTATTTCCCCCAGACTAGGCAAGCTGACACACTGCTGCCGTGGTCCTGCTGGGTCCTCCTGCACCTGCAGCGTTGACCAGGAACAGCCCCAGCGCACACAGAGCGAGGAGCGCCCGTCCTCCTAGTCCTGCTTTCACATTCTTGCCTGAGCTCTGAGCCCCTGCCTCCAGAATTGCCACGTGACGTTTACTTTAAATGGAATGGTATGGGATTCACACCAGTTTGGCTTGGAGACTGGGATGCTGTCCCTTGAGATGAAGAGCCTACTTGTCCCAGGGTAACGACCTGCACGCAGCTCCCCAAGGCCTGGGCCTATGGGGTGTCCAAGCTGGTGTGTGCCGGGAGGTGGATTCCTGCCGCCCATGAAATCTGAAGGCCAGTGTGAAGGATGTAACCCTCTACTTGCGTGAATGGAGGCTCGTGCTTCCTGGAGAAGCTCCAGCCTCCAGCCGTCCCGGAGGCTGAGACCCCCGGGGGGCCTTTGGGAGCCTGGGCTGCATCTCAAGGCCCATGCTGGTCCCGGTGATGTTGGGAAAAGAACCGTGGGCGC